>NC_065591.1:73359941-75859941 GCF_024542745.1 Macaca thibetana thibetana | reverse complement strand
TTTATCTAAATAATAATTACTAATGTTTATCTGAAATTGAAATTCAACTGATTGTCTTGTATTTTTATGTGCTAAGTCTGGCAACTCTATTACTATTTTTTACTAACTACCTAGTAGAGGAACACTGGAGCAACTAACTGGGCCAAAGATGGCATCCTGGAAGATGAGATAAGCTTGAATTAAGTTATAAAAGGGAAATAGGAATGAGCTAAGGGAGACAACACATGTAAAGTGCTGGCCACAAAGTCTGCCTATATTAATCAGAAATAGTGGTTGGCAAGTAAAAGACCCACCAGCTTACATAATCAAAAGAGAGAATTAATTAGAAGAACATTTGAAGTATCTTTTCAAGCTGGACAATTAAGCACTGGGAAGAATAGCCATGGACTGAGACACTCTCAGGCATTAGAGGAATTCCACCTTCTGTCCAAAGCCCTTACTTCTTCCTGTAGATCTACTTTATTCCCCATCTTTTTGCAGATAGTCTTTTGAAATTTTACAGTCAACATGGAAGAAAATGGCCTTTAATATTAAACTCTCAAGTTTCTATTTATTCTGTTCACAAAGAATCTCTGAATCTCATGGTTTCATTTCCACATTCCCAAAAGCAGGGACTGGCCAGACTTGACAAGTGAACCAGGTTAAGCTGTAAATGCTTGTCACTCCTCCTACAACCATGTGGATGTTTGTTGGAAAAAAAGTCTAGTAGATATTACTACATTGGCACATATCAGATGCCTCTAAAACATTCCTCTTCCTTTCTTGGAAAAATGCTAAATTATGCTGATTTTTGTTCTTTTACTTTTTAGTTTTAATAAACTAATAGCACCTAATGAGGTCAATGAAATATATAGATCATTAGAGTGAGAAGTTTCAACAAGGAAGAAACTTAACTGGTGATGGACTTTAAAGATCCCCAGTAACACTTCCGTATGATTCATAAAAGGAAGAGTAAGGTAACGGGCAGGCATAATTAAGTATATATATTATGGCAGGCCATCATGATTTGAAGTTATTTGAGTCAGTCTGTGTATGTGTGTGAATGTGGTGGGGGGTGTATTATTTTCTCCTTCTTTCTGTGAGCATAAACTACTTGTCTTTTCTTAAGGTTTTGGCTTCTATTTATTTGTTCATAACCTACTTTTAATGACTTCAGGAATAGAAGAAAAACAAGACCCTTTTCATTACTTCTGTTTTCATTGTAATTGACATAAAATGTGTGGAGTTACTCCTTCTAAATAGATTCTGAGATTTTTGTTTTGTTTTGTTTTGTTTTGTGTGGAGATGGTGTCTCCCTCTGTTGCCCAGGATGGAGTGCTGTGCGGTGGCGTGGTCTTGGCTCACAGCAACCTCCACCTCCCATGTTCAAGCAATTTCCTGCCTCAGTCTCCCTAGTAGCTGGGATTACAGGTGCCTGCCACCATGCCTGGCTAATTTTTTGTATTTTTAGTGGAGATGGGGTTTCACCATGTTGGCCTGGTTGGTCTCGAAAACCTGACCTCGTGATACTCCCTCCTTGGCCTCCCAGAGCCCTGGGATTACAGGGGGTGAAAATTTTTTAGGTGATTGATTGTTATCTTTAAGTGCATGCAGTCTAATTCCCTAGCCAGTGGTTTTTAAAAATCTGATCATGCGTTTTTACACTTCATGCAACACATTAAACATTGATCAGGTTTCTTCATGATGTGGCCCTTTGGTCTGGAATTAATTCATTTACTTGAAGAAAGAATACTACTGATAGAAACAGTAAAGTGCAAGGCAATTAGGGGGCATTCTTCAATAACTAATAGCTACTGCAAAGTTGTTTCAGACCCTGTGACCTAACATCTACCTTTTTTTACTTTTTTTTTTTTTTTTTTTTTTGACATGGAGTTTTGCTCTTTTTGCCCAGGCTGGAATATGGTGGCACAATCTCAGCTCACTGCAACCTCTGCCGCCCAGGTTCAAGTGATTCTCCTGCCTCAGCCTCCTTAGTAGCTGGGATTACAGGCGCCTGCCACCATACCTGGCTAATTTTTTGTATTTTTAGCAGAGACAGGATTTCATTATGTTGGCCAGGCTGGCCGCGAACTCCTGACCTCAGGTGATCCACCTGCCTCAGTCTCCCAAAGTGCTGGGATTATAGGAGTAAGCCACGGCGCCCGGCCCCAAATACCTACTTTTGAATAAAAACTTAAGGAGGTCTGAGTGCAGTTAGTTGTGATTGAGTTGAATTAAGTGTGCTGATCAGAATCTTTAACCAAGGCTTCCACAAAAGCTAAAGTTTGTATATCAAAACAACTATAAGTTTTACTGTGGGCAAGGGAAGGGAAATATGAAAAGGAAATTACATTGTACTTCATCAAACAAGACTTATTTAAAGCCCTAATGTTTAGGTGAATATGCATTTATTATTTTTTTCTTTTTTTAAACTTTTATTTTAGTTTCAGGGATACATGTGCATGGTTGTTATATAGGTGAATTGCATGTCATAGGGGTTTGGTGTATAGCTTATTCTGAAACCTGTAATAAGCATAACACCTGATAGTTAGTTTTCAACGCTCACCTTCATCCCAACTTCCACTCTCAAGTGGGATCCAGTATCTGTTTCTCCCCTCTTTGTGTCCATATGTACTCCAAGTTTAGCTCCCACTTATATAAGTGAGAACGTGAAGTATTTGGCTTTCTGTTCTTGTGTTAGTTTGCTTAGGATAATGGCCTGCAAATCCATCTGTGTTGCTGTAAAGGACATGATCTCATTATTTTTATGGCTGTATAGTATTCCATTGTGTATATGTACCACATTTTTAAAAATCCAGTCTGCTGTTGATGGGCATTTAGATTGAGTCTATGTCTTTGCTATTGTGAATAGTGCTGTGTTGAACATATGTGTGCATATATCTTAATGGTACAATAATTTATATTCCTTTGGATATAATACCCAATAGTGGGATTGCTAGGTTGAATGGTAATTTTGTTTTAAGTTCTTGAGAAATCCCCAAACTCCTTTCCACAATGACTGAACTAATTTACATTCCCACCAACACTATATAAGCATTCCCTTTTCTTCACAACGTTGCCAGCATCTGTTATTTTTGTGCCTTTTTAATAATAGTCATTCAGGTTGGTGTGAGATGTTACCCCATTGTGGTTTTGATTTGCATTTCTCTAATGATTAGTAACGTTGAGCATTTTTTCTTATGCTTGCCGGCCATGTCTGCTTCTTCTTTTTTGTCTGTTCATGTTCTTTATGCGCTTTTTAATGGTGGTGTTTGTTTTTTGCTTGTAAATTTAAGTTCCTTATGGATTCTGGATATGAGACCTTTGTTGAATGAATAGCTTGCAAATATTTTCTCCCATTCACTAGGTAGTCTGTTTACTCTGTTGGTAGTTTCTTTTGCTGTGCAGAAGCTCTTTACTTTAATTAGGTCCCATTTGTCAATTTTTGGTTTTGTTGTAATTGCTTTTGGCATCTTCACCATGAAATATTTGCCAGGTCCTCTGTCCAAAATAATATTTCCTTGGTTATCTTCCAGGGTTTTTATATTTTTAGGTTTTATATTTAAGTCTTTAATCCATCTTGAGATTATTTTTATAGATGGTTTAAGGAAGAGGTCCAATTGCAACCTTCTGCATATGACTATCCAGTTATTTCAGCACCATTTATTGAATAAAGAGTCCTTTTGCCATTGCTTGTTCTTGTCAATGTTGTTGAAAATCAGGTGGCTGTAGGTGTGCAGCATTGTTTCTAGGCTCCCTATTCTGTTCCAGTGGTCTATGTGTCTGTTTTTGTACCAGTACCTTGCTGTAAAAGCTCTGTTTTTATATTTTTCTTCCTGAAAATCCCATTCATCTCCTCTCTTCCTCCCTTTCTTATACAAAATTTTAAAAACACTTTCAGCATCTTGACCATAGCTCTTTCTTTCTCCCCCTTTAATATTTTTTCTTCACTGTAGTGTCTTTCTATATTCTCTTAAGCAAATGTTTCTTGTCTCTTTTTCATAATGATAGCTAACATTTTTGATGCTTACTGTTTTTCAGGCACTATGCTATGTATTTCACATGCATTCTCTCAATAACAATAACAATCAATCAATAACAATCTCATTATCCCTATTTTCAGATGAAAAAACTGAGGCTTTGAGATATCAAGTGACTTGTCTGTAGTCACAGAACTCCCAAGTTTCAGAGCTGTGGTGAGATCCCAGATCTATCTGGCTGTGACCAAGCCTCTAAAGCCCATGTTGTTAGGTTCTCTGCTGTGATATATGTCTAATTAAAAAAAAACATGAAAGTAGAAATGTGCTTTTTAAAGCACTCATAATCTCCATACCCACAAAGGACCCAAATTAAAACTTCTCTATCTTTCCTTCCAGTGTGTTTTATGCATCATATATGGGAATTTTTTTTAAGTTTTAACACTATCTGTGACTTGGTGATCATTTTAAATGAGTTAACATACTTAAAAATGTGTAAAATCACAAATCTTATTTCAATGGCAGAAAATATTTTAGTACCTTGACAGAGTAGATATTACCTGTTACTTTAAATTATATTGTCAAAGTGGAACAAATAATTCAGTAAGTATTATTTTACTTTTCAGTGATGCTGTACCATGTTAGAAAATACTTGATTCAGTGCAAAATGTAGATGTGACTCTGTGAATACGGGCTAATGATAGACTATCTTTTTTGTTTCTAAAATATTTTTGGCAAGGAATGCACCAAAATTTCTAAAGGAAATTCTAGAAAGAATATTAAAATTAATCTGTTGATATTGCAGACAATTCTGGTTTACAAGGTGAAATTGCTGCAGATGAATACTGTAGACTTATGTGTGTAACATCAAGTACTAAGAGTGAAACTGTCAACTTAATTAGATTGGTAGAGTGAGATTGGGGAGTAAGTCTGTATATGTAAACAACATTTTGATTTTTAGAGATGGGGTATCACTTTTGTTGCCCAGGCTGGTCTTGAACTCATGGCTTCGTAAACCAATGTCCCTCAGAAGTATGATAAACCCTGCATTTGTTACTGTGACAAAGTATTCCTTGACTTTGAAGCTAATTATGTACTTATATGCTTCAAAATGAATACAGGTGGAGGCTTTACTCACAAAGTAAATAAACTGGTAAAGAGAGCAAATTAATTTTAAATAGCTATGACCCTCTAGCCAAAATCTATTTCAAGTTTCTGGGAGGAAGGGAAGTTGAGTGCCCTAGTTTGGTCTGACATACTTTCCTCTCTATTTTGAGAATTTGAATGTAAACTACCCCACCTCCCCTACAAACACCACTATTAAAAAAAAAATAAACAATCAACTCTGAGTATCTGAGTATCTTTGTATCAGTAGAAGCTCTAGAAAAAGTAAAAACAGGTTGAAATTATGTCCCTGTTTTCACCAACACTTTGACCTTGTCAGTAAAATTCCACTGTCTACAAAATGGGGATCCATACTTTATAAAGTGTTTAAGTAAGAACAAATAAGTGAAATGACTGGCTGATATTGCACATAGTATTTCCTTTAAAAGTTTGAATTTCCATTCTGTTCACATTGAAACAGTTACTTGAGCACATATTTGATCCACTAAATAGCAAGAACTTTCAGATCTATGATATGTTACAATGTATACATCTCCACACATCAGCTATGGGTACTCTCCTGCATAGTACTATACAGTACAGTTACTGCTCTCACTGACTCTGGACATGCTCTCTCTCTTTTTATGGGATACTGAAGTCCAAAAAGATAAAGTGGCCTCACCATGGTCCCACAGATGATAAAGAACTGGGACTCAAATCCAGGCCACCTGACTGCTAGTCCTAAAGCTGCCTACTTGATCCACATATTCAGGAATGAACATCTGATTTAGGCTATGATTTTCTCACACCAGCAATTGACAATTAAGGATCCCACTGTATACAAAAGGAAAAAAAATAGAGCTTGAATAGATATAGACTCCAGAATTTTTTTTAATGTCAGCCACTCCCTTCTATGAAAAGCAGTGTTTTAAGATATAATTAGTATTCTGAGCATAGGGTGATGGTAAACATTATGTTTTGCATTATCATGAGATGGCAAAATTACCCACTCTCAAAGGACCAGCTGCTGCAGGGCAGCTGGCACCCAGGATGCCTACATTCTCAAAACTATTTTAATTGGTAGTTTCCC
This sequence comes from Macaca thibetana thibetana, assembly GCF_024542745.1. NCBI lineage: Eukaryota > Metazoa > Chordata > Mammalia > Primates > Cercopithecidae > Macaca > Macaca thibetana. Next base: position 75,853,791 of record NC_065591.1, on the reverse strand, counting down.
TTTTTTTTCTTTTTTTTTTCTTTTTTGTCAATCAGAGAGGAAATGTATGTGTAAATCTATTAAAGCCATAGCATCTGTTATGATGAAATGACATTGCCGAATCTTAGGAAGTGAAGCATTCCATCTCAAGATTTTGAGACTGCTCTGTGTTCTTACTGAGGCAAGGGTTCTCATAACTAAATAGGTACGGAAAAATTATGGACAAAAACAGATACAAAATTCTTCCTATACTTTTCATCTAATATTACCATGGTAGTCATCATTTTGCATTGATATACACGACATACACGAAACTATTCATCACATTAGATGTATATGGTCCTAAGAGGAAAAAGCTCAAATTTTGAAATAGGAAGACCTGAAATTAAATCCAGTCTCTGCTCAAATTGCTGACAGCTTTAAACAGAGGACTTAATCACTTGGAAGTCTTCTCATTTCTATAATGTAGATAATAAGTTTTATTCCACAAAGTTATAGGAAGGATCCAATAGTTGACAATATTATAAATCAACAAATATTGCACTGCTATCAATAACAAACATTTATTAGGTGTTCATTACATAACAGGGTATGTACTAAGTGCTTATATGTGCTTTATCTCATTTAATCTTCCCCAAAAGCCTTCCTGATAGATATTACTATTACATCCAATTTACAGATGAGAATATGATAACGCTTAGAGAGGCTAAGGAAATCAACTATGGTTACAAACTTAAAAAATGGAGGACCCAATCATTGAACTTAGTCTTATTCTTTCACTTGTTAAACAATATTTGCTAAGGAAAGATCCCCTGAACAAAACTGAACACGGTTGGAAGGAGGAAGTGGGGAATGACAGTTGAGTAAGCAAACCAGCCATGTTCACTGTACTCTGGCCACTGTGTAGTGAATGGATGGAAAGGTAACAAGAGAGAATCCAAGAAGGCTAGACAGGCGTTTGTGTAGGTGATTCATGTGAGAGATGATGTTGACTTCAACCAGGGTGGTAGCAATGAAGATGAAGAAACTGGATGGACTGAGGCTATACTTGCAGGTAGAACTGACTTTGTGGTGGTGGGGGAAAAGAAGCATCAAGCAAGGGAGGCCTCTCATTTTTGACTCTGAGCAACGTGGTGATCTGAGATTGGGGACACTAGAATGGATATGCAGAGTGAAGGAAAGAAATTTTTGTAGTCTCAAGCCCTGTGCTCTTAACCATTATTAATGTTATCACTAATTATTATCATGAAAATAAAATATATCTGGAGTTGATGGCCACATAACTTTAAATTACCTGGAATGGTTTATGGAAATGTCAAATTATTCCTTTCCATGTGAAAATGAAAAAAAAAAAGAGGGAAGTTTGATGTAGAATTTGTTGCGGTTCTTAGTTTTCAAAGTAAGCACCTAGGAATAGGATTGTCTGAGGTTCTCCTTGAACTTTGTAAATCTGAACTTCAGTATTTATAACATTATAAGATGAATTGAGGTGGAGAGGAGGGTGAGGAAACACTGGAAGATAATTTGCCAGAAAGCTAACAGGTTTATTAAATTAAATTAAATTAAATTTATTATTATTATTATTATTATTATTATTATTTTCTTTTTTTGAGATGGAGTCTCGCTTTGTCTCCCAGGCTGGAGTATAATGGCGTGATCTTGGCTCACTGCAAGCTGCACCCCCGGGATTCAAGCAATTCTCCTTTCTCAGCCTCCCAAGTAGCTGGAACTACAGGCACACGCCACCATGTCCAGCTAATTTTTATATTTTTAGTAGAGATGGGGTTTCACCATATTGGTCAGACTGGGCTGGTCTTGAACCCCTGACCTCAGGTGATCCAACCACCTTGGCCTCCCAAAGTGCTGGGATTACAGGCGTGAGCCACCGCACCCGACCTAATAGGTTTATTTTAGATGATTGAGTCAAGTATATTTTTTCTTCTCTCTACATTTTTATATTTTTCAGGTGTTTGAAAATGATTACTTATTACTTTTATAACGGGTAAGTTAAAAATTTGAGAAAATTAGTCTGTAGTTATATTTGTTATGTCTATATAGTTATATTTGTTATATCTATATAGGTCATAGTAATAAGTTCTGAGAACCACTCAAATTGTGACTTTCAGTCAAACCAATTAAAATAATGATAACTTACAGAGGTCTTAAAATATATGCCCTTCTAACTATGCCATATGTGAAGCAGTCCCAGTCAAAGTGGACTGGAGTTTAGGATGGGACCTGACCAGTAGTATAATAAAAAGTGGCTGGGAAGAAGGCTAAGAGGCTTGAGGAGTTTAACATTTTTTAGATTTCCTTCATTTGAAGCATCCTTCCAAATGTAAATATTTTAACATTTCTTAGATTCTTTACTTTCCCACTTCTTAAGGTCAGATAAACATAATAATATTATTTAAGAAATCCTGCTAGCCACTTCTGAATCTTGACTCTTTTCCTTCCTTGCAGGGTCAACGATTGTATCTTGCGGGTGAATGAGGTTGATGTGTCAGAGGTTTCCCACAGTAAAGCAGTGGAAGCCCTCAAGGAAGCGGGGTCTATCGTTCGGCTGTATGTGCGTAGAAGACGACCTATTTTGGAGACCGTTGTGGAAATCAAACTGTTCAAAGGCCCTAAAGGTAATACAAATATAAATGACTCACAGATACTATTGGCAAACCATCTGGCTAAAGTTTATGCCACAATACTCGTATGATGAACTCTTTAACCTCTGACATTCAGGGCTTACCAAGAGATTTAAAATGCTATAATAGTGGTTACAAAGGGTAAAGGAAACCAGTACTCTAAATATGAACTCAGATAAGAAAGAAAGGATAGATTTATGTAGAAACATCTTTATAAACAAAAATAATAACAGTCATCTATATTTTTCTATAAATACTGAATCTTACTGGATGATGATAACTTGGCTAGCATATTAATACTAATTTTTCAGATACAAATGGTAAATCATTTAGCAAAATAGTAATAAAATAATTAAAATAATCTATACTAATATAACAATTTTTTAATAATGTTGTTGTGATATGTTTAAAGTTTGATTATATTCTTGTGTGTTGTACCCAATGTTACATGACATTTTATGCTTGCAATAGCCAAAATAAGTTAAAATTTATTTATTTTTTTTGAAATGTACATGTATCTCTTGAGATTATTATAGATACTCTGTGGAGTTGCATCAACAGATGAATTACCACACTAATTTTTGTTTGTTTGGTTTTTGTTTTGTTTTGTTTTGTTTTGAGGTAGGGTCACACTCTGTTGCCCAGGCTAGAGTGCAGTGGCAGGATCATGACTCACTGAAGCCTCAAGCTCCTGGGCTCAAGTGATCCTCCCATCTCAGCCTCCCAAATAGCTGGGACTACAGGCATGCACTAGTGCATGTGGTTATTATTATTATTATTATTATTATTATTGGTAGAGACAGATCCTCGTTTTGTAGCCCAGGCTGGTCTTAAACTCCTGGCCATAAGTAATCCTGCTTTGGCCTCCCAAAGTGCTGAGATTACAGGTGGGAGCCACTGTACCTGGCCCATACTAATTTGTAAGAATAATCCTTTGAGCTCTGTTCTTCAGAATGATGACATTAAGTAGTAACTTAATAGTATTTAATATTTTGGGAAAAATTTAATAATTAGCTTAACATTATTTGAATATTTTAAATGATTATGACCAGATAATCACCGTACTCTTTGAGTAAATCATTTCTCATTTCTTTAAAAGCTATTTAATTTCTAATACTATCTGAGATTGAAGAAATAAGCCTGCCACCTCTTCTAGGAGGCAGTAGTGGGTGGTATTTAAGATCTCAGGACTGAGTTTAAAAGCCTGGTTCAACCACTTGCTAGCAGAGTCATCTTAGTTGGGCCAACTCCCTCATTATTAAATGGGGATCACAATGGTAGCATCAATCCATAGGGTTTATGAGGATTAAGCATTTAACCAATAGCTGGCACATGGTAAGCAATAGAGCCTGGTGGTTAAGATGCAGACTTTACAGCCCAAAGTGTCTAGATTAGTACCTTGGCTCTGCAGCTCACTAGCTGTTTGGCCTTGAGCAAATTGCTTAACCTCTCTGGGTCATATTTTCTCATCTACAAAGTGCAAATAAGAATAGTACTTGGTCCTAGACATGTTGTGAGGATTAGATTAGTTGATTCACAAAAAGTATTTAGAATAAGACCTGGCACAAACTAACTGACCAACAAAAATTAGCTGTATATGCATGTTATCTGTACTATTATTTACTACGTATGGTTTTAAACTTTGTAACAATTGTTTGGTAATGTAATGAAAATATTCAGAGATTCCTCATGGGTTAAATTCAAATGCGTTAAAATCATAGAACTAAATCTGGGAACAAAGAAAAAAAGTGAAGCATTTTCATACCACAGTCTCTAGTGGTATGAAAGAATTTCAACCCTCACATTTACTAAAAGCATATTGCAAGGAGCTTTAAAGCCAAACAAAATGGCCATATACATTATTTCTATTAAAAATATATATTATATTTCTATAATTTCTATAATTCAATTAACTGTAATTATTCAGCATAGCCCTAAGACAAATACTAATTTTAACCACTCAGCAAAGTAACATCATGCATTTATAGACCTGCTAGCTGAGCAACTGTTTGACCTCCAGCTGCTCAGCAGAGCACTTAAAGGCTATAGATGACTAAAACTTAATTTTATCAAGAACACATATTTTAGATTTTTATTTTTGACACTAGGGCTGCAGCTGGTTTACTTCAGTCTGAGCTGCTTTCTTCCTTGAGCCTGGAGTGGGGCAGTAATTGCTGTGGGACCTGGAGTGGGGAAATGGGGAGAAGTGAGCATCAATCAACTGGGTATACCTAGGCAATAACCCAATTAAAGTATACAATGTATGGGAGATGGGGTTACAAGTGAACTTGGTCTACTGAGATGAGGAGAACCAGATAACTGTTAGAAATAACTTTACATCCCTAAAAAGCAGGTTCTTGCGAAAGGTCAATTGGGCCTGTTGGGGTTATGCTGAGTCAGTCATACTTCTTTCTACTGTTGCTGTCCAGAGGTCACTGATGGGGATTTGTTTCTCTATATATAAAGCTTATTGATTTACAGAAAAACTATTTTAGTCATTGTTTAAATTCCTCATGCCTCTCCCAGTACCATAAACACAGCAAGTGCTGAATCAGAGTAAGTTGAATAGAGAAAATTGGATTTTACACTAACTCTGATGATACCTCATGGTCTTAACTTCACTTGGCACCTTATAATTCTTCATTTTTGAATTACAGTATGTGTAAAGGGAATACCTACCAATGTTTAACTCATACAACAGAAACTCTTATGCACCCTGGAGTGAAGATAAATGAGATGTAGTCTCTGTCCTCAGAAAGTTTAAATGGGAGAGATGCATGTGAAGTCAACTACCTTTAATGCAAGACAAAATGAACTCAGCTCTATGATGGAGCCTGAGCCATGATTTCATTGGAACAAAGTGGAAGATATGATTCATCATAACTAGGGGAGACAAAATGGTCCAGAGAATCTAAAATTTTCAGCAAACTAACACAGGAACAGAAAACCAAACACCACATGGTCTCGGTCGTGGGAGCTGAACAATGAGAACACATGGACACAGGGAGGGAACATCACACACCAGGGCCTGTTGGGAGGCTGGGGGGAAGGGGAGGGAGAGCATTAGGACAAATACTTAATGCATTCAGGGCTTAAAACCTAGATGACGGGTTGATAGGCACAGCAAACCACCATGGTACATGTATACCTATGTAACAAACATGCACATTCTGTACATGTATCCCAGAACTTAAAGTAAAAGAGAAAAAAAAAAAAAAACTTGACATGTGCACAGTTTATCTGCCCTTCCTTGAGCACATGGGTACAATATAGTAAGTATCAAAAATCTAGCCAACTGAGCTAACTGGATTGAATTATGTATATATAATACAGAGTTATCTAGATATACATTAATGTAGTCCTTCAATTATTCAACAAATACGTATTGTTTACTATGTACCTGGCACAGATCCAGACAATAGAGATTCACAAAGAAAATTCAGATAGTTCTTGCTCTCAAGGAGATTATAGCCTGGTGGGGAAAACGCCTGTAATATAAATTGGGAAAAGTACTAGGAATAAATTTAAAAGATTTTTAAGGGGGTGCCAATTAAACAGTGGGTCAAAGGAGACTTCTATCAGCAAATGCCACTTAAGCTAAGCCTTGAAATATAAATTAAAATAGACATTTAGCCAGGTAAAGAGTGGGAGAGAGCATCCCAGATGGAAGTAGAGGCATGTGAGTATGATGGCTATAGTGTAGAAAAAGATCTTGATAACTTCTAGGAGTCTAATAATATGAACATTAATTACATGAAATGATACAGCCAAGATGAGCAAGGGCCAGATCATACTTAGCTTTGTTGGCCATATTTGAAGATTTGTGTTTATATTGAAATGCAATGGGAAATTACTGATATTTTAAGCATGAGTGACACATGATAAAATATATAATTTTTAGAAGGTCATTCTGACTGCTATGAAGCAAATGAATTGAAGAGGGCACAAGTGAGAGCAGAGATCAGTTAGGGGTTGCTTGGAGGAAGGAGAAAAAGGTGAATGGATTTGAGCCATCTTGATGCCTTTATTGGTAAAATAGATGGTGGTGTTTCAAGGATGAGGTTCAGTTTTTTAGGTGGGGTGCCATTTGTGAGGTGGGGAAGATTATGAAGGAATCTCTGCGGAGAGAGGGAATCTCTGATGCATCTGAAGAGGAAATCTCAAGGAAGCAGACCTGGAGAAAATCTGTCTAAAAACCCTGCCAAATTAATATACTGATTTTTCACTATATTGTGTGAAATATCTGGGTTTGGGAAAATATTTTTAAATTGACTTTTTTACTTTTTATTAATCTTTAATATAAAAAATTATGAATATGGCTACTTCAGCTATTTTAAAGAGTTAATGCATTTAATAAATCTATTTTATAGATTTTATAGCTTATTAATACCCAGAATGTTTTTAGGTTGGAGATTGTGTTTGTTTTTACACAGAACAGAGGATAAACAGATTTATTCCTTTCTATGCTATAGGTAAAACATTAAGACTTTCCGTGAAACAGTGATTTGTAGCAAATTAAATTTACAGTTTTTCAATTTCATACTCTGTATTGATTCCATCTATTGCAAAAATTACTAATTTGAGATAACCTTTGATGTATGTGACTTTGTCTTTATAGCTGAGCTAATCTTCCCAACACTCAGATGGAATCAATCATCTGAATGGTGATTTATAGCCATATATTTCAGTAATGGATATTTGGGTGATACTCATTCTGACTTAGAATGTCTTTTCTCAAAATAGGTAAAAACTTTGCTAACATCACAGTTATAGATTTGGTCATTGCAAGCACCTGGGGTGTCTGCATGTGGGCAATCAATTGAGAAAAAAATAGGTAATTATATGTAGGAAGAAATTACTAGGCAAAGCCATTTAGGCTTACCAAGCAACCAAAAATCAAGCAAAGGAAGAAAATCTAAAGTGTGTATGTGGGTTTCCAGGAAATAGATTTACTATAGAAGGCTTCCTAGTGACTTTCCCAAGAACACATTAAATTATAACTTCCAAGGAGCTATTAATATATAATTAAAGAAGTACAAAATTGTTTGTTTCTATGGCCTGGGTCAAAGAAGCCTGAAGCTATAGGAGAAATTAGATGACTTCTTTTAAGATGCTCTTGTTGCTTAGGAATCATATAGGTGACGTAAGGCTAAGTTCTAAAACCAAAAATGTGAAAGCCACAGTTTTATTAATTGATATATAAAGGTAGTCTTGCTTGTGACTTTATTTTAGCCACCTTACTCATTAATAAAAACTGAAAGAGTGATTAAATCTAGGTAGTGACAAATTTTAGCAATTCTCCTCCATTATTTTTTTAAATGGTTTTAAACTCTGTTTTGGTTTCTCTATAGATATATGCTTTTTACCATTACAGAGCCCTATATCAGTGTAAAATGAGAATGTAGTAAAGATTGTAAGTTTATGTTTTATGTAGGAAAAATGGTAACTATGAAATGCACAAACTGTAGAAGTCACTATACCAATGAACATTTATAATGTTCATAATTCAGTCATTAAAGAAGACATATGTGTAATGAAGAAGTTCCTGGATATCTTCAAGCAGCCGTGAGCCTAGAACAAATATATGAACCACTTTATGACTCACTTTCCTCACCTGCAAAATGGTTATACTCTAAATATGTAATTCACAGAGTTATTTTCAGGATAAGAACTGTAAATTCTTAATAAACACTTATAATATTTTTACTCTTATCATAATTGGCAGAAAGAGAAATAAAGAAAAGCAGCAAAAAACTCATTAATGCAAGGGATTAAAAGATTATATTGTATTTAATATAATATTTAATATAAAATACTATGAGAGGTTCTTTTTTTTTTTCTTCAACTTTTAATTTAAATTCAGAGGTACATGTGCAAGATGTGCAGGTTTGTTACATAGGTAAACGTGTGCCATGGTGGTTGGCTACACAGGTCATCCCATCACCTAGGTATTAAGCCCAGCATCCAATAGCTATTCTTACTAATACCTGATGCTCTCCCTTCCTCCTGCTCTCCCTCCAATGTGTGTGTTGACCCCAGTGTGTGTTGTTTCCTTCCATGTGTCCGTGTATTCTCATTGCTCAGCTCCCAGGTATAAGTGGGAACATGCTGTGTTTGGTTTTCTGTTCCTGCATTAGTTTGCTGATGATAATGGCTTCCAGTTCCATCCATGTCCCTGCAAAGGACATGATCTCATTCCTTTTTTATGGCTGTGTAGTATTCCGTGGTGTATATGTACCACATTTCTTTATCCAGTCTATCATTGATGGGCATTTAGGTTCATTCCATGTCTTTGCTATTGTGAATAGTGCTGCAATGAACAGACACCTGCATGTATCTTTATAATAGAATGATTTATATTTCTTTGGGTATATACCCAGTAGTGGGACTGCTGAGTCAAATGGTACTTCCGCCTTTAGGTCTTTGAGGACTGTCTTCCACAATGGCTAAACTAATTTATGTTCCCACCAACAATGTAAAAGCATTCCATTTCCACACTGTCTTCCACAATGGTTAACCTAATTTACACTCCCACCAACAGTGTAAAAGCATTACATTTTCTCCACAACCTTGCCAGCATCTGTTGTTTTTTGTTTTTTATTGTTTTGTTTTTGTTTTTGTTTTTGTTTTACTTTGTTTTAATAGCCATTCTGGCTGGTGTGAGATGGTATCTCATCGTGGTTTTAATTTGCATTTCTCTGATGATCAGTGATGTTGAGTTTTTTTTCATACATTTGTTGGCTGCATATATGTCTTCTTTTGAGAAGAGTCTGTTCATGTCCTTTGCCCACTTTTTAATGTGGTTGTTTTTTTCTTGTAAATTTGTTTAAGTTCTTTGTAGATTCTGGACATTAGACCTTTGTCAGATGGATACATTGAAAAAATTGGGGGGAGGTCCTTTAAAAGCACTAGAATATTTGTTGAATTAATGAATTGACTATTTATTAAAAGTTTTTAATGTTTTAGCAATTCCAGATAGAACCAATATGTATTTGGCTTATGCATGCATGTATGCATATATATGGAAATGTATTGCTGCTGTGTGTATATGCACATATATGTTATGCACAGCCATATTTTTTCTTTAGCTCTATATAAATTTGTTTCTAACAGGTTTGAGTTATGATGTGTCATATAACTCTATGCTTTATGAAAATGCACATATATGTTTAGGTTTTTTTCTTTGGTTTTCCTAGTTTGGGCATCCGTATCAGTATATGCCATGTGCAGAAATAGCTCCAAGTATATTAAAACCTAGCCTTATGATGTCTCCTTAGCACCAGTTTCCCTCACTCGTCCCTCACCCATGTGACCTACTCCTGCTTTTTACATGTCCATTTATACAAGTGATTGTCTTAGTCACCCACAGTAAAAGGCCTTGGATGTCTTTTTTTTCCTTTTGGTTCTGTCTTCTTTGCTGCTTTGTTAAATCAGGCATCATACCTTTTGGAAACCACTTACAACATAATTAATCCTCTCTTTAAAATCTGTGCTGCCATTATTATGATGTTCCTATCGTCTTGATATCTTATCTGGTCTACTATAATAGGCTTCATTGCTGGTCCCTCCCTTCCATACCAACACATATCTTCTATACCAATCTTCCAAAAATTCAGAACTGTTCTTGATTCTCCCTTGGTTAAAAAAAAAAAAAAAAAAGACTTCAGTAGATTTTCAATGCCAGTAAGTAGCATTTTATGCACTCTATGATCTCTTTGTCCTCCAGCCACAACATTTGGTTTCAGTCTTCTCTTCTTTATTGTCCCTTTCACATATCTCCTGATGCAGGTGAGCTGCCCTGTGTACCATTTCTTAAACATATGCCATACTTCCCTGACTCTAAGCCTTTGTTCATTTCAGTCCCACCTTTGAATGTCTTCTCTTACTATTGTGACCAGTATCTGCTGACATCATATCCATCCCCCAAGGGCCAGTTAAATGTTAACTTCTCCACAAAGCTATCACTAATTGACCCCATCAGAAGCAATCTTTCATTTCCAAGAACTTCTGATGTGCTTTATTTCCTCCTTTTTTGTTCATTCTTTTGTCGGGTCAAGTAACCCATAGGGCACGAAAAGGATGGATATCAACAACCCAAATTAAGGAGATAAAGAAACTGCTAATTCTAAGACCTAAGTTGTTAATGTAATGATATCTACCCTGGCCAATACTAAATTTGAAGCATTAAGTGACGCTTAAAAGGAAAGTACAAGCTCCTGTCTGTGACCCAATTCTGAGTCGTAAATGGAGGAATTGGGGCAGAGATGCGTGGGAAGCACAAGATAGATCATAACCATCAAAGCAGTGTGGCAAGGGAAAAAGGAATGGCTCAGATGGAAGCTGACAATTTTACAACTGTGAGGAGTCCTTATGAGTGAAGTCTATGTTTTGACACCTTACCTTTTTTCACTCCTTACAGAAATTGTCTGTACAAGAAATTGGAGGCATTTAGGGGCACATTGTTTACCAATCCACTTAATCAAAAAACAATTTCTTAATTATTGATTATTTTTATTTTATAGCTTATATGACAAATTTTGTGTCCAGCTTGTTTAAATATCAACTTGACTTGCATCTGATATTATAGACAGAGAATTTATTAAATATCTAACTTAAATGAATTTTACCAGCTTTTCTGTTTATCATACTCATTTCCTTTATCAGATCTGTTCTTGCTCCTCCATCTGCTCCTGTTTTTTTTTTTTTCTTTCTGTTGTCAACATGGCCAAAGTGAACTATCCAGTCTTGATGTGAGGAAGTCATCTGAAAATTTCCAGAAATTAGTCATTTGGCTAATTGATAGGCCTAGAGCTGTCAGTATTGAGCATGTAAGTGCTCAATGAACACTGAATTAGTTAAAATTTTAATTGAAAATAAAATGCACTGTTCTTCACACTTAGTACAGAGACTGCCTGCACTGAAATTCTTCTTTTTTCTCCGATCTGTCCATGGATAGCTTTGTCAATAGTTTGGATTTTTCTTTAACAAGTTGGATTTTCTATCTTGTAACCATAACAACTTGGGGATGTTTAGGTTAGCAACATTTTTAGTTATCTGAAATTCAGCTTTTCATGACCAAGCATCTTACCAGATCACTGGTAGAAACTAAAAACACAGCTTGTACAACTGGTTTGATTACTGGCGCCCAACCATTTACGTATCAGGGGACATCATGCTTTTTCTTATTTCTTGCCATGGAGTAAATTACTGTGTTTATTCATTTTCTAATGCATGTGCAAAAACGTCTCTGAATACAGGAAACAGTTTACTTTTTATTCAGGTTCATGTCCTGGGGTCAAGTTCCTAGTGGTAGGTGGACCTGTTTTGGGTGAAAGGCCATGCTGAACAATGGTTTGTTCAGTAAGCACAAATAGCAAATTTAACTATTTGGCATGAAGTCTCAAAACACTACATTTTCTTTTTAGTGGTAATTTTTTTTAAATCTTTTTGAATTACCACAATTGTTCCCTGGGGTGCACAAGGAGATTTACTTGAGTATATATATAGTGCAACCTTCTATTGGAATAAAATATATGGAATAAGAAAGAAAGTGGTGAACTGTTTGTGTTAAACCAGGTAAACAGTCTTCTTAGAAATAAATTGTAGCTAAATTACCACTCTCCTGTCCACCAACGAACAAATTTTTTATTACTATTATTATTAAATGAAGGACACCATATTTGATAAATTTACCTTGTTCCCAGGTACTTTTCTGTAGAATTTCTTGTGCATGCACATTGTTAATTTCTGATTATTTCTGTATATAAGACATATGCTTGTGAATTGGAAGGCTCTTTCTCTAAGCTAATATTTGGTCAATATTCATAATGATGTCTGTAAACAACCTCTCTCCTGAGATTGTGTAGCAAATCATTTATCATGAAAGAATAAACTACAAATATTGCCACTGTAATTCCCACTGTTCTGTATAATACAACATTATGAGAGAATTAATCACTTGATTACATTTGCTAAGTCTTTATGGAAATTAATGAATGATGCCACTCCTTTCATGTGCCCATTGGGGATAACATGGCCACTGTTTCTTTTCACAGTTTTCTTATTCACTGTTTAAAGCTGATCTATAATTTTTTAACAGAATTTTGAAGTCAAAATTATTTTTACAATGAAAATTTCAGATTTAAATAATTGCACCGTACTAAATGTACTTTAGGTTTTTCAACATTTAAAATTTCATCATTCACACAACAAACCCTGTGAAGAGCCGTGAATATTTACTGAAGGTAAATATATTTACTTACGTGGAATTGTTTGTAAGCTTTAAAAAAAATGTTGCTGTGGTAAATACAACTATAAAACTTTAAATTTATGGCCAGCAGCAAAGCAATTTGATGAAAAGAGTGTGGGATTTGGAGCTAGGACCTAAGTGGAAATCCTTGCTTAACTTAAATAAGCATTAGAGATATTAGGTATGTATCAGCAACTAATTAAATTTTAAGTGTTCTTTTTGTTTGCTTTTTTAAAAGGAAATATGTGCAGAAAATAATCATCTATTCACTCAATAAATATTTTATTTCAAAAACATATTGGGTCAGGAAGTTGTAAATGCTAAATTGAAGGAATGAGAATAAAGAAAGAAGTTTTGGCTTTTTTCCCAATTTTCTTCTTAGAAGACTGGTATTTACCTAGTCTGAAATAAGGCAGTCCTCCTCTGCTGACTGATACTGACTTCATGCTAAATTCTTCATTATCCCTGACTAAACCCATTTTGGTTCCTCAACTCATGGACCAATGTCCATTAAATTTTTCTCCTTCTATGGAACACTGAGATCCAATACATTAAAACTTGCGGTACTTTTTATTCATGGACCATGACTCCTAATGCCACTAAGCTGTCAGTCAAAATCCTGTACTACATAGACTTTGTCTCCGAACATAACTCAATTGTAGATAGATATTTTGGGTGCTTTATCCCAAAAAGAAAACTTACTAGGAAAGATAAAATGAAATCTATTTTAATATCTGTAAAGAATGCCAACTTAATCATTTTTAAACATGGACGATTCTATGGGTTATCTAGTTATGAGATCCCACTGAGTTCACTGAAAATTGAAAAATTGCAAAATAAAGGTTGATATTAGGCAAGGTTGAGAATTATTAGTCAAGGCTGAAAACAGCAGCTAAGAAAAAGGAAGAGTAAAAATGACACAGGAAACAAACTAGACACATTTCTGGAAGAGTCAGTGCTTTATCGTGGTGAAAGAAGGTATATACATATAATTTGTTCAGTATAAGCCATTAGTTGCATGAAGCAAGAGTTCAATAGTTACTTCCCAGGGACCTAAAAATAGTCATTGAGATTTAGTAGTAGTAGAGTCAGATGAAAATTTTATTCTTCATAGTTTCATTTATTTGAATCAACTGAATGTGGTAGCAATTTTTTTAATTGTAATAATTTTGATGTGCAAGAATTCTAAGATGTCAAATATTCTGATCTCTCTCAATACACAAATTCACTCATATATTTTCACTCATTACATTTAGTAGCAAAAAGCACACAATTACTTTTGCACCAAACTAATATTTAACAAAGCATTAATTGAACATGCTCTGAAGACAAGACTAAAAATTGAGTATAGAAACATGGTGTGCCCTCAAAGGAAATAGTGGTCACAGTATAGTGTGTAAAATGTGACAATACTATAAATATATGCCCAGGCTTTTTCTAGGAAACTTTAAACAAGGCTTCAGTTTCTGCTTTAATACTCTGGAGAGAAAGTTTTCCAATCCTGGTGGTAGCTGTTCACTTGGGAGTGAAGGTAAACAAATTGGATTATCAGAAACAAGATAGAATTTGGCAAGTGCATATGTTACCCAGCGCGTATAGATATAAAAGTGAATACCACAGGTATAAGGAAAGGCTGGTTATAAAAATAACGGAAAGATAAATATAAAAATAACGTCTTTAGGGAAAGTTTTTCATGAAACACAATGTGTAAACTACTAAAGAACTGTTTTCCAGATTATGAGAACAGGTTATTTTCTCCTTCGGTAACTTACAAAATTAATAAAACTTAGGGAAAATTAGCAACCAAAACCATTAGAAAATTTTGCCTACAGTGATAAAAGAAGTAGTGAAGTACAACTTGATGCAATACACTTAAAAACCTGTGACTAAAAGAAGGAAGTTGTAGCAGAAAGGCTTAGAGAGGCTCAGATGCTACCCGACTCCCATTCCCCTCCTGAAACTGTACTGGTGATTAACAAAATCCTAAGACTTCTCAGTGATACCATTAAATCCAGAGAAGAGCACACTGAGCTAGCAGGCTTATCTTTTTCGAAGAGTAGTTGAAACTTGTGATTGAGAGAGTCTAAAGTGGGTAAAGTGAGTTATGCTGATATTTTCTGGTGGAAATAAAGGTTCTCTAGCCACACCCCGAATTAGAGAAATTTCTCCAATTAGATGCAACTTGGTATAAGACATTTAACAAAATCTCAAAAGCTAGTAGAATGTGGGTCTTATAAGAAAAATGACACACTTGCCTGTAGCCTCTACTGAGATCTCTTCCAACTCCCTTGCCAGCTATTGCTCAGGCACAGAATGTGATCAGAACACAACATAGCCAGACCTCCACTCCCAGTTTAACTTGGGTGGGAAAACAAACTGATTCTAGGCACAAAGGACAAAGGTAAACCAGTCACATGCATTATATCAGAACAAACAGAATATCCAATTGAGCTGCCCAATCATGAGCAGGATGAAAAAATTTAATGACTCTGTAAGAATACCACAATCAAAACCAGAAAGAAGTCTATTATTGTAATCTAATCTATTAAGCACCTGCTATGTATTAGGCAATGTTCTGTTTTATGCGTATATATTTTAGTACTTTAAGAAACCCTATAGGTACTGTTATTATATGTGCAGTTATGGAGGTTTAGTAACTTGCCTAAAATCATACAAATGATGAGAGAGCCAGGACACAAATCACTGGTGTCTGGCTACAGAGCTCATGCTATTAACCCTGTGTGATCTTGGTCCTCATAACTTGTTAAAAAAAAAGAAGAAGAAGAAGAAGAAGAAGAAGAAGAAGAAGAAGAAGAAGAAGAAAAGGAGGGAGAAAGGGAGTTATGGAAAGAGACAAAGAGTTTAACCTATAAATCAAGGACAGAAGGGAATTGTTTGCACACATACCTCAGAACCTAAAATAAAAGTATTTCCTAAAATATGTCCTTCATCATAACTGTTATTTATATCCTGTTAGATGTAAATCTGATTATGAATTGAAAAGAAGAAAAAATATATTTATGATGATAAACCAAAGGAAATCATCAAAAAATTATTTTAAACAATAAAGTAATTCAGTAAGATGGCCAAGTTTAAAATCAGGATATAGAAATCAATAACATATAAATATATGTCCATATATAAGCAATAATCAATTAAAAAATATAATGGCAGAAAATATATCATTTACCACCATAGCAAAAAATATCTTACGAATAAACTTTGTAAAGCCCAGCATGCATTAGCTATTTTTCCTGACGCTCTCCATCCCTGCACCTCACCCCCAATAGGCCCCAGCGTGTGTTGTTTTTCCCCATGTGTCCATGTGTTCTCAGTGTTCAGCTCCTACTTATAAGTGAGAACATGTGGTGTTTGGTTTTCTGATCCTGCTTTAGTTTGCTGAGGATAATGGCTTCCAATTCCATCCATGCCCCTCTAAAGGACATGATCTCGTTCCTTTTTATGGTTGCATAGTACTCCATGACACATGTTTACCTATGTAACAAACCTGCACATCCTGCACATGTACCTCGGGACTTAAAAAGAAGAGAACAAACTTCTTGATAAACATTTAAGATCTATGTAAAGGCAACTTTCAAATGCTACCAAGAGACATGTAATAAGGGAATACCATAATGTGCCATCGGAAAAGAAGATGCAACATCAAAAACATTCAATTTTTACTTTTATACTAAAAATTTTAAATAAAAATATCAAAAACTACAAGAAAATGATTTTTAAATTTGTATGAAAAATTAATGAGCAAGAATAGCAAGGAAAATTTATAAAAAGAACAATAATGAGAGGTCCAGGCTTACCATTTATTAAGACATCATACTAAGTTATAATAATTAAAATAAAAATTAATATATATCAAAGTTAAAGCCTATAGATTCTGAAAATACACAAGACACATAAAGGAATTTAGCATATAATAAAGGTGGCAATTTGAATGAGTAGGAAAAATGGATTGTTCAATAAGTTATATTGGGAAAACAGGACATCTACCTTTAAAAAACAGTTGTGTCCCTTTTTCATAACCTACATCTATATTAGTCCATTTTCATGCTGCTGATAAAGAGATACCTGAGACTGGGCATTTTACAAAAGAAATTGGTTATTGGACTTACAGTTTCATGTGGCTGGGGAGACCTCACAATCATGGTGTAAGGTTAAAGGTGCATCTCACATGGTAGCAGACAAGAGAAGAGAGCTTGTACAGGGAAACTCCCATTTTTAAAACCGTCAGATCTCATGAGACTCATTCACTAGCACAAGAACAGCACAGGAAAGACCCGTCCCCATAATTCAATCACTGCCCACCAGTTTCCTCCCATAATACATGGGAATTGTGGGAATTACAATTCAAGATGAAATTTGGGTAGGGACACAGCCAAACCATATCAACATCCAAAAGCATTTCTATACTTAACTACAAATGTTTATTTTTAAAAATGAAAGCATAAAA
The DNA here is from genome assembly GCF_024542745.1 of Macaca thibetana thibetana. Lineage (NCBI taxonomy): Eukaryota > Metazoa > Chordata > Mammalia > Primates > Cercopithecidae > Macaca > Macaca thibetana. Next base: position 75,836,456 of record NC_065591.1, on the reverse strand, counting down.
CTATAAAGGAAATTGGTTAAATTGACCCATATTAAAATTAGGAACTTCTATTCATTAAATGATATCATTAAAAGAGTAAAACAGGAAGACATAGAGTGGAGAAGATATTCCCAGTAAATCTATCATGCATTTGTATAATGTTCAGTCTTATTCATAATAAAATAATTGCAAATTAAAAGTAAAAGATGCCTGTTGTTATCAAATTTCCCACATTCAAAAATTATGGCAATGCACTGTGTTAGGAGGTGTGGTAAAAGAGGCTCTTTCTGAGAGCTGAAAGAGGCTGGTGGAGTATAAATTGTTCCATATTCTTGGAGAGCAATACCAAAATATCTTTAATTTTATAACTGCTTAAACCCTTTGGCATAGTGATTCTACTTGTAGGAATTTATCCTATACATGTACCTGCCTATGAGTGAAATGGCAATGTTAATTGCAACAGTGTTTCCAGTTGCAAAAATCGAACCAAAAAATTTGAATGACAAAAGAAGAATAGCTACAATAATTTTATTGCATCCATATGGTATACTATAATGCCATTCAGCTTTTTAAAAATGAGGAGCTGAAATTAGTATACTAAATGAATGAATGCACTTAAGGTACTGAATGAATAAAATGAATGTACTGAAATTGAACAAAATCCCGTGTATATTGTTAAATTACCTACATATTGTGGGCAGTATGAGTAATGTTATATCATTTGTCTTAAAAAACAAATAAATAATATGCTTATTGGTATATTTTGGCTGTGTTCCCACCCAAATCTCATCTTGTAGTTCCCATAAAGCCCACGTCTCATGGGGGCAGGGGAGCTGGTCGGAGGTAATTGAATCATGGGGGAAGTTACCTCTGTGTTGTTCTAGTGATATTGAGTGAGTTCTTACAAGATCTAATGGTTTTATAAGGAACGATTCCCTTTGACTCATCACTTCTCATTCTTAACATCATGTGAAGAAGGACGTGTTTGCTTCCTCTTCTGCCATGATTGTAAGTTTCCTGAGGCCTCCCAGGCCATGCTGAATTGTGAGTCAATTTATTTTTTTCCTTTATAAATTGCCCAGTCTTGGGTATGTCTTTATTGGTAGTGTGAGAACAGACTAATACACTTATATATACATAGAATATGGATAATATCTGCAATGTCTTGAAAAGTAACTGACAACAGTAGTTGCCCCAGAGAGGGAAACTATGTGGGAAGAAAATTTAGTTTTTCTGTTTATTCTTTATACCTTTCGGATTTTTCTACCACGTACATATATTACATTATTTTTAATAAGCAAATAATGTTTTAAAAAAACACAAAGTTTTTATAATAACCATTCCTACTGGTGTTAGATGGTATCTAATTGTGGTTTTGATTTGCATTTCTCTAATGATCAGTGATATTGAGCTTTTTTTCATGTGATTGTTGGCTGCAGGTATGTCTAATTTTGAGAAATGTCTATTCATGTCCTTTGCCCACGTTTATATGGGGTCGTTTCTTTTTCTTGTAAATTTGTTTAACTTTCTTATAAATGTTGGATATTAGACCTTTGCTAGATGAATATTTGCAAAAATTTCCTCTCATTCTATAGATTGTCTGTTTACTCTGTTTATAGTTTATTTTGCTGTGGAGAAGCCATAGAGGGGAACCCAACCACACAGGGGCCTAGTGGAAGGTGGAGCCGGGGATGAGGGAGAGGATCAGGAAAAATAACTAATGGGCACTACGCTTAATACCTGGGTGATGAAATAATCTGTACAACAAACCCCCGTGACACAAATTTACATATGTAACAAATATGCTCTTGTACTCCTGAATTTAAAATAAAAGTTAAACAAAAGAAAAAAAAAAGTTTAAAAATGGAAAGGTGTGCAAAGATATGCAAAGAGAAGTAGTCTCAGCAAGAAAAAGTGATTACTTTTTGCCCATACAAATAAAATTACTATGTACCATGAAATTATTACCAGTTAATAGAAATATTAACATCAACATTTATGAAACTGAAAATGTTAAAAATAAACGGAGAAATGGGAAAAACTACCACTTAATATACATTTTGAAAGATGTTTGGCTCAGAAGAGAAAGAATAAGTGGATTTATTTCAAATAATTCAACAAACATATAATTTAGTATCTACCACCATAGGCCAGGAAATGTGCTAAAGACAAGGAATACATAAATGATTAAGACTTTTCTCTCTCCTTCAGTGTCCATGATATATTATTAGAGCCTTTAAAGAATGTCCTTTAATCAGAACTGTCTTGAAATATAGCTTTGTACGTTTAAGTCAATATGTTATATAAACAGTCTGAACAGACTCACGTTAACCAAAGTGAATCAAAACGATTGTCTTTCCTGTATACCAAACCTATTCTCTAACTAAAATAAACTGGACTTTATTTTATGAATCTTGTCTTTAGAAATTTCAACTAGTTTTCTTCTTTGATACTCTATTATTTCCCAGTTGTTCTTGCTTTGATTTTCTGATGAATTGAAGCAATGTGTGGAAAAAATTTTTTAAAAAGAGAGACATTAGAACAAAAGGTGCATAATTTTCAGAAGTATCTTTCTCCAGGTTTAAATTCAGACTAGAATTGATATTTTTATTTGTTTAATAGGAAGCTAACATTTTCAGACTCCACATTTGCATTCACTAATAAAAGATAATCTTTTAGGTATATTATCTATCACATGGATTTCCTCACTGCTGTAAATAGTAAAACAGTGTATTCACTTGCTTATCTGTCGTACACATTTCTACCCTAAATTGTTACTGGCAATAAGAATTTCAGGTGGCCCCAGCAAGATTGATAATGATCTTTTTCCTGATGAGTCCATTAGATCAGACTTCAGAAGCATTATACTTCACATGAATCCTTGGAAGCCAAATATGAAAGTTGAATGTTTGGCAACACACCAACCTAGCTGATGAAATTGGATTGCTCCCTTCTAAATATTTACTTCAGCACTTTGAAATTAATCTGTATTCTTTCACAGAAGGCTTTGTGACCCACTCAATGAGGAGTCATGCGTAGTTACTTCTCCTATTAGCTTAGTTGGTACAGTTCCTCATTATTGTAATTTACAAGTTTTAAAACTTTTAACTGGAACATTTTCTTACAACTTTTCTTAAGAAAACTCTTGCAATTTAAGTAATCTTAAAAAATAAAAATTATCTGGGCTTTCATCAGTGTAATTTCTCAGTAAGAAAACATAATTGTGAGAAATGGTATCATGGAAAATGTAATAGTTGATTGTGAAAGCTTCAGTTTTGCTACCATTTGTATTCATGATGCCTTTGAGTTAAAAATGTTAGTAATGGAATGGAGATGGGACATCTGTTAGAGTGAAACATTTGATTCATTAGTCAATTGAAAATAAAGAAAACATTTTGGAGCTTCTGGCTTATTTGTTTTTCCTTGTTTCTCAAGTCCTAGCAACAACATTTCATTTTCACGAAGGATATCAGCTATTCTGGGAAGAAGCTAGTTTGGTTTTCCAATAATGTGCTCCCAAGATGTATCTGTGACGATATACAAGTAGACGAGTTTAGATAAGGAAATTACAGAGGTTCTCAAATGTTTTTTTCTTTAACCTCTAAAGCCTAGAGTTCTCGAAGATTCAGTGTTGCTGCCTCCTTATTTCTCTATCAACCTCTTCTCCTAGGTAGTCTCATCAGGACCTGTGCTTCAGGTTTCATAAGTTCTATCCCTATGCTTATGTTTTTTCTCTGTGCTTATATTTAATATCATCTTTGATGTGATAAATATCTAATAGACATTTTAAGATTAACATATACAAAACATAACTCTTAATTTTATTTTCCAAAACCAGTTTTTTCTGGTTTTGGCTCATCAAATGATATCCAGTTGTGTAGGCCAAAAATAGAAGAATCATCCCTGCTTTCTCTTTCTGACTCACACTCACATCCAGTTCATTTGCAAATCCTGTTAGTCTATCCTCACCAACTCTGCTCTTGCTGCTGTAATCCAAATCATATTGCTTCTTGGTCAGATTACTGCAGTAGTATTCAAACTGGTCCCTGTTCCCACTTTGCACCCTCTACAGTCTATTAACACAACAGCTTGAGTAATTTTTTAAAAACATAAATTAGGGTATATCAACCCCAGCTGCAAACTATCTGCTAGCTTCCCTTCCCACTTAATCAAAATCCATAGCCCTAACATAGTTTGCCAGCCCCTGACTACCTCTTTGGCTTCATCTTTCATCAATTTCACCTTGCCCATGCATCTTCAGTAACACTAGATTTCTTACAACTGTTCCAAAGTTCTAAGTATGATCCTGCCTACAGCTTTTATACTTGGCTATTCTTTGTGCCTGTAACACACTTTTCATGTGGATATTTTTTCTCACTTTACTCAGGGCTTTATTTTTCCTCATAGTATGTATCACAACCAAACATTGCATTATAAATATATGTATTTGCGTACACTAGAATATAAGCTCTAGGAGAGTAGAAAACTTTGTTTTGCTCACTGCTATGCCCCCAAGCATCGACAACTTAATCAAAGCAGCTGTCTCACAGAGTAAGTACTCAATAAGTAATAGAAAAGAATTCTGTCATTCCAGAAGGTAGAGGTAGGGAGAGTAGGTGTTACTGGGCAGCAGATCTTAGCTTAGGGAACATAAAAACTTGAGAAAAATGAACACTACCTGATTCTAGAGGATGGGGCTTTGTAATGTAGTGAGTTCTCTGTTACTAGAAGGGTTCAAGCAGAGGCTGGAAAGGTCTTGTTCTAGAGGGAAGCTCCGATTGGATCATCTCTTAAGCTGTGTTCACCTATGTTGGAAAAGAAAAGGCAGAGAAATAAAAGCTTGCATTGATTGGTTGGATAATAGAAGCATGAGGTAATTTATTCACAGATACAATCATTTAAGGTCAGTCTGCAAAAAATTCCCCAGAAAAAGATACCAGGTGGCTTCTCACTTCATCCACTCCCAATTCCAGGATACCAGACAGGCTTGTTACTGTATTTATAAGGAGCCTTTCTGATTTACAGAGGGCAACAGGCCCCTGATTATCTTGCTGCACTCTGGCTACTTGCTGTCTCCTATCAGATGATGGATGTAGTCCACTGGATGCAAATTTACTCTGTTCCTGCATTTCAACCTTTAGATGAAGGAGCTTCCCAGAACCACATTGCTCATCCATGCTAAATCATATAAGGCAAGACTGACCTCTGCCCAGTGAAAGCTTATTATAGTATGAAATATTATGTGGGATATTCAAGGAAAAGCTTCAAAATTATTGAAAAAGTTTATATATGCATACCTCAGAGATATTGCAGGCTCATTCTACACCACTGCAATAAAGTGAATATCATAATAAAGCAAGTCACATAGTTTATTTTTGTTCCCAGTGCATGTAACAGTTATGTTTACACAATACTGTAGTCTATTGACTATGCAACAGTACTACATTCAAAAACACTTTAATTTAAAAAATACTTTATAACTAAAAACTGCTAATGATCATCTGAACCTTCAGTGAGTCAATCATCTGTTTCTGGCAGAAGATCTTTACTCAATGTTGATGACTGCTGACTGATCAGGGTGGTGATTGCTGAAAAAGATGGAGTGGCTATGGCAAATTTTAAAACTAAGACACTGAAGTTTTCCACAGTAATTGACTCTTCCTTTCAGGAAATATTTCTCTGTAGCATGTGATACTGTTTGGTAGCATTTGACCCACATTAGAACTTCTTTCAAAATTGGAGTCAGTCCTCTCAAACCCTGCTACTGCTTCATCAACTAAATTTAGGCAATATTCTAAATCCTTTGTTGTCATTTCAACAATATTCACATCTTCACCAAAGGAGTAGATTCCATCTCAAGAAACCACTTTCTTTGTTTGTTCCTAAGAAACAACTCTTCATTTGTTAGTTTTATTATGAGATTGTAGCAATTCGGTCATACCTTCAGGCTCCATTTACAATTCTAGTTCTTTGGCTGTTTCCACTACATCTGCAGTTACTTCTCCACCAAAGTCTTGAATTCTTCAAAGTCATCTGTGACAGTTGGAATCAACTTTGTTCAAACTCCTGTTTTTGTTGAGACTTTGACCGCCTCCCATGAATCATGAATCACCCTAATGGCATCCAGAAGATTGTCAATTTACTTTACTCAAATGCATCAGAGGAATCACAATTTATGGCAGCTATAACTTTATGAAAGTATTTCTTAAATGATAAGACTTTTAAAAATTAAAATCACCCCTTGATCCATGGGCCGTAGAATGGATATCGTGTTAGTGGACATGAAAACATTAATGTTTTTGCACATCTGCATAAGAGCTCTTGGGTGACTAGGTGCATTGTCAATGAGCAATAATATTTTGAAAGGAATCTTTTTTTTCTGACAAGTGGATCTCAACAGTAGGCTTAAAATATACAGTAAACTGTGCTATAAACAGATGTGATATCATCCAGGCTTTGCAGTTTCATTTATAGAGTACAGGCAAAGTAGATTTAGCATAATTCTTAAGGTCTTCAGGATTTGGGGACTGGCAAATAAGCATTGGCTTCCACTTAAAGTCACCAGCTCCATAAACCCTTACCAAGAGAGTCAACCTATTCTTTGAAGCCCTGGAGCCAAGCATTGACTTCTCCTCCCTAGCTACCAAAGTCCTAAATGTCATCTTCCAATACAAGGCTGTTTTGTCTACATTGAAAATCTGTTGTTTAATATAATTGCCTTCATCAATAATCTTAGGTAGATTTTCTGGATAACTTGCTACAACTTCTCTACCTCTGCACTTCCTGCCTCACCTTGCACTTTCATGTTATGGAAATGGCTTCTTTCCCTAAACTTCACAAATCAACCTCTGCTAGCTTCAAACTTGTCTTCTACAGTTTCCTCACCTCTTTCAGCCTTCACAAACTTGAAGAGATTTAGGGCCTTGCTCTGGATTAGGCTTTAGCTTAGGAGACTGGTATGGCTAGTTTGATCTTTACCCAGACCACTAAAACTATCTCCATATCAGTGATAAAGCTCTTTTGCTTTCTTATCATTCATGAGTTGAATGGAGTCACACTTTTAATTTCCTTCAAGAACTCTTCCTTTGTGTTTACAACTTCGCTGTTTGGCATAGGAGGCCTAGCTTTCTACCTACCTCAGCCTTCAACTTGCCTTCCTCACTAAGCATAATCATTTCTAGATTTTGATTTAAAGGATATGTGTGTGATTACTCCTTTCACTTGAATATTTGGAAGCCATTTAAAGGTTATTATTTAGCCTCGGAGTGTTGGGAAATAGGGTAAGCCCAAGAAGAGGGAACGAGAAGATGTAAGGACATATTTGGTGAGTAAGAACACACACATTTATCAGTTAAATTCATCATCTTATGTGGGCATATTCTGTGGCACTCCAAAACTATTATGATAGTAACATCAATGACCACTGATCACATGTTACTATATCAGATATAATAATAATTAAAAATTTTGAAATATTATGAGAATTATCAAAATAAAATGTGGCACACAGACATGAAGTGAACACATACTGTTGGAAAAATGGTGCCAATAGACGTGCTTTATGCAGGGTTACCACAAACTTTCAATTTGTAAAAAATGTGCTATCTGTGAAGTATACTAAAGAGAAGGGCAATAAAATGAGATAGGCCTGTACTATGTTTTCGAAAGAATATTTTAGAGGGAGCAGAGAAATCATACATATGAAGCACCTATTGTATAACAAATGTTTAGATCGCTGCCATTCATTAACTTTCAATGCTGTGTGAAGCCTTGTGAATACATTCATACCTAGTTCACTGAATAAACTGAACTTAGTAAGGTAAAAGCAGAAACCAACTTCATTTTTTTCTCTCTGCCTTCTCACAAACCCCTCTAGGAATTAATTCATCTCTCCTTTTGATACAATCTCAGGCAGATCATTTATAATACAATCTACTTGAGTCTAATAGTCTCATAAGTTTAACACAGTCAAGTGCAAAATAAAAACTATGAACTCTTATTTGACTTAAAATGTATCCTGTTCCCCAACCCTAGCCTACCTCATGCCAAAAAATCTACAGCAGAGAAGGGAATAAGATTTACTTCTTTTTTCAACCTATTTGCTTTTTGTTTGTTTGTTTGTTTGTTTGTTTGTTTTACCTTTCTGGAATAGAGCAGAGATGGGAGAGCAATCATGGGAAAAGTACTTAGTTTTATGGGTAGTATAATTATAATTTAGTTTCAATACCCTTCTGATGATAGATGTATAATCTGCAGGTCTTTATCCTTCCTGGGGCTTTTCTGGGTTCATCTGAGTTCCTCCTGCTGGCAAACTCAAGACTATGGTTTTCTGGATAGAACTGAGCTCTCTTCCTGCTGACAAAACTTTGGTTTTCTAGATAGAAGCAAGGCTTCCTTTGGATAACCACATTTAACTCTCTCTTGTCCCTGAGCTTCCTCTGGTCCACCCTTCTATTGAAGTTTAGGCAGTCATCTTGAGTAGAGTCTCTTTAATGAGCATCCCTTGCCAGTTTCCCTCCTCTCAACTCATATCTAATTCATGGGAAACATACATTTTCCCTGTTGTCTGAAGAATTTCAGCTCCTCTTCAATGCAGCTCCCAATCTTCCCTCTGTTTTCAGGTGGAAGAACTCTAGCCACAGTCTATCACATATTTTTTCAGGAGGAGGCAATTATCTGGATTTATGACCCTCGCAATCTGGGAGACATATCATGAATTCTGAGTCAACCCATTGAACCCCTTTCTCTAAACTTGGGTTGAGGAGAAAGCATCCCTCTTTCTTCCCCTATAAGGGAGTAGAGACAAAAATATTGTTAATTCAATGTTTTCCAAATGAATTTTCTTTTTTAGTTTCTTCAACTTCACCTTCCATAAAGGCATGTGTTGGAGGCCAAGGAAGGGCATTGATCAACTAAGACTGACAAAACAAGTTTGAGATCTTCTTTTCAACTCATATATCATAGCTATTTATAGTTCTATGCTTTTGAATATAGGAAAATTGGGAGAGTCATTCAAAAACTCTGAACAGTAGGAAGTGTTATATTTAAGATGCCATTTTATGTTAGTTTGTTGCTCCAATCTTATGTGGATTGAGGATTTTCCTCAATTATCAGTAATGTAATAATAGTGTTTACCTGTTATATTATTATGATTTTATTTGATAATCGAGGAAAATTAGTCCCAGAAAAGTTAAGTTACTACAAGTTCGTATAATTTATATTGGTGAGTGAAAAATACATCATCTCTGTCCTCAAAACACTTATTTATTTGGGGGAGACAGAAGGTAAATTAATATATAAGGAAACAAATGTGTGAGAGAGACAAATAAAGATACAGATATACAGATATAGATATATGTATATGTATCTGTGTATGTATTACTTATAAATTAGGAAATGCTGTAAGGATAAAAGCAGGGCATAATGATAACTGAAATGAACAGAGGTCAAGGAAGGCCTTTTCAGAAGGTGATCATTAAACTGAGTCATTATGTATAATATTTCCTTAAGTATATTGTTTCCTTATGAAATATAGGAAGAGATCACTTCATACAGAAATACCAATAAGTACAAAAGCCCCAAAGTAGAAAAGAGCATGGTCAGAACAGAGCACAGGCCTAAACCTAGTCAAGTGTGAAAGAAGTTGCAAGAGACAGAGTTGGACAGATAAGTAAGTGGGCCAGAAGACAGGCAAGAATCCTAGGACCTGCCACTTAGAGTTGTGTGGACTTTTATTATTATCATGGCTTCTCAAATATGCAATATGTATTTTTACTGTATTATTCATATCGCTTGTTTCCCTTTCATTTGTAAAGCTCATCTGCTCCAACTAACACTCAATGATTTATCTCTCTCGGAAGAGGAGTGCACTACCTTCCTTCCCATGTCCTATTGTAGCATATTACCTTAAATTTTCACTTGCTTTTGAGATTTTTTTTTCTCATCTCTACAAAGAGTGTGAATTTCATTAGGACAAGGAAATGTGACTGATGTGTCCTTTGCTTCTGTATGGTAAGCATTCAACTGGTAATTGAACATTGATCTTATTTACATTAAGATTTGGATAGAAGTAGGGTATTAATCTGAGTATACAGAAGAGATTATACTGTCTTTTTTATTGGTGGTCAGTGTTCTGAAGCATATTATTTTATTTCTGGCAGACTCCACAATTCCAATAGGAAAACAGTAACTGATTGAGCTGCTAGTTTTTAATCCTGAAAAGAAAATGTTAATTTGAAAAGAAACATAGGTATAAATTGCAAATATACTGCAGTACAATTGTGTAGAGTTAGAAAAGGTGCCATATGCTGACTTTTAGATTTACTTACTTTATAACAGTAGTTATTTAAAGTTTATTTATTTGTTCATTCATTCATTTTATCATTTAGAGCTTATTATATAACAGTTTTTTTTCAAGAAAATAGAGCTACAAAGAAAATTTTTTAAAAATTTCCAAAGTGTTCTTCAAGAGGCTCATACCCTACTGGGAAAGTAGACATGTAAATAGTTAGATCATTTTGAGTACTAATCAAGAAGAGTGTCATAGAAGAGACATAAAAGAAGGAGAGGTTATAGCTACCTGGGAGAAAAGGAAGATTGAACTGAGGCTTGAAAGACTGGTGGAGATTTTCCAGGGACAAGAAGTAGTTTGGAGAAGGGCACTCCAGCCAAAGGAATTTGCATGAAGCAAATACCTTAATAGGCAGGAGGCCGTGGTAAAGAGTGAGAATGGGCACATTTAAATCATATGGGTTCAAGAGAGAATTCATCTGTAATTGGTCTAATGATGAAACTCAGCAAACCTTTTTATCATGTGTGTTTGCATCTATTGGGTTCTCTGAAGGTTGTAAAAAAATAAGCCTACCACTCACTCATCTTCAAAAATATTATTTCATGGTTAAAGGATCAGTGTTACTGGGTTTCACTTTGAGATGAATGTGATAGAGACCAGATTGAGTTTTGTGTTGTTGTTGTTTTCTTTCCTGTGATTAACCATGAGTAAGCCAAATAGTCAAAGTTCATGTCAATAATCTAGTTCTCATCACTTTGAGAGGATTATTAATTCATGAATATGGGATCACATGAAGGACAGATATTATCAGTACACACAAATCATGACTCTATATTTGTTCAACTCTGTATGTCATGTTCAGAGTTTTGTTTGACTCTGTACATTATTATCATAGTTAATATTTGAAATGAAGAAGAGAGCCTTTTTGTTGCTGTTACTGTTAAAGCATAGTTTTACAATGAGGTCTTCTCTTTTTATTTGCTCTCTCTAGAATACAGTGATAAGTGGTTTTTTTTGTTGGTTTTTGTTTTTTGTTTTTTGTTTTTTTAATCTGGACAAGTAAACAGAACTAATAAGAAAATACATTGGTTATACTTTTCCACTTGGGAATGAATTACAGAATCAGAGTGTTGTTACTGGTAGATTATTTTTAGTCAATTGTCCTTCTGTATATTCTTATTTCTATTTTTAGAAACAAAAATACACAAATATTTTATTGAAAAATGCTCTGGAATTTTAAATAGATCTACATTATTTTACAAATCTTTGTGTTATGGAAGGAATATCACTCTGAACTGCCATGAAGGAGTAAAATTTTAAACACCATTCTTGAGTCTGCTCAGAGATCTCCAACTTTTGCTGAATGAATATGCAAAGTTAGATATTGGCCAACTGATAAAGATGAGAGTGAGAGTTAATAACTGAATGGCAATATTAATCATTTATCCCAAAAGGTGTTTCTCCCCATGTATGTTCATTATTTACTTTTTGTAAGCAATATGTTTATAACATTTTCATGTTTAAAGTTGATTTATTCATTATTCATTCAATTGTCTAGAGCTTATTATATGGTAGCTATCTTGCAAGAAGAGCTATAAAGAAAATTTTGTAAAAATTTTTCTCAAGTTTTCTTCAAGATGCTTCATGTTTTGATCATTGTATATTCATTATGAAAAAATGATTGCTCTTACCTTTGTCTTCACTATCAATTAACAAAAGAATGATAAGCACAAGTATGATACATGTCCCAAGTAAACAGCATATATGCACAAATCAAACATGAATTAGTAGTTGCCAAAACTTTACTGTAGGAGTGGAAACTCTCCTTTATTTTTCTAATAAAATCTTAACCAAATCATATGTCCGTTTAAAGCAAAGTTTCATTAATTGAAGCAGAAGTGAGAGACCTGAAGCCCTACTTAGCTACAACCCTGTGCCCTTGGGGTCAATAGTTAATTTTGAGTAGTAATTCTATCCCACCATCTCCAATACCTTTGTTACCCATAGTGGCCATCCCTGTAACCGAGGAACCTCCTAGCACCCCAATTTATTTTAGACCCACCCTAAACCCATTGACACTTGATTTGAAGAGTGATATAAAAGAAGCCTAAGGGTCTAAAAAATATGATAATATAATAATAAGGAATATAATAGAAATGATAATTCTACAGATAAGAGCTTTTTCTTAATGCCAAAGTTGTACACAACTCTTTCATGCCCAATTTACAGATGCAAAAATTAAAAGATTTAACAACTTTCCCAAGTTCATGAATTTTAAAAATAGTGGATTTTGGGATTTGAACTTAAGCCTGTTAGAATCCAAAGTCTATGTTCCATTAGATGGATTATTTTTGGTTAAATTTCTTCTACATTAGCCCTCTGGGAATATGGCGGGGTGGTGGGGGGTGGTGTTAAGTGTGTTCATTTATTCGTTGAGTCAATAAACAAACATATTTTTAGTTAGACACTATATCTAAAGATATATAACTATAAGTGTGCAACTATAAAGGTGATTAGACAGAACATTATATGTCTTTACTTATATATAATGCTATCTTCTTTACCAATAATTTATAGACTTAAGTATTTTGCTTATTTCTCTGATCTTTCATTCTCTGTAAATGTTGGATAATAAACTATGTAAGTCCTAAAGTCTCACTCTATGATTTTACAACTCTAATCATTATAAAGCCAGAATATTGTATTATACTAACTACCTTTCCCCAAAGGAGTCCAGTATGGTCCTAATTCCATGACTAGGGTGGTTTCTGCTAAACAGACAGGTCTTTTCCAAACCAGGCACTACTCCTTTAAATGCACATTATTTGTATCACTTCAGTGGGAGGTAAAAGCCTTTACTCCTCCTTAGCTTTTTGTACTGTATTAAAGTTGCAAGATCAACCTCAGCAGAGTTCATTCCGTATGCCTTACAACAACTCTGCCTTGGTGCCTCTACTGTTTTCCTCCCTCCATATTATAACTTCTCTTGCTAGGACTCTTCACGTCAGCATACCATCATACATCTATGTAGGTCATCCCTCAAATCAGCCTTCTCATTTCTCCTGGAAATACTTTTTTTTTGAAGTTTAAGAAGTAGAAAAAGAAAACTAATTTTAATTATTTTGTTTTATTTTGTTTTATTTTGTTTTCTTTCCTGTCTAATCCAACCCACTCCTCTTCTCTTTTGTCTTTGAAACATGTTGTCAATATAAGAATGCTTACACAGTTTGGCTTTGGCCCTTTCTTTCTTTGTCTGGATGCTGTTTGACTCATAAATGCTGGCAAAAGCAGGAGACAGAAGACAAAATATCTGTTCCACATTATGGTATATGGTAAAAAATCAACTGCTTTGTAGTACCTTGAACAGAAAAGTCAGTTATAAATACTTTAATAAAATATGATGTTTGTTATTTTTAGGTTTCAAGCCGGCAGAGTTGTAAACTGGCACGTGACTAGAGAAAAAGGTTTCCATTCACTTTTTTAGAAAAATATTCACAATGAGATTTTAAAAGTTTTCAAATAAATCATGATACCATGATAAAACATTTATTAGTGAGTATTTCTATATATTCAAAGAACTATATTTAAGTATTCTTAATTTCCCATTGTATTATGAGGAGCTGATATGGTTTGGCTGTGTCCCCATTCAGATCTCATCTTGAATTCCCAAGTATTGTGGGAGGGACCCGGTGGGAGGTAATTGAATCATGGGAGCAGGTCTTTCCTGTGCTGTTGTGATGGTGAATAGGTCTCAAGAGATCTAATGGTTTAACAAAGGGGAGTTTCCCTGAACAAGCTCTCCCATCCATGTAAGATGTGACTTGTTCCTCCTTGCCTTCCACCATGATTGTAAGGCCTCCCCAGCCATGTGGAACTGAGTCCATTAAACCATTTTCCTGTATAAATTAAAGAAAAAATTGCAACCACCCACTGATCCACCATCCATCTTACAACGAAAAGGTCATGTGAATGACAAACACATCCACTGAATAATCTTTTTTATTTCAACAGAGAACTGGGTTTAACTTTATTTTTAATTGTAAATTGGCAACTTATAGTTGCATAAATTTATGGCATACAAAGTGATATTATAACTTATTAATATAATGTGGAATAATTAAGCTAGTTAACATATCCATCACCTCAAATATTTAACTGTCTTGTGGTGAGAACATGTGAAATTTAGATTTTGAAATGTACAATAGTCTATTATTAACTATATTCACCAGACTGTGCAATAGAACTCAAAAAACAAAAAAGAAAAAATATATTCCTCCTGTCTGAGATTTTGTACTCTTTGACCGTCATCTCCTCATTCTCCTTACCTCCAACCTCTGTAACCACCATTCTACTCTCTGCTTTAATGAGTTCAATTGTTTTCAGTTCTACATATAAATGAGAATATAGACTGTTTATCTTTCGTGCTGGACTTATTTTGCTTAACATAGTGTTCTCCAATTCCATCTATGTTGTCATGAATGACAAAATTTTCTCCTTTTTAAAGGGTGAATCATACTCCATTATTTATATAAACCACATTTTCTTTATCAGTTTATCTCTTAATGAACACTTAGGTTGACTCTATAACTTGGCTATCATTGTTTCAGTGAACATGAGGTTGCAGATATCTCTTTGACTAACTTCAAAATATTTTGTGTAAATAAACAGAAGTGAGACTGCTGGATCATATGGTAATTCTGTTTTTAGTTTTATTTACTTGCCTGTGATGCTGCTAGGATGCAAGGCTGTTATTTCTTCTATTGGCCCTCAATCTGCTCTAAAGATGATAAAGACCTTTAGTTAGATATGTGTTTCTGAGATTAATAACTATAGGTCAGAGAGTTTGATGCCTTTTTTACCAAATGAGAGAGTTAGGAATGCAGTGCTTTCTTATGCCTTCAGATCTCTAGACTTCTCTTTGCAGGAAAGCATGTATAGTTGACCCTTAAACAATGTGGGGTTGGGGTGCAGATACCTGCACAATTGAAAATTCACATATCACTTTTGATTCCCCCAAAACTTAACTATGAATAGCCTACTGGTATTCATTGACAGGAAGCCTTGCCAGTAACATAGTCAATTAACACCTATTTTGTACGTTATATGTATTGTATACTATGTTCCTATAATGAAGTAAGATAAAAGAACCTATTATTAAGAAAATCATAAATAAGAGAATTTATGACATATCTAACTTTATCTTAAGTTTTTGCAATATTTCTAGGCTATGCAGTTCATCTGTGGGGTTTTTCCAATTGTCACAAATCTTCAAAAAGTTTTCCAATATATTTATTGACAAATCATCTTCATATAAGTGGACCTATACAGTTTGAACCCATGTTGTTGAATGGTCAACTGTACTATTATATAGAAATTGAAAGCACAGGCTATGGAGCCAAGTCAATCTAGGTTCAAACCCTGGCTTTTCTACTTGCTACTTTAGTGAACTCAGGTGATGTCTTTAAATATTATCAAGCTTTTATAAAATAGAGATAATAGAAACAACATTATCTATAGGTTTATTATGAACATTAACTGACCCAGTTATTGCTCAATGTTTGTCTTTATTGCTGTTATTACCAAATAGCATGACTTTGACCTTTGATTATGGTAGCTAGGAAATCGTTACCAGTCAATATCATTTAAGAAAATTGAATACTACATTTAGGAAGTTGTCTTTTGTTTGGTGATCTGTTATTTCAAAACAGTTTACTTAATTTTTGGCAGACTCTTTATAATTTTAATAGTAAAGTAACTCATTGAATCTTCTAGTTTTTATCCCCACTCCCCAAAGACCATGGATATCTTCAGGTTGGATTCATAGTTGTCTCACACGTGCATGTGAAGAGACCACCAAACAGGCTTTGTGTGAGCAACATGGCTGTTTATTTCACCTGGGTGCAGGCAGGCCGAGTCAGAAAAAGGAGTCAGCAAAGGGTGGTGGGATTATCATTGGTTCTTACAGGTTTGGGGATAGGCGGTGAAGTTAAGAGCAATGTTTTGGGGGCAGGGGGTGAAGCTCACCAAGTACATTCTCAAGGGTGGGGAGAATTACAAAGAAACTTCTTAAGGGTGGGGGAGATTATAAAGAACCTTTTTAAGGGTAGGGGAGATTACAAAGTACAGGTAGGGTGGGGAAGAAACAAATCACAATGGTGGAATGTCATCAGTTAAGCTATTTTCACTTCTGTGGATCTTCAGTTGCTTCAGGCCATCTGGGTGTATACATGCAGGTTACTGGAGATATGATGGCTTAGCTTGGGCTCGGAGGCCTGACGATAGTATTTTTAAAAGGAGAAAAATAAAGAAAAATCACCGTTTTTATTGCATCCTACTGCTTACATTTATTACCTGCTTTAATTCTCAAAACAACACAAGATTAAAAAGCTGCCTTTTCAAATAACAGCTTTTGCTACCACATCATTGTTTCCCCTCCTTGAATCCTGGATTATAACAGGAGAGATTTATTGCTCCTTGAGGAATTCCATTAACATTTTGGCCACCACCTTTGAAAACTTGCTTGTTTAGTATACTTTAACCCCTAGATGTATTTTTTAAAAGCACGTTGAGCAGTCTACTTCCCACCACCCACACTCCCCACACAAAAAACATGTTTCTGATATTTCTTCTTCTATTTTTCTACTTTTTCATTTTCTAAAATATTATTTCAAAAGGAACCGTTCTTTCGGTGTTAAAAGATATGCTTTTGCTCAAAAGTCAGATAATGCAAAATGATTTCTGCTTCACTAACATTGCTTTTGTTTTTTTTTTTTTTTTTTTTCGAGAAGAGAAGGAAGAAGAGGTTTTTCCTCTCCTGCTAGCAGCTGAGTCCTTTTGTTTGGCTGGCCCAGTCAGGCTTTTGTTTCTGTAGAAGAGAGCCCTGTTATTTCTCAAAAGCTTTTGTGAGCAACACTTCCTCCTGTGTTTCTGCTCACCCAGCACATTTTGCAGGAGTTAATGTCAAAAAGACTAAGTGTTGTTGAGTTTGGTTGTGTTTTATGATGTTGTTGTTCTCCCTACAAATCTTTTATGAACAGAGCCTTAATTCTGTTGCTGGATAGTGGATGTGTTGGCCATTTTGGTTTTGTTTGTTTGATTTTGGTGTTTTGGGGTCAGAGAAAAGATGCCCTGAATATTTTTAACGAGCTTTTCCTGTGAGTCCTGCTGTTTCTGACAAATTCCTGGAATCTGACAGAAGGGTGTCTGTGGCTATAATGGTGGTTAACACTTGAAAGTATTTTTCATCTGTAATTGTGCCTGCATTGAAGGTTACTTCTTTCCTGATGTGTTCAGTAAGAAGTGGTTGTTTTGGCCAAGCAGGGTGGCTCACACCTGTAATCCCAGCACTTTGGGAAGCCGAGGCAGGCAGATCATCTGAGGTTGGGGGTTCAAGACCAGCCTGACAAACATGGAGAAACTCCGTCTCTACTAAAAAAAAAGAATTAGCCAGGTGTGGTGGCACGTGCCTGTAGTCCCAGCTACTCGGTAGGCTGAGGCAGGAGAATTGTTTGAACCCAGTAGGCGGAGGTTATGGTGATCCAATTGCACTCCAGCCTGGGCAACAAGAACGAAACTCCGTCTCAAAAAAAATTTTTTTTTAAATAAAAGGAAGTGGTTGTTTTTCTCAATAATAATGAGAAAAACAGTGAAATATATACTAAGGTTTAAAAAATTACCTAATATGTAACTTATTTCCCCAATTTGATGTTACCAGATGTCCAAAGTATCTAGACGGCAGTGATTTCTTTCTCTACTTGGAATTCCACCAACAGGTACTGTCATGGACTCATACTTCCTAAGCAGTTCCTGCTGACAAGCATATGAGAGAAGTATCCTATTATTAGCAGCTGCTTAAGGACCAGACTGGAAGAAGTTCTAAGACCTGTCAGCTCCTTCTTTTGCGAACTACTGTAGCAGCACAACCAGGATCAGCTCTTTTGTCAAGAATAGGTTGAAACATGAACTTTTGGGGAGAAAGGGCTTATAACAGATTGTAAATCTTTTTTTTTTTTCTTTCTCAGCTTGGTGAAGTTGAAATAGTACAGGTTTGGTTGTCAGATTAGGTTCAGTTGCTGGATATGATTCTTATTTGTACACATACATTAACATAGAAATTCTGAGTCTCAGTTACTTTTTCTGTATGACAAGAATAACAATAATACCAATGTTAATGTGTGGCTTTCTGGTTTAAGTAATACAACAGTATATAAAGGGGTTAGAAAATAGATACTGAGCACCTAGTAGATATTCCACAAATGGCAGCTCTTATTATATGATTTCCAGAGTTAAATACACAACTCTATAGTCCCTCCTTCTGTTTCTGTAACTTTCTATACCCTTTCTATATTATTTGCTGATTTAGGACATCAGTCTGCCCAAGGCCTACTGATTTAGGAAGAAAGTATGTGGGCCCAGCTGTCTTAGTGTCAGGGGCACTTAAAGTAGTATCCATAGAGAAAAGTCACCCTCTAATTTCCCCAGTAATTGACTCTAGCACTTTAAGGCTTTGAACATTTGATAACCAACAGAGCTTCCCACACAATCTTTTAATGGCGGTTTTTCTAATTTATGGGCTTTGTATGCTGTCCTGAGAGAGTTGAATGGAAGACATTATTGTGAAGGGGCAATGCAGATAGCAATACAAATGTCCTTGCCCACAAGGCATGAAAGACAAACACTGAAAATGAAAAAAGGAAAAATAACCAAGCAGTACACTTGCAGAAATAACTCTTATGACTTCAAAACATTAAAAATAAAACTGCTTTCCTGTGTGTCTGTCCTTGACAGTGATTTCATCTTTTTAGCTGCCTTTCAACTTGTTTTATTTACAGCTGCGAAGGATACAAGCCACTGAATGAAGAGTACATTTTCTCTTTCTCACATTCAAATATTATAAGCGTGTGTGTATAATATTAATTAAACATATAGTGGACTCATTTT
The DNA here is from genome assembly GCF_024542745.1 of Macaca thibetana thibetana. Classification (NCBI taxonomy): domain Eukaryota; kingdom Metazoa; phylum Chordata; class Mammalia; order Primates; family Cercopithecidae; genus Macaca; species Macaca thibetana. Next base: position 75,817,246 of record NC_065591.1, on the reverse strand, counting down.
TATTTATATACCTGTTTGTATGTATGTATGTAAGTATGCAGTGAGAAGGTGAATATATACTGCATGTATATGAATATACACACATGTCATCTATATCTATATATCTTTCATAACATACATATATTCCTTTTCTGTTTCAGTTCAAGTCTTCCTCACTTATTCATAGACATAGAGAATACCTAAATATTAACAACTTCAATATATGCCTGGATTTATAACCTTGATGTACAAAATTCTCTGCCTTCTCAAATCCCCCTTTCCTTTAATATCCCAATTTAGAGTTCAAGGCCCTAGCCTGTGAAAACTCCAGCCCCTTCCTCAGCATTTCTCACAATTGTCTCCTGGCCACCTCTAGTCCTGAGGTTCCTTAGCCATCCCCCACAGGCAAGTTCTCCCTGTGCTTTTCCCTGTAGTCCAGAATCTGCCATCTTGTTGCTCTGGCAAGCTCCCTCTCTGTGTTAGTTTGCTACAGCTTCCATAACAAAGTACCACAAATTAAATGGCTTCAACAACAAAGTTTTTGTCTTATATTTCTGGAAAGTAGAAGTCTGAGATGGATATATTAGCAAGGTTGTTTCCTTCTGAAGACTGTGAGGGAGAATGTGTTCCATGACTCTCTCCCAGCTTCCAATAGTTTGCCGGAAATCTTTGGCATTCCGTGGCTTAAGGATGAATCACTCTTCCTTTTCCTTTGGTCTTCATGTGGCATTCTCCCTATATGCATACCTGTTTCTGTGTCCAAATTTTCCATTTATTAAAACAAACACAGTTTCATTGGATTAGGGATCACTCTAATAAATTCATGTTAACATAATCATCAGCAAACACCCTATTTCTAAATAAAGTCACAGATACCGGAGATTAGAACTTCACCGTCTTTTGGGAGAACAAGATTAAATCCACAACTCTCCCTCTCTCAAAAAATCCTCCTTACATCTTTTCCCTATGCATCAACCAGGGAAACATTCAACATTCGTGATCTGTTATTTTGTAGAGAAATGTACCTTTCTTTATTTCACCCTTCTAGTTCATTCTTGGGGCCTATTTTGACAGCATTAAAAATGTCAATATAAACTTGGACTTATAACCTTGATGTCACAAAACTCTGCCTTCTAGAATCACTCTTTCTTTTAATATCCTAGTTAAGAGCTCAAGCTCCTGGAAATACATAGAATTTTCTTTATTAAAAAACACAAATACATGCGCACATAGAGAATACTGAACGGCATATTGTGTATGCGTTTTTTTTAACCATTTTACTCATTAAAACACAGATACAGAAAAGCTTACAAAATGCATATTCTTTAATGTATTATTTTATATAATTATTATGAGACAAAAACTCTGTAACCACCACCTAGAGCAAAAATAGAACTTTGTCAGACACCAGAACACTTCTACGTGCCTATTATAATCACAGTTCTTTCTCTCCTTCTGAAAGTAACCACTGATCTCACTTTTAAAGTAATCCTTCCTTTATGTTTTTATAATTTATTCCTATATATTTTATGCTCGATGCTCTATTACTATACGTTTTCCTGGATGCTCTATTTTAGTCTTGCCCATTTTTTAGCTTAATGTGTCTTTTCAGTCTTCTTTAATCTGTTGAATTCCACTCCATATTTTATCTACCTTATAGTTTATCTGCTGAAGAAGTTAGGCCATTAGACCTACATAGTTTGCCAAGTCTACTCGTCTCTGATGTATACCCATAATATAGGTCAATATGTCTCTCTCTACTCTTTCAAAAAAGAAAATAAATGGCAACTGGATCCAGAGGTATAATCAGACTCATGCGTGATCCCTTTGCTAGAGTATAGGTAATGACATGCCCTTTTATAATAAGGAAGTAATATTTATTTTCACTCTTTTTTACATTAGCAGCCATTAGTGTTCAATTCTTAAGGTGATAATATTTCTATCAATTTTATTTCTATTTATTATCTGGAATAATTTTGCAAAGAGCCATTTACCCTCATTTATTATAGTTGTAGAGCTTATATAAGAAAACATTGTAAGTGATTGATTCTTTTTTACTACTTACCAGTTCTCAAGATAATGAGTTGTTTCCTTGTCATCCTGAAAGGTACAATTAGTTGTATTATTATGACTATTATTAAAAGTATTATTTTCAACTAATGAATTTAAACATAACTGAAACAAACAAAAAAAAGGATTAAGGAAAAGTAAACAGAGCCACAGTGACCTGTACAATAATACCTAGCAGTTTAGTGTATCAGTAACTGGATCCTCACTAAGAGAGGAGAGAGATAATGACCAGAAAAAAAGAAAAGAAAAAAAATTAGCTAAAATTTTCTGAAGTTTAATCAAAAACATTAACATACAGATCCAAGAAGTTTCAAACAGGATAAATACAAACAAATAAAGCAAACTACTACCACAGTGGATTTAGAGACACTGCAGAAAACCAATGATAAAATAAAAGTGATAAGAGAAAACAAGTGCATTATAAAATGGAGAACCAGATAATAATTATTCCTGACTTCTCATTGAAACAATAGAGGCCAGAAGCCAATTGAATGACATTTTTAAAGGACTGAAAGATATTATGGAAAGTTAAAGTACTTAGAACAGTACCTGGCACATAGTAGGTACTAACTACTTTTTAGGTGTCGTACTTACTGTTATGAGCTTCATTTTCAAAGTTCTTCTTTAAGATTGTAGAGACCACTGAGTGAATATGGCATCCTTTTCTTAGTACCTAACAGGACAATTTAATGAGCTGCTTTCTAAAAGAAAATGTAACTTTTGTGTGAAACACCAGGCCTCCAGGTGTCATGGTAGCTATTTCATTGCTATTATTCCAAAAGAACTAATTAAATAAATGAAATTAAAATATCTGCCTGAAATTTGCAGCTCTCTTTATTCAAGCATATATTTAGAAACTTCACTTTGATTAGATGAATAATTTGTGAGACATTTTTCAAATATTTGATCTCAGAGTAACAATTTTAAAATGGAAAAATAAATAGATTTTCATGTAAAAGCATAATAAAGAATTCCTTTCCAATTGTGACTGATTTAATTTATATATAACATTGGTTTCAAAATCCTCTATGAGTACGTTTTCATTCTACTCTTTATTTGTCTATAATCTGTGAATTTGTAGGCAGAAGACTATACTTTATTATGTAATGCATTGTTCAAATAGAATAATATTTGAAAAGGCTATGATTATTTACACAATTTTAAAAATACCCCTCTTTGAAATTCATTGACTAGTTGTCCTCTTTGCTCTTCCCAGTCTGGAATAATAATTCTCTACAATGCTGAACTGACATACTTGTTTCCTCAAACTGCCACACAGTCTCTCTCTCTCTGTTTTTTTTCCTTGAAGTCTTTGCATATGCTGTGTTCTCTGTGTAGTACTCTCCCCAATGCCACACTGGACTGGCTCCTAATCTTCCTTCAGAATTCAACAGAAAAAGTTACTTCCTTTGGGGAATACTCTCCTCTATGTTCTCAAAGTATGGTGTGTTTATTCTCATCACTCTGTTTATTTAGGCAACATAGTATAGTAATTAATACTGCAACCTTGATTCAGAGTTCATGTAAATCTTAGTTCTACTAGATTCTTGCTGTATAACCTTAAGAATGTTTTACTTGATCTCTTGTCTTCTGTTTCCTCATCAACAAAATAAGAATAATAATTGTACCTATCTTATAAGGTGATGTGGCAACCTAAAAAAGGTTAACAATGGAGTGAAATAGAGAACCCAGAAATAAGACCATGCACCTACAACCTGATCATCAACAAACCTGACAAAAACAAGCAATGGGAAGCAAACCTGACAAAAAACAAGCAATGGGAAAATGATTTTTTATTTAATAAATGATGCTGGGAGACCTGGCTAGCCATAGGCAGAAAATGGAAACTGGACCCCTTCCTTACACCATATACAAAAATCAACTCAAGATGGATTAAAGACTTAAATGTAAAACTCAAAAAAATAAAAGCCCTCGAAGGCAACCTAGGCAATACCATTCAAGACACAGGCATGAGGAAAGATTTTATGATGAAGACAACAAAAGCAACTGCAACAAATGAAAAATTGACATATGGGATATAAGAAACTATCAACAGGGTAAACAGACAACCTATAGAATAGGAGAAAAATTTTCCAATCTATCTATCTAGCAAAGATACTCAGTATCTGTAAGGAACTTGAACAAATTTATAAGAAAAAAACAACCCCATTGAAAAGTGGACAAAGGACATGAGCAGACATTTCTCGAAGGAAGACACAGGTGTGGGCAACAAACATATGAAAAAAAGCTCAACATCACTGAGCATTAGAGAAATGCAAATAAAAACCACAATGAGATACCATCTCACACCATTCAGAATGGCTATTATTAAAAAGTCAAAAAAAAACAACAGCTGCTGATGAGGCTGTGGAGAAAAAGGCATTCTTTTACACTGTTGGTGAGAGTGTAAATTAGTTCAACCATTATGTAAGACGGTGTGAGGATTCCTCAAAGAACTAGGGCCAAAAAAAATTCAACCTAGCAATCCCATTACTGAATATATACCCAAAGGAATATAAATCATTCTATTATAAAGATACATGCACTTGTAAGTTCATTGCAGCACTATTCACAATAGCAAAGACATGGAATCAGCCTAAATACTGATCAATGATAGACTGGATAAAGAAAATGTGGTACCTATACACCATGGAATACTATGCAGCCATAAAGAGGAATGAGATCATGTCCTTTGCAGGGACATGGATGGAGCTAGAGGTCATTATTTTCAGCAAACTAACACAAGAACAGAAAACCAAATACCACATGTTCTCACTTATAACTGGGAGCTGACTGATAAGAACACATGGACACATGGAGGGAAACAACACACACTGGGACCTATTGGAGAGTAGGGAGTGGAAAGAGGGAGAGCATCAGGAAGAATAGCTAATAGATGTTGGGATTAATACCTGGGTGATGGGATGATCTGTACAGCAAACCACCATGACATACCTTTACCTATGTAACAAATCTGCACATGCTGCACATGTACCCCTGAACTTAAAATAAACGTTGGAAATTAAAAAAAAATTAAAAAGGTTAATACACACAAGTCTTAGAAAAGTGCCTGGCAATGGTAACGCTAAGTCAGTGAGTGCTAATAGAGCTTTCATACGTAATCATCTTTCTACTTGACACATGCCTCTTTATATTTAGTGATCAATTAATAATTATGATGTGAATGAATTAAGCCATAGTAGCCTCTGCTTATAAATTGTTTGTAAAATCAATCTAATTAATATTTATTGAGTACTGAGAATATCTTGACACTTATTTATTGAATAGGTGAATGATTAAATGTAGAAAATTTAATATTGAATTCTATTCTACAAAAGTAAACGTGAAAAACTCAATGTGAAGTGCTTTCTTTGCTAACAATTTTTTGGAAGAAATTAATGAGTATCTACACCAAATTACATATGTATTCAAATGGGTAAACAGTGGAAGGGGACTTTCCAGAACAAGAAGTAACATTCTCGAGGGTGGAGATATGCTGTGTAAATGTTGGCCTTTTTTATCTCAAAGCAAATTAAATAGAAAAAAAAGTCTGTATCAGGATTAGGATGTAGGCAGGTGCACCTATGCAAGAAATATGGTTGATTTTACATTGGATTTGAAAGAGAAAGTACATTGTAAAATAATGCCTTTCATAACAGCAGATTGGAATGCCATCTTCCCGGTTTATTAGCTGTGGGAATGCAAACATATTATTGAACTTTTCTAACACTCATAACATGTTAAGTTGTAGTAATAGTTGGCCCAAGGATTAAATAAATCTATTCCTGCAAAGCTTTCAGACAGTGTGCCTGGCACATGGTATGTAGTCAATAAGAACTCATTTGTAAAATAGGAACAAGACCAGTTGACCAGATTTTTTTTTTTTTTTTTTTTTTTTTTTTTTTGAGACATAGTCCCACTCTGTCACCCAGGCTGGAGTTCAGTGGTGCAATCTCAGCTCACTGCAACCTCCGCCTCCCCAGTTCAAGCAATTCTCCTGCCTCAGCCTCCCAAGTAGTTGGAATTACAGGTGTGCACCACTACACCCAGCTAACTTTTGTATTTTTAGTAGAGACGGGGTTTTACCACATTGGCCAGGCTAATCTCAAGCTCCTGACCTCATAATCCACCCACCTCGGCCTTCCAAAGTGCTGGGATTACAGCCGTGAGCCACCACGCCTGGTTGGAGACTTCTATTATATAATACTACTCTTGCTGCTATTAAAAAGGTCAAATCAGTTCTGTTAACTGAAATATCACTTCAATAACATTCTGCAATCACTCTGATATCTATGTTCACATAGGAATTTAGACATATTTCATAAATATAGCACTTCTCACTGATGCTACAGTTATTTATTTTTCCATTCTAGACTATGAGCTCCTCAATATTAGATACTTGTTCTCTTCGTGAAGCTTGTCCCTAGCCCATAGTAGGTACTAGGAGATGGGTAGTATGAACTCTAGAAGCTTAGTCCCATGAGAAAAAGTAGAAGAAACTATGTCTGCTTCACTTAGAACAAAGAAGATAAGGTAGCTATAAGAGCTGGCTTCAAAACCTCTGCTTTCCAAGTAACTGAGCCAGGCTTTGAGCTCAGGTTCTGCAATTAAACAGCTTTGTAACTGAGAAATTACTTCATTTCTGGAGGTCTTAGTTTAATCCCTGAAAAATTAGAGAAGTAAGACAGATGATCTGGGGAATCCCTTCTAAAGGTAGTTGTTCTACATATTTAAAGGGACATCATTTGTGGGGACAGACAACCCAACTTATTCTCTTTTCCTTTAAAAGACAGATCTGAGACCTGTGGATAGAAGTAATAACATCATAACCAATTAATTAATATAGGGAAAAAAGAAATGTCAACAGTTCCACCTTGGTTACAGTGTATTTAAGTAAAGGCTAGATGACCATATGCATGGACCTGGAGTGGGATTCAATTAGATTAACCCCGAGATCCCTTCCAATTATAAGATTCTTTGACTATTAAGTCAAAGGGCCAAATGAAGCAAGAGCACTCAACTTCCTTTTTATTTAACTTTTCTGACTGATCCTGCTTTACTACTCTTTATTCACATGTGCTATTTTACTGGGAGTAATCTTAAATTTACTTTTCTCCCCTTCAACCTAACCACAGACTCTGTTTTGAAACCCTGAATATTTTGACAGTAAAACAGAAACAAGCCACAATCTCATAGTCTCCCTGGTAGACTGAAGAGAATCCCAACTGCATTTGCCAACTATATTCCAAAGCTTTCAATAGTAATGCCTACATGCAATATATAAATGCTACAAAATATCACCATCGAATGAACCAACAGTGGTCAAGGTCAGTGGATGTTGGAAGTCTCACCAAGTTTTCCAAAGGCTATTACAGTAAACAGGAAGTCAAGAGTAGCTTGATTTCCTGCTTCTGTCCTACTCTGTGAATTTCTTGCCAAAAATCGGGGTCTGTATTTCTTCTGTCTTGCAAATTGTATACAATGATCTGGAGTACCTAAGGATACTTGCAAAAGCCTGAGACCAGAGAAACAATAACTAAAATGTTTCATGACAGCTACTACTGTGTTGTGGAAATTGTTTATTCTTAGACGTAAGTTGATCAACTTCAAAATATAGCATTAGCAGATTTTGTTAGTCCTGAAAAGCAAGTGAACTATCCATTTAAAAGCTAGGAAATCTGTTCTGTTATTTTCTATATATGTAAGTCTCACAGAAAATATCCCATTTTGGATTTTAATCAGGATTAAAAAATAAGCTTCATCTAGCATATTATCGCTCCAAAATCCAATTAATTGAAACATTTTATAAAAAATACAATCCACATTATATTTTAATAGCTTTGAATTGAAACCCATGTAATATTTTAATTTTAAAAATTAAAAAATAAATGTGCTCTGGACATATATTTCTTTAATTGATGACCAGAAAACATTAGCATTAATGGGTGGTAGTGTTTTTCAGTGCCAAGGTTTTAACTCTCTTGTATTCATAGAGTATGGTCCAAATGCTATATTTGGCCACATTCATTGTTCATTTCCTAATGGGCAAAGCTGTCACTGAAGGACTAAGCTTTTTTCTTAACCCTCAGAAATGTAGATCCAGATTATTTTTATTATTAGATGCAGAGCTTTGATTTAACCCTGGAAAGTACCCTGAATTATAACTGACTTAAAGAAGTAGAAATGCTAACTGACAATAATGGGTCTTCTCAAAATGTGTAACATTTAGAAGAGTAAAGCTGTTTTTTGTTGTTATTTATTTATTTATTTTTTAGAGATGGGGCCTTGCTCTGTCACCCAAGCTGGAATCCCGTGGTACCGTCATGACTCACTGCAGCTTTTACCTCCCAGGCTCAAATGATCCTCCAACTTCAGCCTCCAGAGTAGCTGAAACCACAGGCACATGCCACCACACCTGGCTGGTTATTGTATTTTTTACAGAGACAGGGTATTGCTATGTTGCGCAGGCTGGTCTCAACTCTTGGGCTCAAGTAATCCTCCTGCCTCAGCCTCCCAAAGTGCTAGGATTATGAACATAAGCTGCCATTCCCAGCCAAGCTGTCTTTATTTAATTGGTTTATTATATCCTTTAAATACACATTTAAAGTAATAGTACCAAAATCAACATTTTTATGTTCACTCAACCTATTTTATTTTTTATTTATTATAGTGGCCAAAAAGATTTTTCATGCTTCTCAAAGTAAATAAAATAATTTTAAAAACTTATAAGACAAGAGCAAGGAGGAAATTACATAGTTTGTGATTAGAAATAATTTGAAATACAGGAAAGTAATTACTTAGAAATTAAAGATGATTTTTAATTTGGTTCAGTGCAAAGATTTGATAATGCAAGAGTTGTATACCCAATTTACACATTAAAATTAATTGATCGAATTGAGACTTCAGCAACCACTGTCTAGTGCAAAGACACAAGCACGTAATTAATGATAATAATGCTGAAGAGTTTACATCACGCCAGTAGGTATTTTGATTGCTCTCATTTTGCTATTGGTATCAAATTAAAAACTAAAGAATTCCTTTTAAAAATTATGTTGTCATAATTCATTTGGTACAATATTTGAGAAAGGAGCTGGAACTTTTCCTAGCACATCAACTTTTGGTTTTATGAAAATGCACACATCAGCCAGACACAGTAGCTCATGCTTGTAATCTCATCCCCTTGGGAGATGGAGGCAGGAGGATTACTTGAGCCCAAGAGTTCAAGACCAGCCTGGGCAACATAGCAAGACCCTGTCATTACAAAAAATAAAACTAAGTAAAAATAATGGCTGGGGGTAGTCGTATGCACCTGGAGTACCACTGACTTGGAAGGCTGAGGCGGGAAGATTGCTTCAGCTCAGGAGTTCAAGGTTACAAAGAGCTATGATTGTGCCACTGCACTCCAGCAGTAAGATCCAGTCTCTTAAAAAAAAAAAAAAAAGATAATACAATAAAAGTACATGGGTCATTCATTTTATCATACAAAATAAATGTCAGTGGTCATGATCATTTATGTCATTCTCAGAAATCTTTATATAGATCTAAAACTTAGCAACATATGTTACAGTTAAAGATGAGTTCTAGCAGATGCCAGTGTGAAAAATACTAGTATTTTCATACTATTTAAATTTTTTTTCTTAAGGTATCTTTTAAATTCATTTTTATTGTTTCTACTACTAAGATTAGTGTGTATTTGTAGAATGCTTTAGAGTTTGTGATACCAGAACACAATGCACAGACTGGGAGGCTGAATGGAACAAAAAGCTTAAGAAGAAAGGCTTTGCTGCCGGACAGTCTCAGATTCACGTCTTGGCCCACAGGTTGTTAAATCACTGACCTTAAGAAAACTACTTAACATCTTTAATTTTATTTTCTTGTTTGTAAAATGTTATAATACCTGCCTCATTGGTTTTATTGTAATGGAATGAAATGAGATAAGGCATAATGAATGAAATGTCATTTCCTTTGTACCTAGTATATAGTAAATAATAAAAACAACTATCATTATTGTCCTTCATTTAATATTGTCATCTCATTTAATATTTATTTTCTACAGAGAATAACCTTTAAAATTCCACACTGCACAGTATCAAACTAGACAGAAGTATTAACTTGGTCACCCACCCAAGGACCTTTCACTTAAGTTGCTCTCTGCTCACCTTTGTAGAATCAAATAAAAACTCACTCTTGATAAAAACAAATGGGCAGCTTAGTTTTTCCTTGTTAAATTCACCCCTCAAGTTATACAACCTCATTATTGAAGAACAGATGAGGAAAAAAAATTATACCACATAAAGGAAGCACACAATATGCTCATTTTAGTATGTGAGCTTTAGGAGCTTGAGTTAGCATCCTTATGGATATATTTCTACACTTTTGCCTCTAGAATCATTTCCTGTAGGTTTGGGGATGGGTTTTGTGGGGTCAATGGTGGTGTGTGTTTGCTTTGCATCTTGAATGCCAAAATATCATGGCAAATGTGAGAGGAATTTATATCTTAACATTTCAAATCTTCTAGGCATATTCCAACTTAAAGTTCCTGAATCAGGACCAAAATGGCATTATACTAGTCCTATACATGAAGTAAAATATAAGAAACCATAGTTAAAAGCTATAGGAATCAAAAATCTAAGATGCTGATACAATAAAGGAAACAACATCAACCTTGTTTTGTTTATTTAGCCTGTTAACAAATATTTATTGAGAGTAATATTTTCTAGGTACAGAGCATCAAGAAGAGAGGTAATTTGAGTAGTACATGCTTGATTCCCACTCTAGGTCGAAAAACAAAACAAAACAAAAAACAGGAAAAAAAAACCTGTAGATAAAGACAGACACTAGATGTAAGTGCACAAAAGAGAGAGTGATCCACCTAATGACAACTGGGTCATCCCAGGAACTTTTATTTGAATGGTCCCCTATTCCTCCTAGATCTATTAATATATTACTCCTTGTTTTACCTCTACCCAAAGGATCAAATTTGTTTTAGATCTTGTTTTGCCTCTATCCAGTGTGCAAATTTATTTTTGATATGTATGAATTCACCTGATTTCACTTGTCAGAGCTTTTTTTCTTCTTTTTATTTTTCTCCTTCTCTCTCCCTTATCAAAATATGTGTTGTGGGTATTTTTGTATGTCTATCTCTATAGTCTTCTCCAATATGCTTATTAAAAGTATTTGATGATCTTTTAGAGAGGGAGGAATGTTCTGGGACCGTTCTTAAACCAAATTTCCATCTGTCAACAGCTGTCTGAATAGAGATACATACCAAAATTACCAAACCTCCATCTCCAAAACATGTGAGCTAACTATGTCAATCATTGAGATAACTTCATACATTCTGTTACATTTGGAATTGTGCTGCAAAAGCCAAACATTGCATATTAATTAAATTGTACTTATGTTCATATGAAACTGATAGAGACTCTTAAAGAATTCACAATTTAAGCATAAGGTAGAGTAACTGGAGGGAGTTCACTAAGAAGATGATACAAGAGTATAGGATTAGAACCCAGATCTATAATTTGTCTCATTTTATTTCATGGGATTAACCAGTCATGATGATAAATGACAGCATTTTAAGAGAGTTTGAGAAATAAAAGAGAATAGATTATGTGAGTAGCCATGATATGACATAGTTTTGTGTGTCTAATAACTCATTTTATGTTCTAATATTTTGCTTTAGATATTAATAATACCTAAAATTTAAATAAATGTAAATGGTTTAAAGTGCATGATATATTACATTTGTCTCTCATTACAATCTTGAAAGAAAATGCAAAAGGAATAGATACCTTTCAATACTGGAACTTATACTATGTGGTTCCTTCTCATACATTATCATAATTAATTCTCACTGTGATATTATGAGGTAACTATTAGCCTGCTAATATCATTCTCCTGATAAAACTGATTCTCAGAGAAGCTAAACAGCATATTACAAGGTCATACAGCTTTTCAATGGTAGAACCAGGGATTACACCAGTAATCTTTCTCCTATTCCATATGGTAGGCGTGTCATATATTATCTCTTTACATATTAGAAAACAGATCCATTAAAAGTGACTTTTTCCAATAGTTCATTTATTATTTTAGCATGCAAAATATTGTATGTCTTTTAAGCAGTCATTAAAGATGTTCAATTATGAATTTATATGTGTAAATTTAACTAAGTTGGGCCAAAGTATAAGATTAAATAAAGCCAAAAGGTACATGCTATAAGCTTTGTACTATTGGATATGCAAGATAGATTGATGTAAAGATTAATGGATTTGATATAAAAGATATTTAGTTGCAATTAAACAGATTTTATGGCAAAGTAAAGATACCTTAACTCAATTGCTGTAAAATTGAAAATATTAACACTTGTCACACAATATAACAAGGGAGCGTCTGTTATCCAGTGGTTTCAGACACCTTCTTTGGCATGTCTGAAACCAAACAATAAATCCTGGAAATACTGTTTAGCTACTTCATAAATCTGAACCATAATGAGTAAACCCTTTGTTGTTTCATAGTGAGCAAGATATCCTTGCAAAAAGGAATGTTTGTATAATTGTTTCAATTACATAACTTCCACTCTTTCCTAGGATCCAAACTGAGTCCAGATTTTCCAATTATCTCTTTTACAAAGAGCCCTATAAGGGTGATCAAGTGAGGTGGTAAAGTTAGCTTCTACTAATAATGCCCATTTGACAATTTTGGTGAATTAAAATGTTTATAAAATTTTAAATTTAATGTTAGTCTTTTAGTTTCTTAGCAGATTGCAGATCTCTGTTGTGTTATATTTTATTTTTCAAAATTTTGTTTTGTGAAGAAGATATGACAAACAGTCAGTGTTGGGGGAGCAAGGAAAAGCTCAAACTAAATCATGAGCAGAGAGAAAATTGAGGGAAAAAATTCTCATAGAGTGAGTTTTAATGAGTGATTACTGAATATAGTAAAGAAAAAAGGCAAATTTGAAAAGGAATAAATGATGCTTTATTATATAAAAGAGAACATATTCCCAATGACACAGAATATAATTTGTTGTATTTTTATTGATATATAGTGTTTTACATATTTATGGGGTACATGTGATATTTTGTTACATGCGTAGAATATGTAATGATCAAAGCAGGGTATTTGAGGCATCCATCACTTTAAGTATTTATCATTTCTATGTGTTGGGAACAATTGAAGTCCTCTCTCCTAGCTACTTTGAAATGTACAATACATTGTTTTTAACTATAGTCACTCTGCTGTTGAATAGCAGCAGATACAAAATACACTTTTATCTAAGTGTATTTGCACTAATTAACTTACGTCTCTTCTCCCCACCAACCTTTTCCAGCTTCTAGTATCTGCCAACTTTTTTAGCTCCCACATGTAAGTGAGAACATGCAATAACTGTCATTCTGTACCTGCTTATTTCACTTTATATAATGACCACTAGTTCTATCGATGTTACTACAAATGACATCTTATTTTTTTCTACAGCCAAATAATATTCTGTCGTGTATAGATAACACATTTTCTTTATCCGTTCATTCATTGATGGACACTTAGATTGATTTCATGTCTTTGCTATTGTGAATAGGGCTGCAATAAACATGTGAGTACTAGTGTCTCTTTGATATACTCATGTATTTTCCCTTGGATAAATACCTGGTAATGAGATTGCTGGATAGTATGGTAGTTCTGTTTGTAGTTTTGTGAGAAATCACCATACTGTTGTCCATAGTGGCAAATGACTGCAGTATTTCACATTCCCACTGACAGTGTATGAGCTCCCTTTTTCTCCATGTCCTTGTCACCATCTGTTATTTTTTGTCTTTTTAATAATAAACGGCCGGGCGCGGTGGCTCAAGCCTGTAATCCCAGCACTTTGGGAGGCCGAGACGGGCGGATCACTAGGTCAGGAGATTGAGACCATCCTGGCTAACACGGTGAAACCCCGTCTCTACTAAAAAATACAAAAAACTAGCCGGGCGAGGTGGCGGGCACCTGTAGTCCCAGCTACTCAGGAGGCTGAGACAGGAGAATGGCCCGAACCCGGGAGGCGGAGCTTGCAGTGAGCTGAGATCCGGCCACTGCACTCCAACCTGGGCGACAGAGCGAGACTCCGTCTCAAAAAAAAAAAAAAAAAAGTAATAATAATAAACATTCTGCCTGGAATAAGATGATATCTCATTGTGGTTTTGATTTGCATTTCTCTAATGATTAATGATATTGAGCATTTTTTTTGTTTCAAGGTCATCTTTTGAGAAATGTCTATCAATGTCTTTTGCCCATTTTTAATGGGATTATTTTTGTTGTTGAGTTGTTTGAGTTCTTTGTATGTTCTGGATATTAGTTGTTTGTCAGATTAATAGTTTGCAACCGTTTTCTCCCATTCAATTTGTTGTTTCTTCCCTCTGATAATTGTCTTCTCTACTGTGCAGAAGTTTAATATAGTCTGATTTGTCTATTCTTGTTTTAGTTGTCCATGGTCTTAAGGTCTTAGCCATAAAATCTTTGCCTAGATTAGTGTCATGAGGTGTTTTCCCTTTGTTTTCTTCTGTGAGTTTTACAGTTTCAGGCCTTCCATTTAAGGCTTTAATCCATCTTGAGTTGATTTTTGTATATGATCAGATAGGGTTCCAGTTTCATTCTTTTGCATGTGGATATCCAATATTCCTAGGATCACTTATTGAAAAGGATGTCCTTTCCCCAGTACATGTTCTTAGCAATTTTGTCAAATGTCAGTTGGCTATAAATACGTGGATGTATTTCTGACTTCTCTATTCTGTTCCATTGGTCTAAGTGTCTATTTTTATACCAATACCATGCCTTATAATGTGTTTCTAAGTCAGGTTGTGTGATGCCTCCAGCTTTGTTTTTTGTTTGCTTGTTTTTGTGTTTTGTTTTGTTGTTTTTGGTTTTGGGGGTTTTTTGGTTGGGGGATTTTTGTTTGTTTTTTTCTCAGGATTGCTTCAGGTATTCTGGCTTTTTTTTATTCTATACAAATTTTAGAATTCTTTTTTTCATTTCTGTGAAAAAACTGACTTTGGTGTTTTTATAAGGATTGTATTGAATCTGTAGATTGCTTTGGGAAGTTATCTCATTTTAATGATGTTAATTCTTTCAACTCATGAGCATGAAATGTCTTTCGATTTGTTTATGTCCTCTTTAATTTATTTCATCAGTGTTTTGTAGTTTTCCTTGTAGAGATCTTTCACTTCCTTGGTTAAATCTGTTCCTAGGTATTTGGTTTCTGTAACCATTGTAAATGAAATTGCTTTCTTAATTTTTTTTTGACTATTTCATTATTGGTGTACAGAAATGCTACTGCTTTTTTTATATTGATTTTGTATCCTCTAACTTTACTGAATTTATTAGCTCTAAGAGTTTTCTGGTGGAGTATTTTTTGGGCATTCTTATCTTGTTCCAATTATTAGAGAGAAACTTTCAACTTTTCTCCATTCAGTATGATGTTAGCTGTGTGTTAGTCATATACGGCCTTTATTATTTTGAAGTATATTTTTTCTATGCCTAGCTTGTTGAAAATTTTTATTATGAAGTGATGTTCAATTTTTCAAATACTTTTTCTGCATCTGATGAGATGATCATATGATTCTTGTGCTTCCTTCTGTTGATGTGATGTATTATGTTTGTTGATTTGCATATGTAAAACCATTCTTGCATCCCTTGGTATAAATCCCATTTTGTAACGGTATATTATCTTTTTGATGTGCTGTTGAATTCAGTTTGCTAGTATTTTGTTGAGGATTTTTTGAAGATGTGTTCATCAGGGAATTTATGTATAGTTTTCTTATTTTGTTGTGTCCTCAGGTTTTGGTATCAGGGTAATACTGGTCATAGAATTACCCTGGGAGAATTTCTTTCAGTTCAATTTTTTTGGAGTAGTTTGAGGAGAATTGATATTACTTCTTTATATGTGTGGTGGAATTCAACAGTGAATCCATCTGATCCTGCACTTTATTTTATTGGGAGGCTTTTATTACTATTTCAGCCTTACTACTTAATATTGATCTGTTCAGGTTTTCTATATCTTCCTGACTAAACCTTGGTAGCTTGTAGGTTTCCAGGAATTTATCCATTTCCTCTACTTTTTCCAATTATTTATCACACAGTTGTCCCTAATAGTCTCTGATAATCTTGTATTTCTGAGGAATTAATATAGTAAGGCTTTGTGTCCTCACCCAAATCTCATATTGAATTATAATCCACATAATCCCCATAATCCCCATGTGTCAAGGGAGAGACCATGTATGTGGAGATAACTGAATCATGGGGGTGGTTTTCCCCATACTATTCTTGTGACAGTAAGTCCTCATGAAATCTGATGGTTTTATAAGAGGCTCTTCCCCTTCCCTTGGCACTTCTTCCTGCCACATTGTGAAGAAGCTGCCTTGCTTCCAGTTCACCTTCTGCCATAATTGTAAGTTTGTTGAGGCCTCCCCAGCCATGCTGAATTGTGAGACAATTAAACCTCTTTCCTTTTTAAATTACCCAGTCCCAAACAGTTCTTTATAGCAGTATGAAAATGGACTAATACAAGTAAATGGTACCAGGAGTGGGGTGCTGCTATAAAGATACCCAAAAATGTAGAAGCAGCTTTGGAAGTGAGTAACAGGCAGAGGTTGGAAGAGTTTGGAGGACTCAGAAGAAGACAGGAAGATGTGAGAAAGTTTAGAACTTCCTAGGGAGTTGGTGAATGGCTTTGACCAAAATGCTGATAATGATATGGACAATGAAGTACAGGCTGAGGTGGTCTCCGATGGAGATGAGGAACTTGTTGGGAATTGGAATAAAGGTGACTCTTGCTATGCTTTAGCAAAGAGACTGGAGGCATTTTGCCCTGCCCTAGAAATCCGTGGAAGTTTAAACTTAAGAGAGATGATTTAGGGTATCTGATGAAAGAAATTTCTAAGCAGCAAAGTGTTCAAGTTCTGACTTGGGTGCTCTTAAAAGCATTCAGTTTTATGAATTCACAAAGACATAGTTCAGAATTGGAACTTAAGTTTAAAAGGGAAACAGAGCATAAAAGTTTGAAAGCTT
Source organism: Macaca thibetana thibetana (assembly GCF_024542745.1). Lineage (NCBI taxonomy): Eukaryota > Metazoa > Chordata > Mammalia > Primates > Cercopithecidae > Macaca > Macaca thibetana. The sequence continues at coordinate 75,800,155 of NC_065591.1, read as the reverse complement.
TGCAACCTGACAATGCAGTAGAAAAGAGAAACCAATTTTCTGAAAAGAAATTCAGGCCAGCTGAATAAATTTGCATAATTAACAAGGAGCCAAATGTTAATCACCAAGACAATTGGAAAAATGTCTCGAAGGCATGTTGGACATCCTCACGGCAGCCCCTCCCATCACAGACCTGGAGGCCTAGGAGAAAAAAAAATGGTTTTGTGGACAAGGACCAGGGCCTTGCTGCTTTGTGAAGTCTCTGGACTTGGTGCCCTACATTCCAGCCATGGGTTAAAGGGGCCAACGTACAGCTCAGACCATTGCTGCAGAGGATGCAAGCCCCAAGCCTTGGCAGCTTACATGTGGTGTTGGGTCTGAGGGTACACAGATGTCAAGAATTGAGGTTTGGGAACCTCCACTTCAGTTTCAGAGGATGTATGAATATGCCTGGATGTCCAGGCAGAAGTTTGCTGTGGGGGAGGAGCCATCATGGAGAACCTCTGCTAGGGCAGTACGGAAGGGAAATGTGGGGTGGGTACCCCCACACAGAGTCCCCACTGGGGCACTGCCTAGCTGAGCTGTGAGAAGAGGGCCCCCATCCTCTAGACCTAGAATGGTAGATCCACTAACAGCTTGCATGATACACCTGGAAAAGCTGCAGACACTCAACACCAGCCTATGAAAGCAGCCAGGAGTGGGGGCTATAGTCTGCAAAGCCACAGGGGCAGAGCTGCCAAAGACCATGGGAATCCACCTCTTGCATCAGTGTGATCTGGATATAAGACATGGAGTCAAAGGAGCTATTTTGGAGCATTAAGATTTGACTGCTCTAGTGGATTTTGGACTTGCCTGGGACCTGTAGCCCCTTTGATTTAGCCAATTTCTCCCAGTTGGAATGGGAGCATTTACCCAATGCATGTACCCCCACTGTATCAAGGAAGTAACTAACTTGATATTGATTTTACAGGCTCATAAGTGGAAAGAACTTGCCTTGTCTCAGATAAAACTTTGGACTTGGACTTTTGGGTTAATGCTGGAATGAATTAAGTCTTTGGGGGACTGTTGGGAAGACAAGATTAATTTTGAAATATGAAAGGGACATGAGATTTGGGAGGGTCCAGGGGCATAATGATATAGTTAGGCTTTGTGTCATCACCCAAATCTCATTTTGAATTGTAATCCACATAATACCCACATAATTTCCACATAATATCCAAATAATCTCATTTTGAATTGTAATCCCATAATTCCCACGTGTCAAGGGAGAGACCAGGTAGAGATAGTTGAATCATGGGCATGGTTTCCCCCATGCTGTTCTCATGATAATGATTGAGTTCTCACGAGATCTGACAGTTTTAAAAGGGGCTCTTCCCCCTTTGGTTGGCACTTCGCCTTCCTGCTGCCTTGTGTTGTTTTCCCTTTACTTTCTGCCATGATTGTAAGTTTCCTGAGACCTCTCCAGCCAAGCTGAACTGTTAGTCAATTAAACCTCTTTCCTTTATAAATTACCCAGTTGTGGGCAGTTATTTATAGCAGTATGAAAACAGACTAATGCATGTATCAATTGTAATGTCTCCTCTTTCTTTTCTGATTTTGTTTATTTGAGTGTTGTTATTTTAGGTAGTAGCTTATCAATTTTCTCTTTTTAAAGAATCAATGTGTCATTTTGTTGATCCTTTATATTGTTTTTTCGGACTATTTTGTTTAGTTCTACTCTTATCTTTATTATTTTTCTCTTTCTGTTAGTTTGGGGTTGGGTTTTTCTTGCTTTTCTAATTGTTTGAGTTGCATTGTTAGATTGTTTATGATGTTTATTGCTATAAACTTCCCTCTTAGTACTGTTTTTGCTGTATGTTACAGATTTTGGTATGTTGTATTTTCATTTTCAATTGTTTTAAGAACTTTTTTGATTTTCATCTTAATTTCTTTGTTGACCCAATGATTGTTTAAGAACATGAACATGTTGTTTATCCATGTACTTATATAGTTTCCAAAGTTGCTCTTGTTTTTGATTTATAGTTTTATTCCATATGGTCTGAGAATATACTTGATAGGATTTTGATTTTTAAGTTGTTGAGACTTGTTTTGTGACCTAACATATCTTCTATCCTGGATAACATTTCATGTGCTGATAAGAACAATGTATTCTGCAGCCATTAGATAAAATATTCTGCAAACGTATGTTAGGTCAATTTTATATAAAGTCTACTTTAATGTTTGTTAATTTTCTGTGTAGATGATCTGTCTAATGCCAAGATTGGGATATTGAAGTACCCCACTATTATTGTATTGGAATCTATCTTTCTCTTCAGAACTAGTAATATTTGTATTATGAATCTGGGTGCTTCAGTGCTAGGTGCATATATTTAGAACTGTTACATACTTTTGCTGCATTGATTCCCTATTATCATATAATTTTCTTATTTCTCTTTTTTACTTTTTTTTTTTTTAACTTGAAGTCTGTTTTATCCAATATAAGGATAGCTACTCTTACTCACTTTTGGTTTCTGTTATTATGGAGTATCTTTTTTCATCCCTTTACTTTGTGTCTTTATGTGTTTTTATAGGTAAAGTGTGTTTCTTATAGGCAGCATATAGTTGGATCGCGTTTTTGTAACCATTCGGCCAGTCTATATCTTTTCAGTAACAAATTTAATCTGTTTACATTCAAGGTTAATATTGATATGTGAGGTTTTGTTCCTGTCATATTGTTAATTGTTTTTCGGTTCTTCTGTATATTCTTTGTTACTTTATTTTTCTTTTATTGTTTTCCATTTTGGTTTGGTAGCTTTCTGTTATGATACTATTTGAGTTCTTTCTTTTTAATTTGTATATACACTTTACCAATGAGTTTTATACATTTGTTTGTTTTCTTAATGGCAGATGTGTCCTTTTCCTTCCAGGTTTAGGACTCCCTTGAGCATTTCTTATAGAGCTGATCTGGTGGTGTTGAATTTCCTGTTTTTGCTTCTTTGTAAAAGACTTTATTTTTTCTTAATTTATTAAGGATAATTTTTCTGTACAAAGTATCATTGGCTGGCAGTCTTTCTTTTGAAACTTTTAATATATCATTACATTTCCTTCTGCCCTGTATGGTTTCTACTGAGAAACCAATTTTAATCTAGTGGAGATTCCCTTATAGGTGACTAGACACTTTTGATGCTTTTAGAATCTTTGTCTTTGACTTTAGACAGTTTGACTGTAATGTGCCATGGAGAAGACCTTTTGTGGATTGTATCTGTAAGGATACCTCAGAGTCTCCTGTATATGGATGTCTAATTCTCTTGCTAGACTTACGAAGTTTTCATGCAACATTATGTTAAATAGTTTTTCTAACTCTTTCATCCTTTCTCCATCTTGTGAGACCCTGATTATTCAAATATTTGGTCCCTTTATGGTGTCCCATGTGTCATGAAGGCTTTGTTCATTCTCTTTTGTTCTTTTTTCTTCATTTGTCTGACTGGTTTATTTCAAAAGACCTTTCTTCAAGTTCTAAGATTCTTCCTCATCTAATCTATTGTTGAAGCTTTCACATGTATTCTCTATTATATTCAATGAATTTGTCAGTTTCAGAATTTCTGTTTGGTTCTGTTTTATGATATCTATCTCTTTGATAAATTTGTCATTCCTATCCTGAATTGTTTTTCTGACTTCTTTGTATTGGTTTTCATAATTCTCTTCTATATCACTGAGATTCTTTAGAATTAATAATATGAATTCTTTTATTGGATTACTTGTATTTCTTTTTGCTTGGGATCTGTTACTAGAGAATTATTGTGTTTCTTTGACACTGTCATATTGAGTTTTCTTTTTAATGTTTCCAGTGTCACTACATTGATATCTGTGTGATCTGGTATAAGTCATTTCTTCCCATTTTTTGAATTTGCTTTTGTAGGGGATACTTTTTTCCTGAAGATGTATCTATGGTGTCGGTGATGTAGGGCACTTTGGCTTTGATTCTTGGTGTGTGCAATAGTGTAGTCTTTGTATGATTTTTCTTTTGGCTATAAACAGCATTATTTGCATCTGTGATTTTCTTGGTGGCATATGGTGCAGTTATAAATGGAGGATATGGTGAAGTTCTACTGGAAACCGGGATGCCAAGCAGGCCAGTCTTTGGGCCCCAGTGGTGGCAGCAGTGAGCAGAGCATGTCTGTTCTTGAGCCCCAGTGTAGTGTATGGTTACATTAATGATAGGGGGTCTAGGTGGGCCAATTCTTGGGCCTCCAGTTGACCTATTCAATGCCAATAGTGGTAGCAGTGAGCCAGGCAGGTGGGCAGGTTATTAGGCCCCAGGGAACTTGGCATAACATGGACAATTGCAGTGATAGTGGTAGGACAACCCTCTAAATCCTGAATGGTGTACACTGGCATTGGCAATGGCTGTGATGGGATGGGCTAGCCAATCTACAGGACCACAGGTGGTACATGCAGGTAAATGCCAGCTGAGGAGTAAGTGGCTGGGTGGGTAGACCCAATCTCAAGCACGTGGGAAGATTTTTCAGGTACCAGTCTCTCTCTTTTTTCTTTCTTTCTTTTTTTTTTTTTTTTTTTTTTTTGAGATGGAGTCTCATTCTGTCACCCAGGCTGGAGTGCAGTAGTGGTGGGATCTCGGCTCACTGCAACCTCTGCCTCCTGGGTTCAAGCGAATCTTCATGCCTTAGCCTTCTGAGTAGCTGGGATTAGAGGTGCACACCACTGCACTCGGCTAATTTTTTTTGTATTTTTAGTAGAGACAGTTTCATCATGTTGGCCAGGCTGGTCTTGAATTCCTGACCTCAAGTGATCCACCCGCCATGGCCTCCCAAAGCCTTAAATCTAACTTTTGGCAAGTGCTTCAATATTCTCAGTATCTAAAATTGTCACCCCTTCTTTCCTGATAAACAATCTGGGCTTCCTGTTTGTATGAGGGACTATGTGGCATATCTTTTTTTTTTTTTTTTTTTTTTTTTTTTTTTTTGAGATGACGTCTTGCTCTGTCACCCAGGCTGGAATGCAGTGGCACCATCTCAGCTCACTGCAATTTCTCCCTCCCGGGTTCAAGCAATTCTCATCCCTCAGACTCCTGAGTAGCTGGGACTACAGGCGTGCACCACCATGCCCAGCTACTTTTTTTGTATTTTTAGTAGTGATGGTATTTCATCATGTTGGCCAGGCTGGTCTCCTGAACCCAAGTGATCCGCCTACCTTAGCCTCCCAAAATGCTAGGATTACAGGTGTGAGCCACTGCACCCATCCTTGTTTGGCATACTCTTTACAGTTCTTATCAGGTCAAGTTAAAGGCTGACTATATTTTCCATCATGAAGAAAGAAGTAGAAATAAGGCATGAGTTGATGTGCATTGTTGGATTTAGAATGATTTTTTGACAGCTCTTTTTGTGAAGTTTGTAGAAAGAAAAATGTGTTAGGCACTTAAAAGTGCCCATGATGGTCACTTGAAATGTGTAGTAATAGAATGCCTGAATTGAGCATGAAAGGCTTTTAAATATATAGTCAGAAATAAGGCAGTACGTTTGATAATAGTTTTTTGCCTCTTTAAGTATTTTTATTAAAAAATTTTTTTTTTACTTCTAATTTTTGTGGGTACCTAGTAGTTATATATATTTACGGGGTACATGATATATTTTGATACAGGCATGCAATGTGAAGTAAGCATATCATGGAGAGTGGGGTATCCATCTTCTCAAGCATTTATCCATTGAGTTGCAAACAATCCAATTACACTCTGTTTGTTGTTTTTAAATATTAAGTTATTATTGACTTTATTCACCCTGTTGGGCTATAAAATAGTAGGTCTTATTCATTCTTTCTATTTATTTGTACATACTAACCATCCCTACTTCGCCTGCCAAACTCCCTACTACCCTTGTCAGCCTCTAGTAACCATCTATTTCATATAATAGAAAGTAAAACCATTTACTTTCTATTATATGTCCATGAGTTCAATTGATTTGATTTTTAGATCCTACAACTAAGTGAGAACATGAGATGTTTGTCTTCCTGTGTCTTGCTTATTTCACTTAACATAATGATCTCCAGTTCCACCCATATTGTTGCAGATGACTAGATCTCATTCTTTTTGTGGCTGAATAGTTCTCCATTGTGTATATGTACCACATTTTCTGTATCCATTCATATGTTGATGGACACTTAGTTTGCTTCAAAATCTTAGCTATTGTAAACAGTGCTGCAATAAACATGAGAGTGCAGATATCACTTCAGTATACTGATTTGCTTTCTTTTGGTAGCCAAAAGTGGGATTGCTGAATCATATAGTGGCTCAATTTTTAGTTTTCTGAGGAATGTCCAAACTGTTCTCCATAGTGGTTGTACTAACTTACATCTCACCAACAGCGTACAAAGGTTCCCTTTTTCCCACATCCTAACCAGTATTTGTCATTACCTTTCTTTTGGATATAGGCCATTTTACCTGGGGTGAGATGATATTTCATTGTAACTTTAATATGTTTTCTCTGATGATTAATGATGTTGAGCACCTCTCATACATCTGTTTGCCATCTGTATGTCTTCCTTTGAGAAATGTCCATTCAGATCTTTTGCCCATCTTTTCATTAGATTATTGGGTTTTTTCTTATAGAGTTGTTTGAGTTCCCTACATATTCTTGTTACTAATCCCTTGTCAGATGGGGAGTTTACAAATATTTTCTCCCATTCTCTGTGCTGTTTCTTCATTTTGTTGATTGTTTCCTCTACTATCAAAAGCCTTTTAACTTGATGTGATCCCATTTGTCCATTAACTGCTTTGGTTGTATGGGTCTGTGGGGTATTGTTCAAGAAATTTTTGCCCAAACCCAATGCCCTGGAAATTTTCCCCAATGTTTTCTTATAGTAGTTTCATGCTTTCAGGTCTTAGATTTAAGTCTTTAATCCATTTTGATTTGATTTTTGTATATGGCAATAGTTAGGGGTCTAGTTTCATTCTTCTGCATATGGATATCCAGTTTTCCCAGCACCATTTATTGAAGATACTATTTTTGCCCCAGTATATATTCCTGGCACCTTTATCAAAAATGAGTTGATTCTAGATGTATAGATTTGTTTCTGGATTCTCTATTATGTTACCTTTTTCTATGTGTCTGTTTTTATGCCAGTATCATGCTGTTTTTGTTACTATAGCTCTGTAGCATAATTTGAAGTCAGGCAATGTGATTCTTCCAGTTTTGTTCTTTTTTTCTTAGGATAGCTTGATGTATTTTTAAAACAACAGCAAGCATTAATAAGGAAAATGGAAAGAGACCAAATGTGATCAAGTCATTTTCATGGTTAAAATTTTTCAGTCTCCCTCCTCATTGCCACTAATATAAGGTCTAAACTTTTTAACATGGCAGCCCCATGAGCCTCTATTTCTACATATAGACTTGCTCTTGACTGTCATTATCTCCTGGAAGTTCAGAAGTTTTGTATGATACAACCTGTCTTTCTTCATTTTCTTCCAATGTACTAAAATATGCTGTTTATTTATAATTCTTTCCACCTTGGTCTGTGAACTCCTTGACAACAGGAACTGTGTTCTGTTCGTATTTATGTTTCCCAGTGCCAGTGTTATGAGTTGAATTGTGTCCCTAAAAAAGATGTTGATGTCTTAACCCACAGTTCCTATGTATGTGACCTTACTTGGAAACAAGGTCTTTGCTAATGGTCAAGTTAAGATAAGGTCATAAGGGTAGACTCTGTTGCAATATGGCAAGTGTCTTTACAAAAAAAAAAAAAATGGACACAGAGACAGACATGCACATAGGGAGAATTCATGTGAAGATGAAGACTGAGATCAGGATGATGCATCTGCAAGATAAGGGATGCCAAATATTGCCAGCAAATCACCAGAATCCAGAAGAGGGGCATGGAATAAACTTACTCTTATAGCTTTCAGGAGGACTCAACCCTGCTAATGCCTTGATCTTGGTCTTCTAGCCTGCAGAACTTTGAGACAGTAAATTTCTGTTAGTTACGACACTTACTTTTTAGTACTTTGTTGTTGCAGCCCTAGAAAACTAAGATAGCCTGGAATTGAGTGTTGTTTTAATGAATGAATGAAGTAGCTCACTACATTATTTTACCCCTGATCCCTTTCTTGCATGGTTTGATAAAGTATGCTTATGGAAAAAAGATCCAGTGATCTTTATTTAGCTCAATAACTCATTTTAAAACTAGTTTTGAAGCTGGGTACAGTGGTGCACACCTATAGTACCAGTTACTTGGGAGGCTGAGGTTGGGGGAATCCCTTTACCTCAGAAGTTTAAGTCCAGCCTGGACAACATAGTATAGACCCCTGTCTTTTAAAATAAAAATAAAAAATTAGTTTTCGAGTATCTACTTTGTTCATAAAACCCCTGGGCATACAAAATGAAAGGGTTATTTCCCTCTCTACCTTCAAAGTGGTAACTATCCAACGTGGGGGAATGAGACATTCCTACAACAAATTTGTGCATATCACAGCAGTTATTTATGGCAGCTACGTATTGTGGTTGGTTGGTGTTCATTAGCTGTTAAATGTTCTAAATATCAATGCTTCATATAAATAACTACATTCTAATTTTATGTAGAAAATGATGTATCATTAAAAGTGAGATAAAGGCAGATAAACCATTATATGTGGTCAGTGGAGAGAGAGTACTTTTAAGTTGAAGGAGTGGTGATTAGGAGGAAGAACTTTTCAGAGATATTACTGAATACAAGCCTTTGTGAATGGAAATTTTTCAAGATCCACCCAGTTACCCTTCAGATCTTTCAGCTTGCTTTCTCCAGCAACAACCCCCTGCCAGTGGGACATCCTCATCAAACTTCTACATGTGAGATGATTTTTACATCTTTTAAGTAAGCTATATAACTTTTGTGGCTTTGTGTGCTGGACTCGGTATACTTCCAAGACAGTGTAGACAGTATTCAGAGGTCAGTTTTTAATGACCTTGGTTTGCATGGCAGCAAGAGTTAACTTGGAAAAACTGCACAGACAGATGTGGTTGATAGCTAGAAGCAGTGCCTATAACTTTGGTTATATTTTAATGATGAAAGCTCGGGGGATATTCCATTTCAAGTATAATGAAGTAGTCCATAAACAAGTAGGACAGCAGCTAATCACATTCTATCATACAGTCCCGAAAGCAGTCAACTTGTTGTTTGACTATTTGATCTTTAAGGATGAAAACAATTTGGTCAATAATAGTTCTTTGAATTAAGAAATATAACTGTGTCTGTCATTGGTCATTTTTAGTGTTCCTTTAGGGAAGAGGCTGACATACTCTTCATTAATTTTTCACCACCCAATATGGTAGTTGGCACATTTAAAAATTCTCAACATGCACTTTTTTCCCTTTGAGCTAAAGCAATCAACTAAAGCATACATAGCTTTCTTAATGTGGGATGCTTGACATTTGAAAGTATACCTATGAGATGTGACCATTTGGTCTTTGAACAATTCAATCATTAATTCTTTCTGCAAATATTTGTTGAACAGTTACTATATGTCAGCACTGTGCTAGCATAGTCTATTTTGTGCAACCCCCTGCTTTCTAGGATCATATAATTTTGTTAAAAAGGAAAAATCAGTGCACATAATAGATTAATCTGTAAAGTGATTCAGTCCTGTTTTCCATGCTTTTATCCAGAGTTCTGTGAATTATTGGAGAAAAAAACCTAAAACAGTGCCATTATTAATCCAGTCTCCAAATCCTCACTAGACAATCAACAATTGCCATTTTATGCAATTCTCCAAGCTATTAAATCTTCCATTTTCCCTAATAGCTATTCCAAAACATCTACACTTTCTTTATCCTCTGACCTCACTACTTCCCTCATTCTTGGTTGATGATCATCCTTTCATGTTACCAGAGTAAACGGAAGATGAGGACTTCTTTAGAGTTCTGTTATTAACCTACAATCTTAGCGTTCATCTCCACCGTCCTTTCCTCCTCTTCTAATTCAGTGGAGGGAGTGATCTCTTATCCTCATTTATTTACTTATTGGATACTTGGATAGGCTGAATGTACACCAATGGATACTACAGACATGGTTCTTTTCCTCATGGAGACTGCACTCCACCTAAAACTATTTATTACTTTCACCTAAACATTTTTCAGTTTCTCAACTAAGCCGTGTTATCTCTCAATGCTGGGTCTTCGAGTATATGTTTCCCTCTGCAGGGATGATCTCTCCCCAGTCAGTTATTTTTTTGGTTCATTGTTATCTTCCAGGTCTCAGATTGCATATAATGACCTGCAGTTATCCTTCTCTGACACTACACCCTCTAGCCCAAGGTAGGCTGCCCACCTATATGCTCCCATAGCCACTATTCCTCTCATTGAAGCACTTACCACACTGCATTTTCATGGTTTTTATACTTGTCCTACGCTGTAGTAGAAAATAAGCTGCATGAGGATAGAAACATAGATCTCTAATTCACTGATACAATAACAATATTTAGGCTGCTACTTGACACATAAGTAAGTGTTTAATGAGTTAAATAGAGGAAGAAGGGCTGGCATAGAAAGTTAGTTCTACTGGAGTACAACTTAGAAATGGGAGAGTTTGTTCCATGCTTCTTCCCTAGCTTTTAGTGGTTGCTTACAATCTTTGGTGTCCGGTGTCCCTTCGCTTATAGATTCATCATTCTAATCTCTGTGTCACTTACCACATAAATTCCTCCCTGTGTATTTTTTGTTTCTGTGTCCAAATTTCCTCTTCTTATAAGGGCACCAATCATTGGACCCTAATCCTACCCTGATCCAGTATAATTTCATCTTCTTAAGTTACATCTGCAAAGAACCTCTTTCCAAATAAGGTTAATTACATTCACAGGTACCAAGAGTTAGAATTTCAGCGCATCTTTTTGGGGGACATAAGTCAACCTATAACAGATGTCATGTGAGTAGATTGTGGTGTATGGGGCCAGATGGATGGGATTAAGGATGGTTTGTAATATAGAAATAGAGGTAGCACTATAGATCAGTGTCTAAAATCTTCAGTTATTATGGTAAGGAGGCTGTGGCAAGTTGGAGAGATCTTTTCAGGACAAGACAGAGGAATGGCCAAATCCATAAAAGAAGAAAAGCATTGAGGCTGAGGAACTGAATATTCTAGAGAAAGAGAGGGGGAAAAAAGGAAGAAGTAAAGCCCTAAATTGGAGGGGAAGATTTCAGTTTACAAAAGAAAAATAATGTTTCTTCCTTTGAGCAAAGGGAAAGCAGAAAGGATAGGTATAGAAATGTGAATTTTTCAAATAAAATAGGCATTAAAGCAATGTGCTGAAGGTATGAGTGGGTATTACAAGATACGTAGTAGGAGAAAAAGTTTTGGGCTGTGGCTATATTAAGTTAATTGGGTGATCTGTGAGCAATTCTTCAAGCATGATTGAAGATGCTCTTTGTCAGTGCCTTAGAAATTTTAAACAGAATCACTTCTTTCAACCTCAAATTTTGTCTTTGGAATCCAGAGAGAATCCAAAGAGCAAGAAGATAAAGTTTTGGCTTTTAATTAACCATATTGGCAGTGGCCAGTGTGATTTAACTACTCTCTCAAATTAAAATAAAAGATGACTTTTTTTTTTTTTTTTTTTTTGGTATTTGTTAAAGCAAAGTTTTCTTTCTAAAAAGGAAGAGATGTCAAGTAGTGTGTTATCAGTATAGACCAGTTCCTACAGGGAATGGTTTGTTGTTGTTGTTGTTGTTTAGCTGAAATGTATGCACATTCATAAGTTAAGTTGCCTGTGAGTGTGGGTGTTTTCTCAGACAGGGCCAGCCAGGGTTCAAGATACATTCTGTGTTTCCTTTAATAAAACCATGTAGACAGAATGTGTACAAAACTACTAGTGCTTTCTGTAAAGCAGTAAACACCTTATCTAGCAGATCCTAAATAAACTCTGACAGGACCAGTATGCTTAATAATTTTGAATTGTTTAGAGACACCCCAGAGCCCTCTCCTAAAAAAGTCACATGAAATAAAGTTGAACCAACTCATTGAATGATTATAAGACATCATGGGGCTTAGTTCTCTACACCCACAAAGAATATTCGGGTACATTGTAATCATATGACTTTTCAAAGCATTTGAGTCTTTATTCTGAGCTTCAGCACAGTATCAATCTCTGCTGCCAAGTTTCTGCTTCAGGCCCCACCTCTCACTGACACCTCCTCCTCAGCGTAGGCGGGCAGCAAGGGAAAAGAGTGAACTGTGATCCGTTCATGGTGTTCTCTTTTTACAGGGTGGGAAAAAGATTTTGTGTGGAAAAACTTTCAGTTAAAGACTTTAATCAGGTTCAGACTTTCCTGTGCTTATGCCTGCATTTCTTATGTTTGATATGAGGAATCACTGTTTGGAGATATGCAAGAGAATTGAAAAGATGAACCCAGCTTTGTGTAATTGATGTAATCCTGAAATTCTGTATGTTCATCAAGTGATTGCCAAACAGGTCATTTTTAATTACTTGAGCAATTAGGTGTTTAAATTTGGCATGCCTTTTTCTTTTACTAGAGTACTGAAATATTCACTGATTTTACTTCCTTTTGTGAAATGATTACTTACATTTTTCTGTGTCAGCTTTGTTTATGACCCACATGCAGTAATGTTTAGTCTTATTCTTAATAGCCCAACATTCCACAGTAGGTGGTGTTATAATCAGCGTTTTGGGGTGAGAACTACCAACTCTTTTCACTGACTTTGTTTTATAATGGTCTACTTTGTCATCATGTGATGGTCCAGAGCTATTTCTTTATCAAGGACACTTCTTTTCAAAATGGTAACCAATTCTTTAGTTGTTACAAAACTATTACTTCCCCAAAATCAGTATTTTGGCCATTTTCAGTTTCCTTACACAAATCTTCATCCGATTTGAGTCAGGAACTCATTGTATTCATTTCAGTAGGGACTACTCTGGCTTACTGTATCATAAGTACATGTTTTGATTGCCAGGCATTTTCGCTTCAATTTTCAGCTCAGTAAAGTGGGACTTTATTAGCCCTGTGTGACATAAATCAGGACGGTTGACTCTTTAGTCATTTATCCAGCCTGGAATCCGAAGATATGTTGGTTTTAAATGTGCATTTTCTTTTATCAGTTCTAACTTCACCTATCAAGACCCAGTCCAAATGCTAAAACTTCTGTTACTTATTCTCCTTCTCCTCTAAGAAGTAAGTCATGCTCCCCTCACATAATGCTAGTAGCAAATATAGAACTCATCCAAACCAGTTAGATTATGCCAAAGTGTTATTGTCTTATTTTCCCAACAACTTGACAGTTTATTGAGAGCGCTTTATTTATCAAGCGTCTATTATTGCCAGTCACCATAGAATATAGATATACTTACTCCTTTATTACAAAGAAATGGAAACTCAAATTTGCACAGTTATAAGAAGAAAGAATCAGACAGTGAAGCTGCCTCTGCTGTTGTCCCATTGCCTGCTCAGTGCTTACCATAAACCCTGAAAGGTTGAGGATGGAGAACTCATCAAAGTTTACCTGAGGCAATGTGATGCCTTATACAGTTACTGACTGCACCTACCATGGCTCACTGTTTCTGCCCTTTGATCATTCAAAGCCACTAATTTCATCTTTAAGGGGGGACTTTCTGAGAGACATGGGACTTTCCTTGTCCTCTTATATTCATTAGTTCATTCATTCTTTCACTTAATACATATTTAAGAGGCAAGTATGTACCTGCTTTTGTTATACTTGCATAGTACAAAATAGACCAAAAAACTGTCATCACAGAGCTTACGTTTTCACCAGGGAGACAGAATGTAAAAAACATACAAACAAAATATGTAGATGATTTATATAGTATATTACAAGGTAATACATGCTAAGGGAAAATGAAAACTAGAGCAGGGTAAGGAGAAAAATATATACAGTCAGGGGACAGCATTAAATAGGGAGCTTAGGTTCCAGCTCCTACAGAAATTGATACTTGAACAAAGCTCTGAAAGAAGTGTATTCCATGTAGCAGAACAGCTGTAGCAAAGACCCTAAGTAGACAGTCTATGACTATGCCTGAATACTCTAGAAATATCAAGGCTGTAGGAATACAGCTAACAAGAGAAGTGAAGAACCTCTTCGAGAACTGCAAACCATTGCTCAAGGAAATCAGAGATGACACAAACAAATGGGAAAACATTCCATCATTATGGATAGGAAGAATCAGTATCATGAAAATGGCCATACTGCCCAAAGTAATTTATAGATTCAATGCTATTCCCATCAAACTATCATTCACATTCTTCACAAAATTAGAATAAACTGTTTTAAAATTCTTTTTTTTTTTTTTTTTTTTTTTTTTTGAGACGGAGTCTCGCGCTGTCGCCCAGGCTGGAGTGCAGTGGCCGGATCTCAGCTCACTGCAAGCTCCGCCTCCCGGGTTCACGCCATTCTCCTGCCTCAGCCTCCCGAGTAGCTGGGACTACAGGTGTCCGCCACCTCGCCCTGCTAGTATTTTGTATTTTTTTTTTAGTAGAGACGGGGTTTCACCATGTTAACCAGGATGGTCTCGATCTCCTGACCTCGTGATCCGCCGGTCTCGGCCTCCCAAAGTGCTGGGATTACAGGCTTGAGCCACCGCGCCCGGCCTAAAATTCTTATGGAACCAAAAAAGAACCTGAATAGCCAAGACAATCCTAAGCAAAAAGAACAAAGCTGAAGGCATCCATAGCTAGCCATATGCAGAAAATTGAAGCTGGACCCCTTCTTTATAGCTTGTACAAAAAATAACTCAAGATGAATTAAAGACTTAAGTATAAAAGCCAAAACTATAATAAACCTAGAAGAAAATCTAAGAAATACCAGGACATAGGTACAGGCAAGAGTTGATAACGAAAAAGCCAAAAGTAATTGCAATGAAAGCAAAAATTGACAAACAGGATCTAATTAAACTAAAGAGTTTCTGCACAGCAAAATAAACTATCATCAGAGTTCCAGACAACCTACAGTATGGAAGAAACATTTTATAATCTAGTCATCTGACAAAGGTCTAATATCTAGAGTCTACAAGGAGCTTAAACACATTTACAAGAAAAAAAGACAACACCATTAAAAAGCACGCAAAGAACATAAACACACTTCTCAAAAGAAGACACCCATGCTGCCAACAAACATGAAAAAAGACTCAACATCACTAATCATTAGAGAAATGCAAATCAAGACCACGATGAGATATCATCTGATACCAGTGAGATGGCTATTATTAAAAAGTCAAAATCAAAAAAAAAAAAAAAAAAACAGATACTGGTGAGGTTGTGGAGAAAAAGGAATGTTTTTACACTGTTGATGGGAGTATAAATTTGTTCAACTATTGTGGAAGAGATTGTGGCAATTCCTCAAAACCTAGAGGAAAAAAAATTCAACCTAGCAATCCCATCACTGGGTGTATATCCAAAGGAATATAAATCATTCTATTATAAAGATAAATACACATGTATTTTCATTGCAACACTATTCCTAATAGCAAAGACATGGAATCAACCTAAATGCCAATCAATGATAGACTGGATATAGAAAATGTGGTTCATATATACCATGGAATACTATGTAGCCATAAAAAGGAATGAGATCATGTCCTGTATAGGGACATGGATGGAGCTGGAAGCCATTATCCTCAGCAAACTAACACAGGAACAGAAAACCAAACACCACATGTTCTCACTTGTAAGTGGGAGCTGAATGATGAGAACACATGGACACATGGGGGAAATAACACACACTGGGGCTTGTCAGGGGGAGGGAAGCGGGGAGGGAGAGCAGCAGGAAGAGTAACTAATGGATGCTGGGCTTAATATCACATTGATGGGTTGATCTCTGCAGCAAACTACCGTGGCACACATCTACCAATGTGACAAATCTGACCATATTGCACACGTACCCCAGAACTTAAAATAAAAGTTAAAGGGAAAAAATAAAAATAATAAAAGAAATATCAATGATGCAAGTATGTTTTGAGTGGAATGAAGGAGGAAAAAATTAGCTACTGAAGGGAAGAGATGTGAAATTAGTAACAGGAATGGGGGACAGGGGCATTAGTCATGGCATGCCTTAGCCTGTCTAGGTCTTATAAGGTAGACAGCCTGCCCCTGCTTTAACAGAGTCTATGCAAGAAACACCCAGGTAATTTGTGTTTGGTCTTATTGCTCAGTGGTCCTAGCCCACATCTGTCTTCATAGAATAGCTCTCCAAAAATTACTTGCATTATCTGGGCTTAGAACATTGCTCAGATATGTTTCAACTACACTCACCCATATGAACTCACTTTTGGGTCATTATGATTATAGTGTTTCTGGTCAATGGATAAAAATCATACAGTTAGATAAAAGAAATAGATCTTTCTAGTGTTCAGTAGTGCAATAGGGTGGCTACAGTTAATAATAATGTATTATATATTTCAAAATAACTAAGAGCAGAATTAAAATGTTCCTAACACTAAGAAATAATAAATGTTTAAGGTGATGGATATCCCAATTATCCTGATTTGATCATTATACACTGTATACTTGTATCAAATTATCATGTGTACCTTATTTACATATATTACGTATCCATAACAACTAAAAATTAAAAATGGAAAAAAATTCTTTACATTTACTTTGGCCATGCTCTATAGCAGCTGGTAATACAGTGAACAGTATGTACTCAGGAGATGTTTATTGAAAGAATAGATGTGTGAATGAATAAATGAATGAGGATAGACACAATCTTATAGCACAGATGGATATTTCCACCTGTAAATAAACATATATTCTCAATGTAGACATAAACTACAGATTTATTTGTCATCTTGAATATTTAGAATATGGTTAACTGTTAAATAAATTTTAATTGTTTTTAAACACATGCATATTACATCAAAGTAAGGGAAACTGGAAAAATTACTAGTTGTGTACGTTCAGAAACATGCTGTGGCTCTGAGAGGGACATTTACTAAAAATACCTTGCTTCACCTTGAACAGAGTCACTAGTTAAAAAGAAGTACATAAACCTAATCTGAAGAAAAAATGTTACTCGATTTTTATCTATCTATCTATCTATCTATCTATCTATCTATCTATCTATCTATCTATCTACCTACCTACCTACCTATCTATAGTATCCATAGTGATTTCATTGTCTTTGTGCAGTCTTCAACTTCAAATGTCAACTACATACTTGCTGTCTTTGTTGGCCTTAACAGTCTTTATGGTGCTAATTTATTTCTATAGCTCTTCTGTAGCTGAGACCGTGGCCTTTACTGCTAGCATCATGGATGTAAATTGGAGTCTCTGAATTTGTTTTAACCTTCTCTTTTCAGAGTTTGGAATAACCTCTCTACTTTTATAAATGTGGTAGATTGATCTTAGAATGTGACTAAGAAACTTTTGTAAATATATTTTTTTAAACTTCCCTATATTCATATATAATAAAGTAACAGTTTTGGGAAACATGAGCTGATATGTATTTTAAATTTTATAGGAAAAGCCAATATGGGGTATTTTACTCTTTGGTCATCATTTGCTTAATAAACAGATTGTAAATCTGAGGCAAACAAATATATTCATGGTTCCATGGGGTGGCAAAGCATCAATAAAAATAATTACCCACATCACAAGGAAATTAGATAACACTTGCTTTAATTGCCCTATCAATTTAAATCAATTTTCCATTTATTTTTAACAACTATTATGGTTAATTTAACAATCTTTGCATTTCAAATATAATTCCAGAGATGTTGCTTTATAATTTACTATGCCATCATTTTCCAATTAACTATTTTTGCTATCTTAAGAGCATATAACTTTACCTAATATTTATTCAATAATAGTATAGTGAAGTAGAGTTAATATTTTTAAGTATTTTTTATTATTGTTTTATAAAATGTCAAATATTTTAATGATAGCTTTATTATTTTACTAGGTGTGTGGTTTTTAAAAAAAGTCTTAAGCCAAGTAAGCTATAGAAATTATGTCATTAGTCAAAAGGCCTTTGATCAATATCTATCTTCTTGAGTAATTTGCATGTTAATTATCTTATGATTATAAAATGCAATGAAAATGTATGCTGCAAGTATGGTACTGAATGAGCATTCAAACATATTCTGAAAGGGATTTTAAAAATCCTTATACCCGGCCGGGCGCAGTGGCTGACGCCTGTAATCCCAGCACTTCGGGAGGCGGAGGCTAGCGGATCACGAGGTTAGGAGATCGAGACCATCCTGGCTAACACGGTGAAACCCTGTCTCTACCAAAAATACAAAAAAAGTAGCCAGGCGTGGTGGCGTTCGCCTGTTGTCCCAGCTGTTGGGGAGGCTGAGGCAGGAGAATGGCGTGAACCCTGGAGGCAGAGCTTGCAGTGAGCCCAGATTGCGCCACTGCACTCCAGCCTGGGTGACAGAGTAAGACTCTATCTCAAAAAAAAAAAAAAAAAAAAAAAAAAAAAAAAAAAAAAAAAATTCTCATACCTTTGTAGAGTCTATTATTCCTTCAAAATGATCTCATAATAATTTTTTAAAATACATTCATGTGTCCTTTAACAATAGGCATCCATTCTGAGAAATACATCATTAGACAACATCATCATTGTTATGGGAACATAATAGAGCGTACTTATGCAAACTGAAACAAATAGACTACTACAAGCCTAGGCTCTATAGTATAGCCTGTTGTTCCTAGGATACAAACCTGTGTACCATGTTACTGTACTGAGTACTGTAGGCAATTGCAAAACAATGATAACTATTTATGTAACTTAACATATCTAAACATAGAAAAAGTGCAGTAAAAAATAAAATGTAAACAATGGTACACCTGTACAGAGCATTTACCATGAATGGAACCTATAGGACTGGACATTGCTCTGGGTAAATCAGTGAATGAGTAATGAGTGAATGTGAAGTCCTAGTACATTGTTGTACACTACTGTAGACTTGAAGAACGCTGTACACTTAGGCTAGACTAAATTTATTTTTAAAAAGCTTCAATAATAATTAACCTTAGCTTACCATAACGTTTTTACTTTATGAACTTTTTATTTTTTAACTTTTTGACTCTTTTGTAATAACACTTAGCTTAAAACAAACATATTGGACAGCTATACAAAGTATTGTCTTTTTTCTATTCTTATTCTATAAGCTTTTCATTTTTTTTTAACACATTAAACTTTTTGTTAAAAATGAAGACACACATGCATACATTAGCCTAGGTCTACCCAGGGTCAGGATCATCAGTATCATTGTCTTCTACCTTCACGTCTTGTCCAACTGGAAGATGTTCAGGGGCAATACCATGCAAAATGTTACAGCATGGATCTGTCATCCCCTGTAATAATAATGCCTTCTTCTAGGATACCTCCTGAAAGAGCTGCTTGAGGCTTTTCTATAATTAATATTTTTTAATAAGGAGAGGAGTACACTCAAATATAACAATAAAAAGCATAATGGAGTAAATACATAAACCAAGAACATAGTTATTTATTATCATTATCAAGTATTATTTATTCTTTACAATTGTATATGCTATACTTTTATATATATGACTAGAAGTGCAGTAGGTTCCTTTCCACCACATCACCACAATCACGGGAGTAATCAATATGCTATGATGTTACAATGACTATGATGTCACTTGGCAATAGCCATTTCTCAGCTCCATTATAATCTTTTGGGCCCATCATCATATGTGTAATCTATCATTGATCAAAACGTTGTTATGTAGTCGTGACTGTCCTCTATTCTTGTTATTGCTTCATAGTTTAATATAAGTTAAAATTGTATAAGCCATAGTACAGTGAAAATCATCTCTTAAAAGAGACAGTCACCATGTTTAAAATGATTTGATATTCTGCCATGTTATAAAAATAATAGTCTAAGTATACATTTTAAAGTTTTTGGCCGGATATGGTGGCTCATGCCTGTAATCCCAGCACTTTGGGAGGCCGAGGTAGGTGGATCACCTGAGGTCAGGGGTTCAAGACCAGCCTGGCCAACATTTTTAGTCTCTACTAAAAATTTAAAAAAGTAGTCAGACATAGTGGCATATGCCTGTAATGCCAGCTACTAAGGAGGCTGAGGCAGGAGAACCACTTGAAGCTGGGAGGCAGAGGTTGCAGTGAGCCGAGATCATACCACTGCCCTCCAGCCTGGGCAACAGAGCAAGACTGTCTCAAAAAATAAATTTATTTATTAATCAATTTTTTAATGTTCTTTTTATTCTTTATTTTCTAATAGTATATTTTTAAAGAAGTTTTTTTATTTTTTAGACTGTATACTAGAATAATTCACTTTTTTGTGTGACTAGCCTCATAATCGATCAGTTAATAACAATAAATGCTAGAAAATATAAAATATGACAAGGTGGCAAGAGAAGAAAACATGAAAGGCAAGCATCTAGCTTCTTTTTCTTATCTTCTCTCTGAAATTATTACATATATTTAAACAGTGTAACTTAATCATGGCTGTTGCCTCAGAATTGTGCAATTTTTGAACAATTCTACTTTTCATCTTGAAATATCAAGAGTATCCAGGTCTCTGCCCAAATGATTGGTAGTACTTCTGTTCTCTATGCTAGAGTAACAACAGCAATGAAGATCAGTCCATAGACCAACAATGAGCAGGACTAAATTTGTCTTTTTCCTGGCTCACCTAGGACTCCTCCACATCCTTCACCTGATCCCTGCTCTAACCAGTTACCCCTATAAACAGGATAGCTGAGGAAAGCGATTAGGCATACAGTTTGGAAATAGAACAAAACTACTTACATGGGGTTGACTTCAAAATCTGCCTCATTTTCATTAATCAACAACCCTTCAAATGTTTAAATAACAAACTAGATTGAAATACAATTTTTAGTGTTATTTATTGCTGTTACAATAAGTTGAAGATTCATTTTTTAAAACTGTTAAAATGTGGCTAACTGCATTTTCTAAAAACAACCACAACAACAAAACAAGGCTTTCCATTTTCTGTTCCTTTCTTATAGGTTTAGGCTTCAGTATCGCAGGAGGTGTGGGGAACCAACACATTCCTGGAGACAACAGCATTTATGTAACTAAAATTATAGATGGAGGAGCTGCACAAAAAGATGGAAGGTTGCAAGTAGGAGATAGACTACTGATGGTGAGTGTGACTCCAGCAAAACTGTGTGTATATTTATAAAGCTCTTGTTTTCCAATGTAAGACTGTCGTTGTCTGTTCAGGCTGCCATCACAAAATACCACAGGGTGGGTGACTCAAAACGGCAGAAATTTATTTTCTCACAATTCTGGAGACTACATAGTCCAAGGTTCCAACCAATTAGGTTTTTGGTGAGGGCTCTCTTCCTGACCTGCAGATGGCCACCTTCTCACTGTGTCCTCACATGGCCTTCCCTAGGTATTTGTGCAGAGTTCTCTCTCTCTTTCTCTTCTTATAAAGCCACCTCTTATAAGGCCCAGTCCTATTGGATTACGGCACCATCTTTAACTCATTTAACCTTAATTATCTCCTATAGAACCTATCCTCAAATAGTCATGGGGGGGTTAGAGCTTCAGCATATGAATTTGTGAGGGGTCCACAATTTAGACCTTGGACAAAAATTGAAAAGAAGAGACAGCAGATTTATGAGTAAGAGATCTCAAAAGTATATGTACAATGTATCTATTTTGTTGACATTTTCAAAACAAATCTAGATTTTCATTAATTTTCTTAGATACGCATGGCATAGAGATTATCTGTTGTTCTTCCAATATAATGAGTCTCCTATTAGGGAGAGCAACTGCTATTTTATAGACTGCTGGAGAGGTGGGGTTTGCATAACAACAGAAACAACACCTGGCTTACTGATAAGCGTATATCCATGGTCCTTTGTGCAACCAGAATAGACACAGCACCTGACTTCCAAGAATTTATAATCTGAGTTCTGCTACATGTGTAAATGGATCTCTTCCTTTCCTCCCCTTAGGGTTATAGCTATTTCATTTGCCAGCTTCTCACATGCTTCAGGAGTCCTAGGCAGTGATTGACATTGACACACAGCCAGTCTTTCTGAACCATGGAGTTATACGATAACCTAAAGCAAAATTAAGGCAATTATAAGCAACAAAGCATTTGGGACTGTGTTAATAAAACTGCCTTATGTCCATTTACTGTTGTATGCCAAAATCTACAGGATAATAATTGAATATTGAAAATTAATAGTAGGTAGCTCTCAAGTAAGATTAGCGTATCTGTCTAGTCACATGTCTACCCTTGTAAAACAGGACTTCTAATCTATGTCTGCAAGGAGCCATTATCTCCAACAATTTTGTGGGAAATGTCTGGGGAGGATCAGCCCCCAATCTCAACAGAAGATTAATTTTTATGACTTGTGCAAGTTTTGGAGTTGAACCTCCAAATTTTATATTTATTGTGCCTACTTCCCTCGGCTTTAGAGAGCTGTGTTTAATCCCAGTGGTCTAATTTCATAGTTGCCAATGACCTTTGTGTTCAGTAAGCTTTGTGTTAGATAAGATCTTTGTAATAATCTTGATAGCTAACATTGACCTGGCATTTACTAAGTTCCATGTTCTTTTATAAAGGGCTTTTTTGTAATGTAACATACTTCTAACAGCAACACATTTTATATAAGCAAAAAAGAACTGAGATGTAGACAGGTTTTCTGACTTGCCCATGGTCATATGTTTAATAATGGACAAAACTGGGTTTCAAATTGAGGCAATCTGGCTAGGACCACTCATTACCACCAAGCTATACTGCCTCTTGTGCAACATGTTTTCATTAGTTTCCTTAAATTTGTCAGTCAGTTCTTTCCTTTCCTCCTTTATTCGTGATTGTCATTCATTAATTACTTTTTTAATAAGCATGTGCTGCCCACCTACTGTATCCCAGGCAGTAGCCACTATTCAGGAAGGAACTCTGTCATGAGAAAACCGGATGGGCAAAAAATATACCATTAATGACTTCAGTCAAAGTTAAATTTAAGAGTTTTGGGCTGCTTTACCACCTGAAGCCACTACCACTTTCATGCTCAAGAAATTCTGAAGTTTGTTTTGTTTGTTTGCTTGTTTGTTTTTGATGTAAAAGTTTGTTCTTATGATGTTGTTCTATCTTCTGGACAAGAAAGGTTGTTATTAGGGTACAAGACCTGAACAACTTCTCTCTGGAATATAAACTTTATAGCTTGAAATGTTGTCTTGGGAATAGAATAAATTGTGACAACCATATTCTACAGAGTACTACGTAGAAAAATGAAGAGGACCATTTCATTCTCAAGTAATGACTGTCTTAGATAGTTACTAGTTTGACCTTTGACTCATGGTTCCATAAGAGTTTGATTGTAGGCAGATCTTCTGGTATTTTTTCATTTACTGCTATTGTACAATCATGGTAAATGGTATGTGCTTATTTCTTGAAGTTCTGTGTAGTTTTTTTTTTTTTATTTCCAAATTAAAAAAAAAAAAAAAAAAAAAAAAAAAAAAAAAAAAAACTTGCTCCAAATAATTCTGTCAAAGAATTTTCCAGGCACTATACTATTTTTTATTACCATTTTGTTGACATTCATTGTAGATATAATGATTTCAAAAATAGCTGTGACATAATCCTTAACTGTTTTGAGTTTTAAAGCATAGTTTTGTTTTGTTTTGTTAAAGAACTTTCAACAGTAATAGGTCTCTCCTCTCTTATGTAAGGAAGACGTAATTAGTACTTCCAAGTTGAAACTGGAAATGAAAGAAAATGATTCATTTCATACTTTGCAAGCAAAATAACCCTGAAAAGGAGAATAAAGACAAAATCACTGAAGCCACCCTACAAAAACAATTATCTTGCTTCAACCCAAAAATATTTATTAATGCTCTCTTTCTGTCATTCCTTTCCACCTCCTCTTCCCTTTACTACCCTACATTCATATTCTTTGTGTCTTCCCCCTCTTCTACTCTCCTCCCACAAAGGAAGTACAAATGATTTAGATTCTATGATGTACCAGCTGTACCACACTCTGCATATTTTTCTCTAAATATGCTATTCTTTCTAAAGCAATTTGCACCACTTCCTTCTGTCACTTCTTAGGAAAAATTCCACCATATATTATTCACTCGGAGTTCTGTAAGTAAACTGGTCTAAAATAAAACTCCATTAATTTCTTTAGATTTTCACGGCTGAATACTCACAATTCAGGAAGTCTCCTAGCAACTGCCCTCTACTGAGAGCACAGTCATTTTTTAAAGAGTTAGTAATAACAATAACTCTTCTAGTTTCTCAAGCAAAATAGCTATAATGTTGGGCACCACCTGAAGCACACCATCTATATTGGGTACTTTTTCTCCCTGAAATTCTTCTTATATCTCAGAATTTAACATATCTATCTTAAAGGCCATCTTTCATCAACTCTTTCTTGGTACATCAGAAAAGCAAGCATGTGAAGCAGTCTCTGACCTCTCATAGATCCCCCTTTAAGGGTGGATAATACCTCCCAAAAGCTATTTATTAGGTAATAAGTATCATTAAAATGTTTTCCTTAAAATTCTGTTAAAATATATTTTTCTATATATGTCCCCCTTTATTCATAGCTCTGTCCCTTGAAAACAAGAAAGTGAAGACTAATTCCTCTTCCACATATGTTTGAAAGAGCTATGTCTTTCCACTTTTCCACTTTTTAGTTTTTTAGGATGCTTTAGACCTTTTCTCTCCCTTCCAGTAAATTTTATCACACATTCATTTATCTTCTGTAAATAGATTACATTTACTACAAAATTTCTTTAGATTCCTTACAATCTTATTTCCCACTTTAAAAATTCCACGTAAGAGTATAGTATCTGACCTTTGCAAATATTCTACTTTAAGAAACAGTTATTCTGTCTGTCACCTTTGCAATTAGCCTCTTGGTATTTTAAATAAGATGACTATAATGTCAGACCACTCTGATGTTTAATGGGTCAACCCAAATACATGGTATATGTTCTTTTTAGCAAAATTATATTTTTGAAAATTTCCTTGGCTACTTAGAATTTATTGTTCTCTGGAATTTGTTTTGTTTTTTAAATGGTAAAGTGAGAGTGACATCGGATTTTGTGGATTGTACCAGTGGTTTAGTGTTGTCGTCTCAGACAAAATAGATTCTCTTGGCCTTGAAATTCAGTGGTAGTCAGAGTTTAACAGCATAACAGATTTTTAAATTCTTTCATATATTTTCACACATTGGCTTTATTAAGCCCTTCCAAGGTGGTACATATAGCCCAATATGTTAGAAAAGTGTTAACTTCTTCCCCTTTTTCAATATAAACCAGAAATGTTGAATCCAGGATAATTCGATTGTCTTCTCTGCAGGGATAGCATTAGTTATTAGTTGTTAAAGCCCCTCGGCACATTGTAATTTAAGGTTTAAAATCTTAGCCTCTTCTTTACATAAACCCTGCTCAACATTTAAAGAAAAAAATTGTCAGTGAGAGAACTTTTATACCTTTTACAGAGAATTAGTTCTTGTGTTTTCTTTCCTTAAAGGGAAGTAGTAAGTGACAGGAAAAGTAATAGAGACATTGAAGTCAAATGGAAAGACCTTGGACTCAGATGAGAAAGCTGGATTTCAGTCACAGGCACCTAGCACTGATTTTACCTAATCTGTCTTGGGCAAGTCACATCCATCTTTGGTCTTCTATTTTGCCTCTATACCATAGTAGCATTATATTAGATTGGTATTTCCAAAAGTATGCTTTAAAATATTGTTCTCTTTTCTGTGTCACATGAATAGACTCTGTGACCAAATACATTTGCTGAATTCTACAACTTGTATCCCAATCCTCTTGTAGATTCTCAATGAATTTTAGCATATTAAAAATTCTATGAAGTCCTGCCGTCAAGTAAGCGACTTGATTTTGATTAACATATCTGTTTTATCATGGAATCTTCTTCTTAGAGTAATACTTAACAAAACACCTAAAACTAGTGTTTGGTGGAATATACTCGGGATGTGCTATGTGTGAGCATCTCTTATTTTTATTTGAAAATAAGTATCGTATATTAAAGACATCAAATACTTTTAGGAAATATGAGTAGAAACAATGCAAGTTTCTGAATGAGTATTAGTTGTGATGACTGAAATTATTGTTGTTTTTGGTAAATTTACAAAATTGCCTGATTTCATCCAAGTATCAATAAGAAAATCAAATTGAAGACACTGTGAATATGTAGAAATTATCTGAATAACGAATGGGATATTAAAGCACATTTATTGGTTATACCAATCTTAGATATCTTAGAACCAAGACCTGTAACTCTCTGAGCATGTCTCTTTCCTACCAACAACACATTGCTTTCATCTTGAAAAGATCTTTTGCCTACAACACCTCATTTATTCTTAACCACCATCTTTGAGAGGTAGTTAGGACAGTCGTTACTGTTATTCTTATTTTTCAGAAGAGAAAGTTAGAACTCAGAGATGACAAAGGGATTTCCAACATTACATAACTAGTAAATTGTAAAATTGGATTCATACATAGATTTTGATGTCCTAAAGTTAAATTCCTTTCACTGGTTTTGTCAGCATCTCTGATTCTTGATTTTGGGGTCCATGTTTGAATCTCAAGGTAAGCTCTTGAACACTATGAATACCCAATCCTCAGTCAGCCCTGAATAATCAAATCAGGATTTCTGGGGTAGGGATCATACTTCATTTTATTTTTATTTTTTTAGGTTTCCCAAATGATTTTAATGTGCAGCCAGATTAAGAACCACCATCCTACCTTGATCTAACCACACCCTAACCCATTCTGCTGCTACCACTGCATCTCCTAAGGACAACTTTGGTGGTAGCGCTCATTCTATCAAGCCAGTATAATTTAGCAATTTCCTGCAATTGGCTAAAAAAATTTAGAACAGTTCACTCTCAAAATTCTGTCCCCTGAGGTTAGAGTTACTTCTGAAACAGCAGGATAAAACCTGGACAACTGTTGCTTGAACTCTCCTCTAATTTATCTCAAATGTAATAAGTTATAATACAATGTAATTGCAATGACATATTTTATTTAAGGGTTAGAACCTCCTATGGCATTCTTTTTTATTTTGCTTATACTCAGTGTAATAGCCCTCTTTATAGAATTTGCTCTATAAATATCATATGTTGCTGTCATTTTAAAATTATCTTAATAGCACACTCTATCAGTAAAATACAAAAGGTTGCCACTAATATATTTCTCTCCTCTAAATTACATATATATCACTATGCTAATATATTGTTCACATTTTAAAACATATGAAAATGGAAAAAGAAATATAAATATCAATGTGATTAATATTAATAGAAATGTGAATGTTTTCCTCTTGTACCCAGTGGATTGCCCTAGGGTTCATATCATACTGTCCATTTTGGTGACCTCTGCTAGAGAAGAAATTTCAGTAAATCAAAATAACCATTCTTGCTTGCTCTCTCTCTTTATATGGAGTAAAAGGTTAAGAAATGAATTAATGATTAATGAAGGAAGAATAAAATCACAGTGATGGAGCTTTGACTGTGTACCTTATAAACTAGTATGATCTGGTGCTAACATTCTGTACTAGCTTTTCATCCTCATATCCTGTGCCTGGCACAGAGCAAGTATCCAATAAATGTGTATTGTTGCTTGAATGACCTTCATTCTTATTGCTTTCCTCTCTGACTCAACACAAATACAAAATAGAATGCAACACAAATGCTTCATTCTTTCTATAAAATAGGGAATTTTGATTGCTTTTCCTTTGGTGTTCTGCAATCATTTTTTAAAAACTTAGCTTACTACTTCAACACTTATTAAGTGCCAAGTATTTATATTACATCAGCTAGGGGAGTAGAGATGAATATGATCTAATCAGTTGCCCTTGAGAAGGTCATTCCTGGAGGTGGGAAGTGGCACTGTAGGAATAAGTGTTTCACAATGTAGGGAGTGATGATTTCCACATAAAGAGCCCTGAACAGCAGCAAGATCAACAAAGCATGATGTCTGATTATGGCTGTTTGATTTCTATTTGTATGCTACTTTATATCATACAGAGTCTTTTCAACTTCATGGTATCATTCTTTTCTCATAAACACAAATCAACAAATAAATAAGTATAATTCCCATTTTACATGTAAGAAAATGAATTCTTAGTAAATATGTTAACTGACTTAAATTCATGAAACTAGGAAATAAACCAGATCCGATCTGATTGTACATTGAAAATTACTCTCACTGTATCAAGTTGCCTTCATTTCTAGAAACAGCAAGGTTTAACATGTGACTGTTATTTCTAGTAAATTTAAGTCTATTCATTGGGCTTGAGAAATTAACTTTCTTTTTTCCCATTCCGATTTTCATTACTCATGAGAAGATGCTATGTGTGTCCCATAATGAGACCACTGTACTTAGCTTCTGTTCTTTCTTAAAGTTTTTGTTCTTTCTCATTTAGAGTTAATTTTGCTCTAACTATAACATACATATTCATTTCTGAAAAGATGAAAAACAAGAAAATATTTATTATCCAAAGACAATCATTACTAACATGCCTTTTATTTATTAATAGTTATTATTTTGAATACCTTTTATTATAATAGTTAATTTCAGAGTACTGTGGAGATTTTAATCCTTGGTTTATGCATATTTATGTTCATAGCATTGGCATTACTACATTGCATTGGTCTGCTTTGTAATTTATCTTACAACCTAATGATCAGCCACTTTGTTTCCTTTTTAAAAGTTAACTTTAGAGTTTTCTTACCAATGATTCTGGAGTTCCACATTTCCTTGTACTATGTCTTAGGTAACCTTAATGTCTGTAATCGCCTCCCAGTTTATCCCACCATACTGATATTCCTGCAAGAACATGGAAAGGTCAGTATCTCGCCATCTCTATATTGCCCATTCCTCTTTATTATCATATTCTCATGCCCCCACACCTCCCACCTTTGTATTATCACATTTATGTTTGCTTACACACATTCAAATTCCCACAAAACTTGCCATGCCTCCTTGCAAGTCTGTTGGCACCTCTTTCTTCAGCTGGTTTGCCTTCCTTTGTCTGCATCATGTTCAAATTCAGTGCTCCCTCTTCTGTTTGAGAGAATGAGTCATCTCACCTCCAGCCTCTCTTTCTTGGCCTCAGTCCTCTTTCCTATTAGCAAACACACAGCCAGGCCGCACATATGTCCCCCTCTGTGTGTTGCACCCCACAGAGAGCACTTCAATCAAACTCACATGATTTTTTTCCTTGAAACCAGGCCAGTTGCTCAGTGTTCACCATTATAGGCAGCTACTTGATGCAAATGAAAAAAAAAGAATAAAAAAAAAAAACAATGACAAACAATGACAAGAGCAACTAGCCAATCAGTGTAATGTCCCTTCTCACTGCACACAATCAGCTCCAGCTGTAGGCCCTTTATCTTGAGAGTTCATAGGATAATGCACACACATAATTAACCCAAACAAACTCACTTTTGTGGAAAACATTTTGAAGACTTCAGCACAAAAGAGCACTTTTTGGTCCAAATCCGGTACTATTCTGAATTTTTAAAAAGACCACACAGAAGCTTCATCAGCAGCACCCTAATTAAACTCATCAGTTCACAGATGTTTATAAGAAAATGATCAGCGAAAATTTTCACCAAGAAATCCTGTTTACAGATGATAACAATAGTATTAGTGATAAGAGCTAACATCAAGAACTGTACTATGCCTGTCACTTTATATAGGACAACACATTTAAATCAATAGTCTTTTGAAGCAGTAACTGCTATCATTCCTGTTTTACAGATGTCAAAACTAAAGCTTACAAGGTTAAACAAGTCTCCCCAAATCACACAGCTAGGAAGCACCGGGGTCCAGGTTTCAGTATGCATGACTCAAAAGCATGTGCTTTTAATCACTACATTCTGTTGCCAATATCATAATACCACCTGTTCTGTGACTGAAATCTATGTAAATTTTTCAATATTTCAGTCACCAAATAGAAACCGAGTGAACTACCACTATTTTAAACTACTATTATTATTCTCCCCAATATCCTCTTGCCCCATTTCTCACCACTACCTTTCCCTCAACTTCTGCTTTATGATCTAAAAATTTTCCTAGTGGTCTGAAGACTCTGTTAGCAAAGTCACTCTATGAAAATGCTGTTGAAGGAAATATTTTCTGGATCATTTCACTGCCCACCTTAAAAATGGCAAAATATGCAATTTAATAAGCATTGACCACATTTCTCTTTCACTGATAATCTAATGAGCTGTGTACTTTCCGTACTCTGGGGAGAGAGACAATAAGCCCTTGTCAGAAACAGAGCTGTGGTCTGTTATAAGTGTCACTTATAATCTAATCTAGTTAGTTTCTAGCCTTTGGTTTTTATTTTTAATTATTATTGACTTCTCATTTCTCCTGTGTTATGGCACCAGATGCTGTTTCTTTTCTGTTCTCTCAGTAGAGATGTTTCTGTGGGCCACAGTCACCGTATTAAAAGCTGCCTTAGGCAATCTTTTTTTTTTTTTTTTTTTTTTTTTTTTTTTTTTTTAGAAAACAACCACTTTCATATACATTTTAAACTGTAGACCATCACAAGTAAATGTTCATTATCGGCCAGGTACGGTGGCTCACGCCTGTAATCCCAGCACTTTGGTAGGCCAAGGTGGGTGGATCACCTGAGGTCAGGAGTTTGAGACCAGCCTGGCCAACATGGTGAAACGCTGTCTCTACTAAAAATACAAAATTAGGTGGGAGTGGTGGCTCATGCCTGTAATCCCAGCTACTCAGGAGGCTGAGGCAGGAGAATTGCTTGAACCCGGGAGGCAGAGGTTGTAGTGATCGTGCCATTGCACTCCAGCTTGGGCAATAAGAGCAAAACTCCATCTCAAAAATATAAAAAGAATAAAAAATAAGTCATTATCTAGGCACAAGTGGTAACTGCCCTAAAATAAGTGATTAATCAGATGTAAGAAGGTTTTGAAGAGACAGTGAGATTTATTAAGCTGCTTTCCATTTTACTTATTTATTTTTTGACTGGTCAGTGTATTAGGATGATGCAATATACTATAACCACTGGATTAAGTGGGAAATATAATGATTCCTCAAGCTTTTATAAAACTTTGGAATTTATTCTACTTTTATATGTAAACTTGGAAAGAAACCCTGTTCTCCTAAAGGGAGAAAGAACAGGTAATATGAGCCCTAGCTTTTAACGAATGAACATACAAATATAATCTCATTTTCATCTCTTAAGGAGGCTTGTGATCCAACTGATGGCTTTGACAATTGGAGGTAGTGTGACCTCTTTGTTGCAAGTTAATCTCTTTAAACAACAGTTTTTCTCATCTGTAAAATTTCCCTGATTAATAGTATCTACCTCCTGGAGCTATTCTGATGATAAGTTATATGATTCATTTCAAAATATATGACATAGTACTCCTAAAATATATGACATGCAGTTATTAAATAAACATTAGTTCTTATTAGTATCATTTAGTTATTTCTGTATTATTAAGAGCTGCCATTATCAACTGTGTTCTCCATACCTGAAGTTCCTCTACATTCTCCCTCTCTGCATGAGTCTATTCTTCTATCCATCCATTCCACAAACAATTGTGTATTATTAGAATGTGGGTTTCATGAAAGCAAGGACCTTGTCTATCTGGAAGAAGTAGTAAAACTGAGTGGTTAACAGTATGGTTTCTGGAGCCAAACTGTCTAGCTTTGAATTCTGCCTCTGACACTTACCAGATCAATGACTTGGGGAAAGTTTCTTAACCTCTTGGAAACATACTTTTCTCATCTGTAAAATAAGGTAATTATAATAGCTACCTCATAAATTATTGTGAAGGTTTGATTGTGTTAATATATGTAAAATACTTTAAAATAGTGCCTGGTGTGTAATATGGGCTATATAAGTGTTTGCTATGATTATTGATTATCATTTTTATTATTTATGATATCTCTATTATCTGGCACAGAGTCCAACACATAACAGGTATGCAGGAAACATTTGATCAGTGAATAAACAAATGCCAGACACTGAAATGAAAAAAGAAATAAGGGAATGTCTCTTATCTAGAAGAGAAATGTGAGAGGTGCTGGAGAAGCTTATGGCTTAATGGAGAACTCACAGTCAGCATTCAAACACATCAGTCAGGTTCATTTCTCTCCAGTTCCACAGTCCCTAACCTGGGCTACATCACCAAGGATTAACTAGCACATGGAACTTATATAGCAACATGGAGCAAAATAATAAAGATTATGAATAGTAGTGCTGTGAAATATGGTATAGCTAAAGTGCTAGATAGTATAGATAATATGTACTATAGGAATTCAGTCCAATGCTTCTGGCACATTTAATTTTACATTATGCCATTGGAAAGTAATTAAACAATTATGTCATTAAAGAAATAGTAGCCAAATAAATCCAAACATATATGGTCAACTAATTTTTGGCAAAGTAAATAAAAGAACATGATGAAGAAAGGCTAGTCTTTTCAATGAATGATACTGGGAAAATGGAATCTCCACGTGCAAAAGAATGAAATTGGACTCTAACGCCATATTCAAAAATCAGCTCAATTTGGCTAAAAGACCTAAATGTAAAACCTAAAACCATAAAATTTCTAGAAAAGAACAGAAGGGAACAGCTTCCTTGACCTTGGCATTGGCAGTGTTGTTTTGGATATCACATTAAAAGCTCAGGCTACAAAAGTAAAAATAAATAGGACTACATTAACCTCAAAATCTTCTGCAAAGCAAAGGAAACAACAAAATGAAACAAATTGGGGGAAAAATTGCAAACCATATATCTGATGATAGGTTAATAACCAAAATTTATAAAGAACTGATACAACTCAATAGTAGAAAAACAATTAACAGAATTTTAAAAATGAACAAAGGACATGAATAGTTAGTTATTTCTCCAAAGAAGATACAAAAATGTCCAACAGGTATACAAAAAGGTGCCTAATAACACTAATCATCAAGGAAATGCAAATCTAAACTGCCATGAGATATCACTTCACAGCTGTTAGGATGGCTATTATCAAAAAGATGAGAATAACAACTGTTGGTGAGGATGCAGAGAAAAAGGAGCACTTGTACGCTATTGACTGGGATGTAGACTGGTATAGCCATTATGGAAAGCAGTATGCAGGCTCCTACATAAATTAAAAATAGATTTAGCGTGTGACCCAGCAATCTCTGGTCTTGTTATATACCCAAAGAAGATTAAATCACCACCTTGTAAAGATATCTGCACTCCCATGTTCAATGCAGCATTATTTACAATAGCCAAGATATGACAACAACCTACATGTCTGTCAGTGGACGAAAGGATAAAGAAAATGTGGTATATATGCACAATGAAATATTCAGCCTCAAAAAATGGGAGATCCTGCCATTTACCACAATATGGATAGACTTGGAGGACATTATGCTAAATGAAGTAAGCCAGAACAGAAGGAACAATATTGCGTGATCTCTCTTATATGTGGAATCTTAAAAAATAAGAGTCAAATATATAGATATAGAGGATAAAACAGTGGTTACAGGGGGAGGTGGGAAAGAGGGAGATATAGGTGAAAGGATAAAAAGTAGCGGATATGTAGGATGAACAAGTCTAGAGGTCTAATGTGCAACATAAAGACTATAGTTAATAAAATTGTATTATATTAGGAATTCTGTGAAATAAGTAGATTTTAGCTGCTCTCGTCACACAAAATTGTAACTGATGATAGATATGTTAATTTGCTTCACTATAGTAACCATTTTATTATCTATATATGTGACATAACATCATGCTGTGAACTTGAAATATACACAATAAATTTTTTTTAATAGTAGCCAGATAAGGATAACCTAGGTATTTGAAATACTTGGTGAATTAATGTTTATTCTAATTTCCTCAAAGTTTAAGTCTTTTTAGAGAGATTATCTTAAAATCAATTCAGAGAAGTGATTGTGGTGCAGAGACCCACTGTAATGGCACGGCCATGAAGTCAGAATTGCATTTGTATCATAGGCTTTTCTGTGCAATAAAGAAAGAGGCATTTCTGTTAACGCAATGACAATAGGGTACCCTTGAACTTGCTCACCTGAAAAGACCTGTGTTCCAAATAGACTCATATTAAATGACATTCTGATAAGAACGATTTTAAAGTGAAAAAAAATCAAGGTTTGGCAAAGCTATAGGGAAATGAGGGCTCTCATATAGTGCTGGTATGAGGGTAAACTGGTTCATCTTTCCAGAGGGAAAGAGGTACTTTCACACTAGGTATCAAAAGCCCTGATAATGTTCATGTAGTTTGGTCCAGTAGTTTCACTTGTATGGGTAAATCTATATCAAAGAAATTATCGGAGTTCTGCACAAATATAGAAAAAGAATTATTAGAACATTATTTATAGTTGTAAAAAATTAGGAGCAAACTAAACATGCACTAGTAAGAAACTTGTTAGATCATTATACTGTAGTCATGCAACATAATGCTCTGCAGAAAACAAAAGTCATGTTGTTAAACTACATTGCTGTTACGAACAACTAGTCCCTCTAGTTTTAAAAAGCAGGTTCCAAAACAATGTGTATAATAAAGTCAAAATTGTTTTAAGGAAATAAATCTAAGTAGGGAGATTATGAATGATTTTTATTTTCTTCTTTTTCTAAGTTTTCTTCCATGAATATGTGTTACTTTTGTGTCATAGAAACTATAGCATAACAAAAAAGGCATTTGACTCCTTATTTTCCTTTCCACAAATACTATTCTGAATTCCATTATAGTATATCACTTCCTCATTTTAAAAAGGCAGAAGCAACTTTCTTTTATAGCATCAATGATTGTACTTATCTGCTTTGACTAATGCATTTAATTCATCTGTTCTGTCAAAGATACCAGACAGTAATTATCACAATTTATAATTCCAGGAATCTTCTTGCCTGAATATTTTTCTTCTGCTGCATAGATTTAACTCTATTGTTGATTTTTTTCCCCTTTTCAGGTAAACAACTACAGTTTAGAAGAAGTAACACATGAAGAGGCAGTAGCAATATTGAAGAACACATCAGAGGTAGTTTATTTAAAAGTTGGCAAACCCACTACCATTTATATGACTGATCCTTATGGTCCACCTGATATTACTCACTGTAAGTACCATTGTCGTCTTCAAATAGCATGCCAGACTTGCAAAACTGAAATTCTATAAAACTATTGACAAAGTGTTCTGCTTGTACCTTCCCTCTTGGTTAACTTCTGGAAATACTTTAGAGGGAGTATCCTAAGCTCCACTCCTATGTTGCTTTGCAGGCCCTTACCTACTGTTTGAAGGTGAGATATCCTAATGAGTTGGCATGCCCACTGTTATGGAAAGGCTTAATGTTGAGAACAGTGTGATTACAGTAGTCTATGGGCAACACATTTTGAAAGGCTATTTCTCAAGCTCCTAAAGCATGATCACTCTCATGCCATCATATTCTTTCTTCCAACTTCAGATCTCTGTAGTAGTAGACTAGGAAACAGAGACTGGCAAATAGACCAGAGGTAGCTCTATGATTCTTCCTGAAAAAGGGGATCTTGCAATTGAATGGTGAAATCAAGATCCTCAATCACCATCATCATAGCTTTTACTTTACTTGAATTTGTTATATTGGCAAGAAAGCTGGAAAAAATTATCAGTCACTATGGAAATAGAGGTGAGCTGGAAGTGAGACTTCTGGGGCAACAGCTAACAACTAATGAGACACTATGCTGGAGTCCTCAAAAAAATCCACCGTAGCCTAAGCCTCATGTGTCCTCTTCTTCTTAATAGGTCAACACGAATCTTAACTAAGTTTCTGTCTTTGAAGACTAGATTTAGAAGCAATTTACTTTGTTATGTAAATGTAAGGGACATTTGTATCAACAGTAGTAAGCTTGCTCATTCTGAAATGTTGAAAGTCCATTTGTGAGACTGGAAACTTGGAACGTCTTCAGAACTGGCCACTGATTAGTACTACGGTCTCAAGCAAATTGTTTAACTTATCTCAGATTTACATGTTTCTCTTGAGAGAAATGTTAAGTGTTGAATAATTTTGTTTCCTGCCCATTGCATTAGCTATTGCTTTTCTTAATGATGATTCTAAAACAACTTACCTCCAAAATATGTATGTTTTCAAGCTGGCAGTAAATTGAGATCAGTCTTACCTTAGAATATGAAAGAGTTTTAACTTTCAGAGCTTTTCAAAGTGGACAAATGTTGCAAAATCAGCCCTGATAGTCTGTGAGCCACTTCATGGAGGGCATATAAGGTTAATGTCAAAGAGAGAAAAAGGAGAAAACCAAACTACCTAATAAACCTAAGAAATGTGTATTGAGTAATTTCAGTATGTACAAGACACATTGTAAGGTAATATGTGTGATACAGAGGAGATAGAATCATGGCCTTCAAAGAGTTTTGCTGGGAGGAAGGCTAACTCAGATATATAAATAGAAGCATATTTGGCAGAATAAGAGGTATGTATATGCCATGGGAGAGGTAAATATAAATGTTAAATGTTATTTGGGAACTCAAAGAAAAGAGATATATCATTTGTCTTTGGAACATGAGAAAAATCTTTTTGCATAGGATGGCATTTCAGTTGCATCTTCAGAATGCGATTTCGACATCTGAGATGGGTTAGGTATGAGACACAAATTATAGGTAGATGGTACAGATGTCAGGAAGCACAGGCTATTGTTGAGGACAATAGGATATGTGTTGGGGGGATATTAAAATTGATTGATCTTGCAAGAATGGCAAAGAGGTGAGTTTATACTATATTAAATATATAACAACAACGGAGAACATTTAAGTAAGAGAATAGTGTGGTCAAGCTGAATTTCAGGAAGGTTTACCTCATCTCAACAAATAAAATGGATTTGAGGAGAGAGAAAGAAGCAAGAGACCCAGTTAGGAGGTGTTTTCAGTCACCTAAAAGGGAGAAACATTAGGAAGGAGGAATAAAAAAGAAAGGACAGAGTTCTTGGCCTTTTTGGGATGGGAATAGAGTATATTTTCGGAGAAAGTCTCATAGGAGAATCTGCTCCTTAGGAGGCTTTTGTTCTCGATGATTGGACATTAATTATGTGAAAACAATGTGAGCTCTGCAATTAGAAAGCTAACATTTTATTTCAATAGAAAATTAATCATTGTTCTGAAAATATGTGTGCTGGATGTCTTCTCCTGTTCTTCTTTTCTCCAAATTATACTAACTGGCATTACAGACTTAACTATTATTAAGTCTTTCCTATCCTAAAGGTTACCATGTGCTTGTATATATTAAATGCAAATAAACGGCAACTCCTCCCTCTTGGAGGACAAGAAAATCCTTGGCATGCAGCAAAGCCTTTCTGTTTTTAATACATTTTTCTGAAGTATAGCATGACACATTGAATCACCCACATAACAGGTTTCTTTTCTCCTTTTCCCCCACCTCTTAGCTTATTCTCCACCAATGGAAAACCATCTACTCTCTGGCAACAATGGCACTTTAGAATATAAAACCTCCCTGCCACCCATCTCTCCGGGAAGGTACTCACCAATTCCAAAGCACATGCTTGTTGACGACGACTACACCAGGTCAGATATGCCTGTTGGTTAATTGAATTTGCTCTGATTACCAGAAATAAATCACATTTGCCTAACATGTCAGGTGTTGTTTTGGATGCTAACTGAAGCTTCTGGGTTCCATTCAACCTTATTGTAGTTTTGCCTCAAGTGCATTGTAAGTGTGTCATTGTCCTCTGATAGGCAGCAAAATCACAAAATACTTGTGAATAAATAGTAAGATACACTTATACATCACTTTGCCATTTATTAAGACTTTCTATATCTGATCTCATTTAAGCTTTACAGCCATACTGTAAGATAAGTATTAATACTTGAGAAGAGAAGATAGTGCTGAGGTTCAAAAGGAAGGAAGTAGCATGCCAATATTATATATTTGGTTACTGGAATTCAATGGGTAAATTAATAATAAAGAAATGTAAATGTAAAAACTTTTTGTCTTTAACTAGTCATTATATTTGGCAAAAGAATACAAAGATGATTAAGGAACAAAAACTTCCCACAAACTCCCTCCAGAGTGACCTGTCCTGGGGTACCCAAGGTGACAACCTGGCATAAACCTTTCATACCTTCTCCATGTTCTTACAAACGTATATATTTTCAGATATACGTGGAGCCTGACATTATTTTTATGAAATAAGTTTATATTTTATACATTGTTCCACAACTTAATTTTCTGCATAAACAATAGTTTTATCAAAAATGAGATTACATGTACATGTGTGTGCTTAATTTCTATATGTGTTTATATGTAAAGAATGATAGATGGATTGTTTTGGTTTTTTACCCTGTCTAACTGAAGTCATTTGTCAGCCTTTCAAAAAGTAGAGACTTTCTGCCAGTTAGCTTTCCTCACTGGTATATGTGCGTGCTTTGATCTTTCCATTCTTTTGTATATCTTTTTAAATGATTAAGCATTTTCCATTTATTCTGCAAGATCAGGTTTGCCGAAGTAGCTCTTTATATCTTTAGCCAAGGAATGGAATGTTTGGATGCTGAAAATGTGCATCCGTGGTGTAAATCAAATGCAAGCTTCTTCCTATGCTGAAATGTCGGATCTCTATGCTCTTAATTAAAATGAGGGCTGCAGCAAAGATAATCCTCGTGGCTCTCTAAGGAATTCTGTAAATACAGGCACCTTTATCCACCAGAGTGATGATCTCTTTGCTCTCATCCTATTACTAATATTTGATATTATTTTAACTTAAAAATGTCATTTTATGTTACTAGGCCCTATGGGGCCTAGTGAATTAACATTTGTTCAAGCCCCTTCATAATCCAGACCCTTTGCTAGCTATTTTTATACACTATCCGTTTAATCCTCCCAAAAGCACACAGAAAAAGACTTTCACCTCCATTTTAGAGATGTAGAACTTGAAGTTCAAAGAGGTTATGGAACTTGCTTATGGTCACATAGCTTTTATTAATAAGTAGAAAAACTGAATGCCCTAACAGCTTTAAAATCCTAAGAGAAAACATTTTAATTTTCTAAAATTAAAAATGAAAACCAAGTCATATAAAACTATGTTCATCATAGAAATAGGTGGCTAGAAAGGGACCTCGGAGTTTTGATGAGCTCTAAAAACAACTAGACCATAGTTGAAACCTACCTCTACCACTGACTAACTGTGTGACCGGGGGCAAGTCACTTAACCTCTGCAAGCTTCAGTTTTCTCATCTGTAGAAGGGAATAGAAAGTGAGTCTATCTCAATAGGTTGTTGTAGTGATTAAGTCACCTAGTGAATGCAAAGAGCTTAGAACAGTGTCTGGCACTTTATAAGTACTCAATGAATGTTATCTATTTATAGTAACTATACTTACTATAATCTTAATACACTTCAGATGTGACATGAAATATTTTTACAGTACACATGAGATATGTCTCAATATCTTAGATCCTGCCCCTGCCTCCTCCCCTGTTCCCCTAGAAGACAGTCTCACTAATATTT
The DNA here is from genome assembly GCF_024542745.1 of Macaca thibetana thibetana. Taxonomy (NCBI): domain Eukaryota; kingdom Metazoa; phylum Chordata; class Mammalia; order Primates; family Cercopithecidae; genus Macaca; species Macaca thibetana. Next base: position 75,760,741 of record NC_065591.1, on the reverse strand, counting down.
CCCTACAAAATCAGAATGGTTGGTGCCTGGCAAACTGTTAAAGTAAATTATATTAGTTCACACACATAAACATACAAATACACACCCCTCCACCACACTTTCTTACCACTGTTGGTGTTGTCTCATAGGTGCTCCCTACTGTAGGCATTACCATAGGTCTCAGAGGTATTTGCTCAGAGGCAGATTCACTTTCTCATTCATAAATATTAATTGAGTACTTCCTATAAAACACTGGGCACTGCACTAGAGATGCACAACTGAATAAGAAATAGCATCTAACAACTATCCAATTGGGGTAAAAATATGTATAAATCAATGGATTCCCCAATGCCTGTTCCCTAATTTACACAGAAACCCTCCATGAAGTTTTCCACAAAGCCTAATTTATTACTTTTTTTCAAAATCTTGAGATTATATATTTGGTAATCAAAATGCCCTTTCTTTTGTAAAAGAATTGTGGCAATTATTTATTATGCTTTTACTTAGAAGAGAAAAATTGGGAAATTTTTGTTAGTCTTCATTTTTTAAATGTTAAATATCTGTAAAATTCAAAAGTATGAGACTACTAATAGAAGCAAACAAGCAAAAGTAGGGTCAGTTCTCTAAAGCGCCCTTATGTAGCACTAGCAGAGTTCCCTAACACCACAAGAGACACTTAGGAAATATTGCTAAATGAATATGAGTTTTACATGAATGCCATAGGACTAACCTATGGCATCAAAGAAAGTTTTAAAGAGGAAATGAGAGAGGGCACGCCTAAGATGGCTGAATACGAACAGCTCCAGCCTCCAGCTCCCAGTGTGAGTGACACAGAAGATGGGTGATTTCTGCATTTTCAACTGAGATACTGGGTTCATCTCACTGGGGAGTGCCAGACAATCGGTGCTGGTCAGCTGGTGCAGCCCGACCAGCGAGAGCTGAAGGAGGGCGAGGCATTGCCTCACCTGGGAAGCACAAGGGGGAAGGGAATCCCTTTTCCTAGCCAAGAGAAACTGAGACAGACAACACCTGGAAAATCAGGTAACTCCCACCCTAATACTGTGCTTTACCAAGGGTCTTAGCAAACGGCACATCAGTAGACTATATCCCACACCTGGCCCAGAGGATCCCACGCCCATGGAGCCTCCCTCATTGCTAGCACAGCAGTCTGAGATCTAACTGCAAGGCAGCAGTGAGACTGGGGCAGGGGCGTCCGCCATTGCTGAGGCTTAAGTGGGTAAACAAAGTTGCCGGGAAGCTCGAACTGGGTGGAGCCCACTGCAGCTCAAGGAGGCTGGCCTGCTTCTGTAGACTCCTCCTCTGGGGACAGGGCATAGCTAAACAAAAGGCAGCAGAAACCACGGCAGAGGTAAATGCCCCTGTCTGATAGCTTTGAAGAGAGCAGCGGATCTTCCAGCACAGAGGTTGAGATCTGAGAATGGACAGACTGCCTGCTCAAGTGGGTCCCTGACCCCTGAGTAGCCTAACTGGGAGACATTCCCCACTACGTGCAGACTGACATCTCACACCTCACACGGTGGGGTACACCCCTGAGATGAAGCTTCCAGAGAAAAAATCAGACAGCAATAATATTGTTCAGCAATATTCTATCTTCTGCAGCCTCTGCTGCTGATACCCAGGCAAACAGGGTCTGGAGTGGACCTCAAGCAAATTTGAGCAGACCTACAGCTGAGGGTCCTGACTGTTGGAAAGAAAACTAACAAACGGAAAGGACACCCACACCAAAACCCCATCAGTACGTCACCATCATCAAAGACCAAAGGCAGATAAAACCACAAAGATGGGGAAAAAGCAGTGCAGGAAAGCTGGAAATTCAAAAAATCAGAGTGCATCTCCCCCTCCAAAGGAACACAGCTCATCGCCAGCAACGGAACAAAGCTGGACAGAGAAAGACTTTGACGAGCTGAGAGAAGAAGGCTTCAGTCAACCAGACTTCTCAGAGTTAAAAGAGGAACTACGTAACCAGCACAAAGAAACTAAAAACCTTGAAAAAAGAATGGATGAATGGATAACTAGAATAATCAATGCAGAGAAGACCATAAAAGAACTGATAGAGATGAAAACCATGACACGAGAATTATGTGACAAACGCACAAGCTTCAGTAACCAACTCGATCAACTGGAAGAGAGTATCAGCGATTGAAGATCAAATGAATGAAATGAAGCAAGAAGAGAAGTGTGGCAGATACAAGAGTAAAAAGAAATGAACAAAGCCTCCAAGAAGTATGGGATTATGTGAAAAGACCAAATCTACGTCTGATTGGAGTGCCTGAAAGTGACGGGGTAAATGGAACCAAGTTGCAAAACACTCTACAGGATATCATCCAGGAGAACTTCCCCAACCTAGTAAGACAGGCCAACATCCAAATTCAGGAACTGCAGAGAACGCCACAAAGATATTCCTCGAGAAGAGCAATCCCAAGACACATAATTGTCAGATACACGAAAGTTGAAATTAAGGAAAAAATGTTAAGGGCAGCCAGAGAGAAAGGTCTGGTTAAGCACAAAGGGAAGCCCATTAAACTAACAGCAGACCTCTCGGCAGAAACTCTCTAAGCCAGGAGAGAGTGAGGGCCAATATTCAACATTCTTAAAGAGAAGAATTTTCAACCCAGAATTTCATACCCAGCCAAACTAAGTTTCATAAGTGAAGGAAAAATAAAATCCTTTACAGAAAAGCAAATGCTGAGAGATTTTGTCACCACCAGGCCTGTCCTACAAGAGATCCTGAAGGAAGCACTAAACATGGAAAGGAACAACAGGTACCAGCCATTGCAAAAACATGTCAAAATATGAAGTCCATCGATGCTAGGAAGAAACTGCATCACTAGCGAGCAAAATAACCAGCTAATATCATAATGACAGGATCAAGTTCACACATAACAATATTAATCTTAAATGTAAATGGACTAAATGGTCCAATTAAAAGACACAGACTGGCAAATTGGTTAAAGAGTCAAGACCCATCAGTCTGCTGTATTCAGGAGACCCATCTAACATACAGAGACACACACAAACTCAAAATAAAGGGATGGAGGAAGATCTACCAAGCAAATGGAAAACAAAAAAAAGCAGGGGTTGCAATCCTAGTCCCTGATAAAACAGACTTTAAACCATCAAAGATCAAAAGAGACAAAGAAGGCTATTACATAATGGTAAAGGAATCAATTCATCAGGAAGAGCTACATATCCTAAAAATATATGCGCCCAATACAGGAGCACCCAGATTCATAAAGCAAGTCCTTAGAGACTTACAAAGAGACTTAGACTCCCATACAATAATAATGGGAGACTTTAACAACCCACTGTCAGCATTAGACAGATCAACGAGACAGAAAGATAACAAGGATATCCAGGAATTGAACTCAACTCTGCACCAAGTGGACCTAATAGACATCTACAGAACTCTCCACCCCAAATCAACAGAATATACATTCTTCTCAGCATCACATCACACTTATTCCAAAATTGATCACATAATTGGAAGTAAAGCACTCCTTAGCAAATGTAAAGAACGCAAATTATAACAAACTGTCTCTCAGACCACAGTGCAATCAAACTAGAACTCAGGACTAAGAAACCCAATCAAAACCACTCAAGTACATGGAAACTAAACAACCTGCTCCTGAATGACTATTGGGTACATAACAAAATGAAGGCAGAAATAAAGATGTTCTTTGAAACCAATGAGAACAAAGACACAACATACCAGAATCTCTGGCACACATTTAAAGCAGTGTGTAGAGGGAAATTTATAGCACTAAATGCCCACAAGAGAAAGCAGTAAAGATCTAAAATTGACACCCTAACATCACAATTAAAAGAACTAGAGAAGCAAGAGCAAACACATTCAAAAGCTAGCAAAAGGCAAGAAATAACTAAGATCAGAGCAGAACTGAAGGAGATAGAGACACAAAAAACCCTCCAAAAAATCAATGAATCCAGGAGCTGGTTTTTTGAAAAGATCAACAAAATTGATAGACCGCTAGCAAGACTAATAAAGAAGAAAAGAGAGAAGAATCAAATAGACGCAATAAAAAATGGTAAAGGGATATCACCACTGACCCCACAGAAATACAAACTACCATCAGAGAATACTATAAACACCTCTATGCAAATAAACTGGAAAATCTAGAAGAAATGGATAATTTCCTGGACACTTACACTCTCCCAAGACTAAACCAGGAAGAAGTTGATTCCCTGAATAGACCAATAGCAGGCTCTGAAATTGAGGCAATAATTAATAGCCTACCAACCAAAAAAAGTCCAGGACCAGATGGATTCACAGCTGAATTCTACCAGAGGTACAAGGAGGAGCTGGTACCATTCCTTCTGAAACTATGCCAATCAATAGAAAAGAGAGAATCCTCCCTAACTCATTTTACGAGGCCAACATCATCCTGATATCAAAGCCTGACAGAGATACAACAAAAAAAGAGAATTTTAGACCAATATCCCTGATGAACATCAACGCAAAATCCTCAATAAAATACTGGCAAATCAAGTCCAGCAGCACATCAAAAAGCTTATCCACCATGATCAAGTGGTCTTCATCCTTGGGATGCAAGGCTGGTTCAACATATGCAAATCAATAAACGTAATCCAGCATATTAACAGAACCAAAGACAAAACCACATGATTATCTCAATAGATGCAGAAAAGGCCTTTATTCAACAGCCCTTCATGCTAAAAATTCTCAATAAATTCGGTATTTATGGAACATATCTCAAAATAATAAGAGCTATTTATGACAAACCCACAACAAATATCATACTGAATGGGCAAAAACTGGAAGCATTCCCTTTGAAAACTGGCACAAGACAGGGATGCCCTCTCTCACCACTCCTATTCAACATAGTGTTGGAAGTTCTGGCTAGGACAATCAGGCAAGAGAAAGAAATCAAGGGTATTCAGTTAGGAAAAGAAGAAGTCAAATTGTCCCTGTTTGCAGATGACATGATTGTATATTTAGAAAACCCCATTGTTTTAGCCCAAAATCTCCTTAAGCTGATAAGCAACTTCAGCAAAGTCTCAGGATATAAAATCAACGTGCAAAAATCACAAGCATTCTTATACACCAGCAACAGACAAACAGAGAGCCAAATCATGAATGAACTCCCATTCACAATAGCTTCAAAGGAATAAAATACCTAGGAATCCAACTTACAAGGAATGTAAAGGACCTCTTCAAGGAGAACTACAAACCACTGCTCAGTGAAATAAAAGAGGACACAAACAAATGGAAGAACATACCATGCTCATGGGTAGGAAGAATCAATATTGTGAAAATGGCCATACTGCCCAAGGTAATTTACAGATTCAATGCCATCCCCATCAAGCTACCAATGAGTTTCTTCACAGAATTGGAAAAAACTACTTTAAAGTTCATATGGAACCAAAAAAGAGCCTGCATTGCCAAGACCATCCTAAGTCAAAAGAACAAAGCTGGAGTCATCACGCTACCTGACTTCAAACTATGCTACAAGGTTACAGTAACCAAAACAGCATGGTACTGGTACCAAAACAGAGATGTCGACCAATGGAACAGAACAGAGCCCTCAGAAATAATACCACACATCTACAGCCATCTGATCTTTGACAAACCTGAGAAAAATAAGAAATGGGGAAAGGATTCCCTATTTAATAAATGGTGCTGGGAAAATTGGCTAGCCATAAGTAGAAAGCTGAAACTGGATCTTTTCCTTACTCCTTATACGAAAATTAATTCAAGATGGATTAGAGACCTAAATGTTAGACCTAAAACCATAAAAACCCTAGAAGAAAACCTAAGTAATACCATTCAGGACATAGGCATGGGCAAAGACTTCACGTCTAAAACACCAAAAGAAACGGCAACAAAAGCCAAAATTGACAAATGGCATCTAATTAAACTAAAGAGCTTCTGCACAGCAAAAGAAACTGCCATCAGAGTGAACAGGCAACCTACAGAATGGGAGAAAATTTTTGCAATTCACTCATCTGACAAAGGACTAATATCCAGAACCTATAAAGAACTCAATCAAATTTACAAGAAAAAAATAAACCACCCCATCATAAAGTGGGCAAAGGACATGAACAGACACTTCTCAAAAGAAGACATTCATACAGCCAACAGACACATGAAAAAATGCTCATCATCACTGGCCATCAGAGAAATGCAAATCAAAACCACAATGAGATACCATCTCACACCAGTTAGAATGTCAGTCATTAAAAAAATCAAGAAACAACAGGTGCTGGAGAGGATGTGGAGAAATAGGAACACTTCTACACTGTTGGTGGGCCTATAAACTAGTTCAACCATTGTGGAAAACAGTGTGGCGATTCCTCAAGGATCTAGAACTAGAAATACCATTTGACCCAGCCACTCCATTACTGGGGATATACTGAAAGGATTATAAGTCATGCTGCTATAAAGACACATGCACACGTAAGTTTATTGCGGCACTATTCACAATAGCAAAGACTTGGAATCAACCCAAATATCCATCAGTGACAGACTGGATTAAGAAAATGTGGCACATATACACCATGGAATACTTTGCAGCCATAAAAAGGATGAGTTCGTGTCCTTTGTAGGGACATGGATGCAGCTAGAAACCATCATTCTCAGCAAACTATCACAAGAACAGAAAACCAAACACCGCATGTTCTCACTCATAGGTGAGAATTGAGCAATGAGATCACTTGGACACAGGAAGGGGAGCATCACACACCGGGCCCTATTGTGGGGAGGGGGTGGGAGGAGGGATAGCATTAGGAGATATACCTAATGTAAATGACGAGTTAATGGGTGCAGCATACCAACATGGCACACGTATACATATGTAACAAACCTGCACGTTGTGCACATGTACCCTAGAACTTAAAGTATAATTAAAAAAAAAAAAAGCTGCTAGAAACTGTTTTAAATGACTCATAGATAAGATTTTTGTGAACTAGTGATATTGATCCCCTTTGTGAAATTCAAAGTATACCTATATTTAACCCCAAAAGAAATACTTGTATCTTTCATGAGTACTTTTAAGTAAACTTCCATTTTAACAGTCAAAAAAAAAAAAAAAAGAGGAAATGACTCTAATTAGCACTTGAAAACTGTGTAGACATTGGTCAGAGAGTCAAGAGATGGGGAAGGGCATTCGTGGTAGAGGGAGTGATTGCACAGACTCACAGAATAAATAGAAATAGAATAAAATGAAGGCAAAAATTAGAACTTGAAATATAAGACTCACAAAGGAAAATTGTACCTACGTTTACATCATGTTTGTATTCCTATTCCTTCTCTCCTATGCAACCTATCTGTAAGATTAACAATATATAAAGTAATAAAAACAAAAGGATCATTACTATACACCATTAACAATAAGTGCTATAATATATATTATTGCTCCTATATTATTTATGTGATATTCTTATTCTTGATTTTTACAGATTAAAAAATTCTCAGAGAGGTTAAGTAATTCCCTCATAGCATACAGCAATCAAATAGAATCACAATTTGAATTCAGTTCTGTCTGTTTTCAAAGGCCCCATCCCTGCATCCCTGGTTGGTAGTGCTCATCCTACCATTTACTATCTAGATAACTCTGAACAAGTCAGTTCATCTCAAGTCTTGATTTTCTCATCCATAGATTCGTTATAAAGGATCTATTAATTTCCTCATGGAATTGTGAAGTTTTAATATGTTAACATGTACGAATGTTGTCATTTTTAGAAAGCTCTATAAATTATTATTCTAAGTTCATTTAGCTGCTTATGTTTGAGACCTACTTTGTAGCTTCCTAAAATAGTAAATCAAGAAAATAAATCTCTAATAATGGAACTTGGGCCAGTAGGGAAACATGTCTGTGAAATAGGAACTTACCCATAACCTATAAAATCACATCAAATTGGAAACCTTTTGTTCCATGTGTTCATATCTTAATCTGTTATAATAAATGTTTCTCTATTTTCCTGATTTATAGTCACATTTGTTATGGATGTACAGTAAGAATTTTAAATCAATTTTGATTCTAATAATACTATAATAACCTAGGTAGATTTTTAAATCTATTTCTATTAAAGAAATGTACACCTGCATAAACGGAGAAGTTTTATTTTTCCATGAATTTAGAAGAAAAAGCACAAATAAAAAAAGTTTTGGGTACAGTCTCTTAGTAGCATGCCCACTGAGTCCCTGTAAATCAGCATTCGTTGTGATGTAGATATCTGGTTTTCAATTTTTGGAAAACAAAGCTATTCCAATGATACTGAGATTGTTTTTGGCTCAGGCATTATAGACTGTCAGTAGAAAGGGCCATAAATAAAAATAGAGTCTAATCTCCCTTTTTTGGATGGGCTGGAGACACAGGGCCCAGAGTGATTTTTTTGCTTTCCCTTGTCCAGTATTTGTAAGTAGTACAATCAGATTTAGAGCCCATGTATATGTGCACTCTTTTTTTGGCTGGAGTAAGAAAGTAGCAATTATGAAAAACTATATTCAATCAAGGATTACCTGGTAAGAGTGTCTATTTTGTACATTGCCTATAACTATGAGTTCTATCTTTACTGGGTCAAGTTTTCCCTAGTTACTCAGAAGAGGGGCAAACCACACATTCTTACTGTCTGCCTGAATATACTTAGGATATGCAAACAGTATTAATATGAAACAAAAAATATTGGTAATGCAAAGTAAAACTGCTCTTTCAAGATGTAGGGACCTAATTTCCCAAGTTACGAATGTGATAAATATTGTTATAAAACCCAGGGACCTAAAGTGTAACTGTAAAAGATGTATTTCTCAGTGTTAGAAACTAAGTTCAACTAGCTGTGAACTTAGTGTGTCTTTCTGGCTGCCTCTACATATTGGTCCCTCACATCATTTAGTTCATTAAAAAGCATAATATAAATAAAGTCTCAATAAAGATTTCTTGTCTACAGAGACTTTACAAGAGCTGCCCCAAACTGTAACTTTAATATTTACCAGTTTGACTCCATCACTTATTGAACAGTCATAATCTCATCAGTCTGGAGTCCATGTCTACTCTATTGTCTGAATTATAGAACACTAGCTTACTAGCCATGTCATCTAATGTATATTCAAGTTGCCTTTTCTCCTTCATTCATTCAGTTATTTGCTCATTCAGTGAATATTCAGCTTCCACCCATGTCAAGCATGGTTATTAGCAACGAAATCACAATGGTGAACAAACTGGTCAAGGTGCTTGCCCTCATGGAATTTACATTTTAGTATATTGAATAAGAGATGTATAAATAAATGCATTAAGTTCAGTTAGTGATAAGTGCTATAAAGAAAATAAAACAGGATAATGTGATGAGCAGTGACTGGGGAAGAGAACAATGTGAAGTAGGATAAGCAGGGAGTGCCTCTCTCAGGAGATAGCGTATGGACTGAGACCCGAATAAAAAGTAGAAAGTGGTGATTAAAGATCAGAGAAATAGCATTCCAAGAAGAGGGAATAGCAAAGCCAAAGTCACTGAGGCAGGAATAAGTTTAGTGTGTTCCAGCAATGTAAAGAAGTCCAGTTTGGCTAGACAGAGATGAGGTAATGGGAGCAGGCAGAAAATTAGGTTAGATAAGGAAGCAGGAAGTAGAAGATGTAGGACTTCACAGGTAATGAGAAAGTGTAGGTCTAATTTTAAGTGCATTGAGAATTCATTGAAGAGTACTAATCAGGACAATTAAATGATCTGATTTATGGGGGTTTTTTTTTGTTAAAAAAAAAAGAAAAAAGAGAAAAAAGAAGTTCTGGCTGCTCTGTGGAGTAGAGAGACCACTGAAAAAAAGAGGGGAAAGGCACCTAGGACTGGAGTGAGGGGTAGCAATGGAAGAGAAATGGAACAGAGAAATCCGAGCTATATCTCAGAGCAAGGTTTAATAGCCCATGTTCACGTGAAGAGCAGACCTGGCTTAGCAAGACTGTTTTGACTACTGACCATTTTTGTAGTTTTTAATCACCCATGGAGTAGTCTTTCAGGAACAGCATAAGTATTTGCCACTGTTATTTGTTTCTTTTTGTTTTGTTTTTCTTATCTCTTATTGTTTAACTTTGTGGGTCAGAACTGGTTAGAAGCCAGACCACTGTTTGTCACATGTTTCTACTTACATGCCCTTAACGTAGAAAATAAACTTGTTCTCCTCAGACTCTGAGGTAGAACATGAAGATTTCTGCCCAAGCATAAAACACATAAAATCTTGTATCTTTCATCACAAAAGCTTGCAGAATATTATTTGCTTTAGAGTAAAAATATTCTTGTTACAAACTACATTGTTTTTCTTCCAAATCTTAAAATGAAATTGACACACCAGAAAGGTTTTCTGAAGGTATTTGTAATCCCTGGCAAATACCACAAACCCCAAGGTACATTTAAGTACCCAAGTTTGAGAAACACTGAGCTAAGTTACACAAATTTGCCAATTGTTAATTGTGTTTTATATAAACTGTCCCTTAATAATGACTCAAGGTTTATGGTACCCATTAGGAGTGAGCTCTCAAAGGATCAGACAACACCTCATCGGAGTACAGTACAAGCATGTTCTAGCTTCTCTTCTTTTTAGTTTACATTTAATGACTTAAAACCATTCCTGAATGAACTAGAAGTTTCTTCTTATACAGGAAAGAAATCTTTTCTTATATGCTTTTGATGCAGGATTTCTCTTGGCCCCTTCACTAGACTTGCAGCAGGGACACCCTGTCTGCTTGGCCCACCGTGCTCAGCCCCTTGTGGGAGAGGAGCATGTGAGTGAGTGTGGGATCCAGCTGGCTGCTCCAGGCACCGGCACAGGAGCAAGCTCCACGTGGGGCCCATGGCCAGACCAAGCATGTCTCCTAGAGGGGGGCGTGCTGGCATCCAGGTGAGGGTGCCCGTAACCATGAAACCCTAGAGGGGGTATCACAATACTCTTTTAGTTCTGCCATTTGCAGACAGCAGTATGTTAGCAGCTCAGCTGGCCCCTTGCCTCATGGCATGGGGCGGATGCCCTCCTCCGGTGATGGCAAAGGGCCAGTGTGACAGCCTTTCTGGGGACCTGCACTCAGTGGTCACAAGCTCTTGTCCAGCATCCGTAAAGAATGAGGTCACACAGATGACTAAATGATAGTGAAGGCGGAGAATTTTATTGAGTGATGAAAACGTCTCAGCAGGGAGGGGAGTTAGAGAGGGGACAGGAAGAGCAGGTCTTCTTCCCCGAAGTCAGGCTGTAGTCAGGGTTCTCTGGAGGAACAGAAATAATAGGATGGATGCATAAGAGGAGATGTATACATAAGGCGAGTGTATTAAGGAGTATTGACTCACATGATCACAAGGTGAGATACCACAATAGGCCATCTGCAAGCTGAGAGGCAAGGAAGCCAGTCCAAGTCCCAAAATCTCGAAAATAGGGAAGCCAACAGTGCAGCCTTCACTCTGTGGTCAAAGGTCCAAGAGTCCAAAGCTGAAGAACTTGGAGTCTGTTGTTTGAGGGTAGAAAGCACCCAGCACAGGAGAAAGATGTAGGCTGGAAGACTAAGCCTGTCTAATCTTTCCATGTTCCTCTGCCTGCTTTTATCTTACCTGCACTGGCAGCTGATGAGATGGTATCCACTCCAATGGAGGGAGGGTCTGCATCTCCCAGTTCACTAACTGTCGACTGAGTCTGGGGTCTTTATATGCATAGGATGAAGGCAGGACAGGCCATAGGTAGTTTTGGAAAAGGCAACATTTGATTGGTAAAAAGTCATTATTCAGAAAGAACCAATCGGGAGAGAGTGGGCGAACAGGAATAGAAGTTATCACTTTGGTCCGTGGGTTTCAAGCTGTTATTTTTGCTTGAAGGTGGGGTTTCACTGGTTACCCACCCCTATCTGCCTAGGCATTTGGCTGCCTCCTGTCACTATCACTTTTAGTCAAGTATGGTGGAAAACAGCTAGAGTACCCTAAGCAGGCAACTGACCCTGCTTTAGAATTATAGTAGAATAACTGAGTGATTAGGTATGTGGGTCCTGAAGTTACCCTGCTTAGTTTTGAATCACACCATTTCCTAGCTGTGTGACCTTCAGTCAGTTATGCAACTCCCCTTTGCGTCAGTTTTGTCATTTATAAAAAGGGTAAAATAATACTTTCTACCTCATAGGTTTGTTGTGACAATAAACTGAGTTAGTACATGTAACATGCTTGGGAAAAATAAGCACCTGAAAATTGTTAGCTGTTATTAATGCTATTGAAAAACAAGGATTTTAAGATGAACTATGATACAAATAAAACCCCTTTTTGTTAAATATCATCCAATTATTTATGGAACTGTAGCCAACAATATTACACAGCTGCTCAAACATGTAATCTACCTGTATAGATTTTTCAACTTATTTATCTTGCAGAGCACATTATAATATTTTATTACAGAGAGTCATATAGTCTGACTGCTTTATTGAGAATCTTAATTTTTATGACTACAATGAATATCTAATACCAGCTGCAATGAAAATCTAATACAGAATTCAGTGGGACCAAATATGGTATAAACTAGTCTATCAGTTTTCCTTCTGGCTAAAATATAATTTTTTGTTGGATAATTTGCTGATTTTGCCCTTTTAAAAAATTTATAGTGACTCTCAATATCTAACTCTAGGTAGCTTTTCCCTTAAAAAGTTCTGCAAAACATGATATCAGACTCCTTACAGACTTTACAAAGTTCATTATAAAACTTAACCAAATTAAAGATTCATGAGCAAATGTCTCTGAGATTCTGAGATTTTGTTTTGCTCTATGTTGCATTTCTGATTTCTCCAACATAGAGACGGGTACTATAATGTAGTTTTGAAGCAAAGTATAGAGATGAAAGAGAGAGTGAGACAAAACTAGTGAGACAGATAGACTATTATGTGGAAGCCTCAAGGAGAGTTTTCTCTTTATTAATGTAAATAAACAATAAAGAGAAAACTTTAACCACAAAACCACTTAAGTTTACTTACATAAACCATGAAGAATGATTCATAGAACTATCCTACTAGAAGTAGAAAGCAGAGAGAGTGGGTATGCTAATGGGGAATCTGACAAATCTTAATTCAAGGAGGACATCCAACTACATATTAGAAAACACGTTAAGCTGCTGTTTGCTTTCAAGGAAATAAATATTAGCAAAAATGCAACAGTAATGAGAAATTTAAATCTGTCTCCTATAGATATTTATCATTTCCTGTGTTATTCATGAGTTAGCCAGACATAAACACACAACACTATGCCCTATAATTTTATGTAAATGGTTATTGCATGTATATAGCTATTGTTGCTATACATGTAAAATTTGAATAGTTATTTAATCAATGCTGCATTACATTTTTAATGGAGTAAGTTCATCCTTGCTTTCATTCTTTAGTTCATTGATGCAAAAAAGGATTGATGATAGGCAGTGGAGAATTTTGGAGGGACTGCTGTAGAAACCATCAACCATCAGTTGGTCCGTATCCTCTTACAAGTTAACCACTATCATGAACACAATGTGCAGCTTATTTCTGGCCGTAATCTCTATGACATTGAAAGACGGTGTATACTGTGACTCAAGAAAGTAGACATGGTCTCTTCTTCTAGGAGTTTATTTTCATATTCATACATCCATAAGGAGACAATATAGGACAAGAAGATGCCTGATTCCTAATTGCCCACAGATGTATACTTCAGCAATTGTCCATGACAGCTTTGCAATGCCTGGGTGATTTCCTGCCATCTCATGTATCAGTGGTCCCCAACCTTTTTGGCACCAGGGACCACTTTCGTGGAAGACAGTTTTTCCATGGACAGGTGGCAGGGGCGAGATGGGTTTCCAAATGAAACTGTTTCACTGTTCCACCTCAGATCATCAGGCATTCAATTCTCATAAAGAGCATGCAACCCAAATCCTTCACATGTGCAGCTCACAATAGGGTTCACTCCTTTGAGAATCTAATGCCAGGGGCTGATCTGACAGAAGGGGAAGCTCAGGCAGTGAAGTTCACAGCTCACCTCCTGCTGCGTGGCCTGTTCCTAACAGGCCATAGACCTGACCGATAGTGGGGATTGAGGACTCCTGTCCTATATCATTAGCTGCTGTGGGTGAGGTTACTATGTTAATATTAGTAATTACCTGAACAAAATATAGGAAAATTGTGAGATACAATCATTGCATTCCAAAGACATTCGTACTATGCTATCAATTTGTAAATTTCATAAGTTTTGGGTTATGTCGTTCACTTTTTGCTTCTAGGTAATTGTATTAATATAGATAATGGGGCAAACTATAACTGCGTAAAAACACATCTTGAAAATACTGCTTTATATATTTTTCCAGATATTTTTTCCATCTTTATATCCATTTGCTTTTTATTACCTACTAATCTGCCTTATAGCCCTCCTTGATTTTTTCTTTCAATGTTTTATTTTTGTCTAATTTCCTTTTCTCTAACTGTAAAAATAATATATATTTGTAGAAAAACTGTAAAATAAAAATATAAAGAAAAACTACTAAAATTACTATTTTTCCTACTACAGAGAGAGAATCACTTGAAATATTTTCCTTTGAGTTTTTTCCTTGTCTGTATGTTTGTTTATATAATTTGGACCATACTATGTACAACGAGAGAGTTTTTGCTTTTATTTTTTGCTTTAATATTATATCTTGAGAATTTTCTAATGTTCTTAGTATTCAAAAACATGTTTAGTGGCTGTATAATAGCCTATCATATAACTGAACCATAATTTATATAATTACTTTCCTTTTAATGCACATTTATTTTTAGAATTTTCTTATTGTGCTTTTACAATCTTTCTGCCTTCATCTCTTGATTATATATTTATTTAATATAAATGCCGAATTGCTACTGCCTAATCAACATCTCACTTGGTTGTCTTATAAACATTGCATTGGATATTTAATATGTCCAAACACAAACTCTTGCTTTTTATCCCTAGCCTGCCCTTCCATTGTCATACTCTCTTTTTTTTTTTTTGAGACAAGGTCTCACTCTTTCCCCCATGCTGGAGTTCAGTGGCTTGATCTCAGTTCACTGCAGCCTCACCCTCCCGAGGCTCAAGCAATTCTTCCACCTCAGCCTCCTGAGTAGCTGGACAGCAGGCACATGCCACCACACTGGGGTAATTTTTGTATTTTTTGTAGAGACAGGGGTTCACCATGTTGGGAAGGCTGGTCTCCAACTCCTGAGCTCAACCGATCCCCCTACCTTGGCCTCCCAAAGTGCTGGGATTACAGGGGTGAGCTACCACACCCAGCCTGTCTTCCTCTTCTTAGCAAATGATCGTTCTATGGGAGCTATTGCTTGGGTCACAGACCTTGGGGTTTGCCTTCTCTTTTTTTCCCCCTTTCATTTTCTATATGCAGTCCATCAACAAATTCCGTAGGTTTTACCTTCAAAATACATCCACAATGTGCCACATGCCACTACCAGCACACTAGTCAATTCATATCATCTATCATTTGACTATTGTAATAGCCCCCTAAACAGCTTCCATTTCTGCCTCTGTTACTCATGCTGCACCATACATTACTCTTTTACATTCAGATCACATCATCTGGGTTGAAATCTAAAGCCCTTATTTATGAGACTATGATTTGACTCCAGCTGGCTGCTCTGACCTCCTCTCCTACCACTGCCTTCGTTGATACTCAGACTTCCTTGTTATTTGATCATAGTAGGCATACTTTGCTTCAGGAAGTTTGTGCTTGCCACTCCTTCTGCCTTGAATGTTTTTCCTTTCCATATCCACATGTCCACATGGTTTGCTTTTCTTTCTTCAGCTCTCTGGTCAAAAGCCATTTTATCAGAGAGGCCATCTGAGAAACAACAAATATTTGCCAGTGTTTGGTATCTTCAAAAAGACAGCAAAGTGGACACTGTGGAGGGGGCCAGGCAAGTAAAACCAAAATTATAATAGAGGTGAAACATGCTGTGTTGGAGAGCAGTACTGAAAGCTATGTGGAGCTAAGAAAAGGCATCTAATCCAGACTGATGAGTCAGAAACAGCTTCTTCCAGGGGGTGACTGAGACTGGAAAAGAACAATAGGAATTAGCCACTAGTATCTATGACTTTCTTGTGACAGCTTCAGTAGGGTCCAGGGTGTAAGGGGAGACAATATTGTAAAAGTCACATGCAAGGATACTTAAGCAGGAGTTCTATTTATTCTATGGCCCAAGCCATTTGCTTGTTTTTGTTTATTGAGACAGGGTTTTACTCTTGTTGCCCAGGCTGGAGTGCAATGGCACGATTTCAGCTCACTGCAACCTCATCTCCCACATTCAAGCGATTCTACTGCTTCAGCATCCCAAGTAGCTAGGATTACAGGCATGTGCCACCACGCCAAGCTAATTTTATATTTTTAGTAAAGGCAGGGTCTCACCATGTTGGTCAAGCTGATCTCAAACTCCTGACCTGAAGTGATCCACCCACCTCAGCCTCCCAAAGTCCTGGGATTACAGGCATAAGCCACTGCACCTGGCCATTTGCTTGTATTTTTTTACAAACAGTATTCAGAGCCAGAACATCCTCAGTTATGAGCAGATATTATTTAAATACTTCTTAGAATTCTTAAGAATTATGGTAATAGTAATAACTGATATTTGTGTAATACCTTTCAGTTTACAAAGTGCTTTTATATACATTGGTTAATTTGGCTAGTAATTCCAGGAGACAGCTATAATTACCCCCTTTTACACCTGAGGTAACTGATTTTGACTAATCCAAGGCTGACTCAGCTGGTAAGTGATGGAAGCTACAAGAGATTAAACATTATATAAAATGTACTGTCCACACAGAAAATAAGAGGTAAATAGATTAGGCTTAACATCTGGGAACTAGTCTCCAAATTATAATTTATAAAACTCATGATGATTAATCCCAGTTGTTTTTAAAGGTCCATTGTTGAAGGCCCTACCCATAATTTTGTGTAATTCATTTTTTTTTTCAATTCTGGTATTTCTACCAAGATATTTATTTCTTTAGAGGCAGGAAGGTAAGTGGAAGGAAGTAGCATGACTTTTGGAACTGGATAAGTCTAGGCACATATCAAGGGGGAAACGTGAAGGTATTAGTCAAAAGACACAAAGTTTCAGTTATGCAAGATGAGTAAATGCTACAAATCTAATATACAGCATGATGACTATGGTTAATAATACTACACTGTATTCTAGAAATTTGCTAAAGATTAATTAAAGGCTCTACCATTAAATGGCTTTATGACCTTGGACTATTTATCCCTTGGTTTCTTTACCTGTAATTAAGAGATAATAACTTAGTTGGCAGGATAGTGTTGAAGAATAGAGATAGCATATGAAAATCAAATAATTGGCATTTAAAGTATGTTAAATTGCTTCCTCCTTCCCCTTCCTCATAGGAGCAACAATGCTTATTTTTTATTATTGATAATCTAAAAAGACATTAATCTAAGAAAATGGGGGTAGGGAAGGGAAAAGATCATTAGATTTAATACCTATTTGTGTAGTTATCACATACAACCTGATTATTGAATCTTAAAGAGCTATGGGAAAGGAACACCATTTATTGAGATCTGCTTGGTGCTGGATACCTTTCATATATTATCACATTTAATCTACAATCTCAGTTAGTTTACTTGGTTTCTACAGTGCTTCTAAACCCATTAGAGAAAAAGAATGTTTCATACTCTCTTGTAAATTATTTCTCATCATCACTGGAGACCATGTGGACAACAATATTAGAAAAAATGTAAAAATTCATTTTGAATTAACGGTAATAATTGTTGTAATTTATTGAATTTCTACCATATGTATGCCAGTCTATGCTAAGTATATTTTCCATAAAATATCTCAATCTTTGAGATTGGTATTATTATTTTTACTTTATGCATGAGGAAGTGGAAGCAAGAAAGATTAGTGAAAAAGATAAATATTTGTCTAGCGTAACAATGTGTTAGACACTCTACGTATAAAAACTCATTAACCTTCCCATCATTCCATGAAGTAAATCCTATTTTTATTCCCATTTTACAGATGAAATCTAGGTACAGACTAGTTAAGTACTTGCCTGCATAGTTAGTAATGAGCAAAGCTGGTATCTAAAGATAGGCAATTGGCCTCCAAAATCCGTATCTTTATGCTATTAACATGCTGTTGGTATATAACAAGATCAAGAATCAGACCAACTCGAGTTTGGCTTTTTTTTTTCCCCCGGTACTACATAGGTAGCATTATTAACTTTAAGATTTCTAGAATTTTCTCTCTGCTTCAAGCTAGTCTTGGTTGTTCTTTTACTCAGAAAGGTAGAACTAAAGTTTTATGTGGTTGCCTCCTCCCAGAAACACAACCTGTTCCAGAAAGCAATCAAATTCCATGGAGTGCCAGGTGGGGAGTCAGTCCTTCATGCCTGTCATTCTGCCATTACATCAGACCCCATGTGGCTGCCTTAATGAGCATTTGCTGAAGGAACTTAGCTGTGGTTGTGAGGGTGTCTCCCTGCATGTAAACATTTAAATATCCACCCCCATCCTAGGTTTTCTTTAAAGAAGTTAGATTGACCTTGAAGGAGAACAACGTGAGTCCTTTCTCATGTATACTGCTTCCAAATGGGAATGTTATCAACTGATCCATTGGAGCCTGAGATTTTATTTTTTGTTTTGCTTTAATCTTTTTCTAAAGTCTCATTTACTACCTTAAGATAGGAGATGAAGGCAAAATGAAATAGCTGAAATAAATGTGATAGTCAAAGATTTCAAAGCCACTTTTGTGAAGCCTCGCTCTGAATTTATAATAGTATTAGTAAACGGTCATAGCTACTTTCCTGTAGCGCAGATACTTTCCTGTTTCTCATTTTAATTCCTATGACTTTATACAAAATGGACAGAGAGATGCCGTTACATCTGTTTTACAGATTTGGAACCTGAGATGATAGATTCCATGATTTCCCCTTTGACAATTAGAAAGTAAGTGACAAACTCAGAAGCCAGAAGCCAGAAAGAGGGTACCATCTTGCTTAAGAGAACAGATGTTAGACTCAAAAGGCTCTGGGCTCACCATTTACTAGCTATTTGATTTTGGATGAGTTATGTAACTTCTTTGTGCCTCAGTTTCCCCATCCATGCCTATGCCATGGGTTATGATCAAGATTAAATAAATTAATCCATGTAAAACACTTCAAACAGAGCCTGGCACAAAACGTGCTACATTCAGAGTGGCCATTAATATTATTAACATTGACTTTTAGTCCAGGAAACCACAGTGATTATAGGACCAGCTGCCACTGTGATGATAGTTGAAGTAGCTGGGAGTGGTAGAGTGAGGTTAAGAAGTGAATGCAGGGGAAACACTCTTCCAGCTAGCCTAATAAAACATACATTTACACTACACTTATACCTGTATTAACAATAGATTTTGTGACGTTATTCAATGATGTTTTCTCTATATTTCAATACCATTTAAAAACATATATTGATGTTAATTAAGAAGAATCTGTCAAAAACCAGGCCTAATTATAAAAGTCATGCAAAAAGAAAGTCTATGTGTTAAAGAAACTGATTATTCATTACAAAACTTAAAAAAATTCTAGAATGTTGAGTAATCACAAATATTTGCATTCCCCAAATACTCAGATTTCCTATTCAGGCATCATAAACTTTAAAAAGTAAATGCAGTGGTTATTTTTGCATACCATCATTATTTGAGCACAGAAATTAAATATATGCATAGCAACATCTATCGTGATGTTTTCCAGTTCCTAGGAGTGGCGTTAATTCCATGGCTTCACTGCATAATATTAGCTTGGATGGTATACTGTCGAAGTTTCATACAGAGTATACATCTAAATCATTCAATGAGATAATTATATGCAAAACTTTCACTTTGAGAGTGAACGATTTATATAGTTGTTGAGAGTAGCTCTAATAAGGTTATACGGAATTTAAATTTGTGAGTACTAAGGAAAGCTATGTAGGAGTTGCAATTGAGTGTGGCATTCATAGTGAGAATGTGGTCTGCCTGACTAAAGCAAGGTAGGGCCAACCCCAGAACTATTGTTTTCTGCAGCTTAGAGAGAAATATTTGTTTAAGTTCTGCTTACAAAAATTTTTAAACAATTATGTGTGTGTACATATGTGTGTATTCACCAGTGAAATAATGAAATGTGCTATTTTTTTATCTTCCCTTGAAAAAAGAACTTAATATTTACATTCTACAAATACTAACATTTATCCACGGAATATAATCAAGTCAAACTAAGAGCAATAATTTGTATTCTGTAGTACTGAAAGAGTTAATGTCATTCAAAACTGTGACTATTTCAGACTTTTTTTCAAAAAGAACAGGTCTAATTGTAGTTCTCAACTCTGATAGCCCATTAGTCACCTGTGAAATCTCTTTAAAAAACAAAGTCCTCAGCCCCATGCCAGATCTACCAAATCTGGATGTCCAGGGTGGAAGTGGGACTTGAATATCAAAAACAGAACTAAAATATCCACAGGTGATTCTGATGCACAGGTAGATTTGGGAATCACTGGCTTAAATTCATTGTGTCTTTGACCTCAGAAAATTGTTTACCAGAAGTTGGCTGGGCATGGTGGCTTGAGCCTGTAATCCCAACACTTTGGGAGTCCAAGGCGGGTAGATCACCTGAGGTCTGGAGTTCAAGACCAGCCTGGCCAACGTGGTGAAGCACATCTCTACTAAAAATGCAGAAATTAGCCAGCAGTGTTGGTGGGTACATTTAATCCCAGCCACTTGGGAGGCTGAGGCAGGAGAATCGCCAGAACCTGGGAGTCAGAGGTTGCGATGAGCCTTAATTGCACCATTGTACACCAGCCTGGGTGACAGAGAAGAGGAGAGGAGAGGAGAGGAGAGGGAAAATCATATTACCAGAAGTAAAAGCAAAATGTAGCACATTAGAAAACACACACACACACACACACACACACACACAGAGAAGCGTTTCTCTCATAGGGTAAATTTTCATTAAAATAGCAGATGACCCTAAACCACTGAGACTACTAGTGACAATGTTCAAAGAAAATCATTGATCCTGAGCAAGAGTTACCAAACCAGAATTTATATGGCAGTGTTTAGATTTTATAACTAAACGTATCAGCTATTTAAAAACACCTGTAGCAGGTATGCACTTTACTCTATAAATACATCTTGATAGAGCATTATTTTATTTCCTTTAAATCCAAATATATAATAATAGGCTCTATCTTGCCTGCCTTTTCTCTCAGACTCACCCTGAGCATCAACCCTTTAGGAGCTCAGATTTTTGAGGAATGAAAACCTGGAAGAGAGAAGTTTTTGGGAAAATTATGCTTTTCTTCCTGTATTACAGATCTCTAGTGGGGCAAGGGAATATAAAGGTCTGGTTATATGCTTCAGACTTGGGAAGGAAAAACAGGAAGCTCAAAACACACATTAATATTTCAATTATCCTATTCCCTCCCATTTATTTGTGTATTGATTTATTATTTATCTATTTATTATTTATTTATTTATTTATTTATTTTGAGTCAGAGTCTCGCTGTTGCCCAGACTGTAGCACAATAATGAAATCTTGGGTCACTGCAACCTCTGCCTCCCGAGTTCAAGCTATTCTTGAGCCTCAGCCTCCCGAGTGGCTGGGATTATAGGCACATGCCACCATGTGCCACCATTATGCAAAAGCTATATGTAATATCCACTGTGAAAGTTTATTGTTGTAAAGATTAAAGGTGATGGTATAAGTAACCATATAGTGACTGAGAAATGTGGGTACCCTCCATTCTTGCAATAATCTAGTATTCAACCACTTCCCCCGTCTACTTCACCAACTAAAAATCCAATTCCAGATTTTAGGCAAATCATATAGATTTTGTAAAATATTTCTTAAGGAGACAAAAGGGAAGATTATGAGGTGACTTTGCTCCAAATTCTATGTTCTGTATACCTCCCTGCTGCACGGAAGTATTCTGAGCTGACCTCAAGATTCTGTGGAGCCCATTGGCTCTTTGATATTTTGACCACTACTTTTCACTGTGCCTGGTTTTTATTACAACTCTCTAGCAGTTTTGTTGCCTGGTATCTATCTAAGCTGTGATTAGAATGTATTGTCCTAAAATTTCTCTCATCTGTTGAATCTATTCCGGATTGGTTAGATATAATAGGCAGAAGGTTTGGCTCTATTGCTAGTCTTTTTAAAAAATCTCTCCATCTAGTTCTGTTATTCCCTGTGTCCTCATTCCAGTAGTTCACTTAACAGCACCTCTGACTTCCGTTGGCTGTACTGGGCCAGTCAGGATTGGTAATAAAGCACAGTTTTCTCTGGATCCTCATGACAGGCAATTAATGTTGTCTTTGTTGAGCTTCATGACTAGTCACCTGTCCCTCAGTTTAATTCGTGATCTTACTCAACCTGCTTGAAAGACTTTGGCCAACAGTGTACAAGAAAACAGCTCTTATTTATTTATTTACTCTTCAAAAGGTTTTGGTGGAACGGGCAGTGTTTGGTTATATGAATACGTTACTTAGTGGTGATTTCCGAGACTTTAAAAGAGCATAAACAGGAAAGCCATACATATGGTTGCCTTAAGAACGTGTTGTGTCAGTGAGGAAAGAGGGTCTATTTCCCTCCCGTAATGTTTAGTCATTTTTAGCTTTACTTTGTCAAATACAGACACACAGCTCCAAGATGAAGTAATGGTTAAGGGAAGAATTTATGTCTAGAGCAGATTTTTATCTTCCATATCACCTAGATTAGTATCTGGTACATAAATATAGTTGTTTCCTGTGTGTGTACCATATGGCAGGTGATTTGTGAAGGCTTTGCATATATTATCTCATTTAATCCTGTAGCAGTCCTATAAGGTAGGTCTTAAAAAACCATTTCCAGATAAGGCAACCAAGATTCAGGCAATAGAGGTACTTCCCTGTAGTCACACAGATAGGTGGAAGAACAGTATTTGAACCCAGATCTTCTAGCCCAAATCTTGTGCTCTTTCCACCGTGTTCACAGCCTCCCAATGTGTTTTCTAAGGGCAGTAAATATGTTGAGTGAATAGATGCACCAGTAAAAAAAGACTACACTTGCTGTAAATTTGCTTTAATTTTGTGTCATCTTTTCCATAAAATGGCTTTAGCGAGCACATAATTTCCCCAAAGTAGACTAAACTTTAAGCAGAATCTTGTTAGTAACAGCATATATTTGCATAACTGAAGACATTTGAGATTGACAAATTTAAATAGCAAATATGGTGATACTAGTTAAGCTAACTTGTTAGTCATAACCAATTATTTATAATGAGCTTTCACTACTCTCCTAATACCATGTTAGTTAGTACCTAGGCACTACATAGAAATAAAAGTTGCTCATTAATAAGGAAACAGTACTAATTTGAAAAAATATGTATTTTCTGTTTCTGTGGATCTTCGGGGCTGAATTGAAAAGTACCCAATAAAAATCCCTAACAGTCCTCCCCTGGAGTTAAGAGAAAAAATAGTTTTTCCCCCAGCTTTTTTGAGTTATAATTGACAAATTTGTATATATTTAAGGTGTACAACTTGATGTTTTGTTGGGTATACATTGTGTATTTGTGCGTTTTCATGCTGCTGGTAAAGTTATACCTAGGCCTGGGCAATTTACAAAAGAAAGAGGTTTAATGGACTTACAGTTCCACATGGCTGGGGAAGCCTCACAATCATGGCAGAAGGCAAAGAGAGAGAACTTGTGCAGGGAAACTCCCCCTTATAAAACTTTCAGATCTCATGAGACTTATTCACCATCATGAGAACAGCATGGAAAAGACCTGCCCCCATGATTCAGTTACCCCTCACAGGGTCCCTCCCGCAACACGTGGGAATTTAAGATGGGATTTGGTTGGGGACAGAGACAAACCATATCACATTGTGAAATGATTACCACTATCAAGCTAATTAACATATTCATTACCTCACATAGTTACCTTTTTTGTGTATGTAGTGATAACATTCAAGATCTACCCCCTTACAGGGTACAAAAAATATTTTTAAAAAATAAATTTAAAATACAAAAAAATATATTTAAGGAAATCAAAAGTACCCATAATCCCGCCATTCAGATAAAGCACTATTAACATGTTGGTAACTTTTCCATATTAACCTACAGATGTACAGATATGCCTCTTACAAAATTGGCACCAAACTATATATACAGATTTATAACTATTGCTCAGCTTATATCATGAATAATTCTTAATGTCATTTAAAAGTCATTTAGAAAACATGAAATAGTGGGAGAAAATAAAAATTTTATGTAGACATATTATTGATAAATGATATGAACAAATTCCCTGGCATATGCTTCTAGATTCTTTAATCTCATTCTCTACTAAATAAAATTAGGATCATACTTAATATTTTTTATTATTCACAAAAACTGAATCAAACTGTTTATATATTATTTTAACCAGCTTTTTTCACTTAATAATATGTTGTGTCTATCTTTATATGTCATCAAATTTACTTACATAGGAATGTTTTTAATGCCCACATTAAAACTATATTCAACACTAATGAACATAGGTTTTCCAGTGGTTTGCTTCTCCAAATGCTGTGACAATGACAATTCTGTGAACACCTATTGTACTGAGTTTTGTAGAACAGATTTCTGGAAGTAAGATTTCTGAACTGTAGGTTCAGCAGTTTATACTACCACCACCAGTGTGTGAAGAGTGTTTTTGCAGCCATTAAAAAAAAGATAGCCAGTGCCATGTGTACTGACACAGAAAAATGTCTAATAGCCAATGTGAAATTTTAAAATAAAAGCAGTGGCATAATATGTATAATATGACCAACTTTTATTTTGAAATTATATATCTGCATGCTTATGTGTAGATTTGAGTATAGATGTGAATATGGGGATAGATATAAATAGAGACATCTTATTGAGCACTGAAAATACAAAATTAAGCACATATGTTGTTTTAAAAGCACATAGCAGACGGCGTGGTGGCTCACACCTGTAATCCCAACACTTTGGGAGGCTGAGGAGGGCAGATCACCTGAGGTCAAGAGTTCGAGATGAGACTGGCCAACATGGTGAAATTGTGTCTCTACTAAAAATACAAAAATTAGCCAGGCATGGTGGTATGTGCCTATAATCTCAGTTTCTTGAGAGGCTGAGGTGGGAGAATCGCTTGAACCCAGGAGGCGGAGGTTGCAGTGAGCTGAGATTGCGACCCTGCACTCCAGCCTAGGTGACAGAGCAAGAATATGTCTCAAAATATAATAATAATTAATTAAATAAATTTTAAAAATACATAAAAGAACATAGGAAACTAAAGAGGAAGTCAGAGTAAACAAGTAAATTTTATTACAGAATAAATGTATATGCTGGAAGGCAGGTTACTAGCAATGTAGGGAAACTTGCAAGGTGATGGGGCTGGCAGGTTGCCAAGTAAGGATGCCCAGTTAAATGTGAATTTGAACAATAATCAACAATGAATAGGTTTCAGTATAAATGTGCCTTATGCAATAGTCATGTATTTATACTAAAAAAGTTTTGTTATGTTTCCAAAATAGAAATGTAACTGGACATCCTATATTTTTATTAGCTAAATCTTGCAACCCTAGACATGGCCAGAAATATGGTTTTGTCATCATAAGAGGAAATCATCTGTCATGAATGAATTCACATCCACAGACATGACAAGAGAGAGATGTATAAACCATATGGCCTACAGCTGGATTTCCTATTTAAATACCTATAGTAGTCAAAACATTTACTGATTTTCTTCGAGACACTGTGCTATTCATGCATCATTTCACCTAATACTCATAAGGCCCTAAGAGACAAGCACTATTCCTGGGTGTTAGGGGAGGAAACTGAGGCATAGAGGTAAACAACCTGCCCAAGATCACATGACTTAAAGGAATGGGGCCGGACTTGAATCTAGATAGTCAGACTCACGGTTTGTTTTATCTGTTCTATTCTCTATTGCCTTTAAAATAGGAACTATAATTGCTAATATGACCAAGAAAGATATTCAGATCACTGAGGGCAAGTATATGCTAGAGAAAGAGTTTAAAACAATGACAACAAAACA
Source organism: Macaca thibetana thibetana (assembly GCF_024542745.1). NCBI lineage: Eukaryota > Metazoa > Chordata > Mammalia > Primates > Cercopithecidae > Macaca > Macaca thibetana. The sequence continues at coordinate 75,734,709 of NC_065591.1, read as the reverse complement.
TTTAGTGGTTTGAACCCAGACAATCTGGGTTCAAAGCCAAGCCCTACCACTCACAAGTCAGGTATGTGAGGAGGGGCAAGTTAATGTCAACCTTTGCAGATAATAGTATTACATATATCTTAGGTTTCATGGGAGGATTACATGACATCGAACATATGTAGCATATGTAGCACAGGGCCAGCCTCATAGTAAGTTCCCAAGATATATATGAGTTGTTATTATTATTTAAAATATATCAAAGTACAAAACCAAGTGGCAATCATGAAGAAATACTGTATGGGAGTTAAGAAGAGAGAAAAATCTATAATGAGGTGTACTCAGAAGACTTTATGGAGAAAGTAGGAGTTAGACTCTGATGGAAACCAGGGACTTTCTAATGTTTAGGGTTGGAAGAAAGTACCAATATATGTAAATTTTAATAGGATGTGAACCATCAACTCAAGGGGATTTATGACCTCAGTCTTTGTCTTGGTCTGAAATCCCAATAAAAGTGCTTCTTAGCAAAGAGCCTTCTCTAAAGAGAGCAAGGCAGTACTACAACAATCTCTTGTTCTTATGCATGTCTTATCCTTCCCTCATGGCCACCAAACAATCTTCATAACCTGTTTACAGTAACAGGCACAGAAGACTAAATGGAAACAGCCGCATGAAACAGAGGAAAATGTACCTCTTCCAAGAAATGTGAAAGAAACCCATTTAAGTGATTTGGTTACAGCCACGTTATCCTTCCTGTTCATAAGTAGAGAATTATATCTGAACATTATTTTGCCTTCTAGGGAGCTGCTGTTATATTCAATCTTAGCATCCATTCAGTCAAAGGTATAAGAGTTTTCCCCCTATAGACTTTGTCTTAGTAATGTAAAATTGGCCTACAAAAGTATATAGATGAATAAATATTTTGAATTCTACTTCAGAAAATGTGATTTTGCTAAATATATTCAGAAATTCTTGTGGGGGTATGAATTTTAAAACTCAAAGCTTTATCAGATTTGGCAACTTTAGGTATTACCAATGTCAATCATCCTCGAGCCTCTGAGGAAAGAAAAGAATTATTTTAGAGGTGGAGTATTTATTCTGTAATATTATATTTTAACAGCGTGATAAAAAGAAAGAAATTGTAGGTGATATTAAGCTTCAAACCTTCTCTTTGGGGGCCTTTGCAATGTTCCTCACACTTTCCTTTGTCTTTTGTTATTTCCAAATTTTTCTCAAAAAGGAATGGCCTTGCTTTTTTTCTCTACATTGTTGTTTCATAGTACTGGCTAAGAATATGAAGATGTGGGGAGTATACTCAACAGACCAAACCTGAAAATACCAATGGGATACACAGCTTGAACAATTGTGCCCTGCCCACAGGTCTGCTGAAAAAGCAAACCAAACTCATAAAGACCAGGTCACTCATCCGCTAGCGAGAGCTGAATAGACAGGGAGTGTGCTTGGCTCAAAGGATGCCAATCCAGAGGCTAACCAATAACCAATAAGGTGGTTTGCTCAAAAAGGTGTACTAAGTCCAGCAAATACTCTGTTAGGAATGTTTAATTGAAAAGCAGTCCAATCAAGGCAATGATCAGTGAAAGGGGAAGCTAGTGATTTATGGTATAAAGGAGGCCCGATGGTCCATTTTGAGTCTAGTGCCAGCTGATGTCATTACAGAATAGAAATTGAGGGAAAGACGAAGCTATCAAGTATAAAGTATCTCATTTATAAATTAGAGTTAAAGTGGTGATTTGAGACACAAGGAACAAGTAGCACAAAAGAAGCAGCGTATCTTGAAGGGAAAGTTGTAAAGATCCAGCTCCTTAGATCTCACTCTTACATATTTCTCACGCAGCTTTTTCTGGGTTTCCATGGACATGTGTCCTGTTACCTAAAGTAATTTAAATAAGTCTCTGTTCCTGCAATCAGATTTCCTTACAATCAAAATATTTGTTCAATAAACAAAGAGATCATTTTTTAAATTGTTTTACTATATACCTTGTACCTCTCTCTGGTACTAGGTATATAGTACCTACCACAAAGTAGGTTTTTGGTAAATATTTGTGGAATGAATGAATGAATGAATGAATGAACAAATGAATAGCCAATGATTGCACTCTTTTAATTCCATCTAGTAGGAGGAACACTATCTTCCATAACTTCTTATCAACTATGGATGTTAAAACTGTACTCAAGACCTGCCTAACTTTTCAATTTTGTCATCTACTCAAACCTTTAAAAAAACTCCCTAAATGGGACATGTTTGCAGATTCCTCTTTAAATCTGCATGTGCTGTTACCACTTTCCAGAAAGCCTTCTTTCACTCCTTTCACTCTCTTTCACCCTTTTCACTCTCTTTCACTCTTTCACCCTCTTTCAAACCTGCACTAGAATTCCTACTCCCCAGTGTTTACTTTCCTGTATTCTTAGCTCAGTCTCTCTCTGAAATGGTAAGAGAATTAGGTGCTTTCACTTCCTGCTGTCCCCACATCCACATATACAATTTTGTATTCCACTTTATTCAACATTATAAAATAAAGCATTTTCCTGTCTCATTAAAATGTTTTATGAATATTAACTTTAATGGTTAAACAATAAACCATCATGTGAATATATCTTATACTCCATACCCTTCTGTTGCTGAACATTTTGATTGTTTTGTTTTATTCTGTTTTGCTCTTATAACAAAACACAATGACTCTCCTCTCTAGAAACCTTTGGACATATTTTTTATTTTCTTCTTCAGATAGCACACTAGAGTAGAATTGCTGAACCAAAAGACAGGATTACTTCTAAAACTCCTAAAATATATTGCCAAATTGCTTTCTTAAAATGTTTTAAGGAGGTTTTGCACTCCATAGCATCAGCAATATAGTGTCTATTTCAACATACCACAACTAAATTGTGATTTGTCAATTTCAAGATCCTTTATTTTTTAAATAGGTAAAGGGGATGTATCATTTAATTTGTGTTATTTTTATTCCTAGTGTGGTTAAATATTTATATGTGTGCTTGTATTTGTCATTTGTATTTTCTCTTGTGATCGGATACTAATTGTCTTTGTTTTCTACTAAAATGTTATTGTATTTCTTATTGAGTTGTAGGAGCATCTTTAAAATATTGATAAACATAATTGAGCAAATGTTTTCCCCAGATTATTGCTTATTTATGAGTTTTTGCTTCAGTGGTTTCAAATTTTTATGTAGTCAAGTCTCTCATCTTTTATGTGATTTCTTCAATTTATTTCATGCTTAATTTTTTCTCCATGAACATTCTTAGTTAACTATCAACCTGACTTTTTGTAGATCTATATTTATACTATGAGATCAATTAAAAAATTTTTTTAAATCAATACAAAGTCTTTAAAAGCAGGCTTACAAAAGTGTAAGAGTTTAAACACTAGTATAGGACATATTGAACCTTCCTCAAATAATTTAAATCCATGTCTCAAAGGCCTTGGTCTGGCCATAATATTGACCCTGTCACTCTTAGCCAATATTTGTTTAAAAAACTTTCAGAAAGCCACAAAAATACTACTATAACTGGACACCCTCACCCAATACCAAAAACAGAGATCACTCTCCCTTTTGTTACAATCACCATTGTCAAGGTCATTAATGTTCAACTTCTTATTCCAATGAAACACTCCATAACCCATTTACAACCCACTGCCATGAGAGAGCCCAATTTTGTTGAAACCCAAGCATTTTTTAAGGAAATAAGGCATCTGAATATTCAAAACAACTTTAAATGATGCAGCTCTTACTCTGCCCTTTCTCTCCTCAATCTTCCAATAAACTCCTCAATAAACACAGTAAAATATAACTGAAAGTGATGTTTACATAGAAAAAATAGTGAGCCAATCCTAATTTCTACTTTTAAACATAAGTATTTGCAGACTGTGGTACCTAAACTATTATTAATAACAAATTACTTATGACCCAACAATCTGATGTGACAGCACAGCTGTGAACCATACAGGAAAGCAAACTGTTATAAAGATCCAGGTACAAATCGTGCGTTAGAGTTCGGGCTGCTGTATTGTTAGGGGCAGTGAAAATAATTGAGAAGTTCAGAGAAAGTGATCATCAACCTCCAGGGCTATTAAAGGGATCAATTACCTTTTAAATATACAGAGCAAAAGTGAGTCTTTAGAAGGCGCCTATGCAGTACCTTTTGTGAGACTGAAAGCTATCGATTGTTACTTCCTTTGTTCAACCCTCTTGTAGAGAATTCACATTACCTGAAAGTGCTATCGTGTGAACTGACTGATTCTAAGTGAGTGGGTGACGAATATTATTTGTATGAATTCTCACAAACGGGAGCAACATTTTCTGAGGTCGTGCATCCTTGTGAGCTCAAGTGTCTAAGAGTGATAATCAAGATAATAATAATGGCTCCCTTTTGGTGAGCTCTGAGTGAGTGCCATGGACTGAGCTAAGTGCTTTATGCACATTCTTCCTATTTCTCACAGTCATCCTTAGGCTGATATTACTATTCCCACTTTCCAGATGAGGATGTTAAGAAATAGCAGAAGGTCATGCAAGGTAGAATTTGGAAGAGCCAGATCTAAACCTAGTTCGATTTGCTTGTACTTAACATGGTGCTCATAATAATTTAGATCTGTGCCTAATTTTGCAATTTATAATTTTTCTGGTATACAGAAAAAACTTTTTAAATATTATTTTAGGTCTATAAATGAGAAAGCTAAGATTTGAAAGACTTAAGTAAGTGTGGTGCAAATCGGCATCTACTCCAGCTTCCCTAGTGGAAATTCTTGAGTGCTCAATTCAATGGTGCTTGGAATTAGGGGGGCGAATAGGTTCTTACAAATCACCTAGATCAATCCCTCCCGTAGATGTCTCTATGTCATATTTTAAGGCCCATATAACATCTTAATCAAGTGACTAATACTTTTCTGCTTAAAGTTCAGTATAAGAGAAGTCAGCCTCTTTCTTAATCATTTTTATAATGTCATTTCACATGTTGAGCCACATAGTTCACAACCTGATACTAATTCTCTTTTATCCCCTAATTACTTTTAGGGCTTCCCAAAATCCCACCCTTCAGAGTTATTAGCCCAGCCCTGGAATTCAATCCTCTTATACTTTTCCAAATCGTTGGCCCAATAAACAGTGTATTATTTGTAAAGAGGAGCATGAGGCACCCTTTTAAAGTTACAATCCTTTTTCCTCCAATTATGTCTGGCAATATATTAGATACTTAGGCATCTGAGCCCTTGACATCCCAGCTGCTATAATTAATGCAGTTTGGTTCTATATTCTGCAAATACAGGGCATGCGGTTGGATGCCCCCCTCCCATTAGGGCAACCAAAGAAGACAATAGCAGTATAACCTTTGGAGAATCTGAAAGGTCTGCAGATTTAGCCATATTAGTCTATATGATGAAGAAATGTATGCTCAAAATCATATACATATATGACCCAAATCCATCTTTTTGTAATTTTAGATGCCCCCTTTTAGTTCTGGCTCAGGAAAAGAGAATAAAAGGTACTGATCACTTTCGTTTTTCACAGTTCCTTTCACTTTCTATGACAGTGCTTCAGTAATACATTCTTGCATTCAGGAAAGTAATGAGGAAACAAAGACACAGGAGATTTGGTCCTGATCCTCCAGGATCTAATATTCTAGAGAAGGAGAGAGCATTGTGAATGAATAAAGATAGTACAATGAGGTGAGGTCCCTGCCTAAGACAGCCTGAAGGCTTTGAGAGCCCTTTGGTAAGGAGTTAGAAAACTCAATAAAGTGTAAATCACTCTCATTGTTATCTCTAAGAGAAGAGAGTCATATTCCTTTGACCTTATCGCTTCAGGTGCTACACAGATGAAGACTATTTACAATCACAGTCATTATTATCACTGTCTTAAACATTTATTATCTCTGATACAGGGCCGGGACTATAGTGAGGTGAGCGAGGTACTCATATTGGGTGCAAAATTTAAGGGAACACCAAGAAACAGCAATTAAGACAAAAATACTTTAATGAAATATTTTAGAAAATAAAATTAATGCAAAAGAATTTATAATGAACAAAATATCAAACTTTTAAAGATAGAATCAGTCTGGTATTAGTCTCAGGTACTATGAAATTACAGAGGCCCAAGATTTTGTCTGTTGGCTTTGGAAGGTATAGTCTAGTTGAGGTGATGTGAAAGAGATGTGAAAATAAACAAGGTGCCTGTTTTATTTTCACTGTACTGATTGCAAACATGAGATCAGATCTCACTTCCAATAAGGAGATGTGGTGGGAGATTGGTAGTTGATTGACAACTAATGTCATATGGGAATCATCAAAGAAATTCAATAGCATGAGCTCTCATAACCCAGTTGAAAGAATGAACCCAGACAGTTATTCTAGACTCAAGGTACCTCTAGACATTTTTAGCAACAAAATTTGATAGAGCTTCACTCCAGTGCTCTATAATTAGTGGACACAGCTACAGCTACCTTCTCCATTTTTGCATCCTTTCCTTATTCTGTTAACTGATAATTTCATCTCCTTTATTCACATTATTCACCTTCCATAGGAGAATCCAAATGGCCTAGGCCTTTTCCTTTTTTCTTTCTTTTTTTTCTTTTTGAGTCCCACCATACAGATCATGGTTGCAAGGTGAGGGGCCCAATCCTTATCCAATGGTCTAAACTGCTTTGGTTAGGGAGGATACTGAATTTGGTAGTGGCAAGTTGTCCAAATGGGAAGGAACAGTTATAGGCAAGGTAGTTTTCCTAAGAATAAGGTATAGATGAAGCACTTCCCTCCAACATACACCAGTATTGTGGATTAGCAATTTAAAATGACAAGGAAATAGAACAAATAGCAAGTGCTAATGGAGTTCAGAGAAAAGAGAGATCACCAAGGGCCAGGGTGTGCTAATTATATGCTATAAGAACCTGCAATTATAAATCCATAGATATGCAAATAAATGCTGATGGCTCAGCAGATGAGCAACAAAGTCATTATCTATGGCTCTTTATAAATGGACAGCAAGATAAATGATTTGTTTATAAATTCACTTAGAGATTGTACCAGTATCTTTGAATGCTTTTGCTTCCTTCTGGGGGCATCCACAGTTAGACCTCTTGGATTAGATTTCCATATTCACTACCTTCTGACCTAGGCCATTCTGGCAGTTCCAAGCAGGCCCTGTCAATTATGACTAGCTGATTCATGCTGCCAAAAGTCATTTCCCCTTGGCACTTCCTTAACCAACTGAACGGGAAGTGATAGTGGCATCTGTTCTGCCACCCAGATCCGTGATGGTTTATAAAATGGCATTTCTTGTTTGTCTGATGGGGAGAGGTCACACAGAATATAACTGCGGGGAAAGACTAAGAATGCTGACTCCCAGTATTAGGTCTTCTGCAACTCAGGGCTGAGAAGTCTGTGAGGAGCCCACTGTGCCCATTGGAGTGACTCTCACAGGAACTGTAGGCAGGCATTGCAGTGGCTAAACTCAAACACACAAGAAACCTATCCCTTTGAGGGCAGATGAACCATGTACACATGCTTTAATTAAGTACTTAAAGCCAATCCGTTCATGATGATGTTGGGATTCTGGTTCTTCTGGTATAACCTGTGAGAATTTATAATGGCCTAAAAAATTTAGAGTAACTTATGGCTCCCTTGAAAGAACCAGAAGGTTTTTTAAAATTTCCCTCAGCAAAGAATGGTAAAAAAAAAAAAAAAAAAAAAAAAAAAATCATTCAAAGAAACATTTACCAAATACCTACTATGTGCCATTTCTGTGTTCAGATTATAGCCTGTATTGTACTTTCTGTATACCACACTGTGCTCTGGTACATAATATACATACTGTATGATAGAATATATGACAGAATCCTAGCACTGTAATAACGTCATTAGATAGAAATCTTCAAACGTGAACCCCATTTTTATGCCACTTGAAAGGAGATTTTCACTGATATTTTTGATGTTGTTGTTTGATTGCAAGAGAACTTTGTCAATATTGCAAGAAGACTTTGTCAAATTTTCAAGTGGTTTGTTATGTTTTGGTATCTTTTCATCTACCCATCTTCTGAGATATTAAGTGAATCAACAAAAGAAACTGGATTTGATATCTCTATTCTTTAGCCAGTGAATGTACAAAATAAGAAGTAAATAAATAGGGAAGAGATAGAAGGTGAAACAAAGGTAAAATATACCTGCAATATCAGTAACTGTTTCTCTGTGTTGATAAGACTTTGAAAAGTGAAGAATTAAGCTTAGCAAGTATCGGTCCACTATGAAACCATCCTGAAGGTGACTGAAAGCAAAAAAAATAAGAGCCTTCTTCTAAAATCCAAGGTATTAAAGCCTGTTCCAAACACCAAATCTACTAAATATGTGAATCAAATGATAATATTATATTCATAAAATGGTTCCAAAAAGATTCAAATAAAAGTTTCAAGAGTTCAACCCTGGACAAAATACAAGACCTCATTTTCATTGGCTTGAATTTATTATAATTTTCAGAAAGTAAAATATTTATCTTTCTTCGGTTGAATACAATGTAACCAGGAATTTCTAAAAGATCTCCATTAGCCAGCTTTGATTGTGAAAATTTGACTCAAAATATGGTGCTACTGAGGTAAAAGAACTAGGAGAAAATTGGAAACACATTTTCTTAGTCTGCAGAGAGTCAACATCAGACTGAGAAAATAGGATCAGCTCTCCCAGGCAGAAACAACGTTACTGAGATGACATTATCATGAGAATGTTTTATGATCTAAAAGAAGTCACTGAATCCTTTCTTCTAAGTTTCTATGCTGGCAGTTTAGATCAGCTGCCGTTTTATGTATAATAATATTTTCAAATTAAGATGCAGAGATTTCTCCAAAGAGACATAGGCCCAATTTATATGGAAAGAAAATAGCATTGTTTACATTTCCTATGTATACAGAAGATATTAGATGGACTCCAAACATAACTAAATACATTAACATTTGTAGTAAACCGTATTTATACTTATTTCTTTGTATTAGATGTGCAGTCTTAAATTTTGTAGGAGTATATCTGTTAAGATTAGGTCTCATTTATATAAGAAAAAAAAATGATCCTAGCTTGAACAATACAGTTTGTCTTTATCCACAGAGAAGAAATTCAAAGGTAGCTAGTCCATAGTTAGTATAGTGCCACTCCATATCATCAGTGACACAAGTGCTGTCTTTATATTCCTTTATGTGTATTTTTTGGCTTTATCCTCAAATTTGCTTCATGGTCTTAGATGACCAGTGAAGCTCTACCCATCACGTCTGGGTTCCAGGTGAGTAAAGGGAGGAAATGTGAGAAAACAAAATTTCAAGAATTCCAGCTAAATGAGCTTCCTTATAAGCAGCTATTCCAGTTCACCGAACACTTCAGAGCACTCAAATCACATAGGACTGAACATTTTCATGGGGCCGTACTTACCCACAAAAAAGTCTGAGGAATAAAGTCTTTATTATAAGAAAAGTTACAAGTGGAAAAATTGGGTTTCTTCTAATAACAAATCAAGAAAAATGGCATCGTTTTTACTTTTGCATATGGTGAAATGCTACTGGTTGCACACATGTTCCTTGTATATACTAACCATGCATATCTTTCTCTTCCTCTTGTATCACCAGGCCTCCGGAACCTGTTTACAGCACTGTGAACAAACTATGTGATAAGCCTGCTTCTCCCAGGCACTATTCCCCTGTTGAGTGTGACAAAAGCTTCCTTCTCTCAGCTCCCTATTCCCACTACCACCTAGGCCTGCTCCCTGACTCTGAGATGACCAGGTACTGCATGCGCTTCCTCACTTCATCTTCTCGAACTGCATGTGCTTCCACAAGAATGAAAGGGTAGAATCTGCCTCTGCTCACTTCTCTTGCACTAAACATCTTCCCCAAGTTGGAGAGATGTTCTGCTGTTCCCTTGGTGCAATGGGAGAAATTAAGAACATTGCCTTTTTGTTTTGTTTTGTTCCCTGGAGTGATCACAGAGCACTTAGACATGATCACAAGATGCTCCACATATTCCTGGTTCCTATACATTTTAATAAGGTATTAATTATACTTTTCTAGAACAATTAATTTTGGAATTTAACAACATTTCATTCATACAGAAGGATGAAAGATAACATTTGTTGAATATTTTAAAATAATATTTAATAAGTGCTTACTCTGCTCCAGGCATAACGTGGCCTAAGAAATATGTACTATTATCACCATTTAATATTTTAACTAAAATATTAGATTAATATCACCATTTAACTGAGTCCTTAAGGTATTAAGCAACTTGTCAAAAACTACAGAATTACTTGGTTCCATCTTACCACACAGAACATAAAATTAATGTTTATATTATGTTATCATGCTAGATGTATACATATATATATATTCTTGTATTTACTGCTCCCAGCCTATTTAAAGAAATAGACGTTCAGAGTGGTTAAAGGCATTGCCCTCAGTATGATCTTGCCAATAAATGTGGAGTCCAAATTTGACCTTAGAATGTTTTGAGTCTTTCAACAACTTTGTAAAGAAATTAGTCTAAGTCTGAAAGTTGAACACAATTCTGTGTTAGTGTTCCAAAGCATATATATGAAAATAACAAAAAAGACCTCATCTTTTCATAGTAGCCTGAGTTGGAGGGAGAGGAAAGCAAGAAAAATAGAATTCAGTGTTCCACAAGGTAGTTCCAATTCAGTCTAAACAGAGATCCCAATTGTAACGTTCCTACACAAAATGGGGTGTCTATATAATGTTTTCAGACAGGAATATCTTCATAATATTGTTAGGACTGAGAAAATACAGCCTTTAGAATGATTCTTTAGAATGATTCAGAGAGAAGATGGATATATCAAGAGGGTCTGCTAAGAACATCATCTTTATTTTTTGATATTTTGAAAGAATAAGTTTAGAAGTCAATTACTGTTCTATCTAGGAGAGTTGAATCACAAGTTTTAAATTACATCTAACATTTCCAGAAATAAATGAGAAAACACATTTTTCACTATGTAAATCAACTAGGGCATTTTTATTAATTTGCAATAATTAAAGTCTAATAATATTTCAGAATACTCTATAAATATTAAATCCACCTACATTTTTAACAAATCATTAAAACTATTTCTTTGATACAATGAACTCTGCCATTTTAAAGCTAAAAGGTCAAAGTCACCATAGCCCTAAGGAAGTGAGAAGAGCCACATACCTGTAATGACTTGCTAGTAATTATGTACCTATAGTCAGCTACAGAAGGGTAGCTCAGATTTATTGAGCTCTTCTGTGCCAGGCATTTTGTTAAATACTTCTTATGAATTATGTATTTGAATACTCATAATAACTTTATGAGGTAGATGTTATAATTATCTTTGTTTTGCAAATGAGGAATTGAGACTTGATAAGTTACCTGACTTGCCCAAGATCATCCACTAGTAAGTGACAGAGCTGGGATTCCAACCCAGATGATGACTGACCTGGAAGACCATTAGCCATTTTCACTCACTGGAAAAAAATTTCCACCCATTTCTCTTTTTCTATCCTTTCTCTATCATTACCCTGACTTCTCATATACCTTCCCTTCTTCTGGCTCTGTGTCAGTAAATATTTTTTTTTTCTTTTTATCCTGTGTTCCTTTTTTATTAATGAAAAAGTTACATTGGTTTCCTTCCACTCCACTGAGGATTTTGAAGCATCCCTTCTGAAAAATTCACCAGTAAGTAGCCGATAAGAGTTTACCTCTATGTGAACCTACCAGATATGATTCTTTTCAGCTTGCTTTCTGTCCTCTGTATCACGAATACAATAGAGTTATTTATTTTTCAAATAAAAACATTATAATACAATGTTGAATTTTTTTTTTCAAATGACACACCCTGTCTAATTCTGATATGCACCAGGCCCCAACCCCCATCCATCATTACCCTTTTTGAGAATTCTATTTTCAATTTATTCTATTTTGGTCCCCTTCCTTCGCCTTTTTTCTTTTTCCATTATCTTATTCTTTATCTTATCTTTGTAGAAAAACAGTCATAAAAACACAAAAACACACTGACAGCTATTTTAATGGCCTTGTCACTACCAGTGCATTGATACCAAAAATCTTAATTTCACCCCACTTTGCTCCTCCTCCATACTTCCTCAGCTTAGTAAATGGCACATACATCTACCATATTGTTTAGGCCAAAAACTTGAGAGTCATCCTTACTACCTTGTTTTCCCTCACATCCACCATTCAATTCATCTTCAAGTCCTGTTGATTCTACCTCCAAAATATCTCAGATTTATTCACTTTGCTTTACTACTATTTCCACCACTTTAATCCAAGACCCCATCATCTCCCACCTATAGTAGATTCTTAATTGTTCTCACCATTTCCACTGTTGACCTCCAGGCTTATTCTCAATGCAACCAAAGTGATCTGTAAAAAATACAGATCAGATCTCCTTTTGCATTAGGATGCAATGCGAAGTCATTAACATAGCATCCGGGCTCTGCATGACCTAGCCCCTGCCTGCCTTTTGGATACCTCATTTCACTTTGCTAACCACACTATTCATGTTGGCCTTCTTTTTATTCACAAAATGCACTAAATCTCTTCTAGTCTCAAGCGTTTCACATACGCTTTTCCCTGGAATTGAAAAGCTCTTTTTACACTTTGCCTCATTAACTTCTGGTCATCTTAGATCCAAGTTTAAATTGCACGTCTTCAGAGAAGCTCTCTGAAACAGAAAATCAGGCCCCCTATTATATATTTTCTTTCTATTTTTCATAAGAATCAATTTATAATTGTACATTTATTTATGTGATTTTCAAACTAAATGCCTGTATCACCCTCTACACTGTAAGCTCAATGAGTAGAATTGTGTTTATTTTGTGCACTGCTATATTCCTAACACTTAGTACAGTATCTGGCTAGCAGGAGCTCAGGATTATTGGATGAATACATAAACATAGAAATAAAATCTGCAAACAAGCAAACTGATACCTGTTTGAGAACAAGTCATAGTTCAAGCTGTGCTTTACCTAGTTCTTAGTAGGTACATAAAACTACTTCATGAATGAATGAATTCATGCATAGAAACAAATAATAATTAGAACTCACTTTGTGTTGTACTTTCACCATAAACTATGTCTATGGTGATTGTCTACATTATAAATCCATTAGGCGCCCGTCAATTCTTCATGAAGACTCCGTAATTCATTTCAGATATTATTTATTTTTCTAAAGGGAAATACCTCTCCAAGCCACTGTATCTTGAAATGTAGCCAATAATTCAGGGGCAAAGTAAAAATATTCTGGTTCCGTTTTTGACACCATTACCCGTGTGCTGTTCTCTGTGTTCTTGAATAACATATAGACCCTCAGAAGTAGATGAGAACTTAGAATTAGATAGACAAACCCTTATCTAACTCTAGTAATGTTGTAGAACCCAATCTACTGTTTCACAGGTCTATGTCTTACTACCACTCATGGTTAAATAAAAATATTCTAGGATCTTTTGCCCTAAAAAAGATATTATAAAAATGTATGTATTAATTTATTTAGCTAATACTTATCAAGAATCAACAACAATGTGCAAGATGCTACTATAATAGGACAACCTTTTACAAAGGCGCAAGCTGAAGAAGACAGCCAAAAATGTTGAAGAAATGCCTGATTTTTAGGATGCAGTAGTTAATGATGTATATTTTGTTCAGAGCTTTTGAAAAATTCCTGAAGTCTTTTCCAGAAACATGCACATATTGATACAGCAATTACGGCTTCAGATTAGAATATGCACTAGCTCTGGGAAAGTTAGCATGTGAAACCATCCTTACATTTACATTAGTTTAATTCCTAATCCACATTTAGAAGAATAAAGGTGAGTCAGCAAAAGCAACCTGAGTCAGTTTTCTGTATTTTCTGAGCTTCAGTGGGAATACCCAAGATCTCAGTTCTTTGAATTAATAGCAAACATTCAGGGATGAATTAATTGTATACACAATTTACTTCTGTAAGACCATTTAAAAGGAAACAGAGAAGTTGTTAGTTTTTCTTAGGAAAGCACTGTAAATTACTTGGCACGGTGTCTATGGCTGCAGATTATGTTTGGAGGAATTGACTTTTTAATGCTTGCAGAAACGAGAAATGTGCAGAGCCTGAAATCAAACTAAAATTTGAAAAATAAATGGGATTTCTGTGGGACTCTTGCTTATCTAGTACATCTCTTTTTCTTTGAAAAAAAAAAGTAATTTTTGATGTTGTAATTGGTTTTTCTACTTAGGGAGAATAAGTTATTCAGCTTTTGATATTTCTAGGGCAAGGAGAATAGTATTCTTGGCTGCTTTTTCAATATTTATGGCACATGTTTATTTGTCCTTTTACATAAACGGTCCTAATTATTGCTATTTTGCAGTTGATAACAGAGGCTGAGATAAACCAGATGAAGGCTAATTAAGATATACTGGCAGGTTTTGGATGGGAAATGAACTGTGAAGCACTATATCATCATGAAACATCTTCACTCACTGAAGGATATATATTCATGGGACTTCAGCTAGGGACCAGGCATCATCCTTAATGTTAGGGATTCAAAGGTGAAAAAAACATGGTCTCTCCCCTTAAGTATCTCACAGACATATAAATGCAGAATTACTTACTATGTGATATATATCTTGCTAAAAGGCCTCAGTTTCTCCAATGCACCTGATCTCTAGGTAGCTGTTAAAATAACAAATTTAGAGGAATTAAATGTAACAGAGTTTATCTGAGCAAAGAACGATGCATGAGTCAGGCAGCACTCAGAAGCAGAAGAGGTTTAGAGAGCTCTACTGAGCAGTTTGAGAGGCAGCCTTTTATAGCCTGTACACAGAAGCAAAGTAGAGAAATCACCTGATGGGCTACAGCTAGGCACCTGCTTTATTTGGGCATGGGGTGATGAGTTGGCTGCCTGAAACTGGCTGAAACCCGGCTGCTAGTGACTCTCTGAAACTCTACTGTGTATAACGCTTCTAAGTTAGGTTTCAGATTGTTATGTGGAAACTCAGAGTGTGGAGACAGCCTTAACCTAAGGGCGTCCTGCTGACTTAATTGAGCATAACTAAAATCAAATTATTACAAGTGATAGTGTTGGAAGCAAATATGACCTTCAACTGTCCCTTCTGCAGAGGCATTAACATACACAAAGAAATGGCCCCATCCACTCCTAGCCATCAATTTCTAATCATTTATAAGAAGCATTACCTATAGAAAATGCACATTCATCTTCCCATAGGTCCATCTGCAAGTCTAACGTCTAACTATTCTCTGCTGGGCTCAGAGAATCCACATTTATAATTTACCACCTTTGTAGAAATCATAATGTTGGCAGCCTCAAGCCATTCTGAGTTTGGGGATGCAGAGCGAGATCTTTATTTTGTAAGACCTCAATCATATGCCAGAGTTATGGTGAGCCCCTGAATAATATCTCAGGCTGAGGTGAGAATGATTTTTTATTTTTATTAAAGAACTGTTATAAAAGACTGTTTCCATTCATAGCTTAATAGTGAGTCCAGTGAATTGTGAAGGGAAATGAATGGTAGGGTTGGCAGTATGGGGGAAGGGCAATGCAAGCCTGCCTGTATTTTTATAGAGATCTACGTATTTTACAACATGCCATTTTGTTTTCATCAAGGCTTCAAAATTTACTTCTCAGAGAAGAGAAAATAAACCTTCCATTATAACCCTTTAATTCAGTTCTGTAGACTATCAGCACATATAAAGTTATAGGATCCCTTAAATGGGTTTTTAAAGTCAGCAGGTATGTGTGTTCCAAATTGAATACTAAAACTTATCTTTGGCAAGCTTTCTTTCCTTGCAGAGTGGCAGAAAATTTACTGGGCCTTTAATGTTTTAACTGTTTCAAAGTCTGTAAATACAAAATCAAATATAAATTCCAAAACTAATCTGTAATAGAAGTGCATGTAAGTCTCTAAAGGTAAACATAGGAGGAATTACCTAACTCTGCCCTTGTTTTTCTGGGCATTATCATGAAGACACTGAGTTTATCAGTAGGATTAAGGAAGAAACGTGTTCCAAGTAAAAGAAATAGGAAAAAGTTAAGTATCGTGGTATATAAAAGCACACAATGCCTTCTGGGACTACCAGACTACCTGTGTGGCTGAGGGCTATTGGGTGGGTGATAAGGTTGGAGAAAAAGGCAGCTATGTATCATAGAAGACCTTACTTACCAAGCTGAGGATTTTGTACTTTATCCTATAGGCAGTGGGGAGCTGTTGAAGGTTTTAAAGCTGAGCAAAGAGACAATCTGCTTTGCATTTTTAAAAAGATCACTCTGCCACCTGTGTCGGAAAAGTTTGAATGCAGGGAAACTGGTTAGTATTATATTATAGAGCAGGGTAAATAATGAAGAACTGAACTGAGACTATCGAGATAGGGAGGTACAAATGGATTCAGAATTATTTATTAAATAGAACAGGTGGTACTTGGTGACTGACTCGGGGAAGAATTTTCTAGCTTGGGATATTCACTGCAGGGTGATTCTTTGCTCCTGTTTGACAGAATGAGCACTCTTGTCCACAGTAAATACACTTAAACATAAAACTCTTTAGAAAACAATGGGAGGGAAGGGAGGCAAAATATATCAGGTCCCTTGTTTGAGGTAGTGGCAATGTGAGGTCACAGAGGAGCTAAGGATTGTGCCCAAACTATCTAGGTCTGAAGCCTTCCATTTGGCCATACTAATCACGTGCATTTTAGCTAAACATGTTACCACCCTCAGAGCCTCAATTCCCTCATCAGAAAGTGAGAAGAATAATTGCATCTGTGCTGTTTCCCTCATAGGATTGTTGTGATGATCAAGGGAAATTGAGCAAATGAATT
This sequence comes from Macaca thibetana thibetana, assembly GCF_024542745.1. Taxonomy (NCBI): domain Eukaryota; kingdom Metazoa; phylum Chordata; class Mammalia; order Primates; family Cercopithecidae; genus Macaca; species Macaca thibetana. The sequence goes on along the minus strand of NC_065591.1, from coordinate 75,717,884 downwards.
TTCATCTAGGCACTAGCCACATTAGTCATTATTAATTGTTCCCATATGTGTATTCTATTTTAAAGCCTTGAATTCATGTATATTTATTTCTATTGCTATCACAAATCAGGTAGAAAATGTTTATCAGCTCAGGCAAATCCCCTGAGGTCATAAGAAAGCTGTTTGGGCTGAGACCTTCTATCATTCTTAACAGCAATCCTTCTTGTCATCATAATCAATGTCACATATTTTTCCTTTTATTATTACATTTATAGGCTCCCTGTAAAAGGCGGCATGTGTCTAATCCCATATGTGATTGTGTACTTATATGAGATATTTTTCTTTTTTATCTACTCGTGTAGTGGTATTTTTGCCTTACATGTTTCTTCTCAGGAATGTGGACAAAATAACAGCCACTTTATGGTGCACAGATTAGTAGCCAGGCATTTTACATAGGTACTTTATTGTTTCTAATAATCTCAATAATTTTGCAAAGTGTGTGTTTTGATCTAGCAATTGGAGGAATCTGGGCTGTACCCAAGGCATTCTCACATCCAAGCTCATCTTCTCACGGAGTCTTAATCACGTTCACTCTGTACACTGTAGCTTCTCACTCTGTGCCCCACTTCCTACATCCACTCTGCCACAAATCTGTAGACTCTGAAAGGAAATTTGAGCCTTGTTCACATGATTCAATCTGGGAAACAGCACCATTAGAAACAGAAAGAAGATGCTTACAAACCATTGACCTTCTTATGCCCTTAAAAAGCTGATATAATCTTAAAGAATGCTTTATTTCACTTTTAATTAAAACCAAGAGAGTCAGCCCTCTGGGAATGACTCACAAGGCGTAGCCCCTTTCTAAGTTTATGTAGTAGCTTATTTTTCAAAGGCTGTCACTGCCTTTTTGAAGTAGGTGATCACTAAACCCAATATGAATTAAGGAAAATAAGAAGAATTAAATTGACTCCCAGAGTGACAGAGGCCACTCTTGCTGCATTTGGTTTTATAGCCTATTTCCTCTGCAATGCAATCTATGAAAGGGTTTACATGGAAAGAAATACCCCTTGATTTTAAATTAATGCATTATCTCAATAGACAGTTTCTTAAATTTACAGCATTCACTGTTGTCCCTCACTGTTTTTTGGTACTAGGGGGCAAATGTTCTTTCATTAAGAATTCAAGAATTGTTTTAAAAGCACAGTTAAAATTTTGTAGTTTAAAGGACAACAGAAAACAGGGAACTTACCCTGTTTTGAAAGCTCTTATTTACTCTGCACAACAACCCAGGCAGGTAGACTCAGGAGGCTTCATGAGGGTTAAATACCTTGAGATGACAGAGCTGGGAAGTGAAACCAGATTGGTGATGTTCAAATAACTCTGTAATAAAACAATCCAAATTTAATTGATCAGCTTTAAAAAAATTAAAAGTGAGATAATATCTCTATCTGAGATGATGTAAACATTTTCTATTAGTTTTAGTATGTCTGTTTGTGTTTTGGGAGCAATCTTTGTATTTACTTTAGTAACCATCAAATTGTTGGGTGGCAATAAGAAAACAGAATAAGCACAACTTCAAAAGCATTCCTTTGTAAAGGAAACTACCTATGAGAAAATGCTATGCAAAAATCACCATAGTCAACAAATTGTAGGACTCAAAATCGAGACAGTGACGTTAAACCGTAACACCCATTGCACAGATATTAATTAAAACCACTGATGTGTATTGAGTGCCTTTAGGTGCTATGCGCTATTTCAGAAGTTTTATATGTACAAATTCATTTTAACCTATAACAACTTATGGGGTAGCTATGATCATCCCAATTTTATATAAATATTACAGTACATGGTTTGAGAAACAAATGGAAACAATGAGATGAGATAGTTGGAAATGAGGTCATCAGAACTTACACTTAGAATATTAATTTTATTAGAGCAGAAGTTTTGTTTTATTGTTTTATTCCACGTGCCAAAAATGGTACCTGGCATGTAGTACTAATAGTGACAATGACAATACAGATGATGATGATGATGGCAACTATGAGGATAATGATTACAACAATCACTATTTATCGTCTTGTTGCCTACTCAGCAGCACTTTATACAAGTTAACTCATTAATCTCCACAGGAACCCAGGGAGGTATGTATCATTATTATCCCATTTTACAGGTGATGAAACAGTTAACTAACCTTTCTAAGGTCACATGGGTAGAATCTGAACCTAACTCGGCTGGTGCTAGAATCTGTGTTTTTAAATGTGCTTAATAAATATTCAGTGAATATTACAGTAGTAATTCTTCAAGTATTGAATTCTGCTTCAGAGAAAAGTATACCCCATTGAACAATAGTCAAATCTCTTTAGTAGATAGGTGATATATCAACAGATGACTGATTGATATGATATGAAGATAGATAGAGAGAGAGATAGATAGACAAGCAATGAATATATAGTTAAGAAACTAGACTCTAGACACAAAATATTAGGGTTTGAATTTTGCCACCACAACTTTCTAGCTATGTAAACTTGAGCAAGGGACTTTTCTATAAGGTAGCAATTATTGTAGTATCAATCTCACGGGGTACCTATCAGGATTTCAAGAGGTTTTATATAAAGTGCTGAAAACAGTACCTGATAAATATGAAGAGTTCCATAAATGTTAGCTATCATTATATTTGTATATGTGAGATGATGTATTATGACCCCCCCAGATAGATACCTCACCTCAGATAGATACCTGAGGTGAGAATGAATTTTTTTCAAAGGACTGTTATAAAAGACTGTTTCCATTCATAGCTTAATAGCAAGTCCACTGAATTGTGAAGGGAGATGAATGGTAGGGTTGGCCGTATGGGGGAAGGGCTGTGCAAACCTGCCTTTATTTATATAAATATCTAAATATTTTAGAATGCAGAATTTTATTTTAATTAAGACATTAAAATCTGCCTCTCAGAGAAGAGAAAATAAACCTTCCATATCAACCCTTTAATTTGGTTCTGTAGACCCCCAGCTCATATGAGGTTTAAAGGATCTCTGGAAGAGGAGTTTTAAAGTCAGTAGGTATGTGTGTTCCAAATTGAACACTAAAACTTAAGATAACTCTATTCCAGACAAAATGAATACCTTAGAGGGTAAAGAGGAATTTTATGGCTTGCGTTTAAAAGGAGAGGGTATACTGGGCCACTGCTAAGCAGCCAAAGCCTTTGTCCAAATTTTACAAAGGCTCCCCTTCTTCTGGCTGGAGGACACACTGTGCCAGGGCCTGTGGCACGGCGAACAGCATTCAGACTAGATTTCAGTCCTAGCTCATCCCTGTGACCAAGTGTTCTTTTGAGCAACCTACCTAACAGAATAAATTGACCCAAATGAAGATGGATATCAGGATACGAAATGAGAATTTTATTTCTCTGTGTTATTTAGATCTCCTTCAAATTCATCTAATTCATGCTCTGTTTTCTTTCCTATGCCCCTGGCATAATTGCAAAGATATTATTCCATCAACCTTATGGGAAAAAAATAACTAGATGTTAATGTAAGTTCGGAGATGGATGGGTACAAAGATTGGACTAAACAATTTAGTCCGACCTCTATATTTTCCAGATGAGGAAACTGTCACTCAGACCCCAAATAGGCATTAAATTCGTATTATAAGGTTAGCACTTCTGAGGATATGTAATCCAGATGTGGCTGACCCCTGTTCTTAGAAGATTTAGGGACCACTGGACCTAGAGAATTTCTTTTGTGGATATAGTCAACAGCCACCTGTAATGTGAAAAAAGAAAATAAAGAAAATAAAAGGTCTAGAAATTTATTATGGATAGCGTATTTCAAATACATATGAATTTTAATCAGCTTCTGCCTTATTTATTTTGGATACAGCCTGATTTTTTCCATAGCTATATATAGATTTGTATTTATTGAATGCTGGGTATTCAGAGACTCTGCATGGGAAACCTGAAGGACAGACAGTAGCCTGGTTTTCCTTTCTATCTGACCACTTACTTGGTAAGTTCTTACTATTCTCACTATCAGTAGAATAGTACAGAGCCTATGGTACCTGTAGACCCTAAGCTACACTTGACATGAGGAAAGCAGCTATGAAATATAAAATAGAGCCTCTACCAGATTTCTACAATTATAATTGCAAGAGTTCTGTGATTATCCTTTCCCTCCTTATAGGGCCTGTTGGTGAATCATGAGATGTCCTAGACAACCATTTCCACACTTTTACAATACAACGCTTTCCTTATTGTTTTCCCGTAGAAATCTCCTCACTTACAAGAACTTCCTTACTCTTCTCACCTATGTCACTGTCCCAATTGCTTTGAGTGATGTTATGTCGGATATATATCTCCTTTCCCACTCTTGTCCACACTGGAGCTCCATGTTGAGGCTAGACTTCTAGGAACTGGGCAGTGTCTGGCAGAGGCAAGATGAGAAGCCTTCAATTTCTTTTACAAAGACTTTTTTTTTTTAACCTTGATTTTTCCACCTTGGGTTGTGACTTCACAGAGGGGAGTCTCATGTTACAGCACTGAGATCCCCACTCTGCCCTTTGACAGTTGCCATGTGGGACCCATGGTCAGCTGGGGCCTCTTGCCTCAGGCAGGGACTTTATTTCACTTTCTATCTTCCACAGCAGCTCTGTTCCTGTGCTGGCCAGGTTCCCTGCCCTGGTTTTCATACTGCAACCTTTTTCCTCTGGGATTCTTGTGACTCATAAAAACAGCCTCTAATTCAGGCACTTTTCCTAGCAGAGAAACAAAAAAGACAGACATGGACTTTTTTGTTGTTGTTGAGCAGCATTAACAGTTTCAGGAGCAACAAATCTTTCTCAGAAGATGATCTACCTTTTAAAACCCTGAAGTTAAAGAATTACCACAGGAAGAATGGGGATGGTAACTGTAGGAAATCAGGATAAGTGTGAGTGAATGCCTTGGCCACCGAGGCCTCAGGCAGCTGCCAGTGTCCAACAGGTCAAGAGCACCCATGAACCTCTGATCAAAGACCTTCTGCTGTAAATCATAGCTCCACAATGCTAGTTGTCTCCCCTGAGTTCTCACCTATACATATACTGTTGGTTTCTTCTTTCCATCCTCTGTAAAAGGCACCCTAATGTATCTCATGTTCTTGCTTTAGCCCACAGTGAGACCTCTTCCGTGGAATGCCATGGAGTCCTCTCTCTTTCCCTAGGTCAACAAGTAGAAATTCACACGTCCTCAAGACCCAAGTTCTTTCTAACAACACATCTGCTTTCTCACATTATTACTGTCTTTAGACCCTACCTTTCTGCTTGGTAGGTTCAAAATCAGCTACTAAGGGGACTTGCAAACAATCTTTAATTCTTCTTCATGCACTTTCATCCCGTAATGCCTAGGGGACTAATGAACTTCAAGAACAGCCAAAATTGAATTATAGATTTTCCTCTAGTAATAACTGTGTAACTCTAATAATAACTATGATAGCAGAGTATTATTATTATTATTATACTTTAAGTTCTAGGGTACATGTGCACAACGTGCAGGTTTGTTACATATGTATACATGTGCCATGTTGGTGTGATGCCCCATTAACTCGTCATTTACATTAGGTATATCTCCTAATGCTATCCCTCCCCACTCTTCCCACCCCATGACAGGCCCCGGTGTGTGATAATCCCCTTCCTGTGTCCAGGTGTTCTCATTGTTCAATTCCCACCTATGAGTGAGAACATGCGGTGTTTGGTTTTCTGTTCTTGCAATAGTTTGCTGAGAATGATGGTTTCCAACTTCATCCATGTCCCTACAAATGACATGAACTCATCCTTTTTTACAGCTGCATAGTATTCCATGGTGTATATGTGAAACATTTTCTTAATCCAGTCTGTCATTGATGGACATTTGGGTTGGTTCCAAGTCTTTGATATTGTGAATAGTGCTGCAATAAATATATGTGTGCATGTGTCTTTATAGCAGCATGATTTATAAACCTTTGGGTATATACCCAGTAATGAGATGGCTGTGTCAAATGGTATTTCTAGTTCTAGATCCTTGAGGAATCGCCACACTGTCTTCCACAATGGTTGAACTAGTTTACATTCCCACCAACAGTGTAAAAGTGTTCCTATTTCTCCACATCCTCTCCAGCACCTGTGGTTTCCTGACTTTTTAATGATCACCATTCTAACTGGTGTGAGATGGTATCTCATTGTGGTTTTGATTTGCATTTCTCTGATGGTGAGTGGTGATGAGCATTTTTCATGTGTCTGTTGGCTGCATAAATGTCTTCTGTTGAGAAGTGTCTCTTCATATCCTTCACCCACTTTTTGATGAGGTTGTTTGTTTTTTTTCCTGAAATTTTATTTAAGTTCTTTGTAGATTCTGGATATTAGCTCTTTGTCAGATGAGTAGATTGCAAAAATTTTCTCCCATTCTGTAGGTTGCCTGTTCACTCTGATGATAGTTTCTTTTGCTAATTAGTTTAATTAGATCCCATTTGTCAATTTTGACTTTTGTTGCCATTGCTTTTGGTGTTTTAGTCATGAAGTCCTTGCCCATGCCTGTGTCCTTAATGATATGCCTAGGTTTTCTTTTAGGGTTTTTATGGTTTTAGGTCTAACATTTAAGTCTCTAATCCATCTTGAATTAATTTTTGTGTAAGGTGTAAGGAAGGGATCCAGTTTCAGCTTTCAACATATGACTAGCCAGTTTTCCCAGCACCATTTTTTAAATAGGGAATCCTTTCCCCATTTCTTGTTTTTGTCAGGTTTGTCAAAGATCAGATGGTTGTAGACATGTGGTATTATTTCTGAGGGCTCTGTTCTGTTCCATTGGTCTATATGTCTGTTTTGGTACCAGTACCATGCTGTTTTGGTTACTGTAGCCTTGTAGCATAGTTTGAAGTCAGGTAGCATGATGCCTCCAGCTTTGTTCTTTTGGTTTAGGATTGTCTTGGTAATGCAGGCTCTTTTTTGGTTCCATATGAACTTTAAAGTAGTGTTTTCCAATTCTGTGAAGAAAGTCATTGGTAGTTTAATAGGGATGGCATTGAATCTATAAATTACCTTGGGCAGTATGGCCTTTTTCACGATATTGATTCTTCCTATCCATGAGCATGGAATGTTCTTCCATTTGTTTGTGTCCTCTTTTATTTCATTGAGCAGTGGTCTGTAGTTCTCCTTGAAGAGGTCCTTCACATCCATTGTAAGTTGGATTCCTAGATATTTTATTCTCTTTGAAGCTATTGTGAATGGGAGTTCACTCATGATTTGGCTCTCTGTTTGTCTGTTATTGGTGTATAAGAATGCTTGTGATTTTTGCACATTGATTTTGTATCCTGAGACTTTGCTCAAGTTGCTTATCAGCTTAAGGAGATTTTGGGCTGAGACAATTGGGGTTTTCTAAAGATACAATAATGTCATCTGCAAACAGGGACGATTTGACTTCCTCTTTTCCTAATGGAATACCCTTTATTTATTTCTCCTGCCTGATTGCCCTGGCCAGAATTTCCAACACTATGTTGAATAGGAGTGGTGAGAGAGGGCATCCCTGTCTTGTGTCGGTTTTCAAAGGGAATGCTTCCAGTTGTTGCCTATTCAGTATGATATTGGCTGTGGGTTTGTCATAAATAGCTCTTATTATTTTGAGATACGTTCTATAAATACCAAATTTATTGAGAGTTTTTAGCATGAAGCACTGTTGAATTTTGTCAAAGGCCTTTTCTGCATCTATTGAGATAATCATGTGGTTTTTGTCTTTGGTTCTGAAAACAGAGTATCTTTCTGTCATCTGTTTAGAGGTAGGAACCATGTTGTATGTTATCATGTGACACATGAGCACATAGTAGACATTCAGTGGAATGACAAGTGGTGGGTATTCACCTATGACTGTGATTTATAGTCTTGGAACTCAAAGGAAGAGTTCCCATTTAGTGGAAGCTCTTCTTCAGGCTCAAGGATATGTGTGGAAGAACTGGCAGAGAGAAGTCCTTCCAGCAGGATCAGATTTCATCCTTGTTCTCTTGGGGGAAGGTGATGCACCTAGTTTCCCCTGGGATTTTTTGATTTCAGAGTTAGGCCACAGAAACTGATTTTCATCAACCCATCTATTATGTACTATAACAGTGTCTGCTTTTTGTTAAAGTCTTTTTCATGTGTACTAAACATGTATCAATACCAGATGCTCTGGAGAAGTTTCATCATATGCAGATGCCTCTATCATATCTTAGAGAGGTTAGGTCATTGTAATGTGCACGACTAGACTTTCAAAAGTAGAATCAAGGTACATAAAAAGCAAAATTCTCAGTAACTCTGATTGACCCTGTAAAAGGTAATAAAACAAAAATCAATTCAGCAAACTTAGAAGATTGAAAAGAAACAAATTAAGACCTACAAAAGGACTTTATTTTCAACACCAGTCACTCTGAGAGTTTGTTTGGCATGCTAAGCAAATGTCAGTGGTTGGCAAGGTGAGGGTAATTGTCATTGCCTTTCTCTGAAGTTCTTTCTACCAATGATAAATAAAAAGAAAGGGAAAGAAAAACAGATTGTAAATAAGCCTAAAGCTAATAGTGCATCCTCAGGGCCCTTAGTATTATTAAATCATATAATGCTTGACCAGAAATAATAAGAAAACTTTGTACCCAAACACTTAAAAAATTGAGAAAATAACTCCAGTAAAATCAAGAGACTTACCCAAGATCACACAGTCACACCAGTAGTCTGTGACAGATATAGTAGCTGGGTCAGAGACTTCAGGTGGTAGTGCTTTTTCTCATACACCAGCCTGTAATTTCAGCTAAACACAGTCTGCCAAAATGTTTCATGTTAAGAAAGATGGCCTACCATAAAGCAAGACTGGAAGGAAATAAAACTTACCTCAGGGTAACAGTGTTTACCTCAGGGAAGTATAACTGGGATGGGGAAAGAAATTATCCTTTATACAATTTTAAATTGTTTTGTCTATAAGCATGTTTAAATTTTGTTATTAAAAACTCAATTTAGGCTGGATACGGTGGCTCAGGTCTGTAATCCCAGCACTTTGGGAGGCTGAGGTGGACAGATCACTTGAGGCCAGGAGTCTAAGACCAGCCTGGCCAACATAATGAAACCCCACCTCTACTAAAAATACAAAAATTAGCCAGGCGTAGTGTCATGATCCTGGAATTCCAGCTACTCGGGAGGTTGAGACAGGAGAGTCGCTTGAACCTGAGAGGCGGAGGTTCCAGTGAGCCAAGATCACACCACTGCACTCCAGCCTGGGTGACAGAGCGAGATTTTTGTCTCAAAAAAAAAAAAAAAAATTAAAAATCTCCCATTAGGCTCACAATTTCAATCATAAGTATGCACTCAAGAGAAATGAAAACATGCATCCATACAAAGCTTGTATACAAAGGTTCATAGCAGCATTGTTCATAATAGCCAAAATACGGAAACAACCCAAATGCCCATCAGCTGATTAATGGATAAATAGTATATGGTATGTCTTTATAATTGAATGGAATATTATTTAACCAGAAAAAAGAATGAACTACTGATACATGTTACACATGGATAAACCATGAAAAGATTATGCCAAGTAAAAGAAGCCAATTGCAAAGAGTCACACCTTGCATGATTCCTTTTCTGTGAAATGTCAACAATAGGCAAATAAATCTGTAGAGTCAGAAAACAGATTAGTGATTGCCTAGGGCTAGAGGGAGAGGCGATGGGAATTAGGAGATGCTGGGATTTCTTTGGGAGATTATGCAAATGTTTTAAAAGTTGACTGTAATGATGGTAACAAATATATTAAATTCTGTAAATATACTGTAAATTCTGTAAATATACTAAAAACCACTGAACAATGCACTTTAGGTGACTTTACTATAGGTAAATTATATCTCAATAAAGCTTACTTAAAATTCTTACTTAAAAGTTAAATAATTTATATAGCAATAGTGACATTAATACTATGTCCTTATAGCATCCAATATTCAGATAAAAATAATAAAAAATAATTTTAAAAAGTTTTAATCTGTCTATGAAAGATTATTCAAATAAATTATTCAGAAGATTCAGAGGTTTTCAGATTTTTACATTTTTAACATGGTTATAGTTCTCATTTACTAACTACTTTTTATTTGGTGTTCTGCAAAAATAATCACTAATCCTAACAACAAATCTATACAGTAGGTATTTTTATTTCTATTTCACTGATAAAAATGATACCTAGCAGAGCTGAGATTTCAACCTAGCTTTGTTTGCTTTTACTGTACTACAATCATCATTCCGTTACATAAAAATAATCCTTAATACTCTCCTTCCCAGACAGAAGAGTTGTCTACACTATATCCTCTTTCTTATAACCCATTTACTCCTCAGAGAACTGGAGCTGAAGTTCTGCCCCCAGCCCTCCAGTGAATTCATTTGCACCAAGGTCACCAAGATTCTTTGTTTCTAAATCCACTGGAAACTTTTCAGTCCCTATCCAATCTTGTTTTTCTCTACACTTGCTCTGTTGCTTGTTACTTCGTGAAACTTTTTTTTCATTAGACATCTCCTTTTCTGCTTGTCCTTTATGTGTCTGTTTCACCCAGTGATTCCTTCCTTCTCTTCCTACTCTGCACACCCACCTGAGTGGAACACATCCACACCCACAAATCTGATTTTAAACTGTGTGCCTACGTCTCTCATTTCTATATCTACAATCAGATCTTGACTCCAGACATACATACCTACTGGATATTGATCCTCAAATGCTCTGAAGCACATCAAAAAGTATGTTCATTACACTTACCATTCAGATTGTTGTCTCTTGTTAAATACACTGTCTAATGACTATCAACAGTGTGGGGTAGCATTTAAGGGCATGTGCTTGAGTTCAGATCCTGGCTCTACTCACTAGCTGTGTAATCTCGTTATGCCTTAGTTTCCTTATCCATAAAATGAGAATTTTTAAAAATGTATTCATCTCATAGGATAATAATGAGGGTAAATGAGTTTATACATAAAAAGCGTTTGGCCCATGGTAAGCTAAGTACTTCTGTGGAAAAGAGATCAGAGATCAAGTTAAGGCAAATCAGCAGGAGGAATCTAGAAAAACATCTTGGTGTTATAACGATCTCTGTGTCTTGGTCCATTTGCGTTGCTGTAAAGGAACACCTGTAGCCGGAGAATTTATAAGAAAAGAGGTTTATTTGGCTTTCAGTCCTGCAGGCTGTACAAGAATCATGATGTCAGCATCTACTTCCAGCAGAGGGGAGCCAGCATCACATGGTGAGAGGAAGAGAGAAAGAAAGAAGGGAGATGCCAGATTCTTTTTAACAGCCAGATCTTGCAGGAACTAACAGTGAAAACTCACTCAATCTCCCAAAAACCGCCCCAAGCCATCATGAGAGATCTGCCCCCACAACCAAAACACCTCTGCCAGGCCCCACCTCCAACACTGGGGGATGAAATTTCAACATGAGACTCGGAAAGGACAAATATCCAAACTATATCACCAAGCATCCTATCTATATATCTTTAATACCTCTTGAGTGATTTTTCTGCAATCTTTCCATATTATCTCCAGTCTAGATCCAGCTAGAGTCATTGCTTATCTGAAGTATTTACCAACTCGTTTTCACCTCAGTCTCTGTGCACCTGCAATTCATTGTCCACACTGTAGCCCTTGTGGAGCCTTCTGCATTGCAAATCTCGTTGTCATTGACTTGATTAATCTTTCACTCCCATCACCTGTCTTTCAGTCATATCAGTTCTTCTTTCAGTTCACAGGAAAAAAACAAAAAAAAAAGTCTGCCTTTCTTTGAGGTCCTTACTTATGCTTCCATTTTGAAACTCCTCCTTCCTCTCTTAATGGGCACACATACCATTCACCCGGCCACCTCATTGCCAGCTCCCACAAAGAGGTCTGTTCACATGAGTAACTGTTAATAAGCCCAAGAAATGTGTTTTCGGTGGTGCCACCAGAAACCCCTCCCTGAAGTTCTCAGCCTGGGTGAAGGGACTTCCTCCATCCTTCCAAAGTTATAGAAATTAGCCTACAATACTATTATTAATTACTTGATTTCCATGCCTGCCTTATCAACTAGACTGTGAGACTCTTGCATTCAAGGACTCTGTTTTAATTATGTTCTCTATCCCTAGTGCCAGCAATGTGCCTGGAAAGTATTAAGTTACTGGTTTTTTAAGCAATAAAAAAAATTTAAATCATTATTCATTTATTTATTCCCATAAGAGCCCTATATTTGGTGATCCTATAAAATGCTCTGTGCTTTCAACTGAGAATACAAAGATAAATTAGACTTAGTTCTTTTCTGAAGAGACTCCCAATCTAACAGAGACCACAGCAGACAGGAAAACAATTAGCATTCGGTACAAAGGTGCTATAATCGAGGGCATATGCTGACAGGGTATCAAGAATGGAATATGTTAATTTATTAACATGATTAAAATGAGAGAAATTAAGGGATGTTTACACACACACACAGATTGACACTGAGAAGTCTGTGGGATATTAACTAATGGCGTCAGGTGACTACATTCAATTTGAATTGAACTAGAGATAGAAACCTCTCTTGGACATAATTATAGCCCTCACTGCCTTATTTTTCCCACTATTTAAATTGCCTCCTTATCCAACCTTTGACAAAGCCACGGGCATACTATAAAATATTCTATCTGTGTAATTCCAGCACTCATGGATGTTCTCTCAGTGTTTTCCCAAATTCAAGTCCATAATGTTGAGCTGGTTCATGGCCAAATTTCAGCTGGCTTGGGGCAAAAAGAAAGAAAAGAAGAACTTTGCAATGTACACATACAAATATCAGTATTGGGTTGCCCATTGTCCTTCCTTGGGAAGAATCCTTCCTGAGATTGCAATCTCCCTTTAATTTTGGTGTTAGAAATATTTTATGAAATTATGGTGATGATAGATAGTAGATATTATGTTCACAGGCTTCATTTACAAAAGTAAAAGGTGGATTTGTCTTCAGGATTTTTCATTAAAATCATTCCTGTCACTGTGTGTTCTTGATGCAGCCCCCAGTCACCCTCTTGAAATCAGCTAGCACTCTCTTCACGGTGCCATTTTTTGTACACTCAAGCACAACCTTTGGTAGACACTGTGAACGTCTGATTGGTTTTGACTGTGGGCCCTCTGTTTTCAAAAGCCCTTGGATCTAGGTTTTGCAACCTGCAGTCCAGACACATTAGGGACCCAAACAAGACATCTTAAATATAATAACCCAGTAATAAGTTGGATGATTACTAGACATACAAGTCATCATCAATCATGTTACTTTAATGTTACTTTTTGGTTTGTATGATGTCACTGGCAATTTTTCATATGTCTCCATTTGACAAAGAAAAATTCACATAATTTTGACGATATTTTCATTTTTTCTTTGTTTCCTTTTTTTCTATAGCTGGGTTGTATGACAGCCTTCATATGCTGATAGCCCCTCAGCAAGTGAGAGTGTATAAGTGCAAATATGATTGCCATTTTGCTCTTGTGTTTTATTTGTTGCTGTTTCAATAATTCTTTTTTTCCCATTGCTCTAAACTGCTTATGTTATAACCTTTGGGGTAGGAATTAACAAGTTATCTGTACAGCTTTCAAAACACCAAAATAAGAAAACACTTTTTGTAATTGCACTGTCAAAAAAAAAAAATGGTTTTCTTTTAGTAACAGGCATAAAGAATGTCATTGTATTCCCTAAGGGTTTTTTTCCTCTAAATTGATCCCTCACTATTTTAGTTGATTCATTGTACAATGCTAGTTTTATTAGAGAACATTTTTTGTAGCTCTGATCCTGCTAAATAGAAAAATAAAGTGATTTAATAACTCCATATTATTAAATGTTACGAGGCTAACATTGAAATGGAGTTGAGAATTACAGAGGCAACAGAAGCCAGCAGTAACACATGAGATGGACAGTTTTGCTGTAAAACCAGCATTCTTAAATGTCAGTCATTAACACTGTGTATACGGAGGAGCTGATCTGTACTACAAAGGAAAAATCCCACACATTAAAAAATAATGAAAGAAAAAAAAACCTTAGTTCACAGAAACACTCAATCTATGACAAGTTACATGAGGAGTAGAAAATTATGGGTTTAGGCTGTTAATTTTGCTAATATGAAACTGTACCCTGAAGGAAAAAATAACTATGTTAAAAGCAATATAGAATGATAATTATTTTTGATTATACCCAATCCTACACCTTTGCCTTGGATTGTCATTAATTGACTTCTCAATTCAGGCAGTTCTCTCTATTGTCAGCTTCATTCCCCTGCTCCTTCCTCTCTCTGCCTCTACCCTTGCTATTCCTCTATACTGAGCTGCTTTTCCCATCCTTCTTTGGTTTCCATAATTGTATCAGTATAAGAAAATGTAGCTCAAGTATTTATTATTTCCATGACTTTTTTCCTGAACACTTCTACCTTTGTGAGTGCCTATCTTCTTTGGAGTCATATCGTGTTTTGCCTACTGTAGGCCAAACCATTATTGCTTGATTAAAGATTACTTTCTGTTATTGGCAAATCATTAATTTCTGTGGTCTTGTCTCATTAACTATATTAATGTAAACCTCTTGAATATAGAGGCCCTTGATGTCAATTTGTTGGTATCCCCATAAAAGTAGAATAGTGCCAAACACATAGTGGGTTCTCAAATGTTCAGTGTGTCATCTTTAATAATCATCACGACAATGATAGCTGTCGGGGGATGAAGAGCAACTGAAATGTCTTCTCAAAGTACCTGTACGAAAACCACATTTTTCTCTAAGTTAAAATAGCTGTACTTTTTCCTTGAATAATCTTTTAAGTTTTTAAATTGTCAATAATTGTACATATTCATGAAGTACAGTGATGTTTCTATACATATAATATATAGAGATCAGGTTAGCATATCCATCATCTCAAGCATTTATAATAAGTTTGTCTTGGGAACATTTAATATTTTCCTTCTAGCTATTTGAAACTATATATTATTATTAAATGTAGTCATTCTACAGTGCTATAGGACATTAAATTGAAATAACAAAGAAAACAAGTTCTCCACAGTGCTTCCAGGACCTGTTCATTTGATGTTCATGTCTCACAGGACCTTGACTTCTTTAGGAGAAGAAAAGTTAAACCTTAATGAAAGCACTGACTGACTATTAATCAAATATTTTCTTAGTTCCAAAAGTTGTCAGCTTTGAGGTCATTTTATGTCAATTTGACGACTCTAAAACTCTTCTCCCTTAAAACCAAAATTCTTGTGTCACAGCATAGTGTATCCGCACTTTTGCAATGCACATTAACTTCTCAAATAGTCTGTTAGAGCGCTCAGCAGCTGCAATTCTCCTACAGGTTTGACACCTTTTCAGTCCAACTTTTCAATGTAGTCTACACTCCACTTCACTTGGTTGATTTACTCTGCTGGGTTTATTACTGAACTGTTCATTTAATTTAATGACTAACAAAAGACTGAGATAAAATTCTTTGTCCTGTTTTTAGAGCCTAGCATAATTAGACACATCTCCCACATCTTCAGATAGCAAATTTAATTAGAATCTCCAGTGGATCACTTTCTAGGGCAGGAACAGGACATGGAAACATTGAAGCTGCTTCCCTGGAACGGAGGAAGAGTCTTCCCAGGCTTTCTTTGTATTGACCTGTATCAAATGTTTCAGGGGAAGATTGGACAGAAGATAAGCCTGTGATGTATTCAAACCCTTGAGCAATATCATCTCCAGGGATCAAAGTCCTTTTCCCTCAACCAGTAATCATTTGATGAAGCATAACAATTAATGACCCTTGGAGTTTCTCAGTTGGTCCTGCATAAGTCTCTCCTTTTTCAGATATTTAATATCTCCCCATTTCATTTCATCATAAATTTAAAATTTGAAATGGACATCAGTAATTTTGAAAAGTTAAACACTTATTTATTTTATGACAATCCATAGTTTCTCTGCCTTCTCCCTTTTTACTGCTGTATTATATGACCTTATAACTTTTCCCAAACGGACTCTGCTTTCTTGCTATTCACCAGGGTGGATGTAAGTGAGGCCTTCGACAGTGGCTTCCATTGTCAGTTGCAGTGCTACCAGTCCAGCATGGTATGATACTCAGTTTACCGCCAGGAATTATTATACTTATTTCCCTGATTAATTACTATTTGCAAGAACCTTGCAGCTGGATGAAATCAAAGAGTGTTAGCACTGAAAGGAGTCTCAGACATTAATTGTTTCAGTACTCTCCATTACACAAATGGGAAAACAGTCCCACAAAAGGGAAAATGGCCTGCCCAAGGTTGTGTAGCAACTTAGTAATAAATGCCCTACTAGAACAAAGGTCTTGTTCCTTTCACTCCAATTGTTGTTATAGCACTCTACACTGAAATCTCTTGAATAGCGTATGGCATAAAACCTTGTATTTCCTTTCATTCTTTCAGGGTGATACTCACTGAGGCAAGGATGCAAAGCTGCATATGAGGGCTGGGCATGATAGCTCAAGCCTGTGATCCTGCACTCTGGGAGGCTGAGACGGGAGAATTGCTTGAGCCAGGAGCTCAAGAATAGCCTGGGCACATAGCAAGACCTCATCTCTATGAAAAAAAAAAGTTTTAAATAGGCTGGCATGCTGGCACAGGCCTGTAGTCCTAGCTACTGGGGAGGTCAAGGTGGGAGAATCACTTGAGCCTAGGAGCTTGAGGTTACAGTGAGCTGTGATTGCACCACTCTGCTACAACCTGGGTGACAGTAAGACCCTGTCTCTTAAAAAAAAAAAAATGCTGCATATTGAGTCGCTTCCTTTGGCCAGTGGTCTACTCTAACAGTCATGTGCAATAATCTTTAATTCAACAAATACTTATTGAGCAAATAAGTGTTTACTCTGCTAGGAATGGCTCAGTTAGACAATTGCGGGAAGGTAAAAAAGGATACTACATTTGACCTCTAAGACAAATACTAATGGTGGGTGTGAGGTAGATGAAAAATATGCTCTCTTTTTGTATGTGTGTATGTGTATGTACATGCATGCGAATGCTCGTGTGTGAGCATGCATACATGCTCGTGTGTATGGAGAGAGAGAGAGAAAGAGAAAAGAGACAGTCATAATCAATACAGGGTGCTTCAGGAGGTGGTGAGAAGAGAAAGATCTCAAGTGTTCAGAGGAAGGTTAACATAGTAGGAAGACAAAGATGGTCTCCAAGGCTGAAAAAAAAAAAAAAAAAAAAGAAGGTGAAATGACTTGAATAAAGGAACAGAGATGAGAAGGCATCTATGAACTCATTCACTTATTCACACACGTAGTGATCATTCATTAAACGCTTATTCTTTGCCAGATGGCAGTAAGTATAGGGATACTTAGATGAAAAAAAAATGCTTTCTGATCTCAGGGGATCCACACTCTAGACCAAACTTCTAACACTTTATTGTGCACGAGAAGCAACATTTCCGATGAGCTCTCAGGAGATGCTAATGTTGAAGCTACTTGAATTGCACTTTAAAGACCAATAAACTTGCTTATAAAATGATGATTATAATGTAACATGACAGTTGCCATAATGGAGATAAGCTGCTTGGGAAGCTGAAGAGGGATGGTCACTTGAGCTTAGGCAAGGGTGCCTTGGGAACGGAGAGTGGAGGTGCTGGTGGCAGTTGTCTAGATGCGCTTGAAGGGGTGTGCAAAGCAGCAGCAGACAAGGCTGAAACAATAAACTAGAACTGTATATAAAATGGAGGGCCTTATATGCCAGGGCAGAAAGGAACTTAGCTTGCTTATGAACTTCTTGCCACATTTCCTGAGTGTGATTTTTCTTCCTTTACCAGTAGTGTCAGAAAGAATTAATAATTATAATATTAATAATAAGAATTGATCATTATTGAGCACGGTGATGGGCCAGCGCTGTGCTAAACTTGTTACATACATGAGCTCATTTGATCTCACAAGCATCCTATCAAGTAAGTCATTATCCTTCCCATCCTATTATGCTGTTATTATCCTCTTTTTCAGAATTAAAAAACAAAAATAGTGAAGCTTAGGGTATCTGGATATTTGAAAATAACTCTTTGTCACTCCAGGGCTGCTATCATTCTAATTTACTCAGTGCGAACCAAAGGAAGGTCACATGATCTTGTAGTCTCAATTCTATTCTCTATTATTTTTGTATTTTCTATATACCTCTGCTATCATACTATATAGTAATTTGTTTACCTGCCCATATTCCTCACTATGCTGTTTTATTCCTATTGTATTCCCCAATGTTTGGGATATAGTAGGTGTTTGATGATTAACTGTATTCTAATTCTCCTAGAATGTGATCCTTCTATTTTCTTTCCTGCCTTCTTCTCAAGATGTTTCTCCCACATTAAATGTTCTCTCATTTCTTCTTTCTCATGCTGTTTCTCCCATATTAAGTGTTCACTGTTTAAAACAGTCTTCACGTCGACAACTTCAGTGTGAGATCTTCAAATGCCATCTCCTACATGGAGCCTTTTCTGATTCTTCCTCTGCAGACCTTGGAAGAAACTGGCTCTTCCTTCTTAGCAATTTCATAGTATTTTTCTGGTACCTCTCTTATTGTACTTTTATCTTATATTAGGCATGTATAGTAATTTCTGTGCTTATTCTATGTCACTGTTAAACTTGAAAGTCCCTTGCAGAAGGAGTAAGCCCTGATAATGTGGTTATTAAGTGGTTAACTTTTGGAGCCATACTGACAAGGGATATTTTTAGGCTTTTTTTTGTTTGGTTGGTTGGTTTTTGTATTGTTTGTTGGTTTCCAGTATCTTTGCTTATTGACCCAATTACCTTGGTGAAGTTTCTTAACCTCAATGAGATTCATGTGTAAAGTGTGGGAGTAACGTTTACCTCGAAGGTTATCTGGAGAATTAAGTGGCACATATGAAGTGCTTTGCATTGCCTACGTAGTAAGCACTTGATACATGGATGATATTGTTGGTGTCATTTGTGTTCTACCCACATCACACTACTCTCTCCAAAAGTAGAAGCTAATAATATTTTGGAATAGATGGATGAATGAATGAGTGATCAACTTTCTTATGAGGCTTACCTCCTCTACCATATTGTAAACAGTTATATTATACTGTTTTCTGTGCTCCCCTATCTTCCAAACTATGTACGTATGTTTTTATTAAATATCAAAATCTTGGCCAGGTGCGGTGGCTCATGCCAGTAATCCCAGCATTTTGGGAGACTGAGGTGTGTCTGTGTGTGTGTGTGTGTGTGTATGTGTGTGTGTGTGTGAGAGAGAGAGAGAGAGAGAGAGACATCTAATATAGCAATCTTCCAATTGGCAAGCTGGAAACTTAAATTTACTCCTAACAAAACACAACTGTTAACAAAACTATTTCCAACTTTTATTTTGTGAGCTTTTACAGTGCAAAACTATATAATTGTACTAAAATTATTTCTTTAAAGGGGAAATTTGCGTATCAAAATTTATTTGACCCACTCTATCTATCACACAGCTGCATAACAGTATGTTGATAATGTACAAATGGCTTATGGCAAAGATGAATTAGACCATTAAGATATAAAAAGCAACAACCCATCAAAAGATGATAATGAAAGTTCAATGGGGGCATTTAGGGTATTTAGTGAGTAGAAGTGCTTAACAATAAATTAGGCAAAATGTTTCAAATTAGTTGATTCTCAATGAGTGGTCCATAAAACATATATGTAAGCAAGAATGACCACGGTAAACATATCTGCTTATCCACTACACTGGTTATCATCTGTTTTGCTAAAAGCTTTGGAGAACAAAGTAGACCTCATCCCTTTGTGTGAGTCTCTGTAATATGGAAGACATACCATATATAAGCCATCACAGGATTCCTCAGTTAGTTGTACAATTAACATAAATTGTGATAAGTGCTACAAAGGAAAAGACTAGAGTTCCTTGAATAAATGAGACTAGAGGGAAGGTCAAAGGATGGTTTTTGTAAGGAAGTTCCATTTAATAGAGCCCCAGAGGATGGATAAGAATCAGATCCAAAGTGAGAGAAATTACTTAACAGATGGACTAATATGTATTGTGACCTTTATTTCTTCCAACCCACTGAGCCTTTGCCTCAGTTTCCTCACCTATTAAGTGGTGATATCAATTGCATCTACCCAATAGGATCAATGCGGGGATTATATGACATGTAATATGCTTAGTACAATGTTTGCCACTCATTAAATATTAGCCATTATTATTGTTGTTTTAGGGTATTATTATTATTACTAGCAATTTTATCCTAAATGCATGAGATGATACTGAAAGCAGATTAAGCTGGTTTAAGCAAGGGAATTAATGTCAAGAACAATGAAGGACCTCAGATTTTTTACTTTATTTTCAGTCTAGTAAGTAAGCCTCCTACACTGTACTGGATACTGACAGAAGATTCTTCAATCCTGAATCAGAGACTTATTACTTATAATAATAGTTGTAGCCAGAATAAAAGCATTTTCAGCAGTTCCCTGAGCTCCAGCTCCTACAGTGCAACACAAAGAAGGCCAGGTGATGCCTGCACATGCAAGGGGTTGTGTTACAGGAAAAGAACCCCAAGCGTAGGGAACTTGAATCATTTATTATGAACAGTAATCCTGCCTGATCTTTACTATGGAGAAATACATTATTGTTATTGTGATGGATGGTTAAAAAAAAGGAAACAAAAGTACTAGTTCCAGAGATACTGTTTCTATCTTTCAAGGCTGCATACTATAGAAATATCTTTGAAAACATAACCCAGAACAAAGACAGTCAGTGCTTCTGCTAGCAACATGTGCAGAAATGCAAGAGGCTCATAAATAATTGTCTCCCAAGAATTATATAGTCAGATCAGACATTTTATAAGATCATTATTTAAGCTGTTAAATTTATAAGTATTCATAAAATTTTACGTATTTTACTTCATTTTTCATCATAAACATTTTTTTCAAATTGCCACATTGTGTTTATAACACTAATTTTTATAATTAGACAACATAGTAGTCCTCAATTTGTCCATGATTTTGCATATCAATCATAGTCTAAAAATATTAAATGGAAAATTTCAGAAATAAACAATTTATATGTTTTAAATTATGTGCCATTCTGTGAAGCATGATAAAATCTCTCACTATCCTGCCCAGGACCCAAATAATCCCTTAGTCCAGATATCCATGCTGTATACACTACCCTCACTTTAGTTACATAGGAGCCATCTCAGTGACCAGATCAACCGTTGCAGTATTGCAGTGCTTGTATTCAAATAACCCTTATTTTACTTAATAACGCTCCCAAAGCACAAGAGTAGTGATGTGGTCATATTGTAATCATTGTTATATTTTATTATTAGTTACTGTTGTTAATATTTTACTGTGTCTAATTTATAAATTAAGTTTTATCATAGGTATGTAGGCATAGGAGAAAACACAGTATTTATAGGATTCAGTACCACCTGCAGTTTCAGGCATCCAATCTTGGCACATATCCACTGAAGATAAGAGGGGACTACTGCGTATCAATAATATAATCCACAATAATTTATTTAGCTATTCTTCTATGACAGGAGGTTTCGTTTGCTTCTTATTTCTGGAAATCACCAGTGAACACTTATTTTAAGATGTGAATTGGTTGAAAATGTAAAGCAACTACTTTCATTGTGGAAGTAACAGTACAAATAACCTAGAAAGAATTGCTTGATGTTGCCAATTTGCTTAAGCCCCCAGTTTCCAATAAGGGATGGTGTTAATAAAGGAATATTTTTAGCCTGATTGCAAAGGTTTACAATATATTTGAATAAAATGCTCATGATAAACATACAACAATTCTACTTCTACCAGAAACATTTTCTGAGACTGAGAATCAATGAATACTATTTGTAAAACCATAAGAACTTCATTCCATGAAATTCTATCCAGAGAGAAAGTCAGGAGCAACAGAATACTATATCAGATGAAGCTCTGTACATATCTACCTTCAAATATTCTTCATATAAAATGGGTCTGATGGATTTTTTCCTACTCATTTCAAAAATTAATTTTTATATTAGTATTCATATTTGTTACCTATTAGAGAGTAATCTTTATATTTTTAATAAGGAAATTTACTATATAGCATTAGTTAGAATACTAGATCATCACATTTAAAGCTCGTATTTACTACTAAGGGAACTCATTGAAAAGATAAACAAATTGTCCATATTTATAAAATTAAATAGATACCTGTTATTGAGCATCTTCTGTATTAAAGAGGCTATGGTTGCCTGATAACACATTTCTCGTCCAGAAATGCCTACCCATGAAACTGGGTAAAGTGGAGATATGACTTCTTGTACGGATGGTGCTATGATCATAGAACAGTGACAATGGAAAAAAATAAATGTGTGTGAATTATCCTGACTGAGAACATAAGAAAAATCTCAAGGAAGCTGAGCATTTGAGTCCCCATATCTCAGGGACATAACAACTCATCTTGTCCACTATCTATTTAGAGATTTAAGACTCTTCAACATCACTACCAGTTCCCCAGACCCTGCTTTTTTATCCTCAGGGACAGGAAACTCAGTATCTTCACATTGTCCAATCTGTCTTCCTATATTCTTGGGAATTAGGAATGGTTCCCTTGGGATGGATTTCTGCCTTCCTATTACCTATTAGTTATAGTGCTACCTTCTGGGACCACACAGTGGAAGTCCACTGCCCATTTCAGATGAGGGGGTTGCACATGTTTACAATTTGCTTAGAGCTTTCCCTTCTCTAGGTTAAACATTTCCAGTGCCTTCTGTTGATTCTCATTTGGCATGATTTAAAAGCACTTACCATTCTGATCTTCAAATTGAAGAGAAAATGTTTCTGAATCCAAAATAGTACCCCTTGTGCAGGCTGATTGGCGAATAAGAGTGTAACTATTCCCTCCCTTGTTCTTCATGCTACTTTTGTTAATGTAGCAGTTTTTATACCCATATAACAATCTTGATTCATTCAATCTTGATTTAAATGAACCCTCTAAACTTTTATTTTCCAATGAAGGCTAGTAATTTGTGGTGGTTACTACAGAATCAAGTACAGCAAGAAATAGGAGATAGGGGAGGGACATTCCAGGACAAGGGGAGCCATATATAAATGCCTAGTGGCATGAAAGAACATGAGATGTTTGAAAAGGCTGAATAGCCCAGACTGATGACATTATAGAATATGTAGAGAGACATAAGGCTAAATGGTGGATCATGAAAGCGTTTCGAATTACATTTGTACATTAGTGTTTTGCAAGATTACTTTGATAAAATTTTAAAGGATGAATTCAAGAAAAAAAAGTACCTTGAAGAGTAGAAAAGTAGTTAATGATGAAAGTAATAATAGTAATAATATTTAGTGATTGAGTACCTACTATATCTTCCACAATATATACTACATACATTGTTTTTGATGGCACACAAAAAAATCATGAAGACTTATTTTTCTCACTTTGTGGATGAGAAAATTAAGACTTAGTTAAATGGTCTTACCAAAGTAACCAAGCTATTCAGTGGTGGAGCCTGGATCAAATCCAGGTCTTCTGACTTTGTCTTTTCTATACTATGACAACAACAGATGGAAACTGTATTAGTCGTTTTCACACTGGTGAAAAAGAGACATACCCGAGACTGGGCAATTTACAAAAGAAAGGTTTATTGGACTTACAGTTCCACACGGCTGGGAAACCCTCACAATCATAGCAGAAGGTGAAAGACACATCTTACATAGTGGCAGACAAGAGAAGAGAGAGCTTGTACAAGGAAACGTATGTTTTTAAAACCATCAGATCTCGTGAGACTTCTCCACTACCACAAGAACAGCACAGGAAAGACTCACCCCCATGATTCAATTCTCTTCCACTGGGTCCCTCCCACAACATGTGGGAATTCTGGGAGATACAAAATGAGATTTGGCTGGGGACACAGAGTCAAACCATATCATTCTGCCCCTATCCCCTCCGAAATCTCATGTCTTCCCTTTTCAAAACCAGTCATGCCTTCCCAACAACCCTCAAATTCTTAACTCATTTCAGCATTAACTCAAAAGTCCAGTCTAAAGTCTCATTTGAGACAAGGCAAGTCCCTTCCACCTATGAGCCTGTAAAATCAAAAGCAAGTTAGTTACTTCATAGATACAGTGGGGCTACAGTCATTGGGTAAATACAGCCGTTCCAAATGAGAGACATTGGCCAAAACAAAGGGGCTACAGGCCCTATGCAAGTTTGAAATCCAGTGGGGCAGTCAAATTGTAAAGCTCCAAAATGATCTCCTTTGACTCCATGTCTCACATCCAGGTAATGCTGATGCAAGAGGTGGGTTCCCATGATCTTAGGAAGCTCCGCTCCTATGGCTTTGCAGGGTACAGCCTCCTTCCCAGCTGCCTTCATGGGTGGGCTTGAGTGTCTGTCATTTTTCCAGGCACACAGTGCAAGCTGTCAGTGACTCTCCCATTCTGGGGTCTAGAGGACAGTTGTTCTCTTCTCATAGCTCCACTAGGTGGTGCCCCAGGGTGGGAGCTCCAATCCCACACTTCCCTTCCATACTACGCTAGCACAAGTTCTCCATGAGGACCCCACCCCTACAGCAAACTTCTGCCTGGGCATCCAGGTATTTCCATATATCCTCTGAAATCTAGGTAGAGGTTCCAAATCCTCATTTCTTGACCTCTGTGCACTCACAGGCTCAACACCACATGGAAGCTGCCAAGGCTTGGGGCTTGCACCCTCGGAAGCCACAGCCCAAGCTCTATGTTGGCCTCTTTTAGCCATGGCTAGAGTGGCTGGGAGACAAAGCACCAAGTCCGTAGGCCGCACACACCAGAGGTACCCTGGGCCCGGCCCACAAAACCACTTTTTTCCCCATGACCTCTGGGTCTGTGATGGGAGGGGCTGCCATCAAGACCCCTGACATGCCCTGGAGACATTTCCCCTATTTTCGTGGGAATTAACATTCAGCTCCTCATTAATTATGCAAATTTCTGCAGATGGCTTGAATTTCTCCTCAGAAAATGGAATTTTCTTTTCTATCCCATTGTCAGGCTGCAAATTTTCCAAACTTTTATGCTCTGCTTCACTTATAAAACTGAATATCTTTAACAGCACCCAAGCCACCTGTTGAATGCTTTGCTGCTTAGAAATGTATTCTGCCAGATACCCTAAATCATCTCTCTCAAGTTCAAAGTTCCACAAATCTCTAGGGCAAGGGAAAAATGCTGCCTGTATCTTTGCTAAAACATACCAAGAGTCACCTTTGCTCCATTTCCCAACAAGTTTCTCATTTCCATCTGAGACCACTTCAGCTTGGACTTTCTTGTCCATATCGCTATCAGCATTTTTGTCAAAGCCATTCAACAAGAATCTAGGGAGTTCCAAACTTTCCCACATTTCCTTATCTTCTTCTGAGCCCTCCAAACTCTTCCAGCCTCTGCCTATTACCAAGCTCCAAAGCTGCTTCCACATTTTCGGGTATCTTTTCAGCAATGCCAAATTCTCCTCTTACCAATTTACTGTATTAGTTAATTTTCATGCTGCTGATAAAGACATACCAGAGACAGAAATCTGCAAAAGAAAGAGACTTATTGGACTTACATTTCCACATGGCTGGGGAGACCTCACAATCATGGCAGAAGGTGAAAGGCATGTCTGACATGGCAGCAGACAAGAGAAGAGAGAGCTTGTGTAGGGAAACTCCCATTTTTGAAACTGTCAGATCTCGTGAGACTTATTCACTGTCATGAGGAAAACGTGAGAAAGACCTGCCCCCATGATTCATTTATCTCCCACCAGATCCCTCCCACAACATATAGAGTTATGGGAGCTACAAGGTGAGATTTGGGTGGGGACACAGAGCTAATCTATATCATAGACCAATGTGAAAATGTTCTAAAAGTAGAACCAACATCACTTCACACCTCCAGAAATGAGGGAGAGGGATAAATCCTACATGGCTGAGCCTTTTGGCCTGTGAGATCAAGAGGATAAGATGGTGTTTGGAGACAGAGATCCAAGTGCAATGCTGAAAAGTCTCTTTTCAGGAAGTGAGACTGGTGACTCTACCTAAGACTACAAAGTTTCAGAGAAAAATCTCAGGCGTTAATGGATATGCCCTTGATGAGCCAATTTCCCCAGCACAGATTTAGCAATAAAAGTAAGTCATGTATTCAAAGATGATTATCTTTGGCATTTCTTTATCCAAAGATTTAACTTGAAAATATCCTCATTCACTGTATATAAAAAGTACTCCACAGACAGTATAAATTCAGCCATCTGACAATTGGTAATGGGAGTTGTTCTGTTTAATCCTCACCTATCAGAAGAGAAATGTTCTCTCATATATTTATGATACTTGGTGGGGTTGTTAAAATAAAAATTTAGACAATATTATCCATATTATGCTATAGTCATATTTTTTTCTAAATTATACAGGGATATGAAAATAAGTAGATAAGTGGAGTTTGATAAAATAGTTAAATTAATAAGACGTTATTAGCCTATAAATATTTGAAAGACGTTAACATCAGAGCAAGACAAGATTTATTTAGCTAAGACAGAAGAGGATACCTTGTATTACAAGTATGTAGGAGTAATTGGAGAAGGATAGAAGTAGTTGGAGCAATTGGATCAGACAGATGTTAAGTTGATTATTGGAAAAAATACTCTTGCCAATGAGAATTATTTTTTAAAATAATATGTCATAGAAAGTAATAATAGAAAAATGGAAAGAGAAAAGAATAAAAAACAGACCTTCAATTTATTTGATCAATACTAGCATAAACTAATGGAAGTATTTAAAAGAAAAAGTCTCCATTATCAATAGTGTTATTAGTAAATGAAGAAAATGTCATTATGGCTTTTCTACCCTTTGAGTCTACATAAAAGCAAATTTATAATTTATAATTTTAGACCCAAAATATTAACTAAAGCTCCCTAGCATGAGAAAATCAGTCATTATAGTTTTCTTGAGGTAATAGAAACTTATATTTACCTGAATGTCAAAAAGACGTTTTTATATTTACATATCCAATATATCGGTATAGACATACAAAATGTGTGCATTTAGATGTATCTGTGCAAATGTTTGTAAATATATATTTAGTTTATAATTTATGATTCAAAAATTCTCACATTTAAACGTAGATCTCTATTATTTATTCTAATTCCTAAAGGATATTTTTATCTGCAAATTTTGAGGGCAGTCAGTCAATTCCCCAAAGTTCCCAAGGCCCTTTGTATGGGCAACATTTACAGTAGGTTAAAGCACAGGCTTGGGACTTTAACAGACTGAGGGGCAATCCCATCTCTTACCAGTTTTTGTGGCTAGAGGAGACAAAGTATTTTACCTTTCCAAGCGTCAGTTTCTTCATCTGCAAAATGGGGATTTTACAACCATCAGGAGGATTAAATAAGATAATGTATATAAAGCAATTAACAAAACACATTCAACATAGTAATTTCTAAATAAGTAGTATGTATTCTCATTATTATTTTAGTTTTTATTTCTATCAATTCCCACCATGACAAGGTAAGTTGAATGAGGACAGGGTTGGTTTGTTTGTTTTGTTTTTCATTTTATTCACTCCTTTATCTCTGGGTCCTAGTGAGTACTTGTACATAGAACATTCAGCAAATATTTGTGGAATAAATCAATGGGTGATTGATTTAATGAGTAATTCAGGCTCTACTTTATCAAGCTGCCCTCTATAGTAACAAATAGTATTTTAATATTCAAGTAAACTTTAGAGGGTTATTTAGAGAGCAGAGATTCAAAGAAATTTATGTTTCAAGAAATTTAACATTTAAAATATCAGAGTTTTTATAGAATGCACAATTTGGGTCCTGGTAGTTTTACTTAAGTATCAGTTTAGGTTCAAATTGGTGGTTAAAGACATTGGAAAACAAAGTATCCGCTTAGGGATAGTTTGTGTTCTTCCTTTTCAATCAATGCTTTTCTGTTTTGTTTGTTTTTTCATTGCTTGTTTCTTAATATTTTCATGCCACAAAGATTCAAATCCAAGAGTTGTAAGTCAGCTGTGGCCCAAATCAGAGTAACTGACCAAAGCCAGTTAACAGCTAAAATCACATCCACACTGTTGAATGTTTCCACCACATTGAACTTAGCTCTGCTGGCCAGCAGTGGCACTCTGCTTCTCTGGTTTCAAAGTTGGAGAGGAAAGCGTGACTAAACATGAATGTTATTATCAGTATTATTGAATAATTCATGTTATTGAATAACATAAGTGTTATTATCAGGTGACCAGCATCTATTAAAAGTGATGCTTTCTGCTAGTGTGGAATCAGATGAAAACTTTTATAAAGAACCTAGAAATTTAGAGCTTAAAAAATACAATACTGCTTAATGACACATGATTTTTAAAAAACCTTGTACTGTAGTTTCAAGCTTTATGTTTTACCCTAAACTTATTTATTATATATAATTTCACATCGTATATTTACATACAATAAACTTCACCCATTTCTAGTGTATAATTCAATAATGCTTAGTAACTATACCCAGTGTTATATCCATCACCATAAATGAGTATTAAACCATTTTCATGCCCCTAGTAAGATCCCTCATGCCCATTTACAGTTAATCTCCATTCCCACCCCAGCCCCAGACAACCACTAAACTATTTTCTCTATAAAGTTGCCTTTTCTTGATTAACCTTTGTATTTTTAATATTCATTAATTAATAAAAAAACTATCAGTCATAGGAGAATGTAGTCAGAGTTGTGCTTGTTTATGAGGTCAAGCTATTTTCTTTGTTTTGGTTCGCAAAAGAAAATCTGGCCATCTTTCACAAAATTAACTTAAAAATGACATTTGACTGTAATAACAGTGAGCATCTTTATGTGGGCAGACTAAGATTCTGTAATTTCATGCTCAGCTGCGTTGATGGCTTTCAGCCTTGTTTAAGCAGACCAGCTATGGACAGCAGTAAACCCTGTAACATCCTGCCATGGCTAATTGCTTACATCTTCTATCTCTGTAACTTTTATGGCTGCTATTTCAACTAGATATCTTCAATAAGACATAAGTTTATTGGAGCAGAGCAGAATCTATTTATTGTCGTTTTCATATTTTAACTTTCATCACATATTTTATTCCAAAATTAAGATTCACCACTATATTCTCAAGTGGCAATAAATGGATTCTTCCTTATTTATATTGTCCTTCTTTGTGAATTTGTGGTATAATAGAGGGTATATATTAATTTCCCCCACCCCTTGTCAAGTGCACTGTATACATAGAGAGTCCCTGGTATATTCATTTGACTTCATTAAATGCAATTACAAATGGTTTGTCTTGATAAAAGTGAATATTTTTGCTTGAGAACTCAGTGGAAATTGTATAACTAGCATTCCAGTGTTCAGTTCAATAGATGGGAACTCTGCTAGATATGGGGTTGGGGGTACAATGGTTAATGTGTTATGGTTACTGCCTTCAGGGAGTTCACAGCCTAGCTGGGAAAAAAGCCATTTTTAAAATAGTGCTTTACTACTATGTGGGAAATGCCTTGATGAAGATATGCCTGGGTGCTGTGGAAACAAAGCTTAGAGCTTACAAATTCTTTTCCTGAATCTGAGTGTACATGAGATAAGTCCTGAAGAATGAATAGCAGCAGGTTGAATAAAGAACAATAGCAGGGACTGTGGCTCTTGAAATCATCTTAGTGCTTCCTTTGGAGTGCTGCCTGGTTATCAAGTGTCATGTTTAAAGGGCCCTGTGTGAATAAAATGGCTGAGGTTTTCCCAAAATAAAAGATGTTTGGAAATGGCTGTAGTTATGAAGTTTCACTCACCTAATGAATGTTTCCACTACTGTGTTCAAAAAGACAGTAGGGGCTGGCCGCGGTGGCTCACGCCTATAATCCCAGTGCTTTGGGAAACCGAGGCGGGTGGATCACCTGAGGTCAGGAGTTCAAGACCAGCCTGACTAACATGGAGAAACCCCATCTCTACTAAAACTACAAAAATCAGCCGGACGTGGTGGGACATGTCTGTAATCCCAGCTACTAGGGAGGCTGAGGCAGGAGAATCACTTGAACCCGGGGGGCGGAGGTTGCGGTGAGCTGAGATCTTGCCATTGCTCTCCAGCCTGGCACCCTGGGCAACAAGAGCAAAACTCCATCTCCAAAAAAAAAAATACAATAGTTCTTAGTAATATGATGTTTCCTGATACACATGTATATGTATTATTTATAACTTGTCTTATTCCTAAAATTATCCTATTAAAGTATTTAGAAACTTTGAGGTCCAGAAGAAAAATGATAAAACTGCAAGTGGATTTCATATTATTTTTCATGGCTGAATGATAATCCATTGTGTCATTTGCAACAACATGGGTGGAACTGTAGGTAATTATTTTAAATAAAATAAGCCAGGCACAGAAAGGCAAGTATTGCATGTTTTCACTCATAAGTGGGAGCTAAAACAGTGGATCTCATGAAGGCAGAGAGTAGAATGTGGTTATTAGAGGCTGGGAAGAGAAGGGGCTGGGAGAAATGAGAAATTTATTAAAGGTAAAAAAAAACAGCCGGGCGCGGTGGCTCACGCCTGTAATCCCAGCACTTTGGGAGGCCGAGGCGGGCGGATCACAAGGTCAGGAGATCGAGACCACGGTGAAACCCCGTTTCTACTAAAAATACAAAAAATTAGCCAGGCGCGGTGGCGGGCGCCTGTAGTCCCAGCTACTCAGGAGGCTGAGGCAGGAGAATGGCGTGAACCCGGGAGGCGGAGCTTGCAGTGAGCCGAAATTGCGCCACTGCACTCCAGCCTGGGCGACAGAGCGAGACTCTGTCTCAAAAAAAAAAAAAAAATATATATATATATATATATATATATATATAGCTAGATGGAAGAAATAAGTTCCGTATTCCATAGTACAGTAAGGAAATTATAGCTACCAATAATTTGTTGTACATTTAAAAATAGGTAGAAGAGAAGATTTGTCAACACAAAGAAAATATAAATGGTTGAGGCAATGGATATCCCAGTTACCCTGATTTGATTATTGTGCATCGTATATAGGTGCTAAAATAGCACGTGTACCCAAGAATATGTACAACCATTATCTATCAATTTTAATTTCATTTAATTCAGAGGGAAAATTTTCTCAAACTTTTAGGACAAACAAATAAAATCTTTAAAAAATTTTTGTTTCCTTTTTTGTTTCCTTGGGGCTCTGTAAACTTCTAGGCTAGGGTGAAATCTCCTCTGTTCTAATAGTGTTCAGTCTATTTTTGCTTCTCTTTCTTTTATTTCTTCCTTTTTGTTTTTGGTTAATTGATCACTATCACATACTTACATATCTCTCTATATAAACTGTAAGATTCTTAATAACAGGAACTGGGCTTGCTTCCTATCTGTGACTCTTATACTACCTAGCACAGTGCTTCATTTCAGTAGATACAGAAATGTCCTATAACAGAATGTGGGTGGTTACAAGAAAGCAACAAGGAGAATAATTTAACAAATATGAGGTAGACAACTGAGCAGAATGAATTCTGGAATACATTGGTTGTTGCCTGGCACATATGTGGTGCTCAGTAAATATTGGCTGAATAAGGGTGATAAAAGATATGCCTTAATAAAGTCTGGAGGTGGGAGAAAGGATTTGGAGCAATTACAAGCCAATGGTATATTCAGTATAAGATGTGACATGAAGTTGAGTAACCTAATAATTTCCAGCAGAGTGTTTGACTGGATGCTTCCTATTAAATGTAGTCAACACATTTTTCTGAGACATTTCAAAGAATCAAGGCGGGGGGAAAATGGAGTCTAAGAAAGCATTACTTCTGCAAGATACACAGCATGCAGTAGTAATATGAAAACAATGATTTTTAACTCGAATCATGGCGCTAAAGAATTCTCAATAAGTTTACTTGATTCCAACTCATGGAAGCAATACTCTCAATTGGAAAAGAAGTCAACAAATACAAAATTGAACAAATAAACAGATAATTTCCATGAGTAATAGGTGATGTGGAGAAATGTAGGAGGCTATGTAATACCTGGGATGGTAATGAAACACCTTTAGGTAGAAGACCAGCAGAGGCATCTCAGGGAAGTAATCTTTCACTTGAGATCTGAATGAAAAGGAGGTGTCCAGGAGAAACCTAGGGGTAAAGCAATCCATGAACGGAGATGCCCTTAGAGAGGACTAGCGAGAATATCTCAGAGGCAGGAAGAAGGCCAGTATGGCTAGGTTAGGGAGTGATGGACAGAGTGGGGAGCACTGAGCAACAAAAGACAGACAGTGGCACAGGATTTGACATCCCTCAAAGGGACTGTGTATTTTATTCTAACTGCAATGGAAAAGTCTTTGAGAGGTTTTCTGTAAGTGGGACAACTTATGACCTGATGTTATGCTTGAAAACAATCTTGGTCAGTGAGAAGTAACTGCAGGACAGGAGAAAAACCAGTTGGGACGCTGTTTCAATCGTCTACTAAGAGAAGTATTGTTTCCATTAAGGTAGTAGTGCTGAAGAGGTGGCATGTATTTCTGTGGAAGAAGTAAAACAACTTGTTAAGGGATTGGATATGGAGTATGATGGAAAATAAATCCTTGAAAATGCCTAGATTTTTTGACTGAACTCAGTTAGCGGTACCTCTATTTACAGAAAGGAAGATTGTAGGCCAAACTGACATGGGAGGGAATGAACTGGAATGACCAAATGAATGTCATTTCTCCCAAGTTAGATTATATACGCTTGAAGATCATGGTCTTTATTTTAGGCCTTATTTTTTCCTTTGTTATACCGGGCATAATTCCTTGCATATACACAGTGATAATTTGTCTATTAGGTGATTGGGAAGGTGAGATATGGAGAATGGATGTCTGAATCTTCTACTAAGTTAACAAACTATGATAAAACTTTTGGCCTCTAGAGGTGGGTTTTTTTTTTTTTAATTATTTGCAAATCTTAAGAAATGTGAAGGGTAAGAAAGTTATCATAGATTTAAAAATTGTTACCCTTATGCCTTTTCGAATCCTCTCACTTGCATCCTCACAGTTGTAACTTGAATACAATATAGTTGCTCATAAGGAGTCATTTTTCATTAATGGGAAATACATTAAAAGCTTCATTTGGAAGCTTTTCATTGAGATCCAAAGACAAAACATTTTAGTGTTTAGATACTTTCTTTATATTGATATTTTACATTTAATATTTGCCTTATATTGGTAATCTAATAGCTATGAATGCTAAATATTGTCAAGCTGTTCACAGCTACAAATGTTTACAAAAATTGCTTTGTGTCAGAAAATTAATCCCAGAGGAAACCTCTAACTTATTTAAATGGAAATAGTTTGTTGCCAGTGAC
The DNA here is from genome assembly GCF_024542745.1 of Macaca thibetana thibetana. Classification (NCBI taxonomy): domain Eukaryota; kingdom Metazoa; phylum Chordata; class Mammalia; order Primates; family Cercopithecidae; genus Macaca; species Macaca thibetana. The sequence goes on along the minus strand of NC_065591.1, from coordinate 75,684,628 downwards.
TAGTTTCACTTCACTGGATCAAATTTAAAACTGTAGAAAGCATTGCACATTATCACGTTGGGGTCTTAATTTCCAGCTCGCTTTTTCTTCTTTTCAATACTAGAGCTCTGGTAATAAGCAGAAGATTAGGTGAACAAATGACCACATGGTTACTTGGAACATATTCAACTGAAAAGAATACCAGAGAAAGAGGTGATTCTTACCTTCAGAGTATAAATAGTAGAGCAGAGGGAACTGAACAATTGGCCTTTTATTCTGTTACCTATTAGTACAATGAGGGTGATGACTCTGCAGTGACCATTGTAAGGAATTACTCTGCCATGACCATTGTAAGGAAGATTCAGATTGCAGATGTCAAGTGAAACATCTCCTCTTTCATTATACAGTTGGGGCTTTTCCATGAGGCTAATACAAACAGACTAACAGATCCCATGAAGTCAAACATCCTACATTTACTTGGATGTCTGTATGAAAAATCAATAAGGAAAACAGATTGTAGAATAAACAATTATTTATTGAAAATAGAACCCAGCAAAATAATAAGAGGTGTTCTGCATTTATTAGCCTTGGAAACCACACTGGGTTGCCATGGGAAATGTGGCATTTCCCTGTCAGGATAAAGGGTTCTATTTGCTCTACAGAAAGGCTCTGTAAGGACTGGTCTCTGGAAATGCTAGAACAGAAAGGCTTGAAATTCATGCCAGTCTTCTTCAGAACTGCTTTCTCTCCACAGATTCTTGGCTGTCTCTAACCCTTTTTCAGCTGTTTTATAAACCTGAGAATCATGAAGAGCTTATTCTAAACTACAAAAGTGGCTATGTTTTAATTTAGCTTAAAAGTACTTGTGACCTCTTCTTTGCCTACAGAATATGTTACAAACTCCAAAGAGCAGTACTCCCTGTTTCATGTTTAAGGGCTTTAAGGTCTTTAGCAACTGTTGACCAAACTCTTCCCATTAAAACTATCCCTTTGCTCCCATTTTTGGCTGACATGGCTTCTTATTCTCTTCTTTTTCCTCACGTATCCTCTCCACTCACTCCTTCCTAGTCTTTTTCTGTGTTTGTCTTCTGCTACTCATCCTATAATGTTTCCTATCACTAAGTCTTCATTTTAGCTTTCAGTCCTTTCCATCACAAGCTTTCTAGGACTATCCATGGCTTCAAATGAACCTATACAATATTGACTCCAAAATGTACCGTTTTAGACCAGAACTGTCTACTGAGATTAAACTCTAATATCTATTTAATGAGGTATCTCTACCTTGATGGCACGCATATTCCCTCAAACTCACCAGATACAATAATGAAATAATCATATTTCCCTCAAACTATTATTATTCTTATACTCCTTTCTCAGTATAAAGCACCACTGCTGACCAGTCACCCCAACTAGAAGCATGGAAGTTGTCCTGGATTCCTCGCTCACACACGACATGCAATTGCCTTATCTTGCAGATTCCATTCTTAGCTCTAGCCATATTTTCCTTCCTTCGACCCATTGGTTATTTCATGTTCAGGTCAGTATTTAGAGACACCTATACCCAAATCACTCTGGCTCCCTGGGAAGTAATTTCAGTTTACTATTATCCATGCTTCATACTTTATATTTTTTTTACATACATTGCTTTATTTTCCCCATCAGAGAAAACTGTGAAAAAGTACATTGTCTACATTATGTGATGACAGGACTAGAGATGAAAAGTTTCAGTTTTGAGATTGTCAAGAACCTCGTTAAGAAAGGTGAGAAATTCCTAACCCAAATCCATTGGTTCTCAAGACCATGCTCCTTCCCCATCACAGTGCTGTCTCCCATCTACACCCAATAAAGTAGGAGAGGACAGTAAGAACTGAAAAGAAATGGAAGGAAAAATCAAAACAAGGAAAATGAAGTGACTTATCTAGGGCCAGTGAGCTCATTATGAGCACAGGGGAAAGCCCACATTTCTGACATCCAGATCTCTGCCCTTTTTTCCAAAAAAAAACCTCTGTCTTTTCAATGTTGTTAAAGAATAAAAATCAGAGTGTGTTATTCTGAAAAATTTCTTTCCTATGTGAAATGAAAAGATATCCAGGGCAATGTGAATTAGATGCCTAAAATCCTAGCTGGCATACGAAAATCTTCCCATTTCTCATTCTCCACTTGGTGCATTTTGTAGTACCTATTTTTATTTTTTTTTTTTTTTTTTTTTTTTTATTTATTTATTTTTTATTATTATTATACTTTAAGTTCTGAGTACATGTGCATAACGTGCAGGTTTGTTACATATGTATACTTGTGCCATGTTGCTGTGCTGCACCCATCAACTCGTCAGCACCTATCAACTCGTCATTTACATCAGGTATAACTCCCAATGCAATCACTCCCCGCTCCCGCCTCCCCATGATAGGCCCTGGTGTGTGATGTTCCCCTTCTCGAGTCCAAGTGATCTCATTGTTCAGTTCCCACCTATGAGTAATACCACACATCTACAGCCATCTGATCTTTGACAAACCTGAGAGAAACAAGAAATGGGGCAAGGATTCCCTATTTAATAAATGGTGCTGGGAAAATTGGCTAGCCATAAGTAGAAAGCTGAAACTGGATCCTTTCCTTACTCCTTCTATGAAAATTAATTCAAGATGGATTAGAGACTTAAATGTTAGACCTAATACCATAAAAACCCTAGAGGAAATGTAGTACGTATTTTTATATAAAATTTCTAACTAAAATTTGCTTTCCTTTTTGAAGTAGCTACATTTATGGAACTATCTAATACTTGATTTAAGCTATTATAAATTCAGTTTTTCATTTTCTTTTTGAAGAATGGTCTGTGGGGAAAGGGTTTTTTTAATACATGTTCATACATTACTAAGTGCCTTATTGCTTTCTGAGATGCAGCTTGTGTACTACAGAAGCCGAGAAGAATGATGTATAGCCAACCACCCAAAACAAAATGAGTAAAGGCAGGAATATGCCCACTATATTAAAACACTATATTTTGCTCCTGGTGTTTCAGGCTTTGAGGCCAGTCATAATCCAATTGAGTCAGTCCACTGGGCAAAATGCTGAGATTTCTCATTATTGCTTTAAGCAAAGGGTTTTTCATGGAGATTAGTTCAGCATTTGAAGTGCACTCTCAGAGTCTCTCAACTACCTAACAGTGATGAGTGTGATTTTTAGAATGGCCAGTGTTTGGGCTGCCATGTTCATCACTTACCTGTTGTCACAGAGAAGAATATGGGGTCACAGTGGCACAGGTTGGAGAAAACCAAGGGCTGAGAATTGCATCTGTCTTCTGATCTCACCTTAAACACATTCTGGCTGTGTAACTTAACATAAGTGTCCTTTACAAGAAGACTCTAAATTATCTCTTGCTATTCTTTAAAGATAAGGAAAGAACTAATATCTGGTTGACAATCCTGTTAGACATTTATACAACAGAACTTTTCCTACCCTACACATCCAGAACCAGTTATTGACTTGTTAGTCAAAAGTCTGGATTTAAATAGTTCATTTATTTTAAAAACTGCCTGTCTTAATTACTTCACCTTAACTTTTAAAAATATAATTGCATAGTGGCATAATAAAATGAGTGTTTTATTGGTATTTTAAAGAAAAAAATGGTATTTCTCCCAATAAACCATATCCAGTTTATTTTCTGAGTCACCATGTCATTACTGACTGTTGAGTGAAGCCATTTAACATAAAGTAAAAAAGCACATTTTGAGTATCTTTGGCTATGGAATGAAAAATTGGGGGCTCTAAATTTGAGTTAATATTTTTCTTCATGCTTATATCCATCTGTTTGTCCCAGCATGCTTGATTTCTTAATTGTCCATAATTTTAATTTTAAACAAATTATCATTAGTACAATCTTATGCTTTGCATTTCTGTAAGTCATCAGAACTTTTAATTTGAGAACAGTTAACATATTGTGTTCCTTCATCTTTTTTTTATATGTGAGGGTCAAGATTTTTTCTAACATTTTCAAGCTCTGGCCACAATTTTGATGGTGTTCTTTCTAATGTCTAAATTGTTCTTTAATTTAAAATATTTGGCATACCAAATTGACTTGTAAGGCCAGAAACCTGGGACCAATTTTTTTTTTTTCCTGAAGTTCTATTTCATTGTTCTTACATAAATCACATGTTAATCCATCATTCACACTTTCCATGCTGGATTTCTTTAAATTTAGGTGAGAATCAAAAGTGAACTAAGTAAAAAATTATTTTATTTTATAATTATTTTTTGATCTTATCTCTCTCAGACCTAATTTGACAGCAATATTTTTAACTATTAATAAGTACTTTTTTTTAGATTTTCAAGATCAGCAAACTTACTCTTGATAGAGATAAGGCTTTTTACATACACATATTTCATTTTTGCCACATTTAATTATGTAATTATAAAAACAAATGCAATAATAATAAACAGATTTAAGAACAGTTACAATTGATTCTTTGTTAGTATGCAAATCACCTGAAAGGAATGGAAATTTATGGGACATAAGTACTCTGCTTGCTGTGGACATTGGTCTGCCTGTCACTGAGAGAGTGGAGAAGATTGGTTAGTCTATTAAAAGGATGCTGATTAAGAGAACTCAACAGCATAACTTGTGGGCTAGCTATTAAACTGGAGGAAGATCTGTGATGATTTTCACAATGCACAGTCTTTATGCCTTATTATAATCAATGACTTAAATAAAAATGTGAATTTTGATATAAAGCTACATGAAAGAGTGAAATTTTATAATGGCTAACACATCTTAAATGTCCAATAAATACTTATTGAATTAAATTGATGACTAAATGTTAGCTTAACAAACTTAAAAACTAGATCAAAATCAAAACCATTAAATTTGACATGTGATAAATATATTGGGTCCCAAAATCTGATGTGTAAGTACATGATAGGTTTGATTTTTAATCATTTGAAGTCACAAATACATGAGACGTTCAGTGGACTCTAAACTTAGCAATAAAATTCAGCAAATTGTAAAAGTCCAGGTTATCTTGGGCTGCTATGACAGAAGTATGGGATCCAGATGGAGGAAAGTCAGCATCTCATGGCACTCTTCCCTGATCTGAACACATCTGGAACTATGAGTTCATTTCTACATTCTGCAGTTTAAATATTAGATTGGTGCAAAAGTAATCGCGGTTTTTATCATTTTGTAAAACAGCAAAAACCACTATTACTTTTGCACCAACTTAATAGATATCAGAAGAAAAATGTAAGAGCATACAAGGAAAGATAACTAAGAATCTTGAAACTAGCTCATAAAGAAAGAGTCAAAAAAGTGTTAGGAATTTTTACTTGTAAGGGTTGAAGATGCAAGGACTATCTCAGTCATCCAGTGGCTGCTGTGGACAGATGGGTATCACATCAAGAGAAGGAAGAACTTTTTAATAATTATGGATGTCCACTGTAGATCATATTGCACACATGTGTAACCAGCTCATCAAGCTAATCTTGTACAAAATCAAACTCAATTATATTTTTCTATCCACTTATGCACTTTCCTTTACACACATGCACTTCTGTTAATAGAGCCATGATCCTTTCAGTCAGTGATAGAACTCTCTATTCATTCCTCCTCACCTCCCCCAATCCTAACACCAGAGTCTGTCTGTTTTTGAAGGCTTGCGTAAAAGTCACAGAAGAGAGCACAACTCTTCCTATACCCTGGCAAGAACAGGGCCCTTTCTATGTAGGATAATTTAACTTTGGGGAGGGGAAGTGCCTACCCAGCCAGATCACTGGAATCAAAGTGTCTTCTCCTTAGCTCTTTCTTATTAATTCCTGGATATTCTACCTCTAAATGTGTTAAATACATTCCCTTTTCTTAATTTTTACTGCGTTATTCAGGTTTAGGCGTGTATTAATTTTCTTCACCCTGATGGTTTACTGTTAGTCTCCCTGACTATAGATTTCCTCCACTTTCTTTCATTATTCAGAATATTTTCAGGTTTAGTTTTCTGAATCACAGTTATCACCATCTTGACCCTCTTATTCCCCCCACTTAATAACCTTGGAGAGCTCACCATTACTAACAGATGTAAGACCAGACCTTGGCAAGGTGTTCATTGCCCCTCATTGCCCGTCCCCAGCCAGCTTCCTGACCTTACCCCTGGCCACTCTGCTCTGGCCAAGCCAAGACACTCAAGTTTCCAGAGCACACCACATATTTTTGACCCTTCATGATCTTGATCATGCTCTTCTAGATTCTCAAAATGTCTTATTTTCCTTTGTCATACTTTAAAATACTTATATATTCTTCCAAACATAGCTTAGATAGTTTGCCAATTAAATATGCCTGGGAATTTATTGAAAAATGCTATCCATGTTATTTGGACATGGGCCAAATGATTTATTTGCTTTCACCATTCTCTTTATTATCAGATATTTATTGAGTACTACAATATTGAGGAATGAGTCATTCCAAGCACCTAACACAATCCCTGGTGTATAATAAGTTCCCAATTAACATTTATTGGGTATAACTACAACATATAAATAATTATACAAGACACTTCATGTTAAGTGTCAGTGAAACAACAGGAGGACTATCCAGTTTCATGTGGGAAGGTGATGATGTTTTGATTATGTTAAATTTGAGGTATTGATTGGACATCCAAGACATACTCTTCTTTTTAAGAATAGTGACAACTTAATGCATGTACTACATTAAGAGAGAAGGAAAGTAGACAGAAAAAGACAAGAAAGAAATATTAAGGTAGATTAAATAAATGATTGATACAAATATGTAAGAGAGAGATGAAGAGTTGAATATGACACGGATAAATGCAAGTTCATTAGAAATGAAAAAATAGACAATATTGAATATTCATAAGGAGATATGTTAATGACTAATGTGACTTTACAAGTCACATTAAGTAACTTTATGTTATCAATTAATTAATAAAGTACACAAAAAACCTTTTGTGCTATCCATTAAAATAGCATAGTTTTAATATTACAGCATGTTGGAAAAACCATTTATCCTGCCTCTCATTGCCTCAGAGAAAGAGAACCACCAGCTAGGACCTTTGTGTTCCATGTATAATGGAACTATTTCAATTCAGATGCTCAAAAATTTCTTAATTAAGCATAGCAATAGGAATGCATCTTTCAGCACCATTCAAATTTCAGTTCTTAGGCAACAGTTTGGAGTCTTTTACTTGGAAAACTCAGAGAGTTCTTGGAAAGAAAACTCTATTGTGCTCTTGCTCAATTTTATTTAATGACAGCATGATTTGGATAGGCAATAGGGCTGATACCTCTCTTTGGATCTTAAAAAGGTTTAGTAATATTTATCTCTACAGTTGCCTGATTTAGTACCTCAGCCAAGCTACCTAACTAGGGAATTGGTGCCACAGGTTTTCTACCAGATGACAGGGGACTTCTTCTCCAGCATTCATGTTGTAGCATGATGCTGAGCCTCCCTCATGCTCATTCTACCCACCCACTATTCATTGTCACTTATATCTTCATAAATGTTCAGGACTTACTAATGAGGTGGTGTGGATGTGACAGAGAAGTTCCTTTATTAAGTGATCTTCATAAAAATGATCTTCAAAAGCCACTGACATGGAAGTTGAGCGTACATAGTAAAAGTAATCGGTGGTATTTTATACCGATTACTTTTTTAAGAATAGTGACAACTTAATGCATGTACTACATTAAGAGAGAAGGAAAGTAGACAGAAAAAGACAAGAAAGAAATATTAAGGTAGATTAAATAAATGATTGATACAAATATGTAAGAGAGAGATGAAGAAAAAAAGAACTTGTCAGTGTTACTCAGTGGGAGTTCAGTATTTTCTAACAGAGTGTTTCAGGTGTTCTATATAGACCAGTCACAGAGCTTTGATTTCAACTTTTTATAAGACAATATGGCTTATCTCAGAGGAGCAAGCACTTTAGAGCTGGCAAATCTGGGTTCTACTTGTGCCATCTACTAGCTAGGAGATCTGGGCCTTAATTTAATTTCCCTTGAAAATGGGGATGAAACCTAATTCTTGATGCTATTGCAAAATTTAAAAGCGAGAAGTCATAGGGGCCTTACAGATAGATGGAATTCAATCCATGGTATTCGTCATTCAAAAAGACATTGATGAAGGGTCTTTTGTGTGTCAACCCCGAGCTGAGAATGTATAGATGAAGAAACCCAATACCTTGCTCTGAAAGCACACATGACTTTATAGGAGAAATAGGCATGTGAATAAATCTTAGTGATTCATAGCTCTGGGTGCTATTATAGATATGTAGGAAAATGAGATGGTAGCACAGAGCAGCATGTTTTAGCTATGAGTTCCTCCCTTGGTTCTTTCTACAGCAGTTCTCAGAATTCCATCTGACTGGCCTCTCTTCCTGAGGAGGTGAAAGAGACAGGAAGTGGTTACCTGTAATTTCTTAGCGATGGTAACTCTACACCACATTGTTTATGCAGCCAATAGTGTGGAAAGGATATAACCTACTTGGTCCGAAGGGGAAACTGTTTGGTGTTCTTTAAAATACCGGTTGTAATCACCATCAAGTAGGTCCAAACATCCACTGCAAGTATCCCTCCTGCAAGTATGGCTTGGACATTACTATTATATTTGGGAATAACAAAAATTCATTGTGTCCACAGGTCTTGACTGTATTTGTCTTAGTTCACTGTATTTGTCTTAGAAGAGAGTAAAAGGATAATTACATTTTGGAAAATACTCTGTTCCAAATTTACAGACTAGGAGAAACTGGCTAACCTTGCATGTGTAATATAAAAGGAATCAAATTCTCTGAGCACCTCATGGTTCCATTTGCATTTACTTTGTCACTAGAACTTTAAAGAGGATGTTATTGGAATACAGTAGAATAGCAAAGTAATTAGTTATAAGGTAATTATAAGTGAAGTGAGATTACTGAATTTTTTTGTTTTAATTTTGTGGGCTGAGCTAATGGTGAGAAAGCTATCAGAAATTACAGTTACTTATTAATCTTGGTTAGTGACCATCATTGATCTTTGCCTAAGAACTGCTGGTACTTTCTAGACCAGTGGAAAACAAATGGTAAAGGAAAGGATTAGACATTTTGCACAAAAGATACACAATTAGCCAATAAGTATATGGAAAAAAATGGTCATTCTCACTAATAGACAAATAAATGCTCATTACAAATTTGAAGCATCATTTTTCATCTATTAAATTGTTAGAGTGTTTTAAAAGTTATAATGTCAGTGCTTGCAAGACTGTGGGGAAACTGGTACAGATAGACATTTTTAGAAGCAATAAAATGGTACAAAGCTTTTGAAAAGTAATTAATAACATAAATCAAGAAACTAATAAGTGTTTCCATTTTGGGAAATGCATATAAAGGAAATTGTAGAATAAGAAAAAAGTAATTGATACCAACATGTTCATTGCAGCACTGTTTATAATATTAAAACAATAAACATCACCCAAATATCCAACTATCAAAAATGGCTAAGTAATTATATCTTCATAGGAAGTAACATTATGTAACACCAAAATAATAATGATAGAGACCCTATGAGAAATGCTTAAATTGTAATGTTAGGAAAAGCAGAGGATATGAAGTTACATGTGTTTCTGTATATATGTACAACTATGTGAAATACATATGGACATGCAGAGAGTCAAAAAGATAGAATGGAAAGTACACACACTTGGCAATAAGATAAGCTTCAGTTTGGACTCTGGCTCCACATTTGCAAGCTGTTGATTTCTGAAAATTATTTTAAGTTCTATGTGTTTTGTTTTCTTGTATATAGAAATACTTATGTCTACCTTATAGAATTCCTATAAGAACTACATTAGATAACTCGGTAAAATGTGAAAGAAGGTAATAGGACTATAGGTGAATATTTTTTAATTTCTCATTTTTATTTCCAGTAATTTTATAATATTTTTGTAATAGAAAATGCTTTATTTTATTTTATATGTTATAAATGTATGATATTTTTGTAATAGAAAATATATTTTAGGCCGGGCGCAGTGGCTCACGCCTGTAATCCCTGCACTTTGGGAGGCCGAGGCGGGCGGATCACGAGGTGAGGAGATCGAGACCATCCTGGCTAACACGGTGAAACCCCGTCTCTACTAAAAATGCAAAAAATTAGCCGGGTGAGGCGGCGGGCGCCTGTAGTCCCAGCTACTCGGGAGGCTGAGGCAGGAGAATGACGTGAACCCAGGAGGCGGAGCTTGCAGTGAGCCGAGATCGCGCCATTGCACTCCAGCCTGGGCGACTAAGCGAGACTCTGTCTCAAAAAAAAAAAAAAAAAAAAAGAAAAGAAAAGAAAATATATTTTAATTTGATATTTATCACTAAAGTTATATACAGAAATATATACCTTGTGGCACTGACTATATGACTAACTGAAGTGGTCTAAATACAGTAATTATTCTTATTTGGTACTAAGCATCTCAAAGCATACCCTCTGCTAAATCGTATTTGTTTATTTATTTAATGAACGCTTATATAGCTTTACCATGTGATAGTCATTGTTCTAAATACTGTATTCATTTAATTCTCACAATAACCCTGTGAGTAAAGTGCTGTTACTATCCTAGTCTTATAAGATGAGAAGCTGACATACAGAGAGATTTAAGTAATTTATACAAGGTTACATTGGTATATGTGGTTGAGCCAGGCAGTCTGGCTACATAGTCCAAGGCCTGAATGCTATGATGCTTTTCAACTAGTCAATTGAAAACATGATCAATGAATATCTTGGCACTGCGAGGGATACCAGGAAACACAATCTTTAACTTGAAGAAGCACAGTCTTTAACTTGAATATCATTATCTAGGTTTCAGCTATGGTCTCAAAATTCTGTACCCTTAACCTTAGACAAATATTGTCTACTTGTCGCAGGAAAAGACCTCTTCCCACCTATGGTGACCTAGGTTCTGAAGGAAAGGCTCTGCAGCCTATAGCTTGATTCTCTGTGGCAATGTCAGCATTTGTCATGTTTGTGCTGAGAAATCCTAGACTCAGGTTTCTTTTATACATATATGTATATATACACTTGTTCATATATTATATGCATATGTGACTAGTATTTCAACCAAAATATTTAACCTAATACTATAAACTAAAATTACACATTCAATAAAGTTGGCTGTTAAATTATTATTATTGTGCCTATCTCAGATAAAAAATTCTCTTGCCGTCTCTTTCTAAAGAATATTCTAGGCCGGGCACGGTGGCTCACCCCTGTAATCCCAGCACTTTGGGAGGCCGAGGAGGGTAGATCACAAGGTCAGGAGTTCAAGATCATAGTGAACATAGTGGCCAACATAGTGAAACCGCATCTCTACCAAAACTGCAAAAATTAGCCGGGCGTGGTGACTCAGCAGGCTGAGGCAGAAGAATCGCTTGAACCAGGGAGGTGGAGGTTGCAGTGAGCTGAGATCGTGTCACTGCACTCCAGGCTGGGCGACAGGGTGAGACTCCGTCTCAAAAAAAAAAAAAAAAAAATAATAAGATTACGAGATGAATTCTTAAAAATGTGAAAACTTGTTATAAGAATTTAAAATGACTCTAGAATCAAACAGTCTCAATGCCATTTCAAGCATAGGAAGTTACCATGTGACTCTGAGCAACTTTCTCATCCTCTCTGTATCTCAATTTCTTTATGTGTTGAATGGGACATACCTCCTAAATTTATAAGAAATAAAAGACATAAAAATGTAAAAACAGGAAAGTGTTTAAGACCTCAATAAATGATAGATATTATCATTTTATTTCTATTGCTTATCTGCAAAATTAGTGTTTCCTTGTTACAGGTAATCAAAATCTAGAACTACATTAAATTTGAAGATTGATGTGCAGCTGGAAGTCTCATTTTTCAAGTTTTGTGTTCACCAAATAGCTCAATTGTTACTAATTTTACAACTAAGTGTTGCAAATTTGAATTAATAAATACATCTATACTAATTAAATACAACTTCTCTGATTTACAGATTAGGCTCTGTGTAAAACTTTGTTGGAAAAAATTATTCTGCAGCTTAAAAAAATACATTGCATCATAAATAAATGTATGTTTTTATGCTCTATATTATCTCATTCCAAGGGCAAAAAATTACCTTTTTCAAATATGTTTGTTCATTTTAATGTTTACCTATCATTAAAAGTTTACTTTTGAATAATATATATTAAAATCAAATTATAAAAAAATTAACTCTTATCTGGTAGAGTACTATATTTTGGTGGAGGGTTCTACTTATCAACAAATATTTAATCTCTACTGTATTTCTTTCAAGATTGGTTCTTGACAATAGGACTGATTAAAATGTTTAAAAACATTTCAAATAAATGATGTGCGTTTCTTCTGTCTTTTCTTGCAGTCATTCCCAACACAGCACCACAACTCGTCAGCCTTCAGTGACTCTCCAACGGGCCATCTCCCTGGAAGGGTAAGATAATAATAAAGAACCTCTTAAACTGTGCAACCTTAGAATATAAAGTTTTCCTTTCTCTCCCTGTCTCTGTCTCTCTTTCTCTTTCCCTTCCTCCCTCGCTCCCTTCTTTCCTTCCTTCCTCCCTTCCATCCTTCCTTCTCTCCTTCCTTCCTTCCTTCCTTTTTTTTCCTTCCTTCCTTCTTTCCTTCCTTACTTCCTTCTCTCCTTCCTTCCTTCCTTCTTTCCTTCCTTCCTTTTTTCCTTCCTTCCTTCCTTTTCCTCTTTCTTCCTTTCCTTCCTTCTTCCTTTCTTTCCTTTCTTTCTTTCTTTTTCTTTTTCTTTCTTTCTTTTGTCCTCTCTCTCTTTCTTTCTTTCCTTCCCTCCCTCCCCACTCTTCTCTCTCTCTCTCACACACACACTCTCTCTTTTTTCTTTCAATCAGCAAATATCTAGGAAACTCACATTATGTGCCAAGCACTGTGCAAGGTACTAGATTCAGTAAGTCAAATAAGATTTCTTCTTTCCCTCCAGAGGGCTTCATTGTCTAGTACAAATGATAGAAATACAAACACATACTTGTGATACAGTGTAAGCATTACACTCTATAGGAGATATGCATAAGGGATTAATGGAGAATCCAGGAGGGATACCTAACTGTAAATGGGCATCAAAAGGGAACTGGGGAGCAGGTCAGGTTGGTTCCTGCAAAGATGTAACTCTTGAGCTGAGGACTGAAGCGTACATGGATATTTGCCCAACAGTACAAATTCATAAATATTCCTCCAAGGGAAGAAAGAAAAGCATTTACTGAGTGCTTATTAGGTGCCAGACACTATCTATTATCTACCGATCACCTGTTGTATTAGTCCATTTTCACACTGCTGATAAAGACATACCCAAGCCTGAGCAACTTACAAAAGAAAGAGGTTTAGTGGAGTTGCATTTCCATGTGGCTAGGGAGGCCTCACAATCATGGTGGATGGCAGAAGGTACTTCTTACATGGCAGCAAGAAAGAGAATGAGAGCCAAGCAAAACAGGTTTCCCCTAATAAAACCATCAGATCTCGTGAGACTTATTCACTATCATGAAAACAGTATGGGAGAAACCGCCCCATGACTCAATTATCTCCCACCAGGTCCCTCCCACAACACGTGGGAATTATAGGAGTACAATTCAAGATGAGATTTACATGGGGGCACAGAGCCAAACCATATCACCTGTCTTACCTGATTTTATTTCTAAAGTAGTCCTAGAAGATAGGTATCTTTTTTTTCTGAATCTTGATTCTCAGAGAGGTTAAGTAATTTTCCCAAGTGTACTTGTACAGAAAGTAGCATAGCCTAGACTTGAAATCAAGCCTGGCTCCACTGTTTGGCTCTGTCCCCTATAATGTGGTATGAAAGACTTTATTGAGGTGGAGAGCACAGGTTGTACAATTCATAAACCACATTCAGGCTAAGTTAGACATCGTGTAGAATTTCCTAAGTGTGAAAAAAAAAAAAACAAATGAAGAACTAGAATGACTCTAACCTTAAAAATCATTACATAGAATTAATGCTGTTCGGGATGGTACAGGAGGTCCATGTGCATACTATGTAGCTGAGGTGTTGTTTGCAGTAGAGGTAAGGGTGTGGGAACTAATTTGACCACTGCCTCTACCTTACTTTATTATTCCTTTTGAAGACCTCTCCTGGCAGGACTCAGGGTGGCTGTCATTTCACATTTTGGCCATCAGCACAAAGTAGACTTCCTCCAGCTGTGATAAATAATGGCATTTCCTTCTAAGGCTATCTCCAAACTTTTGTTTTCTTTCTTTTTATTAGCAAAAGCTTCTTAGCAATTTGCCCAAAGCATTTTTTTCAATTTCCACTGTTTTCCACTTGAGTTTAAGGAACTCTATAATTGACATAATCACCATTTCTTCTTCTCTGATGAGGCCAAAAATGTAAACGTGTTACCCTAACTTCAAAACACCAGTGACTCCTTTTATAAAAAAATAGCATACGGTATAAATTTCATAGTGATCTATTGTCCCAACTAGCATAAAGCAGTTTGCCTTATATCTAGTGAATAACACAATATATTCTATTCTCTGTAAGAATGGAAGAAAACTTACTCTAGAGTCGAAGAATTTGGTTTGAATCCTCGCCTCTGCCATATGCTGTTGATCAAGGACCTTCACCTCTCTAAGCATGGGTTTCCTCAACAATAAAAGGGAAAATAGTATCAAACTCACCTTTTTTTTTTTTTTTTTTTTTGAGATGGAGTCTCTCTCTGTCACCCAGATTGAAGTGAAGTGGAGTGAGCTCGGCTCAGTGCAACCTCCACCTTCTGGGTTCAAGCGATTCTTCGGCCTCAGCCCCTCAAATAGCTGGGACTACAGGCATATACCACCACACCTGGCTACTTTTTGTATTTTTAGTAGAGATGGGGTTTCACCACATTTGCCAGGCTGGTCTCAAACACCTGACCTTGTGATCCGCCCGCCTAGACCTCCCAAAGTGCTGGGATTACAGGTGTGAGCCACCATACCTAGCCCAAACTCACCAATTTTAAAAAATAAAAGTGGCAGGTACATATTGGACCCTCAATAAGTACTAGTTAAGTATACATTTAGTCTAAGTGTTCTGAAAAAGACAAAATTTATTTTTATAGGCTAGATTAGTTTGAAGACTTACTTTGAACACTTGCTTTTAAATATGTTTATGTGTATTTGTTTACATAAAACACTTCTAGATATAAAATAAAATATTTGAGGTAGAAATAACAGCATTACTGAAGTATTTAGAAGGCAAAATTTCAGTAATCCTCTGCAAAGTCCAGAACACAAAAATTTGTGCTATACATGCCCAGCTGGTTGTCAGATGAAGAGATAATGTGGCACATAATCACTGTGACTGAACACATAGTGGGAAAGTTATTTTTCATCTTATATAGGCCAATGGGTCTTTAGCAGGTTTCCCATTAAAGTGTTATACTGCTGCGTGTAGGCAATCAACTGAAATTGCAAATTCCATTATTTCAAAACTCTCCTTCCTAATGCTTTTGTGAAAAGCAACTACATAGGATATTTTTTAAATTAATGTAGTTTAAAAGGGCATATGTTTATATAATTTTCACCCAAGTTGCTATTTACTTGACATAAAATAAGTGGAGATATTTCAGATTTCCAGTTAATTTGATCCATTGAGACAACAAAACTATCTAATTGAGTCCTCTACCATAGAGTCACTGCTGCTGTTAAATTGATATCTGAATCATCTATAACTATGCCAGACAAAATGAGGAAGAATGATATCCCCATTAGCAGAATAAGTTCTGTGTTTCAGTTTCAAATTGACAGACATGGCCCACACCTTAATCTCCTCTTCCTCCTGAGACCCTAAAGGAAACTAATGTGATAATAATATTTTTTTAAAAAGGACAATCTCATAGTGATCAAGGAAATAGAAGGGAACATCAAAGGCCAAATGGGTTCATTACATTTCTTTGCAACAGAAAGCTGATGGAAGGGTATTGATTGGTGAAAAACAAAGTAATCTCAGCCTTTGATCACCTGTGGAAGCAGGGCTGTACAACTCCAGGGGGCACCTTTTACATTGTATTCTATTAGAATGGCATTTCATGGGGTTATGTTTCCCGGGATGCCACCCACAAGAAGCCCTACCACAGTGCAGTAGCACTATGTGAAGGGGCCTACAGCTCAGCAGAGAGGAGATCTGCCTAGTCAAACCCAGAAAACTCAGAGACGTTAGGGTAGTGACAACAGATGGGATGGAAAGCAGAGTCTGAGAATAGGAATGAAGAGTCCTCCCGTTAGCGTGCACACCCCTGCATACAAAAAAGAAAAAAGATGTTCCTTCTCGGAAGACATTGAATCACTCTTCTGTAGCACCTAGATGAGCTACTTTGAGAGGTGGCGCCCACAGTTGAGCCCTTCACAGTGTGCTAGTCTGGGGCACAGTTTCGTGTTTTCTCGCTTAACCTCAAACATTTCTGTTAAAAAGCCTAATCAACCTAAGTGCCTATCAATGAATGACTGGATGAATGAAATGTGGTATATATACACAATGGAATACTATTCAGCCGTAAAAATAATGAAATCATGTCATTTTCAGCAACATGTATGGAACTGGAGGCCATTATCTTAAGTGAAACAGTTCAGAAACAGATGAATGCCACATGTTCTCACTTATAAATGGGAGCTAAATAATATATACACATGGACATAGAGTGTGAAATGATAGACATGGAGACTCAATAGACTGAAATACTGGGAGGAGGTTGGACGATGAGAAATTACTTGGTGGGTAAAATGTACATTATTCTGATGATGGACACACTAAAAGCACAGGCTTCACCACTGTGGAATATGGCCGTGTAACAAAATTGCACTTGTATCTCTTAAATGTATACAAATTTTTTAAAAGCTGAAATGGTTAAAAGCATTTGCCTCTGGAAAGGAAGGGAGAATTCTCAGGGGAGGTGGCGCAAATTGAATTTTGAGGGATGTGTCTGCAGCAAGGCAGAGGTTAAAAAATGGAAAAGAAAATCATGTGCAAAAACCTAGATGCATTTTCTTAACACTGCTAAGACTAAAAAGTATCTGCAGCTACTCAGAAAGCTTTCTTTCATCTAGGAGAAGGCACTTTATGTTACCTTACAAGGTCATTTAGTGGCATACTTAACGGCAGAATTTTCTGGTAAAAATTCTAGTAGCATTTTCACATTGGCAAAACAGCTGCCCTGGAAGGTGTTGGCCACCCTTTATAAGTAGCACTTAACAGGAAACTAAATGACCATCTTCAGTGAAATTCTTCAAGGCATCCTTTATGGAATAAATAGTTGGTCTAACTAACCGCACTAAAAGTCTCTCCCAAATCCAGAAGCATATGAGTGTCAAACAAACAACAACAAAAAAAGTAGTTTTACTTACAAACAGATCTAAGGGAACCCATCCTTTCAAGTTAACTGGTTTGTGATGATACTGCTATTGTACTTTCTCACCAGGACAGGCCTAACTCCATTGGGATAGCCATGTGCCACTGTTTGGCACAAGAGACACCCTTCCCACATTTTAAGACCACTCTAGGCTCATGAAACCATGGTTCCACTGGGACTGGGGAGACTCTGTTGTTCTAAGCCTGAGCTCAGGTAACCTTTCCAAGGAACATCTGGAAACAGGACCTCTAATGGAATTATTCCCTCTCTTGTTCTCTACTCCTTTTGCCTGGATGGGAAAAGCTTTTTTTTTTAAAAGCTAATGTGCTTCAAATTTCCTGGGATGATGCTAACCTAAAAGACTCAGTCTTTTTCCTCCAAGTACTCAGATATTTGGTTCCAAAATATATGGTCATGGCAGAATGTGATCTGAAAATCAACAGGTCATCTTTGAATCAGGACATAGAACCCATCTACCATTTCTTACTGTGTGATTTTGGCAAGATGTCTGTTATCTCATATATGAAGTGATCAGGTTGAATTAAATAAACAAGGTATTAGATGCCTTCCAAATCTAACATTTCGGAGACAAAATTTTGGCTTATGGACTTCTAGGAATATTCCTAGATATGGAGCATAAACTTTTAAGGGACCATTGGGCTCTGGGTAGCTGGCCCTTTGAGCTAGTTGGCTTGAGTTATCTCTATCCACATATACAGACACCCATCTATACCTCAGGATTTGTAATCAGCATGAATGCTCAACTTCCTTCAGCACACCCTGACCTTCAAAAGTAGTGCTAAGTAGTGTTGGGGGCAGCGAGGGGTTGACATGCTGATTAATATACTGAATTATAGTAGTGCTCTTTGAAACTTGGAAGAGACTTTTTTTTCAGGCTATTAGTTGCTAGGGTCGATGGTCAAAAATCTGAGCCTTTGCTTATCACAGATATTTTAGTGACTCTATCAAAACAGAGAGGCAAGTTGGGTAAAGTGCAAAGGATTTTTGTCTATTTTTAGAATGTATTAAAATAATATATATTATTTTATGTGTATGTTTATGTGTGTATATATATGTATATGTGTATATATACACATATATGTATATATGTATTTATATGTATGTGTCATTCTCTTTATTTTGCTTTCCTGCCAGCTGAACAGTTTATTTAAAAAGAATCTGGTAAAAGTAAGGAGATGAGCACCCATTTGATTTTTAGAAATGATCAGAAGAAATCAAACTGCTCCCCCCCAAAAAAAAATTCTGTTTGTGATTTATAGTCCAATAAAGACAGACCTGCCTCCTGAATAAGAAAGTTCTGGGTGAGAAAGCTCTGGTTGAGAGTCCCAACTTTATTAATGTTGCCAGGTCACCTGCTAAAAACATCCTAGCTGTTTGGAAGGACTCAAAAAGTTTACAGGCCCTCCTTCCATCCCTGGGTGGCGAGGTAGATCTTCAGAGTTTAAAAACCAAGGGATTCATTAGGAATCTATCAGAGCAGCAAATTCCTCCAGATCATCGCTATCCCCCATAGTTCAGCATCACGTGCTTCCTTTTCATTTTTCCTTGTGTCCCTGGAATTTGCACCTCTCCTCCTGCTTGAGCTTTCAGCTCCTTTTCCTTAGCCTCATTTCAAATGGTGAACAGATTTTTTTTTTCCATTTCCTTGCTCCATAAGACATCCTTTTCTAGGCCTTATAATCTTTTTCCTCACATGTGTAGAGCTTAAAATATAAAAGGTGTCATCACAGCAAACTTTAAGGAGTCTCCCAAATTTACCAGTATTGAAAAAATGCTGAGACAGTGGAGAGCTAGGAAATATTTAAGGGCTATGAAGACATGAGTTCTAATTCTCTCACAGGGACTGGATTTCTGTTGCCATTTGCTTTTCAAATTACAACTGTGTAAAAATAAATTAATACATAAACAAACCATTGATTCTTGTTTAGAACAGACAGAAGTTTCCAAATGTGGAATTTCAAGGACTAGTAAAACAGCAAAAATATTTTGCAAGATGACATAGAAAATCTAGATTTGTATTTTTCCAGGTAAAGACTTGTATAGACATTATCCACTATCATCATTATTGTTCCATAAAAGAAAGCCTTCCTTAAAATGAAGAAACAAAAAAACATAAATTGAAGAATACAGAGTACTCTATCATTAAAGCAGGCATTGCAAACCCATAGACTCTAAAGTTCAAAAAGAATATTTTTTCTATATTTAAGGGCTAAAATATAACATTAAATATTGTATATTTCATTTTAATTTAATAGTAACTGATATGTGTTGTGTTTTATGTGGCTCTCATTTTGCTCTGATAACAATTGTAGGCACATTTAACCCTCTTTATGGATGAAGACACTAAAGCTTGGAGAAGTTAAGTAGCAGAACTGAGATTTGAGCCCACATTTTTAAGTCACTACATTCTCATACCTCCCCAAACTTGTATATGTTTTGTTATTACAAGCTGGCCAACCTGGAGGCCTAAGTAAGACATTAAAATACAAAGTAGAATTCAGTTTGATTTCTGAGGTTTTGGAGTTTTTCGTTAACTAGAATCATTGTCTAAAATCTAGTTTCAAATAAAAATGTTAATAAATGGGGAACAAACTTGTATCGTGATTCCACTCTCCTTGAAATGTACTGAATTAGAAGAAATGGAGGAATAATATCTCCAAACTATAGGCTTCTGGTTTGCCCAGCAGGACTAGGAAGAAGCTCAGAAGTCACAGGTCAGGAGTCTGGTTATGAGAATTCTTGGGTTGCCCTGTTCAGTGGCCTCACATACTGAGGGCTGTTCAGTGCCAGTAGTATTGACCTTGTAGGGCTGCCACAGAATCCACTGGGCAATTGAAGTTAGGGATGTTTACTTTTTAAATACTCCCTATTTTCCAGACGTAGATGAGTTCCAACATGATTACTTATCATATTGTGCATATCTTCCTTGAAAACTTTTTAAAGTTTTACTAAATGGGCTTAAAAATGGTCTCAGAGTAATTGTGAATAAACTTTCTCCTCATTGTTATATAATTAAACATACCCAAAACAGTGTGCTGCAGAACATCCAACTAGAAAAGTGCCCCTCTTCATCAGTACTCATAGTTATTAATGCTAATAATAATATGCTCACCCATGACATTGACTGAGATGTCACTAAAGAGCTAGTTAATATGCTGAATTAACCAACGAGGAATAAAACAGCACCCAGTCATAAGTCTATTATGAAAATGAAAACCAGAACCATTATTTCATGACAAGATTTAGTTGCTTAAACTATCAAAAAGATTTTATCAGTCCCAAACTTTCTAATTGTAGCCCCAGCACCAACCTCTTCTTTACATTTGCATCACTACCTCTCTTTGAATACTGTCCTTTTTTAACTTGATTCTGTTTACGATGATGCCAACCAATAAATTCAATTAGGAATATAATGATAAGCAAAGCAGACATTGACTCTGCCCTCAGTCTGTGGGAGAAAATAAGACATTAATTGAATAATCACACAAATAAATATAAATCTGTTACTGTGTCAAGCTCTGTGGGGGAAAAAAAAAAAAAAGGTAGGCGGGACTACGATGCCCTGAGTACCTATAATAGGGCATCTGACTTTGTCAGGGTGGTCAGGGGAGTCATGAAGGCTCTCATCTGAATGACGACTAGACCTTGACTAGGCAAAGAAAGGGTCATCAATGGCTGCACAATGATTACAAATCTGTCTGAGTGTATGACTGAGCAAAGCACAGATGAGAACAACATGAACTCAGTAGAGCTTTCCATTTAGAAATTTATAATAAGGAGGCTGACTCATGGTTGACTCGCTGTCTCCTCCTAAGAGGCTGTCTGATGGAGTCTTCCAGTTGCTTATCAGTGTTCTGTGGTCTTGACAAAGACGTGATTTTCTAAATCCCATGGCTGTCCACTTCTGCTGTTCCTTCGGTTTTATGTTTATGTGTTTGTTTGCTTATTTATCTGCCTATGTGCCAGAGTTATGAGATCTTTCATTGCCACTGCTGCATCTTTCCTTCTCCTCTACCAGCTCCTCCCTTGGTCCTTTTTATTTTCTGTCTTTTCTCCCTTTCCCCTGCTTTCTCTTCTGAAACTTCCTCCTCCTCCTTTCTCTTAGTCTTAATTTGCCATTCATTTTCTTCTTTTTCTCTTTTATTCTTCTCCCTTTTTTGCTGTTTACCATGAAAGTACCAGGATTATGTTCGCATAGTGCATTATAATTTACAAAGGCATCTCATGGACATTATGCCATTTGATCCTAGTAACAGTTTTGTAAGGTGGCTGGGTAAGAGTTATTTATCCTGTCTACAGATGTGACAGAGGACCAGTGACTTCCCCAAGGTCATGTGTCTGGGAAGAGAAGGATTCTTGACTGCAACCTAGATGGCTGTCTCCTGCACTACTAGACCATCCTGCCTCAACAGAAATGTCACATACGTTTCAATCACATCTTTTAGTCTGACTGACAAAAGTCCTTTTCCGCCTTGTCTTTATCATTCATGAAAATAAGTCTAGACAAAAGTCATGGTCAGAGGGATTTTCTGGTGGCTCATTCATCACAAGAGTTGAAATAGCCTTAGTCTTATCTGATGAATATTTGCTGGGCATTAAATTTGACCTTGGATTGAACTGCTTACAAAGAATGATTTTCATTCTATTGCTACCTTGTCTGGCTGTGACGTGGAAAGTGGCATGGCTAACAAGAACCAAAAACAAAGAGGATTGCTTCAGGTATCATTTGTCAGCCTTCATTAGATTACTCATCTTGAGACATCTATCTTTATATATCCAAATGAAATCTGGTGTTTTTCCTAGCATATATTTCAATCCCTCAGAGACCCTTAAATTCCATTAGGATTTCTGTTTACTTCCTTCTTCTGGCCAATTATAAGAGAGTTTAAAGAAAGAGCACATCTGTATCCTGTGCCACAGACCAGATGCCCCTTTATTGCCACAAAAACAGCAAGCGATGTTTATCCTTTATTTAATCTCTCTGCTGACTTTCAGTGCTGGTAAATGTTTATTCCACTGAAGTATGCTTTTAAGATGTCAGTCAGCAACCTTTATTGACCAAAGGATCACATTTGGTAAAGGTTCCTGCTTATTACATAGAGAATTAGACTGCTCAAAGAGGATTTTGCAGGGGACAAGCACCATTCATCCATTCATTCAGTCATTGATTTGATTGATTAACTTCTTATATATTTGTTCAACTAAGCATTTACTGAATGTCTAGTATGTACCAAGCACTCTGGTGAGATATTTGAGAAAATTAAGAAGAAACAGGCCCAAGCCTTGCCCTTGAAGAACTCACAGACTAATAGGGTGACAGAATGTTGAAAATTGCAGAAATTCATTGTGATTATATCTTTGTAATTACAGAACAAAAGAACAAGCAGCTGGTTTGGGGGAAGCTAGTAGTGCCGTTCAGGTGAAATTTCAGTAATTTTTATCAGGTGATTACCAAACCTGAAGGGTAAATGAACACCCTCTTTAGACTAAAGAAGGTCCATGCTTACATGAGCTGATATCAAGAGTTGGAATTTTTTTTCTTCTAAGCACAGGTCTGTAAGAGCTACACTGAAGTATAGAACAGAGCCATGTTCTTTACAGCCTATTCAGTTTTGCAAAGGAGAATTCTCCTGTGGTCAAGCATTAATTATGAACATTGATGGGAAACTGCATTTCAATATCAATGTTGCATGATAATAAAATGTGTGAGCATCCCTTCTCTTACAGTGCTTTCACTGTATCTCTGAAGTCCTTGCTTGTCCTCAAGTCTCTCTCCTTGGTATAGCTGCCTGGTGTAATTTAAAGAAGATGGCCTTTTGGCATATCTGTAACTTCATTTAAATTCTGGCTCCAGCAATTACTAGCTTTATCACCTTGAGCTGTTACTAAACCTTTCTGAGTCTCTCTTTCTTTAATCTAAAAGTAGAGATTAATATCTGCTTCATAGGTTTGTTTTGACAGTTTATTTTTTTAAGTCTGTAAATGGCCAGCAACTACTTAACAAATGGTAGATACAAGTAGGGATTTGTTCCCTCTCTGATCTCTCTTCCTGTATCCCATCTGACCTTTTTCTTTCTTGTGTACTAGAACCCATTTCTTCCTCTTCCATGCCAGGAATCAATTGACAAAGTCTCCATTCATTGTCCATTTAACAAAACATTTCCTGTGCACCTCTCACACACTCTCAGGAGATACAATCAGTAATGTGGAAGACAGAACACAGCACGTGATAAAGAAACAAAGAAAGAGGAGTGAATACGCCTGTTTAGAAAGAGACATCAAGAGTTCAAACTTTCTACACCCCCTAAAATTGATTTCTTCAGGGCAGAGTTTCAGGAATAGTATTAGATGTAAAAAGAATATTTAAGGGTAAGATGTCACCACACCTTACCTCCTTATTTACACACAAAAGAATAAGTCCAGAGCCCATGCACATATGTGCTATCTCAAATATGTAAACACACATAGATTCCTTCTACATATCTGGGGTCTCCAGTGATTGCTGTTTCATTCAAAAGATTTATTGGACTGGTACATACACAATGCCAGTGTCTCTTCTTGATTGCCTGTATAATAGATCGTATCTCTGCCACACAATTTAATGCCTGTAGTTTTCTCTTTTTTCCATGTTGAAGAGGTTCTCTCCTCTACTGGGTGCAAAAGTCCTTCAGGGCAGGTGCTAGGTCCTACCCTACCTATCATGTAATTATTGGGCACTCTCCCACACACAGACCATATTCAACAAGTGATGGCTTGTTAAAGTTCCTCCTTCTACTGTGACCTGAGGAATAAGGGGAATTATATTCCCTAAGTGACCAATTTTCTCCACTTCTAGCCAATTTCTTCGCTAGGGGAGATAAGCCCACTAGTCATCACTTTCTCTACCTCTGTAGTTGTACAGAGTTGTAAAGGTTTTTGTAGACAGTAATATTGTGAATGCTGCTAATGCTGCTGCCACCAGTTTTTTTGTTTTTTGTTTTTGGAGTGGGGGATTATTCGTCACCTCTAGCATTTATCCTTTATTTTTGTTACAAACAATCCAATTATACACTTCAATTATTTTTAAGTGTACAGTAAAATATTATTTACCATAATCAACCTGTTCTGCTATTAATACTAGATTTTATTCATTCTTTATAAATTTATAAATATATTTTTATACCCATTAACCATCTCATTATTTCCCCCACCACTGTCCTTCCCAGCCTCTGGTAGCCATGATTCTATTATATCCGTAAGTTCAGTTCTTTTACTATTTTTAGCTCCCACAAATAAGTGGGAACATCCAAAATTTGTCTTCCTGTGTCTGTCTTATTTCACTTAACATAATGACCTCCAATTCCATTCATGTTGCTGCCAATGACAGGATCTCATTCTTTCTTATGGCTGGATAGTAGTGTATTGTGTATTTGTACCACATTTTCTTTATCCATTCTCATTTGTTGATAGACACTTACATTTCTTCCAAATCTTGGCTGTTGTGAATAGTGCTACAATCACTATGGGAGTACAGATATCTCTTTGATATACTGATTTCCTTTCTTTTTGGATATATACCTAGTAGTGGGATTCCTGAATCATGTAGTAGTTCTATTTGTAGTTTTAAAAAATGTTTTCAATTTTTAATTTCTGTGGGAACATAGTAAGTGTATATATTTATGAGGTACATGAGATGTTTTGATACAAGCATGCAATGTGAAATAAGCACATGATGGATAATGGGATGTCTGTCCCCTCAAGCATTTATCCTTTGAGTTACAAACAATCCAATTATACTCTTAAAGTTATTTTAAAATGTACAATTATTATTGACTTTACTCACCCTGTTGTCCTATCAAACAGTAGGTCCTATTCATTCTTTCTAGTTATTTTAGTCCCATTAACCATCCCACCTTCCCCCAACCTACCTCCCACCACTACCTTTCCAGCCTCTAGTAACTATCCTCCTACTCTTAATCTCCACGAGTTCAATTGTTTTGAATTTTAGATTCCATGAATAAGTGAGAAAATATGACGTTTATATTTCTGTGCCTGGCTTATTTCACTTAACATAATGATCTCCAGTTTTATCCATGTTGTTGCAAATGACTGGATTCTCATTCTTTTTGTGGCTCCATTGTGTATACATGCTACATTTTCTTTATCATTCATCTGTTGATGAACACTTAGGTTGCTTCCAAATATTGGCTATTATAAACAGTGCTGCAACAAACATAGGAGTGCAGATATCTCTTTGATGTGCTGATTTCCTTTCTTTTGGGTATATACCTAGCAGTGGGAGTGCTGGATCATATGATAGCTCAATTTTTAGTTTTTTGAGGAACACCCAAACTGTTCTCCATAGTGATTGCACTAATTTACATTCCCACGAACAATGTAAAAGGGTTCCCTTTTGTCTACATCCTCACCATTATTTGAAACTGCCTGTCATTTGGATATAAGCCATTTTAACTGAGGTGAAATGATATTTCATTGTAGTTTTGGTTTGCTCTGATGCTCAGTGATGTTAAGCACCTTTTCATATACATGTTACTGATTTCATTGTTAATTCATCGCATATATTAGTGAATTTTTATAAGTCCATTTCCAACTGCTGATAAAGACATACCTGAGACTGCAAAGAAAAAGAGGTTTAACAGATGGGAAAGCCTCACAGTCATGGTGGAAGGCAAGAAGTAGCAAGTTACACCTTACATGGAAGGTGCCAAAGAGATAGCTTGTGCATGGAAACTCCTGTTTTTAAAACCATCAGATCTCATGAGACTTGTTCACTATCACAATAACAGCACAGGAAACACCAATCCCCATGATTCAATTATCTCCCACAGGGTCCTTCCCACAGTGTGTGGGAATTCAAGATAAGAATAGGTGAGGACACAGCCAATCCATATTATTCCACCCCAATCCCTTCCAAATCTCATGTCCTCACATTTCAAAATCAATCATGCTTCCCAACAGTCCCCCAACGTCTTAACTCATTTCAACCTTAACTCAAAAGTCCAAAGTCCCAAGTATCATCTGAGATAAGGCAAGTCCCTTCCACCTATAAAGCAAGTAAAATCAAAAGCACTGTACTTACTTCCTAGATACAATGGGAGTTCTGGCTTTTGTTAAATACAGCCATTCCCAATGGGATAAATTGTCCAAAACAAAGGGACTATAGGCCTCATGCAAGTCTAAATTCCAGCGGGGCAGTCAAATCTTAAAGCTCCAAAATGATCTCCTTTGACTCTGTCTCACATCCAGGTCATGCTGATGCAAGAGGTGGGTTCCCATGGTCTTGGGCAGCTCCACTCCCATGGCTTTGCCGGGTATACCCTCCTCCCAGCTGCTTTCATGGGCTGGTGTTGAGTGTCTGCAGTTTTTTCAGGTGTATAATGCAAACTTTCAGTGGGTCTATCATTCTGGGGTCTGGAGGATAGTGATCTCTTCTCACAGCTCCACTAGGTAGTGCCTCAGTATGGACTCTGTGTTGGGGGGCTCCAACCCCACATTTCCCTTCAACACTGCCCTAGCAGAGATTCTCCATGAGGACTATACTCCTGCAGCAAACTTCTCCTGGGCATCTAGGTATTTCCTTACATCTTCTGAAATCTAGGCAGATGTTCCCAAACCTCAATTCTTGACTTTTGTGCCCTCACAGGCTTAACACCACATGGAAGCTGCCAAGACAAGGCTTGCACCCTCTGAAGCTAAGGCCCAAGCTCTATGTTGGCCCCTTTTAGTCATGGCTGGAGTGGCTTGAATGCAGGGCAACAAGTCACTAGACTGCACACGGAAGAGGGACCCTGGGCCTGGCCCACAAAACCATTTTTCCCTCCTAAACCTCCAGTCCTGTGAGGGGAGGGGCTGCCATAAAGGTCCAGGTTTCTGAGATGCCCTGGAGACATTTTCCACATTTTCTTGGTTATTAACATTTGGCTCCTTGTTAATTATGCAAATTTCTACAGCTGGCTTAAATTTATCCTCAGAAAATGGGATTTTCTTTTCTATCCCATTGTCAAGCTGCAAATTTTCCAAACTTTTACCTTGTTTCCCTTTTAAAACTGAATGCCTTTAACAGCACCCAAGTCACCTCTTGAATGTTTTGCTGCTTAGAAATTTCTTCTGCCAGATACCCTAAATCTTTGCTCTCAAGTACAAAGTTTCACAAATCTCTAGGGCAGAGGAAAAATGCCTCCAATCTCTTTGCTAAAACATAACAAGAGTTACCTTTGCTCCAGGTCCCAACAAGCTCCTCATTTCATCTGAGACCACCTCAGCCTGGATTTCATTGTCCATATCATTATCAGCATTTTGGTCAAAACCATTCAACAAGTCTCTAGGGAGTCCCAAACTTTCCCACATTTTCCTGTCTTCTCCCGAGCCCTCCAAACTGATCCAGCCTCTACTTGTTACCCAGTTCCAAAGTCACTTCCACATTTTCAGATATCTTCTCAGCAGTGTCCCACTCCCAATACCAATTTACTGTATTAGTTCATTTTCATGCAGCTGATAAAGACATACTCAAGACTGGGAAGAAAAAGAGTTTTAATGGATTTACAGTTCCACATGGCTGGTGAGGCCTCACAATCATGGCAGAAGGCAAGGAGAAGCAAGGCACATCTTAGATGGATGGCAGCAGGCAAAGACACAGCTTGGGCAGGGAAATTCCCATTTTGATGAGATTTAAGTGGGGACACAGCCAAACCATATCAGAGTAGAAATCATTACAAAGCTATAGGAGTGCAAGATCATCATTTTTGTTAATGTATGTTTGTATATTCCAATATGTCAATGCTAGCAAATAATTTGGGCATAAGAAAAAACTATAAGCCACATTAGTGTCTTTCACCCTTGGCTTCTAAGAGAACCGTGGCTACCAAAGATCAAGCCTTGTGTTTGATACTGCATGGGATTTTTGCAGAAGAAAATATCATTATCATTATCTGGCCTTGTGTGTCTGCAAAACACACATCACTATGGAGAGCTACTTTATAATAATGTCCTAGTTTCAATTTACTCAAGGGCCATATCCATTGTGGGGGTAAAAAGGATATAATAATGTCCACCTCCTTGTGAGAAAATGATCTAAGGGTCAGAGACAGGCAGAAGATTTTCCAAGGCCACAACAAATTCAAGACCAAAAGTCAGGGCTCCTAATTTTCTGACCAGGAACTCCATTTTATCTAGAGGATAATGAAGGTAAACTAGAGTCTTCATTCCTCTGTTTTTTGCTTTTTCAATTCCTCATGACTTTTGACTTATTTTACCAGAAGAAGGGATCATTATGGGGAAACTGGAATGCTTTTAGGGGAGAAATAATGGGAAGAGGTATAAAATGCCAGAAAGCACCTTTTGCAGTATGGTTTTGACCCCCTGACATACCCATGAAACCATTTTTCTTGTGTGACAGCAAGAATTCCTTCCATGTAATTTTCAGCTGCAAATAGGGCTTGGGAAGAGTCCTAAGTTGGCCTTACTTAGATCCGAACTCATACTCAGCAAAACAGATACAGTGCATATTTTGGGTGTCCCAGGTTCATTCTGCTAGATCAAATGTCTTCATCTCTTAACCACCCTCCTTTGTTTTTGGTCCCTAGTGCTGCAGTCTTCCTTTTATCAAAATTAGTTCTTAGGATCAACTAGTTTGCCCTGAAATTTAGATGTCTTTTAGGTTTTCATTCCATAGTGATTCATTGATCGTATTCTTTGTGCCAACTATTTTACCAGGTATTTAGGACATAGGAGCAAAGGGAACTTGTATTCATTAAGCACTTTTTAATAGATTTTATTTTCCAGAGCAGCTGTGGGTTCATAGCAAAAAAAAAAAAAAAAAAAAAAAAAACAGAAAATATAGAAAGTTCTCACGTGTGTCCTGCCCTCACACATGCATAGCCTCACCTGTTATTAACAATCCTCCACTAGAGAAGTACATTTGTTATAATTGATGATGCTACATTGATACATCATTATCATCCAGGGTCCATAGCTTACATTAGTGTTCACTTTTAGTGTTGCATATTCTAAGGGTTTGGACAAATGTATAATAACATGTATCCACAATTATAGTGTCATACAAAATAGTTTCCCTGCCCTAAAAATTCTCTGAACTTGGAGATTCTGATGATTATATATCTTGGGGATGATCTTCTTGTTAAGTATCTTACCGGGGTTCTCAGAGATGACACAAACAAATGAAAAAAACATTCCATGTTTATGGATAGGAAGAATCAATATCATTAAAACAGCCATACTTCCCAACACTATGTATAGATTCAATGCTATTCCTGTTAAACTACCATGAGATTCTTCACAGAACTAGAAAAAAAACTGTTTTAAAATCGTATGGAGCCAAAAAGGATCCTGAATAGCCAAAACAATCATAAGCAAAAAGAACAAAGCTGGAGACATCACACTAGCTGACTTCAAACTATATTACAGGGCTACATGAACCAAAACTGTATGGCACAAAAACAGACACATAGACCAATGGAACAGAATAGAGAACCCAGAAATAAGACCACAGATCTGCAACTATCTGATCTTTGACAAACCTGACAAAAATAAGCAATGGCAAAAAGATTCTCTATTCCATAAATGGTGCTGGGAAAACTGACTAGCCATATATAGAAGATTAAATTTGTGCCCTTTTCTTACACTAGATACAAAAATGAATCAAGATGGATTAAAGACTTAAATGTAAAACCCAAAACTGTAAAAACCCTGAAAGACAACCTAGGTAATACCATTCAGGATATAGACACAGGCAAAAAATCTCTTTTTTTTTAAATTTCTATTTTTTTTTTTATACTTTAAGTTCTAGGGTACATGTGCACAACGTGCATGTTTGTTACATATGTATACATGTGCAATGTCCACCTATGAG
This sequence comes from Macaca thibetana thibetana, assembly GCF_024542745.1. Taxonomy (NCBI): domain Eukaryota; kingdom Metazoa; phylum Chordata; class Mammalia; order Primates; family Cercopithecidae; genus Macaca; species Macaca thibetana. The sequence continues at coordinate 75,654,412 of NC_065591.1, read as the reverse complement.
TGAGAACATGTGGTGTTTGGTTTTCTGGCCTTGAGATAGTTTGCTCAGAATGATGGTTTCCAGCTTCATCCATGTTGCTACAAAGGACATGAACTCATCCTTTTTATGGCTGCATAGTATTCCATGGTGTATATGTGCCACATTTTCTTAATCCAGTTTATCATTGATGGACATTTGGGTTGGTTCCAAGTCTTTGCTATGGTGAATAGTGCCACAGTAAACATACGTGTGCATGTGTCTTTATAGCAGCATGATTTATAATCCTTTGGGTATATGCCCAGTAATGGGATGGCTGAGTCAAATGGTATTTCTAGTTCTAGATCCTTGAGGAATCGCCACACTGTCTTCCACAATGGTTGAACTGGTTTACAGTCCCACCAACAGTGTAAAAATATTCCTATTTCTCCACATCCTCTCCAGCACCTGTTGTTTCCTGACTTTTTAATGATTGCCATTCTAACTGGTGTGAGATGGTATCTCATTGTGGTTTTGATTTGCATTTCTCTGATGGCCAGTGATGATGAGCATTTTTTCATGTGTCTGTTAGCTGCATAAATGTCTTCTTTTGAGAAGTGTCTCTTCATATCCTTCACCTACTTTTTGATGGCGTTGTCTGATTCTTTCTTTTAAATTTGTTTGAGTTCTTTATAGATTCTGGATATTAGTCCTTTGTCAGATGGGTAGATTGCAAAAATTTTCTCCCATTCTATAGGTTGCCTGTTCACTCTGATGGTAGTTTCTTTTGCTGTGCAGAAGCTCTTTAGTTGAATTAGATCCCGTTTCTCAATTTTGGCTTTTGTTGCCATTGCTTTTGGTGTTTTAGACATGAAGTCTTTGCCCATGCCTATGTCCTGAACGGTATGGCACAGGCAAAGATTTCATGATGAAGATGCCAAAAGCAATTACAACAAAAGCAAAAATTGGTAAATGAGATTTAACTAAACTAAAGAGCTTCCATACAGCAAAAGAAACTATCAACAGAATAAACAGACTACCTACAAGAATGGGAGAAAATATTTCCAAACTATGCATCTGAGAAAGGTCTAATATCCTTTAAGAAACTTAAACAAATGTACCGAAAAAGACAAACAACCCAATTAAAAAGTGGGCAAAGGACATGAACAGACAGCTTACAGAAGATGACATACATACAGCCAACAATCATATGAAAATAAAGTTCGACATCACTGATCATTAGAGAAATGCAAATCAAAACCACAATGAGATACCATCTCATGCCAGTCAGAATGGCTATTATCTAAAAGTCAAAAAACAACAGATGTTGGCAAGGTTGTGGAGAAAAAGGACTGCTGTTACACTGTTGGTGGGAGTGAAAATTAGTCCATTGTGGAAGGCAGTGTGACAATTCCTCAGAGACCTAGAGGCAGAAATACCATTTGACCTAGCAATCTCATTACTGGGTATATACCAAAGGAATATAAATTGTTCTGTTATAAAGACACATGCAAGCATATGTTCATTGCAGCACTATTCACCAATAGCAAAGACGTGGAATTAACCTAAATGCCCATCAATAATAGACTGGATAAAGAAAGAATATGTGGCACATATACACCATGAATTATATGCAGCCATTAAAAAAAAAAAAAAAGGAGATCATGTCCTTTGCAAAGATATGGATGGAGCTGGAAGCCATTATCCTTAGCAAAATAATGCAGGAACAGAAAACCAAATACTGCATGTTCTCACTTATAAGTGAAAGCTAAATGATGAGAACACATGAACACATAGGAGGGAACAACACACACAGGGGCCTGACAGAGGATAGAGGGTGGGAGGAGGGAGAGGATCAGGAAAAATAACTAATAGGTACTAGACTTAACACCTGGGCAATGACATAATCTGTACAACAGTGCCCCATGTACAACAAACAAGTTCATGTATGTAACAAACCTGCATATGTATCCCTGAACCTTTGTTTGTTTGTTTGTTTGTTTTTGCTTTTTTGGGAGGGAGGATGGAGTCTCACTCCATCACCCAGGTGGAGTGCAGTGGCATGATCTTGGCTCACTGCAACCTCCGCCTCCCAGGTTCAAGTGATTCTCCTGCCTCAGTCTCCTGATATATCCATAAACTTAAAAGTTTTTAAAAGATTATATCTGCTTTACCAATTCATCCCTTCCTCCCTCATCCCCCATCAACTACCGATTTTATTAGTGTCTTCATAGTTTCGCTTTTTCCAGAGTGTCAGATAGTTGGAATAATACAGTATATACCCTTTTCAGATTGGCTTCTTTTGCTTATATGCATTTAAGTTTCCTCCATGTACTACTTTGAATAATATTCCATTTTTCAGATGTACCACAGTGCATTTATCCATTCACCTACCAAAGGACATCTTGGTTGCTTCCAACCTTTGGCAGTTATTAATAAAGCTGCTAGAACTATTCACGTAGTTCTGCAGATGCAGGTTTTTGTTGTTTTTTTTTTTTTTTTTTTTTTTTTTTTTTTTTTTTTTTTTTTTTTGAAACGGAGTCTCGCTCTGTCGCCCAGGCTGGAGTGCAGTGGCCGGATCTCAGCTCACTGCAAGCTCCACCTCCCGGGTTTACGCCATTCTCCTGCCTCAGCCTCCCGAGTAGCTGGGACTACAGGCGCCCGCCACCTCGCCCGGCTAGTTTTTTGTATTTTTTTTAGTAGAGAGGGGGTTTCACCGTGTTAGCCAGGATGGTCTCGATCTCCTGACCTCGTGATCCGCCCATCTCGGCCTCCCAAAGTTCTGGGATTACAGGCTTGAGCCACCGCGCCCGGCCAGATGCAGGTTTTTGTGTGGACATATGTTTTCAGCTTTTTTGGAGAAATACCAAGGAGCACAATTGCTGGATCATATAGTAAGAGTGTGTTTAGTTGTGTAAGAAACCACCAAACTATCTTCCAAAGTCACTATACCATTTTGCATTCCGCCCAGCAATGAATGAGTGCAGGTATACATCCTTGCCAGCATTTGTTTTTGTCAGTATTCTGGATTTTGTCCATTTCAATAGGTGTGTAGCGGTATCTCATTATTGTTTTAATTTGCGTTTCTCTGATGATGTATGATAGGAGGCATCTTTTCATGTGCTTATTTGTCATATGTTTATCTTCTTTGGTGAGGTATCTAAGGTTCTGTGGCCCATTTTTAGTTGGGTTGTTTGTCAGTTTTAGGAAATTTTGTTTGTTTCTTGAGTTTTAGGAGTTCCTTATATATTTTTAATAATAGCTCTTTTTCTGACATGTCTTTTGTAATTATTGTCTCTCAATATTTGGCTTGTCATTTAATTCTCTTGATTTTGTCTTTCACAGAGCAGACTGTTTTTATTTTAATAAAATTTTTAAAAGTCCAGCTTATCAATTGTTCCTGTCATGGATCATGCCTTTGGTGTTGTATCTAAAGAATAATCTCAAAACCCAAGGTCATCTAGATTTTCTCCTACAGTATCTCCAAGGAGTTTATAGTTTTGTGTTTTGCATTTTGCTTTGTGATAAACTTTGAGTTGATTTTTGTTCAGGATATAATGTCTATGTCTACCTATTTTTTCTGCTTTGCATGTGGATGCCCAGTTGTTCTATCATCATGTTTGTCTCCTCTTTCACCAATACCATACTGTCTTGATTACTATAACTTTATAGAAAATTTTGAAGTTAGGTAGTGTTATCCTCCAAATTTGTTTTTTATTTCAATATTTGTTTGCTATTTGGGGTCTTTTTCCTCTCCACGTAAACTCTAGAATCAGTTCACAAAATAACTTGCTGGGATTTTGATTGGGATTGCACTAAATCTACAAGTTAAGTTGGAAAGAATTAACATGTTTACAATATTGAGTATTCCTAGCTCTCCATTTACATGGACTATCTCTCCATTTATTTAGTTCTTTGATTTCTTGCATCAGAGTTTTGCACTTTTTTTTCATATAGATCTTGCACATATTTTGTTAGCTTTATGACTAAGTATATTATTTTGGGGGGTGCTAATATAAATGGCACTATGTAATTTCAGTTTTTACCTTTTCATCATTAGCATATAGGAAATTAATTGGCTTTTGTGTACTAACCTTTTATTCTACAACCTTACTATAATTGCTTATTAGTTCCATGAGTTTTTTGTCAGTTATCTTGGATTTTATACAAAGAGTATTGTGTTATCTATGAACAAAGACAGTTTTATTTTTTCCTTCCTAATATGTACACTTTTAATTTCCTTTTCTTGTCTGATTGTATTAGCTAGAACTTGCAGTATGATGTTGAAAGGCAGTGGTGAAAGGAAACATCCTTGCCTTGTTTCTGATCTTAGTGGGAAAGCTTCAAGTTTTTTTGTTGTTGTTGTTTTGTTTTGTTTTGTTTTTTTATCATTAGGCATGATATTAATTGTAGGGATTTTGTAGATATTCTTTAATAAGTTGAGGAGTTCCCCTATTCCTAGTTTACTGAAAGTTTTTATTTTCAATGGATGTTGGTAGATATTTTTTAGATATCAGACACTAACTTACAAAGTAAATAAAATACTCTAGAATCTCAGAGTCAAGTGGGAAAAGCAAGTATGCAAATAAATTATTATTGTACAAGATTATACGTTTAGTATTCTGGCTTATAATTGCCAGTTTACTCTTCTAATAAAAGTTCTCTATGTTGTGAACTTCTTGGGAGCAGAAACCGTCTGCTTTATGGTAATAATCCTAGCCACAGTGGAGCCCTCCAGGAGTATAGTAGGCCCTCAATGGATACTTGTTAAATGGATAAAAAGATAGAGTATGATAATTAAGATAATCACCATATGAATTTGGTACCATAGAATCCTAGAGGGGCTAGTGTTAGGGAGAACTAAAGAGAGCAAATGTTGTTCAACCATTCATGAGGAATGAGGGAAAGGTTCCTAGGTATATAAAAGAGAAGAAGCCAACTGCGGGCAGAAAGACCTATACATGGAAAGACCAAGATGAGGGAAAGAGTCCATTTAAAGAAAAGCTAGGAATTCAGAGAAAATAAAGGAGATTTTATGTGATTGGAATTTAGAGTATTTTTGAGGGTGTGTCAGGAGACAAGGCTATACATATTTGTTTATGGGAAAACATTTTGATGATTCTTCTAAAAATCACTTCCCATTCTTATCAGTGTCCAAAGTTGGCTTTTGGATTTTACTGTGGCTAAAGGAAATAGGTAATGAACAACTTTAAGAATGCCGTGTTCAAGAAGAGTTCGGCTAACCTCTGCTCTAAGGGCAGGAGTCTGGGTAGAAAGGGAAAGTAGGTCAGTAAGATCAATGAAATTTCTCAATTGGAAAAGCAAGGATGGGAAGCAATGCTCTTCCTCTTTTTTCCTGATAAAGAAAAGAAGGGCCGGGCGCGGTGGCTCAAGCCTGTAATCCCAGCACTTTGGGAGGCCGAGACGGGCGGATCACGAGGTCAGGAGATCAAGACCATCCTGGCTGACACAGTGAAACCCCGTCTCTACTAAAAAATACAAAAAGCTAGCCGGGCGAGGTGGCGGGCGCCTGTAGTCCCAGCTACTCGGGAGGCTGAGGCAGGAGAATGGCGTGAACCTGGGAGGCGGAGCTTGCAGTGAGCCGAGATCTGGCCACTGCACTCCAGCCTGGGCGGCACAGCGAGACTCCGTCTCAAAAAAAAAAAAAAAAAAAAAAAAAAAGAAGGAATTAGAAAATTCATCAGGGCTGAACTAATTGTTATGTAAAGCCTTCCCTGGAATTAGCAAAAAAACAGAACTTGTAGCTGGTAAAAGCAACAGAAATATTTATACAGGACAACACCTGTGATACCCCCAGAGAAGAGAACAGTTAAATGTTTCTTTTAAAGGAAAGAATTTTTAAGAGTTCAACTATAGGTAAAGGTTAGTAAGATGTTTGTATTTCCTTATATATTATTTTTGAAAATGAATTTCAGTAATAGTAATTAATGATGCATTCATGGTAGTCCTTTGTCTTTTTTTCCCACAGTAATTCTTAGATATCTTAACTACATGAAAACTTCTGAAATTCCATTAATGAGGTTTATGGAAGGCTTTGCCATTTGAATACAAGGCTTTCTGCCCAGGCCCCTGGTAACAGCTCCCAAAACTGCACTAGCATGATTATCCTTTTACTTCAAATCCATTTTCTGAAGTGACAGGTCACAGGGATTGAATCGGCCTCAGTGACTCCTTTTGCCTCCCTAGGCAGGTGATGTTCATGTCAGTTTGTGCATTGACTCAGGTAGCCCCTACCAGAGCATATTAGCTTCCTAGGTGTCAAGTAACAAACTACTCAAACTGAGTGTTTAAAACAACAGAATTTATTGTCTCTCAATTCTGGAGGCTAGAGTCCAAGATCAAGGTGTTAGCAGGACCTGGTCCCTCTGAAACCTGTAGGAGACTCTCCTTGCCTCATCCTAGCTTCTGGAGTTTTGCCAGCAACCTCAAGTGTTGCTTGGTTTGCAGCTGCACCACTCCAACATTGGCCTCCATCTTCTTATGGCATTCTCCTGGTGTATCTCTGTCTTCATATGCCTTTTTTTTTTTTTTTGAGGTGGAGTCTTGCTCTGTCACCCAGGCTGGAGTGCAGTGGCATGATCTCCGCTCACTGCAATCTCCACATACCGGGTTTCAGCAATTCTCTGCCTCAGCCTCCTGAGTAGCTGGGATTACAGGCACCTGCCACCACACCTGGCTAATTTTTGTTTTTTTACTAGAAATGGGATTTTACCATCTTGGCCAGGCTGGTCTTGCGCTCCTGACCTCGTGATCTACCCACCTTGACCTCCCACAGTGCTGGGATTATAGGCATGAGTCACCACAACTGGCTGTTTTTTTTTTTTTTTTTTTTTTTTTTTTTTTGGAGACCAAGTTTCACTCTTGTTGCTCAAATTGGAGTGCAATGGCTCCATGTCGGCTCACTGCAACCTCTGCCTCCTGAGTTCAAGCAATTCTCCTGCCTCAGCCTCCTGAGTAGCTGGGATTACAGGTGCCTGCCAACACACCCAGCTAATTTTTAGTAGAGAAGAGGTTTCACCATGTTGGCCAGGCTAGTTTCAAACTCCTGACCTCGGGTGTTTCACCCTCTTCGGACTCCCAAAGTGCTGCAATTACAGGCGTGAGCCACCCCACCCAGCCCTGGCTGTCCTCTTATAAGGAGACCAGTCAGATTGGATAAGGGACTCATTCTACTCCAATGTGACCCCTTCTTAACATCTAACATCTACAATAATCCTTTTCTAACATGTCACATTCTGGGGTATTGGGAGTTAGGGCTTCAAAATTTCTTTAGGGTTGGAGACACAATTCAACACATAACACAGAGTGTAAACTTTTCAGGGACAGGGAGGTCTTGTATAGCTTTGTATGTGCAAGGCTCGGCCAGGGTCTAGCCCACTAACTGCTGGCCAAACCTTGGTTAAATGAATGAAGAAAGTATATGCAAATATTCTGCTCTGTTCCTCTGAGTATTAAGAATTGAATCTCTGTTTGCCCTGTCTAAGAACCTCCTCCTGATCTGGCCTCTGCCTTCATGTCTCCACTGCACCCCTACTAGAATGGTACATTCTAGTCCAGTGAAAATATTTGTTTTCCATCAAACACCACATTTCCCTCACTTCCTTCATTTATACTTTTCCTTATTCATTAATTGTTATCTCATTCCCCATCTCTCTATATCAAATCAGTGCTCTCCTACCTACTATAAAACTTACCCTGGGCTGGCCACGGTGGCTCATGCCTGTAATCCCAGCACTTTGGGAGGCAGAGACGGGTAGATCACGAGGTCAGGAAATCAAGACCATCCTGATTAATACAGTGAAACCCCATCTCTACTAAAAATACAAAACATTAGCTGGGAGTGGTGGCATGTGCCTATAATCCCAGCTACTTGGGAGACTGAGGCAGGAGAATCGCTTGAACCCGGGAGGCGTAGGTTGCAGTGAGCCAGGATCGTGCCACTGCACTCCAGCCTGGGCGACAAAGCGAGACTCCGTCTCAAGGAAAAAAAAAAAAACTTATCCCAAATGTTATGGATGAATGAATGTTATTATAATTGGTTATTTTTACTTACTTCCTTCCCAGTCCCCCTAGGATGAGAGCCCATGAAGTCAGGAACTAAGTTGTATTTATAGTTATATTTCCAGCACCAAGCACAGCAACAGAAGTGTATTTACCTTGAAACTCTAGGCCCTTCAATTACATGGACCTCTTCAAGCTCTTGTACCTTGTGTTAGACACTTTGCTGGGTACTGGAGACACAAAGGCCGGGGGAACGAGGGTTCATATACAGTAAGCACATTTGAGATCTCAGGCACTAGCATTCTGGGTAAATAAGAAATTCATGTTACAAATGTAGTATTTTATGCTTTTTAAAAAATAAAATAAAATTTTAAAAAAAGGGAGCTCCAGATTATAAAACTTCCAGACCATAAAAAACCTGCATCTGCCCTTGCAAAGTACTTGCTATGCTGAGAGAAGTAATTCACAAAGCAAATAATTCTGGCTATGTTTTCCTGTGTAATTTAAGTGTGATCTCCTTCAGCAAACCTTCCATAGACACCCCTCCATCCAGAAATTATTTCTCTCTATCCCAGGCCCTCACAGCACTTTGTATGTATCTCTTTTATTATTTATATTTTGTTTTAAATATCTATCTCTCTATATTTATGTCTTATTTCTTCCACTAGATTTGAAATTCTATGAGGGCCAAGTCAGTCATAATAATCTTCATCTATAACACAATACTTGGCAAATGGCGTGTGCTTGATAAATATTTGAATGACTATTAAGAGCTTCCAACATGTTATTTATTAATATAGTCCAGACATTTCCATTTATTATCCCATTTAATCCTCACAAAAACCACAATGTAAGCACCACCATTATTCTCATTTTGGGATATAAAAACTGAGCTTCAGGCCAGGCGCGGTGGTTCAAGCCTGTAATCCCAGCACTTTGGGAGGCCGAGACGGGTGGATCACGAGGTCAGGAGATGGAGACCATCCTGACTAACACAGTGAAACCCCGTCTCCACTAAAAAATACAAGAAACTAGCCAGGCCAGGTGGCGGGCGCCTGTAGTCCCAGCTACTCGGGAGGCTGAGGCAGGAGAATGGCATAAATCCGGGAGGCGGAGCTTGCAGTGAGCTGAGATCGTGTCACTGCACTCCAGCCTGGGTGACAGAGCGAGACTCCGTCTCAAAAAAAAAACACAAAAAAGAAAAAAAAAAAAAAAAAAAAAAAAAACTGAGGTTCAACACGATGAAGTAAATTGACCAAGGTCTTGTAGCTAATAAATGGCAAATCTCGGTTTTAGACTTAGATGTGTGTCTGGAACCAAAGGCAAAGCCAGGTAATTACTGCAGAGGACTAAATCATTTTTCAGAAAATTGAATAAATATATTTCTTGTGCATAAAGAATTCCCAGTTAGTGGAGGAGAGATACATATATCTGTATCTATTTTTAAGTGATAGTACTATAATGCCCCAAGTAAAATGCTCTGGGAACACCACCCAGGAGATAGCTAAATGTGCCTGTGGAATTGTTGAAGGATAAACTGGCTCATCTGAGGATGGGCATTCCAGACAGAGGAAGAACACACAAATGGCACAGGGGAGTCTGGCCATGAGGGCCACAGAGGAATTTATGCATAATTGATAGGTATAGTGCCAGAAGGAAAGTATTGAAAGTTGAGATTGAAAAAGTCCATGGAGCACAAATTAACAGTTATTTCATATTGTAAGGAGAATCCTAGTTAGGGATCCCTGGCAGAGATGTCATGGGCCTGAACTAAGGCAACAATACTAATATGATGTGAGAGGCATTTCTGAGTTAAAGATGACTGCATTTGTTGGATGATTGGAAGTACCAGATGAGCAGTAGAGAAGAAAATGCAGAAGTTTCTGATTTGTAAGATTGGACAGACACCATTAACCCAGATAAGGAACAAAAGGGAGAAAAAAAGATTCAGGGAGAAAATAATGATTTCATTCTGGAGGAATTGAATAGAAATGTGGAGTAGAGAAGACTGATCCAGGCCACAGATATGAATTAGTGGATTATCAGTATAGAAAAGGATAAAACCACCTATTTATTAATTTATTTAAAAAATATCAAGGCCCTAATCTGTACCAGGGACTAGACTAGATGCTAGAGGCCCAAGGGGGTTGTAGTTCTCATAGAGATTGCGTTATAGTGGGAGATGGGCAACAAGCAAACAAACAAACACAATTAATTTACTGTAAGATAAGTATCCTTACAAGAGGCCATGATTTTAAAAAAGAAAAAAAAGGAGTGGGGGACTAGTTTAGATGGAGTGGTCACAGAGCACAGTTTAAACTGAGACCTAGAGAGACAAAGGAGCCCTCCGAGAAAGAGCTAGAGGAAAGGAAAAAGAGGAGAATTCAGTGTCTCAGTCACACCAGCCACACTTCAAGTGCTTACTAACACATACGACTGGTAACTACAATATTGGGCAAACAGATACATAGAACATTTCCCAAAATTTCAATTAGGGAAACAGAGAGAGGAACGTTTATAGTGTCAAAAGCTGAAGAGAGGCCAAGTTAGAGAGGACCTAACAATAGAGCTGTTTCCGTTCTCTCCACTTTCTTGAAGGTGAGTACTAAACATTTATCAAATCATCAAGTGGAATTGTGGTTTTAGAAATGGGAATGCCCCACTTCTGATTTTCATTAAGCAAGCATGTGTAATGCTGGAGCTGGAAGGGATCATGGCAATTCTGGTTTGCCTTTCTCACCCCTCCTCTAGTTATACAATATGGAAACTAGTTCAGAGAGGCTGTTTTCAAGGACACTCAAGGGTTAATATTGGAGTCAGGACTAGAAAACAGGCCTCAGCCTAAAGTTTTTTCTACAGTTATATGGATGTATCCATATCAGAGTTAAGAGAAAACATGAAATACTTGAACCCAATTATTTCACTTTAAGCCATTTTCCCCATATCACACTAATTGTAGAGGGTTTGAACATTTGATAATTAATTGGAGTTTCATAATACCATAATGTTCCAACTCAAAAGACATTTTAAAAAATCATTCATAAAATGTACTTTGCCTTTAGGAAGAATAGGCAGAGTTTTTTCTTCTAATCCTATTTTTGAATATTAGTTTTGCTAATGCCCCAGCTTCGTAATAGTTTCAGACATTATTTCACCAGTCATGAGAGCTTGAGAACAAATGACACAACTATGAAAAATAACTCTATACAATAGATATTTACTTTTCTACTTTTATTTAGTTTAACAAGATTGCTAAAATTATTCCTGTTATAATTATCAAAAAATATTCCTTTTATAATTAACTTATCTTTAAAAATTCAAAATGCAACAAGGAGCAAAAGCAAATTATTGTCATTATGGATAGTACATATAACTTAAAATAAGTTGGCAATGAAAACGTTATGAAATAAAAGAAAAAGAGGGATAATCCTTTTTGTGTGTGTGCTTTGGAGATAAAATAATGATTAGAAGGTATGCTTATGAAAAGTGAGAACGTATGTAGAGCAACATAAAATTGGTTCTTTATTTTCTCAAGAAATTTAGACAAAAACAAATTGAGGTGAAACTTGGTTATTAGATTATCATGTTTGATATGTGGATAAGAAAGTACTCCAAATATTTTAAAATCAAACTAATTGATCTATAGTTAATTTATGTTGCGAGAAGAAAATTTTTTAATTTATCTGTTTGATTCCATTTACCAAGGATGTTATATGTAGTCTCAGATGTGTACCTAATTCTAAGATTTACTCCAGAGAAGAGAAGGAAGAGAGAGTTTTACAAAGAACTCAGACAAGCCGGGCATGGTGGCTCATGCCTGTAATCCCAGCACTTTGGGAGGCCGAGGCGGGCGGATCACCTGAGGTCGGGAGTTCGACACCAGCCTGACCAACATGGAGAAACCTTGTCTCTACTAAAAAAAATATAAAAATTAGCCGACCATGGTGGCACATGCCTGTAATCCCAGCTACTAGGGAGGGTGAGGCAGGAGATTCGCTTGAACCTGGGAGGTGGAGGTTGCGGTGAGCTGAGATCGTGCCATTGCACTCCAGCCTGGCCAACAAGAGCAAAACTCCGTATCAAAAAAAAAAAAAAAAAAAAAAAGAACTCAGATCTTAGCAGTTAAATCCAAGACCTTCCATTACAGCCTCAATCAAAGCCCCTCACTCTGCAGCAGAAGTGTCTTTAGAGACCTTTAGAATTATTAATTAACCTCATTGCAGGCAATCTTGGGTTGTAGAAACAGAACAATGTAACATAAACACTTAAGGCTTACAAATAGAAGTTACTGCATTCACAAAGTCTCCCCTGGGTGCACAAACATTCAGTGCTTTCACATTATCCAAGTATAAAGTCTGACTTCCTTAGGTTGGCATCCATGTTCCTTCCCAGTCTGACTCAGCCTTCTACTTTTCCTTGAGGCCAATCCTGCACATTATTCAAACTGGGATACTCCCTGTTTTCCAAATACATCTTGCATATCTCTGCTCTGACCCTAGGCTTATGCTATGTACTGAAATACCCTCTACTTTCCTTTCTGCTTTCCTAATTTCTACCCATCTGTCAAGGTCTAGTTCAGATTGTACATTCTATATGACTTAATATTTATTCTTTAACACAGAGATCTTTCATCCACAATAGTCACTTGGTACTTAACATATGTGGCTTTACAATATTGATCTATTACTTTATGTGTGACTATTTACCTTTCAAAGGTCATAACTTTCTAGAGGGAAAGGAAATGAGTTAGCATTTACTGAGAACTTGCTGTGTAATTCTAGTATTTTTATGTTATTTCAATTCTTTCACAATGCCAGAAAATAGATATTATTGTTCACAGTTTATAGCCAAAAAAGCAAAACATCAAGAAACTACACCAAGGTTACTCAAATATTTATTGATAGGATTATGATTCAAGCCTAGATCTATCTAGCTCCAATGCCCATTGTCTTTCCCCATATCACAGTACCCCATACCATCCTCCTCTAGTAGGGTTGTTTTATCCCATGCAGTACCAACCACAGTATATTTAGCATATACTCTGTACCAGTGTGGTTATTATTTTGCTGAAGTCAGTCTGGTCTATATTGCATATTTAATGCATAGATCCCCCCTTATGATGACAGATTTCTTTCTATTATTTTAATAACGTGTCCTCAAATAGCAGTTCAACAAAACCCCCTATCTTTGTGTATCTGTATGATGCCCAATAATCTGTTTGACTGATTATTTGGCTAACAGACCAAATTAACTATTTAAATATGAGGCACATATTATACTGCATCCTTTTGAGGAGCTAGCTCATTTAGATATAAGACGGTTGTAATCAACCAGCAGCTTTGAAGCCTTCTGTTGTCTTCCATGTGACCACCTTTGGTATGCTCCTCTCTTCACAATTTTACTAATACATGTCTTCTCATTCTACTAAAAAAATCTTTTTGATCTCCTACAACGATCTCCTCTTTTTAATAACATTGTTCACATGAACACAGTTGGATTTATAGAGAAATGAAAAAGGATTCAGGAAGACTAGCTGTAAACTTCCCATATGATTTCCAAGGGTAACAGACCCTTTTTGGGTTGTTGTGGTACTAGATCTGGGCCTTCCATTTACAGTCTCTGAAACTCAATTTTTGTCAGTGTATCCAGGAGTAATCAAGCTTATATGTTGTAATACCATGTTTTTAATATATGATGCAAAATGTAACTACTCAAGATACCAGAATGTGCTAACTAGCACATTGCTCCCAATAGGAAAAACACTAGGAGAAATTATATTTTAATGAGCCGGAGGCTTGGTGAGCCTGGACTCTGATAGGGAAATTAGCTACCCAAGTGACCCAAATGACTACTGTCATAGAGCTAGGATGGCCAGATGAGCCCATCTCATATGTTACCCCTACCACCAGGACAGCACATTTATGTTAGCTACCTGCAGCTGGAGCTGGAGAGCACCTCGACCTCACAGTGCTGGAGACCTATTGCCAAGATCTTTCTTCTACCACTCAGGTGGACTCTCCCTCCTTTATTCTCCCAATGTATTCAGTTGTATTAATTCTGTTTGCAAGTGCAACTTCTTCCACATTCAAACATGCCTTGATTAGTTCCCCAGGCCCCCTTTTTTTTTTTTTTTTTTTTTTTTTTTTTTTTGAGACAGACTCTCACTCTGTTGCACAGGCTAAAGTGCAGTGATGCAATCTTGGCTTATTGCAACTTCCGCCTCCCAGGTTCAAGCGATTCTCATGCCTCAGCCACCCAAGTAGCTGGGATTACAGGCATGCACCACCATGCCCAGCTAATTTTTTTTTTTTTTTTTCAGTAGAGATGGAGTTTCACCATGTTAGCCAGGCTGGTCTTGAACTTCTGGCATCTAGTGATCCCCCCACTTCGGCCTCCCAAAGTACTGGGATTACTACAGGCGTGAGCCACTGCGCCTGGTCCCCAGGCCCTTTTTTTATTCCTATGAGCCAAAATCAGGGTAGATATCTATCCTGGACATTGTTGAGGTGCTAATATTTTTGTACTTTGTCCTTTTGTTTGGGGTGTAGCCTCGCAGGGTCCTAATTTTGCTCAGGTGTCTCTGATCTAATCCCACCACTGCGCTCACACAGTCCTATTCATACAGCCAGCAAATCTAGACACTAACACACTAGCTCATCACTCTTCAGTCTGCTGCTATTCTCAGTACTTGCTTTCTTCTGAGCTTGCATTTCTGCTTCATTTTCAGCCTCTGAAGATTTCTTTTACTTGCAAGCTTAGCTAAGCATTTAAAAGTATTTTATAACTATTTTATTCAGAATTTTTAGCTGCTTTGTAATTAAAGGGGTTTTCAGAATATCTAATCTGCCAAATTACTGGAAATAGCATCTCAATATTTAAGTTTCTTTAAAATTTATCAGTTTTTTAGATGCCTTTAGTTCATTGTCTTATCGGAATTTCAGCACTTCCCCATGAGACAAACATTATTCCCTCCATTACCCAAGCAAGGAACCCAACCTGTAGAGGACAATCCTGGCTTCCCACAGATCCCAAGAGAGCTAGAACTAGAACTCAGTATTGTTTTTCCCAATCTCTCACTTTTTTTTTTTTCTTTCATGAAACAATATTTTTGTTTGTATATCTCTTATATACTCAGCCTGTACCAGTTCCCAAAATTACACAAAACAAGGACCTAAATGTCCTTTGTCTTTCAGGATCATACAGATTCACAGCATAGATGGATGGGTAAATAAATTAATTTCAGGACAGTAAAGGCAGTGATAGTGGTGTGATCAGTGAAAGGACAATGTGGTGTCAAAAAAGTCAATTCTTCTGGAGGTGAGGGTAGAGGAGACAGCAGAGAGGAGATGGTACCTGGCCTCAGTCTTAAAGGCCAAGTAGGACTTCCTTAGATAGATGAGAATACCAGGAAAAAGCAGGCATCCTTCTAGCCAAAGCAAACAGCCTGGGCAAAGACAAGGAGGAACAACCTGGAATGAGAAGCTGTGGTTAGCAACTTTGTAAGGCTGAAACATGAAGTACAAGGGGGTACAGTGAAGTTGGGTGGTGGAGAGGTAGGTGAGGTCAAAGCTTTGAATGCCTATGTAGAAGTTTAGACCTTATCCTAAAAGGTATACAGATCCTTAGAAGTCTTTTGAGCAAGAGAGAAACATGGTTAGGTATGTTCTTTAGAAAGATTAATGAAAGCATATTTATACCTTAATTCCCACTACCCAATATAGCTTCTCACCATGGAGGTTGTAGGAGTTGACTGAAGTAACTTCCCAAGCCCCCAGATGCTCAGAGTTCAAGGAATAGCCCATGAATGGCCATGAGAAAGCCTTCAGTTTAAGTAGTAATTTTCCTTTTTTTTTTTTTTTTGAGACAGAGTCTCACTTTGTCACTAGGCTGGAGTGCAGTGGCACAATCTCAGCTCACTGCAACCTCTGCCTCCTAGGTTCACGTGATTCTCCTGCCTCAGCCTCCTGAGTAGCTAGGACTACTACAGGCACACTCTACCAAGCCCAGCTAATTTTTGTATTTTTAGTAGAGATGGGGTTTCACCATGTTGGCCAGGATGGTCTCAATCTCTTGACCTCATGATACGCCCACCTCGGCCTCCCAAAGTGCTGGTATTACAGGCATGAGCCACCATGCCCGAACGTAATTTTCCTATTTGAATCATGAACCCTCGTAAACTATCTGGTGTAAAGAGAGAAAGACAGCCCACAGCACCTCCTTTCTCCTGAAAACATCCTGACTAGTTTAGAGCACCGTCTGAGACTCCAGCTAAACAAGATTATGCTGCTGATGATCTATCACAGCTTGGAGCAGGTCAGGCTGGCATTTCTCCATTCATTCAGCATCCAAAGGTTTTATAATTATAAAGACTTTTTACATCACATTAAGAGAAAAATAAAAACTGCAAAAGTGAATATAGCACATTTCATCTAAGTGATGATGATTAAAGAATAATACCTTTTAAGAAGAAGGCTGGCCACTCCTTACTCTTTGCTACTTTAGCTTATTGCTCACATGTTTCTGTCATAGCACTTGTCCACTTCCTAGGCTTCTATAAGTGTTTGTTTACATGTGACTCCTCCTACCCCAGGCTCTTTAATCTTTTTATTCACAGTGCCTAACACAGTATAGGTACTCCATAGATGATTGTCTATTGGAAGTTGGATGGATGGGTAAGATATATATTTTTAAGTGGCTATCTAACTTTGTTTTTAAAAATGCTGATATTGTGAGTGACCAAATTCTGTCTTCTGTACATTCCATACTTAAAATATAATATGAAATTAGCTGACAGCACCTATCATGTACCAGGTACTGGAGACAAAAAGCATATGCCAACACATATCTGTTTTGTATGAGTCCCTGCCCTGAAGTTGCTCACTCTAACTGGAAAGGGAGTTAAATAAACCAGTCCAGTGGAATAAGCATTATGATAGATACATGAAAAGATTGCTAGGGGAGGCACCTAACCCAGCCTACAGTAGACAGATTAAGGAGAGTATCAGGGAAAATTTTCAGAAGATTACAATCCCTGAGCTAATTTCAGAATGAGAAATAAGAGAGAGAATTTTGTTCCACTGTCAGTGTATAATGATGTATAATAATGATTAGTAACAGAGCCCTTGGCAATATGAATTCTGGATGATGAATAACATAGAAAATCAGAGTCCCCAAATCATTTCAGTATAAAAAGTGTTTGAGTTATTTATAAATTGTGTTTATTTATTCAATCATCAAGTGTTGACTGAATGCTCTTCTATGTGTATTAGGGATACCTAGAAATGTAAACCATGATACCTTATTTCCAGGAGATTATGATCTCACTGGGGGCCACAATGCCCTCACACACAAAACAGTTCATAGAAATGTGGGCCATTACATTATTCAGACCCAGAGTCATTAGCCTCGGCAGTATGCATGCAAAAGCAGCTGTGCCTCAAAATGTTTCAGAATGGTTCATGAAGATGATGGGTCTTGGGCAGGTATAATATAAAAGGAAAAAAGACAAAAGAGAAACAGTAAGATAAAAGGGTATTACAGAATGGGAGAAATTGAAAAGTGAAGAAAAGAGATGGGCTAAATATGGAATATTAAATGACCATGAGTCAAGTACCATTCTGAGCACAATGGAAGTGAAAAACATGAAGCCGATGTCAAATACACCATCAAACTTCTAACAAGGCAGAGTCTCACACTGGCAGTTCATACCTGGATCTATAACAAACATGTTTAGTTTGACATGCACCATGCTTTTACGTTTTTTAACCTTTCTCTTCTTTGAATTCTGGGAAATTTATATAAATATCTAGATTCTTGGCTTATCTTTAAAAATTAGAGAATCTATCAAGATTGCTTGACATTCCTGCTTGGAGCAATTGTCCAGAGTTGAACAGCAGCAGCCCCCCTTTAGATGAAATATGTCTTCCAGTTTGCTATGTTTCCTTCTCATCCTGCTTTGCCCATTTGTGTTTTGTGATCTGTATCTGTGGAATTTAGATTTCGACATCCCTGGTTAAAACCTAGGAAGAGGGAAAGACATTCACGTAATTAATTATAATATGAAATGGAGACATAAATCACTGTGGGAGTTTATCCATTCATTTAATACCTACTTCCTGAGTTCCTGCTACCTGTTGGGCATCTTACTATTACTGGGGAAATGCTGGTGCCTGGGTTCTAGGTGTTCACATTTTCTTGAGAAGAATGTATGAGCAATTAGGACACACTGTAAAACATGCTGCAATAGAGGCATGTGTGGAAGACACAGTGTGGACCCAAGGAACAAGTGATCATATGTACCTGGGGATTCAGAGAAGTGATGATTGAACTGAGTTTTAAGGTGGCCTGAGCCAAATCGTAGAGGTATGAAGCAACAGGTCGAACTCAGGGAAGCACAGGGAGTTTGATGTGGTTGGAACATAGGGTGGCTGGAGACATTTAAGCAGGGTAGTAGGATGATCTGATTTGTATTTTAGGGAGGAGAATGTATTTGGAAGATTGAAACTAGGATCAAGGAGACTTCAAGTTGGGGAGGTTATCCTAAAAGTCAAAACCTGAATTAGAGGGGATGAAGGGGTTGGAGGAGATACCATGACATTCAGAGAGAGAAGAGTGCAAGGCAGCATGGAATGAAGTATTGAACCATGTGGTTCCAATGATAAGAGCTAAGGGCAGTTAAAGTGAATCTTTGAGTGTCAATGGTTTTGGAAACTATATTCTGTAATATAATATATCGTAATCCCTTTTTTAAATTAAGAATCCTCCTGTGGCTTATAGATACGTTAATATATATACTACTATACTTTAAATATACTTGAATTTTAGCTTAGTCTTTCAAACTTTTCATTGTTTAACTTCCCTCTCCATCAAATGGATGAAACACTTAACTTATAGCAAAGAGATTAGCTCTGATGCTTCTGGCTGTGTGAATGTAGACAAGCTGATTTACCTAAGCATTGACAAAATAGGACTTGTAATACTTTAAAGGGCTTTGATCCTCTAACAGGAAAAATATATGTGAAAATGCTTTAAAATCTACAGATTGCTGTAATAGGTTATTAGTATAAGAAATTTAAATTAGAAAAAATAAATCCTTTGAAGTTGTGCTTAGGACGTTTTATTTACATTCCATTTTACAAATTTATTTTTTTGTCATTTCACTATTAAAATAAGTATAATTAACTATAATATAAAATTCTTTTTTAAAAAAAGGCATTTAAATCTTCTGAGTTGCAAAAATTCCAGATAATTTGGTTTAAAACATTTGTTCTGATAGTTTGAAATAAATGGGGTCCAGGTAAATAAATAAAATCTACTGTCATGCAAACATTATATGTTTTCTGTTTTTACAGACAGGAAGCAGTATATCAAAGTGCAAGGGTCACTAACAAAATGCCCCCAGATGGGTAACATAAATGGGTGATGGGCAATGATGTTTCATAATGACCTTTGAAAGCTGTATTATTCCTGCATAAAGTCACAATGAGTATTAAACATGTAAGGATAATCTTTACTTCCATAGGAATCTTACTGTCTCCCATTTTTATTAAAATATGATTCCCTCCATAAATCTTTCATTTTCCCGTTTTTGATAGGAGTATGAGTACAAGAAATACTTTCCTCTTAATTTTATAAGAAATGCAAATGTGGTACAATGACAGCTTTTTTTTTGTCTGGGAACATGAGAAAGAGGTTAGGACTGTAGCAAACTGGTGAACGAATGACCATTCTAAAGAAGCCCATTCTCTAAACCAAGTGTTACCTCACAACAAAACTGGGAGCTAGTGTTGATGGAATGTCAGACTTTTTTCACTTGAAGCCACAAATTCATATTTTATGCAAATTTTCCTAATTTTAAACTTGGGCAACTAATTCAAACATTTGTAAATATTGTCAGTCAAATTCAGCCTTTGACTTGCTGGTTTGCAATCTCTGGTATATACCATATTCTAGATTTTGGGATTGTGAGACAGAAAATCTATGTCCTTAATCCTGCCTTTGATATTTACTAAACTCAGTTAAAAGCTTAGGCAAGTAGTCTCATTTCACTAATCTAAAAATTTGCCCTAATGATTTCTTCATCAGATTATTTCTTTTACTCATAATTTTATTATAAAAATCTTTCAAACATAAGGAAAAGTTTAAAAATTTTACAATGAACATCCATGTACTTGCCACCTAGATTCTATTAACATTTTCCTTTACTTGCTTTATCACATGCCTGCCCATCTATCCAATCATCAGTCTATTTTGCTTTCAGTGTCTGTTTCAAAGTAGTTGCAAAATCAGTATACCTTTCATTTTTTTGAGGAATAAATCAAATGATTCACATAAAGCATCAAGCACAATATCTAGCACAGGGACAAATGTCAGAGTCCTAGTCACTCTCTTCCCTCCATCTGTATGTACCATATAGAGCTCCAGTGTTGTTGGACCCACTAAGAATGTCTATACATGTGTTTATTCTCAAGCAAGGGGGAGATTTTGTCAATAACCTTTTCATCAAAATTCTGTTGGCCTCTACCTTTAAAATGTATCCCCATTTCTCTCTAATCCACCCTCTTATTTAAAAAGCAAAACAAAACAAAAAACCTTGAGTAGAAAAACACTAATGTAGGAAGACTTTAGAGTTGGAAGGGAGGCAACAGACTGTCTAGGAAAGGAAGGATACTGTAGTGAGTTCCCAGGACTGTTTCTTTCTTCTTTTTTTCTTTTGTTTGCTATGTATTTGTACGGAGCACTGGAGAAACTGCAGCCTGGAACTGCCACTAAGTACAGACAAAAACAGCCCCAAGTGAAACCTGCTCCCTATAGATAAATGACTGGGAAAAACAGGTAGACTAACAGAACAGGAAAACTTTTGATAATACTGACCTACTCTAGCCAAACACCAAAGAAAAAACTGTCCCCTCAACCCTGCAGTGTCAGTAGTGCTGTGTAGAGAGCTAGATTTCTGGCTCCACCAGGGGCAGTCAGGAGAGGCAACTCTAAGATGGCCTTCCACTTCCTCCACTAGTCTGTTGTTGGTAGACAGAACAAGAACTGAATTTCCATCCCCATCTGGGCAGCAAATAGGCAGAACAAGGGAGTATGAGGTGGTGCTAGTCGATTCTCCACTTTCTAGTGGGGAGCTGAACTCGTACCCTTATCCAGCAGCAACAGGCTGGAATGAGGTGGCATTAGCTGGCATTCCATTCCCCTACTCCTAATATAGATGGGGACCAGCAAGAAGCTTAACTTCTACCCCTGCACAGTGGCAATGAAGTAGAAGGAGAAAGAGGAAATCAGTACTAGTTGGAAAACCACTCTGCCTACTAGGGTAACATCAGCAGGGCCCTGTGGGGATCTAAACTTCTGCCCCCATGCAGAGGTAAGGAGGCAGAATAAGATGGTTCAAGGCAGTGCTAGTCAGCACCCCATCTTCTCTCCCCGATTGGTGTTAGTGGATCCAAGCGGGGAGCTGAACTTCTACTCCCACCTAATGGCAGTGAGGTAGAATGAGGGGAATGCTCTGTGTTTCCCTCCCTGCTGTTTCTGTGATCAAGGGGGAGCTGAACTCCCATGCCCACCCAGCTGCAAGAGGAGTCTGTTTTACATCAAGGGAATCATTTACAAATGTAAGTCAGGTCAAGTCATTTTTCTCACAGGCTTCCCATTTCTCTCAGAGTAAAAGTCAAAGCTTTTAAAATGATCTACAAGGCCCTACAGGATTAATGCACTATGGTCTCTCTGACAGTGGTAGGCAAAGTTCTAAGAGGGACTCGTGATATCTACCTCCTAGTGTTATTCCCACAATTAAGTTCTTACATAAGAAAAAGGGATTATGCGGCAGGGCGCCGTGGTTCAAGCCTGCAATCCCAGCACTTTGGGAGGCCGAGGCGGGCGGATCATGAGGTCAGGAGATCGAGACCATCCTGGCTAACACAGTAAAACCCCATCTTTACAAAAAAAAAAAAAAAAATTAGGCGGGCATGGTGGCTGGTGCCTATAGTCCCAGCTACTTTGGAGACTGAGGCAGGAGAATGGCATGAACCCGGGAAGCGGAGCTTGCAGTGAGCCGAGATTGTGCCACTGCACTTCAGCCTGGGTGACAGCGTGAGACTCCGTCTCAAAAAAAAAAAAAAAAGAAAAGAAAAAGAAAAGGGATTTTGCAAATGCAGTTAAGGTTACTAATCAGTTAAGATAGGAACATTATCTGGGTAGGCCTGGCCTAATCACATAAACCCCTAAAAAGCAAAGAGTTATTCAACTAGTTGGAGAAGAGGAAGTCAGAGCTTCCAAATCTTAAGAGGATTCAATGTGCCAATGTGCCATTACTTGCTTGAAGATAGAGAGGGCCATGGGATGAGGAATATGGATGGTTTATAGGAGCTGAGAGAGGCCCCAGTTGATGGCCAGCAAGGAAATGGGTACCTTATTCCTTATGATGGTTAATTTCATGTGTCAGCTTGACTGAGTCACTGAGTGTCCAGCTATTTGGTTAAACGTTTTCCTCGGTAAGTCTGTGAGGGTGTTTCTGGATGAGATGAACATGCAAATCAATAGACTGGGTAAAGCAGATTGTTTTCCCCAAAGTGTGTGATCCTCATCTAATCCACTGAAGGCCTGAATAGAATAAAAAAGCAATGAAAGGGTGAATTTGCTTCTTCTTCCTGGCTATCTTCAAGCTGGGACATCAGTCTTCATCTGCCTTCGGGCTTAGCCTCAGCCTGCAACTACTTAATATATATCACTGGCTCTCCTGGGTCTCCAATTTGTCAGCCACAAATCTTGAGGCCTTATCAGACTCCATAAGTACCTAAGCCAATTCCTTATTATGTATGTGTATATAATATAGATGGATGTATGTATGTGTGTATGTGTATGCAATCTCATGTTGACTTTCTCTGAAGAACCCTGACTAATACAATCCTACAACCACAAAAAAACTGAATTCTGCCAGCAACCTACATACATCTGGAAGCAGGTTTTTCCACAGAAATTTGCAATAAAGCTCAGCCTGGCTGACACCTTGACTTCAGCATAGGTAGACAATACAGTCAAGTCCACCCAGACTTCTGACCTACAGAACTGAAAGAGAACAATGCGTGTGGTTTTAACCTGCTAGATTTGTGGTAACTTATTACTCAGCAATAGAAAACTAATACAGTGACTTCATTGTTTACCATTCTTCTTTCCTCATTTGCTCAGTTTAGCCACAATGGCCTCCTAGTTCTTTGACAATACCAGGCACCCTTCTATATTAGGATCTCTGTTTGTCTATTCCTTTCTTCTGGCCAGAATGTTCTTTCTTTTTATAGTGACATGACCAGTTTCCTCACCTCTTCAATTTTTTCTAAAAGGTCACCTTCTCAATGCATCCTGTCCAGGCCCTCCTCGCCACAACCTATCCCTCCTATGCTGTTCTGCCGTTTTTCTCTCCAAAATACTTATTGCCTTATAACATACTATATAATTGATTTATTTATTGCATCTATCATTTATTAGTCTACCTTCATTAGATTGTAAGCCTACAAGCACAGGGATATTTGTTTTGTTTGCAAACATTCTGAGCACCTGAAACGCCCTCCTGGCACAGTAGGTGTTGACAAAGTATTTGTAGAATGAAATGAGTTAACTATATGTCACTTTACCTCTAACTTAATGCATTGTTACATAATTTATTACTTACAGTTCAAGTTATGATGTGCACTTTACACTCTTCCTCATAATAAGGCATATATACATAATGCATCATTTTATGCATGGAAATGTGATAGCAAGTAACAAATTATTTGTATAGTCATTAGTATAAAATATATTGGATGGCTCTTTCTCGTTCTTACATCATTAAGAGCTGGAAAACAGAAGATGAACTGAGATGTTTGGGAGAGGAGGGTGCGTGATACAAATGACAACTTGGTAAACCTAAGGCTTGCAAAACACTTTCTAAAGCTACTGATATAGAAAATTGAACTAAATGCCTTTTAAGACTTTTTACATTCTATAATTCCATATTATTCTGACCTCTACACAAACTCAGCGAACTATTGGCTCAAGATTTGATCTCTGACCTTTTTGTTGATGATCCTCAAATCTGTATTTATAGTCCTCTCTGAAGACCCAAATTCCTATTCTTTGCCTCCAGCTGCTTCAAAACGTCTCCACCTGGATATCCCACTATTTCCTGGAATTGAGTATGTCAAAATCATACGCATTCTCATGACCCTGGATTCCACTCATCTCTCCTTTTGCTAGTTACTTAGATGCTCTCTCTCCTCTTTTTCCAGTGTCTGAGTCATCTCTGGACCTACTGCTTCTCCCTTCAAATTTCCTCTCTCGTGTTGCCCTTTTTAAAATTCTCATTGCTGTCACCCTTGTTCGGGCTGTGACTTCCTCGCAGCTGGATTACTAGACAACATCCTAAATGGTTTTCCCACCTCCCATCATATCTGTGCTTTCCTCTCCGTCAGTCCTCCATAGGACCATCTGTTAATTTTCCTAAAATGAATTTAAGTATTCTTAATGTCTCAGAATCTTCCAATGAGTCCCCATGGCCTACACAGTAAATTTTAATTAACAATCAAACAAACCACAAACCCACAACCTGGCATATAAGATCTTTCATTATCTGGGCATTCAACCTAGTCTCTTGTTCCCAAAAATCCCTCCCTCCTTTTGTGTACATCCGTCATACTGAGTACTATTGTGTTGTTCAATACAAAAACAGGTGTTTTAGACAAAAGAAAAGTAGA
This sequence comes from Macaca thibetana thibetana, assembly GCF_024542745.1. Taxonomy (NCBI): domain Eukaryota; kingdom Metazoa; phylum Chordata; class Mammalia; order Primates; family Cercopithecidae; genus Macaca; species Macaca thibetana. Next base: position 75,629,702 of record NC_065591.1, on the reverse strand, counting down.
AGTAAAGGTAGTTTAAGAAATTTTTTTAGAATGATGGAATGATTTTTGCATGGTATTTTGGTAGTTGTTACAGTGGTGAACTCAAATATCTGTCCTGATATTAGCCTCTTTCTTGATGTGCAAATGTTATCTTAGTTCGAGAAACAATTTTATAGGTAGTGAATCGCTGATATCATATGAAAGTAAAAGCAACCTAAATCTTAAATGGATCAGCCTCTGAGCTGTGTTCTCTATTTCTTTCTGCAGAGAGCCTCGCAAGGTGGTCCTGCACAAAGGCTCCACTGGCCTGGGCTTCAACATTGTCGGTGGGGAAGATGGAGAAGGTATTTTTGTATCCTTCATTCTGGCTGGTGGACCAGCAGACCTAAGTGGGGAGCTCCAGAGAGGAGACCAGATCCTATCGGTGAGTATGTTTCTTTAATCTTCATTCCCTCCATATCTGACGCTGTCAATGAAAAAGCCTTAACTTTCAATTATGATACCGAAAGCACCTTAATTACAAAGGAAAATGGATGAGAGCGTCATGACTTCTGGTGCATGTCACAGTTTTGTTTGTTTTTGTTTTTGTTTCCTTTGAGACAGAGTCTTGCTCATTCTATTGCCCAGGCTGGAGTGCAGTGGCACAATCTCAGCTCACTGCAACCTCTGCCTCCCAGGTTCAAGTGATTCTCCTGACTCCGCCTCCCAAGTAGCTGGCATTACAGGCATGCACCACTATGCCTGGCTAGTTTTTGTATTTTTAGTAGAGATGGGGGTTCACTATGTTGGCCAGGGTGGTCTCAAACTCCTGACCTCAGGTGATCCACCCGCCTCAGCCTCTCAAAGTGCTGGGATTACAGGCATGAACCGTCACGCATGGTCTACATGTCACAGTTTAAATGGTGTTCAGGTGCTTGATGCTTGTTGCACTTACTTCCCTCAAATAAAGGTGAAGGTGCTAATATTTTCTTCTAGATGTTCCGAGACACATTTGCATCCAAGAGAATGTTGAGAGGCATGCCTTTTTAAAAATGATATATTACTTCTTTTATTTTAAAAAACAGACTTTTCCCCCAAACTCATAACCATACTCTAAACACTGTACCTTTGTAATGTGTATAGTTTGGTGCAAATGTAAAAAAAATAAAATGCATAAGATAATGCTATATAGAGTTTGCTGATGGTACGGAGTTGTAGCAGCGGTACCACTCAACTAAATTCAAGAATTATCAGCAACAATGTATTAAGTACCTTTTTTTTTTTTTTTTTTGCTTTTTTAATAATTTCAACTTTTATTTTTTTATTTTAGATTTGGGGTTACACATGATGTTTCTTATATGGGCATATCACGTGATGCTGAGGTTGAGCGTACAATTGATCCCATTACCCAGATAGTGAGCCTAGTACCCAGAAGTTTTTCAATCATTTCCCTTTTCCTTCCCTCCCCACTCTAGGAGTCCCCAGTATCTATTGTTGCTAACTTTATGTCCATGAGTATCCAGTGTTTAGCTCCCACTTAAAAGTAAGAATATGTAGTATTTGGCTTTCTGTTCCTATGTTAATTTGCTTAGGATAATAGCCTCCAGTGGCATCCACATTGGTGCAAAGGGCATTATTTTGTAAGTAATTTTCAAGGCTACTTTATTGAGATGAGATTGACATAGAAAAAGTTGTACATACTTAATGACGAATTTGGAGATGTGTATGCACACACGAAACCATCACACAATCTATGCCATAACGCATCCATCACTCCAAAAGTTTTCTCCTATTCTCTTCTATTTTTGTTATTGTTTTCCTTTTGTGATAAGAACAATTAACATAAGATCTACCCTCTTATCAAATGTTTAAGCAGGCACTATTGGTGACTATAGGCACTACATTGTTCAATGGACCTCTAATTTATCTTGCATAACTATTATTTATTCCTCTCACAATCACTCTGAAAGGTACTGCCCCGTGTTCAAATGAAGATAAACTTCAAGCTAGTCAAAGTTTACCTAACTACAGAGAGTCAGAGCTGGGATTTAAATATTCCATTTTAATGCCCATTACACATACTATATCCCTTCCCTCCCTCTTTTCATTCTTCCATTCCATTGCCACTTTCTCCCTTCCTTCTAATTTTCCCTTCCTCTTCCTTTCTTTCTCTATTTGCTTTAATTTATTCAAATATTTATTGACTGTCTCCTTCTACTATGTCAAGCTTCCTCCTTAGTATGATAGGGTAAATCCATTGTGAGTGTTCCTGCCTATATTTTAATTTTACTAATCATGAAAATAATAATGGAGAGTTACATAAGGAGCCAGTACTTGTGGCTGATATTATGGTTCATAGTTCATAACTAAACAAAGCACTTAGTTTGTGGTTTTCATTGTGCATTTAGAAAAATTTGTTTTTGTTTTATGGCTGTGATTTATAAATAGAATCTTATAATTGACCTTATATTTGTTAGCCACCATTCCAACTCTTCAAAAAATGGGAAAATCTCCCTCTCTCTCTCTCTCTCACACACACACAAACACAAAAACACACAAACACACACACACACACTTTACCTAAATAACATCATACATCTGTTGACTTTAGTAAGGTGTCCGGCAGTTTGCATGAATGGCATGAATGGCCTTGTCATATGTGTCACTGAGGTCCTCTCACATATGAAGGCCTCTGCCCACTCATCAGCTTGCAGTTCTGTGGAAGGATGTTGAGTATGGGAGAGACAGTGTAAGGTCCCTCATTAGGACCTTGTTCTGCCATCCAAGAACTGAGCATCATTCCTTAAACTACTTCCCTTACCTACTTCAATACTTTCATGATATATAAGATATAACTGGCAGCTATCAAACCTTATTGTCCATGTATGTTTACATGTCTGTCTTTCTGTACTAGGTAGTAAGGTCTCTCAAAGCAAATTCTCTATCTTATATGATTTTATATCCTTAATATTTAGCACAATGCCTGGCACATAGCAGTCTCTCAAAAAAAAAAAAGTGTTTATTGAACGAAAAAGTGTTGAATAAATATGGTGGCACATTAAGAAGTCACTATAGCCTGAAAGATTGACTCTAAAATTCTACCTAAAGCATACTAACGTATCTTCATCATCCTGGCTTACATTCTCTATACTGGGGTACCACTTTGTCATTTCATTACAATCAGCATTCATATCATCGTTAAATGTTCCCAGACGCAAAGCACTGTCACATGCATTAATTCTAGAGATCCTCTAAGGCATTCTAAGTGGCAGGATAGGTTGTTATTATTATTGCCATTTTACAAATCAGGAGAAAAGAGATTCGGAGATATTAAATGATCTGTCTATGTCTCCAGCTACTGACTATAAAGCTGAACTCAAAGTCAGTGTTCTCTCTCCTCTCGGCACAGTCTCTTTTCAAAATTTTGTCAACAGTCTCTATGGCACATCTTCCTAGTGCACACCACACTGTGTACACATTACATTCAGGAACACATAAAACAATAAAGAACTAATACTTACATGGTACTTTTGAGTCAGTCACTATCATAAATAATTTAGTCTTCTAACAACACTATGCCTTATTATGTTCACTTTAAGGATAAAGAAATTGAGCCACAGGGATGACATTAGACTCTCTAACTCTGTTTAAATAAAAAAAATCCACCAAGCCACAGGCTTTATTTGTTTTAACCTCCATACATGTGAGAGAAAAAAATGAGCTAGTAATACTCTATGGCTTGACAAAGAAAACTCCCAAGTATTTCTGCTTCAAAAATAGATTTATCCATTTAAATATTATTACCAGGACCACATAGTAAATAAGGCAGCCAATCAGAATTATAGTCTTCTTTGATATTATAATTCACAGGACATAACAACAATCTTTGAAGTTCACATAGCATATCCGTTTTTATGTATAACATTTGCAAATACATTTAATGAGGAAAATATCTGCTTTTTTCAGTTGAGAAAGAAGAGAGAACATTTCTCCTTAGTATATCAAAATGTATTTCACCTATAGCGAGCTAGAAAATGGCTAGTTTCAAGCTTCACTATTGGAATTTCATTGCTTAACATTGAGAGAAAAGAATAAACAGTCTTGAGAAGCTCAAGCATTACATTGTGGAAAGCAAAATGGCACAAAAGAATTACTAATAATGGAATATGGAAGATAAAATATTTTCATCTATAACTTACACTGGACATACAGGGGCAAGCTACCTTCCTGGAAAATACAAAGCAAAAACTCTAAATAACAATCTGGAGCTGGCTGGGCATGGTGGCTCATGCCTATAATCCCAGCACTTTGTGATGCTGAGGCAGGCAGATCACCTGAGGTCAGGAGTTCAAGACCAGCCTGGCCAGCATGGTGAAACCCTGTCTTTAGTAAAAATTAAAAAATTACCCAGGTGTGGTGGTGCACACCTGTAGTCCCAGCTACTTGGGAGGCTGAGGCAGGAGAATTGGTTGAACCCAGGAGGCAAAGGCTTCAGTGAGCCAAGATTGCACCACTGCCCTCCAGCCTGGGTGATAGAGTGAGACTCTGTCAAAAAAAAAAAAAAAAAAAAAAAAAAAAAAAAACCTAAATAAAATTCAATACATATTAATAGGTCATGTAAAATTAATTTGCAAATAAGTCATGTTAACAACAATGTAGCAATTTCAGAGAAAGGAAGTAGAATCCCCAGGGAAGGGATCTGGGGGATATGTCTTTGGTCTCAATTGTTCTTCATAGGTAAGAGACTTGCATAATAGACAATTACCTTTCTCATCAGGGGCAGAATGTCCATTCCTACTCTCACACACAGACTATAGGATCTTCCTAGGTAATTTAGTTATTAATGGTGTACTATGTGCCAGGTATTGTATATGTATGTATATGTATATAAACACATATACATACACACATATACACACACACACTGAAGAAAGAGAAGAGACAGTAACACTTAAAATACAGCATGTCATAGTATATGTATTCAATAAATGTTGCTATTACTATTAACAACTCTGCTTTAAGACTGTATCTGTTGTTTTTTAAAAAGGTTCAGATACCCATGTATAAGGAAGGCCTCTTTTGGATCGTTTGGGCTGTTCCTTCTTTGGGACAGGGATTGAACTAGATTGGCATTTCCCAAAGCGTGTTTCACAGAACACTGAAACAGCAGGATTGTAATAGGTTGCTACTGTAATAGGTTCCTTTGTACAGACTTCTTCAATGAAGAACTTCTAAAAACCATGTTTACCTGTGTCCATTGGAAATCTCCTAGAGCAGATGAAATCTGTGGTTTTCACAAACATTTTGACCACAAAACCCTTACATAAGGAGTATCTTACAGGACACCAGTAGCGGGAAATGCTTGAGTAGATTTGTTATTATTATTTGCGACGGAGTCTGATTGTGTTGCACAGGCTGGAGTGCAGTAGTGCGATCTTGGCTCACTGCAACCTCCACCTCCTGGGTTCAAGCGATTCTCCTGCCTCAGCCTCCTGAGTAGGTGAGATTACAGGCTCCCGCCACTGCGCCCGGCTAATTTTTGTAATTCCCGTAATTGACTGTTTCCTACATTCTTGCCTGTACAGCAAAGGGAAGTGGCCTGTTACTATGTTTTAAGGTTATGGGTGCCATCTAGTGTTCATGCATTGTCAAAACACATTACTTAGCAACCTGAAGATGGAGGATCCTGAAGCTCCATTGTAGGGAATTTTTTCCAGGCCTACTGCTTATCTCCACCAGAATTCCAAAATTAAATTATTGAAGATGCTCAAAGACAAAGAGATCGTCACCTTGGGCTACAACCTATACATGTATTATAAGTGATCTTTTCTAATTTCTCTTTTATGTATTCTATTTCTCAGGGATTTGTTGCAGAATGGAATTCAGTAATTGAACCATATTCTTGATGTATTCATGGAGGAGAATTTAGGGCATTCAGCAGGCAGTCACATTAACTAGTGTAGTCGCCTCCTCAGGCATTCTTTCTGCAGAAAAAATATAGAAATGCTTCCCTTATTATTTGTTTCAGTGATTTTTTAGGAAAAAATGTGGAACAGAGCACAGAGAAGCAATACCCCCTGGAAGGAGATTATTTCCTGTCTCTCCAAGCAATTTTAGTTTATTCATTCCTCAGGCATCCAAAAATGATCACCCCAGCTGACTTGCTAACTCCAAAGCTCATTCTTGATGGACTTTAAGTATTTAACAAACTGTGTTTCAAGATACATGATTAGGAATATGTGTTGCCAGAAGTGAAATGCTGCAGCTGTTGAAGTGAAGGTATAATAGGTAACTGAATTTCCAAATTAGAATTTAAATTGCATTGTTGATTTAGAAAGAGTAAAAATGAATCACAGCTCACATGGGTATTTCAAAATTGTTCAGGTTATCTTCACGCTTAGAAATGTGCAGAGGGAAAGGACTTGATTTGCCAGGACTGTATTTTCAAGTTTAATTAAATGGAATATGAGCACTACACACACTATTCACCATCTTTGGGTACTGATAAGGTCACCTTATATTGTCACCTCAAATAACATTTCTAAATCTGTTCTGGTGTTGTGGCTTCCCCCTCCCCCACGCCATCCCCAGTAAAGATGTCCCAAATTATTTCTTCGATTTCCTGAAGTGGTCCTCATATGAACCTACAAACCTCATCCCTTCAAGTCACCATGCCATACCTGCCATGCCCTTCCTCTCTGGCTCTGGCTCCCAGTCCCATGGAGGAAACTTGCTTTCCTAGTTTTCAGTACTGATGTTTTCTGCCTAAGAAACTCTGTCTCCCTCTGTGCGTTCCTGAAACAAGCACTCTCTGAAATACTAAAAAGGATCTAGGGCCTATGCAATGTTAGGGACAAGTCTCCTCTCCACAACTCAGTGCTATTATTTCACCTTGTCCTCAAAGGTGAAACAGCGTAAATCAGAAACCTTATAAAACCTTTCACCTAAGCAACACCTTCAGCTTCTCTTCGCTCGTCTTCAAAACTTGGAGTCGCCCAAACTCCAACAAAACCACTACCCTCCCCTCAGGAACAAGTATCAGTAAGGTTTCAGAATTTTCAAGGTACTGTGTCAGCCACGACATTCTGTTAAACTTTGAAGTGAAATCCAACTAAGTGGAGTTGATGCTGTTTTTGAGGAGGTAAAAACTTATTGCCCTAAATCTGACCAGTTAAATTTAGAGTTCTGGTCCAGAAACCATGTAGAAGTTACCTCTCCACACCAGCATGCTTGTTCCAGGCATTTGCTCGCTCTTTCTAACCCACTGCCTCTAGACCCGTTGACTCTTCAGTCATTTCCGGCTTTTGCCTCTCTTAATTGTGGAGCCCATTTAGACTTCTCCCTACCTTACCGGATCTTTCTTCTTGCACAACTGAGAACCCACTGCTCCCCTGATCACAAGACCACCTCAAATGAAAACAGAAGTGGCCTGTGAAGAGGCTCCAGGGGAGTTACTCTTACTCAGCCTTGGCTTCAGAGCCCCACTACCCAGGCTGACTCCTGGCCCAGCCGCCCGAGCGTGGGGATTCAGCAGGGCCTGACTATGGGCAGAGTCCTTTATTCCTGATGATTGCCTATTGCATGTAAACATCACCCATCACGTACAGACTTCTAGCCTGTGGAAAGAGCGAACAGGACAAAAAGCATATCTAATCATATCCTTTTCCTGCTCTCTTTAAAGCCTTTCAGTGGTGTCCCACTGTTCTTAAAGCCTAAAATTTTTAACATAGCCCATAAAGTTTTGCAGAGTCTGGCCCCTGCCTGCCTGGACAGCCTGCCCCATCCACAATACTTCCCCTACTCTCACTGATGCCTCAGCCACCCTGGATTTTTCTTTACCTATGGTCAGGGATGCTATTCAAAATTTTCACACCTTGGCATAACCCTGGCACCAGTCCACACAATGAATGGCCATAGTGCCACAGATGCCGGACAGCAGGGCAGTGGGGACTTCTAGGGAGCCAGAGTTGTGGGTCACTCAGGAGAGCTCAGGACAGCAGTTATTTACTAACAAGCCACACACAAGTGTGTTTCACTGTTGTACCGAAAGAAAGAGCCATATCACTGAGTGGGGATGGAGCAGTAGCCCTGTCCCCTCTGTGCTGAGCTTCCTCCTACCTCCAACCTGTTCGCTGAATTTCCTCTCAAAAGGAACTTGGAGTAGACAAGGAAAAACCCTCCATTATCTAAAAGGGACCAGAGAACTCATGAATTGCCCCAAGTGTCACTTAAACAGCATCCCCATTGTCTGACATAGAATCCGGCTGTGTAATATATGTTAAAGAAAATCAGTAAATAGGCCGCGCACTGTGGCTCATGCCTGTAATCTCAGCATTCTGGGAAGCCGAGGTGGGCAGATCACCTGAGGTCGGGAGTTTGAGACCAGCCTGACCAACATGGAGAAACCCTGTCTCTACTAAAAATACAAAATTAGCCAGAGGTGGTGGCACACACCTGTAACCCCAGCTACTCGGGAGGCTGAGGCGGGAGAATCACTTGAACCCGGGAGACGGAGTTTGCGGTGAGCTGAAATCGTGCCATTACACTCCAACCTGGGCAACAAGAGCAAAACTCTGTCTCAAAAATATATATATATGTATTTTCTTTTTAAAGAAAAACAAATAAAATTTGTGGGCACTCAGTAAACTGTGTAGGGAAACAAAATTAACATTGCTGCTTTCCAGTTACATTCCTTAAGTCCTGCTTATTCAATGTGTCATAAACACACTATATGTCACAACTTAGCAAGGTGCAGTGAAAATAGTACCTTAGGAACCATGTACTTAACATCAGACTTGTAACACCTAACTCACAAGATGACTGCTCAAAGGATTTAACTGTAAGCAGCTTTCAAAACTCTGAAACTTAACTCAGTGCACCAGTAAAACACCAGCTTTTCTCACAGTGGTACTTCCAAAACTCTGTATAATAGCAGATGTGTGAAATGCTCCATTAAAAAGGTTCATAATTCAATGAAAGATCTGAGAAGTCCTGCAGCAAATTTTTTAAATGCTGATAAAGTGTGGTTTTTTTTGTTTGTTGGTTGGTTGGTTGGTTGGTTGGTTGGTTGGTTTTTTGGTTTTGGTTTGTTTTTGTTTGTTTTTCTGAGACGGAGTCTTGCTCTGTCGCCCAGGCTGGAGTGCAGTGGCGTAATCTCGGCTCACTGCAAGCTCTGCCTCCTGGGTTCACGCCATTCTCCTGCCTCAGCCTCCCGAGTAGCTGGGACTACAGGTGCCCGCCACCCCTCATGGCCAATTTTTTCTATTTTTAGTAGAGACGGGGTTTCACCGTGTTAACCAGGTTGGTCTCTATCTCCTGACCTCGTGATCCGCCCGCCTCGGCCTCCCAAAGTGCTGGAATTACAGGGGTGAGCCACCACACTCGGACCATGAAGAGTTTTTTTAACATTATTTAGCAAAATAACTTTTTTAGTCTTTGGATATAAATTACTATCAAGTGAAACATATTTTTTGAAAATTCTGTCATAATCTCCAGAAAACCTCTTGTATTTTATTTGACAGAAGTAATATTTTCACCTTAAAATCTTGTTTGCAGAGCTCAGAGACATTCACAAAGTACCAAAAGCTACTAGACACTAAGGATACAACGTGAAAAAACCATTGTCTCCTCAGTGAATATGTAGCCTCATGAAGGGAGACAGACAAATAAATAGGTTATTTCCAGTATAACATGGAAATGCTAATGGTAACTTCCAGGGACCACATGAGCATAAAGAAGAGACCATCCTTAGCTCAGGATGGGAAAGTAAGAAGGATTCTGGAGGGGAAACTTCCCTACAAAGAGGGCCCCAAGAAACTAAAACCAGTAATTAGAGATAAAATGCCTAACATGTATTGAATATATGCTCAGCACCAAGCATTTTGCTGGATACAGCACTATTTCACTGAATTGTCCCAACAACCTTGTTGGATTGAGGGCTCAGAGAAATTAAATAATTTGTCCAAGATCACACAGATAATCAGTAATGATGGTGGTATTTGGAACACTGTTGCTTCTGATTTCAAAGCTATGCTCTTTCTGCGATGTAGGCCTTCACAAGAGAATTGAATTCGGCAGTTTGCTTATGTCTGAGGCAGTCCATACTCAAAGTCTAGTTAATGAAGAAAGCTTAAATGCCTAAAAAAAGAGCATTTAAAAGGAGACATATGAGTCACCACAGGAAGCCATTGTATACGAAGGCTGTAAGATTAAGGTACTTAGAAGCAATGTTCAGATCCTTAGAAGGTTCCCTTGAGGACGAAACTGTGTTTTATTCATCTCTTCACCTTTGTTGATTAACTTAGAACCTAGCTACTGAGCAAATGTTTAATGAATGAATGAATGACTCATTTTTGCCCACCTCTCTGAAGGCAGTTAGGAATCCTAGGGCCCCTCTCAGTTGTATTCATCTGGAATTCTGGCCAATTAATCCCTTCTGTCCTGAAGATTCAGAATAAATTAAAGCTTTTAGCTTTCTGGTCAATGGAATGTATTTCCAATTCGGACAGATCATTTTCTAATTGACTAAAAGGAATTCCCATAGATCAGAAAAATGTTAATTAAATATTTTATTACATATTAAATGCTAAATAATTGATGATCGTTTCAAATATGTTTGTGACAGATTCTCTTCTTCCAAATAGATATTTAGGTAGCGAGGACTTCCTATACAAATTTCAAAGGATGGATTAACATCAGTTCCAATGTCTTCTCTATGTAAACATTTAAAATGTGGTATAATAGCTGATCACAAATAAAGGGGAAATCATGCAGAGAGCTCAGGTTTTAAAGGAGGAGTGATCATCGACTTGATCATCACTCCTTTAAAACTTGAAATCTCTTTTGAGTCAAAAAGTGGACAGATGTTTAGTCTAGTTCATTTTGGCCTCAGAATAACCTATTTTATTAGCTAATCTCTAATAACCCTTAGATTTGCATTACCATATATATGTATAAAGTCCCGCACTGTGATTATCTCATTTGATCCTCAAAGGGTCCCTTCAGGAAAGGTAGGAAAATGATCATGCTGCTGTTTTATTCAAGAAGAAACTGAAGGGTTCAACAGTTTTATAACTCAAAGCCTGTTTGACTCTAGGAATAGGCTTCCTTCTTTCCTGAGAAGCTTCCTTATCTGTAACACTAACTACTCTAGGAATGTGCCTGATGGGAACTTGGCTGGTGAAATTATCTCCTGGAGGTCTTGACTCCGGACAACAGACATCAGCTCTGGGTAACTTACATGAAAAAATAATTTATTGGAGAAATAACAGATAGTCTAGATAACAGGAAGCCTGAGGAACCAGGCTTAGAGGCCAGGGAGGAAATCCTCCTAAAAAGCAACCTACTAAGGATGCTGGGCTGTCACCACTGGCCACTTATGGCCAAACCACACTGCTGAGAAGAGTCTCTATTTCTCCATGTACCTTACATGTTAGTGTGGGGATGCTAAATTCTCAACTGGAACATCTGCTTGACCTGCCCTGTTGTAGCTGCCGAGGGGCGGGAAAAGGGAATAGCTGCCCCCTCCAGCTTCTCTAATGGGGGTAAGGCTGTGCCTCCTTCCTGTCTTGAATTGTCTCCAAATAAGAAGCATATCTAAACACCGGGTAGATAAATGATAAATGATCATTAGTGATTATTTGGCTCACTGAGCTCTATTTGAGGAATGTTTTAGGTCTAGGATCTTAAGGATCATAAGTGCTTCTTAAACAATAGAAATTATTTCAGAGAGAAGCCTCTAATGGGAGGAGCCTAGGCCTAAGAGAATAAAAGGAGAGGAATTGATGACAGAAAGGATGAGAGACATATTGTGCACTTCCTACCTAGTAAGAACTTCACATAGTTTGTTTACTATTATCTTGCAGGTCAAAGTTCTGAGACTCTGAGATGTTAAATAATTTGGTTAAGACCAGATTGTAGTAACAGGACTGGACTCTAGGTCTGCCCAACTTCAAAGTCAGTATTTTTTTCATCTTTTACACAAATTCCATAGATTCTATCAACTTCGATCATGTTACTCCTCCGCTTAATATCTTTCCACAAGTTCCTGCTGCCTTTCCAGTTAAATTCCCTCTTTTAATGACAAGTACAGTTATCTCCTTTGAGTTTGCTCTAGAGAGGAAAGCAGTAGAATGGGAACTAGAGGGTAGAGTTTGTTTTTTTTAACAGTGTTTATATGTTGATGGAAATGATTCAGTAGAGAGAAGGAAATTGGTGATTTATTTAGCAATTCGTATAAATGTATATGAAGTGGAAGAAGTGGAAAACACTTTGTATGGCTGTGACTCATTTGTTAATTATTTGATTTATTGAATATCTCTTATTGATTTATTTTGTTTATTGCTGTATTCCAAGAGTTTTGAGAAAAGTACCTGGCACTTTATAAGTGTTCAATAATGAAAGCATGTCTGTCAAATATTATTCTATGCCTATAGGAAATAGAGAGGTAAATCAGACATTGATCTCACCTTCAGGGACTGATAGCTTAGTGGAGACATAAGATATGAACGTGGTCGTAATGCATGGCAGATTGATAAAAAGAAACAACTACTTTGACTTATTCTTCGCAGGCTGACATTATTTAAAATCCATAAGAAGTTCTTAATTCCAAATATCATCTTAAATTCTTCATCATCACCATCACCACTCCTGACACCATTCACTCCACTGCATGCAATGACTGCTGTCAACAACTGACATATGTGGAGAGTTGATGAGTGTCCTATAACAGCAAATTGTTCCTACATGAGCTGCTTCTCTCTTTCTACCACCCCAAATTCCCAAGGGCAGTGTTGTTCCTTTCTCTGCCTCCTAACTTCTGCTCAGGTTCTGAACACCTGCAGAGCTTGAAGCAGCAGATATCATAAGTCATGAGATGTGAACTTCCCAGCTAGTATGGAGGTCAGTAAGGATAAACGTTATGTCTGGATCATCATTGCATCCCAGAACCTAACCCAGTGCTAGGCACACAGAGGTGTTCATAGGTGATGAATAAATTGGAGCATGAACGAACTTCAAGAAGTCTTCGCTAAGGGGAAAGGAAAGCTTTTGGAGATTTTGTTCTAAGTTCTTTCCCTGAAATTCTCAGATGATTCTTTTTTAAGTTGTCTGTGACATCTATGAGCCAACTTATTGCCTTGTTTTCCAGTTTAAGTGTCGGTTGGTTGGAAGAGAGAAATCGTGGATGAATAACTTACCAGAGAATAACTAAATGTGGATCAGTAGATAGGATCCCAGGGGTAGCATTTTTCACTGGAAAAAGCTGTTCCTATACTACATATTTGCTGTGCTTTTGAAATGTCAGGGCTCAGTTGCTTAACAGTGAATCAGTAAAAAAGAAAATATTCCCTTCCTCAGTTGTCAGGCCCACATTATTTTCTGCCCCAGGAAGAAATATCTCCAGGGAATCTTTCCATCCATTTGAAACATCCACTGTCTTGCCCTGAAAGCCATAAAAAATGAGACAAATCTGTCTGAAAGCAGGTAACAAGGTCTGGACTTTTTGACCTGAACTATAGTTTACATATAAAATGTTACATATAAAATGCTTAGGTATTATCATTCTAATAGTGTAACTGATAGCAATGATAATAATTGGCTGTTTCTGAATAGTACTTTTGATTTATGGAGCCATTTAAAATTTTTATTCTTACAGCAACCTTGAGACAGGCAGGGGATGGTATTGTTATAATAGCAACTTTTTATGAAGAAACCAAGCCTCAGAGATCCTTAGTAGAGAATACAAAGTGATAATGTTAAATGGAAACCTGACCATTTAGCTGCTTATACATTTTTTCAGTTATTTCCATAAACTGTGGCCTATGAATCTATTATTCCCATAAGACAATAGATAACACATAGTGACTGGGATTATTTCCTAAAAATCCACAAGATGGCAGTAAAAGATTTTGCATTGAACTGGAGACACTAGTGGAATGTGACATTTTGCCAAGTTTTCGTACTAGTGATTGTATTTGATCACAGTATTAAAACTGGTTATCATAATGATAGCTTTTTAAAATATAACTCAATGAATTTAAGTTGAATTCAAACCTGAAAGTAACATTTGTGGTTTTGTTGATTTTTTTTTTTTTTTTTTTTTTTTGGTGAGGGTTCTACTTTTAAACATAAGAAACCACTAGGAATCAGCCAGGAGCTCTAAGAGCCAAGATTTCTTGAGAAAGCTCAAAATGAGAAATGTTACTCCTTCTTGAACGTTGCACTGACCTATAATTCTCTTGCTTGAAAGAGAGAAATAGAGGGGTCAGCAAAAGGCCAATAGTTAATCTTCCTTATAATTTCATTTCTTATCATTTGTCTATGTTCAGAACCTATCCTGGAGGGAAACTTTTCTGATGGACCAATGCTGCTATAAAACAAATTCCAGAAACATTTATTGCCTATATCTCTCGGGTTTTGTGTGCAACATAAACTATACTAAGCTATGGGTAGTTTTTCATGTACTTTTATTATTCTACTCCCAGATTTATGATAGAATTCAGAAGAATGAAGACTACATTTTCTTTTCTTTTTCTTTTTTTCTTTTTGAGACAGAGTCTTGCTCTGTCTCCCAGGCTGGAGTGCAATGGCATGATTTTAGATCACTGCAACCTCAGCCTCCCAGGTTCAAGTGATTCTCCTGCCTCAGCCTCCCAAGTAGCTGGCATTACAGGCATGTACCACTATGCCTGGCTAGTTTTTGTATTTTTAGTAGAGATGGGGGTTCACTATGTTGGTCAGGCTGGTCTCGAACTCCTGACCTCAGGTGATCCACCTGCCCCGGCCTCCCAAAGTGCTGGGATTACAGGTTCAGCCACCACACCTGGCCTACATTTTTCTTTCATTTGGCGGGCGGTCTGCCTCCATGCTGAGCGGGTACTCTCTTTGTTGATGGGGCTCATGATTATCATCAGGCACGCATGGGCCTGAGTCAGTAGACTCTAGAATTGAGAACATCAGAGAACATCCCACTGTTTCTGTATCTAACATAAAGGCAAGCAAGTGTTCCTTAGCATCTCCTTTGTGTGTAGCAGACAGGACTTATGCTTCAAAAAGATGGCAGTGGATTTGCATAAACATGTAAAAACCTAAAAGTGGACATCAGGTATCTCTAGTTTTAAAGTCCTTCGGGCACTCTCTTATGCTACCCAAATTTCTCTTTCCCCTTTTCCTGACTTTTCTTCTCTAATGTCTTTTTACCTTCATATTCATGGTCATTTCTTATGACAAAGAGTGCAACCTTAATTTTTGCTTACTTGTCAGAGACTCTCTTTTCACCTTGGGTGGCTCATCATCTTTTCCCTGAAGGAAAAATAATATATCTTTCATTCCCTTACTAACATAGATTTAAACCTCCTGTTAGGAAGTAAGATATTCCACTCCATTCCTCTATTTATTCATTTATCCTCTCATCCCTGTCTACAACAAACTTGACAGGGGCTTCCGTGTTTATGTCACCTTGCTAGGTGGAATGTAGTGATGACTAAGCCATGTGTCATGTCCTTGGGATGCTTGTAGTCTAAGAGAAGAAATAAGCAGGTCCACCCTGAATTAGACCATAAGAAAAGTACAGTGAGGCAAGGGAGTTCCATAGAAAAGGCAAAACCTCACCAGGTATTCTGAGGAGGATTCGTGTTTTCCTTAGTAATGGAAAGACCTTCCCAGATCCTCACTGCAAGTCTAAGATTTTCATCAGGCCACCATTTTTTCATCAGGCCACAAAGGAAGAACATGAAGTCCAATGCAGAAGTTTTGAAAAGCAGGGATGTTCAAGAATTATCAACAGCCCAGGCCAACAAGACACCAGATGCAGGAGACTATTGGGCCTCTGAATAAACAGGATGAGGAGTTTCAGCACCCGGCTAGGCTAGGAAAAGCAAACAGCTCCCAGGAGCAATAATTCAGTTACTCAGGGCAACCTGAACAAACTCCTGATCCTCTCACTCCTTTGTAAAGTGAAAAGACAGAGACTCAGGATCTTTAAAGGCCTTTCCAGTTCCAATATGGTAGGAATATATGTGTTTGAGAGAACTTTCTGTGATAAAAAGGAGGCACCGAAGGGTTTTTTAACAATTAATTTATGATTAGTTATGACTAAACATATGTTATGAATAAAGACTTCCCTTTATTTTATTTATTTTTTAATTAGAGACAGGGTTTTGCTGTTGCTAGATTGTGCAATATCACAATCATAGCTCACTAAACCTTTGAGCTCCTGGGCTCACACAGTCCTCTCACATCAACCTCCCAAATAGCTATGAACATGCGTCACCATGCCCAGCCAATTTTTAAAATATTTTTAAAATACAGATTCTCACCATGTTGCCCAGGCTGGTCTTCAACTCTTGGCCTCAAGCAATCCTCCCACCTCAGCCTCCCAAAGCACTGGGATCACAGGTGTGAACCACCTTATCCAGCCTAAGACTTCTCTTTAAACAATAAAAGTTTTAAAATCAGAAATTAAAATTGAAGACATGCATTCATGTTTTTTTCAGAGTCCATTGGTTATAATTTAACCATCCAAATAAAGTCTAAATTCCTCAATATAGCTTCCTCTTAATTTGTCCAACCATATCTCTAAAAGTCAATCTTTTCTCCATCATGTAACTATATCTGACATTGTATCCTCTCCTGAAAACTTTTCCCACCCCACCCTCTTCAAAATAACTCTTCTACTCATCCTTCAAATCTTAGATTGTTATATTCTCTAAATGCCGTCTCTCGCCATTCCCACTCCACCTTCCCAAGACAAACAGAAACACCTCCAAGTTAGGTACCCCTCTTAATGTGCTCCATGTATCCCATACTCTTCCTATGACAGCACTTACCATGCTAATTTTTAAAGACATGTTTAATACTCCATTTTCCTCACTACATTGTAAGCCAGGACAATGTCTGTCTTGTGTACCTGACATATAATGTATCTCATAAATATATAATGAATGAATAAAGCTAGATTAGTATTTTAAGTCAGTAGATTCTGAGTAAAGATCTAGTAAAATAAATGCATGACCAACAATGCATGGGCAGTATATACCTATATTGCACAGGACACAATGTTAGGCACTCTCTGATTATTATAGGCTGATTATTTAAAGGTTGCCAGCTCACAGGAATGCGTGTAGCCTAACAAAATTTGAAGAGTATTTATAAGATATTGTGTCTGACATCTCAAAAATCAAAATGTAAAACAAACAAAATGTAGTTATATCTTTTGTATAGCAACCACTAGAGGGCAATGAAAGTAAACGTTGGACATCCTTTTGGGTTAAGGAATTGTAAAATGTTTTCTGATTGAAATCTGGGCAGATAATCTTATGTTTGGGATAGTTATAGGACCTGTAGGCTGTGGTTTCTGTGATTATGGGTTTAGTAGTTATAATTACCTCTCTAGTGTAGAATTAAAACCTAGATCATCTGTGATAGTAACATCACCTTACATTGCATGCATTATCTCATATGAACCTCCTATGGCACTGCCAGAGAATATACTGTTTTCCCATTTTCCAATGAAAAAATCTTAGGTTCAGAGGCATTAAGCTACTAAGTAGCCATAAGATAGCAAAATATTGACATAAACCCTATAAATACTTATTAACTACTTGCATTTACCAGGCATACAAAATTCTCTGCTAAGGCAGACAGTCTGGGAAAATACAGGTTCCAAAATTAATTGTACCAGTTTAGAATGGAGACATATGGCAGCAGCGCCTTAAAAGAAGATCTTGTGGTTTTAGGTAGCCATCTGATGATGCTGCCAATAGGCTAATAGGCTGGAGCCTATTTACAGAAATGTAGTCCTGGAATGTGGGAAGCAGACATCCTTCTGTGTCCACGCTGGTTAGACTCTATCTAAGCTATATGTTCCACTCTAGTTGCTGCATTTTAATAAAGATATCAAGAAGCCACAGACTAGGATTAAGGTTCCTGGACATGATATATTAGAGGGTGAAGGGGAAATTGAAATGTCCCAAAGAAAGAGAGAGAAAGAGAGGGAATTAGACACAGTAATGCATAAGCTATGGGCTCAGGAGCCAGAGTGGGTCTGACGGCATATCTACTAAAAATAGGAAATGAATAATTCCAGAGATCTGGGCTGGCCTCTTATCCATGTCAGATATTGAAGAGAATACATGTTTGTATTCTCCAGGATCCACACAGAGCTAAAGAAGAAGCCTTTTTACTGCTTTAATGTGAGCAGACATCAGAAGCACTTTTCCAGAGGCCCCCATGAGGTCCGTGTGCAGGGAGCTGAGCATGGCCTTGCTTGGTAGCTGTAATAGCTGAAGTAAAGTGAAAGGCATTGAACATTCAAGCAGCTTCTTTCTGCTTGCCCCAGCAAGCTCAACCTGCAGTTTGCCCGCCGCTTTCTTCCGTTCTCTTCTCCATCCACCTCTTGTGTGTGTATCCCTGAGGTGGGCTGCAGGAGTCTTGCAGTCCAGCTAAAGCGTAGGCACTATGGGAATAAATTTTCTTGGCCCCAGGAATCTGTGTCACCAACAGAGAACGCATGTCACAGTGTCAGCTGGCCCTTAACCAACCTTCCCACCTCTGGTTACATGATGGTAACTATCCAGAATGAATTTATTGAGAATTTTGCTTCAGAGGAGGTTATTAACCACAGTAAGGTCTCCATTATAAGAACTGGATCAGTTAGCATGGCCCATGCGATCACCCTGTTATTAAAAGACTTGAGGGATTAACTTGCCTTTGTAGATGTTGATAATGGTGAATTGAAGGGTGTGAGACAATGGATCTTAAACAAGGCAGTCTTTTCTTGAAACTGCCAAATAGTGTTTCCAGCAAAGATTATCTCATCTCTGCAAACTCCAACCTAGTGATTATCACATCAGGTGCATGCCAGGAAAAAGGTGAAACACTTTAATTTGGTCAGTCTAAATGTGGCCATCTTTAAATTAATGATTTCTAATATTACCCAATATAGTCCTGCTGCAAACTGATAGTTTCCAGTCCAGTGGATATCTTAAGTTATGTAGCTTGGAAGTTGAGTACATTTTCCAAAACCCATATTATTGGAAATGGCTATAATCTGGACACTGCCTATTTCCATTTCTTGACTGTGCAAATGCTTGGAATCCACTCTGGAAGCTGCCATGGGTGGATCTTTGGAGAGCATAGGGACTCAAATGTTCCTGTGTGGAGTGCAGTGAACATTACTGGTATCCCTCTGAAGGATCTGAACTCAGATAGAGGAATTAATCAAAATCTGGAGCAAGGGGGAAAATGTCCACAAAGAAGTGATTGCCAGTGCCTATGAAATTATGAAAATGAAAGGTTATACTTCTTGGGCCATTGGCCCATCTGTAACTGATTGAACGGAAAGTATTTTAGGGAATCCAAGGAGAGTACATTCAGTTTCCACATAATTAAGAGCCTCTGTGGAATGAATGAAGTATTCCTCAGTGTTCCTTGTATCTAAGAGAGAATGGTCTTGCAGACCTTACACAGGTAAAGCTGACCCTTGAAGAGGCGGCCCATTTGTAAAGGAGCACTTTACAAACACTTTGGGAATTCAGAAGAAGCTCAAGCTTTAAAGTTGTGTAAAGCTGTCATTCTGAAATTATTGAAGAAGAGAAATAGTAGTTATGGGATTATATATAAACCTTTTGAATAAACTTAAATCCCTAAAAATTGGAAACAGGAAAGGGGCTAGAGTGACTGCCCTGTTTATTTAGCCTCTATCTCTTTTATTATTAGCATCCAGATGCTGAATGATACTTATTTCTTACACTTCCTAAGCGACTGCATCAAAGAAGGTGTTTTTGATACCTCTGGTGTGCCAGTACTTGCTTTGTATGTATATGCAGTTACCATTTGGTCCAAAAGAACGTATGATCTTGGTATTTATTGTAATACAGAAATCCTAATTCTTTTAAGTACATTCTAATATTTTTTGGTCTGATGGGCTTATAGTATACTCATCTATATACTCTTTTTAGAAGTTGTTACTTTCTCTACAATGTAAAAATGAAAGTACACGTAAAGAAAAAAAGTGAGTCTGAATCCTGACTCTGTTGTTTGTTATTGTGAATTTCAGCAATTTATTTAACTTCTCTGTGTTTCAGTTTTCTTATCAATAAAATGATGACTGTGTCTACTTATAGGGCTGTTATGAGGAGAAATTGATAACACATGTGGTGTTTAGTATAACATTTGGCACATGGAAGGACTTGATAAATGTTCCCTATTATTTTTTTTGTTGCTGCTGCTGCTGTTGTTTTTGTTGATAAAGCACTTGTAAGACCATTCTGCAGAAATGAAGGTAGGCTTATTTGTGTTGCCCTAGAAAATGCTATTAGAACCAAAAGAGGCATCATCTAAAAGCAAGAGTTCATAACAGGCTTAGTTTCAAATACTGTTTCTACCATATATCACCTAACTGATCTTGAACATGTCACTCAACCTTACCCAGTCTCCATTTTCTGATGTTACTGAGCACCTAATGTGTCTGCTCACTGTGCTAAGCACTATGGGTAGAGTGAAAAGGCCTTGTGTCACTGCATTGTCATTACTCAAGCAGGAGCCAGCTGACCATCTGCCGGCATTTAGAGGGCTTGGGAGAAAGCATTCCTGCAAAGGATGGAATTTTTTATTAAATCTACAAGGATCCTATAAAGAATCTTTGTTTCTGCTCTTGAAAATGTTGGAAATGAAATTTGTTCTCACTTTCAAATTGTCTTCATCTGATATGGCACAAGGCTGGTCCTCAAATGGGCTTGCATTCAAAAGTATTTCCCTTGAAATAGTACCTGCCTTTTGAGGGTGACTGGATTCCTTTATTTCTCAAAGGTTAAGAAGATGAAAAGTATGGCTTTGGAACCAGCAAGAGGCTTGAACCCTGCTTTACTATCAACTAGATGTGCAAACTTTGGACAAGTACTTAGCTTCCCCAAACTGAGTCTTCTCATTTATAAAATGGAGCCAATGACTCCTGCTTCAAAGGATTGTTATGGGGGTTAAATGTGCCAAGGGGTGTAGAGCACCATCATGGTGCCTGACACACAGCAAGTGGTCGTGCCTTCTTTGACAGTGCCACAACAGTCCCAGTGCTCAAGGCTCTAAGAACGAGCCTCAGCTCTAAGAGGAATGGGCATTGGCCTTTTGGTCATCATCCCATCTCCTCAACTCTGTAACATTGTGCAGCTCCTGCCAGATAAAAACTGACCTAAAGTTCATTTCCCACAACTCTAGTCCCTCCTCACACTCTATGGTACCTAGAGGTCTAGTGTCCTCATGCTTTTACTTGTCTGTCCTTCAATGAAAGAAATCAGATGAAGGAGTTCACACTGAGGTTGAATGTTAGGAAACAGGCAAAGCATTATTTCAACTAACTATATCGAGAGTTTCATAGTATATCTACCAAGCTTGAGTCCAAAACAGTGAATCTCAAATGGTAGAATTATAGGATTCCCAGTAAACCTTCTGAGGAAAGAATTTCAGAAACATCATGAGTGCTTCATAGGATTATTCATTTATACATCTCAAAGATGGCTACATAAGGCTGTGATCTTCTTAATGTCAAACCCAAGTCTTATTTTTATTGATCTCGGTACATGACATGACACAGCCCCTGGCACATTGTAGGTGTTCAATAAATGTGGACTAGATGGTCTTGAGGCCATATCAGATGGACAAATATATTTCTTAGCCCATCTATTACTGTTAAACACAACCACAAACCATCTATAAAACTCTTGGGATGGGAGAGTTGGAAGACATAGAAGTATTTTGCTTTAGTGTTAAGGATAGAGGAAATAACAGCTCCTCTAGAAATGCCCTGTAACTGGGGAGAATTTCATAGAAGAAGTAGGATTTGAATTGAACTTCCCAAGGCAAGGGTGGCAGCAGGACATGTGGCTACCAAGAAGAGTGTTCACAGGCAAGTAGACAGATGGAAGTTCAAAAGCTACTAGTAAAGTGTGTTGATGACAAGTTCTAGGTAGAAACTAGCTTGTTTTGAAAACCTATACCCCAGCAGTTGTCTTCATTTTAGTTTCCTTTGAACACTTTAAACACTTCTCCCACATTTTTCTCTCACACTTCTACAAACTCGCAGTCCTCTGTCTCTGCCACATATACAGCAGGGGAAAAAATGAGGCTCTCTTTCCTTTTTCTCTGTTATACTAGTTTCCTCTAATCTTTTGCTCAGTAATATATCACAGAACAACTTTCAGCTCATTAGCTGACAACTTTAATGTTGTTCTTTTAGAATAGTCAAAGATTTACTCTTTTCCCTGATAGCCAACAATACATATGGCTTTAATGTCCCTTTTCGCATTTCCTGAGGCTAAAATTTTCACAACATTTAACTCAAATTTAAACTTCCTAAAACTATTTTGGAAAAAAGAACCAGGAAGATTTATTTTAACATTATTTTTCTTAATCAAAACAGCAAATGTCATGAATTGTACACACTAAACATACTTTTTAGTGAGGAAATACTCATCTAGAAAAAAATTGAAATTGTACATGCTATTTACATTAAAAAGTAGAAATCAAAATTTTCTCTTAGTGGTATTAAAAATGGTATTAGGGTGAACCATATGGAATTGCCATTTTTGTAGGTCAAGTTAAATATTGTCAACTTTGTGTGGTTCAACCTAATACAGACTCTTGGATAGAGGTTACAGCTGTAGATTATACTAAGAAAAGAGTCTTCAAATAATTTAGTCCAGAAAAAATTGAATTTATTGGTTTGCTGATTTGAAAGGGGTGCTTAAACAAAGCAGAAGTATTGTTCAGTTTCCCATAGTAAAAGCAAAAGCTATCATTCATTGAGTGGATTTTCATTTGCATCACCTTATTCAGTTCTCAATATAACTCTGCAACCATTTTGAAGTAGATATTCCTATCATCACTTCATAGATGTGCAGAGTCAAAATTCCAAACCTGAGTCTGCTGGACAAAACCCACACTCTTTCCCTTCTATTACACTACCTCAGAGACTTAATACAAAAGATAAACCACTTCTCCAAAATACAATACCAATTAGCGTCAGGACCTGGAATTATGGGTACATATTGAGTTCTTTGCATAGAAAGCTTGACTTTCTACAGTTAGGCCTTTGAGATAAAATTCTGTAAATTAAGAGGTCATCTTATATATACTGAGCTCCTCAAGAATAGAGGCTGTGTGTAAATAATCTTTGAATCTGTGGGACATGGCACAGAACCTATTGTAAATCATAAACAAACATAGTAAATGACAAGTAAATGTTTCTAGAATGAATGAGTAAACAAAAGAATCACTTTTGCATGGGAAAAGGCACAATAGGCTCATAGCTCTTTGCAGAATCAAATGTTTTACAGTATATAGGTATTTTAAAACAAGATAGGATCACAGAATCGTAACTCCAAATGGAATATCAGAGTCCCTCTTGCACAATATTTGTTTATTTGTTGTTTGTTTAATAAATGAAGGAACTAAAGCACAAAATTCCAAAGCTAAATGGTGACAGAAGCCAGAGCCAAATCCACCGAGCCTTCTTGAAAATATACCTATCCCTGGATTTTTCTTCCTTTAAGGGACATAAACGTGCTAAGGTATTATCTACTCATCAATAATTACCAAAATTATTTATATTTTTATACACAGCATATATACATACACATACACATAAATAATTGCAGCACAATTTACTTTCTTTGGGGAAATACTTGTTTTTATTGCACACAGCATTTGATAAATAACATTAGCCAGGAACTTCTAGGTGTCAGAAAGAAGGCGGCTAAATACAAGTTGTTTGGGTTGAAAATCACACCCATTCACTAATCCTCAGGTGGACTTGTGCTCAGGAAGAATAATTTACCTTGTCAAACACTCCCAAGCCCCATAAAAAGAGAAAAGAAGGCTGAATTTGTATGCATACGACAGATACCTTAACACACATTATCCTGGAAAACACATTGTAGATTATACATTTTGTTGGTGAGTGATTTATGCTTTCTATGCATAGTTATTTGCTTAGTCTCCTATTCATCCAAAAATCCATACGTTTTCCTGGTTTACCTGACTTTCTCATTATGCATAATTTTGAAGAGAAGCAATATTTAGCAACAATGCAGTCTCTGCAAATGGGTGGCATGCATGCATCTGTCTTCTAATATAATATTCATGGTTTTCACATCTCCAAATGTGAATTTTCCCCTTAGTGCTTCTTCAGCCCATATTTTGTATCTTAGGGCTATACCAAAATTGAAACATTTCCATACTTATTTCATACTTTTAAGAGGGAACAAAATATTGGCAAAGGATGGGTAAGATATGGAGGTTACAAGGCAGATGATATAAACCTTGAGCTACGCACATACCCAAAAGCCCAAAGTTGAGCTATTGTTGACTGACTGGTTCTAGGCAAGGACTAAGGGTCAGATCAGGAGCAAATATAGACTCTAGAACATTCAGTTTATAATGATGATATTTAGAAGGGGGTTGAACATTCAGTTGATTCTTTGATTTGCAGCAGGTCTCTATATTAGACAGGAACGAGTGGATTTTAAAGAAGCTCCAGAGACCTATAAATCCTAAAGAGCTTCTCCAGAAGCCCTACATAGAAAAACCCTAACTTGAGGCTTGTCCTTGACTTAGAGTCCCAGAACATTAAGTATAAGCAACACAGCCTAAGATAGAATTTCAAAATGCTAGCACAGATAATTTTGCTATTTTAGCTTTCAGGAGCAAGCTCCTCTGGCTTGCCTGTATTTGACAACTAACCCAGTGTTTTAGCTGTATTGACAGTGGAACAAGACAGATTTATTTTTATAAGCCTAATTATGAGACTCTCACAGCATGTCAGTTTGGACTTCTAAAGGATAACACAATTCCAGAAATTTAGGTGGTAAACAGTCAGTCATAGGCTGTCTTCCCAATAAAGCAGGATAAATCAACCAGGGAAGAGAAGAGAGGATGCAGCAGGAAAGTAGAGGCAGATCACTCAGAGGGAGGTGGTAAGAAAAAGCAAATGAGACCAGCTGCAGGAGGAGGAAATAGATGCAGCCCAGCCGCAGAGGAAAGGTAAGGAAGGGAGAAGTGAAGGGAATCTAGTCACAGACGCAGAGAGACAGATCAGGAGAGGATCACAGAGGTGAGATCCTGCGGGGAGAATGTGAGGAAAAGGGGAGGGCATAATAGAGAGGAAAAACACTGAGAATCAAGGCACCATACCTTTGCAGAGCAGTGTGCAGTGTATGGTATACAGTGTACAGTGCAGTGTACGTGGCAACTCTTCCAGGTGGAGTTTAACAAAAGAGAAAACAATGCAATAGGAAACTGCATGCAGTTCAAACTTGGAAAGGGAAAAGATGGAGGATGATGATTTTAAAGAATGCAGAATTATATGTCTAGTTTCATGGAACTCCCCATGCCAAGAGCAGCAAGGGCTAGTCATATATATTTTATTCTGATGCTGGCAACTGTTAGTACAGTGAATGAAGTTTGAGAGTTCCAGGTCCCCTGTTTCAGGCAGCCTCCAGTGCTTCTTCCCCTTCTGGATGACTGCTGCCTTTGTGCTTACTGACTTAATGCCTCTTGGTCTCACAAGATGTGGCAGAGCCCACCACTGATCAGAGCCTGCAGCCAGCCTCTCACAGAACTGGCCCCAGTATAGGCTGAAGCATAGTTCAAGGAAGGAGCTGGGTGAGCAGACACTGAATTTGGCCACAGGGATATTAAAAGGATTTGACTTTAAAATGCTCTGGGGGATTGTTGTGTTCTCTGTAATACCCAAAGTGGCAGAGCTGTTGAGGAAAGCTGGTCCCTGCACTGATCAAGCTCGCCCTGAAGAAACAGGGAAATAGCCCCTGGAGATGAGACTACAATATGCCTGGAGGGGGCTGTTTACTGAGATGGAAAAGCAAAGTGGCCCATTGTGATGACAGGCACTAGCAGGAGCTGAGGCTGCTGTGAGAAGGCATGTGATATTATGGGGAAGGGAATGTGTATGCGTGGGGGACAGAAGTAGATTTGGAAGCACATAGCGACATTGGTGGCTGTCAGAGACAGAATTGTTACCTGCATCCCTAAGGCTGGAGAGAGCAGGTATTGTAAGAGAAGAGGGAAGATTAAGTAGGGGAGAAAGGACGCAGGACACAGTTTGTGCACCACACAGACCAGATCTCTTATCTTAGCTCTGCTACTTTCGAAGCATCTAATCTTTCTGTGCCTCAGTTTCCCCATCTTAAAGTTGACCTCAGCAAAGTTCTTGGGAGGATTAACAATAACAAGCCTAATACAGTACCCTTTTGTTCAGTATTCAGTAACTATTATTATCTTTATTAGTGATCTCCTTCCACACTTAAATTGTTGGTCACAGTTTGAAAGCCAATTGACTAGATTTCTTCCCTCTTTATTCCCTCTCTCCTTTTCTTTTCTGTTCTCCTTTCTGATTCGCTTTTCCCCTCCTTCCTATTATTTGCTGAGCATTTACTTTGTGCTAGGAACTGAACGATGGCAGTGGAGCTTTATTTCTTGATGTTTTTATCTACTGAAGGCATTGTGACTTTGCAGCTCCATTCACATCTGAAGCTCTGGTAACTAACCATGGAAACTCACACCTTGCTGAAGAGTTGTTTTCTTCAGGGAGCAGCATTCTGTGTGCTAAACTGGGAGGCTGGAAAGCGGGTATTGGTTAGTAATTAGAAAAGATTTAAATTACTGAAAATACCTCCCTGCCTGTGTAAATGGAAAATTTTTCTGATGCTTACAATATCCACTTGGGACTGATAGTGAAAGATTCAGCACAGCCTTGACTGCTTTTGTGAAGTCTTGATATATGCTTGAGAGAACAAAGGAAAGTGATGAAGGAGAGGTAATTCCAGAGGATGGTCACTCTGTCTCACTCCTGATTGTATGGAGTTTATCTTTTCAGGAGAGTTTTGAAATGATTCTGTTGCTGCTTCTAGTTCTCCCAAATGTCTAGAAGCATTTTATGAAATCAATAATGCTTAGAGTTAAGGCTCTATTTATGTGGTCTGCCTAACACAACAGTCAACATTCAAGATGGCAGCTCCAGTGTAGAGAACTCCACCCTTTAAGGTGGCAAAGTTGGTTGCCACTTTCCAGGGTCCTTCCTGTCTGCTATATTATTCTCCTCGCTTTACTTTCTTTTCTAGTTTACATTGTTTTCATTGTTAGACACTGAAATTGGCCATGAAATCCTTAGTGAGCTGATTAATAATTCCTCTTTAGAGGAACAGGAGTCTTTGTGAACCTTAAAGCTTCTTCAGAGTTGAGGAAGAGATTCATCAAGCACATAAAGCTGTAGTCACCCTCAATAATAATTTATGAGGACAGCAATTTGTGCCACATCCTGGGAAAACAAGAAGACTAAAACAGTGTCTGACACTGCCTTCTTGGAGCTTATAGTCTAGTTATTGATATTTATTCATTAAAAAGATAAATAGAAAAAGAAAGCAAATCACAGCACATCATGTATAGGATCATTCTTTAAAACAATGACTACATATGGAGGTAAACATGAATGTTTTGCACTCACTGACAGGAACCAGGCACTATCCTAGACATTGGGAATGTAACTGGGGATATGTAAATATGTGTACGGAAAGTGTGTAGAGTTCATTTGCCTAGTTTATTATCAGTGGTTACCTGAAGGTTACGATAGAAGGATGTTCACAGTTTACTTGCTGTTCTTTTGTATTGTTTTAGTTGTTTAAAATGAGCTTGCATTACTTCTCACCTTAAAAATAGTAACAAAAGAGTAAAGGAGGACCAAAATTCATGTAATGCTGCCAGGTTGTGGAGCTGATGGCCAAGTAAGTGTCACAGACCATCATGATTACAGGAGATCTGGGAAGATAGAACCTGACCTGGACAAGAGAGAAGGCCAAGACTTCAAAGAATCCAGGAAAACAGGAAGTAAAACGAGGAGGAGGAAGTTAGGCCCAAGAGAACATTAGGATAGGGATGGACATGAAGCTTCTGGCAGCAGCAGAGGGTTTGCTTAGGAGAGGAGGTGTGTAATGTAGGACACTGAACTCTAGCATTCTCATCTGGACTCTACTACAAATACACTGAGTGACCTTGGAAAATAACTTCATTCCCTGCGCCTCACTCTTTCCACCAATGATATGGGAGGACTGGATAGAATCCACTCTAATGCTCCTTCATATCAGAGAAGTCTCTGGTCTTAAAAAGACTAGAGAGGGTTATGGTAAAAGCTGCATTGTGAAAGGGCTTAAATATACAGCTAAGAAATTTGCACATAATTTACAAGCAGTTAGGAACACTGATGAACATGAGCATCTGTGGCATCTATAAAATGTGAAAGGCGGTATTTAGAGAAAAGTAGAATGGTTGTGATATACAAGATGACCATCAAGGTATTGAGAGTAGATGAAAGGAAGGGGGAGGATGGGAGAGAGACAGAGATTGAAGGAGAAGCAAACATCAATTAGAAGTCTATCACATGGTAATAAGTTATAATATCATGCTATATCAAAAAATATGTCAAAAAGAACAATATTATATATCAAAAACATTATGATATATAAAAAATTATAAAGTCATGATATATCAAAAATAAATCCAGAATTATAGAGGAACAAAATATATATATATATAAAGGAGAAGCTCTCCTGCACAGAATAATGCCAGCTAATAATTCTAGAAGAAATAAAGAATTATAAAATAAGCATTTTTTAACCTGCAACAAAATAACTGTTTCAAGAAAGCTAATCCATAGATGCTAAAAAAAATTAGGGGTTAAAGTTTACTGGAAAAAAGATATTTACATGGTCTCAAACCACCTTATAGATTGTTATTTGCAAAATAGAAAGGTGCCTTTTGAATGAAGGGATCTGGTGGTCCATATATTTTGAGCCTACTGCTATGACATAGTAAGAAATACACAGCATTACACATTGGATTTTGCTAAAAATGTTTTACCTGATTCTGATTGGGAAGAGACAATCAGACAAATTCAAAATTCAGAACACTCTATAAGCATCTGACTGAAATTTTTTTTAAGAAAAGAGTAAATTTTGTTTAAAGAAAAATGTAGGTAATGTTCTAGACTAATAATGACTAAAGACATAATAACAACCAAATGCAATGCATAAAACTTGATCAAATCCTGGAGTTAAGAAAAAAATCTGTAAAAGACATTTGGAGAATAACTTAGGAAATTTGAATAGGTACAATATATTAAATGGTATAAAATATTAGTTTTGTTGGTTTTCTTTGGAGTAATAATGGCATTGTGGTTATACAGAAAATATCTTTACACTGAGAAGATGCCTTGCTGATATGTTAGGCTGGAAGTGGAATAATGTCTGCAACATATTTCAAATGGTTCAGAAAAAGTGTGTGTGTGTGTGTGTGTGTGTGTGTCTTCTGATAGGCAGATAGGTAGATAAGTGGAGAGAGACAGAAGGAGGAAGAGGGAGAACAAATGTACCAAAATGTTAAGAACTGTTGAATCTTTATGAATTTTTATTATAAAGTTTTCTATAATTTGAAATTTTTCAAAATAAACAGGAAACAGCCTGTTTCAATAGTTTAGATCAATGCTTAGAACTAGCATAGTAAATTAGAAAGGAAAAAACAAAAGCAAAAGATATTTTGAAGAGAAATAGTTTAATAAATATTATTTCTCATTCATAGTGGTGAATACAAGTTGATTTTCAAGCATCTCTGTTTATTCAGATCTCCTGCACTTGATTTGACTGATTGCAGTTGGGAAGATTTTGACTTCCCAAAAATATTTGACTGATTGCAATTGGGAAGATCTGACTAAAGTAATTGAGAAGAGGGGACTTAAGAGTTCTTGACACAGTTTGCCTAAACTCACAAAACCTGTTTCTTGGGAGCTTTTAGGCAATGAGATGATTAACTTATTTTTAGGTGAGGAATAAGTCAAAGAAATACTAAGATGTAATTATGGGCAACAGCCAGATGCCAAGATACACATAAGCCCAAACACAAAAGAATGTCATTATCTTGAGGAGCTATGATGAAAAAAACATCAGGTGAGTCCCGCATGCAGCAGCCAGAGTTTGAGTTTTGCAGTAACAGATTTTGACCAAGATTGATTCCATTAGTATCCTATTCCTGCTCAAGCCTTTCAGATGCTTTAGAAGTGGACTGTTTGACAGATATGTCTCTGGAGAGAGCACTATTCCTTCCTTTAAAATTGATTCCAAAGCTTATAAACAAGATTAACTGTGTATGAGGAAAAAAGGAAACAAGAACCCTTTTCACCTACATTACAATCTCACTCAGATTAGTTTATGTAAACTAAAACAAATTAGTGAATATTATAGGATATGTAGAAATGACCATACTTATTGCTTTCAAATCTGTATACTATTTAGACAAATTCCTAGTTAATAACTTTGACCCAGAACTTAGCCAACTGAACTTGTTTGAACAAAGTAATAAGGTTCACTGGGAATTAGGGTATTTATGTGAAAAATGGTATTGATTCAGTATTTCTTTTTGCAGGTGTTATTGCACTTTTGGAAGGACATTTTTTCACTGTGCCTGATTGTGCTACAGTTTGCAAAACATTTAACACGTGTGCGCCTTCTACAATTAATGCCAATGCTGACTCCTGACTTGGACATTTTAACAAAAAAAAATACCATCCCCCCTTACAAATGGACATATTTTCATACCCAGTTCAGAACTACTGTTAGATTCTAAGTCACTTAGGGCTGAACCATTGCTTTCTTCACCAATCCATCTCCCAAAAATAGCACAATGACTGGCACAAAGAAGGCATTCAGTTAATATTTATTGAATGGATTAATGCAATGTTTGAAAATTTGAATACTCTAGGACTCATGTTTTCTATAAATATTACTGTATTTTTAATTTACCTACATAGCCCCTTTTGTCTTTTATTGCTAAGGTAGCACAAACCTCAAATTCAGTTGTTAAAATGTTTTTGTATGACTTTTAAAATTGTTATAGTACCACAGGTTTACTTAAAAATATTCACATACTGTTAAAGGCTATAAAATGAAATGTAACCCATTCTCTCCTCTTCAGCATTTCTCCCCTCCCCACCATGATACCATAGCCCCTTAAAGCCTCTGTTATCAATTCATTGTGTAACGTTGGAGGCATTCTCTATAAGATCATTCATACTTTTCTTTTTTGAAACAAATGGGGTTATATATACATATAGTTCTACAACTTGCTTTTCTTTAATTTAGCAATAGATCATGACTTTTTTTAGTTTCAAAATATTAGACATGTATGCTATTGCTTTTAATGATTGCATAGTATTCCATTATATGAATAGTTCATTATCTAGTTAATCAATTTATTATCGATAGTGTTTTAACAGTAGATTAAATAGTGATATTTTAATATCTGAGGCCCAGAAATCACTAAAAAAAAAGTTGATAAAAAGAATAACAGAGCACTTTCAGTTAGTCCACTGATTCAAAAGGGAGAACATGTTGAACAAATTCAGAAGGCTTTTTTCTTACCACCATCCGCCAGAGAAAGGATCTCAGCTTCAAATTTAACCCTAACCAAAGGGAATCCATCAGTCTAGCAGCACACACACATCTTATCTCAGGATAGAACATTTGGTGGGTGAAGTGAGAAGCCACAAAGCAGATCTTGAAGGATAGGAATTTAGCCTTCCAGCCCGGAGTCTGACACTGCCTGAACAGTTTAAAGGCTTGGATGATGTGGAGGTGGTTGTTTAACAATGTTTGCAAGGACATTTAAGGCATATTGGGTGCTTCAAGGAACATATTGGTTGCTCTACAATATATTTTTTTTTAATTAGCCAGGCATAGTGGTGCATGTCATGTCACTGCACTCTAGCCTGAGAGACAGAGTAAGACCCTGTCTCAAAAAAAGAAAAAAAAAAAGTCTTGGGCCTCACCCTCAAAGATGCTGAATCAATGAGTTCAGTTTCATCAACTATTCTCCCTGTAGAGGAAAAATGCCTTCTGAAAAGGACTGGCTCATAACAAGTGCACAATAACTGGTTGTCAAATAAATTTTAGTGATTTAAATAAAGCTATGTGATTTAATAATTATAATCATTCATTAGTTTAAGGAATATTGTTGAACATCTACATCACATACTCAGCACTAAAAGTATGGAGTTAAAAGAGACAGTCAAAGTCCCTACTTACGGGAAACTTCTCTTGGGGTGGGTGAGATAATAAATAGAATAACATGTGAGTCTAAATTCTGTAAGAAAGTAAAACTGGGTGAGTTAGAGAAAGGCTGAGAGGCTACTTTAAATGTGATTGTCAGCAAAGAGCTCTTTGAGGAATTGACATTTGAGCTGACACTTATGAAAATAAGTTGTCAAAGATGAGAAAAGCTAGGTAAGAGCACTCCAGTCAGAGGGACCACTGGCACAAGTTCTGTAAGACTGGAGAAAACTTGGACTGATGCAAAACAGAATGAAGGCCCTTGTGGCCAGCAAACAGTAAAGTAGGCAGCGTGGAATAGGATGGAATAAGACGGATAGGCAGAGTCCGAGGAAAGGAGTTTGAATTTCATGCAAAGCCTAACAAGGAGCCAAAAGAAAGATTTTAGCAGAAGAGAGGCATGATCTGATATGCAGTTTGAGATCATTCTAGCTGCTGAGTCAAAAAGGGATAAAGGAGGGTTGGAGGAGTGGGCCACAAAGAGAATGGAGGGACCATCAAGGCTACTGTAGTATTCCCAGGGAAAATGATAGTTTGGCCTAGAGGGATGGGGTGGAGTTAGAGAAAAGTGGAATTGGAATATGGCTATGAACTAAGGGATTGCATGGGGAGGTGGAAGGGGAAGAAATGAATGGAGGTTCTTGATTCAGTGGTTTGAGAGGAGAATGGTGGTAGTACTGTTTGCTGGAAATGAGAAAACTCTTGAGAAACATGTTTGGGAGAAATTTTGAGTTTGATTTTGAGTATGATGGGTTTGAAAAGTCTTACACATCTATCTGCAGATGACAAGTAAGCAGAAAGATTAACAAGTCTAGACTTAAGGTAAAAATCAGAGCTTGGAGATAGTAGTATCACCTTGTATTTGTATAATATTTTTATAAGGTTTCAACTATTTCTTGTTTATATATTCTTACAAAGATAGTTAACTTTTTACTTGAAATGCATAAATTCTAGATGTTACTGTCTTTCAGCCTTTAGTAAGCTGGGTTTGGATAGCCAAATTATACTTTATTATTTTCATTTAAAGATTCCAAAATAATCATCCCTCTAGAAATGACCTGGTAAGCCAAAACATTTTTAAAGGTCTAAGTTTTTTTTTTTTTTAACTATAAGCCTGTTTTTGCATCAGGAAGCCAAATTTAAAGGGAAGTTAATGTTTAACTGCTAAGATACATAAATATTCAATATCGGTTTTTCACTTTGCCTCTGCTTCAGGATTCTAGTCTTGAGCTGTAATGCATATACTGTCAGAAATATTACCACTCTTCACAAAGTACAACAGCCTCCAGGAGGAGAAGGGAACTTAATTGGAATTTTCCATTTCAAATACAATTTATAGTACATTCACTCTGAAACATGCTGGAGGGTGTTTGAAAAGTTTAATGCATAATGATCTGTTTGTCTCAAGTTGTCAACAAAATACATATGGAGCATAGAATGTATTTGTTGATTAAGCACTAGAAGAGACCTCTGAGATTTAGTGCGAAGCTCTCTTTCTAGATAAAGAAACTGAGGCCCAGAGAGATGAAGGGACTTCTCAAAGTCAAATAAGCTAACAGCATGACGAGAACTCAGGACTTGTAACTCCTAGGATTGTGCTTTTTGTTTTAGTGCCTACAACCCTAGCACTTTTCCCTGGTCAAATGAGCCTGCACTGAGATAATTTTATACTCTCCCAAGTCATCCAAGTTGTGTATGTCAGGAGAGGGTTCAACAATAGCTAATAGTTATATGCCCTTACTAGATGCCAGTCACTTTTCTAAGTGCTTTACATGTATTAACTAATCTAACCTTATAGCAACTCTATGACGTGGTACTCTTATTATCCCCATCTTGTATATCAGGCTTCTTCTACATCTGGGTCTAATTTGACCATGGTACTGACCATAGGAATATGAAATCTAAAATGATTTTGAACATTGGACACTTCTCTAAGCTTCAGGTAGATATTTTCCAACTGTCTGCAAAACTGTAGATATCCAACAGACATAGCAAAGTCAACATGTCTAAGACAAAATACATTATCCTCTCACCCAAACCCACTCTCCATTCTGTGTTCCCATCTTGATTGATGGTATCATCACACCTCCAATCATCCTAAAGCTTTTTGACACCTTCCTTATCTCCCATTTTCAATCTGCTCAACACTGTAAATATTATTTAAACTCTATTTGGCTTCCAGAAGTATTTGAGGAGAACAGCTGCATAGAACCTTCCTCTGTTTTTCTCTCTCATATCTGCGCTGCATCTCCCATCCTCAATTCCACCCTTATTTGCCTAATTTGGGCCTCAATTATCTGTATCATTGGTAATACTTCAATAGTCTCCCATCTGGTTATCTGCTGGGATAGTTCCTTTCCTGAACTCACTTAGTTCATTAACCCCAGTTTCTCACTGTTGCCAGAGTTGTTCTCCCATAAACACATGTCCTATTGTGTTAAATGCTTCTGTAAAACCCTTCCATAGCCCCTTATTGACAAAACTTCTTACCCTGGCATTCAAGGTCTACTTCTGCTGGCAGCATTTTTTCTTTCTCTCTTTCTATGTTCTATGTCAGCCATTAGACTGCTCACAAATCAACATCAAATGTGATATTTACAGTTTCCCTGTTACCCGCATAAGTATGTGATAAGATCACTTAA
The DNA here is from genome assembly GCF_024542745.1 of Macaca thibetana thibetana. Taxonomy (NCBI): domain Eukaryota; kingdom Metazoa; phylum Chordata; class Mammalia; order Primates; family Cercopithecidae; genus Macaca; species Macaca thibetana. The sequence goes on along the minus strand of NC_065591.1, from coordinate 75,594,943 downwards.
TACATGTGAATGTGTTTGTTCTATTTGTTTATGTATCACCTTGTTCAGTAACAAATGTGAGGTGGGAAAACAGTTTATTAACTATAAAATACTTTTGAGATGTTATTTTTAAGCCATAGAAATAATTAAATTTACAACACAGGGGACCCTAGAGATGGTGCGGCCCAGCACCTTCACTTTTCAGAGCAGCTCATTAGCTGGCTTGAATAAGTTGATGGCAGAGTTGGCAACAAAACTTACATTTTCGCTTCATTGCATCTCATCACTTCAGGAAAAAATGAAAATAGATTTTTTTTCCCTCTTGAGAAAGAGTGGGAGCCTTCTACATGTATTTAATACACTCATAATATACATCTGTTCATCTTACTATCCGTAGTCTCTCTGAATAAAGTAGAAATCATGTGGATCCTACCCCAGTTTCTTCCCTGCTGCCCCCTGCCACCTTCCACCCAGACCCCCAACTGTGAAATTATTGGCTTGAAACAGTCCCCTATGTTCTTTACCTGACTCATTTTAATTGAAATGTGGTGCCAATTATCTAGCCTTTTCCCATTTGGTTACCCCTTTGTGTTTTTTTTCACAGTTAATAATTCTGTTAAATTTGTAATTCTTAGCTACTTTTATTCTAAGACAGCCTTCTCTGAAACATATTCTTTGGTTTTATTATTGCTGATAAAAGTCAGTTAAAAGTCCTGGTTACATGGATAATGGATATGCTATAATACAGATACAACTATTTAGTAAGTACCTACCATGTACCAAGTATTATTTTAAGCATTTTATTTGCTTAAACTCTAACAATCCTGACAACAGCCTAACAAAAGAAGGATTCACATCTTTTGGTGCATATGAGGAAACAAGTTCAAAGAGATTAAGGAATTTACCCAAAGTCATAGAGCTGGTAAGGGAAGGGACCAAGATTTGAATCCTGGCCTTCCCAGGTCTAAATCCAATATTCTTCCATGACACTGCTTTCAGAGCAGGCAGATGACACGAGCTGTAATGGAAAACTTTGGCAGCCATGAGCATTTGCTCTGCCTTCTGAGCAGCATCTCCAAGGGGGTCCATCCAGCCTCAGATTCTTGCAACCAGGCTGGCCATTTGCACATGCTTCCTGCACATTCTCTTCCTGTACATTCTCTCTACCTGTAAGCACTCCTGGGGCACAAGAGTGATGTTAAAATAATATTTCTCAATTTTAAGCTGAGGAATGACTCCTCATTATGGTCAAATATACTAATGGCTTATCATGCCCTGGATCACCAGATCCTTGAGAGGCTATGTCATGGTTAAGAATGAAGATGCTTAAACCGCACTGCCTGGGTTTCATTCCTGACTTTGCTATATGTTAGCAATGTACCCTTGGACAAGTTACTTAATCTGTGCCTCAGTTACCACCTCTGTAAAATGGGGATTGTTGTGTGTTCTTACTTCACACAGTTATTATGAGGGCTAAGAGAATTTCTGTATATGAAATGCTTACAACAGTGCCTGGCACATATTAAGTGTTATATACATGTCAGCTACCATCATCACCATCATCACCATCATCATCATCATCATCATCATCTTTTTCTTCATCACTTCTTTCTCACATTTGTTCCTCCAGTATCTGCCCTTCAGTAACAACTGTTTCCTGTTCTTCAGATGTGCAGGCCCTCTCTCACCTCCAGCCCTCCATGTGTGCCTCTCTCTCTGCCTGGAATACTCTTGCCACTAGTCTCCTCACCCTACTCTCCCCATCAGTGAGAACCTCCACCCATCCTCACCTTGCTAACATTCACGACCTCATCTCAATGTCACTGTCTCCAGGAAACCTTATTCCTCCTCATCCCTTGGTAGGAATGCCTCTTCTGTACCCCATAGAATTCTGACCTTTTCTTGTGCTAGCACTTACCGCCCAGTATTTAATCATGTGTTTAGCTGTCACTGTCCTCCACTGAACAGCACATTGCTTAACAATGGCTATGTGTCACTCTAGTTCATTCTTCCTTTAAATTGGAAAGTGAAATAACTAAGTGGATACTTTTTTAAAAACAAATTTATTTCAATACTGTGTTTATCTCTAGGCACTATAGAAGGCACACATTAAAAGATAGTACAGTGAGTCATAGGGTGAGCATCCATATTGTCATATTTGATCTCACATTCACTTACCTGAGTCTCTAATGAGATATTACACGATATCAAGATGCTGGAAATAACACCCATAAGAGATAACAAAAAACGGAATTTAGAAACCAGGGAACGAGAGTTCCCTGACACTGGAGGTATGCAAGCAGAAGCAAATGGTCACTTGGTGAGAACGATATGAAGAGATGGGGAAGGGAGTGGGATCACTTCCTGGAAAAGTGAAAAATGCATTCACATATTAGGATCATATAGAAGAAGAAATATTGTTTTCTGAGCCGTCAGAGGGCAGAACTGAAACCAAGAGGTGGAAAGAAAGATTCAACACAAAGAACTGTTTTGTTTTTTGTTTGTTTGTTTTAATCACTGTAGCTCACCCAAATAGAATGGATTTTCCTGAAAGACAGTGAGTTCTTCATTAGTGTTGATCCATGGAGGTTAGATGATCATTTGCCTGGGATAATGCGAGAATATATTATTCACTCACCCACTTGCTTATTCACTTACTCTCCTCTTTTCTTCTTGTGCACCTATTACTTGCCTGACCCTATGCCAGGAACACAAGTTCCAGTAAGCAGAGATCTGACTTTTAAGGAGCTTATAAATAGATACATTATACAACTCAGTTTTTTAAGTCTTTAAGAACTAGAATTGAGTCTTTAAGAACTAGAAGTTTTCCAGATGAGGAAAGAGTGAGAAGCAATGTTCTAGATATGGAAAATAGCATGTGCATAGATGCAGAAATGGCTGAATCAGAGAAATTTTAAAAAGTCAACATAGTGAGGGACAAGGGTATAAGAATATGTTTGAATCAGCCTAACAATATACACTGGGGTTGAAGAAGATCACAAGACTTCCTCTATTTTTGAAATCCTCTGATTCTGATATCATTCATTCTATAGTACTAAGAAACAGACAAATATTTCCAGAGAATCGTCATTTATTCAGGGAACCCCTGGAGCCCCAGGCCAAGGCCCCTAGTGGCAGAAGTAGCAAATATAATGATATCTTTTAAAAACAAAAAGAAAAAAAGATTGACCTTGGGGATGGTAAACCACTCATATTCACATTAGGATCTGAAAAACAACAGCAGCAACACAACTAGAAGTCAACTAAAAGTTCCCAAATTTCTATTCATTACCAACATTATTGGGCAAAGGATGCCAAAACATATGGAATATCAATTTTTTTTTTTTTTTTTTTTTTTGAGAAGGAGTCTCACTCTATCGCCAAGGCTGGAGTGCAGTGGCATGATCTCGGCTCACTGCAAGCTCCACCTCCCGGGTTCATGCCATTCTCCTGCCTCAGCCTCCCAAGTAGCTGGTACTACAGGCGACCGCCACCGTGCCTGGCTAATTTTGTTTTGTATTTTTAGTAAAAACGAGGTTTCACCGTGTTAGCCAGGATGGTCTCCATCTCCTGAGACCTTGATCCACCCGCCTTGGCCTCCCAAAGTGCTGGGATTACATGTGTGAGCACCATGCCCGGCCGGAATATAAATATTTTAATGATCCAATGCAAGTCATATACATAAAGAGGTAGCAATAAGTGAAATTGTTCTAGCTTGACAATGCCTTTTACCTTAGCCCTACGTGATCTAATCATTATAAGTTGGGCCATAATTTCTAGATAAGGTTGCTTTTGGACCACTGCAGAGCAGAGTGGCAAAACACACAATCATTTGCTGCCAGTTTCAGGGAGCTTGACTTATGCCCTTGAAAGACAGGTTTCAGAACTGGAATCTTGTAGGCGTAGACCCTTGGAATTAGACAGGATACTAAATTACAGTGTAAATTGGTAGTTAAGAACTCAGGAGTATTACATTATTTTAAATCCTTAGCCTCTTTCCACCATATAAATTTGAGTAAGTCAGTGAGTCTCTGAGTCTAGTTTTCTTATCAGTAAAATGTGAAAAATAATCCCACCCTCCTGAGGATTAAATGAGATAACATATAAATATCTCTTATGTACATACCTGATGCTCAATTAATGTTAACTATTATTATTAATCTCAACAATAATTAGTGGCATCCAATCTTTGAGAATGTATGCTTCAAGAAAAGAATTTTTCTCGGAGAGAAGAGGACTCTAAACAGAACTTGAGAATCCATGTATCCAGATGAAAAAGTTCAAACTGAAGCAAAATAATAATAACAATAATAATAAATATATGAGGCTGTGTCACAGTTGGTATTTTAAAATGTCATATCAATGATGTAAACTGTGAATACTTTTGAAAATGTTATTTGTGCAAGGTTTACTGATTAAAAACTCAAACCTCAGGGAAAGAAATAAGAATCAAAGTGATCTTGAAAAATCTGAATGACTGGAGAAGAACATGTTTGCTAAAACCAGGGAAGAAATCAATAGGAACAAGGGCACTATGATATTGTTCGGGATAACAGCAGCAACACACCTCTTCAAAAATGCAGAGGCCCATGTAAATTTGGGCCTAAAATGAACAAGATTGTATTATCGGTCCAGTGAAAAAGAAACAAACTCACAGAGCACATCTGCTAAACTAGAAGGAACTCTGGGCTTGGCAAGAGGTGCTCTTGGCTGGTCCTATCTCTATGCTAACTTCAGTATGACTTTGGGCCAGTCCCTTCTTTTATGGGGTTCATCTCTAATGTATAAGTGCTAGATAAACAAGTTTCTAAGGCTTTTCTAGTCCTAAAATGTTGTGTTCCTCTTTTTTAAAAAAGCATGAAGTAACTAATATATCGCACTCTGTGTTGGTTAATTTCCATTAGATTTAATTCATCACTTATAATCACAGGTCTTTGAAGAAATGCTAAAACAATAATAATAGATACTGTTTACTGAATGCCTGTTTGTACCTGCAACAGCCCTGATAGGTAGGTAGGTAGGTATACTCATTTTATTGAGAAGAAAGCTAAGGTTCAAAGAAGTTAAGTGACTTCCCCAAGTTATCTAGGTAACCTAGGTAGACTTGAGATTTAACCCGTTTTGTCTAACTGCAAATCTTTTGTTCCTTCCCATTTGTCCATGTACTTTCCTTAATGCACTAAAAAAAATTCAGAGGATGACTAGAATGATGAAACATGTAGAAATCTTATGCTGTAAAGGAAACGTCCGAGAAATTTTGGCTGTTCACTTGGTTCTCAGATCAAACATCAAAGTATATTCCAATTGATTAAGGATTAAATGGCTAAAGATTAAACTATAGTTTGCTACAGGAAAACATGGGTAATTTGTTAAATATATTGATGAAGAGAAGTTATAATCTAAAACTCAAGAGCCAAAAAAGAAAAGGAAATTAAATAAGACTTCACTAAATATTTAAAAACTCACTCTATGATAGGAAGTAATGTACAAAAGAAAAGTCAAAATACAACAGTACAAATAACAAACTAAGAATATTTGCAATCATTACCTAAGAAGGAGCAATAACATTCTTCATTTGCAGATAATGTTTTGAAAGAGCAAACTGCCTAAACAACAAAAACAAAATAAATAAAAAGGGATTTTATGTAAAAAAATGTTCAAATATCCAATAAACATATAAGAAGATGCTTAACCTTATAATTGAAGAAACGCAAAATTTAAAAATAAAATTGTTTACCTATCAGAATGGAAAGTCAAATGTTGAAGTATACGTAACTATTACAAGAGTGTGAGGAAGTTGAAAATCATATATTATTTGTGGGCATGTAAATTAATACTACACTTTTACAGGCAGTCTGGCAATACCTATCAAAATTTCACATTCATACTCTTTACTCAACAGCTTACTGTTAGATGATATTTATTACTTCGTTGTTTATAATAGCAAAATAATGAAGCTACCTAGCTATCAGCCATGCTACTGGTAAAACAAATTGTTTTTCATTGAATAATAGAACGCTCATAGCTATTAAAAAGAATGAGATTAATGGGAAGAAATATGTAAATTAGAAAGCTCGCTAAGGTATATTAGTAAGTGGAAAAAATCAAGGTGTAGAACATGATCTTATTTGTATAAAATTTTAAATTATCTATTTTATAAACTGGCTTATATTCATAACAAAAATAATTAGTAGTATATACAAGAAGCCATTAACATGGTTACCTTTGTAGAGAATAATAGGAGGTAGGGGAGCCTTTTATTTGTATGTCTTTTCATTGTGCCTTACTTATGATATATGGACATGATGTGTGTATATTAATTTTATTTTTCATATCAATACATTATCTGGGCAATTGGATTATGGCCTGTTTTTGTTTTCTTATTTATTAGTTTCTATATGTTTAATGAATAAATAATTATTTTGAAAATGTACAATAGCAAATTTAAAAAAACAAGTAATGTATATACCCTTTCACCAAGAAGTCTTTCCAGGGAATTTATCCTTCAGAAACACTTTTATAAGTGTTTATAGTAGCAGAAAAACTGGAAACAACCTTAACCACATCAAGAGGGATCTCACTGAAAAGTGCTGGCACATCCGTAACATAGAATACTAGGCTTTCATTAAAAAGGTAGAGTGATATGAGGTGATATGATAATGAAAGATGTCCAAGATACATTGCTCAATGAAAAGCAAAACAAAAGCTGTCAAATTATATATGATATGACCTATTCAGTTAAATAAAAAGGCAATAATATATTAAAATATGTATGTAAGGAGAGCAAGAGAAATGGAGATAAAGTCATGTGCTTGCATGTGCATATAGTGAATCTTTAAAAAGTACACACAAGCTGGAGGAGGAGGAGGAAGGAGGCGGGAAGAGGAGTTGCTGGAGGAAAGGCCAGCGCAGCCGTCGCACCGGTCCTGGGCGAGGAAGTGGAGCCCGGCCGCCTTCGGAGACGGGCTCTTCCTGTGTTGCCCAAGCGGGTCTTGAGCTCCTGGGCTCAAGTGATCTGCCCACCTCGACCTCCCAAAGTGCTAGGATTACAGGCGTCAGCCACCGCGCCTGGCCGACCATCTCATTCCATCATGACAGAAGTGAATCCCCTCCATTTTGATCCCTTGGATTAGGTAACTAGTCGTAATGAAGAAAATAGTCTTAAAACCTTCTGGAAATCTTTTAACTTGAATAAAAGTAAAAAATAAACTGATTTCATGGTAGTACAACAACCATCGCTAGCCAGTGACTTTGGAAAGATAATTCCTTATTTGGTAGCTGCTATGGTAAAGATACAGCCAGCTGCGATATCAACAGGGAAGATGAAAAAGGCGGGAAAAAAACAGATCAAAAAGCAAAAGCTTGATGGGTACGTTAAAAAGGCGGCTTTCTGCCAAACAGAAGCCAAAAGGCAAGGTGGGCACACCCTCTGGGAGCTCTGCCAATGAGGACACCTTCTCCTCCTCCTCAGCACCGATAATCTTTAAAGACATGGGAGCTCAGAGGCCGATAAGGCCACCTGCCTCTGCAGCCATCACTGCGGTCCCATGCCGTGGCCTCTTCAGCCCACAAACTCTGAGGAGACGTGCAGCAAGATGGAGGTGAGAGTCAAGAGCACTCTTCCAGCCCGAGTCCACCCCTGAATGGCGTCCGGAAGGATTTCCACGACCTTCAGTCTGAGACCGCGTGCCAGGAACAAGCCAATTCACTGAAAAGCTCAGCTTCTCAGAACGGAGACCTGTATCTTTGCCCGGATGAACATGTGCCTGTCGTTATTGGACTTCTGCCTCAGGACTACATTCAGTATACTGTGCCTTTAGATGAGGGGATGTGTCCTTTGGAAGGATCACGTAGCTATTGTCTGGACAGTTCTTCTGCCATGGAAGTCTCTGTGGTTCCTCCTCAAGTGGAAGGGCGCTCTTTCCCTGAAGATGAGAGTCAGGTAGTCCAGGACCTAGTTGTTGCCCCAGAGATCTTTGTGGATCAGTCCATAAATGGGTTGTTGACTGGCACTACGGGAGTCATGTTGCAGAGCCCGAGAGTGGGTCACGATGATGTCCCTCCACTCTCACCATTGCTACTTGCAATGCAGAATAATCAAATCCAAAGGAACTTCAGTGGACTTACTGGCACAGAAGCCCATGTAGCTGAAAGTATGCTCTGTCATCTGAATTTTAATCTTAACTCTGCTCGTGGTGTTGCAAGAGTTTATGTCTCAGTGCAAAGCAGTGGTCCCATGGTAGTGACAAGTCTTACAGAGGAGCTGAAAAACCTTGCAAAACAAGGATGGTACTGGGGACCAATCACATGTGGGGAGGCAGAAGGGAAGCTAGCAAGTGTGCCAGATGGTTCTTTCCTTGATCAGGACAGTTCTGAAGAGTGTTATCTTTTAAGCTTCAGCTTTCGCTCCCATGGTGAAACACTTCACACTAGAATTGAGCACTCAAATGGTAGGTTTAGCTTTTATGAACAGCCAGATGTGGAAGGACATACATCCATAGTTGATCTAATTGAGCATTCCATCAAGGACTCTGAAAATGGAGCTTTTTGTTATTCAACGTCTCAGCTGCCTGGATCTGCAACTTACCTTGTCAGACTGGCCAAGTCAGTGTCTTGGTTCATGCAGGTGCACTTGTTGCAATACCTGTGTCGTTTTGTTATATGTCAGTATACCAGAATAGACTTAAGTCAGAAACTGCCTTTGCCAAACAAAATGAAGGATTATTTACAGGAGAAGCACTACTGAAAGATTGAGAACCCTGCGTCTTGCACTTTAGGAATAAGAAAAAGAGATCGAAGTACAGTTTACAAACTTTCATTGCCATCAAAATCTTTTGCTGCCACAACTATTTCAGTTTTATGTGTAAAAGAGTCATCAGCGGTGGTTCACGCTGTAATCCCAGTACTTTGGGAGGCCAAGGCAGGCGAATCATGAGGTCAAAAGATTGAGACCATCCTGGCCAACATGGTGAAACCCTGTCTCTACTAAAAATACAAAAATTAATTGGGCGTGGTGGTGAGTGCCTGTAGTCCCAGCTACTCAGGAGGCTGAGGCAGGAGAATTGCTTGAACCCGGGAGGCGGAGGCTGCAGTGAGCTGAGATTACGCCACTGCACTCCAACCTGGGCAACAGAGCGAGCCTTTGTCTCAAGAAAAGAAAATCATCAGTTTGTTTAGGGGTGAGAAGTGTCAGCAAGGTGTCTTGGATTTATTTTGGTTCTCTAAAAAGGGAAGTCTTGAGGGTTTAGAAGTGTGAATTATCTTTCATCAATGTGCAGAGTAATCACAATGTGAATTATCAAATTATCCTCGATGTCCCTCCGCCCCGCCCAGTCCTTTGCTGCTATCTGCTGTGATTTTGTGCATTAAATAGAATGGAAATTGCTATGTCTTTTTTTTTTTTAAATTATACTTTCTAGGGTACATGTGCATAACGTGCAGGTTTGTTACATATGTATACTTAATGCTATGTCTTTTTAACAACACTTTTTTCTAAATTATTTCTTAGGTTGTGCTAATTTTGTTGGTTGTGAAAAGTTGAGCTTTTCTGTTGCCTTCATTTTCATCTTATAGTTTGCCTATTTTAATAAATGGTGTTACATTAAAAATTGTAAAGAAATGTTTACCACCAATTTAGAAATTGTTGCCTTTTCTGTCATTAAACTCGGGTACAAATTGCCATAACATGAAAACCTATGGAACTAGAATTATGATTAAAGAAATATTAGATGAATCATAAAAGAAAAAAGTATACACTAAAGTGGTTACCTCTAGAAATGGAGATGGTGAGGGGACTTTTACCTCTTCCTTTTAAACATTTCTGAAACAGAATGCATTTGCCATGATCACATATTATTCTTTTATAAAAAGTTAACCTTAACTGTTTGACAGAATAAATTATTTGGCATGTGAAGTTTGTGGAATTCAGCCTCCTGTAGGTAGTAGCCTGGATCAAATTGCCTTTCCTGTCTCTTCTGGCCGGCAGAGTCATACTTCTGGCTCATCAATAGCCTAGACAGTCTCTGAAATGACTGTATCTACCAAGGAATAGATCTGGAATTTTGTAGTTTAAGGGGACTTTAGACTCATACAGCCTAACAGTCCCTTCCCTCCTAGAGAGGAGAAAAATTGAGGCTCAGAGAAGTAGTATGGCAGTCAGTCAGAAGAGAGTGGCACAACCAGATCAGGCCTAGCTCAGTGGACTCCCCAATGTTACCATGTAATCAATGCTTTCTGTAAGGAGTTCACCACACTAGAAAGCCAGGGATGAGGCAAGGAAAATTACCAAAGAGAATAAGGAGATGTTAACAAAGTTATTATGTGAGGATGAGGATGTGGAATTTAAGCATATAGATGTCCCAGACCTGATGGGGAAACAAAGTAGTAAGCCCCATCTACCACCCAATGTCATTGTCAAATAGGACTGATGAAAAGCAAAATACAATTATATATTTTGAATGTATATAAGCTAATCAGTTCTTTTAGTCTTCTTTCATAGCCCATGTCAACCTGCCCCATGAACAAAAGGAAGCAGAATTCTGCTATCCTGCAAAAAGCTAGTTTTTTGTAGGTTAGAAAACCATACCTACTGTGTGTTCATCAGAAAAACTTATTGGGGGTTTATCTTGTCTCCCTTTGTGCTCCAGTCAATGTCCCTCTTCTGGGGCAGACAGAGAACTCTGTCATTGGAGAGCACTTATTAATTACATTGTATTGACTTAGACTGAATTGATTCAAGAAAAATTTTAGCATTTGCTTCTTATTAAATTTGACTTAAGAATGATTTTCACCCTGGCAGAATTTGGAACTTTTAAGATGTTCTGTTTCTCTTTCGGTATAGGACCTAAAATGGGAGTTAGCAATAGCTAAATAAACTCCGAGCACCCTTTATTTCATTTTTGTCAGAATCCATTCTGGAATTGTATATGAGAAATAGGACAGTCAAGTATATTTTAAAACAAGGCTTAGGGCTGTCTCACCAGGCTCAGGATGACAAGGCTAGGCAACTGACCAAAGAGAGGGATTTTGCAACCAGCTGGCCCCATTTTATACCATGTCCCCAGAATCTCATCTGAATGTTTTAATCTTTCAGCATATATTTGTCTATTACATTACATGTGTCTCTATCATCCTGTTTTCCCTCTAATTTTGAAGGCTCATATTTATGCCTATTTACCCTAGAAATCTAGGAAGCTCACAGAGGCATATTAAATGCATACACTAGAACATGGATAGATAAAAATGTTTCCAACCTAGTCAGACCATGGCACAAACACCACAAGATGGAATTTAATGTCTCTCCTAACTAAAAGTGATTAAGACCATGAAAGTCCATAAACACCTAAGTAGGATACGAGGAGTTTCTGAGGCATGTGATACAATGTTAGACAGCCTGGTTTGGGGGAAACGTTTTTCTTCTATCAGAATAATATGCCTTATGAAATACCAAAATTCTCTGGCTTCCTTTCTTTCAGGTGAATGGCATTGACCTCCGTGGTGCATCCCACGAACAGGCAGCTGCTGCACTAAAGGGGGCTGGACAGACAGTGACGATTATAGCACAATATCAACCTGAAGGTCAGTCAGAACTCAAACTAATAATGTTCTGATATGTCTCTGTGTGGATCTGTACCCTCCTTACTAATCATTTATATTAACTAGAGTCACCATCATTGGTGTTTTTTAAACCTACCTATAGAGAAAAATTGATGGTTCATATCCAAAGAACATGAACCATGGCTTTGTTATCTCTAATCTTCCAGGAAAATATCAGGCAGTTAGAAAGGCCTATGAAAATATGAATTCAAATAAATAGCAACCAGCATCAGCTTTATTTCATTTATATTCTTATCTGGTACACACTTTCGGTCACCAATGAATGCTGTAAAAACAGTTAAGACTTAAGAAGCAAAGGGGAGAGATTTCATCTACAGAAATAGACCAGTAGACCATATTCTCTCCTCATGACATCAACTTAATTCTCATTAACACTAACATGGCTTTTGGAGGTTCTTGATTGGGATTTTATTTACCTTTACTCCTACAATATCCCTTGTTTGAAATAAATCACTGTAAACCATGAGACTCGGTGAGATTATATAAATTGGATTAGCCAACTTAAACTCGATGAGATATCCTAAATTGGATTATCCATGCCCTGCTCTTTGGTTTATTTAAACGTCTGTTTCTGTGTTTAAAATGAGACTCAATGAGACAACTGGTATGTTACTTATTGTATGGTTGATTTCTTAGAACATGCATGTATAGGTTGCTCCTTTGGAAATGAAATGTACTTAATGAAAGCACACAATTATAGGTCAGATCTTGTTATTAAAAAAAAATAAGAGGAATATGGCTACTGTCTTCAAGAAATGAAGTGCGTTGCTTTTGGTCCACATGGCTAGCAAAGAGGAGTGTTAAACAGCTGAACATAAGACTACAAGATGTCATCAAGGAAGAGCCTCTGTGCGTATGAGTATTAGGAGCTCCTTTTCAAGTGATGATTTGTTAGTATCAATGGGTCTATTGTTGTTTGGAAGCCTGAAGTTTGTGTCTTGCCTATGACAGCTTAGATCTTATTAATGGTGGCCAATCACATGCTCTGCCCATGAATAGAGAAAATATTTTCTTCCATGCATGTTTTGACATGTTACTTTCAGTTGTGCCTGGCTTGAGAATTAGAATTTGCAATTAATTTATTCCAAAGTTTTAATAAATGTTTTCTTTTATGTGGCCTAGGCCAGATATGGCCAGAGAGTGGGGAAGAGGGGATTTGCGATGGTCACAGATGGATGATGACAACACCAAGGAAACATTCTCTTCTCAGATAGTTTTGAAAAGTCTTTCTATTTGTTAAATATTAGTAGACTTGTATTTTAGCAGGAATAAATGCTTTAAAAAGTATCCATTATAGGCCGGGCACAGTGGCTCACACCTGTAATCCCAGCACTTTGGGAGGTCAAGGCGGGCAGATCACAAGGTCAGGAGATCAGGACCATCCTGGCTAACATGGTGAAACCCCATCTCTACTAAAAATACAAAAAATTAGCCGGGCATGGTGGCGAGCACCTGTAGTCCCAGCTACTTGGGAGGCTGAGGCAGGAAAATGGTGTGAACCTAGGAGGTGGAGCTTGCAGTGAGCCAAGACTGTGCCACTGCACTCCAGCCTGGGCCACAGAGCAAGACTCCGTCTCAAAAAAAAAAAAAAAATATATATATATATATATACACACACACACATACACACACACACACACACACACACACATCCATTATAAAACTGAAAAAAGGCCGGGCGCGGTGGCTCAAGCCTGTAATCCCAGCACTTTGGGAGGCCAAGACAGGCGGATCACGAGGTCAGGAGATCGAGACCATCCTGGCTAACACGGTGAAACTCCGTCTCTACTAAAAAATACAAAAAACTAGCCGGGCGAAGTGGCGGGCGCCTGTGGTCCCAGCTACTCGGGAGGCTGAGGCAGGAGAATGGCGTGAACCCGGGAGGCGGAGCTTGCAGTGAACTGAGATCCAGCCACCACACTCCAGCCTGGGCGACAGAGCCAGACTCAGTCTCAAAATAAATAAATAAATAAATAAATAAATAAATAAATAAATAAATAAAACTGAAAAAAGATATATGCTAGCACCATTTGATTAACAAATTCTACTTCATATAGAGTAAGAACTTTTTCATGAGAATGTTCCATTTTCTTAATAGCTGGTTTTTTTCAGTCTCAAACTGTATGCTCTTCACCATTACCTGACATGTAGCATAAATGTCCCTGTTTTCCTGTTTCTGAAAAATCTCATCTCAAACAATTCTGCAGACAATAAGATGTTTAGAACCATAGATACAGCAATTAGAAGCTCTTGATAATGATTTCAAGCTTTAAAGTTTACAGAAAAGGACAAACATGTCCCTGTTCTATCAATGTAAATCTTCATCTTTCTACTGGAGCCTCCTTACATCTTGGTTTCCTTTAAGCAATAGGTTTAATTTGGATATTATTCTGTAGCTTATCAAAATGCTTGTTCAAAGCACGTCCTATAAATCATATAAATTGATTTTTAAAGTGTTTGTAAAGAAACCTGCAAATAACAACAAGCTTTTTGCAAAATGCCAAAGTACAGATTGGATTCACAGAATGACTTCTCTGTTTTAATAGCCTAACTGTATACTAGTTTGTCGCAGCTTTAAATTAGTTGGAAATGTGGTAATGGCAACATCAAGCAATCAGATTTTTTTCCTGTCCTATCCAAACTTTATGTGTAACTGAGCCTTAATTTAACTGCAGTTTTCAATGCAAAATTAATCGAATAGCTGTTTAGAGACGTTTAAATTGTACAACAGTTTTAGGAAGTATTAAACAATTTACCTTTAAAATAACAAATGAAATGAAGAGTGCATCATGAGATTCCGTTAGGAAATTCTCAGCAGGTCTCCTTTATCTGCACCCATATTGTGAGTCATTCAACCCTTAAGACAGTGCTGAGAGAAGATTTTATTGACATTTCTTTTAGTATGGTCAAGAATTAGGCTTTCAGTAAATACACTGTTCAGTCATAATCAAATGTTTTATCAAAAATTTCCTAAATGTATTTCTCAGTATTGTCAGATGCTCAGAAAAATCTACCCGTAACCCCAAGTAATAAGCATACTCTTTATCTTCAAGGATTTTTTAAATCTTATTGGGGAAAAGAGATTTTTATACATTTAATAGAGTATAGTTCCTGGTAACATATGATCAAATTGAATGATCCTAATGGCAGCGTTTCTAAGAATTATGGAATGTCAGAGAAAGGATAAGCCTGAAGGGGTCAGGACAGTGCAAGAGTGCACCATGGAAATGTGGAAATGGAGCCAGACCTTGAAAAATGGGTGAAATTTCTATTCAGGAGTGGAGGGAGAAAGAATATCTTGCTAAACTACAAAATTGTGAGTTCCATGCATTGCAGACACCATACCTATATTTTGTTCACTGATAGCTCTATCTCTGGTGTCATACTTGGCATTTCTTAAAGAGTTTCTGAACTAATGGATACAAGCCTACCATTTCTCAGTACTTGAGTTATCACTTGAAGGTAATTAAAGGTTGAAGGGATTCTCCATTTTCACTACTTGCGCTTTTCATTTTTGCTTCAAAGACATAAAGGAATTGCTAAAGAAATGTGTATTGCAAAGTATAAAACTATTTCCAATTGTGCTCCTCGTACTGCTTAGCATATTTTTGTGATAATTATAAATAATTTATAAAATTTATAATTACCATAATGTAGCAATAAATGTCATATTTGGCAAGTTGCACTTCACAAAGCAAGATCACAATTATACTCACTTCTGCTTAAAATGAGCTTGTCTCCAGTTGTCCATATTACTCTATCCATCCTCAATCTTATTCAGTGTCTGGTTTATGGTAGTAGAATTAACACCAGTTTGAAGAGTCATATATGATGTTTTTCTCTGGTGGTGTGATTGTGATTCATTTTTGCTATCTTTTAAAATTCAATTTTATCATGCACTTACTTTGAAATTAACATGTATTACATTCATAAGAAGAGGAAAATAATGAAATTGTTGTTTTTCTTTCTTTTAAGAGGATTACATATGTTATACTTCAATAATAATTCCATTTAAGCACTATGCAAAGTTAATTATTGTAAACCTTGAATTACCTATACCCAGTTAGTGAAGTTACTGTAATGCCACTTCACACAAGGAAATATAATGCCTTATACACATGTGCACCCATAGGTACCCCTTCCCTTTCCTTACCCTTCCCAGACACCTTCCCCTTTGATTTCAGAATTATCTTTCTAAGAGATATGACACCAAGATGCCTGTGCACAAACTCCTTGCCCTTCACAATATATTCCCAGCCAACTTCCGTGCTCCATTCCACACTCACCCCTCCACCACCCACAGTATCAGGCTTTTTCATTGTCCCCCTGCTACAGAGGACTGCTCTCTGCTCTTACACTTGCTCCTGAACTGTGCCTTTGCTCTGTGGATTCCTCTACCCAGAACTGCCTTTCTCCCTTTCCACCTGCAGGATTCCTACTCATCTTGAGAGCCCTCAGATGTCAATTCCACTGCAAAGCCATCTTTAATCTGTTTAGTCAGCATTGATTGATTCTTTATCTGAGTTCCCCAAAACTGTATGTAAACACCTGGTGTACCCATTATCACAGTTTGCACACCTCTCCACTCAAGTGAGCTCCTAGACAGCAGGGACCCTTCTGCCACTCATTTTCTATCTTGTGTTAATCCATGCAATATGAATTTGACTATAGTTTATTAATGAGTTACTGAATGGGTCTGCTCTTATTTAAATGCAATATAATGTTTTCAGTGTGTTGACATATATTAATAGTAGGTGCTTAAGAAATGTTTGCTGAGTAAATATTGAAGGAATGACATGGGGTTTTTACATTAGATGCAGAGATGGTAACTGAATCCCTGGTTTGGACATTTGGTGTTGACACAGTTTTTAGATGGTCCCTTTTTGTTTTCAGTTACAAAACCTTTAGCAACCCTAGTAGATAAACTCCCTTTCCCCTGCATTGCAGAAAATCTACAGCTGTTGTTTTTGTAATATAGCACAAAGACAAGATAATTAAAGCACTAACATTTTTTTTTTCAAGTTCTGAAACTCAACTTTGACACCATTGATGAATAAAAAGGGCATTGATTACAACCTAATTATACATTTTTCAAACAAGATAACACAACATTTCCCCAAGTTAGATCAGGGCAAATCTGATCTGTATTGGCTGCCTTCTTTCTAATAATATCTACATTTATTGTGAGATAACTGATTAGGTTTGAAATAATAAGCCACCAGATATTCACTTGGAGAAGTAGGTAGGCATTAGCTAGTATTGGATAAAGCTCACAATGGAGTTGATTAAGAGCCAAGTGGTCCCTATGAGAACCACAAATTCCTTTACCTTTAATATGACCTCTCAGGACATTGTTGGAGAGACTGCAAGGGTTTCAGAATGGCCTGCAGGTAGAAAAGAAGTCGTGGACGGTACAGTCCTTACCAGTGATCAGGAACTTTGGTAGATAGTGAAGGGACCTGATTTCATCCACCCTTTATTCTTTAATAAGGTACTTGAGTTAAAAGAAAATCCCAAAGAGCAGAGTTCATAATTGCCTGGAGACTCATAAGTGTAGTCTGGTTTATGGAATTGTGGCAGAGTGACTACGTGGTTCATTTATTCATTTATACATTCATTCAATCAATAGGTATTTTTTTCTGGATACTTATTATGCCTCAGTCCATGTTATAAGGAAATAACAAAACAGTGAACCAAAAAAAGGCCCTCTCAAATAAATGTAAAATGTGTCAGATGGTGATGAGCAGTATAAAGAAAGAAGAAGCAGGGGAAAGATGATAGTGACAGAGAAATATGTAGTGGGCAAGGAAAGCCGTGCTAATGAGGTGATATTTGAACAAAGATCTAAAAGAAATGAGGGAGTAATCTATGCAGGCATCTGAAGGAAGAAATGAATTATTCTAGAGTTTTGTTCTACCAAATGTTGTCTACAGACCAAAAGCACAGATATTAAATGAGAGCCTTCTTAGAATTTTAAGATCTCAGGTCTTAACCCAACTCGACTGAATCAGAAGCTGCATTTTATCAAGATTCCCCAGATAACTTGTATGCACATTGGAGTTTGTGAGGCATTGCCCTAACACACTTGGAGACCTGTAAAAATTGTCACTTGTCACTGTTAGGTTGGACTCCCTCTACCTGGAGAACTGGGTAAAGTCACATGAGGCTGCACCACTAGATTTGATTTCTGGCATGTGTCACCCAATGATTGGTCATGGCTCAGTGGTTTTAGTAGGGATAGGTCAAACAGCAGGAGATCTAAGAATTTCATGTGCCATTCAACTCTACTTTGTCTAACCTGGCCATCTAAATACCAATGTCAAGCAAATTCGTAAGTCTTGCTAGAACTCCTCAGCTAGTGAAACAATGAACCTATTCAGCCTTCATTTCCTTTAGTTATGACCTCTTCAGCAAGTGAGCCTAGAAGCAGGGAGCTGGGATGAAGTAACATTGATTCCTATCCTCACAGAGGCCTCTGTGAACCAAGGGAAAGTCATTAAGCTTTCACTATTAAATTTGAATAGCTTACTTCACTTTAATGCAAAAACTCATGTAAATAATCTATTTAACTCCTTTTAAATTGTGAGGCTAATTCAGAAGGAAAACTATTTCTTCTTTTCAGCAATAAGTGAAACTCTGATGTTATTTGCGGTAACCGCTGTCACAGAGCTTAAACCACAGTTGGACACCATGGTGCATTTCTCTATGGGGTCAAAGACACAATGAAAGCTTGACACGAATATACAGTTTATCCCCTGAAAAATATAGACATCTTCTGTACCTGAAGGTTCTCAGAAGTGAAAGTACATACACCATCCAAGAAACATACTTACAATGCAAGACATATTTCTTTCTTTAAATCAGCATCTATGTAGGCTTATGCATATGAATGAGCAGCTGTGGCATGTTGAAACACTTTCCCAACTCACGTAACTGCATCGCAAATACCCAGGAAAGATTTTTAAAGTCCAGCTGTGGATCTTGATCAGAAATTGCCTCAGAATCATCAGAGAACATTTAAGATAAGCTTTCAGAACAGAGAGTACCATACAAGACTTGGAGTAGACAAGACCAGTTTTCTAGTGCAAATTCCAGCTCAGGTGAGATAGAAGCATAAATTTCATTACTTGAAAGTTTTGTCACTAATATTATGTCTTTTCTTTGCATTTTTAATACATAAGGAGAAATGAATGCACAACCTATTAAACTTGATAGATTCTATGTAGTTTAACTAGAATCACTATAAATAGAAATTAAAAGTTTTAGGAATCCTTAAATATCATCTTGTCAAGTTTACTCATTTCACAGATAGAGGAACTAAAGTTCAGCATCTAGATAGGAAAGCCATTTAATATTTTAAAATTGGTACAGCTGTTAAAGCTGAGACTAGCTGAGCAGTTAGTAATTTCCTTGATTTTTAAAATGTACTATAGTAGTTCATGATGGGGAGTGGCTTTAATAGCCCAAGGAATGGAATCCAATGAGATTATTATAATCAAATGGACATAAAGGGGTCAAAAAATTTCTGAGGGAGCCTCACCACTTTGTCATGCATACTGCATCACTTTCATTTCTAGCATGTTACTGTTGTTAATTGTTATTGTTCCTGCATCACAACTGAATGATGTATACATGACAGCATTAGTATAAGTGTAGGCAACTATTGTTAATTTTTAAAATAGCCACAGATCTGGAAATAGTTATTTTTTCAACAAATAGTTCAAATATATTACACTTTCTCTTTTCAATCCTAACTTATTTGTGCATACCCTTTATCCAGCCAGCCAGCAGCTGCTTATCCATTCATTTATCTGTTATCAATTAGCTTATCTTTATAGCTTTAGTGATATTCCTTATTGCCAAATATTAAATTTCACCTCATATGTTACATTAATTCTGTTCTAATTAATCTAGTTATATCCTAATTTTTACTGAAATATTAGGAAAGAAACTTAAAAAAACTTTACATGACTCTAGATTTTTATTGCTTAGACATTTCTTTTTCCACAACTCTCTCCCACACACATACACATTCTACTAACAGCAAAATGCATCTGCCCGCAACTAGACATTTCCCAGGAAGTCTCTTCACTCATTGCATCCTTTTAATAGCCTTCTCCTAGTTGCCTTTGTTTCCTCCCCAACCTCCATCTAACACATAGCATCGTAGAATATGACCAAAAAGATGATTCCTGAACAGTCTGCAGATTCATTCAGGAAAAGTCCTTTCCAGATTCCTTAATCATTAATCATGCTGCACCCCTCTCCCCATGCCCAAAAGTCAGTTTTTGACCTAGAGTAATATAATGAGGACAAAAGCGGGCATCACTTCCTAACTCCTAACTCAGAAAACTCTCTTCATCTTATTATCTATCCTGGGAATGCTACATCTTTAACTCATATCAAAGGGGTTAAAAATATTTACAAAGCTGATTATAGATTAATAATAGATATAGCCTCCTCTCATTGTATGATTACAGTTCCCATCCCCATAACAACTTTCATTCCATAATAAAGTGTATTTGTCTTTGACAGTTTCATCTTGTGATTTTATATTATTTGAGGGGTGTCTTGACATTTAGTGACATAAATCAGTCACTCATTAATGCTGGAAAAAGCCAAAGAAATCCTTGTGCTAGAGACATTTTGACAAGGAGACCTCTTAGATTCACACCAATCATTAGCAACACCCAGATCAAATGCATGGAAATAAAGAGTTTTAATACTACTCTTGACTCTACAAGTTTATAAAATGAACACAGATCTTCACTAGACAATCCTTCAATTTGATAAGGAATTTCAGGGTGTTAGAGAACTGTAAAAGAATGTTCCACAGAAATATGCAAAAAGGACTATAAAGCAAGACGGCTTTAAAACTTTCTGACTTCACTTTGTATTCTGGGTGCCCAGTGTAGTTTACCCTCACATCTCTTTGAATAGCTATTTGTCATTCCTCAAATTTAATAATGAGTAATGATGCACTTTTCTCGTCCTGTCCCTCACTCTGCAACTTTATTGAGCATGCCTAAGTCATATCACTTTTCTGAACATGGATTCCATTGCTCATTAATTAAAGTGGTTTGAGAGATTAGTTTTAAGACCCTTTCCAGCTGATGTTCTATGAAGTTTAGTTTATTGTGTCTTCTAATTAAAACATGCCATCGAATAACAATTATTACAAGCAGGTAATTTCTAAATGTTTCCTTTTTCCCCAAACATTTTAAACACACAGAAATTATCTTTCACCCACTCGGAAGAAGGGGAAAGATCTGTATCTGTGTATTTGCTGTCTCTGTGTACCATGGGATTTGAAACATTCAATAATGATTTTAAGTTTAATTCAAGTAGAAGCATTTATTGTTTGTTGAGGGTTTGAAGATTAACAAGTTACTGTTCATGATCTTTTTGTTTATAGAACCATTGTGGCCTAAATCGTATCAGTTTAATACATTAAATTGTAATTGCTAAGCTTGCAAATAGATTTTTTGAGGTTGAAGAAAATTAATATAAAAAAATCAATTTCAGGACATTAAAGATACAGAAAGCTGAAATAGTGGAGATGTCTTGAACTGTCAGAATCACAAGAAGTGGCAGCTTTAGGGTAGAAAGTCAAGCCCAAGAAATAGAAAGTATACATCTTTAATGTGCTTTTTAGATTTCTAATTCACATAGAATTCCTGATAGACTCATTACCTAAGTCTTTAAAAGACAAACATTCCAAATTGCACTTTGTTTCAAGATAATCTCTTATTCTCTTCTCAGCTTCTTCACATTTATCATGTTCCCATTGCTAAAAGTAATTTACTTTATTAATAAAGAATTGCTGGCACATTGGTAAAATTAAGCAGTGGCAGGACAACATTCATTCAATCAATCTTTATTTGGCTAATATTTATTAAATTATTCCAGTGAGTGACATGCTACCTTGCACTCTGGAGATACAATGGTGAGCAAAATAGACATGGCCCCTTCCTTCCCTAATGGACCTACAGTCAGCCAAGTAAAATCACACTAATGAATTATACAAAGTGAATGCTCAAGATAAAGAAGAGAACTTGGATCCAAAATCTTAACGTCTAGGTACTCAAATGTACTCAGAGAATACTAAACCAGAGCAAACGAAGACAAACAAAAGCTCTGACCTAGAGTAGAGGGTCAAGAAGGCATTCCACGGGAATAATACTTTCTTTAATCTGAAGGGTGAGTAGGCATTGTCAAAGCATAGCAGAAAAAGGAGTTGTGAGGAAGACTATTTCAGGAGGGAAAGATGTGTGAAGGATATCTGAAGGAGAGAAGATGGTACAATGGAGGGACTGAAAAGCAAACCAGGGAATGTGGGAGAAACTCTAGAGGAGGCAGAAGAGAGAAGCAGAGACAGATCACATAGGACTGTGTAAAGCACTCAGTTATTTCTCCTGAAAACAATGAAAGGACCTTTGAAAGGTTTTAGGCCTGAGGCTGGCAAGATCAGATTTGCTGTTCACAAAGATGGCTCTGGCTGCTAAATAGAGAGTAGGCCAGAAAGCACTGAAGAAGCTGGGGTAGGACCAGTTGAAAGGCATGAGTCTAGTTGAGAGATGATGCTGGTTGCATAAGTGTGGTGGCAGAGCAGCAGTTCAAGGATGCAGTGAGTTATGATCACATCACAGCAGTCCAGCTTGTGGGACAGAGCAAGACCCTGTCTCAAAAAAGGTAAAATAAAAAATAAAGAGTGGTGGCAGAATAGTAGAGAGAAGTAGATAGATTCAGGTAGCGATGTAGGTGATAAAGCCAATAGACATAAATATTGGCCTATAAATACATAAATTCATCCATTTCATGAAAACATGGAAAGCATGATTTACTAATTAAAAAACTAACAAACCCTTCACAGAAAAGCATGTTTTATTCATCTTTATATTCCTTCTTATTCCTTAGTACACTGTCTGGCCAATAGTGGGCATTTAAATGTAGACAAAATTGAAAAAAAAAAAAAAAGAATAACGACAATGAACTTATTTTATAGAAACTCTGTTTTTAAAAAATGTGTAGCTAAAGCAGAGTAAAATATAGATGAGAGAAAAAGAAAGATGGAGAGAGAATGGGACATGTTTATAAGAAAGAGAATAATTAAAACTCGCATGTATGAAGCACTCACTACATGCCTGACACCTTTCTAAAATCTCTGCAAGTGTTAACTCATTTAAACTTTGCAAAATCTTATGATATAGGTTATATTCCCTTACTCATTTTACAGATGAGGAAACTGAGACACAGAAAGCATAAGTGGTTTTCCCAAGGTTAAACAACTATACAGTAGAGTAAAAAACAAAGTTTCAGTCTCAGGCAGAAAGGCTCCAGAACAACCCATGCACCATCCTGTTTCTCATAAAAGGAAGAAAATATAAACAGATTCATGCCGTGATAAAAGGGTTGAAGAGGAAACAGATAAAATGGTTTGGAATGGGTGTGGAGAAACCAAAAGAAAAAGATGCCAGGAGAGGGACATGGAGGCACAAAATTTATCAGACAAAGAAATAGAGTTAGGAGGGTTCATGCTGGTGGAGTTAGAGAGTTTAGCACCCAGTTATAAATGAGAACAGAGTCCGACAGTAGCAGCTTGGAGTAGGGCCTGGATTAGGAGCAGATGCAGGCTAGGAGAGTATGTTGTCTTTCTCTTTTTAAAATTGTTGTTCTTTTGGGGGATGTGGGAGTCTTGGGCTTGGCTCTAGGAATCGTTTGGCTTTAGGAATAGTTTGGTCCCAAGCTGTCATAAAGGCAAGCAGAGGGCTCACCACTTACTAGCTGTGAGACCTCAAGTGAGTGACAACCTCTCTGTGCCAGAGAGTCTTCATCAAGAAAGTAGGAGTAATAATCATATTGACCTTCCAGAGTTGCTGGAAGAATTAGTGAAAATGGATGTAGAATGTTCAGAATGGAGTAGGCCATCGGTAAATGAGAGCTAGTATAATAAACTTCAACACATATTTGAGTGAGCATTGTGCTCCCCTTTGCTCTCATCAGCCCTTTGCACCATACTTAGAACTATCCCTGAGAGGGTCAAAGAGCTTCACAGAGTTTGGGAAGCAGCAGTAGTTAAGAATTCCTTACTTCCTGCTGATGGGCCTGAAATATAGAAAGAAAAAAAAAAAGAATTCCTACTATGAAATCGGATAGATAAGTTCAAATTCCAGCTCCACCATTAACAGCTCTGTAGCCTTGGGAAATTACTTTACTTCTTGGAATCTCATCCTTTATCTGTAAAATGATGATTCACACCTATCTCACAGGATGACTCTGGCGATTAAATGAAGTACATATAAAATGCCTGGCACTGTCCTGACAGATAGTATGTCCTCCATAAGTGATAACTGCCGTTATTGTCATAATTATCAGAAACACCAGAAACTCTATAATGTGGCTATTATGTGCAGAGAGAGATAATGAGACCCAGAGGGGGAAAGGAACTTGAGAAAACCCTTGGGAGACTGGGGATGCAGGCATTTACAGGATGTCTTCAGTATCAAAACTGATGTGGAGATAACGCCCTGTGTGGAAGTTTCAAATAAACTGTCCTCTGAAGAGTCCTGAGCTCTAGCAGAGGGATGGCAGGAGCAGGGATGGGGAGTGTAGGAGGAGACAACCTGACCTCTGGGCCCAATCCCAGAGCAACCTTTATTTGTTTTTCATGTTTGGTCTTGGATACATGAAGCAAGGATCCTACCACCAAAAAACACTATTTTTTTTTTTTTTTTTTTGAGACAGAGTCTCACTCTGTTGCCCCGGCTGAAGAGCAATGGCATGATCTTGGCTCACTGCAAGCTCTGCCTCCCGGGTTCACGCCATTCACCTGCCTCAGCCTCCTGAGTACCTGGGACTACAGGCACCCGCCACCATTCCCGGCTAATTTTTTGTATTTTTTTAGTAGAGACAGGGTTTCACCGTGTTAGCCGGGATGATCTCAGTCTCCTGACCTAGTGATCCACCTGCCTTGGCCTCCCAAGGTGCTGGGATTACAGGCGCGAGCCACCACGCCAGGCCCAAAAAACAGTTTAAAAGCTGTTTATCAGAAGGCAAGAAATGCTCTTCAGATTAAGGTATTTGTGTTCTTAGAACGAAAAAAGCTGTAAGCTCAGTTATTTTTCCACTAGAATGTAAACTCCATGAGAGCATCACGTTTTGTCTGTCTTGCTCACGGCCGTCTCCGAAGTGCCTAGAGGAGCACCCAGCACAGAGTGGGCACTCAATACATATTTGTGGAATGAACAAATGCACCAAATAAATGACCATACCTTGCAGTTTCTCTTTGAACTGTGGGTAGCAAAGTAAATTTATCCCCATTGAAATGCCTGTTGGGAGTTGTGTTAGTTAACTGGAGCTCCCAAATATTGATCTTCAATGCTGAAAAAATAGCCATTCTATGAGAGCAGATTTTCTTTGCTTCCAAGAATGATTCTGACACTTCTGCTGACAAGATTAACTAAAGACAAATACACACTCAGTTTTACTTTGGTTGTTTGGTGCAAGAAAGCAAAAGATTAAGCAAATAAATAAACATATTTCCTAATGAACTTAATAGTAGCTTTGAGAATTTGAAAATAGAGTCTTGGAAACATTAAATGAAATATAAAATATTAACTAGCACAAGTATAAGACTTTGCAGTTTACAAAGGGCTCTCACGTGTGTTTCTCATTGAATCTACAGAACAACTGCAAGAGGTAAATAGACTGGTAGTATTATCATCTTTCTAATTTCATAGATAAGAGAAGTAAAGCTCAGTGAAGTTAAGTGACTTGCTCAAGGTCACACAACTAGTAAATACTATGAGCCGAACTTGCACCCAGATGCTCTGAGTCCATTTCTTGTGCTCTTTCTTCAGCATCATACTCTAATTAATTTTATTATTCAAATAACAACTAGCTGGAGCATAGAATTATCAGGCTTTCCATAAGTTTGCTAAACATATTTTGAGAAAACATATTTGCCTGTTTGATGAGTGAATGCTTGGTGGTATATTAACTTTATTTTTAATACTAACATAATACATGTGTTCAAAAATCAAAATAACATTAAAATGTGTACACTGAGAAGTCATATATACTCTTCATCTCCATTGACCCCAATTTCCTCTTGCCCCTATTAGTAGCCAGTTAAATTAATGAGAAACTTATATAAATAAAATCTTAAACTAAGACCATAGAGGAATACAGGTAAATCTTATTGGTATTATTTTAAAGAAGAAAAAAATGCTTGACAGGAGAATGTGTAATGGCCTGGGGAGTTAAGGAATGAAACATTGTGATTTCTTAGTTGGCTTACCACTGACACCTGCTCTTCACACCTAAAGGTATTTTCCCAAATCAGAAATAATTTTATAGCGTTAGATCTTCCTTCCTTCATTCCTCCCTCCCTCCCTCCCTCCCTCCTTCCTTTCTCTTTTTTCTTTCTTTCTTTCTCTTTCTTTCTTTCTCTTTTTCTTTCTCCTTCTTTCTCTTTCCTTCCTTCCTTCTTTTCTTCTTTCCTTCCTTCCCTCCTTCCCTCCCTCCCTCCTTCTTTCTTTCTTCTCTTCCCCTTCCTTCTTCCCTCCCTCCCTCCTTCCCTCTCTTTCTTTTCTTTTCTTTTCTTTTCTTTTCTTTTCTTTTCTTTTCTTTTCTTTTCTTTTCTTTTCTTTTCCTTTCCTTTCTATTGAGACAGGGTCTTGCCTGTCACACAGGCTGGAATGCAGTGGTGTAATCTTGGCTCACTGCAACTTCTACCTCCCAGGCTCAAGGGATCCTCCCACCTCAACCTCCCAGGTAGCTGGGACCACAGGTGCACACCACCACACCCGGCCATTTTTTTCTATTTTTGGTAGCAACAGGGTTTCACTGTGTTGCTGAGGCTGGTCTCAAACTCCTGAGCTCAAGCGATCTGCCCCATCAGCCTCCCAAAGTGCTAGGATTACAGGCAGGAGCCACCACACCTGGCCTAGATTTTTCTTTCAATGTGACTATCATAATAACCAATGTGCAGTAGAGTGCCAAGGGATCACAAATTACAAAAGAAATCTCCATGCAATTGTACTTCATTAACTGGTGTGATTTTCTAGAAAAAAATTGGAACACAATAATCTTTAAAAGGTTACTGGCATCTAAAGGGATATGAAATCAAGGTTGAAACCACCCCATTCCCTTGGAAATATGTGCAAAAATTAACCAGTCTCATATCATAGACATCTTCATGTGAAGATATTTATAATCCTTCTTTATTATGCAATCAATAGTCAATGCATAAATACCTCTGTTGAAGGTCACTCAGAAGAACTGATTTTATAAATGATTGATTTCTTAGTAATAGAAATAATCATATCCCATTTTATCCAAATTTTTAATATACTCATGTACCACATAATGATGTTTGAGTTAACAATGGATCACATATACAACAGTGGTCTTATAAGATTATAATACCACATGTTTATAGTACCTTTTACATGTTTAGATACACAAATACTTACTGTTGTGTTACAGTTGCCTAGAGTATTCAGTACAGTAATATGCTGTAGATATTTGTAGCCCAGGAGCAAGAGGCCATACCACACAGCCTAGGTGTCTATTAGGCTATACTATCTAGGTTCATGGAAGTGCACTCTGAGATGTTCCCACGACACGCAATCACCAAAAGACATAATTACCATTGTTAAACAACACATTGCTGTATTTTTATTTTCTTTTAAATATTTGAATTCCCCTTTAAAAATTTGAATTTGAAAAAGAAAAAGAAATGTTTGAATTTCTTAAAAATAGGCATTATTCATTGTGGGAGATTTTCCCAGTAGGAAAAGAAGGAGTAGTAGAGTTTTAGAGACAATTCCCCACTGTTGTATACTTAGTAATGAGCAGCAGAAACACAAAGAGCATTCTAAAAGAAACACAATTATCTATAAAATTGCAGACAAATAGTTGCTTTAGGTAACTATTAGTGAGAAATAATGAAAGTAGTGTGTCTACACAATCATTATCAAAACAAAGCTGAAACAAACTCCAAAGAAATAAAGATGTGACGATTATTGGGAGGGGTGTGGGAGGCAGAAGGACGGGCTGAGAAAATTGCCGAGGAAAATCAAATGTTTTCAACTTGGATAGTTCTATTTATCATTAGGAACGTATTTTTCCCTCCTTCTAATAGATTCAAGACAAAACGTTTTTAATAGTCTGCTGACATATGGATGTTTAATTTTCTTATTGAAAGCAAAAAAAGTGGATTTTCTTATTAATCTCTTATTGGTTCATTTTGTGATTGTTGATGTTGAAATATTAAGGATATATTATTGTAATTTTTTCTCTAAGCCGTTAAAATTTTCTCACAATTTGTATTTTCCATCTTTGACTTTCTTAACTATAAACCAAAAATAAAAAATAAAATTTTACAGAAAGCCCGAGAGTACAGAACAAGCTACAAAGAAAATCAAATATAATATCTGGCTTTAAAGCATAATGTATATTATTTTATAAAATAAGAGCTGGTCTTTAGAAGAACAACAAAAAAAAAACTAAATGCACTTATCGAGCATTTACTATATGTCAGGCAGTTGTCTTAGGCACTTTTCATCTAAATTTATACATCCAAATGTATGTCTTCTCTTATCCTCTCCCCAGCTATACTGCTCCTTGAATGTTTACTCAAATGACACCAAATTGCTCGTCATTCACCCGACAAACCTTAATGTTTCATTCTCTGGGGCTTAGTAATTATATTCTGCCCCAAATTCCCTTTTTCCTTTGCCTACTCAACACATCTTTACTTTTTTTTTTATTAAAAAACTTTTTAATTGGTTTACAAAGGAGGCTACAGACTACATTGAAACAAATCTTTCTACAAAAGGAAAAAAAAAAAAAAAAAAAAAAAACGAACACCAAGAGACAAAAGGTAGGAGGAAAGACAAGAAAGAAAGATGCAAAAGGAGCCAGAAGAAACTTACTTAGGGACAAGATTAGCATCATACATACCTAAGAGCTGGGGGGTGAGGGGAAAGAGCAAGATGAGAGAGCATTTAAAAGCATTTACCCACACAGCCCTGGTGATAATTGGATTGGAATCAACAACAAACACAGCATGAGATTATCAAGAGGTTTTAAAAGGCAACAGTGGTGTGGACCGGTTATTGCCAGTGTTAAGAGAGAAATAAACTTGGGTTTTGGGGCACCAGAGATGGGAGCATGACCCCTCCCTTCCAGAGGATGACAGACTTAGGAAGAGGAAGCAGGCCTTGGGGCAGCTGCCACTGGAACACACCTTTACTTTCAAAGAACAAGCTAGGCTGGGCACGGTGGCTCACGCCTGTAATCCCAGCAATTTGGGAGGCCAAGATGGGAGAATCACCTGAGGTCAGGAGTTCAAGACCAGCCTGGCCAACATGGTGAAACCCCGTCTCTACTGAAAAATACAAAACTTGGCTGGGCGTAGTGGCGGGCGCCTGTAATCCCAGCTATTTTGGAGGCTAAGGCAGGAGAATAGCTTGAACCTGGAAGGGTAAAGTTGCAGTGAGCCGAGATTACACCATTGCACTCCAGCCTGGGTGACAAGAATGAAACTCCATCCCCCCCCAAAAAAAAAGAACAAGCCAGAGACATTCTCCTTTAGAAAGCCTTCCCTAACCATACCCTCCATCCCCAGTAGAGGAACACTGCTTCCTCTGTGCTACCTCAGCATCTTGTGTTGTTGCCTTTCTCCCTCAGGCTTGTCTTCATGTAAACAAGCATCTGACCTCACCAGAGACTATGAGCTTCATGGGGGAAAGGAGTGACTCTAGTAGGAAGTCAATAAGTGTTTGATGAATGATTAAATCAATTGATCAATAAAAATTTGAGTGCCAGTAATATTTTTAAGCCTAAGCATCGTGAAAATGGGTTGGTTCATGTGGAGAAGCTGATGCGAGTCCTTAAAATAATAAAAATAAATGGTAAACAGTTCAACAAAGCCAAAGGAGAGCTTTTGCTCTACACTGTCATGAAGATCCACTTATGAAAGAATGAACTGGGTTCAAGGATTCAGAAAAAAATCACAAGTGAATGTAGAAAGAACAGGTAGTAACTAATTATAATATTTGTTATCTTTATGGGGTGCCCAGTATGTCTTATGTATGTTGTGCCATTTAATTCTCACAAAGCACTGTAAACATTGTTATTCCCATTTTGTGAATGATGGAATAAAATCCCAGGGAAGTTACACAACAATTAAGTAGCAGAGGCAAAATTCTGACAATGGTCTGCCTGACTCTGGTGTCCATTTGAAATACCACATCTCCAATAGGGGCCCACAGCCAGATCTTAACTGCCAATCTCTGGGACTTCACCTATTCCTCACTTCTTTAGAAGGAGAAAAAGGCCATGTTCATTTAACTATAGGCTAAGTTCATGGATTTTAAAGCACTTTGCCTTCACAGCCTCATTAAACTTATATGCATGGCCTCAGGATCTGCTGAGCCACGTTGTGCTGCTAAGCCCTGGGGCTTTAGAATGACTTGCTCTAAGAGAGCACTTTTCTTAAATCGGCAAGTCGGCAAGTCGTTGCTTAATAAAATATACACCAACTATCTGAGCAATTGAGGGAAGAGGGTAGTGATTATGGTTTAAAACTGAATATAAAAGGAAGCAGATTACCACTGAAGTGAGAATTTCTGAATGTCATTTGGTCTAAATGGAACTGTGATTAGGAAAAGAAAAGAGACATCTGAAAAGGTCGTGAAAAGAAAAATAATAGCAATTTTGAATTTCAACTTAGTAGGTGAAATCTGGGGGATCACAAATGGAAATACTTTCTAAAGCACCCTACTCTAAAGCATCTAATGTAGAAGGTACAGTTGCAACAGGAAAGTGCACGCAACCTTTAAGGAGCAAGATATTTGGCTCATAATTAATAAATTAAATTTTGAATAAAGTTAGATCAAATGTATATGAAAGATGTTGCTGAGGTTATAATCAGTCTGACTTTAGGCAGCAGCAAAATTTTTCTTTTGTAAAAGAAAAAAATCAGAAAAGAAAAAGGCTAAGAAGGATGAGTTTTATTGTCAGTAAATGTGTATTATCTCTCTAGTCATAAATGTGAGATTATAGATATGGGCTTAATTAATGAGCCACTGGAAAGTAAATATTCAGAAAAAATAAAACTTACTTCTTATTTATTTATTTATTTATTTATTATTATACTTTAAGTTGTAGGGTACATGTGCATAACGTGCAGGTTTGTTACATATGTATACTTGTGCCATGTTGGTGTGCTGCACCCATCAACTTACTTCTTATGAAGAGAGACAAAGATGTTTGAGAACGGAGCAGAAGTCAAATGCAGTGCTTCTGCTATTTGGCTAGTTGCATGACTTTGTGACAGCTATTTAGCCTCTCCAATCTTCAGATTTCTCATCTGTGAAAAAGGACTAACACCTACTTCATAGTATAATTTTGATGGACAAGTTATAATCATAATTTCCCCCGATAGAAAGTATCCAGTATTAATTACTAAAATAATGAAAGTTAATGTTGCAAAGTGCCCACTGTGTACCAGACCGCGTTCTATCTATCCCACGTATTAATTAGTGTAATCCCTAAAACAAGCCTATCAGAGGCTATGATTATTTCCTTTTCAGAGATGAAGAAACCAAGGCACAGAAAGGCTCAATAACTTGCCCAAGATCACACGGCAAAGTATTAGTGCTGAAATTCAAATTCTGGTCTGGCTGTAGCCTCCCTGCTCTTGACCGTCAGAGCCTGCTACGTTTTTGTTGTAAAATGATAGCCTGTTTTAGGTTCTTCACAGCATATGTCACCACATATAATTACCTTATTTATTTGCCGTGGTCTTCCTTCTCCCAGTTGAAAATAAGCTCCATGAGAACAAGAACCTAATTGAATTATAATTGTAATCCCAGGTGATGGGATAATTCTCTGACCAAAGAATTATTACTACCATGATACACGTTTACCTATGTAACAAATCTGCACAGTTTGCACATGTACCCCAGAACTTTTTGAGGGGAAAACATATAATAAAATTTTATCCTAAAAAAAGAACACTACAGAATAATTAATCCCAAAATGTCCATATCCCAATGCCTAAAACCTGTGATTATGTCACCTTACATGGCATATAGGACTTTTCAGATGTGATGAAATTAAGGATCTTGAGATGAGAAGTCAATCCTGGATTATCTGGATGTGCCCAATCTAATCATAAGGGCCTTTTGATAACCAAAAAAAAAAAAAAAAAAAGAGAGAGGCAGGAGAGTCAGAGAGGAAGATGTTATGACAGAATAAGAGACCAGAGTGACAGCCCGAGAAAGACTAGATGGGGCATCGCTGGCTTTGAAGACAGATTCTTCCCTGGACCTCTAGGAGGAATGCAGTGCTGTGGACAGATGATTTATTCCAGTGAAACCTATTTTTGTCTTCTAAACTCCAAACTCTCAGATAAATATATGTTGCTGTGAGTTACTAAGAAAAAATGATAATAATTGTATTTACTATTGGTAAATAAGAATGTTAAGAAACCATAAAAGATGATGAGAGAATCAAGTAAAAAAATGAAAGAAAATATATGTAAGAAGTTAAGATTCTAAGAAACAATAGCAAACAAAAGCATTGCTAATAATGACTCAGAAGCACTCCCACAAATTAACAGGCAGTTTGTTTAGAAAAGATAGCCTTGGCAAAATACATGGCACATATATTTTCCCTCAATTGTTGATAATATAATTAAAGACATACAATCTCATTTTTCTTCATTTTTCAAATTTATAAGAAGGAGGAACACAGTGGAATCAGCATTGCCATGGAACACAAAGAAGAATACCAAAGACAAATAGGTTTAACTCATAACTCATTATTTAAAAAAAAAAAAAAAAAAAAAAAGGCAGGCCAGACACAGTGGCTCACACCTGTAATCCCAGCACTTTGGGAGGCTGAGGTGGGAGGATCATGCGGTCAGGAGATCGAGACCATCCTGGCTAACATGGTGAAACTCCATCTCTACTAAAAATACAAAAAATTAGCCAGGTGTGGTGGCACATGCCTATAGTCCCAGCTACTTGGGAAGCTGAGGCAGGAGAATCGCTTGAACTCAGGAGGCGGAGGTTGCAGTGATTCGAGATCATGTCACTGCACTCCAGCCTGGGTGACAGAGCGAGACTCCATCTCAAAAAAAAAAAAAAAAAAAAAAGAGCATTCAGTGGAATCTCCCAAGATTAGTCTTAATATCCATATTGCTTCTAGAAGAAAATATGATAATAGCATTTGTCAACATCCAAGTAACCAACCAAACACAATGTCAAGGAAATAAAATGGACATTGTATGCTGTCCAGTGTGCTCTCAAAATTTCATGTGGATCTACTTTTTATTTATTATCTACATCTACATTCCAACAAACATACACTATCACTATTGAGTATATTTGGGTAGCAATTCTAATACCTTTACTTTTCATTGGTACACAAAGGCAACAGTTTTTTATCTCTCTTCAGTTGGAGAAACTCAATTGTACATACATTGTACCTTCTATGTTCCCAGCCCTTTGCTAGGCACTAGGAACAAAGACACGGCTCTCAGTCTCAAAGGCTGAAAAAGCAAGGTCTACTTGGCTACCATGTTTGTCTGTCTGAGACATCTGTCTACATCTTGGATTCTAATGCTGCATTAAACATCTAACCTCTGTTAAAACTGAAGGTATATTGTTAGTATCATAGGCCCAAATCCAGCCTGTGGTGTAAAAATGGACACTTTTGTGATTTCTGTTAAACACCAACCCCAAATCAAGGGGTTGGTGTTTCTTTCTGGATATTAAAGAACAATGCAAGAGCCAGAATTGTGATTTAGAATATATTTATAGTATGTTATTCTAAAAGGTAAATATTTCTCCTTTTCAAGACAGAAACTAAGATATCAGGATTATTTTCAGGACAAATCTGCTGCCTCTAAGTATTTTGATTAATTCCTCTAGCAGTAATTTCTTAAAGTATTTGTTTTTAATTGTGTATCCCATCAAGATGTTAACGTTCCACTAAGAGTTTTAGAGAAAATGTGGGCTTAAAAAATTGTTTTAACACACTGATAAAATAATTCATTTGACATATAGCTATGAGCAGTTCCCCAGGACTTTCTTTAGGCTATATTTTACAATGCCAGGACAAAAAAAAGAACAAAGAAAGTCAAACATTACTTTTTTCTAACCTGGGAGTTGAGTGTACAAGGGAGATGTCATTTTAATACTATAACAGAACATGTAATTTTGAGTAAAGTTTTTAATTGTATTTCTAAAACCCTGGATCATATCCAAGTCAAATCTAGAGAGTGTGCTGGCCATCTCTGCCTGCCCACACCTACAGAGCAGGCTTATCAGCCTAACATTCTGCAACCTGAGAGCCAAGTTTGTCTCTCCTCAAGTCTGGGACAGACCACAGACATCTGGCTTCAAAGGCCATAGTATTGTAATGACTAAAATAGGGAACACCTCCTGAGTGAAGAAAGAGGCACTGAAATGAAGTGATCAAAGAACAGACTCTGGAACCAGACTCCTGTGTTCAAACCCTAAATCTGTCACTTACTAGCTGTGAGACCCTGGGAAAGGTACTTAACCTCTTGGTGCATCAGTCTCTTTATTAGTAAAATTGAAATAATAATAGTAGCTATGTTATAAGATAATTTTGAAATTAAATAGGTTAATATTTAAAAAGCTCTTACAACATTGACTCAAAGATAATAAATCCCAAGTGTTGACAGGCAGAGAGATAGAGTGACTCCCATCCAACCTCACCACCACAGCAAGGTCAGTGACATTTGCCTTCTCCCTTCCCTGCACACCCCTTTGGGGCAACTGGCCTTTGTGATTTCCATTTCTTTTCAGCACCACTCATTCAAATTGCTTTAATCTGATTTTGCTTGGCTAAATATATTCATTCATTAAACAACCATATATTGAATATCTATGATACATCAGTACTTTCTAGTTCCAAAAGCTGGCAGTGGTAGGGTAGGAATCTTCCCCCTCCTGCTGCCCCACAATCATTACTCCCTCCACAATCACTCCCACTGTGATTTTCTCAGCTCTGCACCTGTCTCAGGGGATCTGGTAGTCAAGGCTTATGTGCTTCCAGCCATGTGATAGGACTGCTGTGATTTTACATAAACTGGTATGAGGTATACTCCCATTCATTAAGAAATGGCTTCTCTTTCCTAAATAACCCATCTATAGTTAGAATCCACCAAACAGTTTTCAGAGGCTCTTGTTCAAACAAATGGCCAACCTGGGCTTACCTGAAAGATAAGTTCTGAAAGATCTCGAACTGGTCTGAATTAGGTGCAATGTCTGTTCTGTAAATAGAACCACTTTACAAGAATATGAGATCTGGCATAAAATAGACAATCAATATTTTTTTAATGGGTTAATAATATGAGAGGACAAGTGAGAGAAGAAGGACAGACAATATTGTAGGAACCACTGAGCCTGACTAAAGAGAAATTTCAAAATAAAGAGTGGGATATGGGTCCTGGGGTAATTAACTTTGAATCTAAAATGCAGCTAATGTGGGATATAACATTATATGTTATATTCCATTTTAAAAACCTGCCTATGTTAACTATAAGGTGCGATCAACTGTAAGATGAAGCCTTATTTCAGGTATATAAAAATGTGGAAAAAGTTGCCTTTTACAACTGATGAAATATGGTGATCATTCACATTTTCCTTGCAACTCACATGGTGAACAGTCACATGTGGCATAAGTGAAATTGGCTGTGGGTTTCTCTATGCATTTATTATAAGTTCACTCCTTTCATTCCTAATGAAGAGAGCAATTTGCAATGCAAGCAAAAGTAAGAATGAAGCTATAATAGAAACAATCTTGATTCACATTAATTTATTAAAAATCAATTCTATGAGAATGCATGGACACAAAGAAAGGAATGACAGACACTGGGGCCTCCTTGATGTTGGAGGGTGGGAGGAGGGAGAGGATTTAAAAATATATCTGTTGAGTATTGTCCTTATTACCTGGGTGACTAAATAATCTGGACACCAAACCCCCACAACACACAGTTTACCTATGTAGCAATCCTGCACATATATGCCTAAACCTAAAATAAAAGTTGAAAAAACTTCTTAATTTCAGTTCTTTGTACATAATTACTAAAACATGACATAACAGTGTGTAATGGACCATAGGGGAGAACTGATGTCCCAAGCTAGCAAAAGGGTAGCATGGCAGCCCTTTATAGGGAACTTTGCCTTCAAGGGTGGACAGGGAGGTTGCTGCTCAAAAAGCCAACCTGGCAGATGGGAACAGAAAATAACAAAACCAAACAAACAACTACTTGCTTTAAACTATATCACAGACTCTGACTCAGATGTTCAAAGCTTCTAAGAAGCTGTCATATAAGAATTTGACACTTGGCCGGGCGCGGTGGCTCACACCTGTAATCCCAGCACTTTGGGAGGCCGAGGCAGGCGGATCACGAAGTCAGGAGATAGAGACCATCCTGGCTAACATGGTGAAACCCCGTCTCTACTGAAAACACAAAAAAATTAGCTGGGTGTGACGACGTGCGCCTGTAGTCCCAGCTGCTGCGGAGGCTGAGGCCATGAACCCAGGCCATGAACCCAGGAGGCGGAGCTTGCAGTGAGCCGAGATCGCACCACAGCCTGGGTGACAGAGCAAGACTCCGTCTCAAAAAAAAAAAAAATTGATACTTAATCTCAACACTTAGGTTTGCTATCGTCCTTATCATGAAAAGTACTACAATTCCCAAACTCATAGCACAAACATATGTTGACAAAATCTCTATACAAAATGTGAGGTATAATCAACAAAATCTTTGGAACAAAATGTGAGGTGATGCTAGAATGTGGTGTCAATTGTGCCCTAACTTAATTGGAAAGCCATTGAAACTTGAATAGAATGGTCCACCTGCAGTATGGTCTTCCATGCTCTGTCATGTAGCATCAGAAAGGATCAGATGCTTGTTAAGAACATCTTTAAACTGTGTTGTTTATGCTTTTGTTTTTGAGTCAGCAATCGCTGACAGATTTTAGAAACTGGCAGGAATAAAGAATCAGACATTTAATTTGGCAGGGCAGTCTTGTACTTAAGATAAAGGGATCTGGATTTGTGATGCCTTCTTCAAAATATTAATTTCTCTTTTGAAACCAAATTATATTTAGTTTCAATATCTTATTTAAAATGCATTTTTACTTACATATCATCTTCTTTGAGCCCTTAAATAGCCTGGGAGTTAGATCATGGACTTTGAGCTTCTCAAGGATTAGAGCAGTGTTCTCACAGTTTCTTGGTACTTGCCCAGCATCTGGTAATTATAATAACTCCCTATGAGATTCCAGGGAAAATTTCAAGCCAAGTAAGAACTGGAAGGGAAAGACTTCCATATCCAAATAAAATACATTTTAATTAAGTAAGATTTGTTGAGTAGCTATGCTGTTCTGGGATCTGTGCTAGGTAGTGAGTTTATGAGGATGAATGATACAGCTCCTGGCCTCCAATTTTCCCATCTACTAGGGAACACACAACAGCATATTTGTCAAGGGTAATCCAATAGGGGGAAGCACAGGGGGATTAGAGATGTCTATGCAGCCATTTGCATTCAATCGGAAGGAGTCTAGGAGCAGTTAGTTAGTCAAGGACCTGAGATATGATGTTGGGGGCAATGGGAACTAGGAGTCCAATTCAGACAGAAATACATGCATACAAATGCAATTCAGACAGAAATAAACAACAGGTACAAAACTTCAGAGAAGAATGAACAGGTGCATTTGTTTCAGAGACTATCATTATTCAATATAATTGTAAGTTGCAAATTGTAATTGTAAATTAAGGCATAAACTTGGGATTGGCCAAATATCAGACCAGCAAGGAACCACTAATAGACTCAAAGTGAATAATTTGTGGATAATTTAACATAGGAGTTATTTACCAAAAAGCGGGCCAGATGTCCTGGAGAGGTACTCCAGGACTATTAAGTATGGGATTGTTACCCCTCCTAGACGGGGTCTCCTTGTAGCAATTATCCGACTGCAGAGATTCTCCTGAGGAGACTGCAGTGAGGAATCCAGCAAATAAATGCCCATTCTCACTGTCATTCTGCCTCTCATCTACTGCTAGTGTTCTCCCTTTGCCAAACCCAACCAGAAGCCATATGTTGTCCATGCTTATCAGCTTCCCAGGCACAGATCAGAGTGAAGAAGGATGGAGAGCTAAGAAGCCAACAATGAAAATCTATACAGCATAAATCTGAAGATAAAAATTTGACTAAACCTTGAAAGGTCTTGTATCTTCTGCTCATTGTCTTATACCTTAAGACAATGAAGTACATTCAAAGGGTGTTAAATAAGGGAATATTTTTATAGAGACAACCCACAATGTACTTGATGTAGGCAGAAAGGTAGGGCAAGACTAGAGAAACAAAGAAGAGTTAGTAAGCTGCTACAGTTATCTAGGCAAGAGATTGTGGTGTTGAACTGGGAAGATGTCAGTGGAAATGGAAAGAAGGGACTGGATTTGTGACTGATCTATTTGGAGACAGGTTTTTTTGTTGTTGTTTTTGTTGTTGTTTTTCTGTTGTTGTTTTTAGAATAGATGGAGATGGTGGGCCAGGCATGGTGGCTCATGCCTGTAATCCCAGCACTTTGGGAGGCAGAGTCGGGCGGATCACCTGAGGTCAGGAGTTTGAGACCATCCTGGCCAACATGGTGAAACCCCGTCTCTACTAAAAATAAAAATTAGCTGGGCGTGGTGGCGAGCACCTGTTATAAAAAATAAAAAATAAATTAAAAAAATTTAAAAAAGTAGATGGAGATAGATTAGAGAAGAAAGTGAGCAGGCATTGAATTGGAAGTCTAGAAATGAGAAAGAATATGTGTTTAGGACTTGGTCTCAGCTTTTGCACTATGCAGCTAAGTGACCCAGTTCTTTCAGCCTCTTTTGAGCCTCAATTTTGTTATCTGCCAATAATGGGAATATAAGCTGGACTTCTTAAATTCTTAAATTTAGTGTTCTGTTCTTTTACATTCATAATGAGCCTGGAGACAATTTCTGCCCACCAGGTAAAGGGCTTTTAATGAACTGAGTATGTCAAGGGAACTTCAGGAATTCACAAGAAGAGTCTGAGGATACTGCTCAGCTGAAGGTCTTTTGGATGTTGAGTTTGTTTATTAAGCAATTCAACTGTCAGTGCCTTAGATTTAAATGTAAGTGAACAGAAGGCCATCCATGAAGGGAAAGTTAGTGTGTTCTCTCTGCCTTCCAAATATCACAACCCATATTTATTATTATTCATTTTGAAATGATTTAATAAAACATCTTCGAGAGCTTCAAGACTCCTTTTTGAATGTCCTACTTGTGAGTTTTGAAATCTGGGACAGAGCTGAGCTAAGTTGAGCTGGTAATTATTATCAGTGTTCTAATTATTAATTTGAGTTCTGAATGTCCTTTATAGAACCTATAGGACTTTTCCTAGTGAAGAACAGGAATTTGGCAGTCTATCTTAGCTACTAGTATAAATTTTTTTGCAGAAATCTTTCTCCATTTAAAACCACTATGAGTACAAAGCCCTCCTAAGTCTCATCTAGCATTCTGTGATTTTGTTTCAACAGGAACCTCTCTCATAGAGGGAAATCACTTCTCAAAGAAACAGGTAGGGTGGTATGACAGCAGCATAGTGTAATTTGTTGAACAACGAATCCAGGGAGGAACTACTCTAAATTAAAGCCCTACAATGAAAAAAAATCAATAAAAACAGCTGGAAAGCAAAGACATTTGCTAAAGCCTTCAAGGTCACAGTTGTGCTAATTAAAAGAAAGCCCAAGGGGGTCAAGCAAATTTTGAAAAGAGCTTTTAGATGCTCCCATCTGAACTGCTGTTCCCTTGCTGTTCACCGCAGGTACTTTTTCTCTCCAACCACTATTCTATGTTCATGCATGTGCCTTGGTTGGGAATGTGCCCTCTGCCATTTGGCTATCCGTGTCTTACCTCTTATTTTCCAATCAACTCATACAACCTGCCCTTCCAGGACAGCTCAAGTCTTCTTCCTCTGTAAAGCTTCCAGTTGTTATCTTTCTATCTTCTGAACCATTATCGTACTTTATCTATATAGACACTTATGACTTTTTACCCATTATTGTACTTTATCTATATAGACACTTAGGACTTTTTATGTTGTGTCATAGTAACTTATGTACTTCTTATTCTCTCCTTTAAATTAGAATCTTTCTGACTCATTCCGGTGTCTGAAATATATTAGATACTCAATGTATATCTCTTGATTGATTGAATGAATGAAGCCATCAATTAACCACTCAATCAGTGAAAATAAATAACATGTCCTTTGACGTATATATTCTCTGTGGCCTTGGAAAGCATCTCTTTTATAGTTTCTTCTTCATCAAAAGTTCAGTCGTCATAGCCATAAAAAATATTATATTACGAAATGGTAAATATCCTGAGAAATTACATAAATGATACAATTGCAAGTCATATTATGAGTAAAGAGGAGGGTGATATAATCAAAACAAGAATGATCAACCTAGAAAATAAGATTGAAACTGTGGTATTTAATTATTTTTAAGTTACTTTTATTACCTCCTTACTATATATCAAGCACTGGACTAAGCAGATTGCATGCATTTTTTCATTTAATCTCAAAGCATGCCTGTGAGATAGTTACTTGTATTCTCTTTATGGTATACATTAGGAAACTGAGACTTGGCAAAACTAAGTAATCTACTCTAGATTACCCAGTCATTAAGTAGCAGTGCTGGGTTTCATGTACAACTCATATATAACTTCATTTATGCTATACTATGTATGCAATGAAGTCTCTTAGATTTGGATAAATGTGACTAGAGAATAGAAGCTGCCTATTCTCCTATAGGCTGCAAAGATATGGAAAGGGAACATGGCTGGTAAGCTAAAGGATCAAGGGATCCAGTCCCCTGATGGACTGGGTTATGGGGAGTGGGTGGAGAAGGGTGCATAGTTCTGTGGGGTAATCAGATGTGATGTGGAAAGATGTGTGGAGCTTGAAAAGGGACAGCATTAAATGACAGACCAAGAAGGCTGAACTAGATCCTGATGGAAATGAATAGGAGACTAACCAATAGAAGTGGCAGGTTTGGAAGATTAGTCCAGCAGAGGCACACAGAGTTGTTGGGTAATAGAGTGACTTGTTAGGTTACATAATTTTTTATTACAACCTTCAGAGTCTTTCTCCCAAGAAAAGAAGAGACATTTACAGTCAACAAAAAATTTATTTGAACTTAGGTCTCTGTATGATTACTTCCATATAACCATTTTCTAGTCTAAATTCTATAATAATTATGTCCTTAACTTATAGTTGGTGGACATAGATGTTAGCTCTCTCCTTTGTATTAACCAAGTCAATAAGGGCAACAGACATGGTGATCAGTACTCAGTGCAGTTGTTCTGATACCAGCATTTCTACAGGTGGCTATAGGAAGTGAGTGGGAAAGAAAATAGGCAAATAAAAAAGTAGAAAAAGAAGAGAAGGGGGTTATATTAAAGGAACTTTAGGCATCAAAGTCTGATGAGGAAAGGGAATGTGCATGTTTGAGTGTGTATATATGTGTGTGAAGTCAGAGAAGCTTTCTAAGAAGCCCTAAACCTGTCTTCATCAAGCCATCTCCTTTAAACAACCCTGAGATCAACAGAAGGCATCAGGACCCCTGTTTCTGGTCAACACAAATTACCTAAGGTTTCCTTACCTTTGCCCCCAGTCTCTGAAAGGCGTCATCTATTCATCACGGCCTCTATTTAAAGACAGTTTGCTTTACAACACAGTGGGTTGTCCCTACCATTATGCATTGAGTGGTGGTCTTGGATCCCACCTCTGGGTCCCAGCTCACCTCTTTAACACTTTCAGTGCCGCTTTAAGCCACAAAGTAGTTCTTTATTAAGTGATGGCTTTCTAGCTTTGAAAAGTTTCAGAATGTAAACAATGCAGTCTCCATTCAGTAGAACCCAATTCAAATTGTTTGAAATATATAAATTCACTGATATTCAGTCGGTAAGAACCAAAGCAATATCAAAAAGCAGAAGAGCCCTAGCTCTGGAGTCAGATTGACGTCTGAATTCCAACTCTGTCACTTTGCTGACCTTGGGAAGGTTGTTTAGCCTTTCTGAGCCTCATTTTTCTTCATAGTGAAAATGGGGATCATATAAATTCCTCAAAAGTAAGAGACGTAAACAAAATAATGCAGACAGAAACTCCTAGTAGAGAACCATATACAAACTAAGCACTCCGTGAATAGGACAGATAATAACTATTATCCTCATAGGCATATTTGCCACATATGCATATTGTGTATGTTTGTTTAATATAGAATATATGACGTATATTTCTATATTAGTACTTTATGTATCTGTAATACCTAAGACATAGTGTGATACATAGTATATGATCAATAAATATTTGCTGAACAAAGTTGAAAGGCTAACTATAATGGGTTTTTCTCATACAAATGTTGAATTTTATGTTAATAACGAACTCCAAGACTCCCTAAGACTGCTAACTCTATGTAACAATCCCCAGTAACAGATTATAAAGATGGAAATTTTTGTATTCGTTTATATGGTTTTTTTAAACTGGGTTGGATTACTTTCATCAAATGCTTTCTCTGGTATAAGATACTGTTCTGTTTTACATGTATTACCACATTCAATTCTCACAGCAATCCTATGAGGTCATTAGCTCCTTCTTTCAGATGAGGAATCTGAGAAATAAAGATGTAAAGTGGTCTGTAGAGGCTCACAGCTTGTAGAAGGAAGACCCAAGACTCCAACCAGGAAGTCTGGCCGTAGAGCCAGGACTTGAAACTACTACCCTGTCTCTTCACATGTTCTTATTGTTGTTAAGCTATGAAAATTAGCAATATATCTCAGTCTTTTAAAGCACAGTAAAAATGAATGCATTTGGCAATCTTATATCTTTATCAATTATATAATTACACTAAGTTAATAGCTATTTGCCATCTTTAGCACACAAAACATTACATAAGTTCACACTTGAGAATGAAACCTGTGGCCCAGGTGGTTCTAAAAGCAGGTAATGCATTCTGGATTTCACTCCTGTGAAATAATTATAAATTATTTCATAAATTAATTCAATTAAATAATTATATAATTCAAAAATATTCTAATTCTGAGGGTATGGTGCCTTTCCATAATAATGCCTGAGACTATTCTTTTGGTTCTAGAGCTTATAAAGTAAAGGATTAGTTAAGAAGAATTAAATATAATGAGGAATAAACAACCCAATTTAATCTTTTGCTGAAGCAAAAAGTATATACAGTAGGACATTTTCAAAATTAATTTGCAACTATTTGAGTGTAACTCATAAGGCCCATAGCTTGTAGTGATTTTTAATTTTGTTAAAGGCACATATGGGAATAAACCCTTAACTAGTAAGAGAGTCTGCCAACCACCTAAAGCCAAATTTCAAACTCCTGATATCAGAGTAGACCTAATTTTGAATAGCTTAAAGCCATTTATAGTCATTCAAGTGTATAATCTGTGCTGGAAATGTAATTTAAAAAATATTAACTTGTATTCTTTTTCATTATAGTTACATTTATTTTTATTTCTTCATTTTTAAAACCTACATTTAAAAAATATTATTTTATTTACACAATCTTCTTTGAAATAAGGTAAAAGTAGGTAAGATCTTGTAACACATCAATTTACCTTTTGAATGTTAATGATAGGCAACATTTATTTGAATTTCCTCACAACAAATAAATCTGACATTTAAACCATGCTGGTATTTAGAAGCTAGAAACATATTCTAGGACTTACCTAAAATAATATTATATTTTCCTGGAGGCAAGTTAGTTTTTTTTTCCTTGCTTAAATGAAAGCTATTATAGCAATTAGAATAAATAATTATAAATTAAATTATCACTGATAATTACATCTTTTTCATCCTGAGCTGTATCTTTGCCAATATTATTTCTCTAACTAACTCACATCACTCTCTTTTGCTTTCTAAGGACTTCTTTTTCACATGGCAAATTGTTTCCTCCTGTATCTTGTGTTTCAGTGAAATCTTTGTATCTCTTACATGACAAGCTTCAGCAATCATAATTAAGGCTCTTAACCTTTGGTTCTCCTGAATCTCTAATCATCAAGTCACAGGCCAGAAAGGCAGGCACCAAAGTGAGGAATGTAAAGTGATCATGTGGAATAGACCCCTGTTTTATTTACCATCAGTAAGGATAGGAGACCTCTACCTTCTTAATGCAAATGATAAATGTTACTTTTGCAGTTTACTCACTTTAATTAGCATGATGCACTGCTTCTCATAATGGGAGTCCTAAATATAGGAGATTTCAACATAATAAATTAAATACAATTAGGCAAGACAGAAGTCAAATTCATTATTTGCAATTCTAATCCTTTTATAGAATATACTTGACATTTAATGCAAAATAAGAACTCCACTGCCTTCCAAGGATTTATACAATAGTAGATACTCATTAAAAAGTTAGTGTTAGAAACTCTGCCCCCCCGCCCAAGAAATATAGGTCACAATTAATTTTAACAGGTTTTTTTTTTTTTTTTTTTTTTTTTTTTGGCGGGGGTAGAGTATTTTTCTAAGATATTCTACTGGTAGGGAACTAAGA
This sequence comes from Macaca thibetana thibetana, assembly GCF_024542745.1. NCBI lineage: Eukaryota > Metazoa > Chordata > Mammalia > Primates > Cercopithecidae > Macaca > Macaca thibetana. The sequence continues at coordinate 75,550,694 of NC_065591.1, read as the reverse complement.
TCGTTATTTGGATAATTCAGGATAAACTTCCCCCAATTGTAAACCCAGTATTTTTAACTAAATAAGCTCCATGTTTAGGGCAAAAGCATTTTTTATGTGCACTGGGGAATTGGGGATGGGGCAGAGGCAGGATTTGGTTGAATTGTTGTATCACTGCCTTTTTTCTGTATTTCACTTGGCATGTAATTCCATAATTTAAAGCTATGAAATAGACACTATATATATATAAGTTAAATTTATATATATAGATATATATACAATTTATATATATATATAAATTGATGACTGGTACAGGACTTAAACTTTATTTTTAATTTTGCTTGAGTATGAATTTTGCATTTCTCCTGAAAACTCCCTAAATAAACATCTACTATGCTATGCAGTATAGAGGAAAACAATCTGGTCAAAGAGCTATGAGTTGATAGATCTGAGTTTTTGGTTTTGGTGTTTTGTTTTGTTTTGTTTTGTTTCTGAGAGAGAAAGCCTTGCTGTGTCGCCCAGGCTGGAGTGCAGTGACACCATCTTGGCTCACTGCAACCTCTGCCTCCCAGGCTCAAGAGATTCTCTTGTCTCAGCCTCCAGAGTAGCTGGGATTAACAGCGTTGGTGGTATAGTGGTAAGCATAGCTGCCTTCCAGAGTAGCTGGGATTACAGGTGCCTGCCACCATGCCCAGCTAATTTTGGTATTTTTAGTAGAGATGGAGTTTCTCCATGTTGGCCAGGCTGGTCTCAAACTCCTAACCTCAAGTGATCCACCCGCCTCAGCCTCCCAAAGTGCTGGGATCACAGGCATGAGCCACCATGCCCGGCCATGAGATCTGAGTTTTATTCCTTATTCTATTGCTAAATCACCTTGATCAAAATATTTACCCTTTCTGAGTCTCAGTTAATACTACCTAAAAATCGTACTACATTTCCTTTGTAAATTCACTCTTCCTTCAAGGACTACTTTTTCTTTCTCCTCTTACCTTAAACTTTCAGCAACCCTCTCCTCATTCTCACTGTCAGCTGCTGAGCTTCCTGTCTACTTTTCTGAAACAGCTTTATTTAATCAAGAGAGAATCATCTGCCCATCTATCTGCATCTGTAATTTCTTTCCTGGAACTGTAGATGAATTTCCCATGTTTCTGGCCAATGCCTACTTCGTTCTCATATTCCAGGTGACATTAATTCAGCAATTCTTCCTTTTTCTATTTGGCATTATCAACATTTTTCTCTCTATTGAATCCCTTAGGAGAAAACTCACACTGCTATTTCTCCCATCTTAAAACAATTAAACAATCTTGCTTTATAACAAAGCTCATTGGAAAAATGTGCTTTATGTCTCCAATTGCTCTTCTTCCATTTTCGTTTGAACCCACTCTATCAGTCGCTCATCCCCACCACTCACCAAAATTTTTATTCTCAGTGTTGCAAATGATCTCCATTGTCACTTCTCAATTTTCAATTTTCGTCTTATTTCTCTGTCAGCAGCATTTGTCATAAGTGACCACTCCTTTCTCCTAGAAGTACTTGATTCACTTGGTTTATGTGATTCATACTTGGATGATTTTCCTCCTGGTTTCCCCATGTCAATTCTGTGTGTTTTGGAATGGGGAGGGGAGGAGGTTCACCTTCATATTTTCAGACCTCTAATTTGGAGTGTCCCTTGGCTTATTCCTCTTTCGTTTTGTTTTGTTTTGTTTTTTTGAGACAGAATCTCGCTCTGTTGCCCAGGCTGGAGTGCAGTGGCGCGATCTCAGCTCACTGCAACTCCGCCTCCTGGGTTCATTACATTCTCCTGCCTCAGCCTCCTGAGTAGCTGGGACTACAGGCACCCACCACCATGCCAAGCTAATTTTTTCTATTTTTAGTAGAGACAGGGCTTCACTGTGTTAGCCAGGATGGTCTTGATCTGCAGACCTTGTGATCCGCCTGCCTTGGCTGGGATTACAGGCGTGAGCCACCACGCCCGGGCAAGTCCTCTCTTTTTTATCTCTACCTACTCCCTTGCTGATCTCATGCAGTCTCATAATTTTAAATCCCAGCTCCATGCTAATAATTCCCATTGCTATCTGAAATCTGGACACTGGAACAACTCTCCGAAGAACTCCATATTGGTGTTCTACTTCCCATTTGACTTCTCTACTTAAATGTCTAGTAAGTATCTTAAACATAGCATGTCCAAGATTGGCCTTTTGATCTTCTGCTTCCTACAACCAAAATCTTCTACAATCTTTCCTACCTCAGTGACAATCCCATTTTTCCAGTTGCTCAGGCCAAAAAACTTGATGTCATCCTTAACTTCTCTCTTTCTCTCATCTTCACATCTGATCCATAAGCAAATTTGATCAGCTACACCATAGATTTATATCCAGGGCTTGACTATTTCTTAGCATCCTCGTTTTTCTATCTTAGTCCACATGACTATCATTCATTACCTGGGCTAATGCGACTGACTCCTAATGGTTGCCTTGATTGTGTTCTTTCTCCCTTCAATCTGTTGTCAACACAAATGTAAGTTAGATTATCTTATTCTTCTACTCTAAACTTCTCCTATCCCACCCAGAGTAAAAGCCGAAGTCCTTAATATTGACCTCTAAGCTCCTATATATTTCTCCCCCATTTCCCATTTACTCTCTGAGTTTGTTTCTAGCTACTCTTCCTCTGCTGTTTCTGCTCTGTTCCTGCTGGCTTCCTTGTGTTCCTCTAACACACTGTATACACTTCCAGCTCAGGTCCTTGATGTTCTCTAGCCAAGAATGTTATTTCTGAAAGTATCTGCATAACCACCTTTCTTCAAACTTTATTAAGAACTTAGCTTCCGCATGAGAACTTTTCTGCCTCCACAGTGTACATATATTTTATATCCTACTTCTCTGCTTTGTATTCTGACTTTTTACATTGAACAATATCAATATATATTTCACTTATCTAACATATCTGTCTGTCTCTCTCATTAGAAGAGAAGTTCAGTGAGGACAGAGTTTATCTTGTTTTGCTCACTGTTGAACCTCTAGTGCCTAGTAAAATACCTGGCACATGGGGAGTGGTCAATAAATGTTTGTTAAATGCAAAAAGAAATAAATGAACTCTGTCTATTCCATATCTGACTATAAGATAGGAAATCTATAACTCTGGGATATAATAAGTCCTAAAGGTACCTTTTGAATTATTATTGAAAAAATAAATCATATTTAGTGTGTTCTTTATTTTTTATTCTATATGCTTTTATCAGTGCTGGAAATTTAACTTTTATGGAACTCTCAGTTTTCTCTTGAGCAGACTGAAGTACATCAGCAGTTTTCATAGACACACATATATATTTCATTTATCTATAATGTCATGGAACCATTTGTTCAAATGATACATTATTTGAAATGTCTATATGTAGAGCAGATGAAAGTAGAGATGAATGTAGAGTACAGCAAGGAATAGAGCCTCTCTCTATTGCTTCTATGGCACCTCAGAGTAGAGTTTAAAGGTAACTGAACTGCATAATTATCTACTCGAAAAGACCTATTATTCTACATTTGGTAATTCTTATCTCAATATTTGATTAACCAGAAGACTCTGCTCTTTAACTATATTGGATTTCAGTGAAATTCAGGTATTCAGAATATTAAGAAAACACTGCTCATACTTGTCAATAGTATTATATATGGTCATTAGCCTCAGTCACAGAATAACGACTAAACTCCCAGATGGATTTCCCATGAAGAACACTAGAAAAAGCCATATTCTTTATTCCTACATGACTTTTGGCCTTAAATCCTAGGGCCAGTGAGCTGCTTCATATGGGAATCTTGGGGGTTCCTCCTGATACTTTAACTTAAGAACTAGAGTAAAGACAAGCTTGAGAATTTTTTCTTGTGGCCTCTTTTGGTCCTTGTTCATGATTTTACCTGAGCACTAATCAGAATTCCCCCTCCCTAAGAGTGAAAGGTAACATGTGTCGAATTAGTTCATAACAACCTGATGCTGAAGAATTATGTTTATTCAATGGTACAGGTGGCTGTAATTAGGGCTGTCTTTTTAATTAGTAACAGCATAATTCTTAGTAGGAAGCAAAGAATATGCTTCACTTATTTTATCTTATGAGGTCAGGCTTTATGGCTATTCTCTCTTTGAAACAAAACTTCAGTGCTTACAAACATACCCATAGGAGACAATTTGAAGGTATCTGCCAATTTTCCCCAGTGTAGGTCCCTACATACGTATTTCTAAGAAATGATCTTACTTTGCTGTGCATAGCTAGATGTGAACCAAAAGGAACTCATCAGACTCCCTTAGGATTTGAAATTGCATCTTAGAGATGCATTTCTCTCTGTTAGTGCTTAAAATCAAAGATGGCATACAGCTGGGGTGAGGGCTGGAAATAGAGCTGCTGGGTGGGGGCTCTGTGTGCAGAGAAAGTGGGTTGGCAGAGAGAAGGAAGAGGGAAACTGACACAGGAAGAAACAAGAGGAGACCGTATAACCGAGAGAGAGACAAATGGCACAGATCATGACTGAAAAACTCCCTTTATTCCTAGACTTTGTGGTTGCTGTTTCTAGACTGTTTCAAAGCCAGAATTTGCATCTTTTTCTTGGGTTCCTAGAAATGACCCTTGTATCCTGACAAGGAAATTCTCATTTTAGCTTGAGCAGTTTGAATGGACATCTCTTTTATGCAATAAAATTATTTCTGAAGGAGAAGCTATCAGGGCGAACACCTTCAAAAAGAAAGACAAAAAAGTTGCCTCTTTGGCAACTGTGACCTGATTCTATGGCTCTCCATGCTAATCATCACTGCCATCTCTCATCTGTGTTGTGCTGCTAGAATTCCAATGTGGTACCTGCACATGTCTAGAAGGACCTATCGCCTATGATGGTCAACCCACAGAAGCCATATGGGGAGCCCTGACCACTAATGAACGTCATACTGCAGCTGACTCAGAGTCAGTCAAAACTGATATAATTGACCAAAATCTACATAGATTTTTTCCCATAAAATGTTAGAGTATGAAAAAATGTTTTAGAGATAAATTTATCTTTTAAAAGAATACAGAAATATTATCTTTCATTTATTTCATTTCAAATGGCAAAAATAAAGCTTGTAAAATTGCTACTTCTGCTTTTCTGGGAAATGGAGGGGAACAAAGTAGTAGACATTTCATTTTGGAGCTAAAATGAAAAATTATCATACATTTCTATTTTCTACCATAAATATAAATAGTGCACATAAAATATACCCTTAAACTATATGCTAATGGAGAAAGATGAGAGTTCCTTTTCTAAATGCAAGCAGGCATTACTGTGAATCAGTTTAAACATTGTCTTCTTAATGAAGCCTTCCCTGACCCTTCTACCTCAGGCAGAGTCATGTTTCCTTCTGAGCTAAATGGCATTTTGGACGTGTCCCTGTGATTGTCATGTACTCACTGTAATGACTGTTTATCTCTCTTCTTCACTCAACAGTGAGCATTTTGAGTAGGAAGTGGGGCCATTAAACAGGAGGGCTAATAAAGTAGAAAAAGCGGGTTTATTAGAGTAAGAGTGGAGTCAGGGAAAGGGAAAGCATGGCTTTTATTTCAACCTAGGTTGAACCTGAGGTGTCTCTGAAAGTTGCAGATTGAAGTGTCCAGTTGATTATGTACATCCTGAGAACAGAATACAGGTCTAATCCGCAGTTAGAGATCTGGAACTAATCAAGGTGTGGTTGATAGTTAGAACTGTAGTAATCAATGATATTGTCCTCGGAGAACATGTCAGGTGAAAAGGGAAGAAAGCTAAGAACAGAGGCCTCATGAATATGTATCAAAGGTAGATCATATTTCCTAACGTGGTATTTTTCAAACCTTGACAGAGTAAATACCGAATCTATCTAAAAGAAAGCAGCATTTTATATGTTAAAGATGGGGATTCTCAAGCCAGATTGCCTGTTAAATCCCAACAGTACCACTTACTTGTTGTGTGATCATGGGTTATTAATTTCTGTAAGTGCCTCAATCTTCTCCACAGCACAGTGGAGCTAATAACAATACCTATGTCGTATGATTATTACAAGGAGTTAATACTTAATATCTGCTATATAGAAAGCTCTCTATAAGTGTTTGTAAACTAAAATTCAAATAAGAAAGGAAAAGAATCCTTGAGTAAAGTCAGGTTGGCTTAAAATTTTTGTTTATATTACTTAAAAATATATATATATATAAAAACACAAACTTCATATGAAACATCTATACTTGCAGCAATAATACAACCATAAAAACTAAATATGCTTATAAAATAAATATAAAGAAAATTCAAAACCGAGTGTGGTGGCTCACGCCTGTAATCCCAGCACTTTGGAAGTTCAAGATGGGTGAATCGTTTGAGACCAGGATGGATCGCTTGAGGGTGGATAGCTTGAGCCCAGCAACATGGCAAAACCCCATCTCTACAAAAAAATACAAGTAATTAGCAAGGGGTGGTGGCGTCCACCTGTAGTCCCAGCTACTGGAAAGGCTGAGGTGGGAGGATGACTTGAACCTGGGAGACGGTTGCAGTGAGCCAAGATTGTGCCACTGCACTTCAGCCTGAGTGACAGAGCCAGACCCTGCCGAGAGAGAGAGAGAGAGAGAGAGAGAGGAAGGAAGGAAGGAAGAAAAGGAAGGAAGGAAGGAAGGAAGGAAGGAAGGAAGGAAGGAAGGAAGGAAGGAAGGAAGGAAGGAAGGAAGGAAGGAAGATTTTAAAGCAAATTAAAATCAAACTTACAATATTAATTTAATGTAATTGCTTATGTTATTTTACCAAAACTACATAACGGTTCTCCACATGAAGTATGATACTGGCTGCAGGTAATTTTGAGTTTGATATACTTCTACTTTCATGTGCCATGTTATGACTCACTCCATTCTCCCACTACTTCTCCTCATTTGTATAATATTCCAAGATACTGTTTAAGGTTATTATATGTCCATCCATTTTCTTTTCTTCTTGGCTCAAGAAAATTAAATCAGTACCCTTTGGTATTGATGCATTCATATATACAAAGGTAAGATATAAGAAATCTCATGGTACTGCTTGGTTTTAGGGCAGGCATCCAGATTATCTAAAATGTGTTTATATTGTTGTTCAAGATAATCATGAAAATGCAAACAGATACTTAATCTTCTTGTGAAGAACTTATGGCCCTTAGTAATATATCACCTAATTCCAATCTAAGAAATAAAGTTATAAGGAGCTGCTTTGAAAGAAAAACTGAAGGGAATATGATATTACAACTTTTTTTTTTTTTTTTTTTAGGCAGAGTCTTGCTCTGACGCCCAGGCTGGAATGCAGTGGCATGATCATGGCTCACTGCAACCTCTGGGTTCAAGCAGTTCACCTGTCTTAGCCTCCTGAGTAGCTGGGACTACAGGCGCATGCCACCATGCCAGGCTAATTTTTATATTTTTAGTAGAGACAGGATTTCACCATATTGGCCAGGCTGGTCTAGAACTCCTGACCTTGTAATCCATCTGCCTCAGCCTCTCAAAGTGCTGGGATTACAGGCATGAGCCACCACACTCAGCTACAAGCTTTTAAGAAAGCAAAGACTTGAGTATATTTAATTGTTGAGGGGGAGGAGCTAGGACAGAGGAAGGAGTTGGAGTTAAAATGAAAGAGTAAAGGAATAATTGAGAGTACAATCTTGAAAGAGACAGGGAGGTTTTGAAATCAAAAACAGAGGTGGAAGGATTAGAGTAGAACAGGAGAAAGCCAAATCCAATGCAATTTTATAAATTTAGTTCAGGGATAGTGTTGCATAGTTTTCTAATTTTTTTCAAACTTTGGCCACTTCTTGCTGTATAAAGAACACAACCAACAAAATTTGTTTTCACAGCATTTGGCCAGGTTTTTATTCTACAGAATGCATCACAAATACTGAGAATATATGAGGGGTTTAAATCCTGTAAAAAGAACTTCAGGACAAGTAGATGAGTTGATCATGATGCATGGGAACCAATCACGAGTGTCAGTATCCAGAGTTTGAGAACTGAGATTTGTATTTTTGGTTGCTTTCACTAATTGCTGATGACAGGTATGAGTATTGCAGCATCCTAAGAAGAAAGCTGGCATGGAGCCACCATGGATTAAACTGCTAAGTATGGAACGTGAATTATTTTTCCCCTCAATATAAAAGGTTCTGGAAATTAATCATTTTACTTCATAACAAAATCTGATGACTACAAGGCAGGTCTGGGCAGCTAACTTAACATAGTTTTAGCTTCTGTGTAGGTAGAATAAAAAATTTCCTGAAACTCTTGTTTATTCTAAAGCCTTGTGCCAAACAGGTGTCCCAGACTCCCAGAGGTGGTGAATCATAAACATTCATGAGGCATTTTCTGTGTCAGTATTTTCAGCTATGAAATTGAAGTGGTAACAGATCCAAAGATTAAAAGTCTGCTCAGCATTTCCAGAATTCTAAAAGCAGATGATCTCTGGGTCAGGATTAAATCATCTGTTTTCTAGAACATACTGTAAATCACTCTCTGGTATGTGGTTAGGGAAATTGTATATATGTAAGTGTAGGTCCTTTTTTAATAACAAAGGGTGATGATGTTGACTTTCATATTTAGTATAGGAAATTAGTTCACAGATTTGCCAAAAAGCAATGCCTTATAATTTATATTCCTATGGTACAGTACTGGTTTGTATCTCTGCCCTGTACTTATGTGTAGGACCACAAGTCACCATATGATTTAATCAGATGCATATGAGAAATAGAAACTATCCTATGAGTTTAAGAAGAAAGAAATTTAATTCAGGGAATTAAGTGTTTGTAGTATTACTGAAGAATTGAAGGAGTGGGAATTAGGAGGCAGCTGCTGGATCAAAATCAAGAACACACTGCAGTACTTGAAATCTAGAGAGAAGGGGAAAAGGATTAGAAAGCAAGCAGTTATATTCTCCACTACCACAGAAATGCCTCTCAACATTCAATTCTGGATAAGCTTGGTTGACAGTAGAAAGATAACAGGAAGATGGCCTCTCTCTTACTTCAGCTTTCATGTCCAGTTAGGGCATCTAACTGGGAAACCCAATTTGCATTGTGAAACCTAGCTGCAAAGGAGTCTGGGAAATGTAGTTTTTCATTTTCCAGCATCTGTAGTCAGGAAATCCCATAGAAGGAAGTAGGAATAGATGCGGAAGACCCATTGACATACCCAGTACGTAATAAATATAGCCAACCTTTATTGAACATTCACTGTTTTCTAGGCACTTTACCTGTTTTCCTTCATGTAATCCCCATAGCAACCCTCTGAGGTACATGCTATTTTTTGTCTACAATTTATAGATAAGAAAACTGAAGCACTGAGAAGATAAAATAGCCTGCCCATGGCTGGGAGCAGTCACTTATGCCTGTAATCCCAGCACACTGGGAGGCTGAGGCAGGCAGATTGCTCGAGCTCAGGAGTTCAAGACCAGCTTGGGCAACATAGTGAAACCCCATGTCTACAGAAAATGCAAAAATTAGCTGAGTCTGTTGGCATGCACCTGTAGTCTCAGCTACTTGGGGGACTGAGGTGGGAGGATCCCTTGAACCCAGGAAGTCAAAATTGTAGCGAACTGTGTTTGTGTCACTATACTCCAACCTGGGTGACAAAGTGAGACCCTGTCATTAAAAAAAAACAAAAAACAAAAAAAGCCTGCCCACTGTTATATACATTGTAAGCGGAAGAGAGAGAGACAAAGAGACAGAGATATAAAGTAGGGTGCTTAGGGCATGGAAAAGGAAGACAATGGATTGAAGAGATATTTCTGCAGTAAAACTGACAGGATTTCAGGACCTCTTAGATGCAAGGGCTAGGAAAAGGGAAGAGACAAGGGTGCTAGAAGTTACCGGTTTAGAAGACTGTGGAGGGTGGTCCCATTAGCAGAGATGAATAAAACCACCTCTTCCACTCAGTCAAGCTTGCTTTTAAAACATGAATTTTAAAGCCAAATGTAGGACCTACCTATGATCTGGCCTAAGAAGATTACCCTAGTCTTGGTTGGATAGATCCATTTCTTTTTAGTCATTATTAATGCAGCCAAAGATAGAATTATTGACTAACATTAAGTTGATGGTTACAGAAACCCACAAAGTCATATTTTACTTTATTTGTGTTCATGTCTTGTCTTTCTCTCTAGACTATATGGTACTTTAAAGCAGTGATAGAGCTGTCTTCCTTTACTTCTAACTTCTGGGTGTCTAATGCCATAAATATATGTTAAATTTAATTGAATTTTATGGTCCAATGGTAGATTAGGGCCAGACAATGATGAAACTTTAATCCCAAGATAGAAAAATTCTAATTCTAATTCTATTGTAAAAATGACAATATGGACCAGGATGAAAGGTATTTTGGGAAAGTTCCAAATGTAGTATGTGCCCAGTAAATACTACTGCTTCATTAGCATCAGGAGTATCATACAGAAAGTAAGTACACACTGTTAAAACTAGAAGGAATCCAGAGTTGAGGATTCCCCTTCAAAAGAGGAAATAAAGAGCCAGAGAAAGAGAGTGACCGTGAAAGATCACACAGCCAGAAGGTGCAGAGTTGGGTGCAAAGTCAAGGCCTCCTGACTCTTGGCAGCATTCTTTCTGCTAACACAAATGTTAGAAGTCTGTGACTATGGAAAATTAACTTCCCCTGCTAATAAGTCATTTTTCCATAGGTTTTTTCCTTAGAGTACTATTTATTTTTCTCTTTGAAGGTTTTAAAATAACTGTATATGTTTAAGGTACACAACATTATATTTTGATATACATGATTATCATGAAATTATTACTGCAGTCAATCAAATTAACATAGCCATCATCTAACATAGTTATGTCTCTGTGTGTGTGTGTGTGTGTGTGTGTATGTGTGTGTGTTAAAAGTTTGGTAAAATTTACTCTCTTAGCAAATTTCCATTATACAGTACAATATTTTCCTAAAATTTAAAACCCATTTGTTTATTCGGAAAATGTTTGTGAAGTTTCTAGTGTTCTAGCTGGTCTGAGGCACTGAGATACAGAGATAAAAATGCACATACTCCTTGTGCCCAAGAAATCACCAGTCTTCTGAGAGACAGCATTCTCAGTCTTTTGGTTGAGCATCCAAAGTACAGTGTGAGTTTGGAGGGAAGAGTGGCAGTGTGTCTGTCTAGAATGTCAGGGAAAGGTTCTCAGCCTCCCAAGTAGCTGGCTGGGACTACAGGCTCCCGCCACCATGCCCAGCTAATTTTTTGCTTTTTTTTTTTTTTTTTTTTTAGTAGAGACAGCATTTCACTGTGTTAACCAAGGTGGTCTCGATCTCCTGACCTCATGATCCACCCGCCTCAGCCTCCCAAAGTGCTGGGATTACAGGCGTGTAATCTCTGGGCCCAGTCAGTATGGCCATTTTTATAATATTGATTCTTCCAATCCATGAGCGTGAAATATTTTTTCATTTATTTGTGTTGCCTTTGATTTCTTTCAGAGGTGTTAAATAGTTTTCCTTCTAGAGATATTTCACCTCCCTGATTAGCTGTATTGTTAGGTATTCCATTTTCTTTGTGGCTATTGTATGTGGGATTGTGTTTGTGATATTACTTTTAGCCATGATGTTGTTGGTATATAGAAATGCTACAGATTTTTTTATATTAATTTTGTATCCTGAAACTTTACTAAAGTCATTTATCAGTACTAAGAGCCTTTTGGTAGAGTCTCTAGGATTTTCTCAGTATAGAATCATATTATCAGCAAAGAGAGATAGTTTTATTTCTTCTTTTCCTATTTGGGTGCCTTTTATTTCTTTCTCTTCCCTGATTGCCCTGGCTAGAACTTCCAGTACTATGTTGAATAGGAGTGATGAGAGTGGGCATCCTCGTCTTGTTCTGGTTCTCAAGTGGAATGGTCCAAGATTTTGCACATTCAGTAAGATATTGGCTGTGGTTTGTCATAAATGGCTCTTATTATGTTGAGGTTGTGTTCCTTCAATGCCTAGTCTGTTGAGGGTCTTTATCAATGAAGGGAAGTTGAATTTTATCAAAAGCTTTTTCTGCATCTATTAAGATGATCATATATTTTTTGCTTTTGATTCTGTTTATGTGGTGAATCACATTGATTTGTGTGTGTTGAACCAACCTTGCATCCCAGGAAAAAGCATACTTGATCATGGTGAATTAACTTTTTGATGTTCTGTTAGATTCAATTTGCTAGTTATTTGGTTGAGGATTTTTGTGCAGGACAAAAATTCTGTCCCTTTGTGTTTTAGTGTGCAGAGAGGTAAAACACAAGTCATTTGGGGCACAGCAAAAGCATACAGCAGTGAAAATTTTTCCATACTCTTTTCTTCACAATGCTCCCTCCATGGTACAAGTGCTTTCAAAAAGCAGTTACTTTTTCACTCATTGCTAATATATCATCTTCACTTTGTACCAGGAGGGACAGAGAAAATATATTTATTTTTACTGCTTTCATAAAATTTGTATTGATAGCATACAGACAGGAAAGTGCACAAATCAGAAGTATACAGATTATGCTAATACATAGTGAAGATACCTGCGTGATCACCACTCAGATGAGGAGAGAAAACAATACTTCTCCCAAGGATTACTGTATGCCTCCTTCTGAAGAGTAACTGCTATCCTAACTCCTAATATCTTTGATTAGTTTTTATACAGTTGGCACTTTAAATAAATATAGTCATATGGTATATAATCTTTTGTTTCTGGTTTCTTACACTCAGCTTGATGCTTGTGAAGATCATCCATGACATTGGGTTTACATGTAGTTCATTCATTTTTAGTGCTGTATAGTATTCCAGTGTATAAAATATCACAATTCACATATCCATTCTACTGATAATTGACATTTAGGCTGTTTCTGTACTTAACTATTATTAATAATGCTGCACTGAGTATTTTTGTGCGTGTCCTTTGGAACAAAGGTGTATATATGGGAGCATAATTGCTGGAATGTAGGGTATGTGTTAGTTTAGCTTTAGGAGCAACTGTTTAATAGTTTTCCAATGTGAAGGTGAATTTACTTCCACATTAGTTTTTCTTTCGCAATGTGCTCTGTGCTCTCTTTGGGCTCTGTACAAAAAAGGATAGAATTCTGTCATCAGCTATCACTAAACTTGTCATCACCTTCCTCATTCCTCTAAAATTTGCTCTCCTCAGAGGTTCTCCATCCACCCAAATGCTCGGGCATCATACCCTAATTACCAAGTGTGGTCAAGCCTACTTCCTACATACCTCTCATGTTCACCATCTCCTCTCCAGCTGCACTGTGATGAGTTCATGAGAATCTAAGGAACTCAACACTGTGGTGGACCCTGAGGTCCCTAGCCAGCCTGCTACCTTCTGTCTACCTTTCGGAGTCTTCCTATGTTTGTTTTCTAAATAACATGTAAGATTTTTAGCTGTAATTAGAGGGAGGAATGGGGAAAAATAAGCCTACTTTATCTTCTGGGAAATCTCATTTTGGTTTAATTTGCATGTCTCTGATGAATAATGAGGTTGAGGCTACACTCTTTTTTATATATTTTTCAGCTATTTGAATATCTTCTACTGTGAATTGCCTGGTCACATCTCTTGGTCATTTTTACTGTTGAGTTATCTTTCTTTTTCCTTACTGATTAATATCACAAAAGTATTATATTATTTAAGGCTCCAGTGAATATTTTTCTTTATATGTCTTGAGAATGCTTAATGTTCTTTTTAATTATCTGCTAAGTAATATGTTTCTGTTAACAATTTATCCATAGAAATGATTCGCAGAATTTAGAGGCTTATGAAACATAAAAATGCTTAATTTATTATTAATACCTCTTTTTAAGTACTTTGACACCAATGAAGTTCTGCATAGTACAAAAGATTCTTATGGTCACTTTTCAGATTATTACAAAATACTGCAAAGATTCTGTGATTCAAATTATCTTAACCCACCAATGGTGGGTCCAGTTAAGATCATTTGAATCATAGAATTCAAATGGGGGCATAGTGAAGCCCTTCAGCTTTGTGAATGTCTCTTTCCTCAAGATGCCTACAATCCTTAAACAAAAGAGAGAAGAACGAATACAAGAAGAAATCAATAATATAAATAATAAAATAATATAAATAGAACCGTTTGAATCATCATGTACACTCACTGAGCTCTACTGATCCCCTAGCACTTTGGACTTCACTGTCACCAACAGTAGGTAACACTTGAAAGATGTTGAGCAGGATTTGTGTGTTAAAAGTTCACCTTGATGGTAGAAGATGGATAGAAATAAAGCAAGACAGTTACTTTCATGGTCCCGATGGGAGACAACAAGGACCCATCATCATGCAGCTATGATGGGAGAAGAGCTGGTGAACATGAGAGGTGTGTAGGAAGTCGGCTTGACAACACTTGGTAATTAGGATATGATGCCTAGGATTTGGGTGGATGGAGAATCTCTGAGGAGAGCAAATTTTAGAGAAATGAGGAAGATTATGACAACTTTAGTGATAGTTGGTTACTTCGAATTCTGTCCCTTATTGTACAGAGCACAGCTTCTTCGTCTGACTGTATCTCCTGCTGTTTTGAGGCAGAGGAAATTGGAACTAAATTCAAATTATTTCAGTGCTTTTCTGCCTAATGTATTTATCACATCACATCCTGCTCAGCTGAGTGTGCTAGACAGGTACATTTCATTTGGACAATAATGCCAGTGGTTTGCTAGTGACTAGTGTGTGTCTTTGGGGAGCAGCCCCCAAAGAGAAGCCTGCCCCTCTTTTTCAAGTTTCATAAGAACTCTTTTTCTAGTTTCATAAGAACTAGAAAAAAAATCTTGGCTGTGTACTGTACATCATATTATCTCCAGAAGCCTACATTGGTAAATTTCAGCATTACTGTGGACAGTGAGGAGTTGCTGATACGGGTTTGGGTAAACATTGTAATGGTGACTGGTTGGACATAAAACGCAGCTGTTTATAATTTGTGATGTTTAACTCCCCCTGGAAAACACAGACCCTCGGAAACTGAACTTGTTCTAAACCTCCTTTTCTCACAGAAGGATCAGGAGGAAGAGAATTGGCATCACTACTAACCCTGTTTCATAAGCTATCCAATGCCATCCTCTCATCTCTCAATTATTCCTCTCTGGGGTTCCTCTCTGAATATGGATCTGAGAGGAGAGGGAGGAGAGAAAGGGGGCACAGGTATTAAAGAGAAGAAGAAGAAAAGAAGATTATGTAAGGCAGCATCACCAAAAGAATAAGCGGAGAAGACAGGAAAATTGCAAGTACAGAAGAAAACCTCAGGAACCAGTTCAACTAACCCTTTTAGAGACCTACTGTGTGTTCAACACTAGGATACAGAAGATATAACTAGAATCAGTAGGAAGAAACTACAGGGAATTAGATTTCAGCCTAAAGTAAAGAAAAATTTTCTCGTCTATAGAATTGTTCAAAACCAAAAAGAACTGTCCTGTACTATAGTGAGATTCTGTGATTGAAAGTATGAAAACAGTGGCTTGTTTCATAGGACACCATTATATCAAATGCAGGTTGATCTCCAGAGGGCCCTTTTAAATAGAAGATTCTCTGAGCATAGTTTTTGTGTAGACTAGACCTGCTGTCAATGATCCTGGCCTTTCATGTTTAAGGAATTGAGAGTAGAGATACTAGCCTAATCTTTTCTCCTACTCTCTTCTGTCTATACCACCAATACAGAAAAGTGGAACAAATATGCGTGAGGTTCAGTATGTTTGAGAGAGAGCAGAAGCTTCCAAGGATGAGTCAGCATGAATCCTCAAAGGAGAACTGTGAGAAGTTAGGAGACAAAAGAGCAAGACCTCTCCAAGTTTCCTTGACCCATTGCTTAATCAGTTCTATTGACATATTTGAGAATGCCCTTATATAAAAGACCCAGAGCTTAAAGAATGCTGAATTTAGTTTCTAGAAATTTTCTATACACAATATTAGTAGACAATCTTCTTTGTAAATTAAATGGTTTTCTTCTTTATTCACTTGGCTACAGAAATAATCATAGCAAATAGTTATTGAGAACTCACTGAGTACCAGTCACTGTTTAAAGTATTTTGTACAGATTAATGTACATAATCCTCATAACAACCTTATGAAGTCATTCTGTAAACTGAATTGTGTCCTCTGTAAATTCATATGTTGAAGCCCTAACCATCAGTGTGATGCTATTTGGAGTCTTTAGGAGATTATGTTTAGATGAGGTCATAATGGTAGGGTCCACAGGATGGAATTAGTGCCCTTATAAGAAAAAACACCAGAAAGCATGTTCTCTTTCTCTTTCTGCCATGTGAAGACACAGTGAGAAGGCAGCCATGTGTAAGCCAGGAAGAGAGCCCTTACCAGAGCCCAACCATGTTGTTACCCTGATCTTGGACTTCCACCAGCTTCCAAAACTGTGAGGAAAACCAATTACTGTTGTTTAAGCCACCCAGTCTATGGTATTTTTTTATGGCAGCACAAGCCAATTAGTATAGGTCAGTACCATTATTATTCCCTTTTTTGCATGAAACTGATGGATAGACAGCTTAAGTATCATGGCCAAGACAGTCACACTAGCAACTGGAAAAAGTGGGATTCAAATCCAGGCCGACTGCATCCAGAGCCTTTGGTCTTTACCACAGTGATTTACTGCCAACTTGTAATATATGTATACTTACTGTGTTTCCAGAGTCTTTTCATATACTGGTTTACTCATTCTTTACAACTCTGCAATGTACCCAAAGCAGACATGACAGTCCTACCCTTACAGATGAGAAAATTGATGCTCTGACAGATATGGTGGCATGGCCAAGCAGAAAACTCTGATTCTAGGGACTATTGGGGGAACCAACCCTCAATATTTCAACATAGGTTCTTTCTATTTTCCCTAAGTGTCAGCCAGACTGAGAAATAAAGAGAAATAGTATGAATAGAGGAATTTTACAGCTGTGCCTCTGGGGGTGACATCACATATCAGTAGGACTGTGATGCCCGTGTGAGCCGCAAAACCAGCAGGTTTTTATTAAGGACTTTAAAAGGGGAGGGAGTGTACAAACAGGGAATAGGTCACAAAGATCACATGCTTCAAAGGGCAAAAAAGATCACAAGGCAAAGGCAAAATTAGAATTACTGATGAGGGTCTATGTCCCGCTGTGTACGTATTGTCTTGATAAATATCTTAACAGAAAACACAGTTTAAGAGCAGAGAACCAGTCTGATGAAAATTTACCGGGCTAGAATTTCCCAATCCTAGTAAGCCTGAGAGTACTGCAGGAGACCAGGGCGTATCTCAGTCCTTATCTCAACCACATAAGACAGACACTCCCAGAGCGGCCATTTATAGACCTCCCCCCGAGGAATGTATTCCTTCCCCAGGGTATTCCTTGCTGGGAAAAGAATTCAGTGATATCTCTCTTACTTGCACGTCTGTTTATAGGCTCTCTGCAAGAAGAAAATATGACTCTATTCTGCCCAATCCCACAGGCAGTCACACCTTATTTATCTTCCCTTGTTCCCTGAAAATTGCTGTTATTCTGTTCTTTTTCAAGGTGCACTGATTTCATATTGTTCAAACACACATGTTTTAAAATCAATTTGTACAGTAGTGGTCCTGTGGTGATATACATTCTCAGCTTACGAAGATAACAGGATTAAGAGATTAAAGTAAAGACAGGCATAAGAAATAATAAGAGTGTTATTAGGGAAGTGATAAATGTCTATGAAATCTTCACAATTTATGTTCAGAGATTACAGTAAAGACAGGCATAAGAAATTATAAAAGTATTAATTTTGGGAACTGATGAATGTCCATGAAATCTTCACAATTTATGTTCTTCTGCTGTGGTTCCAACCAGTCCTTCCGTTTGGGGTCCCTGACTTCCCACAACAAGGGACCAAAAGAAAAAATACTATATTAAAGACTAGTCATCTTCTAAATTGAGATTGCATAAATGTCATGTGACCAGAAACCATGAGCATTGACTCTTGCCTCTAGACTATAAATTCCATGAGGGTATTTGCCACTAGACTATAAATTCCATTCATTGTGTGTCTTTATTAATTATTGTATCACCTGGAACAATACCTTATGTGAAAAAAGTAGTCAATAAAATTATTGAATGTTAAATGAATGGATCAAAATATGGTTTGGAATGACAAGATCAAAGCAGTACTGATGCTGAGTGGAAGAATCTTTTATTCTTAATCACAAGTTTAACTGTTAATGTGTTTATTGTTTCTTTTCTTTCTTTCTTTTTTTTTTTTTTTTAAGACAGAGTCTTGCTCTGTTGCCCAGGCTGGAGTGCAGTGGTGCAATCTCGGCTCACTGCAAGCTCCACCTCCTGGGTTCATGCCATTGTCCTGCCTTAGCCCCCCAAGTAGCTGGGACTACAGGTGGCTGCCACCACGCCTAACTAATTTTTTTATTTTTAGTAGAGATGGGGTTTCACCATGTTAGCCAGGATGGTCTTGATCTCCTGACCTTATTATCTGCCCTCCTCAGCCTCCCAAAGTGCTGGGATTACAGGCATGAGCCACCACACCCAGTCTATTTATTGTTTCTTAATCATTCATTTAACAATTATCTAGAGTTAGCTATGGACCAAGCATATAGTTCTATTTGCTATCCTTTTCCAATCTGTATTTATAATACCATGGACTTTGATATGCCTTGCCACTGAATATATTTGAGATATGTTTTAAGTAGAAACATGTCTTTTAGATTCAGGAGAAAGGGAGAAAAAAGTATAGCTCCAAGAGAGCATGAAAATTTATGCCATTAATTAAAGCATAATTTTAAAAAATGGAACCAATCAATATGAAAGTTTATTTTTCAACATACTTTCTTATCTTTTTTTTGTTTGATTGCTTTTCTCCTGCACTCACTCTTTCTTTTTGAGAATGTTTGTTTTCAGTAGGACATTGTGAGAATGTAGTGAAAAAGTAATTCTAAAAATAATTTGTCTGATAAAAGAGTTGTAAAACTGGAACTTTATTCCAGTTCCACACCTAAAATCTGGGAGGTAAATAATATTTTCCAACATCACTGTAGCATCTGTCTTCTAAACCGTTTTGTTCTAAGTCCCATTCCAAAGAGGCACAGCTTCCATGGTATGATTTATTTGCTTTTATCCAGACAGATGTCATTTTTTGGGCTCTACAGTGTGGCTTATGGCTTAATTACAAAATGAGATTTTGTATATATAGTTTATTTCACCTAATAAAATGATGCTTGTAGATGAAATATTTTGCTTTTCAGATTGTGTAGATATCTTGGAATTGTACCACCCACAGTGTCCCAAATTCTGTCATGCACAGATGCTCAGTAAATTGAACATTACCATCTATAGATAAGTAATTAGCCAGCATCAGGTTTCATTGGAATCACTTTGCTGCACTCTGATTCACCCTTAAATTATTGTCTTCACTGTACATTGTGAGCTAATCAAAGCTGTTCTTCAAGTTTGGATGCTTTCTTCTTCTTCTTCTTCTTCTTCTTCTTCTTTAGGGATATACTCTAGAGAAGAAACAGGCACTTTAGAGAGCAACTACATTTTCAAAAATAGATGAAATTAAAACAGAACAACAAATCATAAACACAGTTGATTTCTGTTGCTAGGATGTTTTGGCCTCTGTTTTATTTATTAACCAGTGCTGTCAGCAGAGAAAAATAGGACCTTTGAGATAACCATTGTAAACAATAAAGCCAAATGTCTGTCAAATAAATAGCCAATCTTGCCAAGAAAAGACATTGCAAAATCTCTGTTTCTTTCTCTCTTTTTTTGTACCTAAAAAATGCCTTTCAGAACAGGTGCATAAAGTTGCCCTAACTTGGTCAGGCCATCTGGCTAATTAGTATGTATGTTGAGTTCTAGTAATAATAATATTAAAAGCAAACACTTGTGTAATACCTTTTCTCCTATGAGGACACTGAGAGACAGAGAAGCTAAGTAATCTAATCTGCCCAGGGACACATGATCAATCAGTTTAAGACTTGGGTCTTGAACCTGGGTGGTTTGGCTCAAGTCTTAACAAATATACTATCATGCTCCTCATGTGAAAAGCAAAACTTCAGAGTGGCATAGGCAGGAGTAATTAAAATAAAATGATTTAGGTTGAACTATATGAAAAATGTCAATATTTGACGGTTTTTGACCTAACAGATCTGTAGTTTTATATCGTGCAATCTAATCGCAACCAAAGCAACTAAGCACACATTTATGAGGCCTCTGCTCTGGGTCAGGCCCTGTTTTCTGGATGTTGCTGGAGTTAGTATGATTTGGTGGTGGAGAGTAAATCTGGAGACTGGAATTTTCCAAGTGCCATTGCTAATTTTGATTAGTCAGTTCATTTCCCTGGACCTGTCTTTTCATCTGTTAAATAAACAGATCTCAAACTTTTCAGACTTCAGTTCACTTAGAAAGGGTAAACCATCTTATATCTCATTCATTCCAATCACTCTCAGTTTCCAGTGGCAAGCAAAACCACTGGTTAGAAAGAATGTGACTATAAAAGCAAAATGTAGGTGTGAGAAGAATTATATTTGCATATGCTTTTGCAATAGGAATACAGATGATTTATCTTTCAGTGTCCATACATCTTAAAGCCTGATTATTACAAAATATTAGGCCAAAATATAGTCAGAGTGCAAATTATGTGTCATTAAGAGTTAACAAAGTTATTCACAACAAATAGAAGGGATAATGGTAAACCTAAATTAAATTTATAATTAAAAGTAGGAATAGTAGGATTTAACACCTATGACAAATTAAAGAAAACACTGAGGATACAGTGGCTTTTTAAAAAGCATCTTGCCCCCAAACTGGGAGAATTCTACCTCTCTGCCTGTGCAGTAGAAGCTGTGTGACTTAGCCTTCCTGGTATAATACCAAATCAAATCCCTAATCAATTCTAGTAAAACACTAATTTAAATACCAAATCAATAATCCTTAACAATTCACTCAGTGCTGGTTACATTTTAAAATACATACCTATGAAATTACAAGTGATTGCCGGGCGCGGTGGCTCACGCCTGTAATCCCAGCACTTTGGGAGGCCGAGGCGGGCGGATCACAAGGTCAGGAGATCGAGACCACGGTGAAACCCCGTCTCTACTAAAAATACAAAAAATTAGCCGGGCGCGGTGGCGGGCGCCTGTAGTCCCAGCTACTCAGGAGGCTGAGGCAGGAGAATGGCGTGAACCCGGGAGGCGGAGCTTGCAGTGAGCCAAGATCGCGCCACTGCACTCCAGCCTGGGCGACAGAGCGAGACTCCGTCTCAAAAAAAAAAAAAAAAAAAAAAATTACAAGTGATTTACCTTAAAAAGCCAAAGAAAAACTTATGTGGCATGATTTTGATGCCCTCATCTTCCATCCTCACCCTCTCTAATCGGCCAATATTAATATCAAACATTAAAAAAAATTATATTTATTTTAAAACACAGAACACACATACACAAAGCCACCACTTATGTCAATGCAGTTTGAGCCCTACACAAAGGTGACAAGACAAACAGGTGAGTAGAGGCTAATACCTAAGGGGTGCCTTGTATGTGTGTGGTATATGACAAATATGTATAAAATATTAATGTATATATAATGATACATAGGCATACATAATTAAACAACTGATATAAATGTTTTATGAAACAATACTCTTACTGTGTGCATTATCCTCTGAAGTTTCTGGGTTTTTTTGTTTTTTTGTTTTTTTTTTTTTTGAGACGGAGTCTCCCTCTGTTGCCCAGGCTAGAGTACAGTGTCTTGGTTCACTGCAAACTCCGCCTCCCGGGTTCATGTCATTCTCCTGCCTCAGCCTCCCGAGTAACTGGGACTACAGGCACCCACCACCAAACCCAGCTAATTTTTTGTATTTTTAGTAGAGATGGGGTTTCACCGTGTTAGCCAGGATGGTCTCGATCTCCTGACCTCATGATCTGCCCACCTTGGCCTCCCAACGTGCTGGGATTACAGGTGTGAGCCGCCGCGCCCAGCCTCTATTTTATTTTTTAAAGAAAACTAAGGGCTGGGTACAGTGGCTCATGCCTGTAATCCCGGCACTTTGGGAGGCCAAGGCGGGAAGATCACATGAGGTCATGAGTTCAAGACAAGCCTAGCCAACATGGTGAAACCCCATCTCTACCAAAATACAAAAAATAGTCTGGCACTGTAGCCTGTGCCTGTAGTCCCAGCTACTAGGGAGGCTGAGGAACAAGAATCGCTTGAACCTGTGAGGCAGAGGTTGCGGGGAGCCAAGATAGTGCCGCTGCACTCCAGCCTGGGTGACAGAGCAAGACTCCATCTGAAAGAAAGCAAGAAAGTGAAGGAAGGAAGGAAGGAAGGAAGGAAGGAAGGAAGGAAGGAAGGAAGGAAGGAAGGAAGGAAGGGGAAGGGAGGGAGGGAGGGAGGGAGGGAGGGAGGGAGGGAGGGAGGGAGGGAAGGAAGGAGGGAGGGAGGGAAATTAGTGATCATAAATTGATTTGATTTCACATTTCACTTATACTTTTGAAGAATGTTACTCAGATATGCCAGGTATGTTCACTTTGACCTCTAATGAATAATGTTGGCAACAAATGATTGGGTAAAGAAAATGTGATATATATAGAGAGATGTAGATATCTCTGTCTATAGATATAGATAAATATAGAATATTATTTAGCCATAAAAAATGAAATCATGTCTTTTGCAACAATATGGTTGGAACCGGAAGCCATTGTGTTAAGTGAAATAACTTAGAAAGTCAACTACCACATTTTCTCACTGATAAGCAGGAGCCAAATAATGTGTGCATGTGCACATAGAGAGTGGAATAGTAGACACTGGAGACTTGGGAGGGTGGGAGAGGGATGAGGGATGAGAAATTACTTAATGGGTACGATATTCACTATTGGGTGATGGTTACACTAAAAGCCCAGACTTCTCCACTTCACAATATATCCATGTAACAAACTGCACATGTATCCTCCTAAATCCATTTAAAGCAACAACAACAGAGAAACAAATGAGCAAAGGCACATTTGGAAATTTCTTAGATGAAGGGATTTGAAGTCGTTGGCTAGAACTGGGCATAGTTAGCCTGGGCTAGTTAGAGAGAAGTGATGATTGTAAAGAGGAGGAAGAAGCCAGAAGAGTAAGTCTCAGTCCTCCAATATTTGAGCAGCTACTGAAGTAACAAGACATTAGAGGGATTAAGCATTTCTTCCTATGGCTCCCAGGGATGGATTTTCACTCATGCAGCCACCTGAGCACTATTAAACACCAGCTACTTGCCAGCTTCTGTCTAGAAACTGAAGATTAAATACCAAATACATTATTAATCTTTATGCAAAGAAACCCTGCTTTTTCAGTGATATGATAGGTAAACATGCCTGATATGAGATACAATATTGAGAGATTTTGTTAAGTTCTAGTGAGTGGTTTTATTAGTGACTCACAGAGCTCCTTGCTTACGCGAGTTGCCATTTGAGTCAATTTCTTTTTTCTTTCTTTTTTTTTTTTTTTTGAGATGGAGTCTCCCTCCATTGCCCAGGCTGGAGTGCAGCGGCATGATCTCAGCTCACTGCAACCTCTGCCTCCCAGGTTCAAGCAATTCTCCTGCCTCAGCCTCCGGAGTAGCTGAGATTACAAGCACCCGCCACCATGCCCAGTAATTTTTGTATTTTTAGTAGAGATGGGGTTTCACCATGTTGGCCAGGCTTGTCTCAAACTCCTGACCTCAAGTGATCTGCCCGCCTCAGCCTCCAAAAGTTCTGGGATTACAGGCGTGAGCCATCACATCCAGCCATTGAGTCAATTTCTAAATACTTCTGAGTGTTCACTACTGTGCAGAAAGTGGTTCACTTATGGAGAAGTACATGTCCTCAGAAGGCGAGCTACGAGCTTTCTACCTCAGTGAAAATGTTTCCCAATGCATCCTTCCCCCTTTCCTCTCCCCAGCTGGAGCATGAAACTATGAAAGAGCTTCCATCTGAACTTCAAAGGAGCCATTTTAGAATTCTAGCTTTAGACATTTTTTCTTGAGAAAAATCATTAAGCTTTCCTTTTATTTTAGATTATTTAATTTGCAGGAAAGCACACATGATAATGAATACATAAATCTTCTCGAATACCCACAAAGCCTTCGTAATGAATTCTTGGTTTTATTCCCTTTGGGCTCTCACCAATTTCTTTTAAATTCCAAAATAAATCCATTAGAGGTTGTGATCCCCATCATTTCACTGCATGGCAAATTCACTGTTAAAGCTTGTTTAGGGTTATCTGTAAGTTTATTATCAATATGTTGAAGTTATACAAAGACATATTTTGGTTCCATATAAAACTAAATTTCTAAGCATAATAGCTGCCTTGGTAGGTATTAAGCTCCCCAACATGAGAGACATTTACAAATAGCTGAAGGTCGCCTGGCATCTGGCTGGAGTAAGGGGAGAATGTTACCCAAAATTACCCTTTAGCACCCTACCAACTGTGAGATTGTATGTTTTAATTAAATAATTAATTTAATTATTTCCCCAACCCACAACTGAGTTTTTCCCCTAAAAGAGCTTCCTATACATGCTTTCTGGAATCACATCCAAAAACACAAAACAGCTTTCTCCTTAAATGAACATGTTTTTAACATACTAATTAGATCAAAATTAATCAGTAAGTACATTTCAGTCAGTCTTTTCTGACAATATAGCCATGGCTCAGCAAAATCAAATTATTAGTAATAATGATTATGAATAATACCAAATAATAACAAAGCACTAATAACATTGACAGTTGTTCCTAAGTTGCTAACATTTATTTAAATGACTATTGTGTGGCAAATGCTGTACTAAGTGCTTTAAAGGCACTAATTTAATGATAACCCTTTCTGGTGGTATAGCATTTCTTCTCCTTTAACAGATAAGAAAACTGAGGCAGGCAGCCGGAATGGCAATTATCAAAAAGTCAAGAAACCATAGATGCTGGCAAGGCTGTGGAGAAATAGGAATGCTTTTACACTGTTGGTGGGAATGTCAATTAGTTCAACCATTGTGGAAGACAGTGTGGTGATTTCTCAAGGATCTAGAACCAGAAATATCATTTGACCCAGCAATCCCATTACTGGGTATATACCCAAAGGAATGTAAATTATTCTACTGTAAAGACATAAGCACACATGTGTTTACTGCATCACTATTTCCAATAGCAAAGACATGGGACCAACCCAAATGCCTATCGATGATAGACTGGATAAAGAAAATATAGTACGTACACACCATGGAATATTATGCACCCATAAAAAATGAATGAAATCATGTCCTTTACAGGGACATGGATGAAGCTGGAAGCCACCATCCTCAGCAAATTAAAATTAAACACCACATGTTCTCACTCATAAGTGGAACCTGAACAACGAGAACACAGGGACACAGGAAGGGGAACAAGACACACCAGGGCCAGTCAGGGGTTGGGGGCAGAGGGGAGGGAGAGCATTAGGACAAATAGCTAATGCATGAGGGGCTTAAAACCTAGATGATGGGTTGCTAGGTACAGCAAAACAACATGGCACATGTATACCTATGTAACGCACCTTCACATTCTGCACTTGTATCTCTGAACTTAAAAAAGAAAAAAGAAAGAGAACTGAGGTAGGGAAATTACATAACGCAGAGGACCACTTGGAAGTGGTAGAACCAGGACTTAAGGCCGATGCGTATACTAACTCAAAGAATACACTTATAACCACTAGCCTAGATATAAAATGAGCTTTATTTAGATGTTTTTGACCCTTGCTAATTTCTGTTTCATCATCTAAAATTTGGGACCTAATAAGGCCCCCTTATTGAAAATAATCATGCTGTGAAAGGAAGAATGACCCCTATAGGTTCTTAGTTGGAACAGACCCCTGGTTTCATATGCACATGGGAGACGACCAGGGAATGAGTAATTCTCAGAGAAGTGGCTTTGAATTTCAGCTTATGTAACATCTTCAACAAGAAACAGCAAATTTTTAGAGAAATGACAAGATGAAGGAAAAGGACTTTGAGTCTCTTCAGGCACAGTGAGCAATTTGTAGGAAGGCAAATAAATGGCAGATAAAGGGTAGTTAGTAAAGCTTGTTAATGTAGATTCTCCTGGTACCATCACCAGGCTGATGAGGGTCCAAAGTTGCATTCAGTGGTTAACCTTTGTTCTCCCTGGTAGAAAAGCAGGGATGGGGGGAGGATACCGTTTTCCTTGTAAATCTATGTGCTGCTTTTAGGAAAATGGAGGACAGAGAGTTTTCCCACATCTGCTTCCTCTTGATTATCTTTAGTTCAGTAATTCTTTGTATTTTGGGGAGGCATATTCTGGTCTCCCACAATCATATACATCATAGCTTAAGTATCTGTTCTTAAAATTTGAAATATTGTATTATAAATTTTCAGCAATGGGAAATGGTTAAGTAATTTACAATGTATGTACTCTGTGAAATTTTAAGGAGTCATTAAAATGCTTCTGACAAAGAGGTATTAACAGGAAAATGCGTGCAATTACAGCAAATGAAACAGTAAAGTGCACATTTTTTTTGATGTAGTGTGACCTCAACATTGTAAAAAAAAAAAAAAAAAAACCAAAAAACAAAAAACATAAAAAAACACCTAGAAGGAAATGACCAACATACAATGATTAACCTTGCGTAGTAATATCTATTTTATTCTAATATCTTTTCTTTAAAAACCTCTTGTGTTTTTCCTTAGTGAACTCAAATTGTTTCTACAATTTAAAAAAAAAAAGTTTGTTTTGTTTTGTTTTATTTTTGGTTCTATAAAGCGGTTTACTTTTCTGATACAAGTTACTTGGTTTCTGATCTGACATTATTGTGTATAAAGTATCATGCTCGCTCTTCTTAAACGAAGATATATTTTAATGGTAATATGTTCGTTTAGCAATAAATGAATCTGTATAGAAATGGGCAACTCAGATTCACTGTAAAACATTCAATTATTAAGATGCACAAAGACTGCCAATTCAACTTTGCCCAGACTGGAATCTAATATCTAGAATCTCCACTGAATTGACTGCTGCCTTCATCAATTCACCAAATTGACTGCTGCAGAATTTTATCTGCAGCCCTATGCGAACTATGATCCTGTATTTTTCATCTCACAGAGAATGGTGAAGACTGGTCCGGCTGGTTTGAAGAACTTAAGGCAAAGTGATGTGATTTATAGTCCATTTTGGCAGGTCCTCCACATGTGTACTATCTCCAGGCTCAGGGTTTAAGTGCCCAGCTGAGGAAGAGTAATTCCTGCATTAGTAGGCTTGATTAACCTGAGGAAGCTTGGAGTACTTTGTTTTCAGGAAGGCTCGGGCTGTCCCACACACAGATTGTATGGCTTGAAATATGCTTTTGAAAAACTCTACCTTTGTTTTTCATTCAGTAACTGTCACAAGTACCACAGGAAACTTCTGCCTAATAAGGTCCACTTCCCTTCCTTAGCTTTAGATTTGAATGAAAGATATCCACCCCACCATTAAATGTTGTATTTAGAGTCATTCGCAGAATAACTTATAATATTATCCTTAGTGGCAATGAATGTCCAAACATCAGAATTTAAACTTTCTAACTTTGCGTGTTAAGCAGTTCATAAATAAGAAATATATACTTTACAGACTTACACACATCTTTCCTGGGTGGAACTTTTTCTTACCTAGCATTGTCTAAAGTAATTTGTTAAGATATCTTCACAGTAGCATATCTTGGAAGTTACCTAGTGGAAGTAACAATGCTTATAATCATGCCTGCATTATAGAAGGAAGCAATAATAATAATAATAAACAGGGCAACAATATTCTACCAACCTTAATTTATTCCTCGGCAAGACAACTGTGTACCACTGTTTTGCAAACACTGGCATAAGCGCTGTTAAATCCCTGTTCAGTTGTAAGTTAAAGTGCAGGGACCAAATGGATTCCCAGGAACTGAACCTATTTCAAAGAGGAAGGCCCTGTGATTCAGGTCTAAGACAAGAGTGTTGCCAGCATGGCATTACTGAAAGCAGGGGAAAAATGACTCCTTGCCCCAGAACTGCTTAGATGTGTCCAGGGATTTGTGCAAAGTCCTTTCTGAGTTATTCAAACCAGGCCATCAGAAATGCTATGCTGGGTCATACCAGTGAAACCTTCAGCCAAGCAAGGATCCAAAACATTGCAGGTGGTGTGAGAAATGCTGGAATAAGAGGCATATAGGAGATGCTACAGGAATAATGGGTTGGTCATTATCTCAGTCTGTGAGGTCTGGAAGGATTCCCAGAGGCAGCAGTGTTTGAGTGTGTTTTAGAAGAATGAATAAAGTGAGTGTACAACAAAGAAGAAAGAGCTGTCTGTACAAAGTCACCAAGTTTTCTAGGAAGAAGATGGTGAGAAGAGAGGCTGATAGGGAAGCAAAATTGTGAAGGTGTTATGTGCTTTACTAAAAACATGGGCTTTGCGCTCTAGTTGATGGGGAGTCAGCAATGGATTTGAACAGAGAAGAGAGAAGATCAAGTGAGCATTTTAGAAAGAGTCCTCTGACTGCTGGTGTGGCTAATGCACTAAGGGAACGTGACATAAGAGGGAAGGAACAAGTTTGGAGAGAGCAGCATTCATGACAGTGGCAGTGGCAACAGAGGCACATACAGAGTAGAGAGACATTTTGGAGGTAAAATTAATGGGATTTGGTGCCTAATTATATGTGGAGTTTTGAGGCTGAAGATTCTAGTTCATATCACTAGAATTGTGATACCACTAACCAAAGACTTTATGCCCTGTAAAATCCATGAATTTGACTGAACTTTCCAATCTATAGTATGACTTCAGCTGTGTAATAGTTCTGTGGTCTCTGAAATTTGAACTAAACTTTTAACTTTACAGAGAACTACCTTTTGTTTGATCTCACTAAACATATAGTTTGACAGATGAAAAAGCCAAGTGAAAATGATTTGACTAAAATCACCAAAGTGGATTTGTCTGAGGTTGGACTAGAACCAACTCTCCATGTTCCCTAGTCATAAACTTTAAATCAAATAACAAATCTGATAGCTTTGCACTCCATCGACTCCACCCATTTTATATTTTACATGGAATATATTAGAATTGGAAAGACTTTTGAATAGAATAGGAAGCAGGGAGCTTTGGAAAAGTCACAAAGAAATCCTGGGAACTTTTGGGAAGGAAGAGGTGGCCAGCAGAAGTCAAAGGGGAGCCAAATGATAGTGACTCTTCCAGGCTTTCCAGATGTCAATATTTGTATTACTCACAGTCCAAGGGCATCCTGTTGCACCTGATTCCACTGAGTTTTCCCTATAAACCTCTCCCCTGTGCACCACATTAGCCTTGGGTGATGGGGAGTGGAAGGTGGAGAGGGACCAGCTGATAATGACTGTGAACAACAATCAACAATCACTGTAGCCTCCACATAGGACAGATCCTGGAACCCTGGGTCCCTCAAGTCTTCTGTCTGTTTAGGAGGTCCCTTATGACTTACTTACCGGCATCACCCTCAAAATCTGTCCCTAGGCAATCTCAACCAGTGAATGAGTGGATTGTTGATCGTGTTGAATAAAATTATCTATGTAGACTATGTAGAGGCTATGAAAATAAGCTTGTTCAGTTTGAAAAATGATAGGAGCTGCTCTTATACTGTTAAAACAACACAGAATCTCAACTTCAGTGAGCAGAGGAACTGGAGGGTCCTGATCCCTGAAAACCAGAAGTTCTCTACTAGAAGTAGTAGAATCATTTTGCAATGGTGGGAGAATCGTTTTCAATTATTTTTTATCCATGATGGTGGTTGGAAAGAGGTAAGACAGCTGTCTTAGATGCAACAGACATTTATGGGCAGGAAGAGAGTGTCCAGCTGAATGGGTCATTACTGTCTTTCTAGGAGCCAAAAGAGGCATGCTATCAGGATGCCTGCAGGGAAACAGAGACTCTTCATGATACTCCTCAATGCACTGTTTTTGTTTGTTTGTTTGTTTGTTTGTTTGTTTGTAGGCAGATCTGATGTCTCACAGGGTCTGCAATAACTGACTTGCCGTCAAGATTAGCTTCCACTTGTGGCTGATCTGTTTGACAATGGTCAATACCTGTGTTTAACAGAGAGATGGTCTACAGGTCTACAGTTGTGCAGCCCTTATCTTTTTGGGGGATTTGATTGAATACCTACCTTCCTGCCTGGCTCAGTGACTCATCTGATTTCCCATACCCCCTTGTCATTTAGTCCTATGATTGGCAGACTCAATAACCAATCATAAAATAAATGAGCAAAATACTGCTTTGAAAGAAAGTTCTTTTTAAAAAACTTTTCTCCTAATATTTTTCTGTGGGGAGAGAAGGAAATTCATATTGAAAAATACAATCTCAAGCCTGTAGGTGTGGTTTAAACAGACCTTGTTTAGTTTTATGATTTAACCTAAAACCCCGGAGACTTCCACAGCTTTCAATCCCATCAAGGAAGACCTTGTGTCAAGATTAGTTAGAAATGTTAGTGTTAACCCCATTTTATCTCTAAAAAACACTTTTAAAATGTTTTTAGTCTCCAGGCAATGAGCAGATCCAACCCTTCAGTGTTGTTTTCCTAGTGATCATTTGTTTCTGTTGAATATATTCACAACTGACTTTTAAAAAATAAAACAAAACATTTACACTTAGATGACTCTGCATCTCAGGTGAGTTTGATTGACTCCTATTTGAGTTTTTTTTTTTTTTTCCTCCCACAGGGTTTTTTAGCCTGTGCACTGCTCTTTAAGTGTTAAAAATGAAATAACAGGGAAAAAGGAGTGGGTGGTTACCATGGTGACCACCACAGCTGATTTGGGTAGCAGTAGATAGCGCTGGGAAATAGTGCCTTGTTAAACTGAACTGCAATGATAATCAATATTGAGAAGGAAAGTGAAAATGTCTGAGCTCCACTTAATCAAATGGCCAACCATTAAAACATAAATATCAGTATCTGTGCCTTGGCTTCAAATGCATATATAGTACAAATCAAAACAAAAGTCCTTAAGCGTACCTGGAAAATGGTTTTAGGAAGGAATCTAAATTGTCCTGATTTCCAAGTTTTAGCTATTCATCCTAAAATATTAAGAAAAGCTTTAACTAACAAAGTCTTGATGTTGGCATTAGAGGTTTTCCTGGTTCAAATTAAATGAAGACAAAGATTAACTTTTCAGATTGAGAGGACCTTATTTCTTGACTTGGTTTTGCCACGCAAAAAGGTGAAATTAGTGAAAGTCCGCCTCCATAAACCTTCCCTTTTTGAATTTTCTTCCCACCTAAGGGACGATTTAAGCAGGCATTTCCTGCCTAAGGGGAGCCAGCAGATTCCAGCCCGCAGCTGAAGAATTAACACTACGCTGTGAAAAACTTTGTTTACTCTCTTCTACATTTTAAAAGGAGATACCAGACTAACACTTCAGAGTTGGAATTTCAAACACCAGCAGCTAGCTGGGAGGTAGGATCGAATTTGGAGATAAGAATTCTTCCTGGCGTCCTTCAGCAGCCTCCCCAGGCAGGTTTTCACCTCCTCTACTTTTCCAGGACTAAGCCTTTTTAACTGAGAAGAGAGAGAAAAAGAGGTGAGCGAGATAGCCAACATCTGGAAAGTGATTGGTTACAGCGTTTAAAAGGAGAAAATAATCCCATCTTTTAAATTGGGCTTTTTGTGTTGCAAAGCATCTTAAACTAGCTCTGCCACTAACCTGGGAAGGTGGACCTACCTGCTTCACTCCTAACAGGCTTTGGCCACCACTCAAGAGCGTCAGGAGGTGTGTGCTGGCCGGGCGGAGTTTATACACGAAGCAGCTCAACCAGGAGGAGGGAACAGAGCTGAATTTGGGAAGCAGCTGCCTGCTATGCTGAAAACCCCTGGAAACTTGCTAAAGAGCTGTGGTGAGAATCATGCTGCTTTTCTCAGACCCGTTTCTCTTGGCAGACCATGTTGGGGAGGTGTGGCCAGTAAAATGAAAAGAGGGCAGCAGATTCTCCTCCCTTTCATTCCTAGAACAGCCTTTCCCTGCCATTTGTTAGTAACCTCTGCTTGCAGGCATTTTCTACAGTGGCTCTGTTTTCATGTCTGTTGCTATCTGTGTTCTGGGAGAACAACAATCAGTGAATTTTTCTCTTCCGTCACCTAAATGCAACCTCAAAATCACACTCTGAGTTTGATTTACCACCGGCCTCTTCAGTAAGACTATCTCATGTGAACTGCTAGACTCTTGATATTCTCTCTCTCTCTCTCTCTCACACACACACACACACACACATACACACACACACGGAGAGATTGATTAAGGAATGTGAAATATTTGCCTTAGATTTAAATTGGTTCCAGCAATACCTGGATCCACATTGATTTCAGATTAGGTATTTAATGTATGGAAGTCCTGTTCAAATAGAAACCAGAGAGCCTGCTTCGGGAGAGCCTAGTTCTAATCCAGGGAGGCAGGCTTACGTGTGTGAAAGAACCAGACAGACTTGAATGTTGAATTCTGCTTTCACCAATCATAAACTGTACAACCTTGGGAAACCATTTTATTTTACACATTCAGTTTTCTTATCTGTGAAATGGGTATTACATTCTGGTGGTTGTTTAAACATTAGTAGTAGTATATGGAAAGCTAGACTGTAACATCCTCCAGGGGGCATAGTTACCTTATTTTGGGCCACATAGTTAAGTAACTAGAAAGGGTAATTTTTAACAATCATAGTTTCATAGTTAAGAATGTCAGCTCAGATTATTCTGCCTGAATTCAAATCCCAGCTCTCTCGTGGTTAGCTGAATAACATAAGCCTGTAAAATGATAATGGTAGTAGTAACTATTTTATAATTTCTGAGGATCATGCTTCTTATTTTTATTTATGTATTTATTTTTTTGAGATGGGATCTCACTCTTTCACCCAGGCTGGAGTGCAGTGGCGCGGTCTTGGCTCACTGCAACCTCCGCCTCCCAGGTTCAAGTGATTCTCTCACCTCAGCCTCCTGAGTAACTGGGACTACGGGCATGTGCCACCATGCCTGGCTAATTTTTGTATTTTTTGGTAGAGACGGGGTTTCACCATGTATTTTTTGGTAGAGACTTCACAGGAGTCTCAAACTTCTGACCTCAAGTGATCTGCCTGCCTTGGCCTCCCAAAGTGCTGAGATTACAGGTGTGAGCCACCATGTCTGGCCCCCCAAGATAATGCTTCTTCTGTAAAACCCTCAGCATTGCACCCAGCACAAACTAATACTCAATGTCGGCTATTGTTATTATGATGCAGGAATCTGACTGTGGAGCTAGGCAGTTGGCCTCCCTAGACTAAATTCACCTCATTTGTTGTTTTGTTGTTTTTAATTTAATATTTTATTTATTTATTTATTTTGAGAGAGAGTTTCGCTCTGTTGCCCAGGCTGGAGTGCAGTGGTGCGATGTCAGCTCACTGCAACCTCCACTTCCTGGGTCCAAGCAATTCTTCTGCCTCAGCCTCCTGAGTACCTGGGATTACAGGTGCCCACCCCCATGCCCAGCTAATATTTGTATTTTAGTAGAGATGGGGTTTCACCATGTTGGCCAGGCTGGTCTCGAACTTCTAACCTCAAATGATCTGCCCTCCTTGGCCTCCCAAAGTGCTGGAATTGCAGGTGTGAGTCACCACACCTGGCCATTTTGTTGTTTTTTAAATGAGAAGTTGGACAAGATGAATCCTAAGGAAACTTCTGCCTCTTAATAGCTTTGTTCCTAATTGCATCTGCATGCATATAACATAGCCACACATCTTCCTTGGTAGGGGCCATAAATAAAATTTTTTTAAATGTTTTATGATGGAAAAATAGTGCAATATAATATGTATTCTGGACTTAAAAATCATTGCTGCTCATAAATCCAGATGTGTCATTTCATATGCTGCTATAACTGTATTTCCTCAAGAACATATATTGTCGCAGCCCCTGATGCTTCTTTGCATTTCTGTGACTTTAGGGACTAAGAGACTAGAATTCAAACATTTTGTACTGATTTTAAGAAAGTTTATTCACCTAAGTTGGCCGAGGGTGGCACTTGTTAGCATTTCAAGTTTCTGTATTACTTTTGAGAAGGAACTTGAACCTGTGTCTCTGCATTCTGTTGGCAATTAATATGTATCTGGCATTACAGCTGAGCAGTTGGCAGCCAGTTTAAAAACCAGCCCAGAGTCACTCCCCACCCTGCCTCTGGAGGTGAGGAGGTAAACTGGCTGGACTGGAGAGATTTGCATTTTCCTCAGACTTGGAACTCACCCCCATCAGTACTTCCTTTGCTACTTTCTCCATATCCCCTACCAAATTTACTTCCCACAACTCCTCTACAGCCTTTATGAGTGCCTTGAGATAGGCTGGCACCCTCATTAAACACAGAACAATCACAGATTTTTAGAAATAATTGTTGCTGTAAGACCACCGTGAGGGTAGGGACCATGTCTTATGCTTGGCATTTAAAACAGGAAAATTCTTACTTTGCATGGTAGTGGGAGACCATAAGGATGAAACCATAATGATCTATGAGAAAAACTATGATTGACCCATAAACTTTCCAGTTTTTTGTCAAAATGTTACAAATTATCTTTTTGTTAGATATATAGGGAAATAAAAAACAGTAAAATAACCTTTTCTTAGTATGCTGTTCTTTAAAATATTAGAAACAGTGAAAATTTAATTATTTTATTTCTTTGTAAAAAAAAAGAGTAGTTTGAATAGTACTTGCCTTTTCTTCTTGTCAGTCGTATAACTTGTGATACAGAGCAAGTATTTTTTGTATGCCTTGGCAAATTGGCACACTTTTTTCTAATCATTCGGCAACCTTTTATCCTTTGCATTTTGTGTTTTGAAATACCTACAAGAGTTCTTTAATGTGAAGTTTTTGGCCAATATCATATTCTCTGGGACATTTTCATCCTTTATATCTTCTTCTTTATTTATGTTCATAAGTTTACCTTCACTAAGTTCCTCTGGCTTCATTTGTGGAATTTCTCAATGAGTGTTGAGGTCGACATTCCCATGGTCAGCTATATCTTCTATAATTCGTTGTCACATCTAAATTTCACTTACAGCATTATAACTTTTTATTTTATTGCTGTGCTTTCCTCATGGCTAACAAAGTCCCTCTTTGAATTATCCATTTTTGTAAAATGTCATATGGATTTATCACTGGAGAAAAGGAGGCAAAACAAGTATGCTTTACTGTGTGTGTGTTGTGAAGTGAATAGCAGGTACTCAGTGACCAGTCACTGACAGACCTTGAGAGAATTGACATGAGTCACTGATGATGATGCGCATGTGTTATTGTGTAGAGATTTGTGAAGAGCTAGTAACAAGTTTGTGCCTTATGCAATTACTCATAGTTAATATATTATAGTAGCTAAAGTTTGAATTTTGTTGTTGGGGGATTGGAACTACTCCATTAAATCATGATAATGAAAATTCATGCATGTTGGAACCACACAAATAAAAAATGTCTATAGTTACTCAATAGTAAGGGTCTGTTAAATGAATTACTTAACTTGTACATTCACACTGATCTGGTTTGCAGTCTTATAGTGTCCTTATACGTGTCCTTATAACTTGGCCAACTGCTATCCCCCTTCTCTTCTGGCCTGTATAAGATGTCCAAAATAGCTGGTTAAAGCATGTCTGTTAAAATCTCACTTTGAACAAGTCATTAAATTCTGAGCCTCATATTTCATGTGCTAAAGGCCCAGTTTCTTTCTCATCAAAATTTTCCCTTCCTCACTACCCAGCTCCCCACCTCTGAAAACAATTAATCAGATTAGTTGATTCATCCACAGATACTCAAAGAGCTCTCAGGCTCCCAGGGTAGGTTGGTATCTTCTCTCGGTGAGAGGAATCAGCATGTGGCAGAGAAGTTCTCTCAAATGCTGCCTTCACAAGGGCTTTTCAGATCTGGTGAGTAGCAGGAGAGAGGGTTCTTCAGTTAGAGAACAGTCTTCCCTGGCCCTACTCTCACTGTTCTAAAATCTGGTAATTAAAAGAATAATAATAATAAAGTTAGGGAGGGCTGAAGAAGGAGTCAAAGATAATCCTAAACTTTACTTACTCTTTCATTTCAATGTGTTTATTTTCAAGACGGACTGTGAATTCTGGAGACATGTAAGTGTTTACAGTGTGGTGGTTACCAGCATTAGCTCTGTCAGATATGGGTTCAGGGAGGGATCATCACTTCTTAGCTCTGTGAGCTTTCCCAAGTGACTTTACATAGTCTTTACTGAGCCTATGAAGCTTTTAGAACCTCATTTCTCCATCTGTAGGTTATAATTATTATTTCCCTGGGCTTTTGAGAATCTTGAAAAAGGTAAAGAACACAATACACTCGGAGTACCTTTTGTAGTGGAAAACCTTGAGAAACAGAAATGATTTTAGCTTCTCAGGCATAACTTACATAACTTAAGTGAACTTTATTTATTTATTTATTTATTTATTTATTTATTTATTTGAGACAGAGTCTCACTCTGTCACCCAGGCTGGAGTGCAGTGGCGTCATTTTGGCTCACTGCAACTCCGCCTCCTGAGTTCAAGCGATTCTTGTGTCTCAGCCTCCCAAGTAGCTGGAACTATAGGCATGAGCCACCATGCTCAGCTAATTTTTTGTATTTTTAGCAGAGACAGGGTTTTGCCATTTTGAACAGGTTGGTCTTGAGCTCCTGACCTCAGGTGATCCGCCCTCCTCAGCCTCCCAAAGTGCTGGGATTACAGGCATGAGCCACTGCACCCGGCTGAAACTCATTCTTTTTGCTAAGATTTTCTGGTTCACAGTATACAAGAGTTCTGGATGTGGAGATAGTGTGTAATATACAGATTCACCTTGATGGAAGTTATCCAGTCTGTTTGTCGGGAACCAAGGCTAAGACTGGTGTTTTCCCCCTGTCTCCTTATTGGCTGTCATTGATGATTAATAACCTGTATTATATTCTTTATAGAGTCAGTCCCTCAAATTCTTTTGGAACACCTCCTGCTATAGTTTTGATACTTTCCCCTGCCAAACTTCTTGTTGTAATTTGCTCCCACTGTTGGAGGTAGGGCCTAATGTGGGTGTTTGGGTCCCAGAGGCAGATCCTTCATGAATAGATTAATGCCCTCCCTGGCCGTCACTGAGTAAATTCCTACAGAGCTGGTTGCCAAAAAGGGCCTGGAACCTACTTCCGCCTTACCTCCTTTCTCACTGTTGGACTTCTGCACATTCCTGCTAACCTTCCCCTTTTGCCAGGAGTGGAAGCACCCTGAGGCCTTCACCAGAAGCAGGTGCTGGTGCCATGTTTCTTGTATAGCCTGCAGAATTGTTAGCCAAAATAATCTCTTTATAAAGTACCCAGCCTCAGAATTGTTTTTATTTTTATAACAGCACAGATGGACTAAGACATCTCCTTTGAGTGTGCTCAAAGATATGTTCAAAGCTCTCAAGATCAAAACACTCAAGTCACATAGTGGCAGGGCCCCTCTTCCATTTCTGCTAATAGTGATGTCTCCCCTGAAATAAGCAGCTTGCTTCATGGGCTTCTCAGTCCTCTAACACTGTATCCATTACAATGTGTCCCCACTGCCATATGCATACACCTATAGACTTTTCCAGAAAGACACAAAATAAGAGTCACTGTTATGCCTGACTGCTCTGTGGGCCATGGCTCTCAGTTCTGGATGTGCAGGGTATTTTTAAACTGTAGCTCCTCTCAGGGATTCTCACTCAGTAGGTCTGAAGTAGAGTTGAGGAACCTACATTAAAAAAAAATGTTTCCCAGGTGAGGAATGGACAGGGTTGAGAACTGCTGCTCTAGTGCCTACAGGTGCCAGAATCTGAAATCAAAACTAGTCCCATCTGCAGTTGTCTGGACAAGAATGTGACCTTCACTTGCCTGGTGACTGGACTGGGCTAGAAGATGCAAGCTGGCCTTACAGTATATTAGAACCCAGTTATTCCTCATTCTTTTTACCACAGGTAAAATATTATTTTCTTCAATATTATCTTCTTAGAGAGTAATTCCACTCATCTTGACTTAACTTTTTATAATAGCTGCCTAATTGGGCTCCCCAACTTTACCTCCCTCTCAGCCTCTCAGTCCGTTTTCCACCCTGCCAATATACTTACCTCACTAAAATAAGAAACCCATTGTCACTTCCTCGATCTTCCAGCCGCCAAGAAGTGCCGCTGATTGTTTCTAGAACATGGGATATTTCTTTTTTTTCTTTCCTTTTTTTTTTCCTTTTTTTGAGATGGAGTTTCGCTCTTATTGCCCAGGCTAGAATGCAGTGGCATGATCTCAGCTCACTGCAACCTCTACTTCCCAGGTTCAAGCAATTCTCCTGCCTCAGCCTCCCAAGTAGCTGGAATTACAGGTGCCCACTGCCATGCCTGGCTATTTTTCTTTTTTTTTTCTTTTTTTTTTTTTTTTTTAGTAGAGATGGTGTTTCGCTATGTTGGCCAGGCCTGTCTCGAACTCCTGACCTCTGGTGATCCGCCCTTCTTAGCCTCCCAAAGTGCTGGGATTACAAGTGTGAGCTACCATGCCTGGCTAACATGGGATATTTTTAAACACCTGCATACACACTGCTTCCCTGCTGGAACACCCTTCTTTTCAATTCATAATAATTCGGAATATAATAATATTATTCTCATACATAACAAAACAGTTATTTATTTTAAAATGTAATGTTTGCTGGATCCTGTGCTAAGCGCTTTACATATATCTAACAAACTTTTTTTTTTTTTTTTTTTTTTTTTTTTTTTTTTTTTTTTTTTTTTAAATAGAGTCTCACTTTGTCGCCCAGGCTGGTGTACAGTGGCACAATCTCGGCTCACTGCAAGCTCTGCCTCCCAGGTTCAAGTGATTCTCCTGCCTCAGCCTCCTGAGTAGCTGGAGCATCATGCCTGGCTAATTTTTGGTATTTTTGGTAGAGACAGGGTTTCACCATGTTGGCCAGGCTGGTCTTGAACTCCTGACCTCAGGTGATCCACCTGTCTTGGCCTCCCAAAGTGCTGGGATTACAGGCGTGAGCCACTGCACCTGGCCTTAACAAATTCATAATGACCTTAGAAGCCTAGTTCTAAGACCTGCTCTGAGAAGCCGTCTCTACTCCCAATTGCCCACAGCAGAGAGAGTTCCCCTTCCTTGGTGCCCCTATAGAATTTAAACTATTGCATTTTAATTTACTGTTTATGATCAATCTGTTCTCCCAAAAGCATGTGCTGCACTCATCTTTGTCCCCCTGAGCATAATGGATGCCCCAGAGGGAGTGTGGAGCAGGTTTGAGGGTAAAGCCATCTTTACTCCCAAAGATAGACCTGAACAGGGATTGTTCCTTTACTATTGGGTCAGTAGCCCTGAGTATCATTGTTTGTAAGTCATCTGGACACAGAAAAGATAAATCCCAAAGGCTCTGCCTTTAAACACAATAATGTAACCTAGCACCTGGCTCCTAAGGCATTTCAAACCACAGTCTGCAAGGCCACCTTTCTTTCTGTGTCAGCAGACGGTGCCTCCTAGCACACCACCACATCATTGGGTTCACTCTGTTTCTTACCAGAGAGGGGCTGGCTAGCATTGCATCATCTATTTGTAGGATGTTTCACCAACAAAAGGCAGCCAAACAGGACATTAGTTTTTCTCTGCTTTTTTCCTCCTGTGTGTTTACAGACAAACACTATAATCAACTGTCATGACAGCTATAATCAATTAGCCTATGGGCTGTTTTTCTCCATGTAGACTAATTGAACTGTTTGTTTTTATTTTTGTTATCGCCTCTCTACTCATTTCCCAACTGTTACTACTGGACCATGTGACTAAGCCGCTACAAAACCTTCAGCTACTCCTCTTTTCTCTATTTGCCACTTTTAGGATGTGACAGTAATTCATTAATCTCCAGACAGATTTGCATCTGCATTAATATCTAGAAGTCCTTATTTATTTGAAAAATATTGTTAAATGGGTTCCCTACTGTTAAAATGAAAAGCAAACATTTAAGTCATCTAGATTAGATGAATTAAAATTTAAATTTAAAATTGCAGAGGGTTGCTTTTTAATTTGTATTGGTGGTCATTTTTTAGGGAGCTAAGTATGTGCAAATCATGTTCTCTGTAGCTTCGAGGGAAAAATTAAGGACTTTTTCCTAGTTAGTGAGAGGTACACTGTACTTTCTTGAAAAGACAGGAGCTCTAATTTACTGAAGAAGTTTAAGTAGAGTATAACATTAGTACAATCAGGGGTGGGGAGGTGGAAGGTACTACAAAAGATTTAAGTACATTTTAAAGCTGAAGTTTCAGCAAATCACAAGAGAGGAATGCTTTCATCACAGTAAGCCTAAGAGCATGATTGGTAGAGCATTTGTAAGAGCTGGGCAAAGTAACATTTTTTGCATGCCAACACAATTCCCGGTCCTAAGCTAAAAACAGAAAGAAAAATAAAATCTAGTCACTGCCTATAAGGAGCTTAAAGTCTAGTAAAAGAAAGACTTATAAAAAACCAAATACATTAAAGCATTGAAGATTATGTGAGAAAAGTCTGTATGATGGGCCAAAAGGAAAGAAGTAGAATCGAGAAAAAAAAATCTCTTTTCCAAAACATTCTATTATGTGATCAAAAGGAAATCATCCCTTGACCTCTCGATCTTTGTGTTTCTTTCTGCAAAATGGGTATAATCTGTGATAGTGACCTAATACTTTTTGGGATACATTTTGAAGAGCATTTGGAGAGGACTTAAAACAGTTTGTATATCCCCAAGCATAGATAAATCCCCATGTTAAAACACAGTGCATCTAAAGCAACACCATTGAGCTATAAATTTTTATCACTAGTTCTATAAAACTTACTAAGGGACCCTGAAGTTCTTATAGAA
The DNA here is from genome assembly GCF_024542745.1 of Macaca thibetana thibetana. NCBI lineage: Eukaryota > Metazoa > Chordata > Mammalia > Primates > Cercopithecidae > Macaca > Macaca thibetana. The sequence goes on along the minus strand of NC_065591.1, from coordinate 75,509,922 downwards.
ATGAAAAACGAGCAACTGATGTTAATTCCACCAAACAAACAAAAAACACTGTGCTTCCCTGACCTTTGGAGATAGGACTTTCATGGAGTTTTAAATGTACTGAGCAGATCTTTATTGTGCACCTGCTATGTTATGTGCCAGGCATGGTGCTAGACATTGGAGGACAAATCAAACATGATCTCCATCCTCACAAAGCTTAGAATCTAGTTTGGGGGCAATCAAAATGCAATCTAATCAATGTAATCAATACTATGGGGGTCTTATAGGCTCCTAGGTGAGGAATCCTTAACTCGGCCTAATGACATGAACAGAAAAGGCTTCCTGGAAGAAGAAATGTCAAAGCTGAGGTGTGAAATATTGAGAAGTCAGCCCTGAAGAGTGGAAAGGAGAAGGAACAGTAAGTAGAAAGGGTAGGACAGCGAGAGGGAGCTCTCAGCTTGTCCTAGGAAGTGAAAGTAGTTCAATAGGCAGGAGCTTAGATGAGTATCTGGTCGGGCCTGGATTGTTAGGGAGGGCCCCCGATCGGAGAAGGATCACGGAACAATCCTTATGCCCAGTTGGTGTTTGATGTTTAGTCTGAAGGTAGTAAAACCAGTTAAGTGATTTTAAGGAGGAAAGGGATAAGATCAATTTTGCCATTAGAAAAAAATCACATCTCTCTGCCGTGAACAAAGGACAGTCATTAAGAAGCCAAGGGTGGGGATCATTTGCCTCAGACCTGGAGATGTCAGGTATAGGCCTCAGCTGGCTGCTCTCTTGCCTCTTCAGTGTGGAAAACTCTACGATTATACTCATAGTCATTCCCAGGTTTTGAATGCAAGGAATCCCTTTTTAACTGAGAATAGTGGTACTTTCAGATTCTGTTGATAAAGATAATGGTGGACGATAGAATGATACATCCAATTAAATTAATTATTCACAGTGCATTCTATGTATATTTAATTTCTAGTAGGATATATATGGAGAAGATATTCTTGATTCAGCATATGGAATGTTTGGTGCCTGGTGGATTTGAGGATTCTTTCCCAGAACACCAATGATTCCTGTGAGTTTTTGATCCTCAGACTTGGGACCAGAGGGAAGGAGTTAAAATTATAGTTATCAGTTTCATGTCCTTGCAAAGGATCCTTTTTTTATGGCTGCATAGTATTCCATGGTATATATGTGCCACATTTTATTTATCCAGTCTATCACTGATGGGCATTTGGGTTGGTCCCAAGATTTTGCTATTGTGAATAGTGCTGCAATAAACATACGTGTGCATGTGTCTTTATAGTAGAACGATTTATAATCCTTTGGATATATACCCAGTAATGGGATTGCTGGGTCAAATGGAATTTCTTGTTCTAGATCCTTGACAAATCGCCACACTGTCTTCCACAATGGTTGAACTAATTTACACTCCCAACATGACACATGTATACCTATGTAACAAACCTGCACATTGTGCATATGTGCCCCAGAATTTAAAGTATAATAATAATAAAACAAATTATATTATCCTCTCAAAGGACTCCTGTAATGATAACTATTACTATGGAGCTTACTGTATCCAGCAGCTTTAGAAATGCTACTCATTTTTCAAATGAGGAAGCACATGTTAATGTTAGAGAGGTTAAGTAGCCTGGTATGGCTTCTCTGACTGACATTCCCTTCAGTATATCCTGAGATTCAAATGAATTGAATGTTTGAATTCCAGCTCTACTATTTATCTATGTGATCTTAGACAGATTACTTAATCTCTAATAGTATCACTTTTCTTATCTATGAAATGGGTACACTATCTACCACATGGAGTCAGATCATTATTAAAGTAGATAATGCACATTAAAAAGCTTGATAACCCTCAATTAAGTGTCTCCCCACCATGCCTTCTTTTCCTCTTTTTCTTTATCTTTTTTCCCCGTTTCCTCCGCATTTGCCTATATTTTACTCTCTTCTTTTCTTCCTCAATTGTTTCCCCTTTAGAACTACTCCTTTTCTCTCTTTCTTAATCTTCACATAATATTAAACTGACATTTTAAAGTGTATTTTAGTTACATTTGTAGTTTCTATTCTTAACTTAAACAGCAACCAACTGTTTCTGTTTTGCTAAGAACAAAACAGTTGCTTTGGAATCAAGTTGTTTTATGTATGTGACCCTTGGTGGAAAAACGTGTCCCACTTGCACAACATTGACCCAATAGTGTATTTTCAGACCCACTCTGGCAACTTTACTTACTTCACACTTTCGATACTCTAGAGATGAATCATCCACCTAATTCTCTGCTGAAAAGACATCTGTGTTCCTAGCCAATGCTCTCTTCATCCTTGCACATTCTCAAGTACTCTGACAAATACTGTATGCCTCAGTCAGAAAACAGTGAAGTCAGGTCTCCTGAAATACAGCCAGCAGTTGACGAAGCAGGTGCAGAATTGCAGATGGCGCAATTGCCACAGTGCAGTAGTGTGAAGAGAGTTTTCTAAAGTACTTTTTGGAATTTATTCATCTCTCATTTTAAAAGCATATTTTCCATTGCATATTAAAATCTACAATAAAAGTTTAATGAACCAAACTGGAATAATTTATCTTCTGAAAATATGTTCCTTATGTCACTCTTTCCCTGAGTTTCCAAGTAGCCCAGCTCTGCCCTATAGCTTTCAAGGCCTTCCGTGATCTGGATCTGGTTTTCATCATCATTTCATTCTTCCCTCCTGCTGCTCACTTAGGAACATGAACCCTACATTTAAATATTTTCTTTAGCCTTCTCCTGAAAAATACTTTCTCTTGCTGTTCTCCAAGTATTTGTGTTTTTGATGTTCTTCTACTCTGGAAATCCCTCTTTTATGCAAACCTCACCCATTCTTCAAATCTCAGTTCAAGTTTTTCCTTTTTTGACTACTCCAAGTTAAAGCAACCTTCTAAATTCCTTTAACAAGGTAGTGTAACTTATGTGGAAAATTTTGGAATCTAGAGCTGGAATGCCTAGGTTCAAATGCACTCAGTGGTGAGATCTTTTTACCTTCTTCAGACAATTTATTTATCAGTAAGAAGACAGATAAGATTTTAAGGGTTTTAAAAAGGTTAAAGGAGAAAAACATGTGAAAGCATTGTGTAACTAGTATGATAATCTGCCTAGTGTATACATTTATCTTTTCCTTTTTATATATTAACTCAGTTTGCGATTAAACAAATATTTAGTAAAAAATAAATTTCTTTTTCTTTTCTTCCTTTTTTCTTCAACTTTTAAGTTCAGGGATACATGTGCAGGATGTGCAGGTTTATTACATAGGTAAACTTGTGCCATGGTGATTTGCTGCACAGATCATCCCATCACCTAGGTATTAAGCCCAGCATCCATTAGCTGTTCGTCCTGATGCTCTCCCTCCCCCTATCCCCACTGACAGCCCCCAGTGTGTGTTGGTTCCCACTGTGTGTCCGTGTATTCTCATCATTCAGCTCCCACTTATAAGTGAGGACATTCAGTGTTCAGTTTTCTGTTCCTGTGTTAGTTTGCTAAGGATAATTGCATCCAACTACATCCATGTCCCTGCAAAGGACATAATCTTGATCCTTTTTTTTTCTTTCTTTTTTATTTTTATTTTTATTTTTATTTTTGAGATGGAGTTGTGGAGTTGTGCTCTTTTGCCCAGGCCGGAGTGAAGTAGCACGATCTTAGCTCACTGCAACCTCTGCCCCCTAGGTTCAAGTAATTCTCCCACCTCAACCTCCCAAATAGCTGGGATTACAGGCATGCGACACCACACCCGGCTAATTTGTTGTATTGTTAGTAGAGAGGGGGTTTCACCATGTTGGTCAGGCTGGTCTCGAACTCCTGACCTCAGATGATCCACCTGCCTCGGCCTCCCAAAGTGCTAGGATTACAGGTGTGAGCCACGACGCCTGCCAATCTTGATCCTTTTTATGACTGCACGGTATTCCATGGTGTGTATGTACCACATTTTCTTTATCCAGTCTATCATTGATGGGCATTTAGGTTGATTCCTAAATGATGCCATCCATTGATGGGCATTTAGGTTGATTCCATGTCTTTGCTATTGTGAATAGTGCTGCAGTGAACATACACGTGCATGTATCTTTATAATAGAATGACTTATATTCCTTTGGATGTATACCCAGTAATAGGATTGCTGGACCAAATGTTATTTCTGCCTCTAGGTCTTTGAGGAATCACTACACTGTCTTCCACAATGGCTGGACTTATTTACACTCCCAACGACAGTGTAAATGCAACTTTTTTCCTGCGACCTCACCAAGATCTGTTTGTTGTTGTTGTTGTTGTTTTTAACTTTTTGACTTTTTAATAACAGCCATTCTGACTGGCATGATAGTATCTCTTTGTGGTTTTGATTTGCATTTCTCTAATAATTTGATGTTGAGCTTGGTAAAAAAAAAAAAATTCTTAAAAAGAATATGTACATGCTTCACCAAGGTCTAAAATGATTATAGCAAGCTCTCAGGTGACCTGGTGCTCCTGCTTTGGCCCATGGAGCTTGCTTTGATTAGCAAGGCTCCCTGTAAACTCTAATAAAAAGGCAGGCAATGGCAACACCCACACGCTTAGACTGGAGTCTAGACATGATATTTGCACAGTGGCCTTCATCTTAGTGTTCAATTATGTTTTTCTTCCTATAACTTTTCTTACAACTGTGAAAGCTGGCTAGCTGGGTAGTTATCATGGTCACACATAGATATTAGTCAGCTTGAGGTGCCAAGCGCATTACTTCAGAATAAATATAAAACTCACCAGGAAACTTGCAGGGTTCCCACAGGGTGAACTTGATCTGCACTGAGGCACCTGCCATATGACGACAGTCCAATGACTCACTTGACGTCAAGTCACAGATGGACGTCATCCCGTTACCCAAGAAGACCTCCTTTTGCAGCAAATGATACCACAGAGGCATCCAAGCAAGAGGAAATGCTGGGAAGCTAGTTATCAGTCTAACTAACCTTCAGCAATATAGTGCCTCTACTGAGCACAGTGGTCATAGCATTTATACACCCTATCCCATGTGATTGTCCCTTTAAACAGCTTATCAGTGACATTTTGGCCTTTGCTGAGTTGTCATCTTCTTTATCTAGTTCTCTATGTGTGCACAAGGCAAGAAGGAATGTGTATCTGATTTTGAATTGCATTCTTTGAATGCACAGTTCAATAAGGGAGTTGGTGACTGTTGAGGCTATGGTTTTATAGTCAGGCTTTGGTTATGTGGAACCTTAGGTATGTCATCTAACCAAGTATCAGGCTTTACACTTGTCAAAGGGGCTGTGAGAACAAATGAGATAGTCCATGTTAAGAGTTTAACACAGTCCTTGTATACAGTTAGTGCTCCATGAAAATTGGTTACATTTATTAGTATTACAAATGATTGTTATTAGCACATTTATATTACTATAACACTTAATAATATTACGTTTTCCTTTTTTATTCTTGAGTATATTTATATGAACCCATTCCACCTGCCCTCAGCTTCTTGTCGCTACTAGAAAAATACATAGGATTTGGAGTCAGAAAATTTATTTCCATTGTGTTTACAAGACTAAACCCTAAATGTCTTTCATGTCCTATCAACTACATGAATGTCCTTGTACCAGTTTCAAGCTTTGGTTATGCCATCCACATCTGCAAATAGAAACATGTTATATGAACTATATATTGTTGTTAATTAGTCTCTGATTATCCTCTTTCGTCTTTCTAATACCTCTGCTTTGTGTTCCTAAGAATTGTCCATCTTAGCACTCAATATCACACACTGAAAGTATCTGCTTCTTGTGTCTTCTTCTTGAGTGGATGAAAAGTATCTGGCCGGGCAAGGTGGCTCATGCCTATAATTCCAGCATTTGGGAGGCCGATCGGGGGTGGATCACTTGAAGTCAGAAGTTCGAGACAAACCTGGCCAACATAGTGAAATCCTGTTTCTACCAAAAATACAAAAATTAGCCAGGCATGGTGGCGGGTACCTGTAGTCCAAGCTACTTGGGAGGCTGAGGCAGGACAATTGCTTGAATCCAGGAGGCAGAGGTTGCAGTGAGCCGAGATGGTGCCACTGCACTCCAGCGTGGGCAACAGAATAACACTCAGTCTCAAAAAAAAAAAAAAAAAAAAAAAAGTACCTTATGTGCTTGGCTGGGCTTCATTCCATCCACATTTCACATGTGTTAAATGAAATAGTTCAGGACAGTGTACCCACCTCGTATTTCTCTCTCCTTTGTTTTCATATGCTCCCAGGAACCCTATTTTCATGTTACATTTTCCCCTTTGCTTTTTCTAAAATCTTTCACAAAATGCTCACCCACAACAGTGAAATAGACCTATCCAGTGGAGTGTGGACAGCAAGAGGGTAAAGCTAGAAAGGGTTGGGAAAAGAAGACCTAACCTGATTTTTAGAGGCTATATCTGCCCTTTTAATGATCACCTACTTACGCTTAGAACCTTCTTTCTCCTGCCTTCTTTTGCTAAGTAACCAGGAAGGTCAAGTGCCATTGTTACTTTCCAAATAACTTGGGGGAGATCACTTCCAGATACATCAAGTTCTGCTTCTGAAGACCTGTATCAACAGTTAATTTGGACAGTCAAGGTTCACCTTCTGAAACAGAAGCCAAGGCGGTTATGTAACCTGAAGTTCTTTGTTGAAAACAAAACCTGCAGATGCTCAGAAAGCTAAATTAAACTTCTGACTTGCTGCTCAGCCACTAAGCATCACAGGCAGCCTAGAGAATATTATCAACACTAGGGTGGTAAATGTAATGATTGTAATGAAGCACTATGTTCACCTTCCAGCCAATGTGATTTTAGAAGTCTGCCCAGATTAGTTGGCCAGAAAGCAAACTAAGGTGGAGTGGAACTTTACAATGTGGTTCATATGTATATATATACACATATGTATACACACACACATATATACATATGTACATACACACACACACACACAGAGTATAAAATTTTGTCCTAGGCACTCTGATTTGAGACTTTTATTTTTTTCCTCTCAAAAAGATTATTTCTTGATGAATTACATGATTAAGAAGGGGGCCTGAATGAATATTATTGGCAGCTACCCCAGGACTCACATTTGTCTCTTGCCTTTAAGAGGGGAAGAGAACAAGCAGCGATTGAGTACACACCACATACAGGGGACTCATAATTTGTTCCCCTAATAAATCATCAAGTAAAGTCAGGGAAATGGGCACCAGCAGCCTCATACTAGAGATTATGAAAAACGGATTTACACAGGAAATAATTTGTCCAAGATCACTCAACTAGTAAATAAGTGTCAGAGCAGGAATGCAAACCAAATCTTCCTCTCATGATCCAAAGAGAATACCCACTATGCCCACACAGCCTTGGGCATTGATCTTCTATCCCCCAGTTTCTTCCTTAGTATCTGGGTTCCATATCCCATTAAAAAAATGGTCCCAAAATAGATCCTTCAGTCTGCAGAATCTAAATGTAGATTGTAATTAAATAATATTAGCTAATTAAGTACTTTAAGAAAAATACAGTACTTTAAGGAAATACACAGCTCTGTAATTTAGAAAAAAAAAAAAGGCAACATATTGCAATTTTTGACCGTAAAACACAAGTGATATGAAATTGGGGAGGTATATAAAGCCAAGTATTGAAAGACATTTGTAATCATATTGTCTTGAGAATGATTCCCACATTTCTGGCCTTGTTTTACGGCTTCACACCTTCCATAGGCTACATAGCTGTTTTTCCTCTTTGTTTACAGTCGGATCTTGGGCTACTAATACTTTCTCCCTGTCAGGTGTTAAATAGCAACCTATATTATATTTTTCTATTTTCAACATTTGTGCTGGTGATTCATGCCAAAAGCAAACATGGCTCGTTTTTTTATTTAACATTCAACAAATATTTATTGAGCATCACTGTGTATAGGTACTGTTTCCTAGGTACTTTGTGTTCTAGAGATTTTCCCATATGTGCCACTGTGCACATTCTAAATGTTTCGGATCTAGTTTAGGAACTTCAAATATAACTTAAACACAGAATAAATTTCCAATAATTATCATAATATCTAATATTTATTGCAAGATTGCCATGTGCCAAGTATTAATGATAAGAGCTTTTACATAAATTTCATGTAATCATCACCACAACCTTATGATGGAATACAATTAGTATCATGCTTTTTTGCAAATGAGGAAGCTCTGGATTTAAAAGATTATTACATAGTTTGCTCAAGATCATATAACTAGTTAAAGTATCAAAGGTGGGACTCTAACTCAGACCCATATGACACAAACTTCACATTTTTAACCCTATGTGTTCTGCCTTCTGGAAAATTTTATTCTGTTAGGGCAAGTAAACATTGAACTATGTGTGCTGGGTGCTGGGATATAAAGATGATTAAGACAGGGTTCCTGCTCTCAAGAACCATGAGTGCACTGAGGGGGAACAGACACTCAACCAATCTCAAAAGCATTGTTTACTTGTTTGTGTTTTTGTTGTTGCTGTTGTTATTGTTCTTGTTGAGACTGAGTCTCACTCTGTTGCCCAGGCTGAAATGCAGTGGCGCGACCTCGGCTCACTGCAACCTCTGCCTTCCAGGTTTAAACGATTCTCTTGCCTCAGCCTCCTAAGTAGCTGGGAGTACAGGCATGTACCACCAAGCCCCACTAATTTTTTGTATTTTTAGTAGAGATGGATTTTCACCATGTTAGCCAGGCTGGTCTTGAACTCCTGACCTCAGGTGATCTGCCCGCCTCCGCCTCCCAAAGTGTTAGGATTACAGGCGTAAGCCACTGAGCCCAGCCAAACAGTGTGCACTTGTTATATGTCATGCACCGCACGGTACTGGATATAATTCAGGAATAAGGCACAATCTCTGCCTTCAAGGAACTCTGGTCACAGACAGATATAGAAACAGGAACTCCTAAGGGCAACTGATTTCTACTTCTGTTTTCCTATACAGGAGAAGTTTGGATGCTTATAGGCTCTGGGGGAGTCAGTGTTGTTCTAGGGCTCTGCAGCCAGTCCTTCAGCCTCATCTTTTGTTCTCCATTTATTGATGACTTCAGGCAGACCACTTAGTTCTAGAAAGCTATTTTCTCATGTTTGAAATAGAGATAAAAGTATATATAAATAGAGATAAAAGTATGACCTACTTTGTGGAGTTGATTTTAAGAATTAAGTGATAAAATGTGTGGAAAGTATCTATACTTGCTTGATGATAAATGTTAATTACTTTTGTTATCATGACCTCATATGGGTTAGAAGAATCTTAATGGTGTTGTCACCTCTTGCACTTAGTCTTGCATTTTTTCTGCCAAAGTAACTCAAGGCATTGCTGTAGCAACCAGCTTCATACAGGTGTAACTGACACCACCTTGCCTTAGCTGCCGTACCTATCTCTGCTTTCTACCCAAGAGCCCACTCACCACTCTGGCATGCACAAAACTGGAAGTGCAAAGGAGTTGGCATCGCATGTGGCAACTCTCGACAATTGGAGAGGAAGGGAACTGGTGGGTAGAGGCTCTCCTCCATCCTTTGGATAGATAGTTCTGAATTGCACTGTGTATGCTCCTCAGAAGGTCCTGGTGGGAGTTTCTCCCTGGTTCCTCATCCCTCTTCCCAGGATCACTGCTCAAAATGAAGTCTCACATGTGAGCCTCTGAATATATTACTGCAAACCTTTGATTCAGGCTCTGCTTTCCTGGGGATTATGGAAGTGCAGTTGGAGAGGATGAGAATCTCAGGAGTTGGGGGATATTACATATTGGGATTTCCCCTGTAATATCTTTGCCAAGTGGTCATTCAGCCACTGCCTTAACATGTCCTATGAAAGGAATGTGCTGTCTCCAATACCACGTTCAGGCACCTCGATATCCCTGGCACCTAGAATACCTACATAGAATAGGAACTTAATGAATATTGCCAAATAAATTTTTAAGTAAAACTTTTATTGGTTTTAAAATGGTGTGTTTGTTTGTTTGTTTGTTTGTTTTTGACGGAGTCTTGCTCTGTCACCCAGGCTGGAGTGCAGTGGCGCCATCTTGGCTCACTGCAACCTCCACCTCCTGGGTTCAAGTGATTCTCCTGCCTTAGCCTCCCAAGTAGCTGGGACTACAGGCGTGCACCACCATGCCTGGCCAATTTTTGTGTTTTTAGTAGAGACGGAGTTTCACCATGTTGGCCGGCATGGTCTTGATCTCCTGACCTCATGATCTGCCAGCCTTGGCCTCCCAAAGTGCTGGGATTACAGGCATGAGTCACCACACCCGGCCTGGTTTTAAAATGTTTAATTGTTAAGTTGAAACTTTTGTTGGTGTGCACGATGACTGCAAATCTATTGTCTTTTGCCTTCCAAGCATTAGATCTACTTTTCCAAGAGCCAAACAAAATAAGCTTTCATATGCTTTTGAGTCTATGTGGTTTTTTCACAAAGAGAATTCATTACTAGGGAATCTGTAAATCTTTTATGGCATTCTTTAAAAAATAAAGTAATGGAATTAAGTAGAAACTGTAAATGTTTCTACTTTATTTATTTGATATAGGATTATTTTCTTGGATTTATGTTGTGTTTTTTAAATGTTAGCAACATGGAAAGTAAAGTGGATTTGAATTTACAGGGTTAGAAGTTTATTTATTAAGAACTACTTGATGTTTTATTATCACAATAAAAGATCTTCATAATGATAGTTTTGACTCATCAGTTTAAAAACTTATTATATCTAGTATATTACTCTGGAGGTAAGGCAAGTATATAATAACGATGTTTTAAAAAGTAAAGTAATCTGCAAAAGTAATCAATTTAACTCTCTCTATTTGAAGTCTTAATCTTCAGCTATATGGACAGTTCAAATATTCAGAAAGATACTTCTTTGGGGATTCCAGAGCATAAATGTTTACTTGATAATAACATACAAGTTGATTTTTAGGCAATCACATGTCTAAATTCCAAAATAATTTTTTTGCATTGAAGATTTAGCCTGGAGAAAAGAAGTTTAGAACTCTTTTAATAAGTGAAAATATGCAGAGGAAACAAAGCTGCGGCTAGTTCCACCCTGCATTCAGAAAGTACAAAGGGCAAGTACAAGTTAGGTATGTCACGTTCCTGTTCATGTCTATGCTTTATTTTTTCAGTAAATTCATTAATGCATTTATTGATTTTTATAATTTCAACTTTTATTTTAGATTCAAGAGGCACATTTGTGCAACTTTGTTACATGGGTATGTTGCGTGATGCTGAGGTTTGGAATACAAATGATTCTGTCACCCAGGTAGTGAGCATAATACCCAGAAGTTTAGACTGAATCACTTAGTATTTCAGTGACTTTAAGGTTATATTCAGTTTTTGTCCTGCTGAGTTATATCTTTTTAATATTTTATTTTATTTTATTTTATTTTATTTTTGAGACGGAGTCTTACGCTGTTGCCCAGGCTGGAGTACAGTGGCATGATCTCGGCTCACTGCCACCTCCGCCTTCTGGGTTCAAGCGATTCTCCTGCCTCAGCCTCCCAAGCAGCTGAATTATAGGCCTGTGCCACCATGCCCTGCTATTTTTTTTTTTTTTTTTTTTTTTTTGTATTTTTTGGTAGAGATGGGGTTTCACCATGTTGGCCAGGCTGGTCTCAAAATCAGATAATCCACCTGCCTCGGCCTCCCAAAGTGCTAAGATTACAGGCGTGAGCCACATCGCCCAGTCAAATTATATCTCTTTAAAAAAAAAAAAAAAAAAAAAAAGAAGGGAAAAACAAAAACTATTTTTTCAATTATAATGGTATTACGTGTTTATTGTTGAAACTGCGAAATACAGAAGCATGTTAAAAAAAACAATAGAAGGACTAAGCAATAATTTCTACTATCCAGAAGCAACCACTGGTTTCCCTTTTTATCTCATTTTAGTTCCATTTCTGTTTATGAAATACATAAGGGAGGTTATATTATGTGTACAACTTACTACCCTGGTTCATTTTAGTTACATTATAGCATAAGCATTTAATAATGTCATCTAAAAGATGTTACATACGTTTTTCATGCAGACAAAGTTTTTCATGTTTTCAGATGCATTCTTTTTTTATACTTCCACAGCCTGCCAAGCTTTTACTTAGAAAGTTAAATATCTTAAAAGGATATTTTATTGGGATTTTTTAAAATTGTAAAAAATAAATAGGACAATAAAAAATAACTATTGATTTTGTTGTAGGTCCTTGCCATTTATTTTCAGCATCCTATAAAATTGTAATTGTATTGTATATGGTAGTTACGGTAGTTGATACCTCCTTTTTCCTTTAACAATGTTTTGTGGGCACTTCTTCATGTCCATACTTGTTTTTTCTTTTGTAAAAGTAAGTTTTAAAAGAGATCTAAGTTTCCGTAATAGGGATGTGACACTATTGACTTAGCCTATTTGCCATTATTAAACTTTTAGGTTGTTTCAGATTTTTTGCTACTGTCATGATGAGTATTAGGTTAGTTTGTTATGAGTTATTTATATGATCTTTCAGAGCTCACATCTAAAAACCAAAGCTTTTCAAGATAATTGGCATGGAAAAGAATTATTTGAAATGTAAAGAAAACTTTTGTTTTTGTTGTAATTTTTTGGTTTGTTTTTTTTTTTTTTTTTTTGAGACTGAGTTTCACTCTTGTTAGCTAGGCTGGAGTACAGCGGCACAATCTCGGCTCACTGCAACCTCCGCCTCACTGGTTCAAGCAACTATCCTGTCTCAGCCTTATGAGTAGCTGGGATTACAGGCATGCACCCCCACACCCAGCTAATGTTGTGTTTTTAGTAGAGATGGGGTTTCTCCATGTTGGTCAGGCTGGTCTCGAATTCCTGACCTCAGGTGATCCACCAGCCTCAGCTTCCCAAGGTGCTGGGATCACAGGCATGAGCCACCGAGCCCTGCCGTTTGTTGAAATTTTTATGTGTACTATTCCATTAATGCTTGGCATTAAACATTACAATTCAAGAACCTAGGTTAATAAAGTCCCATTTTGTTTCTTTTTCACTGTTTTTTTCATCAGTGGGTTTACAGGATCCAGATTATAGAATCTGTGTGATATGTTAAGAGAGATTCCCTTTATATTCCATTGTAGGTGACTTTTATTGTAAACATATTTGTGAGCTACAGAGGAAATGGGCTTTAACCAGTTAAAGATACTGGGTTAAAAGGCAAGAGCATGTGGCTTTCCTGGGGCTATGTGAGAGTTCAATCTTGTCTGTGAAATGCTGGAACAGCACAGATGTACCATAGAGGATAATGTATTTTCCTCACTAGGGACTGGATGGATGCATCATTATATTATCATTTACAGCGCTTTTTGGAAGAACTGCAATTCCTTACCAACAGAGTATATTTGCTTTCTTTCCATCAATTCCTTAACTAATAAAATTTGTATGGACTGCGGAAAAATTGCTGTATTTAGCAAGTTTCACTATTAGCATCTCTTTCTGTTCCAACTCTAGAGACCTTAAGTAACTTGAAACTTTTAAAAGAAAGTGCTTTGGTTAGCCTTTATTTGTCCATGAAGCTCAGGCTAGCTAGGAAGAACTTTCATGAGCACCAGGGAGAGAGAGAGATCAGTGTCTTCAACTGCAATTTCAATCAACACACAGGAATTAGAGCTTTCTCTGGGTCCAGCCCCAGTCAGAACATGGCACAATTTAGCAGTGCAAGGTGCCCTAGCTTCCTCTGCCTCCAAACAAACCTGGCTTTCTTCTTTCCCAACAGACTCATTTCTTTCTCCCAAGGCTGCCATGTAAATCATCTACTTTACCTTCATGGGCAATAATGACAGCTACCATTTGTAGAACTTTGTCAGTCTTGATAGCAGATACTTAGCATTAATTACCACATTTGCTCCTCTCAACACCCCATGAGATAAGTCACATTCTACCTTTTTGTAGATCAGGAAATTGAGATTTATAAAGGTAAAATATTGTCCAAATTCACACCATTGTTAAGTAGCAGAAGATGTTTGAAACTGTGGGTGTCTATATCCTAGTCATTTCACCACACCCCATTAAAAAGCACTTTTTAAATCAGTACTGACACTTAATCCTTTTGTACAGAAGTGAACTACCTGTTTAAGAGAAGATGTGTTAGGGGGGAAAAAAAGTGAGCATTAAGGGGAATTTGCTGAGATATCCTGATCCCAAGCCAACACTGAGTTTGCAAAGGGGGTAAGTCCCTGGCAAGATCAGGCAAGATATTCTTTCAGTAGGTATCTTATACAGCTGACAAAGAAAGTATAAAATCATCTTTCTACTATAATAACGTGGAATAGCCTCAGGATGTTTCCCTGGCAGGGCAATGCTGACTATCTCTCAACTTCAAATTAAGTAAGTTGATTTGTTAAACACCAAATTACAGAAACTTCCTTGTATACGCAGCCTTATGTAATGTGGCCCGTAGGCCTCTCCAGGCTTACCTATCAAGCTGGCTCACTTGTTCTCTGGGACCCAGCCATACTAGACTTCTTTTCCTTCCCTACCACTACTGGTTATCCCAGTGTCTGTGCCCTTCCTGTTGTTTTGTCCTGAATGCCTTGTATATACACACATTTCAAGCCTTTTCAAGCCTTTCATTAAGTATCATCTTCTCTATGATACCCCTTCCTCATCAACCTCTTCCTTTGTATGTCCCAGTATAACTGACATTGACTTCTTTCACAGCGTCCCTAATTCCATATAGTCTTCTTTGTTCATCTTCCCTTACTGAGCTGAGAGCTTTCTGTGTACAAGGACTATGTCTTATTCTTCTTCGATTTCCTTTCTTTAACCCAAAGATTGACCTGAAGTGGTCCCTAAATGATGGTTTAATGGATGGATGAATGAATTAGTAGATAGATGTTAATGATCAGGGCTAATATTTACTGATACCTATTATGCTGCAAGCACTGTTCTAAGAAAGATATATTTAAGTTCTTGAATACATTATCTCTTTGGATCCTCATAACATCCCTATAAGGTAGGGATTATATTTATCCTAATTTTATTGATGGGAAATTGAAGTTCAGCAAAGTTAAGTAACTTGCCAAAGTTACTCAACTAATGAGTGACAGAGTTTGTGTTCAGATCTTTCTACTTTCAGAGCTGGAATTTTTAACCAACATAACTAACAATATGGCAGCTACCCAAAGGGGATGCCTCATCACCATCTCCCGGACTCCTGCCTGCTTGCTCCTTTTATAGAATCTACTTAAAGAAGTGTCTAACAAAGCCAAGACATCCTGTTGTGTGCTATTTCCCCAACAAGTACCCAAAATGGTGCTTTTCTATGTTATAAATGCTGTGTTTTAATTTTAAAGAAACCGAAAGAATTAGAGTCTTTATTTTGTCAGCCACTTAGCATAACCCTAAGTAAAGGAGGCAGTACTAGAGCAATTGTTTGGGTTACAATATCTGAACACTTGTGATTCATTGTAATTTCCTACCTTTTGTGTCTGATTATTAAATTTTCCTTTTCAATGCAGATGGAGCAAAAAAATGTAGATTATTAATTTTGTGACTATATAAAGGGTTTTATTCAGAGACAGTTTTATTTTATTATTTTCATTCCATTGTGGCATTTCCAATTAATCCCCCAAGATGTATTATTTAAGGACATTGAAGAAATATTTTAGGAACACAGTGAAAGAAAATAGCTTCTCATTGGCATCTGTTCATCTTTTCTCATTTTGTTCTAAGCCATTCTTGTTTTTAAATCATTTCTAACTCTCAGAGTTATGGATCGATCTGGTGTGTGTTAGATTTTGATTCTCTACTTTTTTGTAGTCTTTCATCCACTGTGTTCAGGTTCCTGAGTAAAAGGCTCCATCTTTATTTCTAAGTGGGCTTTTTCTCTCAAATATCTAGTAATAGTGCTGCATGACCTAGGAAGATACCAGAAGGTCATCATAGCCTCTTTGCTCCTTAAGTCTCAATGACAGCCCCAGCAGCCAGCCTCCTACAACTTGTCTCTACCTCTCTTTGGCCCTTGAGCAGAAAGTTAAGGCCAAGGAAGGGCTCCTTCCCACTCTTTCTCAAGAGAGGATAATCTTCACTGATGCGTGTTAATACTTACTGTGTGTCAAGCCCCATGGTTAAGCTCTTTCATACATTATTTTATTTACTCCTCAAAACAACCTTATAAGGCATGTACCAATTGCTATCCTAATTTTATTATTTAAATTAATTTAAACATTTAATTTGTATAAGGTATTTATTGAAAAGTTTTGTTCCTCTCCTGCCCTCATTCATCTCACAAAGCTAATCACTATTTTTAGGTTTTGTGTCTTTCTGGAGTTTTCTTTGCAAATGCAGCAAACTATATTTGTGTGTGTGTGTGCACGTGCTTGTGTGGTGGGGGGATAGATAAATCAGATAGATAGATACATATATACATACATACATAGAAAGACAGATAGATACATGCATACACACATACATACATGGAAAGATAGATAGATAGATAAAATTTTTAGCCCCATTCTTATATACCAAAGCAGCATTCTATAAACAGTATTCTGTATTATTATTATTATTTTTAAATATTGTTATTTTTTTTTGAGACAGAGTCTTGCTCTGTCACCTAGGCTGGAGTGCAGTGGCATGATCTCAGCTCACTGCAGGCTCCACCTCCCGGGTTCACTCCATTCTCCTGCCTTAGCCTCCCAAGTAGCTGGGACTACAGACGCCCGCCACCATGCCCAGCTTTTTTTTTTTTTTTTTTTTTTTTTGTATTTTTAGTAGATACAGGACTTCGTCGTGCTAGGCAGGATGGTCTCAATTTCCTGACCTCAAGATCTGCCCGCCTCAGCCTCCCAAAGTACTGGGATTACAGGCATGAGCCACTGCGCCAGGCCATTATTATTATTTTTTACTTAATACTGTGTCTTGGAGATCCTTATGTATCATCAGTACATGGAAAGTTTCTCCATTCTTTCTTGCAAGTGCAGAGTAGCCCAATGTAAATTATGCCATAGTTTTATTACCTCAATTTTAAAGATGAAACCAGTTCCAAGAGCTAAATAACTTTCACTTGGAGCAGAGCAGGTTGGTGTGCTTTGTTTTTTTTTTTTTTTACATCTTTTTTTACCCATTTGATGTATTTGGGACATCTATCCTTATGCTCCTATCTGCCTTTATTGGGGCCCTTTAGATGTCTTCCCTAGACAGACATTTGAAAGCAGTTATTTGTAATTAGCTTTAGAAACCTAAGGCAGGATCACAGATGCCAAAGTTTCCGATGTTTGCATATATTCAGCATTATTTTTTTCCTGCCCCTGCTGGACTTCTACCTGCAGTCCACTTCTAACATGTCAAAGACACAACTCTCTCTAGAATGCAGTAAAAGCTAACTGATATTTTTGGCTATCATTTGGCAGCCCTCTGCCTCTCTAATCACCTGATCCCACCTGGCTGGTTCTGAACTCCTAGCTGCAGACCCTGACTTTACAACCACACTTCTGGAAGGTAACATAGGATGTGGAAGAGATAACATAGGATGAGGAAAAGATAATTTAGGATAGGCTTTCAGAGCTTGGCACATGGCAAAAACTCACTAAAGATATTATTATCATCTCATGAAATTCTTTCAAAATCATGTAAACTATAGTACAATTATTATCCCTGTTTTACAGATGTGTATACTGAGGATCAGAAAGTTTTTGTTTTGCCGGAGCTTACAGTCCTTAAGTGACAGAGATAATATCTGCATTGAGGTCGTTCCAAGCTAGGTTTCTCTATATTATGTCATCAAATAGAATTCAGAAGAAACCCATGTTACCAACTGTCACATGGAAGTACATATTTAGTATTGTACATACAGTTCAGGTTCACTCACAAAATATTTTTACTATGAGAAAAGATTCATGATTGGCATAAGATGCTGCTCTGTTCTGCTGCACATTATAATTATATGAAAATGAAACACCCACTGCCATTTCTGCAAACCTATCATCTATATATTTCATTTCAGTCTCAGAAATGTTTGAAACAGGGTTTTTAGCCAATTTTGGAATGAACATTTCCCTTTCAGCAAACATAATTATAATACTAATAGTCACCATACTTGTTACATGCCAGGCACTGTACTAAGCTGTTTACCTCTATTATCTCATGTACTCCCCATCACAACCCTGTGACATTAGGCATCATAGTCTTCATTTACAGACGGCATTGATGCTTAAGTGAGACTCAATGACTTATCCAAGTTTGTAGCAGCTAGTACATGGCAGAGACTGGATGACAATCAAGCCAGTCTGCAATCAAAAGCTCCTATGTGAAATCACTGTGTTTTATCAAGTTGGCCTGTAACAAGTTTCAGAGTCCATGAGCTAAACCTATTGCAAGTCTTTTAGAATCACTTCTTACTGGCCAAAGATTTTAAAGTAAATGTCATAATTCTTACCAGCTGGTATCTCAATATTCTGGGCCTCTCTGTTCTTGAAAAAATATCACAATGTGGTGCGTGTTCTTTTTAAATCCCACCTGCATTGTTAGCACCTTTAATTTTTTTCAAGCTCTTTACATACCTTATATGCCAAGTCAGCAAATTTTCTTGGCCAGGTTGCTAGTAGAATCCCCCTGCCATGCCCCAAAGACATTATTTTTCTTTCTAAGCAACACCATTCCCAAGTTTGATCTTTCTAGATTGCATGTTTAGAAACAGATCAGCTTGTTATATATAAGGGGTTGGAGGTTGATTTCTCTTAAGGAGAGTTCCAAAAACTGAAGAACTTACTCTGGCTTAAAGAACCAAGTGTGGTCAACCAAATGCCTCTTAAAGCAAATTAGGTACCATCTGCTTCCCAAGACTTTGGGAGTGGAGACCTGCTGCTTAGAAACCTTGTTTGAATTAGTATTACAACAAGCCAGTGGCCTGTGGTTTGATTAATTACTCATGACTTGTTACATAAAAGTACTCTTTCCTTAGTGTATTCTTTGGATAATTAGATGTCATGTATTTGTTATTTTAGAGTCAACTTCATTTTCTTTCTGTAAGTAGCAAATTTAATATTGTTCACTTCAGTTGATCATTTATTGAGCACCTACCATATGCTAAGCACTGTTCAAGGCACTTTGAATTGTTGGGTAGAAAAAGTAGAACCAAACTTCTACTTTCTCTTCCCCACAATCCAAAATGTTATAAACACTGACTCGTTTCTTTGTGGGTAAAGAGCATGTCTTGTTGTTCTTACATTGAACACCTAGTATAGGACCTCACCCATAGAAAAATCTTTGTTTAGAGTAAAGTGAATGATCTCTTCTTTCATCTGCTTTCATGAAGGTGACTCTTAGCAGCCTTGAACCACAGAAAGGGAAATTATATTTCTGTTTAGGATGGCAAAAATTAAAAATGTATTTTTGACTTGGCACATATTCTCTTTTGTTTTGGGCTCCCATAGTGATTTGCAACTCTCCAATAGCAACATCACTTTTCTTCCATTTGTGGCTACGTAGTCCTTCATGTCAGGGACCATGTCCAATTTCTCTCTTTCCTTACTATGACAGACACAATACTCTGCACATAGGTACTTACTCAATATTTGTTGAATTGAATTAATCATAGGCTGCCTCATTTCCCTCTCAGAAGGTAGAGACCACATCTTGGTCATTTCTATTTCTATCGTATCTATAGTATATTATGATGTATATTTTGTACTTAATATATGATCAGTAAATGCTTATGGACTTCAAATCTCCTCATTCCCGTGGTTGGATTTTTTTGTACTACCATTTTGCTTTTTCATATCAAGATGCCCAAAACTGTGACTCAAGGAATGAGTGCCTTTGCTGACTGACTGACTGACTGACTGGCTTATCTAATGAGTAAATAATAATAATCAAGTACATATATAAAGTGCATTCTCATATAGCCACCAAATGTCCCCCTCTCACATGCCACGTTAGGAAACAGGGTCCAGAAAAGAAAGAGCTTGTCTAAGGTCACGTTAAGAGATTGTGCCAAAGCTAGGACTAGAATCCAGATTTCATTACCTCCAGCCCAGATTTTCTCCTTCCTAATATTAGTTCTCCCTCCTTTTCTTTACATCCCCACTGCTGCCATCTAAGATCAGGCCCTATCCCTCCTACCTGGACTGCTGCCATTGCCTCCTAACTGTTCTCTATGCTCCCAGCCTCAACACCTCCAGTCCATCCTCCACATGGTTGCCAAGGTGATCTTCTAAAGTGCAAATCAGATCATGTTCACTCTGCTGTTTAAAGTCTTACAGAGGCTCCCATGGCCTATGGGATGGAGTCCCCTGAACCACATGACAGAGAATGATCCACCCCCTGACTCCCAGGCCTGTCTCTTATTTCTCTCCTCAGAGTCTGTTTTCCAGCTGGGTTCAAATGTCTACAGTGACCATAACCTTCAGGTTGTTTCACACCACAGTGGAGCCTGTCCCCATTCCTCGTGTGCTCTCTGCCCGGACCATCAACCTCTTCTCCTTGGTTAATAGCTTCTTAGGTCTTATAAGTAGACAGATAGGGGATTATTATTATTATTATTTTTGAGACGGAGTCTCACTCTGTCACCCAGGCTGGAGTGCAATGGCATCATCTCGGCTCACTGCAACCTCCACCTCCTAGGTTTAAGTGATTCTCCTGCCTCAGCCTCTCAAGTAGCTGGAATTACAGGCACCCACCACCATGCCCAGCTAATTTTGGTATTTTTAGTAGAGACGGGGTTTCAACATCTTAGTCAGACAGGTCTCGAACTCCTGATCTCAGGTGATCCACCCACCTCGGCATCCCAAAGTGCTGAGATTAGAGGCGTGAGCCACTGCAGCTGGGACTCTTTTACTGAATCACAAACTCTATCCTCTTTCCCTCCCCACACATACCTTCTCCCTCATTAGAGGTGATCGCTAAGCATCTCATATATTTTCTACTGTCTTAATAGTGGTAACACGTCTTTCGCTTTCACTTAGTTTGTGAATCCTCGGAGTTCTGTGAACATCTTAAGGGCAGGGGCTGGGCTAGTCATGTTTGTATTCCCAGAACCTGGCACTAGGTCAGGCATATAATAGATGCTCCATTACACTGCTGCTGACTCTCTGGAATAAATATAGCTTCCATAACCCTTCACAGTGAATTAACTCAACTTATGGTTTTCTTTAAATTAAGCCTCACATGGAATGATAGTTGAATTATGTAAGACCTAAAGGAAAGAGAATGTATTTAAAGAAAACCAGCACTTGAAAATGCCTTACTTTTATAGGTGGTGAACAAATATTTCATAGCAACCATGGGATAATGTATCAGCATATTGTTAATGCAAAGTAGACAGGGAGCCACTGAATGTGTTTCTGCAGCTCTTTGCCACTGCCTCCCCACTGCTTCTCTCTTTAGCCCCCAGTTTACTGAAAGAAGTCAGTGTGTTACCTATTCGGTGAAGAGAACTTGTGCCACATTCCGATCTTTCATCATGGAGTAGATTTTCAGCTACATTTCCAGCTCAGTTGTTAAACTCATTCCTGCCTGATTTGCCAGTTGCGGAAGTGTTCATTTGTTTATTTATTTATGATGCGAGTCCCTTGGGTTCAAAAATCTCTTCAAAATGCTACTGCTCCATCTGGTTTAAATAGAGCATACTAAGAAGAAATGAGAGAAACAATGGGACCGTGAGGTTGAAGGAAAAAAGGAACAGTCTGGCAAACAGGAAGCAGAAGGAAATTAAGATTCTTTTTTCTTTCTTTATGACTTTGTGCTGGGGGGAGGGAAGCTATTTTCAGCAAGAAGACATGGTTGCTATCTGGAAGTTCACATTTCTATCTGCAATGATCTGATATTCAAAATCTGTGAGGTCTGAGTCCATGAATGACTATGAATCATGTTCAGGCAGGCTAGTCTCCAGGGCCTGGGACAATGGCCTTTGTTCTTCCCTTTTCTTATCTGTTTCATTATTCTCTTGGGCATTTAATATGCTGAACACAGGCAGCCTTGTAGGATGTTCTTTCTATTCAAGGATAGGCATTTTGGCTTTGGACATTCTAGATTCTCCAGCAGAAGAGCCATTTACCTTGCTAATGCTTTTCGTTTGTTTGAAGTCCTTGAAGGGCATGGTGGTGAGAAATGTAGTCTTTTGTCATCCCTCAATTCCTAGAGTCCCAGCTCTGTTGTTTACTACCTGTGTCATCCTGGGGACACTGCTTTGCTTAACCTCTGAGCCTCAGTTTCAATAGCTCTTAAGTGGGGCCAATAATAATACTTATGTATTAAACTTGTCAAGAAGATTAAACAAGCTATGTAAGAAGGTTTCACAGTAAACACTCAGGAATCAATAGCTATTTTTATAAGATCTGCCTGTACTTCACTTTACATGACCATTGGGTTTTACAGCACTCCTCTGTGAGAAAGATACAGAAGGCGTTTATGGCCCAATTTGACACAATTGCACAAGGAAGGGACTCACAAACCCGAGAAACCCTGCTCCCAGTGATTGGTCCCTTTCCGATCTGTCACCTTTGGCTTGTGGTTGCATATCCTCTGTTCACCTTTTCTAAAGAATGACTCAGAGCTTTTCCTTCTGACAGCAAACCCTCTGAAAGAGAGACAATAGCAATCAAATACTTTGGCATTATTCACCCGGAGAGCTAAAAGCTGTCTCTGCCTTCCACATTTAGAGTGTAGGATACTGCTTTAAAAAGCACTAAGCAAGGACAAAATAATGTGATTGGGTCACATCTTTAATTTGTATTACTTTCCCTTTTATCAAAAGGGAAGAGGACAGGGTACAGTGTCCTCCACAAAGGAGGGCAGGAGTGAAGGGTGGAGCAGCAGGCACAGAGCTGCCTTCGCCGTTTCCACACCCTACTACTGTGCACGGTTTGATTGCATGTTACCTGCTGTTCATTTGGCCCTTCCTGAAGGGACTGGAGGGCAAAACAAGGACTCTGCTTCCCCAAAGTTGGGGAAGGTCATTAGAAGCTGCATACTACACTCAAACTGTCCAGTGACTATTCAACAGTACTAAAATAATGCTCAAATTCACCAGACAACTTATCCTGTGTGCACTCATGCCCCCAGACCCAGCATGGTCAGCCAATCTACAGTGAATTTATTTCAGTCATATGACAAGGGCTGACACTTCTCCTCAATTTGGTACTGTAAAAGCTAACAATTGCATGTTAATTATAATAATACCAGTACCTGTTATAATCAAAACTCAAAGTAAATAAAGGTTTAAACAATTAGAAGCGTATTTACTTTCTCAGAAAGCTTTAAGCTGGTCTTCTTGGCTAATGGGCAATTCTCCCCTGGTCAGTGATTCAGGAACTTTAGCTTTTCCACACTATGGCTCCTTCATCTTCAACATGTAGCTCTGAAGCCAAGTGATTCATTGCATCAAGCTAGTAGAAGGGAAACAACATGAAGGCTTGTGAGAGGAATATTTTTATGGGCCAGGCTTGTTCCCTTACGTTGGCCAGAACTCACATTCCCTTGGCCCGGACTCAGACACATGGCCACACCTAATTTTTAGGGTAGAGTCTAGTTTTGTGCTCTGGGAGAAGAGGAAATGAGTTTAGCTTACCAGATAGTCTCTGCCTCAAAACAATAATGACAAAAATTAACATTTATAAAGCATTTATTTTGTGCCAGGCACTGTGCTAAGCCCTTTACCTACATCATTTTAAAATTTATATACCATATTATTCACTTGTTTAAAGTATACAATTCAGTGGGTTTTAGTATATTCACAGAGTTGTACAACCATCACCACAATCAATTTTAGAGCATTTTCATCATCTCCAAAAGAAACCCCATAACTATTAGCAACTCCTCATTTCCTCCCACCCCCTACCTCCAGCCCTAGGCACCATCAATCTATTTTCCATTCATATGGATTTGCCTATTCTAGGCATTTCATATAAACAGAAGACCTACATTCTTTTATATAACCTTTACCATGATCCTAAAAGTTAGGCATGTTATTACTTCCATTTTACAGATAATTTTACAGAGAATCAAGCTGTTTAAATGATTTGCCAATAACTTTAAGCCCTGCTCATCATTGAACTCCATTATGCTATACTGCATCCCAATTATAAAGAATAATCATGCCATGATTTGTGGCAGGGAAGGGGTGTTTGTTTGCTTATCTTTTAATGACTATTATGGCAACAAACTGACGTCTTTATAACAGGCTCCTTTACCGAAATGACAGGTACTCAGGTGTCAGAAAGCTTCAGGTTTGAAGCTCAGATCTACCACTTGCTGGATATATACAAAATATACACTGCTTAGTTCCTCTTGAGTCCCAGCATCTTTAATCTCTAAAATGGGAATAACAAATTCCTGTTTGCTGGGAGGAGTCAAAAGGAGATTAACATATATGAAAGCTCTTCTCACAACTTTACATAGTCCATGTCCTGCCAGTGTAGTTGTCCTTGCTTAGAAGTGAAGTTATAGCTATAATTGGGCAGCCACAGAAATTATGTTCACATGTCTGGGTCTTCTGGATACCATCCAGGAAAAAATTATTGTAACTTGCACTTTTCGGTATCCACATTACAACCCAGGAGTGGCCAAGACCCTGGGAGAATCTGCTACAATGAGAATGAGAAAAAAGGGAACATATTCTCCAGGACAGAAAAGCATATGCAGAGTATCTTCTATCGGCTTCTGATCTCCACTGGGCAGAGCAGCGTGTTACAGGCACCTAGAAAGAACCAGCTGAGCCAGTGTAAGTTTGAAGTTCCTTGGGAAAGGAGATAAGCTGGCTGAGTTTCTGTAGGCAAAGAGCCAGTAATGAGGTTTCCAGCATTCCATCACATGTCCTTTTCATCACTTTCAGCTCAGCCAGAGACAGCAGAGCCTCATACGCAGGGGCCAAGTGTGTACTTGAGAGACCTGAAGAGGTAGAATGAAAAGTATTGTGAATGAATGAATTGTACTTTTGTTCCATTGACCTGTTCCCCACCCTACCCTGTCCTTAGCAATAAATATATTAAAAGCTAGATAGGAGAGTACAGAGAAGACAGTGGAGCCAGAGGGGAAGTTATATTACATGTGACTAGTTAAGGTACATAGCCAGAAAAGACCAAAAGAGAAAACAGTCCTGAACTCTAGGTGAAATCAAGTGCATATTTCAGCCTTAAAAAATTATCCTAAAAACCTCTGATTCTGCCATTTCCTAAGTGCATGGACAAGTGACAACCTCTCTGAACCTACGTTTCCAGATAGGATTGTTACTGGAACCATGACTTATAGCCATGCAAGCTGCAACGTGCACATGTCCAGTAGACTCCAATTATATACACAAGGGGCCAGCAAACTTGTTTTGTCAGGGGCCAGATACCAAGCATTTTATATTTTATAGGTCATACAATCTTTACTGAAATAGTCAACTCTGCCATTGTAGTGCAAAAGCAGCCATAGACAATACATAAATACATAAATGGATGTGGCTCTGATTCAATAAAACTATTTATGGTCAAGAAATTCATGAAATTTGAATTTCATGTGATTTTCATATAAAAGTTTCTTTTCCGATTTTTCTTTCAACAAACTGAAAATGTGAAAAGCATTTTTAGCTTATAGACTATATAAAAATGGACGGTGGGACAGATTTGCCCACAGGCCATGGTTTGCAGACACCCCCCATCCCCACCCACAGCATGGACCAAAATGTTTGATACCCTCTACAGAGGTGCAGTATGGCATCCAGATTATTGTAAAGAGCAAATAAGTACTTGTAAAGGCATTAATGTAGTGCCTGCCCCTTATAAGTGTTCAGCAAATGGTTATTATTACAATTAGCTCTTTCAAAAATAATGAATATTAACTCTGTATTTGCCACTGACCTTTGTGGGGGAAAGCCATTATGTTTTGGTTGTTTAACATTTCTACTATATTAAACTTGTACTGTAATTAAAATATATATTAAAAATAAAAACTAAAAAACTGGTTTGGACAGATAGTGGCACTAGTAGGCCACAGAGTTTTTGGGTTTTTTCTAATGTCCTGGTGTTGCTTCTTCAATTCCTAGATATTTCTTTAGTACTTGGTCTGTGCTTCTGGGTGCTCCATAAATGAATGACACTAAGTCTTTTCTCTCTAGGAGATCTTGGTATTCTTCAAAGTGATTATACACACCCCAGTGGTAGCCAAAACCTTCTCTTTTTATTAATTTTTCATCACAGCCTTTAAATTTCTGTTTTGTTATATGTTTTATAGTGTGCCACACTGTGCCACAGTAATATGGTTATACAATAATTTATAAATATGTAAATATTAAGATAATGGGTGAGTACGCAAAATGATTTTAAACGATGGTGTCAGCAAGCAAAGTTTTGAAACCACTGGTTTAGGAAGTAAACAGATAAATATATCCCAATGGGAAACCAGAGTTGGCATGAGTGATGAAGGCTCTTATTTACAATGACACAAGTGTTTTCAGGACATGAACTGACATTTAGTCTGGTGTCTTATTTTGACATTTAATGTAAGTACATTGTGTGAGAAACAAGATAGTTTACATTTTTTTTTATTTCATAAGAACACAACAGCTGTATGAACCAGATAATATTATCCTCATTTTATAGATGAGGAACCAAGGTTTAATTCGGAGAAGTTAAGCAACTTGTAAAGGTCAGCTTGAATGAATCAGGACAGTCTAACTATAAAGCATGACATTTTCCACTTTAGCCTTCATTGCATTGAAGAAGTTCATTAAAAAAAAAATGATTAGTCTCTGGTATTCCTACTCTCAAGTTAGTCTTTTTTCCATCACATGTACTTATGTTATTAAGTGCTAAATGGATAAAATTTCACTCTTGCAGAGTTCCGTGGTTAACCCCCTACCATCTCTTTGCATATGCTTCCTACTGTGATTGGAGCACTTGTTGTTTGGATATCTCGATATCTCCTACTCATCCATTAAGACCCAGCTTAAGGCTCATCCCCTCCTTCCAGAAGCCTTCATGACCTCAGTCCCCAGACTGAGTTATTAGATGCCATTCCTCTCAGCCTCTATAGCACCTTAATGAAAGTCCTTATAAAAATATACTATGCAGAGCTTTGGGGTCGTCCCTGGTCGTGTCTTGGTTCCTGAACCTCACGACCCGGCGACGGCGACGTCTCTTTTGACTAAAAGACAGTGTCCAGTGCTCCAGCCTAGAGGTCTAAGGGGACTGCCACCCACGCCACCACCATGCCCAACTTCTCTGGCAATTGGA
Organism: Macaca thibetana thibetana; assembly: GCF_024542745.1. Lineage (NCBI taxonomy): Eukaryota > Metazoa > Chordata > Mammalia > Primates > Cercopithecidae > Macaca > Macaca thibetana. The sequence continues at coordinate 75,482,784 of NC_065591.1, read as the reverse complement.
AAATCATTCGATCAGAAAACTTCAAGGATTTGCTCAAAGTGCTGGGGGTGAATGTGATGCTGAGGAAGACTGCTGTGGCTGCAGCGTCCAAGCCAGTAGTGGAGATCAAACAGGAGGGAGACACTTTCTACATCAAAACCTCCACCACCGTGTGCACCACAGAGATTAACTTCAAGGTTGGGGAGGAGTTAGAGGAGCAGACTATGGATGGGAGGCCCTGTAAGAGCCTGGTGAAAAGGGAGAGTGAGAATAAAATGTTCTGTGAGCAGAAGCTCCTGAAGGGAGAGGGCCCCAAGACCTCATGGACCAGAGAACTGACCAATGATAGGGAGCTGATCCTGACCATGAGGGCAGATGATGTTGTGTGCACCAGGGTCTACGTCCGAGAGTGAGTGGCTATGGGTAGAACAGCGTCCGGAGCCCACCACTGGCCAGGCTCACTGCCCTGCTTCACTGCCCACTCCCTCCCACTCCCTTCTAGAATAGTGCTCCCCTTACCCCAGTCACTTCTAGGGGTCACTGGGATGCCTCTTGCAGGGTCTTGCTTTCTTTGACCTCTTCTCTCCTCCCACACACCAACAAAGAGGAATGGCTTGCAAGAGCCCAGATCACCCATTCCGGTTCACTCCCTGCCTCCCCAAGTCAGCAGTCCTAGCCCCAAACCGGGCCAAAGCAGGGTCTCTCTAAAGGGGACCTGAGGGCCTGAGCAGGAAAGACTGGCCCTCTGGCTTCTACACTTTGTCCCTGTAGCCTATACAGTTTAGAATATTTATTTGTTAATTTTATTAAAATGTTTTTAAAAATATATGCTATGCAACTGTGTAGTTAGCTATTATCTATTAAATTTATTACTCCCTGGACTGAGAGCCTAAGGAGAGGGAGAATATGACCTTGATTACATTGTTCTTCTGGCATTCATATAATGTAGGCATACATTCAATAATGTAGTGCCTGGGACATCGTAAGCCCTCCATATGTACTCACAGACTGAGGGAATCTCTTCTTTACTGATTTGAAGTCTGAGATAACTTTGGCAAAGGGATAGATTGAAATGGTCTTAACTAAGGTTTCTCAGGATAGGACTAATTGGTGGTCCCCAAATTAGATTATAGGGGATCAGATAATGGATACTCAAAGAAGGCAAACTCTTATATGTATGAACGCTTTGTCCTTCTGAGTTTTCTCAGAAATTGAAGAAGGTACACACACTCATACCAATCAAATTTATATTAATGATGTATATGACATCAATATATATTAATTTCTATATATACTTATGTTTATATGTTTGCACCCATACTCTTGAACATGAATTCATAAAAATAGACTGCCACAATTTCTATAAACTGTCATGGATCACTGAATGTTCAACAAGAGGGTGAAGTTTATTAACACTCTCCAGACTGGCCCATCTTGCAAAGTCATCCAGTTGCTGTAAATCTCCTTTAGTCCTAAAGTCGTTTCCCTTCTGGATGCATAAATCTACTTCTTTCTTTGAAGGGAACTAGCATTTACTGAAAGATTTTATGGTGTTCTAGATACTTAACAGAAGTGATCTTATTTAATCCTCAGACATTTGTATAAGCCCACAAATCCTGAACCCAAAAGAAAATGGATCAAGTCAAAAGCAACTCGAGAATTTTACTGAAAACTAGGAAATCTATCCTAAAAAGGAAGGGGACAAGACTAAGGAAATTTCTGAATTAATGAATATTGTTAAATTCAAACAAATTCGTTGCATGGGATTATATCAGATTAATTTCATGGTAATTAATTGAGATTGTGACCATTAACACGGACACTGTTCATGAGCAGGGACCTCTACAATTGATTGAGAGCAAAGCTTCTTCTCTCTACCAAGTGTGTCACTGTTTGTGAAGAGCTTCCTTTTTTTTTTTCTTTGAGACAGGGCCTTGCTCTGTCATCCAGGCAACACAAGTGCAGTGACGTGATCATACCTTGCTGCAGTGTCAGTGTGGCTCTCCTAGGGTCAAGTGATCCTCCTCCCTCAACCTGCTGAGTAGCTGGGACTTCAGATGTATGCCATCATGACCAGCTGATATTTCCTGTTTGTTTGTTTGTTTTAGTATAGATGGGGCCTCACGGTGTTGCCCAGGCTGAGGACTTGTTTCATAAAGGGGACAGCATTGGAACATTTGTTTTCAGACTTTTATGTTTCATAAACCAGAAACATTTCAGAACAAACTTCTATAGGCCACAGAATTGCCACCTTTTTATGTTGTCAATAAAATGCAAGACATTAAAAAACAAAACAAAAATTACTGGGTATATACCCAAAGGATTATAAATTATGCTGCTATAAAGACACATGCACACGTATGTTTATTGCAGCACTATTCACAATAGCAAAGACTTGGAATCAACCCAAATGTCCATCAGTGACAGATTGGATTAAGAAAATGTGGCACATATACACCATGGAATACTATGCAGCCATCAAAAAGGATGAGTTTGTGTCCTTTGTAGGGACATGGATGCAGCTGGAAACCATCATTCTTAGCAAACTATCACAAGAACAGAAAACCAAACACCGCATGTTCTCACTCATAGGTGGGAACTGAACAATGAGATCACTTGGACTCAGGAAGGGGAACATCACACACTGGGGCCTATCATGGGGAGGGGGGAGAGGGGAGGGATTGCATTGGGAGTTATACCTGATGTAAAGGACGAGTTGATGGGTGCAGCACACCAACATGGCACAAGTATACATATGTAACAAACCTGCACGTTATGCACATGTACCCTACAACTTAAAGTATAATAATAATAAATAAATTTTTAAAAAAAATTTTTTTTAAAAAAAACAAAACAAAACAAAAATTTATGAAAAAACAATCCAACTACTATTTATTCTCACCATCGTTTCAGAAGTAAAAAGAACAATACCAAAACAATAGGAAGAAAAAATAAATAGCAGGAAGGCAATAATTCTATAATAAAAGAAGGCCATTTTAGCTCGATGAAAACTCACTGCATCCTACTTACTTTTCTCATTCTGCTCTGGACCAACAAGGGCCAGGGACCAGTGTCTAAGAACCACCGCCACTGTGCATAGACTTTGAAGCCATACAGATCTGGGATTAAAGCTCAGCCCTACCAGTTTCTAGCTGTGAAACCTGAGGCAGGTTACTCAACTTTTTTCAGCTGCGATTTCCTCATGTACTAAATGAGGATAATATCTGACTGACTATATTCATTTATATTCATTTCCCAAGGCTGCTGTAACAAAGTACCGTAAACTGGGTGGCTTAGAACAAGAGAAATGTATTGTTTCAACATTCTGGAGACCAGAAGTCTGAAATCAAGGTGTTATTTTGGCCATTCTTCCTGCGAAGGCACTAGGGAAATATCTGGTCTTGGACTCTTCTCTGCCTTCTGGTAGTTTCTTGGTTTGTGGCAGCATAACTCCCATCTCCACAAGACATTCTCCCTGTGTGCACCTCTGTGCTCAAATTTCCTTTTTATGAGGACATCAGCCATATTGAACTAGATTGAAGTAGTGTCCCACCATATTCTAGTGTGACCTCATCTTAAGTAATATCATCTGCAACAATTCTATTTCCAAATAAGGTCACATTCTGAGGTACTGGGGGCAAGGACTTCAACACATGAATTTTGGGGTAACACATTTCCACCCATAACATTGACCAACCTCTGGAATTGAGGATAGGCTGAATATATTAGAAAGTACCAATAAAACATCAGAAAGAAAAATAAGAGAGGGTTGTTTGTTTTTAAAAAAAATTTATAATTGAGAAATTTATAATATAGGGACAGTAAGAAATTTGTGTAAGGATATAGGACCAAGAAGTAGTGAAGATAAGACTTCAAATACATTCATTTAATAAACACGTATTACATATAACATTCATTTAATGTGTACATATTATTTGGCAAGCCCTGTTCTGGTGCTGGAGATTCAACCAAGGACAAAAAAGACAAGGAACCTGGCCTCATGGAGCTTACATTCTAGTTGGGGAGAGGAGCAAAAATAAATAAATTAACAAATAAATATACCATATTTCATATATATATTTAATATATAATATTTAGTATATAATGTTTAAGCAGAGATAAGTGCTATAAATTTTTTAGAAGTCTAATAAGAGGGAGAGATAAATGGAGGAATGGAGGATGCTGTTCTATACAGGATGTCAAAGAAATCTTCTCCTCCAAGGAGACACTTGAGCAGATGGAATATTGGTTGCAGTGAAAGGAGCAAATTCCAAGTGAAAGGGGAGCTGCTGAAGGGAGCTGAGCAAGGAGTGTTGGTGTCTGAATTTTGTTTTAAAAACATGGCTGGCTGCTTTGTGGAGGAAGGGTGGCAGCAAGGCAAGAATGGAACCAAAGAAACCAGTGAAGAGGTGGTTTCAGAAATCCATGTGAGAAATGATAGTGGTATAGATTAGGGATTTGAGGGTGGAGATGAAAAAAAGACTGAGGGTACATTTTGAAGACAGAATTGACAGGATTTGATGATGAATAAGGCATAGGGTGTAAGTTAAAAAGCAGAGTCAAGAATGACTACCAGATTTTTGGCCAGAGCAACTAGGTCAATGATTGTGCCGTTTATTTAAATGATGCATACTGGGAGTAGAGCAGATTCAGGAGAGGAAACCAAGAGTTTAGTTTTGAGCATTTTAAATATGAGAAGCCTATTATTAAGCAATCAAGTAGCGATGCTTAGATGTGGTATGCAGCTGAATATAAGAGTCTGGAGCATAGAGCACAGATTGAGACTGGAGATCTACATGTGGTAGCCTTTGATCTACAGATGGCATTTGAGTCTTGATACTGGACTGCTAGCCTTGGGAGTGAGTATAAAAAAGAAGTCTAATGACGAACTTGGGGACACTCAAATTTAGAATATCAGAAAGCAGAGAAGGGCCTAGCAAAGGAGACTTAGAAGGATAGATTAGTGAGGTAGGAGAAAAACCAAGGAGGTCTTGGAAACCAAACAGAGACAATGATTAATTCAGGGAAATTGTAATTGATTCTGCCAAATGCTGGGAGAGGTTGAATAAACTGAAGACTGTGCACTGGATATTGATTTTGTGGGTGACAATGTTTTCATTTACCTTGATAAGAACAATTTTAGTGGGAAGCCTGATTGAAGTCAGTAAAGGAGAGAATGGGATGTGAGGAAGTGAAAACAGACACTAGTGTTTTATGTTATCTGTTGCCACAAATGCTTAGAAGCAGTGGATGTGATAGTTAAGAGAACAGGTGCTATAGTCTTAGACCTCAGCTATTATTCCTACTGTGCCATCTGTTAGTAAGTCACCTAACCTTTCTAGCCAGAGTCCTCACCTATACTGTAGAGATAATAGTACAGACCATTTCAAAAAGTTGTTGTCAAGGTTAAATGAGAAATGTGCCTAAAGTTTTGTATATTGTCAGCCCATAATAAGTGTTCAATAAATATTAGCACCATCACTAATTTAAGCAAAATATTGGTATAGCTTCAAGACTCTACATAGTTCATTATGTCTGAGAGTAATTGTTGGTTGAGGTGGTAATTATGAAAGAATGTGTATAAAACTATGATTATCTGTGACAGGGGAGTAGAGAAATGCTGCAATATAAGAGTTATAATGACTCATATATATTAATTTTTCATGGAATGATGGTGGAATAGCCAGGTAGCAGGGGGAACTGGACAGGGAAGAAATGGCTCCTGAGGGTATTTTGGAGGGTAAATGTAGGTAGAAGGCACAGAGAAGACTTGGAGACTAGACCAAGCCATTTCAGATAATATGTGGATAACCCACTTTAGATGTACAGGAAGTAACCATTGATCTTGTAGCAGTAGTTATCACTTGTTCTTTGTTTACATCTGGCTTTTCTTACCAGTTTAGAAGAACATGTCTTCCTCCATCCCTTAGCTCCAATTATATTTCTTACCTCTGCTCCTATAGTACCTACTATTAAGTATGGTCAGGAAAGAGGGCATCTCATCCATGCATATTCCAGACCCTCTAGTAAGATGCTCAGAGGAAAAACTAAACAAGGAGAGAACAGACTATATGTGAGCAAATTAAGTTGGCCACAGAGTTATTTTCTGGAAACATGGAGCTAAGAAAATCTCTCATGTCTAAACCTGCATATCCTGCAACATGACAGCATCGCCTTGTCTCACAGAGGGTTACTTCTGATGTCTCTCAAGGAATGCTGACTGCATACCTTGAAGATAGCAGTTTTTGATAGGGAGGAGCTCATCTGATAGAGACCTCACCAGTGGCCGAATACTAGGCTATACTGACTTACAGTAGGAGTTAGCAGTGGAACGTTCAAGACAGAAATACCTGTCTTCCTGCTTGGCACACTGTGACTTAGTGGCTGTAAGTGTATGGTTACATGCAAAAGTTCATTGTTTTCATGGGTTTTGTGGTGGGAGCTTGTTTGAAAAGGGTAAGAGAAGCCAAGATGGTCTCACAGTGGATAGCAGACATGTTGTAAATTTGCTTTCTTGGGCTGACGAGTTTATTTGAGTAATGGTGGAAGTAAAGCAGAGAGAAGCTAGCGAGCTGGGCCGGCAGCCCAGCACAGAGCCCTGGGCCCTTCATTCTCTGATAGAAAGCCCATCTCTGGTAGAGAGATATTAGGTCTCTTTAGGACTTTTCCCCCTTCACTGGCTGGCAGGTTAGAAGACTCCTTAGCACAGTAAAATTCACATCTTAAAAGGTAGTTTAGGGAGAAGGTGTGGCGGAAATTCATTTTGTCAAAGGAAATACGGTAGGAATGAGAACCATTTGGGGGTACACATTATAAACTAGGCATTGTATTATTTTCTTGATATTCTCCATTTAGTCTTGTGATGTAGGTTTTAATATACCCATTTTACAGATAAAACAATCCATGTTATAGTAAATTAGTGGCAAAGACAGTTAAACACAATTCTGTTGAATTCCAAAACTTATTATCTTTTTATCCTTTCTACTAAAGGCCATATTAAATCAATCTGCTCTCATTGTTCATCTGCCTCTAGCAGTTTAGTGTAAAACACTGCTTGGGGCCAGATAATATATGAGTCTGGGCTGTGAAACTAAGTTGCCTGGAGTCCATTAGAGCTCTGCCACTTAACAGATGTATGATCCTACGTGGATTAGTTAACCTCCCTGAATCTCAGCTTCTTTCTGAGATACGTTGCTCATGATAGTACTTACCTCACAGGGACATTTTGAAGATTAAGTGAGTCAATACATGCTAAGCATTTAGAATACTACATGGCACCTAAAATGTGTTCAATAGTTATTAGCTATTATTATCCAAAACATGTTTTCCAGTGCTGTTATTCAATGAACCTAAAAAGGTTATACTGACCTTTTCAGGGAGGAAACAAAAAGCTCAGGCACTGCTCTCCATGAAGCCAGCCCGTTAATGATTTTTGGTCAACAGTACTGTTTATGATTTCCAGTCTTCTCATTTGCTGGGCTTTCGTGCTCCAGAGGCAGCATGGTAGAATAGAAAGGCACTGTACTTTGCCATCAGAAGACCTGGGTTTGGGTTCAAGCTCAAATCACACTTTGTGTGACCTGGGCAAGTCACTTTATCTTTCTTGCCAGGGGTTCCTTATCTGCACAGTAAGGAGGTTGGACTCCCTAATCTCTAGGACTCCTTGTATTCCCTAAATTCAGTGAATACCAAACAAAGTCACTTAGCCTCTCTGATCTCTGGTGCTCATCTGTACTGTAGCACTCCTGATACCTTCTTTAGTCACTGAGAGAGGCAGTGAGAGTGAAAGTATTTGGTAGACTGTGACAGGCTATGCAAATGTAGGAGTTGATCCTTACTATTATGAGCATTAACCCTGAGTAATACGCCTTGCTGTATGTGCATTGGTGCAGGGGCTTTTTCCACATTTTGTTGTCTTTGCCTACCCCTCACTGAGTTGGGTGGATCCACCTTAACAAGGTGTAGGGGAACACAAGCAGAGGATGGGGGTGCAGTACTGATGGTGGGAAAGCATCTTATTGGTTAATAGTGGTACATCCCAAACACCAATTACTGTCACTGCTTCTAAGGCTGATGTATTTATCAGGATGAGTTACAAGGAAATATATGTACCCAGTGAGCGAGAATGCTGCATGGTCACCCCCTGTGATGTAAAATATGAGAATCTAGGAGGGGCTGTTTTATAATTCATCAGGTTCCGCTAGTGAGTTCTGTCGGAGTCTTAGTTATAAAGGCAAGTGTGAACCGGACAGCAGACAGGAGAACCTGGCACCAAGGAGACGGAGAAGCTGCCTTTGGTGCCTCCTGCCTCCTCCCTGCTTTGTTCCAATAATTTTGTGCTCGGTAAGTTCCCTGGCTTTGCAGCTAATCGTTGTTGTTGAATAAGCTTGGCAAACCTACCCGTAGTTTGGAATATGCACTTGCTGTCAGAAGTGTGTGTCAGTGCTTGGGCTCCTGACAAATTCCACAATTTCCTTTTAACGAGCAAAATAGCTTAAAAGATGAAAGAAAACCCGATGAATCAATTATTCACCTTGATCCTTGGAAGGCTGCTTTCTTTGGTTGCTAAAGTTTCTCAGGTTTCATTCTATCAGTTTCATTTGTTGGGTGAGCTTTGAAAAGAACAAGTCTCTTTGTCACGAAATTGTTTTTCTTAGCTGCCAAAAGGAGGTATGTACAGGGTGGTTTGTCCATCCCCACCCCCCTAATTCACTCTCCTCAGCAATCGGCAAATCTTAAAACAGACCGTTTGCCTGGTAACCGGCTCCAACCGAGCTGAACCTGTGCAAGGCAAGATTCAAATTGCAATCTTTTGTGTGAACAGAACTGAGGGGCTGTGAATAATTGGCATTGTGGCGATTATTGTGAAACTCAGTATGGTGGTAGTCCTGCGTTTTGCCGGGATGGGATCAGAATCCAATGGGATTTGCATTTGGCATGCCTGTTGATGATGTGGGAGAGGGAGTGAAAGAAAAGACTAGATCGTTATGGAAAGAGCTGTACGATGTACCCGCAGGACGGACAAATGCAGAAGGCATGACTGCTGTATTTGCATGACTTGTGGCTGGCTATTTTCTCTAGTTTCATTGTCACCATTAACATTTACCTGAAGCTGCATTTCTGTCTCATCTGGGTGTGCTGCGGGTCCTTGCTCCAGGTCCTAGCTTCAGGCAGGATGTGTACTAACTCCTGGTCAGCTAACTATAGGAAGTCATTTCCTCTTCAGAAGGAAAGAGAAGTGAACGCTGTACCTTCTTAGACTCTCTGCTGTGTTGTTTTGCCTCTGTCCAAATCTCATGGAAACCAACAGCTTGACGTACTTTTTTTGCAATAGCAGATTTAACTGTGGTGTCATATGGCATATTATATATGGAGAGGAGTAACAAGGACATTTTTTTCAAATGTTTCAAGTGTGTCTGGCTTGTTGACATTCGCTTTATTTCACTGGCAAGTAGCTACTGTCTTCTAAACCCATAACTGTTTGTCCAAAGTGTTTACCTGCACACTATTGTAATTTCTCTTTACATGTAGAATCTGTAGATTTAACAAATGTCCTCTTTAACCTCAAAGAAAGCAACTCATTTTAGCATCTCTTTGAAAAAAAAGTATGCATTTTTTTCGCCAAAGACTTAGCTTACTCTTTGCTTTATTTTTTGCATAAATATTTTGGTTATCGGCACCAGCACACTTCCAATGAAGTTATTTCTCCTTTCTTAGTATACTTTCTGAATATACCAAAAACTTGGCAGATTTAGAATATGGAATATATATTTTTTCAGGAACACTTTTTTTGTACATGCTTCTTTTGTCCATAAATAGCTTTTCCATATTTTCCATTTCTCTGAATAAGTTCTGCTTAAAGAGCAGAGGAGTGATGTATTATGGTTGGCACTTAGGGGTGTGTAACCTGAGACTTGGTTTCTAATCCACAAGCGGCTGCCCCACAAGGGGTCTGTAAAATGTCTTATGTTTGGCTCAAAGCTTATGGATAGAGCAATAATGATTAAGATAGGAAATTCAGCAAATCATCACAGATACAAATGAACATCTGTGTTTGATGCTCCAGCCAGCCCATGACATTTTGTAAAGCTTAGGTCACACAGCTGAAGGGTCCTAAAAGTGTTAATATATCTTAATGCCAAGAATAATGTAGTTGTATTTGTTGTAAAGTACCTTTGAGCTGTACTCTACATTAAATTTTTAAAAATTACATGCCAGACTCCATGGTTTATTTTACAGCAGTATCTGGGTTTTGATTCAGTGTGGTTTTATGGAAAAATAAACCTATGTACCAGTCTCAAAAACTGAACTTCTTCTCATTTGGCAGTGGTTTTTCCTTTTTCTCCACCAACCCATGATAAACTCTATTTATAGCAACAAAAGAAAATTTAATATGAGTTATCCCCAATTAAATTTACAGCAAGACAAATATAAACTGTGACAAGAACCCTCTTACAGGGCATATACACACAAAACCATGTCTCTCAAACCAGGATTAAAAGCTAAAGAGGCAAATGTTAATTTTGCCTACGTGATACATATAATTTCCTTTGAGAGTGTAGGGAAGGTGGCAAAAAGGACAGGTTTAAAAGTGCTGTTCAAAGACCTGGCTCAGCAAGGTGTAAATGGAAAGGGGAAGGGTTTTGTGTCCCCAACCAAGTATTATTGTCTGCACCTCACGCTCTTTCTCTGTAAAATGGAGGAGGGGAAAATTAGGAGAATTAACCAAATTGATGATATAGGTAAAGCCAATAGTATACTGTTTAGCACAAAGCAATGTCCAGTGAAAGGTAGTCATTGTTGTAAATTGTATTTTGTCAAATATATTAACTCATTTTGATAGATGTTGATTTTGAAAGAAATTTGCATGGTAAACAGGAAGATTATACAATTTTTCAAATTAACAAGATATACTTCTTATAACTAGATCATTTTGTGTTTTTGTTTTTATTTTGGAATCCTAGTAAAGACAGAGTTATTACCTTTCTGTTCACTTTTAACTAATTCCTAGAATAGTATCCAAAGTCCTTACATAATTATTTAAAGAATACATTTTATTTCCAATAGAGAACATGGAAATAAACTGATGCCAAATAACACATCATAGATTTGTACATTATTTGCCAAATAACAACTAGGCCATAATTCCAGCCCTGATGTTGTATTAAAATACCTGACAATACTAGTAAATATAGTTTATGATGTCCCAGGCACTATGCTAATGATTTTACATGCATTTTCTCATTTAACCTTCATCACTACCCTACCAGGTAGATCCTATTTTGCTTTCCATTATCAAATGAGGAACTGATAAAGAAAATTTTGTTTAAATATACTACTAATGTAAATTGGCATATAGCAGTGCTAGGATTTAAACCCACGCCTGTCTGATTTCAGGATCCACATGGTGACCAACATGTTGGAAGCATGCAATAGAGTTTGCCCAGCTCTTCACACTTCCATTTTGGGATCTTGGCCCCATATCTGCTTTGATTCCTCTCCTCATATGTTTAATCCCTCTCAGAGTTTAGGGAATATTTTAAAAATGAAGTTGGGGATTTCCTTGCTCCCACTTTTGGTCTATGCCAGTTAAGATCACATTCTCCTGAGCCATCTTTCCTATTCTTATCGAAGTATAAAATTTGGTATAAAAAATGAAACATAAAAAGGTCGTAAATCTACCAAATTCAAGGCAAGCTCTGAAAGTTACCCTAAATCAGTACCACCCTTTGAACTGAGCAAGTTTCCCTGTATCTCTGGCTTTAGAGAAGGCTGTAGGCCAAGAGGATGGGCTCTCTTAGATTTTGCTCTCTCCCCCTTCTGGATCATATTCAGGGTAAATAGGACTCAATAATTTTTTCCCCAAACATTCCTAAGCTCACTTTCAAGAGGTGTATGATGTGCCTCCCCAACCCCCTGCCCCCAAGTCTGAGGGGAAACCAAGAGTCTTCTGTTTGCATGAGGGTAGGAAATAGGGCAAGGGATGGATGCTGTTAATCATTGCTTGCACTGATGAGCTGAGATGTCCACACATCTGCATGAAAGGTCTTTTGTGGTGCAGGAAGAAACTATGAAAAAGAAGAAGGGCTAGCCCAGGACTGGGAGTCTCTGCTTATGTTCTTGTTCTGGGTCCCAAAAATATGAGTCAGCCTACCTTGAGTTGCAGAACATTTACTTATAATTCAGAGTAGTAAACTAAAATTCCAGTGGGTTGGTTTTCTGGGGATTTTGTATGCTTTTGCTTTTGACTTTTTTCCTCGATTAACCCAAAAGAAATCATTTGAAGAAGGAAATGGTCAAAACTGTGACGATCTCAGCTTCAAGGAAAGACATTGGCTTTTCTAGTTCAGAGGCATAGCCTTACTTTGGAAAACAATTTTAGGACTGGCTGGATTAAAACTGTCTGCCATGTGTCTTTTAGGGCACTTGGAAACAGTTGCTTGGAGAGACCCTAGCTAATTTCAGGTGTCCTTTCCTTATCTCTAGTTTTAAATCACAATTGTAACACTTAGGGCAGAGGACTAATAGAAGGCTGCCTGAATGATCCAAGTGGAACCCTGTCGCACAGGGGAGGTTCCCCCTGTAGGAAGAGTCAAATCAAAGCAGAGATGGCTATCAATGACTTTGTGTGGCCTTATGCCATTACTATAGCCCCTTCTGTTTAGTGCATCATTCTCCCAATAGTTCCTTTTCATCTTATGTCATGTTGGAGACAAAGACACTCCTAAGGAAAATTAACAGCCAGGAGTTCTAAGCAACAAATCTTTGTGATTATTAAGAACTTTGAGGTTTGGGGGATTTTGTTTTTGTTTTTTAATGAAATGAAAGCTATTATGCAATTAACATGAATGATTTTTTTCCTTTTATTTGTGTTTCTTTTAGTATTATTTTCACAAAGTAGTTTTCTAGGTGGGAAGACAGAATGCATTGTTGAAAGTATTCCCTACTATTAAACCTTGCATGTTTGCATTCCTTAGCTATAAAGCAAGTATAGCAATTCCTGTCTCACAGGACAGTTGGGAAGATGTAAATGAGATAACTTTATTTCCCAGTATTAGCTATGCTCTCATCCATATTAAAGTATCTGGCACAGTAAATACTTAATGCATAGTATGCCTACATTAAGTGTTCACCCAATCTGAAAATACAGTGGTTAAATTGATGACTCTGTGAAGACTAATGGGTGCCATATTTATTTTGCCTAGAAGAGTTGGTAGTAGAGATGGTGCAAAGAGATAACAAGCAAACAAAAGCAAGACAAAGCATGCCTTTGGTGGTAGTATCTCCATTTTATTTTTAGTTTCTTCTTTATGTTTTATTTATCATTTGAACTTTTAATAAACATGAATCATTCACAGAATCATAAGAAAAGGGAAAACACACTTTTAGGAAATTAGAGGAGAAAATAGCTGTTAGTATATTGTGAACATCTAACTCTGAAAGAGTCAAGCCAAATATAAAAAACTAAAATGCAAAATACTTGGGAAAGCCATGTGTTCTGGTCAGAATAATCCAGATTATCTTGCTTTGTTAGGTTGTTTTCTAGTTTATTTGTCTATTATTAGTTATTTATTAAGCATGGACCATGTGCCAAGTGTTCTGCTGGGTGATGAGATAACAAAGATGAAATACTTTAATCCCTGAACTCAAGGAATTTATAATCCAAGAGACATGGATAAATGAGCCCATAGTTGCAAGTGTGATTCCTTCTCAGCCATGACAGTAACAGACAAGGCTGCTTTCCATTGTAAGTAGTGTCAAGCTTGCAAAACAAAGTAGTTTTCTAGGAGGAAAGGCAGAATGCATTGTTAGAAGTGTTCCCCACTACTAAACCTTGCAACCTTGCTTTCCTTCACTATAAAGCAGGTATAGCAATTCCTGTCTCACAAGGCGGTTGGGAAGATGTAAATGAGATAACTTTATTTCCTGGTATAAGCTATGCTGTCATCCATATGAAGTATCTGGCACAGTAAATACTTAACACATAGTATGCCTACATTAAGTGCTCACCCAATCTGAAAATACAGGGTTAAACTGGTTACTCAAACTGACTTGCTCAACAAAGGGAATATATACTCACATTGGTGATGGTAACTTAAAAGTACATCAGTAAAGTCAGCTTCAAGAGGTCTGGTCCTGTAGCTCAGCTCACAATGTTGTCAAGAAATCCCTTTTGGTCCTGCCACACTGCCTGTCTTTGTGTTAGCTTCATACCAAGACTAATTGCCCTCATGGCCTCAGGACAGTTGCCAGTGGCTCCTAGACAACTTGTTTTCATAGTCACATCCGGCTAGAAAGAGATCCTGACAATGATTGCTAGAATTCACTTTGAAGAGACTGGCTTCTATCCACCCCTGAACATGAGACCAAATCTCCAGCCCCATTCTAAAGCTTAAATAGGATAAAGACAGTCTCCCCAGGACATTATGAGTCCTTAACTGAAATTTGGCAGCTGTTGGCTGTTAGGATGGGATGGTGGTGGGGTAGGATGCTGGAAAAGAATCCAGCAGCCATCTATAACTTGTGAAATGTACAATACATAATGTACAAATATCTACTAGAGTTAGTACATAACATAATGGAATGAAGGCGAAGCATTTGATGGTGCATGTCCCTAAACTGGTTTCCAGGAAGAGTAGGAGTTTGCCAGGGGAGAAGAAAGAAGGAAAGGCTTTGAGGTAGAGAAAAATGCTCTTTGCCACAAAAGCTAATGAAGTAATTGTTCAACTCACTGCCTATCTTTACATTGGCACTACTGCAGAAATCACCAGACAGCCAGAAGCCCTGTGCCCAGTAGAATAACGAACAGAAAATCTAGAGTATCAGTCTCACCAAAATTTGTTGTTAAATAATGACCATTGAGTTCTAAGCTAAACCACAGTCAAATGTTCTGATTCTTTACAATGTGGATACAGATCTGGAGTCAATCAATGTGAACTTTAAAATGTATGTTACCAGGCTCAAGAATTATAGTATTTTGAACAAAATCATCATCTTCTTCTTCTCCTTTTTACTTCTAATTAAACCTGCTCAGAGAAGATTAATGACTTATACAATAACTCAAGTGTATTTGGATTTTGATATCATGATGTTTGTAATGCTAAAAAATATGATAAGACAAATAAGAATATATTTTGGTACGTGTGTTTGCTATGTCACTTTGGAAATGAGACATAGAGTAAAAATTTCTCAACAAAATTTCAATGCTTCAAAGAAAAATTAGACGTCACTCTGATTTCTGGATAATTCAAAGTTTATATAATTCATAAGTTCTTCAGCCTTTGGCAGTAATCATCATTTCTTTCCACTGAGGAAGTAGAATACTTCCTTCATTAAGATTGTACTTAATGGGCTTGGTAATAGTTTTCCACTAAAATTCCTGACTCCAAATTTAATTAACTACACTTTGGATTGTTTTTCCACTTTTACAGCATAGAAGAGGAAGTGACAAAACCATTATTTACTTTCTATCACAAGCATGCTCATACAGTTCACAATTTTCTGTCATCCAAATGCAATGATTAAACATTCTTATTTCACTCATGAAGCTTGTCTCAGTGCTGTCAGTCCACCTACCTGGTGGGTATGCTCCTAAAATATTCATTTGTCTATCTAGCTTCATTCCAAAGAACAGAAAATAATAGCAATAAACAGAATCAAAGTATATTTCCTCTTGCCCCTTGCTTCTGGTGTATAAAATCTGTTCAGAAAATCTGTATCCAGGCATGGGTAAGTGCTCCCAACCCAGCTGTGTCAGTGAAGAGCCCAAGACTTCTGTTTTAACTCAGAAAACATGCTTGAGTCAGAGAAGGGTGCAGTGACCAGGTAGGAAATGCTTCCAGGGCACTGGCTTCTTCCTCTTCAGATTAGACAGTACTCCAGTGCAGAGAAAGAAGCAACTAAAAATAGTGGAAGGGTGACAGATAATGTTTATTTAAAAGCACATATGTCACATAAGCATTAAAAGGTACCATTATTACCATGGCATAACTTCACTTCCCCATAGCACAAACCAGATAAAATCTTCTTTGTCTTGTTTTGTAGCTTCCTTGTACAAATAGAGAAACTGTTCCTTGGATGAATTTCTTACCTTATCAGTAAGTGTGTTGAGTTCCTGACAAATAGAGGATGCCAAAGAAGTATCAAAAATGCCAGCGCTAATATTCTGGCTGCAGGCAGTGCTTCTGCTTCTTAAAATATTGAAATATTTTCTTGTTAGTAAATAGCTTCTACCCTGGGCTCTTTGAGTGCTCCTCTCCAAGCTGCTTCAAACTGGAACCCCTGAATCCCTTCCCTAGGACTCTCACACATCTCCATGCTTGAGCAACTAAAGCATTAATACCTGGCACAGCTAGCTATAAATATTTTGACATCACTTCTATGTAACACTCATCTTATTTTTAAAGAACTTATGGCTACAATTGGGGAGAATAACATTTAGACACAGGAACAATGTGTAACTAAGTATTAAGATGTTTAAGACTGCCCTTTATGCGTTTTTAAAAAGTGGGTAAAGGAGATATTTGAGGTTGTCTGGAAAGACAGGTCAGGGATTTGGATAGGGCAGAGGTAAAGGAGTAAAAGACAATGGCAGAATGTACAATTTTAAAAATTCATTTACTTAACAAATAATAACAAAATTCTCTGTTTACTGCTGCTGTGTGCAAAGCACTGAATACATGTTATCTCATTTACTTCTCACAGTAGCACTATAAAAATAGAGGAGAAAATGATGCTTGGTCACCTAGTTGGAAAGTAGCAGGACAGCACATGTGATACCCACCATTTCCCACAATGTGCAAGACACTGTATTAGGTGCTTGAATATGAAGATGTATCTTTCTACTTGTATAGGCCAATAACAAACCCAAGGCAATACTGGCAGCCCCTTAATTGAATAAAAAAGTGCTAGTGGGTCTTCCATCATCAACAACATCATTTTAAAATATTACATGATAATGCGTTATTATCTTGCTTCCTTCAGTTGCCCCACTAGCAGCATAAAGAGTAAAATGTGAGCCATAGGGTACTAGCTAAAATCATTATAATGTGATAATCTGATCTTCCAACATTAGTCTTCTCATGACCTTTTCATAACATAGGACATTAGAAAAAGCAATAAAACACACAGTCAAAATGATTAGCCTATTGACAAAGTGTTGCTTTCCATCTTTAAATGGAAACTGAAAGAGGAAGCCTATTAATGATTCCATGGCAAATATCCCTTTTTTTGAAAACTCTCCAGTTATGCCTTGCACAACAATGAGCATATGTTTGTCATGACTAAAAATTATTTGGAAAAATATATGTTTTTAGGCCAAAACGTAGGCATCATAGGCATTGCCTCATTTATTACTAAAATACCTCACAGAGAGATTTGTTTTGTTTTGTTTTGTTTTGTTTTGTTTTGTTTGACGGAGTCTTGCTCTGTCGCCCAGGCTGGAGTGCAGTGGTGTGCAGCTCACTGCAACCTCCACCTCCTGGGTTCAAGCGATTCTCCTGCCTCAGCCTCCCAAGTAACTGGGATTACAGGTGTGTGCCACCACACCTGACTAATTTTTTTTGTATTTTTAGTAGAGACGGGTTTCACCATCTTGGTCAAGCTGGTCTCGCACTCCTAACCTCGTGTGCACCCGCCTCGGCCTCACAAGGTGCTGGGATTACAGGTGTGAGCCACCACACCCGGCCTGAGAGTTTCTTGAAGGCAGGGATTTGATTTCATTCATCCCTATATGCCTAGCATCTCACATGATGCCTCAACGCAAACACACCAAAAATACTGGTTGATAAATGCCAGCTGATACATTCTTCAAAGGAGGATGGAGACAACATGAGAGAAAAGTGGGGAAGAATTTCTGAAGCTAAGCTAGAAGATGATACAGGAATTTACTAGATTTATAGAGAAGAGTATTGTTAGTACACTGAGCAATGTTCCCAAAATAAGTAAGTATGCTCACAGAGTTTGCATGTTTAAGAAAATCAAGGAGGCTGGGCATGGTGGCTCACACCTGTAATCCCAGCACTTTGGGAGGCCAAGGCGGGCAGATCACCTGAGGTCGGGAGTTTGAGACCAGCCTGACCAACATGGAGAAACTCTGTATCTACTAAAAATACAAAATTAGCCAGGTGTGGTGCCTGTAATCCCAGCAACTTGGGAGGCTGAGGCAGGAGAATGACTTGAACCTGGGATTCGGAGGTTGCGGTGAGCCAAGATGGGGCCATTGCAGTAGCCTGGGCAACAAGAGTGAAATTCCATCAAAAAGAAAAAGAAAGAAAGAAGGGGAAGAAAGGGAAGGAAGAAAAATCAAGGAAAGTCTCAATGTTTCTACAACATTTTTTCTCCTGGTGTCCCATTTCTCTAAATTTCCTTCCTTACTCCCCTCCCCTTTATTTGTCTAACCCTCCACTCATTCTTTAAAACTCAGGCTTCTTCAATAAATAATTGGCAAAGAAAAAAGAGATATAGGGGAAACACTTAAAAGTAACAAATTGTAAGCAATGAACATTTGTGTATTTCAATTCAAACAAAACATAAATGGTAAAACAAATCATGACGATGAGACAGTTGGAGATTTGGACACCAATTACATATGTGGTGACAAGTTATTGGTAATATTTGAGATGTGATCATTGTATTGTACTTATATTAAAAACAAGCACCCTTATCTTTTAGAGCTACACACTGACATATGCATGGGTGAAATTATTTGCCTCAAAATAATACAGGAGCGGGAAAGTGAGTAGGGATATTGACAAAACAAAAAATAAATAAGCATTATTTGTTTATTTATTGATTAATTGTCCTCCTGAAAGATGTTTCTCTTCCCTTCCTCCCCACCAGTTGGGACTTTCTTGCTATATCTCAAATACTCCCGGCTTATTTCTGTAACTACGTTTATCTTACTATATTATATTATAATTATCTGTTTTGGTGGATCTTATCACCAGAGGGAGCTCATTAGTAAGGACAGATTTTTCTTTGTCCTTCCATTGACTGCTAATAGGAGGGGCTCAATAGTATTGGATAGAAGGATGAAAAGATAAGTGAATGGATACAGACTCTACATAAGGATGTGTGATTCAAGCAGTGTGGGTTCCCCTTGATTTCCCCTACATTCATCTAATTCTTAAGAAACAAATCTCAATTTATATTTTATATACTAAACAGCATTTGCTCACAACAGAAAGCCATAAATGCAGCAGTCTAATTAAAACTAGATAATTCACACATTTTCATTTAATATTAACAGAATACCGTGTTGCAGGGCCATGTTCTTAATTAGGATAAGACAGAATTGCACCAAACCCATTTAGTTGTCATAGTGATAAGGACGATATAAAGGAAAACATTTTCCTTGTGTTTAAAATTTTTTAAAATTAAATTAGGGTTATTTGAATCTACTTTTTAAATGTAACATTTACAAAGAAATGTACATATACACAGAAATACATACATCTATATATGTATTCATGAAGATGGAGTACACGTTCCATCAGACACAGCAGCCTAGAATGTTTCTTCATAGAAACAAAAGTTTGCCTCCTTTTTATTTGTAAGGAAAATATTTTAATCAAATCACTTCATGGTAGTATACTATAATTGGAAATATTAATTTATTTAGATTCCTTTCTACTGTTAACATGTACACACCCAAAAATTTGCTTGAGAAATAATTTGGGAATATATCTGTCCTTCAGAGTTCTTAGTTACCCACCCAGGAGCAATGCAATTAGATAAATTTATTAAAACATGCATGATGTTACCAAGAGAACCTGTTTAGCAGACCAGATGGAATTGCTGTTTTTTTTTTTTTTAAAGAAATGTCTTCATCTATGACAACACAATGAATTTTCTTACATCTTAAAATTTCATGAATATGTGCTTGTGAATGAGCCCAAAGGTGTTTGTTTTCTTCTGTGGTAGAGATAAAATTCCTGCTATTAAATTGCAAATAAGAACAACGTATACCAAAACCTATCATGGTGACCAAGAAGTATTGAGACTCGATATATAGAGTCACCAGTGATGGGTGTTTTTATTTCTGTATGTCCAGAACCTAGCCTTGGCCTAAAAACTGTGGGTGCTCGGTAAATGTTTGTTGACCTTTTTTCCTGCTTTCACCTTCTCCTATGAACCTTGTCACCTACCACCACAAGTATCCACTTTATTTGTAACATGTAGAAGAAGCCCAGAAATGACAAAAGCACATTAACTGGAGAAGATTCTATAGAGTTTGGCAAGACTCTTGAGAAATGCAGAGGTGAACTAGACATCTGTTTACCCCTAATCCTCACAGAACTCACTGGAATATTTATGATGCCTGTCCTCGGCTGGATAAGCTGGTTGAGTTAGGTAGATGTGATATTGCACCCCACACGGTATACATCACTGCCCTGAGAGCTAAGAGACCAAAGAATTTAAAGCGTAGCTATAAGATTAAAATTATTAACCCAGGAGGCAGAGCCTGCAGTGAGCTGAGATCCGGCCACTGCACTCCAGCCTGGGCGACAGAGCGAGACTCCGTCTCTAAAAAAAAAAAAAAAAAAAAAAAAAAAAAAAGATTAAAATTATTTTCAGGTAATCATCTTTTCACCATTTGGGTCAAGATTTAGTTTTGAACTATCTTTCCCCTTAAATCGATAGCTCTTCCTTTGGCTTGCCCTAATGAGGAACTGCATAACTGCAAGTGTTTGCTCTTTCATTTACTGAATTATCTAGAAAGTATTCATTTAGTGCCTACTTTATGTTTAGCACTATTCTGGGTGCAGAGAAATACATGATGGCTTTTCATGTTTGTTTGTCTTAAATTTTTTCCTTTGTTTTCAAGGTTGGAAAGGTTGTCTGTTTCTCTTTATTTCAGGGCATAAACACCCTTGTGGTGCCTTCAAAATGGGGCCAAAATATAGCAATCAACATGAAAATAGTTAAACTTGAAAATCATAGGCCATTAAATTAAGGGTACAAATTACGCTTCGTTTTTAATTAAGTGGACCTAAGTTTGAAGGGTCAAGGGATCCTTCTGTTTATAAGTGGGTTGTATTCTTGTGTGAGCCTTAATTATGTATTGCATATCTATAATATATGTATACATTGGCATAGAAATGTACATGTACATAGAAATACATACATCTATATATGTATTTATGAAGAGTATACCTTGCAGCCTAGAAAGTTTCTTTATAGACCTTTCAGCAGAAACATACTCAGTATCAATTTGCTTTTATATATGGCCTTCTGAATTGAAAAGTTATTGCTAGAGGTGAGAATATTATTTTGCAGTAAATTAATAGAAATGAGTAATTTGGAAGAGTGTGAGTAGGGACAGGGGGTTCGTGAGGAGAGGGACCAGGTCTGTTTTGCCTACTACTATATTCCTAAGACCTAACATAACACTCTGCCTGGCACACAGTAGTAGGGTTCAGTGAATAAACAGATCAATTAATGCAAGCTCAGGATTGGGAAAATATTTCACTAGAGGATTTTGATGGGCCAGGAGATTCTTTGGCCATAAAATAAAGAAGAAACTTTTGCTCCCTGGAGATTTCATTAAACTCAGCAAACATGTATTGCCTTCTAAGTTTTACCAGGGACTAGTAATTTGGTGCTGAGCTAATAACTGTTCCTGAGCTTTAGAAGCTCACAGTCTAGCATAAAAACATATATATACACACACACATACATACATATACATGTATGTATATATACATATGCACACATATGTGTGTATATATATTTTTTCTTCTATTTTATTATAATTTAAATTACAATTATAGCATATGAGTACAATTATATTAGTGTTAAAAAAGTACAGAGGTAACCCAGAGAAAGGAGTGTTTACCTCTACTTAGTAGGGCTAGGGAAAACTTCTAATATCTCTGCAGTATTTTAAAGAACCAAGGCTATCCCAGGTAGAATGAGCAGCCTATACAAAAGTATGGAGCTATGAAACAGCAAGATGTTACTGATAGCTTTTTTCTTAAGCTATAAAATGTGTTGTCTGTCTAGAGAAGAGTGTTAGATGAGCTTGGAGAGGAAGAATTGAAAATAGATTTTCTTGGCAAATTGACAACTGGATATTTTTATGTATCAGTCTGAAAGCCCTCCATTCTACCTCGTTTCTACATAAATCTGACCCTGCTTCAATATCCACCACGTCTGTGATGCCAGACATAGCCATTGCTTCCGTGAACATCAGCTTGAGCACCATCATTTTGTTTGGTTGGTTTCTTTGTTTTTGTTTCTGCCTTTTTTTTTTTTTCTTCATTTCCCCAGAAAATTGTAAAGTGACTGGCAGCCAGGAGCCATCATTTCCCTCTTCCTTTAATTTCTTTACATGATTAGTAGCAAGACCTAGACCAACTAGAAGGAAGTTAGCCACCTCTGGAGAGAACATCACTAATTTCCTTAGCATGGCTTTCTGAATTGAAAAGGAGTTTGAACAAGCTGGCTGCATTTTTGGACCAACTACCATGCTGAGACCTTTATATTCAGGTAATGAGTATTTGTGAAGCTCACATAAAATTCCTCCTTTAAGACTAGAAAACAAAAGTTCAATCCAAACCTTGGGATCGAGAGAAATAAAAACAGAATTGTTTACAAGTGAATGAGAAAATCTATTAACATCATGCCAGCTGTATATTCACAACCCTCCAGGAATGCATGTCAATCTGAATGTCATTTCCTTAGACAGCTATAATAAGCGTAGGTAGGACAGAGTTTGCTTATCACCATTAAATGGTAATAAGTCCATTTCAAAGGGCAAATGAATGAAAAATGCACTTGAAAACTTGTTGGATACACTAAGAAAAGGTTATCTAAACTTCATTGTAGACAGAAGACAAAAGCATATTTCAAGAAATTATTCCTTAAAATAAATCTCCTTTATTCATATTTTTATATATTTCATTGTCTTGGCTTCTGTCTATGAATACATGCAACTTTAATTATTCAAAGGCAAACACGCCTAAGTAAAGATAAAGTGTTGACTATACATCGCAGTTTGCCCAGGCCAGTTCCAGTGTATGCCTGGGTTTGGAGGAAGATCACAGACTGTTGGCAAATGGGGCTGGAATGAGAGTATGGTGTTGTTTAAGATCTGTTGGAGAGGGAATGAAAAGGACTTCATTCTTTCTCTGTATTTAGAGGTTGGATGAGAACTAGCGCAGAAGGCCAAAGCCCAGGATTTGAATTTTGCCCCCTTCACTTACCAGCAATGTGACTTTGGGCAAGCCATGGGACCTCTCTTGGGTATCAGTTCTTTTCAGCTCATGGTAGAGTCTTGTGCTTGGTAGAAGGGTCACTTTATTAGATAGTTATAATTAAGCTGTTTCAAGAGGTAACCAAGTAGGGAACAGAAGTCTAGAAATCTTACTGGATCAAATGAGTTAAAGCAGTGGTCCCTAACCTTTTTGGCACCAGGAACTGGTTTTGTGGAAGACAATTTTTCCACGGATGGGGTGGGTAAGGGGAATGGTTTTGGGATTAAACTATTCCATCTCAGATCATCAGTCATCGGACATTAGATTCTCACAAGAAAAGGCAACCTAGATCCCTCACTTGTGTAGTTCACAACAGGCTTTGCACTCCTGTGAGAATCTAATGCAACCATGGATCTGACAGGAGGTGGAGCTCAGGCAGCAATGCTCACTCACCCACCACTCACCTCCTGCTGTGCGGCCCAGTTCCTAACAGGCTGTGGACCCCTACCAGTCCACGGACCAGGGGTTGGGGACCTCTGAGTTAAAGAAACCATGGCTGCCTAGTTTCAAGGGATAAGAACAACAAATACAATAACTTTCAAATACAAGAGAGCCTTCAAAGAGATAAGAGATTATAAATTTATTTTATAACTGCAGAGGGCAGAAGTAGATCTCATGGTGGGAGAATTAAAATGTTTCAGTTCTGTATCAAAAACTATTGAATAATGAGATCTATCTAGCAAATGAAAGGGGCTAATCTTGAAAATAATGCTAGTGAAGACAGGAAGCAGAGAACTTGACATTCATGTTTGTAAAAAAAAAATCATGGGGGAGATAGTGGGTCAAGTTGGAGGGGGCCTGAGGAAAATCCCCATGGAATGGAATGTGATAGTCCTTTATTTATCTTCCAATTCCCATGCACCCTTGTATATGTCACTTCTTTGTCTTTTTGACTCCTGTTACAGCTGACAGAGAACTCCAATCTCATGCTCCTATCGTAATGCATTCCCCATTCTCTAAAAAAAAAAAAAAAAAAAAAAAAAAAAAAAAAAAAAAAAAAAAAAAAAAAAAACCTCAAGAATCTCCACAGTGGTTGTAAAAATTATTCATTTTTCCTTAGACAAGTTGCCTAGTGGTTGACAAGGGGCATGTCTGATCTGCCTTTCTTTTCTCTAGGACATATGGAATGGTTTGAATATTTATTATTGTAGTTAAATCAACATTTAAAAAGATAAAAGAAAATGGTAAGCTCTATAGTCTTGAAATTCTCTGTGATCTCTCCTCCTTTGAGCTTGCTTAACCCCTGAATCACAATATCTGTTGAATCCCTGAGGTCATCCCTGCAGAAAGAGAAAGTACATAAGAGATAATCTAATATTTAGAAAGTATAACCCCCATGTGTACTCTATATTGCTGTATTCTGTGACACTATGTTATAGTTGACTGTTTGCTGGTTTAACTCTTATAGCATAATGTAAAGCCCTTATGACCAGATGATGTGCCTTATTCACTGTTATATCTCCATTGCCTAGCACACTACTTGACATAAGAGGCAACCCATGCATAGTTGAAGAATAAAAGACAGCCCATTTCTTCTCTCCTAGAACTAACTCTACCAGCCTCTTCCATGCAAGATTCTCCCTCACAGCCCAGTTCTATTTTACAGTAGCTTGGCCCCTCTTTCTAAGGCTTCTTAAGTCTTCTTTTTTTCAAGATGAGTACCAGTCATCTCTCACAGGCACACACTTCATTTTTCCACACATCTAAGGTTTCAAGGCATTCTATTGATTTTCTTCCCTAACAATACTTTAATATTGGTTGGTTAATCAAGTGCCAGATTGCTATTTATTGAGCACTTGCTATAACCAAACACTCTGCTAGATACTAAGAAATGTTCAGCCGTGCAAAAAAACGTGGCCTCTGTCCTCAAACTCTAGTTGAGTCTTAAGATATATAAGTAGAATGAAAAAACTCATAGTGTCTTCCAGGACTCAGTTAAATGCTAAATAAATGTTAGTGCTGGCTTGATGAGCTTTCAGAAGAGGACCTTTCCAGAATGAGAGATTTGGAATCTTTATGAAGCACATAGACGTCAGTTAGCTTTTCAAAGGTAAAATGAATCTGGATCATAAGTTAGACACACAGACATTTTAAGGAAGGATGATGTACTCTTCAACCTTATGCTTTTTAACTCAACAAATATTCATTGAGCATCTGCTGTATCCCAAGCACCAAGCTAGAGACTAGTACTGTGAGTTTTCTGAAGTCAAGTGTGGTTTGGTTTTCCCTCATTTAATTCCAAACCAACCATGACCTCATTCATTCCTGCAGTTTTAACTACTACCTCCCAGCATGCAAAAGCCACCCAACTCTACCTGTCCACCCCCAGATTCTTTCAGTAAGTCTAATCTTGACTTTCATTTAAAAAAAAAAAAGTGAGGTGTGACGATTCTGGTCTACCCACTCTCTGCCAGCCATTCCCACTCCCCTCACCCAAAGGCATCAGACACCGTGAAGCTTACAAAATATGCAGACATTTAATTTCTTGCAACTACATAACCTCTCTAGTAAAAAACATGCTTTTAAGTATCCTTCCACACCACTGCTGCCTATTTGGGACTGGAGAGCCTTGTTGGCTAATGTGGACCAGCCTGCAGGATGACAGCCTATGTGTCAACAGACTCTTTCTTGGTGTTAGTGAAGACAGTACTATTTTCATTCACTGAATCCATAACATGGGCCAGATGCTGTGCTAGATGCTTTCTGTCTACAATAGCTTATCCTTACAGTAAGCTCTGTATCCACCAGCTCTGTATCAATCATCTCCACCATTATATAAATGAAAAAACTGAGGTCACAGAAACAGCTTGCCCAAGATTTCAGATCTAGTAAGTAGCAGGAATCAGGATGAAAACCCAGATCAGTTTGGTTCCAAATTGGATACTCTTTTTAATACATTACAATGAAGGCGGATTAATAGTTTTCAGTGCCTCAATCTTATTTGGAATGTGGGGATGGATGAATTCTTATTTCTATCTGCCTCAGAATTACAATGCCCTTGACAACTGAGGTTTCCAAGGAAAATCAACAGCCTTATGTCAGTACCTAGGAACTTCTGAGGTATTCTTACTATGCTGAACTATGGGAGGCATCTAGGCATTAAGGTTAATAGTATTACCAACCCACAGATGGCTTATGGCCCAGGTGACCCCTGAGTCAGAGCATACAATCTGCAAATGTATGTCTGGCAGAACAAAACCAGTGAACTTTCATTCATTTATTCATTCAGTTAATACTTGGCAAGCTTCTACTATGTGCCACACATACATTATATCTGCAATGATACTGCAGATACAATGTATGTTTTTAACAGGGTGTCTCATCAGGCCTAATATATATTTAATAAACCACTTGTCTTGGGAATGAATGTCCTTTGCCTATGTATAGAGAAGTTTTCAACCGCAATAGTACTCTGGCAGGAGGAAGAGTGCAAACAACTCTTAACCTCTAAGATAAGATTTTGACAGCAACGTGGTATATTATACCCACTGAGAGCAGTCCCTGAATGGAAAAAGCAAAAGCACATTGGGAATTGGACAGTCCATGGCTCTACTCTCAGATCTGACATTTAATACTTTGCTGTATAATTTTAAATTACTTTGTCTCTGGGAACCTCAATTCCACAACTGCAAGGCAGGGATAATAATGCCCACCGAATGGGTGGTTTACTCAATTATTTAACATATATTTATTGAACATTAAATCAGTCAGGAAAATAGATAGCACCTTTATTATTTTCAGAAGAAAGCAGTGTCAGGGTAATAATGTGCTTAGAAACTGTTTGAAGACTGATAGTTAGGGATGAAAGCAGCTACCACCAAATCAGGTAACCTCAGGGAGCCATTTCCTGAGCCAAGGTTTCTTCCAGCCCTGAAGCTAGAGACCAACAGTGGACTGTAGAGTCTGAGGAAACTGTAAGATACTAGAGCAGTGCTGACAGTCGCAAAATCCTGTGATCCTATGCCAGTCTGCTACTTCCCTTTAACGTCCTGGAGCTTACGGAAGTTACTCTGGTTGAGAGAATCTAAACTGCAATTCTACCGACAAAAGATTCTGAGCATATAGTTCTCAGGCTTCCTGCTCTTGTGATACAGTGGGAAGCATGCGGGTGGCAGAGTTAAGGAACAATGCAGAGGACCAGTAGCAAGAGCCAGAACAAGCATCTCGTATGTGCCAGGAATGGTTCTTAGAGTACAGAGGTAAATCGAAGAGACAAATATTCTCCTCATGTGGCTCACATTTAATTGTGGGAGATTCAATGAGTTAATGTATTGATGCATTCCACAGAGCCAGAAATATAGCAGGTTCCTTAGAAGTAATTATTCCCTTTTTTAAAGTTCTCTATATTGGTCCAAGAGAATATAACACTCTGCCTCCTCTCCATGAGATTTCTGACAAGGTAGATAATTCTGAGATTAGAGAGGGAAAGAGCTGGGGGTCGTGTTTTGGAGCCAGATAGTGAGGTTTCAATACAGTGCTTGCTTTTTGCAGATAGAGCCACTTTCAAACTGTATTGACTTTGAAAGACATTTGGACCTGCCTCAAAGCATGTATTCTTTCCATAGATAATTCAGGCCATCTTTGAGTCTGATGTGAAAGCTGTTTTGAGCACTGCAGATGCCCTTGTCCTTATTCCAAGCTGTGGGCTACAGTGGGTAGACATGAACTTTGGAGTCAAACAAATCTGGCTGTCCAGTAGAGTCATAAGTAGCAAAGTACTTTCTTTCTGCTGCTGTTTCCTTACCAAAAAAATTGGTAGGCATTAAGGTTAATAGTATTACCAACCCACAGATAGCTTATGGCCCGGGTGACCCCTGAGCCAGAGCATACAATCTGCAAATGAATGTCTGGCAGAACAAAACCAGTGAACTTTCATTCATTCATTCAGTTAATACCTGGCAAGCTTCTACTATGTGCCACACATACATTATATCTGCAATGACCATCTTTGAAGACATTTTTCAATACATGTGTATATTAAACTCACTCCAAGTATATTAAAATACAAATGTCCTGTAGAGATACACACATTGCCTCTTCACAGTAGGCATGAGGATGAGAGATGAACATGTCAGGGCATGTGTTAATGTTGTCATTTATATGAATGATTCATTTACTCTGTCCTGATGCTTTGTCAGTCACCTTCATATCTGCCCCCAATAGGAGGTCACTATGTCTTGATTTCTGTCTTGAATCAGAAGTGTAAGGTGTAGCGGACTTACTGAACCCCAGCATTGAGGCACTCTTGCAGTGCCCTTCAGAGTCCAGGGTAAAAGCTGCCTTGAGCACTGCAGTTGCCCTTGTCCTTATTCCAAGCTGTGGGTCACAGCCAGTGGACATGAGCTTTGGCGTCATACAAATCTGGCTCTCCTATTAGAGTCATAAGTGGCAAAGTACTTTCTTTCTGCTGCTGTTTTCTAACAAAAAATAATAATAATATTATAAAATCTAACTTGCTGTAGTATCATGAGGATTAAATGAGACAAAATATTTATTATCTGTCACATAGTAGGTGCTCCACAAATGTTAATTTCTTTACCGACTAATAATATATTGTTGTAGATATTTCCTTCGTTGTTATTTCAATTTATTTTTTATTTTATCTGAAAAATGATAGGAATAGTAGATGCTTACGGTCTTTTACATGGGCATCCTATGGAGAGTTTGTCTCCATAACAACTATATAAATAGTTATTATGAATAGTTATATGAATAATAATTGTATTCTCATCTAATAGATCCTGAATTTAAGCATGAGAGAGGTTAGATAACTCACCCAAGATCATTGCACTAATTCGGAGTTATAGGTGGGATTTAAATGCAAATGCTTTTACCCCAGAGCCAGCACATCCCCCACAGAACAAGGTTGTCTTCCACTAACCTCATGCAAAGCAGAAGAGGTATATTTGGTGTTTGAATTTTCTGTTACTACAAGCAGAACAAAGGGCATCATGCAAAGAACATGATGACTGGAATCTTAAAAACACATCTTTGTTGTAGAGTAATATCAGTCTGCAGGGTTGTTGTTCACAAAACTTAGTATAATCTCCAACACTAAGCAGGTGCTTGATATAGGGTTGTGGATATTATTATTAGGGGGGAGTAATAAGAAGTGTACATATGGGGAGAGATGGGATGAGGGACAGAGGGAGGGAGACCAAGATGGGAGGAGGGAAAGAGGTCAAATAGTACAATTTTATCACCTTTCTGTTTATCTTTCCATCACTTCTTTCCATCAGCCACCCCCTTATTTACCTCAAGTCTTTCTCCTCCTGTCTGTACTGCCTTGATAATTTTTACTTAAGTCACCTTAAATGTTAGTGTGTGACTTTATCTATAGTCACATGAGCAGTGTTACCAAGGTGAAGTATTATATCATATGTGCTTCTTGTAGAAAATGACTATAGGTAAGTGTCCTAAACATTGTTAAAGAAACATGGGAACATCTATAAAAATATATGCACATACCACCCCTGGAGATAGCAGCTACTGGACTCAGGCTGATGGTGGCCACGCAGGAATGGGGGTTCAATGGCATCAAACTTTTCACTTTTTGGGTAGCCACCAATGTGGATTTTGTTGTAAAATTTTAAATTTTTAAACGTTAACCCTTGATTCATATTTCTGAAAACACTGTGAAATAAAAGGGAACATAATTGTTGGTCACATGGTTGGCAGTCTGCTGATTTATGACCTCTTCCATAGCGTCTCTGTCACAGAATCTGAACCATGTTATTACATGTTATTGTTTCTGTGTATTCTTCCCACTGGGCTAAGAGCTCCTAAGGGCTAGGTTATGTCTTATTTTTCAACAATAAGAGACACAGTAGATGTTCAAAACACACACACACACAAAAAACAAAACACAAAAAACACCTATCCTTTTGCACACTTTCTTTCTCTAAAAGTATGACCCTCTATTTACCCTCCAGAACAATCTTTTTGTGTCTTAGTCTTCTTGGCTATACAACATTTATTTGTAAAGTTTCAGTCATCAGAAGTTAGTGCTTGAGCAGACATTCCAGTCTGGGACAGAACCTCCCATTTAGGATTCAGCAAATAATAGCTTTGAGAAAGCCACTCTGAGGGCCACAAAAGGAAAAGAATGGCATGACCCCTTAAACACTTTATAATCAAATGGGCTGTATTTTAGAAACAATTACATAACAATACAATTTAGTATAAGATCAATACAATATAATACAATACAGTTTAGTATGGGATTACACATGCAAATGGGAATTCAGGAAGGACGTGTTCTTGTAGTGTGTGGATTAAAGGACAGGCTCTGGAGCCAGACTGTCTCCTACAAAATCCCAGCTCAGCTGCTTACTTAGCCTTTCTGCTTTCCAGCTTTCTTGTCTATATCATGAGGGTAATCCCTACACCACCAGGGTTGCACACAAAGAAAGACAGAGAGCCCCATTGACAGACTGGATGAGTAAGAGTGTAAGAAAAATCCAAACCTATTGGCCTGCCAGGCGAGTAGCCTTATAGGACCAGGGGGAAATAATCACCCAAATTTTCCAGAATTTAGCTCAAAGATTCAGGAGTAAAGCAGGGTAAAGGAGTAAGCAAAAAGAGATGGAGCGCAATTGTATTATTTATTTATGGGCAGAGAGGATTATTTGGCCTCCTGCAGATGCTCTGGTTTGGGTGTGGTCCAAGAATCCTCTCTCTCTCCCTCAATCTCTCTTTCTCTGTTTTATTAACTATTAACTAGTCCCTGTGTGTCTCAGTTTCTTCATCTGTAAAATGGCATAATAGTACCTACCTTATAGACTTATTAAATGAGTTAACACAGGCAAAGTTCTTAGCACATTTGATGACAAAAGTAAATGCTTAAAACGTGTTGGCCATTATAATGACTGTTATCCCACAATCATTATTGTGTTCCTTATGTGTATTATGAACTATGACAGGCACTGAGATACAGAAGTACAGAATATTATGGGCAGCCAAGGCAATACAAGACAGTAAGTGAGAGTACCATATCTGGACAGGAGGACCTGGTTTCCGATCTGGGATTCTTCATTTAGTTTTCACCTATGTAACCTGCAGCAAGTGTCTACTTCTATAAACTGGGTGATGCTAATACACACCACAGGATTGTTGGCAGAACAATTGAGATAAATTGCTACCTACGGCATTCAGTATAGCTCCTGGTACATTGTAAATGCTCAATACCAGAAAGCGTGAAGAAACCCCTAGAGAAGTGGTAAAACTTCTTTAAGGTGCTTAAAATGCAGACAACTGAAGAGTATATGCAATTCCAGGGCTTTCCAAAAGATAAGCTGGTTTTCCAAGTTCTTTGTTTTATTGCTCAAGTAATGTTTTCAAGTAGCAGGGCAAATTGTGAATAGGAATGTGGGTCATGCTGGGCAAAAGTGAATTTTACTAAGTTAAAAGCACTTACTGTTTCGAGCATGAAAATTCATTGCAAATCATTTTGCTTATAAAAAAATGAAAGTCAAATGGTGTCAGTTACAATTGCAAAATATACTTTAGCTACTAAGAATAACTGTTTATTATCATTATCATTCTTTGAAGCAGAGAACAGACTTAACCTTTGATCTCTTTGCTGACAGATATAATTAACATAATTAAGGTTTGGACTGATCATTTTTGGCAAGAATTTTTCTTTTCTCATCTATCTGTTGAAGATTTAGATTATTACAGTAAAGAAGCACTTATTAGAAATAATAAAGTCTCTATATATTTGTTTCAATCCTTCTTAAGAAAACAGGAAAATAAAAATATAATTTTTCAGAAAGCCCATTAGATATAGAAAGTATCCAGTTTAAAATCTCTTAGGATTTCACTATAAACAAATAAGAATCAGGAAACATTATAAGGCTGGACTAAAGTTTAAAGACAGTAATAGAAATAGCTAATATTGTGGGGGCACTTCCTGCTAAGTGTTTTCCAGAATTTAGCTCTTGTATGCCCATAACCATGCAGCCAAGGCTGGTTTGGCTATTATCCTTATTCCACAGTGGTTAAGTAACTTGCCCAGAGTCACACAGCCGAGCCATGTCTTCCTTCCTCTGCAACCATATCTTCTTTGGTATATGTGTTCATGAAAGAAGTCTGAGTTTATTTTTTTATAGGCAACTATTGGTATTCTCTTGGCCCAATGACTTTGGTAGCAAGAAGAGGATTGTTAAGAATAGACACTATAATAAAGCATGGACTACTGGTAAACAATGGTATAACCAAGACAAAGTTTATTGATAACATTTACCAAGTAAGTAGATAACTGATACCTTTGGTTTACCATGATGTGAGGTTGGGGAAAATGTTAGTGCCAGAAGTGGGATTAGAACCAAGGTCTCTTAGCTCCTAGGCTATGTACCAACTAACGGATACCAGCCTTTCATCTAAGCAGTGTTATGGCCTCACTCATGTGATTTTTCACCTCACTCCTGGTGGTGGAGTTAGTGAGCTAGGGGAATCAATTCAAGAGGTCTATTTTGTTAAGCCATCCAATTGATTCATTGTGCCAGGCACTAGGTGTGTTTAATACATTTTCATTGGAGTTGTAGCAGCAGGAAATTACAGACAGAATAAGACAAGTTTTAATCTAGATGTTATAATAAAGAGATATGGAAACACTGATAAGAGAGCAACTCTTGCTGACTGAAGCTTTATGGAATGTTGACTAGAGGAGATGGCATTTGCACTCGGTCTTGGATGATTGAGTAGGGCCTTGTAGGGAGAAGACCTGAAAGTGTGAAAATCATGACTATTGGAGGTTCTACCTTTTAGTGGGGGTGGAGGGCAGCAAGTGGTAGAAAGGGAGATGTTGGCCTCTGCATCAGTGAGTGCTAAGCAAAGGGGTTGGCAACCTAAGCATCATCATCAAGTGTTGGTGTTGTGTGCACTTGATTTTAGTTTCACATATTAATATTTTAATTCATTAGTGATGCCTAAAGTGCAACAAAATGTAGATTAGCAGATTGCATTGGGATCAATGTGTCCCATTAGGAATCAATAGAGGGAGAGAGAGGAAATGACTTTTCTTGAAGAATGAATTGGTCATATACTTGAAGAAAGGTAAGAATAAATACATTTCCATTGTGGAAGGAATTCTGACTTGAGGAACAACAAGTTCTCTATATCCTTCCTCTACTCATTCCTCCCTCCGGCTTCCCCAAGTGTTCTACTAGGGAGGAAAAGTATGCAGAGGAATGAATGTCAGGCTCAGGAGAAGTTCTGAGTGCTACCAGACATTCTGTCTCATCTGCAGAGGCTAACAGAGCTGGAGAGGAATCTGACCAGGACCCACGTTGGAGAGGAAATTATGGGTGGAAAGGCCCTGAGGCTCTAAAAGAGTCCTTGTTGCCTGCAGGGATTCAACCAGGCCTGGCATTATAGTACCCTGCAGTCACTTTCATTTAAGCAGATTGACATTTTTCGGAAAGTGATGTTTCATTGGAATGAGATTTTGTTGGAAATGGATTCAGTGATGACTCTTAATGAGTGTCACCCTGCTGACTGTTCAGGGTTGTGTTCTGCATGCCATCTGTTAACATTTCTGAGTTCTCTACAAAACTAGCAAGTGCTGCAAGATGTTCCCTGACCTGCGCAATCTCAGACATGTTATGGCCAGATGAGCAGGGTGCTGACCAGGGTGCCTTTGTGGCACAGCCTTTCCTAGAAGGCTCAAGTTGCACCTGCAGAATTCCTACTGCACTGTTTCGGCATCTTTGAGGAGATGTCAGGACTTGGATTAGCACAACTTCCCCAGAGCACTATGATGCCAACAGCCTACTGCTGAAACAGTAAAACAATATGTGATAGCAGTTCAGGGAAAAGAAATACATATGGTGGGCAGTGGAATAGGTCCTTTTGGATATGAATTTGGAGAATGAAACTTTGCCAATAAGAATGGGAGAGGGGTTGGTAGGCCATGGTATATGGGTGTGGGGAGCTGTTTCCAGAGCTCTCAGTTGGCCTAAACACTCTCAATTAAAATTTCTCTTTCCTTTAAAGGAATGCAATGTAAATGATAACATCAAATATCTTCAGACTTTCCTCAGAATTTATATTATTGCTTCTTTTAAATCTACACAAGTATGCACATACACACATAAACTCTCAGGGTCATAGGGAAGGTGCTACTGAGGTCTGAGCAGGGAATGCGATTAATCCATCTGCTCCCAAGCATGTCCCAGCTGACCCAATATAAGCACTCTGACAAGTGCTCTCCCTGAAATTTAGCCTTTTCTGAACAGAAAAGTCTGAGTAATATTACAGTGAAGCCAGTAACCATGCCTATATCATAATGCTTATAATCTCCACAATGAGTCCAATGAATATTCTTCAAAAAGCTGATTAGGAAACCTCCATGTTCAGGTTTATTGTCTTTCATTCTTTTCTTCTTATACTATTTTCTTCATCATTTTTTCAATAAATATCTATTTATCTAGGGCTGATTATGTGCTAGGCACTGAACCAGGTGTTAAGATTATGTTTTTAAACTGTCATGCCCTAGTCTTTAGTAATGAGTCACAGAGAGGCCACTCATTACAATACAACTGGAGAGTAAATGCCAAGATGGAGAGAAGCACTGGATGGATGTGAGGGAGCACAAGGGGTACCTCATTTATTAAGCATCTACTTCATGCCACTGGGCATGAAGACAACCATTCATTCTCACATGGACTGGAATCTTACAACACCCTGCTACAGAATGGACAGTTATTTGTGATAGTTGTTTCTCTTGTCCTGCACCTGGACCAGTCCCCAAGACATCTTATCCATGCCCCCATCTCTAGATGTCCCCAAGAAGACCACACAGCCAAATTCTGGGACTAAGATCATCTTCTAATGAATATGTTAATTGTTACTAGCATGCAGTAACCTCATTCGGCAATATCCTAAGAAAATGCTGCCATGCATTAAATAAAATTACTCTATTTCTATAGACATTTTTAAGTCGCTCACACAGGACTCTCTGCTGGGGTATTAGATGTTAAAGCAATAGCTAGGATGTGTCTCCTATCCTTCTAGAGTGGGTCCTCCAGGAGAAAGAGTACACACATAGAACCAAAATACATCAAAATGCCTGAATGTCATAACGGAGTGCTTTGTTAAGTATACAAAAAATGAAGTGGCTTCTTTTGGACCTGAGGACTCAGGAGGAGAAAATGATAATTGTTCTGAGTCATGAAGATTGTTTAGAATGTCAAGAGAGAAGAAGCATCATTGTAAGGGGAAGAAAAAATAAAACTAAAAAAACTATGAATGGGAAAGTACAAGGTATGCTTGTACGAAAACACTTGGTGCACTTGGAATGTTATCAGGAAGGCTGTCAGGAGGAGATAAAATAGGAAAGTGGAGGGCAGATCAAATTGGCCTCGAATGCCAGGCTAAATCATTCAAGGCACGTTCTCTGATACTTTTCTAATCCTAATATAGCTCCATGACAGAGTCCAAATCATCCTTTAACTTGGTTGGTAAAAGTTTTATCTTGAATGGGGGCAAAGAACCAGATTGGGTGAGAAGTGGCGATAGCATGGAAAAAACACAATCACTGCTTTAGGAACTTCCAGACTGGTGGGCAGCCAGTCTTATCCACAGAATAGAATAAATTCAACACTTCAAAATTTAATATTCACTAATTAAAAAAAAAAATCAGCCAGGCGTGGTGGCTCATGCCTGTGATCCCAGCACTTTGGGAGGTAGAGGCAGGCGGATCACTTGAGGTCAGGATTTTGAGACCAGTATGGCCAACATGTTGAAACCCCATCTCTAGTAAAAATAAAAAAATTAGCCAGGCATGGTGGTGCATGCCCATAATCCCAGCTGCTCTGGAGGCTGACACAGGAGAATCTCTTGAACCTGGGAGGCAGAGGTTGCAATGAGTCAAGATCGCGCCACTGCACTCCAGCCTGGGCAACAGAGCAAGATTACATCTAAAAATAAAGAATAAAAATTTAAAAATCTAACTTCCACCCCTTAATGTGATTTATTTTTGTGCTCCTTGGACATGTGTGGTCACTTTATCGACAGATAAAATGTATGTATTTCTTGGGGGAAATGGCCCCAGAGAAATTCTTCCTGTGATAGAAATGAAGTGATTAATACTTTACTGGACTTTATGCATGGATATGATGTGTACAGTGATAGTTATAAATCTAGGAATTCTCAGGGGCCCAAGGTGTAGCCTGCTTGCATTTACAGATGAAATAAATTTAATTCGGGACCAAGAAAAAATGCATACAGATAGTAACATGCATAGAAATGAGATTTATGCTGTTTAAGAGAATTATATATGGACACAGGAGGCAGAGAGGAGGGACTGTTGCTTGCATTTGAAAGATGGTCTATTTGTGAATTGTGTCTTCTATCTCTGGAGGAGTAGAGAACAGCAAGGGAGATTCACTCCAAATCCACTTTTGTCACCCCCATGGCAGGTTTCTTCAGTTTGTAGTTGTTACATTTAGATATGATGCAGCCTCTGTGGATGTTAAATTATCATGATAATTGGGCCTATGATAGAAAAGTCGTTGTCTTCTCTTTATTGTTCAGGTAATTTCTCATATTGACAGCCATTTTGTGTACATGAAGGAAGTTGCGTACAACACTATGAAGTTATCAGATCAGGGTTCCACTTCTGCCACCAACATTTTCTAGCTGTGTGACTGGGCATATTTCACAACTAGTGTGAGC
This sequence comes from Macaca thibetana thibetana, assembly GCF_024542745.1. Lineage (NCBI taxonomy): Eukaryota > Metazoa > Chordata > Mammalia > Primates > Cercopithecidae > Macaca > Macaca thibetana. The sequence goes on along the minus strand of NC_065591.1, from coordinate 75,445,870 downwards.
CTTAGTTTTCACATATGTACAGTGGAATAAGACTATATTCCACAAAGAGCTTTTGAAAGAATTAAAAGAGAGCATATATAAAAGCTAGACGGTGTGAGCTAGTAATGTACAACTTGGTGGGATATGAAACTCAACAAAAGGGTCTGAATAAGGAAACCCAAAATATGACTTATTAGTCTTATCAAAGGGAGATCAGCTGGGAGGAAGTGACAACCACACTTATGATATGACACTATACACAGAAGGGCTGCCCTCAGGTGTCATTAATTTTGAATCATACCACAATGACATTAAGTCAACACACTTAAAAAAAAACACATCTAGGCCAGGCACAGTGGCTCACGCCCGTAATCCCAGCACTGTGGAAGGCCAAGGCAGGCAGATCACTTGAAGTCAGGAGTTTGAAACCAGCCTGGCCAACATGGTGAAACCCCATCTCTACTAAAAAATAACAAAAATTAGCCAGGTGTGGTGGTGCACGCCTGTAATTCCAGCTACTTGGGAGGCTTTGGTGGGAGAATCGCTTGAACCGAGGATGCAGAGGTTGCAGTGAGCCAAGATTGCACCACTGCACGCCAGCCTGGGCGATAGGGGGAGACTCTATCTCAAAAAAACAAAGACAAACCACACCTCTACATTTCAAATATGCACATGAGCACTACACATCTTAATCATCTCTCAAAGTGAATAATTAGCTTTCAAAGGTTGTTCCTCTCCCCCTTTTCAAGAGCAAGCAGAGAAAAAACAAAACAAGTGCAGGCTATTGCCAGATAGATACTCTCCTACATGATCTGCAGTCATTGCTTTGTGGCTCCAAGCTGAGGTCCAGTTGCGCAGCGAAGATTCCACACCAAAAAACAACAACAACAACAACAACAACAACAACAACAACAACAACATCACATACGAAAGCTTTTAGCATTGGGGGCAAGCAATGATGATTCTACATTCTAATTTCTGCTGAGAAAAGAACATACATTTTTCTCTTTTCTGCTGTGAATTCAATTCTCTAACAGAGCCAAATTTGATTAGACCAACACAGGCTGAATTTTAATGTGTAGATTTCAGGTGGTTTATTTCTTACTTTCTGCAAAGTGCTGATATCATGTAAAATTTCACCAGGGCTTATTCTAGCCAGAAGACATGTCCTTAGACAGCCAATGTGACCTTGGTAGCTCTGAGCCAGGTGGGGAGCAAATCTTCCACATGCTCTAATCCTCTAAGTGTGTTTTGGAAACAGGATTTACATGTCTCCCTACTGGATGCTCTGTACTTAGAACCAAACAGCATTACAAAGTAGACTTCCTAGGCCATTGTCTTTCTGCTTAGTAATTTAACTAGAATAAATTGAATGCTCTGGATGTTTTCTTCCTCCTCCTCCAACTCCTCTTCTTCCTTCTTCATCATCATTGTCAACATCATCAGACATTGATAATAGAGCAAATCTATGAAAGAGTTATGCTAAACACTAAGTTGTCCTAAATTAGCTCAGAAGGTCTTGCCAAATCCTGAATACAAAAAAGGGCAGGAGCAAGTTTGTTGCAAACTAATTTTCAACTTATTATGAGGAGAATGGGCATTTATTATGAGGAGAATGGACAGTCTCGCTCTGTCACCCAGGCTAGACCCCTACTTTGTACAGCTTCTTTACATGTGTCATCTTATTTATCTTCACAATGGTCTTGTAATTGTAGTTGGCATAATTTCCAACTCAGAAAGGTTAAGTAATTTGCCCCTGGTCACCCCAGCAGTAAGTATGTACTTACTCTCTGACATTCCTTCTGAGATTTTTTTTTTTAACCTAAACTCAGTGTTCTTATTCAATTCAATTGATATTTATTTAGTACTTATTATGTACTAGGTACTTACTTGTACTAAGAGCTGAGTGTGCACAGTTAAATAAGACATAATATCTTCCTCCATAAAGTTTTAGGCTGGCAGGGGAAACAGGTATAATAAACATAAAAGATACAATTTTCATAAATGCAAAAATGAATATATATATATGAGGTATAGAGTGAGTACGATAAAGGGGGGCATGATTAATTTCACTTAAAGCAGCAAAATCATAAAAGACTTACTATCAAATTTTAAACAAAGAGAAGGAGTATGCCATGCAGATAAGAATAAAGGCTGCATGTTGCAAACAGGCCATTTACCTGTTTAAATAGAAGCTGTCTTCAGCCAAGGGCATCTGGAGTAGAAAGTGTCTCAGTCTTGAAAGGGAATCTGAGGCACTATGATATCTGAAGCAAAGAAATTTTATACACTTCCTTAAGTGATTATTTTATAGTAAGCTAGAATTTGTGTATGAATTTTGCTAACAGCCTAGATGTGGAATTTTTAAAGCAAGAGGAATATGTTCATATTCGGATGGCATGTTTAAATAAAAAGAATTTTTTTATCGTATCTTGGAACATTATATTAGCTTCCTATTGCTACTATAACAAATTACTACAAATTTAGTGGCTTATTACAGCACAGTTCTATTCTCTTACAGTTTTGGAGGCGAGAAGTCTGAAATCGGTTTCACTGGGCTAAAGTCAAGGTGTGAGCAGGGCTGGTCTCCTGTGAAGAATCTATAAGAAATCTATTTCTTTGCATTTTCTAGCTTCTGGAGGCCACCTATGCTTCTTGGCTTGTGACCCCCTTCCTCCAGCCCTCCAACCTCTTGTTTTCATTATCTCACCTTCTATTTCCTCCTTTGACCTTGCCTACCTCTTACATGGACCTATGTGATTATATTTAGGACACACTCATATAATCCAGGAAAATCTCCCCATCTCAAAACTCTTAATCACACCTTCAAAGCCCCTTTCAGCATAGTAAGTAACATTCACAAGTTCTTAGGATTAGGATATGGATATACTTGGGGGCCATCATTCAGCCTATTGCACATGGGCATTACAGTCAAAACTTCTTGCATTGGCATTACTTATTGGGTGCATTTTGTCTGGTGATTGTTAGAATGTCTGTGCTAATTTACACTTGTCCAGGTCTGCCTCCTTTTATAATATCAAGATAACTAGGAGCAAATAATGTTTTCTCTAGCAAACCCCTAATATGTTTGAATAAAGTCAAAAAATTTTCTCTTTCTATTCTGATTAAAGGAAGCCAAAGCAAGAGCACATTGAGAAACCTTCATACCTATGCTAATGGAGACTTGAACATTAAGGAATATCTATAGAAATCATGGAGGAAAAACAGACATTCTTGAAATGCCACCTGAAACAGAGAGGGGAAAGAAATTCCCTTTATGCCTCCTTCCTCCTACCCTCCAATCTCCTGTTAGTGCCTCCCATTGGCTGAACCTAGTCAGAAGTCATTTTCCCAGGGAGCAAATTCAAAATTAAATTCTGAATTACATGTAAATTCCATGTAATTTGCATGAAGTCAGCCCTTATGATATAAAACAGAGCAGGGGAAGTAAGGGAATTAGATATGAAAGAAAATGATCAGCACACAAACTGGATCTTGGGAAAACCAGGGTTGAAGTTCTTACTGAGTTTGTCCTAGTTATTCCTGCCTCAGCCCCTTCAATTTTGCCTAAATATCCAGACATTCTTTGCATAGAAAGAATTTCCTCACTTCACTGGTTCTTTACAACCTGAGTCATTAGTGATGGCACTATTCATTGTGTATGATTTCAAGATCACTTTCCTGACCAGGCCTTGGAATTTCTTAGCCATTCCCCCTTTCAGCACCAGGAGGGAATAGGAGCTGGGAGAAGATGGGGGCTAGTGGGGCATATTGTATTTACCAGTCACTGGGCTTGATCACAGAACTGGAAACTAGAATGCCCAGCAGTAAAAATTCCTCACGTCACAGTGGATTTTGATCAAATACTAACTATCCTGAGTATATTTTAAAATTTGTACTGCAGTTTCTATACTTAGAGGCCAATGCTTTAAACTCCCCACTCAGCCCTACTTCCATTGAGCACTCCTTCTCCCCCAACCCCTTGTTGTGCCTGGCCTCTAATCCAAGCTTTTACCAGGCCCAGGAGACCATCCTAACTGGATTTTAATTTCATAATAATCTTTAGCAACACATTGAGTTCAATTCATTATAGCCCTAAGTAGAAATGCAAATGAAATAGAGCTTCCCATCTCTGGCCTTGAGAAGCTGCCATTGCTGCTGCTTTTTAACTTTTAAAAGGTATAAAGGAAGTTTCAAAGAAATGTACAGAGAGCTCCTGTGCATCTTCCACCCTGCTTCTTCCCAATGTTGACATAATGCATAGCTATGGTGCAATGTTGAAACCAGGAAATGTCTACATCCACAGAGAAGCAGCTTCATTTTGTAAGTTTAAGAAGATTTCTCAGGGCTGGGGATGGTGGTGGTAGGCAGTATTGTAGTAATAATATTATCCCATATATTCACACAATGCTTTTGTACGTTTTAAAGCTCTTTTATCCCTTCCCATGAATGTAGGGGTCCTATTAGCAAGTTCCACATTCGGCCAAGGGATGCTGACATCTCAGTTTTACTTGGTAACTCAAAAGCCAGAGATTTTATTATAAGGGGCTGCTTCCCATTTTCTCATAGAAGGACGCTAACATCAAGTTATCCCATCAAAAGATGACTTCGTCTCCATTGTCCTGTACTTTCTATTGATTGAAAGAAATTTCTCCTCTTCAGAGGCAGAAGAGGCATAATCCTTGCCTCTGTGTAGCTGCTCCCCTTTCTCTGATATGTCTTCCTTCATCCCTACACCTAGTCTTCTAGACTACGCAATGCTTCCTCATCCTCTAAGATTAGGTCTAGGTGTTACCTCTTCTTAAGCACCATCCTCTTTGTACTTCCTCTCTGTACTGTGTATACCAACACAGCTCTTTGTTCATGCCTTAACAAATTTACTGTCTGTTTTCTTGCCTATGTCCCCTAATCAACAGGGAGTCCTTTGATGGTAAGAATTATATGTTTAAACCTTAATTTCTATCCCCAGAACTTGTTGTAAATGGATTAATAGACAGATTCATGGCATAATTCTGTGTCAATCTGGAAAGGCAGGAAAGCTTTAATAAAAACTGAATAAAAGGTATAAAAATAAATTCTAGTTTACCTTCTCTTTGAGGTCTTCTGTACTTTTTTGCAGATGTCACAAGGTTTGGGGACATAGAACATGTGATGATGACAGAGCTGGGTCCATATGAGCTTTTCAAATAGACTGATGGCAAGAAAGCAGCCAGATTAAATTAAATAGAATTAAATATAAATTTTGAGTTCCTTGTTAAATGTGATAATTTAAACACCTGCCTATATTTTTGTTCCCGTCCAAAACTCCACTAAAGTAACAATTAAGGAAGTTAAATAGGTAAAAAATCTAAGCTCCAAAAAGAAGTTGGTCAAGACAACACAAGTAAGACATATGAACAAAACTTTGGAAGATGGAATGCTGATGATTGATTGGAAAATGACACATCAGAGCTGAGAAGGCAGAAACCCAAGTACTTACAGGAATATGAAGCTAATGAGATGTGCAGAATCCAGGAAGGACTCGGGTATTAAAGGCCTTGGGTATCTGAAGACATGGATGTGAGGAAGTCCTGAAAACACAAAGATTAGTTAGAAGTTTTAAAAGGAGCAGCTAGAGCTTCAAATTCTCTCTTCGACCTGCCAATCATTCCCACCCAGCCAATGTTTCCTCTTTGGAAAGACTGAACCAGATTGGACCTGAGGCATCAGACATGGATGATGGTGGGGGTAAAATGCTGCACAGGGAACACAGATCTAAAAGAAGGTACTTAGTGAATTATGAGACATACTCCCACCCCGACACTTGTCTAAGCCCCTCTCCTCCCTTCACTCCCAGAACCTGGTAACCAAGCTTTTAACCTGAAATAAATGATATTAAGAGACTCTGGGGAAACTGACTTGGCATAGAGATTTATAGGTCCTGATATTTGAGTGTCTCCAAAATGAACACATCACCTGTTTACCACTATTCAACAATACTTGCCTGCACAGAGAGCTTCCAATCAGCATTTTAGTGCCTCATTATTAGTTTGGACTTATAAGCAAGGATCACCAGACACCTGAGGATATCCTTAAAACAAAACAATAACAAAGAATCCAGAGAATCAAGAGATAATGCAAAGAATAGAGGGAAACATCAAAATACCTCTAATTAATATACTTAAGAAGATGAGACACACATTAATTGAGAACAGTAGCTTTTAAAAAGGAACATTTAGGGAAGAAAGAGCTTTGGACATTTAAGTGTATTAGATCACACCTGGAATATCATGTTCAGTTCTAGGAGGACTCTCCCCTACCCCCATCATAGGAGGGGCATTGACAAAGTAGAGGTTGCCCAGAGGAAGTCAGAATCTGGATGTATTCATTCATGCACATACATGTGCACATGGCAAACATTTGTCGTTTGCCTTCATGAGCCAACCAGACACAGTTCTAGGAGCGAAGGAATCAGAAAAGAGCCAGAGGAGGCTGAGTGCTCAGGATTTGGGAAAGGATGGAGACAGATAATACAAAATAAAGTATAGTGGTGAGCAGAGTGTGAGAGAAGAGGGGAGACCAGCAGAAGTGTCTGCAGAAAGCCGTAAGGGGAACAGCTGAAGGATGTGAAGGGGAGAAGGTGTGTTACCAAAAGAACAGAAGAAATTAGAGCTTTTCCTTCCTTCTTTCCCTCCCTGCTTCCCTCCCTCCCTCCCTCCCTTCCTCCCTTCCTTCCTTCCTCTTTCTCTCTCACTCTGTTTCATATATGAAAGGCTATTAAATAGAGGGAGAGAATTTGTTCTACATAGGAGATAAAAAAGGATTCAGGTAATGACTGAAAATGGGAAACAAACTAAGCTGTTTGAGCAAGGAATATTAAATTCCTACTCAAGACTGGCTTTTGTCTGAAAGGTGTTCTTTTCACATCCTCTTGTGTCCAGATAAATCCAAAATGTGCCAAATAGAAACCTGCTGTTTCTGCTATAGTTCTCTGCCGAACCGAGCTAGCTTGATAAGTTCTTGTGTATCTGTTAGTTTATTCTAAAACCGATCAAACATAAGTAGATTGTATCAAAGAGGATAATTTCTTAAATTGATTTATAGAAACCAGCTCCATTTTGGTTAAAATAAATAGGAAAGTTGTTGGAATGTGATGATTCCTGGCTTTTGGATTTAAAGCATGAATACCATTCTCGAGCAAGTCCCACAAAATTCAGGCACAGACTAAAGGAGATGGAGAATAAATTTTCCAGCAAATAACAGTGGAAAAAAACTTACCCTGTAACTGTGCTATAACAACCCCCAGAATCGGGCTTCAGTCATCCTGCATCTCCCAAATTTTTAGCCTTTTGTTGTACAAACTGCAAATAATTGACACCAGGCTCTGAGTCAGCTTTCTGATCCTCACCCTCATGGTTCAAATTGGAGTCTAATTATAGGATCTCCTCCTACACCTCCATAAGCAGCATGCTTGGGATTTCTTCTTAAATTATTAATCAGAAGAAAGATAAATTTGCCTGTTTTAGTTATACAGGGATGAATTGTCTCCTAGCTGATTTTTGTTTATTTATGCATAAAGGTCTATTTTTAATGGTTGCTTACTTTTATTATTTCCTAATTTTTCCGTGAGTCTGGAGGATAGAATGGTCAGATTAGTATATGTTTCATACAGCCCTGTCACTGCAGCACAGCCCTCATCTATAAATATTCCTTAGGCTCTGGTGTATAAATTGCTTCAATAGTTAAAGATGTATATTCCCATGTTCCCAGTCACTGGAATTCAGAAAGCCTAGGTCATAATGATATCCCTTTAAACCCAGTGTGTCCTAACATGGACTCAGTGTCATTTTCTTTTCTTCCTCTCAATGGTAGCTCCTTTCTGTTCCCAGTCAGTTGCCCAAGCTGGAAACTTGAGGGAACCTTGGACACTTCCACTCTTTCTCATGGGCCATACTGAATTAATCAGCAAAGACTCTTATTTACACTTACCAAATGTATGGTCCTTCTCCATTCCCATCTTCTTCACCATTTCTCACCCACCCATTGAAAGAGATGTCTAAATGACCTCCAGGTTTTCTATCCACTATCCAGGCTTTCCATCATAATACTGGGAACTAAATGACAAGTATCATATATCCCTTAAAAAACACTCAATGATTTTGTAATATCTTTGTTTTAGAGGTCAAATTTATAGCAAATAGTACTGTGCAATGAATGGTATGGTGTTATATTTTGGCCTTACTTAAGAGACAATTCCAAATTCATGTACAACCAGGGAGTTCTTCACTTTCTCATACATCCTTTGCCAAAAATTAGGGAAACAATTTTTTAGAAAAAAAGTACTGAAATAAGCAAAAGAAATTTCTTATTCTGAGTCATGGAAGTAGCTAAACTGAGCATGAAATTGTTACCATAAATTGCACTGAGGAATTTCTATTCAGTTCCTGTTTATGAGTTTGGGGGCTGTGGGTAATTTCCCATTATGTGATTTTTCTGGCTGCATACCACAAAATACTTGCAATATTAATATGATAAATAGGAACACATTTAGCATCTCAAGGAGTAAAAGGTAATCTTCAGATTGAGGGAGAATCTAGCTAGGTGATTTTAGGATTCAGAAATAGATAATTATGTTGAGAACAAAGTTATGAATATAAACAATTCTCTCAATCCATCTCTCTGCCGCTTCTTGCTTTCACCTCAATTGAAAACTGAAAATTATTTTAGTGGGAGAGCTATAGAGGAGTAGAACATATTTAACGAATTCTCCACATTTTGAAATGGCTGGTTCACTTTCTTCTCAGGAAAAGGGAGAGATGGCCACATTAGCAGCCTCACTCCATCAGTTAGACATATGTCAGGTACCTGCAATGTGCCTCACAGATACTAAGTAAGTACTTACAGATAAATAGTTGTATGTATGCTGAGTTGTGCAAAAGAAAAGTATCTGTTGTATTTGAAGGAAAGACCTGCCGTATCTCAAAATGATATCTTGAGAAGCTTTCATTTGAGGAGTTTATTGGGGAAATCAAACAAAGCCTTTTCATTTTGATCATGCCAAATCACCTGTAGAATTCACTATAGACATATATCTATAGTCATATCAGAAATTGGCTGCTAAATGGTTACTTAGGGTAACCAAACAAGTCTGAGACAGCCATGGACCTGTTCATGTCAGGAACAAAACAGAGAAAAGTAATCCCTTGTAAAAGAAAGTCTGGAATCAATGTAGCGAAAAAAAAAAAATGAATAAAACTAGGACTAGAAGATTCGAGTTTGAGTCCCAGTTCTGCTGTGTGGCCTTGGATAAATTGACTAGCCTCCTTGAGCCTCCATATTCCCTTAGTGGTCTTCCCAATGTGGCTCTATTTACCTAGGAATAGTGGTGTATTAGTTTGTTTTCATGCTGCTGATGAAGAAGCAAGTCACATTTTACATGGATGGCATCAGGCAAAGAAGAAACTTAGATGTTATTTTAGCTCCTAGCTCCATGATTTTTATACAAAAGAACAAGACAAATTCTGCAATGATTTAATATTAGAGTTTGCCAAGAAAGATTTTCTTATCTGGTGGATGCAGTCTTAGATACTATGCCTTAAATTAAAAGGCACAGTTCCTAGTTCCTTCTGATGCACCATTAGCTATAAATCACACCAATTAAACTACAGCCTGTGCATCCCTGCTCTGGCACTTTCACTCAACCTGCCAATAAAATCTTGAGAGAATTACCATTGGCAGCTAGGCCCTAGTAATATCTGAAGTTTCCATTTTCCCCCACAGAGTTTCACATTTACTCTTTCATGCATGATGTCCTTTGTGGCTTTATTTTTACAGCTAAGACAGAAATCTAATTCTACTTTTGAGATAAATCTCAGACAGAGGAAGTAGTCATGTAGGCAGGTTGGGATACTTTTAAAGACTGCATTGGCATGAATTACTTTTGTCACCACTTTCTATTTATACTGTACAATTCAGTTTACCAAACATTTTTATGTTTTATGTTTCTTCATTTGATCTTCACAGCAATCTTGTAATGTAAGCAGGAAATCAGTGATGTCTCCATTTTGTAGACAGGGAATATAAAGCTTCAAGAGAGCCTCATGGTTTTTGTTGTTGTTGTTCATTTATTGAGCACCTAGTCTGTTCCTAACAATGGACTATGCCATTTACAACTGCTGTTGTGTTTACCTTTCAAAAAATCTGATCAGGTAACCACTGTTTTTCTATTGTACCTATGAGAAAACTGAGTATTCTCTAAATTGAGTGTCTTATGCAAAATCCACACTAAAAATCAGTAATAAACTTATGATTCAAACATGAATCAGATTTATCTCAGAGTCTTAAAAAATAATAATACATCAGTTACTCCTATCACCGAAAGAAAACAGACTTTGCCAACTTCAGAAAGCTTCTGTGCTGACTCCATTTTGCAATAATCCTGATAATCAAAGAAAATCTGCCTTTATTAATCTATAAAATAAAGCTTGCATGAAGCCAAATTGAAATTTGATGCATGTAATTTTCAGAGTTATATGAATATTATATGAAATAGCTAGTTAGGGATTCAGATTGTTATTTGCCTATAAAACTTACTTTATTTCACACATTAAAGAATTGCTAAGTGTTTGGCTGAAACCTCTTTAAAGTTTCTCCATCCAAGCTGCAAGAGATTGTTCTAGTCAAAACAAATGATCCCAATTCTATCTGAAAACAGAGAAGAGGTGGGGAGGAATGGAGAAAGACATACCTTAATTCAGTGTATTATTAAAAATTATTCTAAAAGGCTGATCTATTTAGTATTAGATCTGGTAAACTAAATGATCATTTTTGTTTATCAGAACTCTTCATTTAACTCATCCAATTCAGCAAGCATTTATATTAGCATTTATTAGCTGATAACTGTGTGCCACACTCTGTGCCAAGTGTTAGGAACACAGAAAAAAAAAAACTTGATAACATCCTTGCCCTCACAGTATCCACAACTGAGTTATTAATGGTCAATACCAAAGAGGTACAAGAGAGGTGTATACATCCTCTTCCTTTGTGGAGTGCAGAAAAGATAGACTCTTGCTATTGTCTAGAATTTCTGGTTAAAGTTGGATTCTGATGAATTTAGTTCATAATCTATTTGTCTCTCTCTGTCTCTGTCTCTCTCTCTCTGTCTCTCTGTCTTTCTCTCTCTCTCACATACACACACACACACACACACACACACACACTTGGATTGGTAAGCCAAACATCTGTAAATCTTTAGCAATGGAAAATTCCATGTCACCACTTCAACACAGAGGCAGTTGCCAACTTGAGAGATGAGCTAAGTCAGGGGTTGAAGTAAAAGCTAGTGAAATCCTTAGGCCGTAGCCTGGAGAGATCCACCCCAAATCCTTCCAGTCACCAGAGCTCAGTGCTCTTTATGGAGGTGGGCATTCCAATGCATGTCTGGGAGGGAAGCCAGCCTCCTCAAATAGTTCCTAATGGTGCCCTTCCTGACAGGATGACTTGAAAAGCAGCCAGGGTGAGAAAAGCTCTATGTGTATCTCTGAAGCCTAAAGTAATGTGACTGGGCCCCTTCTGTGCATATCTGGTTCTGAAATCCCAGGAAAACTAGAAAAAGAAGAGGTAATGAAATGGCAACCATCTAATATTTTCTGAGCTCCAAATAATTAAAATTATTTTTGTATCATCAAATGAAAGAATCTTGACAAAGCATTGCTTCTTGAAATTGAGGTATAAACAGTGTTCTATGGCTAATCCTCTTATGTGTGACTATTTGGTTAAAAGTCCAGTAGAAAGAGAGCAGTAGTACATTTGTTTGGGATTTTCTAGTTTTAAACATTCTGAATTATCATATTTCATTGATTATAAGACTCACATCTTCCCCTCTCCACAAAATTCATTTCAGCTTGTGAAATCAGAAGAGTCTTGTGTCCACCCTCTCCAAAAAAAGATGCTATTATTAATTGATGGTGCATTTTAAAATCAATACTGCTTAAAAGGATGAAAATAAATTATATTCTCTTAGATATTCAGAACAACAATGTATAGGGGTAGGGATGATTTCTCCATTTTACAAATGAGAAAACGGTATCTCTGAGTGGGTATGGTATTTTCTTAACATCTCTCAGAGCCAGGACTCAAATCCAGAAACTCTGATACCAAGGTACTGCTTTGAACCCCAAGTTGCTCTTCTCGCTCTGTAAGTAACCAGATAGTTCACAAAGATTTAACCTGTCCCAATTTGTCCATTTTAACATGGAACTGACTGTATTAGCATCTTTCCATGATAGAAGGGTTTCTTGATATCCTGTTACCATCTAAAAAGAACATGATACTCCTCAAATGGAGCAGATATTTAAATACCAAATGTTCTTTTTGTATTCACAAGAAGAAACTAGAAAATTACAAGCAACTATGCACTAGCCTGTGAGCCTCTTGAGGAAAAAAATCTGTTCAGTGGATTCAGTATCCCTAGCAATTAGGATTGTGCAAGGCATGTAATAAACCCCGAAGAAATATTTACTGAATAAATGAAAGAAGGATGTTTCTACCAAAGAAATGGAAACATTTATAATTGCTCACAGCACCTCATCCCTGGAGCAGTGATTAGATGCTCTGCTAAGAATAGATGTAAATCATTCCTGCTTCATCCTTACCATGTACCCTTCCTGAGCCTCAGTGACAATGAGGGTCACATCCAGGTAAACAGTATTGTGACCCCAAACAGACTACACACCATTGACATTTACCCTAACCCTATTGGAAGTTATCCTAAAGCTCAAATTTCCTTTATTATAAGACACCACGAGCTTCTAGTTCAGCTGTGTCTATTTAAAGCGTTGCGTACGTACAGCAGGTGTTCTCTTCAAACTAATTCTCCTGTAGTGTGGAAATGGATAACTCAGCAGGAAAGTAGTCTCTGTTGCTTGGATGTGCAGAGTCCTGTTTACAGCCCAGTGATCTTACCAGTTGTTGTTAAAGCTGCACATGTTTATAATGAACAAATAGAAAGAGGGTGCCACTGTCACCGTTAGTACCACTAAGAACTGCACATGTCTTTGTCCTAATAGGAGTTGCCAAAGTAATAACAGCAACACCTATCTTATATTTTCAAATCACTTCAGTCAAATCTCATTTTGAGTCTCACAACCACTTTGTGAGGTGAACCTCACAATTTGTAGATGAACAAACTGAGGTTCAGTAACTTCCCAAGGCCTCATTAGTAATAAATGACAAGATTAAGACTAAAAGCTGGCCTTCTAACATAGAGTTTCTAACCCTGTTTCCTCTGTTCATGGCTTCCTCTTGTCTGGCAATCATGAGACACCTGGATGAGGTCGTGACTGATCCTGTGGCATGCTGCCCACCAGCTCACTTGGGAAGGGGAGAGGGCAGGCCATGGCCTCATGCTATTGCCTAACCCACTGAGTATATTGTTTTCTTATCTCAGAACCAAGGTAAGCCACCTGAGTCTTGAAGACATGAGCAGTTGGGCAGTTTTAATCAATGCAGATTAATCCTATTGCATTAAACAACACCAGCCTTCTTATAGGAGACAATGCCTCCTTTTCTGTGTGAATGGTAGCTTTGCATTCTGAGTCGCCTTATTCACCCTTAACAAATTGCAAACAAGTGTATGGCAGAGCCCACCTCACTGTGTAGTTTGTGATGTTCACACCTATGACCTTGCTCCATCCAAGTGTCCATCAGTAGCTCAAAGCCTTGAGACAACACTGATGAATGAAGTCACTGATATTCCTGAAAACAGCAGCAGCTTTGGAATTGGACATTATTCTCCTGGACTCCAAGTCAACTTATGAGAGTACCCTGAGTGGTTGCCTAGCAGATGAGAAGTTCCATCTGATGGCAAGTGTCCTAAAGTATGGCCATCTGTGGCTCATTCCTATATGACCTGGTGAAGACATCAATTCATAACAGGTAGAGGGAGGCTCTAACAGGGGTCTCTAGGAGCAGACACAGGTTTCCATTTTACTCAGTACAGAAAGGGGTTATAATTTTCACAAGTGATGAACAAGAATAGGTGGTGAATTACACACAGAATAGAAGGAATTGACAGTCATTACCAAGCGCCAATCTTTTAGATCCATCAGCTCTCTCATAATCTTCTCAACAGATCTTGAGGTAGGTCCAATTCTTATTCCTATTTTACTTGAGAAAAATCAAGCACAGAAAGGTTAATAACTTTCATAATAATATATAGCTATTTAGTGGCACAACCAGGATTCTGACTCCATCTACATAAACCAAATCTTGTACACTTTTTACTATTATCATCCATCTTGTCCAAGTGAAAACAAATGCCAGATCCCCAGAATAAATGCACCTAGTCAGGAACAATGGCTTTACATACCCAAAAATGTGGAGGAAAAAAATGGGTTATCATACACAGAGGTGGGGAAAGAACTAGCTGGAGGTAATGTTTCATGAAGCTCCTCTAAAACATTTGCTTAGGAGTTCAGTTTCAGTGTTTTGCTTCTTGTTACAGAATAAAAACCCCCCAAAACATAAAATAACTTGGAATTTAAAAAGCATTTACCAGTCACCTATTTCATGTAAAGCAAGACAGAAGAAAGTGCTGCATTTTTAATATTGTTCTATACCTCAGCATGATCATGATTAATTTTCCTGTCCATGTCCTATTCTGGAAGCAAATTCTTTCAGGTTCTGACTTGTTCAAAACTATGAAAGTCTTGTCTACACAGAAGGTAGACTGATAGACCCTGAGGTTTGGGAATAGAGATGAGTGAGGCATCCCAAGTCTCCAAGTAGCTTACAGTTTGATAGAGGGAAGGCCAGCATGCACCTGACTAACACAATAGATGAAGGGAAGGAAGAGCAAGATGTCAAGAGGGGAAGGGTAGAGAATTGAGGAGGCCTTACATTCTAAACAATTGTGGTGTTATAACCAATGTCGTGACATCATGGATACAAAATGACTTCATGGAGATACAGGGTTGAATCCTAGCTCCATGTCCAATGTTACCTAGTAGCTCTGTGACTTTTGTGAAGTTAGTTAACCTCTCTGAACCTCTGTTTCCTCATCTGTAAAATAATATATCTACCTCAGAACTTTCTTAGGAAAAATAATATATTTTTTAAAGTATGTGGTGCAGATCCTAGCTCATTGCAGGTGCTTAGTAAACATGAATTCCACTTTGGATGATATAAAGATTGAAGCATTTGAAAATTTCATTCGAATGTTCTCCTGAGGCTTGGAATGAAGACAATGTTATGAATTTGACTGAAAAATGTTCCAAAGGGGCAGGCATAGATATGAGTAAAATATTTGAGGAAGAGAGAGAGAATTAATATTTAATGGATATGGTAGTGTTAGGTTTTTCTGTTTTAACTTGTTGAGAAATACAATTTCAGTACTTCTATAAAACATAAAGACTTATATTTCACAATTTGCATAGCAGGTTTCATGTTTACTTCTAGAGCATTTCTAACTATAAACTTGTTTATCTCCAAGAAATTGGAGACAGAGCTCCGCTGCCACAGACACACCATTTATATTTATAAACCCAGATCTTACTAGTTTTACTACGATGAAATTTCTTGTGTGTATGTTTAGTTTTCAAAGAAAAGTAGCAAAGAGACAGATAAGCCCCTCTGACACAGGATTTAGATTAAGATGACTGTCAAAATAGGAAAGATGAAAACAAGGTAGATTCCAATTAAGGCAAATACAGTATAAATCATTCATACTGGGGAATTTTGACACCGTAGAATGTCATGCAGTCGAAACATTTGGAAAGCATGGCAGAAAACATTTTGGGTATCTAAAAAGCCATACAGTAAGGCAAATATAATTTATTATTAAGGCAAGTATCCTATTGTGTTATATAAAATGTAGCAGCTTACAAGAGCCTAACAAAGTGTTGATTGTATATAGACGAAGTGTCAGAGAATTGTTTCCAATGTATGACATGATTGACATGGAGAGATTTCCTAGAGAACAATAAAAATAGCAGAAGAATTTGGAAGTGGTAGTGATTTGACAGAAATAAAGCCTTGGAATTAGAATATTTAGTCTTGAAAAAAGTATTACTAGGGGAGATGCATGTTCATCTTTCTTACTGCAAAAACATAAAAATGAAAATGGACAATTTCAGTACCTGGAGCCATTTTGTAACTGAATTCATCCAGGTATTCTACTCACTCCCTCATTTATTTTTTATTTACCAAAAAATAGTTTATTGAGCATCTCAGACACTATGTTAGGAAAAGGAAGTTCCAAGGAGAATGAAAAATATTTCCTGCCATCAGAGGGCTCAGTCTAATGGAAGATGAACAACTGTACAAATAACTGCAAGTTGATGTGATGAATACAATAAAGTTAGCAAAGTGATTAAATGAGGGTTGAGACTTGCACAGAGTTAGATGTTTAAGAAGGGACAGCTGGAAGGTGGGATCTCCTGCCTTTATCATGGGTAATAAAGTCTTCAAAGTTATAAAGGAGAGTGTCCTCTCTCTCTAGATGGGAGAGTTAGTGGTTCTCAGAGGTGACATGTGGTATTTATCAAGTGGCAATGTAAAGCATGGGTCAGAAAAAGTTAAGAGTTCCTGATCTGTGTTCCAGACAAGGCCATTTTCTTCTCTGGGAAATGCTATTAGAGGCTGTGAGATTTTTGTGCAAAGCTTTGACCAGTAGTTCCACTTCTGGTGCCCTACTAACCTGCTGTCAACATGCACACATACACCAAGATCCCTGTTTATGATAGCAAAAAGCTGGACAAGCCTAAATATCTAATGATAAGGGAGTTGTTAAATACAGTCTAAACTATGGAATAGAGTATTAAGAGTATTAAGAAAAATGATATTTATGTACATTGTAGAAGGCAGGAAAATATCCAAATTGCACTATTAAAAAAGGAGAAAAAGTCTTAATACAATAAATAGTTATGGTCTCGTTTGTATAGGTATGTGTGCATATACACACACAGCTACCCACAAACACACATATACATATCTAGCACACAACCATACATGTATCACTAGGGTAAGTTGTAGGGAAAGAGAGCAGTGAGAGAGAAGGTAGGGGAAGGCAGAAGAGACAAGAGAGTCTCTCAATTTTTATCCTGTGATTTTCTATATATTTCAAAATTTTCAACATCCATAGACTTCATTTTGTAATTTAAAAAAGAAATGAGATAATGCCCATAAAGCATTGAACATATTGTCTGCCATGTGGCCAGCAATAAATGTTAATTGACTCTTCCAAGGTGACAAGAAAATACGACTTGCTCAAAATGATTTAAATCTGCATACAGTATCGTATCTTTATTTTTTAAATTTTAAATAAAGACAGGGTCTCTCTTTGTCACCCAAGCTGGAGTGCAGTGGTGAGATCATAAGTCACTGAAACCTTGAAATCCTGGGCTCAAGTGATTCTCCTGCCTCAGTCTCCCAAATAGCTGGGACTATATGTGTGTGTCACCACGTCTGGCCTGCATACAGTATCATATTGATGTTTATAAATAAATGTTTTCTCTCACTAGAAAATGAAATAAATTTTCTTAAATTATAGTCAATAGGTTTTTACCTTAAATATGTTGTTAAATATGTATTCTGCTTATTTAATCACTTAGGACTTAATTATTCAAAGCTAAGCATAAGCAGGAAGCCTTCCAAATCTGGATAATACCAGACTTTGCTTATGCACCAGAAATTTCCAGCCAACTATTATGGCTTTATCTGTTGTGTATTAAACTTTAAAAATAT
This sequence comes from Macaca thibetana thibetana, assembly GCF_024542745.1. Classification (NCBI taxonomy): domain Eukaryota; kingdom Metazoa; phylum Chordata; class Mammalia; order Primates; family Cercopithecidae; genus Macaca; species Macaca thibetana. Next base: position 75,428,170 of record NC_065591.1, on the reverse strand, counting down.
TTAATATTCAGAGTTTATTTTCCTGTTATCTATTTATTACTGAAAATGAAGATCAAATCTTTTAGAAAAGCTATCCCTACAGTACTCAATACATATTCAGTAAGCCGAAATGAAATTACATTTTGTAGAACTTTTTCTTATAAAGAATTTGAAACACTCTATAAGCAGATCATCTTTTATTATATTCATTCATCCTTGTTTTATTAAAGTTGTGAATAAATTGAATTGAAAATCAAATTGTTTTCTGAAATGTACTGATGTACTCATACTCTATTAAAATTCTTCATGGTGAGTTTCTTTGTAATTAAAAGAACCATTTATAATTTCAATTAACATTTCTAAGTTTATTCGTGGGTAAGTTAAGCCTGCTGAATTTTCTAAAGCAAGACATTGTTTTGCCAAGGAAATGATAGAAGTTTCTAGGTTGTGATAAAAAATATTGAAACATCAAAAGACATTTCTTTTTACATGTTTATTGTGTTAATAAGTACCTTAGAACCTATTCTTTCTTTATTTTTATTGAGTTGACATGCCAAAAATATTTTTTTCTGTGAAACAATGGCAAAGGTATAATATATAGATTTCTTTGATATTTTTTATACCCATAATTTTTAATGTTTGAAAAGTTCTAAAATTTGGCATGTGGGGCAAAGTTATGGGACAAAATTGAGGTATGATCCCAGTGGTCAACTTCTAGCAGACCCCCACCCCCTAACAAAACCTAGTTAAATTAAATGACATTTCTTACACAATTCATCACCAAACTCTTGATTGTCTGGTCTATCAGGCTGAGAGTAACTAAAGACTCTCCTCAATACCCCATTGAGTTGAGATTCCCATGGATTTTTTTTTTTTTTTTGCTTTTTGTTTTTGAGATAATTATAGATTCACATGCAGCTGTAAGAAATAACTTTACTCAGTTTCTCCCAGTAGTAACATTTTGCAAAACTATTGCATATTATGACAACTAGGATATTCACCTTGACACAATTCATCAATATTATTCAGATTTTCCCCAGTTGTCTGTGTGTGTGTGTGTTAGTTCTGTGTAATTTTATCACATGTGCAGTTGCCAATATCCACCACTACAGGCAAGATAGAGAACATTTCCATCACCGCGAGGATACTTTACGTTGCCTGTTTATAACCACATCTACCTCCACCCCTCCCCATGATTCCCCCATCCTCCCTTTCCCACCCCCAATGGACTTTTTACAAGTTGGTAATTTGATGGTGGTGTGTTTTCTAGGTACCTTTTGGGAAATAACTGATTTATCATTTTCCTCTTGTAAATGTCTGTGAATAAATAATAGTAAACAGGCATACCCTTGAATTGTGTGTCTCCCCATTGTTTGGCAAAGGAACCAACAACGTGGATGAGGGGCTGCCTGAGCTGTGCAGCATTTCTAACTCTTGAAGGCACAGAGCCAAATTTGCTACCTTTGTTTCATTCCCAGATTACGCTCGATTTGAGGCCAAAATCCATGACCTACGAGAGCAGATGATGAACCACAGCATGAGCTCCGGGTCCGGGTCCCTGCGAACCAATCAGAAACGCTCCCTCTACGTCAGGTAGGCAATGGAGTATTTCTCTATCTGCACTTTGTGAGCAATTCAACTTGAGAAAACAAAGGCAACACCACGTAGCAACAGAACATATGTTCTAATTAACCCATGTTCATCAGTACTCTACTGAAACATCTTATGTTTAACCATTTGGAATAAATGTCTGAAATGTTATTAGATTAAATTAGTTAAAGGTGCCTGCTTTTATCAAGTTATTCTTTGGCAATGTTATGATCCAGGATAAAGTGCTCAGCATAGGTAGCAATAAAAATAATGAGAAGAAACATTTTCATTTCTAATAAATCTTAAATGGCATATGTGGACCAAACCCTTGGACATTTGCTTACTGTCAATGTGAAAAGAAAATATTCCTGTATTATCTCCTAACTTGCCTGGTATTGACTGCATTAACTTTAGTGCATAAATTTAAAATCCACGGCATTCTTCTAAAGAGTCGTGTACTTTTCTCTAACAAGTTTTGGCAGAAAGACTTCCTTCTGTGTCATCTCGTTACCAATTGTTTCTCAGACCGTAAAAGTTACTTGTTCCTTGTCTGACAAAACTCATTAATTTACCAGAAAAAGATAAATAATTGATTGAATGTGAAATGCCTTCCTGTCTTTCATTCTAGTAGCTACCTCTTGAGTTAAGATCCATCAACACTCAACTATAACATGTTCCTCTTCCAAGACAAGCTTCCTGTATTACTTCCAAACTTCATCAGTGCTGACTGTACTTTTAAAAATATATAAGTACTAACAGGCAAAAGGAAGAAAGTGATGCCTAATTAATGGTCAACATGAATCTATGTACCATATGGAAGAACCATGCCCATTCTTATTGTATTCTCCACTCCCCACTCTGGCCCAGAATCCAATCTGACTACAACCTGAGATCATATTCTTCTTACCTGAAATTTTAGGCATGAGGTATATGTTATAGATACTAATTTACATACTTGAGTTGAACTTTTGCTGTTGGTTCCACTTTGGCTCTAAAGTTAAGTCTTGTATGTATTTGTTATTTACAGCAGGGCTTAGAAGGGAGTGGGATTCTGGAAGGCACAGGTTCACATAGGGCCTAATTTCCTGACTGAACCAATAAGCCTAGAGTACCTTCTTATTCCAGGGAAGCCCTGAGATTAAGAAAAACAAGTTATTAACCCTTCGAATTTGGCCAACTCCATTTCAAAAGATTATTTTGATACCCTTAATTGTAATCTGTGACTGTTCAGAACCACCCTAGAGCATGTCTTGTAGTGACATCACAAATATGATGGAAAGTTAACAGCTCCATTTCTAGTTCTTCTTCTCTCTTGTATTGTATTGTTGGTCTACATGCTACAAAATATTTTTAAATTTTGAAATGTTTTAGTCCTTGGTAGCAAGTGGAAAAAGTCAGCTGGGTTAATAGGATAGAACTAAATCAGTTAGTGTAACTGAAATGCTTATATACAATAAAGCTCGAAGGGAAAATTACCAAGTATCTTATTAGAGACAGAATGCATAAATTGTTAAGATATTAGAAGAAATTTGCTGAAATATATTGCTAATAGCTATTAAGTTGTGGAAGATTAAGAAAATTAAATGAAGTGATATGATATTATATAAAATTAATACACTTATTTGAAAGAGTAGTAATTAGATTTAAATCTTTATTCTCTAAAATCATAAATAAAAGTATAACATACAGAAGAGACAAAGACTTAGAGTAACAAAAGTAATAGTTGGATATTGTATTGAAGGGAGGAACCTCCTTTTAATGAGACTCAGAAATACTTGACACTTCATAAGAAATTCCCCAAATGAAATCTCTATAATATACAAATATGGTATTTGGTTTCCAAATGTTCAATTATTACTACTTATTTTGTACCTAGGCCGGGCGCGGTGGCTCAAGCCTGTAATCCCAGCACTTTGGGAGGCCGAGACGGGCAGATCACAAGGTCAGGAGATCGAGACCAGCCTGGCTAATATGGTGAAACCCCGTCTCTACTAAAAAATACAAAAAACTAGCCGGGTGAGGTGGCGGGCGCCTGTAGTCCCAGCTACTCGGGAGGCTGAGGCAGGAGAATGGCGTAGACCCGGGAGGCGGAGCTTGCAGTGAGCTGAGATGCAGCCACTGCACTCCAGCCTGGGCGACAGAGCGAGACTCCGTCTCAAAAAAAAAAAAAAAAAAAAAAAAAAAAATTTTGTACCTAGAGGGCTGACTTTAGCATCTAAATGACTCTAAGAGACATAGAATTAGAAGAAATATGGGCCGTGCATATAGTCGTATCAGTGAATCAGAAAGAAAGAACTTACAAGAGCCCCCTGGCCTTATTCTCATGAAAAGTGATAAAACAGACCAAAAAAAAAAAAAAAAAAAAAAAAAAAAGCAAGAAGCAAGGCCTAAATGAAATTCTTACCAAAAAAGATTCAACAAGTTTGTACTTTTGTACTTTTTTAAATACTAATTTTGGCAACAGGATTTGCTTTGTCTAAAGTGCTTGTATAGGACCATGGTCAGTTGTGTTTATTTTAGAAAGTCAACTACTTGCTTCCTCAGAATAAATTACTAGCAGGGTTTCTCTGATTATATAAATATAAGAGGATGAGCATGGCTCAAATCTGAGAATAACATCCTGAAAGTGTATTATTCTCCTCACTTTGCTTAGCTTTGTGTAATTCTAGGGCTAGAAGGAACCTTAGTTATCATTGGGCCCTCTGCTTAACTTACAGAAGAGGAAACTGAGGCCTGAGGAGACCAGAGACAGAGACTTGCCTGGGATCCCACAGCTATCTGTGGCAGAATCAACTCTCCTACCCGCAGTCCCATATGTCTCCCCACATCACTCTGCCTCCCTAAGGGCTTAGTTTATGTGGTGTCAGCTGTTGAATACACTTTAGCTGTGATTCCCAATCTGCTTCTGTCAGCACAGTGCTGGACTCTTTGATTAAGGAATAAGGAGAGGTGAAGTTCTAACACAAATGTCTTTGGGGTTTTTGTTCAGGATAAACCATGCTGTAGGAATATGGGATTTCTTTGGTATTATTTATAGTTTTCTATGAAGCCAAAACCTAAATCAGAAAGCAAGCGCCTTCTTTGTTCTGTGAGAAACAATGTAGCTGACTTAGTAAAATATGTGCTTGCACCAAAAAACCATTCTTCCTCTTGGATTTACCTCCCATACCCTATACACACACACACACACACACACACACACACAAGCGCACACGCTCACACATATGCTCCCAACTCTCGCCCTGGTCCTGGTGGTGTCAGAGAGAATGTACCTTCCTGGGGTCTTGCAGAAGCTGCCTTCATTTCCCCACTAGAAATGATCTTCCCAGGTGGTAGCAATTCGTTTACCTGAAATTTTGAAGGGAGTGGTAACCAGCACTATCTGAGCCAGGCGGTATTTTAAACATGAGCCAACTCTCTCTATTTTCTAATCTAATTATAGTTTTTTTCTTTAATCTTTTGTGTGAAGTGCTTGAAGTACTTTAGTGGTGCTGTGCAAGCGGAATTGATTATTGCTAATGTTAACTGTTCATGTTCTATGGGAATGATTTGGGTATGTTTGATTTAATATGCTACTTGTATTGTGTATTTCCTGCATTGTGAAACATATAGTGGTAGAAGACTGTGAAACATGTAGTTAATTTAAAAGTAAAGTTACAAATATGAATAAAATGTTTTTCAAAATGATGCACAAGTACATTATCAATGCTTCAAACATAGATGCATTTAGGCTCGTGAGCTACTGGAATATGAATTTTATTGCATGTATTTTGAGGCTCTTGTTGTGGGCAGAGACGGCAGGCAACTGCCTTGGAAGAGTGAGTTTATGAGCTCATGAAGATCTCCCTCCCTCTCAAATATCCCTTTCCCTTCTTACCTATTAGCTGATAAAAGCTGGTATAATAAAGAACTAACAAGGCTTTTCCTGCTGGTAACAGGGATGCATCTTTTGTATAAATGCTACTAGGAGAAGCCAAAGATATGGGGGATTAAATTTATACAAAAGTGCAAATTTCTAAAGGACAATCCTTTGTTTTGATAAAAGGAAAGTTAGAATACCCAGGAGGGCAAGGAAAAAAAGCAAATCATTCCACCAAGGGGAAGGAGAAAAAGGTCACAGGAAATAATGTAAAAGAAAAACTCAGCCCTGTTCATTTGTTAATAAAAGATATCGATTTTGAGAGTTCAGGCAAATAACCTCTGAGTTTTGAATGTGGATTTAAGAAACAGTTGCCGTGATTTATTCAGGCCTTCATCAAACATTTTTGAGTATATATTATGTGCGAGGACCTATAATGGACACTGAGGACACAGCAGTAACAGTCATGTTTCCTGTCTGCAAGAAACTTATGTCTGCTGGGGAAGACAGATGAAGGGAAGATAATTAAATGCAATGTGATATGAAAAGATCTGTTAGTTCTAGAAAGGCCTGGAATCTTGATTGCTTCCATGGAAGCATATCCGAATAATTCTTGAAGCTCTTATATGAGGTAACCGAGAGCCTTTCAAATATTTAGATGCAAAGTAAGAAGTACATTCTTTATCCTGACCCAGTAAATACATACACACATAAAACAGAAAAGTTTTGTTAAATAGGAATAACACCTTTTGTATACAGTGTACTTCGTTATTTTCCGTTCTATTTGTTTCTCTCCTTTTTAAAAAATGGAGATCATAGCTCATTAACTTGATTTAATAACTCACTAATGGGCCATGATTTACAGCTTACAGATGGAGTAAACAAGAGGGAACATTCCAGGCATATGACATGGTACACAGACAAAAAAAAGAGAGTGTCTTCACTACCTTATATTAAACATATCGAGGATCCTTAGACCCTTGATGTTGTAACCAACTTGGAAGGCAGTTATCCCTGCCACAGATGAGGCAGTAGAAATAGAGGGAAGTATTTGTCAGACACTTTCTACGGGTCAACCATTATTCTATTGTTTTACATGTATTATCCCATAGAATTCTCCCAAAAACCCTATGATTCAGGGGATGTTGCCTCCATTTTATAGATGAAGAAACTGAAACTCGGAGAAGTTAAATGATTCCCCCCAAGATCACACAGCTAGACAACATGAGCATGGACGTTCAGATCCTATTTGTGAGACATTGGAGAGCAACATTTAAGCACACAGTTGCTAGATTCTTCCAGATAGAAAAACATGTGAATCATAGTTCTGCCGCATCCTAACTCTATGACCACAGACAAATCAGTCTCTCTGGGCTTTCTTTATCTGTGAAGATGAGTATAGTAATAGGATACCATAAAGTGGTTGTGAGGATTAAATAAAATAGTGAATTTAGATACCTGGCACATGGGAAGTAGTTGATAAATGTTGGTAATATTCATCATTTATTATGAAGCCACCTTTTCCCTGTCAGACAGAGAGACCACAGAATTGGTTGCAACTAAGACACTGTTTTCTCAGCAGTGAGATTATCCCATTGCTTACCTTCAGCAAAGGAAGAAGGACAGACTTTCTGATGACTTTTAGATTTTTGCTCCTCTAGACCCCATGAAGCCTGAAGGGGATGGTCAGCATTCCATGGCTCCAGAATGCTCAGCTCTGTTAACTCATCAGCATTTCTCACCCAAACAAGACTCTACCCAGAGGCAGAATCTGAAAAGAATTCAGTAGAAGCCACATGATAAAAAAACTCACTGCATATGCAGTAGGCCATTCCAAGTCTTCATATATGTTATCGGTCTTCCTAACCACATGATTTCTTCTATTTCCCCTAGGCATTCTTCGCCCCTTTCCAGCCCCCTGCTCATAGTTTTGTTCTGAATTTCAAAGTCTTATTTCTTTTACAGTGGTTCTAAGTCTATATGTTACTCAAAGTTACTACTACCTGAGACAGTGTTTGCCTCAAAGGCTATGTAATATGACAGATGCACTCAGGTTAGCCTCTTGCCCCTTGTTTAACTTAAGGCATTCATACATTGATTCCTTCATGCCTTGATTCTTTCATTCAATAAATGTGGTATTTGTACTTACTTGCAATGTACCAGTCTGTAGTAGATGTTAAGGGCACAATGATGAATAATACCACAGAACTCCTTTCCTCAAGTTTCTCACAGTCTAGATCTATAGGCAATCCAAATAGTATGCAGACCATTATGGTAACTCACTTCCTGATACCCCATGTGTTATGTGCCTTGCAATTATCCTATTTTGATTTTTACAACATGCCTATAAGATGTCCTAAAGTGAAATTTGCCCAGAAGACCACTAATATTTGAAACTCACCTGTTAACATAGTGACTACTCTGGTCCTTGTTAAACTTTTGTGATAAAATGTTTTGAAATGAATCAATATTATTCAATACTGGACCTGCAAATCCCAGTAATGTCTTGATGTTTCATAGCTCTAGTGCTTTATGCCACAGTGCTTGGCACAAAGAATTCTCCTTAGGAAACATTTGTTAAATGAATTAATTCCAAGACTATCTTTCCTATACAAATGTGAGAGAAAATATTAAAATATAAGCCAAGGTATTTGAACAATCCTGTGGCAATCCAATACCAGCTTGGCTGACACCAAGTGCATCGAGTCTGGTTGTATCTTCAGGATGCAGACTCTACCTGCTGCTACTGGGATCTCCAGAAAATATCTGGTGCTGCAAGGCCTTTTAGGCTGTTTCATTTGTTTGCTAAACTCTGACAAACTCTTTAAATTGGGACCTAATTTAATAATGGATTTAGATGAGCACGCACAGCCTATACCCTCTTAGTCAGAAAACTTGAGATGAGGGAAGGGCCCAGGGTGAAACTCATTCTCAACACAATTACTCTTTCTATTCCTGGGAACTAAGGTTATATCAAGGGCACTCTCAAGAAAACACATTCCATCCTGGACACTTTGCCTTTGAGCTTTTATTCTGGGTGAAGGGTGTTCCCACCTGGTTGATTTTGGTGGGAGGGAAAAGCTACATCATCATGTAAGACACTCTGGTCATTTATTTTTTTCTATAGTAGCAAACATATCTTTTCACTCTATTTTCTGCCCCATTTAACTGCAGGTTAGTAGCCTGGGGATGTTAAAGAAGAGTGTGGAATGGCAGAATTCTTCACTCCAGTGGTACAAACTGCTTCCAGCTTCACTTGGCAATGGATTTCTTGAAAACATTTAAGGCAAAGCCATAAAGTCTGTGGACTGTGTTATGAGTCACATTTTTGTCTTCTTCCCCTCCAATCTTGGACCCAATATGTTAGCTGTTTCCCAGAGAACATGCCACAGTCAGCTGTGTGCACCCTCCTGCCCAGTACTTGGCACAGGGCTAGCTGACAGTGGTATTTTTATTGCACACGTTTATTTCCTCATAATTCTTATTTAACAACGTCATTAGTCATTCACTTAGAAACATATTGACTATGATATGTTGCAGCAGAATAGGAAATAGAAACTTGTTGAATTCAGAATTACTCTTCTCTTAAAATCTTAGTAGGGGCAAAGGTAACTGGGAGGGGAACATAAGAAGGTACCTGAAGCAGTTTAACAGGATGAAGCAGAAAATCTGGATAGAGTCTAGACTTATAAGGGCACTGGTTAAATTCATATTGATGATATAACTTCTGTTTTATACTTTGTACTGATTTCCTCCAAATAGACCTGGCTTCTCATCCAGAATTCATAACTTGTCATTATGAATAATGATAGTTGTGCATAGCTTATTGTTTGCTAAAACTTGAGTGTCGCATTTATAAAATGGACATAGTACCTAGTTCACAGGCTTATTAGGATGAAGTTAAACTGAATGTATGAAGGAGGCTACTATATGGGACTTGTTAGGCAAAGGTGAGTTCCTTTTATTGCTTCAAGTACTTAGAGCCTACCTCCTAAACTGGTGCCTTCTTTAAAGCAGGATAGATTTTGATTCTTCATTTATATTTTCAGACCCATTAGCATAATGCTTACTCTTTCAGGTATTTGCATGTTTAATTGTATCCTTAATTGTGGAATAAAAGGCTTTGTCTTTAGGCAGCTAATTTTATGCCAGAAATAGAAAGAAGGAGGAGTCATTGTGGACTTGGGAGTTTCCTCTTTCCCCTGCAATCATAGGCTACCTGATTTTAAAAGGTTTTTAATTTTTATATTTCTATAGGAAGAGGGACAAAAGTATCCTGGGTGACTCTTCCATTGACCATCATGTTTTCCTACATTCTTTCACTTAAAGATCTAGAATCCAGATCTCATTACTGTTAATGGTTGGCCTGTCATTAACTGATTCATCCAGAAAACCTCTTCTGAGCCATAGACATCTACCTCATACTCTGCTAGACTCTGGGAATAAAAAGATTAATAAAACTTCTTTTCTACCGTTAAGGAGCCCACAGATCATTCCTACAACCTAGATTCTGCTTACCTCTCCACTAATCCATGGCAATCATATTTCCAGAAATCTCTCATCTCCATAGGAGGTACTTCACCTCATAACCCAAAATGACTAATTTCTAGAACAAACCAGACAGCTCTATCTAAAAAGGAGAGAACAGAACAGTAAAAGGTAAAACACAGAATGCTCACAGGAGGATAGGTGAGAAGGGAGGGCATGAAAAAATTGAGGGAGTTCCCCTCTTCCCCTTGCCCAACTGCCAATCATGTAGGTTAGGTTGGTTTCAAGGGAACAAGGCATAAAAGACGCAAATCACTTGTCCTTTTGTCTCAGTGTTTGAACAGTGTCTGACACTTCTTTAAATTAACTTTAAATACTTGTGGAATGAACTTTTTGATTAGCAGTTAAAGATGATGATTAAACAGAAAACGGTATTAAGAGAGCCACCAATGACTGGTGGAGTCAAGCACATGCTCCTCTGTTTTCCTGTGCATCACAAAAACAGCTCTCCTCCAGTCTTCACGTGCTGTTTCCTGTACGTGGACTCACCTGCCCCCTCCATTGGACTGTGAGTATCTCAAAGATGGAGATTTCATCTGCTTAAAGTCTGCATCTGTACAGTCTGGCATATAGTAACTGCTGAATCAATTAAAATGAATGGATTACAGATGTCACTAAATTGGAGCGAGTTTAACTCTATTTAACATTTTACCTAATTACGTCATGGCTTGCAAATTGTTTACTGACTAGACTCCTTGCCCCTTGTTAATCAGATTAATATGCAACCCTATTTGGTAATCATCTCAGATTAAATTTTCAAAAATTATTTAACCAAAGTCACTATTCCTATATAAAATAAAATAGACTTTAAACCAACAGCAGTTAAAAAAAAAAAAAAGGATAAAAAAGGATAGTACACAATGATAAAGAGTTCAATTCCACAAGAAGACTTAACTATCCTAAATATATACACACCCAACATTGGCGCACCCAGACTCATAAAACCTTCTAGACCTATGAAAAGACTTAGTCACACAGTAATAGTTGGAGACTTCAATACCTCATTGACAGCATTAGATCATAGATGCAGAAAAACTAACAAAGAAATTCTGGACTTAAATTTGATTTAAATTTAATTCTAGACTTCAATGTGACTGAACCAATTGGACGTCTACAGAATACCCATCAAACACAGGATGTACATTCTTCTGATATGCATATGGAACATATTATAAGATTAACCACAAGCTCAGCCATAAAGTGATTCTCAATAAATTCAAAAAAATCGAGATCATACCAACCACACTTTCAGATCACAGTGAAATAAAAATAGTGATTACCACCAGGAAGATCTCTCAAAACTACACGATTGCATGGAAATTAAACAACTTGCTCCTGAATGGCTTTTGGGTAAATAGCAAAATTAAGGCAGAAATAAAAAAAAAATCTTTGAAATAAATGAAATCAGAAATACAATATACAAAAATCTCTGGGATGCAACAAAAGCAGTGTTAAGAGGAAAGTTTATAGCACTAAATGCCTACATCAAAAACTTAGAAAGATCTCAAATTAATGATCTAACATTACATCTAGAAGAACTACAAACACAAGAACAAACCCCCCAAAGCCAGCAGATTAAAAGAAATAACTAAAATCAGAGAAGAACTGAACAAAATTGAGACCCCAAAATCCATATGAAGAATCAACAAAACCAAAAGTTGTTTCTTTGAACCAATAAACAAGATCAGTAGACCACTAGCTAGTTAACGAAGAAAAAAAAGAGAAGATCTGAATAAGCATAATCAGAAATGACATAGGTGACATTACAACTGATCCCACAGAAATACAAAAGATCCTCAGAGAATTTTATAAATGCTTCTATGCACACAAACTGGAAAGTTAGAGGAAATGGATAAAGTCCTCAAAACACACAACCTCTAAGATTGAATCAGAAAAAAATTGAAACCCTGAACAGAATGATATTGAGTTCTTAAATTGAATCAGTAATTAAAAACCTAGCAACCAAAAAAAGCCCTGGACCAGATGGATTCACAGCCAAATTCTATCAGATGTGCAAAGAACAGCTGATACCAATTCTTCTGAAACTATTCCAAAAAATTGAGGAGGGACTCTTCCCTATCTTATTTGACAAAGCCATTATCACCCTGATACTAAAACCTGGCAAAGATACAGCAAAAAAAAAAAAAAAAAAAAAAAAAAGAAAAAAAGAAAGAAAAGGAAAAGGAAAGAAAGAAAAATCACAGGACCGTATCCCTAATGAACACAGACCAACAGTCCTCAACAAAATCCTAGCAAATCAAATCCAGCAGAACATCAAAAAGTTAATTCACCACCATCAAGTAGGCTTCATTCCTGGGATGCAAGGTTGGTTCAATATATGCAAATCAATAAATGTGATTCACCACATAAACAGAATTAAAAACAAAAACCAAATGATCATCTCAATAGACATGGAAAAACTTTAAAATTCAACATTCCTTTATGATAAAAACCCTCAACAAACTAGGCATAGAAGAAACATACATCAAAATAACAAATGTCATCTATGACAAACCCACAGCCAACATCATAATGAACAGGCAAAAGCTGGAAGCATTCCTCTTAAGGACAGGAAAAAGACAGGGAAGCCCATTCTTACCACTCCTATTCAACATAGTACTGGAAGGCCTAGCCAGAGTAATCAGCCACGAGAAAGAAATAAAAGGCATCCAAATAGGAAAAGAAGAAGCCAATTTATCTCTGCACTGAAAATGATTCTATACCTCGAAAACCCTAAAGACTCCACCAAAAGGCTCTTGGAACTGATAAATTGTTTCAATAAAGTTTCAGAATACAAAATCAATATACAAAAATTAATAGCATTTCTGTAGCAGCACCAATAACCTTTAAGCTGAGAGCCAAATTCCATTTACAACAGCCACAAAAAAGAGTAAAAAACCTAGAAATACATCTAACCAAGGAGGTGAAAGATTTCTACAAGGAGAACTACAAAACACTGTTAAAGAAGTTATAGATGACACAAATTTTAAAACACTCCAATCTCATGAATTGGAAGAATCAATATTGTTAAAATGGCCATACTGCCCAAAGCAATCTACAGATTCAACACTGTTACCATCAAACTACCAACGTCATTTTTCACAGACTTAGAAAATACACTCTAAAATTTATATGGAACCAAAAAAGAGCCTGAATAGCCAAACCAATTCTAAACAAAAAGAACAAAGCTGGAGACATCACATTTTGCAACTTCAAGCTATACTATAAAGCTACAGTAACTAAAATGGCACGGTACTGGAACAAAAACAGATGTGTAGAACAATGGAACAGCAAAGCAAACCCAGATAAAGCCACACATCTACAGCCATCTGATCTCCAACAAAGTTGACAAAAATAAGCAATGGAGAAAAGATTGTCTATTCAATAAATGGTGCTAGATGGTGGTAGCCAGCCATCTGCAGAATGAAAGTGGACCCTTACCTCACACCATATGCAGAAATTAACTCAAGATGGATGAAATAATTATTTATTTATTTTTGAGACAGTATCTCACTTTGTCACCTGGCTGGAGTGCAGTGGCGTGATCTCAGCTCACTGCAACCTCCTGGGTTCAAGCAATTCTCTCACATCATCCTCCTGAGTAGCTGGGAATACAGATTCATGCTACCACACATGACTAATTTTTGTATTTTTTAGTAGACACAGGGTTTCACCATGTTGGACAGACTGGTCACGAACCCCTGACCTCAACTAATCCACCCACCTCAGCCTCCCAAAGTGCTGAGATTATAGGCATGAGCCACCATACCTGGCTGGATTAGAGATTTAAATGCAAGACCTCAAACTATGAGAATCCTAGAAGAAAACCTAGGGAATGCCATTCTGGACATTGGTCTTTGGAGAGAATTTAGGACTAAATTCTCAAAAACAATTGTAACAAAAACAGAAATGGACAAGTGGCACCTAATTAAACTAAAAAACTTCTGTACAGCAAAAGAAACGATCAACAGAGTAAACAGACCACCTACTAAATGGGAGAAAATATTTGCAAACTATGCATCTGACAAAGGTCTAATATCCAGATTCTATGAGGAATTTAAGTAATTCAACAAGCAAAAAACAAATAACCCCATTAAAAAGTGGGCAAAAAACATGAACAGACCCTTCTCTAAAGAAGACATACACGTGGTCAACAAACGTGTGAAAAATGTTCATCATCACGAATCCTCAGAAAAATGCAAATCAAAACTGCAATGATATACCATCTCACACCAGCCAGAATGGCTATAATTTAAAACATTTTAAAATAACAGATGCTGGCAAGGCTGTGGAGAGGCAGACTTATTATGTGCCAGGCAGTTTGCTAATCACCTTATGTAGATTATTTTAATTCTCACAAAACTCTGTATGACAGACTTTATTATTATCTCCATTTCAGAGAAGAAAAAATTGAGATCAGATTTCAGTTTTACTCCTAAGAGACTAAACGGGGACTAGGACCTAAGCATGCTATTCTATTCCCCCTACCTATTGTTTCATATGGCTTTATTAAGCAGTTTTCACATATTTAATTTTATGTGATACAATATGTCTGTACATAAGTTTTGTTTTATTTATTTGTGTATTTATTTATTTATTTATTTTTGAGACAGGGTCTTGCTCTGTCACTCAAGCTGGAGTGAGTGGCACAATCATGGCTCACTGCACCCTCAACCTCCTAGGTTCAAGTAATCCTCCCACCTCCCTCCCAAGTAGCTGGGACTACAGGTGTGTGTCACCATGCCTGCTAATGTTTATTTTTTGTAGAGACAGGATTTCCCTATTTTGCCCTGACTGGTCTCAAACTCCTGGGCTCAAATGATCCTCTCACTTTGGCCTCCCAAAGTGCTGGGATTACAAGTGTAAGCCAATGTGTCCAGCCTGTAAGTAAGTATTATTTTTCCCATAGTTTTCAGATAAAGAATCTGAGATTCAGAATATTAAGCTATATACTCTTTTCTCTAAGCATAAAATAGCACCAAGTCCTTCACTCAATCTTATCCTCTCTTTAAGAATGTGTAAACACAACTCATATATATATATGTGTATATATATACACATACACATATATGTATATTTCTAGTGTTTGCTTTGTGTTTTATTTACTGTCACGTTGCAAAGTACATGAGTTTTAATAGAACTACTTACACATTTTATTAAATGTCGAATAGACAGTTGAGTATTATATGGTCACCTTAGATCCTGTATTCTAGTTTGAAGATGTCCAGAGCATATAGATTTGTGATTAAATTGAGAGAATCCCTAATGAGTTATGGTCATTACAATTGTATGAGCTAGGTCCCTGCCTCTCTTCTTCCAGGATGGATTCTACAGCCAGCATAGCTATCTGCCTATAAATTCTCACATTAAAGAGCACAGTTGAAGTACCTATCACACAATGCCTCACCCAGGACCTGCTACATAATGTGCAGAGGCCCAGTGCAAAATGAAAATGCTCAATTCTTGTTCACAAATTAATAGCAAAGCCGAGCATGGTGGCTCACACCTGTAATCCCAGCACTTTGGGAGGCCAGGGCGGGCAGATAACTTGAGGTCAAGAGTTCAAGACCAGCCTGGGCAACATGGTGAAACCCCCATCTCTACCAAAATCAAAACAAAACAACACAAAAATTAGCTTGGCATGGTGATAGGTGCCTGTAATCCCAGCTACTCAGGAGGCTAAGGCAGGAGAATCGCTAGAGCCATGGAGGTGGAGGTTGCAGTGAGCTGAGATCGTGCCACTGAACTCTAGCCTGGGTAACAGAGCAAGACTCTGTCTCAATCAATCAATCCAAATAAAAAATTAGTAGCAAGAAAGTGAGAGCAGAGCATAATGCCAGGTGTGGGACAGTGGAACACAGGTCTTATACCCATGAAGCCATTCCTGTTGTCCCCCGACTTAGGACATTTCATTCAAAACTGAAAGCATGATTATTTTCCTTAATATGTAGTATAGTAGCGGTAAGAAACACAAAATCAGCACTGGGAACATTTTCAAGGATCCAGGCTTTATCCTTTTTCTAAAAGAGTATTTTATACAAATTAAGCATATGCCTGCTTTTATGATATGTAGAAACATTTTCTTCCAGCCTGCTTCCTGCTTGAGAAACTTTACATTCTCACTTGTCCTGAACTGTTAAGGGTCCACTTTGAGTCATCTGTCTTCACTAAACCAAATCTTTCAAAAGCTAAGTGGCATCATTTCACATTTATTTAGCACCTGCAGGACACTTTAGTCTTCTTGTTCTGCAAAAGTTTCTGCCCCTTGGCCTTTCTCTTTAGGCCTAAATTTTAAAGAAAATACATAAAAGTGCCTCAGAGGACTTTGTAAAACAGTGGGACCAGTTTAATGCTTGTGTGTTTCTCATATGTCATTGCCAAAATTGAGAGGCTGCAAGATTTGTAAATTCCCCTGGCTGGCAACATTACAATTTAAAAAAAAAAAAAAATCATGGAGTTGATATGGAATTGACAACTACATTGCACCAAGTAAGAATTCTAAAAATAATAAACAAAAAGGCAAATTATAATATATCTTTGAATTGGTTTCTCTTTAATATTGCCATCATTTCCTAGAAGAAAGGGCATTTTAATGCCAAAAGAAACATATGAACATAATCTGAGCATCAGAAAAAGTCCTCCAAATATTATAAATTTGTAGTTTTAAAACCTCACTGGATAGATCTCCGCATTTTTTTCTATCCGTATAATCTTACCTTATAGCTAAAAAAATTAAAACAAGCATCATGATGACTAAGTTGTTTAATTCTTAATCTTGAGTATTTTGGATCTGAACCATTCTAAGATCCTTAGGAATGCATTTTTTAACTTTGTCCTTTTCTTAACAAAGAAAGACATCTTTCAGATTTTATTTTTCTTTGTGTACCTATGCTTTCTTCATCTTTTATGCCATTTTCTCAATAAATAAGAAGCCGAGATCCATCTTCTGTGATAAGCTGATGCTTTTCAGTGATACTTATTAAAACATAAAAAGGAATCTTTCATCATCAAAATTATTTTTCATTTTTTCTACATTTTAAAAATAGACCCACTTTTTGACAGCTTTATTGAGATATAATTGATATGCAAAAAGTTACACGTTTTGTATATACAATTTTATGTGTTTAAAAAACAGATTTTTTAAAGATATCATTACATTATAGAATCTTTCATTGTATTTTATAACATGGTATATTCTACATTGTTTCAAACCAGATTGCTTACCTCATGTACTTTTCCCCCTTAATTGTCTTAAAATGCAGACATGTTCCTTTAAAACTCAGGATTCCATACTTTTATACATTAAGAAGTCATACAATTATCTGATTCCACGGGTAAAATAATGAGAAAATGTGGTGTGAACTGAGTAGAAGTTTGCAACAAACAGTGTATTTAATAGCTTCTAATGCCCTCTAACATGAAAATCTAATTCTCATTTAAATTAACTTTGTAGCTTTTACTCTAGACAAACCTCTTTAGCAGTTCCAGTGGCTTTCTTGGAGCCAGTTTCATCTTTCTTTTTCCTGTTAATGAGGGTTCCTAGCCAATCATCAGGAAGGGGTCTCTGCTTGTGTTTCTGGTTGCAGTAAATCCAGATGAGTGGGGAGTTTCTCACCTAAAAGACCTATGCTGAATGAACACCCCTGCTGGCTTTTCATAAGATAACTTTTCTCTTTTCCTAAAATTCTGTGTTCCTGCCCCTTTCCTCATAAATAGGGGCCCCTATGATACTTCCACCTCCACAACGCGCTCAAATCCTCTTACGAGCCCTCCATTACATCATAGATTCAGGTATCCTGAGGATGAGGAGCTGGCAGTGAACATTCAATTCTCATAGTATCTATGAGAGAGTATCATTACTATCCCACTTTACAGTTAATGAAACCAAGGTTAGAGAGCTTACGTTATCACCTAAATTTACACAGCGAAGAAGGACAACATGATAAAAACTCAGTTCTATCCTATGCCAAATACCTGCTCTTAACCTTAATTTCCATGGCTTCCAGAAATACCTCATTTTCTTAGATGCACTTGATTTCATACATGCTCTCTCATTCCTATAGGTACTTAAAATTATTGAAGCAAGTTCTGTAAGTTTTAGGAAATACAGTCATCTAATGTATAGTGCAACTCCCTCAGTAATAAATGAGGACCTTAAAGATGATCAATGAGTAGATCTTTGACATGAAGTTATACTAGTTGGGATGCAAACCATGGGATGCATTCGTTGACGATGCATCCTTAGCAAAGAGGCATGAGGTTTCCTGCTACGGGATGCTACACAGAGGATAAGAGGATTGCAGAATCTTCTAACTGCCTTAGAGCAAGTATGATGGAATGGATACGGGTTTAAGTTTTTCTTCAGTGACTATTAATTATAAAATACTACATAGGATGCTGTCAGAGGTAAAAAGATGAATCAGACATGTCTTCCAGCATCCAGCTAAAGTTAGTTGCAAAAAAAAAAAAAAAACAGAAGAAAATAATAAGCTATTATTGTGAACACAAATTCTGCTCCAGGATCAGGCGCATATGCAGAGGGTAGGAAATAGGAGAGATTTGAGAAGCTAACTATGATGGAGTCTTTTGTAGTAGGTTCCAAAAGTAAAACTGTATTTTTGTTGTTGTTGTTATCTTTGGCAGTATATTTCCCCTCCGTAAGAAGTATACACTACCGGCCGGGCACGGTGGCTCACGCCTGTAATCCCAGCACTTTGGGAGGCCGAGGCGGGTGGATCACGAGGTCGGGAGATCAAGACCATTCTGGCTAACATGGTAAAACCCCGTCTCTACTAAATATACAAAAAATTAGCTGGGCGAGGTGGCGGGTGCCTGTAGTCCCAGCTACTCGGGAGGCTGAGGCAGGAGAATGGCGTGAACCCGGGAGGCGGAGCTTGCAGTGAACCGAGATCCAGCCACTGCTCTCCAGCCTGGGCGGCAGAGCGAGACTCCGTCTCAAAAAAAAAAAAAAGAAGTATACGCTACCATAGAATGACATGTTAAGTCCTCTAGAATTCTAATTCAGTCAGCCATGCATTTATGAGTTCATAGCAGAGTGGGGTAGGCCAAAAGCTTGGGTTCTGGAATCAGAAATACCTGGACTTAAATTCTGGCTTGGTCACTTAGCACCTTTCTTGTGACCTTAGTAACTTACTACTTCTCCCTCTAGGCCTCCACTTTTTCCATAAAATGAGTATAATAGAAATACTCATTTAAAGTTTATGAGGAATAATGTTTGTAAATCACCTAGCATCTTATACAAACTCTTGGAGAAATTAGAAAAGATAGGGTACTTCCTAGCTTTTTACAATGTTGACATCACCGTGATACCAAAACATAACAAGGTCATTGTAAGAAAGGAAATTTATACTCCAATCTCTCTCATAAACATCAAATTAAAAATATAAAATAAAATATTAGCAAAATAAATCTAGTGATATATAGAAAGAATAATGTATCATGACCTGCTGGAATTTATTACAGAAATGAAAGACCACTTTAACATTAGAAAATCACAACATTAACAGAATAAAAGATAAGATTCAGATGATCATCTAAATATTATAGGAAAACCATTCAATAAAATTCAAAACTCATCTGTGAACAAAAGTTCTTAGAAAACTTGAAAAATAATGGGCTTCCTAAATCTAATAAAAGGAAAACATCATACTTTTTTTTGAGACACAGTCTCACTCCACCACATAGTCTGGAATGCAGTGCCGAGATCTTGGCTCACTGCAACCTCTGCCTCCCCTATTCAAGTGATTCTCATGCCTCATCCTGCTGAGTATCTGGGACTATAGGCATGCACCACCATGCTTGGCTAATTTTTGTATTTTAGTAGAGACGGAGTTTCACCATGTTGGTCAGGCTGGTCTCTAACTCCTGGCCACAAGTGATCCTCCCAAAGTGCTGGGATTACAGGCATGAACCAGGGAGCCAGCCTAAACACCATACTTAATAATGAAATTTTGGAAGCTTTTTCCCTGGAAGCAGGTATGAGGCACCTTCTATCACTACTCTACCCTTCTATCACCACTGCTATTAAATGGAGGTGCAAGAAAAAGTAAGATGATTGGAAGGAAAACAATTGAATGATCCTTATTTTCTGGTAACATAATTGTGTATGTTTAAAATTCAAAATAACTAGATAGACTGCTATAATTAAAAAGTAACTTTAGCAATTTTACTAAATAACAAGGTTAATATCAATCAGTTGTATTTCCATATAATGATACTAAACAATAAGAAAACTAAACTTAACATATCATTTACAGTAGGAGTGAAAAACATTAAAGTTATAGGAATAGAACTAACAAAAGAGCACTGCTATACAAAAAATCCATAAATGTCATTAAAAGAAGTTGCATAAATGTGGGGTATACCTTATTCATGAATAGGAAGATGCAATGTGGCAAAGATTTCAGTTCTCCCAAACTGATATATTGATTCACTGCAATTCCTATCAACACCTCAAAAGATATTTTTTATTTGTTTGTTGGTGATGGTGGTAGATTTCACAAAGTGATTCTAATATTAATATGGAAATGTAAAAGACCAACAATAGGCAAAACACAGAAAAATGAAGTCAGAGAATTTACATTATATGATGTTAGGATTTATTATGAGGTTACACAATTACAGGCAGTATGAAATTGGTGCAAGTATAGACAAGTAGACCAATGGAATAAAATAGAGTGCAGAAACAATAACACACACATACAACCTCTTGATTTTATGACAAAAGCAATTACTTTGAAGTGGAAAAGAATGATCTCTTTAGTAAATGATACTGCATCAATTGGATATCCTTTTTTTAAAAAAAATGGCTCTTGACCCAACCTCACACTACACACAAAAATCTTTCTACCTGGATTATAGATAAAAATATAAAAAGTAAAACAATAAAAGTCTAGAAGATAATATTGCAAAGTAGCTTCATATGTGTGTGATAGGCAAAGATTAAGTCTTAAACAGGCACAAAACATACTAATCATAAAGGAAAATATCGATAAACTACATTAAAATGCAAACCTCTGTTCATCTAAAGACACCATGAAGAGAATGGGTCAAGACAGAGCACAGCAAATGATATTTGTAATCCAGACGTCTAGAAAAGAAATTTATCTTCAGAATATGTAAAGAGCAGCTACAAGTCATTGAGGAAAAAAAATAATTTTTTTAATGGATGAACGAACAGGCATTTCTTAAAAGAGGATATGTAAAATGGTCAATTCACAGGAAATGGTGGTACTCCCAGAATAGCTAAAATTAAAGACTGTTCATACCAAGTATTTGTGAACATGTAGAGAGTCTCAAACATTGCTCATGGGAAGTAAACCAGCACATTGGAAGTATCTATCAGAGCCGAACATATACCCTATGATCTCTCCTTAGGTATATATCCAATGGTAATGAGTACATGTGTTCAACAAAAATATATACAAGAATGTGCATGGCAGCATTGTTTGTAATAGCCTAAACCTGGGAATATCCAAATGTCCATCAACAATAGAATAGGTAAATAAATTGTGGTATATTTGAACAAAAGAATACTATGCAACAATGAAAATCAATAACTGCTACATACAACAGCAGATAGGAATCTTGCAAATATAATATTGAGTGCAAGAAGCCAGACACACACACACACACACACAACTATATGCATATTAGTTTTCTAGATTGCTCTAGAAACAAATCACTACAAACTTAATGGCTTAAAAAAACACATCATCTTACAGTTTTGTAGATCAGAAGTCCACTATGCATCTCACCAGATTAAAATCAAGGTATCAGCAGGCTGTGTTTCTTTCTGGAAGTTCTAGGGTAGAATCCAGTTCCAGTTTATTTGAATTGATGGCTGAATTCAATTCTATGCAGACCAAAGTCCCTGTTATCTTGTTCCTGTCAGCCTAGGACCATCCCCATCTAGAGGCTGCTGCATTCCGTGGCTCGTGGCCCCCTTCTTCCATCTTCACAATCAACAATTGCAAGTTGAGTGTTTTTCATGCTGTATCTCTCTGACCCACCTGCAAAAGATAATCTGCTTTTAAGGATTGATGTGATGAGATTGAATCCACGAAGGATAATCCAGGATAATCTCCACATTTCAAGTTTCTTAACCTTAATCATATCTGCAAAGTCTCTTTTGTTATATAAGGGAACATATTACAGATTCCAGGGATTAGGGATGGGGGGGTGTTATTCTGCGCACCACAATATGATTTATATAACATTCAAGAACAGGCAAAATGAACCCATGATGATAGAAGCTGAGAGTGATTATGACCTTTGGGTCGTGTTGCTAGAATAGGAATAATAGTATTCATTTTAATAAAGCGTTGTTGCAAGTATTATAGCCAACAGTAACGTCAATTCCCTTGTAAAGTGCCTGTCACAACATAACCCTGTTATTTGTCATTTCCTGTTTCCTTTCCTTCTCCCAACTCCACCGTCATCATTTCACTTGTAATAATGCTGCAGTCAGGACTTTGATGCAGAATAAGATATTCTGAAGACTTGCAGACTCTCTGTAATGGTGCTTTCTAAACTTGCCTGGTAATGTATTCCTCAGAAATGTAGCAAGAACCCCAGGTGCTACTTAGGTAAAAGCAAGTTTGGGAAACACTGCTTTTAGAAATTTGCTTATATGAAACACTGTTGCAAACACAAAGAAATGCTGAATGATCTGCCCTAGCTCCATCCAAAATACTACTTGCTACCCTTTTTAAGCCACCCAAAGCAAATCAGTTGTGCTATGCCATTGAAAAACAAGTACTTCTTAAAATATTGGACTAATCAGATAGGTTTTTAGAACTTAATTTTTGTTGGAAGTCTCGGTCTGTGGTTCTGAGGATCTAGCACAGAACCTAGACAGAAAGTTGCATAAATATTTGTTAAGTTCACTGAAATTAAAGATAGCATCTGGTTGGTTTGTTGTTGTTGTTGTTGTTGTTGTTGAGACAGGGTCTTGCTCTGTTGCCCAGGCTGGAGTACAGTGGTGTGATCATGGCTCACTGCAGCCTCGACCTCCCCAGGCTCAGGTGATCTTCCCACCTCAGCCTCCCTACTAGCTGAAACTACAGGTACGTACCACCAGGCTTGGCTAATTTTTGTGTTTTTTGTAGAGATGGAGTTTGGCCATGTTGCCCAGGCTGGTTTCAAATTCCTGGGTGCAAGCATACCACCCACCTCCACCTCCCAAAGTGCTGAGATTTTAGGCATGATCTACCATGCTCAGCTTGTTTTATTTTTTTTTTTTTTCTGTCAAAGCACGCTGCAGTTGCCCATGAGCATGACTTCTTGAATGTGCTAAGAGAGAAGTCTGGTAAAAATTGAGTCTCTGCAACATTCATTTCACGTACTCTACCTCTAACTTTTTCATTCATTTGTTTTACAAACAACTATTGATATCCCATATTGCAGACAGTTAGACATGTCCAAGGAATACAAGGATAAAAGTACTCAATCCTTGCTTTAGGGTACTCCCAGTGTAGTGGAGGGACCAATAATAAAGGAACCTCCAACTCCACCTTCCCACCCTAAACTGAATTTAGAATTTACGTTGATCAGAAGCGGGGTGCCACTGCCATTGTAAATCAGGTCTCAGCCTCTTTCCTGCTTTATCCAGTTCACACTGGCTTTCTTTCTAGAAAGGGGCCAAAAATCAACTTGTTTACTAGCTGCCTCTCTGCTTTATCTCATTGTGTCTCAATCTTAGCTCCAGGTAAGAAACACCTGTAGAGCCCTTAAAAACCCTGATATCTCACCCCAGCCCAGACCTACTCTAAATCAGTCTCTGGGAACGGGTCCCCAGGCATTAGTGTTTTTAAAGCTTTGCTAGCATCCCAGTATGCAGCAAAGTTCAGAACGACTATTTTATCTTTTCTTTCTTTTTTTTTGGTTTCTTTTCTTTTAAAAACATTTTCTTTACTTCCTCAGCTCATGTTTAAGCTGAAAACAATCATTTCTTTAAAGTCTCATATTTCTTGCATGGAAGTCTAATGCAAAGCTGCAGCTAGCTAATGGGAAGGCCAGTTCCTAAAATGACTTTCAATTTTAATCACATTTAACATTAGGTGACTCAGAATTTGGAAACCAACCTTGAACCTGATGCTACAATTTGCTAACACTTAGCAAAAATAGAACCCCCTGGTTCAAAAATAAATAACTTTGCAAAATAGATTGAAAGGGTTGGTAAGATTTCTTGAAAATCAGAGTTCTCACATTTACATTTTGATTTCCAGTGATGAAATGAACTGATTAGAAATTCTTAATTTTCATGAGGTCCCTTTGAAAATGTTCAGAGTGCAGGCGAGCGCCAAAGAACATATTAATAGTTTGAATGTGCGTGTATGTGTGTGTGTACATGTGTATCTAGCAAAATGACTGGGCTTGCAGTAAATTCAGGTACATCTAGGTTTACCCAATCCTTATTTCTGGTTCTTACTGCTCTCCTCTTCCTGACTCCATAGTACACAACTCCTCACTCCCCTTGCTGCCTGCCTCCATAGTTTGACCCTAACCGTAGCTTTTCCCCTCTGTGCTCTTGTTTACCCATGCCACTCCCCTGACTTAGGCTTAGCCTATCCCAGGCCTTCGCAATAGGTTGTCATGGAAACATTAGAGGAGCCTGCCTGGTGGGAGGGATGTTCTGTTTCCAAGTGAAAATGGAAAAGATTCAAGTGTGATTCGCTTCTAGCCATTTTAACCCTTGAGTTTCTCCATCTGTTTAAAACACACCCATGGTTCCTGATCACCAAATAGGTAAGAAGACTATTTTAACTTGGACTCTGCCTACCTCTGCACCCTCCTCCGCTGCTTCCCCTAAAAGCCCTGGAACGGAGCCTCAGGAAGCACTTTGTTCCTTCATTTCGCCTTTCCTTTGCACAGGCCCTTTCTTCAGTCTGCATACTGTCTCTTCCTCCTTCCCATTCTGTTTACGGGATTCTTAATGGTTTTTCAAGACTCCAGTCAGGCACCATGCCTCCCTAGAGGCTTTCACCTCTGCACCTACTCTCATAAGCACTTCCGTTATAATGGTTGTAGAAAACTCCAAGATTAAGGGACTATTTTCCTCCCTAGGTGGTGAGTTTATTAAAGGAAAGGCATGCTACTGCAAGGAGTATGTTTCTCATACTCCTGGGGTGAGGTCTTATCTCTATTCATGACTAGAATTAAGATCTTGAACAAGTCACTTAGCTTTTTGAGCCTCAGTTTTCTCATACCTGAAATGGAAATGATGGTACATAATATAGCTACTATTTATCAGATGCTGACTATGTTTTATGCATTTTCTCATTTAATCTTATTTAATCCCTCTGCCAATTTGGTGAGAGATAAAACATTATTGACCTATTTTTACAATTAGGAAAATATGACTCAGAGTTGAGAAGCCTGTCCTAAATCACATAGCTCTTAGGTGGCAAAGCCAATAGTCAAGTCAAGATCTAATTCTGTTACTGTGCTCTAGTGCCTGTATATGCAAGTAAAGCACCTAGCCCTGTGCCTACCCTTGGGGAGAGGGAAGGGACAGATAAACAAATGGACGAATGGAAGAATTAGTGATAAATTGCCTTGGAAAAAGTATGATCCTAAGCACTCCATGGGGATCCAAATGGAAAATTAAACTCCTTCCTCTGGTCTAAGCCTAATGTGCACCGTTTCTCCAAGTGTGTGGTAAAGGTCAAGAATATAAGACTTCTATCACCCATGTTTATACCTGTGTGCTATTTCAAATACATGCTTCCCTCCCACTCTAAACAGTTGCCCCCCATCAAAAGAAGCTTAAGGTAGACTGGCTCCTGGCTCCTGGAGAACTGAAAAGCAGAAAAAATGGTCTTTGAATAGCTATTAAACCACCTTGACAGCTGCCACCTGGCAACAAGCCCTCACATCCCCTGTTCCCGTCCTTCAGTGCAGTGTCACAGTCCCTTACTGCTTCAGTGGACAAAGAAGAGAATAGTTAAGTGAGTCCCACTTAAGTAGACATAATTAACCTTTAGAGTTAATCATTCAGCACCATTCAGTGAATTTCTTTAATTTTCCTTTCTAACCCGGTAATTTAGCAAAAGAAAAAGATGTGCTGTTATTGAAATATTTCCATTTTTATGTACAGATAAGTGTAAAAGTCTTAATTAAAGGATCCTGTGTTAGAGCTGAGTGTATGTAAATAATGCCTGGAGTTTCAAAAGCAAAAAACAAAGCTTGTCAGTTTGTCTAGGACCAGTCATCACACGATGTTTGTTTTCTATAGCATGCTTCACTAATAAATTTGGTTACCAAGGTTACTAATTTTTAAAATTACAGTTCTGAAATTAACAAACAGCATGGCCTCCTACAGAATCATAGAGGCAGTGAATTCATAGTATCTCCTTCTTTGTATCACATTGCCTCTCTCTGTCTCTCTCTCTCTTCCCCCTTCCGTCCTTCTCAATATACATGCATTAAACACATTTCCTTTTACATTCAAAAGGGCTATGCAATTGTTTTCCCATGCTAATACACATAATTTTTTTTAACACCACAGACAATAACAGTTCTAGATCCAATGCCAAAACTGTGATTCACTCCAGCTTGCAACATAGATTAGACAATTAGACTATTCTTTGTAAAATACTGACTTTTATTTTGGATCTGGTTATTTTTGAGGAAAATAAAAGACCATGAGTATTGATAAATAATGGTTTTGTGTTAATTTTTAAGCAACCTGTACTTGACAGCCAGAATAGTGATCCATTTAAAAGATTAGGTTCTTTGATAAAATGATGCATTTAAAGGCTAGGTTCTTTGATAAAATGATGTGGGTTTTAATTTGTTTCGTCGATTTACCAGTTGTGTGATCTGGAAAATGCTGTTTTCTCTAAGTCTCAATTTTCTCCTCTTTCTATTGTGGATAACAACAGTACCAACCTCATAATCATGTTGTATAAATAAAATCAGACACTGTTTATAATATGCTTAATGTAGTGTTCAGCCTATATGTAAAAGATGCTCAATAAATGGTAGTCATTATTTATTATTATTATTACCTCATTGCATAGTTGTAAGGATTAAATGAGATGATGCATTAAATTGCTTGACACACTTCTAGGCAGATGGAATATGCTTAACAAACATTACCTCCCTTATGGTTACCACAGATCTGTTGCCCTGTAACTGTTCCGTAGTTGGTTGCTACACTGCCAGTCCCTAATGTTCCCTTCTTTTCCCTCTTTGCTTTGTTTACTTCAGTGCCCATGAAATAACAGGGTTCCACAGATGTTTAATTAGCTTCCTGTTTCCCTTTTGCTCTGTTTTCAATCATGTCTCACAAGTCAAAACATTCCTTTTTCCCACATTGATTCAGATTCATGCAGCACCATGGACCTAGCTGTGAGTTGTGGTGCCCCTCTTGTTAGCTGGGCAACCTTGCACAAATTACTTCCATTTCTGGCTTTTAGATGTTTTTCATGTAAACCACATAGATAGGAAAAGGTAAACTCTGGGATCCCTTCCTGTCCAACATGCACTGACTCTCACACTTGGTTTTAGTCATGGTCTTGGGGACGCTACATAGTACAGGAACCCAGGTCTTAGAGACCTAGTATTTGTAGTAAATATAAACACTGGACATGAAAAGGGCACATTCTTACCAGTAGCATTTCAATATTTTTCCCTAGTGTGATATTTGAGGAGTGTTGAGACCGTGGGGTTACACTGTCAAAATTTTGTAGTATGAAAATAATTCTCAGCTTTGCCAAAAGGACAAGCATGTAGATCTAAGTACCAAGTATTTAAAACATGACCACATGTCCTACAAAGAGAGTGATATCCAACCTGTATCTCTGTGACTGCCTTTGCCCCAGAAAGGCAAAATCTATTTTACATGAGGACATAATTCTGAATTAATAAGTAAAATTCAGTAGAAAACGATAGGGCTCCAACATGGCTAGTTTAGAAGCAAACTTTTCCAGCAGGATTTTTTTTTTTTTTTTTTTTTTTTTTTTTTTGCTTGGGAATAGAAAGGGATTATACAACACAAATTTCAAATTTCAGGTTATTTCATCTCCAAGTTTGGCAGAGAGAGTAAGGATGGGAGTGGGGAGAAGGGAGCATGCATGCAAAGATCCCACACATGCCCTGTAACTCCTAGGTTGTCGTCAATAATGGGAAATACATTTCCATTTTTGGGTTTAAAATCAATTGTTAGATAATTTCCTAAAATCAGATTCTCCTACTTTGTGTACATTGTGACTAAAACTCAAGCCAACTTAATGGGAAATTTCAAAATTCTGTCATTTCCAGCTCTCGGGGCTCCTCCATCTGTCCTAGTTGTGCTTGGAGCCAGAAAGGAGCACAGAGCCAGATTTCTCATTAGCACTAAACCTGTTGGACCAAGAAGATGATAGCATATGAAGCCCTGCTGGGGCAGGTTGGCTACAAGGCTGGAAATGGTTATCTCAGGGCTCTGAAGCCTGTATGTTGATGTAGAAGGGCATGTCTGGGGTTAAAAGATTGCCGGGCTTAGGAAATTTTCTAAGTTTATTACAATTTGTAGGCCATTTGTGCCCATGATGAAATAAGTTGAACCAAGGGAAGCATTCTTCTTTTTGCCATCTCCTTTTTGGTTTCATCTCTGATTTAATTCATCCTATGATTTGATGTAAATAGTAGGTTGAGTCATATGAAATTGTCAAGGTTTCATATGGTTCAACCTAGTATTTTACTTTAAAAGGGGGCTTCTGTTTGAATGTACTGACTGCTTGCTATCCCTTCGTTGGCTAGAAAGGTTCTTAGACAGCAGAGGGTTGAAAATGGTTGTTGTGTAATAGAACTCCACCATAGTTTCTTGGATTTTAAATTATAACAATAGAGCTAAAAATAAAATAAAACAATTCATTCATTAGCCTGCTGCCCCAACAAATAGCATAATCAACTGTGCTTTTAGCTTTTATATTAGAACCAGCTGTAGTATCTGAAAGATCTCTCTCTCTCTGTGTGTGTGTGTGTGTGTGTGTGTGTGTGTGTGTGTATGTGTGTATGTGTATGTGTCCTGATTTATTTATCTGAAGTATAATTATGGATTGCTCCTGATTTATGATGGCTTAACATAGGATTTTTCAACTTTTCAATGGTGCAAAAATGATACACATTTACCAGAAAATGTACTTTAAGTACTCATAAAACCACTCTGTTTTTTACTTTCAATACAGTATTCTACAAATTACATGAGATAATCAACACTTTACAGGTTGAGCATCCCAAATTTGAAAATCCAAAACCTGAAATGCTCCAAAATCCGAAACTTTTTGGGTGTTGACATGACAAGGGAAATGCTCATTGTGGAGTAATTTGAATTTCGGTTTTTTTTAATTTGAGGTGTTCCATTAGTAAGTATATTTCAAAATCTGAAAAAAAAATTGAAATCCAAAACATTTCTGGCCCCAAGCATTTCAGATGAGGAATACTCAACCTATACTATAAATCAAGCTTTATGTTAGATGATTTTGCCCATTGCAGTCTAATTTAAGCACATTTAAGGTAGGCTAGGCTAAGCTATGATGTTTGGTAGGTTAGGTGTATTGAATGCATTTTTGACTTAATGATATTTTCAACTTACATTGGGTTTATTTGGACATAACCCATCAAAAATCGAGGAGTGTCTGTATATACAGTGAAATGCATGGATCACCACCCAGGTCAAGATACAGAACTTTCTAACACCCCGTAAGACATGCTCATGCCCTATTTTAGTCAATCCTAGACCTTGTCCCCTACCCTGAGAAATAGCTACTATTCTGAATTTTATACCATAGATTAGCTTGGTCTATTCTTCAACTCCATATAAATTAAGCCTTGCAGTCTTTTTTCTTTCATATCTGGTTTCCTTGGCTCAACATGATATTTATAAGAGCCATTCATATTGTTTTGTATTTGAGTAGTCTGTTGCTTTTTATTACTTTATGTATTATTCCATTACATGAATATAATACAATTTGTTTATCCATTCTTCTGTTGAAGGATACTATTATTTCCAGTTTGTGGCTCTTATGAATAGAGTTGCTACAAACATTCTTGAAGAAATTTCTTTTAAAAGATGCATTCATTTGTTTTGGTTATATCCAAGAGTGAAATTGCTGGGTTATAATCATATAATCAAATACTTTAAATAAATTGCTAAACCATTTGCTAATAGTAGTTGTAGAAAATGTAGTGAGTGTCCATGTGCCTTGCTAAGACTCTGTGGTGGATGGACGGGAGGAGTCCTATTACTAAAAGAGAGGGGACAATGGGTACAAGGGGACAATTAGCAGACCCCACCATAGTGCCCATGGACAATAGTTCATGAATATATTAACTGCGACGATTCTTTTCGTGAATTTTGAGAGTATGAGATTTAAACATGTTAAATCAAGTTTAGCCTACAGCTGCCTTCTTACAGCTGCTTTCTTACATATTTTAAGTTTGGCCTAAAGGTTTCTCTGCACATGGTGAACTATAACAAGTGGAGGTGTAAACAGACCTCAGCCTACACTTGTGCCAATCACAGAGTTTTGGACAATCAAATGCAGCCAACTATCCAAACCATGTTCAAATAAGGCAAACACCAACTGTAACCAATCCAGTTGTTACTGTACCTCACTTGTTTTCTGTATGTCACTTTCCTTTTTCTGTCTGTAAATTTTCTTCCACCATGTGGCTGCGCTGGAGTCTCTGAGCCTGCTGTGTCTCAGGAGGCTGCCAGATTTGCGAATAGTTCATTGCTCAATTAAACTCCTTTAAATTTAATTCAGATGAATTTTTTTTTTTTTTTTTTGAGATGGAGTCTTGCTCTGTCGCCCAGGCTGGAGTGCAGTGGCGGGATCTTGGCTCACTGCAAGCTCCGCCTCCCGGGCTCAAGTCATTCTCCTGCCTCAGCCTGCTGAGTAGCTGGGACCACAAGTGCCCGCTACCACGCCCAGCTTGTATTTTTAGTAGAAATGGGGTTTCACTGTGTGAGCCAGGATGGTCTTGATCTCCTGACCTCATGATCCTCCCGCCTTGGCCTTCTAAAGTGCTGGGATTACAGGTGTGAGCCAACGCGCCCAGCCTTTTATTTTCTTTTAACAAACACTAACTTATGCTTTCAAGTAGCAGTAGCTCTATTCCTTTAAAGAGAGGTAAACTTCGTGGAGACCCTGACAACTGTATGGTCTGACGTTCCTAAAGGGCAGCAAAATTGTTTTCTCTGATTTCAAAGATGATGAGAAATGCTAGTGGAGATGTTAAAGTCTTTCAGTATCTCTGATGCATCTTTCACTTTGATAAGATTGTTTTTAGCTTCTGGCTGCACCCATCAAAGGTTTCCTCACTCTTAATAAAACAATAAATGCCTACAGATTTAGACACATAGATGCAGATTAGCTAATTGTTTTTTGTTCATTATGTTGTGTTTTTAAATTTCTTTACTGACTACAACTATAGTATATATACATATATTCTATAAATGTTAGCATATACTAGCATATATGCTAGTATGTATAGTAGTATACACTGACTAATATTTAACCTCTGGTTCTTAAGAGCTTAAATCCCCTGTGGATCTCAAGTTTGCATAAATCTTTTAAGTATGAAAAGATAATTTAAGTTTTTAAGTAACAGCTCTTCTCTTTCTTGAAAAGGAGTTAAACACCAAAGAATCACCAATGACTCTGTGGAATGAGTCTGAAAAGTAGCATAGCAACTGGTAAAGTCACTCAACAAATGTGTGTCCCCTTCTCCTAGTATCTCACAGTCACAGATAAATCACAGTGACAGTTTAGAGTGGTAAATGCTATGCATTATGAGATGCTAATGTTTCTATTTCTACCTTTCATGGGTTAATAGCAGAAACAATGCTGACTGCCATGAAATGGAAGAAGTATGAAGTTCTCACATTTATGGACAAAATTGGAACACTGCCAGTACCCTTGGGTGTATTGTTCTGTGTTCCAGTCACAAGCCTGACTTTTGCAGTCCTTTAGAACATAGCTGGTAATATAGAAGGTAAGAACTGCGGGAAACAGTCAAGTGAAATCACCCAACACCTACAGCAGCTCCACCTTTAACTGGCTGCATGACCTTGAATAAATTTTTAAACTCTTTGAGTCTCAGTTACCTCATATTTAAAGTGAGTATAAAAACAGTTCTTATCCCATAGGATTCTTATGAGGATTAACTAAGCTTATTCTGGTAAAGCTCTTCAGAATAATATGTGGCACTTAGTAAGCACACGTTGTTGCTGTTACCATTGTTGTCTCTTCTGGAGTTATTTCCCTGGTCCCACTGCTTTAGAAATTAGTTGCTGACATTTATGTTTATTTCTTTGCTTGCTTGCTTACGTGTTTTGTTTTTTTCTCCACATTATTAAATACCAGTGCTGAGTGGGTCTTAAAAAGCTCATTTCCCCTGTTAGAAAACACAAAATTTTAACAAATTCGGTTTAAAGACTGAATTGGCTTTTATTCATGAATCAGGCATCATCTCATCCAAAGACTTAGATAAGGCACTCTAATAAGCTGAGGGAAGGAGATAGGCTTTATAGGCGGAAAATGGCTCAAGAAAGCAAAAACGGGAAACAAAAATTGAATTGGGCATTTTAAAGCTGTCTTCCTCATAGGGTTAAATCAGAGGAAACTTCCTTATCCTGCTGGCTCAGTTAAACTGGGCCCCTTCTGATTGGTTGCTGTGAATCAATCAATCTCTCTCTCTCTCTCTCTCTCTCTCTCTCTCTCTCTCTCTATCTATCTTTTTGAAAACTAGTCCATTTCAAAGTTTGATTATATGGCACCTAACATTAATGACTCTATTCTGATTTGTTCTGGCCTCTTGGGCCTAGTGCAAGAGCTTAGTCCAAACAATAGCTTCCCATAAATTTCATTTAACACCCTTTGAATTTAAAACAAAATTTTAAATTAGTTTTTGTCTTATAGATTTTCTATTTTTAAAGCAGTTTTAGGTTCACAGCAAAATTGAGAGGAAGGTACAGAGATTTCCGTATACCCTGCCCCCACCCATGTGTAGCCACCCACACCAGTGGCACATGTGTTACAGTTGATCAACCTGCATTGACACATCATTATCACCCAAAGTCTACAGTTTTACATTACCTTTTTCTCTTGGTGTTGAACAATACATGGCTTTAGACAAATGTATAATGACATGTATCCATTATTATAGTATCATATGGAGTACTTTCACTACCCTAAAAAACCCTGAAATTTGACAAAGTGTATTTTTCAGTTCCCAGAAACACTTGCTTCAGAAAAAAGCAGGTGAAAAAGCAATGGCAACAAAAGCCAAAATTGGCAAATGGGATCTAATTAAACTGAAGAGCTTCTGCACAGCAGAAGAAACTACCATCAGAGTGAATAGGCAACCTACTGAATGAGAGAAAATTTTTACAATCTACCCGTCTGACAAAGGGATAATATCCAGAACCTACAAAAAACTTAAACAAATTTATAAGAAAAAAACAAACAACCCCATCAAAAAGTGGGCAGAGGATATGAACAGACACTGCTCAAAAGAAGACATTTATGCAGCCAACAGACACATGAAAAAATGCTCATCATCACTGACCATCAGAGAAATGCAAATCAAAACCACAATGAGATACCATCTCACACCAGTTAGAATGGCAATCATTCAAAAGTCAGGAAACAACAGGTGCTGGAGAGGATGTGGAAAAATAGGAACACTGTTGGTGGGACTGTAAACTAGTTCAGCCATTGTGGAAGACAGTGTGGCGATTCCTCAAGGATCTAGAACTAGAAATACCATTTGACCCAGCCATCCCATTACTGGGTATATACCCAAAGGATTATAAATCATGTGGCTATAAAGACACATGCACAGGTATGTTTATTGCAGCACTATTCACAATAGCAAAGACTTGGAACCAACCCAAATGCCCATCAATGACAGACTGGATTAAGAAAATGTGGCACATATACACCATGGAATACTATGCAGCCATAAAAATTGATGAGTTCATGTCCTTTGTAGGGACATGGATGCAGCTGGAAACCATCATTCTCAGCAAACTATCGCAAGAACAGAAAACCAAACACTGCATGTTCTCACTCATAGGTGGGAATTGAAGAATGAGAACACTTGGACACAGGAAGGGGAACATCACACACCAGGGCCTGTCGCGGGGTAGGGGAAGGGGGGAGGGATAGCATTAGGATATATATCTAATGTAAATGACGAGTTAAGGGTGCAGCATACCAACATGGCACATGAATACATATGTAACAAACCTGCACGTTGTGCACATGTACCCTAGAACTTAAAGTATAATAATAAAAAATATAGAGAGAGAGAAAAAAAAAAAGCAGGTGAGGATATTCAGTTCCTCAAAAACCCAAAGATGAGTTGCCAAAAAATATGACTCCAAGAGGATCGTATTAAAGAAAAAAATATTCTCAGAAGTTTTATTCCAAGAACACACTTGAAATTCAGTCTTAACTTGGTAACATTTGCCTGTGCTGGCTGGGTGATAAACACACTTGAAATAGGTGGAATCTCTTATGAATAAAGGAAGCAGTTTGAAGCGTTGTCATTGTGAATATAGTAAACTGCTGAAGATAAATTTTTCTAGTATATTTGGAGTCTGGGCATGAAAACCTTCATCATCACAGCGCTGTCTTTTTGTTTTTAATTTAGTTTAGTTTAGTTTAATTAGCTTTTCAAGCACTTTCTGCAAGCTTGAGCGAATATTCATGAATGTATTTCTGCTAAACTACAGTAATGAATTATTTATTTTGAAATCTGTCTATATTTTTAGCTACTCATACCAGCAGTTTAGAGAAATAAAAAACTTCGGGATCTTATAGCTGACTTTTCTGAGGTGAAATGTGACATGAATTGAAAATAAAAGAGAACAGATCTTTGCAACATATATAGCTGGTGAAAGATCACTTCTAGAACACACACGGAGAACTATAAAGCAATCAGAAAGACTCAAACAGCCCTATAGAAAATGGGTAAGTACTTTTAAAACAAAGAGGAAAAAAACACAAATTACTTATTAACATATGAAAACATGCTTAAAATCATTGATAATCAAGGAATTGCAAATTAAACTGCAATAACGCACCATTCACATTTACTAAACTGATAAGAATTATGAAGTCCAGTTGATTCCAAGTGGTAGAGAGGATATGAAACTGCCAGAATTCTCATCCACTGTGTGAACTGGAAGAATTACTTTGGAAAACAGTTTAACATTATTTAATGCAATTAAAAATGTTACCCAGCAACTCATTTATTTAAGCATGTACCTTAAGGAAAATTTATATACAGGGATAGGAGACATGTCTAACAATATGTATACTAATACTGTTAGTAAAATCTAAAGGTAACTTAATGTAAGCTGGATGTATGAGTTATATTTATACAATGAATATAACTGTGAGAATGAATGAAGAACTGTTACATATATCAACATGGATGGGCCAAAAAAAAGATAGTTAGAGGATGATGTACCGTAATTTCAGGAGAGTTACCTATGGAAGAAGAGTACTTAGGAAGGAAACTATACCAAAAATGGCATCCTGAGGGAATCTAAGTCACTGTTAATGTTGTTTGTCTTGGTGATAGGTGTATAATACTCATTTTATTTTTAAACAATTGTGCAGAGATTTTATATAATTTCTTGAATATGTGAGCTGTCTCCCACTATCATCACTCATACGCATTCATTCACACACACACACGCACACACATACACACACACATGGTCACTGGTTTTTATCCCTAAAACAAAACAAAACAAAAGACGGTAAAGTATGGACCTAGAGTGAGTATACAGATATAGAAAATAGAATCATGAAGGAAAATAATAAGAATGCTCTTTAAAATGTGATCATATTGCCTCAGTTTTTTCTGTGAATCGGTGAGATTGAATTATAAATAAGTAAAATTGGAATAAACAATGGCAAAGTAATTTTGTCAGCAATATCACATCCTTGTCACCATTTCCTGAGCGCTTACTATACTTTGGTTCTCTCTTCATTTTTGTTGTTCCTCACTATACCGCCATGAGGCAGGTAAGAATGTATCCAAATTTACAAAGAGGTGTGCTGTGAATCAAAACAGCTACAAAAAATTTGCCCAGTTCTAAGACTGAAACGTGGCCAAGGAGCTGCCCTGAAATTCAGATTCCATCTGCCAGGCCCAGGCACCATTCTCTCCATTCTGCCCCAATATCTTCCTTGGTTTAACGTTTTCACCTGCAGGGAGGCAGTATTAGAGATGAATAGACTCTTAGTCAAAGTCTTAGGACAAATGATGTCCTTATTGGACTTCCAACCACCCTTTCTTTGTTGTAACTTTCCACAAGAATAAGAAGTTCACATTTTCACAATATTGGTGTGCCATCCACTGCCAGCATGGTGCTGTACTTTGCTGGAAAATAATGACTCAGATGACTAATCTGTATGAACGCACATGCATTTTGCAAAGTGTTGTGTCAAAGCACAGGTCAAATCAATTAAGTTTTTTGTAAGGACCCAATTTTCATACTGGAACAAGTTAAATAATTGACTGCAATGAAAAATGGTAGGGAGAGTTTGTAAGAAAATTAATTGAAATGAGAAAGCAGAAAGACTCGCTCATTTCCAGAAGTGGTATTTGAAATCCAGAAACATGTGGTTCATTCATTTCCTTGGTCCGTAATTTATTCCCACTGCAGCACATTACTCTCTTGGTTGCTTTGCCAAAGTGCTCAATCCTCCTCCTTCTTCCTGAGGAAGAGGGGTCTGTGGCAAAGTGCTTTGGGAGCTAGAGTCTGATTCACCAGAACACAGTCTGGCAGGTCTGTCTCTACAAAGGCAGGGATAGTTCTGGTCTCAATAAGCAGAAAACACTAAGAGCTTGGAGAACCAGAAGCAAAGATCTGTGATCACAGCAAGTTGTTCTTTTCCTTAAGAACTTCAGTGACAGCTGATCCCTGTGCCTCATGCCTGGAATTCCAGCACTTTGGAAGGCCGAGGCCGGCAGATCATTTGAGCCCAGGAGTTCAAGATCAGCCTGGGCAACATGGTGAAACCCTATCTCTACCCAAAAAAAAGAGAAAGAAATATATACAAAAATTAGCTTGGCATGTTGGCATGTGCCTGTTGTCCCAGCTACTCGGGAGGCTGAGGTGGAAGAATGGTTTAAGCCTGGGACGCAGAGGTTGCATTGAGCCAAGATTGCACTGCAGCTTGGGCAACAGAGAGAGACCTTGTCAAAAAAAAAAAAAAAAAAAAAAAGAACATCACATATTACTTTGTAGCTGTAATTACCATATTTGTCTGTTTATACAAATTGTCTGAGAAGCTAACAAGTGGTTCAAACAAAAAGAGAATTCTTGGCTCCATCTCCGCACTTACCAACTTACCAAGTCAGAACATCACAGGGTAGCTACATACATCACAGGAATTTTACATACAAAACACGTTAGGGAATTAAACTAAGCTTGGAAACTACTGGCCCATATAGGATAATGCCCCAAACTCTTCGGCATGGCATTGAGGACTCTTTGCAAAGTAATCTCAGTGTACCCCACTTCCCCTGATTATGAGGGGAAGAACTCTATTTCTCTTCCAATATAAAGCCATAGGACTTTGCATTCATTTCTTCAATAAACATTTGTTGAGCATCTGCTCTGTGCCATATTTGACAGGTATTATAGATCGTATCTTAGTCTATCATTGCATGCTCTTAGTTGAGTTCATAACTTCCACACTAAGTAACAGCACAGCCTGGCTTATGCTAAATGACAACTGAAACTTCTACCAAGGATAGTAAATACCTATAGGCAATGCTTCCCTCAATCCCAGAACAGACATTGTTTATCATTGTACTCAGCATTCTTCCCACTGAGTTCAGAGACAACTTCAGAAGCTTTCTCAACAGTCACTATCACACCATCTGCTTTGGCATGTGAGACAAAGTCTGTTTGCAGTCTCTGTTATAGATCATGTTTGACAAGACTGAACTAATACCCTTCCTCCCTCCTTCACTTTCACTAAGGTGACTGAACATGTGCTCAGGCTTTAGGAAAGGTAGGAGTTTTCAGAGGTAGTCATTGCTTCTAAGATTGGTGTGTGGGCAGTAATGCACCCCAGGGCAGAGGCCCCAGTCTGCACATCTCTCTGTACAGGAGGGTCATGTATTTGCTATTGCTAGACTAAGAACACGGATGACTTTTGGCACTCAGACACTACCCTCTCTCTCCTCCTGTCTGCCTTGACTGTATGTAGCTACTATAGTAATCCACAGTATCAAACAAGTTTTCTAAAAGTCCCATTAAATACAGGCTGCCAAATTTTGTGATTCAGTTTTTTATATTCAGGATTAAGTTGTCATAGGAGAAAAGGAGATGTATAAAATTTATCAAGAGAAACATTCCATTATTGTCTTCACAGGCTGGTTCCAATAGGAACAGGAAAGAGTAAAATGGAGAGCTCAGCTGGATTCACACAGACCTGGAATTGAATGTCTCACACACACACACACACACACACACACACACACACCCTATAGTTAGCTGTGAGAACTCATCTTTTCCTCATCTTTGAAAAAAAAAAATAGGATGTGTGTGTGAATAATCTCTCTATCATCAGCTTATTTTAACTGGCATAGGCATACATATGAGCCTCTTAAATGCTTTGTTGACTATGCCTTATGTTCTCAGTTTCTGGCCCAGAACCTGGGACATTAGGGAGGGTTTCAATAAATGTCAATCACATCACATCACATCACACTCAACTTATCTATAGGCAATTTATCTAAGAATGTCAAGGATCCCAAACACTATTAAGAACAAATCAATAGCCAAAATAAATGTTGCTAGGAATATAGATTTTCCAAGCTCATGAACTTAACTCAAAGATATCGCTACAGCCCCTCATGCAAAACCTATTTAACATTAGTTTAGTTCTAAACTACTAATACTGCTTTTCAACTCACTATAGGTTACAGGTAGGGTCATGAGAGCAAGTAGGAGCATTATCAGAAGAAAATTAACCTGGGATTGGCGGGGGCCGGGGGGGGATGCAGTGAGAGAGAGAGAGAACGAGCAAGTAGGACTCAAAGAGATACTAACCAATGATTATAGAGTGCCTACCCTGTGTTTGAGGCTTGATAAACGACACAGGATCTTGTCCTCAAGAAACACAACGTCTAGTGGCAGTGGGAGCTACACAGGTAATTCCACAGTATTATGCTGTTATGAATAGCTATTCGGGGCCCCATGGTGTCACAAAGGAAGGGGTAAGTGGTCACTCCTAGTCACGGAATTGACAAAGGAAGGGCAAGATAGGTTTCCTAAAACCTAAGATGTTTTTCATATCTTTTGAAGGATTGGTGAGTGTTTATTAGAAAACCAAGGATAGGGAGGGAGGCAATAGATAGTTATCCAATCAGAGGGAACAGTTTTCCAAACAGAGGAAGCAGGATAAGCAAAAGCAAGGAGGTGTGAAATAGCCTAATGCCCTCAAGAATGTACCATGCCAGACCTGGTTCAGCATGACAGGAGCCCACTCACCGCGGGAGGGGTTAGGCGAGAGGGAAGGGGAAGTTGCAGAGGTGATAAGGTGAGCTCACAGAGATATTTACATGCCTTCCATGCTGAATTTGGACTTAAGGCTGTAGTTCATAGAGAGCCATTGAAAGAATTTTCTGTTTGTTTTGTTTACTAAGCAAGCATGTAAAGTACTCAGATGTGGTTTCAGTAAAACTACTCTTGCTAAGTGCCAAGGAAGGACTTCGGGATGCTGAAAATGGAAATAGGGGAACCTGTTTGGCTGCTGCAGCAATTCAAGCTAGAAATCATGAGGCCCTAAACTAAGGCCTAAGCAATGGGACTGGAGAATATGGGGCCGATGAAAACCAGCTGGAGGTAAGTCCACAGGATTTAATTGTGTGGCAGATTTAGGGCAGGGGCAGACAGCTTTATACATCTCAGCAGCCTTGAAGATACCACTGCATGATACGCAGTGCCAAAAATGATATGTTGAATGACAGTCATGAGACTTCAAAAGAATTTAAATTATGTTCAGTATACTCTGTTTGCTAAAGCAGTGAAGAGTAATATCTATTTTAGAGAAAGTTCTGCCTGAATAATTCATTTACATTTAATGTATGACTCCCAAAGATCCTAATGATGAGCTTTAGTGTATATAAAGATCTCAAGTTTATGAAGTAGCTAGTATTAAAGAGTATCCATT
The DNA here is from genome assembly GCF_024542745.1 of Macaca thibetana thibetana. Lineage (NCBI taxonomy): Eukaryota > Metazoa > Chordata > Mammalia > Primates > Cercopithecidae > Macaca > Macaca thibetana. The sequence goes on along the minus strand of NC_065591.1, from coordinate 75,387,970 downwards.
GGTCTATTACCTCATTTAAGCCTCAAAATAACCCTGCTGGGAAAGTACTCTTAAATCCAAATGCAGATGAGCAACCCTAAAGCTGGGACAGAGGAAATCAATGTTTGAAGATCACACGGCCAGCAGTATTAGAACGATTTTGACTTAAAAATCCAGGCCCTTTCTACTACACTGTCATTAGCCTAACTTTTCCAATAAGCAGCCATGTTCTGACTGAAATGAGTAGCTATTAAATATTGTAAAACTGAAATACGTGCTTGGAGTTTGTTGTCCCATCTTTCACTTTAAGAAGGTGCTCAGGAGTTTCTGAAACGTTTTTGCTGGGAATGAGGAGACGATAACTTTTCTGAAAGAACAGCCAAAGAGAACAGACAGAACATGTGTGGAGCTGAGAAAAGTATTCCAGTAACAGTTGATCTCATTTTTTTTTCCCCTTCTTGGAAATGCAGAATTAAGCATGTGCCATCTTGCCCATGCAAAACACATATCCTCTGAAATGATTTTGAGATGTAAATTAATTCCCACCCTGGAGCAAATAGCAAATCATCCAGGCAACCTAGTCCTGTAGACTAAAATAGGGAGCATCAGACCATGACTCTCTCTTGCCTGACTCTGGGATCCTAAACACGCCCGTTAATTGTTCTATGCCTCAGTCTCTTCAGATGCAAAAGGAAGATGACAATACTGGCCTTCTTAAGATGTTGTAAAGATAGGCAAGGGAATGTCAGTATTTTGAAAGGTCAAATATTCTTACAATTGTAGAGTTTATTTTTATTCTATAAGAAAGTTTTGGTTTTTGTGTTTGTTTGTTTGTTTGTTTGTTTTGAGACCGGGAGCTCACTCTTCCAGGCTGGAGTGCAGCTGCGCAGTCTCAGCTCACTGAAACCTCCGCCTCCCAGGCTCAAGTGATCCTCCCACCTCAGCCTCCTGAGTATCTAGGACTGTAGGCATACACCACCATGTCTGGCTAATTTTTTTTTTTTTTTTTTTTTGGTAGAGATGGGGCTTTGCCTCAGCCTCCTGAGTAGCTGTGACGACTACAGGCACACACCACTACGACTGGCCAATTTTATTTATTTATTTATTTATTTATTTATTTATTTATGGTAGAGGCGGGGTTTTGCCATATTGCCCTGGTCTGAAACTCCTGGGCTAAAGAGATCCTGCCACCTTGGCCTTCCAAAGTGCTTGGATTACAGGCATGAGCCACTGTGTCTGACCAAATTTTATTCTATGTTTCCTAGATTAAAAAGTAGAAAATTTTATCTCATTCCATTTTCTTCACCAAATATTCTTTGAGCACATACCATGTGCGGGTACAGTGGAGGCACAGAGTTGAATTAGATATATATCCCACTCTCAGAGAGCTCGTGATCCTGCTACTTAATTTTGATGTCTCTTGATCTCATTCATGAGACATGTTGATAATTCTCTCATTTATGTTGTCTAATTTAATCTTTACTTTATCTTTTGAAGTAGGTATCTATCCATCCCTATTTTGTAGATATGACTGTTGAGCCTTGGCAGTGACTGAACTGGAACCAACCCCAGTTTTTCTGACTCCCTAAACTCAGGTCTCCTTTGATCATCACAGAATTGCTTCGCTGTCTCAGTGAAGAAAACAAGTATGTTCATAATGAGCTCCAGTAAAAATCTGATGACAGTGAGGAATCTAAGGTAGGAACTAAAAGCTATGAGAACCCAGCGAAGAGAACAATTAATTTTAGATTAGGTCAATTCTCAGAATGTATTTTCATAAGAAGAAACGTTTGAAATACATTAGGAAGAATAACCAGAAAAAAATAGAAAAAGAAAAAATGTTCAGCAGAAGGAGCATGTACAAAGGTGTGGAGATGAACAGGTAAATGTTGTTTGGGAACAGTGAACATAATGGGATTAAAACATGAAAACTACAGATTGAATTGTTTTTAAAGATAGATTAGGTTCAGGTGAATGGAATCTTGAATATCATGTAAATAACTTGGGACTCTAAACAGTAAGGAGTTTGAGCAGAGGAGTGATGTAGACATATTGGTGATTTAGAAATTATCCCAGTGGTGATGGGAAGGATGGATCATAGGTGGCTGAGACCAGAGGTTGGTAAACCAATTGGGGACTATTATAATAACATAGGCAAGGATAAAGAAGGACCTGGATTAAAGCAGAGGCAATGGGGATAAATGAAGAGGAACAAAGCAACATTCTAAATTATATTCAATAATTATAGCAATGTTAGATTTGAAGGAAAGGGAGAAGTCAATGATGAGCCTGAGGTTTCGGGCTTGGGTGGTTGGATAAATGGCTATGTCATTAACTAGGAAAAGAAATACAGGAGAAGAAACCAGTGTTATGGGAGGAAAGTTATTTTTTATTATGTCAACTTTAAGGGAGGGAGGAATGGACATCCTCCCCTCACATCAGATCATCGAAGCCAACTTTGATGATTTGATGTGGTGACAGTCATAGTCATGGTTTCCTTGAATCTTGTTATTATGCATGTTTTATTTGATTCAGTTATATAGTTTAAGCTAATTTTAGGGTTAAAATAAGGTCCCCTGTGCTGTGAGACTTTTATGTTCAGATCATGTTCTTGCCAATATGCAAAACAAAGAAATAAATACATTTTAAGGGTTGTATACATTTATTACCTTAATATCTGTAAATTTTTCCATCTGGATAACATTTTGATGTATTGTCTTATAATGCACCTATTACGACATCATCTCTACCTAATCAAGGGCATAGTTATGAGATTAAGGGCCAGTTAATTGATAATGGCAGACTTTTGTTTGGTTTTGAAACTCTTGTCATCCATTCTTTTTGTTCATTACATTCTTCTATAAATTGTTTGCAATGTGATATTTTACATGTTAAAATGAACTTGCATTTCAGTTAAATGGTGTCTCAAAAAGGCTGGAGAATCAAAGACTGAAAAAAAAAGGAGTAATTCAGTTTGCTGAGGATCAGCCTGAGACCACACTAGTAACACCATTTTTAGCTCCCTACAAAGTAATTTGGTTGAGGAGAAGTTCTACAGCAAATCAGCCTGAATTGTTCAGTTTAATTGTGGTTACAGAGCCACTTGTGCAGTAACATTAATTACAATGAATGTTTTAGCCATTAAAGCCTGACATTAATTTGGTGCCTTGGATTCTTAATGGTAAGAAAAATGAGGAGGATGCCCTGTTTATCTCATTTAATGCCTGGAACACAGTAAGTTATCAACAATTTATCCTCAGTTTCCTCATCTGCAAAATGCAAATGATAATAGTCCTTACACAACTGGATTTTGAGAATTGTAAGAGAAAAGACTTAATATATTATCTAGCATAAAAGCACCTAATGCCTTCATTAATAGTTGAAAAGCCAGTACAGCAATGCTTTATTTAATACACCAGAGCTGGGAGAAAACTCACCTTACATTTTATTTACATTTGAGAAATCAAAGGGCCTAGAAAGAAGTGGTTTTTTCCCCCATAAATAGATTTATTGCTTGTAAAGATTTTTTGCTCTGAGATAATTTAAAGAATTCTATAGTCAGAATGAACTTTTATCCCATATGCGTTGATAAAAGAATATGCCTAAATACCTGTATAATGTGAAAAGCTGAGAAACTCATTACCACCACTACATAAAGCCATTATGAATTTCATTAATTGCTGTGGTACAGAAAGTAGAAGATCTACCTTTTAGTTCAAACTCAGCTCACCTGTATGGAACCTAAGGCTATTCTATTTCTTTCCTAAAATCTGGACCATCTTTAAAGTACAGACGAGTGGGAGCCCACTTGCTTTGGCTGAGAAATTCCATACAAACCTTCCAAGACCAAGTATTGCAACTCTCCTGGAAATGGACATTCCACAACCCCCGTGGCAGCTCAAGAATTAGAAGCAACCCAAAGCCCTTCCTTCCCATCCAATTTATAAATCCTCTCCTAAGTATCCTTTATATATGGCTTCTCTTCAACAACCTCTATTCTTAGATAGTTTTCCTGGTATTTAATATAAACCTTGATTGCTTCAATGTACAACAGTATAGCCTCTAATTTTATGCTTTTTGGACCATGTTCTTTAAGCGTGTTGTCGGTTTAAACAAGATCATGCATCTGAAATGTCTATGTAAATTATAGAGTGCTGTATAAAAATTACTCAAGACTGTGTTAACAAAGCTAAGATAGACAATGATGCAACATAGTTCTTAAATGCAACAATCCTTAAATTAGCTTCACACATAAAAGTTTGTTTCTTATCCGTACTACATACCAATCAGGGCTTGAGGAAGGGCTCTGCTCCACACAGTCACTCAATACTCACAATGATGGAGGTGCCACAATCTTAGAGCTGCACCATTAGAAATAAGTTCCTTGATAGCCAAGGTAGAAAAGAAAGGGTTGCATCCTAACACACTTGCTCATAGACCATTGACTGAAACATGCCACAAGGCCCTGCCTAAAGGGTTCAGGAAATACAGGGAACACATCAGTATTTGGCAAGCCATAATTGTCTCTTTCATAGTATTTCTATCTAGGCTAAGCAAATCTGAGGGCCTTGTATTTTTTTACTTCCCATTTTAACCTTTTATTTGCTATAATACTTATCTAGGTTTACTTTTGGTTTATGATATATATAGCCAATTTTTTAAGTAGTCTCAATAAGGACTTATTCCAATGCTCAATGGAGAAAAGGAATTATTGCATGCTGTTTAATCTGTCAAATGACAGCACTATTTTATCATTTTTTTCCCAAGCAGTGAGAATATTGTGACTTGGAGAATATTACAGTTTTATCCTTATCAGGTAGGCAATTTTATGTTCATGTTTTTACAAATATCAACTTCATACTTGCCAGGACTGGATTTCCACATGATTTTTATAGAGAGAAATGATCTCTATATAAATTCTATAGATACATAGATTGATTATAGAGAGAAACGATCTGTCTAGATAAATTATAATTCACTGTCTCCTATTAAAAGTAGCACGTTTGCCTATAATCCCTTTGCACTTTGGGAGACCAAGGAGGACAGATTACTTGAGCACAGGAGTTCGAGATCAGCCTGGGCAACATGGCAATATCTTGTCTCTATTAAAAATATTTTTTAAATAGCTGGGTATGGTGGTTTGCACCTGTGGTCCCAGCTGCTTGGGAGGCTGAGGTGGGAGGATCACTTGAACTTGGAAGGTGAGGTTGCAGTGAGCTGAGTTTGCACCATTGTACTCTAGCCTGTGTGACAGAGCAAGACCCTGTCTCAAATTAAAAAGAGAAAAATAGTAGCCGATTCAATGTTAGATGGGAGAAAATTAGAGCTGATATGGCTGCTTATAGCTAAATATTAAAAGAGGAATTTTTTTAAAAGACTCTAAGCAGCAGATGTGTTGTTTTCTTTTTTAATCCAAAGCATAACAATAATAGGAACTACATTCTGGAATGGCTGCTATGTGTTAGGTGCTTTACAAAGATTGATTCATGTTATCATCACAGCGCATCATAGCCACATAACTAGAAGAACAGTCAGGATTTAAAGTCAGATTGTTTTTCTTTGAAAGCCTGATTTACTAGTGTCAAGGAAAACAGCTTCTATGGCCATTGCCCTTCTACCAACTTTGATTTTCACAACCCTGGTGTGAATTCATGATAACAATACCTGCTGTGGGTTAGAGAAAACATTACAAGGTGGTAGTTAAGAGCACCAGCTTTGGTGCTAGATTGCCTGATATTATAAACTTGAGTCCTGGCTCTGAGATTTCCCAGCTGTGAAAACTTATACAAGTTGCTTTTTAACTTCTCAGTGCCTCTGTATTCTCCCTCAAAAAAGGTGAATAAAATAGTATTTACCCTATAGAGCTGCTATGCAGATTAAGTAGTTACTATAAGTAATACACTTAGAACAGTGTGTGGCACTCAATAAATACTGGCTATTAATTTTGAGTTCTGACCCTGTACCTCAGGGATATAGGTGAAAAGCAGGAAGAAAATGATAGTTTTAAACAACTTAATACACCGATACTTTATAGACACAATTATTTCATTCAACCTCACAACAACCTCATTAAATGGGTTATTCTCATAAGAGAAGTGAAAGCTGAGACACAGAGAATCAAAATAACTGACCCCAGTCACCTAGATGGTAAGTGGCAAAAGCAGGAATTTATCCCACATCTGTCTGTGCTACAACAGAAAAAAAAGTGTTGAAGTATATTTACTGTTGCGTTTTTAATGGAACACAAAAAGATTCTCCCTATGTTGGCAAACATAGTGGGCACAGAATGACCCTTAAGTTTAAGTTTACTCCACACAAATGCCAAAAGGCTGGCAACGCTCTTTTTTTCTGGTTCCTGACCCAGGCAATGCCCATGTCCCACTCCTGAATGATGCTGAGGGCTTGCTTGCATCCATCCAGATTCTCTAGCTGTCCTGAAGCACCTGTTTTTATCTGTTCCTCTACCTAATGCTCAGCACTTGCACACTGCCTTTGGCTAAATGTCATGCCCACTCTGAAAATCTTATTTCTTGAAGAATCCTTTCTGGTTTCACTAGGAGAAGGTTGACTTTAATTTGCCCTAGTTTCTCTCTTTGTCTCTTGACATTTTCTCATTTCTTCTATCTCTTTTTTTTCCTCAGGCATTGTCAGGTTTCCTAGGCCCCATCCTCATGGCACATAACTATACCATGGTAATGAGATATCTTGTTCTCTTGTATTTCCAAGTCTTGAATGTTGACTTTTCTGTTTCTTCCAGTGTGCTCTGGTAGGAATACTCAAAGCTTCAGAATTTTTTAAACATGTCTAGTAATAAATGCTTAGAAATTCTCTTTGAGAAGGGAGAATGTCACCATTTTCACTTGCAAACTTCAGTAGAAAAATACTATTCGAGTAATATTTTCAGTCAGAAAAATATCCAAATGTTGGTTATGTGTTAATTCTTGTTTCAGTCCAAGTTTTAATTATTCATCCTTGAGTCCCAAATTCCACATCACAAGGGATGATTATTAAATGAAATGAACAATAATAAATAGAAGGTATTTTGTACTACATCATATAGTACACCAATATAACTAGTTGAGGTGTATAAGGGGAAAATCACAGAAAGTTTAAGTTTGACTGTATCTAGGGGCACCTATAGACAAGCTACACAAGCTATCTCTTTATAAAAACAGGCCAAAAGTAGCCGAGAGGGTTGTGGGTTGTTGTGATGGTATGGTACATTCCCTGGTCTTAGTCACTGGTTGTTAGTTATGCCCAGATCAATGTCTCCATCCTGTTGGGGAACTGATCTTAACCACTACTATTTTAAAAACTTATTTCAACATTTATATTATCATTTAAAGATTTTACTTGATTCTTTACTACCGCTGTTGTTATCACAGTGATAGTAGAAGAATCTTAATTATTTCCATATAATATTTTATGATTACAAAATATTATTTTGTAATAACATTACAAATATTACAAATATTTGCAATAATGCTACCATTCTATCTTCAAACTCTACTGAGATAGGAAGGTCACTTTACGAATGAAAAATTTAAAGCACAGAAGCAGTTACACGATGTGCTTTTTATTTCAGTCCTAAAAAGTAGAGGAGTAATTTCACTATAAACTACTTGAAGGCAAAAACCATGTCTTATGCACATTTCATTTTTCACAACGCCCAGTTCTGTGCCCAGTATAGTTGACTGAGTAAAAGAATGAATGATTTTTAACTTAGGGCTTGCCTAAATTACTGATTTTGACACTACAATCTGCTTTATGCCTCCATTCTCATCTTGTCCCCTTCTCCATTCTCACCCTTCTCCCATCAGCTGCTAGCCCAGGACAGGACACATTCTGTGGAATGGCAATGGCTCAGCATATAGCTTACAAATCCTCTATCTTTAGAGTTTCATTTCCATTATCTCTAATTTTTGCTTCCATTTACAGCCAGGATCTAAAACTGTTTTATATGACAGTCTATTATTTCACAATCCTCATTTCACTGAGAACATTATTCCAGTTTCATGGTTCCTCTTCAACCAAGTAATATTCCAGTATATGACCTGATTATTGACCAACTTCAGTAACTTCGTTCTCAGACCTAGCACATAGACCTTAAGTTACTCATTTTTGGTGAAGAGTATTCTGATTAAATTCATGACATTTAGAGTAATCCCTCACTTACGCCAGCAATATTGTTATATGGAACTGGGCTATCAGCTCCTTTACATTGTGACAAACATTACCGAACATATTTTCATAAGTGTATTGACAAAACAAATGTTTAAAACACTACAATGTGCTTAGCACTGTGTTAGGTGCTAGGAATAAATGAGTAAGATAGTGTCTTCCACCACAGACCCTTAGTGACTCATTGTGACTCTGATACTAGGACAAGTGACTCAGTACAGAAGTTTATAATAGGAAACAGAGACCTGGTTAGTTTTGTGTTTTGTTTCTCAGAAGCACATATAAGTATCTTCATGTTGTCCTTTACAAGTGTTCCACAAAATTAATTTGAATGAGAAGACTAAGCCTGGCTTTTCATTGGATACACTTTTTGACACTGAGTTAATTATAGAAAAAAAATACAGATTTCTTTTTCATGATTCAATGGAGCCTGACCAGTCAGCCAAAATTCTGTCATTCTTGGGCTAGATTAAGAAAAAGCTATGTCAAAACATCTGATACACTACAAACATATTTCTGTTGAATTTTGCATTTTGAATCTTATCTATTTCATTTCAGTATATAAAGTGTTCATTCATTACTTTATTAATGAAACATATCAACTGAACAACAATTAAATAATAGGTATTTTGCAAGGTGATGTGAGAGAATAGTCATAGATTCTTATTCTCAAGAAACTTGTTGTCCACAAGAAGAATTGAGGCTGGTCTTTGAAATCCCTATGGTAAAACTGTATCAGTTGACTCATTTAAGACCACTTTTAACCCAAAAAGGAAACCCTGACATTTTGCAACTGCAAGTTACCTTAGAGATAAACCACTCCAAATCTTCCATATTACAGATAAAGAAGCTGAGAGTCAGTTGAAGAATTAATGCCAGGCCCCAGAGAGTAAAAGGAAGAGGTAGGTCTAGAATCCATTTCTCAGGTTCATAGTTGGTGTTCTTAGCCACCATGCCACACTGCCCCTAATAATGGACTCAACTAAAAGTACAGTGAAGGGCACTGCCCAGGCTTGCAGGCTTTCGGTAATATGTTCATGAGCATGTGTGAGGGGCAGTGCAAAGAGGGCAGCCTTCTCTGGGGGACACCTGCTCTGTCTGATATGATTAAAGATTCCAGAGGAAATTTCTGACTTTCCCTCTTTGAATATTTAGCATTCAAAGAATATGTTTTGTCTTTTGCTAAATAAAGGCTGAACAAATGGTAGTGGAACAGAATTATTTCTTCTTATTTAATTAGTGCACTTTTACTAAAATGAAACTCTCAAGTGAGAGATTATGCAAATTAGCTTCTGTACTGATCCAATAGCATTGGGGTGAAAAGAAAAGAGCAAGAGCTTTAGAGCTAGACACCCCCAGGCTGGTACCCTGCTGTCATACATTTTATCTGTGAGATTTAGATAAGTCATTTTGCCGCTTTGAATCTTCATTTCTTCCTCTATTAAATGGAAATAATACGTATCTCTCCTGCTGGGTTGTTATACAATTTAGCAATAATTATAGTAATGCACCTCTGTGCCTATCTCTAAGCTAGATGTTTTCTATACATTATTTCTCCATAGCTGTACAGTATAAGTAAAGCATATAGTAGAATGCTTGTCACTGAAAGATATTTGTATGCTTCCTGTTACTACTTATCTAATCCTCGCTTGAAGAACTATCATTATTGCATTTTGTCTGAAAATCAGAATCTTATCTACTAAGGCCTATAACAGACTTATAAATCCCACAAATACAACCAATCCATTAATGATATTGCTAGGGAATGGGGATGGCCTATGCAGGAGTGACTAGTGCTAAGTATGAACCAATTTGTGATTTTGCTGATGAGCCATGGGCATTCCTCCTTTCTTGTGAGGATAGTGACAATGTCTTAATTCATAATTGCATGCCCAGCATCAAACACTATGCCTGGGATATGATCGGCATTCAGTAAATGTACACAGACCTGAGGTGAAAGATGTCTTTTTGGTGATTGGATCCCCATCCTAGGATTGGAAAAGCCTAGAGTCTGACAGTAATATTCTGGTAACTTTGGCCTGGACAGTCTTGGAACCAAAGCAATATTACCAGGGGCAGTAATTCCTGTGGTCACCAGGGCAAAGATTCCAAAGTTGGCCGGGTGAGGTGTCTCATGCCTGTAATCCCAGCACTTTGGGAGGCCGAGGCGGGCGGATCATCTGAGGTCGGGAGTTCGAGACCAGCCTGGCCAACATAGAGAAACCCCATCTGTACTAAAAACACAAAATTAGCTGGGCGTGATGGCGCATGCCTGTAATCCCAGCTACTCAGGAGGCTGAGTCAGGAGAATCAGTTGAATCTGGGAGGCAGAGGTTGTGGTGAGCTGAGATTGAGCCATTGCACTCCAGCCTGGGTAACAGGAGTGAAACTCCATCTCAAAAAAAAACAAACAAAAACAAACAAACAAAAAAAAAGAGTCCAAAGTCAGAATTCTAAATTCAAGAACATCAAAATGAGAAGTAGAAGGAAATATGGGAACCTAGTATGTAATTCTTCCTAAACTCAGTTTCACTTACTGTTCCGTTAGGATTTTCATGTGGTTCCATGCTGGGACCAATAGAATAGAATGTTTCAAAAGAAACAGTAGGTATTTCCTCAAATCTCCTTTAGCTCTGATTAATGCACTCTTACTCTTGACACTGAGGCACACCCCAGATTCAATGTTATATCGTTTCAAAACTTCCACATAGGATCTTTTTAATTTCCATTTAAATTTGGGACAAGGCTTGCTGGGGAAAAACAAAAAGTTCCTCTCTAGAATCATACTTATTTTCACCTGTGATAAACCGAGTCAAAATTATCTGATAAATGAACACCACAATTCAAATGTATGGCAGCTCTTATGTCTTCTTGCAAGGATGTATTTTTTTTGAGCTGAAATAATGTTATTTCCTCCTGACATGTATTTTGGGGTAATTCTTTAACATAAAACAGAGCATCTTGCTTATATAATTATTATTAAGCTCTCTTATTAACAGTGTAATTCTGTGTTCTTTTTCTTGAATCTGAGCCTTTCCAGAGAAGAATTCTTCTTTTTAAGGCAGCAGTTCCCAACTGGACTGTCTCAATACACTGGTTTATGTCAATTTTATTCCAGGTGATTTTAAAAAGAAAACATTTGACAAGCTTAAGCAAAATGGTAGTAATATGTCTCCATGGAATGGACAGAAGGGCAGGATTAGAGCTATGTGTCACCAACACATATTGGGCATAGCAGTGCCATCAAGACTCTCTCAGCCTTCCAACTCACCCTCTTCATATGGAGGTTTGAGATCTGTAACTGTGGACAAGTTTGTTCATGAATTAGTCTCTCAAAGCTTCTAATTAGTACATGTTGAACTTTCTGCTACAAGAGAAAGGTTGCCAAAATGAAAGAAGGATGAGAGAGAACGATGCAGGGAGGAAGGGAGAAAGGAAGGGAGGAATAAGGGAAGGAAAGGGGAGGTGAGGGAAGCGGAGGGGAGCGGAGGGGAGGGGAGGGGAGCGGAGGGGAAGGGGAGAATGGGAGAGGGAGGGAAGGCTAGTCTTTGCTTCTCCTGGCTGTATTAAGTGCTCTCCCACAGAAACCAGGGTGCAGGTTTATGTAAGAACACAGCAATTCCTGTGAGAATTTTGATGTTGAAAGTTGGAGACAGGAGTGGGTAGTGGTACTAAGTAGACAAATATATCACCCAATGTAATGTGTTACTATTAATGAAGTAAGTTTTGCAAATTATTTTCTTTATAAATTGGGTAAGATTTAAAATAACTCTTTTATGGACAGCCCTTTCAATTGCTTGCATTCCAATATGTCTTTCCTGGGTAGGAGAGAAAAGGAACCTTATAGCCATCTTGGCAGAACTTTATTGAACTAGCCCCTAATTTCACGTGGGCAGAACCCATATCTATCTTTGTTAGCCCTAGTGCCTAGCAGAGAGTAGTGCTCAATAAATGTTTGTTTTTTCCTAATAGTTGTGGCATTTATTGTTTTAGGGATTGCAAATTATGATTTTTATAGTAACTGTCTTTTAAATTTTAACCATGGGCATGTATTTTAATAAGGAAGGAACCAAAGTAGAGGAAAAATGGGAAGAATCCAATTCCATTTACACCGTACATGAATACAATGATGTTGCAAATATTTCTATTAGTAATGTCACAAAAAAGATCAAGAAATAAAGTTATATGATGATACAAATGAAATTTGTAGGAATGATACTATTAAAATTAACAACAAACATTGAGATGTTCTATGTATTGTGACTTTAAAAGTATGTAAGTTGTAGCTGTTTCTCCCTCAGTGGCACATACTGACCACATTTATTATTTATTTATTTATTTATTTATTTATTTATTTATTTTGAGATGGAGTCTTGCTCTTTCGCCCAGGCTGGAGTGCAGTGGCGAGATCTCAGCTCACTACAACCTCTGACTCTCGGGTTCAAGCCATTCTCCTGCCTCAGCCTCCAAGTAGCTGGGAGCACAGGTACATGCCACCATGCCCAGCTCATTTTTTGTATTTTTAGTAGAGATGGGATTTCACCATGTTAGCCAGGATGGTCTCGATCTCCTGACCTCATGATTCGCCCACCTTGGCCTCCCAAAGTGCTGGGATTATAGGCGTGAGCCACCGCGCCTGGCCCAAAATTATTTTTTTAGCCATTGTATTGTTTCCTGTAAAATGGCCAGTTTTTTCAACCTTTAGATCTCTACTTTCACTTTAGACATGCTTATTAAAGAGCTTTAAGGAATAATACCACAAGTAAAATAAACATCTACAAAATCTGCACATAATTTGCATTATTTTTGTCTTTAGTTTTTGGTCAAAATCTAGATCCCGTCATAGGAATATGGCGATATCCATTATGCTGGTTTGGCCAGAAACAAAATTTCCATAGCTATATAGTCTAAGGCATGGACCATGTGAGAAAGGTAGTTTTTAAACATCAAATAGCAAAGGAGAACAGCTGAGAAAATAAAGCAAAATATGATATAATTGCATCAGCTTCTGGAGTGGAGTTATTTTCCTACTTGAAATTAATGTGTAGAATAAATGTGACATTTTATTTGCCAAGATATTTAATCTCTCAAAGTCCAAGTATCTTACATTAAGAATTTTGCTTACCACAACACATTTCTTCAGTTGACTGATTGTGAAGAAAGTGTTTATTCCTGGAGTTTTGTGGAAGAGGGTAGTGGAAACCTCTTCCCTACCAGAGAGCTGTTATTGCTGAGGAAAGGAAAGAAGCCCAGAGCCACATATATCAGAGAAAAATCCAAACACATGTAAAGCAACAAGGAGGAAAACACAGTGGGAGGGAAGCAAATATTCTATACCAGCCAGGCCTTGAATGCTCAATTCTATCACTCACTGTCTGTGTGGTCTGAGAACATTCTTTGTATGACTTGAATCCTTAAGACTTGTTTTATGACCCAGAATATAATAATCTTTGTTGATAAATGTTACATATGCACTTGAAAAGAATATATCATTGGATAAAATATATATATATTATATATATGATTATATCCTATTATACATATAAAATATATTCTATTATATATATATCCTATTAGTTCTGTATATACAAACAATTGTATATATCCTATTAGAGCTATTAAGATACATAATCTCCTATTAGAACTAACAAGAGATATATATATATATTCTATTGTTTATTAAGTATTAACTTACACTGTCACAAGGTCCCACAATAGGGTGTCTGCAAGCTGAGGGGCAAGGAGAGCCAGTCCAAGTCCCAAAACTGAAGAACTCGGAGTCCAATGTGCGAGGGCAGGAAGCGTCCAGCATGGGAGAAAGATGTAGGCTGGGAGACTAGGTCAGTCTCTCCTTTTCACGTTTTTCTGCCTGCTTTATATTCGCTGGCAGCTGATTAGATTGTGCCTACCAGATTAAGGGTGAATCTGCCTTCCCCAGCCCACTGACTCAGATGTTAATCTCCTTTGGCAACACCCTCAAAGACATACCCAGTATCAATACTTTGTATCCTTCAATCAAAGCAAGTTGACACTCAGTATTAACCATCACAGTGGACAATTGTTTTAAGGAAGTTTAAATAACAAGAAAAAGGCTTACATATTCATCTGCATAGTTACCATTCCCAGGGTACTTCCTTTATGTATATCCAGACTTCCATTAGGTGTCATTTCACTTCTGCCTGGAGTCCTTCCTTCACTATTTCTTTAAGTGCACATCTGCTACTAAAGAATTCTTTCAGCATTTTACATTTGAAAAAAAAAAAATCTTTATTTTGCCTTTATCTTTGAAAGATATTTTATCTGGATATAGAATTTTAAGTTGACTCTTATAGTGCAGGTAACTTTAGAGATGTTGCCTTCACTGTTTTCTTACCTATCTTGTTTCTGATGAGAAGCCTCTTGTCATCCTTATCTTCCTTGTTCTCTTTGCATGAAGCATCTTTCTTTTTCCTGGCATAAATAAATTTTTTCTTTTTATTAGCGCTTCTAATCTGTTTGATTATGATGTGTCTTGGTATATTTCTCTTTATGTTTCTTGTGCTTCTGTGGTATTAAGCTTCTTGGATTAAAATATTCATAGTTTTCAATAAAATTTGGACAATTATTGGTCATGATTCCTTCAAATATTTTTCCTTTCCTTCTCACTCTTCCTACACTTTGGAAACTCCAATTAGATGTATATTAGGCTACTTGAGGGTGTCTCACAGTTCGTTGATACTCTTGTCATTCTTTATAATTATTTTTTCACGGTTAGTTTGGTTAGTTGGTTAGTAACTAACTTGGTTAGTTTCTATTGCTATGTATTTTATGTTCATTAATATTTTATGCAGTGTTTAATTTGCCTTTAATTCTATTCAGCATACTTTTTCATTTTCAACATTGTAGTTTTTATGCCTACAAGTTTAATTTGGATTTTTTTATATGTTTCATGTCCCTATTTAACTTGTTGACCATCTGCAATACAATTATAGAATTGTTTTAATGTTCTTTTCTGGTACTTCTAACATTTGTGTCAGTATGGGTTGGTTTTGATTGGTTGCTTTTTTCTCCCCTTGTTGGTCATATTTTTCTACTTCTTTTCATGCTTGGTAATCTTTGACTAAATGCCAGACATAGTGAATTTTACTTTATTGGGGCCAGATATTTTTGCATTTCTGTAAATAATGAAATGTATCATGGAACTGATCTTTTAAAGTTTTGCTGATCTTTGTTCAAGTTTTGCTTTTAAGTTTTTTTTTAGATGGGAGGGCAGCATTTAGGGGTAATTATGTTTTACTACTGAAGCAAGACTTTTCTGAATATACTACTTAATGCCCCATGAATTATGAAGTTTTCTAGTTCAGCTGATGAGAACCAGCACTAATCTCAGCCCTTTACAAATGCCAAGTATTGATCCTACTCATCCTTCAAAATGGTTCTTTCTCTGGCCTCTTGTAGTTTCTTCATGCATACAGATGCCAGCCAGTACTCTGCTAAATACTCAAGAGTGATTCTCAACATATTTCCAGAATTTTCTTTCCATGCAGCTCTCTTCTCTCTGATACTCTTTTCTGCAAACTTTAGCCATGTTGGTCTCTTCAGATTATCAGTTCCATGTCTTCAACTAAGAGAGTCTGCCAGGCTTCCCCTAGGTTCTTTCTCCCTGCTTGATGGCCTGGAGACTCTGTCAAGGCAGTAAGCTGGGGCAGTTACCTCATTTGTTTCCCATCTACTAAAGATTCTTGTCCTTCATTGTCTGATGTCTGGTGTCTGGGAAATCATTATTCCCTGTAGTTTGTCTGATTTTATTTACTTTTGGTTTTTTGAAGCAGGAGGTTAAAGCTGATTTCTCTCACTCCATCTTGCATAGAAATTAGAGTTCCTTCTTTCATCTTTAAAGATGAAAGCTGCTCACTACCTATCTCATATACCCTTGGAGATGCCATGTCTCTAGCTTATCAGATGTAATTTAGGTTCAGCCAATCAAATGTACTTAGGCAAGTCTTAGAATATGGAAATGAGTTAGAAATTGTACTTCCTTTTCATCTGCTACTTTTTTCTGGCATACACAGTGGTTGTAAGATGTATTGGGCTTTTCTGAGCTGTGCTGTCAGAATCTCCATTCTTTAATCAATAATTTCACAAGTGCCAAGTGGTTGTGCCTAGGGCATCTACTTTTTAGCTGTGCTGACATAGGAACTGTATCATGTCCCTGGATCCAATCATTTTAGGCAACATCCTGATCCCTGGAGCTTAGCTAAAGTGTGCATTCTTGGAAGCAACAGCTCTGATGGAAGGTTCTTGATTACTACTTTCTAGTTATGGCAGAGGTAGCAGCTCATCCTGCAGATTTTGAATCACGAGAGTTTGGTTCAGTTCAGGATAGAGGGAACCTATAATACTTTAATGGTTCTGCTTGTTCAGGTCAGAATGACAATGTATAGAGGCCATCAGAAAACAGGCACTTACAAAGGTAACTTGAGAAATGATCAGATCACAGCACATAAAAATTTTAAAAGGCTTTTTTAAAAAATCAGAGAATGACTATGTTGTATTTCCTTATACATTCATTTCCAACCTTAAAAAATACTGTCTTATATGCAATATTTGTATTTTTATAGTTTTATTTATCAAATATACTTGGGATAAGTTTAGTCCCTACATATATAAAAATATCTTTTATACTCCCCTGTATTACCTGTAAAGGAAATTTAAATTGATTGAAGTATGTCTACATCATCTTTAAAATCAATACATGCTGATATAACAGCTATTTATGCAAAAGACGGACACTGTCATTTGAGTTTCACTTTTGGCTTCAAAGGACCCTGCACCTTTCTCCATCTCCAGTTTCATAACTGGGTGCCTGTAAAAGAATGTGGTGAGGGGAGGACTTCTCTAGGATTAATTACAGAGTTTAGAATAAGAAAATTAACATGTCTAGCATGCTTATTATGTGCCAGGCTCTGAAAAATGCTTTTATATGTTACCCCATTTAATCATTACAACAACCACATGAGAAGGTTTTAACTATTTTACATATGAAAAACATGAGACTCAAAAGTTCACCAACTCAATATAGAATACAGCTAGAATTCAATACAAATCTATCCATATCCAAAGCTTGCTCTTTCCAATATGTTATACTACTTCCAAGCACTGTTGTAAAGTTAATTGTGCTCCTCCAGGACCGAACCATATATAGTTATCCTGTATTGGCGGACAAACTTATCCGTTGTTCATTCAAATGCACCCAGTGATACATAATCCCAGGGCTCAGTTTGCTTAGTATAAATAAAAGGTTCCTACATTTTAGCAAAAAGTGATGCTAAAATGAAAATAAATAACAAAATGCCCAATTATTGACAATTATCTACTCTTCTCAATAAAATGTTACCTTTTTTAGGTTAGATTTTCCTTCGGCTTCCAAAGTTTATGTTTCTAGAAATGAAGGTAATGATTTTTGTGTTTTTCTGGGACAGTGCAGTGTACTGTTAGTCTGTTCTATAAAAGAATAAGGTGGCATCATTCATCAGAATCATTTTAGTAGTAAATAGACTTTGATATGCAAAAGAAGAGCATTCTGGACAGTCTCTGGATTGTATTTATGCCAAATATGTAATTATATTCCTCTGCAAATGAACTCAATACTAAGACACTTATAGCCACATCTCTTATATTAGTGATAATTTGAGCAGTTATATGCCTAACTGATGACATAGAGATGACTAAGACCTGAATCTGACTTCAATTGGAGACTATAATCACCATTTTGGAATTGCTCTTTTGTAATCATTTTGATAGGATAAATCACATATTTCATGACTTCATAATTTATTTAGTCATAAATTGATTCTAATCATGTGAATCAGGCATATTTTTTACCCCTAAAGTAAATAAACAAAAAAGTTTACTAATTAGGTTAGATCAACATATCAATTAGTTGGGAAAAAGGAGTAAAACAGCATATCGTTTTCAAATCATAAAAAGCTACTAAAAAACTAAATGGCACATGAAACACTTAATCTGGCAGAATAATTCCAATTAACCAGAAAGCCTTAATGATGCTGTAAAATGATGGGTTGGGGGTAGTCTTTTGAAATTAGAAGAGTCAGGTTCAAGTCCTTAGTGTCACTATCATTATTTGGATGGTTATCAGGCAGAAGAGGGAGTGGACTTACTCTCTGTAACTAGAATTAAGGAATTCATTCAGAGTAAGAAAAGACTCTTGTATAACCAAGAGACCCAGCCAACAAAGAGCTGAGTTGCCTTACTCAGGAGTGAGCTGCCTCTCCACCTCAGCAGATGCTCCCGCAGAAGCTGCATAGCTGGCCGTTTAAAAGCCTTTCCTTCAGTGGTTGAATGTGAGACTAGAGTTTTCCATAGACCTTCTGATTTTGGATGGCCTTACATCCTCACTGCTCATATAGCTTTCTGGGGTTCTGTACTGAGTATTCAATTGCCTTGAGTACGGGGAGATAGGTCTACTACCTGCCTGTATCATCTTACTTTTTTCTTAGAAGCTCCTAGGTTTTATCTCTGACCCCGAAAGGTAAGAGATTTGATCCTGTTTTCTAGCTTTGTGACTTTCTGTCAATTTCCAACCTTCCTTTTCTCAAAATTTAACAGTTACACAGCTAGTCAGATTATGTCTCTTATCACTGACTCATACTCCTAATCTCCTCACCTGTATCTTGACTTCTCACATTCCCATTTCCATTTGCCATGCCCCACAAAGTCCTTAATAAGTGTCTGTAATAGATGACTTCAAGCCCAAAGGGTGTGCTTTTCAAATATAAAACAAAAATATAAAATAATGAATTATAGTAAGTTGGAGTGAAGGTTATAAGATTCTTCATTTTAAACATTTTTAACATTTAAAAATGTTTACCGTATAAAATTAGGAGGATACAGAAAAATGTAAAGCCAAAGATAACCCACTCATAATTCCACCACTGCAAAGGAAACATTATTCTTTTAGTATATATGCTTTGTATCTTTATATATATGTAAAATGAAATTACAATCACACCTCCATACAGAGTTATGTTTTCTTTTACTTACTTAGCATTATATTGTGATTATTTCTCCATATTATTATGTATCCTTTAGAAATGTGATTTTTTAAATGAGTACCTGATATCAATAAAAGATAAACATGAAATATGAAAATATTAAGATCAACACATCAGATAATGATGTTGACATTAGCCATTAAAATTACCTTTGATCCCATACCAATCTCTAGCATCTTTCTGACTATAATCAGCTTTCAATTTAGAATTTCTTACAGAGAGAATATGCAATGAACAGCTTCAGTCCGCTCATCAGTAATATTTCTCACTATGTATAATAACCTATCATTGTGCTTATTAATGCACACACCTCTATTCGGCTGAATAACAGTAGTTTTATCTGCATAGTCGTTATTTAATTTAATCCTCACAAATTCCTTGTGAGTAAGCAGAGTGGGTGATGCAATCTCTGTTTTAATGAGGAAAAAGAGGCTCAGAAAGTCACAAAATTGTTCAAGGTCATCTTGACAGCAATTTTTGACAACCTTTGCTATAAAAAAAAAAAAAAGGGTTTGAAAGTTCATAAGTGGAGGAGGTAGAATTCAGGCCACATTTTTTTTTTATTTTAGATTCCAGTGTTCTTAATATGTAATTCTTTGACCTCTTGCATTGTATCTTGATTTAATAAACATTTGCTAAATTGCTTGAGTTAAAGTAATTGAATAAACAAAACAAATTTATTTCAAAAAGAAAAAACCATAAATATGTATTTAAATATAGTGACTAGCTGGGCGCGGTGGCTCACGCCTGCAATCCCAACACTTTGACAAGCTGAGGCAGGTGGATCACCTGAAGTCAGGAGTTCAAGACCAGCCTGACCAACATGGTGAAACCCCGTCTCTACTAAAAATACAAAATTAGCTGGGTGTGGTGGCGCATGCCTGTAATCCCAGCTACTTGGGAGCCTGAGACAGAAGAATTGCTTGAACCCAGGAGTTAGAGGTTGCAGTGAGCTGAGATTGCATCATTGCACTCCAGCCTGGGCAACAAGAGCAAAACTCTGTTTCAATAAATAAATCAATAAATAACTATAGTAACTCATCTGTCATTTAACCTAAGCGTAGATCCCCATACACTTTTCCTCCATTACTATTTACCTGAAGTTCTTCAGAATAAAATGATTAAGGAAATTGATCTAAACTATTAAGAAAAGTGTTTGATGAGAATA
Organism: Macaca thibetana thibetana; assembly: GCF_024542745.1. Classification (NCBI taxonomy): domain Eukaryota; kingdom Metazoa; phylum Chordata; class Mammalia; order Primates; family Cercopithecidae; genus Macaca; species Macaca thibetana. The sequence continues at coordinate 75,367,588 of NC_065591.1, read as the reverse complement.
TGTGTTTTCCTGAGTATTCTAAAAATAACAATAACCAGTAATAGTAATAACAGTAATGATATTCCTTCACATTTGGATAGTCATTTGCAGTTCACAGGGTGCTTACATTATTTCTTTAAATTCATCACACAGATGCTGGGAACTAACAAGAATTTTCATCCTTACTCTGTATGTTAATGAACGTCACAGGTCTCAGAGTTTTACCTGTGAACCGTGGTTGCAGAGTTTTGATGCCCCCCAGTAGACTCTTGTGATCAGCATATGAGTTTGAGGGGGTGTGTGTTTAAGGTGCTAGACTGATGGGACCCATAACTAGCGTGCTTGACAGTGATATTTAGAATAATAGTAACAAGTGGATATGAAGTAGTTACCATGTCCCAGACACTGCTAAGTGCGTGAAGTGACCAGCCATAGGTTTAACTTATTTTTTATAGACAAGGCAAATAAGCTTAGTTCATTCTCTCTTTTCATGGGGGAGTGTGATGGAAAGTCTGACTCTCATTCAACATGTCTTCATGAAGCTAATCCCATGAAGCTGTCCCGTTTAAACAGATGTCCTAGTTCCGCTGCAGCTTGAAGAATTTTTCAGATGGGATGAATTTTTCTGACTGGCTTGGCTGAGTCCTTCCACATGGCCCCTGCCATGGCAGAGATCTTCCTAATATCCTGCTTTGTTAACCAGTCCCCTGTCTAGGCAGTATTTTCATCTTTGTTGTGTGATGTGTCCTCTATTAACTCAAAATCCCCATTCTCCACTCTTCACTGCCCGACTTACAAGGATAACAGAAAATATCCCTGGGTTTGACTCTCTCTGCCCCCTACATTGGCATCATATCCTGGAACAATCATTATATAACAGTCCTGGGTTTGCATCCCAGATCAGCTTCTTAGCCAGAGCCTTTTGTATAACCTAAAGCCACTTCACCACTCTGATCTTCAATTTCCTCATCTGTAAAATGAGGATTAAAATGTTGAAGAGAAAAAAGGAGATAATATATGTAAAGGACTTGACATATAGCAAAAAATTCAATAAGATGGCTGCTATTATTGAGATTTTTGTTCTGATTCTTAAATCTGTACTCTTTCCATTTTTCTGTGCCATTCTGCCTGTCATATGCCCCCTGACATGAGCTTACTGACATAATTGTCAGAAATAGCACTGTGATTTATAATGGCCTTCAGAGACTGTCTTAAGAATTTAGATGTACTTCATTGTTAAACGAATCAAATTCAGAATTGAAAAACAGAGCACAAAGCTTTCAATAGCAACCTACTTTTCTGTACTTAAAACAGATTTTTTAAATGAATTTATTAATGATATTTCTGGAATACTGGCATTCAAAGAAGGAAAAATCTGTACTTCGGATCTCTGAATGACTCTGATGGTCACACCTGAAACTGGGATGTTGTGAAAACCAACATTTTTCCTTTGTGACAGTGATAAGTAATTTAACTCTTTCTGGGTTGATTTCTCATTAATAAATCGAGGAAACAGGAAAGTAAATGATTATGGAAGTAGGGCTTCAGTTTAAACATCTTAAGTCCTCTGATAGAGCAACACTGTGGGTAGGTCAGCAGACAAGAAATAATAATGAAACACAGTTGTGTATGCGATTTTACAAAGCTTTTTCCTTCCATGATCTTTTCTGAACTCATGACAACTTGGGAGGGGATGAGAGAGAGAATTATCCATTGGACATTTTCCAAGCTTCTTGGACTCCTGTATCATCTGTCACCACTGACCATTATCACATTATGAATCTTCCTCCTCCCCTGCACTCTGTGACATTTCCCTCTGGTTATCTTCATATGTCTGCCCACTCTCATCCACAGTTCCTTGGATGACTTTTCCCTCTTCCTCTAAAATGTTGTTATTCTCTTGGGTTTTACCTTCAGCTTTTTTCCTTACTTTAATCTCTAAGGGCAATCTCAGTTCACTAAATGATTTCCATTAGCTTTAATTTTGACCTAATTTGGTAGTTCCAGCCCAAATCTGTCTCCTGAGCTCCTGATATCCGTCCCACTGTTACTGGACTTCTTAATTTGTATGTCCCCTGGGTACCTCATGCTCATCCTTTGCAAATCCCTCCCAGCCAAGTTTCTGTATCACTTTGTCTGGAGGAATGACAACACTTTCCATCCATTACCTTAGCCCAAATCCCCAGCCTCATCCCTAATACTTCCCTTTCTCTTCCTATCCTCATTCAATAATTCACTTAACTCTGTTGATTCTGCCTCCTTAAAAGCTCTCAAATATTCATCCCCATGGCTACTACCTTAGCTCAGACACTCATCATTACTTGCATCCTCCTGCAACAGCATCCTAATAGTTTTTCTTGCTTTTGTTCTCTGCCACCTGCCAAGCCAATCATACCACAGTAAGAATCATCCTTGAAAATGCTTACCTGTCTGTGTCCTTACAGACACCTTATTTACACATATAAGATCCTATACCTTATTTACATATATATGCATATGAAGAGAAAGAGTCCCTCATTTCCTGTAGCAGGATACACAAAACACTCTCTAATCTAGTCTTTACTGCTTCTCTTCAATTCTTCAGTTCTTGACATTCTCAACTCTATTGCTTTGTATGATCTTTATCTAACCATATCTACCTGAAATGAATCCTTGCAGTTTCTACATTTGTCAAAGTGGTCTCAGGTCTCTATACCTTGTAAAGCAACTCACTCTGCATGCAGCTACCAGCTTCTCTATACTTATGACAACCTACCCAGGCAGACTGTGCTCCAGGTCCTGGAGGAGGTTTCCTCTGAACTCTTTCTTCTTGGGTTAAGTCCTCTGTTGCAATCTATGCCTTTAGCACTAGTTGCTGAATTACAATTACCAAATTACTTTTCTCTTTCTCACTAGACTCTGCCTTACTTACCTTTTTTATGTCCAGCACCCCACCACCTAAAACAGTAAATACTTAGCACGTGGAAAATATTTAATGTTCTTTGGATAAAATAACATCTTATTGTTGGGAAAACCAAGACAGAGAAAGGCCAAAATCTTCCCATGAGTACATGGTATAGGCAAAACCAGGTTCTCAATCTTCCAATTCTTTCTCCAACTTTTTTATTCTATTGCTATTTCTGTAAAACAGTAGCCTTAAACATAGACCAAAAAGGGGCTTTTATAAACAGTTTAGTTTTAAGTCCATGAAACCTCTGCAAAGAAAACATGACTTGGCGAAGTCAAGAAAATATTCTGCTCAGATATGACTCATCCTTGTGCCACGCTTCTGAGGTTGAGAATGCTGAGCTTTGTCATCCCTGTTTACTCCAGGCTTGCAACGAGTCACCCAAAACTTAAGAATTAGATGGCTCCTTCCTGTTTATGTCTCTCTGTTTCCATTTCTAGGAGGTGATGATTTTCAATTGGATTAACTGTTCCTGTGCAAAAATCATTACCCCTTGAGATGGAGTCAGGATAGGGTAAATAGCTCATCCCAAGTATTATCACAGCACTAAAATAAGTGTATGTACTTTCTAGTGATGATAATAGACTTACTAGTTTTTTAGGCACTGTTTTCAGAAATTTGCATACAGTATTTTTTTACTCTTCTATAAGCTTTACCATAAAATAAATTGCAAATACCTACTGTGAGATGTTCTGCTGCTATGAGGCATTTAACAGATTGTTTTTGAATGAAAAAATGTTTCTAGCATTGTGGAGAGTGAGGATGCACACACACACACACACACACACACACACACACACACACACACCATGCCCTCTGCCCTTAGCTTTTATCTAATTGGGCAAATTGGTCTAATATATAAGCAACAATTAGAGACAAAGAGAATTATTTCTTTAACACTTTTGTGCTAGACACTATGTTAAATACTATATATAATTGTGTGGTAGGTGTATTTAAATCTTTACGGGAACCCTATGAGGTTTTCTAGGTGGTCGAGTGTAGACAGAGCCAGAATTTAAGTCTAGCCTGCTTGGCTCTTCCAGTTCCATCACATGACATTTAAGCCAAATGAGATCACAAAGGAATGCAGAGGGCAGGGGAGAAGGAATGAAATTGCCAGAAAAGACTTAGTGGGTCCAACGTGAAAATGTGATTGGGAATGGATGGGCAGAAAGGAGGGAATTCAGGAGCTGAATTCGGGAATTCAGTGGGAGCGCAGTCTTCAGGACAGGCACCCACAGATAGAACAAAAGGCTACTGACCTATTAGGAAAATGGATCTCATTCCTTTGTATCCAGTATCTGTCATCACTGGGCCTGTGGTTTTTCACCAGATGCTCCTGTGTAATAACTGAGCAGTTATCTTTCAACTTTTATACAATGACTAAAAGGTGAATTTTAAGCCACACATTTCTTGTGTATCCTTCCTCTGGGAAATTATATTTCTAGGAAAGTCATTTTGTACTAGAAATCAATATCTTAAATATCCTAGTGGTTGCAACCCACTGCCCTGAAAATGCCGTTATTTATTAATCCAACCAGCAGGACTTCATGAAACAGAAGGGATGATGTTGCTAGTGCAGAAACTCTCTCATTGGCAAGTAAGGGCCTGCATTATGGCATACAGAAAACAGGTATACTCTTCTGGACTGGGAACCAGACTACCTAAATTCAGTCCTGGCTTTGCACTAAGTACAGTAATTGAAATATTCTTGAATATGTGTCTTTACGTTGCAGAACTATTCAATAATTCTCCTACCTGTGAAATGTCCAAGTTGGAGAAACTCAGAGTATCCTAAGACGTCTTCTTCAAAATCATTTGTTACAGTGTTTGTGAAACAATTGCATATCATATACCCTTCTTGTAGATTGACAGTGCATTAATATCTCTGATGGCCCTGTAGAAAACAAACCAATTCAACACTAATTAATCCAACAGTTAAATAATTATTTGATAAAACATACTCTGGGAAAAATTTCACTGTATACTCTGCACTGAATAGAAATTTCTGGTAGTTCTGAGAAAATTCAGTTTGCTTTCAAATATGATTTGTAGGTTGCCTCTATCATATTCTCAGTTGAAGTTACTGACATTTTAAAACTGCACAAGGACTTCATAAAGATACTGTTATATTATCCTGACTGCCTTTTTCTCTTTCTCCAGTGTTCTGGTGCAAATTAAAGTGTTTTACATTAACTCTAAAGGTAGTGAAGTGGGAAGAAGAGAAGATATATTGTTTTTGCTTTGTTTGCTGAGTGAACAGTTTGAGGTGTGAGTTAAGGATGCAGATATTCACCCTTCTGGGAGTTTCAGATTGCAGTCTGAACTGATTCTTCAGCACAATCGTCATATCATAACCTCAGTACTCAGTAACAGAGTACTGAGGTGGCCTTTGGATTTGTAGTCTTAAAGTCAAATTATAGAAATATAATTATCTTATCATGAGGGATTGTACCAGGAACTATGCTAGTGAATGGCAGCGTGACAGTCATTAAGATAGGTGCCTGCCCTCAAGGAGATCACAGTCCAGTGAGGGAAACAGATAAAGAACTGCACAATTATAATACAGTTATGTAAATTGTTTGAATTAGGTCACACATGAAGTGCAATGGCAACTTGGAATGAAGTTCTTTGTAAACTATGACTAAAAGATATTTGCAAGTCCCCTTCTTTGATCCAATCAGTGTAGGAAAAAAAGGAAATTCTTCTTGTGTGTGTTTGTGGCTGATTAACTTTCTGTCTCCACCAGCATAATGATCATGATGATGATGAATGAGGAGGCATGATAAGACATTATGAGAGATGGAACAATTTTATTTAATCCTTGTTTTAAGATCATCAATCTTCTCTAAACAAGTAGATAACCCACTAATAATAAATGCAAACAATCATTCACTCATATAACTTTCTTAAAAGAATATTATCAATGGATGGAGGGTGAGATCCCTCAGTAAAACCCAGAAGCATAGGTACCAGAAATTTTCACTTTGCATCCCCATATGTTACGTACCAAAGCAGCAGAATTTCCCCTAAGGAATTTTGGGTTATTATGAACAGTTGAACAGAAAATGAAACTTAGATCCTGGAGTGAAATGTCCAATTTACAGGTAGCAACCTTGTGAAGCAATGAAGGGATGTGTGTCTTAGGCAAGGCCACCAGCTAGTCAGGGACAGAGGCAAGACCGAGATCTAGGGCTCCTGACCCCCCATTCCAGTGCACTGTATCGTGCTCCTTTCTGTGGTATCTCGGGACACTTGTGAATATTTTCAATTTTTATCTAATGTATTTAACATTTTTCTAAAATAAGTAATTGGGTGGAAGTTTAAAAAGAACCCCTAACTAATGCCTTACCTTGTCACAAGAGGACATTCATACATTTCAAATTTATTATATCCAACATAAACATATCCACCAATGATTTTATCATAGAAAACCAAAAAAAAAAACATGAAAAATTAGGATCATATTACTGATTTCCAATAATATATTGGAACAGGCCCATGATGAGCAATTGAAAAATTCTGGCCAACAGTCTAATTATCTGCTATTTGATAAAAAAATAAATCAAAACAATGGATAATATCACTGTCAGTTTTCTCTCAGACAGATTTCAACAACCCAAATGCTACGAAGACAGTGAAGTGCTTGAGACTAATGTGAAAGAGACATTGAAATAAGATGAATATTATTTAAACAGCAATCCTATACCATGCCAAACATTTGGTAAATAAATACAATCTCATTGAGTCCTCACAATGACTCTGTAAGATAAGCTCTCATTTTTAAGCAGATGGATCTTGGCTAATGCCTCTCTAGGCTTTAATTTCCTCATCTATAAAAGACAGATTTTTTTAACCCTACTCCCTTGTAGGATTCTTGAGTTCTCCCTTGAGAACTCAAGATAATGCCTGTGAAGAACTTAGCAGAGGACTCAGCACCTAGTAGTTGCTATATAAAAATAGTTTTTAACATGATTGTACTCCTCAGTCCCATCATTAAGTTTTACAGAAAGTTGTGTTTTAGAATTTACTTCTGCAACTTTTAGAATGTAGAGAGCAGGTAAGGTGAAGCATGAACTTCCAACACCCTTACCTGTAGCTATGTTAACACTTCCAATGACTTTTCTTGATTAAGAAACCATGTCAGAAGCATCCCAAAGTCCTGTGGATTTTATTTGCAAGACCCTTCACTCCTTTAGTAAGGGGATGATCAAAGAACAATTTTTTAGAAGTTTCAAAGTTAAAGCCAGTAGTAAAGAATTAGGGAAACAGAAACAGAAACATTACTGCCAGCTCCCCATGTGCAGAGAACAACCTACTAAGGAAATCTTAAGACCAGATGCAGATTGGTAAGGTGTTCCAGAAATGTAAAGAAGTGGAGTTTGCCATCCAGATTTGTTCCATATTAGTTTAACCTTGATTTCTAATTAGAATAAAAAGTAATGTGAAAGAACAACAAAATTTTATAGAAAAAATCTGCTTCAACCTCACCAAGTTATATTTTCCTTAGCTATGTATTTTTTCAATATACTGAAAACACAGATTGTACTGATATGTACCTATTTGCTTAGAAACAATATAAATTCTATTGGCACAATAATAAAAATAAACCAGTAAAATCCAACCATTTTCCCTGTTCTTTAAATATTCTTCTCGTTATTCAAATAAAAGCCTTAATAATGATTACCGATTATAGCCTTGTATTTCTATGTCAGACTTCTTTCCAGAGTCTCAATGAACTGAGTAGCTGTACTAGGATCATCACCATCTAACAACTTCCCAAGATGGTCAGGGGTAAATGGTACCCCCCTGGGGCATCACAAGGTCAATTATGACATTTATGTGAATCAAAATGCTGCAAGGGGTGAGTCTCAGTGCACCACAGATGCTCCCTTAGTGTCATGTTCAATTAATGTAAAGCTTGTGATGATTCTAAGAGTTAAAGTGACACTTTAACTCTTAGAATCACAGTTTTATTATCTACAGAACAGGAATACTAAGGCCAGACACGGGGGCTCATTCCTGTAATCCCAGCACTTTGGGAGGCTGAGGTAGGCAGATCACGAGGTCAAGAGATTGAGACCATCCTGGCCAACATGGTGAAACCCCATCTCTACTCAAAGTACAAAAATTAGCTGGGCCTGGTGGCGGGCACCTGTAATTCTAGCTACTTGGGAGGCTGAAGCAGGAGAATTGCTTGAATCTGGGAGGCAAAGCTTGCAGTAAGCTGAGATTGCGCCACTGCACTCTAGCCTGGCAACAGAGCAAGACTCCATCTCAAAAAAAAAAAAAAAAAAAAATAGAAATACTAAGTCCAACCTTGCAGGATTATTGTGTATGTTAGAAAAATATTATGTTCCTACTGTCCTACCTGGTACTTATTAGTAATTCAGTAAATGATAGCTATTAGCTATTTATATTATTATATTTGTAATCTACCTTCTCTTCATCATCTTCTTTAGGTCTCAGTGTAAATCAAAGAGAATAACATTGCTTGTTCCAAAGGACTACCACAAAGACTAAATAACACAGGCAAAGGTGCTTTGTCAACAACTCTCAGCATTGTGTGTGATTCTTAAAAATAATAATTAACAAACAGACTGGAGCCTCTGGAAAACTCTTTCCAGTAAGCTACAGTACAAATAATAGAGTCTATGACCTTTAAGGAAAACCAAAATTACTCTTTACTTGCAGAACTTTCAGAGACTCTTTCCTTGCAGTCTCCTTACAAATGACTGCCAGTGCCAGGATCTGAAGGTCCATGGGATGCAGCATGCACAGGTGGAGCGCAAGAGAGAGGGAGCAGGCAATAAATAACTTACCACTAACCCCTCTGAGTCATGGATGGGTGGGTTTTGTCCTTCACATAGCCTCTGCTAGAACAAAGAAGGGGTATTCATGTATGGTGTCAGATGCAGGATGATATGGTTTGGCTCTGTGTCCCCACCCAAATCTCATGTTGAATTGTAACCCCCAGTGTTGGAGGTGGGGCCCGGTAGGAGGTGATTGCATCATGGGGACGGTTTCTCGTGAATGGTTTAGCACAATGCTCTTGGTGCTGTTCTCACAGAGTTATCACAAGATCTGGTTATTTAAAAGTGAGTGGCACCTCCCCTGACCCCTTGCTCCTGCTCTGGCCTTGTAAGATGAACCTGCTTCCCACTCTCTTTCTGCCGTGGTTGTAAGTTTCCTGAGGTTTCCCTAGAAGCTGAGCAGATGCCAGCATCATGCTTTCTCTATCGTCTGTGGAGCTGTGAGCCAATTAATTCTCTTGTCTTAATAAATTACCCAGTCTCAGGTATTTCCTTATAGCAATGTGAGAATGGACTAATACACAGGGCAAAAAAAAAAAAAAGAGCTTATTCTTAAGTATAGTTATAATCAAAGACCCTGTTTTATTGGTGGGAAATACTTTTTCCCACTCTTGACTTTCCCTTCCCTGTGGAAGACAATCCCTCATCATTCTACATAAGCGATAGAATGAATTAACAGATTGTAAAGTTAAGGTGCAGAAATTAGACATATATAACCTAATCCTCTGTCTTGGGAGTAGCCTGAATCACTCCAGTTTTTAGTGGTTCCATAATCAGCACTTTGTTTCTTATTTTGAGAAACAGACATTTTAGACTGAATAGAATTTCTGCCACCATCCCCAACCTACTCCTCCAACACAAACTCACATCAACATCCACCTTTAGTCTAGCTTTGACTCTCAACTCTCCATGTTCTTGTACTTTTCCTCCAAATGTAGGCACTCTTCAAAGTTCAAGCTGGCTGCGGTGGCTCACACCTATAATCCCAGCACTTTAGAAGGCTGAGGTGGGCGGATCACCTGAGGTTGGGAGTTCAAGACCAGCCTGGCCAACATGGTGAAACCCCATCTCTACTAAAAATACAAAAATTAGCCTGTATTACAGGTATGGTGGTGCATACCTGTAATCCCAGCTATTCCAGAGACTGAGGCAGGAGAATTACTTGAACCCAGAAGGCAGAGGTTGCAGTGAGCCAAGATCCTGCCACTGCTCTCCAGCCTGGGCAACGGTGAGACTCCGTCTCAAAAAGGAAAAAAAAAAACAAAAAAAAGCACAGTTCAGCCCCCATCCTTCCCCTCTCTTTCATTATACTCTCTTGAACATTTCTTCTAATTTCACCATATGTCAGTAATGATTAAGTTTGACTACACATAAAAAGCCCAAAAATACCAAAATAGCCATGATTTACACAAGAAGTTACTTTCTTTCTCATATATAAGAAGCATCAGGGTAGGCTCTTCAGGGTGAGTATGGCAGCTCTACAGATTTACCAAGGACCTCCAGGTTCCTTCCAGTACTCTTATCTGCCATTCTTAGGGTGTGGTCTTTGTCTTTAGTGTTCAGTTTGGCTGCTGAAGTGCCAGACATCATTTCCTTTGCGAAAAGCAAATGGCATGGAAGATAAATATGACCTCTTCTTTTGAAGAAGACTTTCTAGAAGTACCATATACCCCTACTGCTTACATTTCATGTGTCAGGTTATAGTATCATGGATATAGCTAGATGCAAAGAAATATAGTCTTTTAGCTACATGGCAAAGTACCTGGTTAAAACTTGGAATTCTATTAATTTGAGAGAGAAAGATAAATGGCCAAACATGGCTTCCATGATCAACTATGGACCAATAACGTAAATCTGTCTCTAGCCCCAACCTGATCCTAAGTGTAAATTCTCATTTCCAACCACCTGCTTGATTTCTCCACTAACACCACATCCAAAACAAAGTGCTTTCATTGAATCTCATGCCTAAAGGAATACAAAGCTACTATGTACCTCAAGGCAGTTGATACACACAACAGGAACAGTGAGATTATGTGAGTAATGCTCCCTTCACATGCAGAATGACAAATTTGAAAGCCCTGATCAGGCCTCCATCTACTTTTCCAGGCAGATTTCTCCGCTACACACCCAAGCAAACCCACTACACTCCAGAGATTCTGGACAATACATAATTTCCTAAACCAAGTGCATTCTTTTGTAAGTTGATGCCTTTGTTCATTCTGTTTACTCAACCTCCAATGCTTTTATTTTCATCTTTCTTTGGCCAACTTGTATTCATTTCTAGGCTTGCAACAAATACTACCTATTCCATGAAGCCTTGTCTTGTTCCCCATGATTGGAATTAATATTACTTCTTCAATTTATTCAGCAGCATGTTGTTCATCATTCCCTTATGCATCTTTTACAGTATGTCTTGCCCTGTATTTGTGCACATGACTATCTGCCATGCTAGACAAGCATCTCGTTGATGGAGGGGGCCAGATTTTGCTCATACACACAAACATACACACACACACACACACACGCACACACGGTATCTAGCACTGTTTTTTATGGGGAGTAGGTAGTTAATTCATGTATGCTGGGCAAATGGAAGTTAACATGAAAGTAGAAGCTTTAATTAGTCAGTCAACCTCTGAGGGCTAATGATGTGATCCTCCTCTCTGGGAGAAAAGATGCCCTCCAGAGGCAGAAATACAGTGGCAAGTCCAGACACGTAACACAAACAGATCTGAGTTCAATTCCTAATTTTCCCATTTACATGCTAGGTGAACTTGATGTCTGTGAACCTTACCTTTTTAAACTTGTAAAATAGGTAGAATGGTAACAAATTTACAGTGCTCTTTTTATTCAGTGCCAATGTATATAAAGTGCCTATTGTAGTGGTTGACCAATAGCAGGCATTCAATAACTGTTAGTTTCCTTCCTCACTTTCTACGCCTCTTGCATGCCATACTAACAGATAGTAGGTAGACTAGGGCATCTTTGCCTGAAAAAAATACATAACATGTATTTTCATGTTGTATGTCTACAAAGATTGACATAAGGCAATAAAATAAAAGTTTTTTAAATAAAAAATTGTTAAAATTTCTGACAGTTTTATCAAAACAACACTAAGGAATTATTTAAAGTGAGTAAGAAGATGTATTAAATGTGTTAGATTCTGAAAGCAAAAGTTGAGAGGAATGAGAGAGACAGAACAGCAAAGAAACATAAAATCCCAGTGGGAGGTTTTGGACTAAGTAAGGGACTACAACTAAAGCCAATTTGCAGAAATTATGAACTATATGACTTTATCAAGAAATTACAGAAACCCACATATCTGTGGATTATCAAACAAATTACTTCACTTGAATACATATTTCTCTGCCTATTTTATAGATTCCATATTCTCCTCCTTCTTGGAGTTGGTAACTCCATCTTCTCTAACTGATGAAATCAAATTGAAAAAGGCCCCTTGTGGATATTCCTTCTTGCCAGAATTGATCTAAATCTGTCCTAGGCAATAAGCCTCTTCCTTGACAAACAGTCTGCCTTGATTAACTTCACAAGTTAGTTCCCTTAGAGCGCTCACCCATCTGTAAAACAGGAAATCCTCCTCCCCACCACCCCAGATTACCAGTCTGTAGGGCATTTCTTCAAAACCCAATACCTGCTTTCTTTTTGGCAAATTTGACGGGAATCAAGTATTCATTTTACTTAATTATTCCACTGCCAGTTGCCGTTATGCCTAAAACTCAAAGATGAAACACTTACAAGCAACATAAGCCTGTTTGCAGGTTTCACTTATCTATCATTTCTAACCTTTGATTCAAGACAGGAAGCACACTGGCCAAGTGTATTGCCATGATGTAGAGCCTAGAGGATTAATAATTCTTGGCAGTTTGTGTCAAATATCCCTGCTAAAATTGGAGGTAATGAGAAGTTCCTAAAGACAGATGAGATCTCAACTTTAAAGGTATTGCCCCAAACTTAGATTACAGAACATTTTCCCTTTGCTCTGTGGTTAACTCCTAGTACCATCAAAAGCAGCCTGGGGTCTTGCAGAACAGGAACCTGTCATCTCATCACCCTGTCATTCAGAGTAGACTGCCCTTGTTTTTCTCTACAGATTGTACATGCTTTTATTGTTGCATTTAACAAACCAAACAGAAAGAATTTGCTTACAGTACTTTTTTGCCTATTAGTCTCATAAATTGTGTGAAGGCAGAGATACCATCTTGTTCATCTTTTACCTTCAGCACTGAACACACTATTTGGAGTTCTTAAGAAACACTTAAGAAATACTGGGGCCCAGGTGAGAAGAGAAAACAGAGAACAAGTAAAGGGACATAGGCCAATTCCAAGGTGGTCCCCAGACAACTATTATAATCATGGATGTTGAGTTTGTGGAATGGAAAAAGGCAGTCATAGCTTTATATTATGGGCTGATAATTAGAGTTCTGGATCTTGCTGGTTTGAAGCACCACTGACCAGCGATCAGTTAGACAGCCTGAATGCCTTTTACCTCTGGTTCCTTGTCTAATCATCTTCCCTGCATCATCCCAGCTTGCCTTCCACTGGATGCTGACTTTTGTAGCAATAATTAATGTGGCTGAGTTTCTCTCATGCTTTCCTGCCCAATTTATACGCTTCTAGCAGAGCTGATTGGCCAACTTCAGGTTTCCCGATTACTTCCTTATCAAAGCCCAGCTTTTGCTAACCTGCAAAAAATGGTATCGGGCTGGGTACAGTGGCTCATGCCTGTAATCCCAGCACTGTGGGAGGCTGAGACAAGAGGATCACTTGAGTCCAAAAGTTCTAGACCAGCCTGGGCAACATGGCAAAACCCCGCCTCTACAAAAAAGACAAAAATTAGCTGGCAGTTGTGGTGCACACCTGTGGTCCCAGCTACACAGGAGGCTGAGATGGGAGGATCACTTGAACCCAGGAGGTGGAGGTTGCAGTGAGTCAAGATCACACCACTGCACTCCAGCCTGGGTGACAGAGTGAAACCCCATAAAAAAAAAAAAGAACGAACGAAAGAAAGAAAGAAAGAAAGAAAGAAAGAAAGAAAGAAAGAAAGAAAGAAAGAAAGAAAGAAAAAGGACAAAACTGAAAATATGTATATATCAAATAGAAATCTCTCATTCTTTTTTTCTTCTCAGTAGAAATGTTTCCCCACCTGTCAAATTGCCCTCAGTCCATACACATGTTTCGCTGAATGTGCTGTTGATTTCCTCCTGGGAACTTTCTCTTGTTCTCTATGAATGTATCAAACTTCGAACAAGATTTTTCTTCTTCCAAGGAAGCACCTTCTGCTTATTAATACAAACAGCCTCTGAGCAGAAAGAAGTCTTCTCCTCAAAACACGTGCCATAAATAGCTATTGAATTCTGTTGAGTGGCTGTGGTTACTCCTGTGAGAACTAATCACAGTTCCATCCTGCAGAGTTCCTGTAATTAGACTTTGGGACACCCTGGTGTTACTCTGGTAATCTCAAGGAGATTTGTTAAATTTGCTAAAAATGCTCCAAGCCATCAAGCTTTCATTTGGGAAACAAATAGATGTCTGTGAGATAGGAAATGGTTGTGAGATTGGACACAGGTTTAGAGATGTCATGGTATCAATAAAAGAAGAGAAGATGTTCTTCATTTACAGTGTTTGGGAACTAAGTACTAGATTGAAGAGTTTCAAGCTCTGATTTAAGTAGACCCAAAATTCTTCTTAGGGACCTGAGGGATGCTCTACAGTTGGAGTGGAACAGAAACCAGAAATTCTGTTTTCCCTGTCTGCAATCACATGTTTTATTTTTATATTTCTAGAAGCTTCCTTTTGAAGAAAAAATTGATCTATTCTGGTAATAAAATTTTCAAAACATTGCCCATAGATTTTGGTGAGAGAAACAGACAGACTGACAAACAGATAGGTATTGGCCAAAGTAAATATCTGAGACCTCTGTCTGTCCATCCTATTGCCACTACTCTAACCAAACCATCATCATTTGGATTGCTACCTTTCACCACTACCTGGGATCTCAGCATCCTGTCTTGCCCAATCTATGGTTCTGCGATCCATTCTCCACCCTAAAGCCAGAAAGATCTGTTTTCAATGTAAATCTGATCATCTCACATCTGTTTAAAATCCCCAATGGCTTCCCATTACTCTAAAAAAAGAAAGTATCCTTCATAAGACCTACAGGATTCTCCATGACCTGGCTTCTCCTTCCCTCTGGTCTCATCTTGGACTGTCCCGGACATTGATCTTCTTTCAGGTTTGCTGCCTGCCATTGCCCATTGCAGAGCCTCTGCCTGTGCAGCTCCCTCTGCCCACCCTCCTGCTCCTGCTGTGCTCAGATTAGACAGCAGCTCCTCTTGGAAGCCTTCCCAACCTGGTCCCTCCAGAATAGTTTCCATTTCTCTCCACGGTATACTCTCATGGATTACTTGCCCATCTGCTTTTAATGATATGTTGTACTGGTAATTATTTCTTCTACATCTGTTTTGTCTCTAAATTCCAAAAGTGCCTTGTTTCTCTTTTCACACTGTATCCCCAAATACCTAACATCATGCATGGCACATAATGAGCATTTATTGAATATGACTGAAGCCATGATTGCATGGTTTCAGGCATCTAAAAGTTACACTGTATTGACTATTTTCAGAGCAGTCCTATAGTCTCTGACTGCTTTACCAACTGGAAAGAGAGTACTGTGGAGTAGAGCAAGACCCATTGCCCAGTCAGTCCAGCCCACATGGAACATCTTCTGCTCCAAGCTCACATAGTATTTATTGACAATAGAACCACCAGTCCCAGATCTGGCACTGAGGAAGGACCAGGTAAATGTTGTTAGATAGATCAATATTAAAATAAATGCAAATTTGTACTAAATCATTACTGCATCCCATAAAAGTCGAGTTGAAACATAGGTTTCTGTGCTGATACATATTATTATTGCAATTTTTCGTTTTTCTATATACCAGCCTCCCTGATATAGGAGTTTTACATATGTTACCTCGATGAATTCAAACAATATCTATTCAGGCAGGATTAGTCTAATTTACAGAGTAGGAAACAGAATTTAAGAACCTTGTCTATAGCCACAGAGCAAGTAAATAGCAAAACAAGTGTTCCCAGGTCTTACAAATATTTTCCACTGTTGCCAAACATGTTGCCAGTGTTCAATAAATTAATGAATGAATGTATGGATGACTTACACTAGGTGCATGGAAAAATGTTGCAGCTTGAAAACTTAAGTGCTAAAGTTTAAAGACTATAGGCCCGGTGTGGTGGTTCACTCCTGTAATCCCAGCACTTTGGGAGACCAAGGCAGGAGGACTGCTTGAACCTAGGGCTTCAAGACCAACCTAGGCCAACAAAGCAAGACCTAGCCTCTACAAAACATAAAAACATTAGCCAGACATGGTTACTACTCAACTACACAGGAGGTTAAGGCAAAGATCCCTTGAGCCCCAGAGTTTGAGTTTGCAGTGAGCTATGATTGCACCACTGCACTCCAACTTGGGTGACAGAGCGAGACTCCATCTCACACACACACAAAAAAGACTGTGCTATTGGAATACAATACTAATAATATTCACATAAACTATAAATACTAAAAGTATAAACATAATGTACTGGATCTCTTTAGGTTTTTCCCTCTAAATTTCTGAACTATTGGCAAATGCTGGGGACATATTCTACAGACATTTTATTCAATTAAATGAGCTACTGAACAGAACCTTACAGTGTGAAAGTCAGACTACAGCACAGTATTTGAGCTATCAGCCCTTTTTGAACAGTCACTGAGGAAAGAGTACTAAAAGTGTTTGCAAAAATGTGTACAAGAAGAAAAGAGAATGATGGGGTGATTCTAAATGACTTACAATATATAACAGCACAGCAACAGCAGCAGCAAACACATACACATACACACACACACACACACACACACACACACAGTGCTTACTTCTTTCTTTATTTCAGGTACTGATCTGAGGGCTTTTCATCTATAATTCATTAATCTTCACAACAACTTGTGAGATAGTTCCTACCATGTTTAATTGAATCTAGGTTGTCCTTATTTGTAAGATGTACCCTATGTGTTACCAAGAAAGGAAAAATTCTGCCAATTAAATTATGAGATGGCATTGATGGTGGAGAAACATCCTGATTTTAGACATAAAAAATTTTTTAAATCTTTAAGTTGATGAAATACAATATTTTAATCCCATTTTACAGATGGGGAAACTTCAAGAGACCAAACAAGATGAGGCAGTTTTCTGAAGTTCAGACAGTTTGTGTTCTGAATTTAGTTCAGTTCAATTTAGCCTGGTTTTATGAGCACCTTTTCCTCTTTGCAAGGGATACAGAGGTAAGTAAGACTCCACCTAACTCTGATGAGTCAAGAAATCTAGAAGGAAAGATAGACCTGCAGATGAATCAACTGAAATGTAGCCTGCTAAGCACAAGAATAAGAGCGCATACAAGGTTGCAATGTGGCACAAAGAGTGAAAGAAATAGCCCTATCTAGATAGATTCAGGAAGGATTCCCAGAGAAAGTCATGGTTTTCAAAGAATGAAAGTTGCAGAATTCTTTTATAATAATCAATACTTCTACTTTCATAACAATGTTAGAAAAAATTCTTGGCCAAGAATTTGATTTGCACTGTATAAATTGTGGTCATGTGTGTCTGAAAGAAGAAAAGCTGTTCAGTGGTCCAACTCATGTGCATGTTTCCAATGAGACTTAGGAAGTGGGAGAGGCTGAAGGAAGGAAGCTGAGCCCTCAAGAATATGAGATTACTATTATTACAGAGGAGGCTTCCATTAAGAAAATGGCTGAAAGATAAGGCTGCTCAGTAGGGAGGGGTGGGCAGGTGTGCTACCACTCCTCTGCTAGTAAATTGTGATGAATCGTCTCTCCATTCACCAACTTCTTTATGAGCACCTGATGAGACTTCCTAGGAGCGCTACAATCCCTGAGCAGCACCCTATACTAATTCCTAACACAGCACATATCAGACTCAACTGTAACTGTATTTACAGCCTTTGCACTGGTTGTTCCGTCCTAGAGCACTCTTCCCTCAGATGCCTGCATATCTAACTCCCTCACCTCCTTCAAGCCTTGCCTCAAACATCTCTTTTTCAGCGAGCCCTACCTTAAAAAAACACCCCATTTAAAAATGCAGCCTTCACTGCCACCGTAGTCCTACTCTATCTCAGAATCCTGATCCCCCTTACCATGCTCTATTTTTAACTTTTTCCATAGCAACAATCAACTCCTAACCTATCATACTATTTGCCTATTTATTATGTTTATTGTTTTTTGCCCATCTCCTCTTACTAGAATATAAAATCCATGAAGGCAGGAATTTTTATCTGTTTTTATTCACTGATAGATCCCAAGCTCCTAGAACCATCATTGACACATAGTAAATGCTTAAAAGTATTTGCTGAATGAAAATGAGTAAGTGAGTGGCCAAATCAATATACCTTCTTACCCATATTCCCAACCAAACATCAAGCTGTGCAACTGTAGGAAGAAAGCCTTTGCTGAGTCCCAACAAACAATAGAGTGCCTGGCACATAGTAGATACTATGAAAATAATGTCACATTTAATATTTAAATGAATATTATCTCATTTCCATATGTGGGAGTTTGATTACATTCTGAACTCAGTGCTTTTGCCTGGGTGAGTAAGGAACCATATGTCCTCTCTATCTCTAGTCAACAGGTGATATTGGGAAACTTTATAGGCATATGAGATTTAGAAGGGTGAGTTCCCTAATATCAGGTCTTCTCCTGCTACCATACAGCCTATAGTTTCCATCCAGTTTTCAGAAAAATCATAGGTAGAATAACAAACTCAGTATTGGGGCAGGCAAAGTGATTGCCCAACTTTCTGATATTGTGGTGTGTAAATTTCATTACTTATCCTGATAAGCTACTATGATGGTACTAAGGATTCGGAGGAGTGATTTCAGATGCTCTTGAATGTCTTTCTCCCATTTTTCATATACTCATGAGTAAAATGAGCTTTATCCAGCACCTCCGCTGAGCTAGGGACCGTACTAGCTTTATCATTTGTCAGTCCATAAACACTTAAAAGAGTGCCACTGGTTAGCAGAAGTAGACTTAATTTGTTTATATTCCAGTGAGTAACACTAGAACCAGGGTATAGAATTTGTAGGGGAAAAAATTAGATTTTTTAGACTCAATTAACAAATATTGAGTACCTACTGGATTCTAAAAGCTCTCATGTGTAATTCTCATAAGGACCCTGTTGGAGAGGGATTCTTGCCCCTCATTTTGCATATACAGAAGCCCAGATACAAAGATATGAAGTAATTTGCTGAAACTCATACTGCAGCTTAAAATAGCGAGCTAATATTTGAATCCAGGACGATCTGAGTTTCCCATCTCATGATCTTTACATGAGTCATGCATATATAAACTTAAATGTTTTAATGATAATTGTGTATTAGCAATAATAAAATTCCATGCCAGGATATTTCTTCTTTTTCCCACCCCGAGTTTACTAACTAATGGCAGTAAGATACTGAAAGGTGAATATCAAAGCTTGATCTACATTTTCAGCTCAATTCAGAAATAAAAGACCATAATAAGGGCTGTGTCAGTCTCTCTGAAATATCTCAGTTAACATATCTCAATTGCCTAATACACAGACCCAGAACATAAGAGCTCTTGAAAGTGTCATAAAACCTGGGCTGTTCATCCAAGCCATCTTCCTCTTACCCACATTTCATTTTTTGAGTAGCCAGCTGATGGCATTTGGGGGAAAGGAAAATGATTTTAAGATGATTAATCTTTGCAGCCTCACCCAGCCCTGAAACCTGAAATGCCATTCACTGTGGTCCAGTGAGTTCTGGCTCTGCATAAGTTCAGATTTGCCTCTGTTTCCCTCAGATAAGAGACTTATCAGTCAACACTGGAGGGTCAACCAATCTGATAGACTGCCAGGACAGCCTGAAAGAGAAGGTGGGCTCAAGTGGGCCCCGTCCCGGGAGACTCTGATGATGAGTTGTCCAAAATGATCAACATGCAAGCCTCCGGACATGTGAAATCTGCTCATACCACGTCTCTTGGGGAATCGGGAGCATTGAGGACTTAAGAGAGAGAAAGAGACAGTTGTTCCTCTGGAAGTTATGCTTCTTCCTTGATTATAATCAAAAAGCTATAGCTGCAGGGAGGCCCAAGCTGTAAGGACCTCTGGTTAGTGTCCAATTAGTTCTATCTGCAGTCATGACAGTCATTGCCTGATTTTTAGTAACAATAGAAATGGACATTTCCCAACACCCTCAAAACATAGAAGCAGTCTGTTGTAATAAGAAGAGTATCTTTAAAGAATACAAATCTGCTTTATAAGGTTGATTAAATGGTATAGCCCATGTGATACAATCCATGAAACATAATAAATCTTCCCTTTGACAGAATGAGAATAATGCCTACATTTTGGAAGCTATCTTTTGGGTCACAGTTGAATACATCCTAGAGAAATGTAGTTGGTCTATTAATTATTGTAGAAGCTGAAGCCCATAGAGGTTAAGTACCTTACTCACATAGTGAATTATGTTGAAGCCAGGACTAGAAATCCGCACTCCTCACTCCATCTAAACTTCTTTTTACTTCCAGGGTGCCTTCTCTGTTATCAAAACACATATTCACTAAATGCATGAGTGGGTGAGTGATTGTTTTTAAGAAGATAATACAAATAGAAAAATGTGATTTTTATAAAATAAGAGCAACTAAAGTTTAGATATCTCTGCTCCCAGCATCCTTTCCCATACCCCTCTAGTGAGAAAATGTTTTGAAGAAGTTTACTACATACGCATTTTTATGTCACATTTGAAAAATCACCATCCGTATTTCATCCCCCTTCCAGTACTTGTGGGACACTTGCTCATCTTTAGAGTAGAGAAGAGGTGAAATAAAGGAACTTCTGTTTTGCCAGTTATTATGTGAAATGCTCTTCCTTATATCATCTCATTGAATTTCTGCAAATATGTGAGATGTAGGACTGATAAACCTCATTTTATAGATAAAACTGAAGTTCAGATTACTCCACTTATTTTCTGAATGACAATCAGCTAGAAAGAGTGGACTGACTTAACCGTGTGTTTCTTCACTCCAACATCTATGCTTCTTGCACTGTTCATATGTGCTTACCTTGACAATGTGAAAATGGTTCTTATGTGTCCAAGCCAGGCACAGTGGGATGGAGCAGAGAGCAGACTTTATTTTCTGTTGCTATTGTTCTTTCTCTTGCTGCATAGAAAGGGGAGGACCAGGTCTCCTCTAATCAAGCAGAGGCCTCAACTTCAAGAAATGAAGGAAATTGAGTCAAAACACTCTGTTCCTTTGGTCTTAATGTTGTCAGAGAAACAAAGGCCTCCCTAGACCAAACAAGTTCACAGCACAGAAAGGAATAATATGCTGATTCATTTGTTCATTTATAAATCCATCTGTGAAAATTCTGTGCTGAGGCTTGATCTGGGAGCCCCTGATGTTGTTTCTGATGTAGTAAAGGAGATGAGACATATTTTCACTCAAGACTAGAAGTTGTAGGCTTCCCAGAGAGGTAAAAGAGCAGAGTGATTTGAAATTTTAGAGAAGGAAAGGGCTGCTTCTTCTGTATCTCAGCTTCTTTATCCTAAAATCGGGAAAACTATATTTATCACCTAAGGTTTTTGTGAGAATTAGAATTAAAACCTTAAGTTCTTAAGTTCTTTATCTACAAAGTAAAAATAATCATACCTATATCTCAAACTATTTACAGGGATTCAATGAGATGGAATTACATAAATGTACTTTGCACACAACCTGGTCAATAACAGGCACTCAGTGGGTTGTTGTTGTTGTTGCTGAGTAGTTGTTTTATTCCAAAGAATCTTTGACAGAATCCTCAAACTGGTGACCCTTGTCTTTTACCTGTCCTCTATTAAAGCTGCATGTTGTTTCTTGTCCTCTGTTTTAGCTTTACATTACTGCTATGACAAATTTGCTTCCTCCATTTTCAAATCTTAGCAATGGCACTCAAGTCCTTTCCATGTTCCATCTCTATTCTGCCTTTCTCTTCTAGTTTTAAGGACTCATGTGATTAGATTGGGCCCACCCACATAATCTAGGATAATCTCCCCATCTCAAGACCCTTGACCTTAATCACATCCACAAATGGCCTTTGCCACATAAGGCTCTAGAGATTAAGGTTCTCTTTGGAGAACCATTATTCTTCCTACCACAGTCTGCCCTCTGACCCCCAAAGATTCATCTTTTCACATAACTACAGAGTGTAATTCTACTAAGCTTCCCACCACTATATAACCAGGATCCCTTTCCTACAGTTTCCAATAACATGCTTCTCATTTCCATTTGAGCTATCACCCTCAGCATTCTCCAAGTCCAGATTTCTCTAAGAAGTTTTTAAAGCTTCCCTGGAAATATCCTTAAAGTCTGTATTTCTGCAAATCTCTTCTTAGAATCAATCTAGGTTTTTTTCCTATCATGTTCCTCAACATTCTTCTAGCCTCTGCCTACGTCCCAATTCAAAAGCTATTTCTACACTTTTAGGTATTTGTTACATATACTTCTGGTACCAAAGTTGGTATTAGTTTTCTATTGCTGCCATAACAAATTATCACAGACCTAATGACTTAAAACAACACAAATTTATTATCTTATAGTTCTGTATGTCTGGTACAGATCTCACCAGAATAAAATAAAGCTTTCAGCAGTCTGTAGCCCTTCTGGAGGCTCAATAGGAAAATCATTTCCTGCTCATTCAGGTCATCATATGGTTGTAGGACTAAGGTGCCTGCTTTTTTTTTTTTTTTCTTTTTTGAGATGGAGTCTCACTCTGTCACCCAGGCTGGAGTGCAGTGGCCGGATCTCAGCTCGCTGCAAGCTCCGCATCCCAGGTTTACACCATTCTCCTGCCTCAGCCTCCCGAGTAGCTGGGACTGCAGGCCCCCACCACCACACCTGGCTAGTTTTTTGTATTTTTTACTAGAGATGGGATTTCACCATGTTAGCCAGGATGGTCTCGATCTCCTGACCTCGATATCCACCTGTCTCGGCCTCCCAAAGTGCTGGGATTACAGGCTTGAGCCACCGCGCCTGGCCTTTTTTTTTTTTTTTTTTTTTTTTTAATGTACTTTAAGTTCTAGGGTACAGGGACACAAGGTGCTGGTTTGTTACATATGTATACATGTGCCATGTTGGTGTGCTGCACCCATTAACTCGTCATTTACATTAGGTATATCTCCTAATGCTATCCCTCCCCTACCCCCTCTCCCCACCTCACAACAGGCCCCAGTGTGTGATATTCTCCTTCCTGTGTCCAAGTGTTCTCATTGTTCAATTCCCACCTATGAGTGAGAACATGCGGTGTTTGGTTTTCTGTTCTTGCGATAGTTTGCTGAGAATGATGGTTTCCAGCTGCATCCATGTCCCTACAAAGGACTCATCCTTTTTTATGGCTGCATGGTATTCCATGGTGTATATGTGCCACATTTTCTTAATCCAGTCTGTCATTGATGAACACCTGGGCAGGTTCCAAGTCTTTGCTATTGTGAATAGTGCCACAATAAACATACGTGTGCATGTGTCTTTATAGCAGCATGATTTATAAACCTTTGGGTATATACCCAGTAATGGGATCGCTGATTCAAATAGTATTTCTAGTTCTAGATCCTTCAGGAATCACCACACTGTCTTCCACAATGGTTGAACTAGTTTACAGTCCCACCAACAGTGTAAAAGTGTTCCTATTTCTCCACATCTTCTCCAGCACCTATTTTTTCCTGACTTTTTAATGATCACTGTTCTAACTGGTGTGAGATGGTATCTCATTGTGGTTTTGATTTGCATTTCTCTGATGGCAAGAGATAAAGAGCATTTTTTCATTGGTCTGTTGGCTGCATAAATGCCTTCTTTTGAGAAATGTCTGTTCATATCCTTTGCCCACTTTTTGATGGGGTTGTTTGTTTTTTTCTTGTAAATTTGTTTAAGTTCTTTGTAGGTTCTGGATATTAGCCCTTTGTCAGATGAGTAGATTGCAAAAATTTTCCCCCATTCTGTAGGTTGCCTGTTCACTCTGATGGTAGTTTCTTTTGCTGTGCAGAAGCTCTTTAGTTTAATTAGATCCCATTTGTCCATTTTGGCTTTTGTTGCCATTGTTTTGGTGTTTTAGACATGAAGTCCTTGCCCATGCCTATATCCTGAATGGTATTGCCTAGGTTTTCTTCTAGGGTTTTTATGGTTTTAGGTCTAACATTTAAGTCTCTAATCCATCTTGAATTAATTTTCATATAAGTTGTAGGGAAGGGATCCAGTTGCAGCTTTCTACTTATGGCTAGCCAGTTTTCCCAGCATCAATTTTTAAATAGGGAATCCTTTCCCCATTTCTTGTTTTTGTCAGGTTTGTCAAAGATCAGATGGTTGTAGATGTGTAGTATTATTTCTGAGAACTCTTTTCTGTTCCATTGGTCTGTATCTCCATTTTGGTACCAGTACCATGCTGTTTTGGTTACTGTAGCCTTGTAGTATAGTTTGAAGTCAGGTAGCGTGATGCTTCCACCTTTGTTCTTTTGGCTTAGGATTGTCTTGGTAATGCAGGGTCTTTTTTGGTTCCATATGAACTTTAAAGTAGTTTTTTCCAATTCTGTGAAGAAAGTAATTGGTAGCTTAATGGGGATGACATTGAATCTATAAATTACCTTGGGCAGTATGGCCATTTTCATGATATTGATTCTTCCTATCCATGAGCATGGAATGTTCTTCCATTTGTTTGTTTCCTCTTTTATTTCATTGAGCAATGGTTTGTAGTTCTCCTTGAAGATGTCCTTCACATCCCTTGTAAGTTGGATTCCTAGGTATTTTATTCTCTTTGAAGCAATTGTGAATGGGAGTTCACTCATGATTTGGCTCTCTGTTTGTCTGTTCTTGGTGTATAAGAATGCTTGTGATTTTTGCACATTGATTTAGTATCCTGAGACTTTGCTGAAGTTGCTTATCAGCTTAAGGAGATTTTGGGCTGAGACAATGGGGTTTTCTAAATATAAAATCACGTCATCTGCAAACAGGGACAATTTGACTTCCTCTTCTCCTAATTGAATACCCTTTATTTCTTTCTCCTGCCTGATTGCCCTGGCCAGAACTTCCAGCACTATGTTAAATAGGAGTGGTGAGAGAGGGCATCCCTGTCTTGTGCTAGTTTTCAAATGGAATGCTTCCAGTTTTTGCCCATTCAGTATGATTTCTGAGAACTCTTTTCTGTTCCATTGGTCTGTATTTCTGTTTTGGTACCAGTACCATGCTGTTTTGGTTACTGTAGCCTTGTAGTATAGTTTGAAGTCAGGTAGCATGACGCTTCCAGCTTTGTTCTTTTGGCTTAGGATTGTCTTGGTAATGCAGGGTCTTTTTTGGTTCCATATGGCTGTGGGCTTGTCATAAATAGCTCTTATTATTTTGAGATACGTTCCATCAATAGCGAATTTATTGCGAGTTTTTTTAGCATGAAGGGCTGTTGAATTTTGTCAAAGGCCTTTTCTGCATCTATTGAGATAATCATGTGGTTTTTATCTTTGGTTCTGTTTATATGCTGGATTACGTGTACTGATTTGCATATGTTGAACCAGCCTTGCATCCCAGGGATGAAGCCCATTCGATCATGGTGGATAAGCTTTTTGATATGTTGCTGGATTCGGTTTGCCAGTATTTTATTGAGGATCTTTGCATCCATGTTCATCAGGGATATTGGTCTAAAATTCTTTTTTTTTGCTGTGTCTCTGCCAGGCTTTCTTATGAGGATGATGTTGGCCTCATAAAATGAGTTAGCGAAGATTCCCTCTTTTTCTATTGATTCGAATAGTTTCAGAAGGAATGGTCCCAGCTCCTCCTTGTACCTCTGGTAGCATTCGGCTGGAATCCATCTGGTCCTGCACTTTTTTTGATTGGTAGGCTATTAAGTATTGCCTCAATTTCAGCACCTGTCTTTGGTCTATTCAGGGATTCCAACTTCTTCCTGGTTTGGTCTTGGGAGGGTGTATATGTCCAGGAATTTATCCATTTCTTCTAGGTTTTCTAGTTTATTTGCACAGAGGTGTTTGTTGTATTCTCTGATGATAGTTTGTATTTCTGTGGGATCGGTGGTAATATCTCCTTTATCATTTTTTATTGCGTCTTTTTGATTCTTCTCTCTTTTCTTCTTTATTAGTCTTGCTAGCGGTCTATCAATTTTGTTGATCGTTTCAAAAAACCAGCTCCTGGATTCATTGATTTTTTTGAAGGGTTTTTTGTGTCTATCTCCTTCAGTTCTGCTCTGATCTTAGTTATTTCTTGCCTTCTGCTAGCTTTTGAAAGTGTTTGCTCTTGCTTCTCTAGTTCTTTTAATTGTGATGTTAGGGTGTCAATTTTAGATCTTTCTTGCTTTCTCTTGTGGGCATTTAGTGCTATAAATTTCCCTCTACACATTGCTTTAAATGTGTTCCAGAGATTCTGGTATGTTGTGTCTTTGTTCTCATTGGTTTCAAAGAACATCTTTATTTCTGCTTTCATTTCATTATGTACCCAGTAGTCATTCAGGAGCAGGTTGTTCAGTTTCCATGTAGTGGAGTGGTTTTGAGTGAGTTTCTTAATCCTAAGCTCTAGTTTGATTGCACTGTGGTGTGAGAGACAGTTTGTTATAATTTCTGTTCTTTTATATTTGCTGAGGAGTGCTTTACTTCCAATTATGTGGTCAATTTTGGAATAAGTGTGATGTGGTGCTGAGAAGAATGTATATTCTGTTGATTTGGGGTGGAGATTTCTGTAGATGTCTATTAGGTCCACTTGGTGCAGAGCTGAGTTCAATTCCTGGGTATCGTTGTTAACTTTCTGTCTCGATCTGTCTAATGTTGACAGTGGGGTGTTAAAGTCTCCCATTATTATTGTGTGGGAGTCTAAGTCTCTTTGTAAGTCTCTAAGGACTTGCTTTATGAATCTGGGTGCTCCTGTATTGGGTGCATATATATTTAGGATAGTTAGCTCTTCTTGTTGAATTGATCCTTTTACCATCATGTAATGGCCTTCTTTGTCTCTTTCGGTCTTTGTTGGTTTAAAGTCTGTTTTATCAGAGACTAAGATTTGCAACCCCTGCCTTTTTTTGTTTTCCATTTGCTTGGTAGATCTCCCTCTATCTCTTTATTTTGAGCCTATGTGTGTCTCTACACATGAGATGGGTCTCCTTAATACAGCACACTGATGGATCTTGATTCTTTATCCAATTTGCCAGTCTGTGTCTTTTAATTAGAGCATTTAGCCCTTTTACATTTAAGGTTAACATTGTTATGTGTGAATTTGATCCTGTCATTATGACGTTGGCTGATTATTTTGCTTGTTAGTTGATGCAGTTTCTTCCTAGCATTGATGGTCTTTACATTTTGGCATATTTTTGCAGTGGCTGGTACCAGTTGTTCCTTTCCATGTTTAGTGCTTCCTTCAGGAGCTCTTGTAGAGCAGGCCTGGTGGTGACAAAATCTCTCAATATTTGCTTGTCTGTAAAGGATTTTATTTCTCCTTCACTTATGAAACTTTGTTTGGCTGGATATTAAATTCTGGGTTGAAAATTCTTTAAGAATGTTAAATATAGGCCCCTACTCTCTTCTGGCTTGTAGAGTTTCTGCCTAGAGATCTGCTGTTAGTCTGATGGGCTTCCCTTTGTGGGTAACCCGACCTTTCTCTCTGGCTGCCCTTAGCATTTTTTCCTTCATTTCAACTTTGGTGAATCTGATAATTATGTGTCTTGGAGTTGTTCTTCTCGAGGAGTATCTTTGTGGCATTCTCTGTATGTCCTGAATTTGAACGTTGGCCTGCCTTGCTATGTTGGGGAAGTTCTCCTGGATAATATCCTGCAGAGTGTTTTCCAACTTGGTTCCATTCTCCCCGTCACTTTCAGGTACACCCATCAGACATAGATTTGGTCTTTTCACCTAGTCCCATATTTCTTGGCGGCTTTTTTCATTTCTTTTTACTCTTTTTTCTCTAAACTTCTCTTCTCACTTCATTTCATTCATTTGATCTTCAATTACTGATACCCTTTCTTATAGGTGATTGAATTGGTTACTGAAGCTTGTGCATTTGTCACGTAGTTCTTGTACCATGGTTTTCAACTCTATCAGGTCATTTAAGGACTTGTCTATATTGGCTATTCTAGTTAGCCATTCGTCTAATCACTTTTCAAGGTTTTTATCTTCTTTTGTGATGAGTTTGAACTTCCTTCTTTAGCTTGGAGAGGTTTGATCATGTGAAGCCTTCTTCTCTCAACTCATCAGTCATTCTCCGTCCAGCTTTGTTCGGTTGCTGGCAAGGAGCTGCATTCCTTTGGAGCGAGAGAGACACTCTGATTTTTAGAATTTTCAGCTTTTCTGCTTTGTTTTTTCCCCATCTTTGTGGTTTTATCTACCTTTGGTCTTTGATGATGGTGACGTACAGATGGGGTTTTGATGTGGATGTTCTTTTTGTTGATGTTGATGCTTTTCCTTTCTGTTTGTTAGTTTTCCTTCTAACAGTCAGGACCCTCAGTTGCAGGTGTGTTAGAGTTTGCTAGAGGTCCACTCCAGACCCTGTTTGCCTGGGTATCAGCAGCAGAGGCTGCAGAAGAGTGAATATTACTGAACAGCAAATGTTGCTGCCCGATCATTCCTCTGGAAGCTTCGTCTCAGAGGGGTGCCTGGCCGTATGAAGTGTTAGTCTGCCCCTACTAGGGGGTGCCTCCCAGTTAGGCTACTCAGGGGTCAGGGATCCACTTGAGGAGGCAGTCTTTCTGTTCTTAGATATCAAACTCCATGCTAGGAGAGCCACTACTCTCTTCAAAGCTGTCAGACAGGTACATTTAAATCTGCAGAGGTTTCTGTTGCCTTTTGTTTGGCTATGCCCTGTCCCCAGAGGTGGAGTCTACAGAGAGGCAGGCAAGCTTCCTTGAGCTGCGGTGGGCTCCACCCAGTTCAAGCTTCCTGGCCCGCTTTGTGTACCTACTCAAGCCTCAGCAATGGTGGGTGCCCTCCCCCAGCCTCACTGCTGCCACCTTGCAGTTAGATCTCAGACTGCTGTGCTAGCAATGAGGAAGGCCCTGTGGGTGTGGGACCCACTGAGTCAGGCGCAGGATATAATCTCCTGGTGTGCCGTTTGCTAAGACCCTTGGAAAAGCCCAGTATTAGGGTGGGAGTGACCCAGTTTTCCAGGTGCTGTGTGTTACAGTTTCCCTTGGCTGGGAAAGGGAATTCCCTTCCCCCTTGCACTTCCTGGGTGAGGCAATGCCTCGCCCTGCTTCAGCTCTCGCTCAGTGGGCTGCACCCTCTGTCCTGCACCCACTGTCTGACACACCCCAGTGAGATGAACCTGGTACCTCAGTTGGAAATGCAGAAATCACCTGTCTTCTGTGTTGCTCACACTGGGAACTGTAGACTGGAACTGTTCCTATTTGGCCATCTTGGAACCACCACTCATAGGTGCCTGATGGCTGTAACCTAATAACCATTCGCAGTTTATGAAGGCTACCATTTCCTTGGCTTGTGGTCCTCTTCCCCTAACTTTGAAGCCAGCAGTGGTGGATCAAGTCCTTCCCAAGTCACATCTCTCTGATCTACTCTTTTTGTCTTCCTCTTCCACTTCTAAAGATTCATGCAATTTGATTGGGTCCACCCAGATAATCCAGGACAATCTCCCGCTCTCCAGATCCTTAAGCTTAATCACATCTCCAAGTCCCTTTTGCTGTATGAGATAAAATATTCATAAACTCTGAGAATTAAAGTGTGGACATTTTGGGAGAGTGAGTTAAGGATATTATTTCTCCTACCATATCCTTGTTAACTATGAAACACATCAAATAATTTTTCCTATTCTTAGTGATACTGTCTCTCCATCCTCATCATTCACTGCTATCCTAGCTTTAAAGTGGTACAGCCAAAACTAAATTCCCTGGCATATATAGTAAACACCAATACTTTTAAGCTCCATGATTGTTAAATATTACCTCAATCTAAGCCCAAGGGGAGAGTGTGAGTGTTTTGAGCTGGAAAGAGTTGCTTGCAAGAGAACATAGAGGTTGGTATAGCAGAAAATTCATAGGTCTTAGAGGCAGACAGGATTTGAGTCCTGCCCCATCACTTGATAACTGGCATGACACTGAACATGTTGCTTAAATTATCCAAGTCTGTATTTCCTCTTCTATAATACAGGGCTAATATATGCATTGCAGGATAGCTGTGAGAACTGAATGTGTCCTCTATAAACTACTCATGCGTCTTTTTTGCAGGCTAGTCCATAGTATCACTATAAGTGTTATCATCAAATCATGAAATCCTTAGGTATAAGATCTAAGTACAACACTTCTTATCAAGAATTCCAAGAATTCTGAGATTATGAACATGAACTTTTGAGTGAGACACATCTATCTATATTTTAATCCTGGTTCTGCTACTTACTATCTTATTTTCATTTCACCTCTTTATATCTCATTTTCTTTATGAGAACAAAAATGCTTACATGGCAGAATTGTTGTCAGAAATAATAACAAAGTGGAACTCATTTGTGTTGGATATTTTACATGTGTCGTCCCATTGTCATATCTCCACAGCACCCTTTTGCGTTAGTACCATTATTATCTGCATTTCCTAAATAAGAGAACGCCCATCTAAGGTAAAGTGGTTATCTAAGAAGTTAAGTAACATGCCCAAATTATACAGCTAAGAATGGCAGAACTGGGACATAAACCCAGGTCTTCTCTGTCTTGGAAGACTGGCATATAATCCATATGCTATGTTGCCTACCCCATAAATTGAGTGAGACAATGAATATAAAATGCTTACTGCATTGTGTAACACCTAAAAAGCACTATTTTAGTAGGGTACCCAGGTATCTCACAGCCATATTGCACAGTCATGAGGATGAGCAGCTCCTTCACTCTTCCCTTACTAGACTTCCCCAGTTGGCAAGGGGCCACCACACGTTGAAATTCAGGAGGGGCAGGAGGGATAGGAGAGTTATTACATTATTCATGTCTAATTCTACTTGTCTAATGGACTTGTTAAAAGCACCCTGGATGGAAAGTGTGAGTCTTAATGGCATTTTATAAAAGTTGCTGTGATGAATTAGCACATAAAGCAAATTAAAAACAGCTTATCGCTTGTTAAATTAGGTGATGGGGCACTGTAGCATTTTTCCCAGATGTGAGGATCCATTAATATCCAAAGGAGCCAGAGGCTGCTGAAATGTGTCAGCTCCTTGGTTTTAGGGACCTGCCAAGTCTGAATAAATGTAATCCTAGAGGGGCAGATTGTCCAAGATCAATAGAGCTCATGGAAAGAACCTGTTGCTGAGCTCCTTAGGAAGGACACCTGCATCTAACAGCAGGCGTGGGAAAGTTCCCCTTAAGGACTCTCGGGAATAGAAGAGTACAGGCGAGTGAATGCCTGACCTGGTAGAAACCTCCAGGAATAGTCCCCACTCCCACTTCAAATGGGAATGCAGAGACGTGAGAGAAGAAGGGCTTTCAAAAGCCACCTGAAACATTTTCACACACCTGTATTGAGGATCTACTTTGGATCCGGCACCCTACTAGGTCCTGAGGATACAGAGATATTTTAGATGTCTTTATGCATAGTCCAGAAAACAGCTTTTAGGTGGCACAATTGGCACACAGACTCCCTGATTCAAATTATAATATGTTTTTCAGAATAACAGTTATTATAATAATATCTTACATTTATTGAGCCCTCACTAGTGCCAGGCCAGTGTTACAATAATTTGCGTATATTATTTCATTTAATCCTCACCATAACTCTTTTGAGACAGATGGTGTTATTATTTATGCCAGTTTTACAGTTAAGAAAATCTGAGGCCCAGAGGGGTTAAGTAACTTGCCTAAGATCACATAGTTAAAAAATTGCAAACCTAGGCAGTCTGGCTCCAGAGCCTGCCTTCTTGGCTACTACTTGTCAGCCTTTCTGTTGGTTTCTCTACCTCAACTTCCCATAATTTACATCCAGAAGGAGCCTAGAGTCAGGCCAGCAGTTCAAGGACTTTGGGGATAAGAAATACTTGGACAAGGACTGAGCAGTAAGGGAGTTTCAGGAATTTAGGGAAGAAGTGGTTATCAGCCCTGAAGGGAAGATTAAAAGTCTTTGGCACTGCTAGACTCTGAGCATGGCCAGAGGGCAACAAGCGAGGAAATTGAGCCATGTAATAAAATGGCCAAGAAAACAGAATTTGGAATCAGATACACCTCATTTTGTATTCAACCTCCACCACATGTGTTTGTGTGACCTGGGCCAGGCTCCTTAACTTCCTGAGCCTCCTTCCCTCATCTATAAAGTGGGGATACTAATTTTTACCTTTAGGGTTGCTGTGACATCAAATAAGACAATGACTACAAAGTTCCAGACCACCTAATAAGGGCGTAAGTAGTAGTAGCCATCATGGTTATCATTTTCCACACCTTATCATCACCACCTCCCAGGTTGAATGAGGGGGCAAAGTGAAGAGCACTGAACTAGACTTGGATCTGGAGACCCAACATCTAGTCCTAGGTTGCTGCCACTGAGCTGTATATTCTGGACTTAGTCAGTGGGCCCCAGTAGATCTGTCCCTCATCTTTTAACAACAACAACAACAAAAGTTGGGAGGATAGTACTATGTCTGTCACACCTTCTTCACAGCAACTGATTGAGTCACAACAAGGTAACTTGTGTGAAAATGCTTTGCAATCTATAGAGCGTGTGTTGGGGTTCCCCAAGACCACTCCCAGGTTGATGACTCACTAGGATAGTTCACAGGACTCAGCATGATCATGCTCATGATTATGATTTATTACCGCAAAAAGATACCAAACAATGTCAGGTAAGGGAACAGGAGCAGAGGACAAAGTCTGGAAAAAATTAGCTGCAAGTTTCCGAGAGTACTCTCTCAGTGGTGTCACACAGGAAGTGCCTAATTCTTCCAGCAACAAATTGCAACAACAGGTGCAAAATGTCTACCAGGGAATCTTATTAGAGATTTAATGTCCAGGTTTACTGGGAGCTGGTCACGTAGGCAGCCTCTGCCTAGCACATACCATAATATCAGACTCCCAGAAAGAAAGCAGGTGTTCAGTATAAATGATATTGTTTGTACAAACAGTTTAGGCCCAGTAAGCCATTCTTATGAGAAAATGGTGGGAACCCTCCCAAAATCTAACTTCCCAGATGTCAGCCAAGGGCCACCCTTACAAGCAAGAACAGCAGTCTCAGGCCTGCTACGTTAACTCCTTTTTGCACAGAGTAGAATCTAAAGAAAAGGTTTGTATTAGCATCTACTCGGAACGAAAAAGGGAGATAATAAAAACATCAGTTCATGCTTACTATTTGTCATTGTGTGCCAGGTCCATTTGTCCACGCTTTATATGTATATTACCTTATGTAACATTTTACCCATACAGCACTCAGTAATGGAGGTATTGTTCTCATCATTGTCATCATTATCACTATGTTGTATATGAGGAAACTGAAGCCTAAAAGAGACTAAGTAACTTGCCCAGCTGACTAGCTGTAAGAGTAAGACATAGTAGGAGCGGGACATAGACCCAGTAGTCCATATTCATAACCACACTGTACTACACTAGACTGCACATACTATAGGCTTAGTGCTGCATATGTGTTATTTCATTAAGGATCACAGTAGTTCTAGGTGAGTGTTGTTATTAGACTAATTTTGCATCAAAAAATCTGTGGCTCAAGAATGTTAACTAATGTATGTCACATCACAGAATCAGAGAAGTGATAGCTTCAGGAGTGGGTGTTGGTCTTTCCACAGCTCCCCGTTCCTGACTGGGGCTTTGTCTGAGCCTTTGGCAGGGGTGGTCAAGGTGCAAATGATTCATTCCGGGAGCTTGGACCAGGAAACCCTCTCCAAATTCCATCTTTGGGAGACAGTGTTAATGAAAGAAGGGACTATGTTGCAAGTAATTATACTTTTCCTGCTGTGTTTAAGAGCTATAGATGCTGTCTTCAGCTCTTTCTTGTTGTCATGGCAGCAGATGTGACATTTCTTTGATGGACAAAGAAAGAAGAAGAAAACCACACTTGGTCTTCAGTGTGGAAAAATCTAAAATAAAACAGATTTTTAGAAAAATCTGTTCCCCAGATCTTGCTAGTTTTGCATACATAGTAGTTATACTCTAAAGAAATTCTTAGAATGAAATCAAAGGGGAATACACAAACAGGTAGTGAAATCTGCTTCTCTGGGAAAGTCATATGCTGTATGTGTGTGGTGGTGATTTTTGAAAATGGGATATACAGCAGGATGTGTACAATACAGGAGTGGTGGCAAATGTTCACCTTTTAAAGATGACAGCTAGTTTCTAAGATCTTGTTCATCATTTTGATTCTGATTCCACCTCCTTCATGCTGCCACTCATACATATTACAGTGCATTGGCCTTAACAAATGCTTAGCAAATGCTTTTTAGTGAGGGCAGCATGATACAGAAAGCAAGAATTGTAATTCAGAGATAAGTGCCATGATGAGGTAAGCTCGGCATTATATGGAAGCAGAAAGATTTGTCGTGCTGTTAATATGACTTTTATCTAGCCATACCCATACATATGCATACATTTTTTAATTTACTGCATTTTATGCATGTATTCAGGTGATTGCATTAACCTCTTCATCCAGTTGCAGTGGTGGTCCAATATTTCATTGAGTAGAGGGATCACCTACTCAATGGGTGGACCTTTGTTACTGTTTTTTCCCATTACGAAAGAAACAGTTCTACAGGCTGATACAGCTGAGATGATTTGTTTACAGTACAAAATGCTTCATTTAGAAGGATAGCCATATTTCTCTTTATTATTTTACTTTTTTTAGTAATTTTAAAAATTTGATTGTAATGCGAGGGGAAAAAAATCTCAATTAGGTAGTAAACTGCCTTTCTCATCTTCTATTATCACCTTCAAACATCTGATGATCTCCAAGAAAAGAAGCAGATCTCAGTTTTGAGGATCTGTGGGCTGCCCCTGTAACCTCCAAGAAGAAGCAAGAGCTAACTTTAGTGTGTTGCCAAAGCACTGAGAGTGTGGACTGTGACCCAGGGAATCATCCCGGGAGTTGATACCACATGATGATGGGTTCTCAGAGCAAGAGTGAACATTTGAAACCACAACTCCTAAATCTGTGCTGACAGAGATTCCTAACAGTGTCCTCTTTTGTCCTTTCCTCCAGAGCCATGTTTGACTACGACAAGAGCAAGGACAGTGGGCTTCCAAGTCAAGGACTTAGTTTTAAATATGGAGATATTCTCCACGTTATCAATGCCTCTGATGACGAGTGGTGGCAAGCCAGGAGAGTCATGCTGGAGGGAGACAGTGAGGAGATGGGGGTCATCCCCAGCAAACGGAGGTAAGAATGCCTTTTGTAGCAGAATATTTGCTTTTCAGCTATCCAGGGAGTGGAGATGAGGGAAGAAGAAGGTGGGAGAAACTGTTCACAAAATTAAATTTATTTAAATGGGATAGTCAATCTGCAGGAAAATTGTCAGTGGTGACAGGTGACATGAATTAAAAATCCTCTTTCTCCTATATTAGGGTTTTACCAAAATTGGTGACTGTAACAAGAAATAAAGGAAGAAAGAGAATCGGCTTACACTGTGTTCCTAAAACTTTTACCAGAGTGTGCATGTGCAAACTTGTGCTTATCAGCTTATATGCTGACTTACAAATTCAGCCCATTTATTTCCAGAGTTTCAACATTTACCAATGAATTTTATAGAAACGTCAAGTTGAAGGCAAATGAAGTAGGCAATTTACTAGGCTAAGGTCCTGGCTATGTAATATCTACAAATATTGGTGGAAAAAAATGGAAAACCTTCATCTCAAATGCAGATGCTTGGGATATGAGCTGTCAAACATCTGGTGAGGTCTAAGTACTGACTGGGTTTACAATTTTTTTTTCTTTTTTTTACTGTTTTCTTTACTCTTGTTTCCCACCTCACAACTTCCAATAGCTACCTAGATATTTAGTTCTGTGTAAGTGTTTCCTAAATCAAGAGCATCATGCTTTCTCTTCCAAGCGTTTCTTCAGCTCTACTTTTGAAAAGCAGAAATGTGCTTCAGAACAGCCAACTCCTTAATCTGTCCCAGCGGATCTATCACCAGACAGGAACTTTCCTTCTCACAAATGTCCCTTTGGCACCAAGATATCCAAGAAACAGAAATTGGCTCTGTCCCAGAGACTAGATATAGTACAAAATCAGTCAGGAATGATGCTTAATAAAAGCAGGCACTAATTTTTCTCAAGCTGCAGATTTCTCAAAGGGCTTTGATCCTCATCTCCAAACACCCCAAATGCCTCTGTAAAATATTCCCAGTGAAGCTGGGCCTTTAAGTGCTACTACACATCAAGTGATTGGGCTAGTACAAACCATAGTGGGAAGATGGAATTTAAACCTCAGAATAACTCTGTGGGATATTTGTGCTCCCGAGACAGCTGATCTCTTCTCTCTGCCTGTGGTCATACAGCCTGGGGAAGAATGTGACATGGAAAGCAGAGGGCTCACTGGTCCTCAGCTGTTCTCTTACCTTTAGCCAGGAGAAGTCACAGTGAAGGAGCTGAAATTCCAGGGAGCCTCTCCCTCCCGTATGCCAGTGCCTATAGATCTCCCACCAGCAGAATTCTCTGTGTTTCTTTAAGCCTCTTGGCTCCTGGATAATTGCTTGACATTGCTTTGCCAGGGCATTCTGACTGTAGAATGGCTGTGTGTGTTTTCCGAAAGGTTATATGTTTAAACATTGACTCAGCACTGGCTTGTTTATATTCTGGGTCTCTCCATTTCCATTTACTTCAAATAAGAAAAAAGTCAAGACAAAGTACCTTTTGGTTTGCTTTGATTTAATTATTTTGAGCTGTCTGAAGAGCTGTTCTCTAGAAGAAGGAGCCATCTTGTTGAATTATGGCCCCAAAGATAGTAATGGGGTGGATAAAGGAAAGCTATGTGGGAATAGATGTCAGCTCATTTTAAAGAAGTCCTTTCATTAGTTGGAGCTGCCTAAAGATGGCATGGACTATCTGGGAAGATAGAAAAGGAATTCAAACTTTGGATACAGGAGTTGAACCATACAATTTTCTGGTTCTTTCCAGCCCTGAAGTTCTATGATTCTAACCAATCTTATCAAGTCATTTGTTTGTTCAATTAGCGCATCATTTTTCTCCAGAAGAACATTTTCAATGCTATTCCTACTGAAATAATTTTCCACCTGCTGGTAATCATTCTTGAATTAGCTATTTCTCTCTTATTTTGGAAGAGAACCATCTTAACAACCAGAGTATAGCTGACCTGGAAAATAAGTTTAATTAGTGACTGCAATGTTGATATTTATTTACATTCTACTTTTTATAAAGGGTACAGTAGCTCCACCTCATATATATAATATATATTATATAATATATATATTTATATAATTTATAGCTGTAAATAAATTTCTGCCAAATTTCCTTTTTAGGATTTTAATTATTTTCAAAATAGTAACTTTTATTGCTTTAAGTATTTGTAAAAGTAATACCTTTTATTGTAGAAAGGTGGGAACATCTAGAAAAACATAAAGAAAATAAAAATCACTTATAATTCTACCCCACAAAGAGTACTCATGTACTTATTGTAATGCAATTTAAAACCTACATTTATTAGGTTGATGTTATTTTTCAATTGTTAATTTCTTTCTAGCCTGTTTCCTGAGTATAATTTACCTAGTAGTGCTCATCTGGAAAATTTTTTAAATCTCATAATGGATAACATCAGTGTATGACTTTATGCCATTTACAAAAATGTTTCTCTATTGATAATGCCATTTAATCATCCCAAATGAAACCATGAGATGAAAAGTATGAATATTATCACCTTCCCCCTCCTTTTTTCTGAAGATGGTGAATAAATTTTATTTAACAAAACATTCCTATTGCGTGCTAGACACTGTTGTAAGCCCTTTACAATTATTAACTTATTTAAACCTCATTAGAACCCTATGAGTAAGTTGCTATTATTATCCTTATTTTACAAATGAGGAGATTGAGGCACAGAGAGGTTCATTAATGTGCCTGAAATTGCCCGTGTAGTAAGTGGTAGAACGGGAATTTGAATCCAGGCTACAGAATTGCACTTAAGACATATGCAATCTTGCCCCGCAAAGGTACAAAAATAGGAGCTGGCAAAATTCAATTCAGCAAGCATTGCTTGGGCAGCATCTGAGTGCCATGTACTGGAGCCCATCACTTGTGGCTCCACTGCCTGGAGCCCATCACTTGTGGGACCAACATGTAACTGTGGCACAGCTACTCTGTGATTAGGGCAATGCGGGCTATCTTGTAAAGGCCAGGAAAGTGAAATGGCAGCAGACAGAGAGTGAATTCCATCTGATGTCAGCACTGATTATGTATTGCACCAGTTACTTTCAAATACATGATTTCAACTTAATCTTCACGAAAACCTCACAAGGAAACTGAGGATTAGAGAAGTCAAGTAACTTACCCAAAAATACACAGCCAGCCACTGACCAAACACCAGTCTCTTTGATAACAAAGCCAGATGACTTTACACTACACCAGGAACACTACCCTAGGAGCATATGCCAAGTAAGGAAATAGAAAGTCAGGCAATTTAAGTAGCCTGCCAAAATTACAGTGGCAGCAGGGGGCTAAGCCTGGATTCAAACACATGCCTTTATGATGTCTCTATGAGCAATTGCAAAGGTTTGGGGCTCTTCTTGGCCCTTCAGCTCTCAAGTCTGGTGGCCCACATTTCAGGGTCTCTTAAGAGGGAAAATTGGAAGTCCATGTCTTGCTCCCACCTGGCATAAAGGGACTGACTTTGGCAGCGAGCACCTGAAATGGGGTACCTGTATTACTTCCTTTTTACAGGTAAGGAAATTGGGACCAGTAATGAGAAGTGACATCATGGGCAGCATTATCATAATCATCTTAGTAGCAGCCTATTGTATAGTGAGTTCTTACTATAAACAATTTTCTTATATTATCTCATTTAACATTCATTATAAATTTTTGAAGTCTGCGCTACTATTCTAATTGTATCAACACAAAATCTGAAATCCTAAGAGGTTGAGGACCACCCTAAGTTATAGACCTGGTAAGTGGAAGAGGCAGAATTCAAACCCAGACTTGTGTGACTTTAAAATCTGGACTCTTAGCATAGAATCACTTTTCTGAGATTACATAGTGTGTAAGAGGCCAAGCTGGGTTTTGTTCCATGGTCTTTCTCCTTTTTTTTTTTTTTTTTTTTTTTTTGAGATGGAGTACAATACAATCCCAGCTCACTGCAACCTCCACCTCCTGGGTTCAAGCTATTCTCCTGCCTCAGCCTCCTGAGTAGCTGGGATTACAGGCACCCGCCACCATACCCGGCTAATTTTTGTACTTTTAGGAGAGACAAGATTTCGCTATATTGACCAGGCTGGTCTCAAACTCTTGACCTCTGGTGTTCCGCCCACCTCAGCCTCCCAAAATGCTGGAATTATAGGCATAAGCCACTGCTCCCAGCTGTCCCACGGTCTCTTAAGCCAAGTGTCTATTCATTGTTCCCCAGTGATGGGTCACTTGGGCTCTCAGATGGCAGCTTATGGCTGGCATTACATAAGAGTTTACTCACCTAGCCTTCCCAGCAAGCCTGTGGCCACTAATGTGAGTGACATTCTAATTCTCCCTCCAACAGGGCCTGTGGAGCACAGGGAAAGGAACTCCCAGGGACAAATGATGTTCCCACTGTCCAGTGCTCCAAGCCTGACCCAATTATGGGTTTGGCCAGAACCTAAAAATACCAGATGGGAGAGAGGGAGAGGGAGACAGTTGGGCTTATTAAAACATGGCCATTTGGTGCTCTCTGGAGATATGAAATGTCAGAATCGATTGCTCAAATTTTACCATTCCATTTATGTTTTCGGTATTTTGGTCAGTGATGAGATTTGGACAGGGAGGATTATTTCTGCTCAAACAATCTAATTAATTGCTTGAGTCTAAGTGTGAGTGGGGAAGTAAGGCAGTTGTCCTCATTGAGATTTGATCTGTCTCTTCAGGTGGTCCACAATTTCTTTAGGTGAAAGCCTTTGGACCTTAATATTTATTAGCCAAAGGAGTCTTACTCAGTAAAACAATAAGAGAAAATGATACTGAAGTTTTACCTAGATTCTTACCAAGAAAGTAAGTTGTGAAATGACGAATCACTTTTTATGGGAAAAACTGGTTGTTCAGCAATTCACTTAAACTCCCTGGCCTAATGGTTTTCACAATTAGGTAAAGAACTAGTAGCCCCCTTGAGAGTTCATTTATTCACTCATTCAACAAAGGTTCATTAAGCAACTACTACGTACCCAGCTCATGTCGGACCCTGGATTATAGATATTATAGGTGAAGTCCTTAGCACAGTTTCTAACACTTAGTGTACATTCCAATAATAGCTGCTTTCCATTTTTCAAAATTTGAGCTTTTGTTGCCAGAAAAAAAATACGTCACATTATTTAGAGCCCTATTTTCCAGACTTAAGTCTCATTTCAGCAGCAAACCATTCACATGCATCCCAGAAAGAGCTAGAAGAGAGGAAAGGGCTGAGGCAGATGAGGAAGATAAGCCACAGACATAGCCTCCCTCTTAAGGAAAGAGGTTTGCAGAGAACCCCAAGGCAGTAATGCAAGCCTCTGTGATGGGAATGCACTACTAGGGTTGCTGGTGTGCTGAGGAGATGGATCAACTCAAATAGGGATTTAACTAAGCAGACTTCTGTGTTTAAAGTAAATTTATTCTGAATTTTGAGGTCAACCTCTTGTGGTATGCTACTAACTCAATGATTGTATGCTTAAATTTGGTTGGGGCTTATTTAATAATTAATAATATTCATAGCATTCAGGACATTAGGGAGATGGGGATGCAAGGATATGTTGGTTATCATTTGTAAAAACCTCAGCCCAGACTTCTAAGGATATGTATGTGCCTTCAAACTGTGGAAGCTGCATCCAAAAATCTCACGTTTATTGAGAATTTGGATCATCCAGGTTTGGGAGGTACCTGAATGCTGTCTCCCAAATTGAGTGGCTATGGACAGACACTGAAGTTAGCTGTTAGAGAATATATGTTCAGGCTGTGTTTCTACCACTTTCTGATCTGGTAAGCTTCAAGTCTCAGTTTCTTCAGTTATAAAATGAGATTGATAATACCTAAATCATTAGGTTGTTGTGGGGACCAAATGAGATGATGTAAATGCAAAGGAACTTTATTAATAATTATATGGTGCAACTCCACTTATTAATGAAACTTTCAACCCAAATCGGAAGCAAAACTTTTCAACTTCCTTCATGAGTGACCCGGAAGTATGTGACCTCCATATGGCTTCAATTTTTTTTTTTTTTTTACTTTCTCTATTACCTGTTTGAAGATTAATAATAAACTATAGAAAATGGTAGGTGAGTGTATGTGTGTGTGTGCATTTGTGTGTGTCTATGTGTGTGTGTTTGGCTGACTTAATATTCTTTGCAACCTTTTTAAGATTTAAGGGATGAACCACTAAAATCTTCCTAATAGAGACATTTCTCAAGAAAATTGAAAAGGATAAACATGGAAATGGAGTTGAGCTTCAGGGTAGGGGACAGTATTAGAATGCTCTGTCTAAGCAGTTCTGAGAGTTGAATACTGAGCTCCTCCTAACATTATGTATGTTTGGAACCTGTGTGAGTTCTGTGGGTTTATGCAGAATTTATTTGCACACCCTGATCAAATAACCATGTATTCTCTGCATACTACAGTCATTTTGGCATCACTGAATGATGCCAAAGCATTGACTTTAGCCCAGTTAATGCAAAGAAGCCGGAATAAAGTTAGGGCACTAACAACAGTTTTAGAAGACTACAAAGAGACGAATGTAAATTACATTTGCACTCGGATTAAAATCGAGAAAAGGTGATGAAGTGATGAAGCTCAAAGGAGGCATTTTACCAGTGACCATTTTCCACTTGGCAGCTTATCTTATCTGAAATCTATCTTGCTTTCTCCCCAACGGTTGTGCATCTGGTGCAAGTAGAAACTCTTGGTGGAACACATTGTTTTACTTCTTATTTATTTATTTATTTATATTTATTTTTGGGGGAGACAAAGTCTCACTCTGTCGCCCAGGCTAGAGTACAATGGCATGATCTAGGCTCACTGCAGCCTCCACCTCCCAGGTTCAAGTGACTCTCCTGCCTCAGCCTCCCACATAGCTGGGATTACAGGTGTCCGCCAACACACCCAGCTAATTTTTTTTTGTATTTTTAGTGGAGACAGGGTTTCACCATGTTGGCCAGGCTGGTCTCGAACTCTTGACCTCAGGTGATCCACACCCGCCTCAGCCTCCCAATGTGCTGGGATTACAGGCGTGAGCCACCGCACCCGGCCTCACATTGTTTTAACATATGACGTTAGATTTGAAAAATTTTGTTCAGCTGTTTCCACTCAGATATTCTACTCTCACACTGAAATAAATACATTCTGCAATTCCATTCTGTAACTATAGAAACCCTGATCTTCACTGTGTTTCAGTTGGGAACACAAAAGAGCTCTCAGTTAGAAAGGAGTATGCTGTTAATTATTGATCTATGAATAGCTTAGACTTTATAAACCATTAAGTTTCTGTAGGTTCAGGTTTTTTCTTTCTCTTTTTCCCCCACATCTTTGAATTTAAAGCTAGAAATATTTAAACAAGAAGTCATGTTAAAACAATGCAATGAATATTATTTTTGCTGGACAATTATTTATTGAGGACTTGCTATAAAACACCATCAAGTGATAAGTGGGCTTGTACCTTAAGGTACATACAACCCTGTATATGCAGTGCAAATGTAAGTAAACACAAGGAAATCAAGATGTAATGCTGACATGGAGACTGTTCCAGTCAGAAAGGAGCAATCATGTCTAACTGGAGGGGCTCAGAAGAATCAGGGAAATATTTAGATTATTTTCCTCTTTTTCAACCCTGGCCTTCAAACAGGAAAGAGTCCAACCAGTTTTATTTTCCTAATATTTCTCAAGCCTTTCCCTCTTCTCCACCCCACTATCATTTCTCATTATTTCTTGCCTGGACTATGGCAACAGCTTTTAAATAGGCCCCCAACCTCCTCCTGCTCCTTCCCTCCTTCAGTCTATCTTCCACCTTGACCAGGGTTGTTTATTTAAAAGCTGATCTGACTTTATCACTTCGCTGCTTTATATCCTCTAAGAACTTACGATGATTCCCAAGGAAAAAACTCAAGTCCAAAATGTGGATGGATACCCTTTAAAAGGAGTCTGTCACCTTGCTAGCCTCACCGCCCCATCCTATATATCCCCTATGTACCCTGTACTAGAATCTTTCTGCAATCTTGTAGCTCACTCATATCTTCAGGTTGAGGCATGTGTTGTTCCTGCTGTGAAAAATCCCCCTGAAATTTCCCTACTGACAAACTCTTTCTAATCCTTCAGTCTCAGATAAATTGACATTTCCTCCAAGAAGCCCACCCTAATGCTTTCTAGTCTTCCTTTGTACCCTCCCAGTGAGATATGTGCTCCCACATTGATATCAGCCATCTTGTTCTACAGCATTTTCTGTGCTTGTTTACACCACTGTTCTTGCCAAAAGAACATTGCTAAGAATTCATTGCAGTCATGCTTT
Organism: Macaca thibetana thibetana; assembly: GCF_024542745.1. Classification (NCBI taxonomy): domain Eukaryota; kingdom Metazoa; phylum Chordata; class Mammalia; order Primates; family Cercopithecidae; genus Macaca; species Macaca thibetana. Next base: position 75,324,162 of record NC_065591.1, on the reverse strand, counting down.
TAGAATATTTTTTCTTTGTTCCCCAACTCCTTGCTTGATGCATGGTAGGCAGTGATTAAGTGTTTAATGAATAAACGAAGTAGCAGGAAAACAATGAATCTGCAGAGATGACAGAAGGACATTGGGGAAAAGGAAAGTTCAAGATTATATATAACATGTTTGGTTAAAAATTGAAGCTAAATACACTAGTGTCCTTAAGGGGAAGAGAAGGAAAAACAAAGAAGAAAAGGGGAGGAGAGAAAAGGAGAGGGGAGGAAACACTTGTTTAGTCTCCAATATAGGTGTTCATCTTTATGGACTGAGATTTCTTGAAACAGATTTTGATTTAATTATTTAAGCATTTAAATAACAAATATTATTTTTTTCTACCTCTCTGTTGCTTACAAATACCATGATATGACTCTCAGTGTATGTATTGGAGTAATTTCAAGGGATGTGTTAGAAACTTAGAGACTTTGTACCAAGATTTTTTATACGGAACAAAGGAAGAGAAATATTTTAGAACACATTTTATTCGAGCTGCAAGGATTGGAGGAAAAAAATGTTCTTCACTTAATAAGGAACTTAGTCATAAATGCCTTGTCATGTGACAGACTCTTTATTGTCAATTTGCTTTAGGGTGGAAAGAAAGGAACGTGCCCGATTGAAGACAGTGAAGTTTAATGCCAAACCTGGAGTGATTGATTCGAAAGGGGTAGGTACAAAATGATGGAAACATCAAGTTCTCTCAGTTGCCATGGATTTAACTATAATTAACACATTTAGGCTTTCAGTAGCAAACAAATTATGAAGCTACCAGACAGTAGAGCACTGTTATAAGTATATTGCTGAAGTTAATAATATCATTTCTGATGAAATGGATTTATGGTAAATATATTTAAACACTGGGAGTAAAGCTGCAAGTGGTTAGCAGAAGCAATGTGTTGATGAAGGTGATGTAATGACTACAATGAAGAAGAACAAGATAGTTTAGGTGGTTTTTGTTTCTTTAAGTTTTTTCCTTTTAAATTAATGTGCTAAAAGGATGGATTTTATAAAAAGTATCTGCTCATCAGAAAATATATCTAGTCTGATTCACATTATGGAGCTAAGACTGTAGTCATAGAAACATGGATTATCTAATGAATACATGGATTGTTGTGACAGACATAGAAGAGAATTAATAACTAAAATTTAGCCATCAAAATTAGAATATTTAATCACATATGCATATGTACATCTTTTTAAAATAATAGCTTTGTAAGATAAAATTTGCATACAATGTAATTCACCCACTTAAAAAATACAATCCAGTGGTTTTTAGTGTATTTAGAATTATGCAACCATCACTACAATCAATTTTAGAGCATTTCATCACTCCATAAAGAAAACCTATATGCATTGACAGTCACCTCCCATTTCCCCATCCTCCCACCCCCACCCACCCCAACATAGGCAACCACTAATCTACTTTTTGTCCCTATGGATTTTCCTATTTTATATAAGTGAAATTATATACCATGTGGTCTTTTGTGGTTGTTTTTTTTTTAACTTACATTATGTTTTCAAGATGCATTTGTGTTGTAGAACGTGTAAGTACTTCATTTCTTCTTATTGCCAAATAATATTCCATTGTATGGATATGCCACATTTAATCTGTTCATTTATCAGTTGATGGACATTTCAGTTGTTTCCAATTTGTAGTTGTTATGGATAATGCTGCTATGAACATTTGTGTACAAACATTTCTGTGACATGTTTTTATTTCCATATGCCTAGGAGTGAGATTGTTGGATCATATAGTAACTCTATGCTTAACATTTTGAGGAACTGACAGGCTGTTTTCCAAAGTGGTTGCACCATTTTACATTTCCACAACAATGTATGAGGGTCCCAATTTCTCCACATCCTTGTTATTATATGTCTTTCTGATTACAGCCATCTTAGTTGGTATGAAGTGTTATCTCATTGGGGTTTTGATTTCATTTCCTTAATGACTGCTGATATTGAGCATATTTTCATGTGCTTATTGGCTATTTGTATATATTATTTAGAGAAATGTTTATTGAGATCCTTTGCCCATTTTTAAATTGGGTTGTCTTGTTATTGTTGAGTTGTAGAAGTTCTTTATATAGTTGGGTTATTAATCCTTTATGAGATAAATGCTTTACAATATTTTCTCCCACTCTGTGGGTTGTCTTTTCATTTTCTTGATAGTGTTCTTTGTACACAAAAGGATCTAATTTTGGTGAAGTCCAATGTGTGTATTTTTTCTTTTGTTATTTTTGCTTTTGGTGTCATATCTAAGAAACCATTACCTAATGAAAGTCATAAAGATTTACATCATATTTTCTTCAATGAGTTTTATAATTTTAGCTCTTACATTTAGGTGTTTGATCCACGTTGAGTTAGTATTTGTACGTTGCATGAGTTAAGGTTCTGATTTCATTCTTTTGCATATGAATTGTCTTCTTAATTTCATTTTTGGATTCTTCATTGCAAATGTACAGAAATATGATTATTTATATATATATCAATCTTATATCCCGCAAACTTGCTACAGCCACAGTTTTTTAGTGAATTCCTCAGGGTTTTCTATATACAACATATACGTGCAAAAAGAGAGAGTTTTGCTTCTTTCCTTCAAATACGGATGCCTTTTTTCCTTGCTTAATTGCACCATCTAGAACCTTCAGTATAATGTTAGAAATGGCAAAAGCAGACATTTTTGTCTTATTCCTGACATTAACAGAACTGCATTCGGTCTTTCACCATGAATTATGATGTTAGCTGTGGCTCGTACACCTTTTTAAATCAATTCTTTGAAGAGATAATACTAGTATCTTATTGCTGTGTTGTAAAATAACTTTCCCCATCTTCTCACTTCCTATTCTCTTTTTCTTCGTATCCTTTTCTTTGCCTTTCTATCCTAACAATTGTAGCTTATGAATATCATACAGAATCACAAATTATGGTCAATTGCTGTCACCATGAAAAACAAGAAAAAGAAAAGCTATCATTTCTCGGGGATTTTGAGACCCGAATTATAGCACTGCCCTTTCTATTTCTAAGTAGAAGAATCATAAGGGAGCCCAGTCATTGACATAATAATTTACCCTCCTGTAAAATATTCAAGTGAAATGAAAATTTATTGAAACATAGGATGTCATTATAAGTAAAAGTGAGGGTATGTGACATCATGACATAAAGTCCTTTCAAACAAATACTACTTGTATACAAGAGGTAGAATTTTTTTCCATGATTCCTGGTGAGAAATTAAGGATAGACCTCCTATTTGTTTGAGATAGATAGATGATAGATAGATAGATAGGTAGATAGGTAGATAGATAGATAATAGATAGATAGATAGATAGATAGATAGATAGATAGATAGATAGACAGACAGAGAGAGTTGGCTACATGTGAGAGGATTTTTATTGAATACCTACCATGTGCCAGAAACAGGACTAGAACTTTAGAAGGACACAAAGTCTAGTATAGGCCCTTTTCCCCAAGAGCTCCTAACATCAGTGAGAGGCCAGATGTCTTTTCAGTAAGGCTGAAACATATATGATGTGCTTTTTAATCATACATGTTAAACACCATTAGGTATTTGCCAAAGAATAGATTGTAAATTATTAGAATTTGGCTATTGAAAGAAAGGAGTAATCATCTGGGAAGGGAAGCCCTGAATGGAAAATCAGGAGGGTCAATAACCTGGGTTCTGGTTTCAGCTCACTACTAAGTCACTATTGTTCTTTGGCCCTTATTAGCAAAATAAAACCTTTAAACTACGTCAGGGATGTCAAACAAGTTTCATCTCCTAAGTACACTAATGGATTGATAGTTTATATCTAGAGTATTGTTTTGAAAAAGGATTCTGAGGCCATATATGATCTTAGAAGGAAAAAAGAATGCCATGATTGAGTCATCTCTAGCACAACATTGGGAATTATTCTCTATTTGCAGTTGCTGGATTCGATGATTTTTTAGGGTATCTTACGTTAGTAACTCTCCATGAGATTTACTCATGCACTAATTGGTAATAAATCAAAGTTTTCCAAATTCCTATGAGAAAATACATTAATAAGAAGACTTGTCCAGAAGTAGAAAGCAAAGGACCACTAACACGAGATAAAATGCACTGAGGAAAGGAGAGAACAACTATGTGGAGAGTTGGGAAAGCTCGGTCAGGAGATGCCACTCACTTTGAACTAAAGGCAAGGACTACAGTAATAAGTCATTGATGCAGAAGCCTCATTCTCTGGGACCTTGGAATAAATTCAGCATAAAGTGGGGAGGAAAATTGTCTGGAATGAGAAGGATAATAGGGTGTTTTAAATAACCTTATCATTAGCTGGCATTTTCAGAGCATTGTGAAATGTCCTGAGGAGCCCAGAGTGAAAGCCAAGGTTACTCCCCTGGAGGAGCTTAGATTAAATTAGTGTCTGTGAAAGCAGGCTGTGACAAGAGCCTTAGTAGTATGTACACGAGCTATAAGAATTTAAATTAATCGTCACAGGAATGACCAGAGAGCACTTTATAGATGAACTTGGACTTTAATGTGACTGTCAGTGCTTGAGTTACTTTTCCAGAACTCTTCATTGATTGCAATAACATTGAATGCTGCAAAACACCAGGCACTATGCTAGGTATCTTCTATTGTGGCAAAAAAAAAAAAAATATATATATATATATATATGAATGATCTTTCATCGCAACAGGCTTGAAAAGAGAAATATAAGCAGTCAAGCAATAATAATACAGCATCACTAATGTTTTCCATAAATTTAGGGGATCAACAGTCTTTATTTTAAAAATCAGGAGCCTGAGCCTCAGGAAGATTAACTAGCTTGCCTAAGATCACACAGTTAGTAGGTGCAAGCATCAGGTTGAGATCATTTTGACAACAGAAGCCTGCCCTTTCCATTACTCCACACTATACCTGATTTTGTTGAAGCCAGAGGAAGTACAGCATTACAAATATGCCTTAGGTAAAAGAGAAGGCTTCAAAGAGGCAATATTTGAACGAGATCTTAGATTTTCAGTAGGAGTTTGCCACATACATAGGAAAAAGCATGAACATGATAGTGGAAATTGCAGACATGTTAGAATAGGGTTAAGCAAGTCAAGGACAGCAGTGTGCAAAGGTCATGATGGGAGTTGTAGCAAATGGGGTTGACAAAGAAGGTCAGAAAGGCCAGAAAGCATGTATGGAAGGCCTGGCTATGAGGTTAGAAGCTTATTGGATTTTGAAAGTATACATGAAGGATCTGAGGTTCTTCATTTGAAAGTGCTCATCTGCTACAAATGAAATACCCAGGATTTCTATCCACTCTGTGTGCCTTTAAAAAGTCTATGTCTACACATGCAAAGAAAAGTGGACTATTGTGTCAGTAGCCTAGATAAATCCAACCTATGCAGACCCCTTCAAAAACTTCAAACAGCCATCTATTTGGATAGGTCTCCCTAAGACCCATCTCAATGCCCCAGATAGCAATGCAATCAAGCTCCCCTGGGAATGTCTATTAAGTTCCTAATGAGTCTCTAGTCAAACCAGCCTCTAGTGAAAACTTAAACATCCCTTAATTTCTTTTATTGTCCTTCTACCTTTTTTTAAAATCAATTTCATCATTAACCAGCCATTCTGTTACTTATTGAGAGGTTTAGGAAATTGCATAACCTTCAGAATAAAGCTGTTCTGCATTGAAAAATCAATAACTATTTAGTGATTTATGCAAAACTTAAGTATATAAAAAAAGGAAATATATGTAAGAGAGAGTATGAGAGAGTTATCAGTATCCTTACTATATGTCAGCAATGTGCAATGTGTAAGTGTCCCTTTTACACCGTAAACCCTTTCTAAAGTAAGGTATGGAATAAATAAATAAATAAATAGTCCTATTTATCCTTGGACTGGGACAGAACAGAGATGATAGTTGTTATTCGAAGTAATATGAGTACCTGTTATAAAAACCCAGACAGTTTACATACACCTCTCTTTTAAAAATAAAATTGAGACAAGGTCTCTCTCTCTGTTGCCCAGGCTGGTCTCAAGCTCTTGGGCTCAAGCAATCCTCCTGCTTTGGCCTCCCAAAGTGCTGGAATCCCACAATGCCCAGCATACATACATCTCTTAATCACCACAAGACTTCAAAGGAAATTATTTATTTCCTCTTTATAGACTTAAAGAAACTGAGGCTTAGAGAGGTGAAGAAACCTGAATACATGTCTGACTGATTCCAAAGTTCACAATCTGTTCACTATAGCATGCTTTCTTTTTTATTGACATCATGTAACACTTGTGCAATTTAAGAAAAATAAAGAAGTAAATTAAATTGAGTTTAGCTTTGTCAAAGCCTAACTTGGGCATAAACTTAAATCCTGAGGAGAAGCTGGTTTTCCTAGACGATGCACATCTTTCTGAAGGAGAACATTCTAAAGTGAGCTCAGAGCTACACATTTTCTCACTGTGGCCTGCTAAAATAAAATGAGGGAACAGGTCTTGGTAAATGAGTTCATTCATTTATTTAATAAACCTTTACTAGATCCAATACAAGGCAGCTTGATAAGTAATGTGGAGGTGTAAAGATGAATAAATCATGGTCACTGACCTGACGGAGCAGGTCTTCTGGGGGAGAGAATGAGTGTCTACAGGGAGGAAGTGATTAATACCAAAGGAGATGGGCAGAAAACATGTTTTCAGTCCAGAAAAGGAGATTCCAGCTTGAATTAGGGGGCGCTGAAGGATTAGGAAAATAGGCACTGGGGTTAGAAGTAAGTATAGAATAAGTATGAAATAAAACATGGTTCACTTTCATTACAAGGAACAATTTGTGAAGGACAATGAAAGGACTCAGAACTGGAAAGTTAGACTCAGGTCAGTTCTGATGCCTAAAATTTTCCAGGAAACTTATACTTTATCTTGTAAACAATAAAGAATTTTAAGGGTTGTGACCAACCAGACTAGGTGATTTTCTCTGGGCTAATACCCTGAAGGTACCTATATCATTGCCTATACATGCTGCATTATGAGGTCCTTTTAGGCAAAGATCTGAACCTGCTCACCGTTGTGCCCCAGCACCTAGCACGATGTCTACCTGAAACATACTAGCTACTCAATGCATTCTTCTTAGGGCAAAGGGAATGGAATGTTCAGAAGTGGGTTTCTGAGAGATCAGTCTGGGAGCTGTGGGAAGGAAAGGTTGGAGGAGAGAGAGAGACTGACAGTAGGAGATGTTTGAGAAAGCTATTACAGTGTTCTGGGTGTAAGATTCTGAAAACCTGAACTCAAAACAGCGGCAATAGGAAAGCAAAACAGGAAACCATTTCTAAAGAGATCAGAGAGGACTATCATCCTTGGACATTTGTCCCGATTGTTCCTAGTAATATTCTATTTCTTTTTCCAAAGCCTTACCCTTTAAGAGGAGATGTTGATTATGAGAGAGGGGATGGGGCAGAAGCTACAGTGATAGGTCGATAGCAAACTCCCAAAATCAAACTGCAGCTGGCATTGAGAAATCTCATTTCTATTTCATAGATTCTTAGAACTTTCCATACGACCACTGACTTCATTTACAAATGAAGAAACTGAGACTCATTTCTCTGGGACACACAGAGAGCTGGTAGTAGAACCTGCTATTGTGTCACTTATCAAAAAATCAGTATGTCAGTATTTCTTTAGCAAGATGGGAATTATATTTGCTTCACCAGAGTGAGTTATGGGGATTGATTTTGTCACAGCTTCAAAGTGACATTTTGACAAAAGAAATGTCATTACTGCCCTCAAAAGAAAGCTCTTTAATGGAGCCAGTCTTGGAATGGCCAGAGCTAGGCAAAGATCTTAAATGTCCAGACATGACCTAGAGATCTACGGAGGAGAGGTGGAAGGAGAGCCACACTGCTGCACTCCAGGGGATATCAGGAAGGCAGGCTTTGCCCTCAAGGTGAATAAACTCAGAAGAGGCTGCTCTTTGATGTCTTTGTTATTAATTTTCTTATTCCGAGCCTTCTAACACCTTCCTCACTGGTCTTCCTGGCTCACCTTTCCTCTCGGATTCTTTCCCTATACTGCATGCAGTGTGGTTTTAACCAGTCTTATATTTTTATATATAAAGAACAAAGATAGGCATATGTCCAGGGAATTTTGCAGCTTCAATAGCCCAACATGGGGACACTTTCTAACTTGTTATATTTTTCTTTGAATGTGATAATCACATCTATCCAAACTTTGAGTTCCCATGTCCACTGAGAACCACCTGAGCCACCACACAGATAATTGTCTGATCAAGATGTACTAGTGGCTTTTCTGCAAATGGTTCTCAGAGGAAACCCCAGTCAAGTCTCCATGTCTGAGACATGTTAAGGCGTGTCCTATGTAAATCCTGAAAGCTGATGGAACACAAGGAATATTTTGGGATGAAAAAGTTCATATTATTTTATGTATTCCTCATAGTCTATTTATTTGTCTCAAGTTGCTGATGGGGAAACCGCTATTCTGTGGAATGGTATGGAGAATAAACTATATTCCTTATGTATTTTTGTGTACATGCGTTTCTGCCACTTGGATTCAAAAAGCACTGCCATTGAAACTGTCAAGTTAATCTGCAACCTTATATACAAAATGTATTATAATTTATAATTGAAAAATCTGTTCACTGTACATACACACATACACATACTCATGTTTATAATATATTTTAGTTTCTAAAAGAGATATCGTTCAAAATGAACCTTGAAGAATCAGTAAAATCTAATCAGGTGTAAAAAGATGAAAAGAGTGTTGTTGGCAGGAAACAGCCCAGTGTTCTCAGGGAAGCCAAGGAAGCTTAACATTACTTAAGTGCAAAGCATAAGTACAGAGCTTCAAGTGTCCAGAGATAACGCAGAGAAGTTAGAAACCAGGTCATGAAGGTCCTCCATCTTGACGGCAGTGGAAAGCCTTGGGAGGAATTTAGTAGAGGTTAGATTAGAGTTTAGCAGATCACTTTGCTGTGGTGTGAAATAAATTTCCAGAGAGAGGCAGCCTCAGAGGGCAGGGGTCCATTTCAATAATTCAGGTAAGACATGGAAAAGACCTGACCCAGAACCACAGAGTAGCTGTGGAGAGAAGAAACCAGAAAATTTTCAGCAGGAAAAAAAAAAAAAAAGTATATCCTGCAGCATCTACATCAGAATAAGCTGAGGTGCTTATTAAAAATGGAGATGACCAGGCTCAACCCCTGTCCTGCAGGATCAGAATCTCTGGGGATAGGGGCAGGAAAGCTGCATTTTAACAAGCTCCCCAGAGATTTTGTTAGGCATGCTACTAATTTGAGATACACAGGCACAGTGGAAAAGTTTGGAATCAGACACAAGAACCAACTCCTATCAATTATCATAATTTATCTAAGCCTAATATATAAAAATAGAAATCATATTAAAAGATACAATATATGTAAAGTACTAAGAAATATTCGTCTATCTTTTGCCCACCCCTACCCACAAGCACATACCTCTTAAACTCTCACCCTTATAAGGCTAGAATGAGCAACTTCCTAACAGTACTCTTTTCTTTAGATTCCAAATCTCCTTTTGCACAGAGGAAGAAGGGAGAGTTGCCAAAACTGCGCTTCGTGCATTTGCATAAGGTGTTTTTGACCTTGTGCTTGTTTAGTTGGGGAGAGAAGTTACCACTGGCTGACTCTAATGGGCAGGAAGATGGAGCTTGGCAGCAGGACTGATTTCTCAACCCTTCCCCCTGCCCCTGCCATTGGCTGCAAATCCAGATGGTTTCTGAGTTCTCTGCTATCTTGTGTAGCTATCTATAGGAGTTTCCGGAAGAACACACTTGATCAGTGCTTATTGCTTTGGAGAACCATTGCATCTCATTTAGGATACCAGTTACTCTGAACATCTGTAGATTTGTTATTTTCTACATATTATTTTTATAACCATTGCTCATTTGCTCCTAACGGTAATCCTGTGAGGTAAATATTATAAATATGCCCATTTTGCAGATAAGAAAACTGAAGTTTTGAAAGGATAGATAAATTACCCAAGCTCCTACAGCTGGTAAGTGGCAGAGCTGGGCCCTGCATGACATATTGTTATTGTGCAAGCAAATCAAAATAATTTATTATTTAGAGGATTTTTACATATGAACTAATTCCAGATGTTATTAGCATAGCTAATTCTATCCATTCAAGTAGTGATGGTAAGACTAAGGTAATATAAATAGGAGTTGTATAATATGTGGTTATGTAATATAAATAACAGGTATAGTTTTATCAGATGAGAACACTGAGCTTTTATTAAATCTTCTTTTCATCATTAATTCAAGGTAGGTATTATTCAGAAAATTTAGCTCAACCCATTTCTACTTAGGAAATTATTAAAGAATAAATTCTGATTCACTATAGGACTTCCTTTCATCTGACTCTATAGTAATAGGCCTACAGTCATACCTTTGAGCTTGCAGGTTTCACTTTACAAAAGTTTTTAACTATCTCAAAGCTAAAACATCAATGCTGAAAGATAAAGATGCAGAAGTGAATGTCCAGTCATCTGACTTCCTCACTATGGTAATTATAGCCAGACTCTTAGCAAGTAAAAATAGTATATCTTGCCTCTTAACTATACACTGTGTTTACATGTGGGTAAAAAGGTTTTATTTAAAAAATAATAGCTCATGTAATGTCTGAAAAGAGTTTCAGCAACAGCTTCCAATATGTTCTTAATATTTATAAAAATACCTAATTACCTTACGTTTTGATTTAAAAAGGCGGGGAGGGGCTCTAAAATCAGACTATCCTATTCTTAACTTTTCTGACTATATGACCTGGAGCAAATAGCTTCTCTTTCTGAAATGTGATTTTTCAACTATAATAATAAACTCTGGAAAATAGATAGCAAGTTCCTTGAAGGCCAGGACTATTGACTTATGTAGGGACTAAAATAGTTCATGGCACTCAACCAGTAAGTATTGAATTAAATAATGTGAGAATAAAGAACGTGGTATATTAGGAGAAAAATCATGTAAATTAGAAGGTGCAGCTCACTTTTTTTTTTTTTTTTTTTTTTTGCTATAGCTTGTGAATGCAGAACTGAATAATTTATTGTTGCCTTTAGAGGAAGGTTCTCTTGATCTGAGTGTTACTTTTATTTCAATAAATAGGTTTTGAGTTTCCTGTATGCACTGGATACTGCTCTGGCCACTGGGTAGAGACACAGATGAATAAGACCCCACCTCTGCCATCCCAAGACTTTCTTTTTGGTACACACCACACACATACATATACACACAGCTATAGCATAAGGCAAAAAAATTTAGCAAAACATGAATGAGTCTTAAGGGGTATTCAAATAGGAGGAAGAGCCTACCATGTGAGAGCAATTAAGAAAGGGTTCCAAGAAAAGGTAGCATTTTAGCTAAGTCTCTGAGGAGTAAGTGCACTTTAACACTTAGAAAACAGCAGGAGCAAAAGTAAGCGAATAGAGAGGGTATCTGGTGAGACCAGCGAGTATTCCATTCAATGGGTGCACACAGTGGGGCAGCGGTAAGGTTGTAAGCATAGTTTGAGGCCCATTAACAGAGGGCATTAAGTATTCCTTTAAAATTTTTGAAGAGGCTATTCTTTGGGTCCTGGGCAGCCCTTCAAGGTTATTGGATGGAGGAGTGACAGGCTGTGTTTGTGAATAAAGAGGTTGACTCTTGCTGGGAGGATGAATGGTGGGGACTTGGGAGTGACTGGAGTAGGGAGACACCTAGGGGAGGACGTTGGGATGACTCAGGGGAGAAATCATAGAGGCTACATCCTAGGAATTGAAGGGAGCCCACAGATGGCAATGGCATGTAGGGGAGACTGTTAAAAATGTCATTCATGAACATGTGGGGGACCCTGAACGGAATGAGTTACCAGTTGGTAGAGAAGGGATAAAAGACAAATGGTGCAAAGTAATTGCCCACTAGGAGGATGGTGGAAAGGAGAATAAACTTGGCAGAGCCCAGACTAGAAATTAAAATTGTATGTATGCTGTCAGATCTATCCTCTAGCAGGCATCTCCCCAACACCTCACCCCAATACATTTGCCTTACCTGGCAAATCAAGTCTGTAGCATTAAGTAACTGCTATGTGTTATCAGAAATCAAAGGCAGTTTATGCATGATACTGAAATAACCACCAAATTAAACTGAAAACCAACCCAGGTCAGAATAAATAAAATTGTCACTAAAATAAACTTCTTAAAATTGAAAGTAATTTTAGATTGATTGCCAGGTTAAAACCAGAAAACTGGCTCTGATAAATCCACTTCTCCCCAAGGACTAAAATTCTTTGTGGATACTGGAAAATAAGTCCTTGTATTTGCAGAGCACTTTCGTACCTTATCCATTTGACAAATAAAAAGGCAGGGTCAGAGGAAATAAGTGACCTCTCTGCAGTCACACAGCCAGACACTGTTCTTTGGAGGCCCATGAATATTTATTTAGTATACAGTTTCGTTTAATTTGTGAAGGTTTACAAGACATCTTTCATGTCCAGCACTGTACTAGGGCCTGGAGGAAAACAAGGACACCTGAGCCTTTGCCCTTGCTCTTGGCAAACATTAAATGGTCTGGAAAAGATTTGGATTTCCTTTGAAGTTGGCACTCTCGATATATGATCTGTTCTTCTTAGGCAGTCAACAAACTTAGTACTGCCATCCCAGCTATGCCACTGGCCGTGTCATCTGAGACAGATCAACTGCTCCTCTGTAAAGTGGGTCATGTAAGAGGAATAAACTTACCTCATTAAGAGGCGAGCTACACCAGAGTCATAGCATGAAGGCTATTGAGTCAAATCAAAATTGTACTTCTCAAGAAAAACATCCATGAGTAGCCCACTCTATCCATCTATCTATCTATCTATCTATCTATCTATCTATCTATCTATCTATCTACCTACCTACCTACCTACCTGTCTGTCTATCTACCTACCTACCTACCTACCTACCTACCTACCTATCTATCGGTCTATCCTCCTACCTACCTAGCTAGCTATCTTTCTATCTATGACAACACAGTAAGCACCATGAATCTGCCACCTAATGTGAAAGCATGAAACAATGAAAGGTATATCATGACTAAGGATTATGATTTGTCCCTTTCTGTGCACTTGAAGTCCCTGTAAGAGAAAAAGAGAAAAATAATTTCCATACTCCAGGGCTATTGGTATACATAGGCAACAATGGGGAAGCTATGAGAAACATCTTTTATTTGTTAGTCGTGATCACCGTAATGCAGTTTCCATTCATTCACAGAGTTCTGAGAAATTTGAGTGACACAACTACAAAGTGAGAACTTTTCCAATGGCTGTCTCAAATTTATTGCAAGCACTTGTCAGTATAAGTGAAAGCCTATCTCACTTGAAAAGAAGTAAAAAGTTTGCAGATATGCCATTTGCCTTTTATGTTTTGACAACTTCATGAACATTTGTAAAGATTTTATTAACACTTCCTGTTTGAGCACTCTTGTTGTGGTGGGTTTTCCTGGAAGACCCCAAGAAGCCACCATTTCGCTCTATAATTGACTTGTGCTCACCTGCCCAAAGAATTAATACCATAATGAATTTGGGGCAGGAGGTCAATGTGAATGACAAACCTGGTCACTCCTTATTCATGCAGAAGGATTCTGTGAACACCTCCCAAGTCTGCTGGCTCTAGGTGAAGTGGAGTCTAACCCCAAATGACAGTCAGAAAAAGACACATATGAATCTACGATTGCTAATGAACGGAATGATTGCTTTGTTGCAGGTAAAAGCTCCCCACGACCCAGCTCATCCCATGAGCTGCCTGAACTTCTGTGTTTATCCCCGTCTCAGTAATAGGCAAAGCTCACATTTGGCAAATAAAGAATTGACTTTGATTAGTATTTTTTAAATGTGATAATAATACAACTGATGTTTTTTGAAGATTACATATAAGCCAGGTGTTTTTGCTGAATATAAGGATTTTTCTCATTAAATCTTCACAAGAATCCCATGAGGTGAAGAACATAGGGTCCCCTTTTAAAGAAAATAATATTTCTGGGCGCCCCGACCCCAAGTGTTGACTAAATCTTTTTATGATGATGTTACCTAAATACATAAAAAACACAAAATTAGGGGCAAATACCTTATAGCTCTTATATCATCTATCGTGTTCAAATAAATTTACAAATTAAACACCATATATGTAACATTAGTATATTGTAACAACAAAATTCAAAATTACAGCGTTAGTGTGATTAGTGATACTTTAGTAAAACTAAATCTTCTTCCACAACGTAATCATGGTTGTGGTTGCTGTGTGGAAATTTTGGAGTTGCACCTGCTGAGTGCTAGGGAAGACTCAGTTCTCTCACCACTGTTTCTCTAAAGTACACCCCAGTGCAGAACCACTGCAAAGGCCCCTTCTGGGTCTTACTCCATACCATTTACCCAGCCCCTAGAGCTGAGACTGGCACCTTGGAGTCATTGAATGAATAATTATGGACCTCAGTTATACTACAGACATCCTGTGTGGCTGCTCTCTCTGCACTGTGTTTAAGTTCCTGACCCCACACTTGAGGGGTTTTCTTGCCTAGTTGCACAGTGCTCAGCTGTACTCTCTTGGAACTGTCAGCAGATAGCTGCCTGGAGTGACCCCTCAGTCCAGCCCCCTCCCACATTGAATTTGCTATTTTAAATCTATGAGCTCAGAAACCCCAGAAACAAGCTTCTTTTTTTATTTATCTTTAATTCTCATTTTTACCATTTTTAATTTCATCTCACATCATAGTAAGTACAAATACACACACACACATGCGCGCTCACACACACACACACACACACACACACACATATGCCTAAGACTTTGACAGGTAGATTTTGTCAACTGTACAGCTCTGCTTCTTTGGGATTTATAATTCAGATACTTAAAGTTGCTGGTTAAATTATTAAAGAATGGTTTCTGAACTGCACATGCGATTTCTATAGAAAAATTTGTATTACTCGTTTATTGCTTATTTCTTGAACAGGAGTAGATATTTAGAATTACTGTATGTAACTAAGGTGTTCCCCACACTCCAAGCCAGAACTGCCTCTCAAACGTCTTTCCCACCATTTCTCTGAGCTCCAGCCCTCCCCAAATCCTACTCTTCATCAGTGCAGCTTCTTACCATTGCTCAGTCACACAGGATTGGGGGAGAGAAGAGGGCAGAAGGGGTGGCTTTGCACCTTCCCATTGGGCAGGCCTTTCCTCTGCCTGAACTGTGCTTTGCTAGTTCTCTACCTGACAAACTCCTACTCATTCTTTAATTCCCAGCTAAAATGATGCCTCTGAGCTGTCTCCAGCTGCCCCAGCCAGCTTCCCCTGGCTCCCTCCATGGTGCCCTCACAACCTGTTGTACAAATTTCCATCATAACAATTATTGCACACTGTGAGCTCTTCCCTTTGTGTTACCTATGCTTAGTATAGCCATGTGGCTGCATAAGGGACATACGTAGGGAAATAAGACTCAGCAACACATCCCATTCAACAAGAGGCAGCATAAGAAATGGTAAGTTTTTAAGCCAGGTGCAATGGCTCTTGCCTGTAGTCCCAGCTACTTGGGAGGCTGAGGTGAGAGAATTGCTTGAGACCAGGAGTTTGAGTCTAGCCTGGGCAACATAATGAGACCCTGGCTCTTTAAAAAAAAAAAAAAAAAAAAAAAAAAAAAAAAAAAAAAAAAAAAGTGTACTTCTTTTACATTCCCTCTTCCCAGAGGGGGAAGCTTTTTCTAATTTATACAGATACTTTTTGCTACTGGAGGGCTGAGTGTAATATTTGGCAAAAACAATCATTGCTTATCTAATAATAATAAAAATACTTATCATTTATTAAACATTTACCATGCTAACCCCTTTCATGCCTGGTTCCATTTAACACTATAATAGCCTATGATGGAGGTAACAGCGCCCCATTTCTCTGAAATCTTCACATCGTGGATACTGCTGTCAAATAAACTATCTTCTGCTAGGATGAGCTCCACTGACATGAGACTTGAGAATGAGTAGAGAGTAAAAATGTCATTTATTAGACACAATTTTCCAGGCACTGTGCTAAGCACTGCAAGTGCATTTACTCGTAAGTGGAATGCAATTGTTATGTGAATGGCATGTCCAATCAAGGTGCAAAAATTCCTCCCCAGGCAGAAGAAGCATTGAAGGAAAACAATAGCATGTTCTCTCTGGCTTTAAAGTGACGATTGGTTTACAGTAAGAGACTCATCCAGTGATCACTAGTGTTTAGTCAGAAATAAGAATGAACCTGCTGGGCTGTGAAGTCAGCATGGATAGGAAAGAGAGAGAGAGAGAGTGTGTGTGTGTGTGTGTTTGAGCAAGTGAGAGGAAGACAGAGAGGGTTTTTTTTTCTCAAAACGTAGTATTGGGGGGCAGTTTGAGGTGTTTATTTCCTTGAAGTGTGTTTATTTATCTTCATGGCTTCTATCTCTAAAATCTTAGAGGAATTTAAATCCCAGCCAAGTGGGGATATATACTTTTATCAGCTAGTATTCCAAGTTTAGCAAGCAATGTTTGATTTTTCGCTTCCAAAAAAAATGGATGGTTCAGAAACCTTTGAGCCACTCACATGCTCTCACATTATAAATGTGATTCACTCCTCTGACTGGCCCTGCTTGTCACAGAAAACACAATCCACTTGCATTTAGCATCTGAAAGGTACCTCAGGGAAATGTTTAGATGGAAGACACGGTGAGGGCTATACCGAAGAGCC
Organism: Macaca thibetana thibetana; assembly: GCF_024542745.1. NCBI lineage: Eukaryota > Metazoa > Chordata > Mammalia > Primates > Cercopithecidae > Macaca > Macaca thibetana. Next base: position 75,307,434 of record NC_065591.1, on the reverse strand, counting down.
TGAGACACAAAACAAGGGGCCTGTGTTCTCATCCCACCCCTCCACTCTCCTGCTGCATGACCAAACTCCCTAGTGAGAGTCCTAATCCTCGTGACGCATCCTGCTAAAATGAGGCTGGGAGTCTCAGCTGTAATGGATTTGCCTCTATTTGCAAGTTCCCCCTCCTTTCATTGAAGCAGGAAGTGAGAATTATTCAATCAGTCACAACATTATAATGAATTCTGTTTATGATTACACTTGATTTATTGGTTTGCCCTTAATCACTCCTCGGACATGAATGCTGCAAGTGACCTCTTATGCTCTGAGTCTGGAGTGACATCAGATGGTGGGGGATAAAGAGCACACTGTCAGCTCCTGAAACTGAGTCATCAGCCAAGAGGGTAAAGCTGAATACCTCTCCTATCTGAAGGAGGGAGTGGGGGAAGGAATGAGGGGAAGTAGAAAGAAAGAACATCTTCCTAGTGTAGAATCTGAATGCTGTAAAGGACCATGAGGGTCATCTCACTTAACTCCCTGATGGACAGAAGAGGAAGCTGATGTTCAGGGAGCAAAAGTGACTTTCCTAAGCTCACATAGATAAGGAGGACCCAGGCCAGGGCCAGGAATCTTGCCTGTGATTTGCACCATATTTATAGCTTAAATATTTGCCTATTGGCCTTCACTAGACATTAAGCCCCATAAGCAAAGTATCTTGTCTGTGTTAGTTCACAGCTGTATTCCAGCCCCTAGTGTGAGCCTCCAAACTACACGCTCAAGAAATAATTGATGAATGAAGAGATGCACCAAAACTTACGCCCAGATCTCACATCTCTCAGCCCTTTCAGCTTGCACTTTCTCCCAAGACATCTCTAATATACCTTGTGAGTTTTTAACAGTATATTAAGGGGGAGTTGTATCAAAAGTAGAAACTGTTCCAAATAAATCTATTCAACCTGGATGTTCTTTGTCTATAACCCATTACTTACAACATACACTAACTCACAAGGTATATTTCTTGATTCAGTCTTGAAATGTGAGCAAGGTTAATTTGACTTAGACAAAAGAAATGGCTTGAAAGATGGAGTACCATAAGAGATGGGGTACCATACGTCTGAGAGATGGAGTACCATGGAGTACCATGAGGAGTAGTCAAAAAGGGAAAAGCACTGTGAATTTTGCCTTCTGAAGTAGGCGTGTAGCTACTGCATTTCTGAAAGTAACTTGTGATAGAGGAAGGAAAATATGCTCCGTAGGTGGAGAGATTTGGGTTCCAGTTAGGACTTTCCTGTTCTAGATTTGTGACCTTGAACAAGTTACCACTGAGCCTCATTACAAGTGGTGATAACAATGTGAAGTAGGCATTATTATTAAATTCACGATGCAGATGAAGAAAATGAATCCTAAAAAAGTTAAATAACTAGTCTAAGGTCAGACGGCCAGTGATTTGAATTAAACTTATTAGCAAGGACTCTCAAAAAGAAAATGTGTCTAATAGAGAAGCAGTGTACCTGGCCCTGTCTGACCCCAGCATTGGGCTCTTGTCCCTGCCTTGTGCACTTTCCTCACTTAACAAATGCCTGGGAGCACGTAATCACACTGGCCTCACCCTGTAACATCACATGACTACATTTGAACAAACTATATTATGAAATAGTCATTGACCTCTCCCTTCCTGCCTGTAATAGGTCACAGCATCTGTTCCCCTACTAGAGACAACCAGCTATTAACCAATTCTTCCCTCAGCTAACATTGCTTAGGCAACTACTGTGTACTCAGCATCTGCTAAGCCCTGGAAGAATCCAAACTGAAAACAAAATAGTAGTGAAGTTTGGTCTTTGGAGTCTAAGACAGCTGAGTTTGAATCCCAGTCCTGCCATTTGCCAGCTAGGCAAAATTATGTTATCTCTCTAAGCCTCAGTTTTCTCATTTGTATTGTAGATTTATATAGAAAGAAGTATTTGTGTTGTATTTGTATGTATGTGTTTGCCTATGTGTGTATATGTCATAGTATTGTAGGGAGGATTCCATGAGATAATTAGTGCAAAAAGTTTAAGAAGGTATGTACTGATAATGGCACAGAAGAGAGCTCAATAAGTATTAGTTGCTATTATTATTATTAAGAATGTATATTCTGGCTGGGCACAGTGGCTCACGCCTGTAATCCCAGCACTTTGGGAGGCCAAGGCAGGTGGATCACGAGGTCAGCAGATCGAGACCATCCTGGCTAACATGGTGAAACTCCGTATCTATCTACTTTAAAAAAAAAAAAAAAATTTGGCCGGGCATGGTGGTGGGCACCTGTAGTCCCAGCTATTCAGGAGGCTGAGGTAGAAGAATGGTGTGAACCCAGGAGGCAGAGTTTGCAGTGAGCCTAGATCGCACCACTGCACTCCAGCCTGGGCGACAGAGTGAGACTCTATCTCAAAAAAAAAAAAAAAAAAAAGAATGTATATTCTAACTGGGAAAAAGACACAATTTGAGTTACCAAAGAACAGTTGCGATGGTTAATACTGAGCATCAACTTGATTGGATGGAAGGATGCAAAGTATTGATCCTGGATGTGTCTGTGAGGACGTTGCCAAAAAAGATTAGCATTTGAGTCAGTGTGCTGGGAAAGAAAGACCTACCCTTAATCTGGGTGGATACCATTTAATCAACTGCCAGCATGGCTAGTATATAAAGCAAGCAGAAAAATGTGAAAAGACTAGAGTGGCCTAGCCTCCCAGCCTACATCTTTCTCCCCTGCTGGATGCTTTCTGCCCTCGAACATTTGACTCCATGTTCTTTAGTTTTGGGACTCGGATTGGCTGTCTTTGTTCCTCAGTTTGCAGATGGCCTTTTGTGGGACCTTGTGATCTTGTGAGTTAATACTTGATAAACTCCTATATATATTATATATAAATATAAATATAAATAATATAACATCCCTGGAGGGATTATAGAAATATATATATATAGGATATATACATATATATACACACACACATGCACACACACACGCACACACACACATATATATCCTATTAGTTCTGTCCCTCTACAGAACCCTGACTAATACAGATTTTGGTACTAGGAGTGATTTTAGAGGAGCAGAATATTAAGGATGGAGTTCTTTCATTGGTTTTGGACTTTCTGGAGTTGCTGCTTAGTATGATTAGACCCAAAAATGCTAAGGACTCTACTTCTAGTAGTATGGAGAACGCTGATAGTCCTTGGCATGAACTGTTTAATAGTCCTTGGTATGAACTGTTTAAAGAGTTATGCAAAATAAATGCATTTGACATTCCTGATTCACCACTCGTGAGAGGCAAGGAGTTTAGAGACTCTATACATAATACCTTTGACCATATGTGGAGAACCAGGGAACATAATGAAGCTGGTTGGTTGCTCCTAAGTTCAGTAGACGAAGTGATGAAAGAAAAGGATGAACTTAGGGATTCTAACTCCCAGCTTCAGAAGGAGATACTGAGCCTCAGATCTGCTAAGATTGCTCCAAGTGAGAGTCTCATCTCCCATGAAGAAAGCTGAAATTGTGGAAAAACAGGCCCAAGCTCTTGCCATGCGAGTGGCTGACCTGCAATGAAAGATGCATGCACAGTCTCGCCGGGTGTCTGTGGTTAAAGTGAGGGCATTGATTGGAAAACAATGGGACCCTGCAACTTACAATAGAAACATGTGAGAGAACCCTGATAAAGCTGAGGACACTAAATTTGTAAACTCTGATGAACCTTTTTTGCCAGAAGAAACAACTTCCCCATCCCCAGTAGTGTCAATATCCCCTCCTAACCCATGCTGACATCAGCCTTTCTACTTTGTGTGAGGAGATAAACCCTGTGCTGCCTGAGGCAACTGTGATGGCCTCCCCTGAGGCAGTTGCCAGGCAAGATAACGTTGATTCTCCTCAGGAGCCACCCCCAACAGCCCTGTTTGCTTGTAGACCCTATAACTAGACTAAACTTCTGGTGGGTCCCTAGAGGTGATGTTGAGAGTGTGACCCATGAGGAGGTGCACTACACTCAAAAATCAATGCTTTGAGTATAAACATAAATCTGGAGAACAGGTATGAGAATGGATATTAAGGGTGTGAGATAATGGTGGAAGGAACATAGAGTTGAGTCAGGCTGAATGTATTGATTTGGGCCCACTAAGTAGGGACTCTGCATTTAATGTTGCAGCTCAGGGACTTAAAAAAGGCTCTAATAGTTTATTTGCTTGGTTAGCTGAAATATGGATTAAAAGATGGCCCACTGTGAGCAAGCTGGAAATGCCTGATCTCCCTTGGTTTAATGTAGTAAAAGGGATCCAAAGGCTTAGGGAGATTGGGATGGTGGAGTGGATTAGTCACTTTAGACCTACTCATCCAAGCTGGGAGAGTCCAGAAGATACACCCTTGATTAAGGACTTATGAAATAGATTTGTGAGGGCAGCACCTGCATCTTTGAAGAGCCCTGTAATCACTCTTCTCTGTATGTCAGATCCAACAGTGGGAACCACAGTCACTCAACTATAAAATTTAAATACAATGGAAATAATTGGATCCCAAGGTGTCCGGGGCCAAGTGGCGGCACTCAGCTGTCAAAGGCAAGGTGGGCACAGCTACCATATGGACAGCAGAGGCAAAGCAGCAATCAGAATAGTCTGACTCGTGTAGAGCTCTGTCATTGGCTAATTAATCACAGTGTTCCTAGAAATGAAATTGATAGGAAACCTTCTGCATTCTGACTTTATTTGTTTGTATTTATGTATTTATTTATTGAGATGGAGTTTTGCTCTTGTTGCCCAGTCTGAAGTACAGTGGTACAATCTCAGCTCACTGCAACCTCTGCCTCCCACGTTCAAGTGATTCTCCTTTCTCAGCCTCCTGAGTAGCTGGGGTTACAGGCACCCACCACCATGCCCGACTAATTTTTTGTATTTTCACTAGAGATGGGGTTTCACCATGTTGGCCAGGCTGGCCAGGCTGGTTTCAAACTTCTGAACTCAGGTGATCCACCCGCCTCAGCCTCCCAAAGTGCTGGGATTACAGGCGTGAGCCACTGTGCCTGACCCTCAATTTACATAAGCAGAAAACTTCTAGGTCGAATGGACAAAAGACTAATTTGAATTATAAAAACAGAGAATCATGGCCCCTCTATCAATTTCCAGACTTCAGCCAGTTGACAGACCCAGAACCCTTTGAATGAAGGGAAGGTTGGGTCCCCTTGAGGAAGGACCCCACTACACTACCCACAGTTTGTTCAGTGAATCTTTCTCCTATCCTTCCCCAAGAAGATCTCCAGGCTTTTACCAGGGTAACCATGCACTGGGGAAAGGAAAATGATCAGACATTTTGAGGACTACTGGACACTGACTGAGCTGACATTGATTCCAGGGCACCCAAAACAGCATTGTGGTCCTCCAGTTAAAGTAGGGGCTTATGGAGGTCAGGTAATTAATGGAGTTGTAGCTCAGGTTCGGCTTATAGTGGGTCCAGTGAGTCCCTGGACTCATCCTGTGGTCATTTTCCCAGTGCCAGAATGCATAATTGGCATAGACATACTTAGCAGCTGGCAGAATCCCCACATTGGCTCCCTGACTGGTAGGGTGAGGGCTATTATGGTGGGAATGCCAAATGGAAGCCATTTGAGTTGCCTCTATGGAGAAAAATAGTAAATAAAAAACATATCGCATCCCTGGAGGGATTACGGAGATTAGTGCCACCATCAAGGACTTAAAAGATGCAGGGGTGGTGATTCCCACCACATCCCCATTTAAATCTTTTATTTGGCCTGTGCAGAATGGATGGATCTTGGAGATGTGTGGATGGATCTTGGAGAATGACAGTGGATTAAAATAAGCTTAACCAAATGGTGACTCCAATTGCAGCTGCTGTACCAGATGTAGTTTCATTGCTTGAACAAATTAACACATCTCCTGGTACCTGGTATGCAGCCATTGACTTGGCAAATATCGTCTCCATTCCTTTCCATAAGGCCCACTAGAAGCAATTTGCCTTCAGCTGGCAAAGCCAGCAATATACCTTTACTATTCTACCTCAGGGGTATATCAACTCTCCGGCTTTGTGTCATATTCTGATTCAGAGAGAACTTGGTTGCTTTTTGCTTCTATAAGATATCACACTGGTCCATTACATTGATGACATTATGCTGATTGGATCCAGTGAGCAAAAAGTAGCAAATACACTGGTCTTATTGGGGAGACATTTGCCTGCCAGAGGATGGGAAATAAATCTGACTAAAATTCAGGGGAACTTCTACTTCAGTAAAATTTCTAGGAGTCCCGTGTTGGACCTGTGAAGATATTCCTTCTAAGGTGAAGGATAAGTTGCTGCATTTGGCCCCTCCTAAAACAAGGAAAGAGGCACAATGCCTAGGGAGCCTATTTGGATTTTGGAGGCAACACATTCCTCATTTGGATGTGTTACTCTGGCTCATTTATTGAGTGATCTGAAAGAGTGGGGTCCAGAATAGGAGAAGGCTTTGCAATAGGTCCAGGCTGCTGTGCAAGATGCTCTACCACTTGGGCCATATGACCCGGAAGATCCCATGGTGCTTGAGGTGTCAGTGGCAAATAGGGATGCTGTTTGGAACCTTTGGCAGGCCCACATAGGTGAATCACAGTGGAGGCCTCTAGGATTTTGGAGCAAGGCCCTGCCATCTTCTGAAGATAACTATTCTCCTTTTGAGAGACAGCTCTTGGCCTGTTACTGGGCTTTAGTAGAAACTGAACATTTGACTGTGGGTCATCAAGTCGCTATGTGACCTGAACCTTCTATCATGAACTGGGTACTTCCTGACCCATCTAGCCATAAAGCAGGTCCTGCACAGCAGCATTCCATCAGCAAATGGAAGTGGTAGATACGTGATTGGTCTCAAGTCGGTCCTGAAGGCACAAGTGAGTTACGTGATGAAGTGCCTCAAATGTCCATGGTCTCCACTCCTGCCACCCTTCCTCCTCTCCCCCAGCCTGCACTGATGGCTTCATGGGGAGTTCCCTTTGATCAGTTGACAGAGGAAGAGTTCCTGGATCCTGGTTCACAGATTGTTCTGCATGATATCCAGGCACCATCCAAAAGTGGACCGCTGCAGCACTACAGCCCCTTTCTAGGACATCCCTGAAAGACAGCGATGAAGAGAAATCTTCCCAGTGGGCAGAACTTAGAAAAGTGCACCTGGTTGTGCACTTTGCATGGAAGCAGAAATGGCCAGATGTGCAATTATATACTGATGCATGGGCTGTAGCCAATTGTTTGGCTGGATGGTCAGGAAACATTCTTGGAAGAAGCATGATTGGAAAATTGGTGACAAAGAAATCTGGAGAAGGGGTATGTGGATGGACCTCTCTGAGAGGTCAAAAACCATGAAGATATTTGTATCCCATGTGAGTGCTCACCAAAGGGTGACCTCAGCAGAGGAGGATTTTAATCATCAAGTGGATAGGATGACCTGCTCTGTGGACACCATTCAGCCTCTTTCCCCAGCCACCCCTGTCATTGCCCAATGGGCCCATGAACAATGTGGCCATGGTGGCAGGGATGTAGGTTACACATGGGCTCAGCAACATGGATTTCCACTCACCAGGGCTGTCCTGGCTACAGCCACTGCTGAGTGCACAGTTTGCCAGCAGCAGAGACCAACACTGAGCCCTCAATATGGCACCATTCCTCGGGGTGATCAGCCAGCTACCTGGTGGCAGGTTGATTATATTGCACCTCTTCCATCACAGAAAGGGCAGAGGTTTGTCCTCACTGAAATAGACATTTACTCCGGATATGGGCTTGCCTATCCTGCACGCAGTGCTTCTGCCAAAACTACCATCTGTGGATTCACGAAATGCGTTATCCACTGTCATTGTACACACTTTGGTATGCACACCCCACACAGCATTGCCACTGATCAAGGCACTCACTTTACAGCTAAAGAAGTGCAGCAGTGGGCTCATGCTCATGGAATTCACTGGTCTTACTATGTTCCCCATCATCCTGAAGCAACTGGATTGACAGAATGGTGAAATGGCTTTGTAAGTCACAATTACAACTCCAGCTAGGTGATAATACTTTGCAGGGCTGGGGCAGAGTTCTCCAGAAGGCCGTGTATGCTCTGAATCAGCTTCCAATACATGATACTGTTTCTCCCATAGCCAGGATTCATGGGTCCAGGAATCAAGGGGTGGAAGTGGAAATGGCACCACTCACCATCACCCCTAGTGATCCACTAGCAAATTTTTTGCTTCCTGTTCCCACAACATTACATTCTGCTGGCCTAGATAGTCTGCTGGCCTGGGTAGTCTTAACTCCAGAGGGACGAACGCTGCCACCAGGAGACACAACAACAATTCCATTAAACAGGAAGTTAAGATTGCTACCTGGACACTTTGGGCCCCTCCTACTTTTAAGTCAACAGGCTAAAAAGAGAGTTACAGTGTTGGCTGTCAAGATGAAATCAGTCTACTACTCCATAATGGAGGTAAGGAAAAATATGCATGGAATACAGGAGATTCATTAGGGTGTCTCTTAGTATTACTATGCCCTGTGACTAAGGTCAATGGGAAACTACAATAACCCAATATAGGAAAGGATAGCCCAGGCCCTTCAGGAATGAAGGTTTAGGTCACTCTACCAGGAGAAACACCACGACCTGCTGAGGTGCTTGCTGAAGGCAAAGGGAATACTGAATGGGTAGTAGAAGAAGATAGTCATCAATACCAGCTATGACTACATGAGCAGTTGCAGAAACTAAGACTGTAATTGTCATAAGGATTTCCTCCTCCTTTTGTTAAAAACATATTTGTGCATGTATGCACTTGTACAAGAAAATATCTTCATTTTATTTCCTTTTTCCTTTATCATGTGACATAAGATTTATTGACTTCATATCAGCATAGAAATATTGTTAACTTTAATAGTATTTGGGTTGGAGATTGGTGCATTTCCAGTTGTACAAAGAATAGTTATATTATGTTAGGTGTAATTATGACCTTATTACTGTCTTTATTTGAAGATTATATATAATCTCAGGAGATGTGTATGGGTTCAAGTTGACAAGGGGTGGACTTGTGATGGTTAATACTGAGTGTCAACTTGATTGGATGGAAGGATGCAAACTATTGATCCTGGATGTATCTGTGAGGATGTTGCCAAAGGAGATTCACATTTGAATCAGTGGGCTGGGAAAGGCAGACCCACCCTTAATCTAGGTGGGCACCATCTAATCAGCTGCCATCATGGCTAGAATATAAAGCAGGTAGAAAAATGTGAAAAGACTAGACTGGCCTAGCCTCCCAGACCACATCCTTCTCCCATGCTGGATGTTTCCTACTCTTGAACATCGGACTCCAAGTTCTTCAGTTTTGGGACTTGGACTGGCTGTCTTTGCTCCTCAGCTTGCAGATGGCCTATTGTGAGACCTTGTGGTCTTGTGAGTTAATAAACTCCCATATATATGTGTGTGTGTGTGTGTGTGTGTACATATATATCCTATTAGTTCTATATATATATGGGGGTGTGTGTGTGTATATATATATATATCCTATTAGTTCTGTCCCTCCAGAGAATTCTGACTGATACAAGTCAAGAGCTCTGCTTAATTCCTTTTGCTGGCAGAATACCTCCCTATCTTACTCCCTATTCTACTTGGTGAATAATGATCTATTCTTTAATATGAAGCTCACATGTGCCCCCTTGCTTGCCTATCCTCCCCTCTATAGCAGAACTTATCCTGCCTTCCTCATGCCCCTTCAGTACTTTGCATGCATTTGTCACATTGCCTTAGTAACTTAGAAATCTAGAAATCTCTGTCATTGAATTGTGAGGTTCTTTAGAATTTATTGTAGTTCCAGTTCCTAGCACGGTGCCTGGGTTATTCATGTGCTCAAAATGTGTTTGGTACATGAATAAATGGATGTAACTATCTGGGACAGAGGATCCTACAGTAATTAGGAAAGCCTTCTAACAGGAGAAAGTTCATGAGAAATGGGTAACTTCAGAAGTACTGGGGAGACAGCAATGGAAACAGGAAAAGATGGGATCCTGTAACTTTAAATTGATGTAATCAATGCATGGATCTCAGTGAGAGTAATTTCCTAACACAGGTAAGGGTAAATCAGCTTATAGCTTTTGTGCCAGCCCCATGGAGTCACATAACCTTTAGGATAGGTATGTAAGACCAGCCAGTAAAGACTAGTCTGAGAGATTACCAGAAGAGGAGAGGAGCCCTTAGGGAAGCTACAGAAGAAGTGGCATTCCTGGGAATGAAGAAATGAAATTGAGGAGGGACCTGCTCCCTGCAAATGAACATATTACTTCATACCCATCAAAAGTATTCAGTAGTGTCATAGCCCTTGGGGATTGATCACTGAAATCTCATTGCTTGAACCACTTGAAAAAAATAAAGCAAGAGAGATTATATTTTAGAAATAAGGTATAAAATTTTATAGGAAGTAATTTGCCTGGAGAAGTTCTCAGCAATAGTTATTGTGGCTATCCACTGCACACTTGGAATCTTTGCAAGCAATCACAGAAAAGGTAGTATCATATAATAGATAAGAGCTCAACTCTGGAGCCAAACTGCTTGCCTATGAATCTTGGCTCATGACTCCTAGTTATGTAAACCCTTGGGCAAGTGACTCAACCTTACTCTAGCTCAGTTTCCTTATGTGTAAGTTGTGAACACTGTTTGTAGCCACTTAATAGGAGTTGATATGTGGAAAGCACTTAGAATGATTAATCAATGTAAAGCACTTATAAAAGTATCCGCTGTATGAGTAAGCATTTAACAAATGTTATTGACAAATGCTATTATTACTGACAAGTACCCTTTATCTATTTGGTTCCATACATTATTCTGGGGCACCTTGAAGAGTGCAAAAGAAAATTTTAAGATAAAATACTGCCCTTACAGGGTTAAGCTGAAGATGAAACAAAAAACTAGCATCAATAGAGCAATTAGAGAACCCTTAAGTCCCAACTGAATAACTGTGGTTAAAGGAAGGAGAGGATCAGGATAGTCAAAGAAGGGGCCTAATGTGGTGATATGTACTTAGTGGGTGCTCAACTAAGTTCATTAAAGATAACCCAGACAGAATTTTCACTCACATTAGGATTTTATTAACTGTTATGTCAATCTCTGTATTTGGGGGGAAACAATCACAGAAACAAAATAATACCCTCAATTATCAATGCATTTAGAGAATGCTAAAATAGAAAAGGGTAAAAAGAAATTTATCTTTTAGTTTGACCTTGAATGAGATTTCAGGATTTGAGAATGGTGGAGATGAAAGAAACCTCAGAGATCCTCAGTGATCAGCTGGTCTACGTACCATCTTTTATATATGAAGAAGCAGGCCCAGAAATATGAATGACTTGTTCAAATTGCACTGGAGAACCAGGTCTCCTCATTCTCAGTCTGATTCTTGGCTCCCCGTGGACTTTGGTTGGCTTCACTGGATCCTGAAAGCCATTCTTCCTGCCCAACACTTATCAGTCAGTCAGACTTCCATCTATGGGCCCTAGAACTTTTCCTGCCAGCGCTTGCTGCTATAACCTACTATGGCCCTTGTGGGCTGATAGCCATATCGTGCGGGATTAGTTAGCTCTCTAGGCATTGACAAGAACCTTTGAATTTTAGAAAATATCAAAAAAAAAGAAAGAAAATAAAAACAGAAAAAAAAATATACAGAAATCAAGAAATTAGCAATGTGACCAACAACATATGTTCTGAGCCCCATTTCTCTAACATATGAAAATTTAAAAATAATGTCAACATGTACAACTGGTGAGAATATCTTTAAAGTGAGCAAAGTAGGGAATAAAGGTTTTTTATTTTTTACTTTGTTTTGTTTTGCTTTCTGACCCTTTGAGTTGTTGTGTAAGCCATAGTATTTTGAAACTTAATGATGAAATGCTATACAATTTTAGGCATATGAAATAGTTAATTGGAGGCACAAAGCCTGGCAATTTCCTGTGGCATCTACCACACAAAATGATGCACAAATTGGCAAAGAAAATGACACACTTTCAGAATCTGTATTTTAACATCTCTTGCACTAGTTCTAAACTTGAATATCTAAATGAAGACAAAATTGCTAAGGGCTCAGTGGAAGGCTTGACACATAGTGAGACATACAGACATTCAATAAATAAATCTATTAATTAATAAAGGAATAATGAATAATTATAAGTTAATTAGTAAATAAAATAAATAAATAAATAAATAAATGAACAAGTAACCCCCTAGCTGATAGTAGCATAAAAGCTCCGTCAGCTTTAATGAACCTGAAGAAAGCTGTTTCAGTTTTTTCCAAAAGCTGGACCTATGACCCAGTGACCACGCAAAGTTTGATGTTTGCAAGGCAGAATGGATGTTGGAAGAAATGTAGCTGTGGTGGATGATACAGTGCAACAGCATCATCTTTGGGATTTGATTCTCTGATATTTCACTCATACTCCCAATTTAAGGTCATGTTCATATCCATGCTGGAATACTTTGAATCCTAGCAAATAAATTAACACTTAACCTAGTCTGCCAAAGCCCTGTGTTCAGAATGATGGCACTTTGTTAGAAGGCTTGCCTAATTACTCTAGGATCCTCTGTCCTGGATAGTTACATCCATTTATTCATGCACCAAATATATACTGAACACATGCATAATCCAGGCACTGTGCTAGGAACTGGGGCTACAATAAACTCTAAAGAAACTCAGGATTCAATGACAGAGATTTCCAAGTTACTAAGGCAATGTGACAAATGCATGCAAAGTACTGAAGGGGCATGAGGAAGGCAGGATAAGTTCTGCTATGGAGGGGAGGATAGGCAAGCAAGAGGGGACATGTGAGCTTAATATTAAAGAATAGATCATTATTCGCCAAGTAGAATAGGGAGCCAGATAGGGAGGTTATTCTACCAGCAAAAGGAATTAAGCAGAGCTCTTGACTGTTGTATTAGTCGGGATATATATATATCCTATTAGTTTTTATATCCTATGTATTTATCTCATATATATGATAAATATGATATTAGTTCCTATATATAGGAACTAATAGGAACATATATAATATAATATATATATGATATATAGGGGAGCTTATTAAGTATTAACTCACAAGATCCCAAGATACCCCAATAGGCAGTCTGCAAGCTGAGGAGCAAGGAGAGCCAGTCCGAGTCCCAAACCTGGAGAACTTGGAGTCTGATGTTTGAGGGCAGGAAGACTTCTTACATTATAAGGAAGTAATATGGAGAGCGTAGAGAGTGTTGAAAGGGAAAAAAAAAGCAATCATCATACATTCTATGGACCAGTTATTAATTAAGAATAAATGGTTGCTGGTGGAAATGTCAATTAGTACAGATTATTTGAAAGCAATTTGGCAGTTATGTCAAAACTTTCAAACTATTCATAATTTTTAAACCAATACTTTAACCTTTGGAAATCTATCCCAAGATAAGAATCCAAAATGCACTGAATGGTATATTCATTGCAATATAGAGTACAAAGAAAATAGAAAACAACAAACAATGTAAGAATGTTAAGCCACTGCGGTAAATTCACTTGAAATATTATTTTGTCATTATGTTTAGAAGACGCCTTGGTTTGCAGTCTTCTTTACTTGTGATATCTTTCTCAAATTTCGGTATCTAGGTAATACTGGCCTCATAGAATAAGTTGGGAAATGTCTCCTCTTCTATTAGAAAACTTTGTGAGAATTGGCTTTCCTTCTTTTTTAAATGATGTTTAGTAGAATTCACCAGGAAAGCCATCTAGGCATGGGCTTCTGTGTGGCTAATTTTTTAAGTTACTGATTCAATCTCTTTACTTATTATAGATCTATTCAGCCTTTTAATTTTTTCTTGATTCAATTTTGGTATTTTGTGTCTTTCTAGGAATTAGTCCATCTTATCTAAGTTAGCTGATTTACTGGCATATAATTGTTCATAGTATTCCCTTTTAAATCTTATTTGTGTAAGGTCGGTAATAATATCTCTTCTTTTATTCCTAATGTTTGCAGTGTAAATCATCTCTCTTTTTTTTCTTGATCAATCTAGCTAAGGTTTATCAATTTTATCAATCTTTTCAAAAAAGATTTTTCTTCCCCACTTTTGTTAATTTTTTCAATTTTTAAAATTCTCTGTTTCAATAATTTCTGTTCTAATCTTTATTATTGCTTTTTTTCTCCTTGCTTTAGATTTAGTTTGGTCTTACTTTTCCAGGTAGAAGATTAGATTATTCCTTTGGATCTTTTTTTAATATAGACATATATGGCTATAAGTTTTTCTCTAAGTACTGTGTTAGCTACATTCTATAAATTTTGGTATCTTGTGTCTTCATTCTCATTTGTCTAAAAGTGGTTTCATTTTCTCTTGTGATTTCTTCTTTGATTCATTGGTTAGTTAGGAGAGTGTTGTTTAATTTCCATACATTCGAGAATTTTCCAAATTCCTTTCCGTTACTGAGTTTTAATTTCATTTCATTATTATATGTTCATTAAAACTGATGCTTCAAAGATTTTCTAATAATTGGGAAACTGTGTCTATTACTATTAAAATAATTGGCTTCTGTTTATTGAACTATAGTGTCAGCAACTATGGTGAGACCTATTAATATGTTATCACATTTAAATACCTAAAGTGAGGCTCAGGGATTAAATAATATTTCTAAAGTCATACAGCCAAATTCTGAAGTCCATGCCCATAGCACTTCATTATGTGAAATAGTAAACTTAAAAATCAGAATTTAAAATTATATAGAAAAGTATAATACAACTAAATTTAAACAGGATACATTTTTTAAAAACAAAGAAATAATAATACTCAGGGATATTTGTATCTCTGTAGTAAGATTATAACTTTTTCCTCAATTCCCTTTGAATTTTTTCTAAAAAGGGAATGCTTCCATTTGTTAATGGAAAAAGTTTTTTTTTTTTTTAAATAAATTAAGCTTTAGTTAGGAAAGGGAATAAAGGTTAACTTGGAAAAAAGTTAGAAAAGAAAAATTAAATGATAGATTTTATTGGAGTTATGAATGCTACTCGAAATCTTTAAAACTTTTCCATTGTTGAATTGTGGACATAGATAGAGCTGAAAATGTGACACTATGAAAAAATGCATACAAGCAAATAGCTAAGCTACCTCATTTTTATTACTAGTAATAAAAGGCAACTAGAAGTAAATTAGATCATTGAGCATAAAAATTATGAGATTAAATTCATGAAGAAAACAAATCTGAGAAATAACTACAGAGAAATGCAATAAAAATAAACTACTTATGTGGGTTTGGTTTTTGTTTTGTTTTGTTTTGTTTTGAGATGGAGTCTCGCTGTGTTGCCCAGGCTGGAGTGCAATGGCGTGATCTTGGCTCACTGCAAGCTCCACCTCCTGGATTCAAGTAATTCTCCTGTCTCAGCCTCCCAAGTAGCTGGCACTACAGGCACATGCCACCACGCCCAGCTAATTGTTGTATTTTTTGGGGTTTCGACATATTGGTCAGGCTGGTCTCAAATTCCTGAGCTCAGGTGATCCACCTGCCTTGGCCTCCCAAAGTGCTGGGATTACAGGCATGAGTCACTATGCCTGGCCGGTTGGTTCTTATTCTTCCATTACTTCTCCCACCTTTCACCAGATGTTCAGTTATTTTGTTGTGTTTATTTTGTTTTGCTTTGCCTGAATTTTCTCTCCATACTCATGATGGAAATCATTGCTCAACACTTTGGTTCCTGCGTTCATTCAGTGAATATTGAGTACCTGTCATGCTCTAAATCCCAGAGATACCAAAATGAAAGTAATATGTTACCTGCTATTAGATCATAACGTGACAGGAGAGAAATATATAAAAATAAGTGGCATTCACTGTGACAACATTGGGTAGAACACCTAAGCATACCCTTAAAAATGCTAAGTGTTTGTGAGATGGACATAGAGAAAAGAGTTTCTAAAACCACCTTCTGAGACAAGGTATAGAAGATTAATCTATACATATTTAGGAGAGTAGCATGGGCTGGAAATACAGTTTTGGGAGGTGTCATGGTTACAACCATGATAATATATGGATTAGACATCCTTCCTAACTCTTCCACTGATTTGATTTCTACCAACATAGCTTAGTTTTGCCTGTTCTAGGACTTACTGTCGTTGGAATTACCTACATGTATTCTTTTGTGTCTGCCTTCTATAGTGCTTTTATGGTCCATCCATGTTGTTTCCTGCATCAATAGTTCAGTCCTTTTTATTGTTGAGTAGCATTTCATTGTATGACTATATCACAATATATTAATTTACCTGTTGATGGATATTAGGGTAGTTTCCAGTTCGAGGTAATTGTGAACAGTCTTGTAAAGACATCTTTTTGTGGACATATGTTTTTCTCTTAGGTAATTTTCTAGGAGTGAATTTCTGAGTCATAGATTAGTTATATGTTTACACTTACAAGAAGATACCAAACTATTTTTCAAAGTGACTGTATCATGCTGCATTCCCACCAATTTAAATGAGAGTTGCAAGGGCTCCACATCTTACTAATACTTGGTATTGTCAGTCTTTAATTTTAGCTACTCTAGTGAGTTATCAAGTCAACTTTGACTTTAATTTGCATGTCCCCGATGACTAATGATGTTTTTCATATGCTTTCTGATCACTTATATATTACTTATGTTAAATATCCAGTCAAGTCTCTAGCTCATTTTTTATTGGTTTTTCTATTTATTGTTCAATTGTAGGACTTTAAAAATATTTTGAATAAAAACTGTCAGATATATATATTGCAAACATTATTTCCCACTTTGTGACTTGTCTTTTTATTTTTTAAATGACCTCTTTTGAAGAACAGACATTTTTAACTTGGGCTGACGTCCAATTTAGCAACTTTTAAATTTATCATTTGTGCTTTCTACATTCTATCCATAAATCTTTGCCTACCTCAAATGATAAATATATTGTACATTTTCTTCTATAATTTTACAGTTTAAGCCTGTGTGTTTAGATCTGTAATCTATCCCTTAATAATTTTGGTGTTTCGTGTGAATTGAGTCAGTTTATTCTTTTCCAAGTTACTCCACAGCATTTGTTGAAGCAGTTTTAGCTATGGGAAATCCAGGTGAACATGAGTGAGAGGTTGAGCTTGTGGGAGTGAGGTTCAGGAAAGCAGCCTAAGCTGGAAATATTGCTTTGGGGAGAGCCATGGTTATTATAGCTATGTTAATAAATAGGTACAACCATTTATAACCTCACCAAGCTTCCTCTTTAATAGCAGCAGACCCAGAATAATATGTCATAGTAAGTATATGGTATGGGTAAAAACAGATATATAGAGTTCTATGACAACTTAGAGATGTATACTAACTCCACTTCAAGTTGAGAAAATGAGATGACCCTTAAGCTGTTTTGAAGATAGAGTACTTCAGCCAGGTAGACATGAAGTGGAGTGGAAGGGCAGTCCAAAATTACATTGTTTTTGTCAATTAGAATTCTGAAATAGGTAAACAAAAGCATGGCAAGCACTCCGTGTATTCTCTGCTTGATATCTCAGGTTTTTCTGATAATAGTGTGGCCTTCTTTGGAGAATACCTCTCTCTATACCTCCCCCACCCCAACAGACCACACCTCTACCACGGCGAAGTAATTTTTATGTCCACATAGACCCTGCCCACTGCCACCACTGTCATAATTAGATGACACAGAGCTGAACATCGAGTCCGTTCTGAGCACATCAGAGATCTTCCCTGAGATCTTTTAGCTTGAACGCAAAGAGTGCCAGAGTCAGTCACTGGTTTAGAAACTATAAGAAAGAGAGCTTAGGATTCAGTGGTAACTGTGTTTGCCACCATGTAAAAGGGTCTGATCAGTAGGGAGAGAAAAGTAAAGCAAACATGCCATGAGATAGAGGGAGTGTCCTGATTGCATTTGAATCTTCTGTTCTAGTTCTTCATGTGGTCTAGCTGCATGTGACCTATCTCGTTTGGTTGTTCTACAGTTCCTCAGATTTGATGAGATTTTCTAGTATCCTTTCAATAAAATTCCTTTTCTGTAGGGTAGTACAGGGCTGCCACATAGTCTGTGCCCTGCTCAACTTCAGGAGACATCCTTTTCAAGCATAGGCACTTGTAGGCAGGGAGCTCCACCCAGAAGCCTTTAGAGATTTACCTCATCACTAAGGGCTAAGGACAGTGAACTGGATGTCTCTGCAATCTGGGGCAAGGTTGACAGGAATCATTTGTTTTAACTAGAAAATCTATACAAATTTGAGGATATTGTGTAAAAAAAAAATAAGAAATATGCAGTTCAACCTATAAAACAGCCATAAACATGGCTGTTGTTCCTTCATCTTGTGGGACGTAGTCAGTCAGTGTTTCTGAAATAGCCTCAGGTAAATACCTAGGAGCCCGGCAGAGGGGTAATTTGGGAATAGAGCTAGGACAGCTCCTGGATCCTGGGATGGTGGTAGAGCTGGCATAAACTAAATCTGCGGTTTACAATAATCTAGTGTGCCATTTAGTTGAGTGTTTCTGGTTAATACGAAACTTCTATTCAATACTGTTTTAAAAAATTATAATTATCAGTACAATTCATTTTGGTTAGTCTATACATAAATAATTAGGACTTAAAGTGAAACTCAAATAGCAGTTTTATTTGCTTCAGCTCTGAGTTCCTGTTAATACCTGCCAGGGCAGCTTTATGATGTGACTAGTCTTTAATCCACAGCGGCCAGGTGGCAGGAGCCATGGTAGGCAGACCCTAATGAGGCAAGATCAGACCTCTTTAGTTCATTAAACCAGACAAGGATTTATGGTAGAAAGTCCTAGGAAACATGGGGTTTGAGTGCATAGAAACATTCTGCTTTGATACCTCGACTTTATTGCTTAACACTGGAAAACATCACATTCCCTTTAGATTGAATATTATTTGTTCAGCTTCTCTAGGTCATAGTTGACAGTTCTATTATTGTTGGAGTCCCTCCCTAAGAACAGCTCCATACATGATAAATAATTGGTCAACTTGAAAATCCTCCCACTTTTTTACAAATAAGCCAGTTTCTGCATTGATCATTGATTTGTTTATTCACTAGCAGACCATCTACCACATACTAGGTTAGGGAGATCTTGAAAATAATCAGTAAATGAAATAAAAATAAGCCCTTTACTTAAGGAGCCAGTCTACACAGTTTAATAGAAGACAGTCAAGTAAAAGATAAAAAATAGAGAGCAATAAATGCCAGAATGTGGGCAAACACAAAAGGAGTTGGAGCATGTATTCATTCAACAAATATTTATTAAGTATATACTATATGTACATGTTCTAAGGCACCAGAGAGGTGGGAGTGGATGAAAACAGATTTCTTATTTTCAGGGAGTTTACATTTCCATGAGGAAAACAGACAATAAACAAATGTGTATGCAGGCAGATGGTGATAAATGTTAAAAAGAAAAAAGAAAAGAAAAGAAAAGAAAAAATAAAAGAAAAGGAAAGAAAGAAAGAAAGAAAGAAAGAAAGAAAGAAAGAAAGAGAGAGAGAGAAAGAAAGAAAGAAAGAAAGAAAGAAAGAAAGAAAGAAAGAAAGAAAGAAAGAAAGAAAGAAAGAAAGAAAAAAGAAAGAAAGAACAAAGGAAGGCAAATATTAATAGGGCCAGTGCAATTTTAGATAGGTCTGTCAGAAAAAGCCTCACTGATAAGGGATATGTGAGTAGAACTCTGAACGAGGTAAGGAATCAGCCTTCTAAGGGAAGAAGATTACAAGCAGAGGGAACAGCAAGAGCAAAGTCCCTGAATCAAGATTCAAGGAAATCTTGAATTTAAAGAATCAAGGAAAAGCAACAAGGCCAGTGTGGCAGGAGGACAGTGAGGCAAAGAAGGCACAGTGGCAGAAGAGATCAAAGTGGTAGCTAGAGCCAGATTATGGAGAGCCTTTCCAGCCATGTTGTACATTTTGGGTTTTATGCTGAATGAGGCGGGAAGCCACTGGAGGATCTCGAGCAGAATGACATGATCTGAATTACAATTTTAAAAGATCACCCTGGCTGCTGTAAGGAGAATAAAGTGCAACAGGAATAGGTGGAAGCAGGGACACCAGCTGAGGTCAATATCATGCTCCAGGCAAGAGATGGTGGTGACTTGGACTGGGGTAGTAGTGGTGGAGATGGTGAGAGGTGGTCGGATTACGGGTGCATTTTAAAGCTGAAAACACAGGATTTATTAACCGATTGGAAGTTGGGTGTGACAGAAAGAGAGGAGTCCCTACAAGTTTGCAGCCTGGGTAACTAGAAGAGTTAGAATTTCCTAAGTTGAAGAAGACTGAGAGAGGACCAAGGTTTTTGTTTGCTTGCTTGGTGTTTGTTTATTTGTTTGTTTGTTGAGAGTTTGCAGAGAAGACCATGTGTTTGGTTTGAAGGCTGTATGTAGTAGATATCTAAGTAAAGATAGTGAGTAGGCAATTAATTGGATATATGAGTCTGGAACTCTGGTAAAGTTTCAAGCTGGAGACAGGGAAAGCTCCAAGCTGGGAAGGGAGGGAAAGGAGACTCAAAAACTGAGTCCAAGTACCCCCAATTTTTAACCACCAGGAAGATCAAGAGGGATCGGCAAAACAGACTGAGGACAAATGCTATATGGGGTAAGATGGCAATGAAAATGTGGAGGTGTGCCAGAGTTCAAGGAAGCAAGCGTTTCAGGAAGAAAGATATGATGAACTATGTCTAATGGGATGATCAACAGAGTAAGATGAGACCTGAGAATCAACATTTGATTGGGCAACACGAAGTTCATTGGTGACCCTGAATAAAGCGGTTTAGATCAGTAGCCAGAAAACTTTTTCTGTAAAAGGCCAGAGAGTAAATATTTTAGGCTTTGCAGGCCATCTGATCTTTTTTGCAAATACTCAATTCTGCTGCTGTAGCACTAGTCATAGGTAGTACATATAGAATGAGCATGGTTATCCTCGAATAAAACCTTATTTGCAGAAACACATAGTGGGCTGGATTGGTTCATGGGCCACAGGTCACTGACCTCTGGTGTAGATGATGTTACAATATTTAAAGTGTGATTGAAGTAATTTCAGAAAGGAAGAGAAGATGGGGTGACTTTGGAGGAGTTTTGCTGTAAGGAGAAGCAGAAAGATCTGAGTGTTGCAAGATGAGAGAGAAGAGAAGGTCTCTATTTCCTTGGGAGAAATAAGTATGACATCCCAGACAAAGTGATGCTGTAGATGTCTTGGGCCTCAAAGTTAAGGAAAACATCCTACTTACTATGCATTAGAGTGATCATAAAGTCCAGCGTATAATTTCAGCTACCCCTTAGCTATACTTGGCTTGGTCTCTATGCCCTTTGGTTACCTGAGCTTTTTACTGGAATTGAGCCTCCCCAACTTAGACTGCTGACTGAGTGATGTGCTTTTATTTAGCATGACTAGTCTCAGAAATAACATAAATGGGGGAAAAATAAAACAGGTTTCATCTGGGATTCCATTTCACAGAACTTAATTAGAATGATTGGCATCTCGTGATTTTGATTTCTTCCTAAGCAAAAAAATTCTAAATCGAATTTCATTTTTTGAGATCAAAAGAGGATTAGCTCCCACAATTTCATAAATAATGAACCCAGGTCTCAGCCTTCACTAAGCTACAAGTGATAGTCTTTGGGATCTGATTTTTCCCTACTTTTCTGATCTGCTTCTTTTTCTTATTTTTAGGTACAAGTAGCCCCTGTGCTTCATGCGAATTGGAATTGTTTTTATTCCTGGTGTTAGATTTGAAGTAGTAACAAAAAAAAAAAAAAAAAAAAACCTATAAAAAGGAAACATTTTTCCTGCTATTAGCTACTTTTTAATAAGTATTTTTAAGGCATTGCATTAAATGCTTTACAATTCAACTTTTTTCTTATCCTTATGAAAATTTTTAAACATGTAAAAAGTAGAAAAAGTAGAATTATGAATATATTTTACCTATTACTAAGCTTCAATAATTACCAACTCATATTGGTATAATCCCCTGAATTATTTTGAGAGAAAGTTGTAGAAAATATGACTTTTTATTTTTCTGACTCGGGACTACACATTACATTCCGTTTGTCCTATTTCCTTATCTCCTTTAATCTAGAATGATTCCTTAGTTTTTATGGTTTTCATGACATTGACATATTTTGAGAGGATATCTCTTAATTTTAATTTGCCTAATTGTTTCTTCACGGTTAACTTCAACTAATTCCTTTTTGACGGAAATACTACAGAAGTGATGTTGTGTACTTCCCAGTGTTTCCCATCGGGAGGCCCATGGTGTCACGTTGTCCCACAATTTGGTGATGCTAATTTTGATCACTTGATTAAGGTGATATTTACCAAATTTTTCCACTATAAAGGTATCTTTTCCCCTCTTTTTAATAATTAAATAATCTGGGAAGAGATAAATATCCTATTCCCCAACAAACTTTCAACTAATAGTTTAAGCATCCACAGATGATTCTTCCCTGAATAGACTATTATTATGATGATTACAAAATAGTGATTTCCTGACTTTATCATTCCTTCTATAATTATTAGTCATACTCTAAAGAAGAGCTTTTCTTTTATCCCATTTTTAATTATATAATTTATGTATTTTTGATAATCAAAGTGAACTCAGATTTTTTTAATTGAATGTGTTATACTTTATTACTGTCATTATTCATTTTAATATTCAAATTATCCAGGTTTTGTTTGTGTCTTTTCACATGCTACCATTCATTCTAGGTTTTGTTTGTTTATTTGTTTTCTGTTTAGTGTTATGTTTATATTTAATCCTTCTTACTTTCTTTGAGCCCCATGAAATGTTTCAGACTCACCTTATACTTTCCCTGCTTCAGCCTTGGAATCAGCCATTTCTCTAAAACATTCTAGGTTCTTTCGTGGAAAAGGGCATCCGGAAGACAAAATCTGAGTACTGAATGTGTATTTTGCTATTAGGGTATCATTACATCTAAGCTCTTTTAATGGACAGAGAAGAAATAAAACTTTTTAGAAAATCATAAGTTTATATCTCATGCCTCTAATTACTAGTCACCATCGTAAGATACTTCCTCTCCTTCCTCCAAACCACGTTTTAATCTCACCTTTCATTCACAGTGACAATCCTGGTTCCCAATGACATCCATGTTTCTACTCATTTGCTCAACCCTATAGCACACACCAAATGGTTTCAGAATTGTCATGCCTGTATCACAACCAGCAATAAACCTGTTAAGCGAAGTTCAAGGCTTCTTTACAGTTTTACCTGTACAATATACTCAGGGGGTACATAAGTACTACATCCCTCCCATATTATTTTGAAGCAATCCAATGCATCAGATTTTTTTAGCTCTTAATATTGCAATATGGCATGACCATAATGCCATTATTACACATAAAAATTGAATATTAGTGGATCAACAAGTATCCAGTGTTTTTTCAGGACTCAAATTGGCTCAAAAGTATCACAAATGGGTTTGGTTGTTGTTGTAATTGTTGCTTTGTTTTGTTTTATAATTTGTTTGAACCAAGATCAAAATAAAGTCTATACATTGTAACTGGCTGATCCTTCTCAAAGTCTCTTCTGATTGTATGTTTTCCTGCCATATTTTATTTGTTTCTTGCAATTTTATATAGATGAAATCAGATCGTTTGTCTTGTAGAGCTTCCCACGCTTCGGATTTTGCTGATTGCATTTTTATAGTATAAATTACCATGTTTCTCTGTCCTCTTTGTTGCTGTAAACTGGTAGTTGAATCCAGAGGTTTGGTTAGATTCTGATTCATTTGAGGGAGTTTTGTTTTGGGAGTAAATAGAGGTTTGCAAGACTACTTTGTAGTCATACTTTATTCTTTTATCAGAAGGCATGAAACATCTGACTGTCTCTTTGTGATTGTAGCAGCTACTGATACTCAATGCCTACATCCATTAGTTCATTAGGTTTGCAAAATAATCTTTTTTTTAATTAGGCGATTATAGACACACATGTATACATGCATTCACATAGACACATTTCTGTAAACAGATATATCTCAAGCCAACTCTAATCTTTCCCTTAACCCCTCTTTGTTACATTATTACTTGTTCTTTTACCTCACTTGTTTTCAAAGTTCTCTTTTTATGTGTGTGAAAATAAGATTTGTATAATACAAAGTAGTGACCCAAATATACAGTAACAACTTTCCCAGGGGAACATAATTATTTTAGAGGAGAAATGAGGAGAGTAAAATAGCATGTATAAAACAATAAGGAGGTCACAGAAAAGATGTATCTGAGCTCAGTATAAATTTAAACCTAAATTCTGCCCAGAGAACACTCATATCACTAAGATGACATTCTAGAACTATGAAACTTTTAAAGCTTGAAAAACTAAAACATGTCCCTAGTTTTAAAGTTTTCTGGATGAGAAGGATAAAAATATGTCAAGATTCACTCATGTGTGTTTAAAAACATGGGATTTGAGTAGGAAAATAATTTGAGGTTTTTGTTTTGTCTCCTTTCATGAAGCATGTATTTCATCTTAAGCCGGTTCACCAACGCCATTACATCTCAGGGTCAGGCTGGGCAATTTCATGCCATTTGACCTAAAAACTTGGAGACTTCTGAGTAATAGTGACTCCTAGTATGGGTGTTCTAATGTCTGTCACAACATGAAAGGTATTCATTTAACAGAGACAAAACAAAATCAGATAAACAAAAGACATGTGTATCTAATTGACTGCAAGGGTTGGAATGAGTGGTTTATTCTTATTCAATTAAAGATAAAAATTATTTACACCAAATAAAATTAGAAACCTGCTATGTTTCTTCTCAGTCCATGGAGTGAGGTTGGGAAGAGGGTCCTTTTTAAAAAGACATGGCTTCATTGAGATATAATCCACATAGCATACAATTCACTCACAGTATATGACTCAATGTTTTCTAGTATATTCATAGAGTTATGCCACCATCACTTCAATCTAATTTTATAACATTTTATCTCCCCAAAAGAAACCTCATACCCATTGGCTGCCACTTCCCAATCTCTGTGCCCACTATCCCCAGCCCTAAGCAACCAGTTTACCTTTGTTTCCACAGATTTGCCACTTAATGGGCAATTACCTTTTAATTGCCATTCATGGCCTGTCACACTTAAATTCTTTCTTTTTTTAACATTATCATAAAAAGAAAAATTGAAGAAAGGCCAAAAAAATATGAATGAGTATCACAAAAATTGTAACAGGATAACCAAAAGAGATGTTGTTGAATCCAATACCATCTGATGATTTAAATAAATAATCTTCAAGCATCAAGCTATGGGAAGAACACACTTAAGAGAATCAAGCACTAATAATTTTCAATATATACTTGAAGCAGGCTTAAGTTGCAGAAACTTGTGATGCTCTTAAAAACAGTGATATTTGCAACCAGGAATATTTGCAAATTCAATTTCTGACTTCTCTGCTCACCAATTTTGTGGCTCTGGGGCAAATAATAGAAGATTTATACACTTCAGATTCCTCTTCTGTAATATGGGAATAATGATGGTATTAACTTCATGAAGTTAGCATGGAGATTAATTCATGCAGAGCTTTTGGAACCAAATGTGGCACATAAGTGCCCAATAAATGTTATTGTTTTATCATCTTTATTAGTTAGAACTCAACATTTTAGGTCAAATTCCAAAATGGAATTTTTAGATATGCCAACTTGCCCCATGCCACATTTGATGGGTATTTTCAAAGTCTCTATTTAAAGATGTTTTCTGCTATGAAAGCAATGGATCTAGATCTAAGATACCGTCATGTAGACAGACAAAGAATATCATTGATCAAGTATAATTAAGAATAGAGCTGTAAATCAGTCATCGGTTGCTTCAGAACCATGTGTTCTATAAATAGTACAATTGCTAATTTATTATTCTCACCTAGCACTCATGTAACAGATTTTCCTTTTCTATATTAAAAGAAAAAAATTACAGCAGCAAAAAAGCTTATATAATGGTATTACACATGTCTAATAAAAAATAAAGAATACTGTTAAAGCATTATAAACCACATATAATCTCTTATAGTTTAAATGTTTAGCTAAGATCCTAAACATATGACTTTTAAGTCTGTGAATGTGAACTGAAATTGTGACTTGTTCTTTTTGTCCACAAATGTAAGGAAATGTAACCACCAATAGTTTCATTACCTTATCTTTAATTCCAATCTGAAATGGCTTTTGCTAATAAGACTGACACATTAGATATGTTTATTCTTAAAGTATTGTTGTGTATTTTCTGTTCTTTTGAAAAGTGTGGTGCTTAGTAGTATTATGTCCCAATCAGATGATTCATGATACACAACATTTTCATACTTGGGAAATGTTAACACATTATAGTCCTTGCTTTGAAACATAAAAGAATTAATCACAGATAACACATTTTCATATTCCTTTGACCCTTGAGACCATTTAAATGATGTGGCTTGCATGCAGCCCCATTTTGGGCCCTCGTAGCCCTCTACATTGTCCCTCTATGTCTGCATTTTCACCCCAGGCTTTACTCCTCTTGGCATTGTTTTGTATTTGCATGAAAATTTGTAATTTTTTTTTTTTTGCATGACAAGTCATTGGTGATGTTGAAGTTAAATGTCCAACATACCTTGCAATATCACATGCCATTAATTCTTACATGATTTTTTTCTTTTATTTTCAGTTACTGAAGTTTAAATATGCTTGAAATGTAAAAGTGGCATGAAACTGGAGTGATGCAAGAATATTTAGTATTCTTTTAAGGACTGTCATTTTTAACTGGGAAAATTTGGGGGCAGTTCTCAACCTTGTTTTTGGACACCAACCCTAAATTACAAATGATGATAAAACCATATTGAGCATAGGTGCTGTCAGCAGAGTAATAAATTCTGAAGTGATACCTTTTTTTTCCCTCTGAGAATGTAATTTTAGTACTTGAATGTAAAGTATATGTCCTCTAATTTCAGAAATTATTAATTATTTGATTCACTATTTTTCATAAAACATTCTTAATGGGCATACAGTTGAGCTCTATTACTTTGCTGAAAGTTTCTACTACCTAAAAAAGTAATGAGTTACTTACTGAGTGACAGCACCAACATTTTAGTACTTTAATGTTTCCTAAATGAACATGGTTACGAAAATGGATATTTGATATGGGAATGTATGAGTATACACAGAAGATAAGTTATTTATACCATTTTGTCTAGCTTCAAATTCATAAGGGTACAGGACTAATTCCCACCAATGGGACAAAAGTGCACATCCAAGCAAGTTTCCTTTCCTTCTAAGTAGTCACCTTGCTGCTCTACATTTATTCCTAACAGCTGCCATTGCCAAAAATGTTTTTGAATACCTGTTTTCAAATTACCTTCAGAGTCTTTGGCACCTTCATTTCAATAGCTGTGTGTTAACAAATCTTGATCCTTGGAGAGTGATTTTAATTTTTTCAGCAGCTAAAAGACCCTCAGAGCCAAATCAGCCAAACAAGGATAGTAGTCAATCTGGTAAAACATATTTTTTAATGATATATGAATATGAAATTAGTAAAACCTGCATGACCAATAGCTTATAAAATGACTGTCAATGCATTTCCCAAAGAGAAACCCCACAAAGCATTTGCATAAGAACAGCAGCAGTGGAATTAATGGAATTTTCTTAAGGAATCTTCTAGGCAAGCACATGATATCCACTTGAATGAATAAATTCTAATACCTGTATCATATGATGTATCTATGTGTTATTTTTAATTCAGCCTCATTTAAGCTAATGGAATAGTTAAAAATTTTAAAGACAGTCATTCTTACTTTTTTTTACCTGATCAGAATCTAGTTGAGTCACTGCCATTTTTCCTATGATAAGTTAATATCAAGTTAATACCCCTTTAGCAGCAATTTTAACAGATTTTGGTTGATTGCCTCCTGGCTGTCACCAACTAGCTCTGTGATATCAGTACAGGACGCAACTCTGTGCCTCTGCCTCCCTGTCTACAAAATGAGGACATGGGTCTAAATTATTGTTAAAAATCTCTTTTGAATAAAAATGTTATATTCTAATGATTATATATTCATGTATAAGGCTATAATTATCATATATCCTTAATCTACATACTTCTTTCTGCAGTTTTAATTAAAACTAAGAGAAGTAACTCAAATTCATATTATTTGAAAAGACATCAAGACACTGAGAAGAAAACCAGTTTTTCCAATAAGGTATTTTCTACGTGATGGTGATAAGAAGACATTTGTATAGCACTTTATATTTATATTGTCCTTTGTGGGTCTCACAACCTAAGAGCTGCTATCATTGTCCTCATTTTGCAGATGAAGATATTGAGGTTCAGAGAGATTCAATTACCTCTCTAAGGTGATGAACTAGCAAGATGTAGAGCCAGCACAAAAAAATTCTGGGTCTTCTCCTTCTAATTTAAGACTTTCCCTCCATCACCATTTATCTGTAACCAGTCTTTTACATAGGAGACAATTTTTCCAAGGTGCCACTATTCAGAATTTATACTCCTTGAAAATAAAATTGACCTTTAGAACTCTCTGGCACCACTTTAGAATTATTCACTTGCGTCACTACAGCTCTCTGTGCTTTTACAAACTAGTTGTTTTGTCAGCATGAGTGTGACAACAATTAGACGTCCCCTGTTTTTGCCCCATGCCTTTTCTCCTTCACAGTCATTCAATGACAAGCGTAAAAAGAGCTTCATCTTTTCACGAAAATTCCCATTCTACAAGAACAAGGAGCAGAGTGAGCAGGAAACCAGTGATCCTGAACGTAAGTAGATTCTCAAAGATAATGTCACATGCAACATAAGAGAAATAAATTCACAGGCAACACGCAGGATGTAGGCTCTCCCACGCCACACACCTAGGCAAACAACACAGCAGGCAGGCAGGGCAGGTCTACTACTGTGACCAGTGTTTGACTACAGTCTGGATCCCTCCTTTCACATGACTCTTCTTTGCAGAAGGCACTGGACAGAAACTTGCCGAAACTGGGACTTGCACCCAACCGGCATTTCTCTTTGACCAGGAATGGGTCTGGTTTGCCTTTTCTATCATGCAACTCTCTAAGTCTTGAGACAAATTCTTTTCTGAGAAGAAATATTGGATTCCATTGACACATATGTTTTTTGGAATGTTAGGAACAATTAAATTATCTTTATCAATTACTAACACGTTTGCTCACTCTTTCCCTCCTGCAAAACACTAAACACTTGCTGGGCACTGAGCTTGTAATGGTGGATATCATTTAGAATTTGCTATGAAATTTGGAGAGGTTTATTCCTTAAGTGGGGCATTTTTGTGGCAACATGATCAACCATGGGCCAAAAATGGGCATTTGCTGAATTTTTTTCTCTCTTACAATCTTTTGTTTAAACCTTGAGTTGCTCTGCAAATCAGAAATTTCCTTCTTGAATCTCAGCTCAAGGAGTTTGGGGTGAAAGTTGGTTTAAAAGAAGAGAGAATGGGATCCAGATTGTTAAGGCAGCACGGTCTGTCATGGTAGTATTCATTTCAACTCCACTGACTTCTTCCTTCCTCTTCCGTGGCTGTTCTTCCTCTCTCATTGCTCTCTCTGGGGACTTCCATGCAGGACATCCCCGGATTAGGTGACGACGGTTATGGAACAAAGACTCTGAGTAAGTTTCCAGGAATGGTCACTGTAACTTTTCTTTTCTTTTCCTTTCCTTTTGAGTTTGGCTTTTGTTCCTTTTCCTGAGGGCCTTTCACTCCTAGCATGCACAAGATACGAGTTTTATTTGTTACCTAGCTGTGAATGCTCCTACAAAGTAACTTTCGATCGTTTTGTTCTGCATGTCAGCATTTAAAAGCAAAATGTATCAGGCACTCTAACTTCTGTTGCAGTTAACACCATCCCTTTCTGACCAAGTGATATTATCAACATGGTCCTGATGCCCACCATAGCATCACTTGCTCTGCGCTTAATACCTCCCAGAGAGCAAGAAACCATGTTGAAAGAAAGGGTGAGCTAAGTGTTCTAGAACAGCAAAATAGAAATGTACTTTATGTTCTTCCTTCTGTCTTTTCACATGGAAATATTTAATGACCTTGTCAAATCTCATAATTGGGTTGTACTTTGCTGTTAGTAAAGGAGCTGTTTTGTAGTCGAAAGGAACATGTATTCTCTAAAAGCAAATTTTAAGCTACTTGATCTTCCATGAGTATTTATTTGTTATTAACTTTGATTTTTTTCTGACTTGCGGTGATCCTGCTTGAAATGTTTATATGATAAAGTTTGGATATGTAATAATATGCCTTTCTATCAGTGATTTATCAGCTATATTACAAAATCAGGTCTTCACTTTATAGCATAGAGTGAAAAACAAAATATATTAAACCTTTACATTTTCTAGTTGTTCATGTATTTAGTCTGTGTCTGATTTCACTAAGCAATTAAAAAAATAATTATCCTGTCTCTTAATATACTACACTATGACTTTTCCTCTTTAATAACTAACCCCATTGCGTAGGCACCAATGAAATGAGAACAGAGTTTTGTGTCTTTTGCAACTGTATCACATGTTTAAGTTTTTTGTTTTGTTTTGTTGTTTTAAATTAACAGCTATGGGCAATATTTTTAGAAGCTGTTTATTTGTATAAAACAAAACTACATTGAACTGGACTTTGTTTTCAAGGGCTCTTTCTATAACCCTGAGTATTGATACCCCCTCATAATTCAAATTGTTCATTTGGAGAGTTTTTAAAAGATATTTATATTTTTAAAAATCTGATCAAGAGTACTGATCTTAAAGATGAAAACTTTATTTTTGAGTCACTATATGGAATATGACAGAAAATTTTTCTTGAATTTAGTGGTTGAAGTTTAAATATTGATTTCAGCATTATCTGGACAGCATCAAGCACCACCAGAGAGAATTTGTAAATTTTCAATTTGAGAGGGAAAAGAAATATCTTAATATATTGTTAATAATAAACATCACTAAAAAGTAGTGGCTTTTGGAGTGTCAAAAATAGGATACCCTTTCAATCCAGAATATGCAAATGTCTGTTTGCTCTTTAAAAATTGAATAAATTTTAAAAGTAAAGCTTGGCAACAACAACCAAAAACCCAGTCATCCCCAATTCAAGGCACTTAAGATAATAATCTACATGAAATACACTATTATTGGTTATGTACCTTGACTTTCATTTTTGTAACCGAAAACAGATTTGCACAGGTTCATCCACACTTCTTTCCCTATTGCCTCTTTGCACTTGCAAAACATGTGCCCAAATTAGTAATGCAATTCTGATCATAGACCAACACAAAGAAATGATTTGTGCAAATTTAACCCATGCTTTGGTTTTCATTAGTTTCATACTCTAAAACTACTCTATCCAATTGGCAAGAATATATGATGTCAAAGCACTTTTTTATTGTTAGAGAATAATTTTATATATTATTTTTGTCTTTCTAAAAATGCATAACTATTGTCACTTTTTAAAAAACTGAAGTTATTTATAGTGAGCTTCAGAAATCGAATAGTCACATGTTCTTCATTTAATTAAAGTAACATACAAATAAGTTGATAGACTGATGAGTGTGTCATCTATAACTTAACAAGCAGTATGGATGAAAGAAAATGATTCTGGAAATAAGAGCTCAAATTCTGGCACATAAGCAACACATCCCTGTTAAGTTAGGTGAACTATGTATGAAAAAATAATTTGGAGTATTGCTGTGCAAGCAAGTCATTCAGCATGAATTTAAAAAAAAAATACTTCATGCCAGAACTTGTACTGTGTATCAGGCCATTTATCTCCTGCCTGTTCCATGCCTCCAGAATTCAATAGCTATCCAAGCAAGAATCCTAAAATAAAAACAAGGAACTATTGAGCTGATTCATAAAATATTATTCAGTGACTCACATCTTCCTCAAAGATTTCAACTCACTCACTGAAGCAGAAAAGATCTTCAAGAATTCCTCTTCATCCTGAGAATGTGTTTAGGAACTATTTAAATAGAAATAAAATTCAAGGGATTCCAGGGATCAATTAGCAATTTGAATTGCAGCATTCCAGCAAAATGCTTAAAGGCTAAAATTGAGAAATAAAAAACTCTGCAAGAAAACAGTGCCCACACACCAGAAGTGCCTGAATTTATAGTCAAGAAAACATTCTGTCAAGACATACTATTCACTGTCACATAAATCTTGAAAGTCAGAGGTATATTAATGGGTCATAGTATTTTTCTAATCGCCTAAGTTGACATTATGCATTTTTTGTAATTAAAGATACTTTCTTCATTTGCTAAAAAGAAGAAACAGCAATCAAGCAGCGGGTTCCTGTAAAATGGAGATAAAGTTTTCATCTTCTTTATCTTATCTGAGTTTTCTTAATGCAGCCTCCTCTGCGGCTTTTACTTGCCTTTCGCTCACATTTCTAGTAGCCTTGCATGAGTGTATTCCTTTCAGTTCTGGCTGCTCTTCAATGCTTGGTATCTCTTTAATTTGCTGTGCTGTTCTTGCAGAACATGTTTCTTCTAATGCCAGCGATAGCGAAAGTAGCTACCGTAAGTTACTGCTTTGGTTTGCGGTCCTTTTCTTTGCAATTGCCCCATTGCCTGTGGTGGTCATTTCAGATTTCTGTTGTTGTTTTTCAATTGCTACCTTTTATCATCTGTATTCAAAGCAAATGGCTTGAAATGAAATCACTGGATGTGGAAAGATAAAAAAGACACTAGAGCCATCAGTGGACCCTTATGTGATTTGTGCAAGCAGTAGTGGTCTTGCTAATAAACAATTACAACCCCAGTTGGTTGTGACTCAGTGATTCAATTGTCACAGAGAAGGTGTGTAAAAAGTTCAACGTGGTGGATTTTTACATTGTAACCCCCAAAATAATTGAAACTCTCAGCAGGAGGGTGGAAAAATCATCATGGTATTGTTTTCCTTCTTATTTTGCCATTTCCTTTCTGTTCTTGGCTCCCCTTCATAGGAAAAACATTTATAAATTAAGTGTTCCTTTAAAATCAGGTGTGAATCTTTTACATCACTTTCTCTTTGATTAATCATTTAAGGTAGAATACTATAACATTTCTGACTTTACTTTTTTGATAATTGGGGAACTGATGGAAGAGTTTCATCCTCTAATGTTGAAGGAACTTAATTTTTTTAATGTGACCAAGTCTTCTTAGATCAGAAAACTTAGCTGAAAAGGTAGGTAACTATTTAAAAGTTATTTCTGGTCTTTGTTTGGTCACCTCAAGCCATTTGCTTAGTGTATGAAAATATCCACCAAACACCAATCATATCCTTTTGATCAGTCCTCATGGTTTCTTACCACCTACTTACTTACTGGTTTTTGGTGACTAACATAGGTACATATTTTTACTGGGATTCTTACAATTTCTGTAAGATTAATTTATATTCCTTAGTGAAATGGGTTACCCAAAAAGCAGGCCTAATACATGTGACCCACAGATACTAAGGCAGAAATTGGTATTGTCTTTTGTTTGAATGAGTATTGTATTAATTGAAAACTAGAATTGTTTGAGGTTTTCCCCCCGATTATAGCATGGTACTTTACAAAACTATGCCTTTTTGAGGTGGAAGGCCAAATAGTGGTACAACACTTAATTTGGATTTTGAGAGAGGCTTTGGAAAATCAGAGGGGCGGCAAGTAGGAGAGGAAGCACAAAAAAGGAAAGATGGCAGATGGAGGTAGGCTTGGAGGAGGAAGATGATGTAGACAAAGGAATAAAATGAAAAAAAAATTGTGATGAGATATGCTTGATTAATCAAACATTATTAGACTGATATAAGAACCACCTAATTTTCTTACTGATGAAAGTCTTATTGATAGAAGAAATTCCATCAATTCTTGCTGATGGAAGAATTCAAAAGGTTCTTGTTGTCAACACGGTAACATGACAACATTTTTACATTCTTTATACTTTTATAATTTTATTATTATCCTAATTTCAGAAAAAAATTGCCTCCCCCCTTTTTCATTTTATTTTAAACCAAGAAACTAGGCCAAGAAGAATTGACCAAAGCTTCTGTTAATAACACCTAAGCTGCCCTCAATTTAGTATGTAGAAAAATATAACTTATTTTCTGGGGTTCCAGGAAGACCAATGACACTAGTTTCCTTGATATTAAGTTTTCAATTTTCAAGTGTTGTGCTTCCACCCAGTTGACACAGGTACAGCAAGAGAAAGCATCATGCTTTATCTTTCAATTCTTTTAATGGAAAATATATACTATACAAGAACTACCTTTTCTTATAAATATCACATTTTTATAGAATATTTTAAAGGCTTCTCTTCTCTGTTTCAGAGCTGGGAATATTTTTCCCGGAATTATTAAGTTATAAAAACTGGCCCAAGACTTTCAACTCTTTGACAGATTTTTGGAGTGATGTTCCAAGATGACATCACTACTTATTTTTACTCTCAAATACTAGTTGCACATAAATGTTTATCGAATGAATAAAGGAAACACTTGTAGACATCTCAAATTATCTATGAGAAAAGAGAAGAGTTGGAACTGGATTCTATGACATTAGTAAGGCAAATATGGAATCTAATCATCTCTATTGTCTTGAGTTTCATCCAAGGTTATAGAAGGTCAGCCACTCAGTTTGGTTTCTTTACAAATGAACAAAAGTAAGAAGAGTCTTTATCACAGCTCAGAGGAGAAAAATGACATTTATTCCTCCAGAATGGAAATATGAAGAATTCCAGAGGAATGTTTATTTATTCATTTGGTACCTACTATACATGAGGTCCCCTGGATACCATTAGACCCATTGTGAATATCAACTAACTCTAGATCTAAGCACACATAATAGTGGGAGAGATATATAAATAAATTTAAAAGTGCACAAAATGTGACAGGTACTAAGATAGATGTCTGGTTCAAGAATAGTGGGAGCGTAAGAGGTAGTTTCAGAGAGGAAGCAGCTTTGAGCTGAGCTTTGGAAAGTTGAGGAACTTACTAGCTAGACAAGATAAGGAAGGAGCTTCTCAGAAAGAGCATTGCCACGACAAAAGACACAGAGGTTTGGAACAAATATATTTTCCAGAAGGTACCAACTCTGAAGTCAAAATAGGCTACATTTTTCTAGTGAATTCCTGGCTTTTGCTGTAATTATGACTAAAAATAGTATAAACAAATACAAAAAAAAAAACCCCTCTTTTCACCAATATCCAGGTGTTGTATTTCACTGTTATACTTTACTATTCCATATCCACTCTGGGGACAAAATGGCTAAATAATAATAATAATAATTCAGAGTTTGAAACAAAGACCTAGGCCATTGTGTTTCACAATCCGGAGTCCCCATTCACACTGTATCCTGGAGTTACACCTTATTGTGGCAACCTTACTTGAAAGTCTTATATGTTTCCTGAGGTATGCCACACACACAGAGATACACACAAACATCAATTTCCAGTAAATAGTTCAGATCTTTCTGCATCATCTCAAGCATTATAAAATAGGTTTTCCAACTGCATTTAACACCAGCTAAAATTGCAGTTGATAAAATGTACATTGTCTAATTGTGCAAAACACCACCTCAAAACTATGTTAATTGTGGACTAATTCTAGGTTTCTGACAATAAAGTAGTAAAATTCAGCCTTGTATTTTTGGCTGTTCTGTATCACACCTTACAATTGCCCTTGTATTAGGAGGTGGTAGATACTAGGCAAGTATAATGAGGACTATGTAAGCTTCTAAAACTGAAGACATGCCTTCCTCAAAGCTCAGTAAAGCTCTTTACATCATCATGAATGTGTGCAAGCTGATAATTATCCTTCCAACCCATTAGTGCTCATCAGTTAAGTAGGATTTTCAAAACAAGGATCTTGAAGAACTGATCTGAGTGAAACTAAGGTGTTGAGATTAGGAGACCCAAAACTTCTCCACTGAAGTCAGTGAAAATGGTACATATTCTTCACCTTACTCTATTGTTCTCAACTATTGCCCTTAGATGTCTTTACTCCTTTAGTCTTTTTAAAGCAGTTTTTCATTACATCTATTATCTCATTTAATTTCTGCAACAAAACTATTAGACATGTTTTACATTAATACCCCCTTTCCATATGAGGAAGCTGAAGCTCCAAGAGGCTGCCTACCTTATTAAAGTAGTAGCACTGCAAATCCAACCAAGACCTCTTAATTCTGAATCCCATTCATTTTCCACTCTTCCCTGTAGTTTGTAATCCAAGCCTCTTGACATTTTACGTAGTAACTTTTAACCATTTCATACTACCTATAAAGTTAATGCAAACAGCAATATTTATATAACATTATGCACCAAGTCTGATTTTAAGGACTGTATGTATATTAAGTTCATCTTCTGAACATCCTATGGAGACAATTTGCCATTAATTTACTGTATGACCTTAAAGAAATTACTCAAAGTCTTTGAGACTCAGTTCTCTCCTATGTAAAATGAGTAGCTTGAATTAGAACAGAAATGGCAAATAAATTTTAATCAAGGTTGAAACTCTAACCAATTGGCAATAGCTGCCTGAAGGGTTGTAATGAAAAGTATTCTAAGGCCATGTTGAGGCTCAGCAGTAGTCCCGGCAATGATCAGTTTGTGATGGCTGTCAAGGTCACAGAGAGTAACGGTGTGTGGAACGCACTTGCCATCTATGAAGCACATGAACCCTAAGCCCTTTCTTAGCACTAACATTCTATGGCTCTAAGAACCTAATTTGTTCTTAAAAATCATCATATGCAGGCATTAAAAACTAAATTTCGAGCATTAAATGTACTGCCACTGGTCTCTCTCCATTATCTCTCTTTTCTAGTTTCCAGGAATTCCTAAAGAACAGCAATTTGCTTTTGTCTAGCATGAAGGCATACTAGGGTCTCTCATTGTGACTGGCTTCCAGTTTAAACACATAGTGTTTTGTGGAGACTGTGACAAAACCCTCTGCCAAGTCTCTGGCAGCTGCAGACATCCACACACAGCTCTGTGCTGCTCTCCCACTTTCAGCCATGCAGTTGCCAGAACAAAACCAAGAAATAGTTTGTACCTTTTTTCAGCTGTTATTTCGAAGTGCCAACCCCTCCTGAGTAGAAAATAGAAAAACTCTTAAGGATGACTATTTTATGGGGATGACACAGCAGCAATAAAAAGAAAGAAAGAGAGAGACAGAGAGAGAGAGAGAGAACTTGTGTTTAGAGGCAGAGCACCTGATGGCCTCTTAATAACCCTGACCTGGTTTCAGCCCCTATCTCTCATTTCAATTTTTTGTTCATTTGTAAGCTTTACCTCAACACCCACCCACCCTGCCCACAGAGAATTCTGCTTCTCTCACTGTTTCAAGACAGTGCAATATACTCCACAAGAATTGAAAAAGGTGTGATATTAAATCTTGACTCCACTATTTACTAGCTGAGGAATCAAGGCTCATTAACATCTCTGAGCATCAGCTTCATCTGTAAAATGGGGATCATCACAGTACCTACCTCAAGCAATGTCTGTGAAAAATAAAAGCCAGTGAGTGTGAAAGACCCTCAAGGCCTGCAAATTGCCATAAAGACAGGATTTTTCTCTCCTTCATCACAGTGGCTTTTTCTCTTCTCCTTTGTCTCTTCCCCATTACCCATAGGGCTTTTCATTCTTGGACATGGAAGGAAAAATTAGTTTAAGATGCTGAATTCACAGCAATTATGTCATAGCCACCTCCACGGGTTTCCCCACAGGCTTCCTGGGTATTACACAGTACCTGATTGCCACAAGGTCTTGAGAATTGGGGTGGCCCAGACATAAGGGATGCTGCCATTGCTGTCTACCAACACTACTGCTCTGAACCAGAACCAGTGCCTTTCATTAGAGAAGTAAACCAAGAAGCGATGGATAGACAGAGAACTCTTGAACAAAATTAATCAAAGCTATGCTTTGTCCTAGTTTCCTGAATCACAATCATATATGCTGACATCAAATATCTTATTAAAGATTTACCTTTAGAACGTTCCATCAGAATGATTTGCAAAGCCATTGGGAAGAGATTTTTATGGGAACATGGTGTGCTCTATTTATTTAGAGAAAACCATGCTTTCCAAAATTAAATGACCATATTAACAGAAACACAAAGTAGAACCTACCTTTGGCCTAATTGCTCATCCTGTTTCCCACAACTTAAATCAGAATGCAAATTTGTTGACATCTTTATGTTAAGCACTCAATGGGGCACTGGAGACACAGTGATGAATGAAACTCAGTCTTTACCTTTATGAAGCTCCCAGCCTAATCATGAAGTCCAAGAGTTACCTGACATTTAAAGCTTTTGTTATCCCATGGTCAGGATTCTTCCCTTGCACATTAATTGTTGAAGATGTCCCCGTAAAGTTATAGTCTAAAATTGCAATATTAGTCTACCATGCTTCTATCATTAAAACTATACTTTTTCCCCAAGAATTTATACACTTCTTTAATTGACCCACAGCATTTTCCTGATGAAATAATACTAAAATAAAACCTTGGATGCTTATACCCTCTACATAGCTCAGGCTTTAAATAACTGGGGGTTAGTAATCAATCACCTTCACGTTTTTTGGCCTAGGCTCTGTACATTTCAATAGTTTATTCAAAGGGAATCGTTCTTTTCTTGAGTACAGAAAATAATGAATCTGACTCCTCACTGACCAATATGGGAGAGTCCCCTGAACACTTCTGGGGTGGCCATGCGTAGACACCACTTAGGAGGAGCATCAAGGTCCATTCTCTGTACCCTTAGGAAGTAGCTTGCCGTAGTGGCGCCATTCTGAGCCCAAGCCCTCCTTGAGGCTGAGGTAAGATAAGACTTCAGCCTGGGGCCATTTCTCACACTTGAAAAAGTAAGACACTCCTACCCCCATCCCATTCCATCTACCCAGCCTCCAA
Source organism: Macaca thibetana thibetana (assembly GCF_024542745.1). NCBI lineage: Eukaryota > Metazoa > Chordata > Mammalia > Primates > Cercopithecidae > Macaca > Macaca thibetana. The sequence goes on along the minus strand of NC_065591.1, from coordinate 75,268,624 downwards.
GGAAGTCATCTGACTTCACAGCTATACCCACATATTGCTTAATTTTCCCAAATCAGTCATTATCAAAACAGTCGATGATATTAACTCTTCTTATGAAATTACCTCTCCTTTCCCTGGTGCTGTGGCTATTGAAGGAAGAGAACCTGGCATTGATAAACTATGAATGTGCTTCAGGGGTGGGCGGTGAGGATATACAGCAAAGGTGAATTGCCCTTTGGTTTCAGAGGTTACCTCATATTCCACTCCTGCTCCACTATCTCTTCTAGTAGACAGAAAGTCCTTTTCAACAGCCCTAACCTATTGCCGCTCCAAAGGTTAGTCAATGCAAATAAAAATGCAGACACTTCCGGGTTTGCAGCTGAAATTGAGCTAATCCTCTGACCAATTAATTCATCAATTGTATAAAATAGATGATTGAAAAAATAAATACCAAAAACCAATTTACTTTCTATGGTTATTTGTTGACTTGAGGTCCACCCTGAATCAGAAGTCTTGTAGCAAATGACATTGGAGGGACCGACATTTTACTAGTGTGTCTTCCTTAGTTCTCTATCTGAAGTGTCAAGGCATGGTTTAGCAGCAATTATAACCAATGATGTAGGACACTCCTCAATTTTTTATCTACATTAATTGACCCACAGCATTTTCCTGATGGATTAATATTAGAGTAAAACCCTGAGTGTCCTGATGAAGTTTTTATATCATAAATTAAATAAGCATATACTTGCTTTTGAACAGTGTGCTTCTTGGGGAAATAAAATAGAAGATGAAATAAAAGGTACAGCAATTCTGATTATGTAGCAGCCAACTATTGAACTGGACCCTTTCCTTGAACTAAATGGCTTCCTTTTAAGTAGTAATGCTTGGTGTAGAGGCCATGGCATTCCATTCTCAATGCCAGACAGAAATCAGTCTCACAGGTCATTGCCCTGCAGCAAATAGCTAGCTACCAGTTATTACTTAGAGTTATGACTGTGAAAATCTGATACTAAAATAGTGCTGAAGAGTTTTGCAAGGATGAAGGGAATTTTGAATGGCTCAAGGAGAAAGAGCAAGGAGAATTAACCCTGAGCTGTGTCTGTTTCCTGTGTTTCAGAGCAGGGCTTGTCTCTGTAATGTATGACTGATTGTTAGTTCACTGTGGTTTTCTTTTCTTCTCTTCTCAGGAGGACAAGAAGACCTCATTCTTTCCTATGAGCCCGTTACAAGGCAGGAAAGTAAGTTTCCCAGCACGCTTTCATTTCTGATTTCTGGGACATAAATAGGTGACATCATTGAAGGAGGGAAAGAGTGAAGGACTAAGGAGAATAAACTCTGCTTAATACTCCGTTGTCTTGAGACCGTACCCTTCTCTCTCTCTCTCTCTCTCTCTGTTTCTCTCTCTCTCTGTCTGTCTGTCTGTCTGTCTCTCTCACCCTATCACCAAACAAACAACTTCCCTGCTGAGTATGGGCAGTAATAGCTCCTAAGAGAAGGATGCAGCCCTCCAGATGAGTGGTCCTCAACGGGAAGGAGCACATTCAAATTACCTAAAGAGCACTAGCTATGAGACTGGTGAATAAAGCCTCCAGAGAGACTGATGTCAGCTCAGTATTGAGAAGGCCTTTCTAGCAGATCTGCCTAAGACACAGGCTATCTGTAAGCTGCTGCTTTTTCCTGGAGGCATTCATACAGAGGCTAATTGCTATTGACAAGGATATTGCAGAGAGAATTCAAGCATCAGATGGGGAGTTGTACCCCATGAACTTTCAGGTTCCTTCTAATCCCAGACACAAGGAAATCTAGACACCATATCAAAGTATAGAGAGTATTTTGATCTGGGGAAAAGAAATCATGAAAACATAAGATGTTATTACTACTAACAATTACTTTTTATAGTCATGTCTAAACAATAGCCGAACAGCTGATTTGGATTCTTTCTTCTCCCACTCAGTTGACTAAATTCAGTTGTTTTGACATTATGTAGGCAGAGCCAGAGAGTAAGCAAAACTCCTCCAAATGTTTCTTTTCATCAACAGATACTGCAGTTGCCTTTCCCTGCTAGTAGATTCCAGAAAGTAGGCACCGCCAACCTCCTGAGTGTTAAACATCAATTTCCCTGTGCAAGGCTGTATGAGTAATTTATCCAGTGAAGTAATGCCCTTAGCAGCTCTTACTGTCTGGCAGTTAAGAATCACCCTTGCAGGACAGTTTTGCAGTTGTTTCCAAGTCTTTCTCTTTATCTCCATCTTCCTTTCCCATTCTGCAGTAAACTATACCCGGCCGGTGATTATCCTGGGGCCCATGAAGGATCGGATCAATGACGACTTGATATCTGAATTCCCTGATAAATTTGGCTCCTGTGTGCCTCGTAAGTGTCATTTTTCTTTCCTCTAGGGGGAAAAAAAAAGAGCTTGGATTATTTATGAGATAGTAAAACGTAATTCCTTTCCTCCAGTAGTCTCTCCAGTAATTCAAATACCAACCATTTCCGATTAGCTGAGTGCCTTATTTAATTTCTTTGCCTAACACTTTTCATTTATGCTGCTGTGTGTCATTCTGTATTTAATAAAAATAATAATGTTTTCTCCAAACTGATTGTAGCCCCTTAAAAGGCAGGATGAATCTTTGTGGCCCCCCAACCATTTAAAACAGCATAGGATTTATGATAGGCATCAGTATGTTTTTATAGATTGATTGAAATGCCACTGAAACATTATTTTTTATAGGACGGAAGAGATCGGAAACAAAGCCATATATTAAAATCCTCTCAGGATGACTTAGGGCCGTATGTCAATCCCAAAACCCAACAGGCTTTCCCATGTTGACAGTCCCAGGTTTAGGGAGGATGAAGACAAGAAGATATATAACACTTCAATTTGACCTCTAGGCCATTACAGACTTTAAACTACTTTCTTCTCATTACAGATAATCATCAGGCTTCCTGGGCCCTCTGATTGTAGCCTTATTAGATTCTAACTGCTCTGCCTTCCCTCCTCCCAACCCCCTACCATACTTTCTCCACTCATTCATCCCATCTATACCCTGACTCTGTCACACAGAAATGTATGCAGACCTTCTATGTATGTAGATAGGTCCATCAGGAAATTTTAATTTATTAGATAATGGAGCTCTTACATCTGATACCAACAGATATTTCTCTTCCATTCTACGTATTTTAACACTTATGCTTTCAAGTGTCTCTAACATTCCAGTACTGCAAATTTTGCATGAGATACATAAGAATAGCAGGAATTGTATGTGTCCAGTACATGGCCAAAAGACTAGGATGATTGCTGTATCTCATGAAACAATTCCCAGCAAGGGCTCTGGGAAGAGATCCTGCCATAGAACATATCCTGAGAAAGTCTTCAGATAGGAAGGAGCAAATGAAACTCCAGGTCATTTACAGCAGCTTCCAGCTTGCTCTTCCACTTTTGAGAGAAAGAAAACAGAAAGTACTTAAGCATTCTTTCCACTTTTCCTTTCACCTTGTATATTCCTTCTCTTTTTTTAAATTAATAGAACCATTTTATGATAGTCAATATGTGTTCATCGTACAAAACTTGGAAAATGCTAAAAAGGAAGTTAAACAAGAAAATTAAAAGTACACAAAATCCCACACAATACCCAGAGATAACATCCTTGTTAATATTTGTGTATATTTCCATCTATTCTTTCTTTATATGCATGCATTTTTCCCTGTGATTATTTTTTGCTTGTTTAAAATTTTATGTAACTATTTCAAATGCATACTATATCACAACTAATCATTCTTTATGAACATTTTGGTTTTTTCCTATTTTTCACTATTATGAATTATAATGAAAATACCATTGTAATTGTGTTATAATTATTACTTATAAAATAATATAATGAATATCTTTAAGGATAAATCTGTATCTGAAGTTTTGATCATTTTTATAAACATATTTCTAGGAGAAAAACAAGTGAGTCGAAGATTTAAAATATTTTAACAGCTTTTATTCATTTTGCTGGGTTGCTTTCCCCTTCTTTTCTTACCGAAAAATGTAGGTCAAATGGTTAGACTTGCTGACTTTTAGTCCTATGTTAACTGTAATTATCTTATTTTACATATGTTGAGGTCTGAATTTTATGTTCCTTTATAGAATATTAAGTTTTTGTTCTGGCAGGTGATAATTTACTGACACATCAGCTTCTTCCATTTGTGATATGGTTTTCACTTTGTGAAGATGGGTGTAGAGTAAGTCTAGAGTAACCTTTTAAAATGTGGCCTTTCTGGGATCTCCATGGGTTCTGACTGAACTCCGGTGTCTTCTAGCAGTGAGTGATGTCTAAACTGTCCATTTGGAAATGGCCTCTAGGCAGAGAGGTGGGGTGAATGCTCTCTCATATGTTTCTCTTTTCTCAAAGATTACAGCCCTGTACTTCCTGTTGTATGATACCTGAAAACAGTTATTTCATGTATTTTGTCCAGTTTTTTAGTTGCTCATGGTGGGAGGGTAAGAGTAGTACCTGTTACTATGTCATAGTTCTTCATACTACATATTTCTACATATCAATGTTGAGGATGTGGTGGAGAATATAGGTGTAAAGCAAGTTTATGGTATAAATGCACCTTAATTTTATTATTTTTTGTTTTCTAAAGACACTACGAGGCCAAAGCGAGACTACGAGGTGGATGGCAGAGACTATCACTTTGTCATTTCCAGAGAACAAATGGAGAAAGATATTCAAGAGCACAAGTTTATAGAAGCCGGCCAGTACAATGACAATTTATATGGAACCAGTGTGCAGTCTGTGAGATTTGTAGCAGAAAGAGTATGTTCACCAATCTTCTTACACCTCCCCTGAAGAAGGTTTCTAGGTTGCAAACTGCATTTTTTTGGTCATTACTCTTTCTTGATTGCAATTGTAAATTTTGATTAAATAATTTAAGACATCCAAGCAGAGAATCCCCTTAGAGCAATGTCATTAATCTTTGTTCTAATTTCAACAAAGTGTTCTCACTGACTGGAAAAAGTAGGAAGGGGGTTGGGGGGATATCTATAAACCTAAAGGTAATTAACAGCTTGAAGTTTATGAGGATTCGCTTTGTCTTTGACTCATTATCTGAGGCCCCAATAAACAACCTAGATTTTATTAAGGCAGGTTTACTACTTTTGTTGTAAACCAAGGGGATAGCGTTCCTGAATTCTTTTGTTAGAGGAAGTTACTTTTTTTTTCTCTCTCTCTCTCTGAAAACTTGGCATCCTCATGGTGGAAGAGAAGATAGATGAGAAGGGCTGCCCAGCCCGTTGCTCAGAGAAGTTCTAGCTTAGAGGAGGTGTAGATGCTGTAATTCTCTTCTTGCTGGTAACTTCACAGGCATGGAAAAGAGAAGAATGTTCGGGAGAGGGTAGGATAGGAAGGCACCTGGGTGTGGCTATACAATCTGCCTACAGAGGGATCCTATCTCCTGTGAACACAGAGAACCAATATCATAGGAGAAGATATTTGTTGGATTGATTTGATTTGCCATGACATTTTTCAGTGGACTGCTAAAGAATTAAACAAGTAATTTTGATGTCTATCTAAGAATACACTAAGAAGTTGCATCTATTTTCTTTCCTCCCTCTCAAAAGTTCAGTTCTATCAATTATATAAATACTGGTTCTAGTCAAACTGTCCTGGATAATTGCACCTATTTTCCTCTTTGTTCATGTTGTTAACTTGAAATGTTCTGACTGGTGAATAGTCATCCAGCATTTATACATGTTACATGGCTGCTGCACTTCACAGATAGAAAACTTGAAATCTATTACCTAAGTAATAACAACTTGAACCATCTTAGTGGGTTTCTCATATAAGAAGAGTTCAAGTATTCACTGGACTGTATTCATTTTCATGTGAACATTATAGATGAGATTTTAGCCCTTATTATTGATTTAGGATTGTTCCTATCTGCATAAAGTACCTTTTTTTCTCTTCTTGCATAAAGTTATTCTAGCCTCAGGGTAATGAGGACATTTCTCTCCAGGAGGTAGAATATGATTTGGCAAATGTATCTGCATTTCCAGAAATGCTTTATAAAGCAGCTCCTTGCTCTGGGCACTCATTGCGGTGGAAGCCAAGTTAAATGAGGTGTGCTATAATGTAATAGCATTTTTATTTGTTAACCAACAAGAAATTTACATACCTCATGCAAGCCTTTCTCTCTTGGCATTTAACCAGCATTTAATTTATTTATATATATATATGTTTGTTTTTTGTTTTTGTGTTTTTTTGAGATGGAGTTTCACTCTTATTGCCCAGGCTGGAATGCAATGGTGCAGTCTCGGCTCACTGTAACCTCCGCCTCCTGGGTTCAAGTGATTCTCCTGCCTCAGCCTCCTAAGTAGCTGGGATTACAGGTGCCCACCACCATGCCTGGCTAATTTTTTGTATTTTTAGTGGAGACAGGGTTTCACCATTTTGGTCAGGCTGGTCTCAAACTCCTGATCTCAGGTGATCCACCCTCCTCGGCCTCCCAAAGTGCTAAGACTACAGGCATGAGCCACTGCGCCCAGCCAACCATATATTTAAGTTAACTAACCATTTTTGTGTCTGTCCTCCACTAGATTGAGCACATTGCAGACAGGATACATACAAGTGCTTGGGAAAATTCACACTATTCTCAATCTTCCACATTGAATGTTGGGCAGGGTGAGACAATGAAGTGTCTATTTTTTCCAACCAACAATTCTGTTAGTGCTCAAGACTTGGGTTTGCATGCTCCTAGCACTAGATTATTCAGCAAGTTAGTTAGTGTGAGTCTTCTATAAAATGCAGCTGATAATACCTACCTCAGAGATTTGGGGATTTCTTCTTGACCATTGTCTTCAGAGATGGTTATTAAACTTCGTAAGAATAGACTCAGTCACATAACATATGGCTGCATGTCATCTTTGTGTGTTACATCAGGTATTTACCTGAGAGAACACATGTAAAATGTCTAGTCCAGTGGCAGACACTTTGTAAGGGGCTAGTTAGTATTAGTTATTGTAAATACTCAATGATCAATTTTTATTTACTATATATCAATTTACTATGTATTGATTTTTACTATATATCAATTTACTGTGTATCAATTTTTATTTACTCTTTGCAGTGATCTTTTTCTGACTCTAGAAATCCAGCATCCCCTACCTTCCTCTAAAACCTACATACATTAGTTTCCTTTTGTTGGATTATGGCCATGTTTTCTATATTAACTTCATATTTTTCTTCTCTTTCTACCAGGGCAAACACTGTATACTTGATGTATCAGGAAATGCTATCAAGCGGTTACAAGTTGCCCAGCTCTATCCCATTGCCATCTTCATAAAACCCAGGTCTCTGGAACCTCTTATGTGAGTAGAGGGCATTGGAGGCCTTCATCCAACTAACTCCCTGTTCCATATTATACTGCAAATTACTAACAGGACTTTGCTGGGAATTCTTACAAATGGGAAATGCCATTGTTGATTTTTCAGCATTCTCTTTTTTTAAAGATACATCAAAGTTTTTTAAACCACTAGAAACATAATGTCAGTGATTTCTTTTTTTCACACCCCTCATTTTAACAATAATGGTAATTCCTTAAAACATTTTCAGTAATGTTTCCTGATTTTTATTGTTTTACTTCACAGGTTGTTTTGTTTGTTAGTTTTTGCGGTTTTGTTGTTGTTGTTGTTTTGAGGATAGCTTGGCTTGGTTTGGTTTTTTGGTTTGCTTTTGTTTTCCAAATGATAGAAAGCAATCATTTTTTAATTGTCTCATACTTCTGAGGCAGGTCCATAAGTAAATCTTTTTAAATATGTAGATTTTTTATAGAGAGAGCAGACAACATTTGAGACTTTTTTCATTGGCATTTTCCTTGATTCCATAATAGAATTCTAATGTTCCTTAATTAAAACTTTACACACGTAGAACATTGTTCTTAATAGAGTTTTCTTAGTGGCATGGCAGTAAAACATATGTAACTTAAGCCAGTAGCTTCATACCTGTGCACTCAGGGTTTTTTCTTGTTTTTCTTGTTTTTTGTGTTTTTTTCTCCAAAGGACTTGTGAAATAACTTCTTTCAAAAATCATTAAACAAAGTAGGCAGACATTCACAATCTGACTGTAAAGTTAGTATAGGCAACTCCCATTCACAAAGGTGAAGCTAAGAAGGGGCTACCAGCAGGGACCTGAAAATTGATCAGGCAAGATTTGGTTCTTTGCTTTGCCACTGATCAGTTAAGTAACCTTGGGCAAATTGTTTGACCTTTCTAAGATTTAGCTCCTCACCTCTAAACGAGGCACACTAATAAATACCTCATAGAGCTAGTATAAAGGTTAAATGACAAGGTTAGGAGTTTAGTAAAGCTGTTCATATAGTCTTTGGCATACGGTAAGTACTCAATACATAATACCCATTATTATTATAAAAGATATAAAATTACTTCATTTTAAAGGAATAAAACTATTTTATCATTATAGAACATATAAACAGCACCTCTTCCATGACAGTGCAAGAGATAATGCCAATGTGTCTGTCATAAGGGCCTTGATCAAATATTGCCTTCGTCTAGGCCTCAAGACCATAGTGTTTGACAGAGTTCAGGAGTGAACCACAGAGTACTGGAAAACAATGTTTATGGAAAGACTGAAGAAATGGAAATTGTTTAATCCCAGCGGTGAAAGCAATTGCTTGCAGAGGATATTAGCTAACTGTTCTGTGTCTCCTCTGAAGACAAAGAAGCCAAGCAAACTGCAGCAGCTGGAATGGCAGCCTGAGAGAATTAAGTTAAATACATAGTTGAGCTCTGGGGAAATTGCCAGAGATGTGTCTTGAAAGCAGAATATAGTCCCATAAACAAAAAATGGACAAGGATTCTTACCAGGATAAAAAAAATAAGATTGGGAGGTCACTGACAGTACCTTCAGCCCCATGAATTTAGGTATTAAATTATAATATAAAGAGTTTTTCCTATGGCTGGCGCGTGGAAAAATATGTACTAATGATAAAATAATGATTCTTAATATTATCATCCCCAACACGTATTAAATTTTTCCTTATATAGGATACTGTGTCGGGCATAGAACAAAGTGAATTAAGCAAGTACAAATTTCCTAATGTAAAATTGATTTATAATCTGTAAAGAGCCTCATAAATATAAGTAATGCTAACATTAATAAGAGAAGAAAAATAGTCCTTACCTCCTGGGAACAGCCATCTTAAAGGCCTGTTTCAGAAATAGAAAAATAAATCTTCATATTGTAAACACTTAGTGGGATAAATGGCTTCCCAGGGGAGTGAGGCCTGAGGGAACGACAGCAGTGGCACATTTGGTCCAGTGCGATATTCGGAGACAGTCCCATCTGGCACTCCACAGGAGAAGGTCTACTGCCTTCCACAACTATGAGATGACTTATTTTAGTTATGCCTTAGGGCACTGTCACAGCCACTTATCACCAAGGAAAGTTAAACATACTAAAGGCTGGATTTCACAATGAGGACAGTGAATCTGACATAATTTGCTGCAGCCATATTCATGGGTCTTAAGCGCAGTGATGGTGACATTCAGACCAATGCAATCTAACTATTAAATGTTGGATGTTTACTTTACAGTTCACTCTTTTCCAAGGCTTTTACTCCAGGAGCAAAGCTGCCATGAATTGCCCATTCCCCAGGGAGGAGTGAATGCTAGGTCAGCCGGAACAAAAGCATGGCAGCTGTCACATTTACGCATTGATACATCATCACACACATTATTTCTCAAGTGCATCATCCACATCAAATCACAGAGCTTATTAGCACATACATAGCTGACTTTTCAGAGGAGCATAAAATCAAGGATGTGTATGAAAGGGATGTTCTTTTTATATTGTGCCACCATCTGACTTCTGTTCCCTTCCCACGTGGCAATGTCTCTTCACCCTGTCACTTCCGGTCTGCTTTTACCTTCCTGCTCCCATGATGCTCTGTGTTTACTTCTGTCTTCAACTATCTTATAATTATGTTTATTTATCTAGCTCCCCATTTGTTCATTCATTCATTCATTTACTCACTTATTCAACAAATAAGTGTTGAGTCAGACTCCATGCCACATGCTGACAAACAAGCCATGGTCTTCACCCTCAAAGAATTACTGATCAGTCAAGGAGACAAAATAAATTCACAGGTTAGAGGATAAAAACCTAAACTAAGTTATTGCTATGATCAGTAAAAAGGTAATTCAGAGAAGATGGAATTTTTGGCAGTCAAGTTGAAGAAGATCCAGAACTACATGATTTCTTTTTTTGAGACAGGGTCTCGCCATATTGCCCAGGCTGGAGTATAGTGGTGCCATCATGGCTCACTGCAGTCATGACATCGTGGGTTCAAGTCATGTTCCCTCCTCAGTCTCCCAAGTAGCTGGGACTAAAGGCATGTGCCACCATGCCCAGCTAATGTTTGTATTTTTTGCAGAGACAGGGTTTCAGCATGTTGTCCAAGCTGTTCTTGAACTCCTGAGCTCAAGTGATCCACCTGCCTCAGCCTCCCAAGGTGTTGGGATTATAGATGTGAGCCATTGTACCTGGCCCATGTGATTTCTTGACATCTGGAGCAAATATCTTTCTCTGAAGGGCAGCCCTTGGTTTAGCCCAGCATCTTCTCCACCCACAAGTAACATCCATTCACAGCATGTAGGGCTGAGAATGTTTGGAAGAAAAATTATACATACTCGCCCTCAGGACAAGATGAGTTTAGCAACAAGAGTTCAGGAAATTCCCACTTCTTTATATTTTAGACATTAATGTCTAACATCAATATTTTGTTTTTTTCCAAATTAGCCTCTTTTGAAAGATATCAAGTCTTTGTATAGTAGGAAGTCTAACTAAAAAATTGGTTTAAAAAACCAAAACCTTGAGTTCTTACCCCAGATTACTATTTGTTAAATACACAGTCTTAAGCATGTCCCTTCTTGCCTCCGTTACTTGCTCTGGAAAGGAATTGACTAAGGCCAGATGTTCCAGACCCAGATCTCTGGCTTCTTAAGCAGCATGCAAGACGGTAGTGATTTCAGAAATTCTGCGTGCACCTGTGATGCATCCTGATCAACCAAGCAGATAGCATTTGACTGGACTCTTTTTTTAAATACCTGGAAGACCTGGAAAGATAAAGCTACCAGTAGTTAAGAATCAATAGATTAGGTTTTAGAGAGAATTCAAGAATTTTTCATTTCTCTCCCACCTTGATTTATCCTTGAGACTTTTAAAAAATTTTAAATATAATAGTTGTACATATGTTTGGAGTATATGTCATATTTTAATACCTGTATACAATGTGTAATGATCAAATCAGGGTAATTGGAATATCCATCACTGGAAATGTTTTGGGAACATTACAGTTCTTCTCTTCTAGCTATTTTGAAATATTCCTCTAACTGCATTTTATACCCCTTAACTAGCTTCTCTTCATCTCCCCTCCTGCCTTCCCTTCCCAGTCTCTGATAACTACCATTCTACTCTCCCACATTTCAGAGAGTCTGACATACACTAGGACAAACTCCAAGAAAGGGTGACCAGGAAAATTCAGATTTAGAAATCACATCAAATGAGGGGATAGATGAAGCAATAGGACAGTTTATTCTGAAGAAGTAGAAGCCTCAAGACACACTTAAACACTTTACTGAAATATCCTAGGGCCTACCATGGTGGATATTAGGTCCCTGCAGAACAGGGACCAGTGACTGCAAATCATAAGGAGGCATATTTGGCTTTAATCCAATGTGGGAGCAAGAGACTGCCCTTTGAGAGAATGAGCTTTCTGGCCGGGAGTCCTTGTTGCTGAAATTATTCCAGCGCAGAGGAGTCCTGAATGAAGACTAAAAAGCTGTTGCTAAGATTACACTATGCTTTCTGCAGGATTTATTTTTGCCATATATTTTAATTTTTTAGGATTTGGAATATTCCCTTTATGTTCTAATACAAATCCTTATTTTCCCAGGGAGATGAATAAGCGTCTAACAGAGGAACAAGCCAAGAAAACCTATGATCGAGCAATTAAGCTAGAACAAGAATTTGGAGAATATTTTACAGGTAAGTTCACTTTTACCCTGGTAGTGTGAGAAAGGGGATAAATTGTCTGACATTTGGCATAGAGAGGGCTCTGGGCCTGGTGTACTTGTGCCCTAATACCTTCCTGTTGAGAATCCCTAATATCTGTTTCATTCACAAGGAGCCTCCCTCTGCTTCACCCATTTTGACGCAAAGCCGTGGGTTCTCCTGAGAGTTCAGCTGCAGCCAGCTCCCACGTTCCCACCAGCCCTACCCAAAACCATGGGCAGCGGATGCCCCTGAGCTGTCTCCTACCATGAAAAGGATTTTAGGCATTGCTACCTCATTAAACTATGTCCCCGATATCATCAGAAAACATGAAAAACAAAATTTTAGGGCTCAAAATGGTCAGTGTCCAAAGCAGTTACTCTTGAGAAACCTGGAGGCCTCTGTTCCCTGCTCCATGAGCTGTCGTCAGTGTCCCCATCACCGATCAGCAGCACGTGAACAAGATGCTTGAAACTCTTCCTCATGTTTTAGTTCACTGTGTCATGTCTCAACCAAAAACGGTTTTTATTTTCTTTTTAAATGTTTCCTTGGAAACATGAAGTTAGGGGAATAGAGGTTTTTATTCTCCTGGATGGCCTGAGTTCTGAGTTCTCTATTCCTATATGCTTTCATAGAACACTGAGTAATCAGACTTTGTGAAATTTGCCTTACACCTGGTTCCCAGTGTTTTAAAAACAAGAACTTTCGAGCTGGGCACAGTGGCTCCCTCCTGTAATCCCAGCACTTTGGGAGGCAGAGGCAGGTGGATCGCCTGAGGTCAGGAGTTCGAGACCAGCCTGGCCAATGTAGTGAAACCCCATTTCTACTAAAAATAAAAAAACTGGCTCGGTGTGGTGGCGGGTACCTGTAATCCCAGCTACTAGGGAGGCTGAGGCAGGAGAATTGCTTGAACCTGGGAGGCAGAGGTTGCAGTGAGCCGAGATTGTGCTACTGCACTCCAGCCTGGACGACAAGAGTGAAATTCTATCTCAAAAAATAAAAAATAAATAAATAAATAAAACCCAAGAACTTTCTTCCTGGATTACCATATGTGAAGTTAGATGTTTTATTTTTTACCTCATTCAGAATATAGAAAGTGTCAATGTCTTAGCAGTTTGTAAATATCTTGAATCAGATAATATTAAGTAATCTTTCTGTCAATAACCAAGATATGAGCTATGTTTCATCCTAAAAGAACATCCAGGTAGGAAAAACAATCAAAACAGTGTACATTTTGACAGTGGTTTATATTTGGTATACAATACAATAATTAATATATTCTGAGGATTGTTTTTAAATGTCTAAATCATCTTTCAGTAGTAATTTATTTTTAAGACATAGTGTCATGAATAATATTGATGTGTTTTGGAAATCTTTCTACAAGATAGTTTTGTTCAAATGAGACAACAAAATGTACTAAAATCTACTCCAAGTGACTTAGTGTTTTAGGAAATACACAACTGATCAGTTTGTTTATATTTCTTCCTATTTATGTTCCTTATAAATAGTGGACTGACGGTATTCTCGATATGAATAGCCCTGTATGGTAAAATCTCAATTTACCAGAGATTTCGGGAATGATTGGGTTTTCCTATTAAGGGCTTTGAAGGTTGGGAGGTTAACTAAACTTCCTTCTAAAATCTTTATTATTTCCTCGGTGTCTACAATATCTGAATTTCTGCTGCTGCCAAAGTAAGTAAATATAGACACTGTAAGGCCAGTTTTCTTTTCTAAATAGGGGGCTCTCAGTCTGAAAATTGATCAATGCCTAGCTTAGTGCCTGGCTCAGAGTAGGCACCCATAAAATATTGGTTAAATAGATGAGTGATTCATTGTCCAGGACTACAGACAGACATGCAGAAAGTGCAAAGACTGTGATGCATTTGTTACTGATCCAGGATATCCATTGAAAGCATTTTTAAAAATCATGAATGTAACTTTGCTAATGTGAATTCTCTGCTTTTTCTTACTAATGAAAAATGATATGAAGCTTCCTGATGAGTTGTCTGCTACTGATTTGAGCCTCCAATGTGTGAGTGATGATTGTTCTTCACCATCCGGGAAATGATTTCTAATTCTGGATGTTTGCTTTTGTTATAGCTATTGTCCAAGGAGATACTTTAGAAGATATATATAACCAATGCAAGCTTGTTATTGAAGAGCAATCTGGGCCTTTCATCTGGATTCCCTCAAAGGAAAAGTTATAAATTAGCTACTGCGCCTCTGACAACGACAGAAGAGCATTTAGAAGAACAAAATATATATAACATACTACTTGGAGGCTTTTATGTTTTTGTTGCATTTATGTTTTTGCAGTCAATGTGAATTCTTATGAATGTACAACACAAACTGTATGAAGCCATGAAGGAAACAGAGGGGCCAAAGGGTGGGACAGAAAAGACATTGCAGTATGAAGGAAGGCTTTGGTTTGCTCAAAGTGCCAGGTGTAGGGATGAACCTCTGACGGGCTTTCTGCCCAAGAGATGAGAGCCTCCTCACCCCAGCTGATGTCCAGAGCTGATTTAGCTGCAGAGCTCTCTGTGTCTTTTGCTTTAAAGAAAAATTGCCAGCACTCGAACCTCACCAACCTTCCCATTACCCACATCTGTAATTGGTACACTTCGAATTTTATAACTATGCACATCTTTTGATTTCTTAACAAGCAAATGAAAGAAAGAAGGAAAAAAGAAAGGAGTCCCTTTGGAGACGACATACTATCAGGGAAGGATAAGTGTGTAGTTTTTTGACTGGCATCTGCAAAGACAAGCATTTCATAAAATTTGCAAGTGTATGGAGGACTAACCTCACTGACAGGAGGGGATTCCACCTGGAATTAGCTTTATGATTGTTGATTGCCTATTTTGCCATTTATAGACTGAAAGAAGGCACTAAAGATGAGAATAATTTATACAATAAAAATATATTAAATGTATAGAAACAAATTTCTATAGGTTAAAAAAGTTTTGTGAAATATTTTGTAAAGACTAATATTGAAAGACTAAATGTATGCAACATCAGCAGATGATCAAATTCAAGAACTGAAAGTTGCACTCTCCCTTTTGTTGCCAATGATCCATTAAGAGCATCTGAGTTCCTTTCAAGTCTGACAAAGACTTCTTCCTCACTCACCTCCCTTCCACATTAGTGATACACTCTCATGGAGCACATCCCTTAATGAGTTGCCCTTATGGATATTTTTGGAAAACATTTGGTTAATGCATTTTTTTTATGCTGATGGCTTTTCAGAGACAAACTTATGCAAATGATCTAAAGGGAAGTTTTTGCTTTTCTCTAGTTAAATAACGTGAGCCTGCCATGCAAATAGTTGAATAACTTTGTTCCTAGTTACTAACATACAATTCTTAAAGGACCATTTAGCATTTTGGCCAACAATGAGTAATTAGGATTAGTACTTTTTTGTTTTACAGAGTAACTGACAGTTTTGTAACATCCAGAGATGGTATTAGAGCCAACGGGAGATCTGTTCCTAGATGCACTATTTCTTTGAGGAAGAGAGAGAAGTGTCTGGTTGGGGGTGAGGGGTGCAGACTTTTTTGTTTCTATGTACAGGGCAAAGAGAGTCACAAGGAAAGACAATTAATGACTTTGAGCTCAACCAATTGAACTGCCTTTCTTGGAGCTGCACCTGGACCAAGTTTATTTTTTAACAATTATAATAATGATGATTTAAAAAAAGAAACCTCCCAAAGCCTATAAACTGAACTAGAAAAGTTAGTTTCCCACTTTAGAGTGGATGGCAACATCAGCATTGCTTTTGCCCATGGTGTTTAGAGAGAGACTTTTCAGTGATAATAACCACTCTACTCTGGGTTCTGTGCATGCCCAGACTAAGCCCCATCGCCTTATTTCTGGGGTACATCCAGACCTGGCAGGGATTCTGCCACACTGTGCAGCAAACCAGCATGTAGGCTGGGTAGGAAAGCAAGAGATAGAGCCATCAGTGTGATGGGGCTTCTTCACAGTAAGAACATCAGAGCTTAGAATGAGAGTCTCTTTCCAAAAACAGGCATTGTTCATCTTACACTAAACATCATTGTCTGCCTGGCTGCAGTCAGCAAAACAAACACAGAAATGCAAAATTATGCATCTTCCCATAGTCTTGAGGCTTCCTTTGCCAATGGAAGGGCTAGCAATGCATTTTCCCTCTCATGAAAGTTAAATTTCCAGAGACTTCCTTAGATTGCTCAAAATGTTAAAGATATGTCCATGTCTGCAATTCGCCAGTTTCAGGTCAAGGCCTACTTTCATCAATATTGCTCCCAGAAGTTTTCTGCCACCAGAATGCCATTCCTGATCCCAGCTCTATTTTTAGGCCACCATGATAACTTCTTTGGTTTCTCAACTGAGCATGCAACCATTTATTTAAAAGACTGTCATTAATGAGTAGATGTTTTTGCGGGTCGTGTGATGTGCTTTCATTTACTAGTATTGCTGTGGCTGAGTACAATCAAATTGAACCACCAACCCTTGGTTTTGTAGTAATATAACTATTTATTTTCCTAGTGTAGATGCTTTCAGATTAGAATTGGCATTTGCACTGATTTTTTATGTAGATTTATATAATTATATAGATACATATATATTTGCTTGAAGAATCACCAAGCAAATTGGTGAGAGGGTCTTTTCCTATAGAATTTACACCTCCATTTGTTGTGTTGTCTTGCACTTCCCAATGTTGATGTCTCTATGGCTCCAATGAACTGGTGTATTTTGCAGCAAATCTGATGACTTGTATGGAAATGGCATGAAAGTTACCCAGATTACATCTGGTGCAAATGCACTCGGAGCCTGGGGCCAGACTGGTGCTAACACTGCAAACTTTGTCCAGAGCTCTCTCCAACCTGAAGGCTTGCTGGGGGTGCAATGTCACCTTCACACATGCTGGGCCCTTTCAGAAAAGTGCCAGATCGTGTAACTGGTGCTATTTTTCATGCTCTGGTACAATGTGTAGCACCACGGGGCTCTCAGCTTTACCAAAATCAAAATTCCATTTGTCAGCTAAGTGCAGAGGCATTCATTTTTTGCTCTCCTCCCACAGAATTGTTGGCCATTTATTTGCAGGCCTTTTGCGGGATTTCTTGGCCGTTTATTTGCAGGCCTTTTCTCCCAGCCCCAAATTCTTGGGTTGGCTCTGTCTGCTTAAAGAGCCTGTCTTCACAAAGCCGCACTCGGGTGCCTCTGTGCGCTGTCTTAGATCCTACTGCCAGCCCTTCAGGACTCCGAGCCAGGAAAGAACTCTCCAACCTCTGGCTCGAGACTCTGGTTTTTTTCCTCATTCTTTTCCTTGCTCTCCTCCTTCTTCTATTTCTGACTAATTCCATCTCTCTCTCTCTTTTGTTTTTTTTTTTTTTTTTTTGGTTCCTCTCCTTTTCCTATTCTTCCTTCCCACCATCTCTGAGTTGTTGACTTTCTCCTATAATCCTTCTCTATTCCTTTTCTCTTTTTGTCCACCTCTCCTTCAGTCTCTGTTCCTTTGCCCTTCTTATTCCTCTTCTGTCCTTTCTCCTCTCCTCGCATCTCTGATCATCTTCTCCCGCACATCCCTGTATTGATTTTTCTGTCCTCTAAAGGGCTCATGGCTGATTCAGACAGCAAGTCCGTGCACTGGACTAATGACACAAATACTTTAGGTCGCCGTTTCACCTACTCAGCCCAGAAAGCAAAGCTGAGCGTGAGGCCCTGACCTGGAGCCTGCTCCAGCCCGCCTCCCGGATCCAGCCTGCACCGTTGCCCTGGCAGCGATGATGCATGTGCTGTGGGCCCTGCCGGCGCCTGAGTGCCTCTGCCTGAACGCTGCTCCTAAGCGAGCCCACTCCCAGCACTACCGCATGGCTCTGAGGACACTTCCTTTCAATAAAGGCAGACTCTGGCCCCAATTATTCTGACAGCAAACCTCTTCCTCCTCATTGAAGCCATGCCATCACCTTGGTTTGGAGAGAGACATTTTTTTCCCATTCATAAGCTTTCTTTTTCCCATTTTCATGTGAAGCCCCTTCTGCTTTTCAGCTGGTGATTGCTCTGGTGAGACTGAATGGACTTGCTGGTGAAATGAAATCTCTTCTTTCCTGTCTTGGTCCTGCCTAAATTCCTACAAATATATTTAAGTCAAGGACTCAGGCTAATTCCTAAGTTGATCACATTAATTTGTCACTCCTAGGGGGAAAAAGATCAATTCCCTTGAAGCATGTGGAGTACCTCCTGTGACAGCTGACTTGCCAGGGGACTCCCTACAGAATTCTGTGATATACATTTTACTTCTGTGTACGTATGGTATATATGGTATGTATACCATGTACACACATGTTACATTGAGTATGAATGACTGTGGTTGGAAACCCACACACACACTCAAGTCTGTAAATATCCTTCCTCACTGAAACCTGTGCTTTGGAAATCATTTCTTGTACAGCTGTGCAGTTTCTTGTAACAGCTGAGGACAAAGCTAAGGCAGGCGGACAATTTAGACAAAGATCATCTAAAGAGTACAGTATCTCCCTAGCAACTCATGAGGACAGACAACCAAGTGACAAGGTTGACTCCCAATGGGATGGCAGACTTTTCTTCTCTCCTTTTTGAGTTTGTGTTTCCTAAGTGTTTCTTAACTTCTGAGTGCACCAGGCTGTACCCGTTAGATCCTTTCAATATGACAGTTTTGTGCTTCTCTCTGACAGGATGTTTCTCCATCGAGCTGTAGTGCAGGATGGGAGGGAGGTGGGAATACTCCTTGCCTGGGCTGGAGTTTACAGAGACACTGCACAGCTTACACTCCTGTTAAGTGTAAATATTCAACACTTCCATTCCATTTGTGTAAAAAATAAAGCACACACGATTATAAAATCAAGATGTATATTTCATACTCAGTGTGTCTGTGCATATTTATTGCGTTTCTAGTTGTCAGCGGTGGGTGGCCCCATTGTAAAAATGCCTGATAGAGTGTTTATAAATGTGTCATGGTTTTATTATGAGATATAAACATTAAAACATTTTATACTTTATAGCAAATGATTTTCTCCCAAAGCATAATTTGTCTTATTTCATAAGGAATAGAATTATTCATGTCTATTTTTATCAATTTTGTCTCTGATTCCAGAGCTAAAATGCAATGAGGATGGGTATGCCCTGAGTAGTACTGGCACTGCTGAGAGGAAGTGAAAGTGCTGTTTTTGCATAGTCTTAAATATTTGGTTACCATCTTGCCTGCTTTTAATCAGGATTTTTCCAAAAGTGAACAATGTATTAAAAGATAGATTTTTAAAGATGCTCACAGCTATGTAAGGAGAAAAATCAATTTCCCAGTGTCAAACTGTGGAATTCCAGAAGATATTAAGAATACAGAAAAATAATTTTTTTCTTATCTGAAACATTATGCAAAGAAAGGCATAAACTGGGGAGGAGGTATCATTGTCTTATACACATTGTTGCTCCAAAGATTTGACTGTATCGAAAATGTCAGGTTTGGGAATCTGGATCTGCCAGATAATGTTCTAAATTGTTCACTTCAGGTTAAATACATGCCTTGTTATATTGACATTTAGCCTTATCATACTGACATTTAGCCAGGTTTGACAGCTAGAGAACCAAAACAAATTCTGCTCACGAGAGGGGTGAAATTTTGCATCAAAGCAATTGCTTTGGATTGTGCTTTGTTTCATGATAAACTATCACATAATTGAATCAGCCATTCGGGAAGCCAGACTAGTTGTTCATGCCGTCCTGGCCATCAAGAATCTGCCAGGTGTCCTACAGCTGTCCTTGGTGCTGGGTAGTGAACAGAGACTCTCAGACATGGTATAAGAAGACATTGACTGAGGCTGCAAGACCAATGTGGACCTCAAATTTTGACAATTATGCAAATTTCAACATTTGCACAGTCTCACCTGGTTTAATATTAATGGTAACACTGTACACAAAGCCAGATTCCCTTCAATAATGGATGTGTTCATAAGGAAAGAAGCCAAAAGAGCATTCAACTTTTCTCTGTGTCCTGTTTCATGTCTGCAAAACAGTTTTTAAACCATGATCATGCTAGAAGTCTCAAAAGCTAGAAGTGGCCGACACATCTCTGAACCTAAGAGGGGCTAGTTATGAACCTGTGATCTCTGTAGATACTCTGAGGCCATACACCCAGTGACAGAATTTAAAAGCCTCACCAAGGCACAAAGCTAGGGAACATCTGTACAGGGAGCCACAGTGAGACCCATCGTCTTTAAAGTTGTCAAGGGAGGATGTGTTCTATGAATAATAACCCCAATTTCTGTTCTCTGTCACCTTTCCCTTAGGGACATCTCAGAAGGCACCATGGCTATCATTAGACAGATCCCCTTCCCTCTCTAATGTTACAGCCAAAGCATCAAGTCCAGGCCTTGTCCCTAATGCCCCTGAGCACTCTTAGGACAAAGCTAGAAAACTTGGGTAAACTTCGCTAAAGCCTGGGGATACCAAAAGGGAAATAAAAGATATTCTTATTTATGGTATGAGCTTAGTGCTCAGCCCCTGGCTTGCTGACATGAGAGACACAGGCTACCTTTCCCCAGCCACCCAGGCATCCCTCAAGCATAGCTAGACCATTCGTCAGACCCTTTCCTCTGTTGCAGCACACCTGAGAGGTGCTGTATCCATGCTTGACTCAGCACCTGCTACATTAGTTGCCTGCTGTCTCCATCACAGGCTGGAATACAAACGGAAGTGACTCAGTGTGGCTTTGATTACTCCTTAATTGTAAACTTCAAAGGACAAATGATTTACAACATGCTTCACATCTAGGTATAAGGCATCAGTAGAACCTTATTGGTCTAAACTGTTCAAAGCCTGAAAAGCAAGGTCCATGAGAGACAGTAGTTCTCTCCCACCCCTATAATCCTGTCTTTCCAGTTCTGGGTCCCTGTCTTGTGTGGACAATTGAATTAGGTAACATCTCCTCTTCAAGACTTTGGAAGGATGAGCTGTGTGAATTTTGAACAGCAGAAAACTAACATCCATACCATGAGCCAAACATACAGAACAGGTTTCATTCCATCAAAATATAATTGACTATTTCAATCTGAAAGAAGAGGAAAGGAAGAAAAACACCTTCTTTTCAGCAGGCATTAAAAATTTCAAATTCTTAAAGCTCTACATAGCAAATTACAACGAACAGTTTCTTACTAACAGAATTAGTCCCTCAGAGAACAGTTGATTTCTCTAACAAAATTGTGAAACCAACAAGCTAAAAGGTTGGATCTTAATTGGATTGTTGGATTTTTGTGAGCCACACCTGTGTCTTTGATATTCTTAGTAATCTTTCAGCAGAAATTATGCATGCACCATTCTCCGTCATCTGGCACTTCTGGTATGAATAACCCTTGTGGTGAGGAACTCTCTCCTCTTGGTTTCCCGACTGGTTTCTTATAACATCATCACTCATCCTAATTTACTTGAGCCAACAAATTGGGCATCCAGTCTGCAGTCCTTTTCCTCAACATTTGGAGAAGCACTCTTGACCATCTGAAATTCTTCAGAGTAAAAAGTTATAGAGGCTGGCCGGGCATGGTGGCTCACGCCTGTAATCCCAGCACTTTGGGAGGCCGAGGTGGGTGGATCACCTGAGATCAGGAGTTCAAGACCAGCCTGACCAACAGGGAGAAACCTTGTCTCTACTAAAAATACAAAATTAGCTGGGTGCGGTGCTACGTGGGAGGTTGAGGCAGGAGAATTGCTTGAACCCAGGAGGCGGAGGTTGTGGTGAGGTGAGATCGTGTCATTGCACTCCAGCCTGGGCAACAAGAGCAAAACTTGGTGTCGGAAAAAAACAAAAAAAGTTACAGAGGCTGGGTTCAAGACCAGCCTGGCCAACATGTAAAACCCCATCTCTACTAAAAATACAAAAATTAGCCAGGCGTGGTGGAGGGCACCTGTAATCCCAACTACCCAGGAGGCTGAGGCAGAAGAATCGCTTGAACCTGAGAGGCAGAGATTGCAGTGAACCCAGATCGTGCCACTGCACTCTAGCCTGTGTGACAGAGCAAGACGCCGTCTCAAACAAACAAAAAAAGGTTACAGAAAATGTGCCATATATGAAACTGGGTTCAATTAATTCATCAAAATTTGGGGTATTTACCCAACATTTTATGCAAAGAAAGACTGATGTGCTTAATTAAAATGACCCCACAAGGAAAACAGTTCCAAAAAATTGGCTTTTTAAATTATTTATTTATCTAGTTATCATTCCTTACACATTTGGTCAGCAAACAATAAACACTTGCTTGGAGCCAGGCTCTATTAAGATGGTGAAGTAGAAAATGAAATAAACGCTCAGAGCACTCTCTGTCTTTTCAAGGAATGTAAGCCTAGTGGCAGAAACCTATTTTTAAAAGATAGTTAAAACACAGATGCTCTAAAACAAACCAGTGAGTACATAAAGACTCCAAACGAGCAACTTTCACATCCAGGAATCAGATGTGCACCTGCTCATTTGCCCATTGCTCACACCCTGGGAAGAGCTTGTATGGCAAAACTAAGTCTCTTCTATGGTGTTCCTGAATCTGTCAACCTCCTGATATCCCCACCCAATCCCACTGGCCATTTGAATGGTCTACCAATACCAGTTGGGATCCCACCCCCCCCAATCCCTGGGGGAGAGGTGAAGATGACAGGTTAGCACAGACTAACTTGCCAGGTGAACAAAGGGTGGTAGGCAAGGTAGGCAGAAGATATGGGGAGGTTAGTCGTCCAGAACCACCATTCCTAACAAGTGGCAAGAATTATCAGGAAGCAAGAAACAACCTGGGGAATTGGTCAGGATGAAGGACAATCCAGGTATTCATAGGAGAAACTACAGCAATGGAGAGTTTCTGTTTTCTTTGCAATACACAGACTATTTGATGCATCAAAGATCTACTTCAAAGTAAAATGGTGAAATGAGGCCTTCTTTTCTGATATAATTTTGAGCATTATGCACATAATTAGAATCATAAGCAGTGTTTTATTCCCTTGGAAGGGGTAGTTTCCTGATGGATGCTTAAATCAAAAACATGCAATAAGAACTAAAGGGGAGGTTAAACTCAACTTTCAACTTTATGAGATAAATATGTTCCTATTTTATTAGCCCAGGAAACATCTTAAGAAGACTTAGAAAGAGTGGTGGTTGAAAGAGAAAAATTGATGTATTGAGCCTATAAATTGCCTTGGTATTTTTCCAAATAACTTCTCAGTTGTTTAGGGTAAGACGTGACCTTGACGTTGAAACCCATAGATAATCTCCTAATCCATTTTTAGTTAATCATCTTACTCCCTGAAATTTTGTCCAGAGTTTCAGACAAAGGTCAACACTGTCAGAAATGTGGCTCAGCACTTTCCTGGAGTGAGGGATCAATGCACAGGGATAACTTACTGACAGTAAAAGGAAATGAGATTGAATAGTGCAACAACCCCCTGGGCTACCATCACTGAAATTATGCATTTCACCCAATAATCTGAAGCAAGTCCACAAGAAGAGACTTCTAGTGCAGTCCCTAATTGCTGGTTTGCCTGGCTCTCTTATCATATTATAGTGTGGCGAACAACGAAAGCATGTTCTGTGTGTCCTGGGACAGGAAGCTTCTGGTTTGTAATTATGTTCCATTGGAAACAGAGCATCACAGAGCAGGGGCAAGAGTTCGGCCTTGGTGCCAGGCTACCTGGGGAGCCTGCAGAGGGCTATGCCTATGTTCTGTGTCTCCTTCCCCTTTGCTAACTGCTCACAGAGCTCTCTGCAGCACTAGAAACATCACCCAGTCCTATGTCTCCATGAATGGACACCTCAAAAGGTGTCCTGGGACCAGAGGCATTAGTATCACCTGGAGCTTGTTACAGTGCAGAATCTTAGGCCCTATCCAGATCTACTGAATCAGAATCTGCATTTTCACAAGATTCCCCAGTGATTCCATGCGTGTTAAAATCTGCAATACATGGTTTACACAACTGAATCAGCTATGAAGAAAAGAGATTGGAGAGAAGTATTTTTTGATAATCAAGAGAGCCACTAACTTCAATGATGAAAACAAAACAAAACAAAACAAAAAAGCAAATAGCAGAAAAGGAGGAAAAGGAATATCTCTGACAGTAAGCAAATAACTTGGTGGCATCATCTTTAAACTTAGAAACCCAGCCAATCTCTGACAATTCCAAGGTGGAGAGGGGAGTTGCAAAATTCCATAAAGTACTTGATCAATAGATTTAAACCCAGGACTGGTTATTTCCACTGCACAGACTGAGGAGGCAATCCTTGGCTTGCAATGTGAAGGATGACAAAGCGACAATACAATGTCATGAGTCACAGCACCGACCTAAGAGCAGACCTGGGTTCAAATCCTGACTGTAGTCTTTACTAGTCATGTGATCTTGTATAAGGGGCTTAACATCTCCCAAGACAAAGTTTCTCACTGAAACATGACACTAACAACAGCACCTGCCTCTCTCACATTCAGAGAGCCGTTGTGAGAAACTCATGGAAATTGGCCTTCTACACAGGAAGCACTCAGCTAGTCTCAGTTGTCATTATCACGGTTACTCACTGATATTCATGACAACCATTTGAAAGAAACAAGGCCATTTACTTCCCCATTTTATTTTATTTTGTTTTTGGAGACAGAGTCTTCCTCTGTAGCCTAGGCTGGGGTGCATTGGCATGATCTCAGCTTACTGTAACCTCTACCTCCTGGGGTCAAGCGTTTCTTCTGCCTCAGCCTCCCAAGTATCTGGTATTACAGGAGCACACCACCATACCTGGCTAATTTTTGTATTTTTAGTAGAGACAGGGTTTCACCATGTTGGCCAAGCTGGTCTTGAATTCCTGATCTCAGGTGATCCACCCGCCTCAGCATCCCAAAGTGCTGGGATTACAGGCGTGAGCCACTGTACCTAGCTACTTTCCCATTTTAAAGGCGAATAAATCAGGGCCCAGGAAAGCAGTGATGCCCTTACAACTGCACAGCTGGAGGCAGAGCTGGCCTCACACTCAGGCTTCAGCTTGCCTAGTTCAGTGTCCTTTACTGCTAGCCGGACAGGCTTGGTAAAAGTGAACGAAGGCTCTGGTCCAGAGAGCAGTGATTACCAGCAAAGGGCCAGAAAGCTGGCCTGATGGACAAGCAGACAGCCATCTGCCTACCACCTGAGTCACCTACCCCGACACTCCACATTGAGAATGAGTTACTCTGCCAAAAGCCAACGATAGCATCTGGAAGGACTTCTTGGCAAGCATTAATGCAGGAATTTGCTTGTCAGATGACAGGAGGAACAGAAGGCTTTTAAGAGTGGATGGACTATTCTCAAAGTGAAGCTACTTAAAAGCACTGTGTCAGCCTTATGTGACAATGGGGGAGGGGGAGAGAGAGGTGGAAGAAAAAGGAATGAAAAGAAGTTACCAAGAACGTTCTCTGTGCTGGGCACAGAATTTCGGGTGTATTATCTCATTTCACCATTGCCACTACTTTGTGATGTGGACATGATCAGCTCCACATAATAAACAGGCTTAGAGAGTTAAACTTAGAGATACAAAAAAATGATTCCCATTTATCAGTGATTTTTTCCCCGCCATGCCATACTTTTAAATAAACTCATTATTTTAGAATAGTTTTAGATTTACATAAAGATAGCAACAATAGTACAGAGACTTCCCATATACCCCAAACCCAGTTTCCTCTATTGTTAATATTGTGTCACAATTAATAAACCAATGTTGGCATATCATTGTTCACTGAAGACCATGCTTTATTCAGATTTTTTTGGCATTTACATTTTTCCCTTCCAAGGTTCTAACCAGGGAACTATGTGATATTTTGTTGCTATGTCTTCTTAGGCTCTTCTTCATTGTGACACTTTCTCAGTTATTGATGACCTTGACAGTCTTAAGAAGTACCAGTCAGGTATTTCACAGAATGTCTCTCAACTGGAATTTACCTGCTGTTCTTCTCATGAATAGACTGAGGTTACAGGTTTTGGGAAGATAAGTGTCATTCTTACCATATCAAGGGTCCACAACCGTTACTGTGGATGCTAACCTTGATCACCTGGCCCTGGTAGTGTTTTTCAAGTTTTTCTTCTGTAAAGTTACTCTTTTTCCCTCTGTTTCATACTGTACTCTTTGGAAAGAAGTCACTGTGTGAAGCCCACATTTAATGAGTAGAGAGTCATGCTTTTCATCCTTGAGTGCTGATGTTTTTAGGCTTTGTGTCCCCACCTAAATCTCATCTTGAATTGTAATCCAAATAATCCCCAGGTGTCAAGGGAGGGACCAGGTGGAGGTAATTGAATTATGGAGGCGGTTGCCCCATGCTGTTCTCGTGATAGTGAGTGGGCTCTCACGAGATCTGATGGTTTTATAGAGGGCTCTTCCCTCTTCACTTGGCGCTTCTTCCCGCCACCTTGTGAAAAAGGTGTCTTGCTTCCCCTTCGCCTTCTACCATGACTGAAAGATTCCTGAGGCCTCCCGAGCCATGCTAAACTGTGAGTCGATTAAACCTCTTTCCTTTATAAGTTACTCAGTCTTGGGCAGTTCTTTACAGCAGTATTAAAGTGGACGAATATAAGTGCAAAGCAGCTACATGAATTATTTGAAAATTTTCTATATGGAAGACTTGTCCATTTGCCTGTATTTATTCAATAATTTGTTTCTATCAACAGGGATTCTTGGATATTTTCTGATAGTTTGTATTATAATCCAGAACTACTTTATTTTGCTATTCAAATTGTTTCAGCTTTGTCCATTGAGAGCTTTTTCAGTTACCTAAGATGCTCCTTTGACATACTCCCACTATGGTGGATTTTTTGAGCATTTTCTTAGTTTCTAGTACTACAAGAGGCTCAGGCTCATTTTGTATATTTCTTGCCCAGTTCTACCAATCCTAGAGTCAGCCATTTCTCCAAGGCTCTTTTATTGGAGAATGGTATTAAAAATTAAGATCTGGGGACGGGGTGTATTCTTTGCTACTGGGACATCATTTCTTCTAGATCCTCTCAGCTGACAGAGCAAGGTAATGAATATGTGTATAGTAACCGGTGGATATAGAAACATTTATATATGCAACCATCTGTATCTACATTAAGCTAAACATGAGTTTCTACTGATATCTCTAGTCTAATTCATCACCACCTGGAACAATCGAGCCTCTTCCTCTGGCTTGTGTGTAAACTCTTACTCCAACAATGAGAAACCTGATGCCAATCATTTTTCATCTCTTTATTTCTTTCTGACTTAGCAGATCCAGTATAGGACCCTCTGCTTAAGAAAGTCTTGAAGAGGCCAGGCACAGTAGTTCACGCCTGTAATCCCAGCACTTTGGGAGGCTGAGGCGGGTAGATCACGAGGTCAGGAGTTCAAGACCAGCCTGGCCAACATAGTGAAACCCCGTTTCTACTAAAAATACAAAAATTAACTGGGCATGGTGGAACACGCCTCTAATCCCAGCTACTTCGGAGGCTGAGGCAGGAGAATTGCTTGAACCCAGGAGGCAAAGATTGCGGTGAGGCGAGATTGCACCACTGCACTCCAGCCTGGCAACAGAGCGAGACTGTCGCAAAAAAAAAAAAAAAAAAGAAAGTCTTGAAGAGCCTTCAAGTCTCTCACATTCTGGCATTTAATGGTCTCTTGATTATCTTAGGCTCATGCTACTTTTTTCCACACTTGATGGTAAACATCTTCATTGTAATTCTTCAAGGGTTTCACACACCTGAGGCATGGAAAAATAATTAGTGAATAATTGATATAAAGGGCAACAAACCCAACTTATGAGGGAGACAATGTTTGTAGTAAAAAATCCGAAGGTGAAAATTCCTTTGTTTATGTAGCATTTTGAATTGTTACTAAGTCAGCCCTCAGTTTGCCTCATAAAGTATCCTACTCATGTGTAGATCAGCTCAGTTAAATGCAGTGGTTTATCCAATAGCCTAGGATTGTCAAACCTCCCTTGCCTCCGCGCCCCGTAGTCTCCACAGGTGACACTTGGGTTCCAGGTGGTTTGCATCATTCCACAGCATCATGAGCTGTGGGGTTAGCTTCTGCTCATCAAACCTGACCTGAGTTCCTGCCTTCCTCCCACTGCCAAGGCACTTGTCCCATCTGTTTTTCTCTGTGCTCTGAATCAACTCCCTTTTGGATAATACTCGCAAAGACTTTAGCAAATAGACAAGATTAACTTATCTGCAGGCAAATTAAGAATTGTGTATCATGCTGCTTGTATCAGTTAGGATTATTTAGTGAAAGGTAGAAAACACTTGAAAATGCTAACATAGACTTGCGTGTACATTACATTACCTGTACTTCTCCAGTCAGCCAAGTTACTTACCTTTGCTGGCAGCAGGTGGAGAATGGGATGGGCAAAGGCAAAGTTGGATTGTTGAAGAAGAAATGTAAAGAAAGACAATAGCTGCTGAAAGCAAGGCAATAAGTCTGAAACTCTAAAAATTTTTATGTGCGTTTAACATATCAGCTTGATATAGAATTTTCCCTATAGTGTAGATAAGAGAGCCATAAAACTAGAGGTAGGAGGCTGGGTGCAGTGGCTCATGCCTGTAATCCCAACACTTTGGGAGGCCAAGGCATGTGGATCGCCTGAGGTCAGGAGTTCAAGACCAGCCTAGCCAACATGGTGAAACCCAGTCTCTACTAAAAATACAAAAATTAGCCGGGCACAGTGGCACACACATGTAATCCTAGCTACTCAGGAGGCTGAGGCAAGAGTATTGTCAGAGGCAGAGAAAAAGGAATATACTGTGAAACAGAAGTAAAAGAGAAGCCCATTCCTTATAGTCCAAGGTTATAGAAGGCAGAGGGTGGAGAGAAGAAAGGAAACAAAGGTGGGGAGGTAGACAAACTGTGTTCCAGTTTCTCTCTGTGGGCTGAAACCCTGATAAGTGAGAACAATTAGGTCTGGGGGCTCCTGACCTATGCCCTATCCGGAACCCTGAGAGGAAGTGAGCCGAGATTGACCCATTGCACTCCAGCCTGGGCAACAGAGCAAGACTGTCAAAAAAAAGAAAAGAAAAGAAGTCTCATCTTGTGGACCAGACACCCTGGCATGCCCATAAGAACTTGGGGATTGGCCACATCAGAGTAAAACTCAGTAGTATAGCATGTTCAGAATGGGACAGCCAGAGCTCAGCTCTCCTGAGCTGCTCTTTCTATAAGATATGTTGGAACCCAGGAGTCCCCCATTGGGCCCTAAAAATGGAAACTGGAAGATGGCTGAATCTGAGAGCCAGCATTCCAACCATGGGACCTCCTGTGGTAAGGGGTGACTTAGCATAGAAGGCTGAGCCCTACTCCAACGCCCCATCCCACCCTCAACCTAAAACCAATGGGGAACATGAGAGGCTCTGTGGAGAGTGAGGTTGGCATCCAGGAAGCACTGCAGCCTCTGCCATGCCTAGAGAAACTGAGCTGCAAGCAACACCAGTTTTGACTTCAGAAGCAAATGCCAATAGGGCAAGCATCCCTCAAGTCAACAAGGGATGTTGTCATAGAAACAAAAGACACTGTCATGGCAACCAGAATGATCTCAGGACACCACATGAATCCAAAGGACTCTTTCCTTGCCACTACCAAGAGGACACTGTAAGCCACAACCTGGCCCCATTCACCCAGATGCTGTCTTGGCAAGGAGCAGAACTGCAGTCAGAAACCTGAGGGACAGAATGTTCACCTGAGGAGAATAAGCTTTGCTTCAAGGGAATGTCTAAAATTATTGCAAGGGACTAACTCTCTGATACTGCACTGAAATAAAATTACATATGTATAATAATATATGTAATTTTTCACTCCAACCTCCATCTCCCAGGTTCAAGTGATTCTCCTGCCTCAGCCTCCCAATAGTAACTGGAATTACAGGCACCCACCATCATGCCCGGGTAATTTTTCTATTTTTAGTAGACACAGGATTTCACCATGTTGGCCAGGCTGGTCTTGAACTCCTGACCTTAGGTGATCCGCCCACCTTAGCCTCCCAAAGTATTGGGATTACAGGCGTGAGCCACCGCACCTGGCCACAATTATATGTTATATGGCATCTCTGATCATAAACCAGCTAATTTAGTTAAGAAAATATATTTTATGGGAGACTTCTGGGCAGCTCACAGAGTTGGAGAAGCTGCAGTGAGAGCCTGGGGTGGGAGTGGAGAGAGAATGCTCCTTGAAGGTATATCTGTGCAAAGAGAAAGAAAGAAGGGTATAGGCCAAGGGAAAGTATGAAGAAATGCATATAGTGGGAAAAATACAGACAACTTTAGGAACATGCAAACAGCCAGGTATGCCTGGTACACAGAATGCTTAGGAAATGCTGAAGACCAGAAGCTGAAAAGACCAAGGAGAGAATGCCTAAATACAAGACAAGATGTCACTTCATCCTGTAACCAATGAGAAGCTCCTCGGTGTTTTAAAAATCCTACTTGCGTTTTAGAATGCTCACTGTGGCAGCAGCATGAGAAATGAATTTGAGGAGGAAGAGACAGAAGTTTCTAGTCTGTGGGGAAAAGGACAAAGGATGAAAAGGGCGATGGAATGTGAGAGTTGCTGAGGGTATTTTCCTCAGGAAAGGAGCACTGGAAGTGTCCTACATCCTCTGCAGCAGCCTGTCAAAGGCCAAGTCATCAACATATGCCAGGATCTCTCTACTCTGGCCTTTTCAAGGGCCGCAGTCCTGCCATCATGCCCCTGGCCCACACTAACATGCAAACATACTCTGGTATCTCATCTATAAAAATATTTTTGATGCCCTAGTTTCCTTCCCAATCTATCTATTTGTTTCCTTAACTGGGGCTTCTCTCCTCGAAGTCTTCTCATGGTTGCTTCATATTGTTCCTGGACCAAACTGAGCATCAGGCTGCTTATTGTTACAGCCCAATAACAAGATGCAGATGAAATGGGAAAAGAAGGGAGTTTATTTCTGTAACCAGGTACAGGAAGAAGGCCTGGAAAATGTTGCCAGACCAACTCAAAATTACAAAGCTTTCCAGAACTTATATACCTTCTAAGCTATATGTCTACATGTAAGTGTGTATGCATCTAAAGACACAAGTGATTAACTTCTAATCTATAACTGAGGTCTGAGTTTTGAAGATCTTCCTCTGGAAGTAAATTACATAAATTGACTTAAATTTAAATTACTTAATCTAGATGGGTCCAGGTGCTGGGGGCAATCTTGTCTCCTACTAAATCATGGAGGTTTAGGGAGTTCCTTTAGATCCCCAGTAAAACTTGTTTGTAGAGGTCTTGGAAGTTTCTTCAGACCCCCAATAAAACTTGTTTAATCCTAAACGGGTCCTGTTAAGAATTCCTTCATTATCTCGCCATGCTTCAAGGCCCAGGAAAGACCTAGGTAAAACTCTTGGTGGGCTTTTGTTACATTCCAGCCTTTGTATAAGGGCACTGGCTCTTTCAGCTTTTAATATTTAACTTCACCACTCAGTCAGTGCTGAAACAGTTGTTAGAGGTTTGCCTGTTCAGCTGTTAGTGAGACCTGGCCTGCCACCATATGGCCATCACGTCTGCCATCTAGGAAGCATGAAGGGAAGATGATAGCTGAGTCTGTCCCTTTAAGAGAGATTAGATAGAAACTGCAGCCAGTGAATTCTACTTACATCTCACTGGTTTCCGCAAATAGCAAGGGAGGCAGGGAAATAGTTTTCTAATTAAACATTCTGCTATCCCAAAACAGTAATAAGGAAGAAGGGGAGAATGGGTATTTGGGAAACAACCAGAATGCCTGCTGTACTTCCTGTGACCTCACATGTCCTTCTAAGATACCTCCTCCATTCCTCTCTTGCTAATATGCTTTCTGAAAAGATATATCGATGTGTACTATGTTCACTTCCTTACTTCCCATTCTTTCTTCCAGCAGTCTGGGTTCTACCCACACCATACCATGGTGCTAAATCCAATGGGCAGACCACTCACTGTTCCTCATGCTCACCTTCTCTGTAGCATTCAAATACTTCTCTAAGAAACATTCTCCTTCCTCTCTTAGCTTCCTCAGCACCATGCTTTTGTTTTTTCCCCACCCCGCTGGCCATCCCTCATTCTGCCACTAGCTCCTTCTTCTTTATTCAATCTTATTCAGGTCAAGACTCACTCCTGCCCTTCTCTCTGATCTCATCCAGTGCCACAGCTTTAAACCGTGTCTGTATGCTAACAACCCCAAGCTCATATCTGCGGCCAAGACCTCAGATCTGGTCTCTAGTCTCAGGCATTTAGTCAACTACTTGACATCTTAAACTGGCTCTCTTGCAAACATAGCATGCCCACACTGAAGCGCTCCCTGACCCCCACTGCAGACCTGCCCTTGCCCCCTCTCAGAAAATGGAATCTCTGCTTGCCCAGTTTCCAGACCAAAACCCAGAAAAATTAATTTTGACCCCTTTGTCTCCCTCACTTTTGATATCCAGTCCACGATCAAGTCCTGCCAGTTCAACTACAAATATTTTGTCAATTTATATTTATTCTCACTACCACCACCCCAGAACATGCCAGCATCAACTCTTTCCTGGACTACGCCATATCTTCCTGTTTCCCTCCTCTCCACTCTTGCTTGCCTTCAATCCAATCTACAGAGGGAGCCGAAGTGATCTTTTAGAATTGTAAATTGGACCATGTTTTTCTGTACTCAGAATCCCACAATGCCTTCCTATTGAGTTTAGTAAAGTTGAAGCTTCTTATCTACATCCTACACGTTCCTTCCATTGCCTGCCTTAATCAGCTTTCCCCTCACTGTATACTGATCGTTCTTGTATCAGATCCTGAAACACACTAAGTTCTTCGTTATGCTAGAAACCTAGAATTTGCTGTTGCCTCTGCCTGGAAGGTTCTCTTTGCTCCCCACATGACTAGCTACCCTGCACATAGTACCTTGCCTGCAACTCACTAGGCACTCTATCTGTTAAATGAGTGATTGAAATAAAAAGATAAGCATGTAATATTACATTTAATCTATCTAAAACCTTTAGAAGTTATATACTTTTAATCCTCATTTTACAGATAAGAAAACTGAGGCTCAGAGAAATTCTATAACTTCCCCAAGGATTCCCAAGAAGTAAGCAGAGAAACAGGACTTCAAAGCCAGGTCAGGCAGGTAGCAGAGCCTGTTCTCTTCTTCCACATGAGGCTGCTTCCACACACACACAGTCTCTGCAGAACATCAGCCACTCTGATGGGTCATCTTTGTGCTTTTGAGCTAACCAGAGAGTTAAGAAAATGCCAGTTGCTTAATATGAGACAAAAATTGAAAAGTCATCCCAGAGTTCATTATCTTCCCACAACTATTATAATTGCAACTCATTAAAAACCTGATTCTGAAGGCAGGAAGAAATCATTTGCTCAGCAACAAGTCCAGAGTCCCTATTAATGCAGAAGTCTTTAATAAGAAAAGTATCTGTTTCCATGAAGGATGGAGAAAATACTGAAATTGGTCCAGGTCCTTTGCAACTTCCTGGATACATTTTACATCTCTCAAAGACTGCAATTGTGTATAATAGCCAGTTTAACCATAAATATTTCCTGGTTGGCTAGCTACATTTTTTTTCTCTTTCATATCGATTGATCTGAGCAGGAAGGTCGGGAAGGGTGAAGTTAGGCTACAAATCAAAAGTTGTAACCCTCCTTTTACTGCCATTTACAATTACTACCTACTTTATATTATTCTTGGCACTTCGATGAGCATTTTAACTCCAATAAGACTTGCTGTTAAGAAACTTTCTTAATTGTGTTTTACCCAGATTTCCTACACTTATATGACCATGGAATTCTTTATTCATTGTATGTGTAGATTGTCTCTAGGATTGGCCACCACCAGTTTCTCTTATCCCTGTATGCACGGGCTGATCCTCCCATCAACAGTCCATATCCCCACCCCTTGAATCTAAGCTGGCCTTGTGATTTACTTTGTTCTATAGAACGTGGCAAGAGTGATGCTGTGTCTGTTCTGGACCTAGCCCTTAGGAAGCCTGCCAGATTCTTGTTTTGCTCTCTTAGAAACTGGCTTCTATGTAAGAAGTTTAACTACACTATTGGATAAAGAAATCTACCTAGTCACCAGCCTCTCCAGCCACCTCAGCTGAGTGAGTGGAGCCTTCTTAGATGTTCTAACCCCAACCAATTTCCCAGCACAATACAACCAGGTAAGAGAATCCAGCCAAGACCACACAGAATACAAAACAATATAGTTGAAGCCAAGCAACCTGCAGAATCTTTAAAAACAATAAATAGTTGATACTCTAAGCCATTAGTTTTTGAAGTGGGTTGTTACACAGGCATGGAAAACTAATACAATATACCACAGATCTCATGTTGTTCCCAACAATTGTTTTTGGAAAATCCCTTTATTCTGTGAATAAAAAACTGAGGTCCAGGGAGCTCCATTTGGGAAGTGACTTTCCCAAGATCATCTAGTTAGTTGAGGCAGAACCTAGCTTACCTGATGACCTGTCCAGGGCTCTGTCCACAACACTTGCTGCCACTGTCAATCAACAGAACTTTCCCAGAATGATTGTTCCTGATCTGACGGTTGGTTTACTGAACATATTCAGACCTATCGATAGATAGATAGATAGATGGATAGATAGACAGATAGATAGATAGATAGATAGATAGATAGATAGATAGATAGATATAGATTTTTTTTTTTTGAGACAGAGTCTCACTCTATTGGCCAGGCTGGAATATAATAGGCAATCTCAGCTCACTGCATCCTCCGCCTCCCAGGATCAAATGACTCTTCTGCCTCAGTCTCCTGAGTAGTGGAGCACCTGCCACCTAACCCAGCTAGTTTTTGTATTTTTAATAGAGATGGGGTTCTACCATGTTGGCCAGGCTGGTCTCAAACTCCTGACCTCAAGTGATCCACCCACCTCAGCCTCCCAAAGTGCTAGGATTACAGGCTTGAGCCACCACGCGCAACCTGAACATATTCAAGTTTTAAGTCATTTGAGACTCTTAGAACCATGAAGCCATCTAGTTCAATCTAGACTCATAATTGTAGTTTTTCTTCCCATAATTGTAGTTTTATTTACTTTTCTAATTCTTCTTCTTAAGGACTCTCCCCTTATTCCTATGGTTTATGCAGAAGCTCCTTCCTCTCATAACAACAGTTAAATAACAGTAAAGAGCTCATCTTCTGGAATCAACTGCTCTGAATTCAAGTCCCAGCTTCACTTACTGGTTTAGGCAAGTTCATTCAGATCTCTGAGTCTCAGCTTCCTCATCAACAAAATGAAGATACAAAAGTGTCTGGCATATTTATTTATTAGTATTTTAATTTTGTCGTGTTGTTATTTTATCATTAGAAATTTTTCTTTTCTTTTTTTTGGTAACCAAAGGCAAACTGTCAATCAGGATTTCTGATGCTCACAGGTAAACCAGTGTTACCACTGTGAGCTAAAATAATTATTGCTTAAAGACAAGAAGATTGATGTGTTGGCTCATCTAAGTGGACTTCTGTAAGTAAATGGTTAGTGTGTGCTGGGTTTGGGAAGATACTAGTGTAGGAGAGGAAAAAATTATTCTTTGTACACCCTCCTGAGTTCTCCATATGGGACCCTATAAATTGGACTGGCAAAAGACCGATTATTGAGAAAAACATACAAATGTATTTAATATAAGTTTTACATAACATGGGAGTCTTCACAAGGAAATAAAGATCTGAAGAAACGGTTATGCCTGGGTGTTTTTACATTAAGTTTGGTGAAGAGTAGAAAGTGATAAAATAAAAGAGTATGAGCTAAGTATAATAAATTGGGAAAAACTTATCGAGGCCTGTTTGTTCATATTATTCTTGGCATGTTCAGAGATAAGGATGTTCCTTTCTTCCAGGTATAGGAAGGGCACCTCTCACATGAGAGTCTTATGACCTACTTCAGGGGAGAAAACCTGCTCTTCCTCAAATTCCTTCAGCTTAAAGTATTCAGTACATGAAGGCACCATATTTTGAGTAGCCTATTCTGAACCTTTTTTCTAGAAAGGACTTGAGATCCCTTATTTACAGCAACCCCTAGGGAAGTATTGACCCAAAGAACATCCCTTCCAGTTTGATGGCCTGAAATTAGTTTTCAGACATTCTCCTTCCTCTGTAAATCCCCTGCCAACAGGGCCATGGCCTCTAAGGAGCTACTGTGGGCCCACATTTCCTCCGTGGGCTACACTCTCCAATGAGATGACCCCAATGTATGAATGACGGAAGGGCAATCTGCAGGGCTATGGTTCAGTTCCCAGGAATAAATGTGTGTGATCTGTCTACCATCTGGATCCCTCCAATGCTCTTTCTATCAGAGTTGATCTTTGAAGGATAGTTAAGCATCATCCAAGTAAAGGGGGTTTGTGAGAGAGCCAAGTAAAAAGAGGTCCCCAGAGAACCTCCGACCAACCTGCGCACTGAGAGGAGTGCACACTGGGGTGAAACCTCTGGAAGTTCACACCGCTTGCAGCCGAGAGGAGCCTGGCCTCTTCTGTTCCGGGGTGGTCACCTGGGAATTCAATCTGTGAGATTAGTTTTTTTTTTTTCCTTTTCACCCAATAAATTCCATCTTTCCCACCCTTGTATGTATCCATGAGCTTCATCCTTCCTGGTCGTATGACAAGAACCCCATTTTTAGCTGAACTAAGGAGAAAGTCCTACGACATTTGGAGGACAGTAGTATCTCAAGTGTATAGGGTAAGCAAAGTCCCTGGTTGCTAAGTGTCCTATCAGAAAGCATGGTTAAAAAACAAACAAACAAAACTCCATTAAGAACCACAGCATTTCAGAATAACCTTTCTAAGTGAAAGTTCGCCCATCAACATCTCAATGACTGCATTTCTTCAGGAAGTAATAAACTTCTACTGGCATTGGGATTCAAACGTCAGAGTGAAGTACTCTCTGACATTTATAGTTTTAGGTTTGTTTTTCAAGTCTTTGCGTTTCGTGGTTAAGAGATGTTTTTCTGACTAAGCTTGATAATTCTTCCCCACCCCCCACCACACTTTCAACTAAATGAGAAACAACCTGATAATCTCCACAGTTTTGGTTCTTAACTTTTCATTATTATCATCCTAAACTCTATAAATAGTTTCAACCCACTATGCCTAAATCTCTGTAAACGCCTACCTCCCTGCCTTTGCCAATGTGACGTTCTCTGCCAGTTGTCTTCTTTCCAGCCTCTCCTCAATCTCCATTTGTCCTACCTGTCTTTCTTCGAAGTTGACTGTGAGCATTTTTCAACCACTCTTAGAACTTCTGCCTCATATTAGTGTCATGGTAAAGAATATCAGCTTTGGAATGAGTCTGTACTTCAACTCCGGCATTTATTACGTGTACTACCTATGCTAAATTAATCTCTCTAAACCTCAGGTTCTTATAAAATATAATGTAACCGCCCATTGGATTCACCTTGCCTGCTGCCTACCCAGAGCCTATTTATCAAGAAGGGAATTGCAATGACGAAAGTAATTCATGCAGAGCAGGCTGTGCGGGAAACCAGTTTTATTATTACTCATATCAGTCCCCAGAGCATTGGGGGATCAGAGTTTTTAAGGATAAGTTGGCAGGTATGGGCTAAGAAAGTGGAGTGCTGATTGGTCAGTTTGAAGATGAAATCACAGGGGGGTCGAAGTGAGTTCTTGTTGACTTCTGTTCCTGGGTGGCATCGCAGAATTGGTTGAGCCAGATTATTGACCTGGATGGTGGTGTCTGCTGCAGGAATGCAGGGGCTGCAAAATCAAGCACTCATCTTAGGTTTTGCAACAGTGATGTTATTCCCAGAAGCAATGTGGGGAGGTTCAGACTCTTACAGCCAGAGGCTGCATGGCCCCGGAGCCATAATCTCTAATTTTGTAGCTAACTTGTTAGTCTGACAAAGACAGACTGGTCCTCAGGCAAGAAGGGTTTTTTTGTTTTTTTGGTTTTTTGATTTTTTGGGGGGGAAAGGACTATTAGCAATATTTTGTTTCAGAGTTTAAACTATAAACTAAATTCTTTCCCAAGGCCTATGCCCAGGAATGAACAAAGACAGTTTAGAGGTTAGAAGGAAGATGGGGTTGATTAAGTCTGATCTCTTCCACTGTCGTAATTTCCTCAGTTATGATTTGTGTAAAGGCAGTTTAAATAATAATAGCACTTGAGTCATAGAAGTCATTGTGTAGACTAAATTAAAAAATGATCATAGGTGTATTAGTCAGGGTCTCAACAGGAACTAGACCACACATTCATATTATAATTTGGGAGGGTTTGCAAAGATGAGGGTAGGAGGAGTGAGGGGTACATTGCAAGAGCTGATGGTTAAATTTTCAGAAATTTTTGCAAACAAGTTGTTAAACATTACTAAAAATTAAATTTTTTAAACAGAATTAAATAAATTATATTTTTAAAAAGGTAATAAATATTCAAAACATCATTTCCTAATTACCATATTACCTTCAATTATATATGTTCTTGGGGGTACTTCTATTATATCTCTATGGTAGGAACATTATATAACAGTATGCTACTGTGCATCTTTTCCCAACTTCATGCTCAATGACATGCCATTGATACCTTGAAATCAGCCAAGGCAGGAGTATTTACACCACAGAAATCGGCAAATTCTACAACTCGGGCCTCCTTCTCCCAATCTTGCCTCAGTCCCCAAGGAGACCCAGTTATTAGGTTGGTGCAAAAGTGATTGAGGTTTTGCCATTGAAAGTAATGACAAAGTAATATTAAGTAATATTAAAACATTTACCAGCAGGAGCAAGTTTAGGAAAACCACAGGGATCTTGTAGTACCCCATGGCTGTTAGCACCTCCGGGTCCAAAAAGATAAGAGGGAGCAGTTATCAGAATCTGAAAGAAAAAGGTTATGAAGAAAAATCAGACAGGCACTGTAACCTCTTGGGTAAAGAAACATCACTAACCAGAAGTGACCCTGGAAAAAAGAGAACCACGGGAGTAAATCTGACTTCACTCTTCTCTCTGCTTCTAGGACTTCACTTTCCCACCTCCTTCCAAGGTCAAACCAAACAGATGTTAGAGGACAGAGGAGCCCATACAGGTCAGTTTCTGGAGCAGAGAGAAGGGTGAGAAGGGTTAGAGAGTAGGGCTTGAGGGGCAGATGGAAAATATCTAGACTAACAAAATAGTGCTGTATCTGGCACATAGTAGGAGCTCATTAATATTTTCTATTATGGTTAGTTCAATTCAATAAAAATTTATTAAATATGCCGAATACCTTTATCTCAAGAAGTCCACAGTCCAGTGCAGAGGTGTATAGATAAATTCCACATCAGTGTACAAAGTACTATTATTAACGAAGAAAGATATGTCTGTCTTTCCTATTAGATGACAATTACCTATAAAGTAGAAACTATAAAAATGATCAATTAGTATCTGCCTGTCAAATGAATATATTTTTATTTCCCCTCAGTGCCCAGCACTGTTTCTTATAGAACCTTTAAAGACTTGCCTTTACGCTTCATTAAGTGGGACCAGAGCAGCCTTTAGTGCATGGTAATTTTTCCCTACTACCATGGCAAAAACTTTCATAGTACTTTGCTCACTGTCCCATGAATTACGGTATTTTTCACTCAGACTCACGAGAAATGAAACTATTTCAAGCTCTGTGTGATCGCCAAGGATTTTTCCCTCTGTTCTTTCAGTAGTTCTTACCATGACCTCACTTAGTTTTATTAGTTCTTATACACATGTGCTGATCAGTATTCAGCTAAAGACTCAAGGGGGAAATCCTCTGTAGTTCTCTGGACAGGTCTGTCCTCTAGCTTTCTTGTGACCTTCCAACTAACCACTTTGGCTTCCCTGGATTTCCCAACTCCATCTCCTCATTTCAAAGTCTTCTGGTTCTGGCTTGGTTCTTCTTCCCTGCATTCTGCTTGGAAACTCTCCAGTCTGGGGCAATCACAAGGCTCATGTTATTTGTTTCCTCTTTCTCAGAGGAATCACTGTTGTACGTTTTCTGAGAAAACCATGTTTCTTATATTTTATCAAGTCCCTACTACTTCTCTACTCCTGTAAAATGACCTTTACTGTTTATTTGCTTTCAGCCTTAACCAAATGCTGATTCTTCTTTATCATATTTGACAATGTCTCTAATTTCACACAGATCAAGGAACCCTCATGAATGGGATTAGTGCCCTTAGAAGAGGGGCCCCAGAGTGATCCCTTGACCCTTCTGCCATCTGACAACCAGCCATAAGGAAACAGGTTCTCACCAGAAACCAAAACAGCCAACACCTTGATCTTGAACTACCTACCTCTAGAATTTTGAGAAATAAGTTTCTGCTGTCTACAAGCTACCCAGTCTATTCTATTCTATTACAGCAGCCCCCAATAGACTGAGGTCTATTTGGTTCCTAGAGAGGGGTTGCTTTCTGGCTTGTAGACAACCATCCTCTTGTGCTCACAAGAACCAGCAACTGGGCATCCAACATAAAATGCCTCCAATACTAGGTTATGAGTGCCCTGGCCACGTAAAACTCACCTTTTCCTCTAGCCCTCCCTGTGTACTCAGCCTGACCAGAAACACAGCTGCATTAGTGAAAGAAGGCTTCTTCTATGGCTTCTGAGCTGGAGTTAGGATATTAAAAAATGTTAAATTAGATGAGATTTTACAGCTTTGAAATAGAATGGGCAGGGCTTTTTAAACCAGGGAGCAACAAGTAGAACTTTGGGATATATTTAAACATGAGTTGTTGAAAAAAAAAATATGTTATTCTCTACATGTCAGGAGTCCAGCTTATTTAATAACCTGGCTACACATGTGCCCCTCCTTATGAAAGAGTGCTGAGATCTGTGGTAGAGTATGGTAATGGGAGCAGAATCTTTAGGGTCAGACCAAACTCTGTATTCTGCCCAAGCCAGCACTTGATAGATGGGTGGCATGAAAAAATACTACATTGTTTTCTTATCTATATAATGGGAATAATAATCATCTCTACTCTACTTAATATGGTTATTGTCAGAGTAAAATTTGATAAGATATGAAAGCCAGCGTTTAAACTGTACTATCTAAAACTCATAAGATTTATACTGATATTCATGGTAACATTATTATACTAATGAAAATGGGAAACAACCAGAATTGTTTGAAAATAGAAGCATGATTAACCAAACTGTAGCATATCTTACAACTGAATGTTCATTTCCGTACACACCACATACACGCTTTTTCTCTTCTGAATGCCCATTATGGTATGTATGCATTTGTCCCTTGACACCATTAATGAGTAGGATCCCCAGACAATAGAGAATCATTCCATTCCCAGAGAGAGGAGACTTGCTGAATAAAATCAAAACATAGTTGCATTAGAGGCCTTTAAGACAACTCGACTTACTACTGTTGTCTAAAAATGAAATATGTCATGAATCATGGAGACTTGCAACTGCCCCCAAATTCTAATTTTATACCATTTCTCTTCTAGAAATCATCAAACCATATACCATGCTGGCACTGAAAACATCTGTCTTTGATGTTTCACTTGGCCTGTTTTTAGTGTTTATAAGAAGCAATCTGTCGGGTCAGTTCAGAGGGGTATAAATTCATTTTCTCACGACATAACCAGAAGCACTTTCTGCACCATCAGTCAACACATCCCATTTCCCTGTCACCATCTGTTGCATTGCCTAGCCCAGACTGCTTTCGTACCACAACTCTGTCAGCATTGGGCATACTCATCAGAGCTATAAATACAGATTCTGATTGTTACTGTTTGGGGAAGAAGTCTACTCATGATAAGAAAGCCATGAAAGTGAGGTCATGGATCAAGCCATTATGAAGTCAGGGGTCTTTTCTCCTAGCACTTTAATAGCCAGCAAACACATCTGTTTCTGTAATCCAGCCAGTGGAGGATTAAGCTGTAAGTGTTGGAGACCCTGACCCTAACAACGTTATCTTTCTCCCAGAGCCTGATACCTTTAAAGTAGCCAATCCCAAACCTCACCTGCTTTTGGACTCTACTCATTGCCTGACTGGTAATGGACTTCCCAGCCCCTCTTTATTTGCTAGTGTGACATTTGTAAAATTTAATGGTTCACTTCTAGGAAAATGTGAAGAAACACTGCCCATGCTACTCAAAGTAATGTCAAAAATAACTCAAGTCTCTTACTTGCATGTAATTTTTTAAAATCCCCTTTTATTCTCTCCTATCCACTGCCCTCCCCTCTTATAGCTGGTCCCTTTTATTTCCTTTAACCCTTCCCCCCAGTTCTTCTGGGCCGCCTCAGCCCACACCTCTTGGAATTCTGCTCCCTCTCCCCTCCCTTCCATGTTTTTCATAAGAAAGGCTGGAAACTGGTATGGCAAGTAGACCTCTGCTCCAGGGCAGGGAAGATGATAAGTTGGGGGCTTTCCCACTTTAATGGATGCAGCTCATCCCATCAGCACCACAGAGTGATCAGAGCTCTGCTCCAGTGTAGCCAACGGGTAATGGCAGCAGCCATTTTGAAGAGCAGTCCGTAGTTCAGGAGGAACTATTAACGAGAATGTTAATGTTCTCCTTGGTGTTGCTGGTTGAGAACTATGGTCTTAGGTTGTCCAGAAGGAGAAACTCCATCTCCCCATCCTTCTCTGGCTGTGATCCAGGAGGGCAGACAAAGGGTTGTGGGAGGAATGGGAGGCAGCAGAGGCTGATGTCAGGCCAGGACTTACCAGCAAAGCCTTGCAGGATGGCTCTTTCAGTGCTAACTTACTTCTAGCAGATTGTGTCCATTGTGTTAAACCTAACAAATCTCTTTTGTTTTTTCTGTTTCCCATCTAAAGACAAAGAAGTTTTAATGTTATTTCTGAAAACCGTGAAGTAGTAGGACGAACACATCTAGTCAAAGATGAGACAGCATTTTTTTTTTTTTGAAACGGAGTCTTGCACTGTCGGCCAGGCTGGAGTGCAGTGGTGGTGCGATCTCGGCTCCCTGCAACCTCTGCCTGCCGGGTTCAAGTAGCCCTCCAAATGACTGAGACAAAATTGCCTACGCAGTCATTTACAATGGTGTCTTTGAAGAATATTGAATGGCATGAGGGAAATGCTCACAAAAAAATAAACAGGATACAAACTGAAGTGTTACAGCATAATTCTGCTTGCTTAACGAGAAAAGACATGCACCTGGAAAAAGATGTTAGCCATTGTTTATCTCTAGCGCTGTATGATTTTTTTTTTTACTTTTATTATATATTTCCAAGGGTTTTATTGTTTTAAGCAAACGTTTAAAAAATAAGTAAAACAGGCCGGGCGCGGTGGCTCAAGCCTGTAATCCCAGCACTTTGGGAGGCCGAGACGGGTGGATCACGAGGTCAGGAGATCGAGACCATCCTGGCTAACACGGTGAAACCCCGTCTCTACTAAAAAATACAAAAAAAAACTAGCCGGGCGAGGTGGCGGGCGCCTGTAGTCCCAGCTACTCGGGAGGCTGAGGCAGGAGAATGGTGCAAACCCGGGAGGCGGAGCTTGCAGTGAGCTGAGATCCGGCCACAGCACTCCAGCCTGGGCGACAGAGCGAGACTCCGTCTCAAAAAACAAAAAAAATAAAAAATAAGTAAAACATACCCCCGAGAATGAGCAGCTCTCCAGTGGCCCACAGGTGCTCAAGGATATGTCCATTGAAGCTCCCTTGTGCCCTGCACTTCTCCCAGGCTTCCCAGCTCACCATCATGCTCACCCTCATCTCTGATCAGCACCTATTCCCAAGGACCTAACTTGGCCTACACCCTGAACTTCCGGGGAGACATAGATAAGGATGGTTGAGCAGCAGATACACAGAGAGAAAGGAAAGGGAAAGGAGAAAAGGGGGCTGCTGCACTCGTTCAGGTAGAAACTGACAGCAAGATGTTCTGGGTCACATCAGCTTCTGTAGGAGGTAGAATAAAGCATCTGGAGAAACCTCTTAAGACATAAACTCAAGAGCATCACTGCATAAAGCTAAATTTGGCTGCTTCATTTCCATGGGAACAAATATAGTTCTAATCTTAATGCCTTTTTATTTTAATTAAGGGCAATTTGTGGGCGATATGATCATCTTCAATAAGCCTGTAAACGTTTGCAAAAATCAAGGCTGGTAGCCAAGGGACCTTTTTGAATGCACCCCAAAGTGGAGTCTGGGTCTTTAGTCTTGCAAGTTTAGAGCCCAATTTTGTCAGCTCACCAAATAGCACCATCTCTCAGGTATGCACTCATCCAAATAAGCTCATAAGAAACTGATAACATAAATGCAAATTCATTCATTGAAAATGAAAATTATGTTAAATATAGAAGTACCATATAATCCAGCAATTCCACTCTTAGCCTATGTCACTCAGTAGCCTATTTTCTGTATGTACCACATTTTTGGACAATAAAAAGAATGATACATTGTTCAACATAAAGGAAACTTGAAAATTTTAGGCTAAGTAAAAGAAGCCAGACAAAAAAGGCCATACATTGTATGATTCCATTTATGTGAAATGTTCAGAATAGGC
This sequence comes from Macaca thibetana thibetana, assembly GCF_024542745.1. NCBI lineage: Eukaryota > Metazoa > Chordata > Mammalia > Primates > Cercopithecidae > Macaca > Macaca thibetana. Next base: position 75,224,162 of record NC_065591.1, on the reverse strand, counting down.
AAATTCATAGAGACAGAAAGTAGATCAGTGGTTGTCAGGTTTTGGGGGAGAAGGAGTTGGGAGAAACTAACCATTACAGGGTTTCTTTTCGGCACAATAGAAATTTTCTGGTATTAGATAATGGTGGTGGTTGTTGCATAAACTTGTCAATAAGCTAATGAATTGTACACTTTATAAAGGGAAATTTTGTTATGTAAAATTTTATATACATTGTATCTCAATTTTTAAAAAAATTTAAAAGAATGGCTGCTTAGAAAGCAAACCCATCTGATCAGCTCACCCCCTAGAAATAAATCATAACCAGAATATTCGAAAAGCATGGATTGTGAGCAAGGGGGGATTTGTATGATTTTAGTGCATTGTAGTAATGATCTGTCCCTTGGTGTGGTCCTTTACACCACACAAGCAGAACCATCCATCTCTTGCTTCCTCTCTCGCCATGTGACATGCTGGCTCCCCTTTGTCTTCCACCATGATTGTAAGCTTCCTGAGGCCTCACAGGAAGCAGATGTTGGCACCATGCTTCCTGTATAGTCTGCAGAACCATGAGCCAAAATAAACATCTTTTCTTTATAAGTTACTCACACTCAGGTATTCCTTTATAGTAATGCAAACAGACTAACACAGATATAGAATGCTCTAGTGATGTGGCTACAAAGGCAATTTTCTTTTCGTAGTAGTGGATCTGTCTTTTCAATATAGTTGTGCTTCCAAACACAGGTCTCTGACCCAAGTAGAGGCATCAGCAGCCTCTAAGAGGTTAAGTCAAGGCCAGACGAATGTGACATTCCCCCATTAGATGTTATTTCCCATTTTGTAAAACCCATCTTATTTTTTTTTCCTCTTTTAAAAACTTTAATACTTACAGAAATCATATCTGTCAATTTAGATGGCTGTCTTACACAGAACTTTCATATGAATTTGGTTTGTATCATCTCTGCTTAATTCATCATTCTCACACTCTCTCTGCACTCCCACCTTGCCACATCTTTCTATCTTCTCGAACTCGTCTGTGCCTCTTTCAGCAAAGGATGTTTGCAGAATTAACTGCAAACATTATATAGCATTTCAAGGCCCTTAATAGTTTCACTTCTTTTCTTACCAATTAATGAAATAAATTTATTAAGCTATAAGAAAAAATAGTTTTTAAAAAATCCTTCCCTTTTAAATATTGATGAAAACTTCTCAAGAGTCTTACTTAACATTGCCACCAGAGCCAATTGCAAGTAGAGCTGAAAAAATGTTCAACTGTGTCATTTTTCCCTCACCCACTTCTATGCCTTCATTTCCATCTTTTTTAGTTGTTGGTAAGTTAGAAAATTTTAGGTTGCCCTAAAAATTCCCACAGCCATTTTGAAGTAGTCAGGGTGCCATTTTCGGCTAGTTACAGAAAATTAAAACATCATATATATCTTACAGTTGAATCCTTGCCTGTATTAAAGTGTTTTCTACAATCTTCTCAATTCAGAACCAACTTGTATCACTATAACAACTTATATCCTATAATAAGCAGAATCATTAGAGGAATGACAGAAGGAGAGGCTAGGTTGCTATTTGTCTTTGGGGGAGGAAAGCAATATCAGTAAAATATGTATCTCATTTCCTAATCTAGGTCCCACTAAGTTAGGTTCAGAAATTTTAGAACCATCTCTCCAATTCAATTCCCAGTTACTACCATGACACTTTATTGTCAGATGTTCCTCTTTCAATCACCCAGCATCTCTGTGTCAAAGATCATACAAGTGATGAGAGTTTCTGGTTTTAATCAACACAGCCTTCCCTGCTACTCTTTCCACACACTCTGATGACATCCCAAACATTTTGTATGTTCTACTTCATTGTATCTTAACATTCATTTGTTTTACTAAATTACCTCTCCTCCTAGACTGCAATATTCATGAGGGATGGAACCATGTCTTATTTATTGTTTTAGTTCTTATTCCTAGAACAGAGGAGGAGTTCAGTAAATAACTATGACACGGAACAAAAGAATTACTGGATTTAGAAAGTGTAGATTCCAAGAACGTCAGAGGCAACTCAAGTTTAAAAATACTTGTGAACTGGCCACATCATTTGTAGAACATAGGCACAGAGTACCCGTGCAGTAACTGTATAATTGGCCCAAGCAATTCAAGGCCATAATGCGGCAACTCCAGTCATTTTCTCCTAAACTTTCTTATTATTTAAAAAAAAAAATCATAACTAAAGAAGTTACCCAAAAAGTAGTATAATGAACACTGGTATACTAACCAGTTAAGTAACAAAATGTTGACAGTTGTTAATATTTAGCCACATTTGCTTTATCTCTATAAAGATATGTAGGTGTTTTAAAATAACTATCATGCTTAATTAAAAAGACAGTCTTCCTAGAAAGAACATCTATTAAAGAGTTGTTCCGTTGCTCACGGGATGAAGATCCCTCACGGAGGCTTTCAAGGCCTTTGTGATCTGAATGGTATTAGCTTCTCGTGTGTCTGTTGCTGCTCCTCCACTTCATACACTTCTCCAGTAAGGCTGGACTGCTTTAAATTCTAGGATCAGCAACCAGTTTTCTCTCTCCTCCCTTTGGATCTTTGTGCATGCTATTCCATTTGCTTTGTATACTCTAATTCCATCTCTCTTTATCTGGCTAGTTCCATCTTTGGTTCTTAACTTAAATATCTTCTCCCTCCTCCAGGAAGTATTCCTGACACCCTCAGGCTGTTTAAGAGCGCCCCACAAGCTGCTTCCACTGTACCCTTATCAGAGCTTTTAAAACATGACACAATCCCCTCTCCCCCTACCTAGTCCTGACCTAGATGATAAGGACCACATGCCTTTATCTCTGCATCCTTCATACCACACCAGGGCTTTCCACATAGTAAGTGTTCAACGAATATTTGTTGAAATGATAAATTCACGAAGAGGTCATAGACTAGGTTGGCATTATAGGATCTGAGAAACTGGACGCCCTTAGCAAATTCCTTTTTTGGCCTTAGTTTTCCCATTTGTACTTGATGACCTTTAAGGTTCTTTCTAGCCCTCAAACTGCATTATTCTATAGTGTAGAAGAAATAGCTTCTAGAGCCACGAAATACCAAGCAGTTTCTATGACAACCCCAAAGTTCTATTGGCTCAGACTTGCAGAATGTCAGCCTGAATGCATCGGCCACTAGGAGATCCAAGAGGCCACCCAGAGGCACATTATATGACTGGTCCTCTCCTCCTCTTAGCTGGCTCCTCCATCTCAGGCCTATTCCTGAGACTCCCAAAGATTTAACAAGTAGTTGCTATAGAAACAGCATTCCTCCTAGACATTTTTATCTCTGTGTGCCAACTACTCCTGAATATGCAGGTTAACACCTGGTGAATCCAGGACAGGGTTCTAATAAAAGCTGACTTAATGTGTGGGGAGCCAGGAAATAACAGTAAGTATAACATATGGCATTTGTAGTGGGTTTCGCTTAATACCCACTCATCTGATTCTCATGTCAACGGAGGGAAGTGATTACTAGTATCCCTATTTCATAGATGAGAAACTGAAACTCAGCTCAGAGAATTTAAGAGGCTTTCCTGTAGTTACAAAGTTAGAGTGTGATTGTTACAGAGGCAGTGATTCAAAGCCAAGTCTGATTTTAAAACCTGTGTTCTTAACCACTAGGAGTTACTGCCTCATAATTCAAGCAGATATCAGTAAGACCTTAGTGCTATAAGCTTGGAGAAAATGAGATTCCAGGAACTAAACAGGTATCAGGGCCTCACCATCATTCCAACTTCCCAAATCTGAAAGATAAGTTATGACTGGCAGGAGCTGGTGCTAATGCCCTATTGGATAGGTAAGACAGAACTGCAGGATGCACCAGGCACTAGCAGAATTCAAGGTCATAGTGTTCTTTTGTGGACAGCTGCACCCTCCCAAAGTCCTACCCTCTCATCTTTAGTTCATTTAATTGTCACAAAAGACCCATGAGAGGCAGGGCAAGGATTATACCCATTTTTATAGATAACATTGGGGCTCAAAAAGGTGACTTGCCTAAAGCTAAGTAGCAGTAAGTGGCTGAAGAGTTTGTGCTAGATATTCTGACTGTAATTCAATGCCCCAAGCACTAAAATTTTAACCATCTCTAGTCACAGAAGGCATGGCTAGCATAGATGTTACATTAATAATGGCTACCCATTTATTGAGACCTAGGTGTCCAAGAGGCTGGAAAGTTAAGGGACTCTAAGATTAAATGTTCTCTCCCATCCTCACAACAGCCCTGTGGAGTAGATATTACTGTTCCCATTTTGCAACAGTGCCTCATGCCTGTAACCCCAGCATTTTGGGAAGCCAAGGCAGGTGGATCACGAGGTCAGGAGTTCAAGACCAGCCTGGCCAACATGGTGAAACCCCATCTCTACTAAAAGATACAAAAATTAGCCAGGTATGGTGGCAAGCGCCTGTAATCCCAGCTTCTCAGGAGGCTGAGGCAGGAGAATCAATTGAACCCTGGAAGTGGAGGTTGCAGTGAGCCGAGATCATGCCATGGCACTCCAGCCTGGGCGACAGAGCAAGACTCAGTCTTGAAAAAAAAAAAAAAAAGAAATTGAGTTCAGACAAGTTAAGGGACTTACCCAAAATGATATAGTAACTGACAGAAGTTGAATTTCAACTTAGACATGTCTGATTCTAAAGCCCAAGTGTTATTTTAGTTAATGTTTATAATATCCTCTACAAGAAAACTAGACTTGGAAAGAATAGCAACAATTTAGTTTCTCTTTACCTTGCTCACACCCTGATAGATTCCTCAGCTTAGTATGCTCTCACTTATCAAATCCAAACCCTCCCATCTGCATCAGCCTACTGGCTGTGTGTGATGCAAAATAACAACAGCTTAGAGATTGGACATTGTTTTTCTTTGACCTAAGAAACTCCCAGTGGTAGGTAGCCCAGGGCTGGCATGGTAATTTCAGAATAATCGGAATCCCAGGCCCCAACTAGCTGTCTTCTCTGTCATCCTTATGGTGTGGACTTCATCAATTGAGATATCATCAATCCCATAGGATCATTGTAAGAAATGAAGGAGAAATAGAGTGACTAATATTTAATGAACACTTACTGTGCAAACGCAGTCACACCTAGCTGCCTCACCTAGCTGCAAGAGAGGCTGACAAACACATTCAACAGGACCTTCTCTTACTGAGGAGGGATGGAAGAATGGCTGACAGAGCAAGAAAATAAGTGTTAATCATACCATTCTTCAAGGCCTAGCATTAGTTCCATCTCTCCCTTGAAGCCCTCCTGACCACCAAAGCTCAACGTGTGCTTGCTCTTCTCTGAACTCATATCACATTTATCAATATGGCTTTTAGCATGTACTGTATTAGCTTCTGAATTATTTGTATATCAGATAATATACCAGGCATGATAATAGGGAGCCAGATAGATGTATCTGGATATGGATACATAGATATGAACATAAATAGATCTAGATGTAGGGGCAAATAAAGATAAAAGCAAGCTTTCAGATCAGTAGCACAGTGATTCTGAAGAAGTACAGACTCTGGAGTCAAAGAGATCCAAGTTCAAGTCCTATCTTTACCCTTAATGTCTGTGCAAACTTGTGGATTAATTAACCTAAGCCTCCATTTCCTAATCTGCAAAGTGAAAGATGACAAATATACCTCCCTGATAAGGCTCTTGTGATGGCTAAATAAGACAATAAGTGTGAAGAACAGAACACTATTCCAGGAATATAGTAAGTGTTCATTAAATATTAGCCACTCTATTTCTCCTGCATTTCTTATGAGATAGATGATTTTTTTTTTTTTTTTTTTTTTTTTTTGAGACGGAGTCTCGCTCTGTCGCCCAGGCTGGAGCACAGTGGCTGGATCTCGGCTCACTGCAAGCTCCGCCTCCCGGGTTTACGCCATTCTCCTGCCTCAGCCTCCTGAGTAGCTGGGACTACAGGCGCCCGCCACCTCGCCTGGCTAGTTTTTTGTATTTTTTTTAGTAGAGACGGGGTTTCACTGTGTTAGCCAGGATGGTCTCGATCTCCTGACCTCGTGATCCGCCCGTCTCGGCCTCCCAAAGTGCTGGGATTACAGGCGTGAGCCACCGCGCCCGGCCTGAGATAGATGATATTATCCCTACTTTAAAAACAAGAGAGTGAGGCTCAGGAAAGTTAAAAAATCTGCTTCAGGTAACAATGCTAGTGGGGGTACTACTGAGACATGAACCCAAATCAAACCTCAAATCCTCAGCTCTTAATTCAAGACCCTGTCTTCTGTCTCTTCTTACCCTTGCCATATCTAATTCTTAGTAGGCTTTCTGTAATTGTCTGCTGTAACAAATTCAAATGAATCAGCTGTCATTCTGTCTTTTGCTTTAAGGCCTTCTAAGTTATCTCTACTGCACATTGAAATAATACAGAAAAGAAAATATTTTTAATTTTCGGGATAAGGATCAATTTCATATGAAATCCATATGGGGGAAAATATGATTGAATTTTATGTAGAAAGAAATTAGCTCGGGGTGGCCTTTTTGACTAGCAGAAAAAAAATACAAAAAATTAGATGCATCTAAGTCAAACATTGAGCTGTTCTCCCTTGAAGATGAAATTTAGCCTTCTAGCTGCCTACTTCATTTGCTCCAGGTATAAAATAATTTGAGTCTCTTTCTTATTAAGAATCAAGATATTCAGTCTGTCACTGATGGACATTTGTGTTGATTCCAAGTCTTTGCTGTTGTGAATAGTGCCGCAATAAACATACGTGTGCATGTGTCTTTATAGCAGCATGATTTATAATCCTTTGGGTATAGAAAATGTGGCACATATACACCATGGAATACGATGCAGCCATAAAAAAGGATGAGTTTGTGTCCTTTGTAGGGACATGGATGCAGCTGGAAACCATCATTCTCAGCAAACTATCGCAAGAACAGAAAACCAAACACGGCATGTTCTCACTCATAGGTGGGAACTGAACAATGAGATCACTTGGACTCGGGAAGGGGAACATCACACACCGGGGCCTGTCATGGGGAGGGGGGAGGGGGGAGGGATTGCATTGGGAGTTATACCTGATGTAAAGGATGAGTTGATGGGTGCTGACGAGTTGATGGGTGCAGCACGCCAACATGGCACAAGTATCCATATGTAACAAACCTGCATGTTATGCACACGTACCCTAGAACTTAAAAGTATAATAATAATAATAAAAGAATCAAGATATTTTCTTTCTTTCTTTCCTTTTTTTTTCTTTTTGAGAGAGTCTCACTCTGTCGCCCAGGCACCATCTCTGCTCACTGCAAGCTCCGCCTCCCGGATTCATGCCATTCTCCTGCCTCAGCCTCCCGAGTAGCTGGGACTACAGGCGCCCACCACCACGCCTGGCTAATTTTTTGTACTTTTAGTAGAGACAGGGTTTCACTGTGTTAGCCAGGATGGTCTCAATCTCCGGGCCTTGTGATCCACCTGCTTCAGCCTCCCAAAGTGCTGGCATTACAGGTGTGAGCCATCGCGCCCAGCCAGACTCAAGATATTTTCATAAGCAATAACTCAATTTTGAGAGACAATTGTCCTTGGGACGGGAGGATTAGGTACATCCACATATATTTCTAAACACCAAGTATGCTCAGTCCATTGTAACTGATAACAGGAGTGAGAGGGCACTCATACTGCACATGCTGAGCTGTGATAGACAACAGATTCAATTTCCTTTGCAATCCTCTAAGTTGGGTCCTTTACAGTGCTGCAATGTGAAGAGTCTTGGGCTCAGCATCAAAACTGGGCTCTGGTTCCAGACTCGGCTATGCGACTTGCCCATTTTGTGTTTCAGTGTCAGCTTCAATAAAATGAAGGGAGTTGGACTATCTGACTGTTTAGATCTCTTCTAGCTGAAACAATATTTTCCAAATCTGAAATTCTGGGCATTTGCAAAGGATTGCGTAAAGCATATTAAATGTTACAGGTCTCATTATAATTTATCTGCTGAATTTGATTCTTTTGTAAGGCATCTTTTTTCTTTCACTTTTTTTCCTTCTTTGAGGGGGTGTTCTTAGAGTTCATACTCTGTACAGAATATTACATGTTGTTGACATGCTGATTAATCTTTTTTAAAAAATTTAACATCTATACGGTGTTTTACACACTCCAAAGCAATTTCACTGTCATTATCTCACTCAGTATTCACAGTTAACCCCTGACTGGAACGATATTATTGGTGCAATGGAAAATGAGTGGGTTTGGAAGTCAAAGACCCCGAGGCCAAATTCTATCCAGCTCAACCCTTGTAAGTTCACAGAACTTGGGAAAATCACTTAACTTTCCTGAACCCTCGAATTTCCTCATCTTTAAAACCAGGAAGATGGTAACAATAAAATGGGTTCTTAGGTAAAGCACTTAGCAGCCTAATAGCTCACCTTTTCCTTTAGCTTAGAAGGCAACTGGGAGGCTAGAAAGGTAAAAGACTCTCCTAGATTAACAGCTGCTTGGGACAATCAAACCAGAGGAAGATAAGAGGTGAATCAAATTTAATACACCTGCAAAAACTGCATTTTGGTGATACGGTTTGGCTGTGTCCCACCCAAATCTCATCTTGAATTGTAGTTCCCATAATCCCCATGTGTTGTGGAAGGGACCCGATGGGAGGTCATTTAATCATGGGGGCAGTTACCCTCGTGCTGTTCTCATAATAGTGACTGAGTTCTTACAAGTTCTGATAGTTTCATAAGGAGCTTTTCCCCTTTTGCTCCTTCTCCTTTCTGCCGTCACATGAAGAAGGACGCATTTGCTTGCCCTTCAGCCATGATTGTAAGTTTTCTGAGGCCTCCCCAGCCCTGCAGAACTGTGAGTCAATTAAAACTCTTTCCTTCATAAATTATCCAGTCTCGAGAGTTCTTTATTGCAACAAGGGAATGGACTAATACATTTGATTTTCTCATACTTTTGTGTGAAAGATAAGGAATGGGTGCATTTAATAACTGGAAAGGGACTGTGGAGAGTGCTAGTCTGTGTAGGGAGCTCCGGAATTCTGAAACTTCTGGGCAGCCCTATCATTCAACCTTGCATCTAGTGAGCACTGAATGAGCATGTACTGTTTGCAAAAAGATCTGCTAGATCTCCAGGAATAATTTTTTAAAAAAATAAAATTTAAAAAAATGTAAAAAAAAATGGTGGGAGGGATCTGGAAGTTAGAGCAAGGCCCTGAAGGCACAAGATTTTTTTTTTTCTCTGTACCTTACTGAGGTGAGGGAGTCCATCAGGCTAATGGTGGATGCTGGGTAGGTTCTTATGGCATTTGTTTACTCAGAGACTATGTGGGATATGAGAGACACCAGTTCTTGTCCTCCTCAAGATGCTGATGATCTAGAGGGGACAAGGCAATGACCCAGGAAAGACATGAGTGCTCAAACAGATGAGAAGGGTGTTAACAAAACCATGAGATCTCTAGAGAAAAGGGGGAGAGCTGTATTTTCTTTCTTTCCTTCCTTTTTTTTTTTTTTTTTTTTTCTTTTCTTAGACAGGGTCTCTCACTCTGTTGCCCAGGCTGGAGTGCAGTGGCACAATCTCAGTTCACTGCAACCTCTGCCTCCTGGGTTCAAGCGATTCTCCTGCCTCAGTCCCCTGAGTAGCTGGGATTATAGGCATGTACCACCATGCCTGGCTAATTTTTGTATTTTTGGTAGACATTTTTTGCCATATTGGCAAAAAAACTGGTTTTGCCATATTGGCCAGACTGGTCTCGAACTCCTGACTTCAGGTGATCCACCCACCTCAGCCTCCCAAAGTGCTGGGATTACAGGCATGAGCTACTGTGCTTGGCAGACAGCTTTATTTTCTGTAAAAAACAATCTGCAGATTGGGGAGATACAACCTCCAGGGTCAAGTGAAAGCATGCTCAGAGGAGAGGTCATGAAGAAGGAGATCATAAAGGCAAAAACCTCAGAGTAGGGGAAGAGAGTCAAGGGAGTAGGAAAGAGTATTGATTGGATGATCTTTAAGCCTAAAGTCACTAGTCTCTCTTAATTGGCTTGCTGGTTTCAGGTGGCTGGTTGGTGCCAGGTGACCTGTTTGTAGTAATTGTCAACTGCATCTATCTCTGCACCAACATCAAAAACTGGTTTGGCTTGATTGTAGAAAACTGTATCTGTAAATATAGTTTCTACACTTTTACAGTATCTTTCTGAGAACAGAGAGTATGTGACCACTTCCTCACCCACAAGGCCATGGCCACCTCATTCTGTTTTAACTTTGAGCATCTCAGCCACAGGAGTCTAATTTGTCTGTCATTAGGTGCATACTTTAACAAGGGAAAGTGCTTCTGTCTGGGAAGATCACATAGACTTCCCAAAGAAAGTGATATTACAGCTGAATCTTCAAGGCTTAAGAGAAGTTTACCAGACTGACAAGAAGAGAAGTCTTCCCAGTTAGAGGTGAAACAAAGCCTAGAGTATTTAAGGAACTGCAAATAGAAATTTTTAGGGAAGCAGAAGAGGCAAGACTAGAGAGACAGGTGGTCAGGGTAAGATCCTAAAAATGTTAAAAAGAATATTAAATTACATTACCCTATATGTAATGAGAAGCCAGTAAGGTTACAAAAGGAGATAATACATCTACTGGGCCCCTCTGAGAGATCCTGCCGACCACCACTCAGAAATGGACTTGCGTGTGTAAGAGTGGGAGCAGGGTTTAGGAGGAACAACTGGAAGATTAAAGAAATGTCAATTAATTGAAAATTCTAGTCACCCGAATGGTACACAATTTTTAATTATTTTCCATAAAAATTTAGAGGGAAATCATGCACCTTGCAAACATTTCTATTTTGAAGCAGCTATGGTTTAGTAGGCTGAACTTGAAACCAGTTTATATTCTGGCTTTATCACTTATTATCTACATCACAACAGGAAAGTTCCTTAAATTCCCTGCCTTAATTCCATCACCTGTAAAATAGAAATAATGTATCCTGTCTGTAGGATTGTCATGAGATTAGGATAATGAACACAAGGGTTTCACATTCAGTAGTTAACCTGATATTGTATAAATGTTTTTATTTTAATTTGCCAAATTAAGAAGTCAACTCTCTGAACGTATTTAAATATGACTTAATTTAGAGTGTTCAATCTGTAACAATTTGATTTGCACATGACATTCCAAAAACACATTTATTCCTTAAAATGAGACTTGATAGCATCTTCTTTGTAGTCTGTCTGTCCCTGAAGACAAGATTCTTAAAATGGTAGGTGGGAGAAAGAAGAAGGAGGAAACTAGGCAGGAAACTGTTAAATCACTAAATTATATATTTTATCCTATCATTTGAATCACATGGTGACACTTAACCTTTCTAGCTTTCCTTTGATTTTTCTCTTTATTGCTCCAGTCACCTCAGACAAACCAATTAAATTTCATAAACCCTTTAAGGATTAAGTGTTCCCAGCACAGCCTCATTTAGAATTTCAAATGAGATGCTATCTTCTCAGAGCTTACTCAATCGTTCCTTTATCAACTCCTGTGATTTCCTAATGTCAGTCATTCAGCCAGCCTTATTAGGTAATTTCTATTCTTAGTGGGTAGTACAAAGAAGAGAAAAAGACAAATCATTCAGATGTGGAATTAACAGTCTGGGCTCTGTGCAAAGCCTCCTGTAAAAAGGGCTTTGTGTCCCTACAGTCAAATACCATCTTACAGTCTACAAATCACTTTGTAGTTTTTAAGGTGCTTTTAGAGACACTACAGTTTTTGATCCTCGCGCTAACTCTCAATGTATAACCAGCATTTTACAAATGAGGAACTGTTGCTTACAAAAGGTTTGTGACCTACTTTTAAAAATTTAGAATTAGCAACAGGCAGGACTGGTACTTCAACCCAGGTCTCTCTGACTCTTTTTTTTTTTTTTTTTTTTGCGATGGAGTCTCGCTCTGTCATCCAGGCTGGAGTGCAGTGGCATGATCTCGGCTCACTGCAAGCTCTGCCTCCCGGGTTCACGCCATTCTCCTGCCTCAGCCTCCCAAGTAGCTGGGACTACAGGTGCCCGCCACCACGCCTGGCTAATTTTTTTGTATTTTTAGTAGAGATGGGGTTTCACCATGTTAGTCAGGATGGTCTCGATCTCCTGGCCTCATGATCTGCCCACCTTGGCCTCCCAAAGTGCTGGGATTACAGGTGTGAGCCACTGCGCCCGGCCTCTCTGACTCTTAAGTCTGGTCTCCTAAAACACGGTGGCATGAAAAACTGAGCCTGAGAGACTTTAATGAAAAGTCAAAATATTGTAAATTTATTTAAAGACCTATTGTAACTGATGCAAATGTGTGAGCAACTTCTTCTCTGGTAGAAATGAAAGTAGAGTTCTTGAGTTACTATAAAATACAAGTACAACTTAGAAATGTATCCCTGTCCACTTAACAACTACAATGTATTTTAAAGGTTTAAAAACTGTATTTATTCAATACATGCTTATTGAGGGTCCACAAGTATCCCACACCATTGTAGGCACTGGGAATATGGCAATGAATAAAACTGGCAAAACTCTCACTTTAAGTGAGCTTATATTGAGAGGGGCAGATAAATAGAAAACAAAGAAACTGATAACTGCTGTTAAGAAAAATTAAGCAAGATAAAGGATTATAATATTGGAATGCTATGATAATGTTATGTGATAGTATTGGAATGCTGTGATTGTTACTGTTATGTGATAGTATTGGAATGCTATGATTGTTAATGTTATGTGATAGTATTGGAATGCTATGATTGTTAATGTTATGTCAACTTGAATGTGCCACAGGATGCCCAGATTGCCCATTATTTGGGGGTGTATCTGTGAGGGTGTTCTTGATGATATTAGCATTTGAATCAGTGAACTCAGAAAAGTTGCACTCCCCATACGGGTGAGCATCACCCAATCCATGGAAAGCCTGGGGAAAAAAAAAAAAAAAAAAAAAAAAAAAAAACTGGCAGAGGAAAGAGAAATGCACTCCCTTTGCTTCCTGCCTGCCTGCTTGTATTGGGACATCAGTCTTCTCCTACCCTTAGACAGGGATTTACTCTGGTTCTCAGGATTTTAAACTTGGACTCAAATTACACACTGACTTTCCTGGGTCTCCAGCTTGCAGATAGCGAATTGTGGAACTTATTAGCATATCTTTTATCCCATTCCTTTCTTTGAAAGTATTGTCAATGAAAAGAGTCGAACTCTGTAAAATATTTAAAGAGGCTTATTCTGAGCCAAATATGAGTAACCAAGGTCCATGACACACCCCCAGGAAGTCCTGACAACACGTGCCCAAGGTGATTTGTTTGCAGCTTGATTGTGTATATTCTAGAAGGACAGAAGTTACAGGCAGACATCAATCAATGCACATAAGGGATACATTGGTTCAGTCCGGGAGATGGAAGAACTGGAAGCCAGGGCTTCCAGGTCATAGGTGGATTTAAAGATTTTGATTGGCAATTGGTTGCCAACAATGAAGAGTTGTTACAATCTTAAAGACCTTTCTAAATCAATAGGAAAGAGTGTCTGAGTTAAGATAAGGGTTTGTGGAGACCAGGGTTTTTGTTATATAGGTGAAGTCTTACAGGCAGCTGCCCTTAGAGGCAATAGATGGCAAATGTTTTCTATTCAGACCCTTAAAAGGTGCTAGACTCTCAGTGAACCTCTTCAGGATTAGAAAAAGACCTGAAAAAAGCAGGAGATTCTCTACAGAATGTAGATTTTCCCCACAGGAGACAGCTTTTCAGGGCCATTTCAAAATATGTCAAAAAAAAATATGTTTTGGGGTAAAAGACTTCCAGTTTTTTCACGGCCTACTATCTGCCATGTGATGCTACCCTAGAGGCAGGTTGGAATTTGGTAGCTTACTGCTACAAAGAATCTGTTTTGTCAGTCTTAAGATCTCTGTTTTGCGTGTGTGTGTTTTGTTTGTTTCTTTGAGACAGGCTTTCTGTGTCGCCCAGGCTGGAGTACAACGGCACAATCTCGGCTCACTGCAATCTCTGCCTCCCAGGTTCAAGTGATTCTCCCGCCTCTGCCTCCCAAGTAGCTAGGACTACAGGTGTCCACCACCACGCCTGGCTAATTTTTTCTTGTATTTTTAGGAGAGAGGGGGTTTCACTATGTTGGCCAGGCTGGTCTTGAACTCCTGACCTCATGATCCGCCTGCTTTGGCCTCCCAAAGTGCTGGAATTACAGACGTGAGCCACTGCGCCTGGCCAAGATCACTGTTTTAATGCTAATGTTAGTCAGTTGTACCTGGATTCCAAAGGGAGGAGGTGATAACAGGCATGTCCAAGCCCCACTTCCTATCATGGCCTGAACTCGTTTTTCAGATTTACTTTGGAATGCCTTTAGCTGAGAGGAGGGTCCACTCAGTCAGTTGCAGGGCTTAGAATTTTATTTTTGGTTTACACTATAAAAATTCAGAAAAGGGCACTCAAGTAACAACAAAACAAACATACATGTCCACTAGGAATGAACAAATATCTTTTTTTTTTTTTTTTTTGGAGACAGGGTCTCACTGTCACCCAGGCTGGAGTGCAGTGGCGCAGTCTTGACTCACTGAAACCTCTACCTAGGTTCAAGCAATTCTCATGCCTCAGCCTCCTAAGCAGGTGGGATTACAGGTGTACACCATCACACCCAGCTCATTTTTTTTGTATTTTTAGTAGAGACAGGGTTTCACCATGTTGGCCAGGATGGTCTCAAACTCCTGACCTCAAATGATCCACCTGCCTCGACCTCCCAAAGTGCTGGGATTATAGGCATGAGCCACCGTGCCCAGCCATTTTTTTTAATCAAAAATATTTCAGATAAAGTCATGTTTGTGCCAAGCACAGTGGCTCACACCTGTAATCCCAACACTTAGGGAGATAGAGGCAGGAGGATCACTTGAGGCCAGGAGTTCAAGACCAACCTGGACAACAGAATGAGACCCCATTCTCTTTATTAAAAAGTCATTTTTGTTACCTTCTATACCCATCCTCTAAAAAGAAATCATTATGAATTTGGTTTTAATCCTTCTAGTTTATAATTAATTATTTTACTAACAGGTGGAATCATATGAAGTTTCTGGTATTCAACCACTTCAGACTTAACAGAAACAACAATTCTACATAGCTCATCCTACTTCCTATATATGAATCCATAGTCACATCATGAACTACCGTATTTCTATATATGTGAATGTTATACTGTATTTATTATTCTACAACTTATGTGTCACTTAACAGTTTGCTTTTGAGATCCATCTGTGTTGTTACATATACAACTAGTTTCTTTTAACAGCTGATCAGTACTTATTTAGATGTTTTCTTTTTAATATATACTTAAGTTGTTTCCAATTTTTCACTATAACTATTTCTTCTATATGCATAGGAGTACAAAACTTAGTGTCTGGATTTGAATACCTGAGTTGTAAATTACAGTAGTTGTATGCCTTCTCCATTGATTAAGAATCTCTAATGATTTAATTATCCTTCCTGGTGCAGAAAGGAAGACACCCTTGCAAATGGACAGTTTTTCTATGGATGTAAATTTATCTTACAAAAGGGTAACTTTTCAGAGCTTTTCCTATGTCTACAGTTTCTCAAAATAACCAGTTCAAAATAATTATTATGCCAAAGAGGCATATCTGGGGCAATATATTCTGGTCTTCTACAGTCATATTTGGAGCAATGTGTCCTGAACCCCATCATTAAACAGTTTCAGTATTTTCAGCTTGTCCTAATCTGCACCAGCAGTAAATAAGAGTTCACAGTTTCTCAGAACTTTACCAATACTCAGAATTGTCAGATTTTTAAATGTTTTTTTAATTTGATGGATGTAAAACAGTCACCCTATGTCTTTTTTATTTTGCTGATCAGTAGTGTAAGATACAATGAATGTTTCTCTTCAAAGATTTAGCCTATTAACTTCCTTGTCCTTTGTTCTCAAATTCAACTTTCTTGTTCTACATGCCTCCTTGGCCCTAGTTACTGTAAACAGCCTACCCCATTCCCGTCAGCTCTAATCAATAACTCACATCTGTTCCCTTGGTTACCTGTACCTATTGTTCCCCTGAAACTGCACATCTCACGACTGTAACTCATGCCCCCCTTCCCTTCCATATTTAGAAAAATATTTGCAAGTAGCCAACCAGGTTAGCTCAGATTGTGTGGTCCGACCCCAGCCCATGGGGGAGTGACACAGAGGTAAGGACTAGGCATCAGAAATATAAACCCCCTGCTCTCGTTTGTTCCTTGTGCTCCTGCAATCTTGATTGATGTGAGTGGCACCCTTCTGCAGAAGTAAATTGCCTTGCTGAGAAAACTTTTGCCTGAGTGCTGGTTTCACTTTGCAGCACTGAGCGTTTATTCCTAGAGCATTTTTATATCCAACAGTAGTGAGGCTGAGATCATTTTATTTTTTCATGTTCGTTTTGTGTATTTCCTGTTTCTATCCTTTGCATCTTTGTAATAAAGCATTTTGTTTTACTAATACATAGAAGCTATTTTTGACTCTTGTCATTTATATAGGTTGTAAATTGCAAATTTCTTCTCCCCTTCTCCTGTTTGTCTTTAACTGTTTGTCCTTTTTTCATGCAGAAGGTTTTAGTTTTGATATTCTTATCTTTTCCATGTTGGAAGGAAAACTTCTTTCCTCTTCCAATTTAGGCCCACTGGTTGGGGGCCTGCAAATTAACTGACAATGGACAGAGATTAACAGGGGAAAAGACAGTTTATTTACACTGCAAGTGAGAGTTGCTCAATAATAAGTAATTCACTGAATAGCCAGAGACACAGTTTCTACCCCAATTTAACAAAGTGGGTAGCAGGGGCAGTAGTTTAAGGCTTCAGTGGGAAAGTATGGAAAGCTCTGGCATTTTTATGATAATAGAAGTGGGCAATCTGTCTCCATGGCAGTTTAATTCACAGGAAAAAATCCCTGCCACAAGGAGTTAATGACAGTTGGATTTGTGGGAGGCTCTGCTTTAGTCAGATAAGGCAAGTTCAGGTAAGATTTCTTTCTGCAGCTCAAATGTCTTCACTTTAAAATAATCTTTATACCAACCTTGGGGGGTCTGAGTGGGTCCCCATATCATTGTAAGTTACACTTTTTATCTAAGAAATGTTTCCCTACCTGAAGTCTTAAAGATATTTCTAAATTTTCTGCTAATAATTTTAGCAGTTTGAGAATGATATGCCTAGGTGTTTGGGTTTACTAAGTCTAAGACTTTAAGTCAATGTTTTTCATCAAATTTGGGGGATTTTTGTCTATCATTTCTACAAGCTTTGTTTTTTCTGCCCCTTCTCATTCTTCTCTTTCAAACATTAAAATTACACTTATGTTAATCACTTGGTATCATTCCACATGTCCCTGAAGCTGTGTTTATATTTTTTAATTAAATTAACTTTTTGTTTTGTGAACCCTGAATATCTGAGATAGATCTCAGTTAATTTAGAAAATTTATTTTGCCAAGGTTGAGGATGCATACCCATGACACAGTCTCAGGGGTGTCCAAGGTGATCAGAGCACAGTTTGGTTTTATACATTTTAGGAAGATATGAGACATCAATCAACATATGTAAGATGAATATTGGTTCAGTCCAGAAAGGTGGGACAACCCGAAGCAGGGAGGGAGCTTCCAGGTCATAGGTAGATAAGAGACAAATGGTTGCATTATTTTGAGTTTCTGGCAAGCCTCTCCAAAGGAGGTAATCAGATACTCATTTATCTCAGTGAGCAGAGGGGTAACTTTGAATAGAACAGGAGGCAGGTTTGCCTTAAGCATTTCCACCTTGACTTTTTCCTTTAGCTTGGTAATTTTGGGGCCACAAGATTTATTTTTCTTTCACAGTTTTTAGGTATCATCAAGCTTCACTAAATTTTTAATTCTTTTTTTTTTTTTTTTTTTTTTTTTTTTTTTTTTTTTTTTTAGTGTGAAGGGGTCTTGCTAGGTTGCCCAGGCTGGAAGTTTTTATTTCTCCAAGATAAATGACTAGGACTATAATTACTGAGTTACATGTTTGATTTTATGAGAAATTGTCAAACTGGTTTTCAAAGTATCTGTATCATTTTAAATCCCCATCAGCAATGTGAGAGTTGTCTACTTTCTCCATATCCTCATCATCCTCTGGTGGTGTTGCCAAATTATTTTAGCCATTCTGATAGGTGAGCAGTAATATCTCATTGTGATTTTAATATGCTTTTCCCCTAATGGCTAATGATGTTATGTTAAATATTCATATGTTTATTTCCTATCACTATATCCTCTTCAGTGAAATGTCTGTTCATGTCTTTTTCACATTTTCTAATTGGATTGTTTGAGTTTTATACTGTCAAGTTTTGAGAGTTCTTCAAATAGTCTGGACACCAGTCATTTGTTACATATGTGGTTTACAAATACTTTTTCCCAATTTGTAGTTAATCTTTTCATCTTTTAAACAGGGTTTTCCCCAGAGCAAAAGTTTTAAATTTTGATGAGGTTCAATTTATCATTTTTTGCCCTTAATGAGCCATACTTTTTATCTTAAATTTAAGAACTTTTTGCCGAGCCACAGATTCTAAAGACTTTCTCCCATTTTTTTCCTAAAATCAATATACTTTTATACTTTTTCTTTAACTCCATCATTCACTTAAGTTCATTTTTCCCTCCTATGGATATCCATTGTCTCTAACATTTTGTTTATTTTTTATTCTTAATAATTTTTTTAAAACCTCAGATGTACAGAAAAATTGTCAAGATAGTACAGTGTTCCTAGACCCTGCACCTAGTTTCTCCTTTTTTTTTTTTTTTTTTTTTTTTGAGACAGAGTCTCACTCTGTCACCCAGGCTGTAATGCAGTGGTGTGATCCTCCGCCTCCTGGGTTCAAGCAATTCTCATGCCTTAGCCTCCTGAGTAGCTGGAATTACAGTCATCCACCACCATGCCTGGTTAATTTTTTATTTGTAGTAGAGACAGGGTTTCACCATGTTGCACAGGCTGGTTTCAAACTCCTGAGCTCAAGCAATCCACCTCCCTCTTGGCCTCCCAAAGTGCTGGGATTACAAGCATGAGCCACCACACCAGGACCTAGTTTCTCCTATTATTAACATCTTACATTAGTATGGTGCATTTGTCACAATTAATCACCCAATGTTGATACACTATTGTTAACTAATGTTGATACTTTCTTCAGATTTCCTTAGTATTTTTTCAACCTAAAGTCTTTTTTTCTGTTCCATGATCTCATCCAGGATAGCACATTACATTTGTTCTTGTATCTCCTTATACTCCTCTTGAATGTGACAGTTTTTCAGACTTTCCTTGTTTCTGATGACCTTTACAGTATTGAGGAGTACTGGTGAATGTTTTGCAAAATTCTCCTCAGTTGGAATTTGTCTGAATTTTTTTTATCATTTGACTATAGTTTCTGAGAGGCTTCTGGGAGGAAGACCACAGAGGTAAAATGTCATTTTTTTCACATCATATCAAAGGTACATGATTTATCACTGTTGATATTGATCTTGATCACCTGGCTAAAGTAGTGTTTGTCATATTTTTCCACTGTAGTTATTCCCTCTACCCCTTTCCATATTGTACTGTTTGGAGTTGAGTCACTTAAGGAGTGGGGATCATGTTCCACTTTGTGTGTGTTTGTTTATTAGAGACAAGGTCTCACTCTGTTGCCCAGGCTGAAGTGCACTGGCATAAATGTGGCTTACTGTCACCTTGAACTCCTGGGCTCAAGCAATCAATCCTCCTGCTGAGACTACAGGTGTGCACTACCATGCTCTCTGTTCACTACCATGGCTGTCTGTGCCTGGCTTATTCCACTTAGCATAATGACTTCCAGCTCTATCCATGTCGTTGCAAATGACAGGATCTCATTCATTTTTCATGGCTGAACAGTACTGCATTGTGTATAAGTACCACATTGTCTTTATCCATTTATCTGTTGATGAACACTTAGGTTGCTTCCAAATCTTGGCTATTGTGAACAGTGCTGCAACAAACATGGGAGTGCAGATGACTCTTCAACATACTGATTTCCTTTCTTTTGGGCATATACCCAGCAGTGGGATTATTAGATCATATCGTAGCTCTATTTGTAGTCTTCTGAGGAACCTCCAAACTGTTCTCTATAGTGGTTGCAATAATGTTCATTCCCTCCAACATTTTACAAGGATTCTCTTTTCTCCATATCCTTGTCAGCATTTGTTATTGCCTGTTTTGGATATAATCTATTTTAACTAGGGTGAGATGATATCCCATTATGGTTTTGATTTGCATTTCTCTGATGATCACTGATGATGAGCTGATGAGCACCTTTTTATATATATCTGTTTGCCATTTGAATGTCTTCTTTTGAGAAATGTCTATTCAGATCTTTTGCCCATTTTTAAATCAGATTATTAGAGTTTTTCCTATGGAGTTGTTTGAGCTCCTTATATATTCTTGTTATTAATCCTTTGTCAGATGGGTAGTTTACAAGTCTTTTTTTTTTTCACTCTTTGGGTGCCTCTTCACTCTGTTGTTTGTTTCTTTTGCTGAGCAGAAGCTTTTTAACTTGATGTGATCCCATTTGTCCATTTTGCTTTGGTTGCCTGTGTCTGTGTCTATAGGGTATTGCTCAAGAAGCATTTGCCTACTCCAATATCCTGGAGAGTTTCTCCAATGTTTTCTTTTAGTAGTTTCATAGTTTGAGGTCTTATATTTAAGTCAGTAATCCATTTTGATTTAATTTTTTCTATGGCAAGAGATGGGGGTCTCATTTTATTCTTCTGGATATGGAGATCTAGTTTTCTGAGCATCATTTATTGAGGACGATTTTCTGAGCATCATTTATTGAGGAGATTCCCCAGTGTATATTCTTGGAATCTTTGTAGAAAATGAGTTCACTGTAGATATATAGATGTATTTCTGGGTTCTCTATTGTATTCCATTGATCTATGTTTCTGTTTTTCGGCCAGTACCATGCTGTTTTGGTTACTATAGCTCTGTAGCATAACTTGAAGTCAGATAATGTGATTCCTTCAGTTTTGCTCTTTTTGCTTAGAATAGCTTTGGCTATTTGGGGTCTTTTGTGGTTCTGTATACATTTTAGGATTGTTTTTTCTACTTCTGTGAAGAATGTCCTTGGTATTTTGATAGAAATTGCATTAAATCTGTAGATTGCTTTAGGTAGTATGGACATTTTAACAATATTAATTATTCCAACCTATGAACATAAATATCTTTCCTTTTTTGTGTCCACTTCAATTTCTTGCATCAATGTTTTATAGCTTTTATTGTAGAGACCTTTCACTTTTTTAGTTAAGTTAATTTCTAGGTGTCTTATTTGTAGCTATTGCAAATAGAGTTACTTTCTTGATTTCTTTTACATATTGCTTGCATCTGTCATATAAAAATGCTACTGATTTTTGTTTGTTGATTTTTGTATCCTGCAACTTTACTGAATTTGTTTTAGTTATAATAGGTTTTTGATGGAGCCTTTAGGTTTTTACAAATATAAGCTCATACTGTTTACAAACAAGAACAATTTGACTTCTTCTTTTCCAATTTGGATACCCTTTATTTCTCTCTCTTGTCTGATTGTTCTAGCTAGAATGTCCAGTATTATGTTAAATAACAGTGGTAACAGTGGGCATCCTTGTTATGTTCCAGATTTTACATGAAAGGCTTTCCATTTTTCCCCATTCAGTATCATACTAGCTGTGATTCTATCATATACGGCTTTTATTATGTTGAGGTATGTTACTTCTATATCTAGTCTTTTTGGTGTTTTTATCATGACAGGATGTTGAATTTATCAAATGCGCATTCAGGATCAATTGTAATTACCATATGGTATTTGTCCTTCATTCTGTTGATAGGATATATCACATTGATTTTGCATATGTTGAACCATCCTTGCACCCCTGGGATAAATCCCACTTTTTAATGTATTGTTGAATTCAGTATGCTAGTTTGTGGTACTAGCAGTACTAAGCAGGACTAATGATGCATCTTAAAGAACTAGAAAATCAGCCAGGTGCGGTGGCTCATGCCTGTAATCTCAGCACTTTGGGAGGCCAAGGCAGGTGGATCACCTGAGGTCAGGAGTTCGAGATCATCCTGACCAACATGGAGAAACCCTGTCTCTACTAAAAATACAAAATTAGCTGGGCATGGTGGCACATGCCTGTAATCCCAGCTACTTGGGAGGCTGAGGCAGGATAATCACTTGAATCTGGGAGGCAGAGGTTGCAGTGAGCCAAGATCATGCCACTGCACTGCAGCCTGAGCAACAGAGTGAGACTCTGCCTCAAAAAATTAATATTTCCAGAAAATAAATTTCTTGGACATATACTACACATGTGCCTTTTCCACATATACAAATGGGAATATATTATTCATATTGTTAAGCTGATTTGTTTTCCACCTAATTTATCCTGGAGCCCTTCTCCAGCCAACCCATACGTACCTATTTTAATGGCTATTTTGCAATCTACTGTGTGATTGTACCATAATTAAGTCCATTGCTTTTGTATCTTTTCATTTTTCCCATTTTTAAAAACTATTAAAAGTAATACACTGGGCATGGTGCCTCACACCTGTAATTCCAGTGCTTTAGGAGGTAGAGGCAGGAGGATTGCTTGAGGCCAGGAATTCAAGACCAGCCTGGGCAATATAGCAAGACACTGTCTCCACAAAAAATAAGAAAAGACAATTTTAAGAGAAAAAGGTAGTGTTGTAGTCACTTTCATATGTGAATAAGTCTGTAGAAAGGTTTCTAACAGTGAAACTGAGGCTTAAAGTATGTACATTTGAAGCTTTTATGGATATTAATAAATTTCTCTTTAAACTATTGCAATAATTTAGTTTCATTGTTAGTGTATTATAGTACCTATTGGTTTTTCTCCCTCATCCTCACTAACACTGGGTGTTATCAAACTTTAAAATTTTTGCCCATCTCATAAGTGAACACCACAAATAAATTTTCTAGAAATAACTCAAAGAGCCTTTCTTGGTTTCTGACCAAATGCCTTTATTTTCAATGTATTTTCTTGAGCATCTTCTCAAAACATTTTACCGTTAGATTTTTCTGGTTATTTTAATTCCATGAATTTTCACCTCTGAATCAACATGTAGTCCATTATACAGAGATACCAAAAAAAAAAAATTCAAAAGCAGGATTTTGACCCATTTTACTAGGTAAACTCCCTCTAATCAGTGAGTTTGAGATACCTTAAGTTGTCATTTTCAGTGTGTGTTACTCACTACAGTGAGATTCAATGTCAGAAAAAAAAATTCTGCTTTCAGAAACAGACAGGAAATGTGGGGTAGGTATTCATTCCTAGGACAGGAGATAACAAGGCAAAGCCTTCCAGATACTGGTGATGTTCCTTAAGGATCTTGTATTTTCCCTTCAGAGTTTTTAAAAAGATAAGGTTTTAATATTGTATTCTACTTTTTCTTAGAGAAAAGACTTAAATCTCTTCTTACATTTGCATAACTCAAAATCTTTCCCATTACAAAATATATTAAGACTGGAAGACATTGAAAGGGTCAAGAAGAATAAAAACCATGGAAAATCATGAAAAAAAAATAAGAAAGATAGCTAACATTATTGAGAACACCTATTATTTCTCAAATGCTTTATATACATTATTTCTTTGAGTCTTCACAACATTTCATGAGCTAAATCTCCTTTTACATTTTTTAGTTAATCTTTTTGGCGATGGGGCCTCACTATGTTGCCTAGGCTGGTTTTGAACTCCTGGACTCAAGCTCTCCTCCTGCCTCAGCATCCCAAAGAGCTGGGATTACATGTGTGAGCCACTGCACTCAGCTCTTATGACAGAAGTTTTACTGTTCAAGTATTAGTTTGGTAGGGCTTCCATAACAGGGGCATCATAGATTGGGTGGTTTAATCAACAGAAATTTATTGTCTCACTGTTCTAGAGATTAAAAGTCCAACATCAAGGTGTCAGCAGGGTTGGTGTATTTCCCCTTGGCTTATAGATGACTGCCTTTCTCCCTGTGTCTTCACATAGACTTCCCTCTGTACCTGCCTGTGCCCAATTTTCTTATAAGGACACCTATCATATCGGTAGGGCCCACCCTATTGACTTCGTTTTAGTTTAATTACTACTGTAAAGGCCCCAATCTCTAAATGTAGTCACATCTGAGGTCCTGGGGGTTAGGACTCCAACATTTGATTTGGAGGGGACAAATATAGCCCATTATAGTCCACATTTTGTAGATAAGAACATGGGGACTCAGAGAAGTTAAATTATGCCTCAAAAGTTATTCTGCTGGTAACTGTCAGGGCTGAGATTGGAATTCAGGACATCCTATCACCTTTCTTCAGAATTAAACTTTGTCTTCTAAAGGCAGTCATGAAGTATAAAAAGAATAAAGGGTCTAAAGTTCTAAAATGAGTTAATAAAAAGACAAGTGATTTCAAATATGAATATTATTTCATGACTGTATCAGTCATAATTATTAGTTGCAAACAACAGAAAGGCCTATCTGGGTTAACTTAAGCAGAAAATAAATTTAGTAGAATATTGGAGAGCTGACAGACCTAATGGGGAAGTTAAGAAATAAGGATTGGAAAATAGAGCAGAACCAAAGAAAGCTAAACAGCCAGAACAATGACCAAATTATGCCCAGTCAAGTTGGCGTAGGCACTGTGACCACCAAACACTACATACCTTTGATGCCTTTGTCTCAATAACCCAGGATGAATTCAGATCTGCTTCTTTTTATCACTTGCTTCAGACTCAGAGTCCCAAGCTGAGGTATCTGGTTAGCCCATTCTAAGCCATACCTGTTCTCTGGCTGCTGGGGAGCTGGAAGCAGGAAAATCTACCATTTCAGCTTCTAGACTAGGTGTTAAAGATAGGAAGAGTTTTTGGATATGAGGCAGCATAAATGTAAACAGCATAAATGGGACTCAAACTACATAGTTTTGTAATGATCATAATGGAACATAAACCAAATATTTATTATAAGCACTCCAAAAAAAAAAAAAAAAAAAGTGCCAGGTTTGATGTTGGTAGATGACACCAACTACATTTCCAAAAATCAGAGCATAAATATATGAGCTATGAGCTTGAAGAGAGAGTGTGATGTGGAGGCCAGCAGGCCGATATTTTTAGAAAGTATATTGAATTTATATTCCTATGTCTGTACACCTATCTGATCTAACACTCCAGAAATACATATTTTGGAAGACATGTATAACACCATTAAAAGTGCAATCTGTCTTTAAAAACCAGAGATTCATTCACTGACAAGCATTTATACAATACACATGCTAAGCACTAGAAATAAAACTGTCAGCATTATATAGTCTTTGCTTGGGGAGAGGTTACAGTCTGATGAGGGAGGTGACTATAATGTGAAGTGGAACATTCAAGTGTTACAGATGAGGTCCAAATGAAGGATTTGGGGACGTCACCAGAGGGAAAGGACTTGTGAGTGGCAGGGGCTGTATTGAAAAGGCAGTTTTTGAATGGGTTCTTTCACTCCGGTATATACATCAAGACTATGGAAAGAGATGGGGCTTACCAATGCTATAGACTGAATATTTATGTCTTCCCAAAATTCACAGGTTGAAACCTAAGCCCCAGTATGAGGCTATTTGGATGTGAGGCCTTTAGGAAGAGATTAGGTCACAAGAATGGAGCCCTCATGAATGAGATTAGTGCCCTTATAAAGAGACCTCAGAGAACTCTCTTGCCTCTTTCCACTGTATGAGGTTACAGTGAGAAGATGGCCATCTATGAACAAGAAAAGAAACCCTCACCAGACACTGAATCTGCCAGCACATTGATCTTGGACTTCACAGCCTCTAGAACTGTGAGGAAAAAATTTCTGTTGTTTCTAGGCCACCTGGTCTGTAGTATTTTTGTTATACCAGCTGAAACAGAGTAAGACAACCTCTTTTACCACATGAAAATGTTCAGAATATTCCACGTCAGGGTTTTATGATATCTTGAACAGTGAATCATGGACAACTGTCAGTATTTTGAAGGCTGGAAACAGGTCTAACTCAAAATCTCACAAGAATCTAACACATAGTTTGTACTTGGAAAACATTTTTCCAACCAAATGGAACAAGAATACACTCTTCCCAGCTTTGGAGCTCAATTTTCTTCACTATTAAATTAAAAATATAGACTAAACTAGGTGATTCCTGAGGTCTTTGCTGGTGCTATAATTCTATGACTCCAACTTGCATACCTTTTTAGAATATTCAATTGTAATGTCCATTTCAAGCCACTCAAATTTTTGCAAAGTAATTTATTATAAAATTGTGGATCCCAGCTGTTGAGATTTTGAGGGCAGCCAACTTCCCAGTCTGATGGGAACAGTCGATTCAGTTAAAATGCTTGCTTTTATGACCTCAGGCAGTTACAAATCTCATTGACTGATCTTTAGTGAATCAAAGGCACAGATTCATCAATCTCTCTAATCACAGGAAAAGCAAATTATGGTAAACATGTGCCTTGAGATCATTTATGGAAAAGCACTTGGCAAGTATAATGTGCTACCAAAATGTGATTTACCACATTACGGCTAATAGGTAGGATGCTATAGAAGAAATCTGGAATAATATAAAGGAAACTATTATCAGTGTTTATAATCAAAAGGTGAGATTAAAAGACACTGTCTTAAATTGCATTTCCATCATGTTTGAATTTAAAACAATGAACTCATATTGTATATCAGGAAAGCCAGTTAAGGGAAAAGATAAGTCATGTGACTTTATTCTGTATGTAGGATTATTCTGCAGTAATTGTAACAACCCTTTGTCCCTGGGCAGGGAGTTACTTGGTGTCCTGATGCTGCCATGTGGTAGCTGGGTGACAATAACCCAGCCACCTAACATCTCAAAGATTGTTCCCTTTTGTGTGAAATAGGGATAGAGTTGTCTACTTCCCAGAGCCAGATAGAGAACTTAAGAGGTGAATCTGAAAATACAATAGCCTAAATAAATTCAAGGAAGTATTATTATCTTACTGGATCTTTCCAGCAACCATGTTACTTTTGGCTGGATGTCTTATTTTCCAATTTATGAATGACGCAACAAAGAGCTAGGTAGGTTAAGTAAATGGTTTCAGACAATAAGCACAGTTAGACCAGAGGTTTATTTTCCATTTGCATAGGAAATAAATGTTTTATGCATATGTTTGTCTGCCCAGGGCTAGGGTATTACTTGTGTATGATGTTCTTATATAATAATAATAATAATAAAAGAATACAACCCTCAAAGAAGAAAATCTCAGTTAACAAATCTACCATTAACAAAATAGTTTTCACCATCTTGGGCAGCAGTGAAGAAAGAGCCATGAATCCATGCCCTATTGAAGCCTGCCAAATGTAATTTGCCTCAGCTTTATTTATCTCTATAAAGCAATTAAACAGGAGGCAGAAAAAATGAAAGAAAAAAAAATAACTCATTTCAAACTAAAGCAAGCTGTATTCTTTGCACTGTCTCTTCCCCTTCCCCAAACCCCACTTCAGCTGCAGCCTGTAGAAATGCTGCTGAATACTCAACATATGGAGGCTGTGTCTCACATTTTGCAGTTGCTAAAATGACAAATAGTGCACAGGTTGTCACTGTGAATGGCAGATTCAAAGACCTGGGGCTCAGCTGTCTCCATCATTCAGAAAGGAATTGTTGAGAGTTATTTCTATACCAATCTAGGCAGGCCTGGCTGGCTCTGCCACCTGCCAGCTGTTTTACCTTGCATTTAACTTGTTTCAGCCTCTGTTTTCTCATTGGTAGAATAAATATATTGATATCTACTTCACAGAGTTGTTGTAAGAGTTAAATGAGATAAAAATATATAGGATTAAATGAAATTAAGAGTAAAGTAAAGTACTAGCAGGGAATTTGGCATATGATAGGCGCTCAAAAGCTGCTTGCTGCCTATGAGAAGCAGCATAGTAGTACAAGGGCTAAGTGCCTGTACTCTGAAACAGGCAGCCTGGGTTTGAACCCTGGCTCTGCCATTTACCAGTGTATACTTGACCAAGTCATTTGTCCCTCTGCACTGCCACTATAGAAGTATGTATAATGATAGTGCCTAGAGTTGGTTCTGGGCAAGATGGCCAAATAAAAGCAGCTCCAGTCTGCAGCTCCCAGCAAGACCAACGCAGAAGGCGGGTGTCTGCATTTCCAACTGAGGTACTCTGTTCATCTCACTGGAACTGGTTAGACAGTGGGTGCAGCCCATGGAGGGCAAGAGAAGCAGGATAGGGTGTCACCTCACCCAAGAAGTGCAAGGGGTCAGGGAACTCTCTCCCCTAGCCAAGGGAAGCCATGAGGAACTGTGCCATGAGGGATAGTGCTATCCAGCCAAGATATGATGCTTTTCCCACAGTTTTTGCAAACCTGCAGACCAGGAGATTCCCTCGGGTGATTACATCACCAGGACCCTGAGTTTCAAGCACAAAACTGGGTGGCCATTTGAGCAGATACCAAGCTAGCTGCAGGAGTTTTTTTTCATACGCTAGTGGTGCCTGGAACCTCAGCGAGACAGAACTATTCACTCCCCTGGAAAGGGGGCTGAAGCCAGGGAGCCACCCCCATGCAACCCAGCAAGCTAAGATCCACTGGCTTGAAATTTTCGCTGCCAGCACAGCAGTCTGAAGCCAATCTGGGACACTCAAGCTTGATGGGGGGAGGGGAGACTGCCATTACTTAGGCTTGACTAGGCAGTTTTCCCATCACAGTGTAAACAAAGCCATTGGGAAGTTCAGACTGGGCAGAGCACACCGCAGGTCAGCAAAGCCACTGTAGCCAGACTGCCTTTCTAGATTCCTCCTCTCTAGGCAGGGCATCTCTGAAAGAAAGGTAGCAGCCTCGGTCAGGGGCTTACAGATAAAACTCTCATATCCCTGGGACAGAGCACCTGGGGGAAGGGGCAGCTGTGGGCACAACTTCAGCAGACTTAAATGTTCATGCCTGCTGGCTTTGAAAAGAGCAGCAGATCTCCCAGTACAGTGCTTGAGCTCTACTAAGGGACAGACTGCCTCCTTAAGTGGGTCCCTGACCCTTGTGCCTCCTGACTGGGAGACACCTCACACAGGAGAACACCAGCTGGCATCTGGTGGGTGCCCCTCTGGGACAAAGCTTCCAGAGGAAGGAGCAGGCAGCAATCTTTGCTATTCTGCAGCCTCCACTGGTGTTACCCAGGCAAACAGAGTCTGGATTGGACTTCCAGCAAACTCCAGCAGACCTGCAGCAGAGGGGCCTGACTGTTAGAAGGAAAACTAACAAACAGAAAACAATAACATCAACACAACAAAAAGGAGGCCCACGTAAATACCCCATCCAAAGGTACTCAGCATCAAAGATCAAAGGTAGATAAATCCACAAAGATGAGAAAAAAAACCAGCTCAAAAATGCTGAAAATTCCAAAACCAAGAATGCCTCTTCTCCACCAAAGGACCACAACTCCTCACCAGCAAGGAAACAAAACTGGATGGAGAATGAGTCTGACAAATTGACAGAAGTAGGCTTCAGAAGGTGGGTAATAACGAACTCCTCCAAGATAAAGGAACATGTTCTAACCCAATGCAAGGAGGCCAAGAACCTTGATAAAAGGTTACAAGAACTGGTAACTGGAATAATCAGTTTAGATAAGAACATAAATGACCCGATGGAGCTGAAAACACAGCATGAGAACTTCATGAAGCATACATAAGTATCAATAGCTGAATTGATTAAGCAGAAGAAAGGAGATCAGAGACTGAAGATCAACTTAATGAAATAAAGCATGAAGACAAGATTAGAGAAAAGAGAATGAAAAGGAACAAACAAAGCCTCCAAGAAATATGGGACTGTGTGAAAAGACCAAACCTATGTTTGATTGGTGTACCTGAAAGTGACGGGGAGAATGGAACCAAGTTGGAAAACACCCTTCAGGATATTATCCAGGAGAACTTCCCCAACCTAGTAAGACAGGCCAACATTCAAATTCAAGAAATAAAGAGAACGCCACTAAGATACTCCTCAAGAAGAGCAACCACAATACACATAATCATCATATTCACCAAAGGTGAAACGAAGGAAAAAATGTTAAGGGCAGTCAGAGAGAAAGGTCGGGTTACCCACAAAGGGAAGGCTATCAGACTAACAGCAGATCTCTCCAGAAACCCTGCAAGCCAGAAGAGAGTAGGGGCCAATATTCAACACTTTTAAAGAAAAGAATTTTCAATCCAGAATTTCATATCCAGCCAAACTAAGCTTCATAAACAAAGGAGAAATAAAAGCCTTTACAGAAAAGCAAATGTTGAGGGACTTTTGTCACCAACAGGCCTGCCTTACAAGAGCTCCTGAAGGAAGCACTAAATATGGAAACGAAAAAATGGTACCAGCCACTGCAAAAATATACCAAAATATAAAGACCAAAGACACTATGAAGAAACTGCATCAACTAATGGGCAAAATAACCAGCTGGCATCACGATGACAGGACCAAATTCACACATAACAGTATTAATCTTAAATGTAAATGGGCTAAATGCCCCAAATTAAAAGACACAGACTGGCAAATTGGATACAGTCAAGACCCATTGGTGTGCTGTATTCAGGAGACCCATCTCACATGCAAAGACACACATAGGATCAAAATAAAGGGATGGAGGAATATTTACCAAGCAAATAAAAAGCAAAAAAAAAAAAAAAAAAAAAAGGGAGTTGCAATCCTAGTCTCTGAGAAAACAGATTTTAAACCAACAAAGATTAAAAAAAAAATCAAAAAAAAAAAAAAGAAGGACATTACATAATGGTAAAAGAATCAATGCAACAAAAAGAGCTAACCTAAATATATATGTACCCAATACAGGAGCACCTAGATTCATAAAGCAAGTTCTTAGAGACCTACAAAGAGACTTAGACTTTCACACAATAATGGTGGGAGACTTTAACACCCACTGTCAATATTAGATCGAGACAAAAAATTAACAAGGATATTCAGGACTTGAACTCAGCTCTAGACCAAGCTGAGCTAACAGACATCTACAGAACTCTCCACCCCAAATCAACAGAATATATATTCTTCTCAGCACCATATCACACTTATTCTAAAACTGACCACATAATTGGAAGTAAAACATTACTCAGCAAATACAAAAGAACAGAAATCATAACAGTCTCTGAGACCACAGTTCAATCAAAGTAGAACTCAGGATTAAGAAACTCACTCAAAAACCACACAACTACATGGAAGCTCAACAACCTGCCTCTGAATGATGACTGGGTAAATAACAAAATGAAGGCAGAAATAAATAAGTTCTTTGAAACAATGAGAACGAAACCAATAAGAACAAAGACACAACACAAAGAATCTCTGGGACACAGCTAAAGCAGTGTCTAGATGGGGATTTATAGCACTAAATGCCCACAGGAGAAAGCGGGAAAGATCTAAAATCGACACAATTAAAAGAATTAGAAAAGAGAAAACAAATTCAAAAGCTAGCAGAAGACAAATACTTAAGGTCAGAGTCGAACTGATGGAGATAGAGACATGAACAACTCTTCAAAAAATCTATGAATCCAGGAGCTGGTTTTTTGAAAAGATTAACAAAATAGACTGCTATCCAGACTAACAAAGAAGAGAGAAGAATCAAATAGACACAATAAAAAACGATAAAGGGGATATCACCACTGATCCTACAGAAATACAAACTACCATCAGAGAATACCATAAACACCTCTACACAAATAAAGTAGAAAATCTAGAAGAATTGGATAAATTCCTGGACACACACACCCTCCCAAGACTAAACCAGGAAGAAGTTGAATCCCTGAATAGACTAGTAACAAGTCCTAAAATTGAGGCAGTAATTAACAGCCTACTAACCAAAAAGAAACCCAAGTCCAAACAGATTCGCAGCCGAATTCTACCAGAGGTAGAAAGAGGGGCTGGTACCATTCCTTCTGAAACTATTCCAAACAACAGAAAAAGAATGACTCCTTCCTAACTCATTTTATGAGACCAGCATCATCCCGATACCAAAACCTGGCAGAGACACAACAAAAAAAGAAAATTTGGGGCCAATATCCTTGATGAACATCGATGCAAAAATCCTCAATAAAATACTTGCAAACCAAATCCAGCAGCACATCAAAAAGCTTATCCACCACGATCAAGTCGGCTTCATCCCTGGGATGCAAACCTGGTTCAACATATGCAAATCAATAAATGTAATCCATAACATAAACAGAACCAATGACAAAAACCACATGATTGTCTCAATAGATGCAGAAAAGGGCATCAATAAAATTCAGCACCCCTTTCATGGGTGTTGCCCAAGCTAGCCCTCCACCCATTATCATGCTACTGCCAGACTCCAGATGTCTAAGGCACTCCTTGGCTCCCACAAACTCTTTTCTAGTGCCTCATCTTCCTCTGGTTGCCCCTCGACTCCCCACTTCCCCAGTTTCTCCCATTACCCCAACACTATCCACCCTCACCCTCAGAAAGATACTTCATGAGGTTTAGATAAGTCAATAATCAAATTTATAGCATTAAATTTTATAATAAGGGAGAATATTTAATTAATGAAGTATCTGATTTTAGAATTATAAAAGGCACAACAAAGATTATTAGCAGATTTCTCAGCAGAAACCTCACAAGCTGGGAGAACATGGAATGATATAGTCATAGTGCTGCAAGAGAAAAAACTGCTGGTCAAAAATACTATACTTACCAGAGTGATCCTTCAGAAGTGAAGGAGAAATAAAGTCCTTCCCATACAAGCACAAGTTGAGGGAATTCATCACCACTAGACTGGCAAAGATCTTAAGTAACCAATAACATTGTACCACAAGGAACTTAAAAAAAAAAAAAAAAAAAAGAAAAGGTAAATCAAACCCAAAATTAGTAAAAAGAAGGAAATAATGATCAGAGCATAAATAACTGAAAGATACTAAAAGAAATAGAAAAATCAACAAAATGAGCAGTTGTGTTTTTGAAAAGATAAAGTGAACAAGCCTTTACGTAGACTAAAATAGAGGACTCAAATCAGATGAAAAAGGAAACAATATAGCTGGGTGCAGTAGCTGACACCTGTAATCCCAGTACTTTGGGAGGCTGAGGTGGGCAGATCCCCTGAGGTCAGGAGTTCAAGACCAGCCAGGCCAACATGGTGAAACTCTGTCTCTACAAAAATCCAAAAATAAAATTAGGCATGATAGCAGGTCTCTGTAATCACAGCTACTCAGGAGACTGAGGCAGGAGAATTGCTAGAACTTAGAAGGCGAAGGTTGTGGTGAGCTGAGATTATGCCACTGTACCCTGGCCTGGGCAACAAGAGCGAAACTCCATCTCAAAAAAAAAAAAGAAACAATACAACTGATAACATAGAAATACAAAAAATCATGAGAGACTATTGTGAAAAATTATACTCCAACAAACTGGATAACCTAGAAAAAAATAGATGAATTTCTGAACACATACAACCTACCAAAATTGACTCATGAAAAATAGATAATTTTAACAGGCCATAATGAGTGAGAAAATTACATCGGTAATAAAGCCTCCCATCAAAGAAAAGCCCAGGACCTGATAACTGCTTCTTCTCAAACTATTCCAGAAAATTGAGAAAGAAGGAATACTTCGAAACTCGTTTAACAAAGCCAGCATTACCCCAATACCAGAATCAGACAAAGACACAACAACAAAAAAAACTATGGGCCAATATCACCAATGAATATAGATGCAAAAATCTTCAACAAAAAACTAGCAAAGAGAATTCATCAGCACAATTTCAAAGACGATTCACTGTGATCAAGTGGGATTCATCCCAGGAATGCAAGGATGATTTAACATATGTAAAGCAGTAAATGTAATACACTACATTAACAGAAAGCAGGGCAAAAAACATGATTATCTCAACAGATGCAGAAGAAGGATTTGACAAAATGCAACATCCTGTCATGATAAAAACTCTCAAGAAATTAGGGTATAGAAGGTCTGTATCTGAACACAATAAAGGCCATAATGACAAACCCATAGCTAACATCATACCAAACAGAGAAAAGGTGAAAACTTTTCCTTTAAGATACAGAAAAAGATAAGAATGTTTCTTGTCTAAAAAAATCTAAACAATCTGAAAAAGTTAATCTCACAGAGGTAGTGAATAAAACGGTGGTTACCAGAGACTGGGGAGAGTAGGAAGGAGAGTGGGAAGGGGAGCGGTTGGTCAATGGATACAAGATTACATTTAGAAAGGAAAAATAAGTTACAGTATCTTATTGCACAGCATGGTGACTGTAGTCAACAATAAGGTAAGGTATTGTATATCTCAAAATAGGTAGAAAAGAGGATTTTGCATGTTCCCACTGCAAAGAAATGATAAATATTTGAGAGGATGGATATGCTAACAATGCTGATTTGATCATTACACAAGGTATGCATGTATCAAAACATTGCATTTGACCCACAATATGTATAATTATGTTTCAATTAAAAATAAACATAACCAAAAAAAGCACACAGAATAAATAATTTATGTGGAAGCCCTTTGTAGAATGCAGCAGAATGTATGAGGTAGTGATTATTATGTTAAGTGCAAGAACTGAAGTGAGAGTTAAATGATGAGAACACATGGACACATAGAGGGGAGCAACACACACTGGGGCCTGTTGGAGGGTAAAGAGTAGGAGGAGAGAGAGGATCAGGAAAAATAGCTAATGGGTTCTAGGCTTAACACCTGGGTGACAAAACAATGTGTACAGCAAAACCCCGTGACACAAATTTACCTATATAAAAAACTTGCACATGTACCCCTGGAATTTACAAGTTAAATTTTTAAAAACTGAGAGAATGTCAAGAAAGTGATGTTCTATCTTTGTAAGTTTGGGATGATGGAAATCCACAGAGATAGAATAAATAAGGTTTCAAGATCCCTACAATCCTTATAGAGAAGCTGAGTTTTGCTTTCTTGACCAATGTCTATGCCAACATATATGTCTGGAAGAAAGAACTGGGCAAATTGAAGCTTTCTACAAACTTGGCAGGACTTGGGGTGAGCAGAAAATTGATAGAAAAGTTGGCCAGCTATAGCTACTTTTGATCCACAATGCCATGGATGGTCTTTGTTGAAGGGAAGCTACAGGTTGGAGGCCATTCTATAAATAAGAGTACGACTTCCAGAAACCTGAGGGGCTGAGGAGTAACAGTGCGGTGTCTACAAAGTCAGCCTCAGCCACCTTCACCCAGGGAATATGAATGAATGTGACAAGTAGGTGGCCTGAGTGTTGGCAGAAATGACATGGCTACTTCCAGAAAGAAAACTACCTTAACCACCAAGAGTCACAGGGGAGTCCAGCTTTCAGAATTCTTCTCATGGCTCATTGCTGGGGCACAACTGACAGCACAAGCTAGCAGCTGCTAAAACCCATCTTTGTCTTCTTTGTCCCTGGAATCAACCTGCAAAACTGCCTTTCAGAGGGAGTACATTAAGTACTGATGTTCACAGGCCTTGCGTGCTGAGATTCCAAGTCTTATTGCTTAGACAGTATGATTTTGGGAGCAATACCTTCCACATAGATAGAATTCATGGCTATCTAAATCCAGTACCACCCATAGATCTGAGCACCCAAAGGTCTGGTATGGGCTCCATGATTTAGAGGGCCCCACTCTAGTTCTCCAATGTCCAAGCCACTCCCCACAGGGTAAACAGCCCTCTGGATCCTGTTTTAGAAACCTCAGATTCCTGCATTCCCTGTCTTCCTGCCTTCAGGGTCTGCATGGGCCTGTTCCCAGGCCCATTCTCCAGAGGACTGCACAATCAGTGTGTGCTGCCCTAGGCCTGAGGAGTGGCTAAGGGATGGATGTTTTCAGGGAGGAGAGAGTGGTAGAGCTTGGACATGCAGTTAGGGACGCCGTACTCATGTGTGAGAAGCCCCTCAAAGTGCTGAATGGAGCCAAGGGTGAGAAAGACAAGGATTGGCTTAGTGAGGGAATGGGGGAAAGAAGAATGGATAGATATCCACTGCTTATCCATTCATCAGTTGATGGATTTTTGGCTGTTTCCACCTTTGGCTATTATAATGTTACTATGAACACTTATGTACTGTTGCTTAGTGTTCCAGGGTCTCAATCACAGTTTATCTGTTGCTCTATTAGGGAAACATAAGTTTCTTTTGTCCTCATAGTAACTAAAGTTTGCAATTGTAAATATGTCCTCTTGTGCACATTTGCAAAAAGTTTCTCTTGAGTAGCCACCTTTTAAAAATGAATGATAGCATTTTTTACTATGGTAAGATACATGTAACATTTTAAAGTGTATAATCCAGTGAAATTACATGCGCTCATAATGTTGTGCAATAATCACTATTTCAAGAATATTTTCGTCACCCCAAGGAAATCCTGTACCCATTATGAAGTTACTCCCTATCTCTCCCTCCCCCTGGTCCTGACAATCACTAATCTTTTTCTGTCTGCATAGATTTGCCTGTTTTGGTCATTTCACAGAAATGGAACCATATACCATGTAGTCTTTTGTGTCTGGCTTCTTTCACTTAGCATGTTTTCAAAGTTCATCCATGTTGTAGCATGTTACTTCTAATGTGGTATTAGTAGCTGTGGTGGACTGTTTGTGTCCACCTGAAATTCATATGTTGAAATCCTAACCCTCAATGTGATGGTATTAGGAGGTGGGACCTTTGGGAGGTGATTAGATTTTGATGAATTTATGATGGGTGGAGCCCCTGTGATGAGATTGGCACCCTTATAAGGAAAGAAAGGGACACCAGAGCTTCCTCTCTATAAAGATACAACATGAAAGAGGCTGTCTGCAAATCAGAAAGAGAGCCCTCACCAGGAACTGAATGGCAGGCACCTTGATCTTGGACTTCCTAGCCTCCAGAACTAGGGGAAATAAATGTCTGTTAAGACACCCAGACTATGGTATTTTGTTGGAGCAACCAGAACTCACTATGGCAGTAACTAATGAAGTATTTACACTCATTTCTTCTTTTCCTTCTCTCTTTTTTTCCAATTAATAAACTTTATTTTTTAGAGTAGTTTTAGGTTCATGGCAAAATTTATTAGAAAGTGCAGTGTTCCCACACACCTCCCTTCATTCCTTTGTGGCAGAATGACATTACATGGATATATTTTGTCCATTTATCAGTTGATTGACATTTGGGCTGTTTCCACTTTGGGCTATTATGAATGATACTGCTATGGGCATTCATGTACAAGTTTTTGTGTAGACATATGTTTTTATTTTTATTGAATATATACCTAGGAACAGAATTGCTGGGTCATATGGTAACGCTATGTTTAACTTTTTGTGGAACAGCCCAACTGTTTTCCAAAGTGGTTGTACCATTTTACATTCCCATCAGCAGTGTATGAAAATTTCCATTTTTCTGCACCCTTGCTAACACCTGTTATTTTCTATTAAAAAATAACTGTAGCCATCCTAGTGTGTGTGAAGTATCTCATTGTAATTTTGATTTTCATTTCCTAATTGCTAATGATTCCAAGCATCTTTTCATGTGCTTATTGGCTATTTATATATGCTTTTTTGAGAAAAATCTATTTAAGTTATTTGTCCATTTTTTCTTTAATATTTTTGTTCTTTGCAAATACTTTATAGCAATAAACATATAGAAGAAAGTTACCCATCACCTTACTAACCCAATGCATAATAAATGTTTTTGTGTTTCCAAGTTTCTCATCTATGCACATACTTAAATTCTATTTTAAAATCATGATAAAGTACATGTAACATAAAACTTACCATTTTGACTGTTTTTAAGTGTACAGTTCAGGGGAATTAAGTACATTTACATTGTTGTACAACCATCACCATTATTCATCTCCAGAATTTTTTTCATCTTCCCAAACTGAAACTCCATCCATTAAAAACTGACTCCCCATTTCCCCCTCCCTGTAGCCCTTGACCATCACCATTCTACTTTGTGTCTCTATGAATTTGACTTCTCTAGATACCTCATATAAATGGAATGATACAATATTTGTTCTTTTGTGACTGGCTTATTTCACTGAGCATCATGTCTTCAAGGTTCATCCATGTTGGATCAGGTGTCAGATATTCCTTCATTTTTAAGGCCATAAAATATACCACATTTTATTAGCTAACAATAGTTCTATAATTCTACAAATTCTAGATTCTCTTGGGATTTTTTTGTGTAGACATATATATCATCTGTGGATACTGACAGCATTGTTTCTTCCTATCTTAATCTCCAAGCCACTCATGGCTCCAGATTTCCTGTTCTCCTTTTCCCCATATACAGATGGCAAAGTCAAATTCTGCTAACTAACCACAGCTTTGTTGCATCTGGAGCCTTCCGCACAAACCCAACAGCTGCTCTCCTCAGTGGGAGAATCCTGTTGTAGTTGTGCTGACGTGGACAGAACCCTGCCTGACCAGGCCCTCCCTAGGGAGAGCAAGCTTTCATCTTTGGCCCCCTCTCTGCTCTCTGCACCTCAAGTTCATGCCAAACCCTGTGGCTCACTGTTCCAGGGACACGTCCTTATTATTTCTACCTTTGCTCCTATGATCTCCCTGGCTAGAATGACCCCCATTCCACCTCCACCAGCTGAAATCCCAATGTTTCCATGCGTTATCTTAAATAACAAATTCTCTCTAAAGGTTTATTCAAGTTTCCTCTTGCCTCCTTAAATCTGGATGTGATCTCTCAGAAAATGGCATAATGGAAAGGAATAGAATTAGAAAAAGATGAGCTCAAATTCAATTCTATTGTGGTTCTAACCCATAATACCTCTGTGATCTGCCACGTTATGTGGCTCAGTTTCCTTATCTGTAGAATCAAACACTGATGCTTCCCCTAGAGGGTTTCCTTGAGGATGAATTGTATAACACAGTCAAGGGACCTGATACTAAGTAAGTATTCAGTAATTACTGGCTCTTTTCCTCCCAGTCTTCACACTAGCATAATCACTTGCAAACCTTCCTGAGGCACTTGCCCCACCCGGCTTTGCATTATGGACCCATGTGTCCTGGTGTGATCCTCATTCCAAGTGTGAGTGTTCTCTTTCTTCTGAAGGAAGAGAAAATAGGCCTCAGAGCCTGATGAAATTTGTTCTCATTATGGCAAACAGTTACCAGTTGTGTGACCTTAGTTTACTCATCTGGCAATGGGAACTTTCATGATGTTTAAACTCGATAAAATATGTAAGAGATTTGCTTACTGCTTGGTACATAGTGTTTGGACTATACACATTTGTTTGCCTGATTTGAAATAAATAAAATTCAATAACCTACTCCTTTCAGAGTCAAATCTGTACTTTTATGAACAGTACTAGACAAGGTGTCACATCATACACCCTTTTATCTGGGTCACTGCTGATGACCTCAGCAATGCAACATCTGTGGTGGAACTTGCCACATCTCCTAATTCCTGACTTATCTCTGGCAACTGTAGAAGGTTAAGCAGTCAGTAGAATGGTTGGCAAATTATCTTCCTTCCAATAAATCCTGCCAGTCACCTTCTGAATGTGCATGCTCCACACCGTGTGGAACACACTGCCGAAATTTCCTGGTTGTGGGTCTCTCCCCACAATCATGCTTCCTACAGACATTGCTAGACTTTTTTAAAAGAAGGGTGATTGGAGCCAGAGGCTGTGCCTTTGCTGTCAGGGTGAAATGGGCATTTGCTGTCAGGACATGGAAATATTTTGTCTTTCCTTGACAGCTATCATTTCCTGAATACCTTCCTCAAATCAAATCAAAGAAAAACACTCTGAAGGCTTCATATTTATCTCCTAGAGATCGAGGCCCCCAGGCTGGAGACCTGGCTCATGTCTTTAAAAATTCTAAATGGAAAAAGGTGGTTGGAGGGCAGCAGAGTAGAGAGAGTGAAGGTCTTGGACATCCAGGACCTTCCTTGGGCCAAAACATGAACCAAAATTAGTCAGAATTTTAAACAGTGGAGAAATCCACATTTACAGTAGGGGATTTTTATCATACCAATATCAGGAACTAATAGATTAAACAGTTTAAAATTAGTAAAAACTGAAATTTTGAATCACACAGTTTAAAGCCTTATCTAATACAGGATGACAATTTTTTTTCTGGGAAGGGCCATATAGTAAATATTTTAGGTTTAGCGGGCTACATATGGTCTCTGCCACAA
The DNA here is from genome assembly GCF_024542745.1 of Macaca thibetana thibetana. Lineage (NCBI taxonomy): Eukaryota > Metazoa > Chordata > Mammalia > Primates > Cercopithecidae > Macaca > Macaca thibetana. Next base: position 75,184,104 of record NC_065591.1, on the reverse strand, counting down.
CCACTCAACTCTGCCGTGGTAGCACAAAAGCAGCCACAGGCAACATGTAAATGAATGTATGAGGCCAAGTTCAAATAAACTTTACAAAAGCAGGCTGCAGGCTGGTTTTGGCCCCAAAGCAATAATTTTCTGACCCTCTGACCTAATGGGTAGAGAGAAAGTTTTGTACCCAACAAATAAAAAATGTACATATTAATCCAATACCCATGCACCATTTAAAACATTGACCATGTAAGAGGAGCAAAGAAAGCTTCATCAAATTTCAGAGTCAATAGCCTACGACCATTTCTCTAATCTCAGTATAATTAAATTAGAAATCAAAAAGTATAAAACTATACTTTGGTTTTTTTGTTTGTTTTGTTTTGTTTTTGAGACAGGGTCTCTCTGTTGCCCAGGCTGAAGTACAGTGGCACAATTATAGCTCACTGCAGCCTCGACCTCCCAGGTTCAAGCGATTCTCCCACCTCAGCCTCCTGACTAGCTGGGACTCCAGGCATGTGCCACCATGCCCGGCTATATTTTTGTATTCTTGTAGAGTTGGGGTTTTGCCATGTTGCCCAGGCTGGTCTCAAACTCCTGGATTCAAGGGATCTGCCCACCTCAGCCTGCCAAAATGCTGGGATTACAAGTGTGAGCCACCATGCGCAGCTAAAAATATACTCTGAAACATACCTCTAAACAGAGCTATCATACTATCTTATTTATTTGTTGTTGTATTTATTTTTAGTTGACAAATAATTGTGCATATCTATAGGGTACACAGTGATGTTTCGATACATGTATTGTGATCAGATCAGGGTAATTAGCATATCCATCATCTCAAACATGTATTATTTCTTTGTGTTGGGAATGCTCAGTATCCTCCTTCTAACTATTTGAAACTATATGTTATTGTCAACTGTAGTCATCCTACAGTGGTATAGAACACTAGAACTTACACAACATCAAGTGTAGTAGTAAAAGGTTTATGGAAATTTAAGTGCCTGTCAACAGAAGAATGGATAAAAAAGGAAAACTATGATATGTGTGTCATACGACAGATTACTACAGAGTAGATAAAAATAACTGATAGAAATTTTAAAAATGAGAAAAGCAAGTTACAGAATTTTAAATATATTATTTATATAATTCTTGGATACATGCAGATATTGTTTATGGATATTATGGAAGAGGATAATAAAAAAGGACTTTTCATATTGATCCAATTGTGTGTTTGTGTCCCAAGCTGAAAACACCTATATGTGCTAAAGTGGCATGACAAATCATCCTCTCCAAGTCTGTGGCTTCTCTTTATTTTTTTTTCTTTTTTGAGACCGAGTCTGGCTCTGTTGCTCAGGCTAGAGTGCAGAGGTGCGACCTCGGCTCACTGCAACCTCTGCCTCCTGGGTTTAAGCAATTCCCCTGCCTCACCTCCTAAGTAGCTGGGGTTATAGGCATGTACCACCACACCTGGCTAGTAGAGATGGGGTTTCACCATGTTGGCCAGGCTGGTCTCAAACTCCTGACCTCAGGTGATCCACCTGCCTCGGCCTCCCAAAGTGCTAGGATTACAGGCGTGAGCCACCACACCCAGCCGGTAATTTAAATTTATATCAGTGATTACTTAAAGTCTGTCTCTCTTACTACATGCTCCACAAGGCTAGGATCATCATCTTGTTTCAGCATTGCATCTCCAGTGCTTGACTTTTAGTAACTATGTAATAATATCTGTGAATGAATGAATGAGGAACTTCTAGGTGAAAAAGTAACAGGCAGAAACATAAGTCATAACAAATCTTGACAGGTTTGAGGAAGGCAAGCTGGTTACTAAGACTGTAGTGAATATAGGGAACTAGGGTTGATGTAACTGCAAAAAGCTTGTCAGAAACCACCCAATATGAAAGGTTGTATGGCCCTCTTATTTAGGATTTGAGATATACCCAGCTTATGCTGAAATTGGCTTTAGAGCAAATCATGTGACTCGTGATTTTGAAAATTAGTTTCTGAGGAAGTTCTGTTATGACATATTCTATTTTAAATCTGCTTTTCTCTGTTATGTTGATTATATTCACTTACTAATTCTACAAATACAATTGAGCATCTACTATGTACCAGTTAGACACCGGGGGTGACCCTCATTCATAGGAACATGATTCAATGTGGGTGACATTCTTAGGAACATGAAACAGGAAGTGATCCTGCCCTTAAAAGGGCCTACTCTCTAGTAAATGGCAATATAAGTAAGAAAGGAACTACTTGCCAAAAAATATTGTTCAATATGGCTGAAGCTTCTAGATCCAACTACCAGTTTTCAGGAAATGGAGAAGATGAAAGAACAAAATACTGCACTATGGGGATTCCATCAGCAAAATGTAGACTCTGGGGAATTTATAGAATGAACAACTCCGTTTCTTCAACAAAAAAATTGCAAGGAAAAAAATTGATGGAGATGGAATCTGTAGAGTAAAAGAATCTCAGAGACATAGCAACCAACTGCAATGATGGGATTTATTTGGATTCCTGATTCAAACAAGCATAGTGCTAAAAAACATGACATTTATGAGATGTTTAGGAATGTGAACTTTGACAGGATATTTAATGATTAAGAAATTATTCCTGCTGGGCGCAGTGGCTCACGCCTGTAATCCCAGTGCTTTGGGAAGCCGAGGCAGGCAGATCACAAGGTCAGGAGTTCGAGACAAGCCTGGCCAATATGGTGAAACCCCTTCTCTTCTGAAAATACAAAAATTAGCTGGTCGTGGTGGCGGGCACCTGTAGTCCCAGCTACTCGGGAGGCTGAGGCAGGAGAATCACTTGAACCCAGGGGGCAGAGGTTGAAGTGAGCCGAGATCGTGCCACTGCACTCCAGTCTGATGACAGAGTGAGACTGTCTCAAAAAAAAACAGAAATTATTCCTAATTTTTTAGTTGTGATAATTATGTTAAAGAGTCCTTCTCTTTTTAAGATACATAATGATATGTACACATGAAATAATGTGATGAAATGGTTTGATATTTGGGATTTGCTTTAAAATAATACGGTGGGGAGGGATATGGATGGGCATCAAAATGAAGCGAGATTGGCCATGAATTCATAATTGTTGAATCTGAGTGATGGGTACATAGGAATTCATTACATTATTGTTTTTACATCTTTAGATGTCAGAGCCTTTTCATGATAAAAAAAAATTACAAAAAGACAAATTACAATATACCCTTTGAGTTCAGTAAGACTAGGGTATTATTGAAATACACAGAATGTTCATGTGACTTAGACCAGAAGGGACAGAAGATTTCCTGGAAGAGAAGTGTCTGAAGCTCTTCATGCCCAGTTCTCATGGACAACAGGTTTCTTCCTCCAGGGCTGGGAGACAGTTACAGTCTCATTCTCAGAGATAGTTGCAACCTTCTCCACAGCCCGTGGCCACGTGTAGCCCTAGCAGGCTTGGTGCTCTGTCTCTGGCTCACTCTTCTCCTAATGCCACCCTTTAGACTCAAGATTACAGTGTCAGGCCAAGGTATATTCGCCTCTTTGGCTTTGAGGCAGAGCAGAGACACAGCAGCAGCCTCTTGGTTGGAAATAGATAGACTGGCTTTGGGTTTTAAAAATTTATTTTATTTTTTTAGAGAGAGTGCCTCATTGTGTTGCCTAGGCTGGATTCAAACCCAGGGTCAAAGCATCTTTCTGCCTCAGCTCCCCTAGTAGCTTTGCACGCATACGTACGTGTGTGTGTGTGTTTAAACAAGGAGATCCATAAGCCACCACTGTTAGCTATACTAAACCTACAGAAACCAGACTCAAAGATGAACCTCAGAGATTATCCAGAACAACTCTCTAATTTTTAAGGGTGGGATAATTGAGACCTGGACGCTTATAACACTTTGCCCAAGTGTCCTTACCTTCCTAGCAGTGGGACTTTGACAGATTGCAAGGGATTTGCTTTGTCTTGTTTCTCTCTCTGTTACATTTCTCTCTATGCCTCCCTCTCCAAAAAAACAGCTGCCTGATTTCATAATATGCATATTCTCATGTGAAAGGCTCTGAGAATAATTGTCATTCTATGTAACAGAACATTTCTTAAATTCGAGTACCCTCCCACGCCCACATGTTTGTTGAATATCTATTGTCCTTGAGAATTTGTGCTCTACAGAGAACACTTTGGGGGCTCCTAGTCTACACTTTGTTAGTCTCTCATTCCTCCATTTATCTATCCCTGATCTCCATTGCTGTGATAAGCAAAGAAGGAGTTGTAGCAGTTGGCAGTCGGGCCCCTTCCCCCAACAAGGAGCTCTTCTTTTATCTATGTTTCCCATCTGCTCTTCCCTGCAGCAGAAGCTTTTCAGTGTGGATGTTTCTCAACTGGAATGGGAGCACATGGCTTGGGTAAATGTAATTAGTGTATTCCTAGGGAAATACAATGAGCTATGCAGAATCCAAGTGCTTTGCATGCTTAGAGCAACGTCATAAAATATGTGCTCTAGTACTTTTCTCCTTATTGAAGAAAAAAAGCAGATGGAGATCATGGTAATTAAAATGTAGGATCAGTAAAAAAAAAAAATAGGGATAAACACACACACTTTCTGGTTTTGTGTTCCTTCAGTCCCAAGCATTTGAAACTCCTTTCATAGGCATGAATAGCTATAAAGAAATCTGCTGATCAGAGGATCCCAATAAGAAAAACTACACGAGAGTCCCATAGTTATAATCCCTACCAAGGACCTCAGGGAGGGAGGCAGCAGGAAGATGGCACTATTTGCACTGTCTGGGAGGGAGCAGGTACTGACCTGGGCCAGGGTCCTTGTGTAGGCTGCAGTGTCTCCCAAAACACCAGCTCCCCAGATGGAAGACAGCCTATAAGGGGCACATCTGAGAGCTTTGTGACCTTGGCAAGTCATCTTAACTCCTTGGATTTAGATTTCTCCTTATAAACTTGAAATAAAGAATTTTAAAGATACTTTGTGGTTCTAACTTTTCTTGAATTGAGAAGGACATTGGAGACATACTCGTAAAAACTAAATTTTATGTGTTGTGTCATATGGTTTTGTGTCCCCATGCAGATCTCATCTTGAATTATAATCCCCAGGTGTTGACAGAGGGATCAAGTGCAAGGCTGTTGGATCATGGGGGCAGTTTCCCCCATGCTGTTCTTGTGATGTGAGTTCTCACAAGATCTGATGGTTTTATTAGTGGTTGACAGTTCCTCCTTCACACACTCTCTCTCCCCTGCTGCCTTGTGAAAAAGGTGCCTGCTTCCCCTTTGCCATGATTGTAAGTTTCCTGAGGCCTCCCCAGGCATGTGGAACTGTGAGTCAATTAAACCTCTTTCCTTTATAAATTACCCAGTCTCAGGGAAGTTCTTTATAGCAGTGTGAAAATGGACTAATACGGTATGTTATCTCATTATTTTCTCCCATAGCAACTTGGGATGATAAGGGCCTATCATCCACAATTTCCTGATGAGGACAGGAAGGTTCATAGTCCTTAGCTGATTAGGATTAGGCAGCTATTAAGTGATCAAGTCTGAATTTGAACCCAGGTCTGTTTGAGTCACTAAATTATACTTTTTTCACTTCAGGAAATAATGTTTCCCTGTTTCTTAAAAATTAGGAAAATGGAAATGCCAGTGAATTTATTAAGCATCTACAGTTGCCAGCCCTGGTGCTAGGAGGTGGAAATATAGTGGAAGCCGTGATGTAGCTAACAGCCTTGAGAGGCTTGAAGGTGTGATTGTTAAGGTTCTTCCTTGTGGCTAAAGAAGAAATACAAAAATACACTTTGATCTACCTTAAACTTATGTAGCCCTCTACAATTTCCAGGTTCTTCAGGTTCATTTTCTTATTGTGATCTTCACAATAAGTGAGAGAGGAAATAGTATAGACAGTATTAAACCATTTTCCAGATAAGAAAACTGAGGCTTAGAAAAGTCGTAGCATGGCCAGGCGCGGTGGCTCATACCTATAATCCCAGCACTTTGGGAGGCCTAGGTGGGTGGATCACCTGAGGTTGGGAGTTCAAGACCAGCCTGACCAACATGGTGAAACCCCTTCTGTACTAAAAATACAAAAATTAGTCAAGCATGGTGTTGTGTGCCTGTAATCCCAGCTACTCAGGAGACTGAGGCAGGAGAATTGCTTGAACCCAGGAGGAGGAGGTTATAGTGAGCTGAGATCGTGCCATTGCACTCCAGCCTGGGCAACAAGTGAGACTCCATCTCAAAAAAAAAAAAAAAAAAAAGAAGTAGCAGAACATGAGCCTTCCTAGGCCACATCAAGTGCTCTTCTATTATACAAGGCAGCCTTTTGCATTCAGTAGGAAATCATAATTACTGTTGAATTCAGCCAGTTGTTTGTTTGTTTGTTTAGCTGTTGTTTTATGTGGTGTCAAGTAGCTTTGGTGGCAGTTTTCATTTTTCTTTGGCCTTTGTAGGCATAGAAACATCTGCCTGAAATGTCCCTGGGCAGAGGCCCACTCCGTCTGTCTGCAGGCTTCTGAGCTGGTGCCTCACAACCCAGGCAGTGGTAATGGCCCCAACTGTCACTGCCTCTTAGCAAGGCCACATTGTTTTGAATAAGACCTACCTCTAGCCCAGTTCAGCCTGCATCCACACACATGGTGTCCAAAATGGTCCCAGCTAGGGCTATAATGTCTGGATCCCTCATTCAACCCACCACTCTTTTCCAGGGCTGGGCACCATGCTTGAGGAGAGGCACACATAAGTGGAAATGAATTAGGATGTATCCCAGAGTCCGTGCTGGCTGAGAAGCAACTGAGGGGACTACAGAGGTTTTGAGAAGGAAACACATAGATGGATGAGGGAGGAGGCAGTGAAAATAAATATTGATTTAGTATTATGTGTCAGGCATTGTACTAGGGTCTGGAAATAGAGCAATATTCTTGCCCTCATGGAGCATATGCTAAGTAATAGAAATAATAACTTATGTTTTTCTGAGAGCTTATCTCAGCCAGACATTGATCTGAGAGCCTCATATAAATAATCACATTTAATCTCCCCAAATCCCCTATGAAGTAGCTATTATTATCATGCTCATTTTGGAGGTAACAAAACTGAGGCACAGAGGTAAAGAACTTGATCCAGATCTTCTTTTTTCAGAGACAGTGTTTCTCTCTGTCACCCAGGCTGGAATGCAGGGGCATGCTCATAGCTCACTGCAGCCTCAAACTCCTGGGTTCAAGTGATCCTCCCACCTCTGCCTCCTGAATAGCTAGGACTGCAGATTCACATACCACCATGGTCCACTAGTTTTTTGTCTTGACCAGGCTGATCTGAAACCCCCAGGCTCAAACGATCCTGCTGCCTCAGCCTCCCGAAGTGCTGGGATTACAGGCATGAGCTCCCACACCTGGCCTTGCTCCACATATAATCAGCACAAGGCAGCTGAAGGCTGACCCTGTGCTTTCAGGCTGCAACATATGTGTGCTGAGCCACCACCAAGCACGCTGCATTTCTAGAGTCTAAGGAAGCAGCGATAGTGTGTAAAATCCTTGCACACACAGTCTGTTTGATCCTCACAACAGGTCTGCAAGGTATGTTTTAATGCCACCATTTTATAAGTGAAAAATCTGTGGCTTGGAGAGATGAAGGGATTTGCCCAGCAGGTTAGTGTCCCACAGCCTGACCTGGAGCCCACCACAGGACCCAGACAGCAGGATCTCCTTTGTGCTGTAGTTTAAACACTCCCTGCAGTGATGACAAACTGCTTTAATAACTCTAAAACAGCATTAAGGCAAAGAAAGTGGTTTTTCCTTTTGTTTTCTATAGTTACCTTTCAGGAATGAGGGCTGCCTGTATCTCAGAGATGGCATCCAGGATGCTTTGTGATCAGGTCATCTTGGGGAACAAGGTGCTCTTTCTTTCTTTCTTTTTTATTGAGACGGAGTCTCACTCTTCTCACCCAGGCTGGAATGCAGCGGCACGATCTCGGCTCACTGCAACCTGTGCTTGCTGGGGTTCAAGCAATTCTCCTGCCTCAGCCTCCTCAGTAGCTGGGATTACATGCATGTGCCACCATGCCCAGGTAATTTTTGAATTTTTAGTGGAGACAGGGTTTCACCATGTTGGCCAGGCTGGTCTCGAATTCCTGACCTCAGGTGATCTGCCCACCTTGGCCTCCCAAAGTGCTGGGATTACAGGCATGTGCCACGATGGCTGGCCTTATTTCATTTCTTTATTTGCAATTTTATACTTGTGAATTATGTGCTGTGGAGAACTCAGCAGTGAAATTTCTGGAGGCATCAAGAACCATCTCAGCATTTCTGGTCAGGGGCACTCATGGATGCCTTTCCTTCTGTGTGCCCTGTGGAGTGCCTGAAACTCAGAGACAACACATTGTTCTTCTCAGTTACCCACATGACTTAGGGCAGGTTGCCCTACCTTGAAAGCAACATTGGCTTTGACCAATCATATCGTTTTTTCTCACTCCACATTTTGGTAATTAGCCCTGAACATTATGGGGTGGTGGTGGCAGGGTACAGATTTTGTAGCTTTTAGAGCTGGAGAAGGTAAGAGGCCATTTGGACCAATTCCCTTGCTTTACAAGACAAGGAAACTGGGGAAACTGAGGAATTGGAGGGGGCTTGACTTGCTTATCTAGCAAGCAGTGGCTTTTTCTGCTATCTACACTTCTTAGCTCTCTTAGTTCAACTCCTTCTTTTAAGAGATAACTAAACAGATGTTAAAATGTGTGTGACTTGGTCAAGGCCAACAAGTGGATGGTACAAATGAACTAGAAGCCAGGCCTTCTAGCTCCCACTGTCAGCAGTAAAAGGGAAATGGGGCAGGTAGTTTATCTGGAGGTGATCCCAAGAAGCACAAGTGAGGGAGTAGGGAGAGTAGTGGAGAAGGGAGAATGCCCCAAAGGTGCTTTAGTGAGGAGGCTTCACAGGGACAACTGGGGCTCAGCCCCAAGGGGACCAAAGAACTGTGTTAAATTGCCTCATCTGGAGTCGCCATCCCACCCAAACTGCATGAGCAGATATTTGTCCCAATAATGGGAAAACCATGTCCATAATCAGTGCTTTGGCCAGAAATAACTCATTTCCTCATCTGGAGTTGGAGAAACTGGAGTATTTTTCCAGACTCTTGTTCCTCATTGGTTGAAGATGATTATTCCTGGCTGGTGTTTCTGGGCTGTCCTGTATGAGTGGAGCAAGCTTGGTGTCCTGGAGAAAGCCTGCAGGTGGAGAAGTAGAGAGGTGCAGATAGAAAGCTGAAGTGTTCTGCAAACTATGTATTGAAGCTGCTTGTGTACTCAAAAGTGGCCCAAGGGTATGTGGGCTGGAGTCTTGTAGTGTCTGTTACGGAATGTGATTCAGATTGGAGCCAGGAGATAGTAGAAGGCTGCCCTTTCTGTGATGCACAGTACCAAATGCTTAGCATGAGTCAATTATCTTGGGGAAACAGATGAAGGGACTAAAGCATGCATCTGAGGTGATGAGGGGCAAAACAGAGAAAGTTGCACAGACCCAAGAGCTGGATCATGAGAGCAAAAGCCTCAGGAATTGCCCAGTCCTGAGCAGAGCCTCATATACTTCCATAGGGTAGGTGACTAGGTCTCTAAGGGGTAACTCAGTACACACACTGCCCTTCTGTGCCCACTCCAGGCATTGGAATGAGATGTGTTGGAATAGGCGAAGTTTTCTCCCACCAGAATAAGGACTCTAGATGCAGTCTCCTGACCCGGGCCTGGCAGCAACTCCCCTCTCCTCTGCCCAGATTCCACCTGCTCTTTGAGGTCTGTGAGCAGTTCCAGGTTTGGGCAAGCTCACTCACCATTTCCAGGTGTCAGCGGGGCACTTGAGGCTGCAGGAACTTTCCAGCTGAGATGACCCCTCATGTCAAATGATTTTTTGCCACACTGAAAAAGAGGTATTCAAAGTGAAGTGCATTAGGAAGGAGGCAATGAGAGAGCTATTTCTGACCAAAGCACTGATTATGGACGTGGTTTTCCCATTACTGGGACAAATATCTGTTCACGCCGTTTCGCTGTGATGGTGAGAGAATAAACTTGATTCTCTCGTTTTCTTTTTTTTTTTTTTTAAATTGAAGTCAAGGAAAGGCTGCTAAGAGCCCAGAGAAGGAAGCTGGACAGAGGAACTCAGTCCCTTTGGGTTCATTGTGTCCCTCAGCTACCAGGGCCAAAAACAGTGGCTGACACAACTGGGCTGGTGGATACTTGGCCTCTTTGCTCTTGGCACAGTGGATAGGAAGACAGATGCCATGCCACCAGCTCTCCTAGTGTTTTATCATCATTTCCTTCTCTGTCAGTGTCAGTATCCAACCAACTGAACTACTATCCAGAGAAGCAGAGAGAGGCTCTGTACGCTAAACAAGACACTGTGTTGGACTGGGAGGCAGGGGACCTGCCTCTAACTGGCTCTCTGGGCCTCGGGGTCCTCATTCCCAAAGCCAGGGAGAAAGATGAGAGGGTATATGTCTCCTCTTCCACATCAGAAGGTAATGCTTTCTCATTTTATTTTTATTTTTTCCCTGGGAAGGAAATCTGAGATTGAAGTTCTACTGTGAGCTAAGGTTTTGTTACTTACTTTGGCAGTTACTTTGCCCTCTCTGAGGTTGTTTTCTCATCTGTAAAGTGAGGATAATAAATAAAGCCTGCTGTTTCTAGCTCAGGAGGGTTTTGAGGGAAAATCAAGTGAGATGATGATTATAAAAATGCTCTATAAACTATATAATGTTTCATTAATTCATTCATCCATTCATTCATATGATTAATGAGCATCTATGCATGTGTTGGTTCCTGAGAACCAATCAGCACATGTATAGATGCAGTCCCTGGCCTTGAGGGGGTCTCCGTTTTATGTAAACATAGACAAAAAGCACATAGATTACTGTGGCTTATGCTAAAATAGCTATGAGAGCACAGAAGACCTGGCAGCTCTCAGGGGCAAGCTGACACACACCCCAATAGGAGAGTAACACACATATCCAATCTACAGCCATTTACAGAATTCGTGCTCAGTATGTGTGTATCTGTCTCCTGGTTGAGGCCTGCACTTCCCTGGCTCTTAATGTCACTACTTTTTTCCCCAATTCTCTCCTGTTTCTTGATATGTCTGTTTTTGGCAAGCCCTCCTTCCCAGGCCACAGGGACAGAGCAGGTGTGCTGTTCTTTCTTGGACAAACATCCCATAGAGAGAGTAGGGCCAACTTTCCAGGTAGTACAGGCTGTTCTTATGTGCACACAGCCTCAGGGACAAGTCGGCCAAGCCTAGCATGCTTTTTTGCATATACATTGTTTATGAAGTCATAGCATGCCATGGAATAAAAGACCAGAAATCCTACCATTTCCCCTCTCCTCATGAAGTGCAAAACTCCCTTATGTCTACTAAGTATATAAGGAGCTGTGCACTGGCCCAGCATCATGGCCACCAGCACTTTTTTCCAGATGGCAGGAAGCAAGCCTGCAGGAGATCAGAGGAACTGTGTCTTTAAGAACCTTTGAGCTTGTGGGAAAGGACATATCAGTAGTGACCAATGGTGAGACTGCCCACTGATGACTAGTCTGAGGGGTGGTCACTGCCCAGAAGAGAGAAGCCATCTAAGAAGCATTTCTTTCTCATCCTGTTCACTTCTGGAAATGTTGCTATATCTCTTCTACTCATCTTTTCCCCCCAAAGACCCCAGAAGTATTCCTGTGCCTTTTGTTTCTGTACTAGAAATTCTCCTAACAAACCTTCATGTTACTGCCTAACCAGGTAAACTGGGGCTCTCTCTCTTGTCTGCAAATGTTCTGATTGATACCTGTGGGAGGTGAAGTTCTTGCAGCTAAGAGGCAACTCTGTTTGCATGTAGACTTTCACTCCCACTAATTGCGTTATTTTTACGCATTCTTATTGCTTACTAAGAATTAGGTCTATTGGATCCTAAACTGTTTATTCCAATTGTAGTTACTGTTGTCATGTAATTCAATATAATATTAGGTGAACTGATGAAATACAAAATAAAGCTTATTTTCACAAAAACTAAGTAGCATTTTTAAAACCTTCAATAAAAATGAGGAGTTTATAAAAATTGATATCAAAGGTATAGGTGAAACAACTGGACATGATATCATAAAATTTGGACCTGTTACTTTTGTCACATCCCATTGGCCAGAGCTTGTCTCCATGGCCATGTTTAGTTGCTTGCAGGCTGGAAAATGCCTAGGAGGCCTCATGCCCAGCTCAAATCTGGGTTTCCATGACTTCAAGAAAGACTGGGAGAAGAGATACTGGGGACATGTAGCACTCTATATAAAAGCACTTTTTTCTACAATTCACTGATTTGACCAAAAATTTTTGACTAATAGATTATTGGCCAAGACATCCTCAGATAAGAGGATTCTTACTGTATAGCTACTTTCCCTGCACCCTCACCATACTCTTCTCTAGTTTAAGTCCTATTCAGCCTTTGTTCATTCATTGGCATTTTAATCACTCATTTATTACTCCACAGATATTTATTGTTGTACGAGGCACTGGACACTGAGGAAACAGGAACAGGCAAGAAAGACAGGTCTGAGGTATTTTGTTAGAGCAATACAAAAGGACTAAGATGTCATCTATAAAATAAGAGGCTTAGATTTAATAACTGCCATGCTTGTCACTATACCATAATTCAAAATGCTTACGGTCCTATTACCAGCTTCCTAGGGCAGAAGTTGCTGGGTTTTGAGTCATGAGACTTTGCAGCCATGGTCATTGCTAAAGACTGGATGTAAGAGAGGCTAGTAGCTTCAGATTTGGTCTGGTCTGAGATCTGTGCTTTAGGGGAAGAAGGGCCTGAGTAACTACACCAGTCAAATCCTTTCTGTCAAGGAATTTGAAGGCACTCAGTGAGACACTGAGAGGACAGAGAATCTCAGAGTTAGGCAGAGAAGCCAGTGACAGAGCCATGTGACTGATACAGAAGTGAAGGAACGAGGAGTTGCTGGGAGAAATAAAAACCAAGGAATAAGGGGTGCTGTTGGACCATTAGAAGAGTTGTGGTACCCAGAGTGACCATGGCTGCGATGGGTCCCTCTGCTTCCTTATTTCCCACATGGCAGTTTAGGTAATGTATGAGCTCTTGGCAATTTATTTAATGAACATCTTCATAGTGCCAGGCACAATTCTAGGCATTTTATAATTCTTATATAGGTACTATCTTTTATTTTATTTTACTTTATTTTATTATTACTTTAAGTTCTAGGGTACATGTGCACAATATGCAGGTTTGTTATATATGTACACATGTGCCACGTTAGTGTGCTGCACCCGTTAACTTGTCATTTACATTAGGTATATCTCCTAATGCTATCCCTCCCCCTACCCCACCCCACAACAGACCCCAGTGTGTGATGTTCCCCACCCTGTGTCCAAGTGTTCTCATTGTTTAATTCCCACCTATGAGTGAGAATATGTGGTGTCTGGTTTTCTGTCCTTGTGATAGTTTGCTCACAGTGATGGTTTCCAGCTTCATCCATGTCCCTACAAAGCACATGAACTCATCCTTTTTTATAGCTGCATAGTATTCCATGGTGTATATGTGACACCTTTTCTTAATCCAGTCTATTATAGATGGACATTTGGGTTGATTCCAAGTCTTTGCTATTGTGAATAGTGCCTCAATAAACATACGTGTGCGTGTGTCTTTATAGAAGCATGATTTATAGTCTTTTGGGTATATACCCAGTAATGGGATGGCTGGGTCAAATGGTATTTCTAGTTCTAGATCCTTGAGGAATCGCCACACTGTCTTCCACAATGGTTGAACTAGTTTACAGTCCCAACAACAGTGTAAAAGTGTTCCTATTTCTCCACATCCTCTCCAGCACCCGTTATTTCCCAACTTTTTAATGACTGCCATTCTAACTGGTGAGAGATGGTATCTTATTGTGGTTTTGAATTGCATTTCTCTGATGGCCAGTGATGATGAGCATTTTTTCATGTGTCTGTTGTCTGCATAAATGTCTTCTTTTGAGAAGTGTCTGTTCATATACTTCACCCATGTTCTGATGGGGTAGTTTGATTTTTTCTTCTAAATATGTTTGAGTTTTTTGTAGGTTCTGGATATTGGCCCTTTGTCAGATGGATAGATTGTAAAACTTTTCTCCCATTCTATAGGTTGCCTGTTCATTCTGATGGTAGTTTCTTTTGCTGTGCAGCTCTTTAGTTTAATTAGATCCCATTTGTCCATTTTGGCTTTTGTTGCCATTGCTTTTGGTGTTTCAGTCATGAAGTCCTTGCCCACGCCTATGTCCTGAATAGTATTGCCTAGGTTTTCTTCTAGGGTTTTTATGGTTTTAGGTCTAACATTTAAGTCTTTCCTCCATCTTGAATTAATTTTTGTATAAGGTGTAAGGAAGGGATCCAGTTTCAGCTTTCTACATATGGCTAGCCAGCACCATTTATTAAATAGGGAATCCTTTCCCCATTTCTTGTTTTTGTCAGGTTTATCAAAGATCAGATGGTTGTAGATGTGTGGTATTTCTGAGGGCTCTGTTCTGGTCCATTGGTCTATATGTCTGTTTTGGTACCAGTACCATGCTGTTTTGGTTACTGTAGCCTTGTAGTATAGTTTGAAGTCAGCTAGCATGATGCCTCCAGCTTTGTTCTTTTTGCTTAGGATTGTCTTGGCAATGTGGGCTCTTTTCTGGTTCCATATGAACTTTAAAGCAGTTTTTTCCAATTCTGTGAAGAAAGTCATTGGAAGCTTGATGGGGATGGCATTGAATCTAGTAATTACTTTGGGCAGTATGGCCATTTTCATGATATTGATTCTTCCTAGCCATGAACATGGAATGTTCTTCCATTTGTTTGTGTCCTCTTTTATTTCATTGAGCAGTGGTTTGTAGTTCTCCTTGAAGAGATCCTTCACATGCCTTGTAAGTTGGATTCCTAGGTATTTTATTCTTTTTGAAGCAATTGTGAATGGGAGTTCACTGATGATTTGGCTCTCTGTTTGTCTGTCATTGGTGTATAGGAATGTTTGTGATTTTTGCACATTGATTTTGTCTCCTGAGACTTTGCTGAAGTTGCTTATCAGCTTAAGGAGATTTTGGGCTGAGATAATGGGGTTTTCAAATATACAATCATGTCATCTGCAAACAGGGACAATTTGACTTCCTCTTTTCCTAATTGATTACCCTTTATTTCTGGCCTGATTGCCCTGGCCAGAACTTCCAACACTATGTTGAATAGCATCCCTGTCTTGTGCCAGTTTTCAAAGGGAATGCTTCCAGTTTTTGCCCATTCAGTATGATATTGGCTATGGGTTTGTCATAAATAGCTCTCATTATTTTGAGATATGTCCCATCTATAACTAGTTTATTGCAAGTTTTTAGAATGAAGCCAGTTGAATTTTGTTGAAGGCCTTTTCTGCATCTATTGAGATAATCATGTGGTTTTGTCTTTGGTTCTGTTTATATGATGGATTATGTTTACTGATTTGTGTATGTTGAACCAGCCTTGCATCCCAGGAATGAAACTGACTTGATCATGGTGTATAAGCTTTTTGATGTGCTGCTGTATTCGGTTTGCCAGTATTTTATTGAGGATTTTTGCATTGATGTTCATCAGGGATATTGGTCTAAAATTCTCTTTTTTGTTGTTGTGTCTCTGCCAGGCTTTGGTATCAGGATGATGTTGGCCTCATAAAATGAGTTAGGGAGGACTCCCTCTTCTTCTATTGATTGGAATAGTTTCAGAAGGAATGGTCCCAGCTCCTCCTTATACCTCTGGTAGAATTCGGCTGGCTATGAATCCATCTGGTCCTGGACTTTTTTTGGTTGGTAGGCTATTAATTGTTGCCTCAATTTCAGAGCCTCCTATGGGTCTATTCAGGGATTCAACTTCTTCCTGGTTTAGACTTGGGAGGGTGTACGTGTCCAGGAATTTATCCATTTCTCCTAGATTTTCTATTTTATTTGTGTAGAGGTGTTTATAGTATTCTCTGATGGTAGTTTGTATTTCTGTGGGGTCGGTGGTGATATCCCCTTTATCATTTTTTATTGCGTCTATTTGATTCTTCTCTCTTTTCTTCTTTATTAGTCTTGCTAGTGGTCTATCAATTTTGTTGATCTTTTCAAAAAACCAGCTCCTGGATTCATTGATTTTTTGAAGTGTTTTTTGTGTCTCTATCTCCTTCAGTTCTGCTCTGATCTTAGTTATTTCTTGCCTTCTGCTAGCTTTTGAATGTGTTTGCTCTTGTTTCTCTAGTTCTTTTAATTGTGATGTTAGGGTGTCAATTTTAGATCTTTCCTGCTTTCTCTTGTGGGCATTTAGTGCTATAAATGTTGTCTATACATTGCTTTAAATGTGTCCCAGAGATTCTGGTACATTGTATCTTTGTTCTCATTGGTTTCAAAGAACATCTTTATTTCTACCTTCATTTCGTTGTGTACCTTGTAGTCATTCCAGGAGCAGGTTGTTCAGTTTCCATGTTCTTTAGCAGTTGTGAGTGAGTTTCTTAATCCTGAGTTCTAGTTTGATTGCACTGTGGTCTGAGAGACAGTCTGTTATAATTTCTATTCTTTTACATTTGCTGAAGAATGCTTTACTTCCAACTATGTGGTCAATTTTCGAATAAGTGTGATGTGGTGCTGAGAATGTGTATTCTGTTGATTTGCGGTGGAGAGTTCTGTGGATGTCTATTAGGTCCACTTGGTACAGAGCTGAGTTCAATTCCTGGATATCCTTGTTAACTTTCTGTCTCGTTGATCTGTCTAATGTTGACAGTGGGGTGTTAAAATCTCCCATTACTATTGTGTGGGAATGTAAGTCTCTTTGTAGGTCTCTAAGGGCTTTATGAATCTGAGTGCTCCTGTATTGAGTGCATATATATTTAGGATAGTTAGTTGCTCTTGTTGAGTTGATCCATTTACCATTATGTAATGGCCTTCTTTGTCTCCTTTGATCTTTGTTGATTTAAAGTCTCTTTTATCAGGGACTAGGACTGCAATCCCTGCTTTTTTTGTTGTTTTCCATTTGCTTGGTAGATCTTCCTCCATCCCTTTATTTTGAGGCTATGTGTGTCTCTGCACATGAGATTGGTCTCCTCAATACAGCCCACTGATGGGTCTTGACTCTTTATCCAATTTGCCAGTCTGTGTCTTTTAATTGGAGCATTTAGCCCATTTACATATAAGGTTAATATTGTTATGTGTGAATTTGATCCTGTCATTATGATCTTAGCTGGTTATTTTGCTCATTAGTTGATGCAGTTTCTTCCTGGCATTGATGGTCTTTACAATTTGGCATGTTTTTGCCATGGCTGGTACTGGTTGTTCCTTTCCATGTGTAGTGCTTCTTTCAGGAGCTCTTGTAAAGGCAAGTCTGGTGGTAACAGAATCTCTCAGCATTTGCTTGTCTTAAAGGATTTTATTTCTCCTTCACTTATGAAACTTAGTTTGCCTGGATATGAAATTCTGGGTTGAAATTCTTTAAGAATGTTGAATATAGGCCCCTACTCTCTTCGGGCTTGTAGAGTTTCTGCCAAGAGATCTGCTGTTAGTCTGATGGGCTTCCCTTTGTGGGTAACCCGACCTTCCTCTCTGGCTGCCCTTAACATTTTTCCCTTCATTTTAACTTTGGTGAACCTGACAATTATGTGTCTTGGAGTTGCTCTTCTCGAGGAATATCTTTGTGGCCTTCTCTGTATATCCTGAATTTGAATGCTGGCCTGCCTTGCTGGGTTGGGGAAGTTCTCCTGAATAATATCCTGAAGAGTGTTTTAAAACTTGGTTCCATTCTCCTCATCACTTTCAGGTACACCAATCAGATGTAGATTTGGTGTTTTCACATAATCCCATATTTCTTGAAGGTTTTGTTCATCTTTTTAATCTTTTTTTCTCTAAACTTCTCTTCTCACTTCATTTCACTCATTTGATCTTCAATCACTGATACCCTTTCTTCCAGTTGATCAAATCAGTTACTGAAGCTTGTGCATGCGTCACGTGCCATGGTTTTCAGCTCCATCAGGTCATTTAAGGTCTTCTCTGTGCTGTTTATTCTAGTTAGCCATCCGTCTAATCTTTTTTCAATGTTTTTAGCTTCTTTGCAATGAGTTCGAACCTCCTCCTTTAGCTCAGAGAAGTTTGTTATTACCGACAGTCTGAAGTCTTCTTTCAACTCATCAAAGTCACTCTCCATCCAGCTTTGTTCCATTGTTGGCAAGGAGCTGTGTTCCTTTGGAGGAGAAGAGGTGCTCTGGTTTTTAGAATTTTCAGCTTTTCTGCTCTGGTTTCTCCCCATCTTTGTGGTTTTATCTACCTTTGGTCTTTGATGATGGTGATGTACAGATGGAGTTTTGGTGTGGATGTCCTTTCTGTTTGTTAGTTTTCCTTCTAATAGTCAGGACCCTCAGCTGCAGGTCTGTTGGAGTTTGCCATAGGTCCACCCCATACCCTGTTCGCCTGGGTATCACCAGTGGAGGCTGTAGAACAGCAAATATTGCAGAACAGCAAATGTTGCTGCCTGATCCTTCCTCTGGAAGCTTCATCTCAGAGGGGCACATGGCTGTATGAGGTTTTCTTTGGCTCCTACTGGGAGGTGTCTCCCACTTAGGCTACTTGGGGGTCAGGGACCCACTTGAGGAGGTAGTCTGTCCATTCTCAGATCTCAAACTCTGTGCTGGGAGAACCACTATCTTCAAAGCTGTCAGACAGGGTCATTTAAGTCTGCAGAAATTTCTGCTGGCTTTTGTTCAGCTATGCCCTGCCCCCAGAGGTGCACTCTACAGAGGCAGGCAGGCCTTCTTGAGCTGTGGTGGGCTCCACCCAGTTCGAGCTTCCTGGCTGCTTTGTTTACCTACTCAGCCTCAGCAATGGCAAACGCCCTTCCCCTGCCTCGCTGCCACCTTGAAGTTCAATCTCAGACAGCTGTGCTAGCAGTGAGCAAGGCTCCATGGGCGTGGGACCCTCCAAGCCAGGCATAGGATACAATCTCCTGGTGTGCTGTTTGCTAAGACCATTGGGAAAGCGCAGTATTAGGGTAGGAGTGTCCTAGTTTTCCAGGTACTATCTGTCATAGCTTCCCTTGGCTAGGAAAGGGAATTCCCTGACCCCTTGTGCTTTTTGGGTGAGGCATTGCCCTGCCCTGCTCCATGAGCTGCACCCACTGTCCAACAAGTCCCAGTGAGATGAACCCAGTACTTCAGTTGGAAATGCAGAAATCACCCGTCTTCTGCATCGCTCATGCTGGGAGCTGCAGACTGAAGCTGTTCCTATCCGGCCATCTTGGAACTGGCTCTATTTTATTTTATTATACTTTAAGTTCTGGGATAAATGTGCAGATGTGCCGGTTTGTTACATAGGTATACATATGCCATGGTGGTTTGCTGTACCTGTCATCTACATTAGGTATTTCTCCTAATGCTATCCCTCCCTTTACCCTCCATCCCCCAACAGACCCTGGTGTGTGATGTTCCCCTCCCTGTATCCATGCATTCTCATTGTTCAACTCCCACTTATGAGTGAGTACATGTGGTGTTTGGTTTTCTATTCTTGTGTTAGTTTGCTGAGAATGATGGTTTCCACCTTCATCCATGTCCCTGCAAAGGACATTAACTCATTCTTTTTTATGGCTGCATAGTATTCCATGGTGTATATGTGCCACATTTTCTTTATCCAGTCTATCATTGATGGGCATTTGAGTTGGTTCCAAGTCTTTGCTATTGTAAGTAGTGCCGCAATAAACATATGTATGCATGTGTCTTTATAGTAGAATGATTTATAATCCTTTGGGTATATACCCAGTAATGGGATGGCTGGGTCAAAGGGTATTTCTGGTTCTAGATCACTGAGGAATCACCACACTGTCTTCTACAATAGTTGAACTAATTTACACTCCCACCAACAGTATAAAAGCATTCCTATTTCTCCACATCCTCTCCAGCATCTGTTGTTTCCTGACTTTTTAATGATTGCCATTCTAACTGGCGTGAGATGGTATCTCATTGTGGTTTTGGTTTGCATTTCTCTAACCTGTGATGATGAGCTTTTTTTCATATGTTTTTTGGCCACATAAATGTCTTCTTTTGAGAAATGTCTGTTCATATCCTTCACCCACCTTTTGATGGGCTTGTTTTTTTCTTGTAAATTTGTTTAAGTTCCTTGTAGATTCTGGATATTAGCCCTTTGTCATATGGATAGATTGCAAAAATTTCCTCCCATTCTGTAGGTTGCCTGTTCACTCTGATGATAGTTTCTTTTGCTGTACAGAAACTCCGTAGTTTTATTAGATCCCATTTGTTGATTTTGGCTTTTGTTGCCATTGCTTTTGGTATTTTAGTCATGAAGTCTTTGCCCTTGCCTATGTCCTGAATGGTACTGCCTAGGTTTTCTTCTAGGGTTTTTATGGTTTTAGGTCTTACTTTTAAGTCTTTAATCCATCTTGAGTTAATTTTTGTATAAGATATAAGGAAGGGGTCAAGTTTCAGTTTTCCGCATATGGCCAGCCAGTTTTCCCAACACCATTTAATAAGTAGGGAATCCTTTCCCCATTGCTTGCTTTTGTTAGGTTTTTCAAAGATCAGATGGTTGTAGATGTGTGGTGTTATTTCTGAGGCCTCTGTTCTGTTCCATTGGGGTGTGTGTGTGTATGTGTGTGTGTATATATATATGTGTGTGTGTGTGTGTGTGTGTGTGTGTTTTCGTACCAGTACCATGCTGTTTTGTTAACTGTAGCCTTGTAGTATAGTTTGAAGTCAGGTAACATGATGCCTCCAGCTTTGTTCTTTTTCCTTAGGATTGTCTTGGCTTTATGGACGCTTTTATTGTTCCATATGAAACTTAAAGTATTTTTTTCTAATTCTGTGAAGAAAGTCAATGGTAGCTTGATGGGGATGGCATTGGATCTATAAATTACTTTGGGTAGGATGACCATTTTCACGATATTGATTCTTCCTATCCAAGAGCATGGAATGATTTTTCATTTGTTTGTGTTCTCTCTTATTTCCTTGAGCAGTGGTTTGTAGTTCTCCTTGAAGAAGTCCTTCATATCCCTTGTATGTTGGATTCCTAGGTATTTTATTCTCTTTGTAGCAATTGTGAATTGGAGTTCACTCAGGATTTGGCTCTCTGTTGGTTTATTGTGTTGTGTATAGGAATGCTTGTGATTTTTGCACATTGATTTTGTATCCTGAGACTTTGCTGAAGTTGCTAATCAGCTTAAGGAGATTTTGAGCTGAGGCAAGGGGGTTTTCTAAATATACAGTCATGTCATCTGCAAACAGAAACCATTTGACTTCCTCTTATCCTATTTGAATATGCTTTATTTCTTTCTCTTGCCTGAATGCCCTGGCCAGAACTTCCAATACTATGTTGAATAGGAGTGGCGAGAGAGGGCATCCTTGTCTTGAGCTGGTTTTCAAAGGGAATGCTTCCAGTTTTTGCCTGTTCTGTATGATATTGGCTGTGGGTTTGTCATAATTAGCTCTATTATTTTGAGATACATTCCATCAGTACCTAGTTTATTGAGAGTTTTTAGAATGAAGCCAGTTGAATTTTGTTGAAGGCCTTTTCTGCATCTGTTGAGATAATCATGTGGTTTTAATCATTGGTTCTGTTTATGTAACAGATTATGTTTATTGATTTGTGTATGTTGAATGCGCCTTGCATCCCAGGTAGGAACCCAACTTGATCATGGTGGATAAGCTTTTTGATGTGCTGCTGGATTTGGTTTGCCAGTATTTTATTCAGGATTTTTGCATCAATGTTTATGAGGGATATTGGTCTAAAATTCTCTTGTTTTGTTGTGTCTCTGCCAGGCTTTGCTATCAGGATGATGCTTACCTCATAAAATGAGTAAGGGAGGATTCCCTCTTTTTCTGTTGTTTGGAATAGTTTCAGAAGGAATGGTAGGAGCTCCTCTTTGTACCTCTGGTAGAATTCAGCTGTGAATCCATCTGGTCCTGAACTTTTTTCGGTTGGTAGGCTATTAATTACTGCCTCAATTTCAGAACTTGTTATTGGTCTATTCAGGGATTTGACTTATTCCCGGTTTAGTTTTGGGAGGGTATATGTGTCCAGGAATTCATCCATTTCTTCTAGATTTTCTAGTTTATTTGTGTAGAGGTGCTTATAGTATTCTCTGATGGTGGTTTGTATTTCTGTGGGATCGATGGTGATATCCCCTTTTGTTGAGAGCAAAATCTGGCCATAAACTGACCCCAAAACTGGCCATAAACAAAATCTCTGTAGCACTGTAACATGTTCATAATGGCCCCAACGCCCATGCTGGAAGGTTATGGGTTTACCAGAATTAGGGCAAAGAATACCTGGCCTGCCCAGGGCGGAAAACTGCTTAAAGCCATTCTTAAGCCACAAACAATAGTATGAGCGATCTGTGCCTTAAGGACATGCTCCTGCTGTAGTTAACTAGCCCAACCTATCCCTTTAATTCCACCCATCCCTTCATTTCCCATAAGGGATACTTTTAGTTAATTTAATATCTATAGAAACAATGCTAATGACTGGCTTGCTATTAATAAATATGTGGGTGAATCTCTGTTGAGGGCTCTCAGCTCTGAAGGCTGTGAGACCCCTGATTTCTCACTTCACACCTCTGTATTTCTGTGTTTGTGTCTTTAATTCCTCTAGCACTGCTGGGTTAGGGTCTCCCCGACCGAGCTGGTTTCAGCACACTTTATCATTTTTTATTGTATCTATTTGATTCTTCTCTCTTCTCTTCTTTATTAGTCTGGCTAGTGGTCTATTTTGTTGATCTTTTCAAAAAACCAGCTCCTGGACTCATTGATTTTTTTGAATGGTTTTTCGTGTCTCTATCTCCTTCAGTTCTGCTCTTAGTTATTTCTTGTCTTCTGCTAGCTTTTAAATTTGTTTGCTCTTGCTTCTCTAGTTCTTTTAATTTTGATGTTAGGGTGTCTATTTCAGATCTTTCCTACTTTCTCTTTTGGGCATTTAGTGTATAAATTTCCCTCCGAACACTACTTTAGCTGTGTCCCAGAGATTCTGGTACATTGTGTCTTTGTTCTCATTGGTATCAAAGAACATCTTTATTTCCACCTTAATTTCAATATTTACCCAGTAGTCATTCAGTAGCAGGTTGTTCAGTTTCCATATAGTTGTTTAGTTTTGAGTGAGTTTCTTAATCCTGAGTTCTAATTTGATTGCACTGTGGTCTGAGAGACTGTTATAATTTTCATTCTTTTGCACTTACTGAGGAGTGTTTTACTTTCAATTATGTGTTTTAGAATAAGTGTGATGAGGTGCTGAGAAGAATGCCTATTCTATTGATTTGGGGTAGAGAGTTCTGTAGACGTCTATTAGGCCAGTTGGTAGAGAGCTGAGTTCAAGTCATGAATATCCTTGTTAATTTTCTGTTTCATTGATCTGTCTAATATTGACAGTGTGGTATTAAAGTCTCCCACTATTACTGTGTGGTAGTCTAAGTCTCTTTGTAGGTCTCTGAGAACTTGCTTTATGAATCTGGGTGCTCCTGTATTAGGTGCATATATATTTAGGATACTTAGCTTTTCTTGTTGCATTGATCCCTTTATCATTATGTAATGCCCTTCTTTGTCTTTTTGATCTCTGTTGGATTAAATTCTGTTTTATCAGAGACTAGAATTGCAACCCCTCCTTTTTTTTTTTTCTTTTCATTTGCTTGGTAAATATTCCTCCATCCCTTTATTTTGAGCTTATGTGTGTCTTTGCATGTGAGATGGGTCTCCTGAATACAGCACACCAATGGGTCTTGACTCTTTATCCCATTTGCCAGTCTGTATCTTTTAACTAGGGCATTTAGTACATTTACATTTAAGATTATAATTGCTATGTGTTAATTTGATCCTGTCATTATAATGCCAGTTGGTTATTTTGCCCATTCGTTGATGCAATTTCTTCCTAGCATTGATGGTCTCTACAATTTGGTATGTTTTTGCCATGGCTGGTACTGGTTGTTCATTTCCATGTTTAGTGCTTCCTTTAGGAGCTCTTGTAAGGCAAGCCTGGTGGTGACAAAATCTCTCAGCATTTGCTTGTCTATAAAGGATTTTATTTCTCCTTCGCTTATGAAACTTAGTTTGGCTGCATATGAAATTCTGGGTTGAAAATTCTTTTCTTTAAAAGTGTTGAATATTGGTACCAACTCTCTTCTGGCTTGTAGGTTTCTGCATAGAGATCCCCTGTTAGTCTGATGGACTTCCCTTTGTAGGTAACCTGACCTTTCTCTCTGGATGCCCTTAACACTTTTTCATTTGTTTTAGCCTTGGTGAGTCTGACAATTATGTGTCTTGGGGTTGCTCTTCTCGAGGAGTATCTTTGTGGTATTCTCTGTATTTCCTGAATTTGAATGTTGACCTGCCTTGCTAAGCTGGGGAAGTTCTCCTGGATAATATCCTGAAGAGTGTTTTCTAACTCGGTTCCATTTTCCCCGTGACTTTCAGGTACACCAATCAAACATAGATTTGGTCTTTTCATATAGTCCCATATTTCTTGGAGGCTTTATTTGTTCCTTTTCCTTCTTTTTTCTCTAATCTCGTCTTCATGCTTTATTTCATTAAGCTGATCTTCAATCTCTGATACCCTTTCTTCTGCTTAATTGATTCAGCTATTGATACTTGTGTATGCTTCCCGAAATTCTCGTGCTGTGTTTTTCAAGCCTCAGCATGGCAGACACCTCTCCCTGCACCAAGCTCGACCATTCAAGGTTGACCTCGGAATGCTGTGCTGGCAGCGAGAATTTCAAGACAGTGGATCTTACCTTGCTGGGCTCTGTGGGGGTGGGAACTGCCAAGCCAGGCCACTTGGCTCCCTGGCTTCAGCCCCCTTTCCAGGGAAGTGAACAGTTCTGTCTTGCTGACATTCCAGGTGCTACTGGGGTATGGAAAAAAAAAAAAACTCCTGCAGCTAGCTCAGTGTCTGCCACCCTGTTTTGTGTTTGAAACCCAGGGCCCTGGTGGCATAGGCCCTGGAGGAAATCTCCTGGTCTGTGGGTTGTGAAGACCATGGGAAAAATGCAGTATCTGGGCCAGAGTGCACCATTCCTCATGGCACAGTCCCTCATGGTTTCCCTTGGGTAGGGGAGAGAATTCTCCAATCCCTTGCACTTCCTGGGTGTGGAGACACCCCACCTTGCTTTGGCTCACCCTCCATGGGCTGCATCCCCTGTCCAACCAGTCCCAATGAGATGAACTGCATACCTCAGTTGGAAATGCAGAAATCAACCACCTTCTGCATCGATCTCACTGGGAGCTGCAGAACAGAGCTGTTCCTATTCAGCCATCTTGCCAGTAAATCCTAAATTATATTTTTCATAAGCTCTGGAAAATTGTCAGTCATTATTTCCTGAATGTTACCTATTTTTTGAAGCTCATCGTAAACCTACTAAGTTTTTCCTTCCATCCTTCCCGTTTATTAATATTTCCACTGTATTTTCCATATCTTTCTCTTTCAGTGCTCATTTTCTCTGTGCTCATATATTAGACTCAGTGGATAATTTTAAAAGGTGTTTAAAGAGCCTATTTTACCTATGTGCTAAGTTTTTAAAATATTTTTAATTATAATCTTTCCTTTTTTGAGGTCTAAACCACAACTTTTTGTTTTTATTTTTATAAACTCTACTTAGTACTTTTCAAATCTGTCTGTTCTTTTTGCCCAAACTTGTCTTTTTATTTTCTAAGGTTTCAATTTCTATTTTGTATTTGTTTAACTATCTTTTAAAATAGAGTTTCTCATACTGCTCTATGCTACACAATTCTTGGAGCTCTAATTCTGCTGTTTTTGAGTCTGTTGATTCTTGTTCATGTGTTTCCTTGTGAGTTAAAAAATTTGTGATCTTCAGAATGAGAAAAAAAAAAAAACTATTCCAAAATTCCTTTGGAACTAAAAAAGAGCCTGAATAGTCAAAGCAATCTTAAGCAAAAAGAACAAAGCTGAAGACATCACACTACCCAACTTCAAACTATACTGCAAAGCTACAGTAGCTAAAACAGCATGGTATTGGTACACAGACACATCGAACAATGGAACAGGTTAGAGAACCCAGATATAAAGCCACACACCTACAACCATCTTGTCTTTAACAAAGCCAACAATAACAAGCTATGTGGAAAAGACTTCCTATTCAATAAATAGTGCTGAGATAACTGGCTGGTCACATGTAGAAGATTTAAACTGGACCCTACCTTTCAAATGGTGATTTTTGATGTACAAAAATCAACTCAACATGGATTCAAGAGTTAAATATAAAATCTAAAAGTATAAAAACCTTAGAAGAAAACCTAGGAAATGCCATTCTGGACATCAGCCCTGGCAAAGACTTCATAACAAAGACTCCAAAAGCAATTGCAATAAAAACAAAAAGTGACAAGTGGGACCTAATTAAAGAGGTTCTGCACAGTGAAAGAAACTATGAAAAGAGTAAACAGACAACCTACAGAATGGAAGAAAATATTTGCAAACAGTGCATCTGACAAAGGTGTAATATCCATAATCTATAAGGAACTTAAACCAAGAGGCAAAAAACAACACCATCAAAAAATGGGCGAAGGACTTATTTGAACATACACTTCTCAAAAGGAGACATACACATGGCCAACAAGCATGTGAAAAAATGCTCAACATTGCTAATCATTATGGAAATGCAAGTTAAAACCACAATGAGATAGCATCTCACGCCAGTCAGAATGGCTATTGCTAAAAAGACGAAAAGTAACAGATGCTGGTGAGGTTACAGAGAAAAGGGAACACTTATACACTGCTAGTGGGAATGTAAATTGGTTCAGCCACTGTGGAAAGCAGTCTGGAGATTTCTCAAAGAACTTAAAATAGAACTACCATTTGACCCAGGAATCCCATTACTGGGCATGTACCAAAAGGAATAGAAAGCATTCTTTCGTAATGATACATGCATGTGTATGTTCATTGCTGCGCTGTTCACTATAGTAAAAACATGAAATTAACCTAGATGCCCATTAATAGTTGACAGGATAAAGATAATATGGTACATATACGCCCTGGAATACTACATAGTCATAAAAAAAGAGCAAGATTATGTCCTTTGCAGTAACATAGATGGAGCTGGAAGACATTATCCTAAGTCAATTAATGCAGGAACAGAAAACCAAACACTGCATGTTCTCATTTATAGGTGGGAGCTAAACACTGAATACACATGGACACAAAGAAGGGAACAGTAGACACCAGGGCCTAATTGAAGGTGGAGGTTGGGAGGAGAGTGAGAATTGAAAAACTCCCTATCAAGTACTATGCTTATTACCTGAGTGACAAAATTATCTGTATACCAAACCCCCACAACATTCAATTTAGCCATGTAACAAACCTACAGATGTACCACTTTTACACTGTTGGTGGGACTGTAAACTAGTTCAAACATTATGGAAAACAGTGTGGTGATTTCTCAAGGATCTAGAACTAGAAATACCATTTGACCCAGCCATCCCATTACTGGGTGTATATCCAAAGCATTATAATCATGCTTCTATAAAGACACATGCACACGTATGTTTATTGCAGCACTATTCACAATAGCAAAGACTTGGAATCAACCCAAATGTCCATCAGTGACAGACTGGATTAAGAAAATGTGGCACATATACACCATGGAATACTATGCAGCCATCAAAAAGGATGAGTTTGTGTCCTTTGTAGGGACATGGATGCAGCTGGAAACCATCATTCTTAGCAAACTATCACAAGAACAGAAAGCCAAACACCGCATGTTCTCACTCATAGGTGGGAACTGAACAATGAGATCACTTGGACTCAAGAAGGGGAACATCACACACCGGGGCCTATCATGGGGAGGGGGGAGGGGGGAGGGATTGCATTGGGAGTTATACCTGATGTAAATGACGAGTTGATGGGTGCAGCACACCAACAAGGCACAAGTATACATATGTAACAAACCTGCACGTTATGCACATGTACCCTACAACTTAAAGTATAATAATAATAAATAAATTAAAAAAACAAAAACAAAAACAAAAACAAAAAAACCACTGTACTAGAGCAATCATAAAGACTAGTGTAGATACTAAATAATTAGACCTTTATTAAATAGTATCTTAAGAAAAATGTAATGACAGACAAAATAGTGTTGTTGAAAAGGCAGGGTCAGGCGAGTGTGGATTCCAAGATCATTTTCTCTAAGTCACAGAGTTTGTCAAATGACAGGCTCTAGAGATTGTAGATGGAATGTGAGAAAATGGAGGAGGAGAGAAAAGGGAATACAACAAATGTTCAGTATAAAGAAATGGATACTCTTATTAAGAAAAATTCCATTTTTGTGTTTTCCAAAGGACACTTGTGTGTGTGCACGTGTGTGTGTGCACGTGTGTGTGTGCACGTGTGTGTGATGTATCTGTGGCTTATCCGAGCTTCTTGAATGTAATATAATCCATAGAGTAAATCACTTACATCTCTTAATTTATTGCAATTATGAGTTGATTACCTACCACATACCATGCACCGTGATAGGCACTGGGGATTCGATGGTGAGGAAACAGATTTGGTCCTTGCCTTCCTAATAATCTTCCTGTTGGGGCCATTAGTGTTGTTGAGCAGAAAACTATGACTGGGTAAATCTGCGAGTGTATAAACCTGGAGCAGCACATACAGGTTTTGAGAAAGGCAATCTTCCTGGGCCCAGAGTGTCCCTGTACATTCTTTTTGAGTATGCCAAGAATGCAAGACCCTGACCAATCTTTATCAGGACCATTTTTCAAGGTTATGTTTGCAGCAAGCAACCTTCAAGGATGAGGCAATGTGTACCTCTGGAACAAAGAGCAGGCTTCCTTACTGCTTGCTATATAAAACAGCAGGTTCCCAAGCCAGTATTTCTCTCCTGTACAACAACCTATATGTGCACAGCATTCACCTGAACCTCTTCTTCTTGTCCCCAGGAGACTTGGGAGGCGGGGCAAAGGAAACTGACAGTCATGCTGCTTGCTGTGCTGTGATTAATAGCGTCCTTTGTTTCTGACCCAGGAAACTCTAGTCTTCTAACATCCATGAAACAAAAACAGGCAACCTTATCTTGTAAGCAGAGTAAAATCAAATCCCAGATTCTGACAGTGGGATCCAGTAAATGGGGCTTTAAAACATGGGCAAGGAAAGGAGGTTTTCAGAGTGACTATGAGGACAGACTTCAGTGCTTCATCTGAGTCCTAGAGAGCAACCAGTTCCAAGTAAAGCAGGAGAACTTGGCTCCAGGAGTGATCTCATTAAGGAAAAATGAAAAGGAGAAGTTCCTTGATGTGCTTACAGATAAAGAAAGGAGACTTACACATCTGGTGGAGACATGAAGGATTAAGTATTTACAGATTTTACAAATTCTCAGTTAATAAAAAAATGATTCAGGCCTCTACCACAGGCCCCATTAAAGATGTTACCTTCTCACCTAAGCTTTGGTGTCAGATGACTTCCACATAGCTACTGAGTTGAGAGAGAAGAATAGAGGTGAGGAAATAAAGAAGTCAAGGTTGAGAACTGTATCTAGGAAAAAAGTCTAGTAGACTAAGGAAATGACTGGCAGCAAATAAACAAGTAGTCTAATGAATTTTTTTTTTTTTTTTTTGAGACAGAGTCTTGCTGTTTTACCCAGGCTGGAGTGCAGTGGCGCAATCCTGGCTCACTGCAACCTCCACCCGCCAGGTTCAATCAATTCTCCTGCCTCAGCCTCCTCAGCAGCTGGGATTATAGGGGCCCACCACCATGCCTGGTTAATTTTTGTATTTTTAGCAGAGACAGGGTTTTGCCATGTTGGCCAGGCTGGTCTCAAACTTCTGACCTCAGGTGATCTACCTGCCTCAGCCTCCCAAAGTGCTGGGATTACAGGCATGTGCCACCACACCCAGCCTGGGAAGTCTAATGAAGTTTTGAGGGAATTATATTGTCGAAGACACTGTAAACTTAATCTCAAAAGCCTTTTGACTGCTCGGTAAGTCTTGAAGTAAACCCCTAGCAGAAAGTATGCTGTTAGAACCCACCCAATTCTCCGGGAAGGCAGACACCTCAACACCCACTTTAGATGTGTCAGTGGAAAATAACAGACAAGGAAAAATTTCCCAGAGGGAAGATTCAGGAGCCACGGAAGACAGTGGATAGGAAACTTCTTCCCCAGAACTGAATCTGAGTCTAAGCAAGGAATTTGCCAATACCCAGGAGCTGAAATCCTGCTCACAGGATTCCATCATTGCTATGTGACCATGACGGCTTTTATTCTTCAGTTTTCCTGCTCTCCTATTGCCTATTGAGTGTGTATGTGTATGCTTTCAGGGAGCAGGGACAGCAAATTACTTGTCTGTTTAGTTTGTAGGTTCTTGGGCTTGAAGAGTCGTATCTAAACCTGAGACAGAGGACTGTGTATTACCTGTGGATCTCAACTCAGGTTGGGGAGTCACTGCTTCTCCATCAAAGTTGAGATCCACAGGTAATACACAGGTAATACACTAGTGGAAGAACTGATCGTGTTAGGCTTGTGGGAGGAAGAGTAAAACACGTATATGCTGACTGTAATGACAGACACAGTACTATGTTTATCCAAATCTTATTTGTTTTCTAGCCACTAACATAGACTCCATTTCTAATCTCCCTTGCAGCTAGGTTGGGCTGCATGCCTTGACTTCTGACCAGGGTGCTATGAATGGAAGGTACACATACCACTTCCAACCTATCTCATTAAAACATCACCCTGGCCTCTCTGCAGATATTAAGGATCCAACAGGGGACTCCAAGGCCCTGGGGGTAGAGAAGCATCAAGATAGAAGGTGCTTGGGGCCCCAAATCACTGCATAAAGGGTCTCCCATCAAGTGGAAACATCTGTATTGGATCTTCTATGTGTAAGAAGTAAACAATTTACTGTGTTAAGCTAATGAGATTTGGAGGTGTCTTCGTGACAACAACTAGTAAACTTTCTAAACATAGAGGGGGAAAGTACAAAAATTATTAACATTGGGGAAAGCAAAACACTTTACAAGAAAAAGTTGTAGTGTTAGTATACTATACCAAATAGCTGTGAATAAAGCAAGTATGAATGATTGATTTAGCCAAAATTTCTCCTATAATTTATTGGGAAGATGAGGGAAAAAGGAAAGAGAGAGAAGACAGAGAGATGAAGAGAAAGTCTGTTTTGCAGGAAGAGAAAATATAACAGATTTAAATACTCATCTTCCTAAGTTGGAAATCAAAAATACATCGAAAATGAAAAAACCCGGAAATAGCATGCTATTTAGAAATATGCAGATAAATACCAGAGCAAACACCTTAAAGAGTAGGAAGAGGAAATCAAGGGTGGAATCAGAGGCTGTGATTTTTTTCATTATAAGCTTTGTAGAACTGTTTGTTAAAGCTCTGCATGACATAACTTTGATAAAAATCAAAATGAAATAAAAGAAAACAAAGTGAAAAAAAAAAAAAAAAAAAAAAAAAAACAAACCTACAGATGTACCCCTTTGAACCTAAAATACAAGTTGGAAAGAAAAAATAAAATTTGTGATCTTAAATAATCTACAGCCAGGCTTTGCGTATAAGAATCCTGTATAGCTTGGGTGAGGGAGTGTTCCTCTGGGATGGGGTCATGGCAAAAGGACTCAGGAGCCAACTTGAAGAGGCTTCCATGACAAGTATGTGAGAATTTGATAATCAAGAAGAATAATATCTATAATTGGTTCAAAAACATCATTTATGTTTAAAGCCATAAATATGATACTTTAAAAACATTTTTAGTCATTTATGAAGGATGCTCTTTCCTACACATATTGTACCTAAAGGTAACACAAAATTGATAAGAGGTCTCTCTTTATAGAAGTATCCACTTAATAAATGAGGAAATGATACAATCAGAAATCACCATTTTGCAGCTTCAAATGATATAATACATCTAGTCAATGATCATCAATGGTACAAAGAGAAAGATAAGCAAGACAAAATGTTCTTTCAAAGGACCTACAGAACTTCACTATAACCAATGTAACCCTTTAACACATAGTACTTAAGTGCCACCAAGTTTCAAGTCTTGAATGGGAAAATGTGGTTTTAAACATTTAAACACATGGATGGACTATCACCTACTTTGTACTGAGTTGTCAATTTTTTTGGAAAAGGAGCACTCCTTGAGATGAAACCACTTTCCTATAACATGTAACTGTACAATTCAAATGTATCTCCTATACTCTAAAGGCCCAATTATTTGGGTGCACAGAAATCTCAATGTGCTTCCTTTATGTGCTTCACAGGTAACAACCCATGCCTACCCATTGGGTAACCATCTGGTGTCCAAAGCCATTTGGATGACAACTTCCTGCTCTAATTGACTCTTCCCTTAGGCATATAAACTCAGCCTTAAATGACCTCATATAAATAAATGGGTTGAGAAAGATGCTTTAGAATACCAGACATCAGTTCTTCCTCCTGCAAGTCTTTGTTGGGGCAGCAGCAAAATTACGGCATCTAGAGTTTCTGTAAACCCAAGAGTAATGAAACAATAGCACAATAGCAGTTTATTACTCATAGTCATGAGGGACACTCAGACCCACAGATGGGAAGTAGCCAGGCCCTTGGTGAAAAAGAAAATCATGCTTTTCCAGAGGAAAAAACCCTAGAAAAACACATTGCACATGTCTTCTCTCATTACTGATATAATGAAATTTATCAGTTTCCTTCAATTAATGATGTAAGGACCTAAGCATTTTAATTAAAGTCCTCATTTTGAATCCTCTGTGTCATTTGTTTCTGGTACATTTGGTTCCTGAGTCCTTATGTGGAGAGTTGGGGATGAAAGGTAAAGCGTTTCCATTTGAATGGAAATCAAGTCTGAGAACTGATTACAGATCCAGGTGAAGTGAAAATGTAATAAACAGGCACTATCCTCTAAACAGGAAACCACTAATTAGTTTTTTGAGCTTAGCATAAATGCCTCCTAAATTGCATCTTAATACAGAACCTCACTGTATATTGATTCAATTTTTCTGGTGCAAAAAATGCGCTGGTTGGATGTGTCCCTAGAGGCTTAATTGTGCTGGGTATCCTACAGCAATGGTTGTATTGAAATGTAAATAATAATGCCAAGAGCCATCATTTGTGTCTGCAGTGATTAGAAGCTATTCATTCTAAATTATTATTTTTACATTTCTCTTGTCTTTGGCCTTGGAAATATGTCAAAAATGTCCCAAATGCATTTCCAGGTCAAACAAATAAATCTATATTAATTAAACACAAATCAAGTCTGTAAGTTTAAGTTTCTGTATCAGCGTGATAATTCATTAATTAAGAAACCCCAGCCATCAAACAGTCTTCAGTGAGGATGTAGGGTCCACAAGCCTCAAGGTTGGCATCAGATCACTGAAGGAACAAAGAGCATGACCTGCTATTGACAACTGCATTGTTTCAGGAAGGAAGTCAGGAAGGAGCTGAAGAGAGATCAACAAGGACATACCTAAAAGAAGATAAAGGAAAATAAATGCAAAGTGGGGGAACTATTTGCTTGGTAGAAGTGGAACAGGGGAAATTAATAGCATTTGAAAACAAAAACCTAACATTTCATCTTGAAACAGCAGAACTCAGTTCACCACTGGAGTGAACTGAGGGCCAATCAGGCATACACTCAGCTCAGAGCTTGGGGAAAATATTTATATATAACTCTCCTTGAATTAGCTGTCAAGCAGAGCAGTCTTCTGCCCAGGATATTCTGGGTTTGGAGAACAATAGCAGCTGCCTGATTTGAATCTCCCCTACACTCTTCCCCACCCCACTCCACTCCACCCCCCTCAAAGCAAAATTGACAATGAGAATGAATAAAACCATACCTGATTTGAGTCATCAGCATAACTAGAAAACAGAACATCATGACTTTCAAGTTATCTGTAAGTAAAGGGGAATAAAATTGTAATGGACTACCATGGTTTTTCTGGCATTGCAAACCTGTGAGGGGAAGGAGTGAAAGGGGAGACGTTTAAGAGATTTCATGAAAAAAGAATAGAGAGGAGCAAAGAACTTGGATAACATGTAGACAGAAGCACTTCCAGAGAGTGCCAGTCCGACAAAAAATGGCAAAATACTGAACATAGGCTGGGCCTTGATAGCATATGGCACTAATTATAGGTAAGGGGTTTGAAAATGTGTAAAACCCAAAGAAGGAAACAGCAGACACTAGGGTCTACTTGAGGAGGATGGAGGAGAGTGGGAGGAGGGGAGGAGCAGAAAAGATAACTATTGGGTACTGGGCTCAATACCGCGGTGATGAAATAATGTGTACAATAAACCCCAGGGACATGTGTTTACCTATGTAAAAAACCTTCACATGTGCCCCCAAACCTAAAATGAAAGTTAAAAAAAAAAAAATGTGTGAAACCAGATGAGGTAGCCCCAGGAAGGTTACTTTGTGGGGAGTATCAGGTACAAAGAAAATTGGTAGTATTAGTTGAATACAAGGCAATAAAAAGTAGATAAGGAAATAAAAAGAAAAAAATAAGGATACTACAGAAACAACAGAAAAATAAGACATGCCAATCCTCCCCACCACACTGCCACTGATGATACTATTTTCCACAAAAGAAACTGCAGAGAAGAAGGCATAATTGACATAAGACATAACAGAATGCTCCCAAACTAAGATTGCTGTTCATGAAATGAATTGGTATAGATAGAAAACAAACCACAACCACACAAAACTATTGAAAAAATCATAAAACAGAAGTCAAAGAATTACTGTGTTGAAAACTTTCTCCAAAAACCAACCATAAAACTGAAGAAACCTGTAACACAAAACTCTAAGCTGTATTAAAGATACTCAAACAAGTATTTGGGAATATGGAAAACACCATGATTCAGAAATACAAAAATTAGGAGTAGATACAAACCTAAAAATAGAGGTATGGAGGGAATGATATGACAGTTGATTAAACTAAGAATGGAAGTAGAAGAAAAAGATCAAATTATGTCATAAAAAAAGATACCAGAATCTGCCCCCCAACCATAGCTATTAGGAGGAGCCTCTCAATGATCTCCATTCTTTCCATTTTTACCCTTCTTCCCCCAAGTTTCCAGCTCCTTCCTTCTCTGCCCTCTGTGTTTATGAAAGTAAGTCCCATATCACTTTACTACTGTTACAGCTGTTTCATGAAGTTGCTAAGTGTCCTCAACACTGGAGCTTCCTTATAATCAGAGTGGAGCACCTACAAAATAAATAATCTACTCAGAACATAATTTTATAGTATTCTTAGGCTTAAAAAAAACTCATCCAAAGAATGTCAGTTTCATTTCTTCCACATTCTCCCCTACCCCTGCCACCAACGAGGATTTTCAAAGGTTGATACCACAGGGGAGAAAAAGTAGTATCTCTTCCTCGCCCATCACAAGGTTCATTGCTGATAACAAAGACAGATTAACAAGAGAAAAGGATAACAAATTTGTTTAATGAAAGTTTTAAGTGACAGGGAACCAATGACCCAGGGAAAACTGTATTTTTATGGACAGTTGTACAAAAGTATGATTGGAGAATAAAAGGAAACTTAAAGAGAATCTAATAGTAATCAACTATGGAGAACTTAGCAAGGCCAGTTTGTTCAGATTCTTCTTTGAGTCTCTGTGTGACATTTATTTCCTCTGGGTATAGGAGAGACACCTGTCACATGAGATTTCAGGGGAGAAAGGTAGGAGAAGGTCATAGAGTGACCTTTGTGTTTCTACAGTTTTCTTAATTCCCTTCAATTTAAAATAACCAATATTCCATACTTTGGGGTATCATAGTCTAAGCCCCAAAAGTATATTTTAAACTTGTTTTTTCTAAATAATTTAAAGTTTTATTATAAAGTGTACACGTGCAGGTTTGTTACATGGGTATATTGCATGATGTTGAGGTTTGGGGTAAAAATCATTCTGTCACCCAGGTAGTGAGCATAGCACCCAATAGGTGGTTTTTCAGCTCAATCCTTCCTCCCTTCCTCCATCCCTCCCTCCCTCCCCATCTAGAAGTCCCCAGTGTCTTTTGTTTCCATTTTTATGTCTATGTGTATTCAATGTTTAGCTCCCATTTGTAAGTGAGAACATGTGTTCTTGCATTAATTCACTTAGGATAACATCCTCCAGCTCCATCCATGTTGCTGCAAAGGAAATGATTCTGTTCTCTTCTGTGGCGGCATAGTATCCCATGGTGTATATGTACAACATTTCCTTATCTAGTTCATTGTTGATGAGCACCTAGATTGATTCCATGTCTTTGCTATTGTGAATAGTGCTGCAATGGACATATGAGTGTATGTATCTTTTTTTATTATTATCATTATACTTTAAGTTCCAGGGTACATGTGTACAATTTGCAGGTTTGTTGCATATGTATACGTGTGCCATGTTGGTGTGCTGCACTCATTAACTCGTCATTTACATTGGGTATATCCCCTAATGCTATCCCTCCCTCCTCCCCCTCACCCCACAATAGGTCCCGGTGTGTGATGTTCCCCTTCCTGTGTCCAAGTGATCTCATTGTTCAATTCCCACCTATGAGTGAGAATATGTGGTGTGTGGTTTTCTGTTCTTGTGATAGTTTGCTGAGAATGATGGTTTCCAGCTGCATCCATGTCCCTACAAAGGACATGAACTCATCCTTTTTTATGGCTGCATAGTATTCCATGGTGTATATGTGCCACATTTTCTTAATCCAGTCTGTCACAGATGGACATGTGGGTTGATTCCAAGTCTTTGCTATTGTGAATAGTGCTGCAATAAACATACGTGTGCATGTGTCTTTATAGAAGCATGATTATAATGCTTTGGATATACA
The DNA here is from genome assembly GCF_024542745.1 of Macaca thibetana thibetana. NCBI lineage: Eukaryota > Metazoa > Chordata > Mammalia > Primates > Cercopithecidae > Macaca > Macaca thibetana. Next base: position 75,147,368 of record NC_065591.1, on the reverse strand, counting down.
CCCAGTAATGGGATGGCTGGGTCAAATGGTATTTCTAGTTCTAGATCCTTGAGAAATCACCACACTGTTTTCCATAATGTTTGAACTAGTTTACAGTCCCACCAACAGTGTAAAAGTGTTCCTATTTCTCCACATCCTCTCCAGCACCTGTTGTTTCCTGATTTTTTAATGATTGCCATTCTAACTGGTGTGAGATGGTATCTCATTGAGGTTTTGATTTGCATTTCTCTGATGGCAAGTGATGAAGAGCATTTTTTCATGTGTCTGTTGCCTGTATGAATGTCTTCGTTTGAGAAATGTCTGTTCATATCCTTTGCCCACTTTTTGATGGTGTTATTTGTTTCTTTCTTGTAAATTTGTTTGAGTTCTTTGTAGGTTCTGGATATTAGCCCCTTGCCAGATGAGTAGATCTCAAAACTTTTCTCCCATTCTGTAGGTTGCCTGTTCACTCTGATGGTAGTTCCTTTTGCTGTGCAGAAGCCCTTTAGTTTAATTAGATCCCATTTGTCCATTTTGGCTTTTGTTGCCTTTGTTTTGGTGTTTTAGAAATGAAGTCCTTGCCCATGCCTATATCCTGAATGGTATTACCTAGGTTTTCTTCTAGGGTTTTTATGGTTTTAGGTCTAATATTTAAGTCTCTAATGCATCTTGAATTAATTTTCATATAAGGAGTAAGGAAAGGATCCAGTTTCAGCTTTCTACTTATGGCTAGCCAATTTTCCCAGCACCATTTATTAAATAGGGAATCCTTTCCCCATTTCTTGTTTTTCTCAGGTTTATCAAAGATCAGATGGCTGTAGATGTGTGGTATTATTTCTGAGGACTCTGTTCTGTTCCATTGGTCTATATCTCTGTTTTGGTACCAGTACCATGCTGTTTTGGTTACTGTAGCCTTGTAGCATAGTTTGAAGTCAGGTAGCATGATGCCTCCAGCTCTGTTCTTTTGGCTTAGGATTGTCTTGGCAATGCGGGGTCCTTTTTGGTTCCATATGAACTTTAAAGCAGTTTTTTCCAATTTTGTGAAGAAAGTCATTGGTAGCTTAATGGGGATGGCATTGAATCTATAAATTACCTTGGGCAGTATGGCCATTTTCATGATATTGATTCTTCCTATCCATGAGCATGGTATGTTCTTCCATTTGTTTGTGTCCTCTTTGATTTCACTGAGTAGTGGTTTGTAGTTCTCCTTGATGATGTCCTTCACATCCCTTGTAAGTTGGATTCCTAGGTATTTTATTCTTTTTGAAGTAATTGTGAATGTGAATTCATTCATGATTTGGCTCTCTGTTTGTCTTTTACTGGTATATAAGAATGCTTGTGATTTTTGCACATTGATTTAGTATCCTGAGACTTTGCTGAAGTTGCTTATCAGCTTAAGGAGATTTTGGGCTGAGACAATGGGGTTTTCTAAATATACAATCATGTCATCTGCAAACAGGGACAATTTGACTTCTTCTTTTCCTAACTGAATACCTTTTATTTCTTTCTCTTGCCTGATAGCCCTAGCCAGAACTTCCAACACTATGTTGAATAGGAGTGGTGAGAGAGGGCATCCCTGTCTTGTGCCAGTTTTCAAAGGGAATGCTTCCAGTTTTTGCCCATTCAGTATGATATTGGTTGTGGGTTTGTCATAAATAGTTCTTATTATTTTGAGATATGTTCCATCAATAGAGAATTTGTTGAGAGTTTTTAGCATGAAGGACTGCTGAATTTTGTCAAAGGCCTTTTCTGCATCTATTGAGATAATCACGTGGTTTTTGTCTTTCTTCTGTTTATATGCTGGATTATGTTTACTGATTTGCATATGTTGAACCAGCCTTGCATCCCAGGGATGAAGCCCACTCGATCATGGTGGATAAGCTTTTTGATGCGCTGCTGGATTCGGTTTGCCAGTATTTTATTGAGGATTTTTGCATTGATGTTCATCAGGGAAATTGGTCTAAAATTCTCTTTTTTGTTGTTGTGTCTCTGCCAGGCTTTGGTATCAGGATGATGTTGGCCTCATAAAATGAGTTAGGGAGGACTCTCTCTTCTTCTATTGATTGGAATAGTTTCAGAAGGAATGGTCCTAGCTCCTCCTTGTACCTCTGGTAGAATTCGGCTGTGAATCCATCTGGTCCTGAACTTTTTTTGGTTGGTAGGCTATTAATTATTGCCTCAATTTCAGAGCCTGCTGCTATTGGTCTATTCAGGGATTCAACGTCTTCATGGTTTAGTCACTTACACTTACTTCCAGGTGTCCAGGAAATTATCCATTTCTTCTGGGCTTTCTAGTTTATTTGCATAGAGGTGTTTATAGTATTCTCTGATGGTAGTTTGTATTTCTGTGGGGTTGGTGGTGATATCCCCTTTATTTTTATTGTGTCTATTTGATTCTTTCTTTTCTTCTTTATTAGTCTTGCTAGCAGTCTATCAATTTTGTTGATCTTTTCAAAAAACCAGCTCCTGGATTCACTGATTTTTTGGAGGGTTTTTTGTGTCTCTATCTCCTTCAGTTCTGCTCTGATCTTAGTTATTTCTTGCCTTCTGCTAGCTTTTGAATGTGTTTGCTCTTGTTTCTCTAGTTCTTTTAATTGTGATGTTAGGGTGTGGATTTTAGATCTTTCCTGCTTTCTCTTGTGGGCATTTAGTGCTATACATTTTGTCTACACACTGCTTTAAATGTGTCCCAGAGATTCTGGTACATTGTATCTTTGTTCTCATTGGTTTCAAAGAACATCTTTATTTCTGCCTTCACTTTGTTATGTACCCAGTAGTCATTCAGGAGCAGGTTGTTCAGTTTCCACGTACTTTAGCAGTTTTGAGTGAGTTTCTTAATCCTGAGTTCTAGTTTGATTGCACTGTGGTCTGAGAGACAGTTTGTTATAATTTCTGTTCTTATACATTTGCTGAGGAGTGCTTTACTTCCAACTATGTGGTCAATTTTGGAGTAAGTGTGATGTGGTGCTGAGAAGAATGTATCTTCTGTTGATTTGGGGTGGAGAGTTCTGTAGATGTCTATTAGGTCTACTTGGTGCAGAGCTCAGTTCAATTCCTGGATATCCTTGTTAATTTCTGTCTCGTTGATCTAATGTTGACAGTGGGGTGTTAAAGCTTCCCATTATTATTGTATGGGAGTCTAAGTCTCTTCGTAAGTCTCTAAGGACTTGCTTTATGAATCTGGGTGCCCGTGTATTGGGTGCGTATATATTTAGGATAGTTAGCTCTTCCTGATGAATTGATCTGTTTACCGTTATGTAATGGCCTTCTTTGTCTCTTTTGATCTTTGATGGTTTAAAGTCCGTTTTATCAGGGACTAGGATTGCAACCCCTGCTTTTTTTTTTTTTTGTTCTCCATTTGCTTGGTAGATCTTCCTCCATCCCTTTATTTTGAGCCTATGTGTGTCTCTGCATGTGAGATGGATCTCCTGAATACAGCAAACTGATGGGTCTTGACTCTTTATCCAATTTGCCAGTCTGTGTCTTTTAATTGGACCATTTAGTCCATTTACATTTAAGGTTAATATTGTTATGTGTGAACTTGATTCTGTCATTATGATATTAGCTGGTTATTTTGCTCGTTAGTTGATGCAGTTTCTTCCTAGCATCAATGGTCTTTACATTTTGGCATGTTTTGCAATGGCTGGTACCAGTTGTTCCTTTCCATGTTTAGTGCTTCCTTCAGGATCTCTTGTAGGGCAGGCCTGGTGGTGACAAAATCTCTCAGCATTTGCTTGTCTGTAAAGGATTTTATTTCTCCTTCACTTATGAAACTTAGTTTGCCTGGATATGAAATTCTGAGTTGAAAATTCTTTTCTTTAAGAATGTTGAATATTGGCCCCCACTCTCTTCTGGCTTGTAGAGTTTCTGCCAAGAGATCTGCTGTTAGTCTCATGGGCTTCCCTTTGTGGGTAACCCAACCTTTCTCTCTGGCTGCCCTTAACATTTTTTCCTTCATTTCAACTTTGGTGAACCTGACAATTATGTGTGTTGGAGTTGCTCTTCTTGAGCAGTATCTTTGTGGCGTTCTTTGTATTTCCTGAGTTTGAATGCTGGCCTGCCTTACTAGGTTGGGGAAGTTCTGGATGATATCCTGCAAAGCGTTTTCCAACTTGGTTCCATTTTCCCTGTCACTTTCAGGAACACCAATCAGATGTAGATTTGATCTTTTCACATAATCCCATATTTCTTGCAGGCTTTGTTCATTTCTTTTTACTCTTCTTTCTCTACACTTCTCTTCTCGCTTCATTTCATTCATTTGATCTTCAATCACTAATACCGTTTCTTCCAGTTGATCGAGTCAGTTACTGAAGCTTGCACATTTGTCATGTAGTTCTCGTGTCATGGTTTTCATCTCTATCAGTTCTTTTATGGACTTCTCTGCATTGATTTTTCTAGTTATCCATTCATCCATTCTTTTTTCAAGGTTATTAGTTTCTCTAAGCTGGGTACATAGTTCCTCCTTTAGCTCTGAGAAGTTTGATCGACTGAAGCCTTCTTCTCTCAACTCATCAAAGTCATTCTCCATCCAGCTTTGTTCCATTCCTGGCGATGAGCTGCGTTCCTTTGGAGGGGGAGATGCACTCTGATTTTTTGAATTTCCAGCTTTCCTGCACTGCTTTTTCCCCATCTTTGTGGTTTTATCTGCCTTTGGTCTTTGATGATGATGACATACTGATGGGGTTTTGGTGTGGTTGTCCTTTCGGTTTGTTAGTTTTCCTTCTAACAGTCAGGATCCTCAGCTGCAGGTCTGTTGGAGTTTGCTTAAGGTCCACTTCAGACCCTGTTTGCCTGGGTATCAGCAGCGAAGGCTGCAGAAGATAGAATATTGCTGAACAGCGAGTGTTGCTGTCTGCTTATTGCTCTGGAAGCTTCATCTCAGAGGTGTACCCAGCCATGTGAGGTGTGAGGTGTCAGTCTGCACCTAATGGGGGGTGTCTCCCAGTTAGGCTACTCAGGAGTCAGGGATCCACTTGAGCTGAGCAGGAAGTCTGTCCATTCTCAGATCTCAACCTCTGTGCTGGGAGAACCACTGCTCTCTTCAAAGCTGTCAGATAGGGACATTTACATCTGCAGAGGCTTCTGCTGCTTTTTGTATAGCTATGCCTGTCCCCAGAGGTGGAGTCTACAGAGGCAGGGTGGCCTCCTTGAGCTGTGGTGGGCTCCACCCAATTCGAGCTTCCTGGTGGCTTTGTTTACCTACTTAAGCCTCAGCAATGGCAGGCGCCCATCCCCTAACCTCGCTGCTGCCTTGCAGTTAGACCTCAGACTGCTGTGCTAGCAATGAGGGAGGCTCCATGGGCGTGGGACCCTCCAGGCCAGGTGTGGGATATAATCTCCTGGTGTGCCATTTGCTAAGACCCTTGGTAAAGCACAGTATTAGGGTGAGAGTTACCTGATTTTCCAGGTGTTGTGTGTCTCAGTTTCCCTTGGCTAGGAAAAGGAATTCCCTTCCCCCTTGTGCTTCCCAGGTAAGGTGATGCCTCGCCCCACTTCAGCTCTCACTGGTCGGGCTGCACCCACTGACCAGCACCGACTGTTGGACACTCCCCAGTGAGATGAACCCAGTACCTCAGTTGAAAATGCAGAAATCATCCATCTTCTGTGTCTCTCACTCTGGGAGCTGGAGGCTGGAGCTGTTCCTATTCGGCCATTTTGGGCGTACCCCCCTCTCATGTATGTGTCTTTTTGATAGAATGAATTATTTGCCTCTGGGCAAATACCCAATAGTGAAACTGCACAGGTAGTAGGATAGTATGGCTGATGGAGGTACCTAATCGATGAGCCTTAGTTCCCTGTGATCTGTTCCCAAAGGAATCCAGAAGTTATCATGTGGCCCTAAAGCTGCATACTAGTGCACGGTAGTTGAGTGGTTGTTCTGTTTTAGTTCTTTGAGAAATCTCCAAACTGCTTTCCACAGTGGCTGAACTAGTTTGCATTCCCACCAACAGTGTATAAGTATTCTCTTTTCTCCATAGCCTTACTAGCATCTGTTATTTTTTGACTTTTTAGTAATAGTCATTCTGGCTGGTGTGAGATGGCATCTCATTGTGGTTTTGATTTGCATTTCTCTGATGACTAGTGATGTTGCCATTTTTTCATATGTTTATTTGGCTGCTTGTAGGTCTTTTGAGAAAAGTCTGTTAAAGTCTTTTTTTAATGGGGTTGTTTGGTTTTTGCTTGTTGATTTGTTTAAGTTCCTATTAGGTTCTGGATATTAGACCTTTGTCAGATGCGTAGTTTGTGAATATTTTTCCCAACAGTATTCTTTATCCTTCAATTCTTTAGTACAGTGCAGCTATTCACATAAATGAAGCCTGTCAAATAGAAAATCTCCTGGATGAGTGTTCAGAAATATTCACTGGTTTAACATAGACTTCTAGGTCTCTATAATATGATCCAACACTCCATATTCAGGTGAGCCTGCAGGGAGATTATTTAAGGAGCACTGTGTAAAACCACACACACCCAAGGCCCGAGATTTGTGATAACTGAAACTCAACCATTGGAGATTATTTTATGTTGATCACTATTATTATTTCACCTGAAGCTCTAGAAAAGGATATGTAAATAGAACTCCCTCAGTAAACACTTACTCTGAGATATCCAGCACTTTCCTTAGCTTGTTTGTGAGCCCTGTTCTTCCTCTAAGCTCCCTCTGGGCCTTTCTCCCACTGAAATTGAAGACTAATGTCTTGCTCACTGGGTTGGCCCCACCCTGGCTCTCACTGGAACTACTGGACCTCTGAGGTCTCTGCAGCTGTGTTGAGGTTGCCAGTATGGATGGCCTGCTCTGCCCTCTGCCTCAGCATCTCTTCATGGATGCTAGCCATACTCACTCAAGCTTATCTTATAGAGAAACTGGAGGACACCATATAGAAGGTGACTTGCATCTGAACTTTGCCTCCCTTCTCTCTCAACTCTTCTACCCAGTACCAGAAGGTCTTTGAATGTCCTCTTACCTCCAAGAAGGGACACTCCTCATATTATGTTATAGCCTTCTCCCCTCATTTCAATCTCTTAGTCTAGTCCTGTTAGAGAAAACACTAGGGGAAAAGAAACAGAATTCATAAGAGGTAAAAATGCAACAGGAGTTACTTTGAAAATATTATCATCTTTGTCACACACATAAAATGTTAAGCAGTCCAAGAGGCTTGTGTTAAATACTTAAGTACTTAAGGTGTTACAGAAGTTCATATGAGTTCAAAAGAAGAGCAATCATCAAAGTTAACATAGTTCAAGAAGGCTTCACGAAGACTATAGATTCAAGCTGGGTTGGAAGATTTTCGTATTCCTCGTACATTCAGAAAAAACAAGAGCATTCTAGGAATAGAAAACAAGGTGAGCAACAGCATGGCAGGTAGGAGGTGTCATGGCCCATCAGCTTGGATGGAGCAAAGGGGTTGCTTAGGGAAGAGTGCAAGACAAGGTGAGGGCATCAATGGCCCAATTATGATCTTTGAATGCTAGACTAGGCACTGTCACATGCGTTATCTTTTTCATCCTCACAAAAACCATATGAGGTAGGCAATTCCTGTATCCCACTTTAAAGACGAGGACCTAGACGCTCCAAGAGATTAACTGACTTAAGAGCAAACAGCCAGTTAGTTGCAAAACTCTCTGTCATCAAGTCTTAATCTTCACATAGATAAAATAAACTCGTACTGGATTGCCAATACTTTATCTTAACCCATGATGCCCTGATGAGAAGAGGTTGGTGGTGATGTACCAGAGTCATTTTTTACCTCACCAACACACACATACACACATACACACGTATGTGGACACACACATAGTTACTCCGAGATCAGCATAAACTCTGTGCAATTTGAACTTCCATACATGTGTTGTAGGCATGATAGATGCCATTTTCACTGAATGCTGAAGGCAAATTGAATTTTCTTCTTGACATCCTGACATTTTTGATTGGATGTAGTTTACCAAGCAAAGGCCTTTCCATATGCCACAGGCTCTGAAAACATGACTACACAAGGTATAATAATGTAATGTTGCTGATACAAGCTCCATTCGATTTACTTTGAAATGTCATTAAAAATTGCTTCTGTCAGAGTGCAGGCATTGGATCTGAGACAGGTTTCTAGGGGTGTTGCTGGAGTTGATGAGTGATTGTTGCCATAGGCCACAGATGAAAGCCAAGCAAGACAAAGAGCTCAGCACAGGGAAAGCCTTCGGAAGGGAGGTAAATATAAGCATTTGGGGGAGCTAACAGGCATCCGAGTGGTGGGAAAGGAGCTCAAAAGGGTCCAAACTAAGACAAATACTCCTTCCAGCCTCCATACCATGCTATCACCTATCCTTACGATGGATAAGATTCTCAAAGCAATGTCCACTCTCTACCCAACATCTCCACTTGGAAAACTGATACAGATCCAGGTGTAGTTGAAATGTTAACACTCTACATTTCCCTTAACCTAATTACAGTTACTGCATCACAATTAGGTTAAGAGTATCTTCTTTCAATACAAATCAATCTCTAGCCTACAGGTGTGGACGTTTTGATTCACATTTCTATCATTTCATTCTCAGTGTCTATTTTTAGCTTTTTCTCCAAAACTTCTTTCAGAAAATGAGGCAGAATTATCTACTGACTCTGTATCTTAATGAACTATTGGTTCTTGCTTCTTTCTTTAAGACCATTTATTTATATTACGTAATCATAGCTCTAAGAATAAACCCCTGCTTCCAAGCACCAGTGGATTCGAGACAATGAGCAAGTGTACTAAATGTCAGTGCTTTTTAACAAATATTCAAAATGAGATTCAGCCCTGGAGTGCCACATAGAGAAGGCTATCCTAGTCATGGATGTTTAGGGGAAGCCCACTCCTGTACTTGAAGCTCCCTCCAGCTCTCAAATTCTCTAAAGCAGGCCAGTTTCATCTGAGTTTGACATGAGTGTTGCCTCAGTGTTTGTTTGCCTTGTTTTCTGCATTGAATTCTAGTGCAGAAAGAGACCCATTCCAGTCCTTGTCCCTAAGGAGAGCCTGTCCACTGGTGCATATACAGAAAGTATATTGTTGCTTTCTCTTAACTTCTGAGCATGTTCTTCCAATGCCACACTCTGAATTTCTATTTTGTGCCACTTCCTCCTGTACAGATGATCCTTAAGAGCAATCTTCACACTGGATTAAAATGGCTTGTTTGCATGTCTATTTTAAGAGACACTGAGGTACTTGAGAACAGGAACTGTATTAGAGTTTCCAGAGAAACAGAACCAACAAAATGTGTGTGTGTATACACACAAACACACACATATATAAATGTGTGTGTATAGTGATTCATTTTAGGAACTGGCTCACACAATTGTAGAGACTTAATGAGTCCAGTATCTGACTGGGGAGGCTGGAAAGCTGGAGATTCAGAAAAGAGTTGCAGAGTTGCCGCTCAAATCCAAAGGACGCCTGCTGGCAGAACTCCCTCTTGCTAGAGAGGTCAGTCTTTTGTTCTATTCAGGCTTTCAATTGATTGGATAGTGTTCACCCACATCATGAAGGGCAATCTACTTTACTGAAAGTCCACTGATTTAAATGTAAGTCTCATCAAAAAACACTCTCAGAGAAACATCCAGAATAATGTTTGACCAAACATCTGGGCACTGTGGTCCAGACAAGTTGATGCATAAAATTAACTATAACAGGGACTTTGTCTCATTTGCCTTTAACATCCTCAGCACCCAGTAAAGCCTTAATATACAGGGTGTTTGTTGAATGAAATAGTGTCCAATGAATGAATAGTGATGCAACCTTCTCAGCAACTTGAAACATCCAGTTCACTACAGCTCCAGACATTATCATTTTCTTTTGACTTAGTATAATTATTTAAAAAAAAAAAAAAAAAACCCTTAAAGTGGTGGCAATGTCCTATTTAGAGATGGACGAATAGTCTTAACCTTTAGGCAAAAATGTTAAGAACAAATCCTGCAAAGAGAAAAATAAGCCTGTGTCCAGGAATGAGAAAGGGTATGCCATGCCCATCCCTAAAGCTAAGACCACGTGACATTTGCTTTTGTAGCTAGTCTCTTTCACTGGGCCTCTGAGTGGGAACGGAACTTCATTCAGCAAGGGCTCTTGAGCCATCTGAACCGCAGGTAGAGATTGTGATTGATGGAGTGTAGGATTTTGTCCAATAAATTCAGAGGCTACTTCTCCACTTCCCCATCTCTTGGTCTGTATTTGACTCTTCAAATAGCCCCTGAAGCCAAGGTGAGTATGGAGGGAAGTTGGCAGTACCTAATGTATACTGATATTATACTTAAAAAGTAATAGGATGTCCTTTGAAAGGCTTCACTGTTATAACAGAGAGACACCTGAAGGCAATCTATCTAATGAACAATAGAGGTAATTTCTACTAGAGTTGCTTGGGGATTTTGTTTATGTGATTTATTGCGGTAGTTTTTTAAAGGTATTGGTGAATTGAGCTTCTATCTTTGGACTAATTTTTGTGGTTGAAATAGAGATCCATAATTTTGAAGATGGGAAAAGTGTCTAAGCACTTATTAATTCATTCAAAACATATTTACTGAGGCTGGGTGCTAGGCCATGAAGATACCAAGATGAATAAGACCCAGTCCCAGCCTTCAAAGAGCCTCCTGGAGGTGGGCAGGCATATATGGATGGTTTTAGTAACATTACTTGTAGTAACGAAAAACTGGAAGTCAACTAAATATCTCTATCAAAGACAGAATAGAAAAATAATCATTAAATAGGCCCACAGTTCCTAAACTCTGAAAGCTAAAAGTGATTTTATAACTCATTTGGCAGCACAGCCCAACATGAGCTAACATGAGGTTACTTAGTGTCTTTATTATTCCATTTAGTGTGAATATTTTCTATATTTTAAGGAGAAATATTTATATATTTAATCAGAAAATGCTTCTCCAGACCCTACTGGGAGTGCCATGTTATTGACGGAATTTAAGTATCCTATTACCTTTATGGAAACAAGCAAAAAAGTCTGTATTTGTAAACACATCTGGCCCCAGGAATTTGGATTAAAGACTTGAGGGCTATGGCCAGGCGCCATGGCTCACGCCTGTAGTCTCAGCACTTTGGGAGGCCAAGGCAGACAGATCATGAGGTCAGGAGATCGAGACCATCCTGGCCAACTTGGTGAAATCCCTTCTCTACTAACAATGCAAAAATTGGCTGGACGTGGTGGTGTGTGCCTGTAGTCCCACCTACTCAGGAGGCTGAGGCAGGAGAATCGCTTGAACCCGGGAGGCAGAGGTTGGCAGTGAGCCGAGATTGCACCACTGCACTCCAGCAAATGAATGATTTACAGTTACATATATCAATGTGAATGAATCTTAAAAGCAGGTTGAATGAAAGAAAGCAAGTCAAAAAAGAAAAAAAAAACATTCAGCATGATACATGTTACATTAAGTTTAGATTCTACCAAACTTAACATGATACTGCTTAGGAATGCATACATTTTATCAGTAACTAAAAGTAAAGGAATCATAAAGATACATTCTGAATGGTGGCTCCTCTCTGGGTGGGTAGGGGCCCAAGGTTTAAAGGTGATAGAGTGGGTGGCACTTTGGCAGTACACTGGCACAAATGCTTGCTAAAACTTCTGCAGGTAGGGTTCCTACTTGTGGCCAGTAAGAGCCAGTGCGGTATGAGGAGTTACAGGTTTTATAACCAGAAGGCTGTTGTAGATCTCCTACAATGACTTCTTTCCAAAGTTGAGGTTTTGAAACTGTGTCCAACAGGACTCTTGACTCAGTTTTCTAGATTTTCCCTTCTCTTTGCCCTAGATTTAACTTCATATTCCCTGATGAGACTAAAGTAGAATGGGTTCAGATAGGAGCTGGCAACAGATAGTGTTCTAAAAATAAAGGCTGCAGTGCGTGGGGAGCTCTGATGAGAACGGATGCAATTAATAATCTCCACTCAACAGGAAGCCAAGGTAGAAGTGATTCATCTCTAAGTTTGCAATCCTGACTTTATGAGCAAGCATTTCAAACAATTTATGAAAACTGCTAATGAGAATGCAAACCAACTTGATATTCAGAATGATTAGCCTCATTAAAAACTAATCACATTTCTACTCACTGCCCCCCTACCTCATCTTGCTTATGCACACAGAAAGTTGCCTTATTGAATCTGACTGTGATGGGCAGAGCCTGGGGATGGACTTGCAGAACTCTGAGATAAATTTTACATTTAGATTGCAGTGCCATCAGCAGTACTTGGAGGAGATGCAGACGTGATAGAGAACAGTGAATGATGAAAAAGAATATTTATTACATAGTCCTGAATGTATCTCACTGCAGATTTTCATTCATTCATCCATCATTCATGCTTTCCATAGACAATGTTCCAGGCACTGTGTTAAGCACTAGAGGATAAAAACACTGAATGTATTCCTTTCCATTTGAAGAGCTCCCCATTAGACAGGAATACAAAGATGAGAACAGATTGTTTAAGTCATGTAAAGCCACCTTCCATTGTCAAGTAGGACCACCTATAGAATAACTCCAGGGCCACCCGTCATAAAATACAACATGATGCTGATCCCTGGAGATGTCTCTCAGGAGTACTGAGGATGGCACTGAAATTCAGGGAAGGGCTGGTGAGGACAATAAAGACCTTTAGAAGATGGTAGTGACCTGGGTTTGGAGAATGAATACAGCTGACTGGATAAAGGAGAAATGGGGGAGATACGCTTCCTGGTATAGTTTTGTTCCTCATAAAATAAGGTTTATTCCTCACCTAGAATCATTTATTCATGAAGATATCATGCCTACTTCCTGTCAGTTCTCTTCATTCTTGAGAGAATTCAGGGGTTGAGAATCTGCAACTCCACTTTGGACAGGAGAAAATTCTACAAGTTCCAACAGACAGCGCATATGTAACTATCCTAGGAGATCCGGAATTTGAAAGCCTACAAAGAAACAAATAAATTTAAAGAATAATAAAAATAGCTTCCATTACTTGAGAGCCAACTCTGCACCAGGCCCTGGACAGGGCACTTTATAAATAACATCTTAATGAATCTTTGAAAAACCCTAAGTGGTATGTTTTACAGATATTGCAACTAAGGCCCAGAGAAACGAATTTACCTGCCCAAAGGCACAAACATAGTTGGTGGAGAACCAATATTTGTTTGATGCCAAAGTTTTGCTCTTCAGGAAATGAAGTGAATAAAGAAATAGTAAAGCTTCAAGAAATCATGCAAAGTTCTCCTTGTTCCAGACCTTTCCAATTGTAGCTTTGCAGGAGAATCTCATACATCCTACTACCTCCTATGACTCACTGAAGTACACACTTCTCTTTCCATAGGTGAAATTAAGGTGCTAGTCTTGAACTCAAGTGCTGCATGTTTCTGAGAAACATTTCTAGCACTTCCTTACAAGTACAAATCATCTATATAAATTCTAAAGAAACTAGCCAACAACAACTCTAGCCTCAATAAACTAATAGTAAGTTCTAGTGTATGGTGCATTTCATTACTAGTGAGAATTACACATTCAGATATCCCACATTCTCTAACATACAACAACAGAAGCCTAGAAGGGACATTGTCCAACAATTCAAAGGAATAAATAAACAACATTGATATTGAACCACAACACCCCCTGGCATAAACAACAAAAATAAGCCCTCATTTTCTCTTTTAAAAATCCTGAGCCTTTGCTTCAGCAAACCATTTCTTTTTTTTTTTTTCCTTTTAATTGGCACAAGATAAGTATACATATTTATGAGATACAGAGTGATATTTCAATAAATGTGTAATGACCAAATCAGGGTAATTAGCATATTTATCACCTCAAACATTTATCATGTCTTTGTGTTGTGAACATTCAAAATCCTCTCTTCCAGCTTTTTGAAAGTATGCACTAAATTGTTAACCATAGTCACCCTGCACTGTGCTACAAAACATTAGAACTTATTTCTCCTATCTAGCTATAACTTTTTAAGTGTTAAATATTCTTTATTTGATACTACACGTAAACCACACTAAAATGCCTTTCAATGAGTAAAAGAAACCATTTTAGATACAGGGAGTTCTAATTGGACTGGCATAGTTAAGACCAAAAATGTAAAGTAGACATCGCTACCTTATGTTCAGCCCTTGCCTTTAAGAGGCAAATGAACACAAAGCACAGATGAATCTTGCTTGGTTCTGAGATAGTGAAGGAATTTCCCCAGTATTTAAATATATTCATATAATCAGTTACATAAATCTAAATATAAAACTAATTTCCAATAGATTTTAAGATGGCATTCACCATCTTTGTGAAAATTTGAACATTACTAATGAAGTTCAGTCCTCTCTTTAGAAGTAGAAAACCATGATAGCATTTACTGAATTAGAATTACTTTTAACATTTAAAAAGGCAAGCTTATTCATTTAACCACAAGTCAGTCTTAGTTAAACCAGGACTGTTCAACAAAAAACATTCTGTCATTCATGATATGAATTCTGGTTTATGAAATCAAATATTAACATACATAAAAAAGTTATGAGACATTTCTGTTTTGTAACAAATAAGGCAGTGGCCAATTCTTACTCCTTAGTAGCTTTTTTGAGATAAGCTATCAAGCCTACCCTTTCTGCCTTTCTTCTTAATGCTGGTGAAGCTCATTTTTGTTCCAGGGATATACTTCTTAGTATTCTCCAAATACTCCATCAGTGAGTACATCCTCTCCCTAGGTGGTACCCTTATTCTTATTGGCATCTGTGTAAGAGAATCCGGCATCCTGACCTGTCTTCTGCCCAAAGGTACCGTGGATATTTGACCCTGTCTTGTGCTAGCCTCCCTTTTCCATGGTGTGGCACTGGACACACTTCTCAACAAAAGTCTTCTTGCCTTTCTCAACATCACCTGTATTTAATTCTCTTTTTTGTCACTGGTGCTACGAAGGTTCCCATTTGGAAGCTGGACATCCCACTCTCTCTAGCTGTATTTTTTGTATCCATTAATGTACCTTTACTTATCTTTCTTTCTCCAACATTTCTTATGCTCTCACAACCACAATTCTACTCTTTACTCCTACAGGGTGTCTCTCCCCCTCCTTTTTTTTGCGGGGGGGGGTCCCACTGTATTAGTCCATTTTCACACTGCTATAAAGAACTTCCGGAAACTGGGTAATTTATAAAGGAAAGAAGTTTAATTGACCCACATGCCCACACAGCTGGGGAGGCCTCAGGAAACTTACAATCATGGCGGAAGGGGAAGGAGGAACCTTCTTCACAAGGCAGCAGAAGAGAGAGAGAGGGTGTATGAAGGAGGAACTGTCAACCACTTAAACCATCAGATCTCATAAGAACTCACTATCATGAAAACAGCAGGGGGGAAACTGCCCCCATGATCCAGTCACCTCATACTGGGTCCCTTCCTTGACACATGGGGATCATGGGGACTATACTTCAAGATGAGATTTGAGTGGGGACACGGCCAAACCCTATCACCCACACATGAAGGAGAAGATGTGGCATTTATCTTTCTGCACTTGATTTACTTCACTTAACATAATGTCCTTCGGGCATATTTGTGTTTAGCAAAGCAATTATCAACTACAAACCTGAACAAAAAGAAATCCTCCTGCATTAGTCAAGATTCTCCAGAGAAACAGAACCAAGAGGGTACATACATAGATTCATTTTAAGGAATTGGCTCACATAATTGTGGGGACTGGCAAGTCTGATACCTCCAAGACAGGCCAGCAGGCTGGAGACTGAGGGAAGAGTTGATGTCATAATCTTGAGTCTGAAGGCAGTGTGGGGGCAGAATTTCTTCTGCCTTGTGGGACCTCTGTCTTCTCTTAATGCCTGCAACTGATTAGATGAGGCCCACTCCCATTATGGAGGGTAATCCGTTATACTAACAGTCTACTGATTTAAATATTAATCACCTCTAAAAAATACCTTCACAGCAACATCCAGATGGGTGTTTGACCAAACAACTGGATATGATAGCCTAGCCAAGTTGATACATGAAATTAACCATCACATTTTCCATTTTCCAAATCTCAGTAAATGGCAGTACCGTGTACACAAATGCCCAAGTAAAAAACATAGACTCTTCTAGATCCTTTCTCCTCCCTCACCTTGCATACCCAAGTACTGAAAATATGAATTCCCAAATATTTCTAGACTTCATTCCTTCCTTTTCTTCCCCATGCCTACTGAAAAACCATGGTCTCTTACCTGATTTGTTAAAATAGCCTCCTAACAGTTCCTCCTGCCTTGAGTCTCACCTTCCTGTTAAATTTCAAAACCATTAAATTGATTTCTCTCTGAAAATGCTTCAGTTATCCTCCATTGTTTACTAAATAAAATTTAACTTCCATAAGGTGTGGCCCACAAGACTTTTCATGATCTAGCCCCTGATCACTTACCCAGCTTCATCTCTCATCACTGCATCTTATTTACCCCAAACCTAGACACCTACTTGCAGGCTCCAAATGCCCTGTGACAATTCAAGTGCTGCTCCCTCTACTAGTAATGTCTTGCCCATCTGGAAAATGTTCACTCCTCCATCATCACATTCCAAATTTTCCTTCTTCCCTGGCCATGCCCACTTTCCACCCACGCTTCCTATAATACAGACTTACATTCTCTTTTTTCTGAGTTTCTTTAGTATTTGGCTTACACTTCTATTGATCACATTTCATGTGGACATAAAAATATATTTACATGGTTGTCATCACCATTCATGTGTGATCTTGTTAAAGGATTATGTTTTTGTCTTTATTCATCTTTTTACCTTCAGTTCAAAAGACAAAGCCCAAGAGGGGCTTCAAGATAGCTGACTAGAGGCATATTGTACTTGGCTTCCTCCAAAAATAACCAAAATAGTGAGTAGATCATCACACTTCAAATACATTGTCCAAGAGAAAACACTGGAATTCAATCGAGGCATGACAGGAAATACCTAAAGCAAGGCAGAAAGGGAAGTGAGGTGGCCTGCTCAGGCGAGACTGGCTGGAAGCCTGGAGAGACTCCCCAGTGTGGGAAAAGGGTAACTGAAAGACCCTCTGGTGGTTCACATTTGCACTGTGGACTACTGCAATCCTAGCCACAGGAGAACCCCTTAACCTTTGTGGGCCTGAAACTGATACAGAGAGCTGCCTGGGGAGCACACAAAGGCACTGCTCCAGAGTGGGAGCTCATGCTTGGCCCCCCAAACACCCTGAGTCATAAACAGCTATAACATGGTACCATTTTGAAAGCCCAACCACCAACAGACCACACACTGCCCTGAGGCTCAACAGCACCTGCATCGCCACATTCCTGGAGCTCCACTGACATTCCCCACCTGCATCACTGCCATGGCTGGCTGCTGCCACCTGGGCCAAAGTGCAAGCCATAGGCAGTCACTCTACGGCCTCCAATAGTGGAGCCATCACATATTTTAGTGTACCCAGAGAGAGTCCCCCACCTGCCCAGCCTGGCTTTGCCCACATCCACCCACTCACGCCACAGCACGTAGTCTGGGGAACTGGGGATCACCCAGTCCATCACCAATGGCACCTGAGCACTCCTGC
The DNA here is from genome assembly GCF_024542745.1 of Macaca thibetana thibetana. Lineage (NCBI taxonomy): Eukaryota > Metazoa > Chordata > Mammalia > Primates > Cercopithecidae > Macaca > Macaca thibetana. The sequence goes on along the minus strand of NC_065591.1, from coordinate 75,129,873 downwards.
TGGGGGCCTAAAGTTGGGTCCACCCACCCTGCTGCTACCACCACAGCTGGCACCTACTTGCATACACGACTTGCAGGCCTGCAGAGTGGCCTGTCTAGTCTATCACAGCCACTGCTATCACCAGCACACATCACTCGAGACACAGAGGGTTTTCTTGCCACTGCTAGTGCCATCACTCACACCACACCTGTTTCCCAGGAGCCCAGGAACCCATTCACTCACCCAACTCACTGCTGACCCTATGCAGCATCTGAGCAAGCCACTCAGATGCCCAAGAATCAGCTCACTTAGACCTGCTGACACCAGTGCCAGCATATGCCTCTCAGGAGCCCAAGGACGAGAATGCTCAGCCTACTACTGCCACCACTGGGGCCCAAAGACCGGCCCTCCCATTGTTCCAGTCCTCAGCAAAACTTCATCACAGCCTCCACCAATAACCACACCCTAAGTTACCAAGGAAATCACAGATACCACTGACACTATTTACAGCCAAAGAAATCACACAAAGACTAGACTACTATGTGCATTCAGTATCAAGGCCAAAGTGCCCTGTCTAAACAATACCATAGATATGTCTTCAGGAAAAAGTCTTCCCCTACAAAAGTAAATTCAAAAAATTGGAAGAAGCAACTGTTACACCAGATGTGCAGACATCAATGTAAAAACAGGAAATATGAAAAAATAAGGAAATATGACCCCTCCAAAGGAACACAATAATTCTCCAGCAATAGATACCAATGAAAAAGAAATTTACAAAATCCTAGAAAAATAATTCAAAACGTTGGATTTTTAAAATTTCAACATTTGAAAAATTCAACAATAGACTAGAACAACAAGAAGAAAATGTCTCAGAACTTGAAAACAGGTCTTTTGCAGTAACACGGTCAGATAAAAAAAAAAGAATGAGCAAAGCCTAAATAACATATGGAACACCATAATGTGACCAAATATTAGAATTTCTAGAGTCCCAGAAGGCACCAATCAATAATAACCTTAAACGTAAATGGATTAAGTTTTTAACTTAAAATTCATTCACCCAGTGAATGAAATATGGCCCAGTGATTTACTGCTTACAAGAAACATCTCACTTGTAAAGACACATATGACTGAAAGTAAAGGGATGGAAAAAGACATTCCATGCAAACGGATCAAAAGCAAGCAGGAGTCTCTATACTTTTATCCGATAAAATAGACTTTAATTTAAAAAACATGACAAAGAGACACATAAAGGGATCAATTAAGGAAGATGATATAATAACTTTAAACATAGACTTATTTATGCACCCAGCATGGGCGCACCCATATGTATAAAACAAATATTACTAGATTTAAAGGGAGAAATAGACTCCAATACAATAACATTTCAAGACTTAACATCTCATTCTCAGCATTAAACAGATCACATAGACAGAAATGTAACAAATATTGGTTACACTGTATTAAGCAAAGTAAAAAATAAAAATAAGAAGGAAACATTGGATTTAAACTGCACTTTAGACCAAATGGACCTAACAAACACATACAGAACACTTCCTCTAACAGCTACAGAATGCAGATTCTTCTCATCAGCACATGAAACATTCTCCAGGATAAACCATATGATAGGATACAACATAAGTCTCAGAATTTTAATATCAAAATCATATCAAATACCTCCTCAGACCACAACAGACAAAGCTAGAAATCAGTAACAAGAAGACCTTGGAAACTGTACACGTACATGGAAACTGAACAACATGCTCCTGAATTAGACTAAGGAAGAAATTAAAGAGTAAATCAAAAAAATTTTGAAAGAAATGAATATCAAAACATAACATACCAGAACCTATAAGATCTAGCAAAACCAGTGCTAAGAGTAAATATTACAGCAATAAGGGCTTACATCAAAAAAACAGAAAGATTTCAGATAAACAATCTGGTGCACCTCAAGGAACTAGAAAAGTAAGAACAAACTAAACCAAAAATTAGCAGAATGAAATAAATAGTAAAGATCAGAGCAGAACTAAACAAAACGGACACTTTTTAAAAAATTACAAATGATCAATGAAAAACTACAAAGGATCAATGAGATGAAAAATTGAAAAGATGAACAAAATTGATAAACCACTTGCTAGACTAATCAAGAAAAACAGAGAATAACTATATAAACAAAATCCAAAATGAAAAAGGAGACATTACAACTGATATCACAGAAATACGAAAGATCATCAGAAACTATTGTGAATAACTATACACTAACAAACGGGAAAACCGAGAGGAAATGGAAAAACTTCTGTGCATACACAACCTACCAATATTGAATCAGGAAGAAACAGAAAACCTGAACAGACCAATAACAAGTAATGAGATTAAAGCAGTAATAAAAAGTCTCCAACAAAGAAAAGTCCAGGACCAGATGGCTTCACTGCCAAATTCTACCACACTTTCAAGGAAGAACACACACCAGTTCTCCTCAAACTATTCCAAAAAATTTAAAAGGAGGGAATTCTTTCTAACTCATTCTACCAGCGTTACCCTGATACCAAAACCAGACAAAGACACAAGAAAGAAAGAAAGCTGCAGGCCAATCTTCCTGATGAATATAGTTGTAAATATCCTCAACAAAATACTACCAAACTGAATTCAACAGCACATCAAAAAATAATATAGAGCAATTAAGAGGGATTTATCCCAGGGATGCAGGGATGATTTAAAATATGAAAATCAATAAACATAATATATCACATCAACAGAGTGAAGGACAAAAACCATATGATCATCTCAATAGATGCAGAAAAAGCATTTGATAAAATTCAAAATCCCTTCATTATTAAACAAAAAAAAACTCTTAACAAACTAGGCATAGAAGGAATGTACCTCAACATAATAAAGGCTATACACAACAAAATCTCAGCTAACATCATACTGAATAGGGAAAAGCTAAAAGCCTCTAAGAACTGGAAAAAGATAAAGATGCCCACTTTCACCATTCCTATTCAAGTTATTACTGAAGTCCTAGCCAGAGCAATCAGGCAGGAGAAAGAACTAAAATGTATACAAATTGAAAAAGAGGAGGTCCAATTGCCCCTCTTTGCTGATAATACGATCTTACATTTAGAACAACCTAAAGACTTCACCAAAAAAAAGCTTTTTTAGATCTGATAAATAAATTCAGTATAGTTGCAGGATACGAAATCAACATAGAAAAATCAGCATTTCTATACACCAATAATGAACTAGCTGAGAAAGAAATCAAGAAGGCAACCCCATTTACAATAACTACAAAAAAATTAAAATAGCTAAAAATAAAGTTAACCAAGGAGGTGAAAGATCTCTACAAGAAAAACTATAAATTGCTGATAAGAGAAAGTGAAAAGGACACAAACAAATGGAAATAAATCCCATGCCCAATGATCAGAAATAATATAGTTAAAATGATAGCCATTCTGCCCAAAGCAAGCTACAGATTCAATGCCATCCCTACCAAAATACCAACATCATTTTTCAGAGACTTACTTTTTAAAATCCTAAATTCATGTGGAACCAAAAAAGAGTCCAAATGGCCAAAGCAATCTAGAGGAGGAAGAACAAAGCTGGAGGTTATCATACTGCCTGACTTCAAAATATATTACAAGGCTATAGTAACCAAAACAGCGTGATATTGGTATAAAACCCACAGACTAGTAGAACAGAATAGAGATTCTTAAAATAAACCTACATATTTACATATTTACTTTGATTTTCAGCAAAGGCACCAAGAACATACATTGGGGAAAGAATATCCTCTTCAATAAATGGTGCTGGGAAAAATAAATATCCATATGCAAAAGAATGAAACTAGATTCCTGTCTCTTACTATACACAAAAATCAACACAAAAGAAATTAAAGACTTAAATATAAGTCCCCAAATTATAAAACCACTAGAAGAAAACATAGGAAAAACACTTCAGGACATTGATGTAGGTAAAGATTTATGGCTAAGACCTCAAAAGCACAGACAACCAAAACAAAAATAGACAAATAGGACTACATTAAACACAAAGCTTCTGCACAGCAAAAGAATCAACACAGTGAAGAGATAATCTATTGAATGGGAGAAAATATTTGCAAACTATTCATTCAGCAAGGAATATCCAAAACATACAAAAAAACTCAATAAAAAATGAAATAATCCCATTTAGACATGAGTAAAGGACATGAATAGACATTTCTCAAAAGTAGACACACAAATGGTCAATAGGTATATTTAAAAATGATTACCATTAGTAATCATCAGGTAAATGCAAATCAAAACTACAATGAGATACCATCTTACCCCAGTTAAAGTGGCTATTAGTTAAAAAAACAAGAAACAGACACTGGAGAGGATGCAGATAAAAGGGAACTTATACACTATTCTTGAGAATGTAAATTAGTATAGCCACTGTGGAAAACAGTATGGAGATTTCTCAAAACACTAAAAATGGAGCTACCATATGATCCAGTAATCCCACTACTAGGTATTTACCTAAAGGAAAATAAATCAGTACATCAAAGGGATACCTGTACTCACATGTTTATTGCAGCACTATTTACAAGAGGAAAGATACAGAGTCCATCTACAGATGGATGGATAAAGAAAATGTGGCATTCATATACAATGGAATACTATTAAGCTATAGAAATGGATGAAATCCTGTTAGTTGTGCAACATGGAGGAAACTAGAGGTCATTATGTCAAATGAAATGAGCCAAGCACAGAAAGACAAACCTCACATAGTCTCACTCATATGTGAGCTAAAAAGTTGATCTCATGGAGGTAGAGAGTAAAATGACTGATAGCAGAGGCTGGAAAGGATGTGTGTGTGGGAGTGAGAGCTGAAGAGAGGTTAATGGGTACAAACATATGGTTAGATAGAGATAGAAGATATACATTCTTGGGGGAAAATCTAATTGGATTAAAAATGGGCAAAAGATCTGAATAGACATTTCTCAAAAGACATGCAAATGGCAAACAGGTATATGAAAAGGTATTCAACATCATGAATCATCAGATAAATACAATAAAAACTGTAATAAGATATTGTTTCACCCCAGTTAAAATGATATATCCAAAAGACAGGAATAAGAAATGCTGGTGAGGATGCAGAGGAAAGGGAATCCTTGTACACAGCTGGTGGGGCTGTAAATTATTACAACCACCATGGAGAGCAGGTTAGAGGTTCCTCAAAACACTAAATATAGAACTACGAATGATCCACAATCCCACTGCTAGGTATATATCCCAAAGAAAGGAAATCAATGTATCAAAGAGAGATCTGCACACCCATGTTTGCTGCAGCACTATTCACAATGGCCAAGATTTGGAAGCAACCTGAGTGTCCATCAATAGAAAAATATATAAGGAAAATGTGATACATCTACACAATAGAGTGTATTTAGCCATGAAAAGAATGAGATCCTGTCACTGGGAACAACATGGATAGAATTGGAGATCATTACATCAAGTGAAATAAGTCAGGCACAGAAACTTTGCAAGTTCTCACTTATTTGTGGGAGCTAAAAAAAAGTTAAAACAATTGAACTCACAGTGATAGACAATAGGATGATAGTTACCAGAGGCAGGGAAGGGTAGTGGTGGATAGGAGAAGTGGGGATGGTAAATGAATATAGATATACAGTTAGATATAATGAATAAGATGTAGTATTTGATAGCAAAATAGGGTAAATGCAGTCTACAATAATTTGTTGTATATTTTAAAATACCTAAAGAGTACAGTTGGATTGTTTGTAACACAAAGGATAAATGTTTGAGGAGATGGATACCCCATTTATCCTGATATGATTATTATGCATGGTATGTCTCTATCAAAATATCTCATGTACCCCATAAATATGCACATCTCTTATGTACCCACAAAAATTAAAAATTAAAACATTTTAAGTAGAAGTTCTAATGTTCAATAGCAGATTAGGGTGACTGTTATCAGCAACAATGTACTGCATGTTTCAAAGTAGCTTGATGAGAGGACTTGAAATAGTCCCAATAAATAGAAATGATAAATGCTTAGAGTGATGGATAACCCCAATACCCGACTTGATTACACATTCTGTAACAAATACTCACATGTATACCACAAATGTGTATAATATTATGTATCAATAAATACATCAAAGGGAAAACTTATAAGACAAAGTCCAGTATAGTGCTCATCACTTAGTAAACACCCAGCAAAGGTTTGCAATGACCTTTTCACTTGTTTGTAAACATCTCCTTCTAGAACTAAGCTTCTTTTGGGGAATAACTGTTTGGTTTACCTTGTGCCTTGCAAAGTACTTGGCAAATAAGAGACATCTAATAAAGATACTTCAAATGATTGAGCACTTCAGCCATTAAATTTGATCATCTCAACCTCATATATGTTCCCCATTTTTCTTATACTGAAATATTCAACTAGGTAGAAAGGTTCTCCTTGGCATGGACTAGTCTTCTACTTTTTTGTGTTCTTTTTTCTACCAATTCCCACCCATCTTAGGGAGTAGCATGGTATCAGGTACATGGTAGGAATATAATTATTTTTGTGGATGAAATGATGAATAGGTTATACACTTGTACATTCTTTTCTCTGAATCAGAGCTTTCTCATGTCAAAACTTATGGCTGAGGCCGGGCGCGGTGGCTCAAGCCTGTAATCCCAGCACTTTGGGAGGCCGAGATGGGCGGATCACAAGGTCAGGAGATCGAGACCATCCTGGCTAACATGGTGAAACCCCGTCTCTACTAAAAATACAAAAAACTAGCCGGGCGAGGTGGCGGGCGCCTGTAGTCCCAGCTACTCGGGAGGCTGAGGCAGGAGAATGGCGTAAACCCGGGAAGCGGAGCTTGCAGTGAGCTGAGATCCAGCCACTGCACTCCAGCCTGGGCGACAGAGCGAGACTCCGTCTCAAAAAAAAAAAAAAAAAAAAAAAAAAAAAAAAACAACTTATGGCTGGCCCTTGCATCATGAACTATGGAAAACCAGGCTGAGAGAGTCTATCCAACTAGGTCAACTCTGCCCAGGAGAGATGAAATCACTGTCTCTTGTGATTAACCTATACACATCTCAAGAAGGCATGCACTCATACTCTCCAGGAGGATTATATTTCATCTTGATGATCAGATGAAGGATGAGGACAGGAAGAGTCAGAGGGAGGAAAGCCACTGCTAAAGAAGAGATACATGTACCTTGGGACTAAAATGAAGCCATAGCTAACCAGGGTGAATTAAAGGAAGTTGCAGCTTCATATAGAGCCAAAAAGCAATAGCTCACCTTGAACGCAGAAACACTATTACATCTTGGGCAAGCAGCACCAAAAAGGTGATAAGCCCTTTATATGGTCTTTTATCAGAATTTCGGGTTTCCTGGCCCTATTTACAGCTAAAGTCCTGGACTCCCTCAGTTTATTCCCACCTTTACTCCTTACTTCTCTATTCCTTCTGACTGTATCTTCTCTTTTGAGGTCCAAGGTCAACTCTCCAGACAAATATGACTTCTCCAATGTGATCCTCAGCCCCTCTCTTGGAAATGCTTTTATAGGATAAGCAGTGTAGCAGAATGGAAAGAGTAGGGGCTTTGGGGTAATCAGATCGGCACTTAAATTCCACTCACAAGCTGTCACCTTGGATAAGCATCTTAACCTCCAAAGCCTCTGTTTCTTATGAGCTTAATAATATCTAACCCATAGGGTGGTTTTTTGTATCAAATGAGATTAAAAAGAGTAGTTGCTATAATCAACATCATTAACCCTCTTTCTTTATTGGCATCTGTCCTGAGGTAAACACCTTTCCCATCTGGCTTCAGTCCTGGAGAGTCAACCCTACTTTTCCAGGTACCCCTGGTGAGGAATAAATTCAACAGAAAAGTTCTCTGTTTGGGTTATTGTTGGTTCCTTAAAACCACCTTGCTGTTCACAAGAGAGCTTTTAAAACTTGAGCACTTACTATATACACACACCTCAATGAACATGCCCATCCACTGTAAGGTTCTTGAAAGTAAGATAAGGTGCTCTGCCCTAGAATGGTAGATGAGAATGAAGTCCCCACCTTTCCAGACAGGGCTGAAAGCTTAGGAAAGTCACACAGATTGACAGAGATCCAATAGCTGCTGTCTCCCTCCTGTTTAAAGCACAGCCTGAAGAGTCTGACCTTGCAGCTGCCCAGGTTTCTGGGGCTAATTCACAGTCCCTAAGAAAATCAGCACCCTAGGGCACATTAATCATTCTCTTTCACAGAGATAAAATATTTTCTCTACTGATCCTGGACACGCAGCTTGCCTAGAAATGATCTGCATTCTAAGGTGACTCCTTTTAATCTTCTTGTCTCATGGAAATGTTCCAGGGTTCTGCCTGCATCCTGGCACTTCTCCTCATCATTTACCATGGTACTATGGTATTCAAAGATCTCAGAAGTTATGTAATTTAACCCCAAATCTGTACATAGAAAGAAAGGCTCAGAGAGGGGATAAGGCATGACCAAGAGGCAGAGCAGTCAGAGGCAGACTCAAGTCCCGATACTTGTCCAGCTGCCTGTCCCACTAGACAAAGGGCAATCATGCATTGCCAGTACTGCCAATACCACACATTAGAAACCAGCTACTATTAAGAGACTAGGCTTCAAGGATCTTTCTTTCTTTCCTTCTCTCTCTCTCTCTCTCTCTCTCTCTTTCTTTTTTCTTTTTGAGACGGAGTTTTGCTCTGTCACCCAGGCTGGAGTGCAATGGCACAATCTCGGCTCACTGCAAGCTCCGCCTCTCAGGCTCACACCATTCTCCTGCCTCAGCCTCCTGAGTGGCTGGGACTACAGGTGCCCACCACCCCACCTGGCTAATTTTTTTGTATTTTTAGTAGAGACAGGGTTTCACTGTGTTAGCCAGGATGCTCTAGATCTCCTGACCTCATGATCCACCTGCCTCGGCCTCCCAAAGTGCTGGGATTACAGGTGTGAGCCACCATGCCCGGCCAAGGATCTCTTTCTTACATGCTATGTGATCCTGAGCAGGTCACTTCTCCTCGCTCCTCAAAGGATGGTCCCCAGACCAGCAGCCTCAACAGCACCTAGGAGCTTGTTGGAACTGCAGAATCTCAAGCCCTACCCCAGACCTGCTTTTAACAAGACCCCCAGATTGTATAAGTTGGAGGAACGCTGACTTAAATTATCTGAACTTCTATTTCTTCATCTGTTAAAGGGGATAATAGTGTCTGCCTTATGAGTTTGTTCCCAAAAAATTGACAATAAGGTAACTTGCAAGCAGTAAGATGCCTTTATTTGAAAGCTCAGAAAATTTTTTTCAAGAAAGTTTAAAACTCAGACACATAGCAATAGTAAAAATCTCTGTATACTGCTTCAATTTAATTCATATATCTTATAACTTAGGATAATGAATAAAGCAGAAGCTAGAAACTAATTCAAATTATGAGGCAATATATAGTTGTTGGCTCTTGGGTGAGACTGCCTGAGTTTGTGATTTTTTTTTTTTTTTTTTTTTTTTTTTTTTTTTTTTTTTTTTATGGAGTCTCGCTCTGTCACCCAGGCTGGAGTGCAGTGGCGTGATCTCAGCTCACTGCAACCTCCGCTTCCTGGGTTCAAGCGATTCTCCTGCCTCAGCCTCCCGAGTAGCTGGGATTACAGGTGTGTGGACCATGCCCAGCTAATTTTTGTATTTTTAGTAAAGACGAGGTTTCACCACATTGGTCAGGCTGGTCTTGAACTCCCAACCTCATGATCCGCCTCAGCCTCCCAAAGTGCTGGGATTACAGGTGTGAGCCACTGTGCCCAGCCTGTTCATTTACTAGAAAGGTAAGCTTGAGCAAGCTTTTACCTTTACCAACCTCTGTTTCTACACCTGTAAACTGAAGCTAATAATGCATCATGTGGTGGTAATGCATCATCTCAGGGAGATAATCAGTAAAGTACTTAGCACAGGGCCTGGCATATAGTATACATTCCCACCATCATTGTAATCTTCATCATCATCATCGACAATCATGTCGATGTTACTCAACAACTGCAACTTGGGAAGGTTTCCACATAGGAAATTTGGGGAAGGCTTCCTCATCAAGAAACCATTCCACTTGGGACGTCTTCTTGATGAGAGACAGGACAGGAACTTCTCCTTCTAATGTGAATAATCAACTGCAGCCTTCATTTCCCTCCTGTGAAGACATGTTTTTGAGTGGTAAGTAAATGCAGCTTTCTCCTATTTAAGCCAGACGTCTTTAACTCCTTACTAGTTCCCTTTAGCCTATTAAGTAAAATTTTATTTTTGTCATAGGTTTTTGTAGGGAAGAGTTCAAGATACTTACACATAGCCTGACAAATATCCTTTTCTCCTTCTTCAACTGCACACACATAATGGCATTTCAGCAACTGAACAGTTATGTTTCGTTTACAATTACTAACTAGATTTTGACCAAGTTTTCATGCAATCTGCAATGTGAATTCTCCATGAGGGCTTTGCAGAATACTAGGATTCTAACTCCCTAACTTATGCCCCTGCCCCCAAAATTATACTAATTGAGCTGCCTCCATCTTTCGTATCAGAATAAGTTCCAAAAAAGGAGATACAACTCAGCTCACATTTTAGTGTAAGCACTATATTAGCTCAGTGCAATCCTTAGGAATAAAGCCTAGAGACCTTTGATAACTTAGTAAACGATATCTGAGTGACCTTGGTAACTTGCCCAAAGTCACACAATTGGTCAGAAAAGATGACACCCAGGTCTTAAAACATACTAAAGTTGCAGAGTGCAGTGTCTCCCAATTCCAAACACCATGTTTGTTCTTCCCAGTGTTTAACCTAACCTCTCCTACTTTGGTCTATGCCTATCTATCCACTCTTACTTTGCCACTGACATAGCACTAAAGATTTATAAGTCCAACCCCATTGGTCTCAGAGTTCACTACCTTTGACTGAGAGGAGGTGAACCAAGGTGTGGTATGTTCATTCCCTTAAGAGCTGGGGTAAAGAAAGGGGCATCCTGTGAATTGTGAGGATCCTGACATGATAATCTAGGTATCTGTCTCCGAGCAACAGAAAGCACAGGGAGTAATTATAGGCTCTTGCTTTTGTACTGCACTCAACAATTTTCAAAGCACATCCACATCCTGTTGAGCCTCCCAACCATCCCATGAGGAGGGCAGAGCAGGAATTATGATTAATGAGGCTCAGAAAAGGCTAAATGATTTTTCCAAAGTCACAAAGCTAGTGAGCAGTCAGGCTGGGACCAGAGCCTAAGCCAGGGCTTTCTCTCACACACATTGGAAAAGAAAGCTCAGGATGGATCATCCCTTAAGCTATTATTAGAAATTCTCTGATCATCAGCTGATGCTTTAATGGGGCTGAGCTAGTGGTCAGCTGTGAATAAGAATGGTACACAAATCTACCACCATGAGAAAGCCTGGGGAGGGGTAGGATAGAGAAAAGGAGAGAAGAGGAGGGTTCCAAGGATAAACATCTTAAACTCCAATCCACCCTTTTATCAAAGACTAGATCTGACAGTGCCAAACCAACCCCTTTGCAAGCTTTTTCTCCCTCGGTTCCTAGACTAGGTGCTCCTGGGAAACAAGAGCTTTGCATCTCCAATGGTCAGTGCCTTGCTGGGCACAGGGCAAAGTCTCATATAGATTTGATGAATGGATAAATGAATGAATCACTATGTGTCCACACTAACTCCAGGTTTTGTCTTTCACAAGGATTCTTACATGCACCTCTGGTTCCACCCCTCCCCAACCCTGCATCTTCTCTAATGTCTGACCCAGGTCAGTGTCAGGGCTCCAAATCCAGAAAAGAAATATAGTCTAATAAAGGTCTGAGCACAAGCCCCTGTCATCCTGAGACAGCAGTTTTCAATTGAGACAATCCAAGCAATTCTATTGCTCATTCCCTTCAGGCATATCAGATTGACATTTCTCCTAGCAGGGGGATTTCTTGTTTCAAAACAAAACAAAATCAATACAGTTTTATTAGCCATCCAATGTAATAAACTTGCCACAGATGACAGCTTCTAGGTCCAAATCTGACCAATCCAAGATGAGTCTGAGATACCAAAGGAATATATCCAAATAGTCTCCAGTTCCCCCGCCCTCCCCTCTCTCTCCTGAGCACCATCAGCCTGATCTTGTTCTTTATCACATCTGCCTGACCTTCTGCACAGTCTCTTAATCACTCTCCAGGGCTCCAGGCTCTCTGCTCTCCAGTCTTCCTTCCATCTCATCTGAATTTTTTCCTCCTCTCTATGGCATTTGAGGTCCTTCCTAATGTAACCTACCTCTCCTGACTGATTTCTCTCCACTCCTCCCAATCATGCTACAGATCAACAGAAGCATTCCCCAGAAAGCACATGAATTCCCTATCAGGAATTCTCAGCAGGAGAACTCCTCATTTTTCAAGGCCCACTTACTCTGGGAAACCTCCTTCAAAGGCCCCTAAAAAGGAAGTTACTCTCTTTTCCATGATCTGTTAGTATTTTATTCATATCTAATACCTGGCACATTCTCATAATTTTGGTTTACAGGCATACTTCATTTAATTGCACTTTGCTTTACTGAACTTTACAGATACTGTGTGTTTTTTAACAAAGGTTTATGGCAGCCCCATGTTGAGCAAGTCTATCAGTGCCATTTTTTCTGACAGCATATGTTTACTATGTGTCTGTGTCATATTTTGGTAATTCTCACAATATTTCAAACTTTGTCATTATTATTATGTCTGTCATGATGATCTGTGATAAGTGATCTTTGATGCTACTATTGTAATTGTTTTTGGGTGCCATGAATTGAACCAATATAAGACAGCAAACTTAGTTGATAAATGTTGTGTGTGTTCTAACTGCTCCAATGACCAGCCATTCCTCCAACTCTTTCCCTCTCCTTGGGCCTCCCTATTTCCTGAGAAATAACAATATTAAAATTAGGCTAATGAACATCCCCACAATGACCTCTAGTGTTCAAGTGGAAGGAAAAGTAGCATTTCTCTCACTTTAAATCAAAAGCTAGGAATGATTAAGCTTAGTGAGGAAGGCATGTTGGAAGTCAAGATAAGTGGAAAGCCAAGCCTCTTACACCAGTTAGCTGAGTTGTGAAAGCAAAGGAAAAGTTCTTGAAGGAAATTAAAAGTGCTGCTCCAGTGAATACGCAAACGATGAGAAAGCAAAACAACCTTATCACTGATATGAAGAAAATTTTAGTGATCTGGATAGAAAATCAAACCAGCCACAACATTCCCTTAAGCCAAAGCCTCATCCAGTACAAGGCCCTAACTCTCTTCAGTTCTATGACGGCTGAGAAAGGTGAGGAAACTGCTAGCAGAGGTGGTTCATGAGGTTAAAGGAAAGAAGTTGTCTCCAGAACATAAATGCGCAAGGTGAAGTAGCAAGTTCTGATGTAGAAGCTATGAAAATTTATCAAGAAAATCTAGCTAAGATCATTGATAACAGTGGCCACACTAAATGACAGATTTTAAATACAAATAAAATAGCCTTCTGTTGGAAGAAGATGCCATTTGGGACTTTCATAGCTAGAGAAGTCATTGTCTGGCTTCAAAGCTTCAAAGGACAAACTGACTCGCAGAGGCTAATGCAGCTAGTGATTTTAAGTTGAAGCCAGTGCTCATTTACCATTTTGAAAATCCTAGGACCCTTAAGAATTATGTAAAATCTACTCTGCCTGTGCTCTAGAAATGAAAAACAAAGCCTGGATGACAGCACATCTGTTTATAGCATAGTTTACTGAATATTTTAAGCCCATTGTTGAGACCTACTGCTCAGAAAAAAAAGATTTCTTTCAAAATATTACTACAGGCCAAGCATGGTGGCTCACACCTGTAATTCCAGCACTTTGGGAGGCCAAGGCAGGTGGATCAGTTGAGGGTAAGGTGTTCAAGACTAGCCTGGCCAACATGATGAAATCCTGTCTCTACTGAAAATACAAAAAAAAAAAATTAGCCCGGTGTGATGGTGCATGCCTGTAATCCCAGCTACTAGGGAGGCCGTGGCGTAAGAATCACTTGAACCTGCCCCCCCCCCCCCCACCCCCCCCCCCCCCCCCCCCCCCCCCCCCCCCCCCCCCCCCCCCCCCCCCCCCCCCTCCCCCCGGAGATGGAGGTTGCAGTGAGCTGAGATCGCATCACTGCATGCCAGCCTGGGTGAAAGAGCAAGACTCCATCTCAAAAATATATATGTATTACTTCTCACTGACAATGCACCTGGCCACTCAAGAGCTCTGATGGAGATATACAAGGAGATTAATGCTGTCTTTATGCCTGCTAACATAACACTCATTCTGCAACCCATGAATCAAGGAGCCATTTCCATTTTCAAGTCTTATTGTTCCAGAAATATATCTCCTAATGCCAAAGCTGCCATAGATAGTGTATTCCTCTGATGGACTGGAGCAAAGTAAACTGAAAACCTTGTAGAAAGTTTTCACCACTCTAGAACATTAAGAACATTAAGAACATTCATGATTCATGGCAGGAAGTAAAAATATCATTAACTGGAGTTTGGAAGAAGTTGGTTCCAATCTTCATGGATGACTTTGAAGTGTTAAGCGGAGCTCAGGTTGGACGCAGTGGCTCATGCCTGTAATCCCAGCACTTTGTGGGGTGAATCACTTGAGCCCAGGAGTTCAAGATCAACCTGGGAAACATGGCAAAACTCCATCTCTATAAAAAATACAAAAATTAGCTGGACATGGTGGCACATGCCTGTAGTCCCAGCTACTCAAGAGGCTAAGGTGGGAGGATTGCTTGAGCTCAGGAGGCAGAAGTTGCAGTGAGCCATGATCGTGCCACTGCACTCCAGCCTGGATGACAGGGTAAGACTGTCTCAAAAAGAACTGGAGAGATGTGACTAAATTGCGGCAATCTCATGATAAAACTTGAATGGATGAGGAGTTGGAGTTGCTTCTTATGGATGAACAAAGAAAGTGGTTTCTTGAGATGGAATCTACTTCTGGTGAAGATGCTGTGAATATTGTTGAAACAACAATATTAATAAAGCAATAGAAAGCTTTGAGAGAATTGATTTCAGTTTTGAAAAGAGTTCTACTGTGGTTAAAATGGTACCAGACAGCATCATGTGCTACAAAGAAATCTTTCAGTGAAAGGAAGGCTCAATTGATGTGGAAAACGTATTTTATTTTACTTTATTTTATTTTATTTTATTATTTTATGGTAGGATCTAACTCTGCCACCCAGGCTGCAGTGCAGTGGCACAACCTTGAATTCCTGGGCTCAAGCAACCCCTCCACCCTACCCTCCTTAGTAGATGGTAGTATAGGCATGCACCACCACACTCAGCTAATTTTTTTTTTATTTTCTGTAGACACAGGGTCTCACTATGTTGCCCAAGCTGGTCTTAAACTCCTGGCCTCAAAAGATTCTCCCACCTCAGCCTCCCAAAGTGCTGGGATTTACAGGTATGAGGCAATATACCCAGCCTGTTGTCTTATTTTAAGAAATTGCCACAACCACTCTAACCTCCAGCAACCACCACTCTGATCAATCAGCTGCCACCAAAATTGAGATAAGACCCACCAACAGTAAAAAGATTACAAGTAGCTGAGGGTTCAGATATCATTCGCATTTTTTAGTAAATAAAGTACTTCTAAATTAAGGCATGTACTTTTTTGTAGATAACTTTTTTTTTTTTTTTTTTTTTTTTTTTTTTTTTGAATGCTTCTGTGCACTTAATAGAGTTTATAGGGTAAGCATAACTTTCTATATGAAGTGGAGACTGGGGTTTCATTGTGTTAACCAAAACCTCGTGATCATTCTTGTTACTTGAGCCACCGCGCCCGGCCGGGTTTCTATATGAACTGGGAAACCAAAACATTCTTGTTACTCCCTTTATGGCAACATTCACTTTATTGTGTTAGTCTGGAACTGAACCACATTATTTCTGAGCTATGCCTGTACTTGTCTCTTCCCCTACTCATAAACTTCTCTAAGGAGAGAAGTTGTCTCCAGAACATAAAAGTACAAGATGAAGGAGCAAGTTCAGGTGTAGAAGCTGCAGCAATTTATCCAGATGATCTACGATTATTGATAATGGTAGCCACACAAAACAACAAATTTTCCATGTAGATTAAATAGCCTTCTGTTGGAAGAAGATGCCATCCAGGACTTTCATAGCTAGAGAAGAGAGTACAAAGCCTAACTTCAAAGCTTCATAGGACAGACTGTAGGCTAGGTTTGGAGTGTTATTCAACCTTCAGACATTCTCGAACACCCCATGCCTACCATAGTATCTGTACCGTGCACACAAAGTGTGTTGGGCTAGACTAAAAGAGGTTACTGAAGATTGTCAAAATGTCAGGTAATTCACATGTTGCATACTGGTAAGAGCTCTTGAAAGTTAAAGAACACCTACCTAAGAGTATGTAAATTATTAAAACATTTTAGAGGGCAATATAGCAATACATTCCAACATTTTAAATATGCAAACTCTTTGACTCAGCCATTCCATTTCTAGTGCATTCTTACATACATGCACTAAGAAATATCTACAAGGATGTGCAGTACAGCTTTGTTTTGTTTATAATAACAAAAAAAGAATACAAAGTATCCATTAATAGGAATACCAGTTAAATATATAATGTTATGCTTATACCACGTAATATTATTGAGTTATTAAGAATGAAATAGAATTATATGTGCAAACTTGGGAAAATGTCCAAGATATAATGATAAGTGAGAAAATTAAGCTCCAACAATGTTATCTTCAGGGTAAGGAATTAGAGAATAATTTTATTCTGAACTCTATATATTTTCATACCTTTTTATTTCTAAGGAAGCAATGCATTTATAATAAAAAAATGCATTTTCTTAAAAAGTAGAAGCCCACCCTCCACTCCATCCCCAGATTCCCTTTTGGATGCAGTGGAAGATAAGCACTGGGCTGTTCATGGGCTGGAAAAGCTAGAATCTGCTTTTCTCCAGGTGCTCCATGAGAGAGGCACAGCTCTGATGGCCGCTCCCTCCCAGCTGCCAATCACGCCCTCTCTTCCTCTGATGATTCTACTGTGGGATGGGGGGAGAGCACAGAACAGGATAGGCAGGAGAGGGGCAGGTAGGTGGGAGAGCTCTAACATCAAAAACTGCCTCTGCCTGTCTTTCCCTCAAGTCTGACTTGTCAAGCCCAAAATTAGAAGAGAAATGAACTGTAGCTAAATCAGCTAACTGAACCAAGAAACAGCCCTCCACCTTCACTTCCAGTGACATCGATCCAGTGATCCTGGACAGTGGCCCCCAGCAGTAGAGAGTTCTGCAGACACACAGGCTGACCTGCCCAAGTACTGCCTGTAGAAGGCAGATGGGAACACAACTACTTGAAAAGGAAAGGACAGAAACAATTGGATGAATTCCATGATTGGGAAATTGCCTAATCTAATTTTTCTCTTTGGATGAGTGTCCTTTGTCTCTGTTTCAAATGGTGGAAAGGGGCAGCAGAGTGAGGCTGCTGCCAGCTTTCTTTAATGACATGCCGGGACCTAGGCCTGGTATGACCAATATTCCAGAATCTAAGGAAAGGGCATTATGCCAGATAAGCCTCTCCCTCCCTCCCACTGTGTAAGCTTTAGAATCTGAACTGGACTGAGAGGGCCTGAAGATTACACTTCTGGTAAATAAAAATAATTCTAATATTATATTATTAGCTCTAGTAATGCTATTATTAGTTAGGTAATAGCTCAATAAATACCACCTTCTTACTCTGTGTCAAATACTGTGCCAGGTGCTTTGTGTGCATTATCTCACTTTAAAACAGTCCTGTGATAAGTACGATTATTATTCCACTTTTAAAAATGAGAACACTAATGCTCTATTAAATAACTTTCACAACATCACTCAACTAGTAAGAAGCAACACTAAGACTGGTTTAGTTCCGTTCTTAACCATGAAACTGTGGTGGTTTGCACAGTAGAATCTTGACATTCATGAGGAATACACCAAAATGAAACCAAAATACCCTACTAAGAAAACAAACTTACCTCCCTCTTAAAATTTCATAAAACTGCAGGGAAAGATATTTTGAAAAAAATAATAAACCAATTAACATAAGAGGCATTGGGTATATTGGGTAAATACCCAGACACTAGAGTCAGACTACCTAGGTTCAAATCTCAGCTCTCTACCATCTACCAGCTATGTGACCTTAGCAAACCATTTAACCCTCTGAGCTTCAGTTTCTTCATTTTTAAAATGGGTTGTTTTAGCCGGGCATGGTGGCTCACAACCGTAATCCCAGCACTTTGGGAGGCTGAGGCGGGCGGATCACATGAGGTCAGGAGATCATGACCAGCCTGGCCAACATGGTGAAACCCCGTCTGTACTAAAAATACAAAAGTTAGCTGGGCATGGTGGCACACACCTGTATAATCCCAGCTACTCACAGGCTGAGGCAGAGGTTGCAGTGAGCTGAGATTGCAACACTGCACTGCATCCTGGGCGACAGAGCGAGACTCAATCTCAAAAAAAATAAGGATTGTTTTGAGGGTTAGAAGAGTTCATATAGTAAGTGTATTTGTTTCCTATTTCTTCTATAACAAATTACCACAAACTTATTGGTTTAAAACAACACTAAGTTATTACCTTACAGTTCTGGAGGTCAGAAGTCCCAAATGGGTCTTACTGGGCTAAAGTCGAGGTCTGTGTTTCTTCTGCAGGTTCTAGGGGAGAACTGATTTCTTTGCCCTTTCCGGTTTTTATAAACCACTTGCAGTCTATCTTCAAAGCCAGAATCTTCACATCACTCTGACCTCTGCTTTCCCTGCACATTCCTTTTTCCGACTCTGACTCTCCTGCATCCCACTTTCCCTCATAGATATCCTCGGGTCCACGTGGATAATCCAAGGTAATCTCCTCATCTCAAGAGCCTTCATTTACTCACATCTGCAAAATCCCTTTTACCATGTAAGGTAACATATTCATAGGTCCCAGGGATTAGGATTAGGATGTAGATTTCTTCGGAGTCATTATTCTACCTGTCACAGCTAGATATATATAGAGATAGAGATATATATAGATATATACGTACTAGTAGCAACACTAAAAATGTAAAAGATTACCCATAACCAAATTAGAACTTTTAGGGAATTCCTGAAAGATAAAAAAAACAATAACAACAACAACAACAAAAAAAACAAGTGCAATCATATTGACAATATAATCCTAGCTCAAAATACGATGAGAAGATTACTGGGGATAGTTCCAGAGAAGCACCAAGCTTGTAGTCAAAATATATAAGGGATAGAAAGGACCCTGCTCAATTAAAGCACTTTAGTAGCAGTATTTGAGTCTGTGGGTCCTGCTGCACCCCCTGCTTCTTCTAAGAGGCAGACGCAGAGTTTTCCCAGTGAGGGTGAGTTGTGTGGCGTGATGGTCTAGACAGATGGGGAGCCCCACACTCAGCACCTCTTGCCTCTCCCCTGCCACAGTCACAAAAGCAGAAAACATAATCAGCATTCAAAGACTCTAACAGTGACAAGGTATCAGAAAAAAAAAAAAAAAACTACAGCCCTAAATGTATTTAGTAGAAAATAAAATAGAAACTAGATGGAGGAAGAACAACAGTAATTAAACCCATGAAAAGTAAAAAACAGAAATTTTTAAAGTTTTTAAAAAGCAGAAAAAGTTAAGCTGATTAACAAAAACCAAAAGCTAATCCTTGAGAGAACTAATAAAATAACAAATCTCTAACGAGTCTAATCATGAAAAATAAGACATCAAAGCTAGTGTTAACACAAACATAGGGTGATAACTATAGATATGGGGAAGATTAAAATTAGAAGAATACTTTTTCAAATAGATTTGAAAATCTACGTGAAAGGGACTGTTCTGCTAAAAAACGTAAATAATCAAAAATGACTCAAGAAAAGGTATGATTCCTGAATAGACCACATATAACCAGAGAAAATACTAAAAGTCCCAAAATACCCCTTTCAAAAGACACCACATCCAAACAGTTTTGCCAGGGAATTCTACCAAACCTTTAAAGGAATAAATAAAACGCAATAATGACAACAAAGAGCTATAAAATATAAAGAAATAAGCTTATGAATAATATAAACAATAATACTATAAAATATTAATATGAAATAATACCATGAAAATAAAACTTATTGAATGACATACAGTAAGGTTAGTCACACTATATACTGAATTGGAAGGCTCAATAATATCAAAACGTCTATTCTCCCCAGTCTGTAAATGCAGTTCACAATCTTAAGTGCATTTCCAAGGGTAACTCCAGCTGGATTTTTAATGGAATTTGAAAAGAATACAGAATACAAAGATCTTTCAAGTCTTCAAGTTACAAATATCATCTCTGCTTATAATTTTCTTTAGAAAACTTCTATTTTCCAGCTAAAATAATCACTTCTGTATTTCCTCTTGATTTCCATAAGCAGTAATAACAATTGGTTTTCTTTTAACTATATTCTGCAAAAAGACTACATTTATGATATTTATGAGATTAACATATTTAATATTGATTATATTATTTGCATATTTATTACATGCCTCACCCTCTGCATGAATGTATAAGGCATCTATTATCTCACGTAATTCGTGCAATCCTGTGTTAAGATATCTTCCATTTTAAGAGGTACCATTGCCAAACACGGTGGCTCACACCTGTAACCCAAGCACTCTGGGCGGCTGAGGCAGGTGAGTTCAAGATCAGCCTCACCTTTTAGAGATGAAATTCCATCTCCAAAAAAATACAAAAGATGAGCCAAGTGTGGTGGCACGTGCCTGTATTCCCAGCTGCTTGAGAGGCAGAGATGGGAGAATTGCTTGAGCCCCAGTAGTCGAGGCTGCAACAAACCATCATCATGCCACTGCACTCCAGCTCGGGTGACAGAGCCAGAAATATCATTTATTTATGTACCACCAAGAAAGAAACATCCTTGTCATCTTGTCATTTAATCTACACATATCAATTTTACAGTTGATAAAACTAAAATAAAATGCATCTTGGAATCAATGAAGGATGGTAATATCCCTGTGGTAAAAGTAAGAAAATGGAAGCTTGTTCAGGGATTGAAGTAACTTCTCCCTGTTTCTTCTGTGCTCTAGCTTGGAATTGTCCTGCATGGATTGCATTTCTCCTCCCATCCCTGCTACACACCTAAGAGACAGGTGGCGTTTTTTCATTTGTTTTCAATCAAGCATGTCCGTAAAAATTACACCACACTTTTCCTACTAGAAGCATCCCTACCTGAACAACTCCAGAAAGGTCATGACTGCCTGGGGGATTAGGGTTCCTTGTGTTTAAAGGTATTCTAATGTTTCATATGACCTGAAGACAGGACCTCACTCAAATAGTATATTTTATGTACTAACTAAGGCTTTTCTTTTTATGTCAAATATCCCAGTGTGTAGGAGAGGCTGACCTGAAAAGAAAAGTAGCCTTCTCTGGTAGAAAGAGCACTTAATAAGGATCCAGAGGCCTCATTCTAGGCCTGATCCTTGGTCCACAGAAGTGGTGAGAAACTATGAAAAACAGCAGCTGCACACCCCCTGCATGCCCTCCTTCATCCACTCAACTTGGAATTGATCCTCCAGGCCCTGTGCTTCAACCCTCATGTTATAATGAGAAAACTGAGGCCCTGATGGAGCAAGTGATCATCCTCTTCACATAGTCCATGGGAAGAGCATGGGCTTTAAGATCCATCGCAGGCCAGGGATAAGCTCTGATTCATTTACTGGCTATTTATGTGAACTTAACCTCTCTGGAAAAGGGTATAATAATTGTTCCCTTAAATGATGAGAAGTAATGAATATCTGGCACATGGCCTGGCATAAAGAACATGATCAATACAAATCACTTATTATTTTTACTGCCTACGACTTCCCATCATTTACCCCAGTTATGCCTTCTCGAACTGTGCAGAGTAAGTATGATTTCTCTTTAATACAGCAGCGCAACCTGGTACGATGGCTCATGCCTGTAATCCCAGCACTTTGCGAGGACAATATGGGAGGATCACTTGCACTCAGGAGTTTGAGACCAGCTTGGGCAGCATAGTGAGTTCCCGTTTCTACAAAAAATAAAAAATAAATAAATAGCCCGTAGTCCCAGCTACTCAGGAGGTTGAGGTGGGAGGATTGCTCGAGCCTAGGAGGTCTGGGCTGCAGTGGGCTGAGACTGTGCCACTGCACTCCAGCCTGGGTGATAGAGTAAGTCCCAGAAAAAACAAAAACAAAAACAAAACAAAAATATTACAGAAGCCCTTCAAATAGTTTAAGAACACAGTCCTGTCCCCCTAGGCTTATATAGACTAAACTACACAGTCCCTTCAATCCTATTTTGTGTTATGTGATTTTTCGACACCTCAAGGACCCAGCTACCCTCATGGAAAATTCCATTTGAAAATGTCCCTTTAGAATGATACATACCACTGATGGTCAATATAGATAGAAAAAAACTGACAGATCCCCAAAAAATATTCAGAGCCTAAAAAAGAGGAAGAATTATTAATACTATCTCTCTGTTTTAGAAGTGGGAAAACATTCTATACCATACATTACATTAAAAAGAAAAAAATCAGGCCAGGTGCGGTGGCTCACGCCTTTAATCCAAGCACTTTGGGAGGCCAAGACGGGAAGATCACTTGAGGTCAGAAGTTCAAGACCAACCTGGCCAACATGGTAAAACCCCGTCTCTACTAAAACTACAAAAAAAATTAGCCAAGCATGGTGGCACGCGCCTGTAATCCCAGCTACTCAGGGGGCTGAGGCAGGAGAATGGCTGAAACAGCCAAGATCACGCCACTGCACTCCAGCCTGGAAGACAGAGCAAGACTCTGTCTCAAAAAAAAAAAAAAAAAAATTAAGAGCCCCAATTATATGGTTTGGCTTTGTGTCTCCACCCAAATCTCACCTCAAATTGTAATCCCCATGTGTCGAAGGAGGGACTTGGTGGGTGATTGGATCATGAGGGTGGATTTCTCCCTTGCTGTTCTCATGATAGTGAATGAGTTCTCATGAGATCTTGTTGTTTGATAAGGTCTGGTGCTTCCCCTTCTCTCTTTCTCTCTCCTGCCTCCATGACTGTAAGTTTCCTGAGGCCTCCCCAGCCATGCAAATCTGTGAGTCAATTAAGCCTCTTTTGTTCATAAATTACCCAGCCTCAGGTAGCATCTTTATAACAGTGTGAGAATGGACTAATACACTAAATGTTAACTAGAAAAAGGATATGAACCCAAAATTCAAACAAGAGGAATTACAACTAGTGAAAAGTTAGAGAAATAATTAACCTCAATAATCAAAGAAATGAAGACTTAACATGATTATGAGATGCCATTCTATATGTCAAATTAGGGAAAAAAGGGGTTTTACAATGAGTACACATGAACATACAGAGTAGAATAATAAACATTGGAGACTTCAAAAGGTAGGAGGATAGGAGGAGGGTGAGAAAAATTACCTGTTGAGTATAATGTTCTATACTAAAAGCTCAGACTTCACCACAATGCAATATATGCATGTAAGAAACCTGCACTTGCACCCCCTAAATATATAACAATTAAAAAATTAAAATGAAGAGAGTTTTGTCATGATAATATTCAGTGTGGGTGAGGGTATAAGACACTGATGCATTTGAAAATACAAACAGCAGGATAAATTTACACCACCTAATTGGAAAAAAATTTGGCAAAATATATAAAGAGCAATCATAAGTGTTTTTTGTTTGTTTGTGTGAAACAGTCTCACTCTGTCACCCAGGCTAGAGTGCAGTGGCACAGTCATGGCTCACTGCAACCTCTAACTCTTAAGCTCAAGCAATCCTCCCACCTCAGCCTCCCAAAGTGTTGCTATTACAGATGTAAGCCACCACACCCAGCCTCATAAATGTTTATATTCTTTGATCCAATAAAGTCAATTTTGGAAATTTATCTTTAAAAATAAAAACATTGGCTATGAAAGAATAGGGCGGGGGGCGGAGCAAGATGGCCGAATAGGAACAGCTCCAGTCTCCAACTCCCAGCACCAGCGACACAGAAGACTGGTGATTTCTGCATTTTCAACTGAGGTACTGGTTTCATCTCACTGGGGAGTGCTGGACGATCGGTGCTGGTCACCTGCTGCAGCCCAACCAGCGAGAGCTGAAGCAGGGCGAGGCATTGCCTCACCTGGGAAGCGCAAGGGGGAAGGTAATCCCTTTTCCTAGCCAGGGGAACTAAGACACACAATACCTGGAAAATCGGGTAACTCCCACCCCAATACTGAGCTTTAAGCAAACAGGCACACCA
Organism: Macaca thibetana thibetana; assembly: GCF_024542745.1. Lineage (NCBI taxonomy): Eukaryota > Metazoa > Chordata > Mammalia > Primates > Cercopithecidae > Macaca > Macaca thibetana. The sequence goes on along the minus strand of NC_065591.1, from coordinate 75,105,623 downwards.
GGAGATCATATCCCACACCTGGCCGGCAGGGTCCCACACCCACGGAGCCTCCCTCATTGCTAGCACAGCAGTCTGTGATCTACCGGCAAGGCAGCAGCGAGGCTGGGGGAGGGGCGCCCGCCATTGCTGAGGCTTAAGTAGGTAAACAAAGCTGCTGGGAAGCTCGAACTGGGTGGAGCTCACAGCAGCTCAAGGAAACCTGCCTGTCTCTGTAGACTCCACCTCTGGGGACAGGGCAATAACAAACGCAGCCGAAACCTCTGCAGACGCAAACGACTCTGTCTGACAGCTTTGAAGAGAGCAGTGGATCTCCCAACACGGAGGTTGAGATCTGAGAAGGGACAGACTCCCTGCTCAAGTGGGTCCCTGACCCCTGAGTGGCCTAACTGGGAGACATCCCCCACTAGGGGCAGTCTGACACCCCACACCTCACAGGGTGGAGTACACCCCTGAGAGGAAGCTTCCAAAGCAAGAATCAGACAGGTACACTCGCTGTTCAGAAATATTCTATCTTCTGCAGCCTCTGCTGCTGATACCCAGGCAAACAGGGTCTGGAGTGGACCTCAAGCAATCTCCAACAGACCTACAGCTGAGGGTCCTGACTGTTAGAAGGAAAACTATTAAACAGGAAGGACACCTACACCAAAACCCCATCAGTACATCACCATCATCAAAGACCAGAGGCAGATAAAACCACAAAGATGGGGAAAAAGCAGGGCAGAAAAGCTGGAAATTCAAAAAATAAGAGCGCATCTGCCCCTGCAAAGGAGCGCAGCTCATCGCCAGCAACGGATCAAAGCTGGATGGAGAATGACTTTGATGAGATGAGAGAAGAAGTCTTCAGTCCATCAAATTTCTCAGAGCTAAAGGAGGAATTACGTACCCAGCGCAAAGAAACTAAAAATCTTGAAAAAAAAGTGGAAGAATTGATGGCTAGAGTAATTAATGCAGAGAAGGACATAAACGAAATGAAAGAGATGAAAACCATGACACAAGAAATACGTGACAAATGCACAAGCTTCAGTAACCGACTCGATCAACTGGAAGAAAGAGTATCTGCGATTGAGGATCAAATGAATGAAATGAAGCGAGAAGAGAAACCAAAAGAAAAAAGAAGAAAAAGAAATGAACAAAGCCTGCAAGAAGTATGGGATTATGTAAAAAGACCAAATCTATGTCTGATTGGGGTGCCTGAAAGTGAGGGGGAAAATGGAACCAAGTTGGAAAACACTCTTCAGGATATCATCCAGGAGAACTTCCCCAACCTAGTAGGGCAGGCCAACATTCAAATCCAGGAAATACAGAGAACGCCACAAAGATACTCCTCGAGAAGAGCAACTCCAAGACACATAATTGCCAGATTCACCAAAGTTGAAATGAAGGAAAAAATCCTAAGGGCAGCCAGAGAGAAAGGTCGGGTTACCCACAAAGGGAAGCCCATCAGACTAACAGCAGATCTCTCGGCAGAAACTCTACAAGCCAGAAGAGAGTGGGGGGCAATATTCAACATTCTTAAAGAAAAGAATTTTCAACCCAGAATTTCATATCCAGCAAACTAAGTTTCATAAGTGAAGGAGAAATAAAATCCTTTACAGATAAGCAAATGCTTAGAGATTTTGTCACCACCAGGCCTGCCTTACAAGAGACACTGAAGGAAGCACTAAACATGGAAAGGAACAACCGGTACCAGCCATTGCAAAAACATGCCAAAATGTAAAGACCATCGAGGCTAGGAAGAAACTGCATCAACTAACGAGCAAAATAACCAGTTAATATCATAATGGCAGGATCAAGTTCACACATAACAATCTTAACCTTAAATGTAAATGGACTAAATGCTCCAATTAAAATACACAGACTGGCAAACTGGATAAAGAGTCAAGACCCAACAGTCTGCTGTATTCAGGAGACCCATCTCACACGCAGAGACATACATAGGCACAAAATAAAGGGATGGAGGAAGATCTACCAAGCAAATGGAGAACAAAAAAAAGCAGGGGTTGCAATACTAGTCTCTGATAAAACAGACTTTAAACCATCAAAGATCAAAAGAGACAAAGAAGGCCATTACATAATGGTAAAGGGATCAATTCAACAGGAAGAGCTAACCTAAATATATATGCACCCAATACAGGAGCACCCAGATTCATAAAGCAAGTCCTTAGAGACTTACAAAGAGACTTAGACTCCCATACAATAATAATGGGAGACTTCAACACTCCACTGTCAACATTAGACAGATCAACGAGACAGAAAGTTAACAAGGATATCCAGGAATTGAACTCATCTCTGCAGCAAGCAGACCTAATAGACATCTATAGAACTCTCCACCCCAAATCAACAGAATATACATTCTTCTCAGCACCACATCGTACTTACTCCACGTAATTGGAAGTAAAGCACTCCTCAGCAAATGTACAAGAACAGAAATTATAACAAACTGTCTCTCAGACCATAGTGCAATCAAACTAGAACTCAGGACTAAGAAACTCAATCAAAACCGCTCAACTACATGGAAACTGAACAACCTGCTCCTGAATGACTACTGGGTACATAACGAAATGAAGGCAGAAATAAAGATGTTCTTTGAAACCAATGAGAACAAAGATACAACATACCAGAATCTCTGGGACACATTTAAAGCAGTGTGTAGAGGGAAATTTATAGCACTAAATGCCCACAAGAGAAAGCAGGAAAGATCTAAAATTGACACTCTAACATCGCAATTAAAAGAACTAGAGAAGCAAGAGCAAACACATTCAAAAGCTAGCAGAAGGCAAGAAATAACTAAGATCAGAGCAGAACTGAAGGAGATAGAGACACAAAAAACTCTCCAAAAAATCAATGAATCCAGGAGTTGGTTTTTTGAAAAGATCAACAAAATTGACAGACCACTAGCAAGACTAATAAAGAAGAAAAGAGAGAAGAATCAAATCGACGCAATTAAAAATGATAAAGGGGATATCACCACCGACCCCACAGAAATACAAACTACCATCAGAGAATACTATAAACACCTCTACGCAAATAAACTGGAAAATCTAGAAGAAATGGATAATTTCCTGACACTTACACTCTTCCAAGACTAAACCAGGAAGAAGTTGAATCCCTGAATAGACCAATAGCAGGCTCTGAAATTGAGGCAATAATTAATAGCCTACCAACCAAAAAAAGTCCAGGACCAGATGGATTCACAGCTGAATTCTACCAGAAGTACAAGGAGGAGTTGGTACCATTCCTTCTGAAACTATTCCAATCAATAGAAAAAGAGGGAATCCTCCCTAACTCATTTTATGAGGCCAACATCATCCTGATACCAAAGCCTGGCAGAGACACAACAAAAAAAGAGAATTTTAGACCAATATCTCTGATGAACATCGATGCAAAAATCCTCAATAAAATACTGGCAAACCGGATTCAGCAACACATCAAAAAGCTTATCCACCATGATCAAGTGGGCTTCATCCCTGGGATGCAAGGCTGGTTCAACACTCGCAAATCAATAAACATAATCCAGCATATAAACAGAACCAAAGACAAGAACCACATGATTATCTCAATAGATGCAGAAAAGGCTTTTGACAAAATTCAACAGCCCTTCATGCTAAAAACGCTCAATAAATTCGGTATTGATGGAACGTACCTCAAAATAATAAGAGCTATTTATGACAAACCCACAGCCAATATCATACTGAACGGGCAAAAACTGGAAAAATTCCCTTTGAAAACTGGCACAAGACAGGGATGCCCTCTCTCACCACTCCTATTCAACATAGTGTTGGAAGTTCTGGCTAGGGCAATTAGGCAAGAGAAAGAAATCAAGGGTATTCAGTTAGGAAAAGAAGAAGTCAAATTGTCCCTCTTTGCAGATGACATGATTGTATATTTAGAACACCCCATTGTCTCAGCCCAAAATCTCCTTAAGCTGATAAGCAACTTCAGCAAAGTCTCAGGATACAAAATTAATGTGCAAAAATCACAAGCATTCTTATACACCAGTAACAGAAACAGAGAGCCAAATCAGGAATGAACTTCCATTCACAATTGCTTCAAAGAGAATAAAATACCTAGGAATCCAACTTACAAGGGATGTAAAGGACCTCTTCAAGGAGAACTACAAACCACTGCTCAGTGAAATCAAAGAGGACACAAACAAATGGAAGAACATACCATGCTCATGGATAGGAAGAATCAATATCATGAAAATGGCCATACTGCCCAAGGTAATTTATAGATTCAATGCCATCCCCACCAAGCTACCAATGAGTTTCTTCACAGAATTGGAAAAAACTGCTTTAAAGTTCATATGGAATCAAAAAAGAGCCCGCATCTCCAAGGCAATCCTAAGTCAAAAGAACAAAGCTGGAGGCATCACGCTACCTGACTTCAAACTATACTACAAGGCTACAGTAACCAAAACAGCATGGTACTGGTACCAAAACAGAGATATAGACCAATGGAACAGAACAGAGTCCTCAGAAATAATACCACACATCTACAGCCATCTGATCTTTGACAAACCTGAGAGAAACAAGAAATGGGGAAAGGATTCCCTATTTAATAAATGGTGCTGGGAAAATTGGCTAGCCATAAGTAGAAAGCTGAAACTGGATCCTTTCCTTACTCCTTATACAAAAATTAATTCAAGATGGATTAGAGACTTAAATGTTAGACCTAATACCATAAAAATCCTAGAGGAAAACCTAGGTAGTACCATTCAGGACATAGGCATGGGCAAAGACTTCATGTCTAAAACACCAAAAGCAACGGCAGCAAAAGCCAAAATTGACAAATGGGATCTCATTAAACTAAAGAGCTTCTGCACAGCAAAAGAAACTACCATCAGAGTGAACAGGCAACCTACAGAATGGGAGAAAATTTTTGCAATCTATTCATCTGACAAAGGGCTAATATCCAGAACCTACAAAGAACTCAAACAAATTTACAAGAAAAAAACACACAACCCCATCAAAAAGTGGGCAAAGGATATGAACAGACATTTCTCAAAAGAAGACATTCATACAGCCAACAGACACAGGAAAAAATGCTCATCATCACTGGCCATCAGAGAAATGCAAATCAAAACCACAATGAGATACCATCTCCCACCAGTTAGAATGGCGATCATTAAAAAGTCAGGAAACAACAGGTGCTGGAGAGGATGTGGAGAAATAGGAACACTTTTACACTGTTGGTGGGATTGTAAACTAGTTCAACCATTATGGAAAACAGTATGGCGATTCCTCAAGGATCTAGAACTTGATGTACCATATGACCCAGCCATCCCATTACTGGGTATATACCCAAAGGATTATAAATTATGCTGCTATAAAGACACATGCACACGTATGTTTATTGCGCACTATTCACAATAGCAAAGACTTGGAATCAACCCAAATGTCCATCAGTGACAGATTGGATTAAGAAAATGTGGCACATATACACCATGGAATACTATGCAGCCATAAAAAAGGATGAGTTTGTGTCCTTTGTAGGGACATGGATGCAGCTGGAAACCATCATTCTTAGCAAACTATCACAAGAACAGAAAACCAAACACCGCATGTTCTCACTCATAGGTGGGAACTGAACAATGAGATCACTTGGACTCAGGAAGGGGAACATCACACACCGGGGCCTATCATGGGGAGGGGGGAGGGGGGAGGGATTGCATTGGGAGTTATACCTGATGTAAATGACGAGTTGATGGGTGCAGCACACCAACATGGCACAAGTATACATATGTAACAAACCTGCACGTTATGCACATGTACCCTACAACTTAAAGTATAATAATAATAAAATAATAATAATAAAAAAAAAATAAAAACATTTTATATTGTTTATAAAAGAAGACCAAAATGACCAACAATAAGAGATTGATTTAAAAAATTCAATCTACATTGTTTAATGGTTTAAAAGTCCCTGTAGCCACATAAGAAAATGGCAATAATACACAATTTGCATTGAACAGTTAATAAGCAGTTAATAGTTTCTTTAAAAGAAAGCTACAAAATTATATATACACTGTTAAGTATTGTAACTATATTTTAATGAAAAGGACTCATAAAAGACTGTGAAGAAATACACTAAAATGTAAATATTGTTTTATTGGGATAGTGGATGATTTTTTTTCCTTTCACTTCATGGAGGAATACGTGGTAACTGTACTCTGGTGTAGTGTGTATCCATGTACTCTAGGAGGCTATAACTGCAGAAACATCTAACACCTCCACAGGAAAATTCAGTTAAATGAATATTTGCTTTGACTAAGGAATTTTATCAAAAGGGCTTAAGAAATAACAACACATTTATTTCAAAAGCAAGGATGCCAAAAACAATTTTCTTAAAATCACTTTCCTCCAGTATCTGAAGTCTGGTGAAACATACCGGTTTCTGAAGGATGCATACATATTTGTATGAAAAGATGCCATGGCTATTTTCATTTGGGAACAGATCTTGTAGTGGGGATTATAAGGCCACTTTGTTTTTCAGTTTTACCAGAAGAAGATAAAAATATTAAAAGGACAACCTGGGTAATATCTCATTAGGAATAACTTCTCAAGCAGCTCTTTGAGAATATTTTACTCTAATTCATTTGCTAGGGATGGTGGAGATGGTCTGAGAAACTTGGACCCTAATCCTAATTTTGACAATAAATAAGACCTTGAGCAAGTTATTTAACTTCTGTAAGCCTCAGTTCTCTCATCTGTAAAATGGGAATGATGATAGTTACAAAGGAGCTGCAAAGAATAAATGAGGCCAGGCGCGGTGGCTCACGCCTGTAATCCCAGCACTTTGTGGGGCTGAGGCAGGCGGATCACCTGAGGTCGGGAGTTTGAGGCCAGCCTGACCAACATGGAGAAACCCCATCTCTACTAAAAATAGAAAAAATTAGCTGGACGTGGTGGCACACATCTGTAATCCCAGCTACTCGGGAAGCTGAGGCAGGAGAATCGCTTGAACCCAGGAGGCGGAGGTTGCAGTGGACCGAGATCGCACCATTGCGCTCTAGCCTGGGCAACAAGAGTGAAACTCCGTCTCAATCAATCAACAAGAAAGGGTATGACCTTTCAAGGACTTATCAAAGTATATGAGGCAAATAGTTGGGCACAGCACCCCATGCCCTCCCAATGCACAAGGTTCCTGAGGGAATATGCATGCATGGCAAGGTCTGGCAAAAGAATACCCCTGGCTATGAGACCATAAAGGCCAATGCAGCCAGGACTAGGTGAAGCATTCCTTTGTCTAGACAGCCTGGATCATGGTTTCAAAGCTAAGTGGCCTCTGTTAGCCTACAGAAGAATGCCACATCCTACCACTTGGGTAGGGAGGACAGACCAATGCAGAAAGAAAGAGTACAATCAGATAAAAGAGCATGCATAGCTTGCCACGGTGGCTTACACTTGTAATCCCAGCATTTTGGGAGGCTAAGGCAGGCAGATTGCTTGAGCCCAGGAGTTTGAGACCAGCCTGGGCAACATGGTGAAACCCTGTCTCTACAAAAAATGCAAAATTAGCTGGGCATGGTGGTACACAGCTACTTGGGAGGCTGAGGTGGAAGAATAGCTTAAGCCCAGGAGGCAGAAGGTGCAGTGAGCAAGATTGCATCATGGCACTCCAGCCTGGGCAACAGAATGACAGAATGAGACCTTGTTTCAAAAAAAAAAAAAAAAAAAAAAAACCTGCATGGCCAGGCTAGAGAGCCTAGGCAGGCCTGCCTATGCCAGAGCTGGTCTGGGCTGCATTGTCAAGGCCTTCACAGGCTAGGGCAGTAAAATCAGCCCCTGTCCTGTTCTTGCCTCCACAGAGCATAGGAAAGATGCTAAAAGGGCATAAGAGACCAAGAAAGAGAGAAAGCTGTGGTCTTCACTAAGCAGGAGAAACCCAACCCTTCTGGAAGGAAGAGGCTCCCAAGAAACCAGCCCTACCTAAGCTCTGACTTTAAATACTTAGCTAAACCCAGTGGACGCTCCACTCTCCAGTCCAACAAAATGAGTTCAGACATGAGTGATCTGTACAGCTCTCCTCCTATGTAGGGTGGGGAGAATGAGGCAGCAGCAGGGACTGGTGAGTCTTCCCCAGTGATTCACACATAGGCCCAATGCACAGTCAATTGCATAAATGCTGTTTCTCTTCCCCACTGAACTCCTGACGTTACTAATAGAGAAGTAACTGTAGAGCTTCTCTATTCCGGGAAGCAGGGCTAGGTCACAGTTAATTAGGAGTAGAGAGGATTCCAGAGCAAGCCTTCACCAACTCTCACTTGGAAAAAGCTCCGAAGAGTGTACCAACCCTGTTGCTGATCTCCTCCTCCAGTCTTGTTCTCCTCATACCCATCGTCTACACTACAACCAAGTTACTTTCATTCATTTGATAATGAGGTATTTCCAAATTACTAATTCGATCATGCTACTCCCCTGCTGAAGGTGCATCACTGTTCTCACTGTATACAGAATACAGCTCCAGTGCTTTGGCCTGACATTCCAGGCCCTTGCCTTCCATGTCAGCCTCATCTCCCACCTCACCCCTGACACTCCACACTGTTGCATGCTCTGCCACTTACTAGCTCTATGGCCTTCAGTGAGTTCATTAACCATTCTATGATTTTGTTCCCTCATTTGAAAATTAAAATAATATGGTCCCTATCTCACAGAGATTGTGTAAGGATTAAATGAGATAACACATGTGTGGTGCTCAGAACAGTGCCTGACACATGGGAAACACTCAAGACTTTTTAGATATCATCATCATCAACACTATCAATATTATATGTTTTTCCCTTTATATGGAATAACCTACTTGCCCTTTTATATCACCCAGCTCCAACTCAACCCTCAAGATTCAGTCTAACACTTTCACACTGTCTTCTCCAAGCCCTGCCTGGATCCCCTAGGCTGGGCTAAGTGACCCTTTTTGTAATGCAAAGTTCTCATTGCTTAGTTCTATGTATGTGTCTCTAATCTGTCTCCCTCTCCAATCTGGTGAACTCCTCAAGAACAGGGACTGAGTCTCATTTATCTTTGAAGTGACAGGCCCAACAGCGTAAATGACACATAGTAAGTAGTCAGTAAATGTTTGCTGTATTGAAATGATACTGAAAGTATCACACATCCAGCAGCATGTAACATACTGTGAGGGAGACAAGAGGAGACAAGAATGAATCCTTGGACTAGAAGAGTAGATACGCTTGTTGGCCAATCCCAAATCTCTGAGTTGTACATAGAAGAGCTCCAAGGTGGTTGTGAGATGAGGTACATTCATTCCTAAGGCCTGAGGACACATGGACTGCCCACCCTGGGTCAGACACCAAGTCAGCCCATGCAGCCTGGGTTCCAAGGGTCTCATCGTCAACAAGCCGAAAAGGAGGCTGGCTGTGACCACACACTTAAAACCATCTCAGAGGGCTGTGGGGCCATAAGTCAGGTCCTCACTGCTGGGGGCTCTATAAAGTTGTCATAGCATTTGGACAAGCTCAGTTTACTAAGGCCAATTCTGAGGGAAATTGCCCTGCCCACACTCCCTACTGAGGAATGAAGTCCTGCTCTGAGCCCCAGATTTGTCCTTCCTTCTCTGGCCAGATGGTTTAGAAGTGAGAGGACAAGGATTAAAGGACAGCCAATCCAGAGACTGGCCAGCAACCTGTAAAGGAAACTCTACCCAGACAGGGACAATGGTAGTTAACTGAATCCATCTGATTCCCTCAGGAACTTGGCTGGAGAGGAAGGAAAGTCAGACATCTGGGAGAGAAGACTCTAGAATACCTTGCTAGTTATTCTCTGCTTGCCCTTGGCCCCACCACCCCTGATCCAGTCTCCATTCTCCTCTCCTCTCCTTGCCTGTGGGGCTGACCTCTATGAGTGCATTCCCAGGGTCCCTTACCCTCTAGCTTCTAGCCAATGGGGCAACTGGCAGGAGGCTGAAGACTTGAGGAGGGAAATTCCATGGTATTTATTCCCCCACCCACTCCATCCCACCATGTCTGCCTTCCTCTGTGGCCACAGTTCCTGTCAGGCAGCCTTTAAATGGCTCCAACTTCCAATAAGCCTCCAAGACCACCATCTCCCCAGGCCTCAGAGTGATAATGGCTCCTAGTGTTGTGAGTGTCTCTGCCAACACCTTTGCAAATAGTCCCTGCATTAAAAAGTTGCTTCAAAAATCCCAGCCAAGGAATGCCATCTGTGTCCTCCTGGTCCCTAGAATGATCCAAAGACTTCCAAGAGAAACCTAGTGGTGCAGCAACACAGTGAGGAAGCTACAAAGTCCTACTCCTGCAGCCCTGGATCCTGAACGTCCCTCCTGTCCCAGGGCTCATTCTGCCAAGCTGTGCTGAGGACCCCTCCCTTCCCCTGAGCAGAGGCTGTGTCTCTGCACCTAGGGCTGGGCCCACACCTCTGTTTTCCATATTACTACCTGTCTTTTTAAAAAATGTTACTGACAGGCAGTTCCCTCACAGCTGCTGTGGCTGAGAGAGCTGGCATAGCATTTGGGAAAGTCTGCTTTATGGCAGCCACCTTTAGCTTAGCTCTGGGCTTATCAGAAAGAGGAAAGGACCATCGGAGCCTGGATATGGACTCAGACTTGGGCCCAGAGACTCCACACAGTTATCAAGGAGACAAAAATAAACAAAGCAGGAGCAATTAGTGCCCTGTTAAAAGGGAGGCTCATCCATACACATTTCCTTCTGTTTAAGGTGGTATCCCCTCAGCCGTTTTTCCTGTGATGATTATCTTCCCATCTCATGTCCTTCAGAGGGGACTCAGCTCAACCTCACAGATTTGTTCACAGCTTCAAAAACCTAGCAAATTAACGAAGCTGCTGTGGGAACTAAACTCTTGCAATTCCTTTGTGTCCTGATTTCATTAACATTTTTAAATTCGCTGTTACTAAATTTTCCATTACACCTGTTTGCATATTTTATCTGGGAGGCAGCCTGCCACAGAGTATTGACCTGTAAAATGAGAACCTAAAGACTAAAAAATAAACCAAGAATCTAGATAAAAGCTAAAAATAAGTTCAATCACTCTTCAGAGATGCTGGAGAGGAGAAAGTTTGTGCAGCCATCACAGTTGGATTAACGAACTTCTAAGTCCCCTTCCAGCTCTGAGAATGTTTGAGACAGTGGCTTTTGCCTAAAAGGTTCAGTATCATGCTGGTAGGCCCAGCCACATCCACTGCCAGGATCTGCACCCCTCGTACTCCGGTGATGAGTTGGAGAGTGTTCCTTAGCTTCTATCTGAAGTAACATCCTCACCCAGCCCCTGAGACAGGCATGATAGTTTCTTCCTGACCATCTCTGCATTGTTCCCTTGGATTGTCAGTGTCCCAAGGGCAGGGACTGTGTCTCTGTACCTCTCCTTGCTCAGGTCCTGGACACATAGGCTCTCAGAGAATGTGTGCTGAATGGATGAGTGACCCTCCCTATGCCTAACCCATATCCTCGTAGGCTTCCTAGCAGCCCCAGACACCATAAGTTGGTTTATTCGAGCCCCTCTTTGGTCCACAAGAAGACTACAATAGTAAACACAGTATTTTCCAAACTTTTTGTCACCTAGATTATGACTGTGATTCAGTTTCTCTAATCAGAAGCACTAGTCTGAGGCTAAAATTCAGAACTGAGTTGCATGGGGAAAGAGCCATAGCAGGAGGCGACAATTATCTTGTACAGATCAGAGCCGAACTGACTTGGCTGTGGAGCCAAGAACTGGGGCAGCAGCTTCCTAAGAGTGCAGCTGCCTGATTTTGGCAGAGGCAGCAACTCTGCAGTGTGATTTTGGGGAGCCATTTCTAGAAGGTCAATTTAGATTGCTTCTTCAACTCTCCCAGCAATTCTGTGAGCTACAAATGCTTTCTCATAAACCTCTTCCTGCTTAGCCAGGTAGAACAGATTCTGTTATTTCTAATTGCACTGCCCTGACTGATCCCTTCACACCCTCTCAAACTGTTCCTGGCCTTCTACCTTTCAAAGTTCTTTCCCACACTCAAATTCTCAAACTCCAGCACAGCTTAGCTTACCTAAGCTATATTAAGAACTCATTCTGCTCCAGGCCCTGGGCTAGATGCTGTAATACATGACATTATTTATGTGAATGGGTCCCTGCCCTCCTGGAGTTTGCAGTCTAATGAAGCAACTAACCATGTAATCAAATAATTTATCAATCAGAGACAGGGAATCCAAGACCGTTTAAATGGAAGACGCTGATGTTTCTGCATGTCTTAAATGGGAGATGCTTACATTTTGGGAAGGCAGCTCATCTCTGGTCCACAAGTGTTCATGCGCACTACTCTGAGCATCTTCTGGAAAGTAAACCAAGGACCAGTAAACATTTTATGAGGTGATGGATTTTGAAATCTACCACAAACAGAAAAGAAAACACGGCTCACCACAGTCAGGCTGACTTCCACGAGCACAACAAAATACATCCATGCTCCACTGACTCTAGCCTGTTCCTTAATAACAAAGGCTTTCTCACTCATTGCTTACAACAATGTATGGGACCCTCAAAACTGTTACCCACATTTTCCTTGGAAGGAAAATGCTGTCTGTCTCGGGGTTCTGAGGATTTTGTAGCATTCCAGCTTTATCTCCCATTAATTGTTCCATTCATCCTGAGCTTTGGGCATATCTGACCTTCCCCACCCTGAAAATACAAACCGCCCTGTCCCCATCCCCATGCCTCACTCTAATCCTCCATACCACTCTCCTGCTTTGTCAAAATCCTATCCACCCTCCATGGCTCTGATAAATGCCACCTGCACCAAAAGCCTTCAACCAATTACTAGAGACAGGATTAATTTGTTCTACATCTGTACTATAGACTCTTGACATTTACAAATTTTAACATTTTCTATTTTGACTATTTTCAAGCAACCCTAAAAGTCCAAGACCCAGACTGATTCGGAATTTCGTTGAGGACAGAATTTGAATTGAGCTATTGAGAGGCAGGTGTACAGGAAAATGTCACTGAGCCAAGAGGGTAATGAGAAGGTTTGGTATAAATGAGGCCCTGGAGAATAAAAAGGACAGAGAATGACAGAGCATCCTATTTCTACCTTCACCTTTAACCCACCCAGACAGAGAAGATGGGATTGGTAAGAGAGTGGGATCTAGTTTTTAAACCACAGCACAAGGGTCTGGGGGTATCAGAAGTTACAGGCAGGCCCTCTAATAAGGCAAAAAAGGAAGGCTGCCTAGGGGAAATGGTCAAACACTGAGGGAGCAGGACTGAAGTACTGCTGGTTAGGGGCCAGGGCCCAGGCACCAGTTGTTAAGTAGGAGCTCAGGGCTGTAGAGCCAATGGACTGACCAGGTACCCAGGAGTCATGCATCTCTATTTCCATAAGCCCTTGTTACATCTACTGATCAAGCCTGTCCTATGGAGGATGCCCCAAGAGAATAGGTCCCAGAGGCCTTGGCAGGTGCCCTCTAAATGTGAATGTCTACTGGATTTGGTGAGTGCCTCCCTCGCAACACCCATCATCTAGGGAAGAGGGGATCCTGCCTCTTCCACTTCTAGACTGGCCAGGCCTCATCGTGGTGATCCTTGTATCTATATATAAGATCACAGATCAAAGTGGAATAATCATGCACTTGTCCACTTGACCAGGTTGATTGGGCCAAGAGTGGAACCAAACTCAACTTGGCCTCCAACTCTTTTCCCCTCAGATATTTGGACTTGGAACTAGGGAACATTTAGTCAGTATCTCTCTGGTGCCTGAAGTCAGATGTAACATGTAAGAGCTGTCAGAGCTTATTTTCCTACCATCTGGAAAAAGACAGTCTGCATTCAAATAATATAAATAACACCAATAACAGCTAACACATATTAAGCACCTTCTATGTACCAGGGACTGTGCCAAGCCCTTTAAGTGCATTAACTCATGTAGTCCTCGCAACAACTCCAGGAGATAAATGATATGATCATTCTTGTTTATAGATGAGAAAACAGGGGTGCAGCAAGGTTAAGTGACTTGCTCAATATCACATGGGTAGTAAGTAACAACAACCCTCTGGCTCCGGAGCCCATGGTCTCAACCACTACTCTATACCTGGTAGAGCTGGCAGGGAGAAGGGAGTACCACTGAGAGATGGCAAGAGGCATGGTCATTTTCAAGCCCCTGTTCCAGTAGTTCCTGAAGCCAGACTGCATCTGCAACCATGCTACCATGTATCTATAGAGGAGGAAGTTTGTGCGACCAAAATGGGGTTGGTTCACAACATAAGTTTCTGTCACTAGCAACTAAAAAATTCCTGACAAGATATTATCTCTCTAGCATGTAGCATGCTGCCCACCAACAACCTTCTCACCCTGCATCTTATTCTTCCCATCTCCACTGGGCAGCCAAAATGAGATTTCAGTTCCAAATGAAATTGTATCCTTAAAACCCTTCTATATCTTTCTAAAATCCCAGGAGAAAGTCCAAACTTTTCTTTATAAGATACAAGTCCTTTCAGGACTTTTCTCCTGCTTCATTTCTCACCATTCCCTCCTTTCCATGGCACTCTACACCTAGAGGGAGAAAACAATAATTTCTGAACTCCCCTGGGTTCATCTCCCTGCCACCATTTTGTATAAGTTCTCTCCAGTGGTTCACAAGTGGCTCTCCTGATTAGCATCTGCCTTGCTATTTCCTACTCCAGAGGCAAAAGCCAAAGACTGTAAGGTCAGGACCTCAGCACACCCACATAAAGACTGCTTACCTGGCTGACTCCCAAACATTGTACCTCGTCATTTCTGTCCACTGTGCTTCAATTCCCTGGGACCCTGATGCCTAATTGAAATGACATATGAGGAAATGCGCTGCACGGTACCTAGATCATAGTAGTCGCTCATCATGTGATATTTCGCTTCCCTCCTCCTTCTCTTCCTCTCCTGGTAACCCTATTATCAAAGGATTATTGTCCTCATCCTGCCCTGTGAAAGCATCTCAAGCCAAACTCCCCACATCATCTGCCCTGTGGCATATCTGAGAAATACCAACTCCTGTCCAAGTTCAGGGATCTGACAAGAACAACTTTAAGCCTTATGGCCTTGGGTTACAATTGGTGCTACTTTGGGGTCTGGTTCTGTGTCTGCAGGTGGGTGTCAAAGGGTCCGGCCATGCAGAGAGAAGAGGGAAGAGTTCCAGTGGTGCCCACACAGCTCCTTTCCCTGACCCTAAATTCACTATAAAAAGAACTAGCTCAAAGCAAGCTGTTCTTCAAGGCATCATTCCATCTTCATAACAATTCTATTTGTGTCTGCAGAAGAGGGCTGGAGCACCTCATTCTGCTACAATTGGAACAATTACCCCATAAATGTGATAATTACAGTTTGATCATTTTGTAGGCAAAGGGAGACTGGTTCCAAGATTTGCTCCTCCTTGTAAATTTCTGTGAAGAAACTGCTTATGTTCCAGGGCCACAGACTTCATATTTCAGAATCAGATGAGTGTCTTCTAGTTCTTTCCTTTCCAAAAGGACAAAGATTTGGACATTTCTCTTTTGTGCTGGCTGGACTGCTAAATTTAAGGGTATTGTCTAAGGCAATTGTCTCAATAATTTAAGCCAGGAGGATTAGGCTCTTTGCACATGCCCGTCAACTCAAGAGCCAGCTGTCTTGTCAAAAACCATACTGTCATCTTGGCATCAATTTGACCAAGGTGGCAACATAAGTGGTGTCTCTCTCAAGGCCCTAAATACAGAAAAAAGCTATATTCAGATGGCATTTTTTATGGCAAGCTGTGTACCTGATCTGTCCATTCTTGAAAACAGAATCTTATCTGTAAAATTCAAAGTTTGGAACCTTATAATGCCTGCAAAAAAGTTGAGAATAAGCAAGCCCATGCTATGGAATAACCTCTATACATACTACTATGCAAATTATTTAATCTTAAGTATACATATTAATAAAACCAATTATAACCACCACAGTGGAGGACGGGATCTTCAGGAATGGTGAATCCCTTTATCTTTAGCTATACCTTCAGGTATGTCTAAAGACACATTTCTGCCCCATTCTTGTCCAGAAGGTCTCCATCTGTCATCCTGATTCTGCATTACGATTCTTCTCTAGGCCCCACAGGGCCCATGTTCTACACATCTGACTTTAATGGCCACCTCCCAGTTTTGAGAATTTGAGAATTTTTCATCTGTCTATTTGTAGCAGTTCCAAGTTCATACCTTAAGTGTGAATTGGGTCACTACCTCAATATTCTAATGGGTCTAGTGGCTTTTATTCCTAATATACCAATGCAAATAACTACAAAATGTTCAAAGAGGTTCACAGCCCTGCTGGCATCTCTGCAGCTGCTGTGGAGCTGAACAGTGTTGCATGTGTCTCCTTTTAGAGAGAACACCACTTACAGATGCAAGTACCACCTTTAGAAGTTTCCTACACTATCCAGAGGTCCTCTACTATAGAGGCTACTTCCAGTGTTTCACAGACACCCCTGTCTGCCTATAACAGCTTAGAGTATTGGAGTTTCTCCATTTCAAATTCTCTCATGTCTGGTTCACAGATGTTCTCGTGAAAGCTGAAGAGGATATGCTTTGTCATCTCTGGGTCTTCCACCAACAAATGTTCACCTCTTTCACAAAGGATTATCAATCCGCTCCCTCCAAATGGTCTTAGCAGGAATGTATAATGTGGTTCTCACAGTTTTCAGTCAAAGATTAGGTGACCAATCTAAGCAGAGCCAATCGAAGTCCCTTCCCTGGCAACTTGAAATTGGAACTAAGTGATGCCAGACTCAGCTGGCTACTCCCTTAAACAGGGGAGATATAAATGCAGACACTGTGGCATACCATTTTCTATCCCATGCACTAGATATCAGAGAAAACCAATCAACGTAGAGAAATAAGGCAGCAGACAGGAGAGAAGTGTGGGTAAGAGATAGAGATAGAAAATTTCCTGGTTCTTAGAAACTTTCCAGGCTCCACTTCCAATCCTTTCTGAGACCTTCATGCATTACTGCCTTTGGATTTCCTGAACTATTCTTATACAGTTATTATTTTATATTTCCCTTCTATGATTTCTGCATTTACCAGTCAAAGTGATCCTGATAAATGCTATGCTGTTATTGTGAAAAATCCCATAACAAAAGCTGGCTATTCATTTCTCATGAAAGGTCAACAACATAGCTGACAGCAGCAGCCTAGAAAGTTCTTGAGGAAGACTGCTTGGTGTAGCAGAAAGACATTCTTTGGGGTCAGACATCCAAAGCTTCAAATCCCACCACTAGAAGCTACATGGCACTGAACAAGTTCTCTAACCATTCTAGACTTCAGCTTCTTTATCTGTAAAAGTGTTGTTCTGGGGACTAAAGCTCATGTCCAAAGAGTGTCTAGCACTGTCCTTGGCACATAGGATGGATGTGATAAGAGAGAACTACTATTTCTTTAAATGCCTATTTTTGGGTTTGCCTCAGGGAAACTGTAACTGTAATGGGTAACCCTGGTTTAAAAGTTTCCAAAATAAAGCCAGATGTCAAAATTGTATAGCTCAGAAAAGGTTGGCTTTCTTCATGATCAACATGTACATCTACATCCAATAAGATCAAATAAATAGAAGTGGATCTTTTAAACGTAGAATTAACACATGACCCTGTAATTTCACTCCTACATAGATACTTAAAAAACTGAAAAAAGATATTCAGACAAGTATGTGTATGCACATGCTCATAGCAGTATTATTCATAATAGCCATAAAGTAAAAAGACCCCAAGTTTCTACCAATGAATGGATGGATAAACAAATCACGGTACTGTATTATGTGCACTAGAATACTGGCCATGAAAAGGAATGAAGTACTGATGCATGCTGCAACGCAATGAACTTCCAAGACATTTTGCTAAATTAAAAAAGCCATATGCAAAAGGTCACATGTATGATTCAATTTACATGATATATCCAGAATAGATGAATCCATAGAGACAGAACACAGATCGGTGTTAGTCAGGGACTGAGAGGAGTGGGGAAGGGGAAAAACCTGCTAAATAGGTCATGAATTTTACTTTGGAGTGATGGAAATATTTTGGAACTAGATAGAAGTGGCAGTTGCACAACACTGTAAGCGTACTAAATGCTACTGAGTTGTTCACATTTAAATGGTTAATTTTATGTTATGTGAATTTCTCAACAATTTTTTTTTAAGAAATGACCTAAATTACACAAAGAGCTAACAATAAAAGAAAGACCTTCTTGATGATAAGAGCTGAAAACAGGGTAAGGCTGGCAGGAGTAAAATCAATCAAGGGCCTCCAAATTCTCCCCACAGTAGTATAGATCAGTTCTTAGAGATAGCTTTGTGGAGTCAAGGGCTCTTCCCCAGAGCCTAAGGTAATAGCAGGAAAAGGCCTGAGGTAGGAGTCAGGAGCTGTGACTGTGTCACTAAATAATCAGTGCCTCTCCCCTGAGCTTCAAGCACCCTCAATTGCAAACCCAGAGAACTACCTCCTGGGGCTGTTGTGAGGCTCAAAGCACACAGTGAATATGAAGATTTTCATTACCCATTATAAAAATGCAAAGTTTTCCACGTGGTTCAGGGTTGAAATTCCAGCTTGTTGTGTGTCCCTGGACAAGCTACTTAACCCCTCTAAGTCTTGTTTTTGTCTCTACCTACCTTACATGATTGTTGGAGAATTAGAAATAATATACGCAAAGTGCCTGGCACCCAGTACAGTTGTTGAAGCTATTGTTAAATGGGTGAGAACAGTTTCAGCAAGGAAGGGAAGAAATAAGAGAAAATGAGCAAAATGGGTGTTAGGATGATAATGGGAGTCAGTGAAAATGTCATGGCCAGTGCAGCATTATGGCAGCCCAAGGGGAATATAAGATCTAGAAATGGCTTATGTGCTGCCTCCTTTCTCTCCTGCATTCATAGCAGATATTACCAATCAATCATGTATTCTTTACTGCTGCACCAAGGTGTGGCCTCACAACACTCATCACTTTGTTCTA
This sequence comes from Macaca thibetana thibetana, assembly GCF_024542745.1. Taxonomy (NCBI): domain Eukaryota; kingdom Metazoa; phylum Chordata; class Mammalia; order Primates; family Cercopithecidae; genus Macaca; species Macaca thibetana. Next base: position 75,086,683 of record NC_065591.1, on the reverse strand, counting down.
AGCAGCAACGATCAATTGAAGGGTGTTGGCATGAAGATGAAATCCATTTGTCATTCCTGTACTAACATTTTCTTGGAGGATTAGAGATGATGTGTCCCTAAGAGTACATATAATTTCACAATTTGTGCCATGTACCAAGTGAAAACAAATTGGTGGAAGGAACAGGGGTAAGTTACCTGTGCATGTGCAGCATGATCAATTATGAGTTCTACCACATACTTGCTCTGTGACCTGGGACAAATCACTTCAGCCTTCTGAATCTCAGTTTTCCCATCTATAAAACAGGAGTGATGGTACCCAGCTCATGCAGTTGCCAAGGAGCTCAAATGAGCTCATGTGTGTGAGATAGGAGATAAGGCAACACCTACATATGAGGAATTTTTGAGGAAGAATGCCCCACATTTTTGTTGGGGACAGGAAAGATACAGGCCATGCTGAGAGTTTAGTGAGATTTTTCAGCTCTGCTATACCCCAGTGCAGAAAATGAACTCCAAAGTTAAGACCCCAAAATCCTATTTCCCTGGTCTTTCCTAGTGAGGTCCAAGGCAGCCAAGTCATACAATGCGGAGGACTTCTCCAATCAGGTACCTTGAGGCTGGAGCTGTAGGCTCTGCCAGGCCAGGGGTCTTCTCTGACCAGGAAAGGGGCAGATGTCTAGGGTTTTCCAGATCAGTATGTAGGACAGGGAACCTAGGTGAAATACACAGCTTTGATGGCTAAAGGACTCAGCAAAGGGCAGGCAAACACCCTTTTGGTTTTTTTCCTTTTCTTTTCATGTTTTCGTTTTCATTTTTGAGACAGGGTCTCTGTTGCCCAGGCTGGAGTGCAGTGGTGCAATCAGGGTTCACTGTAGCCTTGACCTCCTGGGCTCAAGAGATCTTCCCACCTCAGCCTCCTATGTAACTGGGACTACAGGCATATGTTCCATTGCCTGGCTAAGTTTTTAAAAAATTTTTATAGAGACAGGATCTCGCTATGTTGCCCAGGCTGGTCTCAAATTCCTGGGTTCAAGTGATCCTCTCACCTTGCAAACTGCTGGGATTACAAGGTGAACCACCATGCCTAGCCACCTTTCTTTTCAAAGCTACTCCCTAGCCTAATGCCCTTCGGTGATTCCTCTTACTCATGAATTAAGTAAAAAAGACCTTGAAGTCATCTTTTGCAACCTCACCTACTGAATTTCCCTACCCTTAACCCATTCCAGCCATTCTCTCCATTCCCAAATGAACCAGGCTCTCTCGCACATACTTCCTGTCTTTTGCAAGTGCTGTTGCCTTTCCACACAACATACTCCACACCACCATTCACCACATCCATTTAACCAAACTATCTTTCACACATCCTTTCAAACTAAAGCCTTCCCATGGATCCCTGGTTAGGGTAGTATAAGCCTCTCTCATGCATTGCCTTGGAAGCCTATACTACCCTTCATCATATTTATTACAATAGACAGTTGACAATCTGAGAGCAGGACTGTGTTTTATGTTTATATCTTCATGGCTTAGCACAGTGCCTGGCACGATAAATAGTGTTCAATAAACAGTCATTCAAAGAATAAATGAGTAATCAATGAGAGACACCAGGTTATGATGTAACATTACAAAGTATATAATGTTTTCACAGCTCTTTCTTCTTGTTTTCCACCATTCTTTTAACCATTCTTTGATTTATTTTAATGGGCAAACTCAGAATCAGGTGTCATTGCCAGCTTCCCTGTAAAATTAGGGGAAAAAAAATCCCCAGATTTGCAGGGAATAGGGGCTGATAGTCACTTTCAAGCCATGCAAAATGTGAAATTAACATAAAGCTACACAAAGCTTTTGTGACAATGGGCCCTCTGACTCAGCTTCAGAGACGAGAGCAAAGAATTGTCTTTTGTTCTTTTCACATACTCCCCCTAGTGGCAAGTAAGCTAAGGAAGAAAATGAAACCCATTTGGTCCAGAGCTCTCTCTTTCTCAATTCCTTATTCACAGGCTTTAAAACACATCGAGATTCCTTCACATTACCTATTCCAAGAGAACATGACTGACAAACGTGAGTGGTCCAGGCTGCATCCTCTCTCCGTGAAGTCACCAGAGCTACAGTCGTAGTCCTGAGTGATCTCTGGTCATCTGATACAACTGTGCCCAAGCTGGGATCCCAACCTCTAAACATCAGAGGAAATAGTACTGGGGCAATGGGGTCCTCAAGAGGATTTGGACATATTAAAATGCCTCAAAAAATTGTATTATCGCTGGAGATAAAATTGGAAACCACCGAAGAAATTGGCAAGTATCTTCGCCTTCCTCTGTAAATGTATCAGCTTACTGTTCAATCAGCACTGCTTATCTCCCACTTACCAACAGTAGCTTATCTTGAATTAATGGAAAATAGGAAAATAAGTAGTGGCTTCATACGTGTCGTTGGTAAAGAGCATAAGATGTGTTTAAATGGGAGCTTATCAAGGTAAAAAATAATACAAGTGGTTCTTTGCAATGAAAAAAACCAGGACCCACTTACCTGCTACCCTGTTGGCCTTTGAGGTTTAGATAAACTAGGCTGCTTTCAGCAGGAGAGCATTTCTCATGGCCAGGCCACCTCATCAGACATTGGAAGAGGAAAGGATTCATTTGCCTACACTAGCGAATGGCAAATAGTTATTTTCTAGAAAGAAACTCAAACTGATTTTTATCTATGTTAGCTCAAAAAATTTCAAAATCTCCTGCAAGTCCACTACATGAAATTCAATTTCCTTAGTCTTTTTTATTCTACCTTTTTCATTTTATTCACCCCAATTCCACCCAATCTCCATATAATTCCTATGCCCCAGTCTACCAAGTTTCCTCACCAAACTATGACCATATTTTGAACATTCATTCATTCAACACACATTTACCAAAAGTTTGTTATGGCCAGGCATGGTAAGCACTGGAGACACCCATGACAGATATGGTCTCTGCAATCATGGAGAAAACAAATATTAATTGTAGAGACATGGGAAGACTGGGCTGCTGTATGAGTCCATAACAAAAGTATCAAATCTGCATGTTGTTTGAGTGGGAATGACTTCTTAAAGAGTCACTCTAAAGAGTCACCATTTAAACAGGGATCTGAAAGATATAAAGGAATTGGCCAGATAAAGAGGAGAAAGGGCTCCAAGTTGAGTAGTGATGCCTTACCATATGCAAAGTCCCTGAGGAGGAAGGAGCAAAGAGATGAGTAAATTGTACTTGCTCACTCCAATCCTCTCTCCTGGACCTCTTGCCTTACAACCTCTACTAACAAAAAACCTTAAGGTTCAAATCCTATCTCTTCTTGATAATCATTACCAAAAAGCATTTAACCTTCAACTGAAATATAGGATTTATTATTTTCTTAACATTTACGTGACACTGATCTATTAAAGCTGTGTTGAAGGCTGCTAAAATGCTTATTCTATTCTCTCAGTTATTAATATATTACAAATTACTGGAGAGCAGAAATTTTTTCTATCCTTGTGTATCCCAGCAGAAATCCTTGAACATAGTAAGAGCTTGAATAGTTGTTGGATTGAACTGGTTTTCTTTACACTCCTCACAACATCTAGCCTTAAACCTAGCTGGCACTCAGATATTTCTGTAAGTAAAATTGGAAAAATGAAAAATGTTTAAAAGTTCAGAGAAGAAGAATACTGTGAAGGGTCCGAGATCTTACCCTACTGGCAAGCTATCAAGTTATCCTGTCATAGTTGCATGGATGCTGGTAGAAGACATAAGACTCCTTGCTAGAAACAAAGAACTCAATTACTGATGGTGCAGCGAGCAGCACGAGTATCAGCATACTTGTGTCAGCTCCCCTTGGCCCCAAGTTCCATGGGGATGATGCAGCTGGGGCTACATAGACGCCTGAGCATGTGCAGTACATTGCATTACAGAGAGGAACCCTGACCTATGAGAACACAAATCTTTTATAATAGGCAATAAGCATGAGGCCTTTTGCTCCAGAGAGAGATGCTATATTTCCTAAGGTTGCTCATTATACAAAACTGCCACAACAAAAGGCAGAGACGACCTCTGGAATTTGCAAAACATACAGAAACATGAGAGACCTATTTTCTTATTATTTCCTAACACTGAGTAAGCACATATTATTATTGTTTATTGGGTGCTTGTATGTGCCAGGTCCAGTGCTAAGTATTTTATATGCATCATCATCTCTATTCCTCTCAACAAACATATGAGAAAACATTAACAAAGTTATGAAAAAATATTTTATAAATTAAGATGCTTAGCAAACAAACCATCGCAACATAGGAGAATCTGAAAACACACAGGAGCATTAGGAGGTCCCTGAAGGGGTGGCCTCCCCCTCCACACTTGTAAGCATTTCTCATTAGGTGGAACGAGAGACTTGAGAAAAGAAATGAGACACAGAGACAAAGTATAGAGAAAGAAAAAGTGGGCCCAGAGGACCAGCGCTCAGCATACAGACGACCCGCGCCAGCACCGGTCTCTGAGTTCCCTCAGTATTTATTGATCATTATCTTTACCATCTTGGAAAAGGGGAAGTGGCAGGACAATTGGGTCATAGTAGGGAGAAGGTCAGCAGAAAGACATATGAATAAAGATCTCTGTGACATGAATAAGTTTAAGGAAAAGTGCTGTGCCTTGATGTGCATAGGCAAACATCTTCATAAACATTTTCAGTGCATAAAGAGCAGCATTGCTAGCACGGCCCACCTCCAGCCCTGAGGCGGTTTTCTCCTATCTCAGTAAATAGAACATACAATCTGGTTTTACACCAAGTCGTTCCATTGCCTAGGGACGTTCAGGAGACAGATGCCTTTCTCTATCTCAACTGCCAAGAGGCCTTCCTTCCTCTTATACTAATCCTCCTCAGCACAGACCTTTCACAGGTATCAGGCTGGGGGACGATCAGGTCTTTCCCTTCCCTCGAGGCCATATTTCAGACTATCACATGGGGAGAAACCTTGGACAATACCTAGCTTTCCTAGGCAGAGGTATGTGTCCATGGGTACTTGAGATTAACAGAATGGTGATGACTTTTAACCAGCATACTGCCTTCAGGCACTTGTTTAACAAAGCACATCCTGCACAGCCCCAAATCCGTTAAACCTTGAGTCACCACAGCACATGTCTCTTGCAAGGACAGGGTTGGGGGTAGGGTCACAGATTAACAGCATCTCAAATACAGAACAAAATGGAGTCTCTTATGTCTACTTCTTTCTGTATAGCCACAGTAACAGGCTGATCTCTCTCTCTTTTCCCCACAGTTCTCAGAGAGGAGCTGTATCTATTAGCTGAATACCATCTGAACTCACTTCATCTGCTATTCCTGCTTTTCCTTCCTGTACTCCTCTGGCCCGCATGGTAGGGTATGGATGCCTCAAGCTCCTGAACTCACTTGATATAGTTCCAGCCAGCCTCAGAGAATGATTAAGAATCCCTGGATCTAATTGCCAGTTCCATCAAAGAGAATATGATTGGCCCAACTTTGATAATCAACACTGTGTATTTGTGTTACGGAGATAGCTTTATGGTAAAATAAATAATAGTAACATGTATTAATATATAAAGAGATCCACTTTTTTCATAATTACTTAAAGTAAGTAAAATATTGTGATAACACTTACTGGTCTGTATCTTCCGCCAGCCTGTGAGCTCCTCCAGAGCACGGATCCTATCGTTTAACAGAATTATAATCACGTATATAATTATAATTATAATCTTGTATATAAGAATTATACAGAATTATCATTATGTATACACATGTATAAGGATTTTCCTGTCTCTAAGATTATTTTTAAAAATACTTAATTTTTGCATAATATTCCAAATTGGGACACTTCTGCAAGTTAATCACTTTTGAATATTTAGACTATTTTCAATTTTTCACTATAAATAACATTGCAATAGTCATCCTTTTCAAAAATCTTAGCTACAGATGTGATTATTTACTTTGGATAGCTTCTTAGAAGTGAAACTCTGGGCCGGGTGTGGCGGCTCACACCTGCCTATAATTCCAGCACTTTGAGAGACCAAGATGGGTGGATCACCTGAGGTCAGGAGTACAAGACCAGCCCGGCCAACATGGCAAAACCCCATCTCCACTAAAAATACAAAAGTTAGCCAGACGTGGCGGTGCATGCCTGTAATCCCAGCTACTTGAGAAACTGAGGCAGGAGAATTGCTTGAACCCGGGAGGCAGAGGTTGCAGTGAGCCAAGATCACACCATTGCACACCAGCCTGGGTGATACAGCAAGACTCTGTCTCAAAAAAAAAAAAGTGAAACTCTGGCTATTCACTTTTTGGAGTTTCATAAATATATTACTAAATTGCTACAGGCCAAAACTGGAAGCACATTCCCCTTGAGAACTGGAACAAGAAAAGGATGCCCATTCTCACCACCCTTATTCAACATAGTGCTGGAAGTCCTAACCAGGATAATCAGGCAAGAGAAAGAAACAAAAGTATTCAAATAGGAAGAGAGGAAGGTAAACTATCTCTCTTTGCCAACGATATGATTCTGTAGCTAGAAAACCCTAAAGACTCTCCCAAAGGCCCCTGGAACTGATAAATGAATTTAGTGAAGTTTCAGGATACACAATCAATGTACAGAAAATCAGTAGCATTTTTATATACCAATAATGTTCTGGCTGAGAATCAAATCAAGAACACAATCCCATTTACAACAGGCACAAAGAAAATGGAATACTCAGGATCACCTAACCAGGGAGGTGAAAGATCTCTGCAAGGAGAACTACAAAACAGTACTGAAAGAAATCAGAGACAACACAAATAAATGGAGAAACAGTCCAAGCGCATAGGTTGGAAGAATCAATATAGTTTAAATGGCCATACTATCCAAAGCAATTTACAGATTTCACGCCATTCTTACCAAAATACCAACATCATTTTTCACAGAACTAGAAAAACGTCTTCTAAAATTAATTTGGAACCAAAAAAGAGCCTGAATAGTCAAAGCAATCTTAAGGAAAAAGAACAAAGCAAGATTTCAAACAATACTGTAAGGCTAAAGTAATCAAAACAGCATGATAATCATACAAAAACAGACACATAGACCAGTGGAACAGAATAGAGAACGCAGAAATAAAGCCACACACCTAAAACCATCTGGTCTTCGACAAAATCAACAAAAACAAGCAATACAGAAAGCATTCCCTATTCAATAAATGGTGGTGGGATAACTGGCTAGCCATATGCAGAAGAAAGAAACTGGACCTCCCTACCTCTCACCATATACAAAAATTAAGCCGGATTAAAGATTTAAAAGTAAGACCTCAAACTATAAAACTCCTAGAAAAAAACTAGGAAATACCCTTCTTGACATAGGCTTTGGCAAAGAATTTACAGCTAAGTCCCCAACAGCAATTACAACAAAAATAAAAACTGACAAGTGAGACCTAATTAAACTAAAGAGCTTCTGCACAGCAAAAGACACTATCAACAGAGTAAACAGATAGCCTACAGAATGGAAAAAAATATTTGCAAACTATGCATCTGACAAAGGTCTAACATCCAGAATCTACAATGAATTTAAACAAATCAAGAAGCAAAAACAATCCAATTAAAAAATGAGCAAAGGACATGAACACACACTTCTCAAAAGAAGACATACAAATAGCCAACAAACGTGAAAAAATCCTCAACACCACTAATCATTAGAGAAATGCAAATCAAAACTACAATGAGATGCCATCTCACACCCATCAGAATGGCAATTATTAAGAAAAAAAAATCCACATATGGGTTAGGCTACGAAGAAAACGGAACGCTTATACTCTGTTGATGGGAATGCAAACTAGTTCAGCCACTATGGAAAGCAGTTTGGAGATTTCTCAAAGAACTTAAAATACAACTACCATTCAATCCAGCAATCTCACTACTGGGTATATACCCGAAGGAAAATAATTCATTCCATCAAAAAGACACAGAGCTGGGCACCGCAGCTCATGCCTGTAATCCCAGCACTTGGGAGGCCTAGGCGGGTGGATAGTTTGAGCCCAGGAGTTCTGGACCAGCCTGGGCAACACGGCAAGTCCCCATCTCTATAAAGCATACAAAAATTAGCCAGTTGTGGTAGCGCACACCTGTAGTCACAGTTACTTGAAGGCTGAGGCAGGAGGATCAGTTAACCCAGGAAGTTGAGGCGGCAGTGAGCCATGCACGACTGCACTCCAGCCTGGGTGACGCAGCGAAACCCTGTCTCAAGACAAAAAAAAAAAAAAAAAGAACACATGGAATTGTGTGTTCATTGTGGTGCCATTCACAATAGCAAGGACATGAAATCAACAAGTGCCCATCAACAGTGGACTGGATAAAGAAAATGTGGCACATATACACCATGGAATATTATGCAGCAATACAAATAGGGAAATTATACTCTTTATAGCAACATGGATGGAGCTGGGGGCCATTATCCTATGCAACCTAATACCAAGAACAGAAAACCAAACACACATGTTCTCACTTAGGAGCTAAACATTGACTATATGATGGTAAACATGGAAACAAGAGACACTGAATATCATTAGATGAGGAAAGGGGGAGAGGCACAGAGGGGTATGGGCTGAAGAAGCACCTGTTGAGTACTATGCTTACATCCTGTTGGGATCGTTGGGACCCCAAACCTCGACATACTCTAGGGTTTTGCTTTTTGTTTTCTGAAACTGGTGAGATTAAACTTTTTTCCCTTTTTTTTTTTTTAGATGGAATCTCGCTCTGTCGCCCAGGCTGGAGTGCAATGGTGTGATCTCGACTCACTGCAACCTCCGCCTCCAGAGTTCAAGCGATTCTCCTGCCTCAGCCTCCCGAGTAGCTGGGATTACAGGTATGTGCCACCACGCCTGGCTAATTCTGTATTTTTAATATAGACAGGGTCTCTTCATGTTGGTCAGGTTGGTCTCGAACTCCCGACCTCAGGTGATCCGCCCACCTCGGCCTCTCAAAAGTGCTGGGATTACAGGTGTGAGCCACCACTCCTGGCCATCCTAATGTTTTAAATAGCGATTTATATTTCCTCTTCATGAATTGTCTATTAAAGCACTTGTGGGCGGAAATTAAGTTTTGTTCTTCTTTCAGTGTGCTTCGGGCCTTAGAAATGGTGTTTGTTACGTAGCTCTCACAAAGCTTTGAATACATATAGATAGAAACCTAGCCGTAATTGTTTAGAATCTTGCGAGAATAAGCCACTGCAACCGCACAACTGTGTGCCATTTTAGGATTTACCGAGAATATTCATGAGTATTGGTGCATTTTAATACAACTACTGTGCATTGATGCTTTCAGCATTTTACTATGCGGAGCAAAGTCTTGAGTGAGGTCTGGGAAGGATAAATGGTGAAAATTTAAGGAATTTCTCGCAGAAACGGAGGAATTCATCTTCCCTAAAGAAAGAATATACCGACTAAAATTAGTTGGTCCTCCCGTGCACCAGACGGCGAAGCAGCAGGATGTGACGCTGCACGGTCAGTGAGCGACTTGCTGGACTACACTTCCCAGAAGGTTTCTTTGGCCTCCGCACTACGCAATCACCCAGAATGCTCAGCGGCCGAGAACTTCAGGTCCCAGACTGCTGTGCGGCTAAATACGACTCCATCTCCCCCGACCCAAGCGCTTAATGGCCGCTGGCAATCTTGGGGGAGCCAGCTGTTGGACTATGCGCCGCTGCCAGGAAACAGGCGCCAGAAGGTTCTCCGACAAGATCCCGCCTTCCTAAGACGGTAAAGGCGTTCACAGGTCGGGAAGGGGCGGTGGGAGTAGCGGGACAGCGCTGAGCATTGCTCGTGAACTGTGGGTCGGCCTGCGAAGAGGCCCAGTTTCGTGGCACCACTGTGGCGCCCGCGCTGGAAGGTGGTCTTGTGACAGAGCGAAAACTACAATTCCCAGCATTCCTGCGGTGCCAGAACTACCTTGCCCGAAAGCCTGTGCGAGATTTACCCCGTCTTCCGCCTCCCGCCCGCCGGAAAACTCTGAGGCCATGAATAGTCGCCAGGCTTGGCGGCTCTTGCTCTCCCAAGGCAGAGGGGATCGTTGGGTTTCAAGCCCCCGCGGGCATTTCTCGCCGGCCCTGCGGAGAGGTGAGGCAAGGCGTCGTGTCATAGATGTCTGAGTGCTCTCTAGGGAGACGATGCCCGTGGGTCGCGCCTGCTCGAGCGAACGGGAAGAGAAGGTGCCACGCCCTCCTCCCCGATTCACGCCTTGTGCTGGCGACACAGCTGCCTGCTGCCCCGACTTGCCCAGCTCGCCCCAAGGGGCGAGGACTGAGGAAATCAGTGCCTTTCTGTTCTTAAAGCGAACCTTCGAAGGCCAGGGCTTCGCGCCCGGCTTCTTTCTCAGCCCTTGTTTCCCTTTTTTGGTGACAAGAGGCTAGTAATCTGGTAGGTTTGTCTGGAGGCAGCGTAAGGTAATCTGTGCTTGAGGGTGTCCTGATTTCTTTTGTGGCCTGATCTTTAGATTTTATTTTTTTAGGTGCTGGCCTCGAGCCCAAGTTTTTGGTAGACAGCATCATAAATTTCAGATCACGTCTGCCTTATTCTCGCTGGAATTCTCAGTACTTTTCAGTCACATTGTAGACTTTGGGAAAAAAAGTGAATACTGGAACCTACAAGTTTCCAACCGGTTGGCACCCCTGTTAACAGGGTGTCCTGAAGACATCTAACTTTATTCCGAGAAACGTTTCTAGGGCTAGGTTTTTCTTGTTGTCGTTTTTTACCCCCCGTTTTTAAACTTCCCTCCTAGTTTTTAAACCGTTTTAAGGTTGTCCACAAAATAGGCGAATAGGCACCTCTTATCAACCTTAGCATTCTCTGTTCACCTTCTTGAATCTTCAGTGCCAGGTACCCTGAGCCAGTCGGTACCCAAACACTTCCACGCTGTTATTTATGCTCCATATTGTTACTTGTGCTGTTTTGCTTATTGTTTAATTTTAATCCACACCAGTAACAGCTGCAGTCAAAACTGCAGTTGTTGATCATCCGTCTGTAAGATTGCTCTTTAGCTGCCAGGATCATTCACAAGGTCTCTTTTGTTAGGTATTTGGGTGTTTAGCATAAATACACATTATGATGGATTTTACAAAAAGGAGGTAGCACTTTTGAATTCCAGGAAATCATCCAACTTTCATCTTTGTTGACTTTTACAGGTGTGCTTCACATATCCAAATGAAAACAAAATTAAATGTTTTTAGAGAATGAACTTTGAAGTGCATATCATAATGCGAAATACATGACCATAAGTAAATGTTAATGTTTTAACGTAAAAGTTTTCCCACTTGAATCTGAGTGTGCTTGGAGAAACTTTAAATCTCTTCTTACAACTAGTAGGATTTGTGTCCTTCCTCACTAAACAAATATTGAATGTTTATTGTGTACAAGTAGTTTAAACTTGCCTAATAATGTTAATAATCAGGGGATTTGAAACCCTTGACCTCTGACCAGTGGAAGGACCTTAGTTATCATGATGCAACTAGTGTAGCACGTTAGTAGACCAGCATGTAAGAACATATGCTGTAATGCCTGTTCTTTTGAGTTCCTGACAGAAAAGTAACTGACTATACACTGAAGTGTTTCAGCTGTAAAATTAGCAGTAAATTCATATAAAACTTGCAACTTAAATTTATTGGGACAACATTTTACATATTTGTTTGTTTGTTTGTTTCAAAAGTAAAATTTGACCTTTTCCAGCAAAGAGGAGCTTGGTGCAAGATAGGCCAGAGTTCCAGTCCGCAATCTATGACTTAGTAGTTTTGCCAAACTGGTTAAACCTTTAAACCCTTGAGTTTGTATCTCACTATTACAAACAAACAATCCGCAAGATATAGCTATCAAAGAATCAAAAGTAGTAACAATGAAAGGAAAGGTTTGGAGTTTTGTACAGATGTTTAAGCCTGTACAAAACTTTTCAGGCTATTTAGGATCTGTTGTTCCACTATGAGCTAGAAACACTGATTCTGGGCACTTCATTTCCCCTACCTATTAATATGGCTGCGAAGACTTATTTATTTATTTATTTATTTTTTTTTGAGACAGGGTCTCTGTCACTCAGTCTCGTGTGCCTTGGTGCCATCTCGGCTCACTGCAACCTCTGCCTCCCAGACTCAGGTGATCCTCCCACTTCAGCCTCTCAAGTAGCTGGGACTACAGGCACATGCCACCGTGCCCAGCTAGTTTTTGTAATTTTTGTAGGGACAGGATCTTGCCATGTTGCCCAGGCTGATCGCGAACTCCTGGGCTCAAGCGATCCGCCTGCCTTGGCCTCCCAACTGCTAGGATTACAGGCATGAGCCACTGCACCTGGCCTGTAAAGACATTCTTAATGAGCGCTTATGCATTGAACTGCTCATGACCAGTTGGAATAGTGATTATGAAACCCTACTATGAATATCCAATGGTTTTTCCAGTTGCTTATGGCTTCCAAAGTGGAGTGAAACCCAAAGTTCTACTGCCAGTGGGTGTCAATACCTACCTCATAGGATTGGGAGGACTAAGCAAAATATTATGTGAATATCTTAGCACATTTAAGGAATAATGTTTTACATATCCTTCTGCATTCTCAGCTCTCCTTAGCCCCATAATAAATAGAAGCCAAGAGAATAGCAAAGGCAGCCCGTGCCTAGATTTTGCTGATTTCATTCATCCTGTCTGGATAACTTCTTTAATATTTAATGTAGCTGTACCATCATCCAAATAGCCATTCTTGATCCTTTATTCTCAAGGAGGGCCAAATGCGTCTCCTTTGTATTATTCATCATTGTGTATACATAATGCCAAGCACAGTGCCTTTCATTCAGCAAGTATCTATGGAGCATCCAGATTTGTGTAGGCATTGGGGATTCAGTAGTGAGCAAGAACAAATGTGGTCCCTGCTCTCAAGAACTGTATAGTTTAGTGCAGGGGTTGACAAACTTTTTCTGTAAAGAGCCCAATAAATATTTCAGGCTTTGTAGGCTGTAAGGTCAGTCACAACTATTTGCTTTGCCACTGTAGCATGAAAGTAGCCATAGATTAATCCATAAATGAATGAGCTGTGTTCTAATAAAACTATCTAGTTCTAATGAATAAAACTAGAAAAACAGGTGGTGGTAGTCTACAGGCTATAGTTGGCTGACCACTGGTCTCTTGGGGAGACAACTGAGAGTCACATAAATGTGTAAATTGTGAGAGGGTTTGCAAAAGAATCCTATGCAGTACTATGAAAAACCATCACAAGAGAGACATAACCCAAAGGACTCGTCAGGCTTTCCAGAGGAAGAAACATTCAGACTGAGCTCTGAAGGATAAACATGAGCAGGCAAAGAAAAAGAGAGCTTTCTGAACAGGGCAGGGGCTGGGCAAAGGCCCTGAGAAGGTAAAGCACATGGCATGTTTGTGGAATTAAAATCAAAGAGCCCTTGAAAGCAGAGGACCAGAGAGAGCATAGCAGGACATGAGACGAGCTACACCCTACAAAGATTTATTGGCTTGTTAAGGTATTTGGTCTGTATCCCAAATTTAGTAGGAAGCTGCTCTTTGTGTAAGGTATTCAGAGTGTTTGTTGACTAAGTCAGAGGAACTGTACTAATCCGCCTAGCTATGAGACCATAAGATCTTGGACTAATTACAGACAGTCCACAACTTAAGATAGTTTAACTTAAAATTTTTCGACTTTATCATGGTGCAAAAACAGTATGCATTCAGTAGAAACTGTACTTTGAATTTTGATCCTTTCCTAATCTAACAATAATGCATTGGCAGGGGCAGCAAGCCGCAGCTCCCCCAGTTAGCCATGGATCACAAGGGCAAATAACCAATACTTAGTATTGCCAGGGTTTTTTGGGTTTTGTTTTTGCATCCCATAATGTTTACAAAATGCCCATTTGGGTGTCTACATGAAATATTCAACACTTTATTGTAAAATAGGTTTTGTGTTAGATGATTTTGGCCAACTATAAGCTAATGTAAGTGTTCTTGGCGTGCTTGAGGTGAGCCCAGCTAAGCTGTGATGTTCAGCAGGTTAGGTGTATTAAATGCATTTTCAGCTCAGGATATTTTCAATTTATGATGGATTTAATGGGACATAACCCTTTTATAAGCTGAGGAGCATCCATACTTAGCCCTGAGCCTCAATTTACCTCATCCATAAAATGAGAATTTTAAGGATGGGGTAATAGATGTGAAAACAGTAAAATATTATATAAATGTTATTACTGATTTTTTTTCTAAATCCAAATAAACTTCTAATCAGGGATATGTAACTAAGAGTACCATCACTACTCCTAATGCAGTTGTTATTGAAATTACTGAAATCTGCCCCTTTTCCTCTAATTTTTCTTTTTCTCTCCTACCTTAGGTCTGATATTTACACACAAAGGCATGTTTCTTTACTAGATGACATTCAAGTGAAAAAGATTACTGACCAGTGTACCAATATGTGTGTTTTAAAACATTGCTCCACTTTTATTTACAGCTACTTGCTTTTATCTCTTCAGTTAAACAGAATTTTTTGGAGTATTTTAATAAATCTTTTATCATTTGAATTTAGAGTTTATTGTTAGGTTTTTTAAAAAAACAATATCTCTTTCCTGCCTTCTAGTCTATAAAATCAGTGAGAACATCATTCATGTCTGGTTTTGCTTATCATTTTACCCCTGTGCCTGGCACAAGTTCTAGCACTCAATAAATATTCATTAGGCTAGAAGGATATAAAGAAGGAATCACATTTGTTCTACACAGTACTGGTGGAAAAATAATGCCTGAAGTTGCAGTCTTTTTTTTTTCTTTCTTTCTTTCTTTTTTTTTTTTTTTTGAGACAGAGTCTCACTCTGTTGCCCAGGCTGGAGTGCAGTGGCGTGATCTCAGCTCACTGCAAGCTCCACCTCCCAGGTTCACGCCATTCTCCTGCCTCAGCCTCCCTAGTAGCTGGGACTACAGGTGCCTGCCACCATGCCTGGCTAATTTTTTTGTATTTTTAGTAGAGACGGGGTTTCACTGTGTTAGCCAGGATGGTCTTCATCTCCTGACCTCGTGATCCCCTGACCTTGGCCTCCCAAAGTGCTGGGATTACAGGTGTGAGCCACCGCATCCGGCCTGCAGTCTTTTAAATATCTAGATATTTTAAGTGGCTTAGGATAAATAAGAGAAACAGCATGGAGTGTAAGATTTGAAGTCAGAAGAATCTGAGTCTGAATCCTAATTCTACCATTGGCTCTGTAAAGGTAACTCCTTTACCTTTCCTAGAAGTTGTTTATGGGCAGAGTACCTTATAATAAATTCATCAGCAATATACAGAAAAGGTCTTTACTGTGTCTAGGTTAAAACTTGGGGAATTTATTGAAATAGGACAAGAAGGGTTATTTCAGAAATGAGAATTTTTTCTTAGGGTTCTTATGTTGATACCAGTAAATATGCCCATGATTTCAAATCAAATTCATTGATTGCATCAACAGTAAAACTTTGTGGCCCAACTATGTGCCAAAGCACTGTTCTAGGTGCTAAAGATAGAGTAGTGAAAACCACAGTCAAAGCATCATGGAACTTCCATTCTGATCCAGAGATACAAACAGCAAACAAGATAATTTCATATTGGAACTGAGAACTATGTAGGAAATAAACTGTGGATATATAAGTGAGTGGGAGTATGGAAAGCTACTTTAAACAGGGATGTAAGTGTAAAAAATTTTCATAGCTCTTGAAAGACTGAGCACAGAGAAGAATTGAATTGTGTAGTTTCTGCTTTACAGTAAGTAGAGCTGAGGTGGTGATATCCAAAGCATTTGATGTGTTTTATTACAAGTTTATACTAACTCTTAACATTCCTGAATACCAAAGGAGGGAAAAGAAACATTTATTGAATGTTTAGTATGTACAGAAAAAAGTCAGAGACTTTTCAGATAAAAGAGAGGCTCAGAGGAGTCAATTAACTTGGGTGAGATGACAAAACTAGAAGAGCTGGAACTATATCATAAATGGATGGGGAAAATGCTTTGTAAGCTAAAGTAGGAAACCTTTATCAGTTACTATAAGAGAAAAAAAATGTCTTCTCTTTTCAGACTTCTTCACCACCACAACCAAGGAGGGATATGATAGGCGGCCAGTGGATATAACTCCTTTAGAACAAAGGAAATTAACTTTTGATACCCATGCATTGGTTCAGGACTTGGAAACTCATGGTGAGAAACATGGATACCTCCTGAAAGAAGAAAATTAATAGCACTCATAATAATTGCCTAGTCAAGACAGTATCACTGTTATGAACAATTAAGAGTATTTAAATAGACAATCCAATGAAATATTTTATAGTCACTAAAAATGATACTATTTGAGAAATATTTACTGATATGAGGAATGTTCAAGATATGTTAATTAAAAAAAGCATTGAAATATGTACAGAATGATTCCAATTAAGTGAAAAAGAAACTAGTTTCTAGGCTAATATAAAGTCCATGTGGAAGTACAAATGTTTGAGATTAAAAAATCGGAAAATAAGCACAAAAAATTACCTGATATCAAAACAGTAAATTATGTGATATTAAAGGAATAGACTAATAGAACAAAATGGTATTCAGAGACACAGACATGAATTTAATGTGATGAAGGCATTACAAATTAGGGAAAGGAAGGACTATTTAATAAATGAGATAATAAATGACTAGCCACTGGGAAAAAATATATTAGATCCCCTTACTGAAAACTAAATTTCAGATAGATGAAAAGCTAAATAAATGTAAAAGAATAAGCAGTTTTATAGAAAAAAGGGGGCAAATGCTATAAACAAGCATAACACAGAAAAATAAATATAAATAACAAAAAGTATATGTAATGCTTAACCTCTCTACCAACCAAGGAAATGCAAATTTAAGTAACATTAAAATAACAATGTAATACAATTTTTTTTGCCAATTACTCAAAATAAAAAGTCATGTCTAGTGTTAATGTAGATGTGGGGAGATACAGAATGGGAATTAAAATTGTAGAGTACTTTTGGAGAGTAATTTAGCATTATCTGTCAATTTTTAAATTGTAACCATTATTTTAAAAAGAGTATAACAATTTAAATGTTGAGGAGTTACTCTCGCTGTTTATTTTGATAAGGATATACACTTTAAAATACCTATTTGCTGCCTACAGGATTTGACAAAACACAAGCAGAAACAATTGTATCAGCATTAACTACTTTATCAAATGTCAGCCTGGATACTATCTATAAAGAGATGGTCACTCAAGCTCAACAGGTAATACACTGATTACTAACGCTTCTGATACTTTCATTAGACAGTCATTTCATAACTACGTCTCTGTCTACCTAGTGACCTTCCAAACACACTCGTATCTTCCTTGTTCTCTCTAAAGGGACCACACACACACAAAAAAAACACTGAATAAAGTCAGTATTTAGAGAGACTGAATAGTTAGAATAGTTGTAATAATGTTGTGGTAACAGAGATGGTATTTTGCCAAATCTTTGATGGGATGAGATCATTATATTGTGTTATTCATGAGTGGTGGTAGATTGTTAGTGAAACAACTTTTTCCCTCAAGAAAGCTCACCACAGAAGAGCTAATCTTTCTATATGTTAAGTATGTTTTATTGCTGCTATACATACATATTGGTTAATTTTCACAGACATAGCTGGAAAGGACTTACATGACTGAGAAGGACTTTATAAATTCCCTAAGACGCCTTAATTTGACTGAATATAAAAATCCTAAAGTCAAATATAAGAATTTAACATGTAAGAGGCACAATGCTGTGTATTTTTCATATATTATTTAATCTCTAACAACCTTGAAAAGTAAGCAGAATTCTATTTGGCCACTGAAGACAGGCTTAGAGAGACTGAGTAATTTACAGGAGTTTTCACTGTGGTGATATGGACAAAAAGCAATAATTTTACATAAAGGACTGAATAAATGAGCTTCACTAGAATAATTTCATACTTGATATGAAACTAAGTCAGCTAGCAGGATGGGGGGAGAAAATAAAGTAATAAAGTCTTCTTATTCTGAGAATTTGATTATATTGTGATTCTGATTCAAATCTGAATATTCTCTGATGGCTCCATAGTAGTTACAAAAATCACACTTTTAATATATTTGGCTACTTAACAATGGATTATGTCTTTACATTTAAAGTTGTTAAAGATGGACACCTGTGCAGTTTTGTAGGCTTTTTGAGTCTGTATTTAAAGAATGAGGTAAAAAGAAGCTCTTAAGAGCCACATTAAGGCCGGGTGTAGTGGCTCACGCTTGTAATCCCAGCACTTTGGGAGGCTGAGGTGAGCGGATCACTTTAGATCAGAAGTTCGAGGCCAACATGGCAAAACCCTGTCTCTACTAAAAATACAAAAAAAAATTAGCCACGCATGATGGTGGGTGCCTGTGGTCCAAGCTACTCGGGAGGCTAAGGCATGAGAATTGCTCAAACTCAGGAAGCTGCAGTGAGCCAAGATCATGCCAGTACACTCCAGCCTGAGTGACCGAGCAAGGCTCTATCTCAAGAAAGCCACAATACAATCCCTTATTTTCAGGTTCAGACTCCACAAGTATGAAGTCTGTAATTAGCTTTCCAACTTTTGCCTATGTAATAGGCAAAAATCTCAGTAATAAGAATACATTATTTTTAATGTCATATAATTCCTTTATAGTGATATTTGGGGCAAACAGGACTGCCAGCCCCTAGAGGCCACATCTGTGTGACTTCTGAATTAATTCTCATAAATATGTCAAACAGAATTGAATAAAATGAACAACCCTCCTGAGTAATATATGAGGGTTAGAAAAGGCATGCGTCAGCAATGTCTGTTGTACACAGTTAAAAACTTTTATATAAGAAGTCCAAACTTCCTCCACATTAATACATTAGCATTAGACTATCGTGCTTCAGTCATTAGTTCTCTGTCCCATCGGTAATAATAGTTAACATTTCAGTGATAACCATATGCCAAGTACTATCTTAAGCATTATACATACATAATCTCATTTAATCCTCAGAACAACTCTTTAAGGTGTACCAGGTACTGTTACTATTTCCATTTTACCAATGAGGAGACCAGAGAAGTTAAATGACTTGCTAGCATCTCACAGTAAATGGCAGAGTTTGGATTCAAAGCTCGACAGCCTGACTCCAGAACTCATACTGTTTTTTGGGGGGGCTTTCTTGTTTTATTTCTAAACCGTTATACAGAGTCCTTAATAAGGTTGTACCTCATCTGCTTTTTCTTTTGGTAAAGGATAGATAAATTAGCAAGCTACATGATTTTAAGAAGTGTAGTGCTACAGGTTGAATATCCCTTATCTGAAATGCTTGAGACCAGAAGTGTTTTAGATTTCAGATTTTTTATTTTGGAATATTTCCTTTACACTTACCAGTTGCACATCCCAAATCTGAAATCCAAAATACTCCAATGCACATTTCCTTTGAGTGTCATGTCGGCACTCAAAAAGTTGCGGATTTTGGATTTCGGATTTTTGGATTAGGGATATTCAACCTGTAACAGTTATATTTTCTTTGTAAGACTGTCTTAAATCATTTCTACAAAATTGTCCTCCCTAATGAAGCAAAAGCTTATAGATCTATCAGGTAAATGCTACCTTTTCTTTCACATATTCTTTGTAGTGCCAAATATAGGGAAGATACCCAGGAATTTAAACAAAATTGGTTATGTTGTGCTGACAAAGGGCAATTATTTTAACTACATATCTATTTTGTTTTACTATCTGACTTCTGAGTCGTATCCAATACCATGGAATTTTCCAGTGGTAGAAAATCTCAAAATCAAAGTAATAAGAGATAAAACCCTTTCCATTTGGTTATTCAAAAAACAAGAACAAAACATTATTGTTTTGAGGAACTCTTAGGGTCTAAGGAAGCATTTTATTGAGATTCTTTTCATTCAAAGACTTACACATTTCTCTCCCCTAGGAAATACCTTTTTCTTCCTTGAATCTTTTTCTTTTCATATTGATATTTCAGATATGTAAGTTTCATATTTACTTAACCAGTCAGCATTATACCTTGTAGCATGTTAACAAATGCATTTAAATTTCATGAAAAACAATTCCATAAATAAAAGATGGCTTTCTGTGGATCACTAGGTTATTTTTTTTTTGTTTTCTAGGAAATAACAGTACAACAGCTAATGGCTCATTTGGATTCTATCAGGAAAGACATGGTCATCCTAGAGAAAAGTGAATTCGCAAATCTGAGAGCAGAGAATGAGGTGATGCAAATTTTAATTTATTACTCATAAAATAACTGATCTCATAATAAGCATCCTACTTAGTGAATAAGTTAATAAGACCAACTAATAATTCCATGTGGTTAGTAAACAATAAGTTTTTAGATTTAAAAAGTACTATTTGTTTAACCATACCTAATCTTTTTCTATATAAATCATAGTGCTTTGCATACTGATAAGAATAAGAGTTACATTTATACATATAAAACCACATAAAACAGAAAATCTTTGAGCTATGTGTATAAAATTTCTATATAATGGTTTCAGAGCTGAGAGTAATGTGGCATTTTCTATTTTATTTAATCCTGTACTAAATGTCTTTGTGACTTAAGAGAAAAGTGTATTTCTGTAATTAAGTCAGAATTTTAAGTTATGTTATCCACTGTGGCTTTTTAAATTTAGAAAATCAATTTTTAAAAGTATAATACAAAAACAAATGCATTTTGCTCGTAACAATTATTTTCTGAATACAGTGGCTTACTAGTTTCTTTTGAAGATTTTTTTCCTTATCAATTGTGTATTAGAAATCCATAGATTGTCCAAATTTTGGTAATCTAGGGTTTCAGATTTTTTTAATCATAATATAGATTTGGTTTAATGCTAATTACATGTGATCTTTCCTGTACCTAGAAAATGAAAATTGAATTAGACCAAGTTAAGCAACAACTAATGGTAAGTGAATTTTTTCCTAGCTGTTAATTTCAGAACAAATATTCATAATAAGATCCTTTTTTAAATATCTTTATTTTCTTTAAAGCATGAAACCAGTCGAATCAGAGCAGATAATAAACTGGATATCAACCTAGAAAGGAGCAGAGTAACAGATATGGTATTGTGCTTTTAAATGTACTTTCTTGGTTACTTACTCCTTTTTAATTTTAGTCTTTTTTTTTTAACTTCCTGCTGCTTCATATCCTATAGTTTACAGATCAAGAAAAGCAACTTATGGAAACAACTACAGAATTTACAAAAAAGGTAAGGTAATATGTAAAAATGTCTCTTTTGTACAGTTCTTGTGCCTTGTATAACTGCTTTTATGTGTACCAGTTTATAAGTTTGGACTTTTAAAAACTAGCCCTGTAGAATCTCTGGCTTCCTCATAACTATTATAGTTAGCCAGCACTTCCGGGGAACCTGGCACCAAGTAGATCGTCATCCATGAGCCATGACCTTGAAGTAAGAATCAAGCTTTCCACATAGTGTGCCTTTTTAAACTAAATTACTTCTATAATAGAAAATAACTATTTTTTGGGCTAGGCACAGTAGCTCACACCTGTTAATCCTGCACTTTGGGAGGCTGAGGCAGGAGTTCAAGACCAGTCTGGGAAATAGAGCAAGACCCTGTCTCAAAAAAAAAAAAAAAAAAGAACTATTTTTTAAAAGACAAAGATTCACTATTGGTATTTCATAATTGGTACTTAAATGAGTGCCTAGGTTCAGTTAAATAATTATCTTAAGGTTTTAAGGCCGGGCGCGGTGGCTCACGCCTGTAATCCCAGCACTTTGGGAGGCCGAGGCGGGCGGATCACAAGGTCAGGAGATCGAGACCACGGTGAAACCCCGTCTCTACTAAAAATACAGAAAATTAGCCGGGCGCGGTTGTGGGCGCCTGTAGTCCCAGCTACTCGGGAGGCTGAGTCAGGAGAATGGCGTGAACCCGGGAGGCGGAGCTTGCAGTGAGCCGAGATCGCGCCACTGCACTCCAGCCTGGGTGACAGAGCGAGACTCCGTCTCAAAAAAAAAAAAAAAAAAAAAAAAGGTTTTAAAAAAGCTATATATTAATAATATATAAACACTCATATTTAGTGTTTATTAATGTGCCAGATACCATTTTACATGCTTTACTTATATCTGTTACATCTGTCAATTAACTTAATATTCATACCAGTTTGTGTGATGTAGGCACTATTATTCCCATTTAAACAATTTGGAAAATGAAGCACAGAGGGGTTAAGGTCCCACAGTTAATAAGTGATGTCACTAGGGAAAGAACCTGGATTCTAAATCCCTAACTTGGAAGTACTGTTTTCCTTCTCAGTAATGCTACAATGTAATCATGACTTCATCTCTGTGGCTTGAGTAAAACCCAGCTTTCTGACTTAGCTCTGTCCTTTTCTTAAAAGTTCAAAGCCATTTGTCCACATTCTAACGGAAAATATATCACTCTTGCTTATAATTTAATAGAAGAGAAGGTCACATTTGTTCTTTCAGAGATCTTACTGTCTTCCCTTACTTCTTGGCCAGATAAAGGAGACAAGCAATGAAATCATCTTATATATTTAGGTATCAAATATGTTATTATGAGGTTTTTAGAATATGCCCAGTATGTGATACTCCTAAAAGATGATCTCCAAATATGAAAGTAGAAGGAATGTAATTCGTCAGTTTATAGTGTTTTTTTATAATTTTTTTTTGATACTTTAAGTTCTAGGGTACATGTGCACAACATGCAAGTTTGATACATAGGTATACATGTGCCATGTTGGTTTGCTACACCCATCAACTCATCATTTACCTTAGGTATTTCTCCTAATGCTATCCCTCCCTCAACCCCTCACCCACCAACAGGCCCCACTGTGTAATGTTCCTGTATCCAAGTGATCTCATTGTTCATTTCCCACCTATGAGTGAGAACTTGTGGTGTTTGGTTTTCTGTCCTCGTGATAGTTTGTTGAGAATGATGGTTTCCAGCTTCATCCGTGGCCCTGCAAAGGACGTGAACTCATCCTTTTTTATGGCTGCATAGTATTCCATGGTGTATATGTGCCACATTTTCTTAAACCAGTCTGTCATTGATGGACATTTGGGTTGGTTCCAAGTCTTTGCTATTGTGAATAGTGCCGCAGTAAACATATGTGTGCATGTGTCTTTATAGTAGCATGATTTATAATCCTTTGGGTATATACCCAGTAATGGGATGGCTGGGTCAAATGGTATTTCCAGTTCTAGATCCTTGAGGAATCACCACACTGTCTTCCACAATGGTTGAACTAGTTTATAGTCCCACCAACAGTGTAAAAGTGTTCCTATTTCTCCACATCCTCTCCAGCACCTGTTGTTTCCTGACTTTTTAATAATTGCCATTCTAACTGGCGCGAGATAGTATCTCATTGTAGTTTTGATTTGCATGTCTCTGATGGCCAGTGATGATGAGCATTTTTTCATGTGTCTATTGGCTACATAGATGTCTTCTTTTGTGAAGTGTCTGTTCATATATCCTTTGCCCACTTTTTGATGGGGTTGTTCTTTTCTTGTAAATTTGTTTGAGTTCTTTGTAGATTCTGGATATCAGCCCTTTGTCAGAAGGGTAGATTGCAAAAATTTTCTTCCATTCTGTAGGTTGCGCATTCACTCTGATGGTAGTTTCTTTTGCTGTGCAGAAGCTCTTTAGTTTAATTAGATCCCATTTGTCAATTTTGGCTTTTGTTGCCATTGCTTTTAGTGTTTTAGACATGAAGTCCTTGCCCATGCCTATGTCCTGAATGATATTGCCTAGGTTTTCTTCTAGGGTTTTTATGGTTTTAGGTCTAATATTTAACTCTCTAATCCATCTTGAATTAATTTTTGTATAAGGTGTAAGAAAGGGATCCAGTTTCAGCTTTCTACATACGGCTAGCCAGTTTCCCAACACCATTTATTAAATAGGGAATCCTTTCCCCATTTCTTGTTTTTGTCAGGTTTGTCAAAGATCAGGTGGTTGTAGAAGCATGGTGTTATTTCTGAGGCCTCTGTTCTGTTCCATTGGTCTGTATCTCTGTTTTGGTACTAGTACCATGCTGTTTTGGTTACTGTAGCCTTGTAGTATAGTTTGAAGTCAGGTAGCGTGATGCCTCCAGCTTTCTTCTTTTTGCTTAGGATTGTATTGGCAATGCAGGCTCTTTTTTGGTTCTATATGAACTTTAAAGTAGTTTTTTCCAATTCTGTGAAGAAACTCATTGGTAGCTTGATGGGGATAGCATTGAATCTATAAATTACTTTGGGCGGTATGGCCATTTTCATGATATTGATTCTTCCTATCCATGAGCATGGAATATTCTTCCATTTGTTTGTATCCTCTTTTATTTCGTTGAGTAGTGGTTTATAGTTCTCCTTGAAGAGGTCCTTCACATCCCTTGTAAGTTGAATTCTAGGTATTTTATTCTCTTTGTAGCAATTGTGTATGGGAGTTCTTCACTCATGAT
This sequence comes from Macaca thibetana thibetana, assembly GCF_024542745.1. Lineage (NCBI taxonomy): Eukaryota > Metazoa > Chordata > Mammalia > Primates > Cercopithecidae > Macaca > Macaca thibetana. Next base: position 75,062,285 of record NC_065591.1, on the reverse strand, counting down.
TTGGCTCTCTGTCTGTTATTGGTGTATAAGAATGCTTGTGATTTTTGCACATGAATTTTGTATCCTGAGACTTTGCTGAAGTTGTTTAGTTTAAGGAGATTTTGGGCTGAGACAATGGTGTTTTCTAAATATACAATCCTATCATCTGCAAACAGGGACAGTTCGACTTCCTCTTTTCTTAATTGAATACCCTTATTTCTTTCTCTTGCCTAATTGCTCTGATTGGCCCGGCCAGAACTTCCAACATTATCTTGAATGGGAGTGGTGAGAGAGGGCATCCTTGTCTTGTGCTAGTTTTCAAAGGGAATGCTTCCAGTTTTTGCCCATTCGGTGTGATACTGGCTGGGGGTTTGCATAAATAGCTATTATTATTTTGAGATACATCCCATCAGTACCTAGTTTATTGAGAGTTTTTGGCATGAAGGGCTGTTGAATTTTGTCAAAGGCCTTTTCTGCATCTGTTGAGATAATCATGTAGTTTTTGTTTTTGGTTCTGTTTATATGATGGATTACGTTTATTGATGCATATGTTGAACCACCTTTGCATCCCAGGGATGAAGCCGACATAATGGTGGTGGATAAGCTTTTTGATGTGCTGCTGGATTCGGTTTGCCAGTATTTTATTGAGGATTTTCGCATCAATGTTCATCACAGATATTGCTCTAAAATTCTTTTGTTGTTGTGTCTCTGCCAGGCTTTGGTATCAGGATGATGTCAGTCTCATAAAATGAGTTAGGGGGGATTCCCTCTTTTTCTGTTGATTGGAATAGTTTCAGAAGGAAACTATTTTGTACAGCTCCTCTTTGTGCCTCTGGTAGAATTTGGCTGTGAATCTGTCTGGTCCTGGACTTTTTTTGGTTGGTAGGCTATTTATTATTGCCTCAATTTCAGAGCCTGCTATTTGTCTATTCAGGGATTCAACTTCTTCCTGGTTTAGTCTTGGGAGGGAATTTATCCATTTCTTCTAGATTTTCTAGTTTATTTGCATAGAGGTGTTTATAGTATTCTCTGATGGTAGTTTGTATTTCTGTGGGGCTGGTGGTGATACCCCCTTTATCATTTTTTATTGCATCTATTTGATTCTTATCTTTTCTTCTTTATTCGTCTAGCTAGCGGTCTATCAATTTTGTTGATCTCTTCAAAAAACCAGCTCCTAGATTCATTGATTTTTTTGAAGGGTTTTTTGTGTCTCTATCTCCTTCAGTTCTGCTCTGATCTTAGTTATTTCTTGCCTTCTGCTAGCTTTTGAATGTGTTTGCTCTTGCTTCTCTAGTTCTTTCAATTGTGATGTTAGGGTGTCAATTTTAGATCTTTTCTTCTTTTTCTTGTGGGCATTTAGTGCTATAAATTTCCCTCTACACACTGCTTTAAATGTGTCCCAGAAATTCTAGTATGTTGTATCTTTGTTCTCATTGGTTTCAAAGAACATCTTTATTTCTGCCTTCATTTCGTTATGTACCCAGTAGTCATTCAGGAGCAGGTTGTTCAGTTTCCATGTAGTTGAGTGGTTTTGTGTGAGTTTCTTAATCCTGAGTTCTGATTTGATTGCACTGTGGTCTGAGGGACAGTTTGTTGTGATTTCTGTTCTAAGTCTCTAAGGACTTGCGTTATGAATCTGGGTTCTCTTGTATTGGGTGCATATATATTTAGGATAGTCAGCTCTTCTTGTTGAATTGATCCCTTTACCATTATGTAATGGCCTTCTTTGTCTCTTTTGATCTTTGTTGATTTAAAGTCTGTTTAATCAGAGACTAGGATTGCAACCCCTCCTTTTTTTTTTTCTTTCCATTTGCTTGGTAGATCTTCCTCCATCACTTTATTTTGAGTCTGTGTGCGTCTTTGCATGTGAGATCGGTCTCCTGAATACAGCATACTGATGAGTCTTGACGCTATCCAATTTGCCAGTCTGTGTCTTTTAATTGGGGGCATTTAGTCCATTTACATTTAAGGTTAATATTGTTATGTGTGAATTTGATCCTGTCATTATGATGTTAGCTGGTTATTTTGCCCATTAATTGATGCCCTTTCTTCCTAGCATCAATGGTTTTTACAATTTGGCATGTTTTTGCAGTGGCTGGTACTGGTTGTTGCTTTCCATGTTTAGTGTTTCCTTCAGGAGCTCTTGTGAGGCAGGCCTGGTGGTGACAAAAATCTCTCAGCATTTGCTTGTCTGTAAAGGATTTTATTTCTCCTTCACTTATGAAACTTGGCTGGATATGAAATTCTGGGTTGAAAATTCTTTTCTTTAAGAATGTTGAATATTGGCCCCCACTCTCTTCTGGCTTGTAGAGTTTCTGCCAAGAGATCCACTGTTAGTCTGATGGGCTTTGTGGGTAACTCGACCTTCCTTTCTGGTTGCCCTTTAACACACTTTTTCCTTCATTTCAACCTTTGTGAATCTGACAATTATGTGTCTTGGGGTTGCTCTTCTCGAGGAGTATCTTTGTGATGTTCTCTGTATTTCCTGAATTTGAATGTTGGCCTCCCTTGCTAGGTTGGGGAAGTTCTCCTGGATAATATCCTGAAGAGTGTTTTCCAACTTGGTTCCATTCTTCCCATCACTTTCAGGTACACCAATCAAACGTATATTTGGTCTTTTCACAGACTCGCATATTTCTTGGAGGCTTTGTTCATTTCTTTTTACTCTTTTTTCTCTCACCTTGTATTCTCACTTTATTTCATTCATTTGATCTTCAATCACTGATACCCTTTCTTCCACTTGATCAAATTGGCTATTGAAGCTTGGGCATGCATCACAAAGTTCTGATGCCATGGTTTTCAGCTCCATCAGGTCATTTAAGGTCTTCTCTATGCTGTTTATTTTAATTAGCCATTCATAATCTTTTTTCAAGGTTTTTAGCTTCCTTGCGATGGGTTCGAACATCTTCCTTTAGCTTGGAGAAGTTTGTTATTACCAACCTTCTGAATCCTGCTTCTGTCAACTCGTCAAAGTCATTCTCCATCCAGCTCTGTTCCATTGTTGGCAAGGAACTGCAATCCTTTGGAGGAGAAGAGGCGCTCTGATTTTTACAATTTTCAGCTTTTCTGCTCTGGTTTCTCCCCATCTTTGTTGTTTTATCTACCTTTGGTCTTTGATGTTGGTGACCTATAGATAGGGTTTTGGTGTGGATGACCTTTTTGTTGATGCTGATGCTATTCCTTTCTGTTTGTTTTCTTTCTAACAGTCAGGTCCCTCAGCTGCAGGTCTGTTGGAGTTTGCTGGAGGTCCACTCCAGACCCTGTTTACCTGGGTATCACCAGCAGCGGCTACAGAACAGCAAATATTGCTGCCTGATCCTTCCTCTGGAAGCTTCATCCCAGAGGGGCAGCCACCTATATGAGGTGTCTTTCAACCCCTACTGGAAGATGTCTCCCAGTTAGGCTACACGGGGGTCAGGGACCCACTTGAAGAGGCAGTCTGTGTGTTCTCAGAGCTCAAACGCGGTGCTGGGAGAGCAACTGCTCTCTTCAGAGCTGTCAGAGACATTTAAGTCTGCAGAAGTTGTCTGCTGCCTTTTGTTCAGCTATGCCCTGCCCACAGAGGTGGAATCTAGAGACAGTAGGCCTTGTTGAGCTGTGGTGGGCTCCGCCCAGTTCAAGCTCCCCAGCCACTTTACCTACTCAAGCCTCAGCAATGGCAGACACCCCTCCTCCAGCCAGGCTGCCGCCTCACAAGTTCCATGTCAGACTGTTGCGCTAGCAGTGAGCAAGGCTCCGTGGGAGTGGGACCTGCTGAGCAAGGTGCAGGAGAGAATCTCCTTGTCTGCTGGTTGCTAAGACCTTGGGAAAAGCACAGTATTTGGGCGGGAGTGTCCCGTTTTTCCAGGTAGTCTGTCATGGCTTCCCTTGGCTAGGAAAGGGAAATCCCCTGACCCTTTGCGCTTCCTGGGTAAGGCAACACCCTGCCCTCCTTCAGTTCACCCTCTGTGGGCTGTACCCACTGTCCAACCAGTCCCAATGAGATGAACCAGGTACCTCAGTTGGAAATGCAGAAATCACCCATCATCATCTGCATCAGTCACACTGAGAGCTGCAGACCGGAGCTGTTCCTTTTTGGCCATCTTGGAATGCTTAAAATTTTTTTATACCACTATGCTTTTACTGTTTCCCCAATTAAGACTTTTGTATCACAATTAGCCCATAAGTGAGGGTTTCTAATGTAAATGCTTTTGTCCATTTAATACAAAGGAACAAAATTAAGTTCTCTTATTTATTCTGGTTTACTACAGGATACTCAAACCAAAAGTATTATTTCAGAGACCAGTAATAAAATTGACGCTGAAATTGCTTCCTTGAAAACACTGATGGAGTCTAACAAACTTGAGACAATTCGTTATCTTGCAGGTAAGACTGTCAGAGAAAGAAATTGCCGCCATCTCATTTTCCTGTTAGTTCCTACCTACCAAGGTAACTGAGCAGGCACAGGAGAAAAAGGAGGAGCTATAAAACACGGCTCCTTTATTGCTTGGTCCCCTGTAGTGCTTAAAGAAGGTTCTAGTCTTAGGATATTTGTTGGATTATTGGGTTTTTTTTTTTTTAATACTTCTAATTTTTATTATAACAGATTCCAAATTAGACACAGCCAAAGGAAGGAACATATAGGGTGTAGTATGGGACAGTTCTAAATGTTAAGCTGCTTTCATCCTCACAGATAGATGTGTTACCCTTCAGAATATAAGTTTAGCAGGCAATTCTGCAGCTTACTAATAGAAAAAGCATGTGAATATAAAAGAAATATATAAACACAAGCACAAAAATGATAGAAGGATAAACTCTGTATTCTACAGTGAAAAAACAAAATGAAAATTTTCTTTGTATTGCTTATGTTCTTCCATAAAGATTTGAATGAGGTTAGAGAAAAAAGATCAAAAAAGTAGATATAAGCCCATTAAAAACCTGGAGGAGGGGGAGATGACCTTACCTTAAATCAACTGATTCAGCACAGATACTACCCCAAAATTAGATTATTTGTCACATACTGAGCTCCTCAGGTACCATTTGACCTGACCCAATTACAGGGCCCAGCCCAGTGATTTAGAAAGAATGCCCTAGTCAACTATTACTTGTCTTTTTTCTTTCCTTTTATAAAAAGTAATGTATTTTCATTATAAACTATTCACAGAATTCAAAAGCAGTAAAAGTGAAAGCACCTCCCCATGTATATTTACTATTAGTAGTAAACATTTTCTAGTCTTTTTCTTCTATATATAAACATCTTATATACTTTATAAAAATAATTAGATCACGTATTTTTTATAGTCTACAACTTTTAAAAATTTGACCAAATGTCCTATTTCTTTCCACATCAATACACACAGACATCTTTTTATTAGAAAGCACAGTATTCCCTATATGAAAATGCTGCAATTTATATATCCAGTCCTCTATTAACAGGCATTCTCCCTCCAGTTTTTCATTATTAAGGACAATACTGTATTGAACAGCCATATATATGTGTTACGTTTGAGTAAATATACATACACACACACATATCTTTGTACCCCCATGCTAGTATTTCTATATAACAACTTGCTATGTACATTTAAATTTTGGGGTCAAAAAGATATGCACATTTAAAATGTTTGATATTAACAAATTGCTGTCTAAAAGAAAACTGCTGGTTTATACTCTTAGTCATTTTCTGGGCAGTCACCACTGATGTTGAGGTGCCAGCAGGGTTGAAGATGGAGCCCCCAGCCATCAGCTGAACCATGGAAGGGGCACAAGTAAAATAGCCTACCTACAAGCATAATTGGAATCAGAACTTACTGTTTACATCTGTGAATGTGTGCCTCAATTTCTCATACCAGCTTTCTCCATAAGTTGGAAACATTAGCACCTAGACTCTTTTATCATTCCACTTTAATCAGGAGAGATTGCCCTCTTTGCTTAGTTCCAATTTGTGAAATCCTCAGAAAGAAGTCTGAATGGTTCATCCTGGGTCAGACACCACCTTTTGATCCAGAACACTGCCACCAAGGAATAATAGCAATTTCCATTTAATCTATGTAGATAATGTGGCAGATTTTGCTCTTGGCAGATAAATAATGAAAGCTTATGTTTACAGAGTGCTTAAAATGTACCAGGCACATGCTCACCTAAGCATTTTACATATATGTAGAATGTCTCCCTAGACAGGGTATAGAGGATAAACAGCAAACTTAAATAATTTGGAGATGGCTCCATAGTTACTACAACAATAGCCATGAGAAATAAAAGCTGAAATAACAGCAGCAAGACATGAGAGAGAAACTTAAATGTAGTAATGATTGTATACTCTACTGAACGAACAAAATACCTCCCACCTCACAATAAGTAAGTGTTCATTTGGTTATCTAAAACTTAATTTATCAGCTGTTGAATCAGCAAGGATGTAACCACTTAGATAGCACTATGTGACTCAAATAAATGACAGATTGAGTCTTTCAGGTGTCACAGTATGTAATAAGGATAACAAATTTTTTGTGTGTTTTTTTATTAAAAGAAAAAAAAAACGGCGTTGGAGTCAAGTACACTTAGTCTTTTTTTGTTTGTTTGTTTTTTTGAGATGGCGTCTCACTCTGTTGCCCAGGCTGGAATGCAGTGGTGCGATCTCAGCTCACTGCAACCTCCGCCTCCCAGGTTCATGCCATTCTCCTGCCTCAGCCTCCCAAGTAGCTGGGACTACATGCGCCCGCCACCATGCCCAGCTAATTTTTTTTTTGTATTTTTAGTAGAGACGGGGTTTCACCGTGTTAGCCAGGATGGTCTCAATCTCCTGACCTCGTGATCTGCCTGCCTCGGCCTCCCAAAGTGCTGGGATTACAGGCGTGAGCCACCGTGCCCAGCCCAAGTACACTTAGTCTTAAATCCTGCCTCCACTATTTGCTAGCGATGTAATTGGGTATATTACCTCGTCTGTACAACAGGGATAATACCACCAATCTCCTGGTTACTGTGTAATTGCTCAGCATACTAGCATACTACCCGACACGTGGCAAATAGTAGCAGGATCAAATGGGAGAATATATAATTGCCCAGTGGCAGTAAGACTAGAAACTTTGTGTTATTACTTCTCAAATGTCCTTCTCTGTATTTCTTAGAGATGCCTAATCCCATTTATTAAAACTGAGACAATGATCTTATCATTAACCAAGTTTCAGTAAGTAGTAGGATCAAATGGGATGGTGTACAAATGGGTTTATACATTATAAATAACTTTACTTTGAAAGGCTAATTTCTTGTGTCTTTATTCACAAAAGTTTTCTCTTCATCTCTAACTTGTTTGTTTTTAAAATTCATTCATTGGTATTTTAAACAAACTGGAAACTAGGGAGTCCCTAAAGGCCACACACAGACTTACCTTCTAAAAGCTGGGAAAACTGAATTTTTTTTTAATCCAAAATTATGTAACATAAAGTACAGGTAGTATATTAACTATTTTAAAAACCTGATGCTGCTTCTGCCTTTTCTTCTACCTCATTGAGTTTAAAGAGTTTTTATTAAGATTTTTTTTTAACAATTACGAGAAATTATTTTAAAATGCACTGAAAAGGCAATTAAAATTCTCTTCTCATAGATATATGTATATTTTACTAGCCTAACTACATAATTTTTAATACAAGAAAGATTTCATTTATCATGAGATCTGAAGTTAGAGCTTATAATTATTTATAGTAGTCAATAATGCTAATGTTAATGATTTTAAATACAGTTTATATGTTCTAAATGACATATAATTTACATTTGAATATACAGGTGCTTTTAAGAATTGGGCATTAATGCTGTCCTTAAGAATGTCTTTCATCCTTAATTTTCTAGGGAATAAAAAACAGGATAGAAAATTGCTTGGATTTCCTGTTTTTTTGCTCTTCACTTAAAGATAACATTATTCTCATTAGCTCTGCAAAATAATACAAATACAAGACCTATAACACAGTTTCTTCTTTTCACAGCTTCGGTGTTTACTTGCCTGGCAATAGCATTGGGATTTTATAGATTCTGGAAGTAGTAGTAATGCTCATACTGCCATGGCTGTTGGCTTCTTAGAACACCAAACCAGGAGAGATTTACTTTGAACATTGTCAGTTGCAGCAAAAATTTACTACACAAGATTATTCAAAGTATATATGGACTAAAAGAGGAATATTTTAGAAAGAGATATTTTGTCTTTATTGTGTGTGTCTTTAGTATATTGAAAAGCTGTCATTCAGACCTGGTTTGAGATGGAAGAGCATTTCGTCCTTTTTGATAGTTCATAGAAATCGAACCAGAGTTTTCTTGTGTTTGCTTGAACAATTGTGTAAATCATACAGGATTTTGTTGGTATTGGTTGAATATTTGAAAACTATTCCCTAGCCTACATATTTATTACTGAATTAACTTTCCTGATAACCATTGCATAATTACATTTTTTTTTATAAAATAAAAGACTATTACAACAAAGTTGTGTGGGTTTTAAAAGTGACTTACCATATAGCGGGAGATTGATTTCTTTTTGGTAATGAACTAAAACAATAAATTTTAAAATGATTGATAGGCCAGGTGCAGTGGCTCACACCGGTAATCTCAGCACTTTGGGAGGCTGAGGCAGGCGGATCACTTGAGGTCAGGTGTTCTAGACCAGCCTGGCCAACATGGTGAAACCCTGTCTCTACTGAAAATACAAAAATTGGCCAGATGTGGTGGTGCATGCCTGTAATCCCAGCTACTTGGGAGGCTGAGGCAGGAGAATTGCTTGAACCTGGGAGGAAGAGGTTGCAGTGAGCTGAGATAGCGCCACTGCACTCCAGCCTGGGTGACAGAGCAAGACTCCATTTCATAAATAAATGTGTGCTTTAGTGCAAATGTACACCACTTAATATGAAATCTGTAGAGGTGCTAAATATTGAGCTCTGATTATTACATGTATTTTTAAAATATCTGATACTCAAAAACCAGTTTATCCCTGCTTCTTAATCTAGTTTAAGTTAACCCATCTTAAATTTATTACATAAAACAAAGCTTTCCTTAATGACTTAAATTCAGCAAACATTTATTGATATCTAGTACCTACTCTCAAGAAACTCATAGGAAAATTTAAATTCTAGTTTTGTTATTAGATGTATATTTTTTCTTACAAAGTAATATCTATTAGTAAATCATAAGTAATTTCAAAGAAATTTTAAAATGTCCTTTTCATCTTAGTTCTTCAGTTTTATCCAGATCAAGAAGACAAGACCAAAAAGTAAACATTTTGATTTCATAATGCCTTGGTAATAGCTATAAAAGTTGGACAAAATCAGTTATTCAAAATAACCTTGTCATTTGTTTAGCTATAAACAAACAGGGAATCTGCAGCATAGAGTAGTCAAGAGATTGGTCCATATGGTCCAGTGAGTTAGAGAGTCAGAGGCTTTCCAACTATATTTTCCTCAAAAATCTAACTGCTGATTTATTTTCAAAAGAAAAACTCTTGACATTATCCTGTTGCATTCTGATTCATTTTTATCTCACAATCCTATTGCCTAAGAGAGTTCTTAGCACATTGTACATGAATTTCTACTGGGTCAATTAATAAGTGACCATATATATTAAAGTCCACTGTAACAAAGTACACTGCATTTGTTCAATTAACCAGTATGACTGCCTGCTATATGCCAAACAGCATGCTAGTCCCTTTGTGCACAGAGATAAACATGGTTTTATTCTTATTGAATTGATAATCTTAGTGAAGGAGAGAGACATTAAGCAAGTAAATAAATTAGTAGTCTGTTAAGATTTAAAATACTCTAAAATATTAAGAGGGAATGTGTCTCTCCTCCATGTGAAGGAAGCTCCAGTAGCATAACATTATCGTCATTCTTCATCCCCTTATCCAGTCTGCCCTGGGTAAAGTGACTTGCCCAACTGTAAATCTAGTAGAAGAAACAAGGCGCAATTAGCCTACTTCCTCCCCACTCCTATTTGGGACCAGCCTATCTGAAGAGACATTCATTCTATTCTGCTTCTGTGGGATCAGGCTCTGCCTCTGCAGAGACAGGGTCTCATGTGTTGCCAGGCTGAAGTGCAGTGACTATAGGCATGATCATCTTTAGCCTTGATGAACTTCTTGGCTCAAGCAATCCTGCTGCCTCAGCCTCCAAAGTAGCTAGGACTACAGATGTGTGCCACTGTGCTCAGCAAGAGAATATGGGTTTTATCTTAAGGCCAGTAAGCTTCCTATCACTGAACTCTAGAATTGGACAGATTTACCCTGTCTCAAGCATTGCTCTACTGGGCCAGACCCTTAACCTGCTGAACTGGTTTCAGCAATCAAATGCACTGTTGTCACAGCAAACTATTTCTGGTGATATTAGGTCAGAATGACTTTAGTATCCACATGAAGTACATGCAAGCGTCCAAAGGGTGGGCAGTCTATGGAATGGTGAGATGGCTGCTGCCACGGAAGCCCAAAACCAGTGACAGATCTTCAGGGGGAGACGAGCGACACAGCTGGCCCCAAGAGAGTCATAAATCTTTCCTAGCTCATGGAGGGAAGAGAAGAGAAAAGAGAGGGGGGTAGGAAAAAAGAGGGAATTGAAGTCAGAACTGAACTGAAAAGCCATAGCTGTTTTTTAGTTGGCCAAGCACTACTACTCTTTAAGATCAAGGGGAAAAAGAGGAAAAACTAAAGCTAAGTGTTTCTTATCCTGACCAATCTGCCTCTTCTCTATATTCTTAAAAACCTTGCAGTTATGTCATTTGAAAAAAAAATTTTTTTAAACATATCCACACTAGAAGTGAAGGGTACTCTCTAGAAAGTGAAAGACATAGAAGATGGCCGAATAGGAACAGCTCCAGGCTATAGCTCCCAGCATGAGCGACACAGAAGACAGGTGATTTCTGCATTTCCAACTGAGGTACCGGGTTCATCTCACTGGGGCGTGTCAGACAGTGGGTGCAGGACAGAGGGTGCAGCCCACCGAGTGAGAGCCAAAGCAGGGCGAGGCATCGCCTCACCCAGGAAGTGCAAGGGGTAAGGGAATTCCCTTTCCTAGCCAAGGGAAACCATGACACACAGCACCTGGAAAATTGGGTCACTCCCACCCTAATACTGTGCTTTTCCAAGGGTTTGAGCAAACGGCACACCAGGAGATTTTATCCCACACTTGGCTGGGAGGGTCCCTCACCCATGGAGCCTCTCTTATTACTAGCACAGCAGTCTGAGATCTAACTGCAAGGTGGCAGTAAGGCTGAAGGAGGGACGCCTGCCATTCCTGAGGCTTGAGTAGGTAAACAAAGTGGCCAGGAAGCTCGAAAAGGATGGAGCCCACCGCATTCAAAGAGGCCTGCATGCCTTTGTAGACTCCAGCCAAGTGTAGACTCTGGAGATAAGGCATAGCCAGGGACAAGGCACAGCCAAACAAAAGGCAGCAGAAACCTCTGCAGATTTAAATGTCCCTGTCTGACAGCTTTGAAGAGAGTAGTAGTTCTCCCAGCATGGAGTTTGAGATCTGAGAAAGGACAGACTGCCTCCTTAAGTGGGTCCCTGACCCCAAGTAGCCTAACTGAAAGGCACCCCCAAGTAGGGCAAACTGACACCTCACACGGCTGGGTACCCCTCTGAGCCGAAGCTTCCAGAGGAATGATCAGGCAGCAACACTTGCTGTTCAGCAATATTCACTCTTCTGCAGCCTCCACTGCTGATACCCAGGCAAACAGGGTCTGGACTGGACCTCCAGCAAACTCCAACAGACCTGCAGCTGAGGGTCCTGACTGTTAGAATGAAAACTAACAAACAGAAAGGACATCCACACCAAAACCCCATCTGTACATCACCATCATCAAAGACCAAAGGTAGATAAAACCACAAAGATGGGGAAAAAACAGAGCAGAAAAGCTGAAAATTCTAAAAATCAGAGTGCCTCACCCCCTTCAAAGGAATGCAGCCCCTCGCCAGCAACAGAACAAAGCTGGATGGAGAAAGACTTTGACAAGTTGAGAGAAGAAGGCTTCAGATGATCAAACTTCTCCGAGCTAAAGGAGGAGGAGATTCAAACCGATCACAAAGAAGCTAAAAACCTTGAAAAACGAATGGCTTAGACGAATGGCTAATTAAACAATGTATAGAAGTCCTTAAATGACCTGATAGAGCATGGCACAAGAACTACATGACAAATGCACAAGCTTCATTAACTGATTCAATCAACTGGAAGAAAGAGTATCAGTGACTGAAGTTCAAATGAAATGAAGCAAGAAGTAAAAATAAAACAAAGAAAGAATAAAAATAAATAAACATAAAAAATAAAACGAAAGAGTAAAAATAAATGAACAAAGCCTCGAAGAAACATGGGACTATGTGAAAAGACCAAATCTACGTCTGACTGGTGTACCTGAAAGTGACAGGGAGAATGGAACCAAGTTGGAAAACACTCTTCAGGATATTATCCACGAAAACTTCCCCAACCTAGCAAGGCAGGCCAACATTCAAATTCAAGAAATACAGAACACCACAAAGATATTCCTCGAGAAGAGCAACTCCAAGACACATAATTGTCAGATTCACCAAAGTTGAAATGAAGGAAAAAATGTTAAGGGCAGCCAGAGAGAAAGGTCAGGTTACCCACAAAGGGAAGCCCATCAGACTAACAGTGGATCTCTTGGCAGAAACTCTACAAGCCAGAAGAGAGTGGGAGGCCAATATTCAACATTCTTAAAGAAAAGAATTTTCAACCCAGAATTTCATATCCAGCCAAACTAAGTTTCATAAGTGAAGGAGAAATAAAATCCTTTACAGACAAGCAAATGCTGAGAGATTTTGTCACCACCAGGCCTGCCCTACAAGAGCTCCTGAAGGAAACACTAAACATGGAAAGGAACAACCGGTACCAGCCAGCGCAAAAACATGACAAAATGTAAAGACCATCAATGCTAGGAAGAAACTGCATCAAATAACAAGTAAAATAACCAGCTAACATCATAATGACAGGATCAGATTCCCACATAACAATATTAACCTTAAATGTAAATGGGCTAAATGCTCTAATTAAAAGAGATACAGACTGGCAGATTGGATAAAGAGTCAAGACTCATCAGTTTGCTGTATTCAGGAGACCCATTACATGTGCAGAGACACACATAGGCTCAAAATACAGGGATAAAAGATGATCTACCAAGCAAATGGAAAACAAAAAAAGGCAGGGGTTGCAATCCTAGTCTCTGATAAAACAGACTTTAAACCAACAAAGACCAGAAGAGACAAAGAAGGCCATTACATAATGGTAAAGGAATCATTTCAACAAGAAGAGCTAACTATCCTAAATATATATGCACCCAATACAGGAGCACCCAGATTCATAAAGCAAGTCCTTAGAGACTTACAAAGAGACTTATACTCCCACACAATAATAATGGGAGACTTTAACACCCCACTGTCAACATTAGACAGATCAATGAGACAGCAAGTTAACAAGGATATCCAGGAGTTCAACTCAGCTGTGCACCAAGCGGACCTAATAGATATCTACAGAGTTCTCCACCCCAAATCAATGGAATATACATTCTTCTCAGCACCACATCACACTTACTCCAAAATTGACCACATAGTTAGAAGTAAAGCATTCCTCAGCAAATGTAAAAGAACAGAAATTATAACAAACTGTCTCTCAGACCACAGTGCAATCAAACTAGAACTCAGGATTAAGAAACTCACTCAAAACCACTCAACTACATGGAAACTGAACAACGTGCTCCTGAATGACTACTGGGTACTTAACGAAATGAAGGCAGAAATAAAGATGTTCTTTGAAACCAATGAGAACAAAGATACAACATACCAGAATCTCTGGGACACATTTAAAGCAATGTATAGAGGGAAATTTATAGCACTATATGCCCACAGGAGAAAGCAGGAAAGATCTAAAATTGACACCCTAACATCACAATTGAAAGAATTAGAGAAGCAAGAGCAAATACATTCAAAAGCCAGCAGAAGGCAAGAAATAACTAAGATCAGAGCAGAACTGAAGGAGATAGAGACACAAAAAACCCTTCAAAAAATCAATGAATCCAGGAGTTGGTTTTTTGAAAAGATCAACAAAATTGATAGACTGCTGGCAAGACTAATAAAGAAGAAAAGAGAGAAGAATCAAATAGACGCAATAAAAAATGATAAAGGGAATATCACCACTGACCCCACAGAAATACAAACTACCATCAGAGAATACTATAAACGCCTCTATGCAAATAAACTAGAAAACCTAAAGAAATGGATAAATTCCTGGACACATACACCCTCCCAAGACTAAACCAGGAAGAAATTGAATCCCTGAATAGACCAATAAGAAGCTCTGAAGTTAAGGCAATAATTAATGGCCTACCAACCAAAAAAAGTCCAGGACCAGACAGATTCACAGCCAAATTCTACCAGAGGCACAAAGAGGAGCTGTACAAAATAGTTTCCTTCTGAAACTATTCCAATCAACAGAAAAAGAGGGAATCCCCCCTAACTCATTTTATGAGACTGACATCATCCTGATACCAAAGCCTGGCAGAGACACAACAACAAAAGAATTTTAGAGCAATATCTGTGATGAACATTGATGCGAAAATCCTCAATAAAATACTGGCAAACCGAATCCAGCAGCACATCAAAAAGCTTATCCACCACCATTATGTCGGCTTCATCCCTGGGATGCAAGGGTGGTTCAACATACGCAAATCAATAAACGTAATCCATCACATAAACAGAACCAAAAACAAATACTACATGATTATCTCAACAGATGCAGAAAAGGCCTTTGACAAAATTCAACAGCCCTTCATGCCAAAAACTCTCAATAAACTAGGTATTGATGGGCCGTATCTCAAAATAAAGAGCTATTTATGACAAACCCACAGCCAATATCGTACTGAATGGGCAAAAACTGGAAACATTCCCTTTGAAAACTGGCACAAGACAGGGATGCCCTCTCTCTCCACTCCTATTCAACATAGTGTGGGAAGTTCTGGCCAGGACAATCAGGCAGGAGAAATAAATAAAGAGTATTCAATTAGGAAAAGAGGAAGTCAAATTGTCCCTGTTTGCAGATGACATGATTGTATATTAAGAAAACCCCATCGTCTCAGCCCAAAATCTCCTTACGCTGATAGGCAACTTCAGCAAAGTCTCTGGATTCAAAATCAATGTGCAAAAATCACAAGCATTCTTATACACCAATAACAGACAAAAAGAGAGTCAAATCATGAGTGAACTCCCATTCACAATTGCTTCAAAGAGAATAAAATACCTAGGAATCCAACTTAAAGGGATGTGAAGGACCTCTTCAAGGACAACTACAAACCACTGCTCAATGGAATAAAAGAGGAAACAAACAAATGGAAGAATATTCCATGCTCATGGACAGGAAAAATCAATATCATGAAAATGGCCATACTGCCCAAGGTAATTAATAGATTCAATGCCATCCCCATTAAGCTACCAACGACTTTCTTCACAGAATTCGAAAAAACTACTTTCAAGTTCATATGGAACAGAAAAGAGCCCACATTGCCAAAACAATCCTAAGCCAAAAGAACAAAGCTGGAGGCATCACACTACCTGACTTCAAACTATACAACAAGACTACAGTAACCAAAACAGCATGGTACTGGTACCAAAACAGAGATGTAGACCAATGGAACTGAACAGAGCCCTCAGAAATAATGCCACACATGTATAACCATCTGATCTTTGACAAACCTGACAAAAACAAGAAATGGGGAAAGGATTCCCTATTTAATAAATGGTGCTGGGAAAACTGGCTAGCCCTATGTAGAAAGCTGAAACTGGATCCCTTTCTTACACCTTATACAAAAATCAATTCAAGATGGATTAGAGAGTTAAATATTAGACCTAAAACCATAAAAACCCTAGAAGAAAACCTAGGCAATACCATTTAGGAGATAGGCATGGGCAAGAACTTCATGTCTAAAACACTAAAAGCAATGGCAACAAAAGCCAAAATTGACAAATGGGATCTAATTAAACAAGAGCTTCTGCACAGCAAAAGAAACTACCATCAGAGTGAACAGGCAACCTGCAGAATGGGAGAAAAGTTTTGCAATCTACCCATCTGACAAAGGGCTAATATCCAGAACCTACAAAGAATTCAAACAAATTTACAAGAAAAGAACAACCCCATCAAAAAGTGGGCAAAGGACATGAACAGACATGTCTCAAAAGAAGACATTTATGTACCCAACAGACACATAAAAAAAATGCTCATCATCACTAGCCACCAGAGAAATGCAAATCAAAACCACAATGAGATACCATCTCACACTTAGTTAGAATGGCAATCATTAAAAAGTCAGGAAACAACAGGTGCTGGAGAAGATGTGGAGAAATAGGAACACTTTTACACTGTTGGTGGGACTGTAAACTAGTTCAACCATTGTGGAAGACAGTGTGGCGATTCCTCAAGGATCTAGAACTAGAAATACTATTTGACCCAGCCATCCCATTACTGGGTATATACCCAAAGGATTATAAATCATGCTGCTATGAAGACACATGCACACGTATGGTTATTGCGGCACTATTCACAATAGCAAAGTCTTGGAACCAACCCAAATGTCCATCAATGACAGACTGGTTTTAGAAAATGTGGCACATACACACCATGGAATACTATGCAGCCATAAAAAAAAGATGAGTTTATGTCCTCTGTAGGAACATAGATGCAGCTGGAAACCATCATTCTCAGCAAACTATCGCAAGACAGAAAACCTAACACCGCATGTTCTCACTCATAGGTAGGAATTGAAGAATGAGAACACTTGGACACAGGGTGGGGAACATCACACACCGGGGCCTGTCGTGGGGGAGGGGTAGTGGGGAGGGATAGCATTAGGAGATATACCTAATGTAAATGATGAGTTAATAGGTGCAGCACACCAACATGGCACATATATCCATATGTAACAAACCTGCACGTTATGCACATGTATCCTAGAACTTAAAGTATAAATAAAAAAAAAGAAAGTGAACTATAACTAGATTTCTTTTGATTACTATACCAGCTATTTTAAAGCTTATGTAAATACTTGTAAAATTAATTACTCATAAATCTCTTGTCTTGCCTGTGTAGAGTTATATAAGAATAATATCGGCAGAAGGTGTACAACTGAGTCCATGTCATTTAAAAAATCTCTAAATCTCTTTAACATTTCTGCCTTCAGAATTGGAATAGAAGCATATCAGAGTAATTCTGAGAGAGTTTGTATAGACTTACATTTATATCAATTTTTTTAATGAAAGAGAAAAATCTAGCAGGTTAATTTAGTCATTTCACTGATTAGTACCTTCTCACAAACACTCCTCCAGAAGGAACCTTTTTTTTTACTCGCCTCTTCTCTTTGTTTGACTCACAAGAAGCGCTGTCTTCCTATAAACAAAGGAAAAGAGGGTCAAATACAATTTTCATGCTAGCACACATTTTCGTCTTTCTACATTGCCTATTCAAAAGAAAAAAAATTAACCATGCTAGTATTTTCAACTCTGATTAAATTTCTTTTAGGATTTTTTGTGAATAAATTCCCAAATCTGAAGTACCAGTGTATTATATTGTGCTGAATCGTATGACTAGGAGGCAACTTAAGAACTAGAGAAAGAATATAGAAAATTTAGTGGGTAAGAGGTGGCTACTTGTCAGATATAGCCAATTTTCAATGTTATCTCATTCAGTTTTATCTCTACCTAAAGATCCCCAGACACTAATATTTAACAAGATATTGGTAACTGAAAGTGTTAGTATGTCATCTTCTGGATTCTTTTGCCAGTCCCATAGTGCTGCGAATCATTCCGTAGCTTCCCCATTCCCTCTTTTGTTTTTGTACTTGATCCCTCTACTGCTCTAGTCTCATTGTGCACTTTGCCTAGTCTCCTGGTCTCACTGTTTCTGAATATTTCTTGTCCATCTTGGTATTCTTAAGACCCAGCACGGAAGAATCAATAAATACTATGGTAAGGAGCAAGCAGGGCTGGAAACACAATGAGTGGTCACTAGATGTTAATTATCTTTGAGTAATTCTTCCAATCAAAAATGCTATGCATCTAGTTAGGCAGGACAGCTCTGAACACAGACGCTCCAAGAACAGCACAAGGACCATGTCCCTGGGGAGAGCCCATGGCTGGAATTAGTTCCCCAGGGTGTTCCTGCCCACACCTTTTCTAATGAGTCCAGTTAGTTTAACTCAATAGTGTGTGAACATGGAAGTAAGCTGCCATTATCCAACACCGCCTGGAAAAACAACCATGCATCTGGTCCCTCCCATATCCCTCAGCTGCAAACTTGAGAGTAGGATAAACTTCTAGCTTTCTCTTATAGTGGCCAGGTGTTTGTGGGCATAGGGCAATACAGATGGGTCTCGTCTCTTGGAAAAAAAGCTTAGCGGCCAGTCTGAAGAAAAATAACAAACCTTTGATTGGGACTTAGCATATGATACAACTGTTCTTCGTACTATACATAAAAAATAAAGTGTAGTGAGTAGCATTACCAATATTTTAAAGATGAGGCCAGGTGCGGTGGCTCACGACTATAATCCCAGCACTTTGGGAGGCCAAGGCAGGCAGATCACTTGAGGTCAGGAGTTCAAGACTAGCCTGGCCAACCCTATCTCCATTAAAAATACAAAAATTAGCTGGGCTTGGTGATGCATGCCTGTAATCCCAGCTGCTCAGGAGGCTGAGGCATAAGAATCGCTTGAACCCAGGAGACAGAGGTTGCAGTGAGCCGAGATTGTGCCACTGCACTCCAGCTTGGGCGACAGAGCAAGACCCTGTCTCAAAAGAAAAAAGAAAAACACTCAGGTGGGGCAGGAGTTTAACCTAATCTAACTAGATGGAATTAGAGAAAGAATATAGAAAATTTAGGGGGAAGAGGTGGCTACTTGTCAGATATAGCCAATTTTCCAGTGCTTTAATAAGAGTTATGACTTCCAGAAACAGGCAGGGTATGGTGGCTCACATCTGTAATCCCAGCGCTTTAGGAGGCTGTCGTGGGCAGATCGCTTTGAGCTCAGGAGTTTGAGACCAACCTGGACAACAATCCCCCCTCTCTACAAAAAATACAGAAAAAATTTAGCTGGGCATGGTGGCTCATGCCTGTAGTCCCAGCTACTCACGAGGCTGAGGCTGGAGGATTGCTTAAGCCTGGGAAGCGGAGGCTGCAGTGAGCCGAGATCATGACCCTGAATGCCAGCCAGGGCACAGAGTGAGACTCTGTCTCAAAAAAATTAAAGAGTTCCAAAGACAGTAATACTTATTTTTCTTTACCTTTTATATATTAGAAGAGACCTTAAGGATTCCAAATTTTCTAGAAACAGTGGTTAAATAACAAAGTCCCTCCTAACACCAAATATGTAACTTGTTCTATCAAACCAAGTCTTAAAATACAACTACTTCAAAAGAAAATATGTGCTTGGCATTCAACAGGCCTTCCATAATTGTTCACTGAAGGTTCCATATCTCCAAATTTCTAAAAGCTTCTGCATTTGGAGAACATTTTTCACCAAGATTACTCGTTTCTTTATCTTACATTATAGCCAGGAAGTATATTTCTCCCTAATACATGTTTTCTCCTAAACTCAACAGAACTATATATTAAGATACTAAATACATGAATCATAATGCTTAAGCACCAAAAGCAATTCTAAATGTAAATGCAATCTATTACTACAACAAAATTAGACAAAAATCCTTGTGGTGAAAATGTATATATTTTTTTACCCTGAAAGAATTAACAGGTTTGTTGAACAGATTAAAATTCTACACATAAAACTGTTGACTTTGTGGATCTACCAATTATTGCTGGGATATATGGAATTCTTATTTTTCAAAAAGGCTATGCACTCTGAAAATTCTAGACAGCATATGAAACTATAAGAGAATTCCATCTTCTTGCTTACCAGTACAGACTCTTAACAGTGTCACAACCAACCCTTCTCCCCCAAAAAAGTAGGGTATAAACAAAGAAAAAGAAAGGCAAATCACAAACTTTTAGAACTTCCCCAAGCCAAGAGTTAAATGTGGATAAACTCCCTGAAATCCTCAAATTACTCCACGGGCCACTCTAGGTACATAAGCTAGGATGTCATAGGTCAGAGAGAAGCCCAGCAGAAACCATATCAAAGTTCAACCTTGTTCCAGACCTTTGTAGGTAGAAAATAAGGTTAAGTGAAACATGGAAGGTAACCGTGGAATATTGCCAGTTCCCGGTTAGCCATTCTTGATTAGCAAACATGGCCCAAAGCTGTAGATCAAGGACTTCCTGAATAATACTGGTTCTGGAGACAGAAGCTATGAGTTCAGTGCTACATAAATCTCTCTGTGGACAGACAGCTCTGCCAAAGCTATTACATTATATTTAAGTATATATTTAAATATATATATATAAAATACTTAAAACATTAGTTTAAATTTACTGTTTTAAGTACTATATATATATCAAAGAGCACAAAGGAAAAAAAGGTACAGCTTGATGCATTTTGTGACCATGACTGAGATCAAGAGATTGGACATTACCAGCATCCCAGAAGCCTCCATTTGCCCCTTCCTAGGCACTACTGACTTATCTTACCGATTTGTGGACTACATGGAATCATACAGTATGTACTCTTTCATATTGCTTTCTTTTAGTCAGCACAGTGTTTGTGAAATTCATTCGTAGTGATGTGTAGAGTAGTAATTCATACATTTTCATTGCTATATAATATTCCATTGTATGAATATAGCAAAATGTATTGATTCTTACTGTTGAGGGAATTTTTAGATGATTCTAGTTTGAGAGATATATATAATAAGGCTGACAAGAACATTCATGTATATATTTTTTGGTGTCCACCTGTGTACACAAAGAAACATGTACTAATTCCACTAGGAATTAATTTTCCAAAGTGGTAAAGCCAATTTACACTGCCACCATTGGTATAGAAAATCTCCAGTTGTTCCACATCCTCACCAACATTTGGTAACGTCCATTTTAATTTTTGCCATTCTGATGGGTATATATTGGTATCTTGTTTGGGTTTTAATTTACATTTCTAATAACCAGTGATTTTGAGCACAATTTCATGTTTACTGGCCCACTTGGATATCTTCTTTTGTGAAGTGCCTATGCAAGTCTTGCCCAGTTTTTTTACTGGACTGTCTTTTTCACATTGATTTGTATAAGTTCTTTATATATTCTGGATACAACTTTTTCAGATAGGAGTGAAGAAAGAAAAGCAGAGAGAAAGAAAGGAAATATGTTTTTCTACACTTTGGCTTGCCTTTTCAAATCTGTTCATATAATCTTTGATGAACTGAAGTCTTATTTTAATGAAGTCCAGTCTACCCATTTTTTCCTACCCCAAGGTCATGAAGATATCCTGTTATATTTTATCATCTCAACTTCCAATTTAAGACATATCTTGAAATATATGTTTGAACTTATAGTGTAACATTTTAACAAAATTATTACCAATTTTTAAGTTTTCATAAGTAAATTAACCCTATTAAAAAGCTATCATCAGGCCAGGCACAGTGGCTCACACATGTAATCCCAGCACTTTGGGAGGTGGAGGTGGGTGGATCACAAGGTCAGGAGTTCAAGACCAGCCTGGCCAAGATAGTGAAACCCCGTCTCTATTAAAAATACAAAAAAATTAGCCACGCGTGGTGGTGGGCGCCTGTACTCCCAGCCACTTGGGAGGCTGAGGCAAAGAATTGCTTGAACCTGGGAGGTGGAGGTTGCAGTGAGCCAAGATCACGCCACTGCTCTCCAGTCTGGGCAACAGAGCGAGACTCGTCTCAGAAAAAAAAAAAAAAAAAGCTATCATCAGAAGTTTTCAAAGAAACAGTTTCAAAATAAATGTTCCTAAAAGCACAGAAAGAGGGAGTGTGAGGGGTTTATAATAGCAGTAACAAGTGGTGTTAAAAGCATAGACTTGGGGCTAGACAGGTTGAAATCATGGCTAGCCATCTAACAAGCTTTGTAACTTTATAAATTGTTCATTTTATCTGAGAGTTGATTTCTTCATTTGTAAAATGAAGATGGTATCTGCTGAATATAAAGTCTTAACACTAAGCCCAATATACTCAAAACCTGTTGTTAATGATGACCAAGATGATGTTATTAACATAAGTTAAATGATCTCATAAAACTTAGATTTTCAGTACTGTGGGTAAACTAAGTGCCCAATCATGCTGTACTACAAATGACAAGAAGCCCTCAGACCAGTACAAGGTGCTTGATGGAAGGAGAGATCACGTGTGACCAGGGAGACTAGGAAAGGGGTGATAAATGAGACGGTTCCTAGGGGATTTTACAGAGTCAACAGGCAGTTTTCAAGGTATATGGACAAATTGAACAAAGGCTTAATGATGGGAAAGCATAGGGTAGCTTAAGAAAAAATAAGCTATTAATATATGTAGGAGAATAGACAAAAACAAGGTTGGTGAGGTAGGTTAGGGCTGAATGTCAAACTGAAGAATCAGTACTTATTCAGGTAAGGAAGATTTTCAATCCAAGGAGTGACAAGAAAATCAAGCTGACCACTGTGAGTCAAATGGATTTGGATAGGGAAGGAGTAAATACCAAAATTCTATCACAGTAGTTCAGAAAGAAAGATATAGAAACCTAAACTAGGGAAGCAGTGAAAGTAGAGAGCATGTTCCCACCTACGGGATGGGCTCACTTTTTGTATGACCTAAAGGAGAAAACATAGCTAATCATTAAGAGTCCAAGACTGGGTAGTTGAGAAAATAGTGATGCCATTAATTTAAATGCAGAGATAGGGGAGAGAATCTGGTCTTGATATTGTGCTTGGTTCTGAACATTTTTTTTTTTTAATTCAAGCACCACTGGGAATTTCAGGTGGAAATGTCCAGTTGACAAGCAGTGAGAAATACAGGTGGGGAGCCCTGGTGGGGACAACAGTACTAAAGTATGGATTTGATAGTCATTTCCACAGAAGTATTAGAAAAATATAATCTGGAGGCAGAGATTCTGAGTTTGCTCTTGCCTTATACTAGCTGTATGCTCTAACAAGACTCTCAACTTCTCTGAGCCTCTGCTTTCTCATTTATAACATGGGATCAAATATATATATATCATTCTACCTCCTCATAGGGTTGATGCAGACTAAAATGAGATAATATCTGAGAAAGTGCTATAAAAACAGCTGTTATCAAAAAAGTGCTTTATATATGTCAAACTATCCTAGGAAACTATTCTAAGATTTTTTTTCTCAGTAAAAATTGTACTATTGCTGATTATTTTGGGGTCTGAGGATCTTAAGGTACAATAGAATGCAATCATAGGTCCTGACCAGAAGGTGGCAGGAGAAAGACTTAGAGCTTCTTGAGGATTCCATATTTATAGTTCTGAATGATAAGTTCATTTTACTTATACTTTATATATAATTAGACTCCCAAATAAATTCTTCCTATCTTTAGCTGCATGTGGCTCTACACGTTTATTTATCCACTGACCGTATCAATTCATCTGTAATATAGAAAATGGAAAAAAAGAAAGGGAGTAAATAATACAACGACTACTACTATATAGTGAATACCTCTGTGTGCTAGAAACCGCATTCAGGATTTCTACACAATATTCCATTTAACATCAATATAATCCTATGAGGTAGGTATTATTATTCCTCATTTTAAAGACAAGGAAATTGAGATTCAAGCTTTTGCAAGTGAAAATAAACAGTGCCAGAGTTGCAGCTGCCATGAAAGCTCAGTGACATTTGCTTATTTACAAAAATTAGGTATAACCTAAAGCAAGAATGCAAAAAACAATGAATTCTGAGCACAGGGACCTTGAGTCAGCTCTCCTGAAAGCCTACACATTGTTGGTAAAGTGAAGTTTTAGGGAAGCAAAACTGTGGAGTATGAAACCAGATCCAACCTGAGAACAGATGCTTCTGAGTAAGCAACGAGAATTTCTAAATAGCTAAAAGACAGAAAACATTTCTAAGTAGACAGTTTGGAATGGTTCAAAAGAAAATGTGTAGCTTGGGTGACCACCCCAAAATATTGTCCCACCTAGGCAGCTGAAGAACAACAACTTAGCCTTGACAACAAAGCAAGATCCCTACCTTACAGAAAAAAAATAAAAAAAATAAAAAAAACTAATTGGCCAGGTGTGTTGGTGCATGCCTATAGTCCCAGCTACCTAGGAGGCTGAGGCAAGAGGATCAGTTGAACCTAGGGAGTTTGAGGCTACAGTGCCCTATGATGGCACCACTCCACTGAAGTATGGGTGACAAGAGCAACACCCTGTGTCAAAAAAAGAAAAAACAAAGAACGACAACTTACCTTTCTACTTTTGAGGAGACTGGGAGTCACAGAGTCCCTGCCACAAGGTGGAGAGGTAACAGATTTGATTGGAAGCAGTAAGTTATAAATGGTACTGTGTCCTGTAGCCCTCTAACCAACACATGACTGTATAGCTGGCCTCTCTGATACTAAAGTTTCCCCATGTGCTAAAGGTTGTACAAGAAGAGGGTTGCAAAATGAAGAGAATAGATTAATTATTATAGTTAATTATATTTCTTGGAAAATCAACCACTGGTGAGACAACAAAACCCAGAGAAACTGAGGAAGTGATTATATTTGCATATGCATAGAAATACACATGCATGTTTGCAGATAAATAGAATTTTGTCTAATATGGTATGTACTAAATTGTTAACAATAACTTCTTCTGGAGAGTGGAACTTAGTGTCAGAAGGAACATCTATCTTGTTTTTAACACTATAAAACAAACATGTTTTATTATTTTAATATTTTTAAAGTGGTTATTGAAGAGACCAATGACTAGTTTGTGCAAAATAAAAAGAAGCCAGGAAGATTCTATAATATTAATAGATCAGATTTGAGGTGACACAAGCCTCAAACAGAATTAATTCATCCATGATGACTGATGAAGAAACTTCCCTATGGAAAGAAAATATGGATTCCATTCAAAGCACTTTATTTTGGTTATTTAGAATATTAAAATATACATATCCTCTAGCTGTCTTAGAATTCTTATTGATTACTCTGCTTATGAGAATATTTTCTCCTTCTATGGTACAATATTAAAAATAATACTTAGGAACCAGGCTGCTATTTGAAGATAGATAGATAGATAGATAGATAGATAGATAGATAGATAGATAGATAGATAAGACAGATGTGTGTGTGTATATAGAAAGTTACGTAGTTACATATAGTGTGTGTGTGTACATATATTCCTTTAATCCTGTCATCAGCTCTAGAAAGTATAAGTTATCATCGCCAGTTTATAGCTGAGGCACAAAAAGGTTAAATGAGTAGCCCAAATCAAAAAAGACTATAGCCAGGATTCAAGTCCAAAGAGCCCCAGCCCAAAGCTTGTACTCTTAGCCACTCTTGTATATATTTGTTGAGAAAAATAAATGTATTAAAAAGGACACCAACCATAGCCACAAAGTTGGGGACTTGAATTTTTTCCAGTGTTTCCCTGAGTTGATCAACCTCTGCTCGATATTCATCAAGCTGACATTCTAATTTTTCTCTGCGTAGTCGCTCATACTCCAGCTGGCCCTGCAGTTCTTTGATGGTCCTATCAAAAACAAAAATTTTTAAAAATCAATCACCAATGTCAACTAACTATTTTTAATAGTGGAAAGCATTCATGCATTGTATTTAAGGCAAATAAAACAAAGAAATCATTTATTCAACAAATATGTATTAAGGTTCTACTATGAACGAGCACTGACCTAGGTACTGGGGATACAGTGGTGAACGAAAGGCCCAAAATCTGCCTTCCTGGACCTTACTACTGCATAGTAGAGATATGCAGACAATAAGGAAAATAAATAAGTAAAATATATGGTATGTTGGAAGGTAGTAAGTGCTAAAGGAGAAAACAAAAATAAAGCAGGAAAGAGTAGTATAAAATGTTGTGGAAGAGGGGCTTAACATTTCTTACAGTGGCTAGGGAAGGCTTTACTGATAAGGGGGCTTCTAAGCCAAGCCCTGAAGAAAATAAGAGAGATAACCCTGTAGACATTAGAGGAAAAGCATTCCAGACAAAAAGAACAAGTACAAAGGCCCTAAAGTAGAAATATGCCTGAAGAAGTACAAGAAAAACAGAGGCCAATGCAATAGAATCGTTTAAAGAATAAAAGGGAGGCCAGGCATGGTGGCTCATGCCTGTAACCCCAGCACTTTGGGAGGCTGAGGCAGGTGGATCATTTGAGGCCAGCCTGGCCAACACGGTGTAACCCTATCTCTACTAAAAATACGAAAAAAAAAAAAAAAAAAAAAAGTCAAGTGTGGTGGCACACACCTGAAATCCCAGCTACTTGGGAAGCTGATGCATGAGAATCACTTGAACCCAGGAGGCGTGGATGCAGTGAGCTGAGATCATGCCGCTACCCTCTAGCGTGGATGACAGAGCAAGACTCTGTCTCAAAAAAAAAAAAGAGAGAGAGAGAGAGGCCGGGCACAGTGGTTCACACCTGTAATCCTAGCACTTTGGGAGGCCAAGGCAGAAGAATTGCTTGAGCCTAGGAGTTCAAGACCAGCCTGGGCAACATAGTGAGACCCCGATCTCTACCCCCAAAAACATTTTTTTAAAAATTATCTGCGGTGATGCACACCTGTAGTCCCAGCTACTTGGGAAACTGAGGTGGGGGGATCCCTTGAGCCCAAGAGGTCAAGGCTGCAGTGAGCTGTGATCATACCACTGCACTCCAGCCTGGGTGACAGAGTGAGACCCTTTCTAAAAAAAGAAAAAGGAGAGGGACAGTAGTGTGAGTCAGAGACGTAAAAGAGAACCAGAGTAAATAAGACCTTTTAAATCATAGTAAAGACTTTGGCTTTTATGCTGAAGGAAATGGGAAGCCACTGGAGGGTCCGAGCAGAAAAATGGCACAATCTGACCTGTAATGATTGCCCAGGATACTGTTTTAATATGATTACAATACATATGATATGATTACCCTGTTTTAATATGATTACTCTGGATACTGTGTTGAGAATAGACTACAGGGTAGGGGAGTGGGGGATATGAAGGCAGGGACAGGAAGTAGGAGACCGATCAGGAGGATGTCGCAATAATCCAGACAAGAGGAGATGTAATTTGAACCAGGATTTTTCTACCTTATGGCTGGATGGTGAGGGGAAACAGAATTCCCAAGGCATGTTAGGTTGGGTCCCAGAAGGGCAATCTAAGAATATACAGTAGTAGCTCTGGTACAGAAGTGAGTAAGGTTAAGATTGGGGATAGAGAGGAAGAATGTCAATTGTGGAAGTCTAGAAGTTCGGCAAATAAGAAGGGAATATCATCCCCAGGACAGAGTAACACAAATATGTTTTATTGTATTGAGAGATTGGTCTAACTGATGGACAACAACAAAAATCAAAAGATATCCCTCAAGCCAATACTTGTCCAGTTTTTCTTTACAACTATATCCAAGATCAGGAGTTTGTACCCAAAGAATAAATGTCTTAAGATGCACTTAACACAGCGAGGTGTGGTGGCTCATGCCGGTAATCCCAACACTTTGGGAGGCCGAGGCAGGTGAATCACTTGAGGCCAGAAATTTGAGACCAGCCTGGCCAACATGATGAAACTGTATCTCTACTAAAAATGAAAAAAAAAAAAAAAAAAAAGTTAGTGTGGTGGCTCACGCCTGTAATTCCAGCACTTTGGGAGGCTGAGGTGGGCAGATCACCTAAGGTCAAGAGTTCAAAACCAGCCTGGCCAACATGGGTTTCCCTACAAAAATACAGAAATTAGCTGGGCATGATGGCATGATGGCAGGTGCCTGTAATCCCAGCTACTTGGGAGGCTGAAGCGGGAGAACTGCTTGAACCCGAGAGGTGGAGATGGTGAGCTGAGATCACACCATTGTACTCCAGCCTGGGAGACAGAGCGAGACTCAGTCTCAAAAAAAAGAAAAACAAAAACAAAACAAAACAAAACAAAAAAAAGATGCACTTAACGCAAAGTGGAGAGCAAATGCTAGAGAAGAATTAAAACTCACTCAGGGTGGAATTTAGAAGAAACACTGCCATCTCAGCTGATATGAAAATGCATTCTGGCATAAACATAAAGCAATTTTTTTTAAAAACTCTGTTCAAAAATCACTTACATTAATAATATTTCACACTGAGCCACTAATCCATAACTATTCGACTAAAAGTTCCATTAAAGACTATTAAAATTATAATGATCTTAAACAGGGTTAGAATCAGAGACTTAGGCTCAAATCCTGGCTCTACCCCCTCTGTGACTTTACCCAAGTTACTTAACCTCTATATTAAGTCTTGGTGTCCTAATCCGTATAGCTCATGGAGTTGTGAAGATTGCCTGAGATAAAGTATGTAAGGGGCTTCTCTGGTGCATGGCATATAGTTGTGCTTAGAAGTAATACAAATAGCTGTAGTGGTAGTATAGTAATCTGCTTTAGAAGAAAAGTAAAGGAAACCAAAATTTAAAGCTCATTAGTAGGAAATAATTTTTCCACCATGAAGTACTTTTCTAGACTACAAGGAATCTAAGAACTTTCAGCTAGGCTCTTAGACCAAGGCTAACACTAAAAAAAATTCTACATCTCAAAACACTTCAAACAATGTAGAGGCAGTGGACAGCCACCTATACGATATGATTTGTGAGATACCAAGAAAGCCCCTGATTTAAAACAAACAAACAAAAAAAATCAGTCTGCCACAGCTTCCTAGTGTCTAAAATCAAAATCACATCAAGAAGTAGTTTCAGTTAATAGGATAGCAGGGAAAAAAAAAACAGAAAAAAGAGTATTTTGGCCTAATGTTTTGCCTTCTGTTTAAATTCCCAAGTACCTATCCATGGAAGAATGACACATTAATCCTTATATTATTTTTTATTTTCTTTCTTTTAAACTAGAGCCAAATGTCAGCTTAACTACATTAATCCTTATCAAAGATTTAGATGTTACTCTGAATACAGTTAGCAGACCTCTTTCAGAGCTAGATTCGGAAGTGGGTGGAAAAAGGGAAACAGGCAGTTCTAAGAGTGTGACGGAACAAGACACAACCAAAGGAAAGGGCAGGAAAAGCAGAGAACAAAGAAGGGAATCCATGTGTGGTTCTCTTTCCAGACCCATGTTTGATTAAATCCAAAGTTTCCTCTCCTATCTCTTTCTGTTCCCTGTCCATTCTGGAAAGCAGATAGACAAGCAGAGAGACAGTAGGATGAAAGAAGCTCACGGCATCCTCTATCCCAGCAGCTATTAACTACAGTAGTCCCTCAGTATCAAAGAGGAATTGGTTCCAGGAAGCCCCAGACACCAAAATCCACGGATGCTAAGTCCCTTACATTAAAATGGTACAGTACATATGTATCTGCATATAATCTATATGCATTCTCCTGTATACTTTGAATCATCTCTAGATTACTTATTGTAGTAGTATACAATAAGTTGTTGTAGCACATTATTTAGGGAATAATAACAAGGAAAAAAAAGTCTATAATGTTCAGCAAAGACACAACCATACTTTTTTTTTTTAACCTGATTATTGTATCTCCAAGTTTGGTTGCATCCACGATGTGGAGCCCACAGATACAGAGAGCCAACTGCAATTAGAGAGGTACCCATCATCCAGAGAGCCAATTTAGGGTGCAGGAAGTGAAAGGTAGAGACAACCATCCACTTGCTCACTGCCTCTAGATGCAAGAGCATTCTCTGATGGGTACTATAATCAGTGAACGTAAGACCTAGTCTTAGATTTATGAATGGGCAGTGTAGCCTGATGGAAATGTTCAGAGACCACATTAGAATGTCAGTTTTGCAAGATGAAGAGAGTTCTGGAGATTGGTTGCACAACGATGGGAACGTACTTAACGCTACTGAATGGTATACTTAAAAATGGTTAAGATGGTAAATTTTATGTGTATTTTATCACAATTATTTAAAAATCTTAACTCCTTTGCCATCTGGGGGCTTAGGAGAAAAGCAGGATGGAACCTAACACCCTTTGGCAAGATGAAAGAAAAAGTTGCTGATGAACAAACCCTCACATGGCATTTACAGAGGTATTTAAAAACAAATCATTAAAGTTTTGAGGACATTACTTTTCAGACTCGAGCTGTTCTTTCTTCTGCTTTAAATCTTCTTCTGTTATGCCTCCCAAGTGTTTGTAGTTGCTCTCGGCAATTTCCAGGAGGTGTCTCAATTCTACAATTTTCTTGTAAGCTCTCACTGCAAAACAGAGTTGAATAGGAACCTAGTTAGACATATAACAGCTCATGTGTCCACTGGGTGCTGGTCTTCTTGAGCATATTCTTCCTCTAGACTAGTGTCTGTATGGTTTGGAGAGGGGGTGGAGGAAGGTTGGTATATACAAAGAAGGATAAATATAAGTAACAGAATACTAAAATGAGCATGCAATGAAATACCTAAATGGAGGATTCTTTCCCTGCTACTGGAACATGTATCAGGTTGTTATGACTATTAATGCTACGAACAAGAAGGTTTTAAAAGACTAGCAGTATTGGCCAGGCACGGTGGCTCAGGCCTGTAATCCCACCACTTGGGGAGGCCGAGGCGGGTGGATCACCTGAGGTCAGGAGTTCGAGACCAGCCTGGCCAACGTGGTGAAATCCCGTCTCTACAAATAATAAAAAAAGTAGCCAGTGTGGTGCTGCATGCCTGTAATCCCAGCTACTCACGAGGCTGAGGCAGGAAAATCACTTGAACCCAGGAGGCGGAGGCTGCAGTGAGCCGAGACCATGCCACTGCACTCCAGCCTGAACAACAGAGCAAGACTCCGTCTCAAAAAAAAAAAAAAAAAAAAGACTAGCAGTGTTTTAGGACTAATGGTGGATTACAGGACCACGTGCAATCTACTATGTAACAGAAAATTAGAAAAACTGAAATAAGTACCAGCCACAAATTTTGTGATTGGTCACTTGTAGCACCTATGCAAGAGAATAGTAAGAGAAGGAAGTATATTGAGAGATACTCTGAACTATTCTCCAACTATCAGAACCATGACATCTCCATCTTTTATGGCAGTGGTTCTCTATCTGGGGTGATTTTCTTCCTCAAGGGTCATTTGGCAACCTCTGAATAAGTTTTGCTTGTCACAGCTTGGGAGTGGGAACAGGGAGGTGCTGCTGGCATCTAGTAGGCGAAGGCTCAGGATGCTACTAAACATCTCATGGTGCACAGAAAACCCTGCCTCAACAAAATAATTATCTGGCCCAAATAGTCAAGAGTATAGAAGTTGAGAAACTCTGCTTTACAGGACCAGCTTAGCAAATCACAGCCTCTTCTTCCTAACACCAATGATTTATCTACCAACAGGTTAGAGCTGCAGGTTCTAAACTGCATACACCTGAATCAAATGGGATGCTTTTTAAAAATGTATGTGCTTGAGCCCCATTCCAGACCTACAAATTCAAGAATATGTACTTAATAAAAGCTCCTCGGTCAGGAGCAGTGGCTCACGCCTGTAATCCCAGCACTTTGGGAGGCGGATCACTTGAGGTTGGGAGTTCAAGTTCACATGGTGAAACCCCGTCTCTACTAAGAATACAAAAATTAGCTGGATGTGGGGGCACATGCCTGTAATCCCAGCTACTCGGGAGGCTGAGGCAGAAGAATCACTTGAGCCCGGGAGATGAAGGTTGCAGCTAGCCGAGGTCATGCCACTGCACTCCAGCCTGGGCAACAGAGTGAGACTTTGTCTCAAAAAAAAAAAAAAAAAAAAGGGTAGCCAGGTGCGGTGGCTCACCCCGTAATCCCAGCACTTTGGGAGGCCAACGCGGGCAGATCACGAGGTCAGGAGATTGAGACCATCCTGGCTAACACGGTGAAACCCTGTCTCTACTAAAAATACAAAACAAAATTAGCCGGGCGTGCTGGCAGGTGCCTGTAGTCCCAGCCACTCGGGAGGCTGAGGCAGGAGAATGGCATGAACCTGGGAGGTGGAGCTTGCAGTGAGCTGAGATGGCGCCACTGCACTCAAGCCTGGGTGACAGACGGAGACTCTGTCTCAACAACAACAAAAAAAGGCTCCTCAGACAATTCTAAAGGGCAGACGGGTTTGGGAACCACCATAACCACTAGTAAGAAGGTAGAGGGGATTAAGATAAAAAATGTCAGAAAAGAGTGAAAGAGCAGTATTTAGCTTATATAATAATTTCTTTATTATTTGAAAGTCTGTGTTTCGTAAAGCCTGTTCTATGGGGTCCTCAGAGGCAAGAACTAAGATTAATTGGAATTAGCTCCAGGAAGAAAGATTTCTATTCAACAAAAGAGGAAATTTCCAATGAAAACAATAAAAATCATATATTTATGCAGTGTCTGTGATGTCGAGATACTACACTAAGTACCTTATATATTTTAATTCTCACAGAGAAGAAATGCTTCTCAGAAGAAGACATACACACAGCCAACAAGCATATGAAAAAATGCTCAACATCAGTAATCATTAGAGAAATGCAAATCAACACCACAGTGAAATGCCATCTCACATCAGTTAGAATGGCTATTATTAAAAAGTCAAAAAACAACAGATGCTGGGGAGGTTGTGGAGAAAAGAGAACATTTATACACTGCTGTTAGGAGTGTACGTTAGTTCAACCATTGTGGAAAGCGGTTTGGCAATTTCTCAAAGAACTCAAAACAAAATTAACACATGACCCAGCAACCCCACTATTGGTATGTACCCAAAGGAATATATATCATAGTATATTCATACTATATTCACACTATATTCATACTAGAAAGACACATGCACACATATGTTCATTACAGCACTATTCACATAGCAAAAACATAGCATCAACCTAAATGTCCATCAACAGAAGACTGGATAAAGAAAATGTGGTGTGGCCGGGCACGGTGGCTCATGCCTGTAATCCCAGCACTTTGGGAGGCCAAGATGGGCAGATCACAAGGTCAGGAGTTCAAGACCAGCCTGACCAACATGGTGAAACCCCATCTCTACTAAAAATTCAAACATTAGCTGGCCATGGTGGCACACATCTGTAGTCCCAGCTACTCGGTAGGCTGAGGCAGGAGAACCACTCGAACCCGGGAGGTGGAGGTTGCAGTGGGCCAAGATCGCACCACTGTACTCCAGCCTGGTGACAGAGTGAGACTCTGTCTAAAAAAACAAAACAAAACAAACAAGAAAAAACTTGCTACCATTCACCGAATTCCCCAGGCCAGAAATCTGTCATCCTTGATTACCCTCTTTTTCTAATACCTCATAGCCACATCTATCAGCAAATCCTATCATCTTTCTCTTCTAAATACACCCAAATCTCACCACTTCTCATTATCCCCATCATCTCCACTCCAGTCCAAGCCATAAACAACTCTCTCCTGAACTATAGCCATAGCCCCCTAACTGATTTCCCTGCTTCCACTCTTGCCCTATGAAGGAAAATGGGCTTTCCACAACACCAGAAATCTGGAGGCAAAAACAGTCAAGGCCAACAAGATCTTGGCTTGGCTTTCACTCTATCTTCCCAACAAGGTATGATCTTACTGATGCTGATTTTTTTCAAGAACCAGGATATATATATAAATATTGCCTTAAAGGGAATACATAGAATGTTAATGTAAGCTCTTCTTAAATGGTGATGAAAGCCTCTAGTATAAAAAGGCGGAAGCAAAACAAGAATGGAGATATCCCATATCACTGGTAGTTACAGGCCTACATCAGGAACTCTAGGAGCCCAGGAAATCTGTGCAGATATTCTACATCTGCTCTTGTACAATTCTAATTTAGTATCCTTGGCATCAGGATATAATTATATCAGGAACTTCATCCAACCTTATATAGTTAGGTGGAGTATGTTCTTTTCCCACCTAATTCATACCCCATATGAAATGCTATGTATGCTCTTGTCCACCTCCTAGTCTATCACCCACACAACAGGTAGAGTGACACTGTTTTTAAATGTGAATCAGATCACATCATTCCCCACCCTGAATCCCAACAATAGCTTTCTATTTAAAATAAAATTTATATGCTGAGATTTTGTAGTGAAAAAAGAGGAAAAATGAACAAATAAAAATCTAAAACTAAAATCCTTATTAGGCCCTAAATAATCTGACTGGGTCCCTGCTTACCTTTCAAACCTGTCACCACTTTCTTAGGGATTCTACTCAAGCCACACTAACCATTCTCAATGCTACATAATGGCCTTTACATGCACTGCTCCCTCTGCTGGCATGTTCTTCCAAGATCTTAATATGACTCATTCTCATCACTCAGGTCTCTGCTCAGACATCACCACCTCAGAGAGGCCTAATGACTTTCTTATCTATAGCACCACTCTACCCTATTTTCTTTATATATCTATTTTCTTACCAATTATTTATCACCCTCCCCCTGACTACCACCATTCAAATGAAGTTCCTTTGTATTGTTCACCATTATTTCAATACCTACAACAGTGTCTGGCACATAGTAGACAATAAATATTTGTTGCTATTATTATCTATAACAATCATTTGCCAACTAACCATGGAAATCCTTGAGATGTCTCTTTCCCTGTTTCCTTGATCCACTAAAGAAAATACTTGAGTATTTTCTTATATAACTTTCTACCCCCTGAGGGACAGAGGTTATGTCTTATACTTTTTATATGTTCAACAACCCTAGTACAAAAACTTATATTAGTTCTGGTTCCTGCAAAAATATCAAATTATTTTACTTGTAGGCAGTATTTGTCTTTAGAATAGTTTCCAAACTTGTGGTAAAAAGTGGCTATGTTATTTCTGAAAGGATAAATCACAACAGAGGCAGCATACTTACTTCTGGCATCTGTTTTATCCAAGTCACTCAGACATAAATCATCCTTGGCATCAGTGCTTCCCTCAACACCATGTCTTATAAAATATTTCACATCATTTTCATCAATTTCATTTTCATCATCTATATCATATTTCTGTAGCTCCTCTAACAGCTTCACTGCTGCCAAATGGGCAAACCTGTAGAAAAGAATCAATAACTAACCAGATCCATAATCTTCCTGAAACTGAAACTGCAGCTTGCACTTAACTTAGGGAATTACACTCTGTACACTCTGCCATCAATCCACTCACCAGCCAAGGAGCCAAAATCTGAAGGTCAGTGACAATTTGACATATATTCAACTATATGAGAAACTCAGTTACTTGACACTAAGGACAATTATTCATATTAAACACTGATTCCATAATTTTTACTGGCAAAAATACACTGGGAATGGAGATCCAATATCAAAGGAATATGTGGTATGCTCTCAAGCAGAGCTGCTCAACTGAATAGAAGACCCAGAACCACCCTCCTTGATTACCTACAGTTACTGCCTTTTCTTGGCCTAATTTAGATTATAGAATTCATTTTCATTTCAGTTTTAGGGCTAACTATTAATATAGCTCTAGCCCCCTCTATCTTCACCCTTCCTCAAGCCAAAGCATTTGGTATGACTTTGAAATTTAATGAAAAAATAATGACCTTTCCATTCATGTTTTCTAATTCTCCTTAATCTTTCCTGCATCTCTATGAAGGTTCCAGTAAGGTACTCTTAGTTTTGGAGTTGTTGTTGTGATTGTATGTAACCTGCATATTTTTCCACAATTTTTCTAACTGGAATTTTTAATATATTTTCTTACAACTTGAAGAATTACTAAACATAAAAACCTTAAATCCTGTTTTCTTATATTTACATAACCAAACACGCACATTACCTCCTACCAGGTACTGCATATCATTAAAGACATAGTAATAAACATATGCAGGAAGTTGTAAGGTTTATAGAATTCATTATCTCTACTACTAGGTTGTAATTTCACAACTGTCATTTACTGAGTGCTTACTTTACGCTAGATTCAAAGTTATCTCTAAAATAACACTACACCCACACCAAGCATTTTGGTGCATGAGAAAAAAATGTGGGCCCAGAAATTATGGAAAACTTCAGATACACCTATAGTATTCAATCACCTATTTGATGTTGATACAAAAATATACAAATAGATCAATGGATAAAATAGTTCAGAATTAAGCCCACACATACATCGAGAACTGATTTTGACAAAGGCAGTGTAGAAATGATAGTCTTTTAAACAAATAGTCTAGAACTGGATATCCATATGCAAAAAAAGAACTTGGACTCGTACTTCATATCATATACAAAAATTAACTCAAAATGATCACAGACCCCAATATAAAAGCTAACACTATATAACTTCTAAAAGAAAACATAAAAGAAAAATTTTATGACTTTGTGTTAATCAGACTTCTTTAGATATGACACCAAAATCATAATCCATAAAAGGATAAATTAGTAAGAAATTTTGCTCTTCAAAGACATTAAGAGAATGAAAAAACAAGATACAACTGGTAAGAAAGGGAAATCTTTGCAAAGCATATATCTGAGAAAGAACTAGTATCCAGAATATACAAAGAACCTTTAAAACTCAACATCAAGAAAACAATTCAATTTTTTAAAGTGGGCAAAAGATCTGAATAATCACTTCATCGAAGAAAATATATAGATGGCAAGTATGTATATTTAAAACATGCTCAAAATCATTTTTCATTAGAAAATGCAAATTAAAACCACAATGAGCTACCACTACATACCTATTTCATTACTGGAATTAAAAAAAGACCCTAACAATACCAAATGACGGTGAGAATGTGGAACAACAGAAACTGACATCCATTGCTGACAGAAATGCAATTTTTTTTTTTTTTTTTTTTTTTTTGAGATGGAATCTTGCTCTGTCACCCAGGCTGGAGTGCAGTGGCACGATCTCGGCTCACTGCAAGCTCCACCTCCCAGGTTCACACCATTCTCCTGCCTCAGCCTCCCGAGTAGCTAGGACTACAGGCATCTGCCACCACGCCCAGCTAATTTTTTGTATTTTTAGTAGAGATGGGGTTTCACCATGTTAGCCAGGATGGTCTCGATCTCCTGACCTCAAGATCCGCCTGCCTCAGCTGCCCAAAGTGCTGAGAGTACAGGCGTGCGCCATCGCGCCAGGCCAGTTTTTTTTTTTGAGGGTCTAGCTCTGTGGACCAGGTTGGAGTGCAGTGGTGCAATCTAGGCTCACCACAACCTCCTCCTCCTGGCTTCAAGCAATTCTCCTGCCTTAGCCTCCCAAATAGTAGCTGGGACTACAGGTGCATGCCGCCACACCCGGCTAATTTTTTTATTTTATTTTATTCTATTTTATTTTATTTTATTTTATTTTATTTTATTTTATTTTATTTATTTATTGAGACAGGGTTTCGCTCTTGCTGCCCAGGCTGTGGTGCAATCTCGGCTCATGGCAACCTCCACCTCCTGGGTTCAAGCAATTCTCCTGCCTCAGCCTCCCGAGTAGCTGGGATTACACGCGTGCACCACCATGCTTGGCTAATTTTGTATTTTTAGTAGAGACGGAGTTTCTCCATGTTGGTCAGGCTGACCTCGAACTCCCGACCTCAGGTGATCTGCCCACCTCAGCCTCCCAAAGTGCTGGGATTACAGGCGTGAGCCACCGTGCCCAGCCTGAATTTTTCTTTTTTAGTAGAGACGGGGTTTCACCATGTTGGCCAGGCAGGTCTCAAACTCCTCACCTCAAGTGATCCACTGCCTTGGCCCCCCACAGTGCTGGGATTTCAGGCATGAGCCACCGCGCCCAGCCCCTAGAAACGCAAATCTGTATGGCCACTTTGGAAGGCACTTTGGCAGTTTGTTATAAAATTAAACATACACTTTGCATATGGCCCAATAATCCTACTCATAGATTTACCAAATAATTAAAAACATGTTAACACAAAAACCTGTATAGGAATGTTTACAGCAGCTTTATTCATAACCACCAAAAAATGATACAATCAAAATGCCCTTCAACCTGTGAGTGGATAATCGAATTATGGAATGCTATGGAATTCTACTCAGCTGTTAGAAGGAAATGAACTACAATCAAGATGTCCTTCAACCTGTGAGTGGATAATTGAACTATGGAATACTATGGAATTCTACTCATCTGTAAGAAGGAAATGAACTGCTAATACACATAGATGAATCTCAAAATAATTATGTTGAGTGAAAGAAGCCAGACATAAATATATATTGTATGATTCCATTTATATAAAACTCTAGAAAATGCAAACTAATCTACAGTGACAGGAAGCAGATCAGTGGGAGCAGTCAAAGGGAGAGAGATTATAAAGTGGCAGGAGACTTTGAGGGTGATGAATATGTTCACTATCTTAATTGTGGTAATGGTTTCACAGGATATGCACATATCAAAACTCATCAGTTGCACCGTACAAATATATGCATTTTATTGTATGTCAATTATACCTTAATAAAGTCATTTTAAACCAATAAAATAGACTTGAGTTGATAATGATCCCAGGTACATGGTACAACAAAACCACACTCCAAGGC
This sequence comes from Macaca thibetana thibetana, assembly GCF_024542745.1. Taxonomy (NCBI): domain Eukaryota; kingdom Metazoa; phylum Chordata; class Mammalia; order Primates; family Cercopithecidae; genus Macaca; species Macaca thibetana. Next base: position 75,023,910 of record NC_065591.1, on the reverse strand, counting down.
ATCAAAGAAATTCCATAAACAAAATTGTAGGGAACATGAGCTCACAAACAAAAGTTGCATGGCAACTTAGCAAATGATTGGACCACAGCATACTGTCAAGCCTCATCTGCCATTGTTAGCCCATACTCCTAGTTTAGATTCCAGCTTTCTACTCCACATGCAGTTCTTCAAACATACAAGGTGTTATCTTACAACTCCTCCTTAGGTTTACACTTATGCTTACAAGTATCAACATAAATGTTTCTTCCTCAAAAAAAAAAGTTTTTTTCTTTGACCTCTATCTAAATTCTGTCCCCATGCAGTTTCCTTCATAACTTTTACCATCCTCTGTATTAAAGTTTCTCCCTTACAACTTTCCAACAGAAAGACTTTTTTCTATGTTCTTAGTGTACCTTACACATACCATGTAATACAGTATGATTAGAATTAATAAGAATTTTATTTGCATATTTCTCTTTCCACAATACTGTAAGCTCCTTGAGGGCAGTGACTGTGTCTTCTCCCCTTTGTATTTCTACCACTAATCACAGAACTTGGAACATGGTAAATATATGGGAAGCTGAATGAAAAAACAACCAAATGAACAAACAGATGGACTAAATATTTCTTGAGAACCTAACTTGAATGAGCTGGCTATGTTTAATAATACGTGCTATATTTAATTCAGATGTAAACTGCAAAATATGTTTCAAAATCCATGTCATTTATTTTTCTATTATTAATGCTATTTATTTTTATCACATAGCATTTCTTAACAGGGAATGCTACAGGCATTTGGATGGGACAAATAGTGCATTACTGTTCTGAGCACTGCAGAATATTTAGCATTCCTAGACCTGACCTCCAGTTGGTGAAGGTCACCTGACCTCCAGTTGGTGAAGGTCTCCTGACCTCCAGTTGGGGGTCTCCTTCCCCAGCATTTCCAAAGACCCTCCCATGAGAAAAGGGGAAAATATTACCTCCCAGTTGAGAATTACTGCTTTAAAGAGAAAAGCTGATATAATGATGGCTGTAAATTCAGCTTGAAAATTGTCATTCCATCTATATTTGATTGAGTCCTCTAAAATTCCATCAAATCTTCAGAGATTTTTGAGTCCAAGAAAGTATATGCAAAACTTTAAAAGCAAAAGAAAGGAGTAAAGAAGACAGATTTATACCTCTTTGCCACATCACTGGGTCTCTCCCCTGCTTTGTTGGTAATATTACTGTCTGCTCCCATTTTAATTAACCATTGCAAACACTCTATGTGGCCTTGTCCAGCAGCTGTTCAAAAAAAGGAAAAAGAACAGGAATTACAAAAAAAGTTATAAGTAACAATTTTCTAAAATTTTGGATAGTACCATTATAGAGTACTTACCTAAGTATTGATCCTTGCAGTAACTGGCAAAAGTATGTTGGGCAAATATTATTTTCTCTATTTCACTTACTTATTCATTAGACAAACATTTAATCAACTGTGTTCAGGCCCCATACAGATAATTTTACATACGGATATAAAAGCTGAAACTCAAAAAGTTTTTTTATGTATTTATTTAAAATCACACAGCTAGTAAACAGTAGTTTGAAACTAGAACCCAGGCTTTTCTAATACTATCCAGCACTTATCTCCTACTATAAATAGCTTCTAACCAATCTTGTATTTCACAAGAACGTGAGCACATTCTAACCATAAGAACCTACACAGACTTCAAAAAGTCTTGCTTCAGCATATATTTATATGATAGATGTATAGTATATATGTATTCTTCTGATTCTTACAACTCAAAATTTATAGGCCTGTAAAACCACACTTGATTACCTCAACTGTTTACCACCTTTGTCCAAATCTTTACCTCAAAACACATGCTGTCTTTATTTTCACCTTCACAACTCTGCTTAATGTGTCTTCCCACCTAAAGCCAATCACTCAACAATGTGCTCATTTAACCTGTAACTATTCTTCTTTATCCATCTTGAAACTCAAGGAAGCTGAAGAAAACAAACGGAATAGACTTAAAAGAAAGACTTGAGTTTAAGTCTTTTAAACAATAAGATGTGAGGACAAGGCTGTAATCTTCATATCCCCAGAACACAGCAAGTGGCTGCAACTTATAGACCCTCAATAAATGTCTAAATAGAGTTGATGAGTGAATGAATACATTTAAAAAATGAAATCTCAGCTCTGCTATTACTAGCTATATATCTAACCTCAGTCAAGCCACCTGACTTCTCTAAACATCAATTTCCTCATCTTTTACATAGATGATTATTTCATAAGCAAAGCACACTGCTGCTTTATAAAACTGCAGTAACGATTAAATGTGATAAGAGTTTTTCACTCTGTAAAGTAGTATATAAACATCAGGTATTATTACCAAATCCCTATGAACAGTTCCTCAATAATTTGATCCTTAGCAACTTCTTCACCCTTCAATTCCTATTCCTATGACATGTATTTTAACAACCTAATTATTTTTTGCCATTAATTGCATCCTATCTTAAAAGAAATCTCTAGTTCTTTTATGGTATAATTATGTAACTCTTTAACAGTAAGGTCCAGATCTCATTTTGGCTCACAGTACAGGCACATGGTTGGTGCTGAATATGTATACATGACCTTGCAAAATGAATCAAAGAGCGAGAACTTTTGGTATTTATTTGGTGCTTTAAAAAGCAAACCCACCTCCATTACTGGCAACAGAGAGGACACAGAGCAATATCAAGGGACTAAATAACCCTATCACTACAGTCCCACAGCCCAGCTGGCAAGTCTGTAAGAACTCTTGTTCTGTTGTCCTCTGCCTCAGAGCCATCTGCCAAATTACAGGCTGGCTTCTGCAGAGTCTGGGGCTTCTCTCTTTCCCACAGAGTCTGGGGCTTCTCTCTCTCCTACAGCCTATCTAACCCACTAACACAGAAACTTCACAATTTCTCAGACTTCTATTAATAACCCCACTTTAGACAAAAATGGCAACATATTGATCTTTCTGTCATTAAGAGTCACAAAATCATATTTATGAGCATGGATAATGCTGAATTTTACAAGACAGAATGAATTTAGCCCAACATTTCATTTTATCACACGGGTAATGTTTAAAAACAGGAGGGAGGGAGGTTAAGTTATATATCTACAATGAAATGCAATAAAAGGATTTACCTAAGATTTTTACTGAATATTGATTAGGATATGTTGACTAATTTGACCAATGTTTTATAAGGAACAAGACAAAATTATACAGGTGTTAGAAATTTTTAAGAAATGACTTGAAATAATTATGATTTAAGAGCAAGTTTAAAAAGGGGAAGTCATAGATCTAAACAATTATTAAATAACTAAGAAGAATGCCTCAATAATAAATACCACAGCTTATCTCCTAAATGCAATTAAAACTAAAGGAAAAGGCAGTCTGACAAAATGTGAGAAACATGAATTAAATTATAAACAGATATCAACTTTTATATGACCAATTTTAGTACAGTATAAACATACAGATGGTACCCAAGAAAAGGCTAATGTCTTAATGTACTTCTGAATGACTGGAGGATCAATGAAAAAATTAAGAAGGAAGTTGAAAAATTTCTTGAAACACATGATAATGGAAACACAACATATAAAAACCTATGAGATACAGCAAAAGCAGTACTAAGAGGCAATATTGTAGTTTTAAGCGCCTACATCAAAAAAGAGAAAAAACTTCAAATAAAAAATCTAATGAGGCCAGGCACTGTGGCTCATGCCTATAATCCCAGCACTTTGGGAGGCCGAAGCGGGTGGATCACCTGAGGTCAGGAGTTCGAAAGCAGCCTGGCCAACATGGTGAAACCCTGTCTCTACTAAAAACACAAAAATTAGTCGGGCATGGTGGTGTGTGCCTGTAATCCCAGCTACTTGGGAGGCTGAGTCAGGAGAATTGCTTGAACCTGGGAGGTGGAGGTTGTACTGAGCCAAGATCGCACCACTGCATTCCAGCATGGGTGACACAGTGAGACTCCATCTCAAAACAAACAAACAAAAAATCTAATGATGCATCTTAACAAGAAAACCAAGAGTAAGCCAAACCCAAAATTAGTAAAAGAAAAGAAACAATAAAGATCAGAGCAGAAATAAATGAAATTAAAATGAAGAAAACAATGCAAAAGATCAATGAAACAGCTGAGTATTTTTCTGAAAAGTTAAACAAAACTGACAAACCTTTATCCAGACTAACTAAGAAAAAAAGAGAGAAGATCCAAACAAATAAAATCAGAAATGAAAATGAGATATTACAACTGATACTGCAGAAATTCAATGGCTCATTAGTGGCTACTCTGAGTAACTATATACCAATAAATTGGAAAATCTAGAAGAAATAAATTCTTAGACACATCCGACCTACCAAGATTGAACCGGGAAGAAACCCAAAACTTGAACAGACCAATAATGAGTAATGATATCAAAGCCATAATAGAAAGTCTCCCAGTAAAAAAAAAAAAAAAAAAAAAAGCCCAGAACCTGATGGCTTCACTGCTGAATTCTATCAAACATTTAAAGAAGAACTAATACCAATCCTACTCAAACTATTCTGAAAAATATAAGGGAAAGGAATACTTCCAAACCCATTCTACAAGGCCAGTATTACCCAGACTCCAAAACCAGACAAAGACACATCAAAAAATAAAACTACAAGCCAATATATCTGATGAATATTGATGCAAAAATCATCAACAAAATACTAGCAAACCAAATCCAACAATATATTAGAAAGATCATTTCATCATCACCAAGCAGGATTTACCCTGCGATGCACAGATGATTCAACATATGCAAATCAATCAATATGATACATACCGATAGAATGAAGAACAGAAACCATATGATCATTTCAACTGATGCTGATAAAAGCACCTGACAAAATTCAACATCCCTTCTTAATAAAAACCCTCAAAAACTGGGTGTAGAAGGGACATACCTCACCATAATAAAAGTCATATATGACAGACCTACAGCTAGTATACTACTGAATATGAAAGCCCTTCCTTTGAAACCTGGAACACAAGGATGCCCACTTTCTATTATTCAACACAGTACTGGAAGTCCCAGCTAGAGCAATCAGACAAGAGAAAGAAACAAAGGGCATCCAAATTGGAATGGAAGAAGTCAAATTATCCCCGTTTACTAATGATATAATCTTATACTTGGAAAAACCTAAAGACCCCACACAAAAAGACCTATTAGAATTAATAAGCAAATTTAGTAAAGTTGCAGAACATGAAATCAACATACAAAAATCAGTAGCATTTCTATATGCCAACACTGAACAATCCAAAAAAGAAATCAAAAAAGTAATCCCATTTATAATAGCCATAAATAAAATTAAATACCTAGGAATTAACCAAAGAAGTAAGGGATTTATATAGTGAAAACTATAAAACATTGATGAAAGAAACTGAAGAGGATATCAAAAAATGGAAAGATATTCCATGTTCATGGACTGGAAGAATCAATATTGTTAAAATGTCCATACTATTCAAAACAATCTACAGATTCATTGCAATCCCTATCAAAATACCAATGATATTCTGCACAGAAATAGAAAAAAAAAAAAAAAAAAAACCTAAAATTTATATGGAACCACAAAAGACCCAGAATAGCCAAAGCTATCTTAAGCAAAAAGAACAAAACTGAAGGAATCACATTACCTAATTTCAAATTATACTATAGGGCTATAGTAACCAAACAGCATGATACTGGCATAAAAACAGACACATAAACCAATGGAACAGAATAGAAAACCCAGAAACAAACACACCTACAGTGAACTCATTTTTGACAAAGATGCCAAGAACATACACTGGGAAAAAGAAAGTCTCTTCAATAAATGGTGCTGGAAAAAAACTGGATATCCATATGCAGAAGGAAAAAAACCAGACCCCTATCTCTCACCAGATACAAAAATCAAGTCAAAATGGAATAAAGACTTAAATCTAGGACCTCAAACTATGAAACTACTAAAAGAAAACATTGGGGAAACTCTCCAGGACATTGGTCTGGAGAGTTTTGAGCAACACCCCACAAGCACAGGCAACCAAAGCAAACATGGACAAATGGGATCACATCAAGTTAAAAAGCTTCTGCACTGCAAAGGAAACAACCCACAAAGTGAAGAGATAACCCACAGAATGGGAGAAAATATTTGCAAACTACCCATCCAACAAAGGATTAATAACCAAAATACATAAGAAACTCAACTCTATAGGAAAAACTCTAACAATCTGATTGTTTGTTGTTGTTGTTGTTGTTGTTGTTGTTGTTGTTGTTACAGAGTCTCGCTCTGTCACCCAGGCTGGAGTGCAGTGGCGAGATCTTGGCTCACTGCAAGCTCCACCTCCCGGGTTCACACCATTCTCCTGTCTCAGCCTCCCAAGTAGCTGGGACTATAGGCACCCGCCACCACGCCCAGCTAATTTTTTGTATTTTTAGTAGAGACAGGGTTTCACCGTGTTAGCCAGGATGGTCTTGACCTCCTGACCTCATCATCCACCCGCCTCGGCCTCCCAAAGTGCTGGGATTATAGGCATGAGCCACCGTGCCCAGACCAATAATCTGATTTTTAAATGAGCAAAAGATCTGAACAGACATTTCTAAAAGAAGACATGCAAATGGCAAACAGACATATGAAAAGGTACTCAGCATCATGGATCATCAAAGAAATGAAATCGAAACTACAAATAAGATATCATCTCCCCCCAGTTAAAATGACTTATATCCAAAAGGCAGGCAATAACAAACGCTGGTGAGGATGTGGAGAAAAGGGAACCCTCGTACACTGTTGGTGAGAATGTAAATTTGTACAGCCACCATGAAGAACAGTTTGGAGGTTCCTCAAAAAACTAAAAATAGAGCTACCACACAATCCAGCTATCCCACTGCTGGGTATATGCCCAAAAGAAAGGAAATCAGTATATCACCTTCACTCCTATGTTTGTTGCAGCACTGTTCACAATAGCTAAGATTTGGAAGATTTGGAAACAATCTAAGTGTCCACCAACAGATAAATGGATAAAGAAATGTGGTACATATACACAATGGAGTACTAATCCGCCATAAAAAAAAAAGACTAAGATTAGCCGGGCGCAGTGTTTCACACCTGTAATACCAGCACTTTGGGAGGCCGAGGCAGGCGGATCACGAGGTCAGGGAAACAAGACCACCCTGGCTAACATGATAAAATCTTGTCTCTACTGAAAATACAGAAAATTAGCAGGGCGTGGTGGCACACCCCTGTAGTCCCAGCTACTCAGGAGGCTGAGGCAGAAGAATTGCTTGAATCCAGGAGACAGAGGTTGCAGTGAGCCGAAATTGCGCCACTGCACTCCAGCCTGGGCGAGAGAGCGAGACTCTGTCTCAAACAACAACATGGATAGAACTGGAGATCATCATGTTAAGTGAAATAAGTCAGGCACACAAAGACAAACTTTGCGTGTTCTCAGCTATTTGTGGGATCTAAAAATCAAAACAATTGATCTCATGGACATAAAGAGTAGAAGGATGGTTACCAGAGACTGGGAAAGGTAGTAGGGAAGTCAGAGGGAGGTAGGGATGGTTAAAGGGTACCAAAAAATAGAAAGCATGGGACTGCATGTAGTGGCTCATGCCTGTAATCCTAGCACTCTGGAAGACCAAGGCAGGCGGATCACTTGAGTCAGGAGTTTTGAGGCCAGCCTGGGCAACATGGCAAAACCCTGTCTCTACAAACAATACAAAAAATTAGCCAGGCATAGTAGCATGTGCCTGTAGTCCCAGCTACTCAGGATGCTGAAGTGAGAGGATCCCCTGAGCCCAGGAGGTCAAAGCTGCAGTGAGTCGTGATCACCCCATTGCACTCAAGCCTGGGCAACAGAGCAAGACTATCTGATAGCACAACAGGGTGACTATAGTCAATAATAACTTAATTATACATTTTTAAATAACTAAAAGAAGGTAACTGGATTGTTTATAACACAAAGGATAAATGCTTGAGGGGATGGATACCCCAATCTCCGTGATGTGACTATTTCATGTTCCACGTCTGTATCAAAACATCTCACATACCCCATAAATATATACACCTACTATGTACCCACAAAATTTAAAAAGAAAAAAACGATAAATGTCCCCCAACAATGCCCTTTTCCAGCTGTAGTGACTTATAATCCCCCTCCACCACACCATCTGATCCACTCCTAGCCGTAGGTATACTTGATGGATGGACTCATGAAGAGAGGGTGAAAAGCAAACTCTTTTGGCTCCTCATCATGTTCACCTTCCCACCTTCCAACATCTATATTAAAAACACCTTGTTGTTGTAGAACAGTCTCTTTAGAACCTGCTTCCAGATCCCTCATTTCTCTCTCAGTTCAAGTGGTGAAGAAATGACTAGGACAGGCTAACAACTAGCCATCAATGAAATTTAATTTACTGTCCCCACAAAGATGCACTATGAGCACCATGAGTGAGCCTATCTTTTGCTACTGTGTCTAAATGACACTCCCACACACACATTAGCAATCAAAAACATATCTAGGATATGAAATGCGGACTGTAAAATGGATGTGTTATAGGAGGAATTGTGTTCCCCTCAAAATTCATATGTTGAAGTCCTAAACTCCAGTACCTCAGAATGCAACTGTATTTGGAGATAGGGCCTTTAAAGTGGTAACTAAGGAAAAATAAGGTGATGTAGGTGGGCCCTAATCCAATTTGACTAATTTACTTACAAGAGGAGGAAATCAGGACACAAATATGGTCATGCACAGAGGAAAGACTATGTGAGGGTATAGCAAGAAGGCAGCAGGCCTTCTATAAGCCAAAGAGAGAAGCCTCAAAAGAAACCAAACCTGCTGCCACCTTCATCTCAGACTTCCAGCCTCCAGAATTCTGAGAAAATAAATTTATGTTGTTTAAGCCATACAGTCTGCAGCATTTTGTTATATCAGCCCTAGTAAACTCATACAGGGGTTTTGCTCCAAGAAACCACATTAAAAAAAAAAAAAAACTTGGGGGCGGAGCAAGATGGCCGAATAGGAACAGCTCCAGTCTCCAGCTACCAGCGCCAGCAACACAGAAGACAGGTGATTTCTGCATTTTCAACTGAGGTACTGGATTCATCTCACTAGGGAGTGCCGGACAATCAGTGCTGGTCAGCTGCTGCAGCCCAACCAGTGACAGCTGAAGCAGGGTGAGGCATCGCCTCACCTGGGAAGCGCAAGGGGGAAGGGAATCTCTTTTCCTAGCCAGGGGAACTGAGACACACAACACCTGGAAAATAGGGTAACTCCCACCCCAATACTGCACTTTACCAAGGGTCTTAGCAAACGGGCACACCAGGAGATTATATCCCACACCTGGCCAGGAGGGTCCCACGCCCACGGAGCCTCCCTCATTGCTAGCACAGCAGTCTGAGGTCTAACCTCAAGGCAGCAGCGAGGCTGGGGGAGGGGCACCCGCCATTGCTGAGGCTTAAGTAGGTAAACAAAGCCGCTGGGAAGCTCGAACTGAGTGGAGCTCACAGCAGCTCAAGTAGGCCTGCCTCTGTCTGTAGACTCCACCTCTGGGGACAGGGCACAGCTAAACAACAACAACAACAACAACAAAAGGCAGCAGAAACCTCTGCAGATGCAAACGACTCTGTCTGACAGCTTTGAAGAGAGCAGTGGATCTCCCAACACGGAGGTTGAGATCTGAGAAGGGACAGACTGCCTGCTCAAGTGGGTCCCTGACCCCTGAGTAGCCTAACTGGGAGACATCCCCCACTAGGGGCAGACCGACACCCCACACCTCACATGGTGGAGTACACCCCTGAGAGGAAGCTTCCAAAGCAAGAATCAGACAGGTACACTCACTGTTCAGCAATATTCTATCTTCTGCAGCCTCTGCTGCTGATACCCAGGCAAACAGGGTCTGGAGTGGACCTCAAGCAATCTCCAACAGACTTACAGCTGAGGGTCCTGACTGTTAGAAGGAAAACTAACAAACAGGAAGGACACCCACACCAAAACCCCATCAGTACGTCACCATCATCAAAGACCAGAGGCAGATAAAACCATAAAGATGGGGAAAAAGCAGGGCAGAAAAGCTGGAAATTCAAAAAATAAGAGCGCATCTCCCCCTGCAAAGGAACGCAGCTCATCGCCAGCAACGGATCAAAGCTGGATGGAGAATGACTTTGACGAGTGATGAGAGAAGAAGGCTTCAGTCCATCAAACTTCTCAGAGCTAAAGGAGGAATTACATACCCAGCGCAAAGAAACTAAAAATCTTGAAAAAAGAGTGGAAGAATTGATAACTATAATAATTAATGCAGAGAAGGCCATAAACAAACTGACAGAGATGAAAACCATGACACGAGAAATACGTGACAAATGCACAAGCTTCAGTAACCGACTTGATCAACTGGAAGAAAGAGTATCAGCAATTGAGGATCAAATGAATGAAATGAAGCGAGAAGAGAAATCTAAAGAAAAAAGAAGAAAAAGAAATGAACAAAGCCTGCTAGAAGTATGGGATTATGTACGTCTGATTCGGGTGCCTGATTCGGGTGCCTGATTCGGGTGCCTGAAAGTGTCTGATTCGGGTGCCTGAAAGTGAGGGGGAAAATGGAACAAAGTTGGAAAACACTCTTCAGGATATCATCCAGGAGAACTTCCCCAACCTAGTAGGGCAGGCCAACATTCAAATTCAGGAAATACAGAGAATGCCACAAAGATACTCCTCGAGAAGAGCAACTCCAAGACACATAATTGCCAGATTCACCAAAGTTGAAATGAAGGAAAAAATCTTAAGGGCAGCCAGAGATAAAGGTCGGGTTACCCACAAAGGGAAGCCCATCAGACTAACAGCAGATCTCTCGGCAGAAACTCTACAAGCCAGAAGAGAGTGGGGGCCAATATTCAACATTCTTAAAGAAAAGAATTTTCAACCCAGAATTTCATATCCAGCCAAACTAAGTTTCATAAGTGAAGGAGAAATAAAATCCTTTACAGATAAGCAAATGCTTAGAGATTTTGTCACCACCAGGCCTGCCTTACAAGAGACCCTGAAGGAAGCACTAAACATGGAAAGGAACAACCAGTACCAGCCATTACAAAAACATGACAAAATGTAAAGACTATCGAGGCTAGGAAGAAACTGCATCAACTAACGAGCAAAATAACCAGTTAATATCATAATGTCAGGATCAAGTTCACACATAACAATATTAACCTTAAATGTAAATGGACTAAATGCTCCAATTAAAAGACACAGGCTGGCAAACTGGATAAAGAGTCAAGACCCATCAGTTTGCTGTATTCAGGAGACGCATCTAACATGCAGAGACATACATAGGCTCAAAATAAAGGGATGGAGGAAGATCTACCAAGCAAATGGAGAACAAAAAAAAAGCAGGGGTTGCAATACTAGTCTCTGATAAAACAGACTTTAAACCATCAAAGATCAAAAGAGACAAAGAAGGCCATTACATAATGGTAAAGGGAATCAATTCAAAGGGAAGAGCTAACTATCCTAAATATATATGCACCCAATACAGGAGCACCCAGATTCATAAAGCAAGTCCTTAGAGACTCACAAAGAGACTTAGACTCCCATACAATAATAATGGGAGACTTCAACACCCCACTGTCAACATTAGACAGATCAACGAGACAGAAAGTTAACAAGGATATCCAGGAATTGAACTCAGCTCTGCACCAAGCAGACCTAATAGACATCTACAGAACTCTCCACCCCAAATCAACAGAATATACATTCTTCTCAGCACCACATCACACTTATTCCAAAATTGACCACATAATTGGAAGTAAAGCACTCCTCAGCAAATGTACAAGAACAGAAATTATAACAAACTGTCTCTCAGACCACAGTGCAATCAACTAGAACTCAGGACTAAGAAACTCAATCAAAACCGCTCAACTACATGGAAACTGAATAACGTGCTCCTGAATGACTACTGGGTAAATAACGAAATGAAGGCAGAAATAAAGATGTTCTTTGAAACCAATGAGAACAAAGATACAACATACCAGAATCTCTGGGACACATTTAAAGCAGTGTGTAGAGGGAAATTTATAGCACTAAATGTCCACAAGAGAAAGCTGGAAAGATCTAAAATTGACACTCTAACATCACAATTAAAAGAACTAGAGAAGCAAGAGCAAACACATTCAAAAGCTAGCAGAAGGGAAGAAATAACTAAGATCAGAGCAGAACTGAAGGAGACAGAGACACAAAAAACCCTCCAAAAAATCAATGAATCCAGGAGCTGGTTTTTTGAAAAGATCAACAAAATTGATAGACCACTAGCAAGACTAATAAAGAAGAAAAGAGAGAAGAATCAAATAGATGCAATAAAAAATGATAAAGGGGATATCACCACTGACCCCACAGATATACAAACTACCATCAGAGAATACTATAAACACCTCTATGCAAATAAACCAGAAAATCTAGAAGAAATGGATAATTTCCTGGACACTTACACTCTCCCAAGACTAAACCAGGAAGAAGCTGAATTCCTGAATAGACCAATATCAGGCTCTGAAACTGAGGCAGTGATTAATAGCCTACCAACCAAAAAAAGTCCAGGACCAGACAGATTCACAGCTGAATTCTACCAGAGGTACAAGGAGGAGCTAGTACCATTCCTTCTGAAACTATTCCAATCAATAGAAAAAGAGGGAATCCTTCCTCACTCATTTTATGAGGCCAACATCATCCTGATACCAAAGCCTGGCAGAGACACAACAAAAAAAGAGAATTTTAGACCAATATCCCTGATGAACATCAATGCAAAAATCTTCAATAAAATACTGGCAAACCTGATCCAGCAGCACATCAAAAAGCTTATCCACCATGATCAAGTGGGCTTCATCCCTGGGATGCAAGGCTGGTTCAACATACACAAATCAATAAACGTAATCCAGCATATTAACAGAAACAAAGACAAAAACCACATGACTATCTCAATAGATGCAGAAAAGGCCTTTGACAAAATTCAACAGCCCTTCATGCTAAAAACGCTCAATAAATTCGGTATTGATGGAATGTATCTCAAAATAATAAGAGCTATTTATGACAAACCCACAGCCAATATCATACTGAATGGGCAAAAACTGGAAAAATTCCCTTTGAAAACTGGCACAAGACAGGGATGCCCTCTCTCACCACTCCTATTCAACATAGTGCTGGAAGTTCTGGCTAGGGCAATCAGGCAAGAGAAAGAAATAAAGGCTATTCAGTTAGGAAAAGAAGAAGTCAAATTGTCCCTCTTTGCAGATGACATGATTGTATATTTAGAAAACCCCATCATCAGCCCAAAATCTCCTTAAGCTGATAAGCAACTTCAGCAAAGTCTCAGGATACAAAATCAATGTGCAAAAATCACAAGCATTCTTATACACCAGTAACAGACAAACAGAGAGCCAAATCATGAATGAACTTCCATTCACAATTGCCTCAAAGAGAATAAAATACCTAGGAATCCAGCTTACAAGGGATATAAAGGACCTCTTCAAGGAGAACTACAAATCACTGTTCAGTGAAATAAAAGAGGACACAAACAAATGGAAGAACACACCATGCTCATGGATAGGAAGAATCAATATCATGAAAATGGCCATACTGCCCAAAGTAATTTATAGATTCAATGCCATCCCCATCAAGCTACCAATGAGTTTCTTCACAGATTGGAAAAAACTGCTTTAAAGTTCATACGGAACCAAAAAAGAGCCCGCATTGCCAAGACAATCCTAAGTCAAAAGAACAAAGCTGGAGGCATCACACTACCTGACCTCAAACTATACTACAAGGCTACAGTAACCAAAACAGCATGGTACTGGTACCAAAACAGAGATACAAACCAATGGAACAGAACAGAGTCCTCAGAAATAATACCACACATCTACAGCCATCTGATCTTTGACAAACCTGAGAAAAACAAGAAATGGGGAAAGGATTCCCTATTTAATAAATGATGCTGAGAAAATTGGCTAGCCATAAGTAGAAAGCTGAAACTGGATCCTTTCCTTACTCCTTATACAAAAATTAATTCAAGATGGATTAGAGACTTAAATGTTAGACCTAATACCATAAAAACCCTAGAAGAAAACCTAGGCAATACCATTCAGGACATAGGCATGGGCAAGGACTTCATGTCTAAAACACCAAAAGCAACAGCAACAAAAGCCAAAATTGACAAATGGGATCTAATTAAACTAAAGAGCTTCTGCACAGCAAAAGAAACTACCATTAGAGTGAACAGGCAACCTACAGAATGGGAGAAAAATTTTGCAATCTACTCATCTGACAAAGGGCTAATATCCAGAACCTACAAAGAACTCAAACAAATTTACAAGAAAAAAACAACCCCATCAAAAAGTGGGCAAAGGATATGAACAGACATTTCTCAAAAGAAGACATTCATACAGCCAACAGACACATGAAAAAATGCTCATCATCCCTGGCCATCAGAGAAATGCAAATCAAAACCTCAATGAGATACCATCTCACGCCAGTTAGAAAGGCAATCATTAAAAAGTCAGGAAACAACAGGTGCTGGAGAGGATGTGGAGAAATAGGAACACTTTTACACTGTTGGTGGGACTGTAAACTAGTTCAACCATTATGGAAAACAGTATGGCGATTCCTCAAGGATCTAGAACTAGAAGTACCATATGACCCAGCCATCCCATTACTGGGTGTATACCCAAAGGATTATAAATCATGCTGCCATAAAGACACATGCACACATATGTTTATTGCAGCAAACATACGTGTTTGCAAAGACCTGGAATCAACCCAAATGTCCATCAGTGACAGACTGGATTAAGAAAATGTAGCACATATACACCATGGAATACTATGCAGCCATAAAAAAGGATGAGTTTGTGTCCTTTGTAGGGACATGGGATGCAGCTGGAAACCATCATTCTCAGCAAACTATTGCAAGAACAGAAAACCAAACACCGCATGTTCTCACTCATAGGTGGGAACTGAACAATGAGATCACTTGGACTCGGGAAGGGGAACATCACACATCGGGGCCTATCATGGGGAGGGGGCAGGGGCAGGAGGGAGGGATTGCATTTGGAGTTATACCTGATGTAAATGACGAGTTGATGGGTGCTGACGAGTTGATGGGTGCTGACGAGTTGATGGTTGCAGCACACCAACATGGTACAAGTATACATATGTAACAAACCTGCATGTTATGCACATGTACCCTAGAACTTAAAGTATAATAATAATTTAAAAAAAAAAAAAAAACTTTATGTACATGTTAAGCCTCCTCCCCATACACATATCTCACAGTAGAGAGTTTAACTCCTGGATGACCAGCAGAAATGGATGGAGTGAGATATTCCAAACATAGGGCACAGAGCTCACCAATCTGTGGACTCTTTCTGTGTAGGAGAAAACATCCTCTGCATCCCATCTCTTCCCATTTCCCCTGCTTATAAAACTATTGTTACACATAGTGCTTAGATTGTATACTTTGAGATACATTATGGATTAAACAATGTAAGCTAAAAACCTAACCAATGGGAACATAATATATGATCTGAGGACTGCCAGAAGTTAATTTGTGAAATAGAGTCCAATTTAAACACATGATTATATTAATAAGCCTACTATCATTTTACTCTAAGAGTTTAGTAAGAATCACCTGCCATCAGGCCAGGCTCACGCCTGTAATCCTGCACTTTGGGAGGCCAAGGCAAGTGGATCATTTGAGGCCAGGAGTTCAAGACCAGCCTGGCCAACATGGTGAAACCCCATCACTATTAAAAAGACAAAAAATTAGCCTGGTGTGGTGGCACATGCCTATAATCCCAGCTACTCAGGAGACTGAGGTGGGAGGATGACTTGAGCCCAGGAGGTCTCCACCTGCACTCCAAGCCTGGGTGACAGAACAAGACCCAGTCTGCGGAAAAAAAAAAAAAGAGAGAGAGAGAGAGAGGGATGATTTCTATTTTAGTATTAATTAAAAGGTCATTTAAAAAATGTTATCCTAAGAAACTTCTCTAGCAGTACATTTCACATTTAACTAACATAACAATGTCGCTATAGAAATTTTATTGGAATTACCCTTGAATAAGATAATGCATGAATATCTGGCATCATAAAAGAAACATTACACTTGAATAGAGAATTAGGCATTCTATATACCACACAAGGTAGACTGATATCTGCTAGGGCATCAGAAAAAAGTTTTATGTTTCATGTGTTTCTGATTGATATTTACTTTAAAAGATTAATAACTCAGCAGCTATTGTATCCAAACTGAAAGGAGAAATCATAACTCACCTTTATGCATAGGAGTTGATCCATTATCAGCACGCTCATTAATATTGATTACTCCATCTTCTACTAACTTCTTAAGCATCCCCAAATCACCCTTAAAGGCAGCCACATGACCTGGAAATGCTAAAGCTATGAATAAAAAAATTCAGCATTTCAATAAATATCAGAGTTTATTCTTTTCCCTGTCTTAAGCTGTCATATATTTCAGGTTTCAATATTTTCTCAAATAAAAGGCTGTTGTAATGGAATGAGTTCAGTTGATGACTAGCAGTAAAAAGAGAATTATCAAATAAGATTATTACTAATCATTCTACTCTTTTTCCCCTCAGGACTTCAAACATGCCAGAAGTATTGTACCAGGACAATTTTTAGCCACATTCTCTTTCTCTCTCATACCACCACAAAACACAGGGGATGGTCATTTAAAACCCTTTGTACAAAGACACACTTGGAAGCTGGGCATGGTGGCTCACGCCTGTAATCCCAGCACTTTCGGAGGCTGAGGTGAGTGAATCATTTGAGGTCAGGAGTTCGAGACCAGCCTGGCCAACATGGTGAAACCCTGTCTCTACTAAAAATACAAAAATTAGCTGGGTGTGGTGGCTCATGCCTGTAATTACAGCTACTCAGGAGGCTGAGGCAGGAGAATCGCTTGAACCTGGTTACACAGACCGCTCCTTCTCTACTTGCAAGACAGTGAAGACAGCAAAATAGACTAGAAGCAGATAAGAAGTGTGTATGTGCACATACATATAGAGTCATCCCTTGGAATCCTAAGGGTTCTAGGACCCCCCAAAGATACCAAAATCTGTGGATGTCCAAGTCCCTTATATAAAATGGTATATTTGCAGATAACCTATGCACATCCTCCCTCCCATATACTTTAAATAATCTCTACGTTACTCACAATACCTAATACAATAGAAATGCTATGTAAATAGTTGTCACACTGCTTTGTTTTGTTTAGAGATAGGGTCTCACTTTGTCACTGAGGTGCGGTCACAGCTCACTGTAACCTTGAACTCCTAGGCTCAAGCAATCCTCCCGCCTCAGCCTCCCAGGTAGCTAGGATTACAGGGATGCACCATCATGCCGTACTCTTACTGGTCTTTGTTGTATTCTGTCTTACTTATCTGTATGTCTGTTTGCCATTACTACACACTGCCTTGATTACTGTAGCAATATAGTAAGTCTTAAAATCAAGTAGTGTTAAGTCCTTCCAACTTTGTTATTTTAAAAATATTCTTTGGCTATTCTAGATTGTTTATTTCCATATGTAAAAATGAGAAAAGTCACATTTCAGATTTGTTGAGAGGGTAAAATTATGCAATTCTTTGGTATCCAAGTATCAAGAAGATCTTATTTTTAAAAAAGACAAAACAATGCAATCCTTGCAAGTGCTTACTACCATGTCTGGCATTTTTAGTAAGGACTCAGTTTATGTAGTTACTATCATTAAAGATATTTTATTAAGCATCAACTATATGCTAGGGATAAGGTTAGGTGCTTTCAGTTGTGTGTGTGTGTGTGTCTGTGTGTACACATGTATGTGTATAGATGCACAGCTGGCCCTCCATATCTGCAAGTTCTATATCTGCAGATTGAACAGATGGAAAATACTTGAAGGAGAAACCAATAAAAATAATAATACAACAATAAAAAATAATGCACATAAAGAACAACACAGGGTGGATGCAGTGGCCCATGCCTGTAATCCCAGTGCTTTGCTGGGAGGCTGGGGAAGGAGGATCACTTGAGGCCAGGAGTTTGAGACCGGCCTGGGAAACATAGTGAGACCCCAACTCATATACACAACTAAAATATAAAACCACAGAATGGAATGAAAAATCTAAAATAATACTTTACCCTTGAGGAGGAAGAAAAGGTGATGGTAATTAGGGAGAGAGATCCAAAGGGCTTCAACTCTATATTTTATTCTTTTCTTTTCTTCCAAGATAGAGTTTTGCTCATGTTGCCCAGGATGGAGTGCAATTGCGTGATCTTGGCTCACTGCAACCTCCACCTCCCAGGTTCAAATGATTCTCCTGCCTGAACTTCTCAAGTAGCTGGGATTACAGGTGTTAGCCACTATACCTGGCCTCTATATTTTATTCTTAAATTTAGTGATTCACTGCTCATTTTTTTTTTTTTTTTTTTTTTTTGAGACAGGGTCTCATTTTGTCATGCAGGCTGGAGTGCAGAGGTATAATCAAGGCTCAGTGTAGCCTTGACTTCCTGGGCTCAATCCATCCTCCCACCTCAGCCTCCCAAGTAGCTGATTACAGGGATGCCTCCACATCCAGCTAATTTTTGTATTTTTTGTAGAGATAGGGTTTTACTATATTTCCCAAATTGGTCTTGAACTTCTGGGCTTAAGCAATCCACTCACCTCAGACTCCCAAAGTTCTGGGATTACAAGCATGCGCCACTGCAACAAACCTCTACACATTTTTGTCTAAAGTATTTTATAATAAAGAATCTGGATGAATGTATCGGCAATGATATGTAATAAATTTTAATATGTTATATATTAAACATGTTTATATTTTTACATATAACATATATAACATTTGCCTTATATCTTCTTTTCCTATTTCATTGATTCTACATCAATGAAAGTATATCATTATATCATCATCATCATCATTACATTATATGCTAGAACATATCACTTACTTACTTTCCTGATCTTCTAAATCTTTTCCTTCATACTCAGCCCCCTGGATAAACTGTAAAATGTTCTGCTTGAAGAACCTCTGGGCCAAATCCAATACATTTTCTCCGTTATCATTGAAAGCTTTTAAAACTTGTGTCGCACTGCTCATTCTACTGAATAGGAATTTGAAACAGTGAAGGTGGCCTTCCATGGCTGCTAAGTGAACTAGAGGAAAGAAAAAAAAAATTTAATATTTTTAAAATACGTATGTATGTATGTATGTATGTATGTATGTATTTAGAGACAAGATCTTGCTCTGTAACCCAGGCTGGAGTGCAGTGGCACAATCATAGCTCACTATAGCCTCCAACTCCTGGGCTCAAGGGATTCCCCCCACCTCATCCTCACAAGTAGCTGGGAGTACAAGCAGGAGTCACCATGCCTGGCAGAATTTATTTTTTAAATTGAAACTAAAATAACTTGAAAAAAGAAATAACACATTAGCTCTACTCCTCATAGGGAGATAATTATCCCTGCCCCAAATGACAGGAGCAGAGATGAGACCTTTTTCCCAGCCTGCATTTCTTTACAGTCAGCCTTCTAGTCACTTCAAAGCAGTGAGCAAATGGTTC
The DNA here is from genome assembly GCF_024542745.1 of Macaca thibetana thibetana. Classification (NCBI taxonomy): domain Eukaryota; kingdom Metazoa; phylum Chordata; class Mammalia; order Primates; family Cercopithecidae; genus Macaca; species Macaca thibetana. Next base: position 75,004,326 of record NC_065591.1, on the reverse strand, counting down.
AATAGTTACACTTACCATGAGTCTAGAGAGATCAGATGAGGGTCACCAAAGAGCAGGCCCAGAAAGTTATGTTAGAAAGTGAAATCCCAATTATACAGTTTATAATTACATGATAAAATGCTTATTATGTAAGTAAAATAACTAAGTAAAATTTAATATTTTGGGAAAAAATGGAAGAAACCAATCACTGCAAATAAGAATATTATAATATTTTATCACTATGCATTTGTCACTTTTCTATAATAATTTATTCTTTTTATTATAAACAAGAAGAATGGATTGAAATGCAGACTAGGTATATACACTGACTTCATCATTTACAGCCTTTCAGAAAATAACAGAAAAGGTATTTTTTAAAGCTATAAAAAACTAAAGAAACAAACAGGAATGCTATGAACAGACAAGAAATTTTAAGGAATCCCTGAAAGAAGTATATTGGATGAGACTCAGGGACAGCCATAACCTAAAATTTTATGGGAAAAAAAAAAAAGGAACGCATCTGGAGTTGTTACAAGCTTCGAGGCAATGATTACAAAGACCAAGACAGTCTTTACACTTAAGAAATGACCGCTTGGGAAATAAGCCCAATTCACATATCTTGATTATGGAGAGGCAGGGTAATGCCCAAGTGGCCAGTATAATTCAGGTGAAACAAGAAGTCCCAGATAAGAAGTCCAGAAGATAAATTGCTGGCACATATCAATCTATCCTCCCTCAGCTGCCCCTCATACTAACCCCTGCCCCCCTGAAACTGCAGATTCCTCTAACTGCTTACTCATCATTTACACTTAAAAGTCTTATAGGCATTTCTAACATATGTCAAAAGTTGAGCTCCTTAGCCTCCTCACACACATTTTCCTTATATTGTCTCCCCATCTTGGTTAATGGAAGTTCTCTCAACATTGTTCAGGCCCATAAGCCTTGGAGCCATCCTTGACTCCCCTTTCCATTACTCCCCACATCTAATCCATCAACAAATTTTACTGGCTCCTTCAAAATATACACAGAACCTGATTACTTCTCAGTACCTTTGCTGCCTCTATACTGGCCAACCCAAATAGTAGCCTGAATTATTGCATCAGGTTCCCAACTGCTCTCCTGTTTCTTACCCATGCCACTACCACACCCTCAACTGCAGTCTATTATAAACACAACAGCCAAATGATCCTTTTATTTTTGTTTTGAGACAGGGTCTTCCTCTGTTGCACAGGCTAGAGTACAGTGGCGCAATCTTGGCTCACTGAAACCTCCACCTCCCGGGTTCAAGCGATTCTGGTGCCTCAGCCTCCCAAGTACCTGGAATTACAGGTATGTGCCACCACACCCAGCAATTTTTTGTATTTTTAGTAGAAACGGGGTTTCACCATGTTGGCCAAGCTGGTCTCGAACTCCTGGCCTCAAGCAATGCACCCGCCTTGGCCTCCCAAACTGCTGGGATTACAAGCATGGGCCAACGCGCCCAGCCCAAAATGATCCCTTTAAACAACAGGTCAGATCATGTCACTCCTGTGATCAAAACCCTCCAATAAGGCTGGGCATGGTGGCACATGCCTATAGTCCTAGGTATTCAGGAAGCTGAAGCAGAAGGTTTGCTTGAGCCCAGGAGTTCGAGTCTAGACTGGGCAACATACCGAGAAAGATAGAAAAGATGGAAAGAAAAAACAAACAAACTCTCTAATGGCTCCTCTTACTTCTCCAACCATAACATCTAATACTCACCCCCTCACTTCTGTTGGAACTACACTGACTTACTATTACTTAAACACACCATGCACATCCCTGCCTCAGGAGATTTACACTTGCTGTTACCTCTACCTGAAATGTTCTTCCTCCAGGATGTCCACAAAATCTGCTTCCTTAACTCCTTCAGGTGTTTACCCAATTGTAACTTCCTCAGTGAAGGTTTTCTTGATGACTTATTTCAAATTTCATCCCCTCTCATACTCTCTACTCGCCTTTCCTACTTTACATTTATCTAAACACATATCTCTATATAATATATATTTTGCTCATTCATTTAGATGATTATCTGTCTCTCCCCTCACCACCACATGTAGGTAGGACTTTGTCTTTTATTTGCTGTAATATCTCCAGCACCCTGAAGAACTGAGACATAGTATGTGCTCAATAAACGTATGTCAAATTAATAAAAATTTTTGAGAGGGTTTCTACTTCCAAAATGGCCCTGAAGACGCAAGCTAGTTTCACACTCTACCAAAGAAAACAAAAACAAATATACAGCACTGAGATTATCACTAGCAATAGCCCAGAATTCAAATATGAGGATGAGACAGGTCCTGGGGCCACAGTCAAGTGAAAAACCTCTGAGCAGACAGTAACAGAATCGGACTTCCATATCCAAGACATGCCTCCCCCAATTCTGCCCAGCACAAAGCTCATGAAAATTTCCCCCAACTCACAGTTTTTATACTGGAAAAAGTGAGATCAAAGTAAGCAGCTTCCCTATCATCTTGGGCTCCCTGGCAGAAGACCTGTCCCTGCCTCAAGCCACAGGAAGCACTGGGAGTGCCTGAAGACAAATATATCCCTGAGGATAGCCAGAGACAAAGGGGAGAGGTAGGACTACCATCCTGAGTCCTGGAAACTCTGCTCTGTAACTAAGCCAAAGGAGACACCAAATCAGAGTGGCTGTTTAGCATCACCATACTAAGGTTCTTTCTACAGGTCCCCTCGGCACAAACTGCTAGCAAGCGTTCCCATACTGCTGAGATATCCCTTTTGGGACCTCCCCAGTTTGGAATGGGCTACACTCTGATTTATTTACTAGAGTCAAGGCAAACCTGAGCATAAGGTGCCATTTAGGGCCAAAAAGGAAGCAGAGACCTACCTGGAAAAAGAAAGAAAGTCAACAAGAAAATTACAAAGAATCTCTAAATGAACATACCCCATAAAAACCAAAAGAAGCCAGACAGCGAAGACTGGAAAAACTAATCCCTCAATGCAAAAACATAGATGTACATCCAAGGGAAACACAACCTACCCAAACAGACATAGCAATAAACCACTGACTGACTCCAACAAGATGGCAATATGTGAGTTCTTGAAGAATTCAAAATAGCAGTTTTAAGGAAACTTAGTGATCTCAAAAAAAAAAAAAAAAAAAAACATAGAAAAGCAATTCAGAAATTGATCACAGAAATTTAACAAAAAGATTTTAAATAATTTTTAAAATCAAACAGAAATCTTAAAATTGAGAAACATATTTGCCAAACTAACAAATTCATTAGAGTCTCTCAATAACAGAATGAATCAAGCAGAGGAAAGAATCAGTGAGTTCAAAAATAGGCTAATTGAAAATACCCAGTCATAGGATAAAAAAAAAAATGGAAAGAAATGAAAATCACCTACCAGAAACAGAAAATTATCTCAAAAGACCAAGTCTAAGAATTACTGGTGTTCAACAGAAAGTGAGCAAGGACAAGTGGTAGAAAGCTTATCCAAAGAAATAATAACAGAAAACTTTCTGAAACTTGAGATAAATATAAATATCCACAAATAGTAAGGTCTCAGAACACCAAACAGATTCAACCCTAGTAAGACTACCCAAGGCATATAATAATCAAACTCTCAAAGGTCAAAGACAAAGGAAGGATCTTAAAAGCAGAAACAATAAAGAAACAAATAACATACAAAGGAGCCCCAGTTTGTCTGGCAAAAAACTTCTCAAGAAAAACCACACAGGTCAGGAAGGAACAGGACCTTTTCAAAGTGCTGAAAGGAAAAAAACAAAACAAAACCCTGCCATCCAAGAATCCAGCAAAGCTTCTTCAACTATAAAGAAGACAGAAGGGCTACCCGTTCCGGACCCCTTCCATGCTGTGGAATCTTCGTACTTTCACTCTGCTCAATAAAGCCTACAGCTTTTTCTCTCTATTGGTTCATGACTCACCGCAGTCAGCTGCCACACCAATTCTTTGGCGTGGCTAGGCAAGAACCTTAGGTGTTACATTTTGCGAGGCAGCCAGGAGTCTCCAGGAAAGGCATCTACATCGTCACGTGGTGAGTACAATTAGACCTCTTTCACTTGCTATTCCGTCCTGTCCTTCCTTAGAATTCAGAGGCTAAACCGGGCACCTGTCAGCCACTTAAAGGCAACTAGCACAGCCACCACACTAAAGACATGGGTGTCAGGCTGTCTGGAAAAGGGCTCTCTAACAACCCCCAACCCTTTGGGGTTGGGAGCGTTGGTTGGCCTGGAACCAGTTCCAATTCTTTCGCTTTCCGTGGTGGTCCCAAAGTACACCCAGGAGTGCTCAGTGGACATCTTAGTCTCCTAGATATCCTGGTTGAGACTATGGTCCCACAAGAATCTCTCCCTGCACGGGTTACTGAGCGTGAGACAGCCACATCTGTCTCCTGCCTCCTGGGTCCTAATGTCTGCCGGCTAGACTTCTTTCCTCATCTTACAAGTAAGGTTATTCCCCCTAGGCAGGATCAAGATTCCCTATTTAGAAGTCTTGAATTCTTGGGGTGGTGCCCAGAAGATCCCTGTTCATGGTGCCCTCCAGGGTTTAGGCAAGTGTCGCCATTTCATGGCCATTTTGAAGGGCCAGTTCCCCACCATAGTGTATGGTCCCCCACATCAGGACAATTTAAAGACAGGTCTGTAATTTTCATGTGGATAGTAGAAAAGCCTTAGGACATTTCCTCCATTGCTCCCCAGATAAACTTACCCCTTTCTTGGGGCCTCTCAAGTACAATCTGGTGCATAGGCACGGGTCTTAAAGCCATTGTTGTTTCAACCATTCAATAATTGGTATTGGAGGGAAGAAAATACAGTCAGTTGGGACACAGGATACTGGTACCACCTTGAGAGGGGGGCTTACTCCTTTGATGGCAAGTGGGGACAGAAGGCTAAAGTACAGCAGCTGTTCTCTCGGCCCTGGCCTAGAGGACATCCATCACCCCCTTTAAGCTTACTATACACCTCCCCTGTCACTAAGTCAGAGATTTCTCCTTGAAGGACAGTTTTATAGCCAGGACCACATAAATTGGGCCTTAGCATGCAAGCATCAGTGGTGTCCCAGACCCAGGCCTTGCCACCCTGGAACAGGTAGGACGCATTGGCAGAAGGACCACAATAAATCCAACAGTCCTTGTGCCCCATTTAGTGGTCAACAGGTGCATGGCAGAGGCAAGGGAAGTTTCCATCCATGGCAGAGGCAAGGGAAGTTTCCATCCCGCCGGTAAGCATGGTTAAATCCGGTAGATGAAGAGCTCAGGAAAAGGGACCATGAGCTTTGAACACAATTGGACCTGACCCTTATGGGATACCCTTAGGACTAACCAGGGTGCGGACATCCCTGTGTTTAAAATTCCAGATAAGCACCACACCTTCCAAACCGGACACTCTCTTAAGATGTATCCTGAATTACTGGGACAAATTTGACCCTGAAACCTTAACAAAGAAGTGGCTAATTTTCTTCTGTACCACTGCCTGGCCACAGTATTCCTTACAAAATGGAGAAACTTGGTCCCCTGAGGAAAGTATTAATTATAACATCCTTCTACAACTAGCTCTTTTCTGTAAACAGGAAGGTAAATGGAGTGAAGTTCCTTATGTACAGGCTTTCTTTGCCTTTCATGACAATACTGCCCTGTGCCAAGCCTGCAAGCTTTGCCCAAATGACAGAGGCCCACAGTTACCTCCATACTCAGGGCCTCTTCCCTCAGCCCCACTCTCCTCCCCCACTGACTCTCCTCCATCCAGCCCCACCAAAGTGTTAAAGGCACCCCAGAAAGAGAACACAAACTCCACAAGCCAGGCACCCAAACCATGTCCCTTACAAACAGTAGGAGGAGAATTTGGGCCCATTCACTTTCATGCGCCCTTCTCACTCTCAGATTTAAAACAAATAAAGGCAGATTTAGGGAAATTCTCGGATGATCCCTCTAACTATATAGATGTTTTACAAGGGTTAGGGCAGTCCTTTGATCTAGCATGGAAGGACATCATGTTGTTCCTTAATCAGACCTTAAGTCCTACTGAAAAGGAGGCAGCTTTAGCAGCAGCCCAGCAATTTGGAGATTTATGGTATCTTAGCCAGGTAAATGATCGAATGACCCTGGAGGAAAAGGGAAAATTCCCCACAGGGCAACAGACAGTACCCACTGTAGACCCTTATTAGGATACTGACTCAAATCATGCAGATTGGAGCCACAGGCATTTGCTAACTTGCATTTTAGAAGGGTTGAGGAAGACTACGAAAACGCCTATGAACTACTCAATGTTATCCACAATTATGCAGAGAAAAAGAGGAAAACCCTTCTGCTTTTCTAGAAAACTAAGGGAGGCCCTAAGAAAGCACACCTCCCTAACTCCGGACTCCCTGGAAGGCCAACTTATTCTAAAGGATAAATTTATCACCCAATCAGCGGCTGACATTAGGAGAAAACTCCAAAAGTTTGCCTTAGGCCCCGAACAAAATTTGGAGGCATTATTAAACCTGGCAACCTCGGTGTTCTATAACAGGGACCAAGAGGAACAGGCCAAAAGGGAAAAGCGAGATAAGAAAAAGGCTACAGCCTTAGTCATGGCCCTCAGACAGGCAGACCCTGGTGGCTCAGAGGGAACCAAAAGAGGAGCAAGCCAATTTCCTAGTAGGGCTTGTTATCAGTGTGGTTTGCAAGGACACTTTAAGAAAGATTGTCTAACCAGAAACAAACAGCCCCCTTGCCCATGTCCAATACGCCAAGGCAATCACTGGAAGGCACACTGCCCCAGAGGACGAAGGCCGTCTGGGCCAGAAGCCCAACCAGATGATTCAGCAACAGGCCTGAGGGTGGCCAGGGCAAGCGCCAGCTCATGCCATCACCCTCACAGAGCCCCAAGTAAGTTTGACCATTTAGGGCCAGGAAGTGGACTTCCTCCTGGACACTGGCGCGGCCATCTCAGTTTTAATCTCCTGCCCCAGATGACTGCCTCAAAGTCCGTTACTATTCAAGGATCTTAGGACAGCCTAATAACCAGGTATTACTCTCACCTCCTCGGTTGCAATTAGGAGACTTTGCTCTTTTCACATGCCTTTCTTGTTACGCCCAAAAGTCCCACACCCTTATTAGGTAGGGACATATTAGCCAAAGCTGGGGCTATTATCTACAAGAATATAAGGAATAAATTATCCATTCATTGTCCTCTACTTGAAGAAGGAATCAACTCTGAAGTCTGGGCCTTAGAAGGACAATTCGGAAAGACAAAGAATGCCCATCCAGTTCAAATCAGGCTAAAAGACCCCACCACTTTTCCTTATCAAAGGCAATGTCCCTTAAGGCCTGAAGCTCACAAAAAATTACAGGATATTGTTAGACATTTAAAAGAGGAGAAGGAGCTTGAACATTCAGTACCCTGGAATATGTTTAACCAATGGATATCTGGGCTCCTCCCCTTTCTAGGCCCTGTGACAGCCATCCTACTATTACTCGTCTTTGGGCCTTGCATTTTTAACCTCCTTGTCAAATTTGTTTCCTCCAGGATCAAGGCCATCAAGCTACAAATGCTCTTACAAATGGAACCTCAAATGAGCTCAACTCACGGCTTCTACCGAGGACCCCTAGATCAACCTGCTGGTCCCTGACTGGCCTAAAATGTTCCCCTCTGGAGGACACCAAAACTGCAGGGCCCCTTCTTCACCCCTAACCAGCAGGAAGTAGCCAGAACGACTGCCGCCCAGTTCCCAATAGCAGTTGGGGTATCCTGTTTTAGACGGGGAACTCAGAGGAGGGGCTAGCTGGGCTTCCTGGGTCAAGTAGGGGCTCAGAAAGCTGTGAAACTCACTCATTTCCTGCATCAGAACTTACTTTGGTCCTGGATGGATAATATTGAAGATATATGGTTAAAATGTTCCTAACACCAAAAAAAAAAAAAAGAAGAAGAAGAAGAAAGCCTTTCTCAGACCAACAAAACCTGAGAGAGTTTACGATCACCAGAACCATCTTGTAAGAAACGTTAAAGGGAGTTCTTCAATCAGGAAGAAGAAACACTAATGTGCAAATGGAAAACATTTGAAGGTATAAAAATCACTGGTGAAATTAAAAACATGGACAACCCTAGAATACTCCAATAATGTAACTGTGGTGTGTGATAACTCCAGTATGAAGACTAAAAGACAAATCTAACAAAAACAATAATAGCTATAGCAATCTGTTAAGAGATAGGAAATACAAAAATATATAAATAGGTGGGGCGCAGTGGCTCACACCTGTAATCCTAGCACTTTGAGTGGCCGAGGCGAGTGGATCACTTGAGGTCAAGAGTTCGAGACCAGCCTGGCCAACATGGTGAAACCCCATCTCTATGAAAAATACAAAAATTAGCCAGGCATGGGGGTGGGCGCCTGTAACCCAGCTACTTGGGAGGCTGAGGCAGGAGAATCTCTGGAACCCAGGAGGAGAAGGTTGCAGTGAGCCAAGATCGCACCACTGCACTCCAGGCTGGGTAACAGAGCGAGACTCCATCTCAAAAAAACAAACAAAAAACCTCAAAAATATGTAAATAGAGACAACAAAAAGGCAAAATGTGGGAGAAACAGTTAACATGTAGGGCATTTTGGTTTTTCCTTGTTTCTATTCCTTTCTTTGTGACCTAAGGTAAGTTGTCATCTCTTTAAAATAATCTGTTATATCTATAAAATGTAAGACTCATGGCAACTACAATGTAAAACCTATATTTACTAAAAAATAAAAAGCAAAAAAATAAAACATACTACCAGAGAAAATCACTTAACCACAAAGAAAGACAAGAAGAAAGGAACATAGGAGTTATAAAACAACCAGAAAACAAGCAACAAAATGGCAGCTGTAAATCTTTACCTACCAATAACAACACTGAATGTACATAGACTTAACTCTCCAATTAAAAGGCACAGAGTATAAAGAAACATGACCCAACTACATGCTGCCTACAAAAAACCCACTTCATCTATAAAGATACACATCGACTGAAAGTGAAGGAATGGAAAAGATATTCCATGCAACTAGAAGAAAAAAACAAACAAGAGTAGCTAGATTTATATTATGTAAACTATAAGTTAATTCCACTACTGTGTATATATCCACAAGAAAAAAATGTCATTATATCAAAGAGATAGCTGCACTCTCATATTTATTAATACACTATTCACAATAGCCAAAATATGGAATCAACCTAAGTGTACATCAATGATGAATGAATAAAGAAAATGTAATGTATATTCACAATGGAATATGATTCAGACAAAAATGAATGAAATACTCTCACTGCCACAAGATAGATGGAACTGGAGGTCATCATGTTAAGTAAAATAAGTCAAGCACAGAAAGACAACTATTATATGTTTTCATTCATATGTGGGAGCTAAAATATGCTGGTTTCATGAAGATAGAGAGTAAATTGATGGGTGGTTATCAAAGGCCAGAAGGGTAGCATGGAGAGAGGAAGAACAGAGTTGATTAATGGGTACAAATATAAAATTCAGTAGAAGAAATAAGATCTAGTGTTTGACAGATCAGTAGGGTGATTATAGTTAACCATAGTCTATCGTGTATTTCAAAATAACTAGAAAAAAATAATTCGAATGTTTCTAGCATAAAGAAAAGAACTATTTAAGGGATGGCTACCCATATTACCTTGATTTGATCTTTATACATTACATGAATGTATCAAATTATCACACGTACACCAAAAATATGTACACTTATCAATAAAAAATAATTTTATGAGAGTGATTTGAACACAAGCAGTCTAGACCTAAGGCCACATTCTTTCTTAACATCTATATTATTATAAATACTCTACTGGTTATAAATAAAAGAATTATACCTGTTTAAAGAAACAATTGGATTTTTTAATGACCAGACAAGACTAACAAAAATGATCAAGTATACTTGATAAAGGACAATACAAAAATAAAACTGACCCCTACCTTGTATTACACACAGAAAAGTCAGTTCTAGGAGGATTGGGAATATAAATGTGAAAGTAAGATAATAACATTTCTAAAAGATAACATAAAGGAATGTCTTCATGATCACAGAATAGGGAAAGTACAAAAAGCACTAACTACAAAGGAAGAGATTATTAAAATGGATTACATTAAAATTAAAACCTCTGGCCAAGTGTGGTGGCTCACACCTGTAATCCCAGCACTTTGGGAGGCCAAGGTGGGTGGATCACAACGTCGGGAGTTCGAGACCAGCCTGGCCAACATGGTGAAACTCTGTTTCTACTAAAAATATAAAAATTAGCCAGGTGTGGTGGCGCATGCCTGTAATCCCAGCTACTCGGGAGGCTGAGGCAGGAGAATTGCTTGAACCCAGGAGGCAGAGGTTGCAGTGAGCCAAGACTGTGCCACTGCACTCCAGCCTGTGCAACAGAGCAAGATTCCATTTAAAAAAAAAAAAATTAAAACCTCTATTTATCAAAAAATACCAAAGAATGAAAAAGCAAGCCATAGAGTAGAAAGATTAGACAGATATTTGCATGAAAAGATATTGGTAATAAACATAACTGACAAAGGGCTTGTATCTAGAATATATAAAGAACTCCTACGACTCAATAAGAAAAAGACATACTCCAATAGCTAATAGGCAAAAGATCTGAACTCCTACTTCACAAAAAAAAATAACTAAATAGCCATTAAAAATATGAAATGATGTTTGACATTTTTAGTCATCAGGAAAAATGTAAATTTGAAACTGCAATGAGATACATCCATCAGAAAGACTAAAACTAAAGAAAACTAATAATACCATAAATAATACCATATGCGAAAATGGAGCAATTGAAAGCAGTCTGAAAAAGTGAAGGAAGCCTAGCACAAAAGAATTTTTTTTTTGGTTTTTGGTGTTTTGGGTTTTCTTTGCAGTTTTTACAGTTTTATTTAAACATAAAGCATGCCCATGAGGTAGCTACTCATTTTCTTCACTGCGCAGCCTGGCATTGGGGTTGGTGACTATGATGGCCAGCTGGGCAGCTCATTCCACGATGGCTTTGCGGTTCTTGGAGGAAACATCTCAGCACAGTAAGATTTGTTGTACATCAGCAGCACTTCCAGCTCCTTGACGTTGTGGACCAGGAACTTCCAGAAGCCACTGGGCAGCATGTGCTTTGTTTTTTTTTGTTGCTCCCACAACCAATGTTGGGGCATCAAGATCGACCCTTGAACCTTCTATGAACCCTGTTGTCTATACCTCTGAGTTTCTGCCAGTTACACTTAATTCTGACATATCGGTCAGTCTGGTGCCAGATGAACTTCTTAGTTCTCTTTTTGACGATCTTGGGCTTTACAAGGGGTCTAAGGGTGGCCATGATGCCGAGGAGGAGATGGCTGCCACCTCTGTACACACTGCCGAGAGAGGGGCTTTTTGTTTTTTGAGACTTTAATTTAAATTTTACTTTAAACAAAACAATAAAAAAACTTACAAAATACAAAGTAAAAAGAATGAGAACAAAATAAATTTTCAGATACACAAAAATTGAAAAGTTCATACCAAAAGACTTCACTAAATGAACATCGAAAGATGAACTTCAGAAAAAAGCAAAATGATCATGGACAGTAATGTAAAGATATAGAAAGATGAGGCCATGCAGGTAGGTAGGAGCCAAATTATGTAAGTCCAGCATGCCAAGCCAAGGAATCAGAGGCTCCACAGGGATCCAGGGAGGTTCTAAATGGCAAAGTGATTTGATCAGTCCTGTTCATATTATTCTGCCCTTCCTCTTTCTATGTTTGCTTCTTTAAAGTATCATTTAAGTATCATTTTCACTCCAATCTCACTGTGATCTATCCTTCAGAATTTCTAGACCACTTTTTAAAGAAGGTGGAGTCTAGGTCTCCACTGGCCACTTTACTGTAGGTTAGACAACTGAAGTAGCAAATTAACTAGTATCCTCCACTTATGCAGTACTGTTTAAAAAATGAAAAAGTTGGGCCAGGTGCAGTGGCTCCTGCCTGCAATTCCAGCACTTTGGGAAGCCGAGGCAAGCAGATCTCTTGAGGCCAGGAGTTCGAGACCAGCCTAGCCAACATGGTGACACTCCCTCTCTACTAAAAATACAAAAAGTAGCCAGGCGTGGTGGCAGGTGCCTGAAACCCAGCTACAACGGACGCTGAGACATAAGAATCACTTGAACCTGGAAGGCAGAGGTTGCAGTGAGCTGAGAGCACACCACTGCCACTCCAGCCTGGGCAACAGAGCAAGACCCTATCTCAAAAAAAAAAAAAATTTAAATTTAAAAATAAATAAGTTGTCTATGAGGCAGAGAGAGGTGAAGTTAAAAAATAAAAACACTAGATAGCAGATGAAGGAAACAATTGGCAGGAAGAGCAAATCTATGTTTAATTTTGCCAATTTATCTTTTGCTGATATGGTTCCAGAAAAAAAATCGATCAAACGTAAGGTACATAAGATGGGTGTGATGTAAGATAAAAAGTGTTCATGTCAACATATACACTACTTCATTTTGTGAGGGACTAACAGAATAATTGGTTTCAATGTCTTTATTTTTTAAGAGATGGGGTCTCACTTTGTTGTACTGAAGTGCAATGGTACAATCACAGCTCACTGTAGCCTCCAATCCCTGGGCTCCCAAATCCTCAGCCTCCCAAGAAGTTAGACTATAGGCACACATCACAACACCCAGCTTTTTTCTTTCTTTCACTTTTTTTGTAGAGAGAGGGTCTCACAATGTTGCCCAGGCTGGTCTCAAACTCCTGGCCTCAAGTGATCCTCCTGCCTCAGCCTCTCAGAGTGCTGAGATTATAGGTGTAAGCCACCATGCTCAGCCAACAGTTTAAATTTCTTAAACAAGATCAAACATTTAAAAGTTTATATCAATGAAAAACTAAAACATTTGCTTTATTTAAAATACCTGGAAGGTTTCCATTGTAGTCCACATCTTCTATGCTACAACCCCATTTAACAAGAAGTTGCAAGCAGCCAAGCCGTCCATGAAAAGCTGCATAATGTACAGGTCTCCATTCTCTCTTATCGGTCACACTGGGATCCTAGAGGTAACATTCACAAGGACTTAGTTTCTCCCTATTTTGTAGGGAAAACACTAAACCTAGCAGCTTAATTCTATAAATAAGAATTGGAGGCTGCTCTTAATACAAGAAGGCAAACACTTAACATAATAGAAAAATGCACTGCAACCACTAATTTGAATATATGAGCTAATAAAATACTAGTAAAATTTTATAAAACAGGCTTTTCAAAAGAATGAGTCACATAAAATAGTTTTTAAAAAGGAACTTAACTAGTCATCTTACCAGTTAGATTCCTGACCAATAAAATGAAAGGGATAGATTGAATGATCAAATACTATCATTGAGAATATAAACAGAATTAATAAAAAATATTTAATAAGTTTTCACTCTTTCTCAAACTATAGAAACACCAACTCTCACCACAATGTCTTCAATATATGTAGTTCTCTTCTTCTATGTTATTACAACTACTACAGATAAATATTGCAATAAACAAAATTTCTGAAGAAATAAATCACTTTCTAAATCAGTATATGAAATAAGAGTTTCAAAACAAACACATAGGTAGACATACAAAAATTCATAAAGATTTACAATCACCTGGTTAAGATTTGTTTGAAGCTTCGTAATCTAACCAGTTAAACTCTGAACTGGCATGAAGAACCCAAAACCTCTCAAGTACTTTGTAATACTAAATTGTTTTTTGGGGGAGAAGAGAAGATTTGTCTGAATTATTGCTTCTATGTTTAAAGATAGAAAAGGTAGAGAGAAAAATTAAATTAGTCATAAAAGAGATCTAAAAAGTCAGGAAGAGACCACTAGACTACCAAATGCTATTCCATCTACATTATCATACATTAGCACATATTAATAGGAGTCACTCACCACTCCACTTCGGAGCATTATTTGTAAAGTAAAAGAATGTCCGTGAGTTGCAGCAAGATGTAAAGGAGTGCATCCCCGCTCATCCTGGGCTGTCAGATTTGCTCCATTCATTATAAGAGCCTAAAAATAGAGAAATAGGAACGACTTTACATGAGTATAGATGTTAAACCATAAACGCAGACGCAGATTATACAAAGGCAATTTATTAATCTATAGCTAAATTATTATGTATGTTCTCACATGTGTGCTACAAGCAAATCGTAAGAAATTCTTAGCTAATACTAAGAAAATGTTTTGTTTTGTTTTGTTTTTTAAGATTATAGAAACTTCCTCTCTAATCAAGGCTTTTAACATGAACAGATTTCTCGAATAAAATGGAAAGTTTCCAGTACACTGAAACATAAATCCACAAGTTGCCTGGCAGGATAAAACACCAGGCAGGATAAAACAAAAACAACAAGTTTACATGATCCCTGTAACACCCATGGTCTCAAACTCAGATGCTTCCTCCATCTGCCAACTGTGTTCTGGATACAGAGCACATCGTGGCTTCTGGGATCACACTCAGCTGAGGCTGTGGGTCCACAGAGCACTCATCTGGCTGGGCTATGGTGGTGGTGGCTCTACTCAAGAAGCAAAGCAGTTACTAGCACATTCAAACAGTGTATGGAACATATTTTAAATATCAAAGTGAGAAACAAGAAGGCAACATAATAATGTTATCAGAAAGATGTTAGGAAGTAAGGAGAGCTGTGTAAAGCTTGAGTCTGAAAAGCAGCTTGCCAGCTTCCTTTCTTTGGCTTCTTGGGTAGTGGGTGCCAAGACAGCAAGATGTGACATTCTGGTTCATGGATCATATAATGGACCCATCCCTGACTCTGCTGAATGCCAAGATTCCTCCATTCAGATTCAGACATCAAATGGGTTTTACGGACCAGCTTGGCTGTGTCTGTGGGCAGCATGACATGTTGATACTCAAACTCCTCATCGTCATATTTGTCCGAATAGTAAATTTGTTTGTGCAACATGATCACTTGGTTTGCTAGCCTTCAGCCCCGTGCCGCCAAGCAACTCCCAGCAGCACGTGCTCCCACCCACTTTGGCCTCAAGAAAATGTTTTAACATTGCCTAGAAGACATTTATAATATTGGTTTTACATTTTGATTTGAGCATGTATATATAATTTATAAGACACATCTTTCATGAGCACAGATAGCCACTAAGTTAAATTCTTTAATTCTAACCTAATAAAACTGAAATTTAAACCTTCACTAATTCAAAAGCAGAATCCTTTGTTAACAAGGTTTTGGACTCAATCAAAGAATTAATTAAAGTGACGAGTTCTAAGCTCCAAATCAAGTTTCTAAGTACATCTAAAGAGGTCCCATCTGAATTTGCAATTGGCCCAGTTTCTATATATGGGTTATACCATATACAGAGTAATTGGCTTAAAAGAATTATTAGTTCCGGCCAGGAGCGGTTGCTCATGCCTGTAATCCTGACACTCTGGGAGGCCGAGGTGGAAGGATCACTTGAGCCCAGGAGTTTGAGACTCTTCTGTACTTCACCATTCCTGTAATCTTTATCTCCAACCCCCTTTTCAACCGCCTGGACCCTCTTCTACCTGGATGACCTACAGACACATTAAACTCAATGTATGCCAAAATGAAATAAACATCTGTCTTCCCAGTGTTCCTTGCTTTTCAGATTTCCCTATTCATTCCATCATAATTATCTGTTATTCTGACTCGAAATCTGAATTTTCACTACACTCTGTCAATGTTTGCTTTGCAAGATATCTTGGCTCATTTTCTTTCTTTCCCTCTGCCACCACCTATTTTTACCCTCTCTGGTTAGTGATTACAGCAAAAAATCTCTAACTGACCTTCTTGTCTTTAAACTCTTCCTTCATCCTAGTAATCCTGGACACATTTTGCTAGAATAATTCCCTGAAATACTGTTTTCATTATCTCATTCCCCTGTTAATGTTCATGTGGATGTTTATGTGTATGTATAAATATATATACAGACATATTCACACACACACACACACACATATAATGTATATAAAAACTCTCTTTTCCCAGCCAGATGCAGTGGCTCATGCCTGTAATCCCAGCATTTTGGGAGGCCAAGGCAGGAGGATCGCTTGAGCCCTTGAGTTCAAGACCAGCCTAGGCAACATAGGGAGAAACCCCTGACAGACATCTCTACAAAAAAAATTAGCCAGACGTGGTGAAGCATGTTGGTGGTCTCAGCTACTTGGGAGGCTGAGGTGGGAGGATCGCTTGGACCCGGCAGGTTGATGCTGCAGTGAGTCATGACCAGGGCACTGCGCTCCAGCCAGAGCGACAGAGCAAGACGCTGTCTCAAACAACAAAAACATAAACAAAACCTCTCTTTGCTTTCCAGGTAATCACAGGGTTGAGGAGGGGGAAAAAAACTATCTTTCTATAAAATGAATCCAAAATCTTCATTCTATTTCTGAGGCACTTTACAAAACTGGTCTACCCAAGCATGGTTCTTAACAGTCCACACCATAAATAATCTATACTCAGTCAAACTAACATAATGGTATATCCTCTGAACATAGCCCAATTTTCCAATTCAGGAGCTTCTTACAGAAGTATAGCATAGAGATTAATGGGACAAGTCTAGGTTCAGATCCTAGCTCTGTCACTTGCTTAGGCAAGGTACTTACCACTCTGAATCTGTTTTGTAACCTTTATAAAAGCGAACTCATAGAACTGTTTGTGTTGGATGAAATGATACATGAGAGACTGACTGACACACAATAAATCTTCAATGAATGACAATTATTATTTTTATTTGCTCCTAACGTATTGCCTGCCTCTATAATACTTCCTCATTACTTAATCTTTAAAATCAACCCACTCTTTTGGGCTTAACTGATGTTTTATTTCCTCCATTTATGATCCCTCTACCTCCTCCTAAATTATACAATTCTTCTCATCTGTATTTTTCATTAGAACTTTAATCATAGATTTTGCTTTGTATCGTTTTGCAACTCACTGAGTAGAGCTCCTGACCCTTCAAACAATCTCATGCTTCCTCCTGGCAGGAACTGTGATGTGGATTGGCTGTGTCCCCCCTCAAATCTCATTTGAATTGTAGTTCCCATAACCTCCACATGTCATGGGAGGGACACGGTGGGAGGTAACTGAATCAGGGGGTGGTTACCCCCATGCTGTTCTCATGATAGTGACTGAGTTCTCACGAGATCTGATGGTCTTATAAGAAGCTTTTCCCCCTTTGCTCAGCAGTTCTCTCTTCCTGCCATCCTGTGAAGAAGGACGTGTTTGCTTCCCCTTCCACCATGACTGTAAGTTTTCTGAGGCATTCCCAGCCATGTGGAACTGTGAGTTAACTAAACTTTTTTTCTTTATAAATTACCCAGTCTCGGGTATTTCTTCATAGCAGTGTGAGAATGGACTAATACCAACTGTTTGCTTATATGACTCTGTATTCCTCCAAATTCCAGTCTATTTCAAAACACTGAATAATAACAATTACTCTAATATACTAGATCCCACCATATATTAATGTGTCACCCTGGTCAGGCAATACATTAAATATGAAATTTTAGGCATGGCCAAATGTCTTAGTCTGTTAGACTACTATACAAAATATCATAAACCGGGGAGCATATAAACAACAAAAATTTATTTCTCATAGTTCTAGAGGCTGGAAAGTCCAAGATTAAGGTGCTGGCAGATTCTGTCTGGTGAGGGCTCATTCTGCATGGATAGTGCCTTCTCACAGCATCTTCATATGGTGGAAGAGGCTAGTGAGCTAGCTCTCTGAGGTCTCTTGCATAAGGACATTAATCCTATTTATGAGGGCAAACCCCTCATGACCTAATAACCTCCCAAAAGGCCTCACCTCTTAACACCATCACCCTGGGGTTAAGATTTCAACATATTTATTTTGGAGGACACAAACATTCAGACCACAGCAGCAAGCTATAAAGGAGATAATCTGGTCATGACTGTGAGATCTCACAAAACAACCCCAGATAGCCAACTACATCAGAGATAAAAGGATTTCTGGTTGCAAGCCATTTATTTAAGTGGATAGCTGGTATCAGAATATCTGAGTTGTGGAATCCAGTAAGTTATTGTTTAGAACATAAAACTAAATCTATTGAGTCAAATAATTAGAATAATAGCAATAGCCCAATAGAACTATGTTAAAGTAATTGAGCTTACTGAAAAAAAGTAATAAGGTATTATTACCTGTACACAAGCATCCTGACCCCTGATTGCAGCTATGTGAGATGCTGCCCAACCTCTCGTTGTTACGTGTGTGATATCAGCTCCATGCCAGAGCAGCCAATGAAGACACTAAGAAAATAACCATGTTAACAAGTGATAAGGTGGATGTTTTTAACATTTTTATCTTTTAAATTTGGTGTGTTATCATAAAATAACAGACTGTAGCACAAGAAGTATCACAAGTGAATGAGAGATCTATGTATAAGAAAAACAAAAGCACAAGCACAGTGACACAGCAACCAACATTTGGCCTCACTGTTGGGTAAACAATAGAGACTAGTGGGAACTGTGGCAAACTGGAGACCATATTTCTTGTCTGTAAGGTGTAGATACTACCAATTACAGTTAGTGGTTGCTATGAGTGAAATGCTTATCCGATGTTTGTAAATATTCTGTTTGACCAATACTGTGCAGGCCAAAGAGAACAGATCTAAGAATCAAATTCACTTAAAGGCTGCCAGTTTTCAGTCTCGAACATAGATCTTTAAATGGGTCCAGAGTTTTTGCATCGGAGCACACATTGTTATTCTAGTGATTCTAAAAAACAAATAATTTAAAAAAAAAAAGAGAAGTCAAATGTATCTTTTAAGATTTTTAAAAATTAATCTAAATCTCAATATAATACAGTACTTAAAGGTCTGTACCACATACAGTGTTACTGTCTTTGTATAATCAAATTTGTATATTCTACCACCTTTCTTTTTAAAAGAATTGATCATATCATTGGGATACATTGTCATAGAAGTCATAATCATATTATTTGATAAAAAGGCTTATCAAGTAAATATCATTTGCCTATCACAGAGACTAATGACAATAAAATATAAAAAAACCTCAATCTCAATAATTATCATAGTAAGTCATTCATTTATTCAACAATATTTATGGAAAGACTATTATGTGCATTGTTCAGGTACTAGAGAATAAAGCCACTGTCAACATTCATGTACTGGTTTTACATTTGTCTTGGGTGATTATGTAGAAGTGAGATTGCTAGGACATAAAATAAGTATATATTTAACTTTATTGTAAAAACGCCAAACTGTTTTCTAACATGGCTGTACCTCTTTACATTCCCACTAGCAATGTATGGGAGTTCCAGTTTCTTGATATCCTTGTAAACACTTTATATTGTCATTTTTTTCAGGTTTTGTTTTTTCTGCTATTCTTACAGGGATGCACTGGCATCTCATTGTGGTTTTAATTTGCATTTGCCTAATGGCTAATGATGTTGAACATCTTTTCGTATGTTTAATTGCCATCCATATGTACTCTTTGAGAAAATGTCAATTGAAGTCTTTTGCCCATTAAAATTTCCTTCTCTTATGCTGAGTTCTGAGAGTTCCTTATATAACCTGGTTACAAGTTCTTAGGTACATGATTTGCAAAGGTTTTCTTCTCTATTTTCTCTATAAGTTTTATAAGTTTTACATTTATCTACAATCTGTTTTGAGTAAATTTTTGCATACGGTACCAAGTATGGCGCAAGTTTCATTTTCTTTATTTTTTTAATTTTAGATTCAGACGGTACATGTGCCAAGTTCGTTCATTTCAAGGATATATTGCATGATGCTGAGGTTTGGGCTTCTATTGAACCCATCTCCCAAATAGTGAGTGACCAGGTTACCAAACAGGTAGTTTTTCAACCCTTGCCTCCTTTCCTATCTACTTTTGGAATCCCCAGTGTCTATTGTTCCCATCTCTTTGTCCATGTGTACCAAATATTTAGGTCCCACATATAAGTGAAAATATGTGGTTTTTTGTTTTCCTTTTTTGTGTTAATTCACTTAGGATAAAAGGTCCATTTTCTTACATATGAATATGTGTAATTGTGCCAACATCATTTAATGAAAATATATCTGCTCTCCACTGAATTACATTTGCATCTTTGTTAAAAATCAATTGACCGGCCGGGTGCAGTGGTTCATGTCTGTAATCTCAGCATTTTGAGAGGCTGTGGCAGGTGGATCATTTAAGGTCAGGAGTTCAAGACCACCCTGGCCAACATAGTGAAACCATGTCTCTACTAAAAATACAAAAATTAGACAGGCATGGCGGCAGGCACCTGTAGTACCAGCTACTCAGAAGGCTGAGGCAGGAGAATCACTTGAACCCAGGAGGCAGAGGTTGCAGTGAGCCGAGATCATGCCACTGTACTCCAGCCTGGGCAATAGAACCAGATTCTATCTCGAAAAGAGAAAAGAGAGAACAGAGAAGAGAACCGAACCAGATGGAAATTCTGGAGTTGAACAGTATATCTGAAATGAAAAGTTTACTATGGGCTCAAGAGCAGATTTCATCTGAAAAAAACTGAGTCCAATAAAGCATAGTTTTCACCAATTGTTAATTTAGTGATTATTTCTCGCAACCAATATATAAATACCAAAAATCTTAAGAAAATTCAGAAAGGATAAAAAACTGTAAAGGTGTTAATGTAGTGCTCAAGTAAACATTTAGGGCCAGGCGCGGTGGCTCACGCCTATAATCCTAGCACTTTGGGAGGCCGAGGCAGGTGGATCACAAGGTCAGGAGTTTGAGACGAGTCTGGCCAACGTAGTGAAACTCCGTCTCTACTACAAATACAAAAATTAGCCGGGTGTGGTGGCACGTGCCTGCAGTCCCAGCTATTCGGGAAGCTGAGGCAGAAGAATCATCTGAACCCAGGAGGCAGAGGTTGCAGTGAGCAAAGACAGCAACAGAGCAAGACTTCCTCTCAAAAAAAAAAAAAATTTAGGAGATGACCTTTAAGTGGGAATAGAGGAAAGCACTAAAATCTTTGGTTTCTGTTTATGTTTGATAAAATCTAACAAACAGGCTGGGGCATGGTGGCTCACACCTGTAATCCCAGCATTTTGGGATGCCAAGGCGGGTGGATCACTTGAGGTCAGGAGTTAGAGACCAGCCTGGCCAACATGGTGAAACCCCATCTCTACCAAAACTACAAAAAATTAGACAGGCATGGTGGCACATGCACCTGTACTCCCAGCTACATGTTAGGCTGAGGTGGAAGAGTTGCTTGAACCTGGGAGGCAGAAGTTGCAGTGAGCTGAGATCATACCACTGCACTCCAGCCTGGGAAACAGAGCGAGACCCTATTTGGGGAAAAAAAAAAAAAATCCAACCAACATCTATTGAACATCTGCTGGGCACTGTGCTAGACACTAAAAATATGAACAAATAAATTTAATTCAACAAATTCAGCAACATGAGAAACATTTATTGTGAACCTATGATGTGACTCCTATAATATGCTAGACACCATGCTAGGTATTGTGGGAAAAAAGACAAATAAGACTCAAATGGTATCTTCAAAGAGCTCAAAATCTAACAGAGAATAAAATTTTAAGTGATACACTTTTAAAATTTATAAGATTTAGAGGTAGCAGTAAGGAGTCAGTAACCAGTTGGAAGATATTGAGGGCAAAAACAGAAAGCTTTACCAAGTGGATACTGACTGACCTGGAATTCAACCAGGTAACCAGTGGGAAGAGATGAGACAGGCAGATAAAACAGCATGTGCATACTGCCCAAAGTAATTTACAGATTCAATGCTATTCCCATCAAGCTACCATTAACTTTCTTCACAGAATTAGAAAGTACTTTAAATTTCGTATGGAACCAAAAAAGAGCCCATAGAGCTAAGGCAATCCTAAGCAAAAAGAACAAAGCTGGAGGTATGATGCTACCTGACTTCAAACTATACTGCAAGGCTACAGTAACCAAAACAGCATGGTACTGGTACCAAAACAGATAAATAGACCAATGGAACAGAACAGAGTGCTCAGAAATAACACCACATATCTACAACCACCTGATCTTCGACAAACAGGACAAAAGCAAGCAACAGGGGAAGGATTTCCTATTTAATAAATGGTGCTGGGAAAACTGGCTAGCCATATGCAGAAAACTGAAACTGGATCCCTTTCTTAAGCCTTATACAAAAATTAACTCAAGATGGATTAAAGACTTAAAAGTAACACCTAAAACCATAAAAGCCTTAGAAGAAAAACTAGGCAATACCATTCAGGACATAGCCATGGGCAAAGACATCATGACTAAAACACCAAAAGTAATTGCAACAAAAGCCAACATTGACAAATAGGATTTAATTAAACTAAAGAGCTTCTGCACAGCAAAAGAAACTATCATCAGAGTGAACAGGCAACCTACAGAATGGGAGAAAATTTGTGCAATCCATCCATCTGACAAAGGGCTAATATCCAGAATCCACAAGGAACTTAAATTTACAAGAAAAAAACAAACAACCCCATCAAAAAGTGGGCAAAGGATATGAACAGACACTTCTCAAAAGAAGACATTTATGCAGCCAACAAACATATGAAAGAAAGCTCATCACTGGTCATTACAGAAATGCAAATCAAAACTACAATGAGATACCAGCTCATACCAGTTAGAATGACAATCATTAAAAAGTCAGGGAACAACAGATAATGGAGAGGATATGGAGAAATAGGAATGCTTTTACACTGTTGGTGGGAGTGTAAATTAGTTCAACCATTGTGGAAGACAGTGTGGCAATTCCTCAAGGATCCAGAACTAGAAATACCATTTGACGCAGCCATCCCATTACTGGGTATACACCCGAAGGATTATAAATCATGTTGCTATAAAGACACATGCACACATAAAAAAATAAAATTAATTAAATCTAAGGACATGGTTACGAGGATGGAGCCCAATGTTCAGATTTGCATTAAAATACTCACTAAGCAGTTTGTACTAGCTAAAAATTGAAACCAAATAAATATCCAACAATCCAAAAACAGATAAATTCTGATACCAGTCTAAGAATAGAAAAACAACATGGCTGAAGGAAATGAACTAGAGTACATATATGTAACCACATGGCTAAAACTCAAAAACATATTGTTGAACAAAAAAAGCAAGCTAAAGAATAATACACATAATGTGGTATCATTTATATAATGTATAATGTCATTCAAAACAATGATATAATCATACGTAATAACAGCATAAAACATAGATGGGAATAATAAACACCAAAATCAGGGTAATAGTTATCTCTGGAGTTGGAAGCAGAGGAATGGCACCTGAGAGGGGTACTTAGGGACTTCAAATGTACCTGCAACATTCTATTTCTTTTCTAAAATCTGACGCTACTAAAGCAAAATTGTTAGAATATGTATTCATTATATTATCCACTCCAAGTTATCCTCTATGCTTGCCTCTGGAACCCAGTCACCATATTGTAAGGAAGTACAAACCAGCTCACATGTAGAGTCGTCACAAACAGGCCCACAGGAATGAAGTTTAAGGTGCCTAATCCATAACCAGCATCAACCACCAGAGACATCTTGAGTGAACAAGCCTTCAGAAGAATCTAGCCCCAGCTTTTTAATATTCCAGCTGAAGCCCCAGATATCATGGAGCAGAGACAAGCTGTCTCTGGGATACAAATTCTTACGTTTGTTCACGAGTATAACTAAATCATTATTTTATTACGCTAAATTTTGGGATAATTTGTTATAAAGTCCTAGCAAAGTGGAATACCCAAATATTAAATGACTATGACTGAAAAGAAAATATATGCATTACCTACCAGAAGGTCTCAACCCTGTTTGCTAAATTTACAAAACTGTTATTGCTATAAACTTAACCTCGGTTTAGTGGTATGTATAGTTCCTTACCTCCAAACTTCCAGAATGTGCTGCCCAATGTAAAGGGGTAAACTTATGGAGAACATCAACTTCATTAATGCTGGCTCCACGTTCCACTATTTCTGAAAGCTGCTTTACATCTCCAGCTCGTACTGCGTCATGTATGCTGCCAAAATGCACCTTCTTCCTGGAACCTACTGAAAAATCAAATTATTTACAATGTACTACAAAACTGTGAAAGAAAAAAAAAGACTAAAACAGTGATCTAACAGAAAGCACAAAATTACTTTGGTTTTCCAAATAATTTACTACAAAGACGTTTGTCATTAATATCTTAAACAGACTTCTGGTTCCAACACTGACATGTAAAAAGCATGGAAGTTGACATTCCCATCCTTATAGGAAAAAGTGAATAAACAGAAAATGAACAACTTTTCTTGGACCCATCAGAGAACTGAGGTCTCAGGGCAAACTGCTACCCCAAATCTGCAGAGACAAATACAGAAAAATATAGTCCTAGAGCAGAAGCACTGGAGTCATAAAGTGATAGAAGCACTTACATGGTATTTTGATGACTTGCCAGAGGTTGAGTACATACTGGTCAAAGAATGAGAAACTTCTAGGGGTCACACTCTTACTTAGGGAGCCACTACACTTTCATAGATTTTACCTTCACAAACCTCACCAGGTTACCATGGTGAAAAGCCAGGAACTCACGTATTTGGCAGTGAGAAGGAGAAAGTAACTATTTTGAAATATGCCTAATGTGTTCTCCATAACAAAGGCCTCCCTAGTGAAAAAGACTTCACCAGAGCCTCCTCTCATACATGCAGATATATTTTATCAACATCTTTCTTACATTTCTAATTTATATCTTACACTATGAAAGGAATGGCAGGCTACAATTTTTAATTCATATACTGTTAGTGCTTCATATTTTATAATTTAATTAATAAGCATTGTGAACTAGAGGCAATAAAGGTATCTAAGCATGAACAGACAGCTATTAGAGAAGTCTGAAGGAGTAAGCAGTTCAACTGCAGCATTCTCTAAATAAAACAGGCATGATTCCTGACCTGAAGTTGATTTGAAAACAGCTCACCAACACTTCTGGCAAATGATCTGTGCAACCTTGTACTACTATTTATCTATGTACCTGTCCTCTCTCCACAATCAAAATATTAATTTCTTAAGGGCAAAAATCATATTTTACACTGGAATTATATCTTACTTTTATTACATCTTTTTATATACTCTAATTATATCTTTGCTCTTAGCAAAATGCTATAAATGTACTCAAAAAGCCTTTCTGAACATCTACCGTGAGTCAAGCACATGATAGAAAATGGACGTAGATTTAATACTTTTCCACCAACACATTAAAATCTATTTGGATAAATACATAAAGAAAACAAAAACCTGACAGCAATGTCCTCAGAGAGTACAGGTAAAATTAAGGAGAAACAAAACAAGTCATACAGGAGGAAACATTCAAGCAAGACCTTGAGGAACAATTAAGATATATGGCAAATGGGAACAAGAGCTTATGTAAGGTGTGCACACAGACACATACACACACACACCCCTTTAATAAACATTCAGTGATGTTAATCCCTAGGCCAGAACTTCATTCTTCTCCTTTAAACTAGCACAGCTAGACCTACAAATGATGTTCTATCCACTCTACTTATTTTACACAGACACTCCTCTAATCCATCTTATACAGACCAACTATCCGGATCACTTCATGCCCCTACTCTAAACTGCTACTGGTTGGCCACTGCTAGTCTACAAAACAAAACCCAGACTCTCAGTATGACCTCTATGGCCTCCCATAATTTGGCTCCATCTAATTTTATGGACTTTTTTCTCACCACATTCCATCCCAATTTATTCACTCATCCACCCATCCATCTACTCAACATAAGTTTGGTATCTACCATAAGAATAAAAAGATGAAGACACCCTCAAGGAACTCACAGATTAGTAGAGAAAATACAAACACAAAATACAAAATAATGTGGTAAAAGCAATGATGGAAATACTCATAGGAACTTGTGGAAGCACAGATGACTTCAAACTCAGCTAGGGTAGGAGGGAAGGGGAACAGAGAAGGATTCCCGGGGAAAGTAACATCTAAGATAGAATCTTCAAAGATTAACAGGAGTTTGCCAAGGAAAGTGGGAGCAGTGAAAGGCATTCTAAACAGCATGAACTGTCAAGAAATCTCACACACACATACACACACACACACACACAAATCCTATTACTAAAGTATTAAGGGGAAATATTGCCTAGAACTAGACAAGATACAGACAATGGTGAAACTTATTTTTAAAAACTTGGACTTGAGCAGACAGTGGAGAATCACTGAGGAATTTTAAACAGAAGAATTATAATGATTGAGAGTTGTAAAGCTGAGTTTACAAGGCTAAATTCAGGGAAGAGAATTTATTGAATGGGGAGCAAAAAGGCAAAACTAGAGAGTAGGTTGATTGGTCCGGCACGGTGGCTCACGCCTGTAATCCCATGAGGTCAAGAGATGAGACCATCCTGGCTAACACAGTGAAACCCGTCTCTACTAAAAATACAAAAAATTAGCCGGGCATGGTGGTGGGCGCCTGTTGTCCCAGCTACTCGGGAGGCTGAGGCAGGAGAATAGCGTGAACTTGGGAGGCGGAGCTTGCAGTGAGCTGAGATCGCATCACTGCATTCCAGCCTGGGGGACAGAGCGAGACAATGCCTCAAAAAAAAAAAAAAGAGTAGGTAGATCATGTAAGAATACACTTTACAATAGTCTAGACCAGAAAAAATGAGATCCTGAACAGTGGGAAAAGCAGACAGATTCAACAAATATTAATAAAATTAGAATGAACTAAACTAGAATGGATTCAGTGGGTGAAATAAGAGAAAAGTAGTGAGATAACTCCAAGATGTCTGGCTTTGTCATCTGAGTGCTGTGGTGCCATTAGTTGAGACAGCAAACACTGAAGGACAGAGAGGATATATAGATACAAAATTACAATTTGGACATGCTGTTCTTGAGGTACCCAAGGAAGATTTCCAGAAGGGAGACATATGTATACATCTGCAGCTCCGAGGAGAGATACAGAATTCAGGTCTCAGTGTTACGTGTGTCTCTGCATTAGAATGTTTTTTCTGACACCCATACTCACCCCCTACTGGAATCAGTGGCATTCTACCATCCTTTATAACACTCACCTCACTTGTTATTATTTGCTCAGTATTTATCTTCCTCACTAGAAGGTAAAGAATGTGCCTTGTCTTCTTTACTGATAGTTCCTTAACACAGAGCACAAAGTAGGCACGCAGTAAATATTTACTGAATGGTTGAATGAGTAACAGATTTGAGGGCCATCAGTAGGACTGAAGTCACAGTAAATGACAAGAAGAAGAGAACCAATGATGGCATCATCAAGGGGGGAAAGCTGCATTTAAGAGGGCAGAAGAAAAGAAAACGGCAAAGGAAAGGGTCACTCAATGGAGTGAAAGAAGAAAACTAAGTGAGTACTAATTTGTCGTCTCCACAGGGTCAAATGCTTCAGGGAAGCCAAGGAAGAACTTAAAAGAGTCCGTAAGACTGAACAAGAGTTGATGTTAAGCTGGGCAAGAAGACTCGGAGGACTGGTGTGGATGGAAAAAAGGAAAGAAAGCTGAAATAATACAGAACAGGGGAAAGTTGACAGCTTTGGTATCTCCAAAAACAAATTAGAAAGGGAAACGGGGAGCGACACCTGAGAAAAGGAAATGCCAGAAAGGGCTAAGACTGTTGCACACTTAAGTAAGAAAAGGAATGTGGCAGAGATGAGGGCCAACGACATAGTCTGACTCACAGGGGTTTGCAGTCTCCCTAGAGGAAGTGGAGGGGCCTGAATTAGCCACCCCGGGCATGGTGCAACACCTCCGACTCTGGGGAGTAGTTGAGTCCAGGCCCCTGATGCTGCCGCGGTCTTCACTTGCTCTCACCCACGAGCCACTGCAGGGGCAGCGGCCCTCTTC
This sequence comes from Macaca thibetana thibetana, assembly GCF_024542745.1. Classification (NCBI taxonomy): domain Eukaryota; kingdom Metazoa; phylum Chordata; class Mammalia; order Primates; family Cercopithecidae; genus Macaca; species Macaca thibetana. Next base: position 74,976,501 of record NC_065591.1, on the reverse strand, counting down.
TCCGTCGTCACTAGGACGGGGCCCAAGGTCCTCTCTTGCTCTCTCCCAGAAGCTGCAGCAGAAACCTTCGTCTTCACTTTCTCTCTCCCAAACGCCACTGAGGCGGCAGCTGGCGTCTTCACTGCCGCTCACACCGGAGGAGTCGCTGGCTGCGTAGCCGCAGTCTTCACTTACTCCCTCCCAAGAACTACCGAGGCTGTGGCCGCCATCGACACTCCCTCCCTCCCAGGAGCCACTGAGGCGGCGACTGCGATCGTCTCTGACTCTATACCCGAAGTCACTAGTTCGCGGGTCCCGGACGTCACTGACTCCCTCCCAAGTACCACTTAGGCGGAGGCCTCGGTCTTCTCTGGTAGTTCCCCTGGAGTCGGCAGTTTGGTGGCCTCCAACTTCACTAAAATTCACGTCGCTGCTGCAGAAGCTGCGGTCTCCCCTAACTCTCTCCCAAGAGTTTCTGTGACTGCGGCCACTATTCCCCCTAACTCTCTCCCCAGAGACGCTGCGGCAGTGGCCGAGGTTTTCACTGACCCTTCTCAAGTCACTGCGGGACAAGCCGGCGTCTCCACTTAGGCTTCCCGCAGCGACCCTGGAGCGGCGGTCACCCTCTTCACGTTTTCTTTCCCCGTCGTCGCTAACTCTTTCCCTTGAATCGGCGCTGGAATGGCCGTGTAGGCCGTTTATCCTCCACACGTGGTGGCTAGTGCGGCGGCCGCCGTCTTCGTCTGCTACTCCCTGAGAGTCGCTGTGGCGGCGGCCGCCTTCGGCTGGTACTTTCTCGGAGCTGCTTTCCAGCCTCCCGACTCCAGTCACTTGGCTGGAGAGGCAGCAAGGCCGTCGCCTTGGAAACGAGTACACTTCCGACGTGCTGAGGTCATTTCCCGTTCCTCACGGCTCACGCCATTTCCGGTTTCCTTTCCCTCAGCTGTTTCTTGGCTTTTCGTCTGGACAAATCGGGGGGTGGTGTGAACTGGTTTTCGGTAAAATTCGGCTCGGCCTCACACGAGCCTATCTAGGTCCGTCTCTGGAGTGGCCTGTCATCGATCGCGCCCTCCATCGCTGAGCGACACAAGTGGAACCTCCCAGGACTGCATTCTGCGTAGGTGACCTGTGTGGCGCGGACCGGGCGGGGCCTTTTTGTCCTTGAGCAAACCTAGTATACTTTCTCAGTGGTGGTTGGAAGGAAATTTGTAACCCTGTCATTTCGCAAGTATGGAAAAAGACCTAAAGGAGAATTTAGCAGCTGCAGCCGCTGTTTTTATTGAGTACTTTACTAGCGTCAACTCTTAAATAATCGCTTGTTAGATGTTACCCCTATTTTATAGGTCAAGAGACTCAATATGTCGGTACGTTGGTAAGGCCAGGCAGCAGGTAAGTTGTAAAACCATTATAAAAACACAGGTCATTAGTCAAAAGACTGCTTCAGGTCTCCTGGCTCCAAATCCGGGGTTCCTTTCACTGTAGCATGTTTACTGCTCAAATATTTCTCTACAACCCTATTGCTTAACAACAGGAATGAATTGTTTCATCATTTGTTGGAAACATATGGGTCACGTTTTGTACCAGCTGCAGAAAATACAGAAATTAGTAAGAATTATCTGCCCACCAGAGGCATCACCAACCCAGATTCCCCTCTCGGCCCAGTTTTTCCACCCTTACTGCCTTCTCCCTTCTGGAATAACGAACTGGTCCTAGAAACATAGCATACTTTTTAATATCTCTGTGCCTTGTCATGTGCTGTTCGTCTTACCAGGAAACTACCCTGCCTTTCCCCCAGTTTTTGTCTGTGAACACATTTGGGGAATTCTCCTGATCCTACCTCTACTCTCTTGAGGTACAGTAAATTGTCTTTGACTTCCATCACCTTTTGTAATATTACTAATTTCCATTTATTGAGTTCCTGTGATCTGCCTGGTACTGATCTAAGTGCTTTATATTAGTTTTCTTGTTCATTTTTTTATACCAACATAAATGAGTTTGACTCAATTCTTATAACCTGCCAAAATAAGTATTCCTCTTCCTTTTTACAGAGAGAGAAACAAGGAACAAAAAAGTAAATTGCCTGAGGATACACTGCTAGTGTTGCGGGACAAATGAGAGATGGGAGAGGCCGAACAGAGTTCAGGAGAGCTCTTTATTATTAAGGTGATCACTGGCTCAGTCGGACTAGGGTCCAGAAAGACTGAGTCCGAAACAAAGGGATCAGTTACCTTTTAAGCAGTTTGTTGGGGGAGTTTCGTGCTGCAGGAAGCCTGCTTGCAGAAGCAAGAACAAAGGCAGATAATTACTCTTTTACATTTGTTACAGCACATGTTTTATATCCTTGGGAATACATGCTTTTGTAGTAATTGCTTATCAACCTTGTGACTTTACAGCCGCGCTGGGGAGGGAAGCAAGACCTCGCCGTGCCTCAAGGAATGTGAAACCATGGAACACAGATAAGCCTCTCCGTGCATAGAGGAGAAATAAGCAGTTAATATTCTTTCCTAACCCAGGCCTCCAGACCAGGGGGCTATATTACATTCTACCTCTAAGGAAAAGAATAAACTTCTTGACTAACATAATTATAAAATTCATTAATTCCCCCTTCAGTAGTAAGTATTAAATACCTGACTTAGGATTCCAACATAGGTCTTGGATTTTGCTGCAGGAGCACCTCAAAGTCTCTGAATTCCCACAACCTTTTATTAGATCACTTATCCCGTTGTATTATAATTATCTGTTTAACAATTTTTCCTCAACCCTCAAGGACCCTGAGCTTCCGGAAGGTAGGGATTGTATCTTAAAATCTTGGCATTTCTGACATCTAGAATATTTCATTTAAGAGAAGGGCTTAGTCACTGTTGTGTGGGTGAGTGGGTGGGTTGATCAGTTGACTGTCAGGCAGGTGAACTAATAGGCTGAAGATAAAGTTTTTCACTGTTGGAAGTGAATTTGGGATTAGTTGTCCTAATCCCCTCACTTTTAGAAATGGGGCAACTGGGTCGGGCATGGTGGCCTGTAATTCTAGCACTTTGGGAAGCCAAGGCGGGCGGATCACCTGAAGTCAGGGATTTGAGGCCAGCCTAGCCAACATGGTGAAACTACTAAAAATACAAAAATTAGCCAGTCGTGGTAGAAGGAGCCTGTAATCCCAGCTGCTAGGGAGGCTGAAGCAGGAGAATCGCTTGAACCTGAGAGGGGGAGGTTGCAGTGAGCTGAGATCGCACAATTGCCCTCCAGCCTGGGTGACAAGAGCAAAACTCTGCCTCAAAGGAAAAAACAAAACAAGAAATGGGTCAGCTGAGGCCTTTTGCATACCAGGCATTTATCGAGTTACTCATGTGGGCCAGTTTCTGTGATACATGATTTGCAAATAATACCCAACCTAATGTGTATTGTTATTTTTATTTTTACAGACGAAGAAACAGCTCAGATTTGACCAAGGTCACACAAGTAGGAGTTGAGGAATTGGAACCCACTATGACTCCAAATTAATAGTGTTTATAGCCACTTACATAGTAATGGTAAAGGTTTTATTTTTTTCACTATACAATATGTAGTAGATAAATTTACTGAGGAAATGAGACAGCATGTCACAAATCCTTAAAGGATACACACATAACAGGAAGGATTAGAAGAGGAAACAGAAACAGGTAACAGAGAAGCAGAAAAAGTACAATCTCCCAAAATAAAAGTAGAAGGAATTAAAAATAAAAGCAGAGTTCAGGTGCAGTGGCTCACGCCCAGCACTTTGGGAGGCTGAGGCAGGTGAATCACTTGAGGTCAGGAGTTCGAGACCAGCCTCACCAACATGGTGAAACTCCATTTCTACTAGAAATAAAAAAATTAGCCGGGTGTGGTGGCGTGCACCTGTAATTCCGGTTACTTGGGAGGCTAAGGCAGGAGAATTACCTGAACCCAAGAGGCAGAGGTTGCAGTGAGCCAAGATTGTGCCATTGCACTCCAGTCTGGGTGACAGAGCAAGACTCTGTCTCAAAAATAATAAAAGCAGAAGTTAATGAAATAGAAAATAAAATTGATGATAGTAATTAACTGGTGTTTGAAAAGAACAATAAATAGACACTCAACAAATCTGAGGAAGAAAAGGAAAGAAAATGATACTGGAAACAAAGGAGCCCATGGAGGGAGGATGACTTGAGCCCAGGAGGTTGAGGCTGCAGTGAGCCGTGATTGCACCACTGCACTCCAGCCTGGTCAGCAGAGCTAGACACTGTCTCAGAAAAAAAAGAAACAGGCCGGGCATGGTGGCTCACGCCTGTAATCCCAGCACTTTGGGAGACCAAGGCAGACAGATCATGAGGTCAGGAGATCGAGACCATCCTGGCCAACATGGTGAAACCCCATCTCTACTAAAAATACAAAAATTAGCTGGGGTGGTGGCAGGCACCTGTAGTCCCAGTTACTCTGGAGGCTGAGGCAGGAGAATCACTTCAACCCAGGAGGCAGAGGTTGCAGTAAGCTGAGATCGCACCACTGCACTCCAGCTTGGCAACAGAGCGAGAATCCGTCTCAAAAAAAAAAAGTAAGGGCGAAGGACATAGTACAGATATGAAGGAGACTTTGAAAATCAGAAGCAAATTATTTTGTGTAACATACACATTGAGCACCACTTACCCAAAATGCTTAGGACCAGAGTGTTCCAGATTTTGGATTTTGGAATGTTTGCATATACATAATGAGATGTCGCGGGTATGGGACCCAAGATAAAACATGAAATTCATTTGTTTTATGTACACCTTATACACAAAGCCTGAAGGTAATTTTATACAGCATTTTAAATAATCTGGTACATAAAACAAAGTTTACGTTAAGTATTTATGTGTGGAATTTTCTACTTGTTGCATCATGGCAGTGCTCAAAAAGTTTCAGACTTTGGAGCATTTAGGAGTTTGGATTTTCAGATTAAGAATGTTCAGCCTTTACTAATCTTGAAAATTCGGCTGGGCGTGGTGGCTCACGCCTATAATCCCAGCATTTTGGGAGGCTGAGGTGGGTGGATCACTTGAGGTCAGGAGTTGGAGACCTGCCTGGCCAACATGGTGAAAACCCATCTCTACTAAAAATATAAAAATTAGCTGGGCATGGGGGCAGGCACCTGTAATCCCAGCTACTCAGGAAGCTGAGGCAGGAGAATCACTTGAACCCAGGAGACAGAGGTTGCAGTGAGCAGAGATCATGCCACCACACTCCAGTCTGGGTGACAGAGCAAGGCTCCATCTCAAAAAAAAGAAAATTCACTTGGCTAATTTTCTTGGAAAATACGAGTTTCAAAATACTGGCTCAAGAGTCAAAAAACTTTAATAAATTGGTAATTATTAATGTCATAATCAGTCCCCAATAAGTGTCACCAGGAACAAAGCATAGAGAAAGATGGAGTACTTCCCAACTCTGAAGCTAGCATAACCCTAACAGCTCTAACCATGGTAAAATTTCAAATTCACATTGCCCATGAACCAACTGGTTGTGAGATCTTCAAAATAACTTGCTCAGATGTATGTAGTATGGTAGTCACCATAAAACTTTGTAATTGTGAATAATTAGAAATTTTAATATCAGTAAAAGAATAGCTAAATTATGCTGCAGTCATCATACAAAATACTACACAGTGGTAGAAATGCAGATCTGTGTACCTTAATCTACATGGAAAGAGTTGTAAGGTATAGGCAATGAAAAATGGTGCAAAACAATACATATGTGATCTCATTAAATTTTTAATTTTTTTTTAATTTGGAAAGGGTCTATACTGAATTTAACCCAGTAGTCACTTTATAGACCAAGAAAGAGGGTATAGAAGGAGACTATACTTGCATTATTTGATTTTTAAAATGTTAATCCTAAGTAAAAATACAGAAGAAGAGAAAAACATGTGCCATCACATGAAGCAAAAAAAGATAGTTCTAAAGTGAGTGTGGGCTGGGCACAGTGACTCACGCGTGTAATCCCAACACTTTGGGAGGCTGGATTACTTGAGGTCAGGAGTTTGAGACCAGCCTAGCTAATGGGGAAACCCCGCCTCTCCTAAAAATACAAAAATGACCTGGGTTTGGTGGCGGGTGTCTGTAATCCCAGCTACTCAGGAGGCTGAGGCACGAGAATCACTTGAATTTAGGGGTCAGAGGTTGCAGTGAGCTGAGACCACGCCACTGCACTCCAGCCTGGGCAACACAGTGAGACTCTGTCTCAATAAAGTGAGTGTAGTCCAGAAGAGATTAAGAAGCTAAGAAAAGCACACTGGTTTTAGCAAGAAGTCATTGATAAACAATATCCAGACTGCACAGGATTTGAAGGTAAGTGCCTGACTATGGAAGAGGTTTCTTACGTGAAACAGGGTTCCGAATACATCCTGGAGTGGTCATCTCAGTATTCTCAAGAATTGGAACCTTTAGCGAGTAGGAAGGTATGATTCCAGTTAGTAAATATGACTAGTCCTCCACTTCTACCTCAGTATTTCCAAAGTGGGGTGATAAAGCAGGAGATCATAAATCAGCTTTTTACATCTCGTTTCAGAGAAGGGAGCAGGGCCAACGCCAGGCAAAAAAAAAATGAAGTGGATATTGGTGACAGTCTGTACTACTTTCTGCCTATATGCCATTTTCTCTTGTTTCCCAGTCATTCTTGTTCTCCCTTTGGTGCTCACTCCCAAATCCTCACTGGGATACTTCATGGGTACCTTTTGGCTCTTACTTAGCTACTCTTCCCCACCTGCTCAACATAATGCCCATTATCTCTGGGAGCTGACCCCATTTAGGATAAGGAAAGAACTTCCCAATTCTAAAAGAGTTCAGATCTTTCTTGATAATAGTCTTTATTTTCCATTTCTACCTCCAGTTTACCAGTGTCAGCTACATTTTTCCACCTGCAGCATGGTAGATGCTTGCTTAGAGTTTCCTGAATATTTTGTATAAACCTCCATTAGGGTACTTAGTACTGAATTGTAAGGTCAGTCATATAAAAAATATGTATATACTAAGCTGTTATATGAGAATGTTTTTTTATATATAATTATTTTTCTTCCCAAAGCTTATTTTTAGCTGAATTGCAATGAGATTGCTTTCTATTTTCCAAAGCATCGAAGTTGGAAATTTTCAGTGGGAAAATTAAGTAAAACCAGGAGTATATATACTTAATGAAATCTTTAGATTTTAGGAAACATATGCGATTCCTTTTATTTGTTCTCTAAAACTTCAACTCAATTTAAGAGAAAATGTTCCATCATTTCTGAGGCTTCCTTTAGTTTACTGCACTTTATGGTGAGAGATTACTAATTCTAGCTAACAGTGTTATATATTGACTCTATTTTATCTTTGGGGATGCTGTTGATCTGATGCTGATTTCTGAATTATTTACCAGATCTGGCTGTTCGTTAGAAAAAACTATGGAGCTTCTTAAATACTAGAAGTGCCCTGGATGAGAATCAACTCAATGAGACTCTCCAAAGATTAGGAATCTCTTAATATTCACTAATTCTAAGCCAGGTGTAGTGGTGTGCACGTGTAATCTAGTTACTTGGGAGGCTGAGGTGGGAGACTGGCTTGATCCCAGGAGTTTGAGGCTAGCCTGGGCAACATGGTAAGGCCCCATCTCTAAATTTAGTATTAAAATTCATTTTAAATTCACTATAAGTAATTCTAATGCACAGCCAAATGTGGGGCAGAACTGGATCACTGCCTTACCTCTGGCCTCCTACCTCAAAGAGAAAATAAGAATTGAACTCAATCCCAACTGTAAATACTAGTGGCCATCTTGGAGAACACTGGCCCACCTCCATTCCAAAGCTAATCCTTCCTGTGATTTCATTTTTTTTGCAACGTTCCTCTGGTTTTTCATATATTTGGTAGAGACGGAGTTTCACCATGTTGCCCAGGCTGGTCTTGAACTATACTCAAGCAATCTACCCACTTCATCCTCCCAAAGTGCTGGAATTACAGGCATGAGCCACTGCCCAGCCCTTCCTGTGCTATTGTTGATGCTATCTCATTACAACCTTGAGACTGGTATACTGGTCATCTCCATCTTCAACCCATTTCTCCACTGAGCTCCTCTTAACATGCTAATGCCTTTCCTATTTGTCTAACTACAATTTAATCTCTGGAGTTAAACTTCATTTAAAAAAATAGCTTTTAATATTTTGTTACCTCTTATCCACACTACCCATTGCACCAGGTGTTGGCACCCATACTCAGCTGTTCTTGGGTCAACAGAGTATTTCTCAATCTTACATATTTTCTTGACTTTATTTTGTTGACTATCTTGTCCATTGAAATTTTCTTCCCGCTCACACCTGTAATCCCAGCACTCTGGGAGGCCAAGGCGGGCAGATCACTTAAGGTCAGGAGTTCAAGACCAGCCTGGCCAACATGGTGAAACCCCGCCTCTACTCAAAATGCAGAACAGCCAGGCGAGGTGGTGGGCGCCTGTGATCCCAGCTACTTGGAAGGCTGAGACAGGAGAATCACTTGAACCTGGGAGGGGGAGGTTGCCGTGAGCCGAGATTGTGCCACTGCACTGATCAGCCTGAGCAACAGCAAGACTGTCTCAAAAAAAGAAAAAAAAAAAATTTCCCATTGCTGGTTTTCCCATTTGCTTTCTGACCTTCCCACCTACCAGTCTTTGTTCCCCTATCCTTGACCTTCTTCTCCATGTGGATACCATTGATACACTTTTAGGTTTGCATGTCACCTTCCTTTTAGAATGTTCCATACCTGTAAGCAGTTGATAAAAGCTATGATGGTTTCCCCAGAAAAATGTACAACAGGAAGGTTTGCCTGCATTTTTGGATTCACAGACCTCAGTTCTATGGCAGTGTTCCTATACTTAAGTTCAGCTGTCACCTGTGTTTACAACTCAAATCCAATGGCTACCAGTTTTCCCACTGGACCTCTCTGCATTTAGCAGTCTCTAAAATTGTATTCACTTGATTCTTAAAAAACAAAAACTTAAATGCAGATAGGATGTCACCTCTGTTTAAAATTTCTAGTTGCTGCTCTGGTCATCAGTTTAATAAAAATTCCTTAACATGACCAAGAAGGCTCTTCACTACTTACAAATAAAGGCCGGGCACGTGGCTCATGCCTGTAATCCCAGCACTCTGGGAGGCCAAGGCAGTAGGATCACTTGAGCCCAGCAATTCGAAACCGGCCTGGACTACATAGTGAGACTCCATTTCTACTAAAAAAAAAATTAAAAATAATGGTTCATCATAATATCCTATTCAAAACTGAGTTTTAACCATAAGAAGTCAACTTTTGAAAGCACAAAGTATTTCAGGCCTTTACATTTGCTGTTCATTTTCCAAAGATACCCTTCCTATCAGTATGGATTCTACTCCTGGTTATCCTCCAAGACTCAAATATCACCACATTTGTAGTATCTTCCTTAAGCCACCTTCCAGTAGTTTGGTGTGCTTATTTCTATCCTAACAATTTGGGGGTATCTTTTGAAATTGCAGAAATTGTATGGAATTAGATGAAACAAAGCCACGTTCAAATTCTAATAAAAATTTTGAAGTGAGTGGCTTAATTTCATCTGTAAACTGGGGACACCATCTACCACATAGTTATTGGATGTGAATACCAGAGAAAATATATGTAGAAAGTGCTAGTGCCTGCCACATAGTATGTGCTCAATAAAACTCAGTGTTTTATATGCTTATGTCCAATAAATGGCAGAAAAGACTAACCTGTCTCAGAGTGCCTGGCTCATAGCAAGTACCATGTTCATGTTTTAAAAAACAGATGAAAGACAACAAAAAAGTCACATTCTAAAGCTTTTCAATAAAGAAATACAAACAAAGTTTCTTCATCATTCTATTTATTACATGTATGAATATTAACATCTCATGGTGTCCATCTAAGTCAAAACCAACAAAAGAAAAAAGTTAACCATATCTCAAGCGAACATTCTTACAGATTCCCGTTACTTAAAATAGAAATATGTTCATCTGCATTAAATCATTTGACAATTTGAAAAATGTCTTCCAAAAAAAATCACCTTTAGTACTTAAATATATTTGTTAATTGTTTGATGGCATCAGTGTCCAAGTTCAAGAATAAAAGTTGCTTCATTAGATATTTTCAAAAGTGAACATCTGGATGGTTCTCTATAGCTGGAGATGTGTGTGTGTGTGTATATATATTCATATATATATATATATCTGCAAATATGTCCTATTTTGTCTTTAAAATTTTTTCAAAATCTGGCTTTTCTATTTGAGAAAAGCCCTACGGTGCTCTCTCACAACCCCCTTTTGAAGGATGAAACTTCAAACTTTGCTTCTTTAATCAGTGGGAGGCTACTAGAAAAAAAATCTTATGTTGAGGTTGCTGTTCAATTCCTTTTTTACCCAATAAAAAGTACAGAAACTATTTGATGGTGTGCATAAATATTACACTCCATGAATAGCAAAAATATTTTTTATTTATAATTTACAGTTGCACAGTGAAAAATCGTACATTTTTACACATACAATTTCATTTTGTTAAATTTGCACACATCTACAGAACTTTCACACAACAAGCACCTGAAACTCTGCAGGCAGTAGGAAATGCAAATACTAAAATGTATTTATTAACCAAATGATAGCTGAAGGCCCTGCCTCAGCTAGACAATTTATATAGATATGTCTATATATACATAAAAAAATTCTTCACCTTCTAGATCCAACAGCAGCTTTTTTAAAAAAGAAAAACATACCTTTCTGATTTTATTTAAACTGACTCAACTGTGTCATTTTCTGTTTTAATTTCAGAGGGTGTTGCTATGCTTTCCTCTGTACAAGCTGGTGGTGTATCAATTCGTTCTTCCTTAACTTTGGGACTTTCACAGGGTTCCTGCAATTCGTTTTTGACAATGTTCAACATAATATTCAAGGGGTTTTCAGCTGGTGTCTTGCTGGGAGATGGTGTACAATCAAATGAAGATGTCTACAAAATGAAAGGCCCTATGAGTACTGATGAAAGTTAAAAATTCTCACATTAAATGACATTTAGTTTTGTAAGACCCTTGTATGGACAAGAGAACACACAACCAAATGCAAATGAAACACCTGCCTCCCAACAAAATGTGCCATAAAGACAACCAAAAATAAAATATATATTGCACATTCAATATGTACTCAGCAGTGAGCTAAGCAGTTAGCAGCTAAGTTGGAGGACATTATACAGCCAAAAAAAGTTGATTAGACATGCTTCTACATTTTAATCTCTACATAGATGTTAAACTCATACATATATCCTGGGACTTGTTACTACCCTAATTTCAAATAGTCTGAGGATTTTTTAAATCCCCACAAACCATGATCCTCAACACTAGTCTTCTGACAACTTAAATAAACCTTCCAAAATGCCTCCAACCCATTATCTCTAAAAACCTATTTGTTCCATTACTTGGTTTTAAAAACAGCCTACAAATATGACCATTTGAACTTTTTTTTTTTTTTTTTTTTTTTTTTTTTGAGACAGAGTCTCACTCGTGTTGTGCAGGCTGCAGTACAGTGGCATGAACTCAGCTCACTGCAACCTCCACCTCCTGGGTTCAAACAATTCTCCTGCCTCAGCCTCCCAAGTAGCTGGGACTATAGGCACCCACCATCACGCCTGGCTAATTTTTGTATTTTTAGTAAAGACAGGGTTTCACTATGTTGGCCAGGCTGGTCTCGAACTCCTGACCTCAGGTGATCCACTCGCCTTGGTCTCCCAAAGTGCTGGAATTATAGGCGTAAGCCACCACGCTCAGCCGACCATTTGAACTTTTAAGGCCAAAAACGTATCGTTTTTAGATTCCATATGTGATCATTAAATAAAGTATACCTATTTTGGCCGGGCACGATGGCTCATGCCTGTAATCCCAGCACTTTGGGAGGCCAAGTGGGGGTGGATCACTTGAGGTCAGGAGTTCAAGACCAGCCTGACCAATGTGGTGAAACCCTGTCTCTACTAAAAGTACACAATTAGCCAGGTGTGGTGGTGCACGCCTGTAATCCCAGCTACTTGGGAGGCAGGGGCAGGAGAATCGCTTGAACCCAGGAGGTGGAAACTGCAGTGAGCTGAGATCGCTCCATTGCACTCCAGCCTGCCCAATAAGAGCGAAAATTTGTCTCAAAACAACAAAAAGAATATACCTATTTAGATGGCTGAATAGAGATGGAAGAAAAAAAAAAAGTAAATGCTACCCATAGCTCTAGAAACCTATCCCCACTGTGATCCTTATCTTCACTTTTCCTCACATTTCTTTGGGCCTAGTGGACTAGTAAAAGATACCATGATTCAAGTGAATAAAATGCAAAGAATGATAAATTTCAAAATTTTAATTGTTTGCATATCACAGAAAATGATATTCATATATGTCAATTCTGTCACTCTGGCACCAGTTTTTACTGAACAACCTAAGTGCTACATCAAAAAACAAAAACAGTTCAATATATTAAGTTTCAAGTAACAATACTGCTCTGATGCAAAAAAAAAAAAAAAAAAAAAAAAAACTGAAAAGCAAAATTTATTAATGCAAATGAGGGCAAATACAGTAACCAAAAAGAACTTACATTTTGATAATCTTCATAACATGATGGATGATAAATCTGAAGCAAAAAGAAAAAAAGTAAATATGTGCGTATTCATTTCTAGTGGGCTATTCTGATACGATTTTTCTTTTTAACTTTAAACCAGAAGATAGTCTTTGGAAACAAGACAAAAATTATTTGGTCCTAAAATGGATAAAACCAAATTTTCATCCTTATGCTTAAAGAGTCTGAAAAACTCTTGGCCCTAGTATTTAAGTATCTTTGCTTTGTTTTCAGCACAGTACAGTTTGATGATGAAACATAAATCCACAATCAAAATAGTGTGGGTGGAGAGAAAAACGACTAGATTCAGAAGACCTAGTCCTGGGTCTGTCACTGACCAATAGTGCAACCTCCTATGTAAAGTGAGTACAGAACCGGGTAATTGCTAAGATCCCTTCTAATTCAAGCATTCTATTACTAAAGTCCAATACCTTTTTTATTACGACCAAAAATCAAACAAAAAGTATTACAAACCCCCTCCTTTCAAAGTAATGTGTTAACCCAACAAAAAAATACTAATCTTAACACTTCCTTATAAAGAAATGAAAATTACCTTTCCATCTACTCTAATAGCATTTTTCAAATGCCATTCCTCCTCCTCTTCATCCCAGTATTGTTCAAATTGTTCTTGACAGATTTCACAACTCTAAAATATAATCATATAAAATGAAATTTACATAATAGGCCATATTTAACCCCATTAAGTAAAAATATACAAACATTTTGTTAAGTGGAGTAAGCAATTTATGAGCGTTCCAAACGTTTGAATAATGTCCAATATATACTATGATTCAAAATACATTTACAGGATTCTGTCAATCTTTCCAGCAAAAAGAGTAAACATTTCACTTCTTGTGGCCACTGTAGTTATGAAACTCAAAGCTAGATTATAAAAGTAAAATTGAAGAGTAGAGCTTTCAAGAAGTCTTAAAATCATTAAAACAGGGATATAAATATAGTGATATGTTTATGAGTATTTACTTAAAGGAAGTGAGGGACACACCCACTGGGAGAAAATTTAAACGTTCTTCTCTTACCTCAACTGCTCCAGCTGGTCCAGCAGGTACACTTTGGAACTCTTTTTCTTTAGCAGCCTCTTGAGTTTTGAGCACAACTTCTTCATGCACCTTTTCAAAAAACTGGCTCTTTGCCCGTTCTTCCAGATCAGCTATCTCCTCAAATTCTATCCAGTCCTTAAAAGGAGTTGATTTTCAAAAGATTATTCCATTTATTTCTGAATTTTTACTGTGTATCTTCAATATAATGCCATTTAAAGGTAGGGGTACGTTATTTTCTACATTATGCTCTAATATTATTTAAAATTATACTTTGAGACATATAACTAATGACAACATAAAACAACCAATAATTAAGATCTTTTCCAGTAACTCTATAGTTACAACTACTAATTCAAAAAAGGTAAGTTTCAAATACATTGTTTTTTACAAAAAACAGTGCCAGAGCCTTGGAATTTTAGAGCTAGAACAAGCCTGTATGCTACACTCTAATCTTAATTAAAAAATAAAAAAAATCTTCAAAATTCATTTTTTTAAAAATCTGTTTATATTCTAGAGGTCAAATTTTATTCAGGAAATGTACATGTTAGAGTCCAACAATTATTAAAATTATTAAATTTTAATTATTGAATTATTAAATTATCTATTAAAATCATTAAATTTTAATAATTATTAAAATTACTAAAATTAATATACTTTTAGAATGATATAATTTAAGCCTAAAAGATACTATGGAGGCACATGGGTTACTTACTGTTAAACTGTAGTACCAACGTCTATGAGTGACTTTTCTGCTAACATCCTTTTCAGTTCTATTTTGCCGATAATGCCAGTCCAAATGATCCGCATAAACATCTGTCTGTGATGTTGTAAACCTCATTCCACAAGAGTAACACTGAATACCAGTGTACAGTCGATTTATAACACTGTCATAACGTCTATTTTGAAAAAGAAATAATCTTTAGTGTTGATAATATGGCTTAATGGCCTTTAAAAGCCAATTACAAATATTTCAGTTTTCCATATCGTAACAATGGTGAAACCAAGAGCTGGCTGAAACAGTTAATACCCAAAGATCAGTATTATTCTCTAACAATGTGATTGACCTTCTTTACCTTAACTTTGGTGACTTTTGCAACATGGAACCTATCTTCTTATTGATAGCCCTGACCCAGTTACTTATTTCCTTTTAGCTAAAAATGAAATGATCCTGTGCTAGCTAACAAGGCAATAGTTAGCTTATTCTAGTTTGGAGTCAAGATGGACATGCAGTACAGTTAAATTTCACCTCTCTAGATCTTTGGCATTCTGAATAATTCAACTTCTCCACTCTGGTGTAACAGTGAAAAAAGTACAGAAGAAATAATACTATGGATAACTCAAGAGAAAACTTAGAAGACCACTGGGAAACAAGTTTGCCGTGGTCAGCAAATAATTAAGTTTTTTAAATTCTGGGCTCCCTATTTGGGAAGAAACAGGTATATATAGAAGACAAAGTAAGAGAACAAACAGAGCAGTTAATTAACTCCAAGAAAAAAAAAAATAGTCGGTCACGGTGGCTCACACCTGAATTCCAGTACTTTGGGAGGCCAAGGCAGGAAGATCACGAGGTCAGGAGTTCAAAACCAACCTGACGAACGTGGTGAAACCCCGTCCCTACTAAAAATACAAAAATTAGCTGTGTGTGGTGGCACACGCCTGTAATCCCAGCTACTCAGGAGGCTGAGGCAGGAGAATCACTTGAATCGGGAGGCAGAGGATGCAGTGAGTCAAGATCACGCCACTGTACTCCGGCCTGGGCCACAGAGTGAGACTCCATCTCAAAAAAAAAAAAGGTAGAATAAAGCAAAGAACACGGGTACTTTGTTATAGCAACAAATAAACATCTAGTCACAATATTAATACTGAATAATAAAAAATAGTCTTATAACTACATGGAGGGGAGTTAGTAGGACAGGACAAGAGTTGGCTATATCCACCCCCTGCCCATTTTTTCGGAGACGGAGTCTAGCTCTATGGCCCAGGATGCAGTGCAGTGGCCCGATCTCAGCTCACTGAAGCCTCCGCCTCCTGGGTTCAAGCAATTCTCCCTGCCTCAGCCTCCTGAGTAGCTAGGATTACAGGTGCCCACTACCACGCCCAGCTAATTTTTGTATTTCTAGTAGAGAAAGGGTTTCACCATGTTACCATGTTGGCCAAGCTGGTCTTGCACTCCTGACCTCAGGTGATCCACCTGCCTCAGCCTCCCAAAGTGCTGAGATTACAGGCATGAGCCACCGCACCTGGCCTAAATCACTTTTGGAAAGTTAAGATATTGGCCGGGCGCGGTGGCTCAAGCCTGTAATCCCAGCACTTTCGGAGGCCGAGACGGGCGGATCACGAGGTCAGGAGATCAAGACCATCCTGGCTAACACGGTGAAACCCCGTCTCTACTAAAAAAATACAAAAAAAAAACTAGCCGGGCGCCGTGGCGGGCGCCTGTAGTCCCAGCTACTCGGGAGGCTGAGGCAGGAGAAAGGCGTGAACCCGGGAGGCGGAGCTTGCAGTGAGCTGAGATCCGGCCGCTGCACTCCAGCCTGGGCGGCAGAGCAAGACTCCGTCTCAAAAAAAAAATTAAAAAAGAAAGTTAGGAGATTATGTCCAGATGTGATAAATCAAGAAACAGAAAATTATGTATATTATAAGAAATAGGTGGCTCAAACCTGTAATCCCAGCATTTGGGAGGCCGAGGCGGGGAAGATCACTTGAGCCCAGGACTTCGAGAACAGCCTGAACAACATGGTGAAACCCCATCTCTACTAAAAATACAAAAATTAGCTGGGCGTGGTAGTGGGCACCTGTAATCCTAGCTACTCAGGAGGCTGAGGCAGGAGAATCACTTGAACCTGGGAGGTGGAGGTTGTAATGAGCCGAGACAGTGCCACTGCACTCCAGCCAGGTGTGCAAGACTCCGTCTCAAAAAAAAAAAAAAAAAGAGGTAAATGCCAGAAAAAATAGTTTGAAAAGATAAACAAATAAAATGATTGCCTCTAGGGTACAGTGTTGGGTGAAGGAAAAAGGAATGCCATCTTTTATTAAAAGCTTTTATGTGCAAGTATTACTTTGAAAAAAATGATTTTACATTATAGTATGCAATTCAAATTAAAAAAAATGATTCTAAGAATGAAAAACTCATTTGCTGTTTTATTTTTTATAAAGTACTCACAGGATTAATGAATTCATTCACTAGAAAAAGCTTTAAATATTTTTTATAATACAATAGAAAATTATGAAAAGATATGCACCAAATGTTAACAGCTGTTATCCATAAAGTGAGAGTTGTGTTTTCTTGATTTTATTTACAGTATGTTCTAATTTTCCACAATTAACATTACTTATAAAATGAAAAATAGATTTTAATTGTAAATGCTGGACTATGAAAATCTCATTTCTAAACCTCAAAAATATAAGAATATCAATACAGAAACAATGATAAACAGAAAATGAAACTAAACAGGAATACATGAGTTATCAACACCTAGTATTTAAACTCCCTAAGTTTTCTGTATCACAAATTAAAAAATGAAAACTTTGAGGGGCCGGGTGCGGTGGCTCACACCTGTAATCCCCAGCACTTTGGGAGGCCAAGGCAGGTGGATCACCTGAGGTTAGGAGTTCGAGACTAGCCTGGCCAAGATGGTGAAACCCTGTCTCTACTAAAAATACAAAAATTAGCCAGGTATGGTGGCACACGCCTGTAGTCCCAGGAGAATCGCTTGAATCTGGGAGGCAGAGGCTGCAGTGAGTCAAGATCACACCACTGAACACCAACCTGGGCGGCAGAGTGAGACTTTTGGGGGTGGCCTTTGGCCAAAGTACTTGTACACCAGACATATTTTAAAATAAGATTTTAAAAAAGGCTTCCCAAAGACTATGTTATGTATATTTTACCACAGTGGAAAAAAAAAAAAAAAAAAACTTCCTCAATGTTAAAACAGTAAAAGGGATAAGGGAAAGGGAAAGCACTAATAGTAACAATGTCCACTGTAACAGTGTTATTAAAGTCACTGCCTCTTTATCTTAAAGAAAATTAGATTACATACTGTTTCAATTCTTCAACTGTAAAATTAGTAAGATCTGGAACATCTTGATCTTCATTTTGATCTTCCTCCTCTTCAGGGGGAGGCTGAGCAGCTACTTCACTTACTTCTTCAATTAAGAAGAGACACACAAATTTCTTAATACCATTCTCCATATATTCTTATAGAGAAATCTACCTAATCTATTCAGTGCTTCTGATCTCAAGTTTACTGGCCAAGGAACCTAAAACAATTTTTTATTTTGATATGTGATGTTAACTCTGTTCTCTTAAAAGTCATCTATAATAAAAGTCATTTATTTCATCAATATTCAAAATCTTTTCAAAAGTTAAATTAACATAAAATTACTAGTAAAAAGCCTGCACATTAGGTATGTTAATTAACTGAAAAATATGTCCACTATAAGATAGTTCAATCTTAGGAAATCTAAAAGAATTTCATTATAAACCAAAAATCAAAACTAAAAGGTATACCTACGAATTCAATTATTGTAAGGACCTTTATCATAACTTATATCATTATATTACATCATACATTTCAAAAACTTAATGAAGCTTTGTGTACATTTAAGTATAAAATCACACTTACGTGTTGTAGCTGAATCAGGTTGGGACAATTTGAGAATTCCTGTTTTTAGCAATTTTGAAAACAATTCATTTACATCCACTTGACTGAGATGATTATCAGGATACGCCTTAGGGAGTGCTCCTAACAGAAAAAAAAAAAAAGAAAAAGAAAAAAAACCACTCTTAAAGTGAATGTAGAACTTAAAGATGCAAATTATACTAAGCATTTTTCAAAGTTTTCTTCAAGATGTCCTGCCAACAGTAAATTTGACAAAACCTTATTAATTAGTTTAATTTCAAAAGCCCCTAAGATTATCCTTTTAATTTAGGTCTACAAGTCAGCACGACTTGAGAATATATTCCTTTTTCCTTTTTTCATTTTTTATTATATTTTTAAGTTCCAGGGTACATGTGCACAAAGTGCAGGTTTGTTACATAGGTATACATGTGCCATGTTGATTTGCTGCACCCATCAACTCGTCATTTACATTAGGTATTTCTCCTAATGCTATCCGTCCCCCAGCTCGCCACCCCCCGACTGGTCCGGGTGTGTGATGTTCCCTGCCCTGTGTCCAAGTGTTCTCATTGTTCAATTCCCGCCTGCAAGTGAGAACATGCAGTGTTTGGTTTTCTGTCCTTGTGATAGTTTGCTTAGAATGATGGTTTCCAGCTTCATCCATGTCCCTGCAAAGGACATGAACTCATCCTTTTTTATGGCTGCAAAGTATTCCATGGTGTATATGTGCCACACTTTCTTAATCCAGTCTATCATTGATGGACATTTGGGTTGGTTCCAAGTCTTTGCTATTGTGAATAGTGCTGCAATAAACATACATGTGCATGTATCTTTATAGTAGCATGATTTATAATCCTATGGGTATATAACCAGTAATAGGATTGCTGGGTCAAATGGTATTTCTAGTTATAGATGCTTGAGGAATCGCCACACTGGACTTGAGAATATATTCTAAAAAACACTGAAAACAATGACCCTTTATGCTCCCTTCTCCCATGCAATGCAGCACCACCCCATCTCCAACTTTCCACCTTTCTAATTCTCTCTTCCTCATCTTCTAAGTATACTGGAAAAGATAGTTTTATATAGATGAAATAGTTTATCACCTCTTAGCACTAAGCTTAAGTGGAAGTACTCCTGACCTCAATGCTCCCTGACATAACAGAACTGAAACAGGTAGATGAATCAGATGGCTCAGAGTATACCTGCTCCTATGACCTTTGCTAAAAAGTATACTGCCCTTGCAAAGCAGCTCAGGCTATTGCTGAAAAGGTGTCATGGTTACTAAAGCTTCAATAACTTGAATAAATTAGATAAGCCTAACAATCTTGTTTTGCTTGATGAGGAATCCTCATTGGTGAGGAATCATTCCAGTCCCATATTTTTCCAAGCACTATTCTAATAATTGTGATTCTTTGTGTGTGTGTGTGTGTTTTGAGATGGAGTCTCGCTCTGTCGCCCAGGCTGAAGTGCAGAGTGCTCGGCTCACTGCAAGCTCCACCTCCTGGGTTCACGCCATTCTCCTGCCTCAGCCTCCCGTGTAGCTGTACTACAGGTGCCCGCCACCACGCCTGGCTAATTTCTTTTTGTATTTTTAATAGAGACGGGATTTCACCGTGTTAACCAGGATGGTCTCGATCTCCTGACCTCGTGATCTGCCTGCCTCGGCCTCCCAAAGTGCTGGGATTACAGGTGTGAGGCACCACGCCCAACCATAATTGTGATTCTTTAACTCAACTATGAAAACAATACTTTAGGCCAGGTGCAGTGGCTCACAGCTACTCGGGAGGCTGAGGCACAAGAATCATTTGAAACCGGGAGGCGGAGGTTGCAGTGAGCCAAGATCTCACCACTGTACTCCAGCCTGGACAACAGAGTGAGAAGACCGTGTCTCAAAAAAAGAGAAAACAGTATTTTAATGTATTTGTATGTCACTGTGATGCATCTCACTACACCTACAGAAAAGTTCTGAACCACTAAAAATTCCTCTTAATGGCAAAAATTCAATTTGCATCCACATACACATAATCCCTACCTTTAGACACTGTATACTCTACACTTACCCTACTGCCTTATATATAGTAAGCTAATTAATGTCTGTTCAAACTAAATGTCTGAATACATGAATGAATACATCAACTTCAATAGTTAATCAATTACAGTAACATTTAGCTCACTAGTTTAACCTTTACTTTCCATTAAATCTAAGGTGCATAATTAGCTATTCACATGTCTGAGGGTAGGCAAGTCTAGTAACCAAGCGCATAAACTGTGGAACCAGACTCCTGGGATTTTAACCAGAAATTCCACTTTCTAGTTGTATGACGTAATCAAGTTCCTTGTCTATGCCTCAGTTTCCCATGCCTGTACAAAGGGTAATAATAGTTCCTACCTAAGTACCAATGCTAGATTGTTATGAGGTTAAATGAATTAATATTTGTAAGGAACTGAGGTGTTTAGCATTATTATGTGGTTTTTGTTAAACCAAAAAAAAAAAAAAAATCAGTAGCCTTTCTATACTATAAAGCTCTTTGAGGTCAAGTGTGGTGGCTCCCAATACTTTGGGAGGCCAAGGTGGGAGGACTGCTTGAGCTCAGGAGTTTGAGACCAGCCTGGGCTACATAGTGAGCACCCTCTTTAAAAATAAATAAATAAATAAATAAAAATTTTTAAAAAACTTTAAAAATAAAGCTCTTTGAAGGATGAACCTTATTAAATTCATCCTAGCATACAGCAGATGACTAATATATGTCTGAATGAATAAATGAACATGGGTATATTTCCTACTAGAAAAGGGATGTTTACACTTTCCAGTTAGAGAAGGAACCTTGAGAGAAGCTAAATATAGCACACTGAAAACTGCTGACACCTCTTGTAAGAGTAAGAAGAACTTGAAGAACGAAGACACACCTAATGTCCCATTCAATACATCCAAAAGAGGGGAATAATTGTGATTTCCTCTGTGACACTGCTATGCCCTGTACACATACACATAGAACCCAAGGTTGTAAAAGCAAAACAAGGCTGGGCACAGTGGTTCATGCCTGTAGTCCCAGCACTTCGGGAGGTCAAGGCAGGTGGATCACCTGAGGTCAGGATTCAAGCCACCCTGACCAATATGGTGAAACCCTGTCTTTGTTAAAAATACAAAAATTAGCCAGGTGTAGTGGCATGCACCTGTAGTCCCAGCTACTGGGGAGGCTGAGCCCGGGAAAATTGCTTGAACCCGGGAGGAGGTTGCAGTGAGCTGAGATCGTGCCATTGCACTCCAGCCTGGGTAAGACAGCAAGACTCGTCTCAAAAAAAAAAAAAAAGAGGCCGGGCGCGGTGGCTCAAGCCTGTAATCCCAGCACTTTGGGAGGCCGAGACGGGCGGATCACGAGGTCAGGAGATCGAGACCATCCTGGCTAACACGGTGAAACCCCGTCTCTACTGAAAATACGAAAAACTAGCCGGGCGAGGTGGCGGGCGCCTGTAGTCCCAGCTACTCGGGAGGCTGAGGCAGGAGAATGGCGTAAACCCGGGAGGCGGAGCTTGCAGTGAGCTGCGATCCGGTCACTGCACTGCAGCCTGGGCGACAGAGCGAGACTCAGTCTCAAAAAAAAAAAAAAAAAAACAACAACAACAACAAAAAAAAGAAACAAGAAAATTTGTGGATTCTGTAGAGCATCTCATGCCACTAACGCCAATATAACAAATCCGCTGCTCAAAACAAAAACTGAATTCTAAAGGAAAATACATTAACATAATACTTAACAAGTTACAAAGTACTTTTGCATATACTGTACCATTCGATTCTCTAAAAAAAATAAAAAATAAAAAAAACTGATACTACCATATCCTGCTTTTTTTTTGGTTTTTGGTTTTTTTTTTTTTTTTTTTTTTTTTTGAGACAGAGTCTCACTCGTTGCCAGGCTTAAGTGCAGTGGCATGATCTCAGCTCACTGCAACCTCCACCTCCTGGGTTCAAGTGATTCTCCTGCCTCAGCCTCCTGAGTAGCTGGGACTACAGGGGCCTATCACCACACCCAGCTAATTTTTGTATTTTTAGTGGAGACAGGGTTTCACCACATTGGCCAGGATGGTCTCCATCTCTTCATCTTGTGATCCACCCGCCTCAGCCTCCCAAAGTGCTGGGATTACAGGCATGAGCCACCATGCCCGGCCCATATCCTGTTCACAGAGGAAAAAACTGAACCTCAGGGGAGATACCTGCTTAAAGCCTGCCCATTTATAAAGTAACAGAGTAGAGATTCCAATCCTGGTCTTCTGGGCTTTAGATCCCAAATTCTCTCCTTCTCTTTTCATTATAGTAACAAAATAATAATAATAAATATTAATTAGTCATAATTGTCCATGT
The DNA here is from genome assembly GCF_024542745.1 of Macaca thibetana thibetana. Lineage (NCBI taxonomy): Eukaryota > Metazoa > Chordata > Mammalia > Primates > Cercopithecidae > Macaca > Macaca thibetana. The sequence continues at coordinate 74,953,905 of NC_065591.1, read as the reverse complement.
AGAAATTAAAAATTAAAAGCTTCCAAATTAATTGAATTTCTTGACACAATTTAAGAGCTAATGTATACTGGTCGAGCACGGTGGCTCACGCCTGTAATCCCAGCACTTTGGGAGGCCGAGGCTGACGGATCACGAGGTCAGGAGATCGAGACCATGGTGAAACCCCATCTCTACTGAAAACACAAAAAATGAGCCCGGCGCAGTGGCAGGCGCCTGTAGTCCCAGCTACTCGGGAGGCTGAGGCAGAAAAATGGCGTGAACCCGGGAGGCGGAGCTTGCAGTGAGCCGAGATCACGTCACTGCACTCCAGCCTGGGTGACAGAGCAAGATCCCGTCTCAAAACAAAAAAAAAAAAAAAAAAAAAAAAGAACTAATGTATAAAAAAGATATTGGCTAGGATTTCCTAATTACTTCAGAAGTTTTGGAAAACTCCATAAATTTACTGTAAACTGATTAACTCAATGCTGCAATAAAACATGTTTCTGAAACAGCTGTTTCAATGATTCAGAAATGAAAGCAAGTATCACTAATGTATATACTTCCCATTTACCACATATTAAAACTAAAATTCATTCTGCCAGGCATGGTGGCTCACACCTGCCATCTCAGCACTTTGGGAGACTGAAGGGGGCAGATCAGTTGAGGTCAGGAGCTCAAAACCAGCCTGGCCAAGATGGTGAAACTCCGTCTCTACTAAAAATACAAGTTAGCCGGGTCTGGTGGCACGCGCCTGTAGTCCCAGCTACTCAGGAGGCTGAGACAGAATTGCTTGAACCCTGCAGGCAGAGGCTGCAGTGAGGCAAGATCGTACCACTGCACTCCAGCCTGGGTGAGAGAGCAAGACTCTGTCTCATAAATAAATAAATAAATAAATAAATAAATAAATAAATAAAACTAAAATCCATTTTAAAAGTCCTTTTATCTAGTACTAAGCCTCACCCCATAGTAACAAAGATGCTTATCAGAGAACCTGGCTAGGAAAGCCACTTTTTGCTATTTGAGTGCCCATAAAAACATAAAAATTAATCAACTTTATTAATGCAGTATCCTCAGTATTCACTTAATAAATTTTTACTGGATCATAACACGTACTCGAAACATCAAATAATTGAGATTTCTGAGGTTTGTCATTTATTTCATTCTATCTCAACACAGATGTCATACCTTCCTTCCCACCTCCCAGTTTCCACCCAATAGGTTTCCTTCCCTCTGTTCTGTGGACTACAAGTCCCCGCTAACCATCTCTAGCTGTAAATAGGGTCATCCACAATGTAAATAAACTTAGAAAAGGAACAAAAATATGTCAGCCAGATTAAATTTCTCTAAATTAAATATACCTTTGCAAAACTGTCATTTCCTAAAATTCACCAAGTTAGCTATTCAACAAAACAATAATCATTTGTCTTTTGAAAAACAAAGTTTAGAAAGTACATACCTGAAGGATTCTGAACAAATCCAGGATTTTGTGGATGAACTGGTAAAAACTGTTGTCCTTGACCAAAAGCTACTGGCTGAGCAACACCACTCAGAACCTTTAAGAAAAACCTTAATTTTAAGAACATACTTTCTACATTTCAAGTAAAACTTTGAACATCCTAATTACATAAAAATATTCATAGATGTCACAAGGCCTGGCTTAGATTAAGAAAGGTAACTAAAGATTTAGTTAGTTTTAGATTTAGAAAAGTAAATCTAAATAAATAAATAAAGATTTAGAAAGGTAACTTGGCTGTGTCACTTCACTTCTAGGTCTTCTACAAACAGGAACAATAAAACCTTCCCTTACCCGTTTCACTGAGGTATAAGTTACTGAGAATGGGTTAAAACTTCTTTGAAAAGTTTAAGGTACCTACTAGAGAGGCAAAGTAAACCCTCAAAAAGGAAAATGTAAGATACCACGCAAACATAAGGTAACTAGCTGTGTTACTTTACACAAGTCACTTTACCTTGCTGGTGCTTTCCCTTATTTCACAAATAGAAGAACTGACATAGAGCAATATGACCTATACACAATCACAAGGGCTAGTTAGGAGCAAAACTGAGGCCAGAACTCCTCACCCTTGCCCGTTTTCCAGATATCAAAAGCCTGTTTTAATTAGCAATCTGAATTACCAAGCAGGTAAGTATCCTGCTTGGCCATTATCTTTGTGTACAGTTATAGCTACATTACAAAGTAATCCTGTAAAAGGTCTTGTAAAAGATGTCAAAGGGAATGTTAAAAAATAGAACCACCATGGAGCAGGAACTGCACTGGCAGACAAATACAGTATTTGCAGTCCAGAGGGAGGCAGGACTTCTACATGTTGCTGGTATGTAAATAAATGTCCATTTATAATCCTTCTTCAGTATACATGTGGACTTTTGGTGGTGAGTACACATAATAAAAACCCCACCAATTCTGTGCAATGTAGAAACAAAACTAAGTACCATTCTAGAGTATGTGTCAATTTCTTTCAAGGGTATACAGTAGAATAGATCTAGACAGGCCAACTGTTTTTTCATACGATTAGAGATTAATAGAAGGACTACTTTCTATTAATAATGTTCCTAATGTGCTTTTAAAATCTTTCTTATTTTGTATTTTCTTCCATACAATCTTACTACTATAAAATAAATCTGTCCTAGTAAGAAAATCTCAGCACCTGGAAAAGAAATAAAACTCAGCCCAGGAGAATTTCAGCACGCAAGCAAAAGTAGTCATTCAAAACCAACCAAGTTAATCACAAATTGTAAACATGCTACCTTAAAGTTATTTCAGTATGCATTTTAAAATGTATACAGAACAAGTGTAAAAGAATACCAACAGGTAACTGCATGCTTCATAACCAGAGTGTATTTGGAAGGCTATTTGCTACTAAGTTTGCTATGTTGACATTAATATCAAACAATTGTGTTTAACTGAAGTGACTGGAAAGGTGGTAAAAAGTAGAAAAACAGGACAAAGAAAAAAATTGCAGACTGTGAAAGCATGGACAAAATTTGATCTTCTTATTTAACTCAGGTTAATGAAATTCATGGTCAAAGAACAGTCCAAGCAATCAGTTCCATGGCTACTTTAAAGCACATCAGGGCCCAACAGTTCTACAATGCAGACCTCTATGAAACACAATTGTGTAATATTTCAAAAGCTTTAAAGCAAAAACAAAACAAAAAAAAAAGCAGAGTTGGAGGTGGGGGTTTGAAACAGCTAAAATCAATTTTGGATTTAAGCTGCAAATTTCATCCCCAAAAGACGCCCACTTCCTTAGCAGGTGGCTTTAGAGTACATTAAAAACTTCTTTCCAATCTATACAATAAACTATGTCCTGAAAATCTTTCTAGAAAGATTAAAAAATGGTTATCTGCATACAACGCAAATTTAGAATAACAGACTTACCTGTTGAGATGCCTGAATATTTCCTACTGTCATTGGAGCAGGTATATTGCCAAAGTTTCCAAATTGAGAACTCTGAAGATTTTTTTCATCAAAATAGTGTCCAGAAGCTCTGTTAAGTGGATTAGAGAAACTCTGGTTTCCAGGGCCATGTGGTCCATTAAAATTTGGTCCTTGAGGTGAATCAAATATTTGTTCATGTCTTTGGAACTGTAGTCCTTGAGATGGGGCATTAAAAGCATTGCCAGGTGGATCATTATATGGACCAGTCTGATTGAAAGATACTGATTCAAGCCTTTGTGAAGGATGATTGTCAAATCTTGTGCCTTGAAGACCAAGAGGAATATCAAACCTTGATGTCTGCTGATGTTGTGGACCATCAAATCTTTGAGGTACACCATCAAATCTGGGCTGAACCTGCTGTCCAGGTGGTCCATCAAACCTCTGAGGCCCTGGCTGACCAGGAGTCCTTTCAAATCTAGGACCTGGCTGACCATGTAATCCATCAAATCTTGGCAAGAGTGACGGCTGACCTGGCTGCCCATCAAACCTTAAAGCATGACAACCTTCAAATCTTGGACCACCTTGACCCAGAGGCCCTTCAATTCTCAGGCCACCTCCTGGTACAGAAGGACCCTCAAACCTCATTCCACCTCCTTGTTGGACTAAAGGGCCTTCAAACCTGATACCAACCCCTGGTTGGCCATGTGGACCCTCAAACCTAAGGTTTCCACCAAGTTGGTTATGTTGTCCCTCAAATCTCAGACCAGCTACTGACTGACCATGGGGGCCCTCAAACCTCATTCCAACTCCTTGCTGTAGCAAAGGGCCCTCAAATCTGATTCCACCTCCTGGCTGACCATGAGGTCCATCAAACCTAATAGCAGCCCCTGATGGACCATGACCCCCCTCAAATCTAAGTCCACCTACAGGCTGACCTCGGGGATTATCAAATCTAAGTCCACCCACAGGCTGACCATGAGGTCCCTCAAACCTTAGACCACCCACGGGTTGACCACGATGTCCCTCAAACCTCAGACCACCCACAGGCTGGCCCCCTGGTCCCTCAAATCGTAAACCACCTGCAGATCCCTCAAACCTCAGACCAGGGGAACCTTCAAACCGAAAACCACCTCCTCCTGCTTGACCAATTGGGCCCTCAAACCGCAGAGGTGTCCCCACTGGTCCTGGAGGACCTTCAAATCTCAAAGGACACCCACCTCCTAGCTGACCTTGTGGTCCTTCAAATCTCAAAGGGCCTCCTCCCCCCATTTGTCCTGGTGACCCATCAAACCGAAGAGAAGCTGGTGTGGGAGGTCCATCAATTCGAGGGCTTAATTTATTAGGTCCTTCAAAAATCATCTTGGTTGGGCCATCTCTTGCTACTGATGGCCTACTAGGTCCATCAAATAATGGTCTGTCTTCAGCTAAAGCTGTAAGTCGCTGATTTGTATCCAGGCCGGCGAATCTTGATGCTGGGCTATCTACAAATGGTTTATCTGAATCTTCATATCGAGGTCGCTTAAGTGGAAAACGATCATTGAATGGAGATCTCTGCTCTTCTCGCACACCTTTTAAAAAGGAAAAAAATTATTTTCACTAAATCTAAAGTTATCTTAAAATCTTCTCTTTTCATATAAATGTTTAGCCAAAGATATAACTATCTCACTATATTAGAAGGGCAGGAACAGACAGACAGCATAAAGCAGCAGGTAAGAGGATGCCCTCTAGAGTCAGACACACCTGAGTAACAAAAAAATTCCCATCCTATCCACATACTAATTATTTCATTTTGAGAGCAAGTTATTTAACCTCTCTTTTATTTCCTCTCTGTAAAATGGGGAGAATATATACTTCATTGTGTTGTTGTGAGGATTAAATCAAATTACATATTGAAAAAACCTAATGAAGTACCTGACACACAACTGGCCTTAGAAATATTAGCTCTCTTCCCTTCCCTTTCCTTAAAGGGAAAAAAGTAACAAAATAAATGGGAAAAAAATGGTACTCTGAACAGTCACAAAAATCCATCCCCACTTAGCTTGTTCATTTTCCCTTCACTGCTGTGTGATTCAATAGGCATAATCTGATTTAACTTTTTCTACCTTTAGCAGAGACTTGCTCGTCATGTCTTCTCCGGCCCTCATGGGGTGAAAGATTCTCAGCATAAGTACGACTCCCAGATATAGGAGAAAGACGTCTTGCTCTTTCACTAAATTGTTCTTTTCTGTCAAACTGTGCTCCACTATTCCTACTTGCATGTTTACTTTTGGATGGCTCACATTCTATTCCAGACAACAAGGCATCAGTCAAAGGGTAGTCAAAAATATCAGGATCTAAGAGATCAAGTCTTGGAAATGAATGCTGAACCTGTGTCCTTTTCAGTTTTGCTTTATGTTCATAGTAGGTTAATTCAGCATCAGATAAGAGAGGTTTCTTTTTTAATCCACCTTTATTTTCTTCTGTAGGACTATCCCGTACATTGCATCTATGTTTACCTTCTTGATACTGAAATAGCTGTCGAATTTGATGCACAACAACAAGGAAGTCATCCTGTGTAATTTCACCAGATGCTAAACGTTCACTCGTCTGTATAGGGGTGATAAAAGGAAATAAAATATTTTAAATATAAAAAAATACCAAAAAAAAAGACAAAAGAGAATAATGACATGGGATTAATCATAGTAACTACCTTTTGAAGTAATTCTCTTTTGCTTGCAAGAGTTAACTCTTTAGGAATCTGAAGATTGGCATCTACACTTAATCGATGCTGTTGCTGCTTTGGGGCTCGAGGCGATAAAATTCCTTTAGTGCTTGACCAGCTCTCCCTATGCCTCAGATGAGGAGGTTTACTATGTTCATCAACCTGCTGTAAGCTGAAACCATAAAAGCAGTATGTTACTTTGAAATGTTTTTTAAAATAATACTCAGGACCATATTTAAAGATTCTTTTCAAAAGGATATGGTTAAAATGGGCATATGTAACCACAAAAAGTAATTAAATGATTAAGAGCATGAAATATGCAATCAGCAAAAACAGATATGAATTCTGATTCTTGCATGTCCTGGACTGCAGCCTTAGGTAGATTAGTTAACCTTTCTAAACTTCAGTTTCCTTACCTGTAAAATAGAAATAATAATAGTATTTAACCCACAGAGATGTAAGAATTAGATGGAAAAAAGTACTAACAGCACCCAATAAACATTTTCCAATTTTTAAATTAACACTATTTTTGACACATATACACTATTACACTTGACTTAAAATGTTAACATCATACCTTTTATTTTCTTCCCAACCAGATTTCCATCTTTTGGCAGACTTGGAACTTTGCCAGTTTTCTACATTCTCCTTTGGTTCAGTGCCTGACTTTGTAGAATGCTGATTTGTAGTTTCTTGTGGCCGCTCCTCTTCAGTCTTTTTCATTCGCCTTGGATCCCGAATATCCTGTTTAGTACTTCTCTTAGCATTTCTGTCTTCCCTAGAAGGTGGTGTAAACTCTTCCATATGTGACTGCTTAACTCCAGATTGGCGAATCTTTCCAGCTTTAGGTGTCGACGTTGGAGACATACTTCTTTGCCTTCGCTTGGGTGACCGCCTATCTCTTCTCTTTGGGGAATGTATAATTGGTGACCTAGACTTGGGTGATCGAGATCTTGATCGCTTTCTAGTACTCGATCTCCCTGGTTTTGTCCCCTGTTTTTCTGACTCATCTGTTATTGTATCCTGTTTTTGTACAATGCCATTTATGATTTTATTTCTACTTCCAGCCAGTCTGTGTTCAGATGACTTCATGTGCTCATCTTTATCCTTTTTTTCTGCAGTTTTTCTCTTCTCTTTCACATCATCGTCTTTGCCATCAGTCTTATCCTGAAGATGTTTTTTTAATCTTGGGTCTCTCTTGTTCATATCAGACAACCTCATACTTTCTGATTCTTGATTTTTCAAGTCTTTTGTGTGAGACAATTTGTTTTTCAAAGGTGATGGTGATTTTGATTTTGATTTCGATTTAGAATCTAATTGTTCAAGTTCTTTCTTGGTTATTTTTTCACCTGATTTACTTTTTTCTTGCTTGGATGAATTTAGTTTTTCAGAGGGTATAGTTTTACTTGTCTTAATATCAGACTGGTTTAATGTGTTCATTAGAAATTCTTTCCTGTGACTTTGATCTTTTCCATGAGAATGTTGGCTCATCCTGTTCAGACGAGGATCCCGGTTAGTTCCTTTCACATCCTGAATTTGTAAGGATGGTCCTGGACGGCTTTTCTCAGATTGCACAGGAACCTGATGAGGAGCTTTAACTGCCATAGAGGGAATCTGTGAAACATGTAATTTAGATGGTGCAGATCCAGGACCTAAATTGGATGTTTCCTGCTGAACACTAAGAGAAACTGCCTAAAACACAAAATAAATGTTCATGTCAACACTGTAAAACATGAAGATTGTCAAGAAATTGCAAACAACTGAAGAATATAATGCTTTATTCAATAAATATATTTACTCAACACTATATTTAAATTGTACACGTCTAATGTATAAATTGAGATTACAATGAAAAGAAAAAGTCCATGATTTAAGTTGCCCATTATTTCTTACTAGTATTTTTTGAGATTTTATAATATAATCTCTAAATAGAATGAAAAAAAATTGTTTATCTTTCTAATTATTCAGGATTCTGAGCCATACTGCTCCTAAGTAATTGCTAAATCACTATACTCCAGCTGCACAAGAATCAGAGTCATTTCAGCTAAATTCTAAGTCCTAAAATTTAGTTTTTCCCAAAGTGGTGCTATTAATGAACTTATAAAATTCTGCCTTCCTGTACCTCACTGTCGAATAAGCTCAGATGCTAAGCAAAATAACTTAGTATAAAGTCATTTCATGTGTAGAAATATATAATCTTCCTGGCCTCCTTAATTTTGTCATTTCTGCTCATGAAGTATAAGCTCATAAAACATTAAAGACTATGCAGAAATATTTGCCACAACATGCCTACCATCTTGGGACTGAAATATTAAGTCCACATAATGTAATGATCAAACAAAACTAAGATGCTAATTTATAAGATGGCAATCTAACAGAAAACTATTTGGAGGAAATAGTGTAGTTTTTTGTTTTGGGGGGTTTTCTTGAGACAGGGTCTTGCTCTGTCACTCAGGCTAGAGTGCAGTGAAGCAATCATATCTCACTGCAGCCTTAAGTGATCTTCCCAACTCAGCCTCTCAAGTAGCTGGGACCACAAGCATGCACTACCATACCTGGCTAATTTTTTTTGTTTGGTAGGGCCTCACTATGTTGTCCAGGCTGGCCTCAAACTCCTAAAATCAAGCAATCCTCCCACCTCGGACTTCCAAAGTGTTGAGATTACAGGCATGATCCACTGCACCTGGCCTATGTGGTTTTTAACCAAGTGAATTTTACAATAAAGATATAAAAGTATTATCTAATAAATATACTATGATTTGTAAAAAAAAAAAAAAGTTAAAAGAGTACACTACTAATAAAAGTAACATTAATAAAATTCAAACATAAACATCACTTCTCTATTGTTACACAGGTTTAAAATATTTAAAATGCCAATCTCCCTTACTTACCAGTTGTGCCTTAGCTTGCTCTAGCTCAAGCTCCAGCTTTTTCTGCTGAAGTTCTAACAACTGTTTTTGCTTTGCCAGTAACTGCTGCCTTATTAGTTGTTCTTGTGTAAGATTCTTTTGTATATCAGGAACAATTGGAGGAGTGGAGATGCTAGGGGAACTGACCACTGTACCAGGTGTTGAAGGCTCCTCGGGCTATAAGAAAAGACAATTTGTTTAAGAAAAATATATCAGCTAAAAAGGAAGCTAGGGAGTAAATAAAAATTATCAGTTTAACTCTCAATAATTATCCAAATTCCTAAATATCACACAGAATTTAACTCTTTAATAATTTATCCAAATTCCTAAATATCACACAGAAAACTTATCAGGAATTTAAAAGCCAAATTAAATGTTACATAATACCTAAACAAGGTGAATACATTTCTAAATAAAAATTCCAAATATATACATATTATTTTTTTTTTTCAAATTGAACCGATTCACTATATTCTATTTTGGCTTTCTGGCATTAAGTTCTGTAAAAGAATTCAAAATGTGATACTTAAAAGCATGTTACATACTATTCATATTAAAACTTACCGATTTATTTAAAAATTTAGGATTCACATGGATGCTAGACGTATTCACATTGGGGGGTAGAGGTTTAATAGGCCAAGCAGGATCTAATGAATTGACTCTGACATCCAGGGCATAAAGTTTCTTCAAAGGGAATATTTCATCCCATGTGGAACGTAACTTAAATAAACTTTTCCTAGTATTTTCATCCACCTAGAACAACAGAACAATTCTATGGCTTGTTAAGTTACTATAGAATATTTTATATATTAAATCTAAGTTATATAAATCTGCTCTACTTCACATATAGAACTGTACTATCCATTGGTAAGTATATTCAACAGTAATAATTTATTAAAGGTGCATTTCTCCTTCAAAAACAGAATAATTAAAGCCATTTTCACCTAGCCTTCATGCAAGCAACCAACCAGGCGAGCCTTTCTATATACAAAACGTTTCCACATCTTAGAGCTTAGTATAATATTCCTAACATTACTCTTACTCTGGAAAAAAATATAAAACAACTAGAAAATATAAAACTAAAAAATATAAAACTACTAGAAAAATTGATTACCTGATGGCTTAAATGTTTTAAATTATTTACATAGTAGTACAAAGTTAAAATTAAGGCAAAACTATCTCACTAACCAATGCTCAGCAATACTATATGGTTGGGTACCTAGGAATAAGTTACTGTGGTATGGAAAGCACTTTAACAACTGAAATTTACAAAATCTTAACCACTGATAAGCCTTAGTTTTAAATAACTTATCTGTTCACGTTTGTGATGGCCTAACAATTTTTAGAAAATCTGCCATTGCCAGGCATGGTGGCTCACGTCTGTAATTCCAACACTTTGAGAGGCCGAGACAGGTGGATCACCTGAGGTCAGGAGTTCAAGACCAGCCTGACCAACATGGTGAAACCCCTTCTTTACTAAAAATACAAAATTAGCCAGGCATGATGTCTCATGCCTGTAATCCCAGCTACTCCAGAGGCTGAGGCAGGAGAATCATTTGAACCTGGAAGGCGGAGGTTGCAGTGAGCCGAGATGGCGCCATTGCACTCTGGCGTGGGCAACAAGAGCAAAACTCCATCTCAAAAAAAAAAAAAGAAAAAGAAAGAAAATTCGCCATCAAGAAACCTAGGACTTGTGAAAACTGAGTTACATTTTCAACATTACAACAGACAGTAAAGCCTTAACTATATTTTAAGTCTTCATATAATTATTTATTATAAGGTCATTTTAATCAATTGTCATGTTAATGCCCACTTAGATTCAGTAAAGGTATGCTACCAAACACCCAAGTGAATTTGAACATACTGAAACTGAAACCAAGAGGTTGGTTAAGCTTCTCCTTAAGACTATAGCCTCTGGTTAGCAGTATTCAGGAAATGTCTACAATATTCTATTAACAAGCATTTTAATGCTATCTGATATGGAGCTTTCCAAATTTCTTCTATATATACTATTTCTTTTCTCTAAGAACTTAAAAACATTTCTCAAATAGCAACTACCTATTTTCTAATAAACATGTAAAATCTAATAATAGTTCTTCCAAAAAAAATTCCAATTCTACAAATCTGACAACTGACACACAGGTGTTCATCTACTAAAATATAACTACCACCAAATACTGTCATTAGGAAACAATCTTTAAACCTAAATATCTCCTAAGTGCCTTTTTGCTCAATGTGAAAGATACAGCCTGACAGGCAGAGAATTACCTCAGCAAATCCCTTGTCTTCCTCAACATAATACTGCTGTAACCAAACCACCACATATGTTACAATGTTATGGAAGAAATTTACAATCTCTAGATATGAAAAATAAGCCTAATTTCTGAACACTAAGGTGGAGGTAAAAGTATTTCCAGAATAACCTATAGCAATTAACTGGTCCACCATTGACACATACCAACAACATTCACCTAAAACATACTTGAACAATGTAACAAAAGAGTAAACATTTCCAGAAAACAAAACAAAAAAACACAGAAGTTTCAGGAACCAATCACAGGTTGAGACACTGAGGGATGATGCTTTTTTCCCCCCAGAGAACAGTCAACATCCTACCTAACACCAGAAATTTAAACAATGAAATTTTAATTACTCTTGATGATTTCAGATCTTTTTGCCTGGTTTATAAGTGATGAAACAGATGTTCAAATGAACAAACTCAATTTTTTTAAAAAGCACAATTCTAAAAGCAAATCCATCTATTCTTAAATGGACAATGTAAACTCCTAGAATCTGTTCTAAAAATCTAACATAAAACATTAACTTCAGCCTCTTTCTTTGAAATGGTACTAACGATAAATGTCCAAAAGTATAAAACATTTCACCACCCAAGAAAACCCAACACAAAGCAAGTATTTATTTAATCAGGAACACATTTTTTTAAAAAACACAAATGTTTCTAAATGCATATGTACCTTTTCAAACACACAAATAAATGTTGCAACTAGATTTTTAGTAAAGGCAGTGAGATACTCTCTTCCAACGTTTTTCACAATAGAATCCATAAGGTACATAACAGGAAGCTTCTCTGAGGAAGGAGCCTGAATAAAAAGAAACTGAGAAGTTTAGTATAATGAATTACCACCAAATAATTACTTTTAAAAGTGAGTTTTTAAACCTACAATACAGACCTCTATTTTTGTTGATACTAAATACTTTTGAAGTAATCTTTATGAAACTTAAGTGTTCAATCAAGTTCTCACTCTTACAATCCTTAGTTGAGCACACAAAAGCTCAGAATTACCAGGATGAACAACAGCTGTAATCCCTAATATACTCATTTAACATTCAATGAAATTTCAAGTTCATGTGGTAAAAAGACCTGTGTTTTAAGTGACAAAAATAAAGAGGAGGCGAGGGAAAATTACTTTATGTAATCCAAGTGTCAGTTTTGGGACCCATATTAATTTACAATGGTGTGCCTACACTCAAAGCAGTTTTTAGACCTCTTGTAGAAACTAATTTCCATAGGCATATTTTATATGTTCAAGTCTATGAAGCTTTTGTTACCTGTAAAATCACTAGGATTACTTCTCTATAATCCAAATGAACAAAAATTAAAAACACTTCACCTAGGAAGTCAATGGCAAAACACTGAAACTTGCACAACAACATGCAGGAAGTTGCAAGTTTGTTACTCAGACAAGAAAAACTGGATGGAGCAGCCGCTGAATCATGTAAATCAGGTTGAACTTGACTCTGGAAACCAGGATTTGTCCTGAAGATTTTCTTCACAGCCTGGACTCTCCGCCGATAGTTTCCTCTGACATGCACAAACCAGGGGTTATAAATTTGTGCAGAGCCAGTGTTGTGATGCTGATATACAGGTGGCCCTTTCCAAAGTAAAGAAATGTTGCCCCAGTTCAACGGCAATGCCTACCCACCACTGGCTTTTAGAAGGCACAGCAAGCTTCCAGAAAGCATCAGCAGGTTCACAGACTTGTTGAGGAGCATTAAGACACACCATAATAGTCTTAACTCTGACTCCAAAGGAGTACCCATGATTTTTTAAATACAAAACAAAAAACTTAGGTTATCCCCATTTACCCACCCCACGTGTATAGGAATCTTAACCCTGATAACACTTACCCATAGCTGCCTGAAGCTAGGGTAGGCTCACAGTTCTGGAGTACACAATGCCATATTTAATAAAACCAATTGCCCATACAAGTGTGTGGAAATGCTCTTGCTTCTGATAACACCTTTACGACCAAAAGTTGGCTAAGGAAACCTTTGAATAACTTTATGAAAACTTTCTTTTAAAGTACTGTCCAATAAAAGGGTTCACCCACTGCATGTGGGTCAACTATATTAAGTACGAACATGTCAAATGGTTTACCGCTGTGTCTTTACCTTACCATGTCATGTTTTACACCACTTTAGTCATTATGGTACTTATGAAGATAAACAGGCTCTCTTTAACACCAGTCTGTTAAGTAGGCTAATTTTTTATTGTACAAGTGAAGTCCTTATATGTATTATTTTTTGCTACTGCTCTCTCTTGGGAGGAGTCAAATTAAGTGTGAATCCTTTAGTAACGCAGAGAAGCTAAAGAATAAGGACACAAACATTCACCTCCAAAACACAAAACCAGGCCAGTTTGCTACCAAATAACGGAAAATCCCTCCCCTCACCCTCGATCCCAACCAGGATTAAGATAGTTTCCCCAAAGTGCCTTTTACATCTTTTCCTCAATCTGGCTTTACAAAAATAAGCAGGAAACGTGTGCCCCCAAAATTTCAGTCTTTTACCAGCAAATAGCCCATCTATTTTCATCACTGTGTAGCGATATACAAACACAAGTTTTATGTGGTCACTATATTCAGCATTTAGTTTTCGGTTCTCGAAGGTCTTCTGGATCCATTAAAAACCAGCAAGGAAACTGTTCTTTTGAGTGACAACCTGAGCTGCTCAATATTAGGCGCTGTGGAATATTAAATCCCAAGATACGAGGTAATTAATTTTAAAACTCAATGTTTTTGCCTTAAAAACATGAGTGCTTTAAGGCATTTAATGTCAAGTTAAGCCTTCAACAAGGCAAAAACTAAGTTTTCATGTCCAAGATGTTTGTGGTATCAATAAAAAGCATGTTGAGTATGAGGAATGCTTCCTTTTTAAATCTCATACTTAAAAAAAAAATAGCTGTTTTACATACACATTCACAGGAAAAAGTGAACGAAAACTTGTATTTTAGCTGTCACACTGAGCATGATAAACTTGTTGAGGCCCTTAAAAGAAAAAAGGAAAAAAACCTTCCTTTTCGTCCTCTTTAAAGTATGAAAGGACCACCTGAAACCGTGTATCTTGTGAGGAGGTTTACCCAAAAGAGTGGATGGAACCTAAAGAAGAATGAACCCAAGTCACTTAAAGACTTTTGTTTAAAACACACAACCACGTAGATAAAAATAAGTCTTGGAAACAGATTCTACACCTTACAAAGGTAAATAAAAAAGACAAATACATATTTTATATGTTTTATTCACAAATTTTATAATACCAGTCACACATTTCAAAACCATTTATTAGAGTCAGACCACTCAGTTTTACACTAGACAGAAACCGTCTCTAAACAATATATTGGTGGTTGTTGTTAAAGTGGCCTTTAAAAAGGGGTTCACTCTGCTAAAAGGAGGCTCATCCTGATAATTGCAATCACTAACAACTAGAAAAAACTAAACCGTAAGTACAAGCTTGAAAAATAAAATGTAGCACTGGGACGCTATTAAAACTCATTGTAACTAAGTTTAACAGTAACTTTACTTAAATGACATATCGCTCCCATATGAATCCACAGAAGAGGAGGACTACAGGGAAATATAAGGTGGCAGAGGACCACTTCTATCAAGGGGTAAAGAAAAACACTCCTTCGCTATCAGGGAAGGGAGAAAAAAAGAGAAAAGGAAGAGGAGGAGGGACTGAACTTTTCAGAGAAACTGCAAGTACTTGTTACCCTCTGGGCCAGTTCTCCACCTACAGGTTGGATAAGATCTCCTCCCCCCACCCAAACCCCACCCTCAACCCCACTTGCCCCTATTTTGGGACAAATTAGACCCTCCAATAGGAGAATAAAAGTTTTATCTAGCCGCCCCCACCCCAAAATGGGGCTGACGGGTGTGAGCAGCTGCCTGGCTGGCAGGGAATGGATTCTCCTCTCTTCCCTTTCGCATCATGTGCTTTTCAGGCGCCATGTTGGGCTCCTAACAGGCGGCTGCTCCACTCGGGGCCAAATCCCTATTCCCACCCACCAACAGCTCGCTCCCAGGTCCCCCTTCACCTCCTTCCAACCCACAGAACACAATTACCAAAAAGGGTGCTGGGGGAAAATGGGAGACCCACTCTCCCACTTCCCAGGGGATTAAAATGGCTTATGTTAACTCTTACTTCCCCAAACCACAAACTGCCTTTAAGTCTCCCCCACCCAAAAGGGCTCTATTCAAAGCGTGTGTGTGTCGGGATATACAATGCGGTGGCCTAAAAAGGGAGTTGGTAAGCGGAAGTGGGACTCCACCCTTTATCCTCCCCACTCCCTCCCCCCGAGAGGCCCATGCTCCAAGCCTGGGCCAAAGACCGAGCCTGAGTTGGAGGGGGGTGGGGGGTTGGAGAGAAGGAACACTGTCCCCCTTGGGATGGAAGCGAGACCTGGGATGAGGCTGACACTAAAATCAGGGAGTATTAGAAGAATAGGAGGCTGCGGGGTGTATAAAAACCTTGGCGGTTTGGGCCTCGATGAGAGAGACGATCTCCTTGGCGAAGGGCAGGTTCTCCTCGGCTAGAATGGTCAGCATATTGATGTGCGGCTTGCTATTGAAGGTCAGGTCTTCGAGCGATGACTGATAATCCCGACAGGCGTCCTCCCGGGCCCCCGCAGCACCGGCCTCGGCCGGCGTCTGCTCTGACATTGCGCCGCGGCCCCCCTCCGAGGTCCGCCGCAGCTGAAGCTGAAGCCGCTCTGGATACCCCGCCTCCCTTCCGACTCCTCTTCCTCTCCCCAGATCTCTCGCGGCTCCGGCTTCACCACATGCTGACCGCGGAGGGGGGATGGGGGACGACACAGGGGGAACCTCGGGTATGAAACGCCGCCGTCTCGCGGGTGATCTCCGTCCACTTCCAGCCGCCACAGAAGCTTCTTTCTCCACAGACACAAAATGGCGGCGGCAGTGGCGGCTCCAGCTCCGAAAATGTCTGTGTTCCCAACCGCTGCGTCGTGCGAAATGAACTAGGGGAGGGGAAATGTGCGGTAAAAGGGCGGGGCCGCTGATAAAACCAGGCGTGATTGGCTGGCCCGGTAACGTCACGAGCCCCGCCCCCGGCCCTTCCGCAGGACGTCCTGGCACCGCCTTCTTCTCCGGCCTCTACCCGGACTTTCGCAACATCTACGGCTCGGAGGTGCGCTGGAAAAGACGGCCCTTCTCATTGGCCGATTCATAAGGGACTGTTCGGTCATTTGTTACCATAACAACCCATTCAGGGAAGCCAATAGGCCTGGGGAAGGCAGTTCCCGAGGCCCAACCCAACCACTTTAAGAAGAAGGCTCAGCCGTCCCCTCTTCGTCCCTCCCTCTAGCTTCCCAGCCACTGAGCGGGCCTGTCAATCATCTTTCCTCCCGCCTGCCCCGTAGCTGCTACCGACGGTGGGGGCTGGAGGGGGCGGAGGCTTTCTGCGGCCGCACCCCCTCTCTGTTAGCGTCTCAGGTGCTCTCGAGAGCCTGGGAGGGTCCAGCTGACGGGGCCGGTTACCCCTCTGGGAACTGGAAAGTGAGAGGGAGGTGCTGAATTTACCCGTAACCTCGAAAAGCACTGCTGGAGAGTTTATTCCAGCACGCCTCTTCCCACACCCACAAAAATACCTAGGCGAGCTTGCCTGAGTTGAATCCCCAGGAAAATGCCTTTTATTTAGAGGTTAAGTGTGAAAGGCTTTTTCCTTGGGGGTTTGGAGGAGCTCTTTAAGGAGCCCACTCTGAGCTCTAGGAAGAGTGTTTCTCAACAGCCACAGTCAGCCGGACCCTAATATCTCCACTGTGAATCTGCATTTCAGAACCTGCTTAGCATACACTGTTTGGGGCAAGTAGGAAGACACACACGCATACACTTTTTTTTAAACTTGTGGGGCTCTCTTCCCAGGTTGGAAATGATGCTCGCAAAACACACAAAGCTTTCAAATAAATAGTTCACTATGGAGCTGCGACATAACACAAACCAAACGTAATTTTTTCATTGAGTAGTGATATTGACCTAAATATAAGCTTTTAAAATGTGTCAATTACGGGCTGGGCGCGGTGGCTCATGCCTGTAATCCCAGCACTTTGGGAGGCCGAGGCGGGCAGATCACGAGATCAAGAGCTCGAGACCATCCGGGCCAACATGGTGAAACCCCGTTTCTACTAAAAATACAAAAATTAGCTGCGCGTGGTGGCATGCGCCTGTAGTAGTAGTCCCAGCTACTCGGGAGGCAGAGGCAGGAAAACCGCTTAAACCCGGAAGGTGGAGGTGTCAGTGAGCCTAGATCTCGCCACTGCACTCCAGGCTGGTGACAGCGAGAGTCGTCTCAAAAAAAAAAAAAGTGTCAATTACCTAAAATTGCTTTTCCATTGCCTTCCGTAGACTACTAGGCATTTGAGAGATAATTTGTTGCTCCCCAGAAGAAATTGCTCTTAAAAAATAAACTTAGCCGGGCATGGTGGCGGCCGCCTGTAATTCCAGCTACTTGGGAGGATGAGGCAGGATCGCTTGAACCAGGGAGGCAGAAATTGCAGTGAGCCGAGATCGAGCCACCGCACTCCAGGCTGGGCGACAGAGTAAAACTCTCTCTCAAAAAACAAACAAACTACCTTGTCCCATAGAAAGTAACATTTTCGTTTCTTCTTTTTGTTCGAGTTTTTTAGCATCTTTATTGATGTATAATTGAAACATAGTGAACTGCATAAAATGTGCTGCAAAGTTAAGTTTTGACATGTATTTTCCATTTTTTTCTTAGGGTGATATCACACATGAATGAAAAGTAAAACCTGGGGAGGAAAACTGGTCTTCCCTCATTTGAAGCTAAGGAATATTGTTGAATAAGTATTTATAATCTCAGTAATTTCACACTATTGTTAGTGGTGAAATTTAGATATACTAGACAGTTTAATAACATTCAAAGTTTTATTTTCTGGAGGGAAATGACCAGGGTGAAATAGTCCTCTGTTCATTTCCTTTTCATTTTAAAGGTGAATTTCATTATAGAACTATCTATCTTTTACAGTTTTAACTTTCTTTTAACAGCAAAGTGAACTTCTAAAAAAAAATGAAAGGCTGCAAAGCTCTGATTTGGCTTTTATTGTATCCCTCATAGACTATATACAGAGTAAACAATTAATATGTTTTAGCACATAAATCAACAAACCTATGTCCCCACAAATGACATGGAAAACTCAAGTGACTAGCAATCATTTTCAAATCATGTGCTATACTGTAACAAGAATATTTTTTCTTTAAATACTCAGGACAGGGCACAAACTAGATAACTGAAATTTTACATACAAATAAGTGCGCAAAAATTCTCTCATGGATTTTCACTGCCAGTTCTTTCGTCAGAATATGCAACTAATTTACTTTCCACCAACCTTAAACCCTGGTTATTTCCTATCTCTATGCTAGGTGCAGTGGTGAACAACATAGCCCCTTGGCCATACCTTCATGAAATGTATACCTCAGTCATAATCTCATGTAGTAATGCAAAAAAGTACTACATTTGTCCAGGAGCCAGTGGTATCCCAGAACTATTTTCAATAATCAAATCCACTAATTATTGTTTCTGCAGAATATGAAGCATTTCCATTGTTTTCTAGGAAAATAACTATACCCTTCCCTTGGTTCAGAGTATTTACAGGAGGAGTTAATTCCTCCTTTAAAAAAACCTCTCAGCCTGGAAGTGGTAATAATTATCAAAAAATTAATTAAATTGTTAATTTAAATTTTAAAAACCTCTGTTCTATCTAATCAATAACTTTTCTTATGTAAGTTTTTGATATCATTAGAAAGATAGAAATGTGGATACTAAACACAAAAGTAGAAAGGACATAGGCCAGGTGCCATGGCTCATGCCTATAATCCCAGCACTTTGGGAGGCCCAGGAGGGCGGATCGCTTGAACTCAGGAGTTCGAGACCAACCTGGCCAACATGGCGAAACCCCGTCTTCTACCAAAAATACAAAAAATTAGCTGGGTGTGGTGTTGTATGCCTGTAATCCCAGTTACTCCTTTAAAATTTATAGACCAGGTGCTGTGGCTCATGCCTGTAATCCCAGCACTCTGGGAAGCTGAGGTGGGAGGATCACTTGGGCCCCAGAGGTTGCACTGAGTTGAGATCATGCTACTGCCCTCCAGCCTAGGCAACAGAGCCAGACTGCGTTTCAAAAAAAACAAAAAAAGGAAATAAAAATTAAAAGCCAATCCCTTTAAAATTAAATAGTTATCGAGCACTGTCAGCAGGTAGAATTTCCCCCTTTTATGTGTAAATCCAGCGTGTGTAGATAATATGCAGCAATAATATTTACCTGTTATATATTATATATGCATATACATTTATTTATTCTTGCTAGAAATATGTAGTTTACTTATATAAATTTTTTTTTTTTTTTGGAGACAGGGTCTCACTCTGTCACCCAGGCTGGAGAGTGCAGCGGCGCAATCTGGGGTCACCGCAACCTCTGCCTCGGGAGCTCAAGGGATCCTCCCACCTCAGCCTCCCAAGTAGCTGGGACCACAGGCATGCACCACTACACCTGGCTAGTTTTTTGTATTTTTGATAGAAGATGGCTTTTCAGCATGTTGTCCAGGCTGGTCTTGAACTCCTGGGCTCAAGCAATCCTCCCACCTTGGCCTCCCAAAGTGTTGGGATTACAGGAGTGAGCCACTGCTCCCTGCAACATTATTATTTACATGTTTTATAACCACAAAAGTAATGCATGCTTATTTTAAAGAATTCAAATACAAGTACACAAAGAAAAAATGAAAACTCCCTCTCTCTGCCCTTGACCATAAGGTAACCACTGCTCACAGTTTAATATCTATCCTTCCATGTCTTTTTTAATGAAAATACACATAAACACAGTATATAAAGCTTTTTTGTTTGTTTGTTTGTTTCTTTAATTTCACCATCTTTCTGACTGGGAAGTGTAAATCTTTTTATTTTTGATTTTTACAAAAACATAATACATATGTGTGTATATATCTAATATTAATAACTTGCATTTATTTATTTATTCTTTATATTTATTTTATGTATTTATTTATTTATTTTTGAGACGGAGTCTTGCTCTGTTGCCCAAGCTGTAGTGCAGTGGCATAATTTCGACTCACTGTAACCTCCACCTTCCAGGTTCAAGCAATTCTGCCTCAGCCTCCTGAGTAGCTGGGACTACAGGCACCCACCATTACTCCCAGCTAATTTTTGTGTTTTTAGTAGAGACTGGGTTTCACCATGTTGGCCATGTTGGTCTTGAAGAACTCCTGACCTCAGGTGATCCACCTGCCTTGGTCTCCCAAAGCACTGGGATTATAGGAGTGAGCCACAGTGCCCGCCCTAACTTGCATTTTAAACTCAGGGTGTCACAGACAGCCTTTCAGGTGCATGGACTTCCTTTAAAGAACAGTCGAGATGCTGTATAATTCAAAGCATTTGTTTTTAAAGTTTGTAGCTTAGAAAGATAGCTATAGCAAGAATCAAGCCATTCTTATATTGGCTATAAACCAGGCTCTAAAATTGGCATGTAGCAGATATTCAATGAATATTTGTTGACTGATCCAGGCCGTGATTTCAATTTCACCTTGCTTGTCCATTGTTATCCTCCAACAGTATGAATAGACAAATGCAGCATTAGTCCAGAACCTAGGGCGGAGGTTGAACTTGGTGTTATGGAGTTTAGAGATAGTGATTATCAGGAAAGGACCCTGGCTCACAATTCAAATGCGTGATAACCAAATTCCAAAAACCAGTTCATTGTTTTAAGACTTAGAAATTATATGTTGCCAGCAATCTTTTCACTCATTTGCAGAAAAATATGATTTAGTGAACACTAGTTCTTAATTTTAAGTTTTACTCCCATATATTTATCTTAACTATTGGCATCTCCTTCCATATATAGATGAAAAAAGCAAAAGAACAAGCAGCAAATGAATACTAACCCCCAAAACATGAATTCATAACTAATTATATACATAATAATCTGCATTGTTATATATTATTATCTGGGGTCTCTCTCTAGAAATAGAGAATAAAAAGTCTAAACTAATAGAAAACTTCTAAAAATATTATTTCATAACAAATTTTATTTATAAAATATATAGCATTCTCTGGAATATATATATGTGTGTGTATGTGTGTGTGTGTGTTTATATACATGTATTTAGAGAAAGAAAGAGAATAAAAGATTTTCTTGGGAAAAAAGTTGCTTCTGTTCATTCTTTCATTTGTTCATTCAGTGCGGCCCATGCTCTCAAGGAGCTCATAGTCAACTGGGTAAGATAAGAAATTAAACCAGGGTGGGGCACCGTGGCTCACACCTGTAATCCCAGCACCTTGGGAGGCCTAGGCAGGCAGATCACTTAAGGTCAGGAGTTCGAGACCAGCCTGGACAACATGGTGAAACCCCGCCTCTACTAAAAATACAAAAAAAAATTAGCCGGGCGCGATGGTGAACGCCTGTAATTCCAGCTACTTGGGAGGCTGAGGCAGGAGAATGGCTTGAACCCGAACTTAAGAGGTAGAGGTTGCAGTGAGCTGAGATCACGCCACCTGCACTCTAGCACTCCAGCCTGGGCAACAGAGCACGACTCGTCTGGAAAAAAAAAAAAAAAAAAAAGGGTCGTCTGCTTTGTGTGCCTAAGTAAAATATAATGTTGCCTAATGAAGGGTAACAGAGTGGAAATGTCATGGGGAAAAAGTAAATGTACTGTATATCATATATTTGGGGGTGTTGCAATATTGT
The DNA here is from genome assembly GCF_024542745.1 of Macaca thibetana thibetana. Taxonomy (NCBI): domain Eukaryota; kingdom Metazoa; phylum Chordata; class Mammalia; order Primates; family Cercopithecidae; genus Macaca; species Macaca thibetana. The sequence goes on along the minus strand of NC_065591.1, from coordinate 74,931,892 downwards.
TTATTTTACGCGCTGTCATGGTTTGAATGTCTATTTTTTGTTGTTGCTTCTTTTTCTTTGTCAAATATGCTATTTTGACATATGGGTTTGGTTATAAAGTTTACTCTAAAACTTATGTGAATTAGCTATTTTTGTTTCTTTTGAGACAGAGTCTTGCTGTGTCGCCCAGGTTGGAGTACAGTGGCGTGATCTCAGCTCACTGACAACTTCAGCCTCCCAGGTTCAAGCGATTCTCCTGCCTCAGGCTCCCAAGTAGCTGGGACTACAGGCACGTGCTACCACACCCAGCTAATTTTTGTATTTTTAGTAGAGACAGGTTTTCACCATGTTGGCCAGGCTGGTCTCTAACTCCTGACCTGAAGTGATCCACCCACCTCGGCCTCCCAAAGTGCTCGGATTACAGACGTGAGCCACCTTGCCATGCCTAAAAATTATGTGAATTAGTTTTAACTGCATTATATTCTAAAATTCATTTCCTGGCTGGGCAAGGAGACCCCATCTCTATGGAAAAAAAAGTTTAAGAAAGGAAAAAAAAATAGTAAAATTCATTTTTCCAAATTGGTGGTGGTTTCTGTGAGTCAAAATAAAAGAGCTCATTCTCATCGCATAAGTGGTTTTCTGCTACTGATTTTTGCTTGAGAGGCCTGGTTCATCTGCTTTCTCCAGAGCTGTCCTGTGCCAGGAAATAACTTAAGCCAAGGCAAACATAGAGCCTGTTATCAGACAAGTGAGTTAAACCAAAGGGATGTATACATGGATTATTGCATGGAGAAACCATAATTAAAATAGTGGTTTAAAGCATGAAGTCTGACGAAATGATTGATTGTCTCTGCAGCAGCTTCTTAGCCTCATGACTTTTAGGAAGTTATTTAACTTCTGTAAGCTTCTGTTTTCCCATATTTAAAAAGAAAATGACAACTCTCTCCTCGTAATGTTGTTACAAAGATGGAATGAGGCCGGGCGCAGTGGCTCACGCCTGTAATCCCAGCACTTTGGGAGGCTGAGGCGGGTGGATCACGAGGTCAGGAGATCGAGACCATCCTGGCTAACACGGTGAAACCCCGTCTCTACTAAAAACGCAAAAAATTAGCCGGGCGCGGTGGTGGGCACCTGTAGTCCCAGCTACTTGGGAGGCTGAGGCAGGAGAATGGCATGAACCCTGGAGGCGGAGTTTGCAGTGAGCCAAGATCGCGCCATTGCACTCCAGCCTGGGCGACAGAGCAAGACTCCGTCTCAAAAAAAAAAAAAAAAAAAAAAAAAAAAAAGACGGAATGAGATGACATACCCTATTGTGAGACTTTACCATTGTATATTTGACCCAGCAAACTCACTAAAGACAGATTTACTCAAACACCGAGAAATAAAGTACATAGATTATGCATTTCAGGATAGTTTCAATTTGTTGTCACAAATTGAAAACAATTTAAGTCTGGGTGTGGTGACTTATGACTGTAATCCCAACACTTTGGGAGGCCACAGAGAGAGCATCACTTGAGCCCAAGAGTTTGAGACCAGCCTAGGCAACATGGGGAGAACTTGTCTCTACAAACTTTTTTTTTTTTTTAATTAGCTGAGTGTGGTCGTGCACACCTCTGGTCCTAGCAGCTACTCAGGAGGCTGGGGTGGGAGGATCACTTGAACCTGGGAAAGAAAGGCTGCAGTGAGCCATGATCCTGCCACTGCACTCTGGCCTGGATGACACAGCAAAACCCTGACTCAGAAAAAAAACACAACTTAAATGTCCAGTAGTAGAGGACAAGTTTATTTATAGTACCTATATGCAACAGAACAGCAGTTCTCAAACTTTTAAGTCTCAGGGCCATGTTATACTCCTAAAAATTAATGAGGACCCCAAATAACTAGTGTATATGGATTTCATATGTTAATGTTAATTATTTTATAAATTAGAATTTATAAATTATTTAAAACATTTATTTAAAAATAACAATAATAGGGCCGGGAACAGTGGTTCACGCCTATAATTCCAGCACTTTGGGAGGCCGAGGTAGGTGGATCACGAGGTCAGGAAATCGAGACCATCCTGGCCAAGATGGTGAAACCCCATCTCTACTAAAAATAAAAAAATTAGCCAGACGTCATGGCATGCACCTGTAGTCCCAGCTACTCAGGAGGCTGAGGCAGGAGAATCACTTGAACCCAGGAGGTGGAGGCTGCAGTGAGTCAAGATCGCACCCACCGCTGCACTCCAGCCTAGGCAACAGACCAAGACTCTGTCTCAAAAATAAATGAATAAAAATAACAATAATAAATCCTTTGCATGTTAATATAAATAATGCTTCTTGAAAAATAACTATATTTTCCAAAATACAAAAAAATCAATGAGAAAGGCTGCATAATTCACATTTTTGCAAATTTGTTTATAATGTCTGGCTTAATAGAAGACAGATGGATTCTCAGGTCTGCTTCTGCATTTACTCTTGCAATAACACAGGTCATGTACCTTCTGGAAAGCTCAATTGTACTCTAGTGAAAGAGTGAAAAAGGAAAATAACATCTTGGGCTCCTTATGAAAATAATTTTTACTTCAAGCCCACCTGTTACGTTGGTGACTACTGCGTTGAAATATAATACTATGTGCCTTTTTAAAAGAAAGAAGAAACAGTGCTACTGTAGAGCAATCTTTAAGATATATTTCATTTCAACTATACCACAAGGCAACCATTAAAAAAAAATGCATTCATTGAAAAAATAAGTAAATAAATAAAGGCAAGATACAGAACTGTTTATATGGTATTCCAGCACTGCATTAACTAAAAAAAATTCAAGGGAAAAGAATATATACATGTAAATATGTATTTGTACGTAGATGTAACATCACTAGAAGAAAATAAAAAAGAACTGGTAACATTAATTGCCTATGGACCAGGCAACCAGAAGACAGGGCAAGAAGAAATCTTTTCAGTTATCTTTTTAGTGTTTTAAACTTTTTACTTTAAGGGGCTGGGCACGGTGGCTCACGCCCGTAATCCCAGCACTTTGGGAGGAAGAGGCCAGCGGATCACCTGAGGTCAGGCATTCAGGACCAGCCTGACCAACATGGTGAAACCCCGTCTCCACTAAAAATACAAAAATTAGCCAGGTGTGGTGGCACGTGCCTGTAGTCCCAGCTACTTAGGAGCCTGGGGCAGGAGAATTGCTTGAACCAGGGAGGCAGAGGTTGATGTCAAAAAGAGAAAAAAAACAAAACAAAAAAAAAAAACTTTCTGCCTTGTGAAAGTATTAACAAATCTTAAAAATAATTTGTTTTTAAATAAAGAGATTATATTATATATATATAATATAATATATATATAATATATATATTATTTTATTTATATATTATTTATGCTTTCCACATGCCTGGTAGATGTTCAGTTGATATAATGCCTTTTGATTCTGAGCTAAAACCATCATTTAAAAAGTTTTTTTAACAACAGGAAAAATGTAAAACAATTGAGCATCTTTTATCCTGAATGCACACTTATTAAACTGCCTTAGAATTAAATTCACGAAATCCAAACATCCTGATTATTGCAGTTATTTTAAATCTAGAATGATCATAATTGTGGAGATAGCCAAATATGACTCTAAAAATAATGTCCAAGTCAATCAGGCAGTAAATATGAGCTATCTAGTCAATCCAATGAAGAAACCTGAAGGTGAATTATAAAATTTCATAGAGCCAGGTCAGCATAAACTTTTAAAAAATGTTTTATAAGGGCTGGTGCAGTGGCTCATGCTTGTAATCCCAGCACTTTGAGATGCCAAGGCAGGCAGATCACTTGAGGTCAGGAGTTCATGACCATCCTGGCTAACATGGTGAAACCCCATCTCTACTAAAAATACGAAAATAGACAGGAGTGGTGGCAGGCACCTGTAATCCCAGCTATTCCAGAGACTGAGGCAGGAGAATTGCTTGAACCTGGGAGGTGTAGTTGCAGTGAGCTGAGATTGCACCACTGCACTCCCGCCTGGAGGAGATTGATACTCTGTCTCAAAAAGAAAAAAAAAAAAAAAAAGCAAAATATTTAATAAGAACAATTGATTTGAAAGTTTTTGCTGCCTATCAATCAAGTTTAAACTCTCAATAGCTTAGAGCCACAAATATTTATTTCCTCTCTCATAGTTCTATAGGTTGGCTGTGGCTCTCCTATGCTTGGCTGGAATCCACTGGGCTTGACTTCAGACTGCTGATTAGGTTCAAGTCTGCTCTACATATTTCCTCATTCTCCTTGGACCAGTGGCTACCTCGGACATGTTCTTCTCATGAAGGGTCACTGGAGTCCAATAAAGTAAGCAGAAACATAAGATGCCCCTTGAGAAACTGGCCTGGAACTGGCACACTTGTCACTTTGGCCCATATCTCATTGACCAAAACAAGTTACAAGGCCAAGCACATCATTAGTTGGGAGAGGAGAGGTATTCTCTGCTTAGTCATGTGAAAGACACTAAAGAGTTATGTGGTAAGGATATAGATGGAGAATGCTAATACAGGAAGGTCATGAAGCATTGGAATAATAATTCAATCTATCACATCATTTTAAAAGAGCTACACGTGGTCCTTAATGGCTCAAGAACAATGGCTCTGGGTATATGCAGCCCAAGACAAAATCTCTGGTCCATAAACAACTTCATTCTGCTGAGCTGGTAACCCCAGTTTCCTTGGATTGGTAAATAGAGAGACAATGAAGTAAATCAAAACCATATAGGGATCATCTGTATGTATTTGGAATTTAAAGTCCTTATTGGAGGAGAAGGGAACAAGAAAGTGGCAGCAGTAGGGGTTTGTGGCCAGGGTAAGCTGCCACTTTGCTCTGTCACCCAGGCTGACTCGTCAGCCTTTCAACCTTATTGAGTATGTCAGCTCAAGGTGCTGTTGCTCCCACACACTGAGTCATCCTGGAAGACGGGAAGATCCAGCAGCAGGATTTTGGCTAAGCGTGTAACAGAGCGTAAAATTGAAACCCTCTATTATACATAAAATCTGTATTTCCCTCAAGGTGTTTGAAACCAAAGATGAGATGGAACTAAAGATGCAGCCCATCCCTGACCAGTTCAACTATTGATAGAATCAAAGTGATCAGTTCCTTACCCTAGATTCCTGACAGAAAGAAAAAGGCATGTCCTGGATCAGGGGTAGCAAGGTGTTAAATTATATACTTCAGTGCATATTTTGGTTGGCTGGTGGCATGTTTTGTTCAGTTTTGTTTTGTTTTGAGACAGGTTCTCTCGCTATGTTGCTCAGGCTGGTCTCCAACTCCTGGTCTCAAGTGATCTTCCTGCCTCAGGCTTCCAAGTAGTTGGGACTACAGGCACATATTGAGTCTATGTTTTTTAAAACAATATCTTGCAGTCAGAAATTAAAAATTAAAAAATTTAAGATGATGCAGGCAACGTGACTAAAAAAATCAAAGGAGAAAAAAAGGTCAATAAAAGTAAATGACCCAGATGGATTAGCGTACAAGGACATTAATAAACTACTATAAATGTATTCAAGGAATATGAGAAGATATAAATGAATGAATAGAAAGAGAAACAATTTCAACAGAGAAATGAATATCTAAAGCAAGAAAAAAGAACCAAATGGAAATCTCAGAAATAAAAGAAAAAAATCTAAAGTTAGAAATGTAATTCAGTAAACTTCTGGCCATTATATCCAAGTCACCTTGATTACATAAATGAGATAGTTTGACATAACTGATGGAGACTTGAGAAACACCTTGATCTCATCAACAGCACGTTAACATTCTAGCTCTTTAGTGAATCCTTTGCTCAGAGAATTTGCTTCCTTTTCTTTCTGTTGGTGCGTATTTTACCTTTTACCAAAAGTCTGTTTTGGACTCATGATCTCCTTTACACCTTCACTATCTAGAACATTTAAGAGGTATTTCTATAACAATAAAGCAAATACATGCATTTATTTTTAAAATAGTTTTTATGTTTATGATTAACACAGAAAAATCAGCTGCTCTATGATCACAGAGGAGCCAGGATTTTCATATTTATTTATGTTTATTCTTTTTCAAAAGAAATATATATTTCTATTTATTCACTTCATTTGTAATCAAAGAGATTCTGTTTGCAAGTTTCCATGGTCTTATTTGTACCATCCATGAAATGTTTTTACTCCTCCTGTTACAAATCAAAGGCCTCAACAACCAAAGACTCTAGAACTTGCTACCTCTGAATCAGAATTGTGACATCATACCTCAGATAATCTATATCTCCAATGATACATTCAGAGACTCTTGTTGTATTTGAGATGTGTGGTGTTATTTAAATAAATCGAGTATTATATTAATTTAGGCATGTCATTCTTAAAAAGTACTATTTATAATTTTAGATAACTTCGCATTTTAGATTATCTGACACTTGACCTTCCAATTCACAATGAAAAATATGTAATTGAGTGATTGATTTTAGGCTTATAAAATAATTTTACTGTTTATAAATAGTATTCCAATATTTAAAATAATTTAAGAACTTAGAAAGGTTTTGCTTATGTGGCCAACCATTTAAAGTGCTTAAAAGCAAATAAAATGGGCTGGGTGCAGTGGCTCATGCCTGTAATCCCAGCACTTTGGGAGGCCGAAGCAGGCGGATCACGAGGTCAGGAGATAGAGACCATCCTCGCTAACATGGTGAAACCCGTCTCTACTAAAAATTCAAAAACAAAATTAGCCAGGTGTGGTGGCAGATGCCTGTAGTCTCAGCTACTCCGGAGGCTGAGGCAGGAGAATGGCCTGAACCCAGGAGGCAGAGCTTGCAGTGAGCCAAGATGACACCACTGCACTCCAGCCTGGGGGATGGAGCAAGACTCCGTCTTGAAAAAAAAAAAAAGAAAGAAAAAGAAAATGTATCAAATTTATAAATGCAATTTAAATGTTTAAAGAAACTCAAGTTGAAAATAGGTTTAATTTAAATTTTTGATAAAGATTTATTTATTCAAATTGAGTTGATTGAACATTAATAAGGTAATTTAAATATTTTACAGTATATAAATAGAATAATTAACTTTATTTTAATTCAAAGTCCTTCAATTGTCATCTTCATATATGGAATATTAATTTTTTAAAACTCATGAAAAGTCTTTCCTATGTATAAAAACAATTCTAGGGCCAGGTGCAGTGGCTCATGCCTGTAATCTCAGCACTTTGGGAGGCTGAGGCAAGCGTATCACTTGAGGTCAGGAGTTCGAGACCAACCAGGCCAAAATGGCGAAACCCCGTCTCTACTAAAAATACAAAAATTAGCCAGGCATGGTGGTGCACGCCTGTAATCCCAGCTACTTGGGAGACTGAGGCAGGAGAATTACTTGAACCTGGGAGGTAGAGGTTGTAGTGAGCCAAGATCATCCATTGCACTCCAGCCTAGGTGACAGAGCAAGCGAGATTCCATCTCAAAAGAAGAAAAAAAAAATTCTAGAACTGTTTAAAAATTCACATTAACAAAATCCTTTGTTAAGTCAGATTAGGTAATAAAAGTTAAAGGTATCTCTTATTATTTGAAAAGAATATATCAAATTTTTGTTTAAATACAATAATAATCAGCATGTTAAATAATGCAACTTTCGTATGCATTCCTGACAACCTGATATTCTTCATTTGAAACCATCAAAGAACTTGGAGGCTACACAGTGTACTGTGGGTTCCTATTTCTTTATTCTGCAGCCAGAGCCATCGTTCTAAACATTTGTGGCAAAAACTTAAAAATTTTTTTTTTTAAATTTTTATCCCACACTACACTGATGTAGTGCTGCAAAAACTTAAACCCCTCTACAGCTTCCCATTGTCCCCAGGATCAAGTCCCAAATCCTACAAGGTACCACTTACTCTGGCCCTTGCCTACCCCTTAAACCTCAGGAAGCCAGTCTTCCTTGGTTCTCTCTCTATTCCAGCCACATTAGCCTCCTTTTCACTAGGGCTTTAGCAATGCCATTTCTTCTGCTTGGACTGTTTCCCTCTAGCATTCCCTCCCCAAAACATATACTTGATTAATGTCACTTTCCCAAAGAGGATTTTCCTGACACTCCAGACTTAGTGAGGGACCCCTGGTTTTAAGTTTTTGAAAAAGCTTAAAAGGGCCGGGCGTGGTGGCTCAAGCCTGTAATCCCAGCACTTTGGGAGGCCGAGATGGGCGGATCACGAGGTCAGGAGATCGAGACCATCCTGGCTAACACTGTGAAACCCCGTCTCTACTAAAAACTACAAAAAAATTAGCCAGGCGAGGTGGCGGGCGCCTGTAGTCCCAGCTACTCAGGAGGCTGAGGCAGGAGAATGGCGTGAACCCGGGTGGCGGAGCTTGCAGTGAGCTGAGATCCGGCCACTGCACTCCAGCCTGGGTGACAGAGCGAGACTCTGTCTCAAAAAAAAAAAAAAAAGAAAAAGCTTAAAAGAAATCACTTTTCTTTGTCATAGGTTGTTGAGGCAACCTTAACCTCTCCCTTCCGAAGTAAAATATATTTCAGGTGTTTATAGTATTTTGCTATTATAAACAATGACCCAACTAACACCTTTGTACATTTATCTACTACAACAGATGCCGTGGGTGCCCCACTGATAGTCCCTTAGCACTCATTGTTTCCTTAAACATAGTGAAATATTTACTTCGACCACCTGTGACTATGCCTTAGGCTTTCTCAGTGGTAGGAGACAGCTTGGTCCACAGTGGGCAGAGCATTAACAGCCCCCTCTCCCCAGTAGCCCACCATCCAATGATGAATAGGAATTTGTAAATATCCCAACTTCCTTGGCTAAGGCACCGCTGAGGCAATTTTTTTTTTTTTTTTTTTGAGACGGAGTTTTGCTCTTGTCGCCCAGGCTGGAGTGCAATGGCACGATCTCGGCTCATTGTAAGCTCCACCTCCTGGGTTCAAGAGATTCTGCTGCCTCAGCCTCCCGAGTAGCTAGGATTACAGGCACCCACCACCACGCTGGCTAATTTTTTGTATTTTTAGTAGGGACGGGGTTTCACCATTTTAATCAGGGCTAGTCTTGAACTCCTGACCTCAGGTGATCCACCTGCCTCAGCCTCCCAAAGTGCTGGGATTACAGGTGTGAGCCACCATGCCCAGCCCGATGCAAATTTTATGTAGTCTCCTTGAGTGGAATTGAGCCTCAGTTTCCCACATCAGTAACCTTGCATTCTGTATGGTCTACCTTCCCTTTCCTTTCTCATTTTGACACTTCTTCAACAGTGATTCTGGGGTTACTGTCCAAATAAACTACTTAAATTCAATGCCTTGTCTCAGGGACTGTTTCAGGAAGCCCAGCCTAAAACACTGTATTTTCCTATTTAGAGTCACTCAATAATTACAAAGGTGGAATTGCCAGTTCAAGGGTTAAGCATTTTAAATTTTGATATGTAACGTCAAATGGCTCTCCATAAAAGTTGGTGTAAGAGGCTAGACACAGTGACTCATGCGTGTAATCCCAACACTTTGGGAGGCCAAGGCAAGAGGATCACTTGAGTACAGGAGTTCGAGACTTGTGTGAGCAATAGAGTGATACCTTGAATCTACAAAAAATCAAAAAATTTGCCAGGTATAGTGGTGTGCGCCTGTGGTCTCAGCTACTTGAGAGGCTGAGGCGGGAGGATTGCTTGAACCTGAGAGGTCAAGGTTGCAGTGAGCCATGATTATGTCACTGCACTCCAACCTGGGCAACAGAACAAGACCCTGTGTCCAAAAAAAAAAAAAAAAAAAAAAAAAAAAAAAAAAAAAGTTGGTGTAAGAAACACCTATTTTGCAAGGACCACAACATTTTTATTATTTAAATGTATATTCTATTTTATTTCATATGGGATTCAAGATATATTTCTAGCACTGAGCAACTGTTAACCAAATTACTACTAGCATCTTTTGGTAACCTGTTGAGAGAACAAGGGCTTTGGAGTTACGGAAACCCAGGTTAGAGTTCCACGTCTTACTTTTTAATTATGTGTTAATATGACTTCTTAACTATGTGACCTTGGCAAGTTATTAATATATCTAAGCATGAGTTTCTTTATGTCTAAAACAAGCAAAACAAACAAAAAGCAATACCATAGATTATTTGAGGAATAAATGTGATGACATATTTTAAAAACAAAGAATGAAACTTAGTATAGTGCCTGGCAAGTAGTTAGAGCCCAATACATGGTAATTATTACTGTAGCAAAAGAACAATGACATTCGTATTCATGTCCTATAGTACTAACGACAGTAACAAGGACCTAGAAAATGCTCAAATGTTATTGAACTGAATTACCTAGTCTATACAGTTATTGTAGAGATCAAATGACAGAACGTGTATAAAAGTGTTTCAAAAACCAGAAAATATTGGAGAAATGTGGTGCTACCTGTCCCCTACCAATGAGTCAAAGCCTCAGTTTTTATTTTTCAGGAACAGTTGGCTAGATATGTGTCCCTCTTCCTGCTCCTCTCTAAAATCAATATTTTGAGGCATTTTTAGACTTCACTGTGTGAAACTACCATTTCTCCATCTATCCTGCTTGCAGCTGCCCCACTTAGCTGTCAGGAGCAACTGCTTTCAGTATGGAATCTTACTGCCAATCATCCTCAATCAAGCTCCTCTAAGCCAGTGGGTTTGTGCCACAGGCAGTCATATTGAAGCCAGGAGTATGTAATTTTGATTTGGATATTTTGAGACAGTCTAAATTTCAAATATTCTGATATTTTATTTTATTTTGTTTTGTTTTATTTTATTTTGAGACAGAGTCTTGCTGTGTTGCCCAGGCTGGAGTGCAGTGGCATAATCTCTGCTCACCTCAACTTCCTCCACCCAGGTTCAAGAATTCTCCTGCCTCAGCCTCCCAAGTAGCTGGGATTACAGGCATACATCAATACACCTGGCTAATTTTTGTATTTTTCATAGAGATGGGGTTTCACCATGTTGGCCAGGCTGGTTTTAAGTGATCCACCCACCTCGGCCTCCCAAAGTGCTGGAATTGCAGGCATGAGCCATCGTGCCTGGCCTATTATGATATTTGAAACTGATTTTTGTGAATTCTTATAATCCATTTTATATAAATTTACTATTATCAATGTATTTGTTCTATCCTTGGATTTTTGTTGAATACCTATCATGAGATAAGCACTGTCACAATGTTGAACAAGACAGACATGATCCTTGTCCTCAAGAAGCAAGCTCTAGATGTGGTTTAATTTTTATGTTTTTGTAAGACTTTCTATATGAATAAATTCACAAACTGGAAAAAAGTTTTTCAAAGCTAGTGTCCAGATTTTTCATTTGTAAAAATATGGCCACTTTAGTTGTGGAGAGACACAAAGAAATATAACCTTCTGAACAGTCCTCTCAGAAAATAGAGGAGGAAGAAAGAGAATTTTACTTTAAAACCAGGCACTTTACTTAAATTATCTAATTAAATCATAACAACTTGTGAAGAAAATGTTCTTATCTCCATTTTAAGAAGAACTGAGACTTAGGCTAATAGTCTTGCCAAAGTCTACCACTAACAAATGCCATTACTAAAATTAGAACCCAGTGTTTCCTGGTTCCCCAACCCAAGCTTTTTCTCCGACTCCATTCTACCCCAAAGCAAGCAACCAACTATTAAGCCAGAGAAGTATTATGAAATGTTACTTACAATGGGTGGGATATAAAAGAACATGTTTCTTAAACACAAGGGGCTGATATCTGGTTGAGACACAAAAATAACGTGAACTAAGCTAAGCGACTTCAAACATATTAAGAGTTCCTGGGAAATACAAATGGGTACATTGAAGATTTCAAGGTAGTTTTCATAGAAAATATATAAATTGCCCTAAATTCTCCCAGGCATCTGTATTTCCCATACCACTAGGTGATTTGTCTGATCACATTGTATTCCATTTGTTTTCTTGTCTTTCTTCCCTCCAAGAATGTGAACTCTGTGAGGTCAGAAACCGTGTTTGTGTATCATTAACCTTGTGGCCCCATAATCTAATGCAATGTCTACTTCATAATAGATAGTAGGAGTTTGAGAAAAGTTGAACTAAAGTGAGATGTCACTTGAGAACTGGGTATGAAAGCATGATTTAAGATGAACAAGAGAAGAGCAATCCAGGTGGGGGCACTAGTGGAGGAAAGAAGTGAGGAAGTAAGATCAAATGTGATATGTGTGGTAGTAGTAATCTGGATGGAGCCGAGGTAGAAGTCTGAAAAATTGAAGGCCATAGCTATTCCAGTGTTGATGGGGCCACCTGTGAGCTGGAAGGGAAGACTTCCCAGTCCAGAAGGCAAACTTGGGATATTATAGGCCCCATAAGCGAAATGGGAAAAGGTATCCACAACCATCGTGAGAACAGAAGCAGTAGGAGCACTGGAGAAACTTGCAAAGCGCTCATGATCTCCCAACAACAACACAGACTCTCTGTGTGCAGCCTGCCCAGAGGAATCAGACTGTGGCAATTGCTTCATCAGTGCTGCTAGACTGCATTCCAGGGCTGAGTTAATGATCCCATCTTTCCATTTGATCCTAAGTATAGCTCTGGGCGAGGTCCAAGAAAACATCCCTGAGTGCTAAGGGTAGCAATTAGAAAGCACCTCTTCTGGCCAGGTGTGGTGCTCACACCTGTAATCCTAGCACTCTGGGAGGCTGAGGTGGACAGATCACGAGGTCAGGAGATTGAGACCATCCTGGCCAACATGGTGGAACCCTGTCTCTACTAAAATACAAAATATTAGCCAGGTGTGGTGGCGCGTGCCTGTAGTCCCAGCTACCTGGGAGGCTGAGGCAGGGGAATCGCTTGAACCCTAGAGGCAGAGGTTGCAGTGAGCTGAGGTTATGCCACTGCACTCCAGCCTGGCGACAGGGTGAGACTCTATCTCAACTAAAAAAAAAAAAAAAGAAGGAAAAAAAGAGAAAGCACTTCTTCCATTGCAATCTTCCCCTTGTCTCTTCATACGCCCTTCCCACTAAATCCTGACTGTCCCTCAGAACTCAGAATCCATTGGCTGAGTTGCTAAATTCTTTAGCCTACTAGAGCGAATCAGAGTGAGACTTAAAGGACCAGCGCAAAACAAAATGAGTGTGATGCTATATTCTTTCTCTTTCTTTCTCTCTTTCTTTCTCTCTTTCTTTCTCTCTCTCTTTCTCTCTTTCCTTCCTTCCCTTCTTTCTCTCTCTTTCTTTCTTTCTTTCTCTCTTTCTCTTTCTTTCTCTCTTTCTCTTTCTTTCTTCTTTCTTTCTTTCTTTCTTTCTTTCTTTTCTTTCTTTCTTTCTGATGGAATCTTGCTCTGTCACCCAGGCTGGAGTACAGTGGCTTGATCTCAGCTCACTGCAACCTCCGCCTCCCAAGTTCAAGTGATTCTCCTGCCTCAGCCTCCCAAGTAGCTGGGATTACAGGCACCCACCACCATACCTGCCTAATTTTCACATTTTTAGTAGAGACGGGATTTCACTATATTGGCCAGGCTGGTCTCGAACTCCTGACCTCAAGGCATCTGCCTGCCTTGGCCTCCCAAAGTGCTGGGATTACAGGCATGAACCACCACAGCCGCCTATGTTTCTTATCTTACTCTGAAGAGGCCCAATTTTGACAGGCTGAGAGGAGGAGCCTTCCACATGCTGGAGCCATTTAGCCAAATTTTCAAGCACAAGAGGCATCAGATTTTGGCTACTGTTTGGTGTAAAATTTTCAGAGGGTAGGGAAAGGCCTTATTGTAAATATCAATCCTAAATAAACATATGAGTCCCTATGACAAGCTATATTAAAGGGAAGAAGACTAATTCAAGATAAGGGGTCTCAAAATTTGAAAGCTGTTCCAGCTTCACAGAGGCTCTTTCAAGATCTAAGAATAGAGAACAGACCAAAACTACTGCATATTTATCTATGTGCCTAGAGAACTGGGAGGAGAATTTTATGGGGATTATTGTTGTCTTAAAAAGGACAAACTCTCTACTTGGACAGTTTTAAGTTTGTTCTTGCCTAAGAGTACAGTTTGCAAAAAGAGCTTTTGTCCACGGTTGTTGACTTGAGCTTCACAACAGCCCCATGAGTTCATTATATCCCAGTTTATAGATGAAGGGTCGGATGTTCAAAGAGGCTACGGTCGCTGGGTAGGAAGCTCCAGGATTGGGACCAGAATCCAGGTTGTCCTTCTCCTGGTGCAGCGCAGGTTGGGGTTTTGTTTCCCATTAAACATGTAATCCAAAAGTGTCTTTATAGTTTTTATTTCCCACTAGCAGAAATCAAATCACATCCTCAGATCTGTGATCTTACTAAGAACTTGGCAAACATATACGAGTCTGACCATTAGCCAGGCATTAGGCCAGGTCCTAAGAACACAGAGGTAAGTCAGTCATATACTTTACCCTTAAGGTCCCAGAATCCAGTCTAAGAGGCAGACATATAAACAATTAGTTGTAATGCAGTGTGCTAAGTGCTATGATTCAATTAAGAATTGGATATAGAGTTGAATAAAGAAAGATCAACTCTACTTGTGGTGACTGGGGGATAGTCTCCTGGAGAAGGTGATGATTAAGGGAAAACTTTAGAAATAAGTAGGAGTGTGTCTGGTGGGCAAGGGGGAAAAGACATTCTTGGCAACATTAACAGTTCATGCAAAGGCATAGAAGTATGAGACAGTATGATGAGTTCAGTGTTTCATTATACACTAATGGGTGCAAAAGTTATACTTCCTGACGTGACTCTTTTGAATCAGCAGTGCCCACTCCTGTAGTCTGCAGTTCCAAGCACCATTCATTCATTTAGCAAATATTTACTGAATCCCTACTATATGGTGAGCTCTGTTCAAGGGGCTGGAGATACAAAAATTCAAGCAAAGTCTCTGCCCTTAAAAACTCTAGTGGGAAGAAACAGGCAATAAAAAATAGTAATACATTAGGGGGTGATAAGGGTTATGTAAACAGGTAGCTGCCACCACCACAGAGAATATAAGTTCTGGAAATACATTATTCAAGATTAGTTTGGCTACACATAACAGAAAAATCCAATATAGTAGAGATTTACACAATGCAGAATTTATTTCTCATGTAAAAGAAGTCTTGAGATAGATGGTTATGGCAAGTTATCAGATTATCAGAGGCCCAGGGCCCTTCTCTCTAGTCCACATCCTTAGCAGGTGGCTTTAATCCTTATGTTCCAGGACAGATGCTGGAACTCCAGGAATTCTATCATCATATAGACAGCAGGATGGAGAAACAAGGAAGGGTGGGCCTTCTTCCTTTGAAAGAGATGTAAGAATAGGCAGGGCACGGTGGCTCACACCTGTAATCGCAGCACTTTGGGAGGCTGAGGTGGGCAGATCATGAGGTCAGGAGATCGAGACCAGACTGGTCCACATGGAATACAAAAATTAGCCGGGTGTGGTGGTGGACACCTGTAATCCTAGCTACTCAGGAGGCTGAGGCAGGAGAATTGCTTGAACCTGGAGGCGGAGATTGCACTGCGCTGAGATCGCACCACTGCACTCCAGCCTGGGTGACAGAGAGAGACTCCGTCTCGGGAAAAAAAAAAGAGAGAGAGAGAGATGTACGAATCATATATCATTTCTACTTACTTTGGCCCAACGTAGCTACAAGGGAAACTTGAAAAATAGAGTTTTTCTTTGTTATCTTTTTTTGTTATTCCTGTTTTTTAAGATGGGTAGAACGGGCCCGGCTAAAATGAAGATTCTGTTACACCTTGTGTTTCGCATCTAGTCCTCTTTCTGTCTCACAGGTCTTCCTCCTCTGTATTCCTTCTTTAATGATCCTATGCTTTCTCCCTGCCTGTTGCTAATTATACTATTTTGACTCTTCCTGATTTGGGTTCTACCTATCCGAAAGACAACACTTCACTTCCAGCCTCTTGATCTAGAACTAAATACTCCCTGACACAGAAACTATCCTCATGGGGTGAGTTCCCACTTTGATCTATTTCTATCCTGGGAACAAGACAGTCCAAACTTCATAGAAATTCACAAAATCTCAAGTATAGAGAGCTCATGAATAATGATAAAAATTTACTTTAAAGATTAGCAGTCTTCAATTTCAGACTAATGACTAATTTCAGAACTTTGGTCATCATTTTGCATTTTTATATTTTTTTTCGAATCTGCTATTAATTGGAGTGTCCTGCTGGTCTTTTTTTTAGATAGTTTAATTCCAGGTGTCAGCTAATAATAATTTTAAAAACCCATAAATACTTCCTCAGGCTTAACAATCACTGTCTTGGTGTTCCCTGCTGAAGGTACTAATAATGAATTCAATAAATAAGTCCTGGAAACAGGGAGGTCAACCCAGGCACAATATCTGATTATCAGATAAATATCAATGCATATGGGGTAACCACAAATCCTAGGAGAAAAACTTTGGATGCTAAGCAAAGATCGAGCATTTCTGAGAATTTTCTCTTTTATGGTTGGTTTTTGTGGGCAGTCTGTGCAGTCAGTAACTACAACTTCCACCACCAAAGCTGTTCATTTTTTCTAAAAATAATGCAATGATTTAAAGTTAACAAATCCTAAGATCATAATTATTTTATTTCTATAGAGAAACCACCATTAAAACTTCAGTATTTATATACTTAGAACAGAATTAGTAGAATTAGTTTCAATATGGTCCCAACCACTTTGTGTGACTTCAGGCAAGTTACCTCACCTCCTAAGCCTCGATTTCCCAAATAAAATAATAGTAATAATAATCCTATAATCCTATATCAGATGTGTCTCAATTTTTTATTTAGATGGCTTCCATAGGTGTATTAGGCCAAAGTATCCAAAAAGAAGGTAAAAAGTCCAAATGACAATAAGCAAGAAGGGAATATAAAGCTAAATTACCTTATAGAGCAAGATAACTCATTGAAAACCTGGGTGTACATTATGCAATCAATTTTTCTTTAGTGATACACTCCGTAGGTGCTTTGCACAATGTAGACTACATTTTAACCAGGGTCTTCTCTAGCTAGAACCACCAGTTCATCTGGCATATTTGTTTACAAATGCAGATTTCTGGGCTCTACCCTGGATATTTTCATTCAATTGGTTAAGAAGACAACTTTGGAATCTATATTTTAAAAGTGTATCCAAAAAATAAAATAAAAAAATAAAACCTTTCTGGGGTAACTTTTAAAAATTACTTTGTATTATAGCTTTGTTTTGCTTTCTAATTTTTCATGTTGACCATGTACAGTATTAATTTTTTGAAAGGGAAAATAAAAACCAATATTTTATTTTTATTAAAAATAAAGCTTTCAGGGCACAGAAAGGCAAACATCACATGTTCTCTCTTATTTGTGGGATCTAAAAACGAAAACAATTGAACTCACAGACATAGAGTGTAGAAGAATGGTTACCCCGAGGCTGGGAAGGGTACTGGGGGCTGCGTGGGTTAGGTGGGCATGGTTAATGGGTAAAAATAGATAAATAAAAAGAATGAATAAGACCTACTATACGAGAGCACAACAGGGTGACTATAGTCAATAATAACTTAACTGTATATTTTAAAACAACTAAAATAATGTAATTGGATTGTTTGTAACACAAATGATAAATGCTTGAAGTGATGGGTACCCCATTCTCCAAGATGTGTTTATTTCATCTCACATGCCTGTTTCAAAACATTTCATGTACCTCATAAACATATACATCTGCTATGTACCCACAAAAATTAATTTTTAAAAAAATATATTTTAAAAATATTATTAATTAATAAAGCTTCCAGGTTATGTTCTGGAAGAATAGTTTTTGGCTATGTCCACTATAGAGTTTAATTGACTCACTCATTCCCTTAGGTACTGTAGCAAACTTAGTTACTTTTTGAGAATACTCTGTAGCCATGTCTACAGGGTACACTTTTGGTCTATCCCCTCTCAGATGAATCCCAATCAATTGACAGGTTTGACATTATTTTCTGAAAATTGCAAGACCAGATCAAGACTTGGGCCCCAGTGAGTCATTTCACCATTAATCTAAAAGCATTAAATGACTAAGGTAGGTTTAAAGTAGATGAAATAGGGGAAAGGTAGAGGGGTTAAGGTTCTTGATTAAATGAAACAGATAAGAATAATACATAATGTGTATAAATTAGTGTTTTCCAAAATACTTACTTAGAAATTATGATTTAACTTCTTAACTATAAAAAGTATATATAGTTCCCATTATAAATTAATACACACACATTAAATATAATTTGGAAAATACTAAAAAGAACAAATTCGTTGCCTATAGACTACGAACCAAAACCAACCACTGTTACATTTCAGTTCTTTCTTTTTTTTAACCACCAAGGCAGACATTTTTATTTTGCTAGGATATACAAATACAATTACTACAACCATCCACACAGACTATGATTTCTTTTTTTTTTTTTTTTTTTTTTTTTTTTGAGACGGAGTCTCGCTCTGTTGCCCAGGCTGGAGTGCAGTGGCGCGATCTCGGCTCACTGCAAGCTCCGCGGGTTCACGCCATTCTCCTGCCTCAGCCTCCCGTGTAGCTGGGACTACAGGCGCCCGCCACCAAGCCCGGCTAATTTTTTTTTTTGTATTTTTAGTAGAGACGGGATTTCACCATGTTCACCAGGATGGTCTCAATCTCCTGACCTCATGATCCGCCCTCCTCGTCTTCCCAAAGTGCTGGGATTACAGGCGTGAGCTACCGAGCCCGACCCACACAGTCTATGATTTCTAAACATTTAAATATCAATGGTTTCTGGAAGATGCTGTTGTCCTTCATAGTTCATTGAAAGTTCACATCCCTTCTGTGAAAGTCAAAGTTTTCTTCGACCTACAAAATTGTCTTTTCAGAAGTCTCATGGAATGTTTTCTTTGCTTCTCCTTATTGCTCCTTAATTTGATAGATTTCATTTTCTTTTTCTTTTTTCTTTTTCTTTCTTTTTTTTTTTTTTTTTTTTTTTTTTGAGACGGAGTGTCGCTCTGTCGCTGTCACCCAGGCTGGAGTGCAGTGGGGCTATCTCGGCTCACTGCAACCTGCGCCTCCCAGATTCAAGCAATTCTCTGCCTTAGCCTCCCGAGTAGCTGGGATTACAGGCAACCACCACCTCGCCCGGCTAATTTTTTGTATTTTTAGTAGAGACGGGGTTTCACTATCTTGGCCAGGCTGGTCTTGAACTCCTGATCCACCTGCCTCGGCCTGGCTTCCCAAAGTGCTGGGATTACAGGTATGAGCCACCACACCCGGCCATACAGATTTCATTTTCTAGTTGAACAATAGTCTGTTCAACCTCGTAATTCTTACTGACCGGGGATCCCCAATTTGACTCCATTTCTCTCAATTTAGATCCAGAGTGAGTTGCATGTTCTTTCTCTGCCCGTTAAACTATTGAATATGTTTTCTTACCTTCTGAAGTTCTTTCTGTGAATGTTCAATCATATGAACTAGATTTTCATTGTAAACTTTCTAGGGATTACACCCATGCTATGACATTAGTTTCAGATTCTCAATTCTAACTGCTTGCTGCTTTAACTGGGCAATAAAATTGTTTACACATTCTTACCATGCAGTAGTGTCATTTTTTTGATGGGAGAAAGGGGCTGGAAGCTCATATCATTTCATACTGAGCAATTCAATTGGTTGTCAAGCAGCCAGTCTTGCAAATTCATTTCTCATTATGTCAGTCATTATAATGGATTATTTTCCTCCCCCTAATTATTCTCTGGGTTAAATGCTCTCTAGAATTTCAAATGCAGAATAATCTGGGGCTGTTAGGCGGTCCAGGTAGTTCTTAGTAGGTGAGTTTGCTCTTCCACCAGCACCCCAGCAGCTTCCTACACACCAGGGGCTTCATAACCTTGATCAAAATACGGCAACGCATCTACCACAACCTCTCCGGCCGCCAAACCTGTGCCTGCCCTTCTGGGGACCTTAGGTTGGCCTGCGTTTTTTCCATTTCAGTTATTTCCATCCCATTTTTAATAATATACACAAAATCACATAAAATGTTATTTTATTTTTCTTACTGCTACTTTTTTTTTTCTCTTTATGGAGGTATAACTGACAAATACAAATTGTATATATTAGGCTGGGCATGGTGGTTCATGCAGTGGGCGGATCACTTGAGGTCAGGAGTTCAAGACCAGTCTGGCTGACGTGGTGAAACCTCATTTCCACTAAAACACAAAAAATTAGCCAAGGGTGGTGGCATATGCCTGTAGTCCCAGCTATTCGGGAGGCTGAGGCACAAGAATCACTTGAACCTGGGAGGCAGAGGTTGCAGTGAGCTGAGATCATACCACTGTTCTCCAACCTGGGCAACAGAGTGAGAATCCATCTCCAAAAATAAATAAATAAATAAATACATACATACATACATATTGTGTATATTTATATTATACAATGTGATATAAGTTATTTTGATATGTATATACACTGTGAAATGATTGCCACAATTAAGCTAATGAATGTGTTTATCGTCTTGCATTGTTACAGTTTTTTTTTTGGTGCTAACAACATTTAAGATATACTCTTGTAGTAAGTTTCATGCACACGATACAATATTATTAGCGATAGTTATTATGCTGGACTTATTAATCCAGAACTTATTCCTCCTGCTTAACTGAAACCTTGTTCACTTTGATGAACATTTTCCAACTTCTCTCACCCCCAGCACTCTCCTCTCTCCTTCTATG
Source organism: Macaca thibetana thibetana (assembly GCF_024542745.1). Classification (NCBI taxonomy): domain Eukaryota; kingdom Metazoa; phylum Chordata; class Mammalia; order Primates; family Cercopithecidae; genus Macaca; species Macaca thibetana. The sequence continues at coordinate 74,911,302 of NC_065591.1, read as the reverse complement.
AATTTAAATTTTTTCAACTCCACATAAAAATGAGATCATGCAGTATTTGCCTTTTGTGCCTGAGTTATTTCACTTAGCATAATGTCCTCCAGGTTAATCCATGTTCTTGAACATGACAAGACTTCCTTCATTTTGAGGAGTGAGTAATATTCCATCATGTATACCCTATTTTCTTTATTCATTTTTTGTCCATCTGTTGATAGACACTTAAGTTGATTCCATATGTTGGCTATTGAAAATAACACTGCAATGAACATGTGTATAGATATCTTTTCGACATACTGATTTCATTTCCTTTGGATGTATATCCAAAAGTGAGATTGCTGAATCATATGGTAGCTCTATTTTTAATTTTTTTTAGGAAATTTCATGCTTTTCTTCTACAATGGCTATATATATACATACACACACACACACACACACACACACACATATATATAATTTTTTTCCAGCCTAGGGTGACAGAATGAGACTATCTGAAAAATAAACAAACAAAAAATACAAAAAAAAAAATCCTTTTATCAGATAAATGGCTTGAACATATCTTCTGCCATTCTGTAGGTTGTGTCCTTACTCTGTTGATCATTTTCTTTGGTGGGCAGTATAATTTGTGCTGTATAGTTTGATGCCATTTTATTTATCTAATAAAAGGGTTTTTTAAATTTTTTTTAAAGTTTTTTTTTTATTTTTAGTGGAGATGGGGTTTCCCCACGTTGGTCAGGCTAGTCTTGAACTCCCGACCTCAGGTGATCCGCCCGCCTCGGCCTCCCAAAGTGCTGGGATTACAGGCATGAGCCACCATGCCCAGCCTATTTTATTTTATTTTTTAAGACAGGGTCTCGCTTTGTCACCCAGGCTGGAGTGCAGTGGCACTATCTCGGCTCACTGCAAACTCTGCCACAAGAGCTCAAGTGATTCTCCCACCTCAGTCTCTGGAATAGCTGGGATTACAAGTGTGCGCCACTACATCTAGCTAATTTTTATATGTTAGTAGAGACAAGATTTCACCATGTTGGCCAGGCTGATCTTGAACTCCTGACCTTAAATGATCTGCTTGCCTTGGCCTCCCAAAGTATTGGGATTACAGGCGTGAACCACTCCGCCTGGCCTGGTTTTGAGTTGCCTTTTGTATGTGGTATGAGATAAAGGCTTCAGCTTCCCAAAGTGTTGAGATTACAGGTGTGAGCTACGCTGCCTGGCCTCTGTCTTTTACTTTTTTTTTTTTTTTTTTTTTTTTTTTTTTTTTTTGAGGCGGAGTCTCGCTGTGTCACCCAGGGTGGAGTGTGGTGGCCGGATCTCAGCTCACTGCAAGCTCCGCCTCCCGGGTTTTTACGCCATTCTCCTGCCTCAGCCTCCCAAGTAGCTGGGACTACAGGCGCCCGCCACCTCGCCCGGCTAGTTTTTTGTATTTTTAGTAGAGACGGGGTTTCACAGTGTTAGCCAGGATGGTCTCGATCTCCTGACCTCGTGATCCGCCCGTCTCGGCCTCCCAAAGTGCTGGGATTACAGGCTTGAGCCACCGCGCCCAGCCCTGTCTTTTACTTTTAAGAATTTGACTATAATGTGTCTTAGTGAAGATCTCCCTTAGTTGAACTCATTTTGTTCATGAATTGTTTTCCTAATAATCATTTAGTTGTCCGTGTTCTCTTATAGCTCCTTGAGCTTCTTTAAGATGATTATTTTGAACTCTTACAAATTTTCAAATAATTACAAATTATTTTGATATACAAATTCATGAAGTTTGTGTTATCTCAATTTATTTTTAATTTATTTTTACTTTTATATTTTGAGACGGAATCTCACTTTTGTCACACAGGCTGGAGTGCAGTGGCACGATCTGGGCTCACCACAACCTCTGTCTCCCGGGTTCAAGTGATTCTCCTGCCTCAGCCTCCTAAGTAACTGGGATTACAGGCACCCACCACCATGCCTGCCTAATTTTTATACTTTTTGTAGAGACGGGGTTTCACCATGTTGGCCAGCCTGGTCTCAAACTCCTGACCTCAGGTGATCCACCTGCCTCGGCCTCCCAAAGTGCTAGGATTACAGGCATGAGCCACTGTGCCTGGCCATGTATCTCAATTTTTTTGTTTGTTTGTTTTGAGACGGAATCTCGCTCTGTCGCCCAGGCTGGAGTGCAGTGGCCGGATCTCAGCTCACTGCAAGCTCCGCCTCCCGGGTTCACGCCATTCTCCTGCCTCAGCCTCCCAAGTAGCTGGGACTACAGGCGCCCGCCACCTCGCCCGGCTAGGTTTTTGTATTTTTTAGTAGAGACGGGGTTTCACCATGTTAGCCAGGATGGTCTCGATCTCCTGACCTCGTGATCCACCCGTCTCGGCCTCCCAAAGTGCTGGGATTACAGGCTTGAGCCACCGCGCCGGCCTTATCTCAATTTTAAGGTCAGTTATTAGTGCTTTAATTTTTTTACCTTTGGTGGTATCATGTTTCCCTGATGATTATTCTGTGATTCTGGAAAGACCATCTGATGAGTTCATGGGTAGACTTACTTCTGAAGTCCTCAGATGGGCTGATCTGGTGTCTGGGGTCTGCAGAGGTGGATCTGGAACCTGAGTCTGTGGGTGGTACAGTCCTTAATCCTGAGTCCATGGAGATGACCTGGCACTGGGGTTCACTGGTGTGGTCCCGGTGACTGGGTCTGCTGGAGAGGGCCTGGAGCCTGAGTCTGCAGGAATAGGCCTACAGCCTGTGTCCACAAGGGCTGACAGGATGCGCGGGTCCACTGGAGTTAAACTGGCCCTGGGATGGGTCTTGAGCCTGAGTCTGCTGGGCAGTGTGCTGGTGCTAGTGCAGGCCTGGTGTCTGGGTTCTCAAGGTGGGCCTGGTCTACAAGGGCTTGCCTGGTGCTGGGACAGGTCTGGAACCTGAGTCTGCAGAGCTGGGACTGGGTCCTGGGTCCATGGGGGTGGTCCATGGGAGTGATTCTAGAGCCTGGGGCTGCTGGAGCTTGGGGCCACAGGTGCCAGCCCGGTGGCTAGGGCCATGGGGGCTGGTGGCATGGCACTGGGGCAGTCCCAGAGCCTGGGTCTGTGGGGCTGGTCTAGAGGCTTGGTCTGTGGTGCCAGCCTAAAGCCTGGGGATGTGGGGGCCAGCCTGGTGCTGGGTGAGCTTGGGTCTTTGGGATGTGGGGTCTTGCCTGGAGCCTAGGGGTGCAGGGGGCGGCCTAGAGTCTGGATCCACAGGGACCAGCCAGCCACAAGGGTTCGCTGGGGAGGGCCTGGTGCTGTGGTTCATGGTAAAATTGGGTGTTCCCTCCTCTTCCTCCCTCAGAAGGCTTGGAAGACATAATGTGGGCAATGTAAAACTGTCCTTCCTACCCTCTTTAATGCATCTTTTCTTATTTCTGTGTTCCACCTACATACTGTCATCTCTTACCTGAATTCCTTAGCTCTTATGAAAGTATTTTTGCATGTAGATAGCTATTTAAATTAGTGTTTCTGCAAGGAGACAGGCACTAAAAACTCCTATTCTGCCATCTAGCTGACATCACTCCCAAAACCATATTGTATTTTAAAATGTTCCTCTATGGTCTTAAAATTTTATTAATTTATACTCTGGGAAAGTTATTTCCAAATATTTCACCATCAAGTACATTTTTTGATACACATAGACTCTATCCTTTGCATCATGGATCATAGTCAGGAACATCTGTGAGTGCCCATCACAGCTAATCTGTCACTCTGCGTTGATTGCCACAGCCCCTAAGTTAACATGTGATTTAGCCTGCACAGCCCCATTTGAGGTTGACGTTTGTTCTGAAACCTCCTTTACCACTTCTACAGATCCCTTAAATATCCAGGAACCCCATATTATGACTTAATATTTAGAAGAAAGGGTTTGCTAAGCCAAAATATACTTACCCTGAACCCTGTAAAAATTATCTCTAAGTCTAAATAGATGATATCTACATTAATAAGAGTTCAGAATCAATTTGTCATCTTGCTATAAAATTGATCTTCATCTTAGAACTGGATAATTTACTCATTTAAAATATGCCTTAAGATGGAATCACTCCAGGTTTATTTTTGGATAGCATGTAGGTTCTCTTTAAAAATATAAATTCGGCTGGGCACAGTGGCTCACATCTGTAATCCCAGCATTTTGGGAGGCTGAGGTGAGAGATCACTTGAGGCCAGCAATTCAAGACCAGTCTGACCAACATGGTGAAACCCTGTCTTCGACATGGTGAAATACAAAAATTAGCTGGGTTGGGTGGCACATCCCTGTAATCCCAGCTACTTGGGTGTCTGAGGCACTAGAATCACTTGAACCAGGAAGGCAGAGGTTGCAGTGAGCTGAGATCGGGCCACTGCACTCCAGCCTGGGTGACAGAGTGAGACTCTGTCTTAATAAATAAATACATAAATTCATGGCTAGGTATGGCAGTCACACCTATGATCCCAGCATTTTGGGAAGTCAAGGCAGGAGAATCGCTTGAGGCCCTGAGTTTGAGATCAGCCTGAGTAACATAGTGAAACCTTATCTTTACTTTAAGAAAAGTTAGTGTCCATAATGGTTTCAATAAGGAACACCAACATCAGTGGTGTCAACCATATTCTTAGCCACATTCTTGAATGTCCTAATGGGGCACTCATAGTAAAACCTAGCCAGCAGGATGAAATGTTAGTAATACTGAAACAGGGTTAAATACAGTTGAGGTCTACGGCTTTTACAATTCATCTTTTTATAGCAGTCTGAATCTTCAAAGTGTTTTAGTATCATTAATTTTGATGGACAGAGCCACAGACTGGCTGGAACAAAATGTTTTCTGCCCATTATCATAGCCTCAAATCAGAGCTACTAACTTGGTGTCCTGAAGACTTACTCTAAATGTTCTAAGAGAAACGGTTATTGCCAAAGTTACACCCCTGATTGTTGGTTGAGAACACAGAGTGCTTCCAAATTTTTTTTTTTTTGAAACGTAGTTTCACTCTTGTTGTCCAGGCTGGAGTGCAATGGCATGATCCTGGCTTACCGCAACCTCTGCCTCCCGGATTCAAGTGATTCTCCTGCTTCAGCCTCCCAAGTAGCTGGGATTACATGCATGTGCCACCATGCCCAGCTAATTTTTGTATTTTTAGTAGAGATGGAGTTTCACCATGTTGGTCAGGCTGGTCTTGAACTCCCCACCTCAGATGATCCACCTGCCTCGCTCTCCCAAAGTGCTGGGATTACAGGTGTGAGCTGCCGCTACTGGCCCTTCCAAATTTCTTTCTTTCTTTTTTTTGAGTCGGAGTCTCACTGTGTCGCCCAGGCTGGAGTGCAGTGGCGCAATCTCAGCTCACTGTACGCTCTGCCTCCCAGCTTCACGCCATTCTCCTGCCTCAGCCTACTGAGTAGCTGGGACTACAGGAGCCCACCACCACCCCCAGATAATTTTTTGTAGTTTTGGTAGAGACGGGGTTTCACCGTGTTAGCCAGGATGGTCTCGATCTCCTCACCTCGTGATCCACCCTCCTTGGCCTCCTAAAGGGCTGGGATTATAGGGGTGAGCCACCATGTCCAGCTGTCCCTTCCAAATTTCTAAATGTTTCTTTCCTCCTTCTTCTTCTTTTTTGTTTTGTTTTGTTTTGTTTAGAGATGGGGTCTCACTCTGTTGCCCTAGTTGGAGTGTAGTGGCATGATCATAGTTTACTGCAATCACTTCAGCCTCAAACTCCTGGGCTCAAGTGATCCTCTTGCCTCAGCCCCTGAAGTAGCTGGGACTACAGGCATGCACCACCATGCCTGGCTTCAAATGTTTCCAAAGATAGATTCATACCCATCATAACACTCCTCAGTTCACAAAGTAGTCGGAACTCTGAGCCTACAGGTGAGGTGCCGGGGCACAGTGTTAATAAAAGGGAAGATTTCCAGCACAACCTTATAGATATTGCCATTTCTAAGAGTAGGATGACAGAAACGTCATTAGCTTTGCAGAGTTCAAAGTTCAAGTCCTATCACTTCCCAGTTTTGCTGACCCTGGGAAATTCAACATTTATGAGCCCCAGCTTCTCCAGTATAAATTAGGTCTATAAATGATACTTATTCATAAGGTAGTTGTGAGAATTAAATGAGGAAACAAATATTAAAGGAACTTGCTAAATGAATTCTCTCTGAAAGAGACTGTGGAGTCCAAAAGGACCATTAATAAAAAATGTCATTTATTCATACTCTGGACTGTTTATTATTACAGAGTCACTAGCCTTAGGGAAACCAGATCTTCAACAGTAAAAGTTACCCAAGTTTCCTGTTTTCTTTTTTTCTTTTTTCTTTTTTTTTTTTTGAGATGGAGTCTCACTCTGTCCCCCAAGCTGGAGTGCAGTGGCGCAATCTTGGCTCACTGCAAGCTCTGCCTCCCGGGTTCACGCCATTCTCCTGCCTCAGCCACCACACCCAGCTAATTTTTTGTATTTTTAGTAGAGATGGAGTTTCACCGTGTTAGCCAGGATGGTCTCGATCTCCCGACCTCCTGGTCTGCCCGCCTTGGCCTCCCAAAGTGCTGGGATTACAGGCATGAGCCACCGCGCCCAGCGTTTTTCCCTGTTTTCTTTGCACCAAACTGTATCTGAGTTTTAGACTGTGCAAAGCAGCCAATTGTTTTGATCAAAGATTAGGTAAGATGTGCTTTTCTGGGATGTGTGGTGGTTATTCTTTGCTTTGGAAAAAGAAATTAGAGGAGATATTTGAAATTATTTATTAATATTTATTTATTATTTATTAAAATTATTTATGAAATTATTTATTACAATTATGTATTAATATTGAAAATATTTATTGAGTTCCTACTCTGTGCAAGACGTAAGTGAGAACAATATGATGTGATTGGTTATGAGCATGGACACTGGTACCTGACTGCATGGGCTGTACCCCCTACTAACTACAGGACCTATAGGGATGTCAGTTTCCTCATCCTAAAATTGAGGTTATGGCTGGGCATGGTGGCTCATGCCTGTAATCCCAGCACTTTAGGAAGCCAAAGTGGGAGGATCTCTTCAGCCCAGGAGTTTGAGATCAGCCTGGGTAACATAGCAAGACTCTGCCTCTACAAAAAAATAAAAAAATTAGCTAGGCGTGGTGGTGCGCGCCTGTGGTCCCAATACTTGGGAGGCTGACGTGGGAGGGTCACTTGAGCCTGGGATGTAGAAGCTAAAATTAGCCATGATCGTTCCACTGTATTCTAGCCTGGGTGACAGAGCAAAACCCTGCCTCAAAATAAATAAAATAAATAAATAAATAAATAAATAAATAAATAAAGTTATAATAGTACCAGTTATAAAGATTAAATAAGACCATCTTTGCAAAGTCCCTTTAGTGAAGTATATGACACATTTTAAGTCCTACGTGCTTAATAAATTCATTTTGATTGTTTAGTGTTTGTTTATGTAGATCTTGACTTTTCCCATTGGATTATAAATCCCCTAAGAAATGAATGAATCTCCTAAAGGGAAGGGGAAATGCACATTTCTCTTTAAGTTAGATAGTATCCCTGCATCTACTCTGTGTTAGATTGTTTCTTATATACTTTATACACATTTAACTCCCATCTTTTGTTATAGATGTTATCAACTTTTTATAGACAAAGAAGCTAAATCCCAGAGAGGTTAGGTGAATTGCCTAAGGTTGTATAGCATTGGAGACAGAATTCACATCTGGTCTAATGCCAAGCCCCATAATCATAGAACTTAATAGTTATAAAGATATGGAGGGGAGAATCCAGTGCTTGTTGCATAATCACATTCTGCTGTTGTTAAAATCTCTTAGCAGCTGTCCTAAAGTGTTTAGTGTGTGTTTCCCAAATACTAAAAAGACATATTTCAGTATGGGTTATAGGTAAAAAAGTATTCATTCTACTTTCCAAAAGCAAATATAGATTTATGTCAGAGAAAAGGAACAATTAATAATTATATTTTCAGGGAGGAGGGCAAAGGAGTAGAAGGGACAAAAGGGGAAAAGAAGAGGAAGGGAAGGGAAGCTATTTTGCTGATCTGAAATACTATTAATTTAATTTATAACACGAATGAATATGAACATGCAAGAAGCATCATAAGAAATGCGGAATTAGGCCGGGCGCGGTGGCTCACGCCTGTAATCCCAGCACTTTGGGAGGCCGAGGCGGGCGGATCACAAGGTCAGGAGATCGAGACCACGGTGAAACCCCGTCTCTACTAAAAATTACAAAAAATTAGCCGGGCGCGGTTGTGGGCGCCTGTAGTCCCAGCTACTCGGGAGGCTGAGGCAGGAGAATGGCGTGAACCCGGGAGGCGGAGCTTGCAGTGAGCCGAGATCGCGCCACTGCACTCCAGCCTGGGCTGGGCGACAGAGCGAGACTCCGTCTCAAAAAAAAAAAAAAAAAAAAAAAAAAAAAAAAAAAAAAAAAAAAAAAAAGAAATGCGGAATTAGCTTCTGCCTGGAGGAAAGAGGTCAGCAGACAAATAGGTCACAGATTACCAGGAAACACCGACGTTAATAGACTCAGGTGCAGTCAAGCATAGGAAGCATTCCAAAGACAGATGAGTTTCAAGCAAAATATTAATAAAATAAGGAGTAACAGTAAGGGGAAACTGGAGCCCGTGGTCATTGCTGGTGAACTTCAGGTAAGTCTGACAAACCAGCAGCTTTTGGAACTGGGTTTTATTTTTATTTATTTATTTTTGAGACAGTCTTGCTCTGTCACTCCAACTGGAGTGCAGGGGTAAAATCATGGCTCACTGTAGCCTCGAATTCCTGGGCTCAAGCAATCCTCCCGCCTCAGTTTCCCAAGTTGCTGGAAACTACAGGCACATGCGGCCACGCCTGAAAAATGCTATTCAAAGAAGTTGTGAAAGACTGGTCCATAAGAAACAGTGTGATAAGAAGAAAGGGAATGAATAGGACAGTTGTTGAATAGACAGGAGGAAAGGAAAAGGGGAAGGAGAAAATGGGGTTAGTGAAGAAGAATATCAAAAGTAAAGAAAAAATCAGGGTCAGTGTGGTGGCTCACACCTATAATCCTAGCACTTTGGGAGGCTGAGGTGGGTGGATCACCTGAGGTCAGAAGTTTGAGATGAGCCTGGCCAACGTGGTAAGTCTCTACTGAAAATACAATAAAATTAGCCGGGCATGGTGGTGTGTGCCTGTAATCCCAGCTACTTGGGAGGCTGAAGCACAAGAATTGCTTGAACCCAGGAAGTGAAGGTAGCAGTGAGCCGAGATTAGGCCACTGTCTTCCAGCCTGGGCGACAGAGCCAGACTCCAGCTCAAAATAATAATAATAATAATAATAATAATAAATCAGACCATCTAGTGGGTATTTTATTTTTGTATCTACTACATGCAAAAGACTGAAACTATATGCTCTCTGAGGATACAACAATATAATAATAAATAACACCACTTTTTGAATGTTTACAAAGTGCCAGGTATTATAATAACAGTTACACACTTTTTTCTGTTTTAACAACTCACTGAGGTGAGGATCCCAGGCTTGAGAAGTCAATTGCAGCTAGTTAGTGGCAATGAGGGATTTTTAAACCAGGCCTATCTGGTTAAGAAAAATGCACTTTCCTTCTTCTCCTGCCTTATCCTCCCTTCAACTTTCATAAGATTTTGAAAAGTGCATATACATATTGTGTTAATTATTAAAAAGGATACATATTTATTGTAGGAAAATTGGAAAACACTGTCAACAAAGTAAACAATTAGGTTTTCCTAATCTATGCTCTTTTAAAGAAGTATAAGGGGCAGGTCGTGGTGGTTCATGCCTATAATCCCAGCACTTTGGGAGGCCAAGGCGGGCAGATGACCTGAAGTCAAGAGTTCGAGACCAGCCTGTACAACATGGTGAAACCCCATCTCTAGTAAAAATACAAAAATTAGCCAGGCATAGTGGCATACACCTGTAATCCCAGCTACTTGGGAGACTGAGGCATAAGAATCGCTTGAACCTGGGAGGCAGAGGTTGCAGTAAGCCGAGATCCCACCACTGCACTCCAGCCTGGGCAACAGAGTGAGATTCTGTCTCAAAGAAAGAAAGAAAGAAAGAAAGAAAGAAAGAAAAGAAAGAAAGAAAGAAAAGAAGTATAAGAAAGAGCACTGCTAAAGCATGTAAGAAAAATCCTGTTCTTTCACTCTTATCAACATGGAGTATCATTCTTTAAAAAATGTGTTTGATGAAAGAAAAAGGAAATTCATTATTCTTTTAATTTCTGTTTCTCTAATACTACTGAGGTTTTGTGGTTTCTCATGTTTTTGGCCTCTTCTACTTCGTGTGTGTCACACAAATATACCTGCTCTTCATTTTCTTTTGGAATGTCTGTTTCTTACTGATTTGCAAATTATATTAAGAATGCTAACATTGTCTATTATAGGTAGCAATTTTTTTTCTAGTTGTTTTTGTTTTGTTGCTAGTACTTTTTGACATAGAGAATCTTTTCATTCTTGTGTAATCAAATCTACTAAACTTTTCCCTTTGCATTTTCCTCTTTTGTTTTCTTCTCTTTGAAAAGGCTTACTCCACCCCAAGATTGGCTATATTATCTTCTAATAAGCTGGGTTTTGAAGGAGGTAAGGGACATGGATTGTTCCAGAGAAGGAGGGAAGGGATTTGAGTATTCAAGGCAGGAGCAATGATGGGGCTCATGCAGCCAGATGTGGGGATGAGGCCCAGATCTGAGCAAATAGAAATTGGACTGTATCAGCCTATGGAAGACAGACAAGGTGAAGAAAATAGAAAGCTTGGGGGAACTTGAAGCCTGGGCTGTGGAGCCTGGTATTGATTTGTTAAATAGAAAATCAAGGTTTATGCCAGCTTTCCCCAAAGGGGAATCCCAGATGGGAAAAGGAGACTATATAAGGATACATTTTCTAGGAGGTGCACAAATGCAAGAAGCCAGAAGAGCTAAGACACTGTTGCTGCAATCTAGGCCTCAGGTGATGACATATTAAATGGACAAGACAGGCTGGAGAAATGGAATGAAAGAGGAAGAGGCAGATATGAGAAGTATTTCTGTAAGAAAAACAGCAGAAAATAAGTAACTGCAATAAAAACAAAACCAGGACTTGGTAACTGAATACACTAAGAAGCACACAAAGGAGAGAGTTTTAAAGGTCTCTGATGTTTGGAGAAGGAGGTAAGATTTCTATGTTTCAGTGGCAGCAGTCGGGTGATCTGGAAGGATAAACTGTGTCAGGCGCAATGCAAAGGAGGAAATCTACGCTTAGTGTTTGGATGCTCTTAATTTGGGCTTGGTAGAATATACGCAAATATCTATCCCTCAGCTGAGAGAAGAGAGGGCAGCTCACTAGTTGAATGAAGGAAACTTCAAATTAAGGAGAAAAACTGAGGTACTTTTTTTTTTTTTTTGAGACGGAGTCTCGCTCTGTCACCCAGGCTGGAGTGCAGTGGCCAGATCTCAGCTCACTGCAAGCTCCGCCTCCTGGGTTTACGCCATTCTCCTGCCTCAGCCTCCCGAGTAGCTGGGACTACAGGCGCCCGCCACCTCGCCCGGCTAAGTTTTTGTATTTTTAGTAGAGACAGGGTTTCACTGTGTTAGCCAGGATGGTCTCGATCTCCTGACCTCGTGATCCGCCCGTCTCAGCCTCCCAAAGTGCTGGGATTACAGGCTTGAGCCACCGCGCCCGGCCTAAAAACTGAGGTACTTGATCCTCCCTTCCCCAACACATTACTCTGAGCAAGGCCTGTGCTTGAAGAAGATAAAGCAGCTTTCTGTCTTGTTAGGGTGTTTGGAACTGACTAATTAATGAGCACAGGGCCTAGGCTGGGTGTGATGGCTCACACCTGTAATCCTAGCACTTTGGGAAGTCAAAGACGGTGGATCATGTGAGCCCAGAAGTTCAAGAGCAGCCTGGGCAACAAAGTGAGACCTCATCTCTATAAATAAATAAATAAATAAATAAATAAATAAATAAATAAATAAATAAATAAATAACACAGAGCCTAAAAGGTGTAGTTACGAGAAATGACAACTTCTATGTTAGTGTCAATACTTGTGAGATCCCGTAAATAAGGTTGCCAGATAAAATGCACTGTTACATTTGAATTTCAGATGAGCAATGAAAATTTTTTTGGTATAAATATAACCCAAATGTTGAATGGGACATATTTATACTTATACAATTTTTATTCATTGTTTATCTAAAATTCATTTTTATCTTGGTGTCCTATATTTTTATTTGCTAAATCGAGCAACCCTTCCTATAAAGGGAGATTCCAGAAGTCTCCAAGAGTATGGCAGCTTGTACCAATGGTTGGTGGAAGTTGAGAAGTAGAAAACACAGCAGGAAATTTCAACTTCCCAAAGAAGAGAAGACGCCAGTGAAGCAGGAGGAAGAGATGATAAATACGACACAGATAAATTAATCAATTTGTGTTTCTTCAGCATCTGCTATGCATTCTGCTGGGTACTTTGGGGGCTTGATCAAGGAGATTACAGTGAGTTGTAGATTAATTCCTATAGGAAGTCACTGTACAAATATGTATTGTGACCATACTATGTGCTGGGTTCAGGCCTTGGTACTAAATTGTCAAATAAAGAAGATAGACCCTGTCTCTACTAAAAAATGCAAAAAACTAGCCAGGTGAGGTGGCGGGTGCCTATAGTCCCAGCTACTTGGGAGGCTGAGGCAGGAGAATGACGTGAACCCGGGAGGCAGAGGTTGCAGTGAGCTGAGATCGCGCCAGCCTGCACTCCAGCCTGGGCGACAGAGCAAGACTGCGTATCAAAAAAAAAAAAAAGAAAGAAAGAAAGAAAAAGAAGATAGAGCTGGAGCTTACAAAAAAAGGGGGGACACTAGACTAACTCAAGAAAAACATTCAAAGAACAATTTGAGGCCGGGCGCGGTGGCTCAAGCCTGTAATCCCAGCACTTTGGGAGGCCGAGGCGGGTGGATCACGAGGTCAGGAGATCGAGACTATCCTGGCTAACATGGTGAAACCCCGTCTCTACTAAAAATACAAAAAACTAGCTGGGCGTGGTGGCGGGCGCCTGTAGTCTCAGCTACTTGGGAGGCTGCGGCGGGAGAATGGCGTGAACCCGGGAGGCGGAGCTTGCAGTGAGCCGAGATCACGCCACTGCACTCCAGCCTGGGAGACACAGCGAGACTCCGTCTCAAAAAAAAAAAAAAAAAAAAAAAAAAAAAAAAAAAGAACAATTTGAGGTGAAACCTATTTGGAAACTAAAAATGTGACTTATGCAGGGCATGCTGTTTTACCCCTGTAATCCCTACAACTTGGGAGGCTGAGGTAGGATGTTCACTTGATTCCAGGAATTTGAGGATATAGTGAGCTATGATTGCAACACTGTATTACAGTCTGGGTGATGAAGTGAGACCTTATCTCAAAAAAAAAAAAAAAAAAAAAAAAAAAAGTCTGTCTTTTAAGAGCAACTGGGTGAACTTGAAAGTGTCTCCTCTACATTGGTGACTTTGCTTAGCTTCAAGAAGCAGCCATAATTCAAAGGAAGTGGCAATCAACTGAGGGTCACACATTAATTAAAGAATGGAGAGTTTTAGCCAAGCCTTGAGTCACTCAAGCTTTTTTGCATGACAGCACACTGCTGCTGTAAGAAATAGCTCAGGAAACATGCTAACTATTTGCATGGGTATGAGGATGAAAAGTCTGCTGTCACTACTGAGCAAAAGCATTCTTCCTCTAGCCCCTCTTTTTCCTTCAAATTCTTGGATCCCTTAGGAAAGATTTCTTATGTGAAAATGTTGAGGGTACAGGTGAGCTTTTCTGATCAGGGTGAGATGGTGAAAAGTTCCTTGCTTGACTGGCCTGGGACAGCTGACTTTGAACTTTTTTTGTGTCAGAGTTCTCCTTTATGTCCCCTTCTACCCTGAAATGTCAGTGGCCTGGCATCTGAGATAAGTGTGGCTGGTAGGTCATGAGACCTCTGCAGCCCATCTGATGGGAAACCTGGCACCTTACCTTACAGGACTATATGTACTTTCTTAGGGCAAGATTATTACAGGGCCAAACTAAAGGACTCACTACGGTTAAGAGTGTCACAATTTATAAAGGGCTATAACCCACATTATTTCTCTTAGTACTCAGAAAAATCCTGGGACTCATTTTCAGATGGGGAATCCAAATCTCAAGAGATGATATGTGATTAGTTCAAGTACACATTGCCTGAAAGTGTTAGGGTCAGAACTGGGGGCCTAGATTCTTCTAATCCTAAATCTCATGCTGTCCCCACATCACAGGTGCTTGTCTTCTAGGCAATTCCTTGTAAACATAGCAATAAAACACTGCTTCTGGTGACTGTCTGGGAACTCTGGTGGATGAGAAATTATTGTCAAGGGATTGGCCTCTCTTTCTGTTCTTTCTCTGATAATAGAAACTATTGACTGAGTGTGGTAGCTCATGCCATAATCCCACCACTTTGGGAGGCTGAGGCAGGAGGATTGCTTGAGGCCAGGAGTTTCAGACCAGCCTGAGACCTGTTTCTTTAAAAATAAAAATAAAAAAGCAGAAAAAAAGATTATTTACTAAGCACATTCTGTGTACTATGCATCATTGTGGTAATTAACAGTAACCGTCTATTTAATCTTACAATCGTGTGTGTGTGTGTGTCTGTGTGTGTGTGTAGTTGTATATTTGTATGACTTGCTCAGTCTCACCTACTAGTAATTGATTGGGCCAGAATTCTAGCATTCTAGCCTAGGATTGTCTGACCCTAAAGCCACTATTATAGACTTTCATTTTCTTCCTTCTAATGTTTCTCTCACAAACATGCTTTCATGTTTAAATTTTAAAATTTCTTTCCTATATGTTTTCTTCTGTCACAAATATAAAACAGTTCAAAACTATGATCCCTAAGAGGCCTCTCAAATTTATTTTACAAAATAAAGTCCAAACCTAAGGGTTCTATTGGGGATCATAGTTTTGTACTCTTCTATGTCTGTGGCCAAGAAAATCATTTGCAAATGTGTTTTTAGGGTCATGTTTATATTTCTATTGTAGGTCAAGATATGTTTGTTTAAACTAAGGTCTCCAAAGCTTAACCATTGATTTATTCAGACTTTAAACTGTTTCTTTCTAAAGCAATATGAGACCTGCTCATCCCCAAGACTGTTACAGTCTTTCTAGTCCCTAACTTTAATAGACTACCACAGTTTCTCAATTAGATGTGGGTGGCACATTTTTTTGAACTTTGGATATAATTTTCAGGGTTGAAATCTCAAGGAAGGCTCAGGTTTTTGTTTACATCCTCTCATCTTCCAATGAAGACCTTCTGTGGATTTTCCTGAAACTTTAAGGTGAGGAATGAAGTAGCAATGAAGATAGCGGGACTGCAGCAGAAATGAGTGCGGGTGCAGTTCCTGACTGGGAACATCCAGACCAGAGCTCCTGTGTGCTCACCCCTCCATTTATTTGATTAACAAGTACTTACTGAACAACTGCAGTGCCTACATACTAGCTGTACAGGAACTCTGACCATTTCCTCCTAACATATAAGGATAGACAGACAAGTCAACAGGCTGTTTTCAGTTTCTTCTTCCTACACAAAATGCCTGCAAAGAATAGAGGGTCAGTACTCCTGATCTCCAGGCTGGAGACTGTTGATTTTTTATTTTTAAGCTCACCTATGGGTTGTTACTATTTGCTTGGTGATGTACTAAATATTTTTATGTTTTTTGTGTGTTCATTTGTTTGTTTGTTTGTTTGTTTTGAGACGGAGTCTTGCTCTGTCACCCAGGCTAGGGTGCAGTGGCACAATCTTGGCTCACTGCAACCTCCGCCCTCATGTTCAAATGATTCTCCTGCCTCAGCCTCCCAAATAGCTGGGACTACAGGCGCATGCCACCACGCCTGGCTAATTTTTGTATTTTTAGTAGAGACAGAGTTTCGCCATGTTGGTCAGGCTGGTCTCAAACTCCTGACCTCAAGTGATCCACCTGTCTTGGCCTCCCAAAGTGCTGGGATTACAGGCGTGAGTCACCGCCTCCTGCTGTACTAAATATTTTTATATTCATCATCCAAGATTCTGTTTCTTTCCCTGTAAAATAGAAGTAGCTCCCTCATGGATTTATATTAATGAGATGATGATAACAATAGCTACAATTAGTTGACAGGAACCTTGCGTCAGACACCATAGTAGGCATGGCAATTATTTCATCTAATCCTTATAAAAATCATGAGGTGGGTACCCTTGTTAGCCACATTTTGCAGATGAGCACACTGAGGGTCAGACAAATTAAGAAAATTGCCCAAGCCCATAAGGAAAATAAGTGACAAGTTTGGACTCTAATCTAGGTTGGTCAGAGGTTGAAGTCACATGCTGAACTACTGAGCCATGGTGACTACATAAGAAAAGTACAAAGAGTTTCGAATGCACTGTTTGGCAATGGCTGCTGTCTGTTGTTTATCTGAAACCCATTTTGTAACACTATAGATAAATGGGTTTTAAAATCAAAATTAAACTTTTTCTCTGTTAAACAACATGGATAGGTCCGTTCTTGACCAAACAAACAGAAAATCAAGGCCATTTTTAGGGACTTAGAAACCGAAAGTGAATACATTTCCACTTCATGTTTCCTCTTTGCTTTCAATAATTCTTTTTTTTTTTTGAGACAGAGTCTCGCTGCCACCCAGGCTGGAGTGCAGTGGCACGATTTCAGCTCACTGCAACCTCCGCCTCCCGGGTTCAAGTGATTCTCCTGCCTCAGCCTTCCGAGTAGCTGGGATTACAGTTGCGCGCCACCACGCCCAGCTAGTTTTTGTATTTTGAGTAGAGACGAGGTTTTGCCATGTTGGCCAGGCTGGTGTTTCATTAATTCTTGTTTATTTATTTATTTTTTTTCTGGTTAAAAATAGGTCTTGGTGACCTTTGGAAGTGGCCCTGAAGGGGAAAAATTCACTGAAGGGCTACGTATAGCCTGAACTGAAGGTAAGAAGGGCAGAGAGTGGGAAGATAATGAATATTTATTTATTTATGTATTTATTTTGAAATTCTGGCCTTTATCCAGATGAAGAATTAATATTTATTAAGGTCCTCTATATGCTTGTCATCTTAAGTATGTTATTCACTCATTTTGCTCAACAAGATTTATTGTTGGTGGAGGCTAGGTGTGGTGGTTCATGTCTGTAATTTCAGCACTTTGGGAGACTGAGGTGAGAGGATCACTTGAGACCAGTCCTCGAGACCAGCCAGGGCAACACAGTAAGACCCTATCTGTACAAAAAAAAATTTTTTTTTTTTTGAGACAAGAGTCTCACTCTGTTGCCGAGGCTGGAGTGCAGTGGCACGATCTCTGCTCACTGCAACCTCTGCCTCCAGTTCAAGCGATACTGCTGTCTCAGCCTCCCAACTGGCTGGGACTACAGGCACGCACCACCACACCTAGCTATTTTTTGTACTTTTAGTAGTGGGGTTTCACTATGTTGGTCAGGCTGGTCTCGAACTCCCAACCTCAGGTGATCTGCCCACCTTTGCCTCCCAAAGTGCTGGGATTACAGACATGAGCCACCATGCCCGGCCAATAATTTTTTTAAAAAGTAGTCGAGCATGGTGACCCATGCCTGTAGTTACAGGAGGATGAGGTGGGGGGATGGCTTGAACCCAGGAGTTTGAGGCTGCAATAAGCCATGATTGTGCCACTACATCCCAGCCTGGGCAACAGAGCAAGACCCTATCTCTAAAAAAAAAAAGAAAAAAAAGGTTTCTTGTCCCTGGAACTGTGCTGATGACGACCTATCACATTTCCACAAGAATATTGCAAAATGGTGACCCAAAGCCTTGAAGAAGTGAAGTAACTTGCCCAAGGTCACATGACTGGTTGTTGACAGAAGCTAGTTTTAAACTCAGGTTAATCTGCTTTCTATCTGTGCTATTTCCATTACACCATTCTGCTTTGTCCCAGTGATCCTAGCGAAGGAATTCTCTGAGATTCTAAGTTAATAATCCCAAAGGTTGAGTCTAAATTGATAGACTCACCTCCCCACTGTTCTTCCATTGGCTGACTCATGCTTTCAGAGAAGCTGGGAAAGTAGGGGAGACCAATAAAAGAGTGTCTTTCTTACAGATTCAAGAAACTAAATATTGCTTTAAGCACTGTTCTAGAAAATTCCCAGTAACTTTAGAGTGCCCCTTAAGAGCTTTTAATGCTCTGGTAGTCTCTCAATACCAGTTTTCCAGAGGCTGGACACTTTGCCGTTGAGTGTAGTATTTGCAGCACATCGCAGGGGCAGGTCACTAGAGCTAGTGGGGACACGTACATCACTGACATGTGATGGGAATCCTCCAGGGGCAAACAGGCTGGGGCCAACTTCTGCTCTGAGCAGTCTAAATGGAGCTAGAAACAAGAGCTCTCTAATAAAACCTTTCACAGGATAAAGTGCAGAGTCTGTTTCACACTTAGCCTTGTCAGTTCTGTGGAGAGGCAAGTGTTTGTAGAAAGTTTTGAATTCTTCTCTCATGCCCTGGAAAACCAAACACCATCAAAGAAAACAACCTGCTCCTGAATTCTGCAGCTGTAGTTTTTACACTCACGATCCTGTTTTTTCTTTCTTAAATTGCTTGGTGTGATGAGGACACAAATCAAAATAGTCTACCTTTTAGAAAAGATGGCAGATTGTGGCATTTATATCTCATAAATATCTGATTGCTTAAAGAAAATCATCTAACTGTTCAAGTCAATAAACTTTTACTGAACACTTGTCACATGCTAGTCATTGTGATAGTGGCTGATGATGAAGTGATGGGTGGCTCTTCTCCTCAAGAAGCTCTCAGTCTAATGGGGAAAGAGCATAGACATGAGTGATACTTGGAATACAATGGGATATCTTTTACAGCTGAGATACTTTCCAGCCAGGCTGCAGGGAGCTGGTGCCAGATAGGCCTGGATTCATAATCCCTATTGCTTCTAACAATACATGGACCTCAACCAGACACTCAATCTCATCCAACATCAATTTGCCTCTCTGTTAGAGATAAACAATGCCATCCCACAGGACTGCTTTGAGATGCAATAGACATCGGATTGATATATGAGATTTAACAGACTCATTGTCAAGGTGATCTACCATAACTTGCTTAACCATTGCTCTGTGCCTAATGAAAAAACTTTGCCAGAGTGGTCTCTCTACCACTCTGAATCCCTTGTCCCTCACTCACATCCTCAATGGCAACCACTCCCTTTAACCCCTGTATATCACTCCAGAGATATTTTAATACTTAATATATATGTACATATTTTTTAAAATTTTATAAAAATTATAACATACTACATACACTGCTCTGCACTTCACTTTTCAACTTTATTTCAGAGCTCTTTCCATATCACTTTTTTTTCAAGACAGTTTCCTTCTGATGCCCAGGCTGGAGTGCAGTGGCGCGATCTCAGCTCACTGCAATCTCTGTCACTTGGACTCAACTGAGTCTTGTGTCTCAAGACTCCTGAGTAGCTGGGATCACAGGCGTGCATCACCACGTCCAGCTAATTTTTGTATTTTTAGTAGAGACAGGGTTTCACCATATTGCCCAGGCTGTTCTTGGAACTCCTGGCCTCAAGTGATCCACTTGCCTCGGCCTCCCAAAGTGCTGGGATTACAGATGTGAACCAGTGCACGCAGCCTGCATTATTCTTTTTAATGGCTCTGTAGGATTACATTTTATGGATACACTGCAGTTTACATAACCATCACCCTGTTGATAGGCATTTTGGCTATTTCCCATCTTTTGGGATGCTTATGTTATGATACTGCAATGAATATTCTTTGTATATATCTTTGCATGTGTATTTCTGTAGGATAAATTAAAATGCTGAGTCAAAATTTTGGTCGTGCTTGATAAATATTAAGAAATTATTCTCTAGGCCAAATGTGGTGGCTCATGCCTATAATCCCAGCACTTTGGGAGGCTGAAGCGAGGGCAGATGGCTTGAGGCCAGGAGTTTGAGGCCAGTCTGGCCAACATGGCAAAACCTTGTCTCAACTAAAAATACAAAAATTAGCCAGGTGTGGTGGTATGCACATGTGATCCCAGCTACTCGGGAGGTTGAAGCACGAGAATTGCTTGAAACTGGGAGGCAGAGGTTGCAGTGAGGTGAGATCAGGCCACTGCACTAAACCTGGGTGACAGAATGAGACCCTGTCTCAAAAAAAAAAAAAAAAAAAAAAAAAAACAAAAAAATCTGTTATCTAAAACGATGGTACCAATTTGTCTTCCTATAAACTTTGAGAATGTTTCTCCACATCCTGGCCAAAATATTTATGGTTAAACTTGTTGATCTTTGCCAAACTGATGAAAGCCAATATCTTAGTTTTAATTTGCAGATCCCTCATTTTAAGTGAACATCTTTTTCATGCGTTTTAAAGTCAGTTATAGGCTGGGCACGGTGGCTCATGCCTGTAATGCCAGCACTTTGGGAGAGCAAGGTGGGTGGATCACTTAAGGCTGGGAACTCGAAACCGGCCTGGCCAACATGGTGAAACCCATCTCTACTAAAAATATAAAAATTAGCTAGGTGTGGTGGCACACATCTGTAATCCCAGCTCCTTGGGAAGCTGAGGCACGAGAATCTCTTGAACCTGGGAGGCAGAGGCTGCAGCAAGCCAATATTGCGCCACTGTACTCCAGCCTGGGTGACAGTGCGAGACTCTGTCTCAAATAAAATAAAAAGTCAGTTATAGATCTTTTGTTCAGAAAGTTTGCTATAACCTAATTCAATCACAGAAAACATCAGAAGCTGATAGAAGGGGGTGGTAAACGTGGAACATGCTGTTTGACTATGGAGATGTAAAATGAAGGAGACAAGATCCCTGCAATATAAAGATTGGTCATTAAAATTATTTAGGCAAGAAATGTTGACTGATAATCAGAACTGTGTTTTGAGAAGGTCTGGACAGTTCGGAAGACGAATTGGAAGTGGCAAGACTAGGGGGAGTGAGAAAAATTAGTTAAAATGTCATTGCAATCCTGAACTGAGGATTCAGGAAAGAATGAAAATTATGAAACCAATCTGAAAGGCATTGCAGAAGCCAAATCAAAAGAACTTGATGACACAATAAATGTCGGGTAAAGAGAGAGAGAAATTACTGAGGCAGATGAATGGCTTAAAAAGAAAGGGAATACATGGTAGGGAATTTGCTCTGTGACATTACTAAACACCTACTAAGTAAGGGTTCATGTTAGTTATATATACATTTATGTATATGAAAATCAAATGAGTGAAAATAAACACATTGCATTTATCCGATTTCACAGCATCTTTATTAGGGAAATATTATTATCTATTTAAGTATGAAAAAATTAGAGAAGTAACATGTGCACAGTAAAAAACTATTAGATTTCTCCAAAACATTCATATCAGAATTCAAAGTCAGACATCTCTGATAGGATAACCAATGATTTTTATTTATTTTATTTTATTTTATTTTATTTTAGAGGCAGGGTCTCACTATGTTGCCCAGGCTGGTCTTGAATTCCTAGGCTCAAGTGATTCTCTCACCTCAGCCTCCTAAAGTGCTGAGATTATAGGTATAAGCCACCACACCTGGCCACCAATGCTCTTTATACTAGTTCAAATTACCTAGATTTAAAGAAGACATTCGGGGAGAAAAATTATATTACATCATGCGGGGAAGCAAAATGCCCACAACACTTGCACCAGGAATTATTCCCTGAGCTATCAGATCATCAGTTTAATTTAAATATGACAATTCTCAGAGGAATCCATTATAACTCACAGCAGTCTCCAATTCTGAATTGACCAGGGCTACCCTCTTTATAGAAAAATCACTCTTCTCCCCTTGTCATTTTTCTGCAACTCATTTGGGAAAACATGTCAAATTGTATTAAGACTCTTGATACTGTAAATTTAGTCCTATTCAAGTGTTTCATTAAAATGCCTCATCAAGAAGATAATATTTTCATTAAATATATTGACTGTTAAATAGGATGAGGATTTTGAACACATGATTAACATAACTATTAATACTTTGGAAGAGTAGTGGACTGTTGTCCATTTTAAAAAAGGTTGATTATTTGGAAATGGATGTTACAGTTGTGTCTGTAAAAGCAGACTTTGTATTATTGCCTATCTTGGATAAATCATATATTTCTATCTCACTTGTAACATTTATCAACATTTATCAACTTCCTTCCATATGTGTTATTACTTTTATTCTCAGACTTTTCAGTGGACAAATACTTTTGTAATGGTAACCAGCTAGTGTTTGCTGAGCCTAGCAAGGTAATTGATTACATAGTTGTTTAGTATATTGTTTCCAAAGCTAGTCACACCTTGATATAATAAATTCCTAAAAAGACAGTTTGTTTTTAGTTTGGGCCTGGTGGCTCATGCCTGTAATCCTATTTGGGAAGCTGAGATGGGAAGATCGCTTGAGCTCAGGAGTTCCGTGCTGCAGAAGGCCACAATGCCACCACTGCACTTCAGCGGGAACAGAGCGAGACCTTGTCTCTAATAAAAAAATAAATAAATAAATAAACAATAACCAAAACGAAAGTATGAATTGATACCATCATTGCTCGGCCGCTTTCTGGCAGACTGGAGTTGAAGGCTGTGAGTCAGTCATTAAGGCAGATGAAGAAATTAATGAAGACTATCCAGTAGAAATTCATGAATATATGTCAATGCTTGAGAATTACATCGTTGCTGTGGATGATATGCTAAAGACTATGATGTCTGTTTCTTGAAATGAGTTGTTGCAGAAGTTGGACCCACTTAAGCAAGTGAAAGTGGATTTAGTTTCTACATACACATTAAATTTAAAGTTTTGGGTTTATTTGCCAACTCAAGGAATTAATACTGAGAAACAGCTAGTAAAGCAGGAAGGAATTGGAAATAATCAGAATATATATGAACACAGTCAAGGAAATAACAGAAAAAGGCTGGCAGGCTGGACAGACGTACGTCTTCAAGATTCGTAAAAAATGTCCTCTGGGAACTGAAACCTAAAAATGCATCATAAAACTGTAGGGACAAAACTCTCCAGTTACTTAATAAGTTAGCAAAAGCTGGGTACAGTGGCTCCTACCTGTAATCCTAGCATTTTGGGAGGCTGTGATCCCAGCACTTTGGGATTGCTTTAGCCCAGGAGTTTCAGACCAGCCTGGTTAACATGATGAGACTCTGTCTCTACAAAAATTAGCTGGGCATGGTGGTGCATGCCTGTAATTCCAGCTACTTGGGAGGCCGAGGCACAACGGTTGCTTGAACCTGGAGGTTGCAGTGAGTGGAGACTGTGCCACTACATTCCAGCCTGGGTAACAGAGTGAGACCCTGTCTCAAAAAAAAAAAAAAAAGTTGTCAATAGAGGCCTAGCACAGTGGCTCACACCTGTAATCCCAGTCTTTGGGAGGCTGAGGCAGGAGAATCGCTTGAGCCCAGGAGTTCAAAACTAGCCTGGACAACATAAGGAGATCCTGTCTCTACAAAAAATGGAAAAAATTAGCCAGGCATAATGGCACGTGCCTGTAGTCCCAGCTGCTGGAGAGGCTGAGGCAGGAGGATCAGTTGAGCCTGGGAAATCAAGGCTGCAGTGAGCTTTGATGGTGCCATTGCACTGTAGCCTGGGAAACAGAGTGAGACCCTGTCTCAAAAGACAAAACAAAAAACAAGAAACAAACAAAAAGTTGTCAATAAACGAAAAAGTAAACATTTAATTTTTGGTTTTGATGTATACATATTCAAAAAGTATGTCTTTTTTTATAAAATAAATAATTGTGTGGCAGTGCAAGGTTTAAATGTCTTCTATGTTGAATTCATATGGAAATTTGCAGTTTAAATTTTTGTTTGTTTTTGAGACATAGTCTGGTTCTGTCACCCAGGCTAGAGAGCAGTGGCATGAGTATGCCTCACTGCAACCTTGACCTCCTTGGTTTAATTAATCCTCCTATCTCAGCCTCCCAGATAGCTTGGGCTACAGGCACATGCCACCAGGCCCAGCTAATTTTTGTATTTATGTATTTAATTCTTTTCTAGAGATGGGGGTTTCACCATGTGTTGCCCAGGCTGGTCTCCAACTCCTGGGCTCAAGCGATCCGCCTGCCTTGGCCTCCCAAAGTGCTAGGATTACAGACATGAGTCACTGGTCCCAGTTACTTGAGAGGCTGAAATGGGAGGATCTCTTGAGCCCAGGAAGTTAAGGCTGCATTTTTCCATGTTTGTGCCACTGCACTTCCGTCTGGGCAACAGAGTGAGATCCTGTCTCAAGAAAACAAACAAACAAACAAAAACCACACACACAAAAACAAAAGGAAAAATAAAAACAAACCAAAACAAACAAACAAAAAACCCCAAATTAACTCACAGAAAAGTTAATAAGTAACATTCAAGCAAACAATGACCAGTTTGGAAACATAATGAAGAAAATAACTTCATCAACAATACCAACAAAAAAGATGAATGTCTAGAAATAAATTGATAAGAAGTGTACAAGATCTATATTAAAGTATTAAGTGACACAAATAATTTAAACCATTAGAAAGGTAGCCAAGCCTGAGCCACGTTGCCCAGCCAGGAAAGAGACTTTCCAAAAGAGTTGTCCCCTTCTCTGAGCTTCCCCAGAGAAGGGAGTGAATCTTCATTATCCATGTTTCCTAGGGTCCCTCACAGTACCTGACAAAGAGCAGGGTTTGTGGAGTGAATTGAATAAATGGAGTGGCTGCCATGGGAGGTAGTGAGTTCTCTACCACTGGAAGTAGCCAGGAAATTGTAGTGAAACTGAGAATGCATCGGGCTAGAGACTCTTGATTATATTTATGATGTCTTCTAATAAACTATGATACTTACATTCTAAGATTTCCAAGAAGTTTCCAAATCTTTAGAATAACATGATTAACCTGTTCTCTGCCACATATTTGACCTCCAAAATATATCTCCAGTCTCTCTACTTCTCTCTACCTCTACTGCCAATCTCTCAGCCCAGGACATCATCTTTTGTTACTGGACACCTAAATGATTTTCTAGATTCCACCTTTGCAGCCAGTGTAATCTTTTGATGTTGTAATCAGACTAGATTTAAGCAAAGGAGGGCAAAAATCTCTTAACAGAAATCAGTGAAATAAAAAACAGGCAGGAAGAAGTAAATTACATGTTGTTTAAAAATTATATAAATTGCTTACCTGAGAAAAACAAGAGAATCAACTGAAAAACTATTACAAACAAGGAGAAAATTTAGTTCAGTGGTTGGATTACAGAATTAACTCACAGAATGACTGGTCACAGTGACTCATGCCTGTAATCCCAGCACTTTGGGAGGCCAAGGCAGGAGGATTGCTTGAGCCCAGGAACTTGAGACTAGCTTGGGCAATACAGTGAGACCTCATCTTTACACAAATAAAACAAAAAAATTTGCTAGGCATGGTGGTGCACGCCTGTGGTCCCAGCTACTTGGGAGGCTGAAAAGAGAGGATCTCTTGAGCCCAGGAGGTTAAAGGCTGCATTTAGCCATTTTTGTGCCACTATACTTCAGTCTGGGCAACAGAGTGAGATCCTGTTTCAAAAAAAAAAAAAGCAAAAGCAAAAACAAAAACAAACCAAAACAAACAAAAAACCCAAAATTAACTCACAGAAAAGTTAATAAGCAACATTCAAGCAAACAATGACCAGTTTGGAAACATAATGAAGAAAATAACTTTATCAACAGTACCAACAAGAAAGATAAACGTCTAGAAATAAATTGATATATGCACAAGATCTATATTGAAGTATTAAGTGACACAAACAATTTGAACCATTAAAAAAGTAGCCCTTGGCCAGGTACAGTGGCTCATGCCAATAATCCCAGCACTTTGGGAGGCCGAGACAGGCAGATCACCTGAGGTCCAGAGTTCGAGATCAGCTTGCCCAACATGGCAAAACTGTCTCTACTAAAAATATAAAAATTAGCCAGACATGGTGGTGCATGCCTGTAGTCCCAGCTACTCAGGAGGCTGAGGCAGGAGAATCACTTGAACCCAGGAGGCGGAGGTTTCAGTGAGCTGAGATTGTACCACTGCACTCCAGCCTGGGTAACAGAGTGAGACTTTGCTAAACAAAAACAAAAAAAAAGAAAAGAAAAAAGAAACAGAGAAAAAGATAGGAAGGCTCACTTTTTTTTTTTTTTTTTTTTTTTTTTTCTGAGACAGGGTTTCACTTTGTCACCCAGGCTGGAGTGCAATGGCACAATCTCAGTTCACTGCAGCCTTGACCTTCTGGGCTCAAGGGATCCCCCTGCCTTGGCCTCCCAAAGTGCTAGGATTACAGGTGTGAGTCACTGGACCTGTTTGGAAAGCTCAACTTTAGAAATACAATCTATAACTTAAAGCTCTCCTAATAAAAATCTAAATAGAATTTTACTTTGGAATTAGATAAGCTGATTGTCAAATTTATATGAAAAATTAAATAAGAATAGAAATATATATTCCAGAAATAAATAAGAAGATCTACCAAATATTAAAACATTTTAAAGTTACAATAACAAAACAGAAGAAAGTTCAGTGATCCAAAAAAAAAAAAAAAAAAAAAAACCCTCAAAAATGAAATCAAGGCCGGGCGCGGTGGCTCACGCCTGTAATCCCAGCACTTTGGGAGGCCGAGGCGGGTGGATCACAAGGTCAGGAGATCGAGACCATGGTGAAATCCCGTCTCTACTAAAAATACAAAAAATTAGTGGGGCGTGGTGTCAGGCGCCTGTAGTCCCAGCTACTCAGGAGGCTGAGGCAGGAGAATGGCGTGAACCCGGGAGGCAGAGCTTGCAGTGAGCGGAGATCACGCCACTGCACTCCAGCCTGGGGGACAGAGCAAGACTTCGTCTCAAAAAAAAAAAAGAAAAAGAAAAAAAAAGAAATCAAATACATATAGGAATTTAATCTATTATAATGGTCTCATTTCAAATTATTGAGGAAAGATGGCTTATTTAATAACTGTTACACAAAAATCAGGATATCCATCTGGGAAAAATGTTAGCTTAGAGCTGCACTTCATACTCAGTGCTCAAAATAAACTCCAGATAAATAAATTATTTAATCATTATTTTTAAAGTACTTATAGAAAAGAGGAGACATTTTGGAATGTCAGAGTAAGGAAGAGGAAGAAATAAGCTGTCATTATTTACAAATGATATAGTTACATACATAGAAAATCCAAAAGAATCTACAGATAAATTATTAGAATTACAAAGTGAATTTAAGAAGGTTGCTGGATAAAGGACTAATAGGCAAATCAGTTATATTTCTACATACCAACAATAAACAGTTAGAACATTTTAAAAAAAGATACAATTTCCACAGCATCTGAAGTTTCAAATAGGAATAAATTCACACAAAGAAAAAGTACACAACCTGTACATAGAAAACTATAAACCCTACTGAGAGAAATTAAGGAAGAACTCAAGCTGTCTCTGCAGTGTGTTCCCAGAAGTGCTGCTGCTTGTCGTGAGCATATGGCTTCAAGGCTATGCTACAGAGCTGGAGTGCTGGCTTTGCAGACTCTGAAGGCCGATGGTTCCAGTGGGGTGGCCTTGATGTGCTCCATGGCATGTGAAGGTGGTGTTCCTACTGATGATGATGTGTCTGGACTAGAGATGTAGGTTATAATGGCTGCATGAAAGGGAATGGACCCATACAATACACTACTCCAAAAGGAAGCTTCTGGCACCAAAGAAGACACTAATTTAGTCTCCTCCATCACCAACAAGTGAATAGTGGGCTGCATCTGTGAAGAGTACAACAGTGCTGTCCTCTAGTTTTTGCCTGCACAAAGGTGAGATCCCGCAATGCCCTAACTGTGAAATTCATTACCATCTGGTGCCCCACCAGTTGATCCACTGAGCTTCTGCACTTAGTTGCTCAAAATGTGCTGTCAAGTTTCTTCTTTCCAATAAAGACTAGACATTGAATTGGCTCCTTCTCCCCCAACCCACCTGAAAAAAAAAGAACAACTAAATAAAGGAGAGGCTATACTATATTCATGGATTGGAAGACCCAATGACACTAAAGATACTGATTCATCCCAAATTATCTATAGATGCAATGCAATTCCAATCCAAATCCCAAGAGAACTTGGTTTACGAGACTCCATAAGGTGATTCTAAAATTTATAGAAACATGGAAAGGACCTAGAATGGCAAAGAAACTTTTGAAAAGGAACAAGGTAGGAGTAATTGTCCTATTGAATATCAAGACTTACAAAGCTATAGCAATTAAGTCAGTATGGTAATGTGCAAGGTTAGAAAATAGAGCCATAGAATAGAATACTAAGCCCAGAAATGAACTTCCATAAGGACATCTAATTTATGACAAAAATAACACTTCAGAACAGTAGGAAAAACACAGTTTTTCAATAAATGATGCTGGGTCATTAGATATCCAAATGCTAAAAAAGAAAAGACAATATAAAAACCCCAGGTGTAGTATATTCCTAAATATGGAGGATAGAACAATACACCTTATAGGAGATCACATAGGAGAGTATCCACCTTGAGACAGATGATAAGTTCCTAAACATAACCCAAAAAAGCACAATACAGGAAAAGACTGATAACCTGACTACATGAAAATGAAGAGCTTTATTCATCAAGAGATAGCATTAGGAAAATGAAAAAGCAAACCAGAGTGAGAGAAGATATATGCAACACATATAATCTACTAGGACTCATATCCCTAGTATACAAGAAAAACAGTTACAAATCAATAAGAAAAAGTCTAAAAAGTCTAATTTTATAAGTGGGCAAACGTCTTGAACAGGCACTTTATAAAAGAAGATAGCCGGGCGCGGTGGCTCACGCCTGTAATCCCAGCACTTTGGGAGGCCGAGACGGCGGATCACGAGGTCAGGAGATCGAGACCATCCTGGCTAACACGGTGAAACCCCGTCTCTACTAAAAAATACAAAAAAACTAGCCGGGCGCGGTGGTGGGCGCCTGTAGTCCCAGCTACTCGGGAGGCTGAGGCAGGAGAATGGCGTGAACCCGGGAGGCGGAGCTTGCAGTGAGCTGAGATCTGGCCACTGCACTCCAGCCTGGGCGACAGAGCGAGTCTCCGTCTCAAAAAAAAAAACAAACAAATAAATAAATAAATAAATAAATAAATAAATAAAAGAAGATATCCAAATGGCCAATGAATGTCAGTATTCAGGGAAATGTTAATTAAAGCCACAATGAAATATGACTGTGCACCCACTCAAGAGGACAGACAATCCCAATTGCTGGAGAAGACATGGAGCAATAGTTCTCATACATTGCTAATGGGAATGTAAATTGGTATAACCAATCAGGAAAACTCTCTGTATTAGCTATGGAAGTTGAATATATACATTTCTACAACCCAGCAATTCTACTCCTAGGAATGTACTGGATAAGAATGCATGAATATGTACATCAGGAGACATAAACAAGCATATTTATAGCAGCACTCAGCATTATTCATAGGAGCAAAAACCTGGAAACAACTAACATCATTATAAACAGTAGAATGAATAAATAAAACTGGCATATTTTCACAACAGAACACTACAGTGGAACAATAAATACACAACAACATATTGAGCTAAAGAAGTCAAATGTAAAATAATATTACTACATGAATGATTCGATTTTTAAAATTCAAAAACAAGCAAAAATTAAACTGTCATGTTTAGGAACTTACGTAGTAAAATTAGAAAGAAAAGCAAGAAGTTATTATCATGAAATTCAGGATGGCGGTTATGTGCTGATGGGAGTCAGGGGGCACAAGGGGACTATGAGGATGCCACCAGTTTTTTTGTTTGTTTGTTTGTTTGTTTGTTTTACAAATCCTTGTGTTGAGGGCTGACTTTGAATAGATCGCAATGAGGGAGCTACTCAGCTATGTATGAAACCCCAACCCAAAAGCACATTTCTTGATATTGGTGGTGGTTACATGTGCTTGTTTTTGATCATTTATTGAGTTATATATTTTTGTCTTGTGGATTTTTCTGTATATGCATTACACTTAGCAATTTGAAAAAAGATTTTAAAAATCCTCTCTCTAGAGAGAAAGCAAATATGGCAAAATGTCAACAATTGCTGCAATAAGATGAAGGGTATATGAGTACTCTACTATTCTTCAACTTTTCTGTATGTTTGAACATTTTTTTTAAAGTTGGAGAAAAACCTCTTTTGATCTAAAGTCTCCTGCGGCCGGTGACCCATTTCAAATCCCTTACCCTTACAGCACATTCCTTGAAAGTGTTGTCTATACTCTGAATCTCCAGTTTCTTTTCTCCAACTCTCTCCTGAACATATTCCTACCCAGGTTTCGTCTCCACTATAGCAGTGAAACTGCTCTTCTCAAGGTCATTGATAACTTCCCCATGGCTAAATCAAATGAACATGTGTTGGGCCAGGCACTGTGGCTCATGCTTGTAATCCCAGCAGTTTGGGAGGTCAAAGGTAAAATTGAGGTGGGTGGATCACTTGAGGTCAGGAGTTGGAGACCAGCCTAGCCAACATGTCAAAACCCCGTCTCTACTAAAAAATACAAAAATTAGCTGGGCGTGGTGGCACACACCTGTAATCCCAGCTACCTGGGAAGCTGAGGCAAGAGAATTGCTTGAACCTGGTAGGTGGAGGTTGCAGTGAGCTGAGATCATGCCACTGCACTCCAGCCTGGGTGACAGAGTGAGACTCTGTCTCAACAAACAAATAAAAAACAAATGATCATGTTTCAGTCCTCATGTTTATTTGCCACCTGCAGCATTTTACACAGTTGCTCTTTCTTCTCCCTGAAATATTTTCCAGCTTTCTGGACATGTGCCTAATTTTTCTTTTACTTTTTCCAATGGTCCTTGTTGTTCTCCTTTCCTGATCTTCTCCCTGACCTTTAAATACTGAAGTGGCCCAGGATTTTGCTCCTGGGCAGCACATGGACACTTCAAACCTTTACTTAAATGTAAGTTTTTCAGTGAAGCCTTATCTGGCCACTCATATCTAAAATTATAGTCCTACACTACTTAACTCCTTTCCTTGGTTTGTTATAGTCTCCTTAACACTATCTAAAATTGCTATCTATTTTACTTATTTACTTTGTTTATTATTTATCTTCCCCACTATAACTTTCAAGAGGGAAAGATTTTTATATTTTGTTACTGCTCCATGTCCAGCATCTAGAACAGTGCCTGGCATACATTAGGCACTTAATTAGTGTTTGTTGTATGCGTGATGACTTGTACTTAAAGTAAAATCTACAGTCCTAGTTTACAAAACCCTGCTTAACTTGTCTTCTGCCAACCTCTTTACTCTTCTTTCATTTCTCTAAACATATCAAGCTCTTCTCCAACTCAGAAGCCTTGCATTTAACCTTTCCCCTGCTGAGAAACCTCTTTCCTGGCTCTTCACATAACTGGCTTCTCATTCTTCAGGACTCAGTTGAAATATTCTCTCCTCAAAGGGTCCACTCTGACCACCCATCTCTCTTTGTCTCCCTCTCTTCCCAATTACACTATGCAGATACAGTTTCTTTATAGTACTTATCACAATTTTCTTGTTAACTTATTCGATGACATGTTTTTTTGTCTGCCTACCGTGGTGGAATGTAAGTCTGCTGGTCTTTCTCAGCGATGTATCCCCAAGATCTATCACAGGCCTGGTACATAGTTGTTGCTCAATAAACGGCTATTGAATGAATAAAGGCATATGTAAATAAATGAGCAAAACAACTTTCTCAGTGCTTAGGGCAGGGTTTGAATATACATAAAGAACCAATGCCATCACTCACTATCCAGAAGAAGACAAAGGGGATTTGTTCGGATGCATCAAGAGCCCAAGAATGAAATATTCAGCATTCCTTTAGAGCCAACGGCCTTGCAAGATTCTTTTTCTCTCTAAATAGTCTGACCAGTTACTGAAGTATAAAGAGCAAATGTGGCAATAGTCCACCTGCACCAAATGGATGCGTTTGATGTACTAATCAGAAATGGCCTGAAACGCTTGGTTATGGACAATTAAGGACAGCTGGCCTTTGAGATCCTGTAACGTGTGCTTGAAGCAATAATGGCTGTGTGGGAAGAGAAGTGGGAAGGTGGCTTCCTAGTTAGGGAGAAAGTACACTGTGTATTCTACCCACTTCTCCATTTATTTGATGATGATGATGATGATGATGATGATGATGATCACGATGTGTACAAGAGCAAGTTTTACAGCAAATTAAGGTCAAGCTTAAAAGGAAAAAGAAGACACGAAAGATAAAAATGCAATGTGGAGGCTGGGCGTGGTGGCTCATGCCTGTAATTCCAGCACTTTGGGAAGCCAAGCTGGGCAGATCACCTGAGGTCAGGAGTTTGAGACCACCCTGACCAACATGGAGAAACCCCTCCTCTACTAAAAATACAGAATTAGCCGGGCGTGGTGGCACATGCCTGTCATCCCAGCTACTCAGGAGGCTGAAGCAAGAGAATTGCTTGAACCCGGGAAGTGGAGGTTACAGTGAGCCAAGATCACACCATTGCACTCCAGCCTGGGCAGGAGTGAAACTCCGTCTAAAAAAAAAAAAAAAAAAAAAAAAAAAAAAAAAAAAAAAAAAAATTCAATGTGGAGTGCAGAAGTTGTAGAGGCAGAGCACCGTATTGCTTTTGTGAGAAGAAGGCTCCATTAGGGGCCAGGTATTTCACTTATATGAACCCACTGAATCTTTATAATAACCCATCATAGAACGTATGTGTGTCATTCCTATTTAACAGATGAGAGAATGGAGGTTTAGAGATGTGAAGGATTTGTTCAAGTTCACACAGAAAGTTAGTAGCACCCTTTTTGAAATCCTGATCTCTCTGATGCCAAAGATTGTGCTTTTTCACCATACCTGATACTCTGCCCCCTCCTCCTCCCAATGAACAGTCCAGAACCCCCATACTATGAAGCCTAAGATGATTGCCACAGTTTCCTCTGCAATGCCATCTTGTGACATATTTCTTTCCATACTAGCATAGTGCCTGGAACATAGCTGGCTCTTCAATAAAAGAGTATATTGAATAAAATAATGAAAGAATGAACAAATGAACAAAGAGAAGATATTTTAAACAATATGATTTTCTTTGTGAATCATGTACTGAAAGTCAAAACACTTAGTTCCCGGGGGTCTTTCTCCCCACTGCAGTTCACCAGGAATGGGATGCGTCTTCAAGAATAGCACAAAGACCTGGCAAAAGAAGGCTATAGTCAGTCTGGTGTTGTGTCTCCTCTGCCCTGCTTTGTGGAGCACTCTGGTTGTAAAGCTCACAGGGTTATCTTCTGATGGTGTAGTTGTCAATAGCAATAGCTAGCACTTATTGAACACATGCTATGGGCTAAGCACAGTGGTGAACGCTTTTTTAAAATGTTTCTTTCTTTTTTTTTTGAGACGGAGTCTTGCTCTGTTGCCCAGGCTGTAGTGCAGTGGTGCGATCTTGGCTCACTGCAATCTTCGCCTCCTGGGTTCAAGCAATTCTCTTGCCTCAGCCTCCCAAGTAGCTGGGACTACAGGCGCACACCACCACACCCAGCTAACTTTTTGTATTTTAGTAGAGACAAAGTTTCACTGTTTTGCCCAGGGTGGTCTCAAACTCCTGAGCTCAGGCAATCCACCTGCCTCTGCCTCCCAAAGTGCTGGGATTACAGTCGTGAGCCACTGTGCCTGGCTAATTCTCTTTTTCTTTATATTATTTAATCCTCCAAAGCCTGAGAGAGAGGCACATCTATTGTCTCAGTTTCACAGGTAAGAGAAGGGAGGTTTTGGCTTGCCTAAAAGTAGCAACTGCCAATTTGTAAGACAAATACTGTAAAGTCTCTTCTCTCTTTTTTCTCTTCTTTCCTTTCCTTCTTAAGACGTAAAAATATAATCCCTACAGAAACTCATTGTTTGAAAATAGAGGCACCAGCAAAAGGTTTGTGCAGTCATCCAAAATTCAGGAATCCATAAGACATTGTATTTTCCCTGGTGAATGTGGTAGGACAGGGCTGCTCTCAAAAAGAAATATTGCTTTTATAGATGAGAATGCATTGAATTTTATATCAAAGAGCCTAGTCTGAGTCCTAGCTCCATGAGTGACTGTGGGTACTGGCTGGCATTAACCTGGAAGAGTCTTAGTTTTCTCACATATGAAATGGAGATAATACAAATTCTTTCCCCATAAGGTTGTACTAAGGGTCAAAAGAAATAATATGATTTGGATAGAGTGAACCAGTCTACAAATGCGGCCTATTCTTCTTCTGTCTGGAGAACACTCTAAGATCAGGGTCCACCATGCAGCCCCAGTAGAGTGTTCCTTGCCATCCCCGCTACTAAAAGTAACCTCGTGTCCAGGACTGGATAAAACAGTGCTGAGACTATCAGGAGCTGTTTCTGAACAGTTTTTAGTTCTTCCTTTTTTTTTTTTTTTTTGAGACGGAGTCTCGCCCTGTCGCCCAGGCTGGAGTGCAGTGGCACAATCTCGGCTCACTGCAAGCTCCGCCCCCTGGGTTCACACCATTCTCCTGCCCCAGCCTCTGGAGTAGCTGGGACTACAGGCACCCACCACCACACCCGGCTAATTTTTGTATTTTTAGTAGAGATGGGGTTTCACCGCATTAACCAGGATGGTCTCGATCTCCTGACTTTGTGATCCACCTGCCTCAGCCTCCGAAAGTGCTGGGATTACAGGTGTGAGCCACTGAGTTCTTCCTTCTTATACTGACATTTGTTTGTAGCTGACTGATCCTCCACATGGAAGAACTGGAGGCAGGAAGTTTTCTGAAGCACAGGACTTGAGTTCCAGGTAGGGTACTATACCCAGAGCAATAAAAAGCAGGGTGAAGGAGACAGTGAGTCTGAAGATGGTGTATTTCCATTGACTTACTTTTTCTTTAATGTCTCTGAACAAAGTTTTAGTCTTCCATCTAGAGATATATACGTCATTTGTTAGAGTCCTAGGTACTTGATATTTTTAATGCTATGATAAATTTTCTATCTTTAAAACTTTAAAAAACTATTTGTAACTGGTATATAAAAATGCAATTGATTTTTGCATATTATCCTTGTATTCAATAAACTTTCTAAGTTTCTAATAAGTCTAATAACTTACAGTTGTTTTTAGATTTCGTTTCTTCCCTTTCAATCCTTAATACCTTTTATTTATATGTATTTTGCTTTACTGAGCTGGCTAGGACCTCCAGGACAATGGTAAATAAAGAAGTCTCTTATTCTTGGTCTCAAAAGGATTTTTTTTTTCTTTTTTTCTTTTTTTTTTTGGACGGAGTCTCACTGTGTCGCCCAGGCTGGAGTGCAGAGGCGCAATCTCAGCTCACCGCAACCTCCGCCTCTTGAGTTCAAGCGATTCTCGTGCCTCAGCCTCCTGGGTAGCCGGGGTTAAAGGCATGCACCACTATGCCTGCCTGAGTTTGGTGTCAAAAGGAAATTTTTCATTCCTAAGTATAATGATATAGTTTTAATAGATACTCTATCAGTTAATAAAGGTCTGCTTTTTTTTGCCATATTCTTATAGATACCCATTATCAGTTTAAGAAATCTACACTCAATTTGCCAAGAGTTTTGTTTTTAATGAACAAATGTCAAACAATTTTTTTTCTGCATCTATTGAAATGACCCTATATGTTTATGCCTTCAATCAGTTAAAGTGTAAATTACATTTTTTTTTTTTTGAGGCGTAGTCTCGTTCTCTCGCCCAGGATGGAATGCAGTGGCACGATCTTGGCTCCCTGCAACCTCCTCCTCCCTGGGTTCAAGCGATTCTCTTGCCTCAGCCACCCGGTTAGCTGGGACTACAGGCGCCCACCACCACGACCGGCTAATTTTTTGTATTTTTAGTAGAGATGGGGTTTCGCCATGTTGGCCAGGCTGGTCTCCAACTCCTGACCCCAGGTGATCTGCCCGCCTCGATCTCTCAAAGTGCTGGGATTACAGGTGTGAGCCACAGTGCCTGGCTGTAAATTACATTTTTAATTTTTAAAAATATTAAATGAAACTTGTATTTCTGATATACTTGGTTATGATACATACTTTGAATTTGGTTTGCTAGTATTTTATTTATGACCTTTGTACCCAGGTTCAAAAGTGACAGCAGTCTATATATCTCATTTACCTTGCAAAGTGGGTTTTACCATCTCCATTGTATTTGTGACTCCAAAGAGGTTGAATCAACTTGCCAAGGTCATGTATACCTAATTGGTGCTATGCCGGGACTGGAAGTCAGGTCTGTCTAAATATGAAGTCTGCTTGTTTCTTCTTAATGAAAAAATGGCAAACAATTTTTTTTTTCTGTGTCTGTTGAAATGACCCTATGTGTTTATGCCTTCCATCAGTTAAGGTGTAAATTACATTTTTCTGTTGTTGTTGAGATGGAGTCTCACTCTGTCACCCAGGCTGGAGTGCAGTGGCACCATCTTGGCTCCCTGCAACCTCCATATAGCTTCCATGAACATTTATATTTATCAAGGCTTCAAAACTCACTGCCCAGGTCCTGAACGTTTCCAAAGCATAGGATTGTGGCTGCAGGTGGTAGCTAACATCTCTAATCCCAGCACTTTTGGAGACCAAGGCAGGTGGATTCCTTAAGGCCAGGAGTTCAAGTTCAAGACCAGCCTGGGCAACATAGTGAAATCCTGTCTCTAAAGAAAAAAAAAAAAAAGTCATAGGATTGAGGGAAGTAGCATGATAAGCATGATAGCAACAGATAGTCTGGAAAGGCTGTGTTGATGTTCTGATTCATCAAAGTCAACAATAAATAATTCATCTGCATTTGAGCAAAAAATATGAACCAAGAGCCTAATTAGCTATCCAGGCAATTCCATAGAAATCAATTTTGCAAGTAAGTACGAAAAAGAGAAAAACATAGCAATATATTCTAGTTGAAAAATATGCCATGAGATCATTTAGTTTACCAAAGGTAATCCAAATAACAGGAATACAATGATTCAAGCTCAAAATATGACTCCAGCTAAGTACTGTAATGTCCTGAAAATTTGTTAGAGTAAAGGAAACTATGGGTTACGTCCAGGCCGACTTGAGGAAAAAATCTTAAACACACTTCAGCTCTTCAATCTGAATAAACACAAAACATTATTAAGGTAGAGGAAGGATTCCCAAAATTCCCAGTATAAAAAAATGCATTTATATTTGTTATTCTTTAAAAAAAAAAAAAAAACCTCAGAGGAATGTGTTGAACTGATTTAGTAGGCTGTAGAGCATGAGATACTAAAGGGGTCGTGTTTCCATTCATTGAGGAGTCCCCAGTGTCTGCAAAAAGCTTTGGAAAGCAGAGTGTAAATCTGTGATTCATGACATTTTTCCACACTTTACCCAAAGGACTTTTACAGACACTTGCTCTTATCTCATGAAGGTAATCTTCATCTTCCTTAAGTTAATGATGCTTATCGCCCGTTTTATTTTACATTATCTAGCAGACACTGTAAACAATTTCTCTCTCCCTTTTCTGGGTTCTTGTCAAACCTTGCTGTATTAGTCAGTGTACGCTAACTCTTGCAACAAACAATTCTCACATCTTAATGATTTACCACAATAAAAGTTTATTTCTGGCTCACATCACAGTTCAATGCACGTTGGAAGTAGTGGGAGGAGGGAAGAGCTCTGTGCACCGAATGGTTCTGCTGAATCCTCTGGCAGATGAAGGAAGAATGAGAGCATGAAGAATGGCAAGGAAAGTTTTATGGGTCAGGGCCAGAGGTGGTATTGATCATTTCTTTCCATATTTCCATGGCTAGAACACAGTAATGTGGCTGCACTTAACTGCAAAGGAGGCCAGGAAATATAGTCCTGTGTGCTCAGGAGGAAAAGGAAAATGCTTTGGTAAACTACTTAGCCTCTACTCACTAGTATATTGAGGATTAAATAAACGCTTGTAAAGAGTTTAGCTCAGCATCTCTATGCACATAGTGAGGGGTCAATATGACCATGATACACTCTTCTTCTCAGTAAGGTAGGCATAGCATTAATCATTCTCACTTCCAAGATGAGAAACAGGCTCCAATTGGTTGTTACTTTCCCAAAATTGCATGGCTAGTAAATAGCAGAGCTGGGATTAAATCTAAGTCAATTTTCTTAAAAACTAGAATGTATTTTGTGTGTGTGTGATTTTTTAAAAATAAAATTTTTAAATCTTTTTTTTAAAATTTTTCTTACTTTTGTGGAGATGCATATCTGGGTAGAATGTTTCTTGAAGGCACGTGGACAAATGTAGATTCTGCCTTTGTATGGATAGGCCATACTCTCAAAGACTCAGATACACTTAGCTCTTCTGATTTCCTGGAAAATCATGTTGTACCTTTCTCATTTGTCACTCATAAGTGAATCCAGGCCAACCATTGCTAAAAATGGCATTATTTCCACTTTATGGCCACAAGTCATGTTGCTGAGACTATTGATCTCCAAAGTGCAATATGCTCACTCTAGAGGTATACAAGACAATTCACTGAAGTGTGATAAGAATTTTCATAGCTTTTACTTACGTTTATCATGAGAAAATTAAGCCCTATTAATCCATATGGATTGAGGTTGGCATCCCCACACTGTCTCTATATTTGATGCTCATGTCAGATGAGGTACAAATGGAGTTTCTTTCTTTGAGCATTAGTGACCTATTGTGGTTCAAAAGGGAATTTATGGATTTTTAAAATCTAACAAAATGAAATCTTACGAAGTGAATAATTGGTTTAAAAAATTGCTGGGAAAATGAAAACCCTGTGAATTGAAGATGATACATAGGATTCCCCACTCAAATGGCAGAACTGACACTTTTACTTAGTATGATCCCTTCATCAGTCACATTATGAAGTTAAATACAATGATTATCTAACAAAATCTGACCAGCTGACCCAAAACATCCAAAACTATTAAAAAGTCTATTTGAAATATAGTATTAATTTGTATCCACTTAATAACTAGATACAGAAACCTAAGTATATATTTTCCCTGAGATAAAAGTTTATTCATTTTCATTTTATTCCTTCAAAATTTTTGTCTACATTTCATAATGTATATTTTATTTATTATTTATTTATTTATTTTTTTTTTGAGATGGAGTCTCACTTTGTCACCCAGGCTGGAGTGCAGTGGCACAATTTAGGCTCACTGCAACTTCTGTCTCCCTGGGTTCAGCGATTCTCCTGCCTCAGCCTTCCAAGTGGCTGGGATTACAGGCACATGTCACCATGCCCGGCTAATTTTTGTATTTTTAGTAGAAACGGGGTTTCACCATATTGGCCAGGCTGGTCTCGAACTCCTGACCTTGTGGTCCACCCGCTTCGGCTTCCCAAAGTGCTGGGATTACAAGCGTGAGCCACCATGCCCGGCCTAATGTATATTTTATATTAGCCCAGTAGTGGATGTGTATAACTTATAAAGTAATATACATATATTGGGGGTATATACTCAAATCTGATATTTGAGATCACTGATTTAGACAAATCATTTCCACCTTTCTCCAGTTAAGAGTTCTAGCCTGTGAACACAACAGTGATTAGTACCTAATGATCATGCAGTTAAGAATTGGTTGCTACTATTACTATTAGGTTTGGTTCTAAAGCCCAAGAAGGCACAGATGATTTGGATGCAGACATATCATTTATATAGAACCCCCAGCATTTTGCCTGAAGCAAACAACATAATCTCTCTCTCTGGAGACAGTTTCTTTGTCTGCAGCTATAAAATGTGCTGCAATTGTAATGCTGGATCTAAAAGGCTGTCATATTGACTTGAGGAATTCCAGAAAGGCCTCCCTGTAACCCTTTTCTTCTAGTGTGACTTAGGGAAACCCAGAAAGAACTCCCTTAACTCCTCCACCAGC
The DNA here is from genome assembly GCF_024542745.1 of Macaca thibetana thibetana. Taxonomy (NCBI): domain Eukaryota; kingdom Metazoa; phylum Chordata; class Mammalia; order Primates; family Cercopithecidae; genus Macaca; species Macaca thibetana. Next base: position 74,871,567 of record NC_065591.1, on the reverse strand, counting down.
AAAGGCTTCCTTCCTCATTCCCACCTGCAGCCGCATTATTATTTATTCCTGTGAATGGGACTACCTTCGCTTCACCCCTAGAGTTCACCTATTCTGTTCCATTCTCCCAAGCACCTAGTGTAAACCTCAACAACAGCACTTTGAACGTAGGTACAGTCCTTCCTCCATAACTGCAGGGAACTGGTTCCAGCACTTCACTCCCCTACTTTTAGGTACCAAAATCTGCAGTTAATCAAGTCCTATATATAAAATGGCGTAACAGCCTGGGCACCATAGTGAGACCCCATCTCTACAAAAAAATTAAAAATAAAAAATCAGCTGGATGTGATGGCACATGCCTGTAGTCTCAGCTACTTGGGAGGCTGAAGCAGGAGGATCATTCAAGTTTAGGAAAGAGTTTGAGGTTACAATCAGCTATGATAGCACCACTGTACTCCAGCCTGGGCAAAAGAGCAAGAGACTGCCTCAAAAAAAAAAAAAAAAAAAAAAGTATAATATTTGCATATAACATATGAACATCCTCTTGTATACTTTATTATTATTTTTGAGACGGGGTCTTACTCTGTCACCCAGGCTGGAGTGCAGTGATGTGATTACAGCTCACTGCAGCCTCAATCTCTGAGGCTCAAGTGATTCTCCCACCTCACTCTCCTGAGTAGCTGGGACCACAGGCACGCACCAACACATCTGGCTAATTTTTGTATTTTTTGTGGAGACAGGGTTTCGCCTTGTTGCTCAGGCTGGTCTCAAACTCCTGGGCTCAAGGGATCCACCCACCTTGGCCTCCCAAAAAGCTGGGATTACAGGCATAAGCCACTGTGTCCAGACTCTCTTGTATACTTTAAATCATCTCTACATTACTTATAATACCTAACACAATGTAAAAGCTATGTAAGTAGTTGTTACGCTATATTTTAAAATTTGTATTTTTTAATCGTTTTGTTTTTTCCCAAATATTTTTAATCCATTTTTGGTTGAATCCATGGATGCAGAACCTGAGGCTAGAGGGGCCAGCTGTACTTGTTTATGTGTCTGCCTGCCTGCTGTATACCATGCTTCCGTGGGGATAAATGCTACCTTATTCATAGGCTTCAGAATTAGACAGTGCTGACTATATGATCTTAGGCATGTTGCTAATCTTCTCTTGGCCCATGATCTCATCTATAACATAGGAAAATACTTCATAGAGCTGTTGTGAACATAAAATGAGACAATGTTTTTTAAAGAGTTTGGCTCATTTAAGGTGTTCAACAAAAATTATTGCTATTTTCTCCATCTGTCTACCCAACACAATAATAAATGCCTTTTGAATGTCTGTTAAAACATGATGAATCAATTTATTTTGTTTAAGTGCTGAGATCCTCTTATAAAATAGAAGTTTTCAATGAATAGTGACTATTGGATAGGAAAGTATTTGAAGGAAAAATTTAAAAAATGAGTAATGACTAATGTTTCAAGAGTGTTTACCACATCTCAGGTACTGTGGTATACATTTTTGTTTAATCCTCATGACAACCATATGAAGTAGGTACTCTACAACTAAAATCCCCATTTATGAACAAGAAAACTGAGGTCTAGTAATTTATCTACAGCTGAGTGGTGAAGTCAAGATTAGATTCCAGTTCTATCTGACTCTAGGACCCATATACTTAACTTTTGTTGTACTGCAGAATACTCGAGGTTTAAATACTCAATTTTCAGCCCTGCTTAGGGCTGGCTCTGTGTTTTATTGCCAAACTTAAAACAAGCTGTATATATTTGGATTAGAGCAAACATTGCCTAGGGCTTTCACAAACACCTCATGAAGACCATCCTGTTCCTTCCCCCATAAGACTGTGCCTTCCAGTGTGCTTAGTAGCACCAGGAATCAGATCCTTTGAAGTATACAGCCCATGAAATCAACCTGCCTGGACTTTGGCCCATCTGCCAGCTCTGACTGAGTCAGTTGGCAGGAAAAAGGGCCAGAGGCTCAGATGTAATCAATTCCTAAACAGGCCCAACCACGCCACCTCCACCTTCTTCAACTTCTCTTATCCTTCCCATCTGATTTCACCACAAGAAACCTGTTTGTGAGGGACGGCACCACATCTCTCAGAAGTGGCCCAGTGATTCCCCATTAATGCCTCCCTCACTGACTCCCTGCCATGGACAGCCATACTGAGATCATAAACAACAGAAAAGATTAATGCTCATTAATTCCGGAGGCACTGGCAGTCTACTGGAATAGAGTGCAGACTTTGGAGTCAAATCAATCAGGGTTCAAAGTCCCAGCTTTCCAATATTGATGGGCAAATTCTATAATCTCTAAATTTCAGCTTTCTTATTGACAAATTAGGGAACAAGAATATTAACAGTATTTTAAGGAGTTGTTATAAAGATTAAATGAGAAATATGAATGATGTGCATGTAATGCCCTTGGAACAGTGCCTTTGCTTATAGTAGCATTCAAATGTTAGCTACAAATGGTGTGGCTTGCGGCAAGTGAACAATGGAGATTCTATCACTCTCCATCCAGAAAGTTTATGTAAAAATTTAAGAGCCCCTGGTGTATAGTAAGTACTCAAAACATCAATCCATTTGATCAATGAACTCCCTGTTTCCCACTTTAATAATAATAGTAAACAACTGGAGTTTCTAACATCACAAACCTAGGTGAGTCAGTTTTGCAGTCATGTATAAAAGGGAAAACAAATAGCTGTTCTGGCTAGACTATATTAGGCCCTAAGGATTCTATAGCAAGGTAGGCCGGGTGCAGGGGCTCACGCCTGTAATCCCAGCACTTTGGGAGGCAGAGGCGAGCGGATCACAAGGTCAGAAGATCAAGGCCATCCTGGCTAACATGGTGAAACCCCATCTCTATTAAAAATACAAAAAAAAAAAAAAAAATTAGAGTGGTGGCAGGCGCCTGTACTCCCAGATACTCGGGAGGCTGAGGCAGGAGAATGGTGTGAACCCGGGAGGCAGAACTTGCAGTGAGCAGAGATTGTGCCACTGTACTCCAGCCTGGGCGACAGAGTGAGACTCTGTCTCATAAAAAAAAAAAAGATTCTATAGCAAGGTAAGGACCAGGTGGGTACTTAGAAAACTTTATAGTTTACACAGCACTTAGTTTTCCTTTCACCAATTTGACCTTCACAACTTTATGGGGTAGTTCTCATACCATATTTGGAATTCTTTTAGAATACTTGTTTTACATGTCATTTTCCTCCACTAAAAGGCAAGACAATTTTTTTCCTCATCTTCTTCTGTCTAGATAAAATTTCACATACAAGGACAATGGCCTAGCAGAGTTCAAAGTGAGGTTTTTTTCCTTCTTCTTGAGACGGAGACTCACTCTATTGCCCAGGCTGGAGTGCAGTGGTGTGACCTCGACTCAGTGCAACCTCGGCTCACTGCAACCTCTGCCTCCCAGGTTCAAGTGATTCTCGTGCTTCAGCCTCCCGAGCAGCTAGAATTACAGGTGTGCCACCAAGCCAGGCTAATTTTTGTATTTTTAGTAGAGACGGGGTTTCGTCGTGTTGGCCAGGCTGGTCTCCAACTCCTGACCTCAGGTGATCCACTTGCCTCGGCCTCCCAAAGTGCTGGGATTACAGGTCTGATCAACCATGCTTGGCCTCAAAATGAGTTTCTGAATGGGGAGAAGTACAAAAAGAAATAGGAATCATTCTGCCTAGAAAGCCAGACATATGCTACCCATGAGATAATTTCTTTATCTGTAAAATTGCATAATTTGTACTTCAAAAAACTAAAGAAGATAAAGTATATAATGCTGATCTTTTGGTTGTAGTACATATTAATGAACCTGAAAGCAAATTGGATGCAATTTCCACTCATAAAAAGGAAGACGGAACATGACCATTTGTTAATGGTCAGGAGGCATGGTGTGATTTTCTCAAGTCTATAAAGGACCAATAAAGCATGGCAGAACCATATAGCACTATAAATTAATGGAACTATGCTTTTAGTTTACCTGGATACCCAGAGATGTTTCCAGGTCTGAGTTCCTGGGTCATGTGAATGGATTACAGAGGGGCTGCAAACAGTTTAAAACCATGGGTTTTACACAAATATAGATGTGGGAATGGTTAGAGTGAGGGGAGGGACTTGGCTGTTTCCTTTTGTGTGTGGCAGGGCGGGGAGGTAACATTCTGGATGTAGTCATAGCTTTTATAAAATTTTTATAGGTCCATGGATCCAAAACATTAAGAAACACTACTATACGCATGAGAAAAATCCCTATTCAATAAACATTCACCAAATACTACATAGAGAAATTATGTTCTTTGTCCTCATAATGGAGGATAACATGCAAAACAAATATTCTGAATAATTCCAGTGATTTATGGCATGAAGTCATTTTTTTCTTCTTGTTATCAGTACAAGTGGACTCCCTATGTGATGTCTTTCTACCTGCTTATCTCAATGATCTAAAGAAGATCCATGTTATAAAGTGTCTAACATGTACTAGATCCTCAAATGTTAGTTCCTTGCCTTTCACTTATCAATTTAAAGCCACATTTATCTTCTCCCCTGCTTCCTCTCTCTAGTGTTTAATTTTTATTGAAATGAGATCCTGCTGGAGGAATATGTTATCCAGAGTCAGAGCAGGAGGCATGGTGTGATTTTACCATATCTATGCATCTATAAAGTACAGCAGCAGTACAAAAGCCCTTAAATAATGTAGGTTAAATATCAAACGTTTTGGCATATAGAAGGTACTGAATGAATAGTGGCTAATAAAAAAAAAATCAAATCAGAAGAACAGCAGCTGCAGACTCGAAGTGTGAATAGAAAAAACACTGATAAGTTTTCATAGGTTTCATACTCATAAAATATGAAAACTACAAGGAAGTTTAGAGTACATAAGTCATTCTATACATGAGAAGACTGAGGGTCACACAGCTCTATCCACTTGAAGCCAATTTAGATCAGCCTTAACTTTGCTATGCAACTTCTGACATCAAACTACATGAAATCTGAAGAGATCATAATGCTTGCTAGAATTCGGTTACTGATATCCCAAATGTGTCTCTCTAGTTAAAACTAGAGGACAAAACCTTAAGGGAAAAAAACTAACACATACACACAAGGGTTTTGCTTCTAGCTGGAGAACTCTGAAGTGGACCTTGGTATATACTCAGTCCAATCTTACTATTTTACAGATTATGAAACTGAGGCCCAGAAAGGGGGACTTTTTTTTTTTTTTTTTTTTTTTTTTTTTTTCAGATGGAGTTTTTGCACTTGTCACCCAGGCTGGAGTGCAATGGCGCCATCTCTGTTCACTCTGCCTCCTGTTTCAAGTGATTCTTCTGCCTCAGCCTCCTGAGTAGCTGGGATTACAGGCACCCATCACCATGCCTGGCTAATTTTTTGTATTTTTAGTAGAGACAGGGTTTCACCATGTTGGTCAGGCTGCTTTTGAACTCCTGACCTCAGGTGATCCGCCCGCCTCAGCCTCCCAAAGTGCTGGGAGTACAGCCATGAGCCACTGCACCTGACTGGGGAAGTGACTTTTTAAGAGTTACTTATTCTCTGTAAGTTCAGTACAGAATCCCAGGTCTGCAGCTCCCAATTAAGATAGATGATTTTTTACATGAAGATCACCACTCTACAGGACTCATCTCTTTGGTGCCTACTATCTTTGAGAATCCAGGTCTCTTATATTACTCAAAACACACTACTCATATCTATCCTTCCATGCACATTGTTCCATCTCAGGCCCTAATCTCTTCCTTAAACCTTCAATCCCATCCCCTACCTAACCAAACACACACACCTTTTACCTTTTCTGAGTCCTAATTCTTTTTCTTTCATTTTTTGAGACAAGATCTTGCTATGTGCTCAGCCTGGTCTTGAACTCCTGAGCTCAGGCCTCAGCCTCCTGAGTAGGTGGGACTACTGGCTTATGCCACAATGCCAGATGGAGTCCTAATTCTCTTCAACAGTTTAAACTACAAGCTAAGGTACTAATGATCAATAATGATATAATTTAGCATTTCCTTGCTGATATTTCTACAAGGCTATTTGAAATGGCACTGTCTTAATTAACCCAAAAAGGCATACTTTTTGAATAAGGAGTAACTATATGAAACATTTAAAGTTTCTTTTTTTTTTTTTTAAGACGGAGTCTCACTCTCTAGCCCACTGACAGGGTGGAATGCAGTTGTGTGATCTCAGCTGATCGCAACCTCCACCTCGCGGGTTCAAACGATTTTCCTGCCTCAGTCTTCCTAGTAGCTGGGACTACTGGTGCACTCCAGGTGCACTGGCCCAAACGTTACTTTTTGAAAAATAACAATTTTTAACTACAAAAATTATAAATGAAACAGCTCAAGAAGATTTTTGAGGTGAATTATTTTGTATCTCAATTATGGTGGTGGTTATATGATTCTATGCATTTGTCAAAACTCATAGAATTGTATACCAAAATACGTAAACTTAAAAATTAACAAGACTTTTAAAAGAGGAAAAAAGTAATTGCATAGTCTACTGATGCCCCTTAGTTTTCCTGCCCAGGGGCAATCACAACGCAATACTGGTCTTCTAACGAATCGGCCAGGCGTGGTGGCTCACACCTGTAATCCCAGCACTTTGGGAAGCCAAGGCACGAAGACTGCTGGAGCTCAAGAGTTTGAGACCAGCCCGGGCAACATGGCAAAACCCTGTCTCTACAAAAAATTAGCAAGGCATGGTAGCACGCATCTGTAGTATCAACTACTCGGGAGGCTGAGGTGGGAGGATCACTTCAGCCTGGGAGGCGGGGGCTGCAGTGAGCCAAGATTGCACCACCGCACTCCAGCCTGGGTGACAGAGCCAGACCCTGTCTCAAAAAGAAAAGAATTCTTTAACAGGAGAAAAAGCATACAGAATTATTTTTTTATTGACACATACATATTAGATGCATATAATTTGGGGTTCATGTGATAATTTTATACATTTATGTAATTTGTAAAGATCAAATCAGTGTACTAAGAATGACATTCTAATGCTAGAAATTTAGTCACTGAGGCAGACTTTTTGGACAGATGTTTTTGGAAATGACTTGTTAGTCATTGTAAGCTGGGAAATCCACTATTCTACTCAAGGTAAGGTTGGCACTTATTGAGACTAATGGAAATGAGAAAATTAGGGAATAAGGTCTGGGGAAGGTAAGTGAGAATTAAGACTGATACTAAAATTTTAACATACAGGGACTGGAGCCAAAACAATAAATGCTTTTTTAAAAAAGATTGCATAAGAACAAAAATGTGATTGTTTTCGAAGGTTACAGATTTTACTCCAGGGCTGTGCTGAAAAAGCATCCTGATTGATAGCCTACCTAGAATCAAATATTCTCTTCCCTTCCTACTAATATTACTGATATGTCTAATTCAATTTCTATACAGTTCTTAGTGTTTTTCTCAGTGATATTTCATGCCAACATATCCATTTTACCCATTTAATTGATACTGATTACTAAATGTAAAATAGTTCTGTATTGTATTGCCATTACAATATTTGTATTATTCTACTGCAGCTTTTTTGGCTTGCAGATCTATTTTCCATCTCTCCCCGCCAAAACTGTCATAGACTCATATTGGCAAGTCTGTTGTTTATTTATCTTGGTATCCCTAGAACCTACCTTGTATATTATCTGACACCTAGTGGATACCGAATGAATATATACTGAAGAAACAAAAGCCCTGTTTTAAGCAGAAGGAAATGTGAACACAAATATGGTTGAGCTCCTGCTTTTAAAAGAACTTATGGGCTGGGCGCGCGGTGGCTCACGCCTGTAATCCCAGCACTTTGGGAGGCCGAGGCTGGATCACCTGAGGTCAGGAGTTCGAGACCAACCTGACCAAAATGGAGACACCCTGTCTCTACTAAATATACAAAATTAGCCACCATTGTGGCACATGCCTGTAATCCCAGCTACTCTACTCAGGAGGCTGAGGCAGGAGAATTGCTTGAACCCGGGAGGCGGAGGTTGCGGTGACCCGAGATCGCGCCACTGCACTCCACCCTGGGAAACAAGAGCAAAACTCTGTCTCAAAAAAAAAAAAAAAAAAAAAAAAAAAAAAAGAACTTAACTACTTAGTGGTCATGTACTGTCAATATAATTAGTAGGACACACACAACACGCATAGGTGGGTAAATAGAGGACAGAGGGTAGAGAAAGACTGAATGTAGTCCAATTACATGGCAACAACTTATCTCAACATTCTATTAGAAACATTAGTGCTGGGGTATGTAACAGGAGACCTTTCATAGGCCTGTGCTGATGACAGAAAACCTTACTGGGTGACAGAAAAATAGACTGGATATGGCCTATCTAAAAATGTTCTAATTGTATTTTATTTTTAAAGAAACTGAGGATGAAACAGCTGTTGACAAAACTGCATATTCTTGGAATCTGTTATCATAAAGAAGGTCTTAAAGGAAAACAATTTATTTCACTAAAAAACAAGTCTGACCGGGCGTGGTGGCCAGCACTTTGGGCCGAGGTGGGCGGATCACTTGAGGCCGGTTCAAGACCGGCCTGGCCAACATGGGGAAACCCTCTGTATCAAAAATACAAAAATTAGCTGGGTGTGGTGGCACAGTGCATAGTCCTGGCTACTCCGAAGGCTGAGGCAGGAGAATCACTTGAACCTGGGAGGCAGAGGTTGCAGTGAGCTGAGACAGCACCACTGTACTCCAGCCTGAGCAACAGAGCAAATTCCATCTCAAAGAAACAAACAAACAGGAAAAAAAATCCCCTAGTCTTTCTGGAGATATTTCACAGGCTTCCTTCAGAAGATAAGTGTTAACAGTAATGGCCTTGTGGTCATAGCGTTAACTACAGGATGACATAAAGCTCAACCATCAATACATAATGTTTTATTCTCCAATACTATGGTCCTCTCCTGATCCTTTCACAGACTAGTTCTGATATACTGAGAATCAAGGACTCCAATTCAGTCTCCTGTTGAGGCGAGGTAGGATTTCATCAAGAAATGTTATATTTTCTTGATTGTCTGAAACAGTGCAGTTGGCTAGTGCAAAATCTGTCACAAAAGAAATGGATGAGTGGGAGGGGGGATGTAAATTAATTGTTAAAGGACTAAGCAATCCATCAGTTTTAGAATTTACAACTTATTTATCCAGTAAGCAATTACTTCATGCCTACTGCGTATGTGCCAAGCAGAAGAAATAGCATATTACCTACTGGTAACAATAATATGTAGCTGCCAAGGCAGCTTAGTGGTTTATCAGCCAGCAGCATTGTGCTAGAAGGGAAGGAGAGTTGGAAGGTAAAATTATTTCTTAGATGTTACAATAAGCTTTTGGGAAGCATCGTGAATTTTTTTGTTTATTTTATTTTATTTGAGAGACAAGGTCTTGCTCTGTAGCCCAAGCTGGAGTGCAGTGGCATGATCATGGCTCACTGCAGCCTCAACCTCTCGGGCTCAAGTGATCCTCACCTTAGGCAGATCACAAGGTCAAGAGTTCGAGACCAGCCTGGCCAACAGAGTGAAACCCCATCTCTACTAAAAATACAAAAATTAGCCAAGTGTGGTGGCACATGTCTACAGTCCCAGCTACTTGGGAGGGTGGGGTGGGAGAATTGCTTGAACCCGGGAGGCAGAGGATGCAGTGAGCTGAGACCACGCCATTGCACTCCAGCCTGGGTGACAGAGTGAGACTCTCTAAATAAATAAATAAATGTAGAAAATGGTTATATTACTCAGATAATACTTACCTTATCTCAATTTTTAAACTGTCAATGACAGAAGTAGTTGAAGTTTATATACACACATGCAATATTTGGTATATATAGTATCATTTACTAAGATAGGTATTTTGGTAAAGTTAAAACTGAGAGGACATTGCTTTGTAACACCTAAAGTACACAAAATCATACTTCTCATGATAAAGAATGTTTTTAATAGATTATTTTCAGTTAATCCTAGTTAAAAAAAAAGTTTTTTGGCCTCAAATAAAGTGATCTCACATGTGATATATCCATTTAATTCTTACAGCAACCTAGTGAGAAAGATTTTATCCCTACTTCACAGACAAAATGGAGGCAGAGTTAAATAACTTGCTTATAGTCAACAGTGATTGGCAGAAGTGTCATTTCAATCCTAGCTGACTGGCTCTGAAGTCTACATTCTAAGTTGCTACACCATACTACCTTCTGAGTACTTATTAAGCATTTTTCATATATTTCCTTCTTTTTTATTTAATCTCAGAATGATGAACATGCCTAAAATCATGTAATGTGTTTAGATTCAAATGCAAGATTTTTGTTGCTAAACCCAAACTCTTAATGACGAAACCAACTTCCCATGATCATGGAGTAACGACCTTAGGTGGCTTTATTAATCATAATGTATAGTAGTATAAATACCATGTGATAGGCTGTAGTTCTATTTTGACTTCAACTAGTACACAAATATTTTAATAGCATGTCCCTACCAGGGTTCTAAGATGAATTACTTTCCAGTTATCTGTAAATTGTTAAATGCATTTTAAGTGAAATCTATCTACCACAGCACCAAGCTGTTCTTTAAAAATTTAGTGTTATCTCAAGCAACAAGGGACTATACATAGCTTTTGTGTTTCTACTTAGGTTTAGGCACGTTAAATGGACCTGTATGAAGTTTCATGTCTTACCTGACTGAGCAGATATTAAGTTAAAATTAACATTAGGTTACATGTGTGTCAAATAGCTCTCTAAATCTGGGTATAATATGGGCCTATGACAATAAACAATTACCATTAAACATTATTTTCATATCTCTCCCTCCCTCCACTGGTAAGAAGATTGCTGGACCAAAGTTTTACATTCAGCAGGAACACGCAGGCACTGGCTTGGACACAAAATTAGGTTTTAGCCTAAATTTTTGAGATTTGGGGAGTCACACTGGATGTTTGAGATTCTGCACTTAACTGAAGTTCAAAATGTGTTAACTTGTGGCAGAATAACAGAACTAGCAGGTCACATTTTGTTTTTTCTTTGAAATGCCTCAGGTTATTCCTTCTGGTGCACATCTCATGAGAGCAAATTAAATCACATTTGGACATACCGGGTTACAGGGCTACGCTCTAGTAATAAACTTCTTTTGACTTTTATTTTACTGAATCCTTACCTGTCTTGGTTACTCCCTTTTTACTAAAACAAGGCCTTACTCTTACCCAGGCTGGAGCACAATGGCACCATAATAGCTCACTGCAGCCTACGACTCCTGGGCTCAAGTGATCCTCCTGCCTCAGCCTCCTGAGTAGCTAAGACTACAGGAACATGCCACCATGCTCAGCCTTTTTTTTTTCTGAGATGGAGCCTCGTCCTGTTGCCCAGGATGGGGTGCAGTGGCGCGATCCCAGCTCACTGCCTCTGCCTCCTGGGTTTTTTTTGAGATGGAGCCTCACTCTGTCGCCCAGGCTGGAGTGCAGTGGTGCGATCTCGGCTCACTACAAGCTCCACCTCCCAGGTTCATGCCATTCTCCTGCCTTAGCCTCTGGAGTAGCAGGGACTACAGGCGCCCACCACCAAGCCCAGCTAATTTTGTTTTTGTATTTTTAGTAGAGATGGGGTTTCACCATGATAGCCAGGATGATCTCGATCTTCTGACCTCGTGATCCGCCTGCCTCGGCCTCCCAAAGTGCTGGGATTACAGGCGTGAGCCACTACGCCCGGCCTCTCCTGGGTTTTAAGTGATTTTTCTGCCTCAGCCTCCTGAGTAGCTGGGGTTACAAGCACCTGCCACTAAGCCTGGCTAATTTTTGCATTTTTAGTAGAGACGGGTTTTCACCATGTTGGCCAGGTTGGTCTTGAACTTCTGACCTCAAGTGATTTGCCTGCCTCGGCTTCCCAAAGTGCTGGGGTTATTGGTGTGAGACACCATGCTTGGTCAACTGCTCCCTTTTTACTGACTTCTTTCCATTTATTCTGCCAGTTAAATCTCTCAAGACATAAAGCAGCTTATTTACTGAATTCATATTATTTATGTTATTGGGTAATGGAATGAGAAGGACTTCAGGTAATGGACGTTAGTTCACAACTGTCAGAATTGGGTTACTTTTTATGGAGGGCTTTGTTGCCTTAAGGTGTCAGTTTCTTTCCTTGTGCATTTTTCTGTATTTATACAATTAAACCTTCTTCATGTAAGTAATCTAATGAATTCAATTATCTCAGATTTCTCTTCCTCCAGGTAATGTGTATTGATAAACATATTTGGGCAACAACACAGACAAATCCTGTTCACATTTAACACCCTGGTTCAACCGAGCATCAGTGTTCTCTAATAGTGGTGGGGAGGATCCTAGTTAGGTTTGGCAAGGAAGTATTAATGATACAGGTGTGAAAAGTAAACGCTATCTTTCAGAACCAAGTTAATTTCTCAAAAGAAGCAGAGACATTATCATCGCCATGTGTTTTTGGAATCAAGAATCATAAATACGCACTATTCTTGCAAGTACAAGTTTGGTTAAATAGGCAGCCATGAAAAACCTGGCAAATAGGAGCTATGGGAAAGAAAAATAATCAAACAAAATCAATTATTATGTAGAAGAAAATTACAAAAGTACTTCAGAGCTCCTCTCCCTTCCTCCTGGCTAGATTTCAGGGCAGGGCAGAATTTTGTGTCCTTGAATTCTTTCACAAAGTTATCAGACTGAGGTACGGTATGATTTTTGGCCCCTAAGTAGGGAAATTTAAATATGCTTATGCCTCTTCTCCCATCTTAAATCCTTACAATCCTGCCCTCTCTAACCCATTACCTTTTTCAGAGCCAAACTTCTTAAAAGTTTAAGTACCTACTTCTTTTCTCATTCCCATTCATTCACTTCTCAAACCTCTGAAATCTGGTTTCTCCTCACTACTACATTAATTCAGTTTATCTGAAAAATGAGGCAATCCAGCAACTCTTCACAGGGAAATACACTGCCAGTTGAAAAGTAACAAAATTTGCCCATAAATTGTCTCAAGAGCAGTAAGAAACAGAAGCAAAACAATTTTAGAAAGACACATAAACATGAATACTGAAAATGGAACAGTCATAGGACTGAAACTCAAGAAAGAGGCATAATGCCCAACATTAAAGATATACAGAGTAAACAGCTGAAATGGAGACTCTTGCATTTAGACTGCCAAATGTAAAAACAAATAAATGTAAACAGTTTATCATCAAAATAACACTTTAAACTGTTAAGACTCCTTAAATGTACCAAACTACTGTTAGTATTCCATAAAAATAGCAGATGACCAGTATAAGTCATTTATATACACATATGGAACATACTAGTCAGCTGCAGTATTTTAATTGCGATGAAAACACTCTGTAAGTATATCTGCAATAGTATACTTTTATACATTACCACTTAAAGGCAAAAACAAAATTCTTCAGTTGCTTTATTTCAGCATATTAAAACACTTAAGTTTTCCTGGTTTTCTTATAGAAAATACAAAACATTCACAAGGAAATGGCTCTACATATGCTAATAATTGAGCCAAGAGAATACACACTGTGCAGTTTTACAAGGACAAGTACTAAGAAACTATAGAAGCTGCCACTTAGTACTACATAAATGGCTAGAAGCCCCAGTATACACCTGTAGTCCTAGTTACTTGAGTGGCTAAGGCAGGATCGCTTGAACCCAGGAGTCTGAGGCTGTCATTTGCTATGATCATGCTTGTGAATAGCCACTGTACTCCACATGGCTAGACCCCATCGCAAATAAATAAATAAATAAATAAATAAATAAATAAAATGGCTAAAAGTTTGGTTGGAGAGGGTAGGGAATGAGGAAAGCTGTTTTATTTTGGCTTAGTCTTAAAAAAAAATGTATCACTTAGGTACTTCAAGGATTACAGTTACTGAATTTTATCTTCTGGTGCTGAAGCAGCTCAAGTCCCCAAGGTATTCAGTTTGATAAGCACCTATGCGCCACATTCATGAAATCAGCAGTTAGGTGTAAGAGGGTGACTTTGATGAGCATTCCTTAAAAGTTTTAACCTTTAAGCAAGTTTATGTATAGGCAGCACCCTCAGATTCTACATCAAATTAGGCTTCATGAATATGTACCTACTTACATAATTGCATACAGCTGAACATCTCTGCATGTTTGAATTTCCTTAAGTGGCTATATTCATGAACATATTTACGCTTGGTAAGTTCATCTTCATATATTTATCCTTGCAAAGAAATGTTTTCGGCTGGGCGCAGTGGCTCACCCCTGAAATCCCAGCACTTTGGGAGGCCGAGGCAGGCGGATCACGAGGTCAGGAGTTTTGAGACCAGCCTGACCAACATGATGAAACCCGTCTCTAATAAAAATACAAAAATTAGCTTGGTATGGTGGCGCACGCCTGTTAATCCCAGCTACTCAGGAGGCTGAGGCAGGAGAATTGCTTGAACCCAGGAGGCGGAGGTTGCAGTGAGTTGAGATTGTACCACTATACTCCAGCCTGGGCAACAGAGACTCTACCTAAAAAAAAAAAAAAGTTTTCTAGTGCTCCCTTAATTATCCAAACCTGTTAAAAATTGAGAAATAAAATAATAAAGAGGACCCTCTTTTCCTGTTAATCATTACTATAGACATTTGGATTTCAAATCTTGACCTTAGGATATTTACTGCATTTATCTTCAGCAGCATATTAAGCAGCTAAAATTATGTAAATTTGTTTCAAACTCAAGCTGGGTCACTAAGACTAAAAAGCACACTTTTTATTTTCCTGAGTATTGTTAACTAAAAGTAAAAATGTTAAAAGTTTTCTCATTGTCCAGAATGAACTAAAGATTTTCCCTAGAGGACAGGCATGGTGGCTCACTCCTGTTAATTCCAGCACTTTGGGAGTCAGAGGCAGGCAGATCACTTGAGGTCAAGAGTTCGAGACCAGCCTGGCCAACATGGTGAAACCCCGTCTCTACTAAAAACACAAAAATTAGCTGGGCATGGTAGTGCCTGCCTGTAGTCCCAGGTACTCGGGAGGCTGAGGCAGAAGAATCACTTGAACCTGGGAGGCAGAGGTTGAAGTGAGTCAAGATTGTGCCACTGCACTCCAACCTGGGCGATGGAGCAAGGCTCTATCTCCAAGAAAAAAAAAAGGTAATCTGTTAGATCTGTTAGCAAGATTATATAATGGTACACTTGATGGGAATTAGGAACATACCGATATATTCCTGTATGAACTCAAGTCACTTAACCAGTCCACTTCCTAAGCTGTAAAGAGGAAGCTTTGAATATTAAATGCTTATCTGAAACTATTTGGAAAAGCAAAGTTTATTAATACCACCCTGAAGTATCTGAAGCTCACACTCAATTATTTACATTAGGAACTTAAGCTCCTCTATTAAAAGTAAAATGTGTTTTTGGTTGAAACATAAAATATAAGCAAGTATGGAACTGCATTATACAAGAAATCAAATTCTGAGAGTATCATGACAAAAAAAATCCACTGTTTAAAGAGTAAAGAGAAACAGTGGTGAGCTTGCTGTAGCATTAAAGATACTGAACAGGTAAGATAATTGGATTCTAATTCTGCCCTGCCTTTTGCCATCAATGTACAGTGTGACCAATGGCACGTTTTAATTTCACTTTGCGCATGCCCATTTCCTTATCTGTAAAACATGGGCTAAAGAATTTGTAAGATTTCTCAGCTCTAAAAAGGGGTCACTATGACCTAAAAGATACTCTATTATAATATCACTTGTTCAAATATCATAAACATTAAGATAACATCAATAACTTAAAAATTCAAGACTTAGGGCAGGAAAATTTTTATTTTCAGAAAATTCTAAAAAACATATTGTCTCAACTTTTAAGTTTCTCCATAACTATCATAATTTTACCACAGCATTGAGCTCTTACTAGGTGTCTCTTAACATTAGACTTCCTTAATATTAGGCCAAACCCTAATTCTAAGAAATATACAGGTTAGTCAGGATATCATGGTTGGTCCTTCTTTTTTTTTTTAGATGGAGTTTTGCTCTTATTGCCCAGACTAGAGTGCAGCAGTACAATCTTGGATCACTGCAACCTCTGCCTTTCAGTTTCAAGCGATTCTTCTGCCTCAGCCTCCCAAGTCACTGGGATTACAGGTGCCCGCCAGTACGCCCAGCTAATTTTTTTGTATTTTTAGTAGAGACAGGGTTTCACTATGTTGGTCAGGCTGGTCTCGAACTGCTGACCTCATGATCCACCCGACTTGGCCCCAAATTGCTGGGATTACAGGCTCACATGAGCCACCGTGCCAGGCCCGGTTGGTTCTCTTAAGGCTAAAACTGATCTCACCTCATCTCTCACTCCCCTCTCCCTCCCACAACTGCCATGTGTAAACAGTTCACCAGGTAAATTCCTTATCTACACATTTTCAGAATTGATTCATGGGTATAATTAGCAATAAACCTAAAATCTTTCTCAAAGCTTTTGTTATTGTGTAACATACTGCAAAAATACAAATACAGGACGTAGAGGACTACTCCATCCAACTCTTGTAGACTCACCTATAGTTTTAAAAACACAATACTTGGATCTAACCCTGGAGATTTCAACAGGGATGGGTAGGTAATAGCCATATACTTTTAGAGCTCTCTAGGTTATCCTGACACCTCTATTGAAAAAAACCCTTGCTCTAACAGCAATTGACTTCATACTCTTAAATGAGCTACCTATAATTTTAATACAAATCAATGTCCTAATTCGCTTTATTATTTTTTTGAGATAGGGTCTTGCTCTGTTGCCCAGGCTGGAGTACAGTGGCTCAATCTCTGCTCACTGCCCCTTCCACCTCCCCAGTTCAAGCGATTCTCCTGCCTCAGCCACCCTAGCAGCTGGTATTACAGGCGTACACCACCACACCTGGCTAACTTTTCTATTTCTTGAAGAGATGGGGTTTCCCCATGTTGGCCAGGCTGGTCTTGAACTCCTGGCCCCAAGTGATGTGCCCATCTCGGCCTCCCAAAGCACTAGGATTACAGGTGTCAGCCACTGCACCTGGCCCTAATTCTTTTTTGAGAGATGAAAAGCTTTACCTCCTCTAGACATTCCTAATTCTACTTTAACAATGTTTTCCTAACCTGCAGTGTTTCTCCAGGACACTGCGGTTATTTTTTCAGAAGCTGGCCTCCCCAACTCCTCAAATATTAATTTTATAAATAAAATCTCTAAAGAGTGCAGGATTTCTTCTATCTTTATGGTCAGATGTCTATTAGATATAAAGACAGAAAACTACTCAAACACATGACAAATTATAGAAATCACTGTATTCTACACCTATCACTTTTCAAACACAGGATTTCTTTCTTTTTTAAAAACAGACATAGTCTCACTGTTGCCCAGATTGGAGTGCAGTGACACAATCATAGCTCACTGCAGCCTGAAACTAATGGATCAAGTGATCCTCCTGCCTCAGCCTCCCAAGTAGTTAAGCCTACAAGCATGCACTACCATGCCCAGCTCAGACAGAAGGTTTCTGAGTAGTTTGTAGCTCTTTTTCCCTACAATTTGTCTTCCATATAACTCAAACTGACAAGGCTATGGCTTACATAAAGAAATATATTATAAAATGAACAAACTCAAGATAAATTTACATAAGACATGAGAATACACCTGAATCACCAACCACGAAAAATAATTGAAGAGCTTGAAATTAAGCCTAAGTGTAAATCTCTATTAAGCTTACAACATTACAATAAACTGAAGGTTAGAAAGAAAATGGTAGACATTGTTCCTTTTCCTGTACTTACCACCATTACTTAGAGAAGTTTCTAAGTAACAAAAACTTTGAGCCTTTTTCATTGTGGTATTCACGGATGACACCAACACATACTACTTCTGCTTAAAAATCAAACTCATTCATCTTGACTTGTTCCCAGAAACATGACACATACAATCATTTTTTGAAAAAGTGTTTTTCTAATTACCATCTGCATACATCTGAAAGACTGTTTCTAACATGTTTTGGTCATTTTTAATCATTCTGTCTAGCCTTTCTTTGATATGAGGATCTATTTTTTATTCACTCCTAACATAGAGGTGAAGTGCATACCTTCAATGACGCAAAGTAACTAGTTAATTTTGTTTCAGAATAACGTGCAAAGGAAAGGGAGGAAACAGCCCTAAGTATATCAGTATTTTTACACATCACACACCTTCAGGAAGAAAACACATTTCTCATCTTAGTGTGATAGACTCTGAAAAAGAACACACAGCATTGTTTCAGTGGCACAAGAAAAAAAGTACAGTTCATTTTGAGATACCGTGCGAAATCACTCAAAAGACAAGTAACTTTGGTTTCAGTCACTTAGTTAAAAAAAAAATTTATCCATGACCGATGTTACTCTGGAACCTACTGCCAGACGTCAGAAGGCTTATCATTAATAATATCCTACCCCTCCCCACTTTTCTGAGACACGGGCTCGCTCTGTCGCCCAGGTTGGAGCACAGTGGTACGATACTGGCTCACTGTAGCCTCAGCCTCCTGGGCTCAAGCAATTCTCCCACCTCAGCCTCTAGTGTAGCTGGAACTACAGGGGTACGCCACCATGCCCAGATAATTTTTTTATTTAATGTTTTTGCAGAGACGGTACGGGGTCTCCGTATATTGCCCAGGTTGGGCTTCAACTCCTAGAATCAAGCTACCCCCTGCCTCTGCCCCCAAAGTGCTGGGATTAAAGGCATAAGAGACTGCACCCGGCCAATATCCCCTTTGAACATCTGCTTTCGCTGGTTGGTTAAAAAAAAAAAAGTGTCATTTTAAATTTAGTGTTACTCCTTCAGGCTGCTCCGTCTCTTTTCTTACTTGCAGGGCCAAAGCAACGTCTCTTTCCAGCTTGGCCACCTTCCAACAACGATTTCTTCGGACGCCTTTGTTAATCATTCCTGTATGAAAAATCAGTGAATCTGAAACCTTGGGGAGAGGGAAGGAGGGTTGGAAAACAAACGGCAAAACAAAAAAGGATTTGGGAGGACTACCCCAACTCCATGAGTGGAAATGGGCTTCTCCGAATAGAGGCGAGGGTCGCCGCCTGGGGTCCTCGCACCTCAACAAAAGACACCAACTCTCTCAACTGTATTGTTAACCGATCTAAATGATACTCCAAGCCCAAAAGTAAACCGACTCTCTCAATCTCTTAGCTAAAAAATGGAGAAGGAAGCGTAGGGCCCCATGCAACGCCTTCAGGAGCTGAGACCGAGGCTCACTGGGCCTCTTGATGCAGCTTCCAGGTGGTCCCGCCCTACATCAGTCCCCAGCACGGCCTCCACCTTCTGGTTCCCAGGTTCGTGCCCGCGGCTATCCGACCAGGTCGTCCTCCACCTCACTGTCCCCACTGAACCACCACTTGACTCCCGCATACCCCTAAAACCTCTGCCGGGCTCCGCGGAATCGTCCCAGTATTCCCAACATGGCGGCCGAGTCCCCTTTGCTCCTTCACTCTGGGCGCGTCCGACTTTGGAGCATTTTGGGCATTGTAGTTCCGGGGAATTGCCTCGGTATCCCTCCAGGACGTAAGAAGACTACAGTTCCCAGAAAGCACCGCCCCTGAGCATGGCTATTGGGGACGTTTGGACAGAGGGATGATGTCATTGCAAAAGCCCCACTGCATTCATTGTGCTACGGTCTCTCCACCCCCTGCTGCTGCTGGGCTTGCGATTGCCGCTCGCTCCAGCTGAGCTAAGAGTAGCAGCAGCACCAGGGCAGGGACTGACTCCAGCGCTTGGACTCAGGACATCGCAGACCTTGCCTTGCGTGCGTGACTCATTCGCATATCATTTCTGTTTATGCCTGGGGTGGGGAGAAAAATCCCAAACCAGGTGAGTTGAAGTGATTTATTCAAATGCTTCTACCAAGTTATTCCTCCCGCTTAGTTCTCAAGGTTTTCTTTTGGGAAGCTGTGAGCGGTGGGGAGGTGGGGGGGATTGGGGAGAGGCTCGCAGGCGCTGCTAAGGGGAAAAGCTCTGTGCAATTTGGGTCACTGCAAAGAACAACTCCAGCAACCTTCCCCCGCCAGAGGACGGGTGCCTGCCAATTCCCTAGTCGCAACTCCTCTCAACCTTTTGGAGACGGGGTGAGGGGGCTGGGCTAGGAAGGATGTTGGGAAGTGCTCTTGGAAAATCAGAGGAAGGCAGAGGTGGGGGACTGCAGTCCTGTCACACACGGCCCGAGAGCTGAGGTTTGAGTGGGAAGGGGTGATGCGTGGGGAGAAATGGAGACAGTGATTTAATGTGGTCGCACTACTTTAGAACATTTGTATGCCGCTTGGACGAGCACTAGTTATTAATTTTTAAGATGAACGTGCTTAAGTTTTGTGGGGCTTTATTATATGTGTGTCTGTCTATGTCGTTTGTCTCGCCTTTTCTGCTGATTTGAGGTGACAGTGTCCTTTAATGGTGCACTCCGTGCCAGTCAGAAACATTTCACGTGTCTGACGAAGGTTCTTTGAGGCTGCTGGAAGCAGCGTTTTTGTTAAATGTTTTCCGTTCTCCGACTGCTGGATTCAAGATTGTTTGGAAGTGGAGCCGACAGATTTGTGCTTGTGTGTTTTAAATTACATTGCATAGGCTCTTTGCCACTGACAATGGTACCATAATGAGCTGCTGTTTCCTGAGGCATAGTCACTACTCACAAATAACGGTTTGAAGAGATCGATTAGGGAAGCCGGGTTCCTTTTAACACATTAGAGAAAGGGAAAGTTAGAAGCGCTGTTAACCTTCATTTGGCATTACTGAAAGGTGCCCATGGAAGAGTAATTTTGGTCAGGGGAACCAAGGAGCATAGTAGTTGTTTTGTTATTGTTGTTTTTTAAAACGAACTGACATTTAACAGGACATAAAGCATTCTGACTTATATGATGCTCTTGTAAGAGTTATAGGGATGATTAAGGCAATAAATATGTTACTTTGAGATAAACAGCTGGCTGGCTCCACAACAGATGGGGCCAGTCTTAGCTGAGAGATCTACAACCTTGGAAATGAATGGACCTGGGGTCAACCACACCCCCTCTTGGAATGTCAAAAGAAGGAGAAATGCCAGAGTATTTGCTTAACTCTAGAATGCTAAACCTTTTCATAGCTGAGTCAGACATAAGGGAAAGTCTTTACTGGTTGTCTTCTGCTGCTAAGCCAATTTTATTCATTTTAAATTCAGACCCTTAGGTCTCCAAAGTTGTAGCTATGTGATATTTCGTTAAACGCTGCTTGATGCTGAATGCAAAGGACAGTCCATTGTATGGGCTTTGTAGTAGAGTGATTTATTGGGATGCCAATGAGCAGCTTTTGGATTTGGGAAAAGATCAACAGTCAGCCTTTGCCTCTATGTCTCTCTGTTGATAACTCTCTGCTCTTCTGGACACCCTACCCTTCTCTCCTATACTTTCCTTTCTTCCCCCCACCCCACCCCACCCCACCCACATCTCTTGAAATTCTGTTTATTTCCCTATCTCTCCATATTCAGTTTACAGTTTTCCTTTGTATTTCAAAATCCCTCCCTTATCACCAGCATATCACATCTCTTTCTCTCCATCTCTCTCCAATCTCAGAACACCCTCCCTGGTCCTCCTTCACTTCACCTGGGAACTCCTGGGTGGATGTAGACTATGTGAATATTTTTGCTGAATCCTCTTTGAGGAGAATTTCTTTGCCTTTTCTGTTTCTTGCAGTCTGTGCTTGGCAGGATGAGCAGCAATGAGCCTGACCCCTGGTCTGGTTTGTAGTTTCTGTGACAGACATAATTTAGCCCCAGCAGCGTGTGAACAATGAAATGCTGCAGTTGGGCTCATGCCACATTTCCTTTCACTGGCACCTGTATTAGGAACTGCCTGTGGGTTAGCCAGGTTTTTAAATGCTCTACATGAAATGTTCTCATAATTCCCAAGGCATAAGTAGTCTTCAAATGGCTTGCCTTATATAATACATTTTTTTTCCCCTCATCCTTGCTGCAGCTGGTGGTGGGAAGGCTGTTCTTTACCCCCTCTTCTTTCCTATTCCCTGTGCAATCCAGGTGGCCAAACTGCCCGTTTGGTTTTTTGAAGATACTTGGAGGACAACAGTTCCACTGCCCCCCACCCCCACCCCCCACCCGGTTGTTTCTTCTCCTTTGTGCAGGAAAGAGGTTTGTTATTTTATACTCTTCTCTTAAGGGGAAGAGTGTGATAGTGGCTATATTTGTTTATGTAACAGCAGTGCTCTTCTAGGTGTGGAAAGTCTAACTGCTATCCATCTGGAGGCAACTAGTGTGACAGGCAGATTCAGAAGGTGTCCTCTTAGACCTTTTATGCACCATCTTCTCAAAACTTATTTTCTTCTTCTGAAATACTTCCTTACTCACCAAGGTTTCTTTTATTGTCCCAGGGAGGAGAAATGGGCTGAATGCAGCATTAGATTTGGCCTCATCACTGCTGTCTCTGTGACCTTAAATAACTATTCATTTCTTTCTGCTTCAGTTTACTTATTTACAAAGGGATAATGATCCTTGCTCTTTGGTTTACTGATGTTATAGCCCTCTGTAATATGGCCCCAACCTATAATTCTGACAATTTGTATTGATTGAGCAGCTACCATGGGCTAAGCACTGTGGCTACATCAGTGAGAAGAAATGCTTCCCCTGACCTCATGGAGCTTATATTCGAATAGGGGATATACTTAATAAATAATTGCAAGTGTGATGAATGCCATTTCCAAAAGGGTTGAGTAGAGTGCCTGACATGGTACTTTCCCCTTGTCTGGGGTTATCAGGAAAGATTTCCTATAGGAAGTGACACTTGAAGAGACTTGGAGGGTAAGTGGAAGCAGTAATTCAGGATGGCAGTGGGAGATGCTTATAGTGGGACAAAGGTCTCTGGCAGAGGGAACTTCATGTTCAAAGTTCAAAGGGAAGAGTGGTGAACCTGAGGATTTGAAAGGAAGTTAGAGACAGAGCAAGAGGAGAAAGACTAGAATGAAGAATGAGGCTGGAGAGGTGGGCAGAGGCTAGAGAGTAGGCAGTTCTCTGAGCTACAGGTGAATTTTGGTCTTTATCCTAAGGGTAATGAGAACCTAGCCCGGCTTTAATAAACTAGATGAATGGCATATGTAGGATGATATTAAAGTATTATCCTGGCTGTTAAGTAGAGGAGATTGAAGGGAAGACTTGGTCAGAGTCAATGTGTAGAGACCAAGTAGCAAATAATTTTTGTTGTCTGTATGAGGGATAATGGTGCTTAGATCTAGAGTGGTGACAGAGGGTTTAGAGAGACACTAGTTTGTTGTTGTTGTTGTTGTTGTTTTTGAGACGGAGTTTTGCTCTTGTTGCCCAGGCTGGAGTGCAATGGCACGATCTCGGCTCATTGCAACCTCCACCTCCCAGGTTCAAGTGATTCTCCTGCCTCAGCCTCCCTAGTGGCTGGGATTACAGGTGCCCGCCACCATGCTCAGCTAACTTTTGTATTTATTTATTTATTTTTGAGACAGAGTCTCACTCTGTCGCTCAGGCTGAAGTGCAATGGTGCCGTCACAGCAGCTCACTGCAGCCTCCATCTCTGGGTTCAAGTGATTCTCCTGCCTCAGCCTCCCAAGTAGTTGAGATTACAGGCACCTACCACACCTGGCTAATTTTTGTATATTTAGTAGAAATGGGGTCTCACCATGTTGGCCAAGCTGGTCTCTCAAACTCCTGACCTCAAATGATCCACCCACCTCAGCCTCTCAAAGTGCTGGGATTACAGTCGTGAGCCACCGTGCCTGGCAACTTTTGTATTTTTAGTAGAGACGGGGTTTCACCATGTTGGCCAGGCTGGTCTCGAACTCTTGATCTCAGGTGATCCACCTGCTTCGGCCTCCCAAAGTGCTGGGATTACAAGCATGAGCCACCATGCCTGGCCGACACTAAGTTTGAAAATTGTAATTCATAAGATTTGTTGATTGATTGGATGGGGGAATAGGGAGAAAAGGGAGTCATGAAATGACTTGAGTTTTTTCTTGAGCAACTGGGGATGACGTTTTCAGGGAAAGAGAACACTGAATGGGAACCAGATCTTTTTGTTTTCCAGAAGGGAGGACCCTTGGACATGCTGAGTTTGAGGTTCCTGGAAGACATCTAAGATCTTTCACTCTTCCTGTCCATGTGTGGGATGTGGCATGATGGAGTAGAAGAGAGCTCTGGATGAGGCTTTCTCACACTGGGCACTACTTATTTATTAGCTGTATGATGTTGGACATATTACATTTTTTTCCTGAGCTTTAGTTTCCTCATCTGTACAATTTATTCCACTAATTTATACTTATCCCCAGCATGGAAAACAACAGTATACTCAATTTACTTATTTATTATAACAGTTTTCCATGCACTATGCTAGGAAAACAACATTGAATAAGATACTGTTTACTTTGGAGGAATTCACTCAGTTGAGGGAAACAAACATAAATAATCATGTACAAGGAAGTACTTTGGCAATACTAGGCTGGGAGGTGGGGGTGAGGGGTGCGGGAGGCATCCACACCTTTGACCCTAGTCATGAAGGCAAGCAAAAGCTCTCCAGACTGTGTTTCCAGGCACCTAACAGAATGCTTCACACAAATTAGGGACTCTAAATGTTTGTAGAGTGAGTGAATTAACCTAAGTCACTAAGGGCCTATTTAGAAGCAGGAAATACCAACACATTGGAAGAGGACTATTAGTAATAATACAGATGCCAAATGTAAAATAATTTTAAGAGACCCATTAAAATGTATTCTAGGCTGTGCACAGTGACTCACACCTGTAATCCAAGCACTTTTGAGTGGCTGAGGTGGATAGATCACCTGAGGTCAGGAGTTCGAGGCCAGCCTGGCCAACGTGGTGAAACCCCATCTCTACTAAAAATACAAAATTAACTGGGTGTGGTGGTGCACGCCTGTAGTCCCAGCTACTCAGGAGGCTGAGGCAGGAGAATCACTTCAACCTGGAGGTGGAAGCACTGTGAGCCGAGATGGTGCCATTGCACTCCAGCCTGGGCAACAGAATGAGACTTTGTCTCAAAACAAAAAGTATTCTTGACACTTTCAGCTTTTGAAATATTTTGTGATCACTTTTAGGGAAATTCAGAAATATTTCAGATCTGGTTTCTTTTTGGGCTGAACTTCCTTTATTCAAGTTAGTATCTCAAAAAAAATCATTCTAATTGCATAGAGTTCCCTAAATCAATGGGTCTCAGACTTTTGAATTATATAGAAAAGTAAAATTACAAAAAATAAAATTGAATGTACTGTGAACAATAGTTATTTTTCTATAGTAAATTGAAAATGCCTCCTCACTTTTATCTCATAGAAAATATATTTAGCTTTATGAAAAAATCTCTGCATTGTTTTTTTCTCATTTTGTTGCAGAAATGAAACATCAGAATAATGTAATAATTTAGGGAACCATTGCCCTGTTTTCTTGGCTGTGGTGGAAATGTGATCCATCTCCAAATAAGAGCATTTCCAAGTATGGAGGAATTTAATATGGACCACAGTTAATTTATTTTTAGTTTTTTCCCTATAGGAAGCCAACTTTTGAGAACTAGGTAGGCCTCCTCAAGATTAGCTTAATATAGCAGTTTTTAATTCATCCCTGAAAGGTCCTCAGGAAGACCAGGAACCTTTGAGATCATGTTGAATTGTATACGTGTGCATGTTTATGTGCTGGAGTTCATATGTACATGCACATATTTTTCTATCAGTATGTGTGTGTCCTTGAGCAAATTACTTAATCTCTTTGAGCCTCTGTTTCTTTGTAAGACTCTTGTGAGGTTCACATGATGAGATCATGTGTTTTAAATGTCTGACACTATGCTTGGTATAACTGGTGCTCATGGTAGCTGTTGTTAACATTATTTATCCTTTTAAACATTTTATTTATTGGATGATGCTTGTTTAGTATCCACAGTGACAAAATGAGGAAAAAGATAATTTAGTGTAAGTACACAACCTGATTCAATGGGAAGTACACATCACTAGGGTAGAAGTTTTGCCAGAAATGCTTAACTTAAATCTAACCATGGGGCTGGGCATAGTAGCTCACATGTGGAATCTTAGCACTTTGGGAGGCCACGGCAGGAAGATTACTTGAGCCCAGGAGTTCAAGACCACCCTGGGCAACACAGCGAGACTCTGTCTCTCTCTCTTTCCTTCTTTCCTTCTTTCCTCCTTTCCTCCTTTCCTCCCTTCTTCCCTTCTTCCCTTCCTTCCTTCCTTCCTTCCTTCCTTCCTTCCTTCCTTCCTTTCCTTCTTTCCTTCCTTCCTTCCTTCCTTCCTTCCTTCCTTCCTTCCTTCCTTCCTTCCTTCCTTCCTTCTCTTCCTGTCTTCTTGTCTCTCCTTTCTCTCTTTCTTTCCAGAGTCTCACTCTGTTGCCCAGGCTAGAATGCAGTGGCATGATCACAGCTCACTGTAGCCTCTACTGGGCTCAAGGGATCCTCCCATCTCAGCCTCCTGAGTAGCAGGGACCGCAGGTGTGCACCACCATGCCTGACTAATTTAAAATTTTTTTGCGGTACAGACAAACTGTCACTATGTTGCCCAGGCTAGTCTTGAATTCCTGGGCTCAAGTGGTCCTCCCATTTTAGCTTCCCAAGAGTTCCCAAGAACTCTACCCAGTTCTTGTCTCTATTAAAAGAAAAAAAATCTAACCATAAATAAATAATCAGATAAATCCAGATTGTGGGACATACTGCAAAATAGCTGGCTTGTGATCTTCAAAAATGTCATGCATGAAAGACAACAAAATGAAAGGTATGAGTGACAGATCTATATTAATGGAGACTAAAGAGATATGATAACCAAATGGAACATGTAATCCTAGATTGGATCCTGGACTTAAAAAAAAAAAAAGCTACAAAAGACACTTTCAGGATAATTGGGGAAATTTGAATGGGAGCTACATAGTAGATAATCAGTAACAATGTTAGTTTTCTTGGATGTGATAATGATTCCATTTGTTTAACCTGACATGTTGTAGATATTGGTATTTGATCAGCTGGTGTTCCTGAATGTTGTCTTCAGGAATGTAATAGCAAAGCTAGAATACATCAAGGGCTGCTTCAGGAGCCTATGAGCTGGGATACCACTTTTTGGGACATTGTAAGTGATGTTTTATATCCTTTCTAAATACAATCCTGTATTCTGTGACTGGAAACTTCTACAGCTGGCACTCTATGCTTGACATTACTAGAGGGAGTAATGCAAGTGGAACTTTAGCTGTTTCCAAATCGAAGGGAAAAGGTACATAAATATGTATCTCACATTTGTTTTTTGATTCTAGAATTGACATAAGATTGGCTGGGTGCAGTGGCTTACGCTTGTAATCCCAACACTTTGGGAGGCTGAGGCAGGCAAATTGCTTGAGTCCAGGAGTTTGAGACCAGCCTAGGCAACATGGTGAAACTCTGTCTCTAAAAAAATACAAAGATATTTTTGTATTGTTTAGCTGGGTGTGGTGGCGCACACCTGTGTCCCAGCTGCGGGGTGGGGTGCAGCTGAGGCAGGAGGATCCCTTAAGCCCCAGAGGTCAAGACTGCCATGAGCCCTGATCATGAGACCTTGTCTTTAAAAAAGAAAAGAAAAGAAAGAAATAACATATGATTAGTTAAAATTCATTACAGAAAAACACATGGACTGTATAGGGAAAGTCCTCTTTAATTCTACCCACAAAGATAGTCAACTTTCAGATTTTGATGTGTATTCTTCTATCATTTTTCCTCATATGTGTACTAACCATATTATTGTAATACATGTAATTCTGCTTGTTCTCTTTTGCTTATTATATTTTGGGCATTTCCCCCATGTATTTGCATATTGCTCCAACTTAACTGTTTTAATGGTTGTTGGGAACTGTGCCACAGTGAGCCTTTGAGTACCTCATTTTGTTATGAATTTGTGGGAATATTTCTGTAAGATATCTTTCAGGGGGTAGAGATGCTGAGTCCAAGGACACTAGCATCGCCCCCTGATTTAAATTCTTGTCAGCAATGTTGAGAGGGCTAACTCTACATACCTTTGCCAAGTCCATTAGCTACTTGGGCTGACCTCTTTTACTAAGGGAAGCTAGTTGTGAAGGGTGAACAGAATGGGGGCAAAAATTGAATTACGGAGTTCCTGCTCGTTTTTGTGATGGCGGTAATAAAGGTTGATGTATAAATAATGTAGAAATCCCTGGAAGAGAGAAATACGTTATCCCTGCCTGCAACACAGTACAGTGTTTAAAAAGTGAACTGAAACAATGAAGCAGTCAAGAGTTTTCCCCAGAGAATTCTGCAGAAAAATTTTATTTTCTAGTTATGGTTAGTTAACTTCACTAAAATGTGGACGTCATCAACCTTGAAATGAAAATAATATCTTCTGCTCACTTCCTCTACATCTCAGTCATGCAACCACATTGCAAAGGGAGAATTTAACCTCTACTTTTAAAATATCTGAAGCAGGTGGTTAAAAGGCACGAGTGTTCATTTTTCTGAATTTCAGCAGAAGCAATCAAAGGGCAGATTTTGGCTTTTTCTTTAGAGAAGCAGGTGTGAGCTTAGGAGTGGTCATCAGTGAGTCACTCTGCCCTAACAGGAACCCTGGGGAAGAGATTGTGAGGATCGCAGCGGTGAATTATTTTCACTCTTTAGCCATTGTGACTGAGTGGAGCAAACAAAAAATTTGAGCTGTTTGCTACATGGACAACTTATCTTTTTTGTTTATGAGACAGAGTCCCACTCTGTCACCCAGGCTGGAGTGCAGTGGCGCAATCTCAGCTCACTGCAACCTCCAACTCCT
The DNA here is from genome assembly GCF_024542745.1 of Macaca thibetana thibetana. Lineage (NCBI taxonomy): Eukaryota > Metazoa > Chordata > Mammalia > Primates > Cercopithecidae > Macaca > Macaca thibetana. The sequence continues at coordinate 74,842,851 of NC_065591.1, read as the reverse complement.
GGGTTTGAGTGATTATCTTGCCTCAGCCTCCCGAGCAGCTGGCATTACAGGTGCCCACCACCACACCTGGCTAATTTTTTGTATTTTTAGTAGAGACGGGGTTCCGCCATTTTGGCCAGGTGGGCCTCAAACTCCTGACCTCAGGCAATCTGCCCACCTCAGCCTCCCAAAGTGCTGGGATTATAGGCGTGAGCCACCACGCCCGGCCGACAATTTATCTTTTTAAGCCTCAGTTTCTTTATTATAAAATGGGGATTATTGTGGGGCTCAAAGGAGATGATGTATATAAAAGGGCTTTGGCAAATTTATGTGCACATAAATATATGCTGTTGTCAAAGGGCTCATGTCTCAAACTGAGCCAGTTCACACTAGTCTTTCCTTTAACTCCAATGGCCTGTGTAGGCTGAATGACTTTTTTAAAGGAATTCTGTCTCATGTTGTCTAATTGTTAGTTCTTCAACCAGTGTTTGTGTGCTAAATGCAAGGTCCTGTGCTGAGTATTCTTAGGAAAACAAAGGTGGCACCATCTGGGCGCTTTCGTTCTTCACCACTTTTATTGTAGGAAACTAGTATCTTTTAATGAGAGTCTTCAATAAAAGATGCACTACAAAGTTGCATTGTGGATGCTGTCTTATTCTCTCAATTCTAGGCAGTAGAATTTAGTTCAATTTTTTACATACAAATGAGGAAGCAAGTTTTAGTAAGGTTAAGTAAACTTGATTTGTTTTTTGACATGGCCTAGCCGTTCCCTCTCACTCCGAAAAATGCAGATGTAGACCCTAGGTAGGCTTTCTGAAACCAAAACTATACTGTTTCTCTAGCTGCTTCCTGTTCTTGCCTTGCCTTCTAATTGAAAATATAAGCTTCATGAAGGCAGGACTGTCTGGTGGCATTTACTTTCAGATGATTCATGTTATTTTCAGGCACGGGGGAATAGTTTCCTGTAGACCTGTTGTTTACTGAAGCCATAATGTAAACTGTCATAGCATCTACTGGGTGCCAGGTGGTTTATGTTTTATTTGATTCTTTTTCCAACTTAATTCGAAACCTCTCAAACCTTTAGAGCAATTGCAAAAATAGTACAGTGAAGCCAGGCACAGTGGTGCACACTGGTAGTCCCAGCTACTCAGAAACAGGAAGAATGCTTGAGCCCAGGAATTCAAGAGCAGCCTGGGCAACATTATAAGACCCCATCTTTAAAAAAAAAAAAAAAATCCCACCGAAAAAAAAACGAACAAAAAACATTCCATGCACCTTTTATCTGGATTAATTTGCTTTTGTCTTTACACACACACACACACACACACACACACACACACACACGCACAGACACAGATGCTTTCTCTAAACCACTTGAAAGTAAATTGCAGATATCACCATACTTTGTCTCTAGGCACTTAAGCACATATCCCCTAAGAACAAGGACATTCTCTCATGTAATCACAATACCATTACTTGGAAACCGTAATATTTTTCTGATTTCCTCAGTCATTCCAATGTCCTTTATAACATAAAAAAATTTTTCTGATCCAGAATCTTATCAAGACTACTTACACAATACAGTTGTGTTCTTTAGTTTCCTTTAATATAGCATATTACCTGTATTAGTCAGGGTTCTCCAGAGACAGAACCAATAGGATGGATGGATGGATGGATGGATGGATGGATAGACAGAGAGAGAGAGAGAGATGGGAAGAGATTTGTTAGGGCGATAGGCTCATGTGATTATGGAGATTGAGAAGTCCCATGACAGGCTGTCTGTGAGCTGGAGACCCTGAGATGCTTGTAGCTTAGTTCAGTCCAAGTTGAATGGCCTCGGAAACTGGGGAAGCTGACGGTGGAACGCTCAGTTTGAGGCTGAAGACCCAGAGACTGGGGGGCTGCTGGTGTTAAGTCCTGGAGTCCAAAGGCCAGGTATCCTGGAGTTGTTGTCCAAGGACAGGAGAGGAAGAGTGTAGTGTATTTCAGCTCCAGCAGACAGCTTGACATATTCACCTTTTCTCTGCTTTTGTTTTCTCCAGGCCCCCAGCAGATTGAATGGTGCACACGACATTGGTGGTGGATCTTCCACACCTAGTCCACTGAGACATGCTAATCTCCTCTGGAAACATTCTTGCAGACACACCCCAAAATAATGCTTTATTAGGTTTCTAGGTATTTCTTAATCTAGTCAAGTTGACACCTAAAATTAACCACCACAATACCCTTGCCTTTTTTGCCTTTTACGATATTGAAATTTTTGAAGATTCCAAGTTTGTCGTCTTGTGAATTGGATTTGTCTGATTGTTTTCTCATTGTTAGATTGAAGTTAAACACTTGTGGTGAGAATTCTTCATAGGCGATGTTCTATCCCTCCCCATACATCATCGGTGACACCTAATATCAGTTTGTAACATCACTGGTGACATGAGGTTTGATCATTTGGTTGAGGTGGTATTGCCAGATCTCTCCATTGAAAGGGCTACCTTTTCCCTTTGTAATTAATAAAATTATCCGTGAGGTGATATCTTGAGATTGTTTGAGTATCCTGTTCCTCAATAACTTTAATTCAAAAGTTTTAACATCTATTGATAATCCTGGCCTAGGTCAATTGGTATTTATGAAGGGATGATTTTCTAATTCTCTTTCCTTCTATATTTATTATCTGATAGATTAGCTTTCAGCCCCCAACCCCCCAACCCCTCTTTTTTTTTTTTTTTTTTTTTTTTATGAGACGGAGTTTTGCTTTTGTTGCCCAGGTTGGAAGGAGTGCAATGGCACGATCTCGGCTCACAGCAACCTCCACCTCCCGGGTTCAAGCAATTCTCCTGCCTCAGCCTCCAGAGTAGCTGGGATGACAGGCACATGCCACCATGCCCTGCTTATTTTTGTATTTTTAGTAAAGACGGGGTTTCACCATGTTGATCAGGCTGGTCTCGAATTCCTACCTCAAGTGATCTGCCCATCTCAGCCTCCCAAAGTGCCGGGATTACAGGCATGAGCCACCATGCCTGTCCCCACCCTCACCCCAACCCCCCTTTTTTAAAAAATATCACTTGGACTCATGGTTTCTTTTTCTCACAATGTATTATAATCTATTACTAATCTTCTTGCCTTTTTTCCCCCTCAACCTTATGCTTTCTGATATTCAAATTGTCCCAAATGTAGCTATTATGAGCCTGTCTTATCTATTTGGCCCCAAAAGCAATCTGATAAAGTAGGCGAGATTTTGCACTTACAAGTGATGAAATGAAGGCTCAGAAACTACAAGTAACTTTCCCAGGGTCATATACCTAGTTAGCAGATGTGGCCAGATGAAAACCCAGTTCTGATTAACTCAAGCGGGTCCTGCTACTTGGTTCCTGCTACTCCACACTGCATCGTGATGGACCAGGAACAGAATGTCACTTGTTGAAACCAATGTAAAAAGAAAGCACAATCCTTGCATTGTTGTTGCTAATAGCAAATAATTGGAAATAACACTAAGTGTGTATCCGTAGAGAACTGGTTAAATAAATGGGTATGTATACACAAGGGAAAACTATGAAACTGCAAACAAGAATTAAGGTGTTCTCTAAGTACAGATACGGAAAAATCTCCAAGGATATATTAAAAGAAGGAAGAAAGGTGCAGAACACTATATATTTGTGAAATAAGTTGGGGATAAGAAAATATATTCGATTTTGCACACAGAAACCCTGGAAAGAGGCCAGGCACGGTGGTTCACACCTGTAATCCCAGCACTTTGGGAGGTCAAGGCAGGCAGGTCACTTGAGCCCAGGAGTTTGAGACCAGTTTAGGCATCATGGCAAAATCCCAGATCTACAAGAATATAAAAATTAGCTGGGCATGGTGGCATGTGCCTGTAGTCCCAGCTACTTGGGAGGCTAAGGCAGGAGGATCACTTGAGCCTGGAAGGCAGAGGTTGCAGTGAGCCAAGATCGTGCCATTGCACTCCAACCTGGGCAACAGAGTGAAACTGTCTCAAAAAGACATTAGAGAAGGCTGCTTTAGCAATTGGTGGCTGGTCAGGAGACAGAGGGATGCTTTAAAAAGAGCCCAAGTGTGGGAGCCTACAAACTGGAGTTTAAATTTGTGTTATGGCATTTTCATACTGCATGATCTTGGGCAAGTCATAACTACTCTGAGACTCAGGTTCTTCAACTATGATAGGGGATGTCTAGTCTCAAAATGTTTCTTCACAAGGTACTTATTACAAGGAAAATAGTTACAAGGAAATTACAAGTTACAAGGAAAATAGTAACTTCACAGTGGAGAAACATGGCAGACAGCACTTTAAGTGATCCAAGTTTACACCAGTGATGGGACAAATCAACATCTGAGAAGTTCACATTGTCACTTGTGTGGCATTCCTACCAAAAATACAGAACCTGATCTAATCAGAAATAGCTAAGGAAATATCTGATAAACCCAAATTGAGAAACATTCTACATAAATTTTTTTTTTTCTGTATTTTTCAAAAAGGTAAAGGTCATGAAAAACAAAGACTGAGGAATGGTTCTAGATTTAAAGTGACTAAAAACACATTAAAAACTAAATGCAACATATGATCCTGGATTGAATCTCAGAAAAATTTTATTTTTATTTTTTTGCCATAAAGGTCATTATTTGGTCAATTGGTGAAGTTTGAATAAGGATTGAGATTAGATAATAGTATAGGATGAATTTTAATTTCCTGATTTTGATAATTATACCATGGAAACACAAGGACTGTCCTTGTTTTCTTGGAAATACTAAGTATTTCGGGGTAAAGAAATGTCCATACACGGAGGGAGAATGATAAAGATAATGTAATGATAAAGAATGATAAAGAAAATGTAAAGCATTAACATTTGAGTAATCTGGGTGAAGGGTAATTAGTAGTTTTCTTGAAGCTTTTTGTTAAGTCTGAAATTAATTAAAAATAAAGAGGTAAAGATGGTGAGAGGGGAGATGCCAATACTTAGAGCACAAGGTTTGCTGCAAGGGTAAAACAAGGCTCAGGTCTCAGCATGGTGCCTGTCACCTGGTGTGATTCCCAGTACAGGCTGGCATTGTGGGATGGGCAAAGCCAACAGTAGCTCTTAGCCATCATGTGGGAGCCAAATTAAAATTGGCCTGTGGCATATGGTGACAGTATTGTTCTGAATCCACAATTGGAATTCGTGGTCTGACGAATACTTTTCTCTCTTATTCATAAATTCATTTAATTGCAAAGTTTCTAAAAGTACACACATCAAATCACATTTAGTTATCCACTTAACAAATCATCTCAGGATAGTGTTAAATTTGTGTGAAGCTGTGATTGTCCTAGGAAAGCTAGAGGTAATGGTCACTTTCCATCCGGGCTATTTTGGGGCCAGTACTAGCATTTGGGCAACTATCTCTGACCTTTTCTTCCCTTTCCTCTCCCTCAACCCAACACCCAGTTTCTGATTTTGTTGCAGAGAGCTATTTTAGTTAGCCATGTTAAATGTTAATTGTTTTGGCAGACAAAAGAAACTTGAATAAGCTTTTCCTTCCAAAACTCAAGAACTTTGCTTTCTAAGAGCTAACATTGGAAAGAATGTTTCTGGCCTGGAAAATTTAGGTAGCAACTTGAAAAGGAATTCATGTCCTACAGGAATTGGAAGTGGCGTAGAGAGCTCAATTTCTTTTGAGAGAGATTAAAATATATACTTCTGTCTGAAATAGTAATAAATATGTATTTTTCATCTTTTTGCTAACAGCCTCAAAATATGAATGATTAAATTCAAAATAGATTTAGCACTAAAAAAAACCAAAAACCCTCAAGTGATCCGGATTTTAAAACATTTCTGAGATATCAGAAGGACTATTTTGCTGAGTAAGAAGATCCTTAGTGTAACATTTAAGCCTGTCCCTTTGAAGTCACAAAATGTCTACCTTCTGGAGGAGCTATGGCTGTATAACTCAAGATTCCAAATTCAGTGATACAAATCTGTACTTACTGTTACTGCTGTGGAACTGTCCTGTTTTGACTATTACCTGCCACAAATTGTTTGGTCTTAGAATTCTGCATGCTTTTTGCTTTTAAAATTATGGTCAGGAAGCAAAATGCAAGTATAGTAAGTTACTTTCATTCTGTAACTTTATAATAATAATATTGGCAAACTTTTTTTTTAGTTTATGACCTGCCAAGCACTATGCTAACATGTTATATCATTTAATTTTGGCAAAAATCACATGAGAAAACTGAATCTCTGAAAACTGAAGTAGGAAGCCTAAGATCATATGACTAGCTAAGAGGCAGATCCAGGACCAGAAATCAAGACTGTCTTACTGAAGAGCCTGTGCTGTGTGATTTTTCTGCTGGACAATTTGCAATTTTATGTGGAAGATGATTCATTTTTTCACCTTATAATCTTTAAAACTGTGTCCTTTTTTACTTGATAAGTATTTATTGAGAGCCCATCACATGTCAGGCACCTTGAGAACTATAGAGATGGTTGAAACACATCTTTATGATTAAGGTGTTCACCTAGCAGCATTATTCATCATAGCCAAAAGATGGAAGCACCCCAAGTGCCCATTGAAGGATGAATGGATAAGCGAAGTGTGGTATTTACATACAGTGGAATATTCCTCAGCTTTAAAAAGGAAGGAAGTTGTGACACATGCTGCAACATGGATGACCTTGAAGATGTTATGCTAAGTGAAATAAAAGCCAGTCACAAAAAAAAATACATTGTATGATTTCAATTATATGAGATATTTAGAGTAGTCAGACACAAAGGAACAGAAAGTAGAACGGTGGCTACCAGGGGCTGGGGGCAGGAAAGAAGTGGGAAGCTGTTTAGTGGGTGTAGAGTTTCAGTTTTACAAGATGAAAAAGTTCTATAGATTGGTTGCACATCAATGTGAATATACTTCACGCTATTGAACTGTATACTTAGAAATTGTTAAGATGGTAAATTTTATGTTATGTATATCTTACCCCAATTTAAAAAACCAAACAGATACACCTTATGTCTTAGTCCATTTGTGCTGCTATAACAAAATACGTGAAACTGAGTAATTTGTAAACAACAGAAATTTATTTCTCACAGTTCTGGAGGCTGGAAAGTCCAAGATCCAGGCACCAGCAGGCTTGGTGTCTGCTGAAGGCTACCCTCTGCTTTTCTACTCTTGTGCCCTTTGGATGATGCCTTGTTCCTGCACCTCCAAAGGGCATGACTGCTGTGTGGTCACATACTGGAAGGGACAGAAGGACAACTCACCCTTTCAAGCCCTTTTTATAAGGTGCTAATCCCTTCATGAGGATGGAGCCCTCATGGCCTAATTACCTCCTAAAGTCCCCACCTCTAAATACGGATGCATTGGGATTAAGTTTCAACATGAATTTTGAAAGGGACACAAACCATTCAAATCATAGCACTCCTTTACTACTTGGTAGAAAGTAATCAGTGAGACAGGAAGGACTGAGAAGTAGTGTTAGAAATGGCCTCCAAGACAGGGTAGATCTGGCTGTGCAACAGAAGATGGATAAAATTTGTGTGTCAATGAGGAAGGTGAGAAGGGCAACTCAGGGGAAGGGAACAGTGAGCAAAGTTACAGACATGCTTTAAAGTCTGGTCCTTGCAAGGAACAAATCTCCAAGTTCATGGTTCTATAATTGTGGGTGTCCCAGCCATCCTTGCTGTGGTCAGAGACCTAAAAGCAAAGTCTAAACCAGGTTCATGAAGTTGTGGTGTGCTGGACAGGTACTCATTCATGATTCATTCAGTAAACATTTACATAGTGCCAGGTACTATGCTAGGCACTTTATATATGTTGCAAATTTAATAACCCTAACAACTCTGGAGCTATTAGCTCCATTTAATAGATGCAAATGCAGAAATTGTGACTCAGAGAGGGGAAGTAACCTGTCCAAAATCACATGACGGGTAGGTGGCAGGAGCAAGACTTTTCCTGTAGAGCCCGTGCTGTGTCCACTAAGCCACGTGCTTCTCCTTGGGGGTGAGTGCCAAGTGATGTCTGCTTTTGAACTACAGTCAAAATGGCACCTGGCTGCTACTACTTGCCATCTTGTTGCTGCTTTTGAGGGTACCTTACATTTCTGAGGCTCAGCTTTCTTTTCTTTTTCTTTCTTTCTTTTTTATTTTTTGTTTTTGAGACAAGGTCTCATCCTGTTGCCCAGGCTGGAGTGCAGTGGCATGATCACGACTCACTGCAGCCTTAACCTCCCATGCTCAATCAATCTGCCCACCTCAGCCTTCTGAGTAGCTGGGACTACAGGTGCACACCACCACATCTGGCTGATTTTTGTGTTTTTTTTTTTTTTTTGTAGACACAGGGTCTCATTCTATTGCCCAGGCTGGTCTCAAACTCTTGGGCTCAAGTGATCCTTCCTCCTTGGCCTCTCCAGTAACTAGGACTACAGATGTGTGCCACCGTGCATGGCCTCAACTTTCTTTTTTGTTGTTGTCAGTGTTGTTTTTCCTAGCCACCTAGATGACCAGGGACAGGCTCAGCTTTCTTGTCTGTGAAATGAAGGCTTGTATTAGACCAGGTTATTTCTAAAGTTTCTCCCAGATCTAAAAACCTAATTTGTTCATTCATCAAACATTAATTTTATATCTATTCTATACCAGGTACCGTGCTCATGGGTAGTAGCAATCAAGATTCGGCAGCACACTGTTTTTGACTATAAGGAGATTATAGGCTAATGAAAGAGATGTAAAAGAGATGATTATCATACAGTATGGTCATAATGCTGGCAGTGTACATACAGACAACTATTGGAGCATAGAGGAGGGGCACCTGACCCTGTCTAGGATGAGAGGATGTTAAGAAGAAATGACTCCAGGAAGATAATGAAGAAGACCACAAGAACCTCATCCTTCCTGTTGTCCATATGGTCATAAGCATGTTATTTATTTATTTATTTATTTATTTATTTACAGAGTCTCCCTCTGTCTGTCACCCAGGCTGGAGTGCAGTGGAATAGTCTCGGCTCACTGCAACCTCCGCCTCCCAGGTTCAAGCGTTTCTCCTGCCTCAACCTCCTGAGTAGCTGGGATTACAGGCATACGCCACCACTCCTGGCTAACTTTCATATTTTTAGTAGAGATGGGGTTTCATCATGTTGGCCATGCTGATCTCAGACTCCTGACCTCAAGTGATCCGCTCACCTTGGCCTCCCAAAGTGCCGGGATTACAGGCATGAACCATAACACTTGGTCACATATTTATTAAAGTCGTGAGAGCTTTGGCAAACTTTCTATTTTAAGTCTTGTGGAAAATTTAGTCACATATGACAGTTAAGTGCCCAGCAATATGCCAAATATCTGTAAGGTTTAGAATCTCTTCCACATTAGAGAAAGATTATAAGGTTAAAAAGGGACCTGTGGGTTAGATTTTTTTTTTTTTTTTTTTGAAGGAATTTGGGAAGCACAGAGCAGATCAGTAAGAGACTCAAGGGTCCAGAGTTATTGGAGATGCTCACAACTAAAGTCACAGATGGTTATGCTTCAAAAAAGCAAGTGAAATTGCCAAGACACTGGGTAATATATGTGATTTTCTCAAAATTACTAAGTACCGCTGAGTTACTAAGGATTAGAATTACTAAATATACAATTTCAATACTAAGAAATTGAAGTGGAGGTTGAGGGGCAAAAGTTAGGCACTAACCATTAATTGAGCAGCTGTGCTATACCCTTTGCATTTATAATTTTATTTGATCCTCCCCACAATCCTGTAATTCAGGTGTTCTTATCCTTGCTTTATAACTACAAAAGCTGAGGCTCAAAGAGGTTGTGACTTGCTTAAGGTCACAGCTGGGAGGAGACTAAGCAGTGGTTTAAGGCTCCTTCCTCTACTTCGTGCTCCTTCAAAACACTAGACTTTCTATTTCTGGAAGAGCCACACCAGGGTACAGGGCATAGACGCCTCCCTTTCATCTGTGGAGCCTAGGGAATTCATGATAGTTAGGGGAGGCCAACTCTTCAACTTTTCTGACACACTTAAAGACAGCTCCAATTCCCTGTGTCTTCCCTCTGAGGTGGTAGATCACCAGCTCCCAGGGATAAACGTTTTTTTACTAAAACATTAATATATTAATACTGCCTTGCACCCCACTTTCTCTTTTCCCAGGCAATGTGTGCGTGTTTGATCTTGGCAGTTTGTCTTTTAGAAGTGGCTCATAAAAATCGTCTGAGAGAATGCTGACTGAGGTCAGCTAGGTTTGTAGTGGATCCCCTCTCCCTCCCCAACAAAGGAAAACTTCAGCTCATTTGCTCCAGATTCTATCTTTGCAGCTCTGAGAGACCTTGTCACCTGGTTCTTAGAGGCCTTGAACTATAAGATTATGACAGGATCACATGGAAGGCTCAGCACTTCTAATCTTCTGCCTCAGACTCCTCCTTCTCTCAAGGTCCCCTGTGGGCACAGTGTCTTGTCAGGGAATGTTTTCCCAGCTGGCTTTGGAGGCAGGCCAGACATCTCTCTCAGGCCCTTTAGCCCTTGCTGTTAAGTTCCCACACATGGCTGCACGCAACATGGAAAACTAGCTTCCAACATGGGTTGATGAATTACGGCAGTGGGGAAAAGTCTCCTCTAGCCAGGCCATTTCTCTTCCCTGGTATTCCATAGTTTGGGCTATAGTTAAATGGATAGAGGATCCGAGGTCAGAGCTCAAGTCTTGGCTGAAGTCACAAATCCTGGGGCTGTGAGCACTTGATCTGTTTGAGCCTGTTTTTATTGCTAAAAATGAAGAATTGATGACAATCCCAGCTTCATGCTGCTGTTCTGAGTCACATAACTCAATATATAGTATAAATGGGCTTTATAACAAGCCTGTAGCGTGTTTTACAGATGCCAGAGCTTGTTCTTAAAGACTAAATTTGGCTCAAAGAGAAATGTTTCTGGAAATTGAGCAGGAGGCCTGTTCTGTCATCACTGGTCTCCAGTTCCTGGCAAACCTGATTATTGCTCAAGGAGGCATTCGTGGCATCATTCTCCTGTTTATTTTTGTAATCTCATTTATGGTATTGTAAATGCTACCAGAAGCTTTGGTGATTGTTGAATATTTATCTTTGAAAACTCGAGCCAGGGTTGTACACTCATACCCAGAACTGTTTACCCCAGAGTAATTATTTGAGTTCTTAGAGCTATGTGTGATTCATTTGCCAATAAATTCTGGGACAGCAGAGCTGGCTATGTATGATAAATGAGGTATATCTCACTTGCTAGAATTCTGGATGGTTGAGAACTCCTGAAGATATCTTAGTAGGTAAGCCCTACTTCAGGGCTATTACAACTTCATACATGCTTCTGAGAATGAAAAGAGAGTGGGGAAGAGGGCATTTTTTATTTTTATTTTTATTTTTTACTGTAAGTGCTTTATGAGTTTAAAGCTAGAAGCCCTTGGAAAGTGAAAAGGGTCTTTGTGGACTGTCATCAGTTTGTTGGAATTATTACCCTGTTCTGACAAATTTTCTAGGTGTTCCCTAGACACTTAAGGATCATTGCTTACTTCCACCTTCTTGCCACTTCAAATGATAGCTCTTCCTTCTTCCTGGCTGTGTTAGAAGTCTAAGTTATGGACGGAAGCAACCCAACTCTAACTGGGGTACAGAGGGAATTTGTGGGAAGGATACTGACGTATTTTATGTAACCATGAAAAGAACAGGTACAGCCGGAACCAGGAGGTTTTAGAGCAGGTAACTTCCCTACCAGCCCCCAAATTTCAGTGGCTCAATACAAACGAAGTTTATTTCTTGTGTGTACAGCAGTTCAACATGGTTATTCCTGGCTAGGCTGCCTTTAATGTTTCGGGCACCCAGCCTCCTTCCATCTTGTGATTCCTTTGTTCTTAGAGCTTTCCTCCTTTTAACCTGCAGACAGAGAAGGAGATAGAAGGAGGATCTCACATGGAAGGATTCCATGGGCCAGGTCTGAAAGTGGCTTATGTCATTTCTGTCCTCAATCTATCGATTATAATTTAGTTTGTGACCCCATAATTTAGTTGTGACCCAATAACAGCTGAGAAAGGCCTGTTTGCCCAGGAAGAAAACAAAATGGGTTCGGTGAGCACCTAGCTAGTTTGAACCACACAGGGACTCAAAAGCTGTTAAGATTTTGTCCCTTGCCTTTGCTTCTCTCCTACATCGCAAGGAGCATGGCCATGGATTGTTCCAGAACACTAAATCTTACTGTGGTTACCACCAGAGAGGACTGACCCACACTCACACTGGCTTCCAGTAAAAAAAATCTCAATCAGTAATGATTGGACCAGTTTGGATCCTATGACCACCCCTAGATCAATCAGCAGTGGGGCCAGAAGAGCAGGGTGATTTAGTATAGCTGTGGCCACTGGGAGCCCCTCTTGGGCTGCTGCTAGTGAAGTGAAGGTGAATCACTGTGAGATAAAGAGTTGCCCCATTTGGCCAGGTGTGGTGGCTCACACCTGTAATCCCAGCACTTTAGGAGGCCGAGGTAGGAGGATGGCTTGAGCCTAGGAGTCCGAGACCAGCCTGGGCAACATAGTGAGACCCTGTCTCTACCAAAAATAAAAATTAGACAGCTGTGGTGATGTGCTTATAGTCCCAGCTATTCAGGAGGCTGAGGTGGGAGGATCCCTTGAGCCCAGGAGTTCAAGGCTGCAGTGAACCGTGTTCATGCTACTGCAGTCCTGCCTGGGTGACAGGGCGAAACCTTATCTTTTTTTTTCTTTTTTTTTTTTTTGAGACAGAGTCTCGCTCTGTTGCCCAGGCTATTATAGTGGTACGATCTCGGCTCACCGCAACCTCTGCCTCCCGGGTTCAAGCAATTCTCCTGCCTCAGCCTCCCAAGTAGCTGGGACTACAGGCGCATACCACTACGCCCAGCTAATTTTTTGTACTTTAATAGAGACAAGGTTTCACCGTGTTGCCCAGGCTGGTCTCGAACTCCTGAGCTCAGGCAATCCGCCTGCCTCGGCCTTCCAAAGTGCTGGGATTACAGGTGTAAGCCACCGCGCCTGGCCTATCTTTTTTTTTTTTTTTTTTTTTTTAAAGTCACCCTATTTGCCATCCACTAAAAAGGCTCAACCTCTCCTTTAGTTTCTACTCTTGTGGAAAATTTAGCTCAATTTTATAGTCCTCTTTCCAACCTTTATTGCCACAGCCACAACAAATGATTGCATTTCATGGAATCTATGTCACCATCATTTCTAACATGTACAGCTATTTTATGTACCACTGAGAAAACGAAAATGAGGTTTCCTAATAATATCACAAAATGCTAAGATGCCATTATAAAATGCATCCTAGTTTCCAGCCTGTCAGAAATGTAAGAAAAAGTATTTTTAGAATTGATGAAGGATCATATTTATCACTTTAAAACAAAGCTCTATAATTTCATGCCTTGGTACTACTGCTCATTTAGTTTTTTCAGTCCATTTAAACAATACTTGCAGGCCAGGTAACAATGAATAAAACAAATTCAGCTTCTGCCTTCTTAAACTCTTACTGCCTCTCCCCTTTTCATTTGCAGTGATCCCCTCTCCTTCTTTTCCATCATCCTGTTGTTATGAAGTACTTGTGTGTCAGACAGTCTGTTAAACAAATACTAGGGCTCAAGAAGGATTTTGATGGTTCTTAAAGAACCTCAAGGTTTTTATAGTGTGGGTAGTAAGGGCAGCGGGGTGTTAAGAGACAATCATGCAAACAAATAAGTAAATAAAGTGGTCCAGGTCCTGTTATTAAAGTCTTTTTTTTTTCTTTTTAAGACATGGTCTCACTCTGTTGCCCAGGTTGGAGTGCAGTGGCTCAATCATGGCTTAGGGCAGCCTCAACCTCCCAGGCTCAAGCAGTCCTCAGCCTCCCAAGTAACTGAGGCTACAGGCATGTACCACCATGCCCAGCTAATTTTAATTTTTTATTTTTGGTAGAGACGAAGTCTCTCTATGTTGCTCAGGCTGGTCTCAAACTCTTAGGCTCAAGTGATCCTCCCACCGTAGCCTCCCAAAGCATTAGGATTATAGGCATGAGCCACCATGCCTGGCCCCATTATTAAAATCTATATAGGGTACTGTGGGCCCCAAAAGGAAGGGGAATGGCCAATTCTACTTTGAGGAGTGAGAATAGTTGTACCATTCTTATTCTTACTGTTAAAATGATTGTACACTGTTAAAAGAGTAATAGTCTCTTTGGATAATTAATGTGTAGTTATTTCCAAAGATGCCTGATAATAATCAATAAGTTGGCCAAGATGTTTTCCAAAGCCTATTTGAATCACCTCAAATTTTCTATTGAACTTTACCTTCAAAAGGTACATGTTCCAGCCTGGGCAACATAGTGAGACCCTGTCTCTACAAAGAATTAAAAAAAAAAATTAACCAGGCATGGTGGCATATACCTTGTAGTCCCAGCTAACTGGGAGGCTGAAATGAGAAGATTGCTTGAGCCCAGGAGGTTGAGGCTATAGTGAGCTGTGATCACGCCACTGTACCCCAGCCTGGGCAACAGAGTGAGACCCTGTCTCAAAAAACAAACAAACAAACAATAAAAAAAAAAAAAACTGCCCGCTCCCCCTTTCCCCCCTCCAAAAAAAAAAAAAAAAAAAAAAAAAAAAAAACCAGGCACATGTTGGTCTTTTTTTTTTTTTTTTTGGTAAGGAGTCTCGCTTTGTGGACAGGCTGGAGTGCAGTGGCGTGATCTCGGCTCACTGTAACCTCCGCCTCCCAGGTTCAAGCAATTCTCCTGCTTCAGCCTCCCGAGTAGCTGGGACTACAGGCGCACGCCATGACACCCAGCTAATTTCTGTATTTTTAGTAGAGACGGGGATTTCACCATGTTGGCCAGGATGGTCTTGATCTCTTTACCTCGTGATCCGCCTGCCTTGGCCTCCCAAAGTGCTGGGATTACAGGCATGAGCCACCACACCCGGCATCTTTTTGCAAACATTAATAAATAGTTTACAAGGACTTTTATAGAGACAAAACAAGGCTATATCAGATTTGTTTTATTGTAGAGGCAGTCTGCCCTTCTTTACATTAATTATCTGCCTACTTTAAAAAGATTCTTTTTAACCATGTGGTTCTTTTTCGAGCTTGAGTGGATGCTCCAGATCACATGCTCCAGCAGGGAGAAGGGCAGAGCATCTGAGAAGGGTGGAGTGCAGCCACTCAGGGACATGCTGGGGCACAGCAGCAGGACTTACAGCAATGGGATTTGGAGAGACGGTGGGTGAGGCTGTTTGGGCCTGGAATCAGCGAGCAGCTGTGGCAGGACCTTTCCTTAGAGGTCGCAGAGCTCAGACAGCATGAACCTAGTGCAGGCTCGTTACCTCTCAAACAAGGATGCAGGCTAACATTAAACTCATTTTGATTGGCTAGAAAACGTGCGAAGACAACCACAAGTTTGGAAAGTAAAGAGATTTTTTTTGAGGTTCATAGAAAGGTCAGCAGAGGGGCCAATGTTTGTCTACATCCTCTGACTATTGGAAAAAGAAAAAGCTTACCTATTAAGTTAGGGAAAGAATTCAGATTTTAAGTGTTCGTCTCTCTTCTGGTTTATAAAGAGCTTGGAAATGAACATTATGATATTCAGGAAATTTTTTTTTTTTTTTTTTTGAAACAGGGTCTCACTGTTGCCCAGGCTGAGTGCAGTGGTATTATCACGGCTCACTGCAGCCTTGACTTCCTGGGCTCAAGTGATTCTCCCACCTCAGCCTCCTGGGTAGCTGGGACTGCAGGCATGTGCCACCACATTTGGCTAATTTCTTACTTTTTAAGGATCTCACTATGTTGCCAGGCTGGTCTCGAACTCCTGGACTTAAGCAATCCTTCTGCCTCAGCCTCTAAGTGCTGGGATTAGAGGTGGGATTTTTTTTTAAACCTTCTAGGCCAGTATGTCTAGAGCAGGGTGCCTGGGGAGAGGGTGAGATTTGTGACTCCATGTCATTTTTGGGCATACGGGGCCTTGTGGAGAGAAGTGGGCATCATTTTATTTTTTGTAGAGACAGAGTCTTGCTATGTTGCTCAGGCCAATCTCAAACTCCTGGCCTCAAGCCATCCATCCTCTTATCACCCAAAGTGTTGGGATTACAGGTATGAGCCAGCATGCCCAGCCCCAAGTTGCTTCTTTAGAGGAAAGGAGAAAAGGCAGAATCTCTAGATCAGCTTTGTGATTTATAAGTAACAGTATGACGACGAAGTGTGTGGTTGGAGTGTATTGTACTTGTAAATGGAGATGCTCTACTGAGGGATGGTGGAAAAGCACCCTCAGCCCTTTTTAGAACTCATTGTTAGCAATCAAAAAGAGGAAGACTGAAAGAAAAAAAAAAAAACATTCTTTGAAATCAGCAAGAGGTTTATACATAGCAGTGATTTATGGGTGAATAGAGGAGGAACATTAAAAGAATAATTGCTGGCTGTTTATTTTGGGAAAGTATGTGTAGTCAAGAGTCGAGGCAGGGAGCTTTATTTTTTCTTTTACCTTGCTCTATCTTCCATTAGTGTTAATAGGATCATATATTCAAGACTTTCCTTGGCTTGTTGCCCTGACATAATTGTTTGAATTCCTTGTTTTGGTATCATGTATTTTTAACAACAATAGAGGGAAAAAGAAATAATGTTGTGAGCTAAATTATTCTATATGCCTTATTGTGGATGGAATTTATTCTCTTGGGTCCATGACTATTAAGATTATCAGTTTAGATGATCTGTGTTTCTGATAGCTATTTCGACATAGCTTTATAATTTGCCCAAGGGGTTTATTCAGGGGATGGCTCCATGTATTTTTTATTTGGTGGAACAAGGTGAGTTTTAATCCTGGTTATCTGAGCTCCAGGCCCTTCCAGGTGCCACTGTCATCCAAAAGGCCAATAGAGTGGATTGTTCCTCTCACTGTGGCGTCCACTCTGGGGGCATTTATTAGGCAGTCACTTGATACACATTGACCCACTTGCCCCCTTGGTAGAGGAGTTAGTTCTTAGGGTTGCTGCTGCAGAATTCATTTATTCAGTTAGCAAATCACAGTTGAGTTCCTGTTGTGCCTTTGGTATTGTTTCAGACTTGGTACTGCTCTACGTGAAGAGCCGGAATCAGACAATTCAAGGAAACCCAGTAGAATTAGAATGCTAAAATGTCAGGGTTTAAAGGGACTTTAGAGATAATCTAATCCAGAGGCAGCAAGCTTTTTCTATTAAAAGGGCCAGAAAGTAAATATATTAGGCTTTGGGGGCCACATATGGTCTCTGATGCATATTATTCTTTGTTTTTACAATCATTAAAAAATGTAAAAATGGTCTGGGTGCTGTGACTCACAGTTGTAAACCTAGCACTTTGGCAGGCCGAGTGGGGAGGATCACTTGAAGCCAGGAGTTTGAGACCAGCTTGGGCAACAAAGTGAGACCCCCATCTCTACAAAATACAAATAAATTAGCTGGATATGGTGGTATACACCTGTAGTTGTAGCTACTCGGGAGACTAAGGTGGGAGATGGCTTGAACCCAGGAGTTCAGGGATGCAGTGAGCTATGATCACGCCACTGCACTGAAGCCTGGGCAATAGAGTGAGACCCTGTCTCTTAAAAAAAGTAGTAAAGATAATTCTAAGCTGGGGGTAGAGATATAGGCTGGATTTGGCCCATGAGCCATAGTTTGCCAACCCCTGATCTAATAGATTCCCCTCATTTTACCAGTGAGGAAACTGAAAGCCAAAAGGTGAAATACCGCCCCCCTCCCAGCCCTTTTTCTAAGTGGTGACACTTAGAAAAGGGTCCCTAGAGGTCAGGCCCACACCTTAGAGTGTCCAGTCACCTTGCATATGTATAGCTTTGGTCCTGAGGGAAGTATGAATCATAGTTAATTTTAAGACACTGGGTGCCTATCACTTTCCAGGACTGTGTTTGGGATTAAGGATGCACAATTTGATACGACAGAGTTTTAGCTCTCAGTCAGCTTAGTCTGTGCAGGCAGATGAGATGGCCATGTGGAATGTGGCATACAGAGACAAGCAGTGGGTACTGTGGAAGCACAGCAAGGCACTTCTCCCACAGTGAGATAGGATACTTCATTCATTCATTGCACACACCCCCGCCCCCTCACTGATGTTTTGGAAGCATCTGCCCAATCTAAAGGAATGGGACAGATCGGGGTCTGGCTTCCCCCAGTTACTTGTTTCTTTCTTTGGGGACTGTTACTTATGCATATGCCATATATGCCTGGGTAAGTAATGAGGTTAAAGGAAGTAAAATGAAAGATTCAGACAACTACTGAAGAAAGGTGATTTACTTGGCAGTTGCTTTGTTTCATCAGTTTATCTGAGCAGTGTCATTGAGACACATATGAAACTGTATAAGATCAATCATAGATCCTTTTAATATTCCAGAGCTTGAAGGGATTTTAGGATCGCTTAGCTATAACCTCTCATTTAACAGATGAAGAGTGTGAAGCCCAGAGATTTTAAATTACTTACTCTGGGTCACACAGCTAATTATTAGAATCTCAGGGTGGATTTTAGATACAAATAGATACCTAGTATAACCACTCAGATAATAATAAAGATTAATAATTCTAGCCAACGTTTACCTAAAGTTACTATAATATGTATAGTCATATACATAATCTCAGGTCTGATAGTAACTCAATGTAATAGGTACCCATTTTATAGCTGAGGAAACAAAACTTGGAGAGGTTAAGTCAATTTTGTCCAAAGCCACCAAGCCAATTAAGTGGTAGAGTCAGGATCTAGGCTCAAGTGTTTAACCATGGCAAAGCTCTTTATTGCAGTTTGACTAAGTGCTTGGATTGTGCTTCTCCATTAGTTTGTGACTTCCTGGTGGACAGTGGGCATGCCCTTTTCGGCTGTGTTTTTCTACTCTGGGCTTGGCATATAAAACTTGTTTAATACATGTTTACAGAGCTGGGTGTGGTAGCTCATGCCTGTAATCCCAGCACTTTGGGAGGTCAAGGCGGGAGGGTTGTTTTAGCCCAGGAGTTCGAGACCAGCTTGGGCACAATGGCAAGATCCTATCTCTAGGGAAAAAAAATGTATATATATGGGCACAGTGGTGGATGCCTGTAGTTTCAGTTGCTTGGGAGGCTGGGTGACAAAGCGAGACCTTGTCTCTATAAAAAAAAAAATAAATGATTACAGAATAAATGAATAAATGAGTTAATCAATCCACACTTCTTTAAACAGTTGACACTTCTGGTGATGAGTGAATGGGAATTCAGTGTCTGTATTAGACCATGTCTAGATCTGCTGATGGCTAGTCCTTTCATGAGGTAGGCTAATGTGCAGATTTGGGCTAGGAGAGCCTATTGCCCTGCTGCTGTTTTTACAGTGCCCCTGACCATTTTTGAGAATTAATGTGTACAGTAGAATTCTCTTTGAACATCAAAGATACCTTGAAGACCTGATAGCCTGCTTGGTTTCTCTGAATCTGATAAAGTTTGTAGAGACAACTGGAAGATTCTCTCTGTATGTGGTACCTTCCTTTTGCACAGCCATTTTAATTTAAAGTTGTAGTTTCAAACTATATTCTGAAGCATCCTGGGGTTTGTGGGCTAGTGAATCAAGGAATTCTATAAGAAGAATGAGGCATGGATTTGGCTTTGAGCCAAATGATGCCTTTGCTGCATTAATTTTTCAGTTCTGATGAACAAGAACAACCAACTCATTAAATGTACAGTACCTGGCAGTATTTTCTTCCCTTTCTTATATAAGTTGAATGTTTTTCTCATCTGACAATGATAATACATGGGATAGCTCTACTGGACTTTTTTGAAGCCAAAGATCTTTGAACAGATTTGTAGAGATTGTTCTAAAAAACAAACAAACAAACAAACTTCCTACCTGGGTTACTGTTTTTTATATAGAGAATGGGCTTTGTTTGCCATTCACTCTAAGAATTTTTCTATATGGCATAATAAAGCTGAAGTTCTTAGATTTTAGTTCAGAAAGCCGTATCTTTTGAACCTAGGCCTCTGGGTTTGTTCACATAAGTCAATATACAGCATTAATAATTGCTGTATATGACTTGAGGGAAAAATCCAAATTAAATAAAGAAGGCTTTCATGAGGTTGTGAATAAACAGATTTAGATTATAGTAGTAGGATTCTTTAGGGATTTTCAGGGGTAGAGATGAATACAAGATACCCTTCTCATTTGCAGGCATTTGAGAAATCTCTTAAAATAGAGAAACACAGGAATATTTGTTTTCCAGCACAAAATAATTCAAAGACCTGCCCATGTTTCTTGCCAAAGCTTTGTTCTTTTCAAGTCCCATCCAACCCTACACAAATTTTTTTTCTGATTATATCAGAAGAAAACCTCAGTGGCTGCTTGCTGTTAACACACCTCCCTTTAAACATTTCTTAGTTTCCTAATGAGTCTTTCATTTAACTATATCATAATATAACCCTAGTTTACTGCACTTTATATCTGCTCCCCTCCCCCCTCAGCAGTAGTAGTGCTGCCTCCAGTAAAAAGGGGCAGGGGGTGGGGGATGGAAATAATCTGTTCACTGCATGGTAGCTTGCTGTGTTACAGGGTAAATAGGGGTGTGTGGTTTTTTTCTATCTAATTTTTTGTTTTGAAAAATCTAAAACAAACGTATTAGTACAAAGGACAACCAAAAAACCCTTTACTTAGGTTAACTAATTGCTAACATTTTGCCACATTTGATTTATCTTTCTTTAGAAATGCATATTTACACTAGGGGGTAGGGCAGATATCATGATCCTTTATCTCTAAATATATCAGTATTCTCCTAAGTGTAAGGGGGATATTCTTCTTCATAGCCACAATACCGTTATCATGCCTTAGAAATTTAACAGTGATTCCATAATGTCATCTAATATAGAGTCCATATTTAAATTTTGCCTTTGATCAGCTAGCTGATAAACAAATCATGTCAAAACTTAGTGGCTTAAAACAACCACAGTTTATTAGTGCTCATAATTCCATGGGCCAGTTAGGTGGTTCTTCTAATGTGGATTAGGCTCAGCTGATCATCTGGACTCCTTTATACCTCTGGAGTCAGCTGCTGGACTGACGAGGAGCTGGCTGGTCTAAGTCGGCCTCAGTTTGGATGGCTTTTCTTTGCTCCAGAGGGGTCTCTCATCCTCCAGCAATCTAGAACAGGCTTGTTTCCATGCTTATGGGCAGGCTCTAAGAGAGTGGAAAAGTGCAAAGCGTTTTAAGGCCTAGGCTTGGAATTGGCACAGCATCACTTCCACAATCTTTTGGTCAAAGCAAGTCACACGCTCCTCTTGATGGAAATAACTGCAAAGTCATATTGCTCAAGGGCATGGATACAGGGGCATGAACAATCACAGCCATGTTTGCAATCTGTCATACCCCTGTTGTCCAAATACTGTTAATAATAATGTTAATGTTATAATGTTAATCATTATAACTGTCGGTTTGTTTTTAATCCAGGATCCAAACAAGGTTACACATTAAATTTAGTTGTTATGCCTCTTTTGTCTCTTTAAATCTATAGGAGTCTCCCCCCTTATTTGTGTTTTATGATATTTTTAAGATCCCAGGTCTGTTTTCTTAACAATATCTCATGATCTGAATTTGTATAATTATTTCTGCATGATTATATACAGATTAAATATTTTGGGCAAGAATTCTAAAGCTGAGGTTGTATGTTTCCCGTTTCATCACAAAAGGAGGCACATAATGTCAGTTTGTCCAGATCATTAGTGATGCTAAGTGGAATCACTGGCTAAAATTAGGGAGCTGCCAGATTTTGCAGTCATGAAGGTGCCATTTCCTAGAGAAAGATTTGTGGGTTTTTTTGTTTTTGTTTTTTGTTTTTATTTTTTTTTTGGAGATGCAGTCTTGCTCTATCACCCAGGCTGGAGTGCAGTGGTGCGATCTTGCCTCACTGCAACCTCCGCCTCCCGGGTTCAAGCAATTCTCCTGCCTCAGCCTCCCAAGTAGTTGGGACTACAGGCGTGCACTGCTACGCCCGGCTAATTTTTTGTATTTTTTTTTTGTAGAGACGGTGTTTCACCGTGTTGCCCAGGATGGTCTTGAACTCCTTAGCTCAGGCAATCTACCCACCTTGGCCTCCCAGAGTGCTAGGATTATAGGCATGAGCCACTGCACCTGGCCTAGATTTGTTTTAAGTGTGGACATTTGGTGTTAGCCTTCTTCCAATCACATCAACGTATATTTGTTAGATACTTATTGTATATCTAGTCTGATTTAGTGCTATGGGGATCTAAAAGAATGGTAAGGAATGTTCCCTGTCTGGAGGAATATATAATTTTCTTGAGTTACTCTTTTAAAAACTGAACAAATAGGAGAGGAGTGGTGATTCTAAGTTAAAAACTCTGTCTCTACTAAAAATACCAAGAAAATATTTTTCTTTTTTTGAGACAGAGCCTTACTCTCTTGCCCAGGCTGGAGTGCAGTGCTCCCTGCACCTCCGCCTCCCAGGTTCAAGCGATTCTCCTGCCTCAGCCTCCTGAGTAGCTGGGATTACAGGCATGTGCCACCACACCTGGCTAATTTTTATATTTTTACTAGAAACAGAGTTTCACCATGTTGGCCACGCTGGTCTCACACTCCTGGCCTGAAGCGAAATCTACCCAGCTCAGCCTCCCAAAGTGCTGGGATTATAGCCATGAGCCACCTCACCCTGCCTAGGTTAAACATTTTTTTTTTTAATGTTTTAAACTTAAAGAGTTTATAAAAACTTAAAAAAAAAAAAAAAAAAAAAAAAAGCTTAATGAAGTTCACAAACTGAACACATTAGGGTAACCAGTACCCAGATTAAGAAACAGAACATAACCAACATCTCTATAAGACTGATTTTTCTGCGGCCAATTAAGCCTTCTGAGTTCCTTTCCTCCTTGGGGCCTGGTGTGCAATAGCTGCAAACAGCAGCTTCCTTGGTAGTGTATGCAGCCTGTTTCTTGTATGGGTTGTTCTAAGGGACCTTGGAGACAGGCCTTTCTAATGTATGTTTATGTCTCTGACCTTGTACTGTCCCCAGTGTAGGCTCCAAACAGTGGAGGTGCCTTTGGAAAGCCTCAAGGAGCCTTGGCCAGGGTTCATACTGGCCAAGTCATCATGTCTATGCACACCAGGCTACAGAACCAGGAGCATGTGATTGAGGCCTGCCGCAGGGCCAAGTTCAAGTTCCTTGGCCACCAGAAGATCGACATCTGAAAGAAGTGGGGCTTTATGAAGTTCGATGCAGATGATTTTTTTTTTTTTTTTTTTTTTTTTTTTTGAGACAGAGTTTCACTCTGTCTCTCAGGCTGGAGTACAGTGGTGTGATCTCAGCTCACTGCAACCTCCACTTCCCAGGTTCAAGCAATCCTCCTGCCTCAGGCTCCCGAGTAGCTGGGACTACAGGCACCTGCCACCATGCCCAGCTAATTTTTGTATTTTTTTGGTAGAGACGGGGTTTCACCATGCTGGCCACGGTGGTCTCGAACTCCTGGCCTCAAGTCATTCACCCACCTCGGCCTCCCAAAGTACTGGGAATAAAGGCGTAAGTCACTGCACCTGACCAGGGCAGATGAATTTGAAGACATGGTGGCTCTGGGATGAGAAGTGGCTCATCCCAGATGGCTGTGGGGTCAAATACATTCCTCTGGGCCAGTGGTATGCCCTGCTTTCATGAGGGCTTCCACTGTGCTGCTCCCTCCTACTGCCCACCAATAAATCCTACTTCCTGTCCAGAAAAAAAGGATACTGATTTTTAACTATATAGAACTTATATCCAAAATGGTGGTTGTCGTTTTCAATACCAAGTTATGAGCGATTCAAAAAAATCAATATTTAAGTTCAAAATGATGTTATTCAATTTGATCACTCTCTGTACTGTATTCAGGCTTGATTCAGAGTAACTTTTCACCATGTCCATTTGTCAAAATCTCTTTTCTTTCATTTCTGTCTTAGAGCAGAAGGTGACTTCTTTCCCAAGGGTAGCTATCCCCTCTTGACGTGCTGGGGTCTGGTCATCCTGTTTCTTTCCTGCATCTTCTGCATCTATCTTCTGTCTTCAGCTTTTCCTTTTCTTTTGGCTCTTGCTCCTTACCTTATACTCTTTATAACAGTCTTGCTGCTTCTCCTCATTAGACTACTTACTTTTCGTTCCCTTTCCCTCCTTTTATTGCTAAACTTCTTTTTTTTTTTTTTTTTTTTTTTTTTTTTTTTTTTGAGTCGGAGACTCGCTCTGTCGCCCAGGCTGGAGTGCAGTGGCCGGATCTCAGCTCACTGCAAGCTCCGCCTCCTGGGTCTACGCCATTCTCCTGCCTCAGCCTCCCGAGTAGCTGGGACTACAGGCGCCCGCCACCTCGCCCGGCTAGTTTTTTGTATTTTTTTTGGTAGAGACGGGGTTTCACCGTGTTAGCCAGGCTGGTCTCGATCTCCTGACCTCGTGATCCGCCCGTCTCGGCCTCCCAAAGTGCTGGGATTACAGGCTTGAGCCACCGCGCCCGGCCTTATTGCTAAACTTCTTAAAAGAGTGCCTCATCTTCCTGTTTAACCCATTCATCCAGTTGCCCTTTGAAACTTGGTTTATTTCCCCACAGTTCCAGAGAAGTCCTTTGACAAACTCCTACTTATTAAGTCGGCCATTTTTTCAGCCTTTATTCTTTTAGATTTCTGCTTCCTTTGGAAGTCTTACTCATCTTTTCTTTGAGACTGCCTCCTTCCTCAGCTTCCATTGTTGTGTGCTCTTGTTTCTCTGCCTACTGCTCGGAGCTCTCCCCTAAGAGTTTTGACTTCCCCAGGCTGGAGTACAGTGGCGTGATCTCGGCTCACTGAAGCCTCAACATTCCAGGCTTAAGTGATCCTCCCACCTCAGCCTCCCAAGTGCTGGGACCACAGACACACGCCACCACACCTGACTAATTTTTGTATTTTTTGTAGAGATGGGGTTTTGCCATGTTGCCCAGGCTGGTCTTGAACTCCTGAGCTCAAGGTATCTGCCCGCCTTGGCATCCTAATGTGCTGGGACTACAGTCGTGAGTCAAGAGCGCTTAGCTGAGAATGGCATTTCTTAGGACTTTTTATCATGGACTAAGTGTTGTTAAGTTGGCAGTTTATTTGCAGTTTGAAGATTGTGGTGTTAATGGCAAACTCTCAATTAAATTGATGTACATTTTCTGTAACCCTAGTTTCTTGATGTTGTGCCTGGCAGGAACTCAATAAATGTTCTTTGGAATCATTCATTCACTCAGTTATTTATTTATATGTTTAATAAATATTTACTAAATGACTAGTTGGTGAATTGAATTGTTTGTTAATTCGACAGTAGGTAACTTTTTTTCAACTTATCTAAATATGGTTTTCTTTATCTTTTTGTTTCAACTTTGTTGAATTTGGTTTTTCCTAATTTGGGCAATTACTAATTATATGATTCTTGGATAAGTTACTTTACCTTTAGAAATCAATTTTCTGGTTTTTATAACGGAATAATAATAGTGGCTACTTTCTGGGTTGTTGTAAGGATTGGATTTTTTAAAATGCACATAGTACATGCCTAGCATATAGTTATGGATCTGTAGTAATAGATGTTAGCTATTTTTCTTCTTCTTTTTTTTTTTTTTTTTTTGAGATGGAGTTTCTCTCTTCTCGCCCAGGCTGGAATGCGGTGGCGCGATCTTGGCTCACTGCAACCTCTGCCTCCCTGGTTCAAGTGATTCTACTGCCTTAGCCTCTCAAGTAGCTGGGATTACAGGCGCCCGCCACCATGCCCGGCTAATTTTTGTATTTTTAGTAGAGACGGGGTTTCACCATGTTGGCCAGTCTGGTCTCGATCTCCCAACCTCAGGTGATCTGCCCACCTCGGCCTCCCAAAGTGCTGGGATTACAGGCGTCAGCCACTGTACCCAGCCTCATTATTATTCTTAATTGAATGTATCAGGCACAAGGCATTGGTCCTCACAGTAAACATCTTGAGGAAGGCATTGCTTTCCCCGTATTTCAAAGAAATAAACTGAGATTCAGAGGATTTAAATAATTTGCCAGAGGACACAGCGCTAATCAATTGCAGATATGTGAATCCAATTCCATAGCTTATGCCTTTCACTTATACCAAAAAGCCTTTCAACATCTTGTTTGACACTTAGAAATGAACTAGGAGTCACTTTATAGTGACTAAAATTAGCTAACATTGTTCTCATTTGCCTTCTGAGAGGTAGGACATACCAAGGGAGTTCTGCCCTGTTGGAGAAACTCCAGTCCTGAAGGTTAGATTAATTAAGATTTTATCTTTAAACCACAGAATTCCAGAGTTTAGGAGGATTTTATGTAGCATTTTCCCTATTCAATTACTGAATTCTCTCTCTAACCCTGTAGACAAGGGGTCATCTGTTTTTTTCTTTAACACTTCCAATGACAGAAAAGTCACCCTCTCCCACTCCCAAGGCAGCTCATTTCACTCTGACTATGAGACAGCCCTTTCTTACGTCAGACTGAATTCCTATGTCTGTCTTCCACACATTGGTTCCAGTTTGGCAGTGATGGCCACATGAAGTAAGTGGAACCCCTGTTTCCTAAGGCAGCCTTTCAGATTCTTGTACTTTATTCTCTATCATAACCCCTAAACACTTTATTTTCACCAGAGTAGCAGCTTCAGGCCTTTAATTCCTAGCTTCCCCTTGAATAAACAACTGGGGTCCACTTTTTTTTTTCTTCTTAGTGTGATATAGTTGGTTATCTCACGAGCATTTTGCTTCTCCTCCAGTCTCTGTTAATACGTGGTACCACCCTCTACCCAGTTGTTCAAGCTAGAAACCTAGGAGTTTGTTCCCTTCACCATTCACATGCCATTCATCAGCAAGTATTTTCATTATTTTTTAAAAAATTCATTCGGCTGGGTGCAGTGGCTCACGCCTGTAATCCCAGCAC
Source organism: Macaca thibetana thibetana (assembly GCF_024542745.1). Classification (NCBI taxonomy): domain Eukaryota; kingdom Metazoa; phylum Chordata; class Mammalia; order Primates; family Cercopithecidae; genus Macaca; species Macaca thibetana. The sequence continues at coordinate 74,816,036 of NC_065591.1, read as the reverse complement.
TTTGGGAGGCCAAGGCAGGTGGATTACATAAGGTCAAGAGTTCGAGACTAGCCTGGCCAACATGGCGAAACTCTGTCTCTACTAAAAATACAAAAATTAGCCAAGCATGATGGTGGGCGCCTGTAATCCCATCTACTAGGGAGACTGAGGCAGGAGAATTGCTTGAACCCTGGAGGCAGAGGTTGCAGTGAGCCGAGATCACACCACTGTACTCCAGCCTGGGTGACAGAGCAAGACTTGCTCTAAAAAAAAAAAAAAAAAAAAATCATTTGTCTTTTAATTTTTTACATTGTAATTAAATTTCAAAATTTTTATTTTTATTTTTTAAAAAAAACAGTTTCACCTCAAGTATTTTCTTTCTCATTCCCAAATGTAAAATCCACTCCCCTACCATTATCGTGGTCCAGGCCACCGTTCTCTCTCCCTCATTCCTGAGTCTTGCCCACTCCCTACACTCACTTCTCCACACAGCAACCAGAATTATCTCTTTAAAGCGCAAATCAGATTACACTATTTCCCTGATTAAAACTCTTCTTTGATCTCCCATTGCCCTTTGAACAAAATTCAAAGTGTTTTCCATGGTCAACAAGGCCCTGTGTCATCTCAACCGTTCTTTTTTCCCTGCTGCTCACCCAGCCTTGGTCCCTGTTCTCCTTTATGTTCCTTGGACACGCCAAGCCTTTTCCAGTAGCCAACCCTTGCACTTCTTCTATCTATTGCCTGCGCTCTTTTCCTAGCTTTGCAAATGCCTGGCTCATTCTCATCTTTCAGGTCTCAGCTCACATCTCACTTTCTCAGAGAAGCCTGACCCCATCACTCCTCTAAGGCCCCATCTCATCATTCTGTAATTATCTATCTGCATTGTCATCTATCCTCACAAGAACATTAGTTCTTTGGTGACTGGACCTACCTTACGTTAACAGTTGTATCCTCTGTAAGTGTCCCAGTAGCTGGCTCATAGATGGTGCTCAATAATTATCTGAGGAATAAATGAATGGCCTCATAATTGACTGAAAGGTGTTGGAATCACATTAAAAATGAATTTGAGGCTGGGCGTGGTGGCTCATCCCTGTAATCCTAGCACTTTGGGAGGCTGAGGCTGGCAGATAGCTTGAGGTCAGCAGTTCGAGACCAGCCTGGCCAACATAATAAAACCCTGTCTCCATTAAAAATACAAACATTACCTGGGTGTGGTGGCACTTGCCTGTATTCCCGGCTACTGGGGAGGCTGAAGCAGGAGAATTGCGTGAACCTGGGAGGTGGAGGTTGCAGTGAGCCGAGATCGCACCACTGCACTCCAGCCTGGGAGACGGAGTGAGACTCCATCTCAAAAAAAAAAAAAAAAAAAAAAAAATTTGAACCTGAGCTTTGCCACTTCCTGTGTGTGACTTTGGGCAAATTATGCTATCTCTCTGGGCTTTAGTTGCCTCATCTGAATAATAGCAATTCTATCTACCTTACAGAATGTAGTGCAGGTCAATTAAGACATTGACTGTGAATGTACCCACCACAGTACCTGATACATATTAGGTATTCAGTCTACCACCAGTCAAAGCCTGGCACTTAATTCTAAACATGCATAGAAGAGTTCTATCAAGTTTTAGCCTCATTAATGGAACTGTTTGTGTGTTGTGCCTGTGTGTGTGTGATCCATAAGATGCCTGTGACTTCCCTCAAGTAACACTTGCCTGGCTGGGAAGACGGTTCTAACCCAGGGTGTCAGCTGTTGCACTGAATGATACTCAATCTGATTACCCAGAGGTGCCAGGCACAGAGCCTTCACTGGAGAGCTGAACACAGACCCTAAAATCTAAATTATCAAACCGAACGTCATGTGGCCCAGTCTGGTTGTCAAGATAGATGCTGTGTCTAGACAGTCATCTCCCTTGGGAAATCACAGTTGCTCAAAGAGGAGGCACGTGGTCTCCTGTTAAGAATACAAAACAGGCCTGTGAGCTGTTGAGGAAGAGGTTGCTGCTTGAGGTTGCATGGGCCTATGGAGCAGGGCCCGGGGAAAGAAGCTGTCTGCTTCTATACTCACGTGAGTCTCTGGATCATGGTGGTGGCGTTCTCCTTCACTCATGTCGGGACAGCAGAGTCCGTGGTACATGGGAAGGTGGAAACATAGCTATCAGCTTTCCCAGAGCGAGTGATTCTGTGCCTCCACTGAAGAGTGCTGGGAGGAATTGAAAGGCAAGTCTGGAATGTGCATTACCTGCTGGGGAGGGGAGCAGAAATCTCCCTGCAACTTGCCTGCTTGGCACGATGATCTAGATGGCTCCCTTCTGAAGGCTGTTAGGGTGAGTGTTTTAAGGTGAGCACTCTGGAATTAGACAGACCAGGGTTCCAATCCTGGTGATGCAGTGACCTTGATCAAGTTATTGAATGTCTAAGCCATAGTTTACTCATTACTAAATGGAGGTAATAACGACCTATATCTTATCTAGTTGCCGTGAGGATTAGGTGATACAGTGCATGTAAAAATATTAGCTTAGTGCCTGGCACATAGCCAGTGTTCAGTAAATGGTCATTCTTTTTATTAGTCAGGACAGGTCAGGATTTTGAGTTTAGTATTTCTTTTTCTTTTTTTCTTTTCTTTTTCTTTTTTTCTGCTCTCCGCTAACAAAAAGTTTGATACTTCTGATGAGCCTCACCCACACTGAACTTTCCAATCTCGTTTCCCCTCTTGCTAACTGTGTTCCTTGGACAAGTTACAGAACCTCTCTGAGTCAGTGTTCTTATCTGTTACATGCAGTTTACAGTTCCCATCTCACAGTGAGGATGAAATGAGATCAGAGCACCTGATACATAGTAAGTGCTCAAAATACTTATTTCCTCCTGTCTTGGTTCTCGAGTATCTGAAATACGGCCCCTTTAAGCTTGTTAAGATTCCTCGCTAGCCTTGTATGCAGCTGTGGGCAGAGAGCTTTGGCAGAAGGAAAGACTTCTTGTTTTTTTTTAAATGACTGTTTCATAATCTGTTGGCTCAAATCTGCTGCTGCCACACCCTGTGCCTCTCAGGGTCCCTGGGCCCCATTGCAGTTATCATGTGCCTCACCTTTAACCTAAATGACCCTGGGAATGGCTGCTATGGAAGGATTTACTGAACGCAAAATGGATTTTCTTCCCTGCTCTTTGGGGCAAAGCTGGCTCAGAGATTCTTAGCTGCAGGGGGAGGGGCTGGCAGGCCTGAACTGCAATTGGACTTAGCAGCCAGGGGTTTTCTGGTTTTCATTAAAATTCTCTGGCTGTCTTTCGGGATAGCTCCATTGGATATGACTGTGCACTGGAGCCGGTTGTGCTGTTCTCTCAGCTATACACACCCATCAAATCACAGTGCCCCTGAGGACGAGAGAAAATTGAAGGTAGGGAATAGCCTGACTGAGGGGTCTTGCTGAGCAACCTTTGTGGTAAGGGGCCTCCATTTATAACTGCAGAGCTTGAGTTTTGCAAAGTCTTGAATACAGATGGGGAGGCAGACATGGCTGAGCTGGGAATGGGTTGCAGAGAGAATCCTGTTACAGCTTGCTTTTGAGACTGGACTTGCTCTTGAGGACAGATGGAGGTTTCCTGGCAGCTGTTGGGGGTCCCCAAGTGTTATATTAATGAAAATGGCCTGATCTGATTATTCTTTTTTGTTTTTGTTTGTTTTTTCATTTGATCTGATCATTCTTTGGAGGTACTTGATACTCTCATATGCCCAAGGGGGTTGGGGTTGGGTGATGCAGTTTTCTGAGGGTGACAGGCTGAATTAAAGAGGATTGAGATTTTTATTTATTTATTATTGTTTTCTTAATTCCTAATGTGTTAGCAGAGGATTCAGTTTTGAATGTTAATTTCTGGTGGCTGAAGGAATCTCACTTGAGACTGAAACTTGAGTTTGCAAACCTAGGTTCAAATCATGGCTCTGCTGTTAACTTGCTTTATGACCTTGGGCAAGTTACTTTCCTGGATCTCAACTTCACAGTGTGGTTGTAGGGATTAAATGAGATAAATTATGTAAAGCTCTTGGCATATCGAGTGTTCTGAACAAATGAGAGATGTTATTGGAAATTGGCCTATATTTGACCTGTCACTCCAGCTTGCCAAGATATATTCTAATTCTGTCATGTAAAACATTTGTTCCGCATCCCTCCCAGCTTTGTGTCATTTAAGAACTTAAGGCAGGCCAGGCTCAGTGGCTCACATGTTTAATCCCAGCACTTTGGGAAGCCAAGGTGGGCAGATCACCTGAGGTCAGGAGTTTGAGACCAGCCTGACCAACATGGTGAAACCCTATCTCTGCTAAAAATACAAAAATTAGCTGGGTGTGGTGGCATGTGCCTGTAATCCTGGCTACTCTGGAGGCTGAGCAGGAGAATCACTTGAACCCGGGAAGCAGAGGTTGTAGTGAGCCGAGATCGCGCCATTGCACCCCAGCCTGAGCGACAGAGTGAGACTCTGTCTCAAAAAAAAAAAAAAGATTTTGAGGCAAGCGTGTTCCCTAGGGCAAACTGAAACTCCTCTCCCTGGAAAAGTACATCAAAACCATATTATTATGTTCCCCAGTGAGATGTTTAAGATGTCGAGTATTTCATATTTAGGTAACTTAGAAAAGATGGATTTTTTCCTATCATTCTTGATAGATAGATTATGAGACAGCCATTTTAATTGATATTGGGTGTAAATGTTCCCTGATGTTACTTCCAAGAGAGCATGATCAAAGTTCCTATTTGCCTTTAGAGTAAACTCCTTGTCCAGTCTTTTCTCCTTTTACTCTACTCTTCAAACCCTGTGTTCTAGCTATGGTGGACTGCTTACATAAAAATAATTAATGTGAAATACACAATGGGTATGAAAGAATGTTTTAAATACATATTTTCAGTTTAAAGATGAACATTAAAATTGTGGCCAGATGCAGTGTCACATGTTCGCAATTCCAGCTACTCAGGTGGCTGAGGTTGGAGGATTGCTTGAAGCCAGGAGTTCAAGACCAGCCTGGGCAAAATAGTGAGATGCTGTCTCAAAAAATAAAAGAAAGAAAATTGTGAATGTGCCATCCAATTTATTAGATGGGTCATTATTTGTATCCTAGAAGCTGTTTGTCCACTCTCTGCCCTGAAATCATACCACCTTTTCTCCTCACCAGACATAATGATTATCCTGACTTTTATGTTCATCGTTCTCTTACTTTTCTGTACAATTTAACCACCTATGTTTGTATTACTAAAACAAATGTTTTTTAAAAAACCAAAAAGCAAGCACAAACCGGGCAAGCTTTGTCACTGTTAGATCTAAACTCTGGGTCATAATATGGCTTTAGATTCCCAGGGGGTTTAAAAGGCTCTAATGGGGAAGTCAGTGGGCAAGGATGTGAGTGAATCTTAGGAAATAAGGATCACTACTATTGAGACATCTGACAGGGTTGTAGTGCGGGCACACACTGGACGTGTGGAATATGGTCACAGAGAGTAGATGGCTCTGTCTTTTCTACTTCCAGTCTCTCTTTGGCCTCCTTTCAGCTCTCAAGGAGTAGGTCAAAGCAGAACTCTTCTGTAGGATAAAGTGAATGTCACCAGCTAGCCCAAACAAATAGTGTGGAGATGAGCAGGTACTTCATCAGCATATGGTCAAGACAAATAGAGGCAGAAAGAACCTGGACCAAGTTTACCTATGCGTTTTTTATCAGGTTAAAAAGAGAATACGCAGGCTGGGCCTGGTGGCTCTTGCCTGTAATCCCAGCACTTTGGGAGGCCAAGGCAGGCGGATCACCTGAGGTTGGGAGTTCGAGACCAGTCTGACCAACATGGAGAAACCCCCTCTCTCCTCAAAGTACAAAATTAGCCAGGTGTGGTGACACATACCTATAATCTCAGCTACTCGGGAGGCTGAGGCAGGAGAATCACTTGAACCTGGGAGGCAGAGGTTGCGGTGTGCCGAGATTGTGCCATTGCAATCCAGCCTGGCCAACAAGAGCGTAACTCCATCTCAAAAAAAAAAAAAAAACTGTGCAGCACCATTTATGGAATATTCTTACCCAAACATTGACTCTTAAAATCTCATTAAGCCTCTAGAGCTAACTTTAATATATTGGAAAGATGGGGGAAAGGATGACAAGTTGAATTACTCTCTAAGGAAACAAACAGAAAAATTTAGAATGTAGAACATTCTGTCAGACAACTGACTTGGCTTCTGCAACAAGTCAATGACATGAAAAAATAATAAAGTGACTTAAGAATTATAACCAGATGTCATGTGTGAACCTTGTTTTGATTCGGATAGTCTGTGTGTTAGTTTGCTAGTGCTGCCATAACAAAATACCACACACTGGGTGGCTTAAGCAACAGAAATTAATATTTGCACAGTTATGGAGGCTAGGAGTCCAAGATCAAGGTGCTGGCAGGATTGGTTTCCTCTGAGGCCTCTCTCCTTGGCTTGCAGATGGCTGCCCTCTTGCCACTTCCTTGCATGGTCATTTCTCTGTATATGCACACTCCCAGTGTCTGCTACATGTCCTATTCTCTTTCTATCAGGATACCAGTTAGATTGGATTAGGGCCCACCCTAAGGACCTCATTTTAATTTAATTACCTCTTTAACGGCTCTATCTCCAAATACATGAACAGTCATATTCTAAGGTACTAGGAATTAGGGTTTCAACATATGTATGAACTTGTGGGGGGACACAATTAGGGCTTCAACATATATATGAACTTGTGGGGGGACACAATTTAGTTTAATTGCAAAGAGACTTTTTTTTTTTTTTTTGAGATGGAGTCTTGCTCTGTCGCCCAGGCTGAAGTGCAATGGCACGATCTCAGCTCTCTACAACCTCTGCCTCCTGGTTTCAAGCAATTCTCTTGCCTCAGCCTCCTGAGTAGCTGGGATTACAGGTGTGTGCCACCATGCTCAGCTAATTTTTGTATTTTTACTGGAGATGGGGTTTCACCATGTTCGCCAGGCTGGTCTCGAACTCCTGGCCTCAGGTGATCTGCCCACCTCGGCCTCCTAAAGTGCTGGGATTATAGGCATGAGCCACCACATGCAGTCAAAAAGACTTTTTGTTTTTTGAAACAGGGTCTCACTTTGTCACCCAGGCTGGAGTACGGTGGCATGAACACGGCTCACCGTAGCCTTGACCTCCTGAGCTCAAGCAATCCTCCCACCTCAACCTCCCAAGAAGCTGGGATTGCAGGCATATACCACCACACCCAACAAATTTTTTAAAAAAATTTTTTGAAGAGATGAGGTCTCACCAAGTTGCCCAGGCTGCTCTTGAACTCCTGGGCTCAAGCAATCCTCCTGCTTTGGCCTCCCAAAATGTTGGGATTATAGGCATGAGCCACCACACCTGGCATTGAAAAGACATTTAAAAAAATTTATTTTTAATGACTTTTGGGTTGCAAGTGGTTTTTGGTTACATGGATAAATTCTGCAGTGGTGAATTCTGAGATTTTAGTGCACTTGTCAACCAAACAATGTACACGTACCCAATATGTAGTCTTTTTTTTTTTTTTTTGAAATGGAGTCTTGCTTTGTCACCCAGGCTCCAGTGCATGGCGCTGTCTCGGCTCACTGCAAGCGCTGCCTGTCAGATTTACGCCATTCTCCTGCCTCAGCCTCCCGAGTAGCTGGGACTACAGGTGCCCACCACCACACCTAATTTTTTTTTATTTTTAGTAGAGACAGGGCTTCACTGTGTTAGCCAGGATGGTCTATCTCCTGACCTTGTGATCTGCCCGCTTCAGCCTCCCAAAGTGCTGAGATTACAGGTGTGAGCCACCGTGCCCGGCCCCCAATATATAGTCTTTTATCCCTCACTCCCCTTGCCCCTGTCCTTCCCCAGGTCCCAAATTTCATTATATTGCTCTGTATTGTTTCTGTGTCCTCATAGCTTAGTTCCAACTTAAGTGAGAAAATAAGGCATCTGGTTTTCCATTCCTGAGTTACTTCACTTAGAAGAATGGCTTCCAGCTCAATCCAAGTTTCTGCAAAAGACATTATTCTATTCCTTTTTATGGCTGAGTAGTATTCCGTGGTGGATATATAACACATTTTCTTTATCCACTCATTGGTTGATGGGCACTTAGTTTGGTTCCATATCTTTGCAGTTGTGAGGTGTGCTGCTACAAGTATGCATGTGGATGTGTGTAAAAAGACATTTTTGAGATGTTGGGGAAAATTTTATGGACTAGGTATTGGATGATATCAAGGAATTACTGTTACTTTTATTCAGGTGTGATAATAGTAGTATAATGTAAGAAGATGAATAATATACAGATGATTTCTGAGGTACACAGGGATAAAATGATATGATGTAGATTTTGTTTAAAAATACTTAAACAGCCTGGGTGCTGAGGTTCATACTTGTAATCCCAGCGCTGTGGGAGACTGAGGCAGGTGGTTTGCTGTATCCCAGAGGTTGAGGCTGCAGTGAGCCATGATGACACCACTGCACTCCAGCCTGGGCAACAGAGCGAGACCCTGTCTTAAAATAATAATAATAACAATAAATAATAATAATAATAATAATAATAAATATTTAAACAAAGAAAAAATAGGGGGGGAAGGGATAGATTAAGTTAACATGTCAAAATCTTGGTAATTGTTGAATTTTGGTGATGGATGTCAGGGGTCTACTTTTATGTATGTTTGAAAACTTTATAGTCATATATTTAAAATATTTGAACACAACACAAAAGAAGGTTTAAAGGCAGTAGGGTTGTTGATGGCTGTCTTCAATGTGTCTGTCTCTTGAGTTACACTTCTTTAGTCTGGTTGACTACTTCCTGTGGTAGTCATGTTGGGGTCCTGTTGGGGTCCTCTGTTGCTTGTCTTTGGACTAGATCTCTAGATGTTTCTTGTATACCACTTAGTGAAGGACATCCTCCAGGAGCTTTTTGTTGTTGTTGTTTTTGAGAAAGGTTCTCACTCAGTCGCCCAGGCTGGAGTGCGGTGATGTGAAACAGCTCACTGTAGCCTCAAACTCTTGGGCTCAAGTGATCCTGTCAAGTACCTGGGACCACAGGTGCATGCCTCCATGCCTGGCTAATTTTTTCACTTTTTGTAGAGATAGGGTCTCGCCATGTTGGCCAGGCTGCTCCCAAACTGCTGCGCTCAAGCAATCCTTCTGTCTTGGCCTCTCAAAGTAGGAGCTTCTTATAAAACGGTGCATGGAATATGAATTTCTGAGTCTTGTATACTTTAAAGTATCATTGTTCTATTCTTGTGCTTTATTGGTAGTTTATCTGGGTATTGCATTCTAAGTTGAAAATCATTTTCCTTCAGATTTTAAAGGCATTGCTTTATTGTCTTTATTGTTGCTGTAGAGAAGTTGGAAGGGTTCTGATTTCTGATTCTTTATATATAACCTATTTGTCTTTCCCTCCTCTCTGACAGTCTGTAAAATCTTCTCTTTGTCTGCAACTTTCTGAAATTTCACAGTGTGCTTGGTGTGCTGGGCCCTTTCAAGCTGGCAACCTGCATCCTTCAGTTCTCTGAAATTTTATTGAATTATATTGTTATGATTTTTCTTTTTTCTGTTCTTTCCTGGGAATTTCTTACTTGGATATAGGACCTCCTGTACTGAGCCTTTAGAATATTCTTAACTTCTCTCTGCTGTTTCCATATCTTTGTCTTTTGATTTTATTCTTTAGAAGATTGCAATTTTATCTTTCAATCCTTTCACTGAAGATTTTTAAAAATTTCTGCTATTATGTTGTCAATGTCTAAGAGCTCTTTTTGTTCTCTGTGTTTCCTTTATATAGCCTCCTATTTTTGTTTCATGGATGTAGTTTTATTTCAATTTGTGAGAATATTAATGGTATTTCTGTCCTTGCATATTATCTGTTTCCTTCAAGTCTCTTTGTTGTGTGTTTGCCGTGGTCTGTATCTTTAATAGAGGCTTTCCCAAGATGTCACTCTAAAATGTGATCCTTGACTGTGTTGCTCCTGATTAAGAGGAGGAGGAAAAAAAGCTGTCAAGACCTTAACATTATGCTAAGTGAAAGAAGTCACTCACAAAAGACCACACAGTGTAAGATTTCATGTATATGAAATGGCCAGAATGGACAAATCTATAGAGGCAAAAAAATAGATTAGTAGTTACTTGCGGGAGTCGGGGGAATGCAGTGACTACTAATGTGTGTAGGATTTTCGTTGGGGGAATGGAAAATGTTCTAAAATTGATTGTGGTGATGGTTGTATAACTCTGTGAATATGCTAAAAACCATTGAAATATACATTTTATTTTTCATGTAGTTCCTAGAGCAAAATTGTGTATTTTAAAAGGGTGAATTATATGCTATATGACATAAAGTTCTTTTTAAAAAGTACCATCAGGAAACTCTGAATACAGAATGGAGGTAATTAGCTCTGAGCCTCACAGTAGGGTGATCTGGATGGGCTGTTTGTTGGGCTCCCCTGATGTTAGCATCTTCAGGTTTTCCCTTGGGTACATTCACCAGCAAAGAGTCTTTCACTCTTCTTCGGATGGTGGGGTTCTATCTGACTGTGCCTTGGTACTCAGAAGGAATGTGGGAACATTTGCACTCTACCTTCTGTAGACATAGTACCTTATCTATGATGTGTTTCCCCCTCAACCATGCTGGATACTGCCAGGCCAAAGACACTCTTACTTTTTATTATGGGGAATGCTAAAGATTACAAAAGTAGGGACGGCAATACAGTGAATCCCCATCTACCCATCATTCAGGTTCACTAGTTTTCAGTTGATGGATATTTTAGTTTGCTCTGTATCCCCCAATCCCCTTCCTCAGATTATTTCAAGCAAATACTGGATATTTCTGTTTTGCGCTCTGCAGAGACAAGCCTTTGGAGTTTTGTTAATGAGGAGGGGGAATTTAGGTATCTAACTCCTTGATTAGCCTTCTCTCTTGTGTTCTTTATTCTAGCATCCTATACACCTGCTCTAGGAGTACAAGGTACTGTCAGTTCCTGTACTTTTTAAGGATTCTGTGGTTTAAATCAGCTGAATTCTGGATTTTCTGAGTATGCTAAGTCCGTTACTACTTGTTCATCTGCTTCCCAAGCTTCCAAAATTTGACACCATTGTCTTCTCTTGTCTTCTCTGTACTTGTAAGGTTTTGTTAATAAGAAGAAAGCACTTTACTGAATTTTTGTGGGATTTTTGGAATAAGTGAAATTAGATGCAGTAGTTCAGTTTGACACCTTCTCCAGACTGGCTGCTCTTTTTTTCTTTTCAATCTTGTCCTATCCTATTGTTAGTTCATTTTTGCATTACTACAAAGAAATACTTGAAGCTGGGAAAATTATAAAGAAAAGAGATTTAATTGGCTCACAGTTTTACAGGCTTTACAGGAAGCATGGTGCTGGCATCTGCTTCTGGTGAAACCTCAGAAAGCTTACAGTCAGGATAGAAGGTGACCGGGAGCCAGAATGTTACATGCAAGAGTGGGAGCAAGAGAGAGTGAGGACAGAGGTGCCACACTCTTAACCAGATCTCACATGAACTACTGGAGCCAGAATTCACTCATCACCAAGGGGATGGTGCTAACCATTCATGAACACCTCACACCAGGCCCCACCTCCAACACTGAGGATTACATTGCAACATGAGATTTGAAGGGGACAGATATCCAAATCATATCACGTATCCTATTCTACTCAGCCCTATGGCCTTATTATTATTTTTTTTAATGTGTGTATGTGTATCTATATCTATGTCCTTTTTTTTTTTTTTTTGAGACAGGGTCTTGCTGTGTAGCTTAGGTGGGAGGGCAGTGGCATGATCAGAGGTCACTGCAGCCTCAACCTCCCAGGCTCAAGTGATCCTCCCATCTCAGTCTCCCTTGTACCTAGGGCTACAGGTGCACACCACCATGCCTGGCTTATTTTTTAATCTTTTTGAAGAGATGCGGGTCTCACTATGTTGCCTAGGCTGGTCTCAAACTCCTGGGCTCAAGCAGTCCCCCCACCTTGGCTTCTCAAAGTGCTGGGATTAATAGATGTGAGTCACCATGCCTGGCCTTGTATCTATATCTATATCATCTATCTATATCTATATCTATATCTCTCCATATATTGTATTTGCCTGGAAAACTCTTTTTCAATTCTTTAAGAATGAAGAGGAGTTTTTCCTTATTTTAACATACTTTCTTTTGACCTTAAGCCCAGGCAAAAGTTAGGAGTCCTGGCTGCTGTGTACTCCCCTCTTATTGTAGAAGTGTTTGCTTGCACTTTGCTGCATTACATTTTGTTTGCCTGTCTGCCCTGGCTTGTGAAGTAACGACTATACCTTATTTTTCTTTGTATCATGAGCACAGTGCCTCACTCCCAGTAAACATGTTAACTCTCAGACTGAATAATTCAGCATTGTAATTTCAGGAGTGGGGACAGATGAGCTGCAGTGCCCCTTTCCTTCTTGTCTTTTACAAGCACAACTGTTTGGTAAATATAAAGGAGCAAAACATGCCCTGTGGGCTTGTTGTTATGCAATGTTGTTCCCTTTGCTTTCAAGTCTGGTGTTGTTTACCCAGTCAGCAGGTTGCAGAGGGAGTGAGGGCAGCTATAAGAGTGTAAACATCCTAACAAAGAATGAATGGACTCAGTCAGAGATGTGTTGTTCCCTTCGCTTGATAAAAAGGCTTATGGTCTACAGTGTGTTTCACAATGAGAAACTTCTTGGTTCTGCAGCATCTTCCATTGCTTTTTCTCTTCTGACAAAATTTTAAAAATTGCTGGTTGTGTTGTTAAAAAATCAGATATGAAGGTATTATCAATGTGAAGTCCTGGTAAAATGCAAATGGATAGCTTTGAAAGGGTAACATTTAACCTGTTGTTTCTTAAAGTGTGTTCTCCAAGTTGCTATACATCTAACTCCAGGGGAAAAGAAATAGGGAACTTACTAGTGTTCAAACAAACTTGGGATGCTGGGTTAAACAGAGTTATATAGGGTTCCCTACTTCAAGACACCTCAGAGCTTGAAAGATGCTATAACTCTCTCCTCCCAGGAGGAAAGAAATAGGGAATTAACTAGTAGTCAAACAAACTTGGGATGCTGGGTTCAACACAGTTAAGTAGGGTTCCTTATTTCACGCTTGTTACTGTGCATTGCAGATCTCCTAGAGGGGTACATAGTAGGCAGCATTTTCTAAATTTACTTTACTTTTCATCTGAGTAACAGTAGCATTTCGGTGTTGTGTTTTATGGAACACACATAATTCTGGAAACAGCCTCTTAGCTTTAATCCATCCTTTGTGGTCTAGTTCAAATGCCACCTCCTCTAAGGCATTTCTGTCTACCCCCAGAGACGTACAACGTTTTTCTTCTTTGAATTTTACTGCCTTCACTTGTCTAATTGTCTCCTCACCCTTCCCCTACCCTATAAGAGGTCATACATTTTTTGTACGTGTTGTATCACTTTCCACTGCATCAGGGACATTGCCTTGCATAAAACTGCTCAAGAAATGTTTGCAGTACAGCATTGGTTCCTTAGTTGAGTCATCCTAGAGTCCAGAGGGCACTGGCAGGGTGGGGAAGCCTGAGGCAGATCTGGAGTTTGAGACCCTCACTATTTTGGCATGTAGATGGATGGGGAGCTTACTTGCTGTGTCGTTGCTGGAAACAGGGCCAGTGTAAGAGGCTGGTCCTGAAGGGCAGAATTGGAAAGCGAAAAACAAGAGATGCTGAGCATATAAATCAAATGTGCTGAAGGCCTATTGTATGCCTGTGGTAAGCTTTGAATACTTAATTAATGCCAGCCTTTCAAGTTGGTGATATTCTTCTGATTCTCTAGAGGAGAAAATGGGGCATCAGAAAGGCAAAGCAGAAATAAGTACTGGGGCTATAAAGATGAATAAAATCCAGTCCTTCCCCAAGAGGTCCCAGGATATGGAGTAAATAGTCTTATAAGTAAATAATTGTGAGCAGTTGGGTAACTGCACAGATCAAACTCTGTCGAGGTATTGTGGGAGAACCAAATAGGAGACTCTAACCTCTGTATGGGAGATGGGAGGGAAGGCATGGCAGGTGGTAAATCCAAGAAAGCTTTCAGAAGAAGAGTGATGCCTGAGCAAAGTGGAATAAGAATGCATGGGCTGAAGCATGGAGGTGAGACGTATCATGGGGAATTCACTGTTACTGGGCTATAAAATATGAGTTTGGTGAGAGTTGAGGCTGGCAAAGTTGAGAGGATATTATAAACAGGTTGAAGAGTTCTGGACTTGATTTTGAAGTGGGAAGCCATTGTAGGGTTTTCAGTAGAAGAGCAACGAGCCAGCATATGTTTTGGATATGTATTAGCCAAGGAGGAAGTGAATCTGAGCTGGGTAGGTCCCAAGGCAGGGCCATCAGCTGGAACTCTCAGCACTGGTGCAGGGGAGATAGGATGAAGTCTGACCCAAGGCAGTAAAAGGAGTGGAGGAGAGGAGGGGACTGGTTTGATAAATATTCGATAGGTAAATCAGCAAGACAGGAGTTCGGGAGCAGACAGAAGTCAAGTACAACCCTCAGGCTTTGTGCTTGTACATGCCTCTTCTTCCCTTAACCAACATTTCAAGTCTGCCCTTATCTGAGCGCTGACCTTAAGCAAATCCTATGTGAAATGTAGGTTTATGAACAATTAATTAGGAGACAGTGTTTTACAGAAAGATTGTGACGTGAGATTTCTTTAAATACTATTGCCTTCAGAGCATTTATATGTTGTATATCTCAGAATTCTTATTTTTCTAACTTCAGGAATGAATCTATTGGGTAAAACAGTGGTTCCCAAGCTAGGTTATCACCAGAATCAACTGAGAATATTTTCCCCCAACTATTATTACGAAAAATTTTAATCATACTGAGAATTTGAAAGAGTAATAAATTGGACACCCAAATACCCACCAACTAAATTAAACAATTGTTAACATTTTGCCTTATTTCTCGTGTATGTATGTGTGTGTGTGTGTGTATATATATATACATATATTTATACACACATACATACATATGCATATATACATATATGCTGGACCATTTGAAAGTTGCAGATGTTATAACACTTCACCTGAAATTCTCATTTCAGCATGTGTGTTCTAAGAATAAAGATATTTGATGCAACATAAAATTTTATCTAAAACAAAAATCAAAATGATCATCTGATATCAGGCCATGCTCATATTTCCCCAGTTGTGGCCAGGGGATATTTTTACTTCATTATTATTATTTTTTTAATTGCCCGTTACTTATGAAAGAAATGTTTTGTAGTACTCTAGATTTCACTTCTGATTCTGGTCAGTTTTTCTTTTTTTTATTTAAAAGTTGTCTTTATTTTAAAATTATAAAATAAAGGATACTTATTTAAAAATTCAAGCAGTGCAAAAATATCTAATAAAAATATCTAAAGTAAAAATTGGAAGACCTTTCTCAGTTATTGGAAGTTAATGGAACAGATTTTCTTAATAAGAATATCTAGGGTAGGGATCTAGCAATTTTAGTTTTAAGAAGCTCTTTGGGCCAAGTGCGGTGGCTCACACCTATAATACCAACACTTTGGGAAGCTGAGGCAGGAGGATCACTTGAGGCCAGGAGTTCAAGACCAGCCTGGGCACTATAGCAAGACCTTATCTCTAGAAAAATTTAAAATTAGCTGAGTGTGGTGGCATGTGCCTATAGTCCCAGCTACAAGGGAGGCTGAGGTGGGACAATCACCTGAGCCTGGCAGGTCCAGGCTTCACTGACCATGTTATCATGCCACTGGATTCCAGCCTGGGCTACAGAGCAAGGCCCTGTTCCCTATCTCCCCCACCCCCTTCATCCCCACCCCCAATAAAAAGAAGCTCTTTGGATGAGTTTAATGTAGTTCACCTGATACCAGCATTTAGGAAACACTGGTCTATTGTAAAGCATACCTACAGCCATGATTTTTACTTGTGATCAAACCAAGAAGTACTTAATTAAGTGCCTATGATGCATTGAGTTATGTTCTAACAATGTGGAAGATCTAATGAAATATGTAAAATATATGATCTGTCTTCAAGAACATCTTGTTGGAGAGATAAAACTGACATTCACAAAGTCATTAGGAGGAAGGGAATTAATATTTATAGAGCATTTCCAATAGGCCAGGTACTGTGACAGATGCTTTACAAAAATATCTCATTAAATCTCACAACAGCCCTTGAGGTAGTGACATGGGATCTTGGGGTGTCGCTTTTCTGGCTGGAAACCTGTGGCCGGTGGGGCCTTTGCCCCAGTTTTGCTGAGGCCTTCTGGGCTTGTTCCGCCCACTCGGCCTGGCAGGCTGTGCTCAGCTCATGCTACCGGGCTGGATCCCATGCCTCCAAGGGAGACTGGAGTCAGGCGTGGAGCGAGAGAGTTGTGTGAGTGAGCATGGAGCCTGGCCTCTGCACAGCCAGATATGTCAGCTGCTGCTGCCAGGTGGGTAGCTCAAGGTGCTTGCATAGGTGCTAGCTCTCTATGAGGCTGCAGCTGGACCAGGTGCACCACAAGCAGCTTTCCCAGCTGGTACTGGGGAATGAGGCGGCGCCTGGAAGCTTGGAGGCACCAGGAACCACAGGGCCCCAAAGAGGGAGTCACACCCTGGATCAGGGAGCTCCCAGGTCTGGGCTTCCTAAAGGGCCACAGCTCATCTCTCCTCTTCATTCATAACCTGGTGAGCAAGGGACATGTTTCAATCCTGTTTGTGTTACAGGAACTCTTTTCGCTTCGCCATTCAGTGAGTCTCAAGTTCTTGTCCTATGACCAGGAAGAATGAGGTACACAGACAGGCGGAGGGGTAAGCAAGACAAAGAGGAACTTTATTGAGCAATAGAACAGTTCAGAGAAGACCCGCAGTGAGCAGCTCCTCTCCATGACCAGGATGTCCTGATGAGTGTTTAACTCCTAGCAGAGAGGATAGCTCCTCTCTGCAGGCAGGTTGTCCCAACAAGTGTTCAGTTCTCAGCAGAGAGAGTAGCTCCTGCTATCAGCAGAGAAGGTAACTCCTCTCTGCAGCTGGTCATCCTGTCATCTGCAGCTTTTGGCAAGAGGAAGTGGCTCCTCTCTGCGGGCGGGTCATCCCATTGTCTCTGCAGCTCTCAGCAGAGAGGAGGCCCTAGAGTTGGTGGCTCCACTCTGCAAGCAGGTTGTCCCATTGTCTGCAGCTCTCAGCAGAGAGGGTAGCTCCTCTCTACAGCTGGTTGTTGCATCCTCCCTCTGTTCTGTGGTCTGACTGAGCCCAGGGCTTTTATGGGTCTCAGAGGGGAAGAAGTGCATGCAGTTGGTCCATGGGTGGCCAAGGGCAGGCTGAAAAAGGCACCACAAATCTCCACCCCGGTTTGTGGGACTCACAGCCCAGCTCCCAGGCCTGAAGGTGGGGTCTCAACAAGGACCCGCCCCCTTCTGTCCAGGAGCTTTTCTGCCTCCTGCCTCAGTCGTGGTATCCAGGATGCTCGTGCCAACAGGCAAGTGCAGGCCAGCGCAGAGCCGCCCTCAGCCCCCACCTCGGCTTTTCCCCATGTTTGTCAGTGCCTAAAGTCTGGAGGGGGCTGAGGCAACAGAGTCCTAGCGTGAGCACACCCAGCAAGGCTGTGACAGTGCCCGAGCTTGGCCCCAACCCTGCTCTAAGATGAGAGCAGGCATAAGGAGTAGGGAGAAGCCAGGCAGTGGGAGCAGGCACCTCTGAGCCAGCACAGGCAAGCGGGGACCTTCCTGGACCCCCAAGAGTACAGGAATGCCTGGGTCTGCAGTCGTGATTTGAGTGGCTGTAGCTGTGCCCGGGAGGGTGGGGCTTCTGCCTGCTCTGTGGAGCAGGAGGCCTGGGTCTGCAGCCATGGTTTGGGTAGTTGCAGTGGCACCTGAGTAGCTCCCTCCCCAGTTCAGAAGGAGCAGAGCTCGTGCTTGTCCCTGGCATTCGCTGGCTCCATGGAACATGCAGTCCTGGCCACGCCTTCCACCTGTAGCCAGCGTGATGGCAGCGGCTGCTCCAGACAGCTCACCACTGTCATCAATAGGCAGTATTATTCCCATTTTCTAGTTAGGGGAACTGAGTCTCAGGGAATGACTTGCCCAAAATCATTCAGCCTGTAAGAGATGGAACAGAGCCATAATTTTAACCCAAATCTATCTGAATCATTGCATTAAGCTACCTCTCACAGTAACAATAGCCAACAATTGTATTGAATTTCCTACTGGAAAAAAGTACTCTTGCTCCCACTCTGATATTTGAATCAGAGAATGATTATAAGACCAAATATGATCAAGAGCTAAATTTGTGTGTACTAGTAACTTAGTGTTACAAAGATTCAGAGATGGAGAGATCAGGGAGGACTTCCTGGGGGAGATGGCATCTCTGCTGCCCTGAAGGAAGAAGCAAACTAGAACAGTTAATGGGAAGCTAGGTGAGAGAAACATGGGGCAGGGGAGTGGGGGTTTGTGTTGCCGCATGGTAAAACAGGGTAGGCATGGAAAACAGGTGACAAGAGGCCACTTCCTAGCCATTTGCTTCTGAGATAGCCAGGCAAAGAGGAAAGAAACAAAATGATCTGTACCTTAATTTCCATCTTCACTTTTGCTGAACATAAATGCATAATTGTTATTTTTTAAGAAAACCTTTTGGCCCAGTGTGGTGGCTCATCCATGTAATCCCAGCACTTTGGGAGGCTGAGTTGGACGGATCACTTGAGGTCAGGAGTTCGAGACCAGCCTAGCCAATGGGCAAAACCCCCATCTCTACTAAAAATACAAAAATTAGCGGGCATAGTGGCACATACCTGTAATTCCAACTACTCAGGAGGCTGAGGCATGAGAATCACTTGAACCTGGGAGGTGGAGGTTGCAGTGAGCTGAGATCATGCCACTGCACTCCAGCCTGGGTGACGGAGTGAGACTCTGTCTCAAAACAAAACACAAAACAAAAAAAAAACCTTTTATACTCAAATAAAGCCAAATACTTACAGCCAACTGATCTTCAACAACGCAAACAAAAATATAAAGTGGGGAAAGGACACCTTGACAAATGGTGCTGGGATAATTGGCAAGCGACATGTAGAAGAATGAAACTGGATCTTATACAAGAACCAACTCAAGGTGGATTGAAAGACTTAAATCTAAGGCCTGAAATCATTAAAATTCTAGACAATATCATCAGTAAAACTCTTCTAGATGTTGGCTTAGGCAAAGAATTCATAGCCAAGAACCCAAAAGCAAATGTAACAAAAACAAAAATAAATAGATGGGACCTAATTAAACTAAAAAGCTTCTGCACAGTGAAAGAAATAATCAGCAGAGTAAACAAACAACCCACAGAGTGGGAGAAAATATTCACAAACTACACATCTGACAAAGGACTAATATCCAGAATCTACAAGGAACTCAAACAAATCAGCAAGAAAAAAACAATCTTATCAAAAAGTGGTCAAAGTACATGAATAGACAGTTCTCAAAAGAAGATATACAAATGGTCAGTAAACATGAAAAAATGCTCAACATCAGTAATTATCAGAGAAATGCAAATTAAAACCACAATGAGATACCACCTTACTCCCGTAAGAATGGCCATAATTGAAAAATCAAAAAATAATAGATGTTGGTGCAGATGTGGTGAAAAGGAAACACTTTTTTTTTTTTTTTTTTTTTTTGAGATGGAGTCTTGCTCTGCTGCCAGGCTAGAGTGCAGTGGTGCAATCTTGGCTCACTGCAACCTCCGCCTCCCGGGTTCAAGCGATTCTCCTGTCTCAGCCTCCCAAGTAGCTGAGACTGCAGGCGCGTGCCACCATGCCCAGCTAATTTTTGTATTTTTAGTAGAGATGGGGTTTCACCATGTTGGCCAGGATGGTCTCGATCTCCTGACCTTGTGATCCACCTGCCTCAGCCTCCCAAAGTTCTGGGATTACAGATGTGAGCCACCACGCCCAATGGAAAATGAAACACTTCTACACTGCTGGTGAGAATGTAAACTAGTACAACCACTGTGGAAAACTGTATGGAGATTCCTTAAAGAACTAAAAGTAGAACTACCATTTGATCCAGCAATCCCACTACTGGGTATCTACCCAGAGTAAAAGAAGTCATTATATGAAAAAGACACTTGCACACACATGTTTATAGCAGCACAATTCACAATTGAAAAAATATGGAACCAGCTTAAATGCCCATCAACAAATGAGCAGATAAAGAAAATGTGGTATATAGACACCATGATATATAACTCAGTCATAAAAAGCAATGAAATAATGGCATTTGCAGCAAGCTGCGTGGAGTTGGAGATCATTATTCTAAGTGAAATAACTCAGGAATGGAAAATTAAATATCGTATGTTCTCACTTATAAGTGGGAGCTAAGCTATGAGGATGTAAAGGCATAAAAATGACATGGACTTTGGGGACTTGGAGGGAAAGGTGGGAGGGAGGTGAGGGATAAAAGACTACACATTGGGTACAGTGTACACTGCCTGGGTGACTGGTGCACCAAAATCTCAGAAATTATCACTAAAGAACTTAGCCATGTAATAACCACCTGTTCCCCAAAAAGTATTTAAATAAAAAAAAGTTAAAAAGGAAATAAAAATCTCTTTGTTACATTATTATTATTATTTTGATACAGGGTCTCACTCCTGTTGCCCAGGCTGGAGTGCACCAGCACTATCTCAGCTCACTGCACCCTCTACTTCCCAGGCTCAGATGATATTCCCACTTCACCCTCTCTAGTAGCTGGGACTAGTAGCATGCGCCAACATGCCCAGCTAATTTTTGTATTTTTTTTAGAGATAGGGTTTCATCATGTTGCCCTTTCTAGTCTCAAACTGCTGGTCTCACGGGATCTGCCTGCCTCATTCTCCCAAAGTGTTGAGATTACAGGCATGAGCTACCATGCCCAGCGCTTGTCTTTGTTTTAACCTTAGTTATTCTCTTAACAGCATTTGACAAGACTGATCACCATTTTCTTTGACACTCTACTTCTTGATTCTCTTCCTACCTCTCTAAGCTTTCTTTAGTCACCTTCTTCCCTCAATCTCTAAATGGTGATATGCCCAGGTTCTGAAATGGCCCTCTTCTCTATTTATCCAGTCTCCATAGATATCCTCTGATGATTCAATGGCTTTAAATAACATCCATTTGCTAGTGACTGTTAAGTTTGTATCTTTAGTCTCAAACTCTCTCTCTGGAACTTCAGATTCATGTCCACATAGATGTCTAAGAGTCCTTTCAAATTTAACATGGCCAAAAGAGGACTCTTGATTCAGCTCCACTCCAATGTCGCTGTTTTCCCAGTCTTCCCAACTTCACAAAGTGGTGCCATTGTCCCCCCATGTGCGCAAGTCAAATATCTAGGTATTACTTTTGATTTCTTTCTTTCTTTCCCATCCTCTTGCCAATCCTTTACCAAGTTCTATCTTCTCTATCTTCAAAAACACTCCAAAATTTATACCCTTCTCTCTGTCTCCACTACTAACACCCTGGTCCAAGCCATATGATCTCTCACCTAGACTATTTGCAGTAGCCTCCTAACTGTCTGTTTGTTTCTACTGGTGTCCACACCATAATACCCTCCATTACAGAGCCTAGAAAAAATTTTAAAAATGACAATTGGTTTGTGTCACATTTCTTAAAAGCCTCTACGTGGCCTTACGTTGAACTCAGAATGAAATCCAAACTCCTTGCCCTGGCTTTCCAAGCTCTATGTGACCTGTCCCACGGCAGTCTCCCAGTTCTCTTCTTGTTGACCATGTGCTCAGCCTCAGTGTCCCTTCTTTCAGTTCCTTGAACATGCCAAGCTCATTGTCACATAGGGCCCCTGTACTTGATGATCTCTATGCCTGAAATGTACTTCTTCCATTCTTCATGTGCTTGACTCACCCCTTCCTTCCTTCCTCTTTCTTTTCTTCCTTTCCTTTCCTTTCCTTTTCTTTCTCTCCCTCGCTCTCTCTTTCCTTTCAAGAGGAAAGAGGTCTTGGTCTGTTGCCTTGGTTGGAGTACACTGGCATCATCAAAGCTCACTGCAGCCTTGACCTCCTGGGCACAGGGGACCCCTCTGCCTCAGCCTCCTGAGTAGCTGGGACTACAGGTGTGCACCACCACATCCAACTAATTTTTTAATTTTTTGTAGAGATGAGGTCTCACCGTGTTGTCCAGTCTGGTCTTAAACTCCTGGGCTTAAGTGATCCTCCTGCCTCAGCCTCCCAGAGTGCTGGGATTACAGATGTGAACCACCAAGCCTGGCCTGGCTCTTTCTTATCAATTCTCATCTTAAATATACCCACTTCAGAGAGAACTTCTGTGACAGCTATCCAGTCTTTTCCTCCTATTTTAATTCTCTACTAGCACTTATCACTGTCTGGTACTTTTCTTGTTTATTTATGTATATGCTTATTTTTCCATTCATTCATTCATTGCTCTATTATTATGCTGTATGAGAGGGGGACCTTGTCTTCTTGTTCATCATGGTATCCCCTGCTTCTGGATATGTGACTTGCGCATAGTAGATGCTCAGGACAAATGTATGAAATGAGTGAATGTTTTTCTCACCTGTAAAATAGAAAGGCCAAGTCTCAGAGTTGTTGAGGACTTGAATTATCTAATTTGATAAACAGGTAAAGTGGACAGGTCTGTGTCTAGCACATTGTGTTTATAGAAAGTATTATTTTCTAAGTATCTGCCTTATTGTAGACGTTTGACAAAGGTTAGTTCTCTTTCTTTATTTCCTGCAGTCTGGATCACCTGCAGTATTTTATAATTAATTGACCTGCACTTTGGGTCCCCCAACACATACAGGGACACTGCATTGTAGCAAGGTTTGACTTTCTATTGGGAAATTATAGTTTTCTTCTCTTTGGTTATATGATCTTTGCCAATTAACTCTCCTTAAGATCAAAGTGCTTTGGGGTTTGATTTCCTCATCCTAGTGTTTAGTTTCTCTGAAAAGCACTCTCAGCTTTTGTGTGTACTGATCAGTTTTTCTTTTGCATTTATTTAATATTTAGTCTACTGAAATGTCAGGCAATGAGAATACAGATAGGAATTTGCAGGAGCCTCTGTCCTTAAGGCCTAGTGGAGGAAACAGGATACATAAACCAACAAGAATAATAAAGTGTCTGGCCAGGCGCAGTGTCTCATGCCTGTAATTCCAGCACTTTGGGAGGCTGAGGCAGGCAGATCACTTGAGGTCAGGAGTTTGAGACCAGCCTGGCCAACATGGCAAAACCCCTGTCTCTACTAAAAATACAAAAATTAGCCAGGCGTGGTGGTACATGCCTGTAATCCCAACTACTAGGGAGGCTGAGGCAGGAGAATTTCTTGAACCCAGGAGGCGGAGGTTGCAGTGAGCCAAAGTCACACCATTGCACTCCAGCCTGGGCAACAGAGTGAGACTCTGTCTCAAAACAATAAAAATAAAAATTAAAAAATAGGCCGGGCGCGATGGCTCAAGCCTGTAATCCCAGCACTTTGGGAGGCTGAGACGGGTGGATCACGAGGTCAGGAGATCGAGACCATCCTGGTTAACACGGTGAAACCCCGTCTCTACTAAAAAATACAAAAAACTTGCCGGGCGAGGTGGCGGGCACCTGTAGTCCTAGCTACTTGGGAGGCTAAGGCAGGAGAATGGCATGAACCCGGGAAGCGGAGCTTGCAGTGAGCTGAGATCTGGCCACTGCACTCCAGCCTGGGCGACAGAGCGAGACTCCGTCTCAAAAAAAAAAAAAAAAAATTTAAAAAAAAATTTTTTAAAAATTATCTATGGAGAAAGTCTGCAGAACATAGAGGAGGCACAAAGTAGAGAGTGACCAGTTTACAGGGAGGGTGGGTACGGTTTGAGAGATAATTGGTTGTTTACCACCCAGTAAAGAGAGATGAGCCCTGTGAGTAAAGGTGTCTAGGGGCCCATGCTCTGGGAACTTGGCAAGACTGTGTGATCGTAACAGTAGTCATAGTGGTAACAGGTTATGAGAAGCAAAGTCTGAAAGATACGTGGTGCTGGGCTGTGGAGGGCTCTGCATGCCCTGCGGGAGAATTTGAACTTTCGCCAACAGTAACAATAACAGTAGCAGCACCTAACATTTATTGAGCACTTCCTCTTTGCCAGGCCCTCTTCTTTGTACTTTATTGTATTAATTCCTTTAATCTGCACAACAGTCCTATAAGGTAAATACTGTTATTATCCCTATTTGTAAATAAATACACATAAGATAGGTATTGAATTTGTTCTTAAAAATAATAATAAATAAATATAGGCACCGAGAGGACAAGGAACTTGCCCAAGGTCACCCAACTCATCAAGAGCATTCAGAGCATTCAGAAAGAGCATTCTGAGGATTCAGACTCAGGCAGTGTGGCTCCAAAGTTTGCCCTCTTAACCAGGGCACTGTACTACTTCTTACAGACAACTTTGTGGGGGCAGCCAGAGCCCTGGAAGAGTTTTAAGTGTGGGAATGACATGATTAGATTAGTTCTTTGGAGAGACTGCAGTGGAGTCGCATTACATCTTGTACAAGTGTTCATTTCTAAAAGCATTGAAGGCAAAAAATGCCAAGTTCTATTTCTTCTTGCCTCTGAGTGAGGTTTGCTATGCTAGTGGTGGCATACCACATCTTAGACAGTCCAACACAGCAGCTTTTTTCCTCTATCCTTAGGACAGAGGGCAGAGTCTTTGGAAGACCTGCATATAATAGATGAATCATCAGTTTGTGTTGAGGGACCCTGTTGTTTGAGAAGCACAAAAGCATCACACTCCTGCAGAAACTGAGCCCCTCAGTGGTGACAACAGACTGAGCCTCCCTTCATTTAGTGCATGGCCAAGCCTGTGCATTGCTTAGATAGTGTTTTTCCCTGCCCTTGTTTCTCTCTCTAGTCCAAAGTGATATGGGTGCGCATTAGGCCTGTGATGGTCTGCATTGCATTTGGCAGCAGAATGGAAGAAGGACAGCCTGCATGTGGGGAGGCAGGAGGAAGGCAGGGAAAACAAGCAGAACACAGCAGCTGCTGCCCAGCTACCAGAGTCTGGCCTTGGTGAAGGGAAGGGCAGGAGGCCAGGAGAGTAAAGGTATGAGAAATGTAAAGGAAGTTAAATATTCTGGACCTAATGACCAATTGAATTGGTTTCCTTCAGCTTTCTTCTGATCTGAAAACTTAGTACCTCATTGTATCTTTTTGTTTTCAGTCTGTTAAACGCCTTTCTAATTCCAACTAGATTATGCACTCTCCAGCTTTAATACACAGTACTCGCCATGCTCTTGGCTTATGGCTACTGAAATAGGCCTAAAAGTCATCTACAGGTGTTAGGAACCTTGATTGGTCCATCTATTTTGTCATAGTGGTACAATATTCTGTTTTATTACTTACAAACTGACATTATATGAGGTCTCTTGATAGCCGCCACTATGTTATAGTACAAGATTTATATTAAGTTCTCTGGTTTCTCAAAATTGAAATGATTTTGTAACTGCTTTAAAGAATTGTTGATACGATTACCACAATGATCAAAACAAAACAAAACCAGCCGGTACATAGGAAAAAGAAACTAGGAGAAACGCATCAAAATGCTGACAGTGATTGCATTCGTATTGGCAATTTCATTTTTCCCTTTTCTGTGTTTCCAAAGTTCTGAAAATGTGTCTATGGTACATGCAAAATGTTAACAACTTGTTTTTTTAAAAAATAACAGACTTCAAAAATAAAAGCTCTCTGTAATCTCATAATTCTAGCATAACACATTTTTACTTTTGAAATGCTCTTGTTGATATACATGCGTATTTTTCATAGCTGCAGTCCTGACAAATGCAGCTTTGTGAATTCTTTTCATTTTACAGCCTATTGTCAAC
Source organism: Macaca thibetana thibetana (assembly GCF_024542745.1). Taxonomy (NCBI): domain Eukaryota; kingdom Metazoa; phylum Chordata; class Mammalia; order Primates; family Cercopithecidae; genus Macaca; species Macaca thibetana. The sequence goes on along the minus strand of NC_065591.1, from coordinate 74,790,281 downwards.
ACTGTTTCATTTTTCTACATAGTTTTCATAATTGGCATTTCTAATGGCTGCCTTGCATTCCATGGTGTTGATGTTCTATATGGAACTTTCCTTTGGACATTTTGATTGTTTCTAGTTCTTCACTCTTTTAGATAAGAGGTAATGAATATTTTTGTTCATTTGGCATTTTGGGTTCATTCAGTTATTTCCCTAATGTGAATTCTTAGCAGTGAACTAACTGCATGAAAGGTTTGAATTCTTTTATGGCTTTTGGTATGTGCCAAGTAAGACCCTGCCTTCTAAAAGAGCCCATTGAATGTGGATGGTCACTGGCTTCATATATGTGTACCTGTCCCATGTTTCCCTCCCCACTATTGAGCCCCTAAGATATTTTAATAATGTGCATTGGAAAAGATATAAATATTTTAAAAAAGGAAAGAAGCTATTCATAATCTCACCACCCACAGGTAAGAATTTTAAAAATATATTTCCTTCTAAGTATTTATTTATTTATTTTTGTTTTTGTTTTTTAGAGACAGGATTTCACTCTGTCTGGAGTGCAATGGCATGATCACAGTTCACTGTAATGCCTAACTTCTAGGTTCAAGAGATCTTCCCACATCAGCCTCCTGAGTAGCTAGGAACATCATATGACACCACACCTGGCTAATTTTTAAATTTCTTGTAGAGGTTGGGTCTTGCTATGTTGCCTAGGCTGGTCTCAAACTCCTGGCCTCAAGTGATCCTTCCTTCTTGCCATCCCAAAGCACTGGGATAATAGGCACAAGCCACCACACCCAGTCCAAATATTTATTTCATAATGTTGTATCATGTGGCTTCTCTATTAGCCCTTCTCTATTGCTGTATAGAGGTTTTACTTCTCCCTCCATCTTGGGGGTCCTCTTGGCCAGATGTGGTGACCCAAACCTATAATCCCAGCACTTTGAAAGTCCAAGGTAGGAGGATCACTTGAGAGCAGGAGTTCGAGACCAGCCTGGACAACATAGTGAGAACACATCTCTACAAAAAGTAAAAGGAAGTAAATAAGTAAATCTTTGTGCACATTTAGGAAGCATTCTGTAGGAAAATTCCCAGAAGCAGAATTTTCCTCTTGCTGGGTTGAAGTGTGTGGACCTTGTGAAGACTTTTGATGAGTATTGAAAGGCTTTTGATGAGTATTGATGAGTACTGAAAAGTTGCTATTGAGGAAAGTTGTGCCTCTTTCTACTTCACCTGTTAATGTTTGGATGCCATTCCTGCCTTCAATAAGTTAACACCAGTGGCCATTTATTTATCTGTTTATCTTGAAATAAGTTTGGACCTCTCTAGTCTTTTGTTCTTTGTATTTATTTATTTGTTTGTTTGTTTGTTTGTTTTTGGTGTTTTTGGATCCCTGGGCATGTTGTTCCTGGGATTAAAATCCCAGAATTTATATTTTCTTTAGGATTTCCCTCATGTTCCATCTGTTGGTAAGTTTCACACATCCACATCTTCCACCCAGCCCTCAAACTGTACCCTGCAGCATGGTTACAGAATTATTGATTTCATAGACTTTTTGAAATCTAGAACTCTTTGAAAGAGACTACTTATTTTGGCTTAAAAATTTCCCCGTTTTTGGCGGAGCGTGGTGGCTCAGGCCTGTAATTCCAGCACTTTGGGAGGCCGAGGCGGGCGGATTGCCTGAGGTCAGAAGTTTGAGAACAGCCTGACCAACATGGTGAAACTGTCTGTGCTAAAAATACGAAAATTAGCCAGGCATGGTGGTGGGTGCCTGTAATCCCAGCTACTCGGGAGGCTGAGACAGGAGAATTGCTTGAACCTGGGAGGTGGAGGTTGCAGTGAGCTGGGATCTCGCCATTGCACTTCAGCCTGGATAACAAGAAACTCTGGCCGGTCGCGGTGGCTCAAGCCTGTAATCCCAGCACTTTGGGAGGCCGAGACGGGTGGATCACGAGGTCAGGAGATCGAGACCATCCTGGCTAACACAGTGAAACCCCATCTCTACTAAAAAATACAAAAAACTAGCCGGGCGAGGTGGCGGGCGCCTGTAGTCCCAGCTACTCGGGAGGCTGAGGCAGGAGAATGGCGTGAACCCGGGAGACGGAGCTTGCAGTGAGCTGAGATCTGGCCACTGCACTCCAGCCTGGGTGACAGAGCAAGACTCCGTCTCAAAAAAAAAAAAGAAACTCTGCTCAAAAAAAAAAAAAAAAAAAAGGTTCCTGCTTTTTGGCCGTTTCTTTAATAAATACTTGTTGAATTCAAGTTTAAGGAGCCCAGAGTTCATTCTTACGTGATGGAGTCTAAGGTATATGGGAATTGAAGAGAGGTGAATTTCGGCCAGATTATGAAAAGCCTTGTTACACCAACCTACCTAAGGAGTTTAACTGCATCCTCAAGGCTGATAATTAGTTGGCACTTTTGGGAAAACACTTCGTAGACTGGCCGCAGGGAACCTGGTTAGAAGTCCACAGGAGGCTGGATGGGGGAGAGCTGGACGAGGCCCTGAGCCATGTTGGTGCAGTAGGGACAGGGGTTAAGCAGGGGTGTATCCAAGCAGGCCTTGGTGACAGATAGGTGGTTATGGTATGCTGTGTGTGTGCGTGTGTGTGTGTGCATGTGTGTGTGTCCGTCCCTGTTGACGGAAAATTTGTACTCTATCTTCTGCATAAGAATTGGCCATGATGCAGGAATTTGCCAAGATAATGCACTGGAAAACACTTAGGAAACTAAAAGTGCTCTATAGATGTGAAAACATATTGATAGTGACAGTATGTAAGAAATTCTGCTCAATGGGGCTGATTCAAGGATGCAGTAATGGTCTGCTGTGTGTAAAGCTCTAGACAAGTAGTCATTCTTCTGCTTGACACAGGACCTGTCACAAACTTGAGAGACAAACTTGGGAGAGTTCTTTTTTTGTCTTCATCTATTCGGGTTGCTGAGCATGTGGACACTTGCTTCCCTATCACTTTTTCTCCTGCTTCCAGTGAGGAGGGAGTCTGAACAGCTGAGGGAGGGGTCCAGCCTGGTATGACAGTCTTCCATCGGGGAGAAGACATCTCTGTTCCTGGTACGCCTCTGATCACCAGGGCGGAGGACCATCAGGGGAAAGACTTGAGCCCAGTTCTGAGCCATGGCTCTGACCTCTGGCTGCCTGGCCAGGCTGCTTTGTGTGTTCAGCCGGGGGGGAGGAGACTGAATAAGCCGATAAGAAGGTTCTTCCTGTCCAGCCAAGCAGGCGCAGGGAAGCTTCTGCAGAGGAAAGATTAGACACGGTCCCTGATTTAGAGAATACAACTGGGAGGGCAATGGGGCAAAGCCCAGAGCTCTTTGCAGTGGTATTGTTTATTGTTGGAGGACAACAGAGGGAGCCCCACCTGCTTGTGCAGAAGACAGAAACAGCGAGTTGGGTCTGCAAGGTCCTTTTTTAGGGCCGTTTAACAAACATGTTTTGCAGACAGAAGTTCTCTAACTTGGAAAGGAGTTGATGAGTGGGAGGGGTATCCTTTTTCTTCCCCCAGGAAACAAAGCAGGAGCATTTCCAGGCACATCTGAGCCTCTTTGTCAAACACCTGCTCCCAGGTGCTGTGGTACAAAACAAATTAGCCCCGCCTGGGGAGTTAACTGAGTGGGTCCTAAGCGGTGGCCTCCTCCCTTCTGCTCTCACCCATCTGTGGAAAACCAAATCTGTGCTTAGTGCAGGGATGCTCCCTATGGCCAGCTTCTCACTATGGCAGAAAGAGCACCGGAAGATAATTCAGGTGTTTGCTTGGGTTAATGCTGACAAAATGCTGCTTTGTGGAATCATTCTCATGTTTGGAATCCCAAATCTGTTTTGTATTTCTAGGAATGAGGAAAATATCAAACATAATATACAAAGAATAAAATCGAATATTTGATTGTCTTGATTTTTGAAAATAGTATTGTGGAGGTCTCAGGCCTGCTTTATTTTTCATTTTCATTTTTACTTTTTGCATATCTTAAAAAGTATTCCAAGGGCTGCTTCTGAGTTCCTTCCTCCTAACTCCACCCCCACACCATGGCATGTGTTCATGCCAGCCCCCCTGATGGTTTTGTCTGTGGCCTTGCCCAATAGGGATTTATATTTGCAGATCTTATTTGTCCTGGCAGCAGCTCTGATTTGGAGTCAGCGGACCTGTGTTTGCTCTTCTGGCTCTGTTGCTTACAAGCTGCGTGGCCTGAGGCAAGTCACTATCTTGGTTTCAAATCTCATCTCTGTACAATGGGGAGAAAAAGATGAGCTCCTTCTGCTTCCTCAGAAATGTTCTGTGTCAGAGTGAAGTGAGAGTAATTTCTAAGCTGTATGAATGTGTGAGAGTTTTGTTTTTATTCATGACACACGCAAGCTATTGTTTGATCCATTGGTTTTGGCTGCCATACTGTGGATACTTGGTTTTGAGGGAAGTCGGTGTGAAAGAATGAATCCTCCTTGTAGAGACTCACTGTGCTGAGACATGGTTTAGAGAAGGCAGTAATACACACGGTGAACTGGAAAAGCAACTCCAGAGTCTGGGTGGGACATTCCTTCTTGGGGTCTCTGTCCCATGAAGGGGTGCAGCTAGGCAGACAAAGAGAAAGACAGAAAGATTGAAACAGAGCACCCTAAATAGATCTTTTTTTAAAAAAAAAAGGGCCTCTCCCTGTATTAGGAAAACTTTCTTTCCTTTGAATCACTACTATAGACTGAATAAAAGGGCAGAGTATATTTTAAGAGTTGGAGGTTATCTTCTTTCCTAGAAAGAGCTAAATATTATAGCCTCCCCAGGGGCAACTACTGTTGCCAGTTTTTTTGTATCATTCCAAAAATATCTTGTGCCTATACAGATATAGACTCACATGCCCCCACCATTTCTTCATACTATAAACACACCATTCTTTGCCTTGCTTCTTTCGTTTAATATATCTTGCAGATATCCATAGCAGGCTGTGTGGTGGTCCATTGTTGTATGGCTACCTTAATCTATATAACCATTTTCTGCTGATGGACTTTTAGGTTGTTTTTGTAATTGCTATTCCAAATACTGTTGTAATAAATATCCCACTACATGTGCCTTTGTGAGTATAAATGTGATAGATTCCTAGAAGTGCTATTGCTGGGTCAGAGGGTTTGTAATAGCGTTTTTAGCTTTAAATCAATAGTGCTCTCCATAGAGGTTGCATTGATTTACCTCCCACCAGTAGTATACAAGTGCCCCATTTCTCTATACTGTCACCAGTACAGGATAAACTTGGCCAATCTGAGATGAATGGCCTCTTGTTATAACTATATATAGTTAAAATTATAATTTATAATTATAAATTTACTATAGTTTGAATTTACTTTTGTGAGTAAATTTGATCAGTTAAAAAAAATGTAAGTGCTATTTTTATTCCTTTCTTGTGAATTATCTGCTCATGTCCTTAGCCTGTTTTTTCTAGGGGGTTATTGAATTTTTCATATTCATTTTATAGGAACTTTCTATGCATGTAATCAGTTAGACCTCAATAATATATATTGCAGATATTTAGTCAGTTCTTCATTTTTACTGTTTTGCCATTTAGAATTTTGAAACATTTAATGAAATTTGTCAGTCTTTTTACTTTATAGCCTTGATTTTGAGTAATTCTTAAAAAGCCTTCTCTACTTTAAGATTTTATGTGTGTGTGTGTGTGTGTGTGTGTGTGTATAATGTTTTCTTCTAGTACTTTTATGCGTTCGGTTTTTTAGATCCAAACTTTGAATCTGTCCAGAATTTATTTTAGTATAAGGAGTGAGACAGACCTCCAACTTAATTTTTTTCCAGAAAGACCTGGGTTTTGAATCCAGGCACTTTTACTCATTAGCTGTTTGATTTTTGAACTAATTAATCTCTCTGAACCTCAATTTTTTTATCTGTATAATGGGAATAGTAACACCCATTTGATGGACTACTGAAAAGATTAAATAAGATTACATGTGGAAAACATTTAGCACCATTCCTAGCACACAGTGTGTTCAAATCATGGTCCAAATGGCCAGGAACCTGGGAACACATAGTATGTTCGGGCAGAGGAGAAATTCTAGATGGCCAGGATACCGAGGCCACCTTGTGACTCACTAGTGTGTCAGAGTAAGTCAGTAACTTCATCACCTAAACCCTCACTTTCCTCATTTGCAAAATGATGAGAGCTTTCTCTTGAAGTTGTTGGGAGGTCCAGATTAGATAATGTCTGTGAAAGAATTTTGTAAACTATAAAGGGCCATGTAAAAATGCTGGAGTTTACAGTCTGGTGAATAAGGAGCAGCCACAGCACAGGTGGGTATTTGACATTTGTGGCCAAGGAGAATAATTAACTTGCAATAACATGAAATTAGCAGCTGATGTAAAGCAAGTGAGCTTGCAGCAGTTGATTATAGTAATAGTTAGTAATTGCCTCCTAGTGATTAAGCAATAATGAGCTTCCAGGGACAGAACCTTGTTAGGTGGAAAGATGGATCAAAGGCTTTCAATTCAATGTACACTTACTGAACACAACAGTGGGATAAGAAGAGACAGGTGTCTTGTTGAGGTACAGTCCTTGTCCTTAAGGATAGTAAGGGTGAGAGACACATATAGCATGGCTCCTTCCACGGGCCAGACGCACACGTGGGGACATACTTGGAGGAAGGTCCACAGTGCTCTGGGATCATCAAAGAGGGTGAGACTCACCTGCTGAGCCCTCTGTGCCCGTCTGAACCCACCCTCCAGAGTCTGGCCCAGATTCTAAAGAACCCCTATGATGCCTTCTTGAAATTTTACTTGCCCTTTTTTATTCCTCTGGCTGTTTTGGATTTATCAGGGATATCTTGTTTCTCATGCCCTGCCCATCACCCTCCATAGCTTCTGGGCAAGCATGGTGTTATGCCTAGGGCCTCTATTTCTACTGCGATCTGAGTACTGAGATAGGATGTCCAGTTCATTTTGAAGTTCAGATAAACAACTAACTTTAAAATATGTCTCATGCAATATTTGGAACAAATTTATATTAAAATGTATTTGTTGCCATCTGACCATCTGAAACTGAAATTTGACATGGTCAGGGTGACATGACCTGGATTTCTTATTTTTTTTTTTTTTTTTTTTTTTTTTTTTTTTTTTTTTTTTTTTGAGACGGAGTCTCACGCTGTTGCCCAGGCTGGAGTGCAGTGGCGCGATCTCGGCTCACTGCAAGCTCCGCCTCCTGGGTTCACGCCATTCTCCTGCCTCAGCTTCCTGAGTAGCTAGGACTACAGGCGCCCGCCACCGCCCCGCGCCCGGCTAATTTTTTTTTGTATTTTTAGTAGAGACGGGGTTTCACTGTGGTCTCGATCTCCTGACCTTGTGATCCGCCCGCCTCGGCCTCCCAAAGTGCTGGGATTACAGGCTTGAGCCACCGCGCCCGGCCTATTTTTTTTTTTTTTTTAACTGTGTCTGGCAACCCTACCTGGGCAGCTCTTATTTCAAATGCTATAAAATATAATAGTGTTTACTACACTGTTTCATGGAGCCCTAGTAGCAAGGCATATATAAAAGGTGTTTTATGCCCGGCTGGGTGGCTCACGCCTGTAATCCCAGCACTTTGGGAGGCCGAGGTGGGCGGATCACAAGGTCAGGAGATCCAGACCATCCTGGCTAACACGGTGAAACCCCGTCTCTACTAAAAATACAAAAAATTAGCTGGGCGCGGTAGCGGGCGCCCTAGCTGAGGCAGGAGAATGACGTGAACCCAGGAGGCAGAGCTTGCAGTGAGGGAGATCGGGCCACTGCACTCCAGCCTGGGCGACAGAGCGAGACTCCGTCTCAAAAAAAAAAAAAAAAAAAAAAAAAAAAGATGTTTTATATGAGAAAAGAATTCTCAGCTAAAATCATGTTTGGTAAATCCTGGATTAAATGAAGTTAACTAGCCTTCATTATGGGAAGTTTCAGAACATTTTAAACCTCCAAGATTGGGTGATAATAGTTAGTATTTCTCAGAGTTGTATTACTGTGAAGCTATCCTCTACACCCCCCACTTACTGAGTATCTAGGGTCATATGACCAAACGTTGAATGAATTTTGAGGGTCTCTGGTAATTGGTTCTATTTGCAGACCATGAGTTCTGATTTTGGGTTTTGGGAAAATACCATTTTATCGAAAAAAATTTATATAATTCTATGATGTTTTTGTTTTTTAAATTAATAAATTTGTAATAAAATATACACATAGACACGAGTATATATAAAGAAAAAGACTAGAGCCAGGTGCAGTAGCTCACGCCTATAATCCCAGCACTTTGGGAGGCTGAGGTGGGCGGATCACCTGAGGTTGGGAGTTCGAGACCAGTATGACCAACATGGAGAAACCCTGTCTCTACTAAAAATACAAATTAGCCAGGCGTGGTGGCGCATGCCTGTAATCCCTGCTACTGGGGAGGCTGAGGTAGGAGAATCACTTGAACCCAGGAGGCAGAGGTTGCAGTGAGCCGAGATCGCGCCATTGCACTCCAGCCTGGGCAATAGGAGTGAAATTCTGTCTAAAAAGAAAAAAGAAAAAGACTAGAAGGATGTATACCAGAATGCTAACTAATTATTTCCCGGAGAAGGTCTGGGTAGGGAAGGAGATGATAGGTAATTTTCTTTTCCTTTTTGCTTGTCTGTATTTTCTGCAATCAGTATGTATGATTTTTGTCAGAATGCTGGGAAAAACTATTTATATATTTTTGAAAGGAGTACCTGTCCATATATTATCTTATTTGCCTGTCACGCAACTCAGTGGTATAGGTTCTAATATCATCCCCATTTTGTGGATAAGGAAACTACACAGTGCTCTTTAACAGACCCAGGCTCTCTGGCTTCATTGCCTACGCTGCCTCTTTGGTATGAAAGACCACACTTGCTGCCATGGGAAGGGGCCTTGTTGCCTGTTTACCCAGCCCCTCCCTTTACAGACCAAGTCAAGGCCCAAAGGACCTGCCTGAGACACACAGTTTTTGAATAAGGACAAGTCACCAAAATATTTTAGGGGACTGGGGTTGGAGGTGTGTCAGAAAGTTGGGGAGAAGACCTGGCCTCTGACTTTATCTGTTATATTGAGCCCTAAAGGGAAAGAGGAAAAATGCACAGGTGTGCAACAGTGAATAAAGGCTTTTTTTAAGGCCACTTATTCACTGATTTATTGATAGAGTCCCACTGTGTTGCTCAGGGTGGAATGCAGTGGTGTGATCATGGGTCACTGCAACCTTGAACTCCTGGGCTCAAATGATCCTCCTGCCTCAGCCTTCCAAAATGCTAGGGTTACAGGCGTGAGCCACCATGCCTGGTAAAGGCCACTTTTAAAGAATGGTTTAAATGTTGCCAAATTCACGTTGCTTAGAATGGTTTTTGTTTTTCTTTTCAAGCTTTTCATACTAGATTTCATTTCCTGTACCTTTTTAAAATTCATTTTTTTAATCTTGCTCATCTATTTTTCCAGTTTGAATCTTATCCATGTATCCATTTATTTACAACTGTTGTGGTGATGATGATACTGGGGATTTTGCTTGCTCATCTATGCTCCTGTTTATATTCTCTATGCCTGGTACTTACTTACAGGGATGAATGATGACTGAATTGTGAGAGTGATGCAGCTGAAGTGTGACTTCAGGTCCTGAAAGAATCCTGGGCTGGAGGGCAAGGTGAGGAGCAGCGCTTGTGTAATCTGAAGTTCAGTGTGTGGCTCCATCAGTGTGGGTGTGTTGCTTCCAGAGCAGGAAGATTCTAGAACACTGCAGTTCAAAGGGCCTGGGGCCTCATTCAGCTGAGCCTCTAGCTCTCATGACAGAGAGACAATGTTAATTACAAGACAGAGGGTAGCAGCATCCTGTTGCAGAAAGAACTAGGCTTTGGGGTCAGATGGATCTAGGTTTGAATCCTGGTCCTGAGACTAACTAGCTGTGTGATTTTAGGATGATATCTCTGTCTCAGCTTCCTCTTCTGCAAGTTAGGGATAATAGGAGTACTTACATCATAGAGTTATGAGGATTAAATGAGCAAATACATGTAGAAGAGTACCCAAGACATAAAAAGCACCGAATATCAATGTTACCAATGTTAAGCTGTTATCAATGTTAACAATTAATAGAATATAAAATACGGCAGTAGTGTTTGGTTAGTAGCATATCTTGTGGCATGTCTGCTCCCCAGATGAGGCATGACTTTTGTTGTCATTTTAGGGCTGGGTGTAAATGCTTCTGAATGGGTTTCCCTTATTCAGGGGGAAATGCTATCTCATCACATGTGGATTGGTGATGCCTGGGCTGTTACTTTATGTACCAAACAGAAGGGCTTCCTCAAAGAGTAGAAGTTTGCAGATAATCTTGTGATCTTTTGTTCAGTAATGTGTTTTCCATTAGAAGCAAAACAGTAACTACAACAGATAACCTGGAGTTTACAGTCCAGCTTTACCCATAGACAGCCTGCATTATTAAAGACCAATTTTTACCCAGAGGTCCATTTTAAAAACATCCAACATTTTGGCATGGTGGCTCATGCCTGTAATCCCAGCACTTTGGAAGGCTGAGGTGGAAAGATTGATGGAGGCCAGGAGTTCAAGACAAGCCTGGGCAACATAGTGAGACCCGGTCTCTACAAAAAAATTTAAAAAATTAGCTGGGCACAGTGGCTTGTGTCTGTAATCCCAGCTACTTGGGAGGCTGAGGCAGGAGGGTCGTTTGATCCGTGATGGTGCTACTGCACTCCAGCATAGGCAACAGAGCAAGATCCTGCCTCAAAAACAAAAGAAAGCAAAACAAACAAAAACACATTCAACAGAGCATTAATTTCTTATAGAAAGAGGTAATGTCTTAACTTATTCTGTAGCCTGCTCCAGGTGGTAACCACATGAGATAATGTTCACTATGACAAAGCCTTTTTTTCACTTTCTTTTTCTAAAGGTGCATCACTGGGGCACTGTGAACCTTCTTTAAGAGTCCTATTTCTAAAGTCTTTATTTTTGACATTCTCCTCTGGATTTCCTGCTTTGGTTCTTTGACCTCCAGCAAAGATGTAGAAATGAGTGTGTGTCAAACAATCTAGGCACAGAAAAAGAATGCAGTCCAGTCCTGTGTTTCCTGTTTCTTATGGGCTTATGAAAGCAGAGAGTTGTGGTCCACAGAGCCTCATGCCTTCCTGCTGCCCGTGTGCCTTTCCGTGAGTTTTATGATTTTTCTTTCTAATAGCTTTATTGAATTTTAGTTTACATATCATGTCCCTGAGTGTTTATCAGGAGTTTGACTTTGATTCTTGTTTAACTTCTACAGGGTGGTAGAATTTTATATTTGAAGCCAGAGGGGAAGAGGAAAGAGCGATCACATTGATTAAGTGCCTGTCCTTCATCATGTAATTCATCCATCTTTCTTGAGCTTTTGCTCTGAGCCAGCATTGTGAAAGTCACTTGGGTAGTGGTTCAAGGACATGAATGCGAGAGCCAGATTATCTGCGTATGAATCTCAGCTCCACTAGTTATCAGCTGTGGGACCTTATGACTGCTTATTTAACTTCTCTTGTGTCTCAGCAGCCCCCTCTACCAAATTAGGATACTAATAGTATAGCATCCCCCTCATAGGGTTGTTTTGAGGATTAAATGACTTAGTAATATAGAATGAGATGATGATGATGGGGAGGGGTTAGGACTCTACCAGACACCTCATTGCTCTCATGCTGCTCACAGTTAGGGACTCAACCAGACACCTCATTGCTCTCATGCTGCTCACAGTCATGAGTGTACACGTGTGTAGGGCTGAAGTGCTGAGGGATGGGGCCGGAGTGTGAGATATGTGAATAATTAATTACAGGTAGCATGGTGAGTTTACAGCAGGAGAGGAGGAGGGCATTGTGGGAGCCTGGAGCGGGGAGGCCCAGGCCCTTCGTAGGTTAGAGGAGCAGACTGGAGGAAGTCATGTTGAAGCTGAGATCTAGAGGAGGCTTGGGGTGGTGGGCGAGGGTGCGAGGTTCAGTTGTGTTTTGTGTTCTAGGCAGACGGAACAATATATGTGAAGGTCTGAGGAGAAAGGCAGTCCCATGGTATTTAAGCAACTGAGGAAATCCAGTGAGCCTAGAATGTGGATTGTGAGGAGAGTGGTAGGAGACAGAGCTGGCAGTGACAGCAGGAACCAGATCATGGAAAATTTGAGAATCATTTTAAGGAGTTTGGGTGACAAAGAGCCAGGTACTGTCCTTAGGGGCTCCCATGCATTCTTTCAAGCATCACAATTCTGTGGTATAGGTGTTATTAGCCCCATTTTGTTGATGGGGAAGCTGAGGTTTTGAAAAACTGTCATTTGCCCAAAGGCACAGATTTAGAAGGTCAGGGCAGCCAGGTATGAACCTCGGTCTCTCTGGCTCCATTTTTTACGATACTATATGCCTTTGGAACATGAAGTCTGGCTCTTAGCTTTATGATTTCAGGCCACCCTCTTAATTTCCTTTAACCTTAGTTCACTGACCTGTAAAATAGATAATGTGTTAGTAAATACAAACCTCGTATACTTGTAGAAACAAATGGAAATACACATAAAGGGCCAAGTATAATGCTACCACTGCTCATGGACCCAGATTCTTGTACAGAGAAATGTTTTTCCTTCACAGTCCCAGTGAACTGGGATGGAACCCCATGAGCTGCCACCTACATGTTGGCTTGGTTGTCAGTTATTTTTCCAAGGATTAATTGAAATCTACACAGGCATCATCTTTGCACACATGGAATTTTCTCCCCTGGCTAGTTGACAGATTCAGCTAATTGGGCTCTGCTCTCTGCCCTACAAGGCTACAGGCATTTGAGCTCCAGGTCTGCTGGTAGGAGTGACCCTGAGGCTTCCCTACTCTCCCGAGCACCTTTCCCCTCCTGAGCTCCCTTATTGCCCATTTCCTGTCTCTCCAGAGTCTACTGGGTCTGTTCTGCCTACACCTTAGGAAAAGAGCTCCACTGTTGGCGCAAATTGTTATTTAGCTTTTTTTTTTTTTCATTATTTAACTTTTCTCATGTTGGTCTTGAGGGCAGACATTGTTTCTTCTCTGTATTTCCTGTAGTACTGTAGTAGGCACCCAGTAGATTACAATTGCTTTTACCAGGATAGCGCTTTATGTGTATCAAGGTTTTTTTTTTTTTTTTTTTTTTTTTAGGCAGAGTCTTGCTCTGTCACCCAGGCTGGAGGGCGGTGGTGTGATCTCGGCTCACTGCAACCTCTGCCTCCTGGGTTCAAGCCATTCTTGTGCCTCAGCCTCCTGAGTAGCTGCGATTACAGGAGCGCGCCACCACACCTGGGTAATTTTTGTATAAGGTTCTTTTGTAAGTTTTTAAAAATCTTAACAGCAGTCCACTGAAGTAGACAAAGCATTCTTTTAGTATGCCCTTTTAGTCACAGTCTTTCTAGTGCAGTTGGAGAAACTAAGGCCTACACATAAGCAACATGCCCATTAACTAATTTTTTATTTCAGTAGGATAGACATTTACAAAGTGTAACTCTGTCCAGGGGCTAGGAAATAGAACTGAAAGGCATAATCCCATCTCTTAAGGATGAGGCAGATATTTGAACAAAGAATTGTATACAGCAAGTGAAGTTTTAGGACAGAGGAGTGGTGAAAGTGTTTAGCTTTATTTGGGGAAGATCAGTGAAAGATTCAAAGAGAAAGAGATGCTGGCATTGGACCTTCAAGGACTTCAAGGGGCAGAATGGGTGGAAGGGAGGGCATCCCAGGCAGAAGAAATGGCACATACCAAAGCCCAGAGGAGTGAACTTTGGGAAAAGCACTTTGGGAAAAGCACTTTGGGAGGCCCTGTAGCATCAGCATGGCTGGCAGGAGACGTATAGGAGGTAGAGGGGAAAGATGGCTATGACTACCATTGGTAGGACCCTAAGACTTCCAGAAGCAGGAGACTAAAAGGGCCCTTTATAGTTCCTTCCCCTTCATTCAGTCTCCCCGTCACTAGCACTTCTTTCCAGTCATATACATTCCACAAATGTCCTTTAAGCTCTGGATGGGCTCTCTATTGTCCTTGCTTTTTTGCACCCCAGCTTGCCTGCACATGGATTTGTCATCTCCTTTTCATGCTGAAAGAAAACAGATTTATTGCAGGAGGAAACTGTGACATGATAGCTTGGAGGAATAAAGGTTACTAGGTGAAAGGACATCTGCGTCATTTATTCTCTGTGGCATGAGGTAGCTGAGAAGGAATAAAGTCCGTCTGTGACCAAACACCTGTGTTTCTGTCTCGCTGGCAGGGTCACCAGAGGGGAGCTTTAAATTGCTCTTTAAATGAGTCAGACCTGTTCCCCCGGAGACGAGGCTGGTGCAGCTTGAGCTCTGTGGGCAAGTCTGACTGGGCCCTTCTCACTTTTGCCTGTGTTTGCCTTGCAGCTGTGTAAATGAGTATGGAAGATTATGATTTCCTGTTCAAAATTGTTTTAATTGGCAACGCTGGTGTGGGGAAGACGTGCCTCGTCCGAAGATTCACTCAGGTAAGGGAACTCGTAAGCCCAGGGTTGGGTTTGTCAGTCTAGCCTGAGGGGTTGGGGGAATCTGTCGAGATAGATGACCAGTTTCAATGCCAGGGGCTTAGCTGTGGGTTCCTGATGCACCCTTTGAAAGCTCTATCTGCTTTGTAGCCTAGACAAGGGATTTTTTTTTTTTCAATTTTCCCAAGATTAAATGATTATTAAAAAAGCGCGCCACACTGTATAGAAATCAACATTCTTTCCCATAATTCTGTGCATCTAGGACTACAGAAATGTCACTGTCCCTGCCCCACATCTTCAAATTAACATTTTCAGGTCACAACAATAAGTCTTCCCAAAGGGGACCTTCCGGAAAAACAAGCTATTTCCTTGGCTCATATTCCGCTCTTTTTGTAGCACGCACCAACAATCTATCCGAGACATATTTTTTAAACCACCTCCTGGGAGCATGGCCCTGGGAGTCTCCACCAACCCTCCCACGCCTCTTCTTGCTTCCTTTAATGACAAAGGCAAGTGGTTTTGCTGTCAGTGTGCAGTATCAAAACTAAATTATTGGATAAAAGTAAGTTACTAGTTAATAATCCCCAGGTGGAAACAAATGAATCTAGACATCAAACTGAACCTAAATTTTTTAAAACTCTAATACAAATTAAACCAGTCAAATTCTGCCTAGGCCCCCTTTAATCCTCCCAGGAAACTTGAATGAATCATTTTCATTTAGGAGCAAATAGGCCTATTTTCTAAATCTCTTCAGTGGGAACGACATGAAAATAGTGAAGAATTATCTGAACTGAATCGAATGGTCCCTCTGGGTTGGATTCGATTCTTATCACATATGATCTAAGTACAAGTTCCCTTTGAGACTACCCTTTTGAGAATCACTGCTGGAGATTATTTACTGCTTTCATATGGAAACGAGTGAGAACTCATTCCGAAGTTGACCTTTTTTATGTGTTTTCCCCTAAAAATATGAATGGTACCCTTCGTAGGACCATTACATACATATCTTGAATTTTCATAAAGTATTTGTTCAGCAAGTTGGCACCTGCCCCCCTATCTAAGGCATAGGATAACCTGGTGCTGTGGAAAGAGCACTGGCTTGGGAGTTGAGACATGGGTCCTAGTCCTGGTTCTGCCCCTGGCTTGCTCTATGAGCCTGGGTAAGTTACCTCCCTTTCCTGGGGCTGCCTGTTGCGCATTAGGGGCTGGGTGAGCTCCAAGGCCCCTTCCAGCTCTGACAGTCTGTGGTTTTGTGGAGAACGAGAGAGGCAGATTGAATAACAAACAGCTAGAGGGGCCAGAGTCACTTTGGCAATGTCAGGGGTTTTCTCATGATAAGTGAATAGAACCCATGCTTTTTAAGCCGTGGCCTGCTGAAACCAAAAGTAGCAAGCTAATAGGCATCTGGGCTCAGTCAGCCGCCATGGAGATATATGGGAAACTCCAACTGGTTTTACTTCTACCTAACATTAGTCATATTTTCTGCTTTTGACAAAAGGATAAGACACAGAGATGTAGCAAAGTTTTCAATCCCTTTATCAAAAGTTTCCTTGACCTTGTCTTAGTATTGAAAGGTCACTTAGGACATTGTTCAACCCCCCTGTCTCACTTTATAGATGAAAGGTCAGATCTAGAGGGGCTAAATGCCTTGCTTAGGATCTTATATTGTGAAATTAGATAGAGTGGCAAGGCTAGGATTAGAACCCGGGTTCCAGGTTCTAAGCCTGATAATTTCTACCTCCTATACATTCTAACTTCTGAGACCATTCTCTTTAAAAGCACAAACTCTGTCATTAGATGTGAAAATGTCTCCATTTTCAACAGTAATTTTTTGCCAACAAGCACATTTTTCTTCTTTCTTATTTGTCTTTTGTGTCTACATTTTACCCCTCCCAGCCCCTCAACTCCACCATAAACTCATATTTCAGAGGCAAGATTATGTTTGTTTTTATTATTTAGCAGACAGTTAAAATGAATTGGATCTAGCTGTTTTTTAGGCACAGGGGTTGGGGAACAAAATGGTAGGTGAAACATTGGGAAGAATTTGTTTAACTTTTTGGCATTTGTTGAGGTGCAAACATCTGGAGCTATAAACTTGAAGCTTGGCAGCTTTTGTTTCTGAGCCAAACCAAAACAGAAGAAAATTGATTCAATATTTGAAAGTAAAGTTATGAATGTTTATATTTACATCTTTTGCAGACATGCAGTAGAACATTTTCTTTTGGTTTGAAGTTCAATCTTTTAAGCTAAAACTTTAATTAAATAATTCTTAATTAAAGATATCTGCATCATAGTTGCCAGAACTAATAAAGTCAATTTTACTTTAATTTCTGGAAATTCTGGAATATAAGTAAAGAGGGAAGAGAAACTGGGTGAAGAGTTCTTTCTTGACAGAATTTCTTGCTACCCCCAACTCCCTCCCTAAGCTTATAGGAAACATTATGTAATAGTAAATTGCATAAATTATACTTGTGCCTTTGTTAAAATCTCATCTTTCTGGTTAAGTTTCCAGTTTGAAGTAAAGCATTTTGTTTGTTTGTTTTAAAATGGCTTACATCAGCCTCAAACTTATTGAATTTGAGGCCCAGAGAGGGTGAGTGGTTTGTTTGAGGTTACACAGAGATTCTAAGGCTGCTGCCTCCTGGTTTAATGCTGTTTCTACCCTACTGTGTCCCTGATGACTTAATTTTCTTAGATTATCTTCCCAGTGTCATTGGCTTTGATCCATGTAATTACATATGCATGGTACATTGCACTGAGGAAAACAGTGATCACCCTGGGGCAAAGGAAAATTCAGAAGCTTCTGGAGATCCAAAAAGACAGATCCCAAAACTCTCTTATTCCTGCTTCTCATGCTGAGTTTTTATTTGTTTTTTCATATTGTTGCCCACTCCCATGGCTGTCCATGCTCAAGACTGATAACTAGTTTTAAGTACCCTTGATTTTACCTCTTAGAAAGAACCTATCCGTTTTGCCCTGACCTTTCCGATTCTGATATCATCCCTGTGGTTGCATGCCCTTCAATCTTATATTCATGTCTGATGTTTCTGTTTCATTCTTAAAATCAGGTTCCCCTGCCCTTTCTCAGTTTTCTCCTTCACCTGTCTTATCTCCTTTTCTCTGTCCTCCTATCTCTTTCCTCTTGTTTCAGCATTTCTCTTTCACACTTTCTCCCTCTTTTCTCTTTTCCTTAAGACATGCGGCCGGGCGCGGTGGCTCAAGCCTGTAATCCCAGCACTTTGGGAGGCCGAGACGGGCGGATCACGAGGTCAGGAGATCGAGACCATCCTGGCTAACACGGTGAAACCCCGTCTCTACTAAAAATACAAGAAAATTAGCCGGGCGAGGTGGCGGGCACCTGTAGTCCCAGCTACTCGGGAGGCTGAGGCAGGAGAATGGCGTGAACCCGGCGGGGCGGAGCTTGCAGTGAGCCGAGATCGGGCCACTGCACTCCAGCCTGGGGCACAGAGCAAGACTCCGTCTCAAAAAAAAAAAAAAAAAAAAAAAAAATAAAAAATAATAATAAAAAAAAAAAAAAGACATGCATACAGAGTTGCACAGGGCTCCCTTGAGGGTAACCAGAGTTCTCTTTTCTACCAGTCAACTCAGCTGAAGGAAGGACCTGGTGATGGGTGTTACTGGGGGAGAGGAGAAAGAATTTCATTTAATGGAAATATTTGCTTAGCTGTTCTTTTCCATTATTTCTTCTTCAGGGTCTTTTCCCCCCTGGTCAAGGAGCCACAATTGGAGTTGATTTTATGATTAAGACAGTGGAGATTAATGGTGAAAAAGTAAAGGTAAGGTGTTAAATATTCACTAAGGTTGTCATGTGCTATGTGAGAGGTTAGGGGAAGTAGTGCTTTCATAACATTTATTAAATCTCCAAATTGAAACCCACATTGAAACAATGCACTCAGCCATAGCAGCTTATTTCCAGAGTTCTTCTAGTCTTTTTTTTTTTTTTTTTTTTTTTTTTTTTTTTTGAGACGGAGTCTCGCTCTGTCACCCAGGCTGGAGTGCAGTGGCCGGATCTCAGCTCACTGCAAGCTCCACCTCCCGGGTTCACGCCATTCTCCTGCCTCAGCCTCCCGAGTAGCTGGGACTACAGGCGCCTGCCACCTCGCCCGGCTAAGTTTTTTGTATTTTTAGTAGAGACGGGGTTTCACTGTGTTAGCCAGGATGGTCTCGATCTCCTGACCTCGTGATCCGCCCGTCTCGGCCTCCCAAAGTGCTGGGATTACAGGCTTGAGCCACCGCGCCCGGCCTCTTCTAGTCTTTTTTATGGGGGAAGGAAGGAATTTTGGATGATGTGTTTACAGATTAGAAGACAGAAAATGGCTAAGGCAAGTTTGTCCTGTCTCCTGTCATGTCACAAGTGACATAAAGACAAGGAAGAAATTTCTTTTTGAATCTCTTGAGCTGGGCCAATAAGCAGGTGCTACCTCCTCTAAACAGCAGCCCCATGAAAGAGGCTCCTGATTTCTATGTTTCATTATGAATCACTTATTTAAATTATCCTCTCTCCTATCATATCCTTGTCTCTAAAAAGGAAAGACACTAAATGAGGAGTATGGGAAAGGATACATGCTCTCTACCGCCTGCTTCCTTCCCCTCCAGCCTTTGTGGCTTCTGGATGGTTTGGTACCTGGAAGACGTATGGTGTGTCCAGGAACAGGACGAAGGAGAGAATGTTTATTGAGTACCTACAAATCTGCCAGTGCCTCTGCTGGGTGCTTTTACATATGTTATATTTAGTTTAGTCCTTACTGTAAACCCATGGGGTAAGTGGTATTATCCTCATTTTACTGACTTCAGAGAGGCTAAATAACTTATCCATGGCTACACATAGATAAGTATAGGAAAGGGGACAGGCAGGATTTGAACCCATTTAACCAACCAATACACACCACTGCCTTTCTGGGGTCTCCCCTGCCATGAAAGAAGAGGGGAAGAAAGGCACACTAGGCCTATCACCTGGAGCAAGGAAAGGAGGGAGGTGATGGAAAGAAATGTGAAGTGAGACTAAATCACCTGAAAGGAGGGTAGATATACTGATGTTTGGCACTGTGCTCTACCTGCCATCAGAGTTACTGAAGTTCCACAATTGGCTCTTCAGAGCTGGGCCTTATGGAAAGAAGTGATAGCCAAGGCCGGGTACAGTGACTCCCGCCTGTAATCCCAACACTTTGGGAGGCCAGGAGTTGGAGACATAGTGAGACTCCGTGTTTTCTTTTTTTTTTTTTTTTTTTTTTTTTTTTTTTGAGACGGAGTCTGGCTCTGTCGCCCAGGCTGGAGTGCAGTGGCCGGATCTCAGCTCACTGCAAGCTCCGCCTCCCGGGTTTACGCCATTCTCCTGCCTCGGCCTCCCGAGTAGCTGGGACTACAGGCGCCCGCCACTGCGCCCGGCTAGTTTTTTGTATTTTTTTTTTAATAGAGACGGGGTTTCACCGCGTTAGCCAGGATGGTCTCGATCTCCTGACCTCGTGATCCGCCCGTCTCGGCCTCCCAAAGTGCTGGGATTACAGGCTTGAGCCACCGCGCCCGGCCTCATGTTTTCAAAAGATAAAAAATTGTCTGGTCATGGTGGCATGCACCTGTAGTCCCAGCTACTCGGGAGGCTGAGGTGAGAGCATTGTTTGAACCTGGGAAATTGAGTCTACAGTGAGCCATGATTGTGCCATTGCACTCCAGCCTGGGTGACAGAACGAGACCGTGTGTGTGTGTGTGTGTGTGTGTGTGTCTGTGCGCGCGCAACACGTGTGTGAGAGAGAGAGAGAAAGACAGACAGATGGAGTCAGGGGGGTGTGGGGGAGGGATGGAAAGAGGGAAGGAAAGGAAGGAGAGCCCAGCCATCAGCAGCGCAATGAAAACTGGCATTTTCGAGTTCTACCTTGATTCCCAACCTAAGCATCCTATGTTTGGGTCCGTTCATTTGCATCCTTCTCCCATATGTACATGCTCTCTTTCCTTTGAGTGCCTTGGGAAGAGCAGAGAAGCTCCATAATGCTCTTCAGCATTTTCTAGATACTTGCCATCACAGAGAAGTGTTTAGGAGGAGGTCCTTGAGTGGAGGCCAGAAGCTCTCTCAGTGTCTCTTCCAGCCCTGACTACTAAAATAGCTTGTACTGCAGAGACATTCACACCAAATACAGCAGTGAATGGGGAGCTGGAGCACTGGAAGAGGAAAGCAGGGTATGAAATCCACATAAATGCTAACTGAAAAGTGAACAAAAATAGTGTAGGGGATGGGGAGAAGGAGTTAGGCTATGGGGACAGGAAAGAGAGACAGGAGTGTGCTCAGGAGGCATTGATGGGAAGAGCCTTTTGTAGCTTTCTGTTGTCCTAGCGGAGGGGAGGTAGTTACCCAAGGAGTTGGGTAAAGATAACTACTGTTTCATGCTTTTTACTTCCAGATATTTGGGTTTTCCATTCATTCATATATATATATATATGAGTTCATTTATTTGATCAGAAATGTTGGTGCCTACTACCTTCCAGGCACTGGCCATAAATAAGGGTGAATAAGGAATGGTCCCTGGTGTTAAAGAACAGGCTTATTTTTCTTTCCTAAATTCCCGGGCATAAATATTCCATTTATTCTTTCTGCAAACCTTATTTTAAAGTGCTTATTACACTCTGCAAAAATTGATATTTTTATAACATCTGACTCCACCATAAGGCCACAGGCTCCCCAAGAGCAAGGTTTGTGTTTTACTCATATTTGTATTCACAGCACACTTTCTGTCCCCAGTACCTTTTCAGGCTTCTAGAACTTTATAAAAAGTGACAGTTGGCTCATCTCCCACATCCAGTCCAAATCAACTTGCCTGTGATTCTTTCAGCCCCAATATATAAAATAAAGATACAGAGTGACCCTCTTCAATCACATTAATTTAAGGGCCTCATTAACATGTAGGCATATGAGGAATAACTTCTTTAATCCTTCCTTAGAAGAGGGCAGAACTGCACAGTTGTTGTCTTACTGTCATCCTTTTTTTTTTTTTTTTTTTTTTTTGAGGCAGGGTCTTGCTCAGTTGCCCAGGCTGGAGTGCAGTGGTGCAATCACAGCACACTGCAGCCTCGATCTCCTAGGCTCAAGTGATCCTCTCACCTTGGCTTCCCAAGTAGCTGGGACTGCAGGTGTGTGCCACCATGCCCAGCTATTCATTTTTATTTTTATTTTTTGTAGAGATGGGGTCTCACTATGTTGCCATATTGATCACTCCTGGGCTCAAGCAATCCTTCTGCCTCAGCCTCCCAAAGTGCTGGGATTACAGGCGTGAGACACCACATCCAGCCTGTCATCCTTCTTCTTTAACATTTACCGAATATCTTTTCTCAGTGATGTTTAAGTGTCTTTTTGCTAGTAGTTTGCAGGCTTTCCCAGAGCCTCATAAAGTCAGTGGATAAGAGAATCCACCAGTGATTTGTATGGCATCATCCGCTTGGTGAGTGGCAGGACCACTCTCCTGACACCCTCGTCGGTGTCCTCTACAAGTATCATTCTTTCCAGGATGGCTCCCAGGATTGAAGGCAGGGAATCCAAGGTATTAGAAAGATTCTTGTAGCTATTAAGGCCAAGTAAGCACCAAATCAGTAAAAACAAAATTAATGAAGAGGCACTTCTCTTAAAATAGTCTGCATTATGAAAGTGACCTCTGGTAGAAAATATAATTAAAACATATATAGACCACTGAACTGTATGTTTAAAAGTGGTTAAAATGATAAATTGTATGTATGTTTTAGCAGAATAAAAAATTGGAAAAAACACAGAACTTTCTCATATAATTTTTAGTCTATTATAAATTAATGAGTAATAAGCAAAATTCTAAGCTCAATTTAAACCATTTTAGCCTTAGGAGATTAATCATAATAGAAATAGAAGATTTGCTGTATCTCCTTCCAATCAGGTCTATGTTGATTGATAGGCGAGTCATCAAAATATTTGTATGTATTTGTTTCTTCAACCATCTGTCCATCCATTCATTCCTCCATCCTGTGTTATAGTAAATGTTTTGTGTCAAGCACTGTGGTGGTAAAGCATCACTACCCCTTAGCAACTTACTGTCATCTAGCTCCATCTGTGAAATCTTCTTTAATACCCTACTAATCTGTTAAGTAGAATTGACCAATTCCTCCCTTGTGATTCCACAATCCTTTGTTCATTCAGTTAGCCATCATTCAAATGTTTCTACCACATACTATGTACTGTGTTAGGAAGGTACTGGGGCTGTAAGGTAAAATAGAAGACAGCCTTTGCCCTCAAAGAACTCAGTAGTAGAGTAGTAAACCAATGATTGCAGTACATTATTGTGACGGTGAGGCAATGGAGGTTAAGTAGTGGTGCAAAGAAGAGAGTAGACAAACAATGTAGCCACATGCTGCAGGTGAGAGTGGTTGGAAAGCCTGTGGCTGCAGTATTGAAAACATATTGACAGACATGAGACTAACAGCAGGAGACGCTCTCTTCCTTTTTAATAGAACATCTTGTATTCTACTATAGTTAATTAACTGTGTGTGTCCTTCCTATAGACTGTGAGCTGTTTGAAATCAGGGATGATTTTCTTCATCTTTATATCCTCCCTGTGTTTTACTCATCTTTATATACTCCATGCGCCTAGCACAGTGCCTTGCATATGTTAATGTCCTATAGATGCTGAAAGGTGCAAATGAATTGCAGAGAATGGTGAAACCAAGTTGAGTAACAAAGGCAGTAGAATATGAATATTCTCAATAATCAACTCTCAGCTAGAAACAGGCAGCCCCCTATGAGAAGGTAACATATCTTGGCATGCTCACACAATCGCTGTTCTAGAAAATATTTCAGTGGCTTTAACCCTCGAAGCTGTTCTCAAGATGTGAGAACAAACTGATTTCTAATGCTGAACAGTACCTAAATCACAATCACAAGTGTTTTAAAGCTGCACTGAGTGCAGCTTTAAAACAATAGCCCGTTATTCTAAGACACATCCTGGCAGAGAGGAACCGTGTCCCTAGGTTTGAGGCAGAGAAGAGAAATAGCCTTTGTCCCAGCAAAAACTGTAACATCTGTACAGCGGCCTTTAGCATACACAGGCTTTCATGTGTATCATCGAAGAGCAGCTGCAACTGCAGATCAAAGGAGAGCCTTTGTGTGCTGCTGATTCATGGCAGGGACTACGGGTCACTCAGCAGTCTCTAGCTAACCTGGTATGAGCAGAGAGTGACACCAGTGGATTCATCCTCTTTGGATACAGATGCACATTTTAGTTAGTCTTTGGTGGCAACAACAGCATGGGAGCATGAAATGAGTTCTCAACTGGAAATAGAAGGCCTGGATGCCAAGTCCTAGCTTCGTGGGTAACCAGTTAGTTAGGGGACAGTTTCCATTAATATGGGGAGGTATACACTTGCCTACCTCACTGGGTTGCTGTAAAGATTAAATGAGACCATCAATAAATATTTGAGCACCTCCTGTTTGCCAAGTTCTCTATTTGCTCTAAATGGACCCTGACGTCTCCCTCATGAAGATTTCAGTTTAGTGGGAAAGATGGCTATTAAACAAATTATTACAAGTAAGTGCTACAGGCATGTCAGGTGCCATGAGGGAGAATGGCAGGATGTATTGCAAGAGAGACTGTGTGGGGTGGAGGGGTGGCTTAGTGGGAACCTAACCTAATCTGAAGGTTCTGGAAAGCCTTCCTGAGGAAGCAGTCTTATTTACTGGACATGAATACACCTGTGACCTGTAAAATTTGTGCAATTAGAAAGAAAGATTAGTATTTTCGTTGATGTTCTTATTTCTCAAGGCCTTGTGATTTATACTCTGGAGGATAGTTTGTTTTCAGTAGTTGTCTACTCTGTGCAGGGAAATTCAGGGAAATTGAGAAGTAATGCCTTCTTTGTTATTAGAATTATTAGTTATTAGGACTTAGAACTGGTTGATAACTGCAGAAAAAGTGAACCTTCATCAGGTTGTGTATTAACCACTTTTTGTAAAAAAATACTCGAAGCCCAATGAGATTAAGTGACTTGACCAAGGTCATAGAGCTTAAGAGACCTGAAGGGAAATTATATTGTTGTCTGCCATGGCATGGTTCTTGTTTTCTTTAACAAAGTTAATACCTTAATACATTCATTTGAATTTCGAACTGGAAAAGTGGTGAGGTTGGCTGTCCCTCCAGTTGCTGATTAAATGCCAGCAGTAACAGGATAACAGCTTTTTGTGTATCATGCCTTTTGTAATATGGCATTGTGTTTAAGAAAGTGGACTCTGGGACCACAATGCCTGGTTGAATTGGTTCTGGGACATACTGGCTATGAGATGCTGAACAAGTTAATTAATCTCACTGTGCCTCAGATTCTTCATGCAAGAAATGGGTATTGTAATAGTATCCACCTCATAGGGTTATTGTGAGGAATAAGTGAGTTGCCACAAGTAAAATGCTTAGAATAGAGCTTGGCACATAATAAATGCTTGACGAATTTTCTTTGTGTATTTTTTAAGAATGAAAAGGAAACTCTTAACAAAGAAAAAAAAACACACACAGAAAACAAAATAAGCCCCTCTTCCGAACCAGAAACACACCCAACAATTTTTTTTTTTAATTTTCAGTGCTTTTTTTTTTTTCTTTAGGGCAGAAAGTAACCGTTAAATTATTTGTGTTCCCACTAAACACATTTAAACCATTAAAGGTGTTCACATTTCCAAACTAAAGCAAGGCAAAGCTTTTTTTTCTTTTTTTCTCCAACCTGATCCTTCTCCACCTGA
The DNA here is from genome assembly GCF_024542745.1 of Macaca thibetana thibetana. Lineage (NCBI taxonomy): Eukaryota > Metazoa > Chordata > Mammalia > Primates > Cercopithecidae > Macaca > Macaca thibetana. Next base: position 74,765,086 of record NC_065591.1, on the reverse strand, counting down.
TTCTTCTGTTATGCCTTTACAGCTACAGATCTGGGACACAGCAGGTCAAGAGAGATTTCGGTCCATTACCCAGAGTTATTACCGAAGCGCCAATGCCTTGATCCTCACCTATGACATTACCTGTGAGGAATCCTTCCGTTGCCTTCCTGAGTGGCTGCGGGAGATAGAACAATATGCCAGCAACAAAGTCATCACTGTGTTAGTGGGTAAGTAAGGGCTAACCAGGAGGGAAATTGATTTGTGGGCATTAGAGGATTTATAATCACATAAAGCTCATACATTGCTACCTTCCAAGAATATAGTCTATAGCTAATAATTCATGCAGTCAACCTTTAGTTCTTCTGCAATTGAAGAGAAAATGAAATAGGTGCCATCCCATGGTGACGGTTTAGAAAAATAAAGTAGAAAACATTTTCTATCAATGTAAGCTCTAGGGAAGAAGTTGGATGGCCATGAAAGTTATGTGAGCTGCTAAAAATTTAAAAAGTCTAATTACAAGATAAAAGAAATGGCTGTTCTAGAAGAAAAATGTATCTTTTAAGTTGATTAGGAATTCATTGTTGAAGCAATTGTTTATTGCCTTAAAAATGTATTTTGGTAAATTTTTTTCCCTTCCTAACATATAGCCTGATTTGAGAAACTCTATGTTTCAGAAAGAATCTGCTAAGGGCAATGCTATAGTTTGTTTCATTTTCTAGGAGAATAAAACCTCTATTTAGTGTCGGGGAAAGCATAAAACAACCCTTGATTTTCTATCATGACTGATACATGCATTGAAATGGACCAGGTCATTAAAAACTTCTCTGTCTGTAGTGGAAAAGTGTCAGTAACCATTTGATCATTAACATATTTTCTTCCTAGAAAGGAATGTTCCTATATAGTCTAGCAATACCTGAATTTGGGAAATTTGAGTAGAGAGCCTTAGAAGCATTGTTAAGTTACAAATTATGGTTAATAATAAGCTCAGTAAACACTTTAGAATAGTGTTATAATTGGTATATGTGTGCCAGGAATGATACGAGGAACTTTATGTATCATGATCCCTGATTTACAGATCAGGAAACCACGACTCAAAGAGGTGAAGTTCTTTTCCCAACGTCACACAGCATGTAAAATCAACTCCAAGCCCTGTAGTTGTCCAGCTGTAATATGTTACGTTGTAACAAATTGCTAGACTCTTCCTTCAAGCTGCTGGGTGAAGCATCTGTGTTTCTATGAGCTAGTGCTCCCTGTAAAACCCTTTTGGACAATGTTAAACCTTTGCCATGAAGCATTTGAGAGTTCTACATTTGTACCTTCTGTTTTACAGAAAGCCTTTAGGAACTTGAGTCAAAGCATTACTACTTGGGATTTTATCTAAGGAAGTTAAATGAAAATTTGAGGGGAGATAATTAGTACAATATGAAAGAGGAATTGGCTTAAAAAACAATTTTACTGTGGAAAATTTCAAACATAAGCAAAAAGTAGAGAAACAGTATAGTGAATCCCCTTCTACACATCTCCCGGCTTTCACAGTTACTAACTCATGACCAATCTTATTTTCTCTTCCCTAGCAATGCGTCCACCTTCTCCCTCAGATTATTTTGAAGCAAATCTCAGCTGTTGTATTAATTCATGTTTCAATATCTGTGTATATCTCTAATAGATTTTTTAAAAGAAAACCTAACCTCAGTGGCATTTTTACACCTAAAATATGTTAACAATTCCTTAGTAGCCTTAAAAACTTAGACAGAGTTCACATTTCCCTGATCAACTCATGAATTTTTTGTTTGTTTGTTCAAATTAAGATCCAAATAAGGTCCAGAAGCCAGGCACGGTGGCTCACACCTGTTTTGGGAAGCTGAGGCAGGAGGCTTGCTTGAGCCCAGCAGTTCTGACCAGCCTGGGCAATATAGCGAGATTAGCCAGGCATGATGGCATGAACCTGTGGTCCCAACTACTCAGGAAGCTGAAGCAGGAGGATCACCTGAGCCCAGAAGTTGAAGGCTGCAGTGAGCTATGATCACACCACTGCATTCAGCCTGGGTGACAGAACCAGACTCTGTCTCAAAAAAAAAAAAGAACACCATCTAAGGTCCATACGTTGTGATTGACAGCTACATCTTTTCATTTTTTTTTCTGAAGTTTCCACTCCCATTTTTTTTCCTCTATTAGAATTTATTGCTAATGCATTTGTTTGTCCTATAGGCTTTACAAGTCTAAATTTTGTTTTATAGCCCCTGAGGTATCATTTGATATCACCTCCATCACCTGTATTTCTTGCAGATTTGTAGGTAAGTCTAGAGGCCTGATGACAGTCAGGGTTTTTTTGGTTTTCTTTTTAGACAAAACGCTACATATATCATACTCTGAGGGGTAGTTCTCATAGGACAGGCAAGAAGAATGCTTGATTCTTTTTTATTCACCACTTTTCAAGGTAATGAGCTGGTTCTCCAGTATCTTCTAAAAGTAACTATTGACATCTGTTTATATTTTTAATATTATTATAAATTTATAGATTTAAATAAATTTGATGGGCTGGGCGCGATGACTCACGCCTGTAATCCCGGCACTTTGAGGGGCCGAGGCAGGTGGATCACTTGAGGTCAAGAGTTTGAGACCAGCCTTGGCAACATGGTGAAACCCCATCCCTACTAAAATATACAAAATATTAGCCAAGCATGATGGTGTGTGCCTGTAATCCCAGCGGGAGGCTGAGGCAGGAGAATCTCTTGAACCTGGGAGGCAGAGGTTACAGTGAGCCGAGATTGCACCACTGCACTCCAGCCTGGGTGACAGAGCGAGACTCTGTCTCAAAAACTAACTAACTAACTAAATTTGATGTATTTCAGTCCCTTGCAATTATTATTACTGATGCTCCCATTATTCCAACTTTACCAGTGGGAGCTTCTTCAAATGGGCTCCTGAGTCCTTTTGATATGACCCCAGGAATGTTGGATAATTTTTTTGCTTTCTGGTATAACAAGTGTTTCAGTCACATCTTGTGCATTTCCTGCCCCAGACCTGGAATTAGCCATTTGTTCAAGAAGTGCTTTATTTTCAATAGGGAGTCATATTTAGAGGCCACAACCTAGGTGTTAGGAGCCCTCCTGTTTAGCCATTGTTTTTAGGCCTTTCAGTGGACAGAGCTTGTTTGTATGTGTGCATGTGTGTGGTGGATTCTGTAGTATCCTCAGGAGAGTTTTCCTATTATGTTCTGCTAGCATTCCGACTCACAAGACTACCATAGACCACGCATGGCATCATGTTCACTTAGAAGGACGCAGGACAGGAAACACAGCTTAATAGCAGATCAGCATCCAGCTTCCCTCTTCAGTGGAAGTAATCCTAGTAGCAGTCCACGTAACTTTCCAGGACCTCCTACCCGGTCCCCACACCCCAGACAATTCTAGTGTGAGGGAGCAAGGTTCATGTCAAACAAATGGAGGATCTGCCTTGGCCTAGCAGCCTCAATACCCCATAGGAGCCTAAATCTATCATAGCAACTCCACAATCATAACTTTCAGGGTCTCTTCAAGTGAAGTCACCACATTCAGGGAAGCTCAGAGCTATAGCTTTCCATTAGGTATTTATAATTTGTAGATAGAATTCCCAGGCCAGAAGTAATTTATCAATGAGGGGTCATTTTTACCATAAGTGGTGTTGCCAGATAATACAATTGACACACCTTTGTCAGGTTTCCTGGAGAATTTGAGGTAGGTAGAAAACTTTTTAAAGATAAAATACATCATGAATTATTCATACTGATACTTCTATTTATAATTCAGGACTGCAGAAATTTTACTTAACCTCATTAATCTTATGTTTATATTTCATTTTTCCTATGCCAAAAGTCCCAGTTCCCAAAGATACCAGCATAACTACTAATTTGCTTTATCCCATAATACACAGATAGCAACCTCAGAATAATAATACCAACAGCATCACCACCAAGAATGATTACTGAACAGTTCAAGATTGTTTCTTCAATTCTTTTTGTCCTTAGGCTGTATACCACTGGGGTTGCATGGAATTACTGTATTTTAAACACCTTGAAATAGTTACTCTGTTGGCCTGGCTTAGTGGCTCAATAGTCTATAATCCCAGCACTCTGGAGGCCGAGGCAGGTGGATCGCTTAAGCTCACAAGTTCAAGACCAGCCTGGACGTGGCGAAACCCTGTCTCTGCAAAAAAAAGAAAATTAGCTGGTCATGGTAGTGCACGCCTGTAGTCCCAGCTACCGGGGAGGCTGAGGTGAGACGGGATGGCTGGAGCCCACGGGACGGAGGTTGCAGCAAGTCAAGATTGCGCCACTGCGCTCCAGTCTGGGCAGTAGAGCCAGACTTTGTCTCAATTAAAAGAAAAAAAGGGTTATATTCTGTGTGGTTATTCCACACATGATAAACATGTTCATTTGCTTAATTTTGCTTTCAGTTTTTAGGGATTGGTTTTTAAATTTAATTTTGAAATTAATTGTATAATTATATAAAGCATTTTTAAGTTCCTAAAGTAAAATCTACAAAACAAAGTATATTCAGAGAGATCGGGTTTCTGTTCCTTTCATCTCAACCCTGTTCTTTTCATAGGTAACCATTTTCTTTTAAATTAAGATTTTGATTTATTCTTCTATTAAAAAATAAAGAACTAAAATACGTGTGTAATATATGTATTCATAGCCTTCCCTTTTTCTTGGGTAGACAGTTGCATATTGTATATACTTGTTTTTTCTGCTTTGCTTTTTTTTTTTTCTTAACAGCGTATCCCAATGTTTCCATTACATGGCAGTATATAGAAATACTCCTAATTGATTTTTACAGCAGCAAATACTCCATTGTGTGGATGTACCATAGTTTATTCAGTCAGTGCCCTACTGATGGACATTTGGGTTGTCTCTAGTTCTTGCCATTATGAATGGCACTCTTTTTTTTTTTTTTTTTTTTTTTTTTGAGATGGAGTCTCACTCTGTTACCAAAGCTGGAGTGCAGTGGTGTGATCTCGACTCACTGAAACCTCCGCCTCCAGGGTTCAAGTGATTCTTCTGCCTCAGCCTCCCAAGTAGCTGGGACTACAGGCACGTGTCACCACACCCAGCTAATTTTTGTATTTTTAGTAGAGACAGGGTTTCACCATATTGGCCAGGCTGGTCTCGAACTCCTGACCTTGTGATCCGCCCGCCTTGGCCTCCCAAAGTGCTGGGATTACAGGTGTGAGCCACTGTACACAGCTGGCACTCATATTTTAAAGTAAACATTTCAGTAATCACAGTCACATTTGTTTTGCTTTACTTGCCCATCTGTCTGGTTTGACTTCAGATCTGGAGTTGAATTTTGATGCTTCTCAGCCTGCAAAAAGTCAAATACTGATTCTTTATTTGATTTTACTACTGTTATAGGCAACAAGATTGACCTGGCTGAAAGGAGAGAGGTTTCCCAGCAGCGAGCTGAAGAATTCTCAGAAGCTCAGGACATGTATTATCTGGAGACCTCAGCCAAGGAATCTGATAATGTGGAGAAACTCTTCCTTGACTTAGCATGCCGACTCATCAGTGAAGCCAGACAGAACACACTTGTGAACAATGTATCTTCACCCTTACCTGGAGAAGGGAAAAGCATCAGCTATTTGACTTGTTGTAATTTCAACTAAAGGCTGAGGCACGGAGAAGCAAAAGGAATCAGCAACTGCCCTGATGGGCCATGAGATGCTGGGGAGATCTGGCGATGACTGTGGCTCCCGCTCTCGGACCTTCGGACTCCTGTGGGCTCCTGAGCTTACAAAGCATGGCAGGCCAAGGGCCTCGACCACAGGCCAGCATTAGCAGAACATATAATGGTTTCACCCTTTTGCAGTCTGGAGTTGGAGCAAGGAGAAAATTGCACTAGGCACTCCATGATCTGCAGAGCATGTTGCTTTTGTTTTTTTAAAAAGCAAGTAAAAGCGCATTCCTGAACAGAGTCCAGGGGGAAAAGTACTGTAGGGATCCCTCCTGCACATCAGTGGGTGCATGTGGGAGCTGTTCTTTAGGGCTTCGGTGGTAATCATCTTGGGGCCCTGGTTTTCTTGTCTACCAGATAAACCAAAACTGGGAAGGCCAAGTACAGTCTCTGTGGTGCGTATTGACGACCCCATGGAGATTTTGAAAAGTGTTATTTCTCTTGTCCACAGGCACTTTCAAGAACTTTGGGATGTAAAAATGAAATGAAACCTTTACCCATGACCAACAGTAACAATCATTGTTTTAATAATATATACAAACTCCGTGACTCCTTTTGGTGCTAATGATTCCGCTATTTCACAGACCAAACGTTTTAGTACGTTGATGTCCTTAAATGTATTATAAAGAAATTAAAAAAAAATGGGGGAAGTCCATGAATCAATACTCTTTCTCAAAGTCTCATTACTACCTTTTTAAAGGTGGATTTTTGGGAAAAGAGAATAGTTTTCCTTTTATGTTCTTCTCTGAATCTCTACCACTTTCTTCTCTTGTGTCTCCGGCCCTTTATGTAAATGAAAAAGTTTGCAAAATGAAAAAAATAAATAAATAAATGGTTGATGACATTCTAATATAAAAACTTAGCTCTAAGACATTTTGAGTAGTATGAGGAAACAGACCAGATATGACCAAAATACTGTGGATGAATGGACTGTAGTGCAGGGCTCCAAGCAGAGCACAGTCCTCGATAGTAGGTCACGTCTTTTACTTCCTGGTACTCTCCATCTTGGACAGACCAAGGCTTAGGATTTTGTAGATTTTTTAGTATGGTAAGTGAGAATAGCAACAGATGAAAAGTCTCACAACCCGTTTTTATATCTTCTGTGATAACCTTAGAAAAATTCTGCTTGTGGAAGCAGATTGAACTGTCATTTATCCCCTCCTTCTTGTAATAATGTTACCTTCAGACGCTTAACCATACGTTCTTTCTTTTTTCTTTCTCCTTTCCTCTCTGTTTTTCTGGTCTCTCCTTTTCTTCTTCCCTCCCTCCCTCCCATCCTTATATGCATGTGTTACTGCAAATCTCCAATTCAAATGGAGGTGTATATGCCTTTACTTAGCCAATTTAAAAACAGGACTCAAAATGGGAGATGTGCTGCTGAATATGTGTTTCTGTTTCTTCAGTGCCATACTTTGATAGCTTCCAATTTGTTCACTGATATAAATGCAAATTGGGAAAATAATTAAACCTGTATGCTGTTGATGCTGTCAGATGTTTCTGTAGCTTGCTGCTTAGCATAACTGAGGGAGGAGTAATGGAATAAGGATATGATGTTTAATTCCACTGTTGCTGTAGATGGTGACAATCTCAGTCCTGATATGTTGATGTTTGAAAGCTATTTAATTGTAAAGAATCGAGTCATGTAAAGACACGATGTGGATAAAGCATTTCTGGCATTTCTCTAGCAGATTCCAGATTGACCAGTCTCTTGCACATGAGATTATGCATATTTTTTAAGGGACTGATACTTTTGATTGGCCTCACTGTGTTTTTCCTGATCCTATGGGAAAGAGAAAGGGATCCCAGAAGTTTGACTTGTTTTTCTTTTAGAATCTGTCTCTGCAGGAAAGAAAAGTCATTTTAATAAAAACCAAAATAATTTATAATAATTGTTGCCTTTCCCTCCCCATCCTCTCCACTAAGCCAGCAACTAAAGGTATTCAGAAAACAAGTTAATCAAGGAGGGCAGAAGAACTTTTTTTAAACTGTAAGGAAATGTTCCTAAGTTTAGATTTATTACCTGTCATTTAGGGCAAAAATCCAGTGTCCCCAGCACATGACGACCCAACTTTGTCTCACAGTAGCAAGTGTGTTGAAAATAAAGTTGCTTTGTGAACTTAGAGGAAATGGCTGTGTTAGATTGGACTGATTTAGTTGCAAAATAACACCTTTTAGGGTCACACTTGTATTATTCCCTAGGGTTTAGCCTTCTCTATATACCCGTGGCCAGACTCAGAAGGGGATTAAAAAGCTCTGATCTTGGCCTCTTTCTTCCTTGTTGCTCCTCCCAGCCTTTCCATAACTTACCCATGCACAGCCCATCAGCAGGAACACATGAGAATGTGGGACTTTGTTTCTTTTTTTCTTAGTTGTGTGAATTCCAGATTAGGCCTTACAGATGCTTGTCTACTAATATATCTCAAGTTTGAAAACAATCCCTGACAATTTTGTAGGTGCAATAAATATTAGTCAAATAAACATTTAAGTGCCAAGAAGGAGGGGTGGGGGAGGAGCTTTTTTTGATTAAACAGAAATTCCTTCAAGTAGAACTTGAGAAAGGACACTAATTACAGTCATCTTAACCCAGGCCAGAACCTAAATTTATTGGTTTGCCTAACAGTCTTATTGTCATGGCACTGTTTGCTAAGATGAGCCTTCTTTACATAAAAATGAACTCTCATCTAATGGTGGATGAAAAAAGAGAAATTGCTTTATCATAGTTTAATTTGGCTTGGACTACCAGGGTTCATGTATTCCTCCATTTTTGGTGTGATCTTTTCCTTCTTTCAATAAAGTTATTAAATATATGGCAAAACATTTTTGTTTCCAATGAAAATGCATGATACTCATGTCATGGAGTCAGGCTTGGGAAAATCTATGAAATAATAGTTTGCTGATAATGATATTTTATTATGGCTTTGTGTAGACTACATCCTCAAAGGAGTTTGTGCTTCTTTGCCCATAGAGGGCTTTTTCTCCCTTTGTATGCTTTTATTAAATCTGTTGAATTATATTAATATTTTTTGAATTTACAGGGCCAATGATCTTTTTGGTGGGTTACTTAGATTAGGCCATGGGCTCTTCCTGACCTTTCTTTTTCTCGGTCTTTTAATCATTTCACGTTTTTATCTCTCCCTGAGTAAAGTGGCAAGAAAACTAAAAATGAAAGTTAAATGGGTTGATTTGACAATGTGTCAAGTTCTGATTTAGAGTTAATAAGGAAGGTAGAAACGATTGACCAAAATAAGATATTTGAATCAGGATTATTTAAGCCGTTTAGATTTGGCCAGAGACGCCAGATTTAACAAAGGACTGGGTTCTTATCTTCTTTCATTCATGAATATATGCCTTGGGAGGACACTGGTGATTCCCACAGAATTAGGCCAATGATTTGCCACATTACCCTTTAAGTTAGCCCATAATTCTATCAGATCCCGCACCAAGTTTCAGTTCATGACTCATACTGAATAAATAGCAGTTGTAAATGATTTTGAATTGGTCTTCCTACTAAAGTGAAACATCTTTTAAATCAAGCCACATGAATGAAATAGCACAATCAGAAAAATTGTTTCTTTTTTTTTTTTTTTTTTTTTTTTGCATATCAAACCAATGGCCTTCTCCACTAAGCCAGCAACTAAAGATATTCAGAAAACAAGTTAATCGAGGTGGGCCGAACTTTTTGAACTGTGAGGAAATGTTCCTAAGTTTAGATTTATTACCTGTCATTTAGGGCAAAAATCTAATGTCTTTTTTATTTCTTAATCCTGTAGAACTCTGTATTTCACAGTAACGAGTACTTAGGGATCATTGCTCTGTTAGCCTCTGGGAGAGATCTTCTAGGGTTTGCCATTACTTTTTTTCTATAATGTTTTTTGTTGTTGTTGTTTTAACTGCAACTGGTTACTTTTCTCAACCATGGTCCTGACATGTTTATACTATGATACTTTTGAGACTTCACTAAAGAATTAAAAGCTGTGAAACAACATTTGCTTCTCATCCTTCAGACAAAATGTGTTCCATTTAAGCAGCATGGTTAAACACTAATTTTGGGATAAGGGAGGGATATGTTTTCTTTACTTTCTTTTTGGATTTTATTTCTGTGACATAAGCCAATTTGTGTTTGGAAGGAAAGATGCCTTCCTTTACATTCTTCACACTGGCAAATTTTTCATACTGAATCAAGAAATTATCATCCCTTCAAAACACATATTAATATAGCAACGTTAGAGTAAGGGAGATGGTGTATCATCTCTCCTCAGTCCCTTGATGTTGGAATGTTATTATCATTTCCAGGAGCCATACTTTGAAATTAAAAACAAATGGAGGCATTACCCGTCAGGTGAAGGAATTTTAAATGCAAGACATTTAAAGAATACCTGAAGGATTTGGGGAGACTTAGGTTAGGAAAAAGAGGGGATTACAATTAGTGCATTAGAACAAGATGATCTGTGGTTCAGAGGGGTGGAATGAGGCCCACTGAATGAGGCCGTAGGGACACAGATTTGGGTTCCATGTCAGGGAGACCATTCTCAAAAAGTTGGTTCACTATGGGACAGGCTGCCTCAGGTGATAGCCTCTGTCAAGAGGCAAAGATGTGGAGAGGATCCCATTGGTTGGAGATTGGAGCAGGTGACCTATTAACCTAAATTCCCATGTTGTATGTAGTACTTTGCCCCTCATAATATGTTCAGTTAAATATCTGTTAATTCATAGCTAATGATTTTTTGAATGGGCCCTCGTTCTTCTGCCACAGTGCATCCCACCTTCATCTTTCAGGGAAGAGATTGGTTGCACGTTGTTAGGCCAAGAGACTGACCCTCCATTATGCCCTATGCTGGACTTGCTTTATCAGTCCATTCGTTGATGTCCTGTTGAAATCACAAATTGGTTCTTGAGTTAAAAATCAAAAGGTATTGTTTTAGTAGAAGTTACATGAAATTATTCATTTATCACTTGCCAAACATAGGCCTTGCTCTGTTTAATAAATAATGGGTGTCTCCTTCAAGATTTTAGGATATGCCTTTTTAACAGAGCAGAATCTTTTGTTAAAGTTCTCACAAACAGACCAACAAGAAGTTTTGCAGCTCCCAAGAGAGATGGGCTGGTGGGTCACTGACATAAAGCAGTCCCCAAGATCCATTTTAGAGAAGTCTCAATGACATTTCCTTTGTTGGTTTGATTCTCTTGAGAATACTTAAGTTTAAAAGAACTGAGATCAAATTGCTTTATGTGGAAAGCAATAAAAACAAGTATTTTTGACTTGAAAATTAGAGGTAACTGTAAGCAATTTTTGCTAATGAAGCCTATGACCCAAATTATTCCACCTGCAAAATAACTTTCACCATTGCAAGGCTGATAGATAGCTCTTCACTGGTCTTTTTTTGTTTGTTTGTTTGTTTGTTTGTTTTTTAAGTCATTGGTCTTAAATCAGTATGGTGACAAATCTATTTGAGTTTGATTGAGACTTTCTTGGACTCCTTTGGACAAGAGGTCAGAGCACAAAGGCTAGTCACCACTTCTTTGACTTCTTGAGGTATGAGCCAAAATTTTACTTTTCCATTGATTTAAAGCAGAATTTTTGGAGATGCTGTGTTCTAGTTCCTGATGGAATCTTTGGTGGTTGGTGACTTTGATACTTCAGAGAGTGATGTGGGGAGTTATATAGAAGGGGAAACACTAGTTTAGGTGTGAGGAGTCCTAGTATGCCACAAATTAGCTGAGACTTTAGGCGAAGCACAATGTCTTGAGCATCAATCTTCTCATCTATGAGACAGACCTGTCAGGATTATTGTGAAAATTAGATAAGTTGAAAGTACAGTGCTTGGTAAACAGCACTCAAATATTAGTTCCTTTTCTCCTTAATTAAGAGCAGACTGAATGGTCTGATGCCAAGTGTAGATCCTTAAGAGACAAAACAAAGAAACTTTCCTGGCTTCAAAGAAAAGAACTCCATTTCTGAAAGGATGCCTTAAAAGGAAGTCATTTATCTGATCCATCCTTTTGCCTTTGGGCATTGCTGTCAGCCTCCATTTCTTTACAAACTTCAGGCAAGGTGGTCTCTCTCTCTCCCAATAGGCAATTCCAGGGTTGTAAACTCATTATCAGGAAGCTTAATCTTAGAACTGAAATACCTCACAGAGCAATTTAAACCTCTTTCTTCTTGATCCTATTCTTCATGGGAAGAAAATTGGGTTGATCCCTCTTCTTTTTAAGGAGCCACATATGCCATTTATTATTGCTCTTTTGCCTATTTAAAACAATAACAGTCAGAAAAAAAATAATGATTATCATTGAAATGATAATCATTAAAATGATAATCATTATTTACTTAGTGAATGTCAGGATAGGTATTTATTACTCTTAGCTTCTTACTGGTATCAGATGTAGATCACAGTCTTACTGTTGATTAACTCTTCAGTTATATATATATACTTTGATTCTTTAGTTATATAATTGATAACAAAGTGTGCTTCTGAAGAATTATTCTGGCTGTATGGTTCTTGTTTCCTTCCCTTGGTAAAAATGGAGTCATGAATCTCAGTTTTGTGATCTGCTTTTAATTTCATATATGACATTATTTGATGTACATAATTACCAACATCCAAAAGGGTTTCTTCCCCTTTCTACATGTGCACTAAATTCTAAAACAAAAATTGGAATACAAAATGCCTAAAAAAGCAAAAATTCATGTACAGAAAAGCAAAAGATAATCTAGTTTGTTAAGATAATTTGTCACTAGCTGGTTGAATAATGCACAGTTTTTGTTTAAGGTTACACAGTTATGCCTGGATTAAATAACAATAGTAAAACCTGACAAGTCTTTTGAAAAACAGCTGCTAAACATATTGCTTTCTGGAATGTAATCATTAGCAACAAATATTCTCTTATTCTATACAATTGCAGAATGCTAGTGGAACTTTCTTGTAGGCTGTTTGACAATGAATGTTAATTGATTTATTTTTTAAAAATGTAAAATCCTCTTATCCCTTTAAGGCCGGTTTAGGCTTTCATGTCCCTGTGGTAGAAAATTTCAAATGCTGGCTTCTAATTTCTACTCACTGAAGTGTCTTCCAGACATACCAGATGGTTGGAGCTCCTTTGATAGTATATAAGGGAGCTACATAAATGTATTTGAACTAACTCGTGAACAAAATTTCTGTTTTCAGCAAAAAAAAAAAAAAAAAGGAAAAAGAAGAAACAAACTCTGCTCCAAATTTCAGATATTACAGGAGTAAAAAGAGGTTTTTGATAATCTGAAGGGAAAAAGTGTGCCCCATATATCTTGTACACACTTTTAATGCATGACTTTTAGTATAGAGATGAAACAAAATGCAAAATATATAATTCTGGAGATCTCAGCAACTAGTTAAAATATTTAGAGAAGCTGCTTTATGAAAACTTAGAGAATCCTTGATCTCCCCCACCTTTCCTATCACTCCATTAAGACATGGATCTTTAATATTAATACACACATAGTTTTAACTAATAAACAAGTTAATCACTGAGTTTTATGAACTCGATTCTTGATATTTGGCTATTGGTTTTAAGCATAGGATATCAGTATTGTTTGTATACAGCAATATATAAAATCTAACCAACTTCAGTATAAGAATAGTACTTGATTTTAAATGTTAATATGCAAATATTAACAGTATACTACATCATATTTTATGTGTTCATATATTGATCTTTTTACTTAACAAAAAGCCTGTTAGAAATATAACCCACTGATGACCTGAGTCCAATTAGCTGAAAACATTCTGTAGAAAGATGATTGTATGAAAAATTCAATCAACATTAAAAAAGGGAAGGGGAGAGGGAACACAAACTTGAACAAAATATTCTTAAATGAAGTTGCATCTCTTTTTAAAATTAAGATATAATTCGTGCACCATACAGTTTACCCTATTAAGGTGTAAACGTCAATGTTTGTAAACATATTCACTAAGTTGTGCAACATCACCACTGCCTAACTTCAGAACATTTTCATTACCTCCAAAAGAAACCCCATACCATTTGCAATCACTCCTCCTCCTCCTTCCCCCAGTATCTGGCAACCACTAATCTACTTTCTGTCTCTAAGAATTTGCCTATCCTGGACATTTCATATAGTCAAACAATATGTGGCCTTTTGTGTCTGGCTTCTCTAAGCATAATGTTTTCAAAGCTCATCCATGTTGTAGCATAAATCAGTACATTGTTTTCATGGTTAAATAATATTTCATTGTATGTATATGCCACATTTTATTTGTCCATTTATCATCTGATGGACATTTGGGTTGTTTCCACTTTTTGATTATAATAATGCTGCTATGAACATTTATGTAAAAGTTTTTTGTATGGGTGTATGTTTTCACATCTCTCTTAAAAACAATTAGTCTAACAAATCAAATCATTTATGTTTAAGCAGAACCTCTTGCAATCCTATTTGGTGAGTGCAACTTATGATCTTAGTTTAACTGATCAATTAGGAGACCCCTGAATAAAGTCTAACTCCCCAATATATCCATAAGAATTTTTCTATGAGCCTGTCATTTAGATGTGATAATCAATCAATTTCATGAAGACTGTTTCAGTCTTGTAGAAATTGAGTTGCCATCACGTAGACGATTTCTTGTCCTCTGCATTGTTTAAAGGACAACTACAAATCATGCTGGATAAGAGTGCTCATTCAATCTTTTAGGATTCAATGAAGTAGCATTTTAAATATGTAAGTTATTTTGTATATTGTCTGTCTTTTAAAGTTTGGACTTTACTTCTTGAAAAAAAGTTTGTCAAATCGCCAAACCATATGACTGTCCATTCATTGTAGCTTATGTTTTTATTATTCAGAAATAATTCATACTGAGAGTAAAAGAAAAAGAATGTATTTTGTGTGCAAAGGATGAATGTATTAAAAACTTTTTATTTGTAACAATTTTTTAAAAAAACTAAATGGAAATTGCTTTCCCATGTACTTGTATATAAATAAACATTTCCTGTTGCCCATATTTGGATAATCGTATGCCATCAAAATATGTAAAAAGCAAACAAACTTTAAGTGTACTAATGTCTTTCAGCATGGTGCAAAATGTACCCTGGATCTGGGGGATCTGGAGATCTGAGTTTAAATGTTGATTTTCTAACTGGCTAACTTTGGACAAGTCATTTAACATTTTGCACTATGGTTTTCTCCTTTATAAAACAAAGGGCTAGATTAGATCATCTTTAAGGCGTCCTCTGATTATAAACACTAAATGAGACTACTCTGCTATATTCAGGATATGAAAATTGTATGCTAATTATTTCTATTGGTGAGAAAGATCCTTTATCCTATCATATATATTGGAAGGAGTATTACACTGAGAACTAGGAATCACAAATTCTAGTCCCAGTTCTGACACTGAGAAGCCATAAATTCTAGTCCCAGTCAGTGTGACTTCAGGTTAATCACTTCATTTTAAACTTTATTTTTCCCAACTACATAATATGGACACTAGATTAGATAGTTTCAAGATCCCTTCCAGCTAAAACACATTATATGATATCACTTGAGATTTTCTACACAATTAGTAATAAGACTACTCATCACTAGTAGGACATCCATTCCTTCACCCATTCATTTATTCACCATTTATTGAACATCTACCATAGGGCAGGCACAAGAGTCTGCCTTTTAGATGCCCCCATCTCCACTGTAGAAGTCAGATTTGCACCTTTTCCTGAAATTCATTTCCACTCCAATCCTTGCCTCTCACCCTCTGCCTTGAGCGTGCATTTCAGAGTTGAATGTCCTAGATTAAGAGTACAGGAGGTCATGGAACATGATAGAGTTAACAGGATGACAAAGGTGTCAAACCTTTGACCTTGGGCTCTCTAGCATAGTGTTCTTTAGTTGATTGAACACAGGCAATCTGTAACCCTTTCTGCCACTATTATTTAATATTTATAAAGTATTGAGCTTTGAAAACCATCTGCTATAATTTTATGTTATTGTCCTGTGGCAGCTTATCTGCAGTTGGTAAGAGGCTCTTAATTTTGCTATTTTACCACCTTCACTAAAAGGATATGTTTGCAGAAATTTCTTTTCTAAATTTGCATCTGTCATGGTTTTTAAGCGTTCTATTATTAATATTAGTTTGAGCCACATGGAATTGGTATTCTTGTAAGTCAAAACCAGCCAGATATTGGCAATTTTATATCATTCTCATATGATCTTGTAAGTCATAGCAGCAAAGACTGGAAGGCAAATGCCACTAGCTGTAGAAAAAAATTAAAACCCTTAAGTTTTTTTCATTCTGCTTTGTTTTTACCACTAAGGGAATTTAGACAAGTTAGTTCGCCTTGCACGTTGGTTTTTCCACTAGTTAAATGGGACAAATTGCAAACTTGCATAGAATTTTAAAATGCTCATTCATATAAAAATCATTACAGATCACTGAAGAAAAACATAAATACAGTTTATTCCTAAAATATCAAAATGTTTAGATCATTGTGCTTCTCACATGGGCAGTGTAATGATACAGATACACAATTCTTTGGCAAATTGGAAATCAGTATTTTAAAAAGCATTGAGGATCAGTATTATTAATTGACTCGATTATTCCATGTCTGTTACCTGGCAGACTATAATTGACATATACTATCTATATTCCTCAAAATGTATCTGTAACTGAGAGATGAAACCTGGAGCTATAGTTAAACCATAACCACATGGGTGTACTTTCGGCCAGGTGCTCACATCTGAATATTTCAAGACCTGTAGTACATTTCAGGAACCGAAATACCTTATTTCTATTACTCGCAAGAAACCACATGTTTAATAATATAAGACATCTTATCTGTATTTTCATGCCTGGACTTTATTCTGGCCATAGAATGGTTGCATTTTCACATCTAGATCAAAATAAGCTTGAAGACACAGTCTTTCTGACTTTGTTCTTAGAGATGAACCCACAAGAATTAACAACTGTATGAGGCCTAACATTCTACAAAGTTTACTGATGCTCATATTTATATTTAATCTTCATTGTAACCCTGTGAAGTACTTTCGGTTCCTGAAGTACAATGCATACAGATTTTGAGGCAAGGCAAAGATTAAGACACTGCTTTGAACATGGAAATATTCTGGGCAAAGGGAATGAAGAGTACAAAGGCTTTAGGCCAAAGAACCTATATTACTTTGGACAAGTTATTTAACCTGTTTTCACCTTAGTTTCCTCATTTATTAAATGAGGATCTCAATGCTTGTCTTCATTTATTTGTCAGTTACCTGTTATGTGCCAGGTAGTGTTCTAGTCACTGGAACTATAGCAGTGAACAAAATTTTAAAAAGGTACTTTCGTGGAATTTGCATCATAGCATGGGAGGGGTAGAAAATAAAGAAATGTGTAGTACATCAAGTGGTTATCATTACTATGAAGAAAATAAGGCCAGGCATGGTGGCTCACACCTATAATCCCAGCATTTTTGGAGGCCAAGGTAGGCAGATTGCTTGGGCCCAGGAGTTCGAGACCAGCTTGGGCAACATGGTGAAATCCCTTCTATACAAAATACAAAAAATTAGATGGCATGCTGGTGTACACCTGCAGTCCCAGCTACTCAGGAGTCTGAGGTGGAAGGATCGCTTGAGGAGGAGGTCTAGGCTGCAGTGAGCTGTGATCGTGCCATGGCACTCCAGCCTAAGTGAGGGTAAGAAAGAATAAACAAACCAGGGAAAGGCCATGATGGTGGAGTGTTGCTAATTTATGTAGGGTGGTCAAGGGAAGGCTTCACTGATAATGTGTCATTTGAAAATAGACCTGAAAGAAGTGAGGGAGGGAATAGTATACACATCTTGAGGAAATGTGTTGTAGGCAGAGGGAACAGAATGTGCACAGGCATTAAGGCAAAAGAATTCCTGGATCTCTAGGAGCATCAGTGATTCTGGTATGGGTGAAATAAAATCAATGAGTAGGGGCAAGGATAGATGAGATTTGAGAGGGATACTGGCATAGATCACAGCACCTTGGAGGCCATTGCAAGGACTTTGGTTTTCACTTAGAGTAAAATGGCAGCCCTTGGAGGGTTTTGAGTAGAGGAGCAATTTGGATTTATATTTTAGCATGGTAACTCTGCTGTCCTGTGAGGATAGATTATAAAGGGCCAAAGGCAGAAGAAATGAAACCATCTAGGGAGACTGCTGCTACAATGCAGGTGAGGGAAGGTGACTTGTACTATAGGAGTAAGTGTGGAGATTGTAGAAAGTGCTCATGATCCTGGCTATATCTTATTTAACTTTGTATTATATTACAGAAAATGTCAACATAAATAAAAGCAAAATAGTGTAATGATACTTTATGTACACATAATTATCAACTCATGGTCAATAACTGCAGTAATTATCAACTCATGGTCAATTTTATTCTATCTATATTCCCTCCATTTTCTCCATTCTGTACTATTTTGAAGCAAGGCCCATACGTCATACAATTTGTTTCTTAATTTTTAAATTTCAATTTAATTTAATAACTTTTTTTTAGAGATGGGGTCTTGCTTTGTTGCCCAGGCTGGTCTAGAACTCCTGGCTTCAAGCAATCCTCCCACCTTGGTCTCCAAAAGTGCTGGGATTACAAATGTGAGCCCCTGCACCTGGCCAATCACACGATTTCATCCAGAAATATTTCAGTATGTATCATTAAAGGACAAGAGTTTTAAAAACAACCATAATATCATTATTGTATCTGAAAAGTTTTGAATATATCTTTGATATCCTCAAGCATGGATTCTGCATTTTTAAAAAGATAGAACCTATAGGTCTATTTGTTTATTTTTTTTTAGAAACAGGATGTCTCTCTGTTGCCCAGGTTGGAATGCGGTGGTGCAATCACAGCCCACTGCAGCCCTGAACTCCTACGCTCAAGCAATTCTGCTACTTCATTCTCCTAAAGTGCTGGGATTACAGGCATGAGGTACTGTGCCAGGCCTGGGCTTATTGTTTTCTAAGATAATGCTAATAATTTGGACACTGACAGCTGTTTTACTAATCAACGTGTCATTAAGAGCAGAATTATTTGGCTTTAGAAAATCGTGCAAGGCAAAAACAAAAACAAACACCCAACCATGTGGTGGCTGGGCACAGTGGCACATGCCTGTAATCTCAGCATTTTGGGAGGCCGAGGCAGGCGGATCGCTTGAGCCCAGGAGTTTGAAACCAGCCTGGGTCACATGGTGGAACTCTATTTCTTAAAAAAAAAAAAAGCCTGGCATGGTGGTGTGCGCCTGTTGTCCCGGCTACTCAGGAGGCTGTGGTGGGAGGATCACTTGAGCCCGGGAAGTCAAGGCTGCAGTGAACTGTGATTGCACTACTGCACTACAGCCTGGGCAATAGAGTGAGATTGTCTCAAAAACAACAATAACAAAAAACACATGGTGAGGGCTAGGCATGGTGGCGTGTGCCTATAATCCCAGCACTTTGGGAGGCTGAGTCAGGAGGGTCACTTGAGACCAAGAGTTCAAGACCAGAAGACCAGACTGGGCTACATAGTGGTGCCCCATCTCTACAAAAAAAACCCCACAACTTTTTAATTAACCAGGAATGGCAGCATGTGCCTGTAGTCCCAGCTACTTGGAAGGCTAAGGTAGGAGGATCACTTGAGCCCAGAAGTTTCTACCTATAGTGAGCTATGATTGTGCTATTGTGCTTCAACCTGAGCAACAGAGCAAGATCCTATCTCAAAAACAAAATGTGGTGGAATGTTGGTTAGGATTATTTGGCTATATATAATTTTTGAAACCTGAGACAACAAAATACGGTTTTTGTTTGTTTCCTTGTTTTTTGTCATCATGTGAAAGTCTAGAGGTTGGTAGCCTGGGACTAGTATTGTGGTTTCATGATATTGTCCACTCAACATTTCCATTTTTATCTCTCTGGCCAGGACTTGGCCTGCAAGGGAGCATGGAAAATATATTCTTTCAATAGGGAATAATGCTACCCTGAGTAAAATAGGTGTTTTTTACAGAGAAGGAAGCAGAGAATGAATATTTGAGTAGGCAGTTAACAATTTTTGCCTTAACATTTGTGGGAAAACATGGTTTTATAGACAAGACTGAATTCTAATTCTACCATATACTGATTGTGACCTTGAACAAGTTATTTTGCCTCTGTCCCTCAGTTTTTTCCTCTGTAAGATTGAGCTAATACCACTGACCATGCAGTGTTCAGAGGATTAAATGAAATGATACAAGGCATTCCCAGTGTGTGCAATGGAAGTGGGAAACCTGTAGGGTATGGTCCAGCTGTGCCGCACAGAGGCACGCAGCACCAGCGAACAGTTATAAAGTAAATTCTTACTTAAACTTCAGCTAGCCATTCAAATTGATATTTAAAATGACAGAATTTCTGCCCAGCCACTGAGTGTCAATATTTGTACATGCAAAATCATCTTTAGGGGTGGGCAAGATGGCTGACTAGACACAGCTAGGTGGAACAGCTCCCACTGAGGGACTGAGATGACTGGCATGCTCCTAACAGATCTTCAGAGGGAAGGCACCAAGAGTGAACAGAGGGAAGACACAGAAGCTGAGCTGAAGGAGGAGAATGGTGGGGACCCTGCATGGTCTACTGTGCACTGGAACTTGTTCCTGGCCCACAATGGCTCCAGAGGAATGGGTGAATTGAATTGATAAGGAGCAACTCACACCCTCACTACAGGCCTCTGGAACCCTGGCAGGAGGAGACCCCTCAACCACCATGGACACTTGAGTTGGCAGAAAGAGCTGCTTAGAGAGGTGGTAGGAGCAGCAAGCCAGCTGATGTGGAGCCCAGAGAGTTTAGTGCCAGATTGTCTGTAGCAGAGCACATCCAGGGACACCCATTCCCCTAGGCTTAACTTTTTCTCACAGGAGACTTTATCTCTAGGGAGACTGTTGGACCTGATCTCTGCAGGGTTGTCTTGGCTATCAGATGTGGCTGGTCTGACCTGAGCACCCCTTGGTCTGTTGGCCTCTCCTGAGGCCTCAGACTGGCCATACCTACTTATAGGGCATTCTCAGGTGCCCTGGGGGCCTGCAGCATAGCTTCTGCACTGGCAGACTGTGCCTGACCAGTGGAGATCCCCAGCAGGGCAGCCCCTATGGCCATGCACCACTGGTGCCAACACTAAAATTCAGAAAACGCAGAGAACCCTAGTAAGATACTTTACAAGAAGATCATTCTGAAGACACATAATCATCAGATTCTTCAGGGTCAAAATAAAAGAAAATAATGTGAAAGGTAGATAGAGAGAAAGGCCAAGTCACCCACAAAAGGAAGCCCATCAGACTAAGAGTGGAACTCTCAGCAGAAACCCTACAAGCCAGAAGAGATTAGGGGCCAATATTTAACCATCTTAAGGAAAAGATATTTAACCCAAAATTTCCTATCTGGCCATACTAAGCTTCATAAGCAAAGGAGAAAGAAGTTCCTTTTCAGTCAAGCAAATGCCAAGGGAATTTGTTACTACTAGACTTGCCTTGCAAGAGCTCCTTAAGTAAGCGCTAGATATGGAAAGGAAAGAACCTTACCAGCCACTACAAAAACACAATGAAGTACACAGACCAGTGACCCTATAAAGCAACCTCATAAACAAGTCTGCAAAATAACCAGCTAGCATCATGATGCCAAGATCAAATCCACATATTTCAATACTAACTTTGAATGTAAATGGGCTAAATGCCCCAGTTAAAAGGCACAGAGTGGCAAGCTAGATAATGAACCAAGACCCATTGCTGTGCTGTCTTCAAGAGATGCATCTCACATGCAATGATGCACATTATAGGGATGGAGAAAAATCTACTAAGCAAATGAAAAACAGAAAAAAGCAGGGGTTGCAATCCTAGTTTCTCACAAAACAGACTTTAAACCAACAAAGATCAAAGATTGTATCACGTCCGTTGCAGGAACATGGATGGAGCTGGAGGCCATTATACTTAACAAACTAATTCAGGAACAGTAAACCAAATATGGCATGTTCCCACTTGTAAGTGGGAGCTACATGATAAGAACACATGGACTCACAGAGGTTAACAACACATACTGGGGCCTATTGGAGGATGGAAGGTGGGAGGAGGGAGAGGATCAGGAAAAATAACTGATGGATACTAGGCTTAATACCTGGGTGACAAAATAATCTGTACAGCAAACCCCCATGACACAAGTTTACCTATGTAAAGAACCTGCACATGTGACCTTGAACTTAAAATAAAAGTTAAATTAAAAAAATACAGGGTAAATGCCATAGCGTCTGGTACATGATAGACATATAGTAAATGATGAGTAATATTACATGTATAAAATAAAACATTAATTATCTAGCAGGCCATTGAGAGATGGTGTCTAGTTAATTAGGCCAAATGGCTACTCAGTTACAGGTTTAATATTAGAGTCACCATATCCACTTTCCCTGTGTTATATAAGAAAGAAATACTCTAAGATAAAGGAAGAGTTATAACATATTGTCAATGGCATTTATCAACTCTAATTAACTTAATCATGTCCATTCAGCTTGTTTAAATTAATATTTGTTCAAATGCTTTCGATCAATCTGCCTTCATCTGTTACCAGCCAAACTGAAAACCCTGAGACAAGTTATCTCTTTAAGGCCTGCTGAAATATAGCTATTTTGCCAAACATACAATACCCTAAGCTTAGATCTTGAAAAGGGTGATAAACACTTCTCCAGCAACTGCTGGTTATGGGGTCTCTGTTTAGACATCTTGAGTAATTTTTTTTTCATGATTATTTTGGTTGGTTGATTTTGCAATTATTGAAGTCATAATCAATAACAAGTATATACAGCACCTGGATCTGCTTACAGGCACTGTTGTATCTATTAACCCAGCTCTGAGCCCTTGCAGTTACTTTCACCAAATGAAAGGCTGCTGGTCAGCCCTGTGTTTTACAATATCATGTTATCATTTCCCACTCAAGGCAGGCAAGGGAGGGACAAACACTTGTCTTGGCACAGCTGATGCCTCTAGTTAGCAGAAAATGCTTCAGACTGTGAAGGAGCTGTGTGGAAAGGCCAAGTGGTCATGCACTTTGGCTTGGCACATAAAGGGAACTGCAGGAAATAAACTGGGTCCTATTAGAGGAAAGGTGTGATATTTTTACAGGTGAATTTATGTTTCTCCCTTGGAGGCAACTTTCTTTAATCACATCACAAATTACTTTAGGTTGAAAAGCAAGTGGTGGATCAGAGAAAACCATTGCAGAATACCTAACCTATGCTTGACCTTAAGTTATTCAAGTAGTGGCAGACATTGATCAACAGGAAGGAAGGTGTTTCACAGAGAAATGCCTAGCTTGAGAGATGAGGGTTCATGCAGCATTCTCCTTTACAAGAAAAAAAAAACAAAAAACAAAAAACAACCCCGTCAAAAAGTGGGTGAAGGATATGAACAGACACTTCTCAAAAGAAGACATTTATGCAGCCAACAGACATATGAAAAAATGGTTATCATGACTGGTTATCAGATAAATGCAAATCGAAACCACAATGAGATACTGTCTCATGTCAGTTAGAATAGTGATCATTAAAAAGTCAGGAAACAACAGATGCTGGAGAGGATGTGGAGAAACAGGAATGCTTTTACACTGTTGGTGGGAGTGTACATTAGTTCAACCACTGTGGAAGACAGTGTGGTGATTCCTCAAGGATCTAGAACTAGAAATGCCATTTGACCCAGCAATCCCATTACTGGGTATATGCCCAAAGGATTATAAATCATTCTATTATAAAGACACACGCACACGTGTGTTTATTGCGGCACTACTCACAATAGCAAAGGCTTGGAACCAACTGAAATGTCCATCAATAATAGACTGGATAAAGAAAATGTGGCACATATACACCATGGAATATTATGCAGCCATAAAAAAGGATGAGTTTGTGTCCTTTGCAGGGACATGGATGAAGCTGGAAACCATCATTGTCAGCAAAATACCACAAAAACAGAAAATCAAACACCATATGTTCTCACTCATAAGTGGGAGTTGAAAAATGAGAACACATGGACACATAGAGGGGAACATCATACAGTGGGTCCTGTTAGGGGGTGGGGGCCTGGGGGAGGAATAGCATTAGGAGAAATACCTAATGTAAACGACGAGTTGATGGGTGCAGCAAACCAACATGGCTCATGTATACATATGTAACAAACCTGCACATTGTGCACATGTACCCTAGAGCTTAAAGTATGATAATAATTTAAAAAAGAAAAAAATAGAAACCTGCCAAGACTTTAATTACTAGAATTGTCATACACAAGTATAAAACAGCTATGTTTACTTTGCTTAAAGCAGTAACAGATAAACTTGAAAATGTCTGCATGAAATAGCAAACTTTAAGATACAGCAGATTTGAAAAAGAATATATCCAACTTTTAGAAATAAAATATACACAATGAAAAATCAAATATATAGAAATTACATATATAATTTCTTTTGAAAAAGAGTTTTGCTCTGTTGCCCAGGCTGGAGGACAGTGGCGCAATCTTAACTCACTGCAACTTCTGCCTCCTAGGCTCAAGTCATCCTCCCACCTCAGCCTCTCATGTAGTTGGGACCACAGGCATGCATCTCCATGCCTAGCTAATTTTTGTATTTTTTGTAGAGACTGGGTTTCACCATTTTGCCCAGGCTAGTCTGAAGCTCCTGGGGTCAAGCAATCCACCTGCCTCAGCCCCCCAAACTGCTGGGATTACAGGCATGAGCCAATGCACCTGACCTAAGACATATAATTTTACATATAAAATAAAAAATACAAGAAAATATTTAAAACAAAAACTCAATGTATAGGTAGAAAAGTAAATTAGACATACCTGAAGAGATGAAAAGAAATCACATAGAATGAAGCATAAACAGATATAAAGATAAAAAAATATCAAGGGAATGCTAAAGAGACATGGAAGATAGAGTGAAAACATATAATATTTACTTGTAATTATAGAATGAGAGAAAAGAGAGAATGGGGTAGATGCAATATTTTTAAAGATTATGGCTAAGAATTTTTCAGAATTGATGAAAGGTGCTAATCTACAAATTCAGTAAACAATGAATTTCAAGAAAGATGAATGAAAAGAAATCCATATCACAACACTTGATTAGTAGAACTAAGGAACACTAAAAAAAATTCAGCTCACTTTCAAAAGCAAAAAGCAGTTAGATAGAAAGCTGGCTTCCTAACAGCAATGAGAGTCAGAGGACAGGGAATTGGCATTGTGGTTGGAAAGAAGATAACTCCCAACCTAGACTTCCGCATCCAGATAAAATATATTTTAAGACTGAAGGCCAAATAAAAACATTTTCAGACAAATGAATAAGCAAGCAAGCAAAGAAACAAAAATTGAGTTTGTCACTAAGAGAACTTCAACAAAAGAAATTCTAAAAGATATATTTCAGGCCAAAGGAAAATGATATAAGGTCTGAAATGAAAGATACATCAAAGAGTAAAGAAAATAGTAAATATGTGGGTAAATCTAAAAGAAAGAAAAAGAAAAATGGTAGAAATTGGTATTCTTTGAAGCTAAAAAAATATAGAATTACATGACAAACATAATTCAAGAGAAGAGTAAATGAAATAAAATAATTTAAGGTCTTTGGGAAAAGACTAAGTAGTGATTAGCTTTATACCTTGATAAGCTAAGTTTACATGTTGTAATTCCTAAGGTAAAACCAAAAGAAATAGCATTTGACTTTTAAACCTAGGAGAAAAACCAATAACAAATAATAAAAGTAACAGAAAAAGAAAAGAAGAAAGAAGAAACATTGAATAGGCAGGACAAATAGAAAATATGAAATAAGGCTGGGCACGGTGGCTCACACCTGTAATCCCAGCACTTTGGGAGGCCGAGGCGGGCGGATCACGATGTCAGGAGATCGAGACCATCCTGGCTAACATGGTGAAACCCCGTCTCTACTAAAAATACAAAGAAGTTTAGCCGGGCATGGTGGTGGGTGCCTGTAGTCCCAGCTACTCTTGAGGCTGAGGTAGAAGAATGGCGTGAACCCGGGAGGCGGAGCTTGCAGTGAACCGAGATCGCGCCACTGTACTCCAGCCTGGGTGACAGAGCGAGACTCTGTCTCAAAAAAAAAAAAAAAAAAAAAGAAAATATGAAATAAGATAATAAACATAAACACAAATATATTTTAATTATTACATTGTTAATGGACTAAATGTTCCAGTTAGAGGACAAAGATTGTCAAACTGGACAATAAAACAAAGCCCAACTATAGGTTTACAAAATAAACATTGAAGACATAAAGATATAGAAAGATTGAAAAAAGAGTAGTGGGACCTCTCACAAACACTAACTAAAATAAAGCACTTTCTCCTCTCTGAAGTCCATAAAAACCCTGTACTCAGTCCTCTAGTACAGTCATAATAATTAGATTTTAGGACAAAAAGCATTAGTAGTGATGGAAAAGAACTTTTGTGATGAAATCAGGAAGACATAAGATTGAATCTGTGCCTAATAATATACCCTCAAAATAAATTAAAATGGACAGAACTAAAAGGATAAATAAACACATTCACAGTCATAGAGAGTTTATTTGATGTGTGTGTGTGTGTTTGCAGAACAATTGTTGCCTAGAGACGGAGATTTTAACATCTTTCAATAATTGATAGAACTAGGGGAAAAATCAGTACAGATATAGATGATTTGAACAGTATAATTAATATATCTAACATATGCCAAAAAAATACTCTGACCATAATGTAATTTAGGTACAAAGCATTCCCAAAAACATAACTAGAAAAAAATCCTTTCTGTTTAGAAATTAAGAAACACAATTTAAAATAATTCATGTGTCAAAGAAACCACAGGAAAATTATAAAACATTTTGAACTGAATGAAAATAAACAAATTAACATACAAGTTTGGTCTCAGAAAAAAATTTCGATAGAAGACAGACTTTGGATTAAACAGCCTACAGGTGGTAACTGTAAATAAGCAGGTGAATTCCACCAGCGAGTACTTGTAGAAAAAGGCCAATTCTAGAACATTAAAAGGCACCATCTTTTACTTCTCTTTCTTTAAAATTGATGCATAATAGATGTCCTTTTTTTGGGCAACATGTGGCAATTTAATACATTCATATAATTTGTAAAGATCAAATCAATATACTTGGGATATCCATCACCTTAAATATTTGTCTTTTCTTTATGCTAGAAAAATTCCAATCCTTCTCTTCTAGCTGTTTTGAAATATACAATGGATTACTATAAACTATAGTCACTCTGCTGATCTAACACTAGGTCTTACTTCTTCTATCAAGCTGTATATTTGTACCCATTAACTAACTTCTATTCATCCTCCTTCCCCCTTACCCCTCTCAGCCTCTGGTAACCACCAATCTATTCTCCATTTTCATGAGATCCACTTTTTAAGCTACTACATATGGATGAGATATTTGTCTTTCTGTGCTTGGGTTATTTCACTGAACATAATGGCCTTCAATTCCATCCATGTTGCTGCAAATGACATCATTTCATTCTTTTTTTTATAGCTGAATAGTAGTCCATTATGTATATGTACCACATTTTCTTTATCCATTCATCCATTGATGGGCCCTTAGGTTCATTCCATATTTTGGCTACTGTGAATAGTGCTGCAAACATGGGAGTGCAGATGTCTTTTGGACACACTGATTTCTTATTTATTTATTTTTGGCTATATAGCAAGTAGTGGTATTGCTGGATCATATGGTGGTTGTATTTTCAGTTTTTTGAGGCACCTCTATAGTGTTCTCCATAGCTGTGGTACTGATTTACATTCCCACCAACAGTGTATGAGGGTTCCCCTTTCTCCAGATCTTTGCTGGCACCTGTTATTGCCTGTCTTTTAGATAAAAGCCATTTTAACTGGGGTGAGCTATCTCCTTATAGTTTAAATTTGCATTTCTCTAAGATTAGTGATGTTGAGCATGTTTTCATATACCTGTTTGCCATTTATAGGTCTTCTTTTGAGTAGTCTACTCAGATCTTTTGCCTTTTTTTTTTTTTTTTTTTTTGCTGAGTTGTTTGAGCTCCTTATATAATCTGATTACTAATCCCTTGTCAGATGGGTAGTTTGCAAAAACTTTTTCCTATTCTGTGGATTGTCTCTTCACTTTGTTAATTGTTTTTTTGTTTTTGTTTTTGTTTTGCTCTGTGGAAGCTTTTCAGCTTGATGTAATCCCATTAATCTATTTTTGCTTTGGCTGCCTGTGATTTTGAGGTCTTACCCCAAAAATCTTTGCCAAGACCAATTTTCTGGAGCATTTCTCCAATGTTTTCTTCTAGTATTTTCATAGTTTGAGGTCTTAAGTTTATGTCTTTAATCCATTTTTATTTTTTTGTGGTATGGTGAGAAATTAGGTGTCTAGTTTCTTTCTTCTGCATCTGTTATCCAGTTTTCCCAGCACCATATATTGATGAGACTGCCCTTTTCCAATTGTATGTTCTTGGTGTCTTTGTTGAAAATGAGCTACTGTAAATGCATAGATTTATATCTGGATTCTCTATTTTGTTCTCTCGGTCTACATGTCTGTTTTTATGTCAGTACTGATGGCAGTGGCGGCCTGTCTAGAGTGACCACTGCCATGACACTGGCTGCAGTGAGGGAGGCATGGCTTGGGCTGCATGCTCCATGGAGCTGCAGGAACTGGGAACAGGCAGAAGCCCTACCCACTTCTGAGTTGACAGGGCAGGAGCTTCATGCTCCCAGGGTGCAGCTGCAGCTGCCCAGCTGTAGCTATGGACCCAGCCATCCCTGTGCTTTTGGGGGCTGGGAGCAGGCAGGAACCCTGCCCTCCCAGGTGCAGCTGCAGCCACCCAAACTGCAGCTGTGCACCTGGGCATCCCTGTGCTCTTGGGGGCCCCGGAAAGCCCCCCTGTCCCTGAAAACTCAGAAATGCCTGCTCCTGCTGCCTGGCCTCTCCCTGCTCCTGGTGCCTGCTCAAATTTTGGAGCAAAGTTAAAGCTAAGCCCAGGGGCTGTCATAACCCAGCTGGGTATTTGCATGCTTGGGGCAGTGCTGACATGCTAGCTCCCTGCCACCCTAACCCCCTCTGGACTTTGGGCACCAATGAGCATGGGAGGGAGGCTGAGGGGGAGCTGAGAGCAGCTCAGCACTGATTTGCAGGTGCCCCCTGGCCTGAACAGCCTGGGTGCCATGAACAGTGGCAGGAGGCAGACAGGGCCTGGGGCAGAAATGGGTGGGTCCCCAGTGAAGCCTCACTTTCAAGCTGGGGAAGGCCTGAAGCGCGGGGGTCAGGCTGCCAGTCCCACAGACCAAAGTGGGAACTTACGGTGCTTTTTCCAGACCCTCCCATGGCCGCCGATGGACCATTCAGCATGCACTTTCTCCTCTCTGAAGTCCATAAAAACCCTGTAGTCAGCCAGCCTCAGGGAGATGACAGGATGACTAGTCACAGAGAGGAGCTACCCACCCCGGGGGCTCCTCTCTGCTGACAGCTGAAGAGATGTCAGGACAACCAATTGTAGAGAGGAGCTACTGATATGGTTTGGCTGTGTCCCCACCCAAATCTCATCTTGAATTGTAGCTCTCATATTGTGGGAGGGACCCAGTGGGAGATTATTAAATCTTGGGGGTGGTTCCCCCATACTGTTTTTGTGGCAGTGAATACGTCTCATGAGATCTGATGGTTTTATAAGGGGAAACCCCTTTCACTTGGCTCTCATTCTGTCTTGCCACCGCCATCTTCCACCATGATTGTGAGGCCTCCCCAGCCACGTGGAACTGTGAGTCCATTAAACCTATTTTTTCTTTATAAATTACTTTATAAATTACTCAGTCTGGGGTATGTCTTTACCAGTAATGTGAGAACGGATGAATACAGTGAGTTGGTACTGGGAGTGGGGCGCTGCTGTAAAGATACCCCAAAATGTGGAAGCGATTTTGGAACTGGGTAACAGGCAGAGGTTGGAACAGTTTGGAAGGCTCAGAAGAAGACAAGTAAATGTGGGAAAGTTTGGAACCTCCTAGAGACTTGTTGAATGGCTTTGTCCAAAATGCTGATAATGATATAGACAATGAAATCCAGGCTGGGGTGGTCTCAGATGGAGATGAGGAACTTTTTGGGAACTGAAGTAGAGGTGACTTTTGCTATGTTTTAGCAAAGAGACTGGCAGCATTTTGCCCCTGCCCTAGAGATTTGTGGAACTTTGAACTTGACAGAGATGATTTAGGGTATCTGGAAGAATACATTTCTAAGCAGCAAAGCACTCAAGAGGTGATTTGGGTGTTGTTAAAAGCATTCAGTTTTAAAAAAGAAACAAAGCATAAAAGTTCAGAAAATTTGCAGCCTGACAATGCGATAGAAAAGAAAAACCCATTTTCTGAGGATAAAGTCAAGCTGGCTCCAGAAATTTGCATAAGTAACAAGGAGCCAAATGTTAATTCCCAAGACAATGGGAAAAATATCTCTAAGGCATGTCAGAGGTCTTCACGGCAGCCCCTCCCATCACAGGATTGGAGGCCTAGGAGGGAAAAAATAGTTTTGTGGACAGTGCCCTGTGTTACAGCTACTCTAGCCATGGCTAAAAGTGATGAAGGTACAGCTTGGGCCATGGCTTCAGACAGTGCAAACCCCAAGCCTTGGCAGCTTCCATGTGGTGTTGAGCCTGTGGGTGCACAGAAGTCATAATCGTGGTTTGAGAACTTCCACTTAAATTTCAGAGGATGTATGGAAACACTTGGATGTCCAGGCCAGAGGTGTGCTGCAGGGTGGAGCCCTCATGGGGAACCTCTGCTACAGCAGTGCAGAAGGGAAATGTGGGGTTGAAGTCCCCCCACACAGTCCTCACTGGGGCACTGCCTAGTGGAGCTGTGAGAAGAGGGCTACCATCCTCCAGACCCCAGAATTGTGGATCCACCAATAACTTGCACTGTGTGCCTGGAAGGGTCACAGACACTCAGCACAAGCCTGTGAAAGCAGCCAGGAGGGCTGCTGTACCCTGAAAAGCCACAGGGGTGGAGCTGCTCAACACCATGGAACCCACCTCTTGCATTAGCATGACCTGAATGTGAGACATGGAGTCAAAGGTGATCATTTCAGAGCTTTAAGATTTGACTGCCCCATTGAATTTTGGACTTGCATGGGGCCTGTAGCCCTTTGTTTTTGCCAATTTCTCCCATTTGGAATGGCTGTATTTACCCAATGCCTGTACTCTCATTGTATCTAGGAAGTAACATGCTTTGGGATTTTATAGGCTCATAGGTGGAAGGGACTTGCCTTGTCTCAGATCAAACTTTGGACTATGGACTTTTAGATTAATGCTGAAATGAGTTAAGACTTTGGGGTACTGTTGGGAAGGTATGATTGGTTTCGAAATGTGATAACATGAGATTTGGAAAGGGCCAGGTACGGAATGATATGTCCCCACCCAAATGTCATCTTTAATTGTATCTCCCAGAATTCCCACATATTGTGGGAGGGACTTGGTGGGAGATAATTGAATAATGGGGGCAGTTTCCCCATACTGTTCTCTCATGGTTTTATAAGGGAAAACCCCTTTCACCTGACTCTCATTCTGTCTTGCTGCTGCCATGTAAGACATGCCTTTAGCCTTCCACCATGATTGTGAGGCCTCCTCAGCCATGTGGAACTGTGATTCCATTAAATCTCTTTTTCTGTATAAATTACCCAGTCTTGGGTATGCCTTTATCAGCAGTGTGAGAACAGACTAATATAGCTACCCACTCCAGGATCTCCTCTCTGCTGAGAGCTGAGCAGACATTGGGGCAACCAATTGCAGAGAGGAACTACCCATTCCAGGGTCTCCTCTCTGCTGAGAGCTGAACACTCATCAGGACACCATGGCTGTGGAGAGAAGCTATCTACTGTGAGTCTCTTCTGGGCTGTTCTATCACTCAGTAAAGCTCCTATTCACTTTGCCCACCCTCCACTTGTCTGTGTACCTTGTTCTTCCTGGGCGCAGGACAAGAACTCAGGACCCACCAAATGGCGGGGATGAAAGAGCTCTAACACAAACAGGGCTGATACATGCCCTTTGCTCAGCATATTGCAGACATCAAAAAGGAAAGAAAAGCTGCAGCCCTTTGGGGATCCCAGACCTAGTAGCTCCTTCAACCAGGGCTGTGACATCCTCTTTGGGGCTCTGCGGTGCCTGGCATCTCCAAGCTTCTGGGCCCCACCACATTCCCCAATGTCAGCTGTGGAAGTAGCTTGTGGGATGCCTGGTCCAGCCACAGCCTTGCAGGGAGCTGGTGCTTTTGCTGGTTCCTGGAGCTGCCCATCCTGCTGCAGTTAGCATGCCTGGCTGTGCGCAGTGGCTGGACCTCATGCTCACTCGCTCACTCACACAGCCCCTGCTGCTCCTTTCACCCTTGACAGGCATGGGATCCAGGCTGGGTAGCGTGAACCAAGTGCAGTCTGCCAAGCTGAGTGGGCCCAGTGGGCCTAAGAAAAACTCTGGTAAAGGCACCATTGGCCACAGAGGTTTCTGGTTGGTGAAGCAACACCTCAAGGATCCCATAAGAGTACCATGCTGTTTTGGTTACTATAGCTTTGCAGTAAATTTTGAAGTCAGGAAGTGTGATAAGCTAAAAGGTTTTTTTTTTTTTTTTTTTTTTTTTTTTTTTTTTTTTCAGTATTGCTTTGGCTATTTGGGGTCTTCCATGGTTCCATATAAATTTTAGGATTTTTTTTCTATTTCTTTGAAGAATGTCATTGGTATTTTGATAGGGATTGCATTGAATCTGTAAATTGCATTGGGCAGTATTGTCAGTTTAACAACATTAATTCTTCCAACCCATGAGCATGGAATATCTTTCCTTTTTTTTGTGGTCTCTTCAATATTTTTCATCAATGTTTTATAGTTTTCCTTGTATGGATTGTTAGCTTCTTTGTTTAAATTGATTCCTAGGTATTTTCTATTCTTTGTAGCTACTGTAAAAGGGATTGCTTTCTTGATTTCTATTTCAGATTGTTTGCTCTTGGCATACATAAATCCTATTGATTTTTGTATATTGATTTTGTATCCTGCAACTTTACTGAATGTTTATCAGCTCGAATAGTTGGTTTTTTTTTGTTTTTTTTTTTTTTTTTTTTTTTTTTTTGGTAAGTCTTTAGGTTTTATTTCTTTCTCTTGCCTTAGTGTTGTGGTCAGGACTTCCAGTACTATGTTGAGTGAAAATGGTGAAAATTGGCATCCTCTTCTTGTTATAGACTTTAGAGGAAAGGCCTTTACTTTTCCCCCTTTTAGTACAATGTTAGCTGTGGGTTTGTCATATGTGGCCTTTATTTTGAGGTATGTTCCTTCTATACTCAGTTTGATGGGGATTTTTTTAATCATAAAGGACATGAATTTTATCAAATGCTTTTTGACATCTATTGAAATAATCATGGTTTTTGTTCTTGGTTCTATTAATGTGATGTGTTATGTTTATTGATTTGTGTATATTGAGCCATACTTAAATCCCTGTGATAAATTCTACTTGAATGGTGAATGTGGTGAATGATCTTTCGTATTCTTAAATTAGGTTTGCTAGTATTTTGTTGAGGAGTTTTGCATCTATGTTCATCAGTGATATTGGCCTGGAGTTTTATCTTTGTGTCCTTATCTGGTTTGGTATTGGGGTAACACTGGCCTTGTGGAATGACTTTGGAAGTATTTCCTTTTCTTCAATCTTTATTTTTTTTTGAAGAGTTTGAGTAGAATTTGTATTTGTTCTTTTTAAAATGCTTGGTAGAATTCAGCAATGAAGCTCTTGGTTCTGGGCTTTTCTTTGATGGTAGACTTTTTATTACAGCTTTGATCTCATTACTTTTTATTGGTTTGTTGAGGTTTTCTATTTTTTCATGACTCAGTCTTGGTAAGTTATATATGTCCAGGAATTTACCCATTTCTTCTTGGTTTTTCAGTTTGTTAGTGTGTAGTTGTTCATAATAGTCTGATTCTCTGTATTTCTGTGGTCTCCGTTGTCTTCTGTTTCTAATATTATTTGTCTGGTTCTTCTTTCTCTCTCTTTTTTGTTGTTAGTGATATGATATGGATCCATGTCCCACCAAATCTCATGTTGAATTGTAATCTCCAGTATTGGAGATAGGGACTGCTGGAAGGTGATTGGCTCATGGGGGTGGATCCTTCATGAGTGGTTTACCACCATCCGCTTGGTGCTGTTCTCATGATGGTGAGTTATCATGAGATCTGGTTGTTTAAAAGTGTGTAGCACTCCTGCCCCCTACTCTTGTTCCTGCTCCCACCATGTCTACCTTCTGCCATAAGCAAAAGCTCCCTGAGGCCTCCCTAGAAGCAGATGCTGCCATGCTTCCTGTAAAGTCTGAGAACCATGAGCCAATTAAGCCTCTTTTCTTACAAATTACCCAGGCTCAGGTATTTCTTTACAGCAGTGTAAGAACGGACTAATACAATTAGTCTAGCTAAAGGTTTGTCAGTTTTGTTTCTTTTCAACAAACCAATTTTTTTTCATTGATCTTTTGGGCTTTCTTTAAGTCTCAATTTCATTTATTTCTGCTCTGATCTTTATTATTTCTTTCTTCTACTAATTTTGGGTTTGTTCTTGCTCTCCTAGTTCCTTGAGGTACATCATTAGGTCATTTATTTGAAGTCTTTTGACTTTTTTTTTATACAGGTGTTTATTGCTATAAACTTTTTAGTACTGCTTTTGCTATGTCCCATAGATTTTCATATATTGTATACCCACTTCCATTTGTTTAAAAAAATTTTTAAGTTTCTTTCTTTTTTTTTTTTTTTTTTTGAGACAGAGTCTTACTCTATTGCCCAGGATGGAGTGCAATGGCATGATCTTTGCTCGCTGCAACCTCTGCCTCCTGGGTCCAAGCAATTCTCCTGCCTCAGCCTCCTGAGTAGCTGGGATTACAGGCATGTGCCACCACACCTGGCTAATTTTTGTATTTTTAGTAGAGACAACGTTTCACCATGTTGGCCAGGCTGGTCTTGAACTCCTGATCTCGTGATCTGCCCACCTTGGTCTCCCAAAGTGCTGGGAAATTACAGGCATGAGCCACCATGCCTGGCCTAAAGCTTCTTTCTTAATTTCTTTATTGACCTGTTGGCTGTTCAGGAGAATGTTTAATTTCCATGGAAATTAATTTTGTAAAGTTTCTGAGGTTCCTCTGATACTGATTTCTTGTTTTATTCCATAGTGGTGAGAAAAGATACTTAATATGGTTTTTACCTTCTTTTGAATTTGTTCAGACTTGTTTTGTGGCTTAAGATATGGTCTGTTCTTGAAAATGTTTTATGTGATGTTGAAAAGTATGTGTATTCTGCAGCACCTGGGTGAAATGTTCAGTATGTGTCAGATAGGCCTTATTAGGTGTTTTCTGTCTAGATGATCTGTTCATTCCTGAGAATGGGGCATTAAAGTCCTCTACTATTATTATTTTTAGAGACAGGGTTTCACTCTGTTGCCCAGGCTGGAGTGCAGTGGTGTGGTAGCTCACAGTAACCGTGAACTCCAGTGGTAGCTCATTGTAACCATGAACTCCTGGGCTCCAGTGATCCTCCCACCTTATCCTACAGGTGCACACCACCATGCCCAGCTAACTTTTACAATTTTTTTGTGGAGATGGGGTCTTCTTATGTTGACCAGGCTGGTCATGAACTCCTGGCTTCAGGTGATCCTCTACTTCAGCCTCCCAAAGCACTGAGATTGTAGGCATAAGCCACTGTGCCCAGCCCCCTACTATTATTGCATTACAGTATATCCTTCCTTTAGCTGTATTAATGTTTGCTTTATATACTTGAAAGTTCTGGTGTTGGGTGCATACATATTTTTAAAGGTTATATCCTCTGGCTGAATTGACCTATTCATCGTTATATAGTGACTTTTTTGTGTCTCTTTTCACATTCCTTGATTTGTATTCTACTTTATCTGATGTAAATACAGCTACTCTTGTTCTTTTTTTGGCTTTCAGTTGCATGGAATATCTTTTTCCACCCATTCACTTTTAATCTACATATGTCTTCATAGGTGAAGTGGGTTTCCTGTAGTTAGCCCTTGTTTCTCTATCCATTCACTCTATAAGAGGCACCATCATTGGGCTGGGCATGGCAGCTCATCCCTCTAATCCTGGCATGTTGGGAGGTTGCGGTGGGAGGATTACTTGAGCCCAGGAGTTTGAGAGCAGCCTGGACAACATAGGGAGACCCTGGCTCCAACAAAATATTTTTAAAAATTGGCGAGGAACGGTGGCTCATGCCTGTAATCTCAGCACTTTGGGTGGCCAAGGCGGGCAGATCACTTGAGCTCAGGAGTTTGAGACCAGCCTGGGCAATACAGCGAGACTCTGTCTCTACAAATAATAATAAAAAAAAATTAGTTGGGTATGGTGGTGCACGCTTGTAGTCCCAGCTACTCAAGAGGCTGAGGTGGGAGGATTGCTTGAGTCCGGGAGGTGGAGGTTGCAGTAAGCCAGGACTGCACCACTGCACTCCAGCCTGGGTAACAGAGTGAGATCCTGCCTAAAAAAAAAGAGGCACTATTTTTTTAAAACAGGCAAATAAGGAGGCACAAAAGGACAATAAGGAGGGATGATAAGAAAGTACCTCTGAGGCCTGGGTGAGTGGGGATCCTGTCACAGCCCCTACGCTTCAGGGAGACTAAGGCTTTGGAATGCCTCCCTCAAGGTTCCTTCTAAATGCTCTAGCGCCTGGTAGAGGTGCACCCTGAGCCTGGACCTGGTCCCATGTGGGAGCTAGTTGCCAGAAGTGCCTCCCTTGAAATTTTCTAAGTCTCACTTTTGTGCTTGTGACAGTGCCATTTAACCAACCCTCTACATCGTGTTTGGTGTGTACCAAATGCCCTGAGGAGCTTGGGACTTGCGCCTATGAAATCAAACCTGGGTCTTAAGAGAATGGGTCATTCCCGTTGGCTGAGGCAATAGTGCTTTCATAAGATAGTACAAGATTGGGTTGCCAGAATGGTGCTGACATATTTTTAGAAGACTCTCATATTCATTTAGGTGACTCTCACAAGTTCAGGGTTGTGGCTACCAAAGGTCACCACTGGTCCTCGGGACTGAGTTGTGTGTGTAGGCCTATGCAGTGGGTCTTCCTGGTCTGCGAGGGTAGTGGCAGCTGTTATTTACCCTGTCTGCCTCCAGCCACTGACACCAGGAAGGTTACCCTTCCCACTTCTGCAGGCCATGCCTATCTCCTCTGAGGCCTTTAAGACTGTTGGTCCCCAATGCCAGTGGGCAATTCCAATCAATGTCCTCTCATTTCCAATTGATAGTTACACTGTGCTTTCCAGATTAGGCGTTAAGCCATACTGATGGAGGAATAGACATTCTTTGCACAAATGGAACCACTCTTCTTGCTCCAACCATGAAGCAAGGATGCCTATCCTTCCAGGGTGCAGCCAACATTGAAAGAGATCACAGTATAGGAATGCAGTAACTGCAGCCTAAAATGTTCAAAAGACTGCATGGTTGGAAAGCAATATTTAGTCCAAATGGTAAATAGGACCAAAAAATGGATTGTTATTTATTTTCCTGTACACTCTGGGTAGGATTTGCTTGCTTTTTGGTAATCGCCAGTGAAGTACGGTAACAACCTTTGAGAGATCATTGGAAACCAGTATTCACAGTAGCACAACGAATGCTGCATCATAAAGGAGGAAGTAGCATTAAACAAATGACATTAGGGAGCTGCTGAGGCAAGATCTATACAGCTCAACACAAAACAGTTTCTGAAGTCATGACATTGTAAATCCTAACAGCATCGTTACTCTTTTATCACAGAGGGAGATATGAAATTAGCCAGGAATAGCACATCTGACAAAAAGAACACAGACTATTTCCTAGTCCCAAAGACTAGGGAACAGTCTAGAAAGAATTAAGAATCTTTGTATGAACTGG
Source organism: Macaca thibetana thibetana (assembly GCF_024542745.1). Taxonomy (NCBI): domain Eukaryota; kingdom Metazoa; phylum Chordata; class Mammalia; order Primates; family Cercopithecidae; genus Macaca; species Macaca thibetana. Next base: position 74,727,523 of record NC_065591.1, on the reverse strand, counting down.
TTGGACAATAAATATGCACCAGTTTTTTTGAGACAGGGTCACCCAGGCTGGAATGCAGTGGCACAATCTCAGTTCACTGCAAGCTGCACCTCTTGGGTGCACCTTAGCCTCCCAAGTAGCTGGGACTACAGGCGTGTGCCAGTACACCTGGCTAATTTTTTGTAGAGGTGAGATTTTGCCGTGTTGCCCAGGCTGGTCTTGAATTCCTAGACTCAAGCAAGCCTCCTGCTTTGGCCTCCCAAAGTGCTGGGATTACAGGCACAAGCTACTGGGTTTGGCTGATTGTTCTTTTCATAGGAAAAATAAACATTCTTGAGTCTGTAGTGATAGAAGGAAAAGCAAACTCATTTACCATCACTGACTCTTTATTCTTAAAAATGAAAAATAGGCCGGGCGTGGTGGCTCAAGCCTGTAATCCCAGCACTTTGGGAGGTCGAGACGGGCGGATCACGAGGTCAGGAAATCGAGACCATCCTGGCTAACACGGTGAAACCCCGTCTCTACTAAAAAAAATACAAGGAACTAGATGGGCGAGGTAGCGGGCGCCTGTAGTCCCAGCTACTCGGGAGGCTGAGGCAGGAGAATGGCGTAAACCCGGGAGGCGGAGCTTGCAGGGGGCTGAGATCCGGCCACTGCACTCCAGCCTGGGCGACAGAGCGAGACTCCGTCTCAAAAAAAAAAAAAAAAAAAATAAAGTATGTTTAACATCGAGATCTGGTGGGCAACATTTTAACCAAGCAATCTAACTTAGCATTACTAGTAGTGGAATAACTTGATATTGTGTCTCCTCGTGTTACAACATAAAGTACACAACATGAGCCATGAAATATCCCTGCCAAAACCTGAATCGCATCTAGTCTTTAGGCCTAATTTTCAGGAAATGTGGGGACTGGGGTGGGGTAGAGGAACAAAGTACTGATAGTATAAGGAAGCAAACATACCAGTCAAGAATGTGGGACATTCTACAGAACACTGGTTTGATTTTTTTTCTCAAAAAGTTACTATTATGTGAAATAAGAGGTGAGGTTCTAGAAAAAGAGACAAGCAAACACTGTGGATGAACCATGATGAAATTCTGGTTAAATAACAATTATAATTTGGGGACAAGTAGAAAAATTTGATTATGGGCTGAATATTAGATGATATTGGGGAATTACTGTTATTTTTCCTTGGTGTGATAATGATACTGTGGCTATGTAGAAAGAAACCTTTAAGAAAATTTACACTTGGCCGGGCGCGGTGGCTCAAGCCTGTAATCCCAGCACTTTGGGAGGCCGAGACGGGCGGATCACGAGGTCAGGAGATCGAGACCATCCTGGCTAACACAATGAAACCCCGTCTCCACTAAAAATACAAAAAAATTAGCCGGGCGTGGTGGCGGCGCCTGTAGTCCCAGCTACTCGGGAGGCTGAGGCAGGAGAATGGCGGGAACCCGGGAGGCGGAGCTTGCAGTGAGCCGAGATCGCACCACTGCACTCCAGCCTGGGCGACAGAGCGAGACTCCGCCTCAAAAAAAAAAAAAAAAAAAAAAAAAAAAAAAAGAAAATTTACACTGAAGAATTTAGGTGTGAAATGTCCTGTCCGCAGCTTACCTTTAAATGGCTTAGCAAAGCAAAACTGTATCTATATAGACACACAGAAACCAAACACATACACACAAGGCAAAATCTTTAAAATGACTGAATCTAAATGGTATGTACAGATACCGTATCATCATGCTATTCTTTCAACCTTTTTTTTTTTTTTGAGACAGAGCCTTGATCTGTCGCCCAGGCTGGAGTGGAGTGGTGCAATCTTGACTCACTGCAACTTCTGCCTCCAGGGTTCAAGTGATTCTCGTGTCTCAGCTTCCTGGGTAGCTGGGATTACAGGCATGCACCACCATGCCTGGCTAATTTTTGTATTTTTAGTAGAGACAGGATTTCACCATGTTGGCCAGGTTGGTCTTGAACTACTGACCTTAGGTAATTTGCCCACCTCGGCCTCCCAAAGTGTTGGGATTACAGGCGTGAGACACCACGTCTGGCCGCTTTCAACTTTTCTGTTTGCAAATTTTCAAAATAAAAAATTGGAGAGAGGTGAAGACACAGTAGGGCAAGAAGGTAAAAATATAGAGGGAATATTTGGTATAAGACTTCAAAGATGGGTGTAATAGATCAATAGTCTAAATGGAAAGATTAGCACTTAGATGGTGTGTATCATTTTCTGAGACTAGAGGAGTACAGGTAGTCATGTGGGTAGGTATGGGTGTGGGAATTTGAGAAAATATCAAGTGATCTCAATATTCTTCAAGAGACAGGAGGCAAGGAGAGTAGCAGTTGCTTTGTGGCATGAAGAAAGTTGTTTTGGAATGGTTGCTGTGGGGAATGGCAAAGGAAGCTGACCAGGGATATGTGAAAGATTTCACAGGGTGCAGCAGAGCTGCTGCTAAGACTTGAGTGTCTGAAAATTGCTTCTCATTTTTGTTCCTATTAGCATCCCAAGCTTAGCTCCTATCATAGAACCCACCAGATTCTAATTGCCTGATTATTCCAATAGATCATGAGTTTGAGGGAAGGAGCTTGATTTTTATCTTCAGTTTCCAGCACTAAGCACAGCCCTTGACATGTAGAGTAGGCATTCAGTGTATACGTATTAAATAAAATAGCAACAGTTTCACACATAACTTGTAAATAGTTTTTTTTTTTTTTTTAACGTTTCTTCTTACCCTCAGCTCACTGATGGGTTAGCTGCTTTTCTTCCATGCTCCCGCAGCAACATAAATGTTTGTCATGCCCATTACAAACCCATATCATTGCATTTTCTGCACTGTATGAAATTACCTGTTTATCTGTCTGTCTTCTCCAGCAGACTAAAATATTTTGAGATCAGTGATCTTGTAGCTTTCTATCCCAAACTCAGCACACTTATTGGCCTATAATATAACAGGCATTTTCTGGTCTGAGCTGAACAATTAAAAAAGATTAAGTTTTGGTTTGCAAAGGCTTTATTTCTGGATGTATAGGTGATTTTAACAAATATTAATACTTTCAAAAACAATCTTAACAATATTATTAAAGTAAAATAAACAGTATAGGATAAAGTGCTCAATTACCTAATCATAGTATTCTAGATAAAACCTGGGGAAAACAATGGCTTTATATTTTAAAAGGCACAGTAGCACCCAGCACAGTCCTCTTTTTCAATTTGCTTCTCTCCAAGTGTTCAAAATGTAAGGAATGCTTTCCATACCCCTGAAGGCAAACATTTCCAAACAGATTTAAAAGTTCAGGAATTGGGTTCAGGTGACTTTTTGTTAAAACAATTCAGGTGACCAAGCACTTTGAGTATCACACACTGAAGGTGGGCCTTTTTCTGAAAATGGAAGGCAACATTCTAAACAAGAATCAGGTCTAAGAATAGGGTGCAGCTGAGGTGCTGCTAAGACTTGAATGTCTGGACAATTGGAAATCCAGCCTGAACTTTTACAGTTATATTTAGGAGTTTTCTCTTTCATAACAACTGCTGTAAGCATATTCTTTAATTTCTTCTTAATTAAACCTTTATTGGTTCCTTGTCTAATATGTTTCAGTTTCTTTCTTGGTAACTCTTGATCAGGGAAATGATGGGCAGCAAGGCATTTCCCTAGACCTATGACTTGGAATCCAAGCATATCTGAAGGAAATATTTTTTGTGCGGTAGGAGGGACCCATTCATCACTATCAGTTTCATGGCACTCAGCAAAAGGAGAGGGATTGAAAACTTCTGGTTGTGAAATACCAGATACAATAGGGCTTCTGATTTTCTGGCTAGGTGTTTTTATATTTTTTGGACAGCTTGGGCTGGCTTGCTGTTTGTCATTTTCCGGGAAAATCCTTATTTTTTCATAGTTAGCATCAAGATCTGAATAAAATACAGGTTTTTTAAAAGCTCTGTTTATCCCATGAATTCTTGTTTGGTGGAATCCTGAAATTGGAGTTGACTGTGAACACGGAACAAAGTCTTGACTATTTTCAATATTATATTCTGAATCTGATTGAAATTGAGGTGTTGGAGAGCAGGTTCTTGAACGCCTAGAGCTAGAAATGCTTTGCAAGGATAATTTTTGTGAAGGCTGGATGAAGTCTTCAGAAAGTGATCTCAGTGAAAAATCAGACTCTGAAGGATGACTTTCTGCCAAAGACGTTCCCCGTTGTAACAAAATTTCCTGTGATTTTTTGGTAATCTCTGTTGCAATGTCCATTTCTTTAGCAATATCATCAAAGAGATCAGCAGAGGCATCATAGCTACCTTCATAACCAATAGAATAGCTCTGCGTTAAGTTGTTATTGATATGTCCCCAAGGCATTTCTTTCAATGCATTTGTACTTCTATTTGGACTATTGCAAAGAGTTTCTAGAGGATATGTAAGTTTCCTGCAAATTGTAAAACTGTCATCTTGGTTCTTGGACCACCTATAATATTGTTTATTTTCTAATTCGCAAAGATCAGAGACATCATTATACTTCCTAGAACATAGAGTTGTCAACTTTTCATTCATTTCTGAAAGTGATTTTTCTCCACATCCATTCAAATATTTGTTATTTGGACTAAAATGGTCACTCTCTGAAGTACTGGGCCTAAATAGAATTTCATCCCTGGGTGGTGAGATTCTGATAGTCTTCTTAAGAGTAACTATTGTTTCTGAATCTTTTGAAGATGAAAACAGAGCTGACAGGTAAGGATTTGGTAGAAAATACTCTGACATACCTCTTCCATTATGATTTACAGAGACAGCCTCTACTTTGTTATCTGGTTGTGACTCCTTTTCAACACTAGGACTTAGATTTACTTTACAGTTGAAAAGGAAGTCATCTTTGCTACAGTTTGCTTTGACTATTGCTTGTGATGATCTTAAAGCTATAGGTGGTATATGCAGGGCTCCAGTAGTTCTCTGGGGAGTCACAGATAACCTGCTGTGGTCTGCATGAAATATATCAATGTCATTATCTACATGATGCTTCCTACTACTGACATCTGCCTGGGCTATAGCAATCTCACTTTCAAGAACTGCCAGAAATTTGTTCAAGCTTTCAGAGAATGGTAGATCATCCCAAATTTGAGGGTCGCCATCCTGGGAATTGCTGGTTGTCTCTTCAAGTCTGACTAACGAAGGTGGGCAACATGTAGACCTCTTTTGAAGGCTAGTGGGGGTATCTATACCATGATGCTGGAAACATGGTGGCTCATGCTGGGACCTATTTTTAATTTCCACTGCACTGTGGAAGGATTTTGTATTACTTGACTCAAGGGGCTCTCGCATTTCCAAAGAGAATAAATTAGAGTCATTAACTCCAATTTCATGATGACTGCTGTGAACTGCACTCAGCTCCTTAGCTTGTAAGCCAAGTTCTTTACCCAACTTTTCTGCTGTAATCTTTTTATCCATATATGAAACAAGGCTCCATGAATCCTGAATGGGATCATGGCAGCTACTGGAACCAGTGGCCTCTGCAATGGAGATGGAATTTCTGTTCTGCTGAAGAGTACCAAAGGCCTTACTTTGTTCTGAAGCTGAAAAATCATCATTATCTGTTAGTTTTGAAACAATGGAAGTGAACTCAAGTGATGGCTGCCAGAATTTTGAAAAAGTATCCTTGCTGCAGGACTTGAAAAAATAAGAAGTGCTGTCAGAAGTATATATGCTGCTGAGATCACTATTTGAGTGATCTAAAGAAAGTAAGTGATTGTTAGGTGCGTTAGAGTCACACTGAAGTTTCCTGAAATTAAAAGTCTGCAAAAGTTGACAGAAGTAGTCAATGACAGTAAAGCCTGCAACACCTGGGTCCGGTAGAACAATCTGGCAAGCCACTAGTGCTCTGGCTTTTCTTTTGTGGTCAGAGCATTGCTGTAAGAAGTTACTGGCATCTGCACCTTGTCCAGAGTGGCTTTCAAAATTCTGTGAAAGAAGAAATTTAAGTAAGAATAAAATTGTCTTCCTTTTACTTAAAACATGAAACAGAGATTTAGCCAGGCACAGTGGCTCATGCCTGTAATCCCAGCACTTTGAGAGGCCGAGGCAGGCAGATCACTTGAGCCTTAGGAATTTGAGACCAGACTGGGCAACATGGTAAAACCCCGTCTCTACAAAAAAATACCCCCACAAAAATTAGCTGGGCATGGTGGGTGTATGCCATGCTACTCAGGAGGCGGAGGTGGGAGGATCTCCAGAGCCTAGGGAGGTCAAGGCTGCAGTGAGCCATGATCTTGCTACTGCACTCCACCCTGGGTGACAGAGTGCGACCCTGTCTCAAAAATAAAATAAATAAACAGATTTAAAAGGTTAAAACAGACACAACTATTACCCCCACCCCCTAATTCCAATTTCGATTCTGTTAAGAGTTATAGGCAAAGTAGCATATGTAAGAGAATATAAACCTTAGAGTAAAGAGCTTGTTTAAACTGATTTGAAGAAATCCTAGTTCCAGCATTTACTAATAGTGTTGAGACTGGACAATTTATTTAACCTCTCGGGGTCTTAGTTTTCTCATTTATAAAATAAAAATAAAAATGCAGAGTACTGTTTAGTAATAAAATGGAAAACCGCACAGTGCCTAGAAAATAGTAGTGGTTAAATAAATGGCAACTATCATAGTTCTCATTAAATAAGGAAAGAGAGGAAGGGAGAGGAGGGGAAAAAAGGGGAGGGGAAAAAGAAGAGAGGAGAGAAAAGGATTGTCTATGATTTTAACAAAGTAAAGCTCTGTAGCTGCTGATTCTACTTTCCCTTTGGATTTTTCTCACTCTTCTGTTGTGGAGTGCTCTATTTCCTCTTTTAAAACCCTGATTTCAGTGTGGAAAAAAATGTCTCTTTGTTCCCTTTAGCATAGATGAGACAGAAAACTATTACTCCTTCAAAGTCAATACATTTTTTAACTTCTTCTACAGTCACTTTTATAATTATTTAAGACCATATTTCTTAATCTAGTTTTAGTATTCTTATCAATACTCAGATATTTTGCCTTCAGTGTTCCATTATTCTCTTTTTATAGATGACAGAATTAAAAAGCTAGAGAATTGATGGAAGTTTTACTATATAATTTGAACAAAATCTGGAGGGCAAAATAAATACTAACAACCAAAAACAAATATCTAACATTTCTAAATATATAATAAATGTATATTTTTAAGCTCTGAAAGCATTTGAAGTAGGCTCCCCTGACTTTTGAAAGAGGAAGTTGTTACACATGGTGTTTTAACAGACCACCTATAGGCTATTTTTAAGTAGTTTAAAGTGTTTCCACAGGCCTTCACATTTATAGAACTCCTAACAACTATTTAGAAAATTCACATAATTCATTATAATGGAAATGTTAACAGATTATTAAAAAGAAAGTTAGTCTCAATTACCGTCACTCCAAAAATAAAGCTTTGTCCAACAAAGCAAGTTTCAACTGCTTTAGTTAATAGATTCTGAGTTGTATCATTGTCGAGTGTTTCTGGAATTTTATTAGGATCCTGAATGTACCTTGATTGGGGAAAAAAAAAAAATGTGAAGAAATAAACTTTGAAATTTTAACTTGCCATAAAGTCAGAGACACAATTAATTTGAAAATGCAGCATGAATCTTTTATAGAGGAAAAAAAAGTGACTTTAAGAGCCAGGCAGTTTGTTCTCTCTAGTTTCTCACAGCACAGAAAAACCAACAAAACCAATTGATCAAGTGTGAGTAAAGTAGTTACCTGACTAACCATCAGGCCCGGCAATAATTATAGGGAAAAATAAAAGTGGCAGTGCAAACAGTGGTGGGATCTCTAGTCCTTCACTTCAAAGCAGGAAAAAGTCTTCCCTTTTCTCTGATAATCCTGGTTGTGGTCCCTTTATTGTCTCAAGCACAAAAACATGGACATAGATTTCTTGTAAGTGATTAGGGGAGGAGGGCAGAAGATTGAAGGAGAAGAAAAGCTTTAATTGTTTATCCTTATATTCTCAGGACAATGTCATAAAAGGTCAAACTATGCAAATAAAGTTGCAATACAGATAAAAAAATAACAAAACTTCAATTTCTGATATGCAAATATTCCCTCAAATAGATTCTCCTGCCTTAGGGGGAACTTAACTGTTTGAATGCTAACCTCAATTTGGATAATTCTTCAATTTGAAATTATGTTACTTTCTTAGCCTCTATTTCTGTAACTTGGATTAGAGATTTATAATTTAATATTCTAATTACAGATTAATTACCCTAAATAAAAGGAGACTGTTTTAACATCATCATAATATGTATTCAGGAAATAAACATCTTTCTAACTTGCTTGTCCTTTAAAGGAATTGACGATCTGGGGTTGAATGAACATCTTTTTACAAAAATGCATATTGCCTTATAAACTTGTATCTTCAAATTCTAAGGGCAGTCAGGAAAAAAGGATGTTTTAAGTATTCTTACCTGTGCAAACCAGTGGCAGTAAGACCAAAAAATGTATCTAAGCAACTTCCAAATACAGTAATAACAAACAATTTGTCTGATTCTGCAACTTTTAAGGAAAGTTTGTATCTGTAATTGGCATTTCCAGATTCACCAGTACAGCCACATTTCGGACAATTAGACCTAGAAAAGTGGTGGAAAAAAGTGTGGAGATGTTCATTAAATGTTTTTCATATGATGAAAACTCCAGAAGAGTAAAAATTTAAAATAACATGTTGTGTATAAACGCTCCTACACAACTCAAATTCTTCTTAAACTCTTTCAGATCAACTTCTTTTAAATTTCTCTATTCAGAATAGTCAGCTTTACTGATTTAAATTAAATAGCCCCAAGTTGATAGAAATACATACCAAATTGATAGAAAACTAAAGGAGAACTCTACGTGAAAGAGAGGACAAAAAGGCCGGGCGCGGTGGCTCATGCCTGTAATTCCAGCACTTTGGGAGGCCGAGGTGGGTGGATCATGAGATCAGGAGATTTAGACCATCCTGGCTAACACGGTAAAACCCCGTCTCTACTAAAAATACAAAAAAATTAGCCAGGCATGGTGGTGGGCGCCTGTAATCCCAGCTACTCAGGAGGCTGAGGCAGAAGAATGATGTGAACCCGGGAGGCGGATATTGCAGTGAGCCAAGATCGCACCACTGCACTCCAGCCTGGGGGACAGAGTTACACTCCATCTCAAAAAAAAAAAAAAAAAAAAAAAAAAAAAAAAAAAAGAGAGAGAGAGAGGACAAACAATAAATAATCTCAAAATATTTAATACCTATTTATACACAAAGCACTTAATTGCGTTTTTCTCACCATAATGAAAATTACTTTCTTTAATTCATTAGAGTATGTTGATAACTTACCAGATTATAAAACTGGATATGAAAACCATGCAATTTAACTTGTTTTTTTAAGACAATATATAATGGTGGCTAAAGGCTTTCTAGTAGAAAAAGTGTACATCTACATGGCAGTGTAACTCTATTGCCATGTACTCATTGTCTGACAGTTACAAAATTCTTGTGTTCCTCATCTATAAAGTCCAGGGCTGAAGAAGGATTAAAACAGACAAATAAAGGGTCTAGTGCAAATACTGTGAAATTAGTGTTAGTCTGCTTTGCCCTCATAATTATATTAAGTATTGTGATAATTACTGTCACTTATACTGTTTCCTTCTTTTCTAGTTTGCAATGTATTATAACTCTGATTTCTTTCATGTTAATTTCCACCCCCTTAGTTATGTTAACTTTATTTAATAGACAGAATAGTCTAAAAAATTTTTTGAAATACAACAAGCACCTAAAAACATTTTCTGGTAATGGCTAATACTAGAATTTTGTTTTTTCTTCAGGTTGCTAAAGATCTTAAAAAAGAGTGGCAAAAGGCAAACAGAAAGCAAGGTGAAAGATGGTTGTATAAATTTGATTGTTGCCAGATAGCCACTAGGGGGAGTCTAAAATCTGTAGCTCTCAAAGTGACTCACCTTTATTAGATCTGTGCTATGATTCTTCTGCCATACTGAGGATGGATCTATACCAACCCATTCATATAATCCTACACAAATCTGCTGGAGTTTGTGCTGTAGGTTAGCCATAGAATGAATTAAAGGTAATTGACTCACTAGGGGATAAAACTCCATTAGTACCAAACTCTAGTGAAATGAACTGTTTAAAATATTTATTGGAATTTCTTTAAAGGCTATGCAATAATAACACATATATGTCTAATGTAAAATTCCTAGCAAAACTTAGACTAATTAATATGCATTAGCATTAAGTTTACAAATGTTTTCAACATGCATTATTTCATTTTTATAGGTAAAATTTACAAATGGAGAAATTAGTTTGAATTTTTATCTAAGATGACAAAGTTGGTAAATATATGACCCAAACCCAAGGCTGCGAACTCGTATCATGAAGTTCTGATATTATGATATGGTAACAGTGGGACCAAATGGTTAAAATAAAGAATCGCTTGCAATGACAATATCAATAATAGCCTCAAAAAACTATGTCTGTTAGTGTTAATGCATTTACATATTAAACTATATATGTTTTTATAAAGTACATATGTATAATGAAGATATTTATTTATATAGTTTGCTTTAATCCTTTTAGGAACGATGCTGGATTGAAATAAATGTTAGTGTGGTGTAATATAGATCAGAGTTTCTCAAACATTAATATGTATACAAATCATCCAGAGATCCTGTTAAAATGAAGATTCTGATTCAGGAAGTCTGGGATGAGGCCCAAGATCCTGCATTTTTAATAAGCTCCCAGGTGATGCTGATGCAGATGTACCTTAGGCCATACTTCGAGAAACAAGGACATAGACAACATATTCACATCACTGTCCCCTAATTTAACTTCCAGAGGCACCCCTATTTCTAAAATGTCATTTGATACAGAATAGCAGTTTTCAAACTTTTTGATTTCGCACTCCTTTATACTCTTAAAACATTATTGAGAATATCAAAGAGCTTTTGTTTATGTGAATAGTATCTATCTTTTTTTATTAAAAAATATTTACTTGGGCCAGGTGTGATGGCTCACACCTGTAATCCCAGAACTTTGGGAGGCTGTGGCGGGCAGACCGCTCAAGCTCAGGAGCTCGAGTCCAGTCTGGGAAACATGGCAAAACTGCATCTCTACAAAAAACACAAAAATTAACGAGCGTGGTGGCATGCGCCTGTAGCCCCAGCTACTTGGGAAGCTGGGGTGGGAGAATTGCTTGAGCTCAGGAGGCAGAGGTTGTGGTGAGCTGAGATTGTGCCACTTAACTCCAGTCTGAAGGTGACAGAGTCAGACCTTGTCTCAAAAAAATAAAATAAAATAAAATAAAATAATTTACTTGCCAAAGATTGAATATATTCAAGGTATACAACATGATGGAAATACGTATACACTGTGTAATGATTACCATAGTCAATTTTTTTTTTTTTTTTTTTTGAGACAGAGTCTTGCTATTGGTCAGGCTGGAGTGCAGTGGTGCGATCTCAGCTCACTGCAGCCTCCGCCTCTTGGGTTCAAGTGATTCTCCTGCCTCAGCCTCCCGAGTAGCTGAGACTAGAAGCGCCCGCCAGCACACCCAGCTAATTTTTTTGTATTTTTCGTAGAGACAGGGTTTCACCGTGTTAGCCAGGATGGTCTCACTCTCCTGACCTCATGATCCGCCTGCCTCAGCCTCCCAAAGTGCTGGGATTACAGGCGTGAGCCACCGCACCCGGCTACTATAGTCAAATTATTTAACACATCATGCATTACCACTCACGCTGTACACTAGATCCACAGAACTTGTTCTTCTTGTATCTGTCTATATTTCTTTTTTGGTTTGTTTTGAGACAGGGTCTCACTCTGCTGCCCAGGCTGGAGTGCAGTGGTACTATCATGGCTTACTGTAACCTCAAACTTCTGGGCTCAAGAGATCCTCCTGCCTCAGCCTTCTGAGTAGCTGGGACCACAGGCACATGCCACCATGTGTGGCTAATTAAAAATTTTTTTTAGAGATGGGGGGGTCTCACTGTGTTGCCCAGACTACTCTTGAACTCCTAGGCTTAAGTGATTCTCTTGTCTCAGCCTCCCAGAGTGTTGGGATTATAGGCGTGAGCCATCACACCTGGCCTCTATCTATATTTCTCATGAAATGAGAAATTAAATGAAAGTGAGAAATTAAAACTGAGAAATCAAAAAAATATTAATTCATTAAAAACAGACCCATTACATGGTTAACACAAAAACACACTTTTATGAAAAAGTTACATTTTTCAAATTTTAAAAATTAGTAAGAAGAGACCAGCATTGTTTCACATTTTGCAAATCTCTTTAATGTCTGGTTTCATAAAAAGACAGCTGGATTCTCATATCTGCTTCTCTGCTCAATCTGTTGTGATAGTACATGTTGTGTAGCCTGTGGGAAACTCCATTATGCACTCATGAGAGACTGAGAGTGAAAAGGCAAATAATGCCTTAGAATTATGAAAACAGATTTGAGTTCAAGGAGCCTCTGAAAGGATCTATCTGAAATAATGGCTATAATTTGCTATCTTTTTTGTTTGATCCCAGTTAAAACACCGAGTTTCATTTGTTTATTTTTTATTTTTATTCATTTTTTTTTTGAGACAGGGTCTTGCTTTGTTGCCCAGGCTGGAGTGCAATGGTATGATCTCAGCTCACTGAAGCCTTGACCCCTCAGGCTCAAGTGATCCTCCCACCTCAGAATCCTGAGCAGCTGGAACTACAGGCACATGCCATGATGCCTGGCTAATTTTGTTTATTTTTGGTACAGGATAGGTCTCACTATGTTGCCTAGGCTGGTCTCAAAATCCTGGACTCAAGCCTATCTTGGCATCCCAAAGTGCTGGGATTACAGGTGTGAGACACTGAGCCCAGCCTAATTTTAAATTTTTTTTTTTTTTTTTTTTAGAGACGGGGTCTCACTACATTGCCCAGACTGGTCTCAAACTCCTGGACTCAAGCAATGCTCCCACCTTGGCCTCCCAAATGCTGGGATTACAGGCATGAGCTACTACGCCCAGCCTGATTTATTTTTCTAGTGTCCTGATATTTAGCCCAGATGTAGAAGAACTGGATTAATGTTTTCTTAGTTTTGAAAACCTTAAAAAATCAGATGAAAGCAATGGACTCACTCTCTCCCCTCAAAAAACATATATGAACACAATATTCTACATATTTTAGGGACTGGAGGAGTCATACACACCTATAATGTATCCACAGATTCCAGTTTAAGAATATCCTGACTATATGATTATATAATATCCCTTTCCGAGTTTATAGACCCAGATTAAATACACACAAAGTAATGAGACATATTTTAAAAAACATATCTCTTAATGCTTCCACATATCACTTCCCCCACAAAATAAGAAAACTATGATCTTTATGTGTGAAATTAAATTTGACTTGCTTAAGTAAATGATATAAGCTCTTTGGGTACTTGGGAATGGGGGAGAGGATAGGTAGTCTCTGAGCGATGAGTCCTATTTTAAGACAGGAAAAGAAAGTTATTAGTGTTAGAGACGGATTTCCAGGCTAAAAGGGATTATGGGTCCCATTAGTCACCCAGAAGGGCAATTTCTATCTGTTTGGGCTAGATGGATAGCTTGTCTGGATAAATAAATTCCTTCTCCAGCTTATAATTTTGGGGAGAGTACAGACATACACTATTGTGTGTATATGTGTAGTTACTGCTTCTCATGAAGGACTGAACTAACTTTGTACACTTTGTTTTATAGATTTATGTCTATGTTTGTATATTTATATAATGACACCCCCTTTCGAATGAAATGTAACTTGGAACACTAATATAAGGATGAGAATAGAGATCTTGCTGAAACTAACCTGGGGGCCCTGGAGTCCTTCCTACTACTCAGCACTATGCACTATTACTACTCTAATCCCATCTCTCTCCAGAAGCACTTCCATGGAGCGCCAAGGCTCTGCAGAATACCTATAGATTGAAAACTACTTTCAATCTACTGATCTTATCTTGGAGGTTAAGAAAAGAAAAAAGTTAATTCCATAAAGCACAAAATACTTATTATGATTACAGTCACTAAAAATTTCAGGTTCAAAGAAAATATTTACGGAGGTCTCTCTGTTCTTCAGCATCTCTAAGATCTTCTGCAAAGGCAAGAGCATGGAACTCCTCTGTCATAAACTTGCTGTGCTACAGCAATGGGGAAATGAACATGAAGAATTTCTGTTTCCTATGTTGGCATACAACTGATTTCAAGTAAGAAAAGAGGGAAGCAAAAACAACAGTAGAAAAGATAAGTACCAGGATTTAGATCATCATGGCGAATGGGAGGCAGGATTAGATTGCAGCTCCAACTTGGATGGACAGAGCAGCATGTAGGGGCTCGCGTCATGAATTTTAGCTCCAGAACAACTGCAAGAACAAACAGGAATCCCAAGAGGACCCACAGACCCTCTGAAGGAAGTGGACTGCTCCTGCAGGACCTGGGAGATACCCCAAATACTGTGTGGTATTCATGGCTGAGAGACCCAAAGACAATTCACATCACAGGACTCTGTGCAGACAAACCCTGAGTACCACCCTGGAGCCAGATAGACTTGCTGGATGGCTAGACCCAGAAGAGAGATAATCACTGCAGCTCGGCTCACAGGAAGCCACATCCATAGGAAAAGGGGGAGAGTATTACATCAAGGAAACATCCTGTGGGACAAAAGAATCTGAACAACAGCCTTCAGCTCTAGACCTTGCCTCTGACAGAGCCTACCCAAATGAGAAGGAACCAGAAAACCAACTCTGGTGATATGACAAAATAAGGCTCTTTAACACCTTCAAAAAAAATCACATTAGCTCACCAGCAATGGATCCAAACCAATAAGAAATCCGTGATTTACCTGAAAAAGAATTCAGTGAGGCACCAGAGAAACGTGAAGCCCAATGGAAGGAAATCCAAAAAACAATACAAGAATTGAAGGGAGAAACATTCAAGGAAATAGAGAGCATAAAGAAAAACAATAAAAACCTGAGGAAACACTGGACACACTTACAGAAATGCAAAATGCTCTGGAAAATCTCAGCAATAGAATTGAACAAGCAGAAGAAAGAAATTCAGAGCTTGAAGACGAGGTCTTCGAATTAACCCAATCCAACAAACACAAAGACAAAGGAATAAGAAATTACAAACTAAGCCTCCAAGAAGTCTGGGATTATGTTAAACAGCCAAACCTAAGAATAATCAGTGTTCCTGAGGAAGGAGAGAAATCTAAAAGTTTGGAAAACATATTTGGGTGAATAATTGAGGAAAACTTCCCTGGCTTTGCTAGAGATCTAGGCATCTAAATATAAGAAGCACAAGAGCATCTGGGAAATTCATCAAAAAAAGATCATCACCTAGGCACACTAAAGTAAAGACAAAGGAAAGAATCTTTAGGAGTTGTGAGACAGAAGCACCAGGTAATCTGTAAAGGAAAACCCATCAGATTAACAGCAGATTCTCAGCAGAAACCCTGCAAGCTAGAAGGGATTAGGGTCTTATTTTAAGCCTCCTCAAACAAAGCAATTATCAGCCAAGAATTTTGTACCCAGCGAAACTAAACATCATATGCGAAGGAAACATAACAGTCTTTCTCAGACAAACAAATGCTGAGAGAATTTGCTACTACCAAGCCACCATCACGAGAACTGCTAGGCCGGACACAGTGGCTCACACCTGTAATCCTAGCCCTTTGGGAGGCCGAGGTGGGTGGATCATCTGAGGTCAGGAGTTTGAGACCAGCCTGGCCAACATGGCAAAACCCCATCTCTACTAAAAATATAAAAATTAGCCAGACGTTATGGCGGGTGCCTGTAATCCCAGCTACTCGGGAGGCTGAGATAGGAGAATTGGGCCTGAACCCGGGGGACGGAGGGTGCAATGAGCCGAGATTGCGCCACTTCATTCCAGTCTAGGCGAAAGAGTGAAACTGTGTCTCAAAAAAAAAAAAAAAAAAAAAAAAAAGAAAAAGAAAAAGAAAAACTGTGAAAAGGAGCTCTAAATCTTGAAACAAGTCCTGGAAACACATCAAAAACAGAATTTCTTTAAAGCATAAATCATGAAGGGCCTATAAAACAAAAATACAATTTAAAAAGCAAAAACAAAAAAACCCAAGATACACAGGCAACAAATACCACGATGAATGCAATGGTACCTCAAATCTTAATACTAACATGGAATGTAAATGGCATAAATGTTCCACTTAAAAGATAAAGAATAGCAGAATGGATAAGAACTCACCAACCAACTATCTGCTGCCTTCAGAAGACTCACCTAACATATAGGACTCACATAAACTTCAAGTAAAGGAGTGGAAAAAGGCAGTTCATGCAAATGGACACCAAAAGCAAGCAGGGGTAGCTATTTTTATATCAGACAAAAACAAACTTTAAAGCAACAGCAGTTAAAAGAGACAAAGGACATTATATAATGATAAAAGGCATCGTGCAACAGAAAAATATCACAATCCTAAACATTTATGCACCTAACACTGGAGCTCCCAAATTTATAAAACAATTACTAATAGACTTAAGAAATGAGATAGGGCTGGGCGCGGTGGCTCAAGCCTGTAATCCCAGCACTTTGGGAGGCCGAGACGGGCGGATCACGAGGTCAGGAGATCGAGACCATCCTGGCTGACACCGTGAAATCCTGTCTCTACTAAAAATACAAAAACAAAATTAGCCGGGCATGGTGGCGGGCGCCTGTAGTACCAGCTACTCAGGAGGTTGAGGTGGGAGAATGGCAAGGGAGGTGGAGCTTGCAGTGAGCCGAGATCATGCCACTGCACTCCAACCTGGGCAACAGAGTGAGACTTCGTCTCAAAAAAAAAAAAGAAAAAAAAAAAAAAATTACCAACAAAAAAAAGTCCAGGACCAGATGGATTCACAGCAGAATTCTACCAGACATTCAAAGAAGATTTGGTACCAATCCTTTTGACGCTATTCCACGAGATAAAGAGGGAATCCTCTCTAATTCATTCTATGAAGGCAGCATCACCCTAATACCCAAATCAGGAAAGCAAAAAAGAAAATTACTGCCCGATATCCTTGATGAACACAGACGCTAAAATCCTTAACAAAATACTAGTTAACTGAATCAAACAACATATCAAAAAGATAATCCACCATGATTAAATGGGTTTCATACCAGGGATGCAGGGACAGTTTAGCATACATAAGTCAATAAATGTGATATACCACATAAACAGAATTTTAAAAACAAAAATCACATGATCATCTCAATAGATGCAGAAAAAGCATTCAACAAAAGCCAGCATCCCTTTATGATTAAAACTCTCAGCAAAAGTGGCATACAAGGGACATACACCTCAATGTAATAAAAGCCATCTATAACAAACCCACAGCCAACATAACAATGAATGGGGAAAAATCGAAAGCATTCCCTCTGAGAATTGGAACGAGACAAGGATGCCCACTCTCACTATTCTTCTTCAACATACTACTGGAAGTCCTAGCCAATGCAATCAGACAAGAGAAAGAAAGAAAGGGCATCTAAATCAGTAAAGAGGAAGTCAAACTGTCACTGTTTGCTGACGATATGATTGTTTACCTTGGAAACCCTGAAGACTCCTCCAGAAAGCTGCTAGAACTGATAAAAGAATTCAGCAAAGTTTCTGGATACAAGATTAATGTACACAAATCAGCAGCTCTTCTATACACCAACAGCGACTAAGCAGAGAGTCAAATCAAGAATTTAACTCCTTTTACAATAGCTGCAAAAAAACAAAACCAAAGACAAAAAACCAGACAAATAAATTTAGGAATATACCTAACCAAGGAGGCAAAAGACCTCTACAAGAAAAACTCCAAAACACTGCTGAAAGAAATCATGGACAGCACAAACGAATGGAAACACATCCCACGCTCGTGGATAGGTAGAATCAATATTGTGAAAATGACCATGCTGCCAAAAGCAATCTGCAAATTCAATGCAATCCCTACCACTACTATTCTTCAAAGAATTAGAAAAAAACAATTTTAAAATGCATATGGAACCAAGACATAGCTGGCATAGCCAAAGAAAGACTAAGCAAAAAGAACAAACCTGGAGGCATCACATTACCTGATTTCAAACTATACTATAAGGCCATAGTCACCAAAACACCATGGTACTGGTATAAAAATAGGCACACAGGCCAATGGAACAGAATAGAGAACCCAGAAATAAACTCAAATACTTACAGCCAACTGATCTTTGACAAAGCAAACAATAGTGGGGAAAGGACACCCTTTTCAACAAACGGTGCTGGGATCATTGGTTAGCCACATGTAGGAGAATGAACCTTATACAAAAGCAACTCAAAATGGATTAAAAATCTAAGACCTGAAACTATAAAAATTCCAGAAGATAACATTGTAAAAACTCTTCTAGACACTGGCATACCCAAAAGCAAACGCAATAAAAACAAAGATAAATAGCTGGGACTTAATTAAACTAAAGAGCTTTTGCATGGCCAAAGAACAGTCAGCAGAGTAAACAGACAACCCAGAGAGTGAGAGAAAATCTTCACAACCTATACGTCTGACAAAGGACTAATATCCAGAATCTACAATGAACCCAAACAAATCAGTAAGAAAAAAACAAACAATCCCATCAAACAGTAGGCTAAGGACATAAATAGACAATTCTCAAATGGCCAACAAAACATATGAAAAAATGCTCAACATCACTAATGACCAGGGAAATGCAAATCAAAATCACAATGCAATACCGCCTATTCCTGCAAGAATGGCCATAATCAAAAAATCAAAAAACAGTAGATGCTGGTGTGGATACAGCGATCAGGGAACACTTCTACATTGCTGGCAGAAATGTAAACTAGTACAGCCACTACGGAAAACACTGTGGAGACTCCTTAAAGAACTAAAAGTAGAACTACCATTTGATCCAGCAATCCCACTACTGGGTATCTACCCAGAGGAAAATAAGTCATTATGTGAAGAAGATACTTGCACACGCATGTTTATAGCAGCACAGTTCAGAATTGCAAAATCGTGGAACCAACCCAAATGTCCATCAATCAATGAGTGGATAAAGAAACTGTGGGGTGTGTGTGTGTGTGTGTGTGTGTGTGTGTGTGTGTGTGTATGATGAACTACTACTCAGTCATAAAAAGGAATGAATTAATGGCATTTGCAGTGACCTGGATAAGACTAGAGACTATTATTCTAAATGAAGTAACTCAGGAATGGAAAACCAAACACCATATGTTCTCACTGATGTGTGGGAGCTACGCTATGAGGACACAAAGGCATAAGAATGATACAATGGACTTTGGCGACTTGGGGGGAAGGGTGGGAGGGGGTGAGGGATAAAATACTACAAATAGGGTGCAGTGTATACTGCTCGGGTGATGGGTGCACCAAAATCTCACAAAGCACCACTGAAGAACTTACTCATGTAGCCAAATACCACCTGTACCCCAATAACCTATGGGGAAAAAAAGATAAGCACCAGAAATTACGGATATAGTTTAAAAAAATTTTTGTGTCAATATAGTATGTGCAGAAAACAGGTTATATTTCCATGGACTATGTTTCCACAGGCAAGGACTATGTGCCATGGGTTTTATATTCCAAAAGAGTCCCGTCACTTATATTCCAAAAGAGTCCCGTCACAAGTCCTTTCCCAGGGCATTTTAAGCTCTAAGAAAGAGAGAGGAAGATGTCATTCTGAATACAAATTTCACTGCCAGTTTGGAAGTAGTATGGTGATTATGAAGGTAGACAGAATTCAGATTGTGTAGGCTTGAATATGTTTCTGCCCCTAACTAGCTGGCTGTGTGATGATTTGCAGTAAGTTACTTAACTTTTCCAAGCTTCAGTTGTCTCCTTTAAAGGCTGGCATTAACAACAGCGTTCACTTTATAGGGCTGTTGTATTAAAAGATGTAATGCCCACAAAGCTCCTAGCACAGTGCCTACTGTACAGTAAACACTCACTAATGTTATCTATTGGTATTACCAGTCTAAATAAGCAACAATGGCATTATTGTTCAACCTAAATTTTTGTTGCAGATTATCTTTAAAATAAATGACCGGAAAGAGCTTTAAAAATATTTTATATCTATATATTACTGATAATGTATCACACAATGTTCTAGGCATGTTATGCATATTAACCTATTTGATCCTTACAAGAACCTTATGAGGCAGATATCACTTTCCCCATTTTGAGGCTCAGATAATTACAGTGACTTGCCCAAGGCCACACAGCTGTAATGGCAGGGTTGTGATTTGAATCCAGGCAGTCAGCTCCAGAGAATTATGCTTTTAATCATGATAACATACTGCAATAAGGTAAAGTATACTTATAATAGATTATAATAATAATAGCTGCCACTTTGGAAATTCTAATATATATTATGTATTCTACTAGAACATTTCTGTGCATTATCTCTAATTTACAATGATCCCATATTGTGGGTACCATGATCCCACCTTACAAATGAGTAATTAGACTCACAGAAGTTAAATATCTTGCCCTAGGTCACAAAGTTAATGAGAGCCAGAGCCTACATGCAACTCTGTTGTGTTCTCTGAAGCTTGAAATTGTTCCATTACAGTAAGTCCTCATTTAACATTAGTGATAGGTTCTTGGATACTGTGACTTTAAGCAAAACTACTTATAGCGGTTCTCAAATAACATCACTATAACGTTGATGAGAAAAAAATTTGTTTCACTATACATCATTTTGCTTAAAGTTGCGGTGTCTTAGAATCCGACAACATTAAGTAAGGACTGTATACCACACTGCTTCTAAGTATAGATTCTGATGAAAGGCAAATAGCCCATGGGTTTTAGTTGTTTCAAATGACAGGCAGGAACCTGAAAATGGGTGAACCTAAGACAATCTAAACACTATCATGCTATCACTTATTCATTCGTCTAACGAACACTTGTTGAACATTTTCTATGAACTAAGCCTGAAGATGGATGCCAAGGATTTAATGATGAATAACACAAACAGGGTCTTTCTCTCAGAGCTTACAAATGAGTACTTGAGAGACTGGCTTAATAAAGGAACAGTGTGATAACTACTTCAAGGATTACTTAGAGTCTAGATATGAGTTAGAACTGCCCATCTCCCTTTGTGCCTCCCCATTCAATGCTAACTAGACAAAAAGACTAGTTAAGAATATTGCTGGCACACTACTCTTTCTTACATAGTTCTAGCTACTTACTAGTTATTCTTATCCTCTCTTCCATGCAGAGAGACAGTGTTCTGGAGAAACTTCAAACCTAACCTCTCATTTCTACTCTATAAAGATAGAGGAAGATCTTAGGCTCTCAGGTATAGTTGGCTTGCATCTGAGCACCATAATAAAGAATTATATGCCAAACACCTTTCTAGTTGCTAAAGGATAGAAATTACTATAACATAGTCCCTGGTCTCAAGGAGTTTATTTATTTACATTAAAAAGTATTCTAAGGATCATGCAAAAATAAACAAACAATAAACAAAAGCCTGCTGTATTATTCCCAGGGATATCCCAGAAATGGGTTAAGTTTTGTACCCAGTATTGGAACTTACTGAGAAGTTATTTTTCTTCAATGAGGCAAGCATTTAGCAAAGGACTTGACAGTAACTTAAAACTTTTCTCTAGTAATAGATGATTAGCAGTGAAATCTGTTCTGGGATTTACAGAAGAACCAACTCCTGAGAGTTGTCCTGGTTTGGTAAATCTGGTCCTTGCCCTTGAGCCATAGGAAATCTACAGTGTGCACTTGTATTTCCTCTCTCACCCATACAGACTTTACTTTTACCTTTTGGAGACCAGGATTATCCTAGAGAAGCACTTCTGACATGATGGATATATAAAACTTGAATTCTGGAGAGCAAGTACTGAGGCTAGAAGAAATTTTCTTCTTCTATTCATGTGTTCACACCGTGGCCTGCAAAACAAAATAGTCATTGGGATGACTGGCAAATCTTTCATTACAGCGCATATTCATTTCTTAGGAAAATCACAACCTCTACTGCAAAGCTAATAGATGTCATGTGTTTCACTTTCAAAGTGAAGGTGGTGTCAATGTATTGGAAAATTAATTCTTTTTCTACTTAAAATATTAACAGGAAGAAAATCAGATTTAAAACAGTGTGGTTTAAGCAAATTCTTGTATCCTGTTTCTTAATAAATGCTCTATCCCAGTAATTCAGGAAAGATGTCATTTAGCTTCTTCACACCTTTACAAGAAGATACAAAACTTGTGTCTGCCATCAATACAAAGGAAACTACAGGTTGAGCATCTTGAATCTGAAAGTCCAAAACCCAAAATCTGAAATGTTTTGAGTGCCACCATGATGGCACAAATAAAAATTCCACACGTAAGTACTTAACACAAACTTTGTTTCATGCACTAAATTATTAAAATAATTGTGGCTGGGCGCAGTGGCTCATGCCTATAATCCCAGCACTTTGGGAGGCCGAGGCGGGTGGATCACCTGAGGTCAGGAGTTCGAGACCAGCCTGGCCAACATGTTTTCTCTACGAAAAATACAAAAATTAGCCGGGCGCGGTGGCTCACGCCTGTAATCCCAGCACTTTGGGAGGCCGAGGCGGGCGGATCACAAGGTCAGGAGATCGAGACCACGGTGAAACCCCGTCTCTACTAAAAATACAAAAAATTAGCCGGGCGCGGTTGTGGGCGCCTGTAGTCCCAGCTACTCGGGAGGCTGAGGCAGGAGAATGGCGTGAACCCGGGAGGCGGAGCTTGCAGTGAGCCGAGATGGCGCCACTGCACTCCAGCCTGGGCGACAGAGCGAGACTCCGTCTCAAAAAAAAAAAAAAAAAAAAAAAAGAAAAATACAAAAATTAGCCGGGCATGGTGGTGAGTGCCTGTAATCCCAGCTACTCAGGAGGTTGCAGCAGGAGAATTGCTTGAACCTAGGAGGCGGAGGTTGCAGTGAGCCGAGATTGCACCATGGCACTCCAGCCTGTGCGACAAGAGCAAAACTCCATCTAAAAAAAAAAAAAAAGTATTGTATAAAATTACCTTCAGGCTATGTGTAAAAGATGTATATAAAACATAAACAACTTTTATGTTTAGATTTGGGTCTCATTCCTGTATCTCATTAATTGTATGCAAATATTAAAAAATGCAAAATTCACAAGACTTCTGGACCCAAACATTTCAGATAAGGTATATTCAATCTGTACACGAACTTACATGAATCTTTTAAAGAACCTAAATTGGTGGAAATGGTACTTTTTTAGCTGAAATATCGTTTTATTAGATTCCAGTGTGCTCATTTTATACATCTTGAAGAGAAAAGAAGACTTCAGATTTTGTAAACAGAAAAAGCAAAATGTTACATGTCAAACGATAGCTCAAAGTGTTTTAATATCCTTGTATAAAACACACCAGGAAGGCCAAGGGTGGTGGCTCATGTCTGCAATCTCAGCACTTTGGAAGACTGAGGTGGGGGGCGATCACTTGAGCCCAGGAGTTTGAGATCAGCCTGGGAAACATAGGGAGACACTGTCTCTACAAAAAATATAAGAGAATTAGCTGAGTGTGGTGGCACGTACCTGTAGTACCAGCTGCTTGGGAGGCTAAAGCAAGAGGATCAAGGCCATAGTGAGCTATGATGATGCCATGGCACTCCAGCCTGGGTGATAGAGCAAGACCCTATCTCCAAATAAACAAAGAAATCAGAGGAGTAAAATAATAAAATACAGACATACCTCATTTTATTATGCTTCACTTTATTAAGCTTCACAGATATTGCATTTCTTTCTTTCTTTCTTTTTTTTTTTTTTTTTACAAATTGAAGGTTTATGGTAACCCTGTCTCAAGCAAGTCAATTTTTCCAGCGGCATGTGCTCACTTTCCACCTGTCACATTTTGGTAATTCTCACAATATTTCAAAAGTTTTCATTTTTATTATATCTGATGGTGACTTGTGATCAGTGATCTTTGATGCTACTATTGTAATTGTTTTGGGGCACCACAAACTGCACCTGTATAAGACGAATTTAATCTATAAATGTGTATTTGACTGCCCCACCATCTCTCTCCCTCTTGTTGGGTCTCCCTATTCTGAGATACAACAATATTGAAATAAGGCCAGTTATTAACCCTACAATGACCTCTAAGTGTTCAGGTGAAAGGAAGAGTCACACATCTCTCACTTTAAAACAAAAGACAGAAATAAAAATTAAGGTTAGTGAGGAAAGCATGTTGATAGCCGAGATAGACCAAAAGTTAGGTTTCTCGTGCCAAACAGCTAAGGTGGGAATGCAAAGGAAATGTTACTGAAGGAAATTAAAAGTGCTACTCCAGTGAACACATAAGTAAGAATGTAAAACAGCCTTTTTTTGATATGGAGAAAATTTTAGTGGTCTGGATAGAAGATCAAACGAGCCACAACATTCCCTTAAATGAAAGCCTAATCCAGAGTAATACTCTAATGCTCTTCAATTCTATGAAGGCTGAGAGAGGTGAGGAAGCTGCAGAAAAAAATGCTTGAAGCTAGCAAAGGCTGGCTCTTGAAGTTTAGGAAAAGAAGCCATCTCCAAAACATAAAACATAACTTGCTGCAAGGTAAAGCAGCAAGCGCTGATGTAGAAGCTGTGGAAATTTATCCAAAAGATCTAGCTAAGATAACTAGATCTTAACTAGTTGATGATGGTGGCTACACTAAACAACAGATTTTAAATGTAGACACAACAGGCTTATATGGGAAGAAAATGACATCTAGGACTTTCATAGCTAGAGAAGTCAGCGCCTGGCTTCACGGCTTGTCAGCACCTGGCTGCAAGGCTTCAAAGAACAAGCTAACTCTCTTGTTAGGGGCAAATGCAGCTGGTGACCTGATATTGATGCCAGTGCTCATTTGCCATTCCAAAAATCCTGCAGGCCTTAAGGATTATGCTGAATCTACTCTGCTTGTGCTCTAGAAATGGAAGAATAAAGCCTGGATGACAGCACATCTGTTTATAGCATGATTTACTGAATATTTTAAGCCCACTGTTGAGACCTATTGCTCAGAAAAAAAGATTTCTTTCAAAATATTAATGATCATTGACAACGCACCTGGTCACCCAAGAGCTCTGATGGAGATGCACAAGGAGACTGATACTATTTTCATGCCTATTAACACATCCATTCTCTACCCATGGATCAAGGAGTCATTTTGACTTTCAAGTCTTATTATTTCAGAAACACATTTCCTAAGGCCATAGCTGCCATAGATAATGCTTCTTCTGATGGATGTGGGCAAAGTAAGTTGAAAATCTTCTGGAAAGGTTTCACTACGCTAGACGCTAATAAGAACATTCATGATTTATGGGAGGAAGTCAAAATATCAACACTAATTGGAGTTTGGAAGAAGCTGATTCCAGTCCTCATGGATGACTTTGAGGGGTTCAAGCTTTCAATGGAGGAAGTGACTGCAGATGTGGTGGAACAGCAAGAAATCTAGAATTGAGCCTGAAGATGTGACTTAATTGCTGCAATCTCATGATAAGGCATGAACTTATGAGGAGTTGCTTTTTATGGATAAACAAGAGAGTAGTTTCTTGATATGGAACCTACTCCTGGTGAGGGTGCTGTGAACATTGTTGAAATGACAACAAAGGATTTAGAATATTCCATAAGCTTAGTTGATAAGCAGTGGCAGGGTTTGAGAAGACTGACTCCAATTCTGAAAGAAGTTCTACTGTGGGTAAAACGCTATCAAACAGCACTACATGGTATAGAAAAATCTTTTGTGAAAGGAAGAGTCAATGCAGCAAACTTCAATGTTGTCTTATTTTAAGAAATTGCCTCTGCAACCCCAACCTTCAGCAACCACCACCCCAAGCAGTCAGCAACCATCAACACTGAGGCAAGACCCTCCACTACAAAAAATTATGACTCATTGAAGGCTCAGATGATCATTAACATTTTTCAATAATAAAGTGTTTTTAAATTAAGATATATATTTTTTAGACATAATGCTATCGCATACTTAGACTATAGTATAGTGTAAACATAACTTTTATTAATATATGCACTGGGAAACCAAAAAATTTGTGACTCACTTTACTGCAATATTTACTTTATTGCAGGGGTCAGAAACCCAACCCACAATATCTCCGAGGTATGCCTGTAGTGATGTTCTCTTTATACTTTCTTTTTAAAAATTCAGCCTGGGCAACATGATGAGACCTCATCTCTCCAAAAAACAAAAAAAAGGTTAGTCGGGCATGGTGGTATGAGCTTGTGGTCCCTGCTACTTGGGAGGCTGAGCTGGGAGGATCGCTTGAGCCCAGGAGGTGAAGACTGCAGTGAGCTGTATTCATGGCATTGCACTCCAGTCTGGGTGACATAGTGAGACTTTTCCTCAAAAAAAAGAAAAAGAAAAAAAGAAAAAAAAAAAATTAAAAGGTTGATATGTGGCAGAGTGTGGTGGCTCACGCTTATAATCCCAGCACTTTGGGAGGCCAAGGTGGGCACATCAACTGAGGTCAAGAGTTTGAGCCAGCCTCGCCAAAATGGTGAAACCCTGTCTCTACCAAAAATATAAAAAATTAGCCCGGTGTGGTGGTGTGCACCTGTAATCCCAGCTACTCAGGAGGCTGAGGCAGAATTGCTTGAACCTGGGAGGCAGAGGTTGTAGTGAGCCAAGATCATGCCACTGCACTCCAGCCTGGGCGATAGATCTCTTTGAGGCTCTGTCTCAAAAAAAAAAAAAAAGGTTGGTTGGTTTACTAATTTTTTAAATGGATTAGCTTATTTATAACATAAAATACACACCTCACAACAAAGGTCTTTGTAACTGTTTGAGATAAAGCTGTATTAAGAAACTTTCATTTTTAAGCACATGGCAAAAGCTTTCAATTCTGAAATGGGTGATACTGTTTTTGACACTGGCATCAGCAAACTGACAAAGTGGAGGTCACTCGTTTTAAAAGAGTAGAATCTTTTTGGTATAGTACTCCATAAAGATGATCACAAACATAGAAATGTGGTGACTATGTAAGGGAGATGTTAAAGTGATACTAATCCTGTTAGTCAATCAAAATAACATGTCTATAAAAATAAAATCTTGCCACCTAAGTTAATAAGATGGAAATTTGCAAAGATGAAAGATAATAATTTACATAAGTCACTGATCTGTATAAATTAAAGCGAGCATAGAAAAGAGAAGGCTAATCCTAATTTTTTGCTATCCTTGTTGGGATTCTTATGTATACATTAGTAAGGTTCTGCCAAAAGCCGATTATGTATTCCTAGATTTGGTTATCACCTTAGGCTACATGGCAATCTCAAAGGACACGGTAGGGTAGGGAATATAGGATACAAATGAAAGGCAGAAAGAAAGGTCAAAGAAAAGTGCCATTATGAATGCTAAAATCTCAAATTCCTTGCCATTGCAACTGTCAAAAGACAAAATTACAACAATTTTGCGAAAGATCTTAATTGGCTTTATTTATGATTCTGTCAGAGGTGTTTGAACAAAAGCAACTCCATCTTGTCTAGAGGGCGGGTACAATGAAGCTGAGACATACTGGGCTGAATTCCCAGACGCTTAAGGCATTCTAAGTCATAGGATGAGATATGAGGTCGACACAAAATACAGATTATAAAGACCTTGCCGATAAAACAGGTTGCAGTAAAGAAGCCAGCTAAAACCCACCAAAACCAAGATGGTGACGAAGGTGACCTCTGGTTGTCCTCATTGCTACGCAGCCACCAGCGCCATGACAGTTCACAAACACCATGGCAACATCAGGAAGTTACCATATATGGTCTAAAAGGAGGAGACACAAATAATCCCATCTTGTTTAGCATACCATCAAGAAATAACCATAAAAATGGGCAGCCAGCAGCCCTCGGGACTGTTCTATGTCTTTTATTCCTTTACTTTCCTAGTAAACTTGCTTTCACTTTATGGACTCGCCCTGAATTCTTTCTTGCGCGAGATTGAAGAACCCTCTCTGGGGGTCTGGATTGGGACCTCTTTCCTGTAACAGTTCTAGAATCGGGAAATACTTTATTCCATAAAATACAGTAAGTGTCCCAAGGGGCAGAACAGAGAAGTTTGGTTTTATAGACAGAGAAGGGCTGAAGAAAGTAGAAACAAAGAACAAAAAGCAGCTTAGTCATTTCAGAGGTACTTTCCTCCTAAAGTGGGAACAGAGGGACAGAAAAATACAGGAATAATTGGTTGACATAAGCCTACTTTTTGTTGTAAGCATCAAAGGCAGAGCAAACTTCATTGTCATGACAACTGAAACTGGCATGTGTGGGAAATTTGGTTATTTCTCTCTACTGAGTTCTAGGAAGATCAGATAACAATGCAGTTTTGATTTGGTGAGGTGGAACTTTAAGTATAAATGTCTCTATTTTGATTTTTAGTCAGGTCTACTGGGGCCTAGTGCACGAGCTTAGTCCAAAACAAAGGCCTCCTATAACTTTTAGTTAACACAACAATGGTGTAATGTCAACAAGGGCATCATCCCTCCACATTCTAAAATCCAATTTAGCGTAGGGTTTAGTATAGAGGTATACCTACCTGTGAGTTAGAGGAGCTAAAATAGCATAAAGCTCACTCCTGAACATGCTGTCTCTTACCTGCTTAAAATCCTGTTATTTAGAATGAAGCCTCAATATCTCACAATGGTCTGTGCAGCCCTGGGTTAGCTAGATCTTGCCAATCCCTGACCTCACTTAATACCACTCTCCTTCTTAATCACTGTATTTCAAGCCATGCTGGCCTTCTTTCTGCTCCTCAAGCATACCAAACAATTCCCTTCTCAGGCTTTTGTGCTTACTGTTCTCTTTGGCTAGGATATTCTTCCCTTAGGTCTTGGAACAGTCGGTTCTTTATCATCCTTCAATCTGTAACTCTGTTATCCCCTCAGAGAGCCCCACTTTAGCTCAAGTAGAATCCTCCTTCCTCTTAGTTTCTATGGCATCACCTGTTTTATCCTTCATGGTACTAATCGTGCTGGATAGTCATCTTGTATATGTCTTTGCTTACTTATTTTTGTTCGTTCTACCCATCACTAGCCTAAGTTTCATAAAGATGGGGACCTAGTTCTACCCTGTTCTCTACTGTAACCCCAGTGCTTAGAACAGTGCTCAGCACACAGTAAGTTCACAATAAATATTTATTGAATAGGGCCAGGTGTGGTGGATCAGGCCTATAATCCCAGCACTTTGGGAGGCCAAGCTGGGAGGATTGCTTGAGCCCACCAGTTTGAGACCAGCCTGGGCAACACGGTAAGAACTCTGCAAGTAATAAAAAATATTAGCTGGGCATGGTGGTGCACTCTTGTATTCCAGCTACTCAGGAGGCGGAGGTGGGAGGGTCACTTGAGCCTGGGAGATTGAGGCTGCAGTGCACAGTGATTGTGCCACTGCACTCCAGCCTGAGCAACAGAGACTAGTCTCAAAACAAAATTTATTGCATGAATGAAGAACTATAAGCAGAATTTTGCAATTCAAGAAAATTTTTATAACAGAGTAGGCATATGCCATATGATACCATAATTTTCTTCCTATTTCATTTGAAGTTCCCCTAAAAAATCTTTCTTTATTAACAAAGAGAATGGCTTTTCTTTTTTTCTACACCATATACTATTGTACCTCTGTAGTCCTACCATTTGTTTTGTCTATTGTAGTGTATTGTCTATTTGGTTTTATTCTCCCTAATGCCTATTCTCTTAACTTTCTTTTTGCTCTTTATGTACTAGTAATTTATGCCAAGGGAAACAATCTGAGTTGTGTTCCTTGCTTCCCCACTCCCACAGTATGTTTCACATTTCTATGCCTTTGTTTTTTTCCATTCTTCTCCTTAAAATGCTCTTTCATTCTCCTGGTAATGCTTATTCTTCTTTAAGATCCTTCTTAGAAGTCTTCTTTTCTAGAACATTTTCCCAGAAGTTAAATTACTCTTTAATTCATCACATGCCACATTATATTAAAATTATCTGTTAAATATGGTTTGTTTTTCCTGGACCCAGAGTAAGATCTTAGAAGGACTATCTGTTTATATCTTCAGTGCCAAGCTCAGAAATTGTTAATCTGAACTTCAGATATTAATCTTCTTCATGAGTTGCAGTTCCTCTTCCTAAGCCACAATTTTGTCACTTAGCGTTAAAAACACAATTTTACCAAATCATAAAATTATCTTACATTTGTATACGAAGTACACAGACTAGTTTCATATATAGTACCTTATTTAATACTTATTTTAATCATTACTTATGTCTTCTCCTCACTTCTAATATTTTTACTTGTGTTCATATTGTGAGCAGAGACTATTTTCTTTAGGGCTCTAAAACAGAATTTTATATTGTACCACAACAATATGGGCATTCATCAAATCATATTCTTTACACAATTGCTATTCAAACTTTAGGAAATGGAATAAACTTGTAATATGACTCGTACACTGGGCTAAGTGAAAATAACATACTGTCTGTCCTAAAAAAATTTGTTAATTGGGCAGACAACTCATCAATAAGTGAAAAACTTAAATAAGCAGGAAATTTTGGATTCATTTCTAAATTAATTGTGCCAGCACTTATTACTATACTTTTAAAGGAAGGTTGGTTACATTGTTTTTATTTAAGGGTTTATTGCCCTCTAGTGGATCAAATGAGTAAGTCTAAAAATCTATAAAAACAGCAAATTTGAGAACTGTAATGAAAGGGGTCATTAGTATTTTTACTATTTGTATTTCACCTGGTGAACCCCAGAAATTGGCGAAAAGGCTTCCCATTTATTGTCTGTTGGACAATAACAGAATAAGATGCTTTCAGACAGTTAATATTAATTAATTTCCTTTGGTGTTTTCATAGTATTTCCTTCATACTTGCCACCTAGTTTATTATTGTATTTATTTATTTATTTATTTGCCTAGGCTCTGGGGTGTTTTTAGAGTTTGTTTTATTTTTCTGTCTCTCTCTACTGCATGACTTGCAGTATAGTGGATGCATGTCTGATGAATAATTGAATGAAACACCAGGAATAAGTAAACACTAAAATTAGGAAGACAGGATGACACACTTGGGAACAATTTCATATGTGGTATCTTTTGGAGTTTATCTTTCTTCTAATATTTATTGGGAAGGATGGTGATATCGTATTACATTTCTTTCAGCTCCATCACAGCAAACCATATCCCAATTTAATATGCTAACATATTTATTTATTCATCAGTTATTAATTGTGCGGCTGCTAAATGCTGGGGGGAAGAGCGTGATTGATGGACAAACAGACAAGGTCCCTACCTAGTCAGTAGACTTACTGTCTAGTGTAAGAGACAGACATTAAATAATCACACAAAAAATTTACCTGCAATTCTGGCAAATTCTATTTCGGAAATGCATAGTGCCATGAGAAGATATAACAGGGGGACTAATTTAGTTTTTGATGGAAGGAATGGGGAAAGAGAAGAGGATACTTAGGAAAATACATAATCTTATTTTTAAAAAGTATTTTCTCAGGGTAGTAGTGTTAAGAGCAATTTTTATTTCCTTTATATATTTAAGATATTTTCTAAGTGTATGGCTTTCATAATTAGAAAAAATCAATAAATACAATAAAAATACTGGAGAGGGACATTAGCAATAATATACAAAGAAAAGCTTGCTTTCTTTAAATCTCTCACACATAAAAGTAGAAATAAGGAGGGTAGAAAGGGATAAAAGTATAAGTGTTGGGGCAGAACTAATTAAGGCCTCAGTTGGCCTTTGTTTTGAAAGCCCAGGGATAACCCAGGTCAATGTCCAGGAATGAAGGCTCTGATAGACTTATGCTTATTAAAATATGTGGGGTCCATGTGGACACACTATAGTACATATCTAATTTACCATGGAATATTCTGGAATGCTTTCTCTCCTTTTAGACAAGCCATTATGGGGAGCTGAACCGTAATCCAAAGATGTTTTACTAATTTACCATGAAAAATTACCATCACAGGGAAGGGACATATCAGAAGCCTGTATTTAAATATTTGGTATAACTATATATTATACTCAAATTACAAACAGAAAGTTGCTTGAAGAAGAGCTGTGTGGTGAATCGACTATTTAATGGAATCAAGCTAATGCCTGATGCATCTTTCATTCTAGAGATGATTCTTTCAGTGGTACCAGATATATAAACTCACTGATTACAACCTCTGCATCCCATTTTCATACTAGACAAGTATTTCTCAACCTTTATCATACATCAAAATCACCCAGAAGGCTTGATAAAACAGATTGCTGGACTCCAACTCCAGAGTTTGATTCAGTAAGTCTGGGATAAGTGTCTGAGAATCTGCATTTTCATAAGTTCCCAGGTAATGGCCAAATTGTCCACACTGGAAAACCAGTAGCTTAGTCATTAAGACTATCTCATGGTGAATAACACTTGTGATAAATATGGTTATAGTTAAATTCCCAAGGCCTGACAGCATCTCAGTCTTGTTTAAATTATTTTGCAATTCTTTGCTCTAATCCATTATTTGGTGACCTTTCAGCTTAACTACTTCATAATCAAGTTCTCAGAAGGCATCTTAATCATTTATGGAAAACTGTGCCCATACATGCACATACTAACACAACTTTTTTTCTTCTTTGGGCTAGACTAGAAGATCTAGAATAACTGGGTTAGATTAGAAAATCTAAACTAATTCTTATTCTATGTTAGATCCTAGAGAAAAAGTTCAGTGAAGTATTTAGTGTAAATTGGCATCTGGGGATGGGGCTGAAGAGAACATAAAAGTATAAGATATGAATCCTATCTTAAAGTTCATAATCCAGTTTGAGTTCATTTGACTGCTTTACAGTTTGCAAAGTGCTTTTGCATCATTATCTGATCCACTTAGAGAAGTTAAATAACTAATTAAAGAATAGGAATTAGGAGAAATCAGGTCTGGAACTCATGCCTTCTGATGAGTAGCTTACTAGTCTTTCTAGTACATCACTCTCTTTGTTCAAGCTTCACACTTGAAAGAAACTATGTGTATTTGCTTCAAGACTGTGCCCAAAGGATGAAATTACTCCTTTAAAAAACTATCTTAGTTCTAATGGCATAAAGAAAAGAAAGTATGACTAACTTTTCTCCCTTTCTTCATTCCTCTCCAAACTGTTCTTGCCTTGCATGAAAATCTTTGTCACCTTGTAATTATCCAATTTTCTATTTCATAATTTACAGGCCAAGAGGCCTCAGTTATGGGAAGGGTGGCTATTTTGAACTGTCTTCTTAACACTATCTAATGGTTTCCTCCAAGGGCACATACTTGTTTAATTTTTCTAAAGGCAGTCATAATTAGTCTCTAAAACATAATTTAGTGACATTAACACGAAAACTCTAGAAAAGTAAGAGAGGGAGGCAGGACAGTGAAAATTAAGTAAGCAAAAAAACAAAGAGACAAAACCCAGTGAAAGGAGAAATACTGATGAAAAATACTTTAAAAACATGAACCAGGAAAATTTTAGTACAATACGGTTTTTCTGTTGACTGTCATTTATGGGATATTTATTACAGGGATGGAGAAGGTAATAGGGTTAAAGAGAGAAAAAACAGGCTCTTGTGTTCAAGGAATTTATAATCTATTGGCTAAGACAGGCAATATATAACTATCAATGAAATAATATATGCAAGCTCCAGACTTCTATACCTTAACTGCTTACCTGAAAGCCAACTGTATTCGATGTCTCATAGGGATCTCACGGTTTAATAGTTAAAAAACCTGAATTCTTAGTTTCCTCTCAAACCTCTTTTTTTGCAATTTTGCTCCATCTCAGTAAATGGTACCACTCACTAACCAGTAACTCAGGCCAGTAGCTGGGAGTCATTTGTCATTCCTCCCTTTCTTTCACATCCCACATCACACTCATCAGAAGGTACTTGAATTTACTTCCATACTTAGAAACCATCATTCACCTTTCCCTTATATATTCTGCCATCATCTTAATCCAAACCACCATTATCTCCTGTTTATGGTGCTGGATTAACCTCCTTATCATGATTCGGTCTCTGCCCATCTTTCCAGATTCATCTCATACAACTGTCCTTTCTGAATATATTCCAGCAATACTGGTCTTTCCTTAGATTCTTGAACATTAACATGTCAAGCTCTTTCCTGCCTCAGGACCTTTGCACAACCTCTTCACTCTGTTTAGAATGTTGTTCTTTTCCTCTCTTGCACAGTTGGATCATGCTCATCTTTTAGGCATCAATATCAACTCCTCGGAAAGGTCTTCTTAGACCAGTCTAATTCACATAGTTTCCTTGTAAATTCTCCTTAATTCTATCCATACAAGGTAAGTTCCATTAGAACAGGAATCTACCTTGTTCATCATCGGATCTCAGTACCTAGCAGTTCTTGGCACAGACCAAAGAAGCACTTAACTATCTGCAGAATAAACAAATAATTACTTGTTGCTCTGTGATCCAGTCTTGTGGGGTCAGGAAAGGGTTTCTGATTTAAAAGGCTTTGCAAACTGGGTAAGAATTAGCCAGGTCACGGACAGGGTCAGAAGAAGGTTTGGGGTGAGAAAGAGGATAGTACACTTCAGGAACACAGAAGACATTCTATATGGCTGGAGCGGTGGAAAACCACTGGGGCTGAAGAGGCAGGCAAAAGTCAGACAGGAAAGAGCCTGTAAGTCATGTTAAAGAGTTTGGGCTTAAACCTGAGGGCAAATAGGAGGGACTGAAAGGTTTTCAATGGGGAGTGCCTCGGGCAATTATCTTTATCAGCCCAGCAATGTGGAGACTGGACTGGAATGTGGCAAGATTGAAAGCAGGAGAACCAGCTGGGCCAGGTGGGGGTACTGCCACAGCTATGTAGCAGTCATAGGGTCGAACCAAATTAATGTCAGTAAAAAACGGAGAGACGTGAACAGATCTGAGATATTCAAGAGGCTGTTAGGGACTGGCTGGATGCGAAAAGGAAGAAAACTTTCAAGTTCTGGTTTAAGCACCTGGCTCAGTTAAAGTATGTTCCCTCTAAGCCATGATACCAGTTTGGCAGATCCCCTTTTAGCACGTACTACTCTGCACAGTGGCCCGCTGAATACGTATTTGCACATCACAGAAGCAAGAGTCGCGCCTTTTCCACTCTATCTCCGATTCTAAAAGCTCACTCGGAGTCTAGCTCGATGCCACTGAAAGCGTTCAATAAACGTTCGTTAGGTGATTGCAACTGCACTGAGTCTAAAATAAAATAACTGACGTTTATATCTTTTACCCTCATGTCCGCCCGTTTACAGAGAATAACTCGTGAAAAAACAAGTGCCGGGCTCTGGGTGGGTCTCATTCATAATGAAGTTAAGAGCCTCCTTGGGAGTCTCCGGCCCTTAGGCTTCCCGAGAACCCCTTTACCCAGCTCACCTGAGGGAGAAGACCAGTAGCGGGCCCAGGCGACACACAGTGACTCAGACCGGCCGGATCAGTAGTTCGCCGGGAGCCTTCCAATCGAATCTCCCGCGTCCTTTTCCGCCGGAAGTAACGCTTTGGCTGCGTTCACTCAGAGCCAATCAGAAGAAAGCGCCGCAGAGGGTGGCGCTTAGCCAAGAAATCCTACAAGCTTGTGGGAACGACCATTTTCGTCAAACTGCGGGTAGAGTCGGTGGATCAGTAGTACAGTCCGTAAAGTTGGTTTTGGCTGCGCTAAGCCTCCTGGGCGTAGGGATCCCCGGAAAGTGTGGAGCAAGCCTGGGCGTCCTGGGGTCTGGCGGGGTGACTGAAAGAGGGAATGGAAGCCGGATGAAGAGGGTTGAGGGAGCTTTGGAAGCCAGACCCGGCGCTGTCCTAGGGGCTAGCACTACCCAGGGGCGGAGGGGGGAAGGGGGCTTTGGCAGGAGGCAGGAGGGAGGTGGAGCGCGGAGTGGGTTTTCGGGTGCCGAAGAAGAAAGGGGGCGTTACTTGAAAGAAGGGACCGGGACCTGGCGGGATTTAGGGACGATGTGGACCCGGGGCGACCTCTGTAATGGATGGGTTGTGCAAGCAACACAGTTTTGGGGTTACCAAAGAACGGAGTATCATAGGGAGTGGTTAGACTCCATGATGGAAGTGGGTGCAAGGAGCACAGTCTTTGGAGCTGGACCCAGCGGTCTGCGACGACGTGCTCCGCTTACTGCTGAGTGATCTAGTGCAAGTTCCCGCACCTCTCTGAGCCTCCGTTTCCACATCTGTAGATGGGAATAACAATCGAATACGACGCACAAGATTGCTGTGACGATTGAGTTAGAGGAGATGATGCCTGTGCCTCCCTGCCTCCTGATATACTGGCCTGTAGTGAACCTTCAATAAATTGTCATGGAAGCTGTTATTGCCTTTATGTGGGATTTGCGGAGGGCAGGAGGTGTAGCAATGGAATTGAGGCAGCCAGGGCAGAGTTTGGCGGTGATTATAATGGTGGGGATATAGGATGACCTGAAGGACAGGTGGGCTTCGGGGGCGCTATAGATAAAGCATGGGCTACAGCGATGAGGTAGGAAGAGGCCCTAGCATGATAAAGGCAAACTTGGGATGTGACCGCAATGAAGGTGAGTGCTAAGAAGCAGACGGCACGAGAGTAAAGTGGAGTGGAGGCGGTGCCCTCGGGGATGGGGGCGGAGTGGCTGTGGTGACCTGGTTTGGGCGGTGTCTGAGGAGCTGGCTGGCTTTGGGTTTCCCCCGGGAGGAGCCGTTTTGCGGCGGGCGGAGCTGCAGACTGGGCAGGGCTTAGCCCGTGCGCTGCTGCTGGCCTCCTTTTCGCCCTCCCACCCGCACTGCAGCCGCCAGCCTGAGCCATGGGCCGCCGAGCCCTCCTGCTCCTGCTTCTGTCTTTTCTGGCGCCCTGGGCCACCAAGGCCCTCCGGCCGGCCTTAAGGGCCCTCGGCAGCCTGCATTTGCCAACAAACCCCACATCCCTCCCGGCTGTAGCCAAGAACTATTCGGTTCTCTACTTCCAACAGAAGGTAAGGGGGAGTGGGGGCTTCGCCGTCCCCGGCCCAACCGCCGGGAACCCTCAGAGCCCGGGCAACGGAGCCCACCTCGAAATTCACACCCCTTGATGCCTGGGATCTCTTCGGTCTTTGGCTCATGTCTTCCAGAAGGTGGTCTCAAATCCCAGTTTTGTTGAATTTTTCTCCTCCCATTACCAATAATTTGGTAGTACTTCTGGCTCCGTACTCTTGATTCAGGCTGTTCTGCAATTGGACACGGCAGTCACTTCAACTCCGCCTGCTCCCATAGGGTGCCCCAATCCGAACTCCCTTGACCTTCCCTCAAATTCAAATTATTAAATACCAGCTCTGCTACCTAGTCTGCGGTGATAGTCATCCTTTGCCCCAAGGCAGCCCTAAATACAAATTCTAGTATCTTTACCTATTAGATAATATTGGATAGTTATCCATCCTAAAAACCAGCCTCTCATAAGGGGTCAGCTCAGAGCTGATTTTGTAGCCCTATTATTAAGAATTGTTGAAATCCCTATTCCCCATAAGACTGAACGTGTGTAGCCTATGGTTGTAAAAGGAGTTGTAGGAGCTTGTGGTGGGGTTGGGGATTAGCCTTTCTATGGTTTGTAACATGATTTTAGAGCTTTTTAGGCTTGATGCCTTTGTGCTTGGCTGCAGCATGAGGCATTCCCCCACAGGTCTTGATGGAAAAGTACATCCTCTGTGAAATGACGAGGATTCCTTACAGTTCAGCATTTCTGAAAGCCTAGTAAAAATAGGAAAAGATTTGGAAAGGGTTGGGATTAGAAAGAGTGCAAGGGTCTGAAGCTTGGCTTTAGGAGTCAGGTAGAACCAGATTCTACCCTGCTAGCTCTATGACCTTGGGCAGGTTACAGTACTTCTCTGAGCCTAGTTCCTTGATCTCTTGGGGTTTGTGGTGATGGTTAAGTGAGAGCAGATAACGTGTTCCTAGCAGAGTATCTGGCCTCAAGTAGGCACTCATATAATATGTGGTTATAGACCTACGTGAAATTTTGTTGTGGTTGATTGTATAGAGACAAGGCTCACTATGTTGCCCAGGCTAGTCTTAAACTTGTGGACTCAATAATCCTTCTGCATCAGCCTCCCAAAGTGTTGGGATTACAGGCTTGAGCCACTGAGCCCAGCCCTTATATGAATTTTGAATGGGAATTTGTGGTAGAGGGATGTCATAGACTTCCAGAATAACTTAGAAATAATTTAAATTTTTTTTTTTTATTTTTAAAAATAGAGATGGGGTTTTGCCATGTTGCCTAGGCTGGTCTTGAACTCCTGGGCTCAAGCGATGTCCCAAAGGGCTGGGATTGCAGGCGTGTGCCACTGTGTGCAGCCAAGAAACAATTTTTAACTCAGACATTTGAGTTCAAGTTTATGAGGAAGATAAAACATTTTAATTTTACCAGGGATACCAGGAAATAGTCTTTTTTCTCAGGCAACTCCCTTAAATTAATTCTCTAGGCATAATTCCCTCATTTGTAAATTGGGAGGGTTGGGACAAAGACCAATGTGTTTCACACTTTACTGAGGAAAATTAAGGGCTCTTTGGGGAGCTGTTTCAGAGGGAAAGTGGATGAAGCCTGAAGTGGAGGCCAAATTAGGTGCTCCAATACCCCTCTCTTGGATCTCTTTCAGCTTTTATCTGTTTTATATGCTGGGATTTTATATACAACTATTTGCAGAGCTCAACTGCTAAAGTAAAATGGGGAGAGGACTATTGGAATGGAAGATCTCTAAAATCCCATTGGGAT
This sequence comes from Macaca thibetana thibetana, assembly GCF_024542745.1. NCBI lineage: Eukaryota > Metazoa > Chordata > Mammalia > Primates > Cercopithecidae > Macaca > Macaca thibetana. The sequence goes on along the minus strand of NC_065591.1, from coordinate 74,688,872 downwards.
CGATGAAAAAGAGAACTATCAGCAGAAAAGGAGAGAGTGAAAGAGTGAAAGAGTGGAAGGGAACAAATTATTTGTTAGTACCTTAGTTCCTACTTTATGTTCCTTTATTGTAGATTCCTTTCTTGGCCACTACACTCCTTAGAAATACAATTCAAACACCTTGGCATGGGAATCCATTGTTCCTTACTATGAAACCCTAGCTGGTCATTCCAACTTTACATTCTGCCATAATCCTCCATCCCAGCTCCTACTTTTAGCAACCTAACAGACTCAGATGACTTTTACTGTGTCAGAAATTCTGCCTGGAATAACATCCCTCTTCTCCATTATTTAAACTCATACTTCTATTCCTGCAGAAATGTCACCTCTTCTGTGAATCTGACTTTTTTAAGGCAATTTAGTTGGTCTTTTTTCATCCTGCTCATTTCTATATTGTACATGTCCCTCTAGCTAGTTAGTACTCTACAATACCTAGAAGAGCCTATAAAAAAGTATAAAGCACAAAATAGCTGTTGAGAGAGTGAATGCATGATTATCCAAAAAGAACCTAAACAAAGGCTACCATCATTTAATTGTCACAAATCATTTTTTATTTTTCTTTTTATCTTTTACTTTAGTTCTTTATTAATTATTTTTTCCTCCTTTTTCAAAGCCTTCAAATATTGATTTAGGTAGGAATATTTGATTTCTTTTACCTGAAATAACTGAATTAGGAGACCAGAGAAAGGATAGTACATCACTTGGGCACATCAAGGCTCTGGGTACATGTGTAGTATGTGTGGTATCATTGTCATAAAGGGCTCTCTGGAATGTGTGGCTTGTGGTTACAGTGTTGCATGCTTATTACCGTGTACCTCCCACCTGAGCCCCTCAGGCTAGAATGTGAGTCCCGAATCACACATTTTAGTGTGTGATATAGTCAAGAGGGAGAATGGGTCCTTGTCAGGCCATCATTTTTCTCAGTGGTAAAATTGGGAGCAATATCTATTATATTGTCAGGGTGTGTGTCTGTGTGTTTCTCTCTCTACAAGAGAGATTTTTATTAAGGAATTGGCTCATGCAGTTGTGGAGGCTTAGTAAGTCCAAAATCTTCAGGGAAGGTTGGTAGGCTGGAAACCTAGGAGAGAGTTTGCAGTTTGGATGCACAGGCATTCTGCTGGCAGAATTTCTTCTTGCTTAGGAGAAGTCAGTCTTTTTTTTTTTTTTTGAGTTGGAGTTTCGCTCTGTTGCCCAGGCTGGGGTGCAGTGGCGAGATCTCGGCTCACTGCAGCCTCTGCCTCCCGGGTTCAAGCAATTCTCCTGCCTTAGCCTCCCGAGTAGCTAGGATTACAGGTGCTTGCCACCACGGCTGGCTAATTTTTGCAGTTTTAAAAATACAGACAGGGTTTTACCATGTTGGCCAGGCTGGTCTTGACCCCCTGTCCTCAAGTGATCCACCTGCCTCGGGCTCCCAAAGTCAGGGGAAGTCAAACTTTGTTCTATTAAAGCCTTAAACTGATTAGATAAGGCCCACTTAAATTATGGAGGGTAAAGTCCATTGATTTAAAGTCCGCTGATTTAAATGTTAATCTCATCCAAAAAATACCTTCACTAAAACATCTAGAATGATGGTTGACCAAATAGCCGGGCACCATGGCCTATAAAGTTGGCATGTAAAATTAATCATCACATCCACCAAGGTTTTTGTCAGAGTTCAATGTGATAACACATGAAAGCCACATGGATGGTGCATAGAACATGGTAGGAATTTAAACAACTTAATGGAACAAATGCTAGTTCCTTTACAACTCTGTCCTGAAAATTCACTCTCATCCAAATGCATGGCGATAGTGGTAAAGGCTCTTCTGAAAACTTAGTACCCCACCATTCCTATTTAACTGCTGATCGTTGTTTCTGTTAGAAGTCTGTGTTTTGGCCCAGCATTGAGCTCACGGTCACTGGCTCCTGCAGCTCCTTCCTCATCTGCTGTGAGGGAATCACATCAGTGGGCTAAGCTATTTAAATTTACATACGTCCTTTATAGTTCTGCTTTCAATTCCTGTTCTAGGTTCCCCTTTCCCACTTTTGTCACAGTGGTCCTGATGTCTAGTAAAATGTTATGTCTAGCTATGTTAGGCACCTTGGAAGGCCATGTTGATAAAGATCTTGTTCTCCTTCTTTAAATTTTTCTTCCCGTTTCTCCTCTTCGTATCTGTTCATCTACTGATGGCCTTCCCCTTAGGCCTGGAGTATCCTGTCAGAAATATTATGTGAATTCAGAACCGATTTATGTGTTTGGTGATACAGAATCATTTTTAGAAGGGGCCTTGGTGATCATGTAGCCTCCCCCTTAGATATGATGGATTGACCTTGATCTAAATTATAGAGCATCAGAAACTTGATAGAGCTTGAATAGGAGGGTGGTTCAAAGCACAGCTTTTAGTGTTGGGTGTGGTGGCTCACCCCTGAAATCCTAGCATTTTGAGAGGCTGGAAGGATCACATGAGGCCAGGAGCTAGCGACCAGGTTGGGCAACATAGTGAGACCCTATCTCTACAAAAAAATAAACAACAACAACAAAATCCAAAGCATATCACTTAGAGGCAAACAGGTTTGAGAACAAGTTCTGTTTCTGCCACTACCTGAGTAAGTTACTCAGAGGCAGCTCCTATTTTCATAATCAGCAAAATGGAGATAATTATATTACCTATCCCATAAGTTTGTTGTAAAAAGAGGTGGTATGTGTAAAGTGCTTATTTAGCACAGTGCATAACACTTAGTAAACTATAAATGATAAACATTTTTATCTTGCCGTTTCCTAATGTACATGGTTTTAATTAACCCCTTCACTTTTTTTAAATCAATAGGATTAAAATAATCAATACTTTAACACACTTGTGGCCTAGGAATTAACCTTTTTTCTTGCTTGAAATCATTCTTTTCACACAAAATTCTGTACATAAAAAGAAGGATATGAAACTATTTCTATCTTTCTTTCTATGCTATTTTAAGTGTTGATAAAGTGTTGGGGGGAAATGTGGTAATGAATTTACCCTTTCAGGTTTTTGGAAGTAGCTTCTTCTCTTGATAATAATAGTAAATCTAACACTGTCTTTCTGATAGCTGAGTTTTAAATTTCTTACTAACTAATGCTAAAATCTAAGTTCAGTAAAAATTAACTTTAAGTTTTTCACTGTCTTGTTTATATTCCTCTGTCAGCACATTGCAAGGACTTTGTGCTTTAGAGAATTTAGACTTTTAAAACATTTTCAAAGTTTGGGTTCTAGGATCAGCCCTGCCAGTAATTCACATCATACTCTTGGGCAAGTTGCTTAACCCTCTAGATCTCATTGTACTAATTTGTAAGATAAATGGATTGGATCTGCTAATCTCTGATATACCTAGTATTCTGTTCACTGAGTGCCTCCTGTTTATTGGACACTGCATTAGGAGCAGTGGCAATGCGGGTACAAGTTTTGTTTTTTGCCAGAACATTAATTGTCTTTGGTGAATTGGACCTAAACAACTTTACTGTCTTGACTTTGAATAGGACACAGACCCATAACATATAAAGTATTTTTAAATTAAAAAGTAGTCACCTCTTAAATTGCTACAATATTTATAACACTGCATAGTTGATCTATTTTATAATATAATAGAACATTGTGTTTATGATTTTGAAGTTTGCTTGGTTGTGGGTCTATTGGAGAAGAAAGGAGCATCATAGGTAAGGAGAATACCTTGATGGTAGATATTGTTTGTCTTCGTTTCTAGTGCCTTGGATGGTACTTCTTTTTACTTTTTTTTATGTGGTTCTGACAGAATATGGTACTTCTTAATAAAGATATTATGAATTGAAAAAATTGACTGTAAATTAAAATGAATAAGGAGTAAGAGATGAAAGTAAAATGACATATGTAGTGTAAATGTGTCTAATGCATTATTAATGATAATAATTTACTACAATTTATTGAAAGCTTCAAATAACCTAAATATTATCCTAAGTACCTAATAGACATTCACTTATTTAATCCCTATTACTGTTCTGTGAGGTAGATGCTATTATTCCATTTTGTAAGCAAGAGAACTATCCTTTTTGTTTATTTGTTTTTAGACAGGATCTTGCTCTGTCACTCAGGATGGAGTGCAGCCATGCGATCATAGCTCACTACAGCCTTGAACCTCTGGGCTCAAGTGATCCTTCCACTTCAGCATCCTGGGTAGCTGGGACTACAGGTGTACACCGCAATGCCTGGCTAATTTTTGAATCTTTTTGTAGAGATGGGATCTCGTTATATTGCCCAGGCTGGTCTTGAACTCTTGTTCTCAAGCTGTCCTCCTAGCTTGGTGTCCCAAAGTGCTAGGATTACAGGCATGTGCCATCAAACTCAGTGAGCAAGAGAACTATCATATAGAGAGGTTAAATTATTTTACTGAGCTATACTGCTTATCTGTACCATTTTGTTTTTCTGAAATTAAACTCTGATGAATTTCTAGTTCTGAAATGAATGTCATTACCTTGTTTGCATTATCCAGGATAGGTTAGGTTTTGCTGCTATAGTAAAATGTATGAATTTTGGTCACTTAACCTAACAAAGTATATGACCCTTACTGTCATAAACTTCCAATTGAATGAGCAGGGGGCTGTGCTCCTGCTTTCACTCAGGGACTAAGTGGTTGTGCAGGGTTTCCTTTTTATCAGATGCTTTCATGAACATTTAACAGTGGAAAAAGAACATGGAAGATCTCATATAAATGCTCCAAAATGGAAATTAAATTACTTATGTCACTTCTCACAATTCCTTGGCTAGAACTGGTTAAATGACTGTACCCAATCACAGGATAAGGAGACAAAAAGTCTTGGCTTTGTAGTGCCTAGACAGACAGGACTAATGACTACCATACTCAATCAGTCACTTACCCACCCACCTACCCACCCACCCACCTACCTACTCAGTGCTGATCCGGTATCTTTTATATGTCAGGCACTGGGCTAGGTCCTGGCCAGGCAGAGATGACTATATCCTGAAGGAGCTCAAATTGTACCTGTTGACCATTCCAATTGCATATACTCCAACTTATATCTAGCACTGAAGATTTTGTAATGTCTTGGCATTCATCTGACTCCAACACACAGATTGCTTCAAGAAATAGCCCTGAAATGAGGTGAATTTTTAAAATGTTTTCTTGCTTAACTTGTCATCATTATAATAGTTTACTGACCTGTTGTGTATATACATTAAAGCACATGATAAAAAGGAACTTATTTATTAATTCCATCATTCAGTAATTAAAAATAATTATTTTGCCTATCTTTATTATAATAAAAGAAACAAAATTGATTTAGAGATTTTTGTAATCTTAAGTGTGCTTTGGTAAGTGTGCCAATCCAGCATCTTTTATATATCAGGCACTGGGCTAGGTCCTGGCCAGGCAGAGATGACTATATCCTGAAGGAGCTCAAATTGTACTTGTTGACCATTCCAATTGCATATACTGAAACTTATATCTAGCACTGAAAATTTTGGTAAGGGTTGAGTAATTTTTAATTAAAAAGAATAATTCTATGTTGAAAATTTTTATTATGTATTTAAAATCTGTTTAAAAATATGTATGTAATTGGATAATTTATAATTATAAATTTGTAAAAATATTTTTTCTTTCTGGTTCATAATTTAAAAAATCCTAGGTATTGTTTATGAGAAGCGAATGAATGAGCATTTATTGATTATCTACTCTGAGCTCAATATTATGCTAAACTCTTTTACATCGTTTTAAAATTATGATTAATATAATTGCTTTTTGAAATAGATGGTTTAATTGAAGCTCATAGAGGTTAGGTGTCTTAATTAAGCTATTAAACAACAATATTGTGAGTCACATTTTTATCTGTTTCTTTCAAGATCTATGATCTTCATTGACATCATGATGCCTCTGTAATGTAAGCAGTAGTAACAAAACTGATGTCTCTGTGTCCACTTATTAGTTCATATTCAGCCTTTACAGCAATCCTGTGAGGTGTATATTCTTACAGAAATATCAAAGGAAGAAACATCCAAAAATACCCATTTGTAAATATCCTGGTTTTTCAGTCCCAAACTGTAAATAACTTGTGGTATGTCTGTAAAATGGAATATTGTTAGCCCAAAAAATTATGGTCTTAAAGTATTTTGACAATGTGATAAAATGTTTATGCATTAATAACAAATGAAAAAAGCAAAATAGAAAATGAATGTTCAATGTGTGTCTAAATTCATTTACCAAATTTTTTATTAGGTGCCTACTATATTCGAGGCATTGGGGAAAGAGCATTCTAGGCATGGGGAAAAACATTCTAGGCACAGTAAATGTCTAGGCAGGGAAGATCAAGTGCAAAAACCCTGAGGTAGGTGTGCGCCCAGTGGGAGGAACTGTAGGGAGGACGGTATGTCTGGAGGGACATGCCCAAGGGAGAAAGTAATAGAAGAGCACAGAAAGGAGGTTCAGGGAGCCAGATAATGCGAGGACATCTGGGCCATTGTAAGGAATTTGGCCACAAATCAGAATGAGATGAGAAGCCTTTGGAGCTTTAGGGGCAGAAGAATGACATACTCTGATTAATAAGTCTTAAGAAACACTTTGGCTATTGTGTTGAGAATAGACTATGGAGGAGAAAGGGGGAAAACAGAAAGACCAGGTTGTTGGAAAAGTTCAGATTAGAGACGATGGTGGTTTGGATTAGTGTGGTAGCGGTGGAGGCTGAGAAGTGCTCAGATTCTGGATATTTTTGAAGGTGTAGCTGAGGTGTAGTTGATGAAGTAGATGTAGGGTGTGAGATAAAGAGTCGAAGATGACTCCAAGGTTTTTGTCCTGAGCAGTTAGAAGGTTGGAGTTGTCATTTACTAAGATGGGGAAGGCTGCAGAAGGAGTAGGTTTGGGGAAGCAAGGAGAAGAGGAACTTGGTTTCAGAAATGATATTGAATGAAGAATTTAGAAAAAAGGTGGGGCAAGTAATATAAATTTGAAGCTGTCAGTATACAGATGATATGTAAAACCATGAGATTGAAGAGAGCAACAAAGGAGTTAATGAAGATGGTCTTTTCTTTTAAAGGTGATCTTCTCAACACTGCATATTTAAAAGTCAGGGAAATGGGGAACCAGTTAAGGAGACTGAGAAGGAACAGTTGGAGGAGGAAAACCAGGAGGCTATGATACCCTGATTACTTAATGAAGAAAGCATTTCAATAAGAAGGTAACCAATAGTGCCTAAATAAATGACTGGGAATTGGCCACTTGATTTAGCAATGTGGAGGTTATGGTGACCTTGACAGCAATTTCCTTGGAGGGTGGGTGGAGGCGAAAGCCTCATTGGAGTGCATGCAAGAGAGAGTGGGAGAAGCTGTATTGAGACCACGGGTGTGGTAATCTTTTGAGGAATTTTGCTGCGAAGGGGAGCAGAAATATGGTGTGGTAGATGGAGGGGAAGAGGGTTCCCATTTTTAAGACGGGAGAAATAATGGAATGTATGCTAAGGGAAATGAGCCGAGAGAGTGAGAAAGTGATGGAACAAGAAAGAAATAGAATTGCTAGTGGGAGATCTTAGGCAAGAGGAAATGGGATCTAGTTGAAAAAACAAGAGCATGAACAGTTTGACCATAGTCAAACTGGGTTAGGCACATCATATATGCACAGATGAAGGTAAGAAAGTGGTATGGTAGTGAGAGCTTGTGTGCTGTTTTTCAGAATGCTTCTCTTTTCCCAGTGAAATAAGATGGAAGGTCATCAGCCGAGAATGAGAAAGGGAGAGAACAAAAATGCTCCTCTAGCAGAGAAGGAAAGTAAATGCACTAGGGACATACGGTTTGATTGCAGGGCAGCTTTTGTAACTTTGTAAGGCCATTTGATGTAACTGTCATGTAAGTTAGTAAGGCCATTTGATGTGGCTGTATGTTTCTCTAGCTACATTCAGTTTCTTGGGTATGGTTGTGGAGTTGGTGAATTTCACTTTTTGCCAAGTGGAGAACAAGGTGAGAGAGGCCTGGATAGTGAGAATTGCATGCAAGGGAGTGATTAAAGCCCCTTGTTGTAGCCCCTGTTACTGCCTCCCCTGACAGCTAGAAGAGTAAACCAGTTGGTCCTCCTAGCTTCCTGCAGTTCCCCCTCCAGTACAGCTCCCATGGGTTGTCACATAAATCACCTCTCCTCCAGTTGAATCACTGTTCTGTTCAGAAACTGCAACAACTTTTTATTGTTTGCTTTATTAAGAACAAAATCCTGTAGCATTTAAGGCCTTTCAATCTATGGCCCTAACTGCCTTTCCATGTTGCTAATCTATTCACCACATATGCCCATTTCTTTCCTTTCTATGAGTTAATCCACATTGTTCCCTTTGCCTGGAATCTCTCTCTCTCCCATGGGTCTTACCTCTTTTATCAACCCCATTCCATTTTTTAACCCCTGCCTCTAACACTGCCTCCTTCAGGAGCTGTTTTTTTTTTTCTTCTGCTTCTGCTGCTCCTGCTGCTGCGTTGTCTTTGGCTGCTTCTGCAGCTTCCTCTGCTGCTTCTGCCTCTGCTTCTGCCTCTGCCTCCTCCAGGAGCTGGCGTCATTCTCCTTCTCCTTATCCTCCTCCTCCTCCTTCTTCTTCTTCTCACTTCCTCTTCTTTCTTTCTCTTCCTCCCCGTCCTTCCTCCTTCCCCCCTCCTCCTCCCTCTTCTTCCTCTTTTTTTTTTTTTTGAGACAGAGTCTTGCTCTGTCACCCAGGCTGCAGTGCAGTGGTGTGATCATAGCTCATTGCAGACTTGGCCTGAAACTCCTGGGCTCAGGTGAACCTTCTGCCTCAGGCTCTTGAGTAGCTGAGACTAAAGGCGTGTGCCACCATGCCTGGCTATTTTTTTTTTTTTTTAAAGAAATGGGGTCTTGCTATGTTGCCCAGGCTGGTCTTGAACTTCCGGCCTCAAGTGATCTTTCCACCTCTACCTCACAAAGTGTTGGGATTACAGGTGGGAGCCACTGCATCCAGCCCGTTTTTAAATCTCCTGGACAGTGTGTGATTGGTCAAATCTTTTTTTATACTTTTATGGCACAGGTCTTATTCTAGCCTTGTGTTATATATAATCTTTTATACTCCTCTCTTATTCTACATTTAAAGCAGGAATCCTGTCTTGTAAACATCCATACTTCTCCATAGCACATGTGACATTGTTTTTCCTAGAGTATTGTTTTCACAAATCTGATGAATCTCTATCTTTCCCCCTCCTTCTCTCCCACTTTTCTACGCACTGAGGTAAGGAAGGTGTGTGTATATGGAGGAGGGGAAGGGTAAGGAAACTTGAATCCTAGCTGTCTCACATCCTTTGGAGAGCACGATAGAATGTCAGATAAAGACAGACCTACCTGTTTTACTTTTCTTATTTTGGTGGTTTGGAAGCTGTGGCTAGAAGTTTGTGCTTTTCCTTCTTCCATCATATATACAGAGACAGGATTAAGGGAGGGAATGCTGCCTATCTTGCTTTTTCTTTGTTTTGTATATGGGTGAGGGCTGGGATGAAGAATGAACACAATGAGAAAAATGTTCCTTACAGGCCACATTGGTAATTGTGTATCACCTGTATTTATTATTAGAGTGTTACAGTAAGCTTTTTATGATTTCGGTTTTTCATTTGCAAATGGAAGCCACTTAACTATGTATATTTGTAAATCCTTACTTTTATGGCATACATGTTAGTTCAAGTTGCCCTGTGGTGCTGCGGCTGGAGAGAAGCAGCAGCTGTGTCTCTGTCAAGCCCACGATGCTATCTTCCCTGCTGCTCATGTTGTGCAGATTGCCCATATGGGTTAGGAGAAAACAGATTTGTTAAAGGCAGATTTCCTTGGAAGCTTTCTCTGAGCAGCCCTGCAATTTGGTTGTATGATATGTATGGGCAGAAAGGTGCAATACTTTTTCTCACCCATCATAAGGGTCATGGTCAACATTCCTATAATAAAATACAGGTTAACAAGAGAAAAGCATAACAAGTTTATTTAAGCACAATTTTATGTGACATGGGAGTCTTCAGAAATGAAGACCCAAAAAACTCAGGGAAAAATCTTCATTTTTAGGCTTACGTTTGATGAAGAATGGACAGTCCTGTAGAAATGTGATGGAACAAAAAGGGAATGATCCTAGTGGTAATAGTCTGAATGGGGAAACTCAGCAAGGTCTATCTGTTCTGATTCTTCTTGGTCTCTCTGTGTGGCATTCTTTCTCCCTGGATGTAGTGTCAGACCCCTTTTGGAATGAAGGTCTTAAGATCAACTATGAGACAAGGTAGGTCAGATAATTTCTTTTTAGCCAGCTCCTACACAGAAAGGAAGGGGAAGGTTAAATTTAATATTTCTAGGCTTCATGACTGGCTTTCGGGAAGAAGGGTCCTAGTTTCTATTACCTGCCTTGGTGGAGAAAGAGGAGCAGGAGAGAGAAAGACAGAAGAGGGCCAGAAGAAGACTGCTTCTGAGACTCTTCCAGTGTTCTTCAGTTCAAAGTACTCCCAAGGAACAATACTTTGATAACAATGAAGTATCACCCTATGATAGTTGACATAATATCAATACTTTGGGGTATTGTTTTCTGAGCCCCAACACATAACAGTGAAGTATTACTCTATGATAGTTGATATAACAGTTACACAGTGAAACACCACAGTCATACATTCATTTAAAAATATTTGTTGAACTCTTCCTTTGTGCCATACTCCGAGTTAATAGCTAGGGATAAATGGAAAGCAAACATAGGCCTCATGCGGCTTACAGTTTATTGAGAAAGAAGATAGTCATAAGTAATTATAAGTGTGATGTATGCTTTAAGGAAGTACGAGATGTCTATAATGAGGTCCTGAGTCTGGAGTATTAGGGAATCCTGTAGATGGCAATGATGTTAAAAGAGACCAGAAAGATGATTAGGAGTGAACTAGAAGAAGGGAGATGATAAAGATTTCTGTCAAGGTAGAAGGTATATCATGTACAAGATCCTAAGGTAGGAAAGACCAGGCTGTGTTGGAGGAACTGAAAAGAGATCGGTAAGACCGAGATGGGGGCGTCAAAGATGATGACCTTGGAGGTGGGCTTCCAACACTGTGAGGTCAGTATTGTCATTATGTCCATTTACATACACGCGGTGTGGATATTCCTTCTCTGCAGCTTTCACTGACTTTAAGAGCATAGCTTGGTGTTGAGATGGTGTGGGATAGAACACAGTTGATCAGAGTATGGTTGTTTTGTATTCATCTTGTGATGGCACTGAATAAATACACGTTTATCTTTTACCCTGTAGGGAGTTACTACAATTTTACAGAGGAAAAAGGGCTCAGAGGCTGAAGTAATTTATGCATGATTGCATAGCTGATAAGTGATAGAGCCAGGATTTAAACCTGTCTCTGTCAACATCACAGCCCTTGTACCATGTTGCCTCTATATTTCAGAAATAGAAGGTTTTACAGTTCATGGCTTATATTTAATTCATGTAGTTCAACCAAGCATGATGGTTCACACCTAAAATTACAGCACTTTGAGAGGCTGAACTAGGAGGATAACTTGAGACCAGGAGTTTGAGACTAGCATGAGGAAGAAAGCAAGACCCTGTCTTTAAAAAAAATACAAAAATTAGCCAGGCATGGTGGTGTGCACCTGTGGTCTCAGCTACTTGGGAGGCTGGGGCAGGAGGATCACTTGAGCTTTGGAGGTCAAGGCTGCAGTGAGCTGATTGCACCACTATACTCCAGCATGGGCGACAGAAGGAGACCCTGTCAAAAAATTTAAGAATTAAAAAAATTCAGGTAGTTCATGGCTGATTTAGAGATATTAACCCATATTAGACAGTAATAAAGTTGAAGAATAAGCAGAATTTTAATTCTCCTAATACCGGGTTGGGTAATTTTGGACAGCAAAAATATAATGGAGATTTCAATTATACAGAACTTTCTTCTGACTTTGACTTTGTGTTACAGAAAGAAGAGGTTTAAATTAATGGGAACTATGTTAGCATCAGAAGGGGACTATGAAAACTTCTAAAATAACACTATGAGTTATTTTGGGTAGCTCTATAAATTCATTGAGTAAAGGATGTTAAGAGACCTCCATTGACTATCACAAAAAGGTCCTATTCAAGGGAATAAAGGAGGATGCATCATTGGTGAGGCAGGAGTGAAGTCACTACTATCGAACTTTGTCTCCTGAAGCTTGGTGCTCAGTCCATGAGCAAATTATCCATTTTAAGCTTTCCCAACAGTTTGTGTATAAAATTTGGTTTGGAATAAGTTGTAGAGTTTGTGTAAAAGTCTCTAATTCAAGCTGCTGGACTGGTCACTGACATGTATTCATCTTTCACTCTTGGAAGAGTGGAAGGTCCTTGCATGTCCCTCTCTTGCATTCTGCTTTTGAAAGTCTACCAGCTCTTCGATTAGGGAGTCAAATCTAGTAAACTGTACCTAAGCATTTTATTTTCTTTAAAAGCCTGGAGACTGGTCTTATTTTTAGCATGTTGTTTAGAATAAAAATACATTATTCTATTTAATAAAGTATATAATTTAAAGGGATATTAGACTGAAAATTTAAGCTAGTCTCCTTAACCACATTTATGAGAAGACTGGCTGTTTGGACCATGATTGTAGTTGTATTATTCTGCCATCTAAGGGGAAATAAATAGTCCCTTGAGAAGTGGATTTATAATCTTCAGTAATATGGAACAACGAAAGTGATGTCACACATTATTTAAAAAATAAAATATCCAAAGCACTCATGTTATATTTCTGCAATATGTACCATTCCTCATAGCTCAGTTATTTATACAATGATAAATGTATATATGAAGGGGTGGCCTGCCCCTCCACACCTGTGGGCGTTTCTCATCAGGTGTGGAATGAGAAACTTGAGAAAAGAAAGAGACACAGAGACAAAGTATAGAGAAAGAAAAGTGGGCCCCGGGGACTGGCGCTCAGCATACGGAGGACCTGCGTCAGCACCGGTCACTGAGTTCCCTCAGTATTTATTGATCATTGTCTTTACCATCTCAGAGACGGGGAAGTGGCAGGACAATAGGGTCATAGTAGGGAGAAGGTCAGCAAGAAGACATATGAATAAAGATCTCTGTGTCATGAATAAGTTTAAGGAAAAGTGCTGTGCTTTGATGTACATATATGCAAACATCTCCATAAACATTTTCAGTGCATAAAGAGCTGAATTGCCGCTAGCATGTCCCACCTCCCTCTCCTATCTCAGTAAACAGAACATACAATCGGGTTTTACACCAAGACATTCCATTGCCCAGGGATGGGCAGGAGACAGATGCCTTCCTCTATCTCAACTGCAAAGAAGCCTTCCTTCCTCTTTTACTAATCCTCCTCAGCACAGACCCTTTACGGGTGTCGGGCTAGGGGATGATCACGTCTTTCCCTTCCCACGAGGCCATATTTCAGACTATCACATGGGGAGAAACCTTGGACAATACCTAGCTTTCCTAGGCAGAGGTCTCTGCGGCCTTCCGCAGTGTTTGTGTCCTTGGATACTTGAGATTAGAGAATGGTGATGACTTTTAACAAGCATACTGCCTTCAGGCACTTGTTTAACAAAGCACATGCTGCACAGCCCTGAATCCATTAAACCTTGAGTAGACACAGCACATGTCTCTTCAAGGACAGGGTTGGGGGTAGGGTTACAGATTAACAGCATGTCAAGGCAGAGGAATTCTTAGTACAGAATGAAATGGAGTCTCTTATGTCTACTTCTTTCAACATAGACAAAGTAACAGTCTGATCTCTCTTTTCCCCACAGTATTAAATATATATTACACATGTCACAGCATTGGTGACTGTAACTGAACAGAAAGGAAAAAGAAAAGCATGTCATTTACCAGGCTACATCATATTTGGTGTATAAGAGGTTCTTACTGTCACCAAGACACTACCCTGTTTCTGTTATCTGTTCTAAGATAGCTGCCATTAAAAAAGTAATTTTACTTTGCAAGTCATAGTTTCTTAAGTGACCACTCAGAACAAATTGCTGAAGTTTTATATCATATTTTTTCTTTCACATGACAATATTGGGCACTGATGACATACATTGTTTGAACTGGGAGGTGTGTGCTAGTAATACCTTGCAAAATATATTAGTAATAAATCAAGCCCTTACTTCTTGCAGGCCCTTGCTAGGCACTTGCACATATGTATTTTCCAACTAAATCATTACAAGACTCCTCTGGTAGGTGTTATTTTTTTCATTCTGCATTTGAGAAAGGAAGCCCAAAGCCATGAGCTTGGTTAAGTAGCTAATAAATGGCCAAGATGGCACTGAAAGTTAGATCTGTCTGCAAATTCCCTTCTCTTCCCACTACATCAGAACATTTGTGATCTTCAGAAGGAGGAAAAACAGGGTTTTAAAAGGTGTCCTTGGTACAGATTAAATTTTATTAGTGCAAAAGTATGTGTGTTTATGTGCTTAAGACTTGATACAACTGGATTTTTTGTAGTTGTTGTTGAGACAGGGTCTCACTGTGTCTCCCAGGTGGGAGTGCAGTGGTGTGATCATGGCCCACTGCAGCCTCGACGTCCCGGGCTCAATCGATTCTCCCATCTCAGCTTCCTGAGTAGTTTCACTCCAGGTATGCCCATCATGCCTGGCTAATTTTTGTATTTTTTTCTAGAGATGGGGTTTCTACAGGTTGCCCAGTTGGTCTCAAATTTCTGGGCTCAAGTGATCCTCCTATCTCAGCTTCCCAAAGTTCTGGGATTACAGGCCTGAGCCACCGTTCCCAGCACGAATGACATTTTTGATAAGTTTTCCTGATGGCATATGACTAGCATGTTTGGCCAGCATCATTGTGATTGAATAACCTAATTTAAACCAGGAACTACAACCCAAACAATGGCTGTGATTCAGCAGATAGGAAAGTAAGGAAGTACTTGTTATCATTTGTCAGTGAATTTATATTTTTATGCAGTTTGAACTGTGGGTCACGCTGCAGACACTGTCCTTTAAAACTGTCGGAAATCTCTGCCTCTTCCTGAGCACTGATGGCCTCTTCCTTTGAGGGAGCAGCTCATACAACAATTTTGGAAAGCAGCGGTGATGACTCCCTTCTCCTTGGCGTTGAGTGGTTCCTTCCTCTTGAACAATTGGCTCTAGATGACAGTGACCAGTGCAGACTAAAACAGGCTGTTGGTTTGCCTTTTTATGTAGTCTAATTTCTAAAAAATAACAATCCTTTAAAAGAGGTGGGAATTTATACTTACCAACCGCCTTTCTGTGATTTCATTAAGCAACCTTGGGTCACACTTATCTGTGCATCTGAGAGGCCTGCAGCAGCACCAAGTCTCATCTTTGCTTACGCACATCTAACAAGTGCAGTCAACACTGATGTTGTGAATTTATTTTTACGTGCTTTAGTTTTAAATTCCAAACTGACTGACCCCTGCCTCCCAGGATATCTTGAATGCCCATCCCTTGCTTAGCTAGTGTAGGCTTAGACAATGCAAATATATTTTAGGATCAACCTTTAAAAACATCATCAGATAAATAAATCTGCCAGAAAAACTCTAATATTTATTATTTATTATGATTTATTATTGACACTGTGTGCCAGACATTATACATTCGTCATCTCATTATTTTGGACACAGTATATTGAGTTGTGGCTTACATAGTGCTGCTATCTGTCAGCTTGGAATGGTTTGTCTTCCTCCTTTCTCTCCCTAGCAAACTCCTGTTCATCTTTCACTGCTCAGGTTTTGTATCACCTTTTCTTGTTAGGAACTGCTTTGCCTCCCTTCCATGGGCTAGGTAACTGACTACTTTCCTCTTTGTGCCTCTTACTGCACTTTATAGCTACTTCGATGCTGCTACTCTGGATTGCATTGCTTTATTTATATGTTGGTATCCTGTTGGGACTGTGAGCAGCCTGAGTGCTGGGACTACACCCATCAGTGTATCTCAGTGTGTGCTTTTGTCAGCTCTTCAGACAAATAACTGGCTCAAGCTCAAGTTATTCTTCTATCATTAGTACTTGGTTTTGTCAACAGTCTGCCACTATTGTACTACCAATATGGCATAGACACTGGCCAGTCAGAACAGAAGCTAGTTATGGAGTTGAGGCCTTTTGAAGTACCATGGTTCTTTAGGTCTGGAGATCTAAAAAAGGGTCTGGGGCAGTAGGGCAGAGTCTGTGTGTGTGTGTGTGTGTGTGTGTGTGTGTGTGTGTGTGTGTGTATGTATGGGGGTGTTGCACAGGTAGTTTTTCTCCAACTCGTATGAAATATTTCAGTATTTTAATAACTGGCTCAATATCAGCTTTGGTCCTCCCAGGTAGTGAGTGCCTAAAGAATGGGATTCGGCCTGTACTGCTTAGTGTCCCTAATATGGATATCTCAATGCAACTCAGGTGTCCAAAACAGGTTAAACTTCTACAGCAAATGTTAATGTTATTACATAACACTTCTTTTTAAAATTTCTCCAAATTTTTCCCATTACTGTTAATGGTACAACAGTTGACCCTGGAACAATGTGGGTTTGAACTGCACGTGTCCACTTATACACATTTTTATTTTTAATACATCTCTTCTGTCTCCCCTTTAATCTCCTTCACTTCGTCTGCCTCTGCCACCCCTGAGACAGCAAGACCAACCCCTCCTCTTTCTCCTCCTCCTGTTCAGCCTTCTCAAAGTGAAGATGAGGATAAAGACCTTTATGATGATCCACTTCCACTTTAATGAATAATAAATATGTTTTCTCTGCCTTAAGATTTTCTTAATAACATTTTTACCTAGCTTATTTTATTGTAAGAGTACAGAATATAATACATATACAAAATATGTGTTAATTGACTTTATGTTATCTGTAAGGCTTCTGGTCAATAGTATGCTCTACTAAGTTTTTGGAAGTCAAAGGATATAGGCAGGTTTTTGACTGTAGGTTGTGGAGGGTGGGTCAGTGCCCCTAATCACCCTGTTGTTCAAGGGTCAGTTGTACTCTCCTGTTCACATGGGATAGAAAACTTTGGACTTTTCTGGTTCTCTCACCTTCACATTCAAACCAAAATCCAGTCAGTAGCCAAGACCTTTCCAAGATTCCTTCCTAGTTTCTGCCCCCTCTTTGCTTTCCCAGGGTTACCAGTTTGTACCATATAATTCCAGGCTAACTTATTATAATACCCCCTTCAGTCCCTCTGTTCTTTTAGCTTCAGTCCAGGCCAGCTGGCACCATGGTTTTTTTCTCCTCTCCTTTTGTCCAATCCAGGCTTTACAGGGCCCTGCGTAAACCCCACATCTTCAGAGAAACCTTCCTCTGCTGACTCAGCCCAGCAGGGGCTGTCCTACCCCCAGGTGCCCTAGTACTTACTGTCTGTAGCACACATTTGGATGTTAACTGTGCTCTACTTTGTGAGACTGCCTGAACTGTAATTACATCTTCAAATGACATTGAATAGGTGGTTGTCCCTCAAGTAGAGAACACACACAGCCGTTAAGTGAGAATTAAGACACTCACCGGGGCATATGGTTCAGGCCACTTAGATTTTTAAGATTTCTTAATAGAAATAATTTCAAATTCTGTAGCTTGGTTGCTGAATAGCATGAAATTTTGTTAAAAGAAAAATACTATGACCCACTAAATGAATTCCTAACCTACAAATGGATCACAACCTCCATTTTATAAAACCCTGATCTAGACCACAAAGGCCTTAAAAAGAAGAATGTTTCTCTCATAATGGAAAGGTAAGACCTGGAAGCAAAAGCCTTTTCTATGAGTATAAAGTATTGCAAGAGAGGCATAAAGTATGCAGGTTTAGAGGAGGCAAAATTGCACGGTGAAAATGACTTCCTATTGTAGGAAGATGATTCTGTTTGTGGGAGAAGGGACTTGGCAGTGGCTTAGCAGTTTATAGATTTTCCCTTGAAAATTAAGTCATTCATTGCAGAGGGTTTTTTTTTTTTTTTTTTTTTTTCCTCCATAAGGGCAGATGGGAAAAACACGCATTTCCTCCTCTCTAGTTTTCCTTAGGCTTTTATTTATTCACCATTTTGTTTTCCTTCTCAATATTTTTGCTCTTGCCTAACAGCAGGGCTTGGTAAGATTTTCTGATTTGGACTGTGTTTCTAAACACAAATGAGCAAAATGAGGAGGTTCCAAGATGGCCAAATAGGAACAACTCCAGTCTACAGCTCCCAGTGTAAGTGATGCAGAAGATGGGTGATTTCTGCATTTCCAACTGAGGTACCAGGTTCATCTCACTGGGGCTTGTCAGACAGTGGGTGCAGCCCATGGAGCAGGCCTTACCCGGGAAGTGCAAAGGGTTGGGGAATTCCCTTTCCTAGCCAAGGGAAGCCATGACAGATGGTACCTGGAAAATTGGGACACTCCCACCCTAATACTGGGCTTTTCCAACAGTCTTAGCAAACGGTACACCAGGAGATTATATCCCGTTCCTGGCTCGGAGGGTCCCACGCCCACAGAGCCTTGCTCACTGCTAGCACAGCAGTCTGAGATCGAACTGCAAGGTGGCAGCGAGGTGGGGGGAGGGGCGTCCACCATTGCTGAGGCTTGAGTAGGTAAACAAAGTGACCAGGAAACTTGAACTGGGTGGAGCCCACCGCAGCTCAAGGAGGCCTGCCTGCCTCTGTAGACTCCACCTCTTGGGGCAGGGTATAGCTGAACAAAAGGCAGCAGAAACTTCTGCAGACTTAAACATCCCTGTCTGACAGCTTTGAAGAGAGTAGTGGTTCTCCCAGCATGGGGTTTGAGATCTGAGAATAGACAGAATGCCTCCTCAAGTGGGTCCCTGACCTGAGTAGCCTAACTGGGAGACACCTCCCAGTAGGGACCAACTGACATCTCATACAACTGGGTGCCCCTTTGAGATGAAGCTTCCAGAGGAAGGATCAGGCAGCAACATTTTCTGTTCTGCAATATTTGCTGTGCTGCAGCCTCTGCTGGTGATACCCAGGCAAACAGGGTCTGGAGTGGACCTCCAGCAAACTGCAACAGACCTGCAGCTGAGGGTCCTGACTGTTAGAAGGAAAACTAACAAACAGAAAGGACATCCACACCGAAACCCCATCTGTACGTCACCATCATCAAAGACCAAAGGTAGATAAAACCACAAAGATGGGGAGAAACCAGAGCAGAAAAGCTGAAAATTCTAAAAATCAGAGTGCCTCTTCTCATCCAAAGGAATGCAGCTCCTTGCCAGCAATGGAACAAAACTGGATGGAGAATGACTTTGACAAGTTGAGAGAAGGAGGCTTCAGATGATTGGTAATAACAAAATTCTCTGAGCTAAAGGAGGATGTTCAAACCCATTGCAAAGAAGCTGAAAACCTTGAAAAAAGATTAGATGAATGGCTAACTAGGATAAACAGCATAGAGAAGACCTGAAATGACCTGATGGAGCTGAAAACGATGGCACAAGAACTATGTGACACATGCACAAGCTTCAGCAGCCGAGTCGATCAAATGGAAGAAAGGGCATCAGTGATTGAAGATCAAATGAATGGAATGAAGTGAGAAGTTTAGAGAAAAAAGAGTAGAAAGAAGTGAACAAAGCCTCCAAGAAATAGGGGACTACGTGAAAAGACCAAATCTATGTCTGATTGGTATACCTGAAAGTGATGGGGAGAATGGGACCAAGTTGGAAAACACTCTTCAGGATATTATGCGGGAGAACTTCTCCAACCTAGCAAGGCAGGCCAACATTCAAATTTAGGAAATACAGAGAACACCACAAAGATACTCTTCGAGAAGAGCAACTCCAAGACACATACTTGTCAGATTCACCAAAGTTGAAATGAAGGAAAAAGTATTAAGGGCAGCCTGAGAGAAAGGTTGGGTAACCCACAAAGGGAAGCCCATCAGACTAACAGCGGATCTCTCAGCAGAAACCCTGCAAGAGTGGGGGCCAATATTCAACATTCTTAAAGAAAAGAATTTTCAACCCAGAATTTCATATCCAGTGAAACTAAGCTTCATAAGTGAAGGAGAAATAAAATCCTTTACAGACAGGCAAATGCTGAGAGATTTTGTCACCACCAGGCCTGCCTTACAGGAGCTCCTGAAGGAAGCACTAAACATGGAAAGGAACAACTGGACCCGCAGCTGCAGAAACATGCCAAATTGTAAAGACCATCGATGCTAGGAAGAAACTACATCAACTAATGAGCAAAATAACCAGCTAATATCATAAAGACAGCATCAAATTCAAACTTAACAATATTAACCTTAAATGTAAATGGGCTAAATGCTCCAATTAAAATACACAGACTGGCAAATTGGATAAAGAGTCAAGACCCATCAGTCTGCTGTATTCAGGACACCCATGTCACGTGCAGAGGCACACATAGGTTCAAAATAAAGGAATGGAGGAAGATCTACCAAGCAAATGGAAAACAAAACAAAAAAAAGCTGGGGTTGCAATCCTAGTCTCTGATAAAACAGACTTTAAAACAACAAAGATCAAAAGAGACAAGGCCATTACATAATGGTAAAGGGATCAATTCAACAAGAAGAGCTAACTGTCCTAAATATATATGCACCCAATACCGGAGAACCCAGATTCATAAAGTAAGTCCTTAGGGACCTACAAGGAGATTTAGACTCCCACACAATAATAACGGGAGACTTTAACACCCCACTGTCAACATTAGACAGATCAATGAGACAGGAAGTTAACAAGGATATCCAGGAATTGAACTCAGCTCTGCACCAAGCGCACCTAAGACATCTACAGAACTCTCAACCACAAATCAACAGAATATACATTCTTTTCAGCACCACATCACACTTATTCCAAAACTGACTACATAACTGGAAGTAAAGCACTCCTCAGCAAATGGAAAAGAACAGAAATTATAGCAAACTGTCTCTCAGACCACAGTGCAATCAAACTAGAGCTCAGGATTAAGAAACTCACTCAGAACTGCTCAACTACATGGAAACTGAAAAACCTGCTCCTGAATGACTCCTGTGTACATAACAAAATGAAGGCAGAAATAAAGATGTTCTTTGAAACCAATGAGAACAAAGACACAACATACCAGAATCTCTGGGACACATTTAAAGCAGAGTGTAGAGGGAAATTTATAGCACTAAATGTCCACAAGAGAAAGCAGGAAAGATCCAAAAATGACACCCTAACATCACAATTAAAAGAACTAGAGAAGCAAAAGCAAACACCTTCAAAAGCTAGCAGAAGGCAAGAAATAAGTAAGATCAGAGCAGAACTGAAGGAGATAGGGACACAAAAAAACCCTTCAAAAAATCAATGAATCCAGGAGCTGGTTTTTTGAAAAGATCAACAAAATTGATAGACCGCTAGCAAGATTAATAAAGAAGAAAAGAGAGAAGAATCAAATAGATGCCATAAAAAATGATAAAGTGGATATCACCACCGATCCCACACAAATACAAACTACTATCAGAGAATACTATAAACACCTCTACGCAAATAAACTAGAAAATGTGGAAGAAATGGATAAATTCCTGGACACATACACCCTCCCAAGAGTAAACCAGGAAGAAGTTGAATCCCTGAATTGACCAATAACAGCTCTGAAATTGAGGCAATAGTTAATAGCCTACCAGCCAAAAAAGTCAAGGACCAGACGGATTCACAGCCGAATTCTACCAGAGGTACAAAGAGGACCCGGTACCATTACTTCTGAAACTATTCCAATCAATAAAAGAAGAGGGAATCCTCCCTAACTCAGTTTATGAGGCCAGCATCATCCTGATATCAAAGCCTGGCAGAGACACACACACAAAAGAGCTCTAAGACCAATATCCCTGATGAACCTCGATGCAAAAATCCTGAATGAAATACTGGCAAACCAAATCCAGCAGCACATCAAAAAGCTTATCCACCACGATCAAGTTGGCTTCATCCCTGGGATGCAAGGCTGGTTCAACATATGCAAATCAATAAACGTAATCCAACATATAAACAGAACCAAAGACAAAAACCACATGATTATCTCAATAGATGGAGAAAAGGCCTTCAACAAAATTCAACAGCCCTTCATGATAAAAATTCTCAATAAACTAGGTATTGATGGGACATGTCTCAAGATAGTAAGAGCTATTTATGACAAACCCACAGCCAATATTGTACTGAATGGGCAAAAACCGGAGGCATTCCCTTTGAAAACTGGCACAAGACAGGGGTGCACTCTCTCACCACTCCCATTCAACATAGTGTTGGAATTTCTGGCTAGGGCAATCAGGCAGAAGAAAGAAATAAAGGATATTCAGTTAGGAAAAGAGGAAGTCAAATTGTCCCTGTTTGCAGATTGTATATTTAGAAAACCCAATTGTCTCAGCCCAAAATCTCCTTAAGCTGATAAACAACTTCAGCAAAGTCTCAGGATACAAAATCAATGTGCAAAAATCACAAACATTCATATACACCAATAACAGACAAACAGAGAGCCAAATCATGAGTGAACTTCCATTCACAATTGCTTCAAAAAGAATAAAATACCTACAACTTCAACTTACAAGGGATGTGAAGGACCTCTTCAGGGAGAACTACAAACCACTGCTCAATGAAATAAAAGAGGACCCAAACAAATGGAAGAACATTCCATGCTCATGGATAGGAAGAATCAATATTGTGAAAATGGCCACACTGCCCAAGGTAATTTATAGATTCAATGCCATCCCCATCAAGCTACCAATGACTTTCTTCACAGAATTGGAAAATACTACTTTAAAGTTCATATGGAACCAAAAAAGAGCCTGCATTGCCAAGACAATCCTAAGCCAAAAGAACAAAGCTGGAGGCATCATGCTACCTGACTTCCAACTATACTACAAGGCTACAGTAATCAAAACAGCATGGTACTTGTACCAAAACAGAGATATAGACCAATGGAATAGAACAGAGCCCTCAGAAATAATACCACACATCTACAACCATCTGATCTTTGACTAACCTGACAAAAACAAACAATGGGGAAAGGATTCCCTATTTAATAAATGGTGCTGGGAAAATTGGGTAGCCATATGTAGAAAGGTGAAACTGGATCCCTTCCTTACACCTTATACAAAAATTAATTCAAGATGGATTAAAGATTTAAATGTTAGCCATAAAACCATAAAAACCCTAGAAGAAAACCTAGGCAATACTATTCAGGATATAGGCATGGCCAAGGACTTCATGACTAAAACACTAAAAGCAATGGCAACAAAAGTCAAAATAGACAAATGGGATCTAATTAAACTAAAGAGCTTCTGCACGGCAAAAGAAACTGCCATCAGAGTGAACAGGCACCGTATAGAACGGGAGAAAATTTTTGCAATCTAACTGTCTGACAAAGGGCTAATATTCAGAATCTACAAAGAACTTAAACAAATTTACAAGAAAAAAATCAAAAAACCCCATCAAAAAGTGGGCAAGGGATATGAACAGACATTTCTTAAAAGAAGATTTTTTTTTTTTTTTTTTTTTGAGGCAGAGTCTTGCTCTTTCGCCCAGGCTGGAGTGCAGTGGCATGATCTCGCTCACTGCAAGCTCTGCCTCCTGGGTGCACACCATTCTCCTGCCTCAGCCTCCCTAGTAGCTGGGACTACAGGCACCTGCCACCACGCCTGGCTGATTTTTTGTATTTTTTTAGTAGAGACGTGGTTTCACTGTGTTAGCCAGGATGGTCTCGATCTCCTGACCTTGTGATCCACCTGCCTCGGCCTCCCAAAGTGCTGGGATTACAGGCGTGAGCCACCACGCCTGGCCAAGAAGACATTTATGCAGCCAACAGACACATTAAAAAATGCTCGTCATCACTGGCTATCAGAGAAATGCAAATCAAAACCACAATGAGATACCATCTTACACGAGTTAGAATCACAATCATTAAAAAGTCAGGAAACAACAGGTGCTGGAGAGGATGTGGAGAAATAGGAACACTTTTACACTGTTGGTGGGACTGTAAACTAGTTCAACCATTGTGGAAGACAGTGTGGTGATTCCTCAAGGATCTAGAACTAGAAATACCATTTGACCCAGCCATTCCATTACTGGGTATATACCCAAAGGATTATAAATCATGCTGCTATAAAGACACAGGCACACGTATGTTTATTGTGGCACTATTCACAATAGCAAAGACTTGGAACCAAACCAAATGTCCATCAATGATAGACTGGATTAAGAAAATGTGGCACATATACACCATGGAATTCTACGCAGCCATAAAAAAGGATGAGTTCATGTCCTTTGTAGGGACATGGATGAAGCTGGAAACCATAATTCTGAGCAAACCATCATCGCAAGGACAGAAAACCAAACACCACATATTCTCACTCATAGGTGGGAACTGAACAATGAGAACACTTGGACATGGGGTGGGGAACATCACACACCCGGGCCTGTCGTGGGGTGGGGGGAGGGGGAGGGATAGCATTAGGAGATATAACTAATGTAAATGACGAGATAACGGGTGCAGCACACCAACATGGCTCATGTATACATGTGTAACCTGCATGTTGTGCACATGTGCCCTAGAAGTTAAAGTATAATAATAATAAAAAAAAGAACAAAGTGAGATAACATAAAGGAGATTTATCTTTTGTTTAATATTCATCCATTTTGGGATGATCAAAAAAGAACAATTTAAAAATAGGGAGTTCTAGAAGGTACTAGGCTATGGGATGAAAACACCATCACTTGCAAATGGTTATAATTATCTTTTAATTGTAGGCTGCTAACATTATGATTTTAAAGGGAAGGAATGTCCTGTAGTAAATAGTAGTGGCAGATTATAATTATTACCCCTGAGTCAGTTTCTCTCCAAATGTGCTGCTTGGTTTTCCACTGATTATTTTTTTTCTTAGTGAAATGAGCCTTTGTGGTAAATCTTTTCTCAGTTATATTCTTTGTGGCAATTTTCCCTTGCAGAAGATCCTTTATTTAAAGGCTGTATGAAATTGTTTTTATTGCTTAAATCAGGACAGAATTGTACCTGGGGAAAATGGATCATCAAACAGCTTTTTACATTCTTCAGGGTCACATGCTGTATTAGTCTGTTTTCATGCAGCTGATAAAGAACATACCTGAGACTAGGAAGAAAAGGAGGTTTAATTGGACTTACAGTTCCACATGGCTGGGGAGGCCACAGAATCGTGGTGGGACGTGAATGGCACTTCTTGCATGGGGGCAGCAAGAGAAAATGGGGAAGAAACAAAAGTGGAAATCCCTGATAAACCCATCAGATCTCTTGAGACTTATTCACTATCATGAGAATAGCATGGTAAACGACCCCCATGATTCAATTACCTCCCCATGGGTCCCTCCCACAACATGTGGGAATTCTGGGAGATACAATTCAAGTTGAGATTTGAGTGGGGACACAGCC
This sequence comes from Macaca thibetana thibetana, assembly GCF_024542745.1. NCBI lineage: Eukaryota > Metazoa > Chordata > Mammalia > Primates > Cercopithecidae > Macaca > Macaca thibetana. The sequence goes on along the minus strand of NC_065591.1, from coordinate 74,663,547 downwards.
AAACCATATCATACCACCCCGGCCCCACCAAATTTCATGTCCTCACATTTCAAAAACAATCATGCCTTCCTAGCAATCCCCCAAAGTTTTAACTCATTTCAGCATTAACCCAAAAGTCCACAGTCCAAAGTCTCATCTGAGACAAGGCAAGTCCTTTCTGCTTATGAGCCTATAAAATCAAAAGCAAGTTAGTTACTTCCTAGATACAGTGTATGTTCAGGTATTGGGTAAATACAGCCATTCCAAATGGGAGAAAATGGCCAAAACAAAGGGGTTACAGGCCCCATGCAAGTCTGAAATCCAGCAGGCAGTCAAATTTTAAAGGTCCAAATTATCTCCTTTGACTCCAGGTCTCACATCCAGGTCACACTGATGCAAGAGGTGGGTTCACATGGTCTTAGGCAGCTCCACCCCTGTGGCTTTGCAGGTTACAGCCTCCCTCCCAGCTGCTTTCAGTGGCTGGCATTGAGTGTCTGTGGCTTTTCCAGGCTCACAGTACAAGCTGTCGATGGGTCTACTATTATGGGGTCTGGAGGATGGTGGCCCTCATCTCACAGCTCTACTAGGCATTGCCCCAGTAGAGACTCTTGTGTTGGAGCTCTGACCCCACATTCCCTTCCAGACTGTCCTAGCAGAGGTTCTCCATGAGGGCTCAATCCCTGCAGCAAACTTTTGCCTGGGCATCCAGGCATTTCCATACATCTTCTGAAATCTAGACAGAGGTTCCCAAACCTCAATTCTTGACTTCTATGCACCTGCAGGCTCAACACCATGTGGAAGCTGCTAAGGCTTGGGGCTCCCACCCTCTGAAGTCACAGCCTGAGCTCTATGTTGGCCCATTTAAGCCATGGCTAGAGTGGCTGGGACATGGGGCACCCAGTCCCTAGGCTGCACACAGCATGGGGACCCTGGGCTCAGCCCATGAAACCACTTTTTCCTCCTGGGGCTCCAGGCCTGTGATGGGAGGGGCTGCCCTGCGGTCTCTGACATGGCCTGGAGACATTTTCCCCATGGCCTTGGGGATTAACATCAGGCTCCTTGCTACTTATGCAAATTTCTGCAGTCAGCTTGAATTTCTCCTTAGAAAGTAGGTTTTTCTTTTCTACTGCATCATCAGGCTACAAATTTTCTGAACTTTTATGCTGTTTCCCTTTTAAAATGGAATGTTTTAACAGCACCCAAGTCACATTTTGAATACTTTGCTGCTTAGAAATTTCTTCCGCCAGATACCCTAAATCATCTCTCTCAAGTTCAAAGCTCCACAAATCTCTAGGGTGGAGCAAAATGCCACCAGTCTCTTGCTAATACATAGCAAGAGTCACCCTTGCTTCAGTTCCCAACAAGTTCCTCATCTCCATCTGAGAGTACCTCAGCCTGGACCTTGTTGTTCATATCACTGTCAACATTTTTGTCAAAGCCACTGAACAAGTCTCTAGGAGGTTCCAAACTTTTCCACATTTTCCTGTCTTATCCTCAGCCCTCCAAACTGTTCCAACCTCCGTCTGTTACCCAGTTCCAAAGTTGCTTTCACATTTTCAGGTATCCTTTCAGCAATGCCCCACTCTACTCGTACCAATTTACTGTATTAGTTCGTTTTCATGCAACTGATTGAGACATACCCGAGACTGGGAAGAAGAAGAGGTTTAATTGGACTTACAGATCTACAGGGCTGGGGGCCCTCAGAATCATGGCAGGAGGTGAAAGGCACTTCTTACAAGGTGGTGGCAAGAGAAAATGAGGAAGAAGCAAAAGTGGAAACCCCTGATAAACCTATCAGATCTTGTGAGACTTATTCACTATCATGAGACCAGCACAAGAAAGACTGGCCCCCATGATTCAATAACCTCCCCCTGGGTGTCTCCCACAACACGTGGGAATTCTAGGAGATACAATTCAAGTTGAGATTTGGGTGGGGACATAGCAAAACCATATCACGTGCCAAATGTAAAAATACACATATGGTTGTAATATGCTTTTGTGTGTTTTTTGTTTAATACCACAATATAAAATTGTTGTTGGTTATCAGTCATTGGGATTATTTTTTCAGTCTTTGCTGTGGTCAGGGGCTTGTACACACACCACCTTGAATCCTTGCAACCTTGTAAGTAAGTTATTAGTTTTCCCTTTTATAGATGAAGCAACTGAGGTACTGAGATATGAAAGAGTTTTCTGGAAATCACCTAGCTGGAAAGTGGCACAGTCAGCATTTCAACGTGGAACTTTCAGGTTATAGAGCTGGGCTGTTTTCACTGTGCTGAGCCAACCTTCAAAACAGTGATAGCACAGTGTGGTGGTGACTGTTCTGGAAGCTGTCATAGAATCAGAGAAAGAGCATTCTCCTTTGGGCTTGGGGTTGTCCTAGAAAACTCTGCAGAGGGGACAGCACTTGCATGAACATTTTGAGGATGAAGTAGTAGTTTTTTTTTTGTAATGATGCGAGACAGGAAGGCATTCCGGGCAGGAGGAAATCCATGTAGAGAAGCCTGGAGACTTGAGAAAGCGTATGTCCAGAGCATTTCTGGAATATGAAGTGGGAGAGGGCCATGTGGTAGAAGATGAAGCTGGAAAAGAGGGGAGCAGGGTGCCATGATGGACATTATCAGCTTCTCTGAGCTTGCCTTCACTATGGCCTTGTGTACCACTGGTTAGTTGGGTGGTGTCTCCTCTTTGCTGCCGTAACAATCACCTTGTTCTCACCCACATTCATAATGTGCATTCCTTGTGTGGAAATAATTTCTTTGCTTGCTTGTCTCCTCTGGTAGACTGTGGCCTCCTTGAGAGCAAAAAATAAGGCTTTTATCCTTGTATCCAGTGTAGCCACGCGCACAGAGTAAGCCCTCAGGAAATGGTGGGACGGTGAAAGAGCCTTGTCTTTGCTGAGGAGTCTCACTATTAATTATAGTCACCTATGTGTTTACAACTTTTCTACTTTTCAAGGTTGAGTTGGATTTGAACTGGATAATTGTAGTATCTGTTCACATTTCCTGAGGCTAGCACACCTCTGATAGAAAGAAAACGGTCTTGCTGGTAGCCCCACAGGCCTAGAGCAGAGTTAACTGGTGTAGTCTAAGTTCGGGTGAGGTCACTCGGTCTTCAGGTGTCACATCACACATCTCACTTCTCCCAGTTCAACTCAGGAGTCATTGATGTAGCAAGGCCTGTGCACATTGTGCTTTGTGCTTTGTGGGTACAGAGATTAGCCAGAAAGGGAGAGGCAGTAGGGCATGGAGGGGGAAAACACAGCCTCTCTACTCCATAGGGTTCCGCTGAAGAACAGTTGAGATTATTTACCTATAGCCCTAGTTCAGCCCTTACACTATTCACAGGGGCAGGAGGAAATAACATACCTCCTGTGGTGTGTTCAATAGATTCTAACTTTTTTTATCTGGGTTTTTTACAGTTTCACAGTTTATAGTAGTATGAAGGTTATAAGACATGCATGTATAAATAACTACAGTGCAAGGCTACATTTGAAAAGATTATAATATAGCTAAAATACCCTGAAAGCACAAAGAAGGCAGGAATGCTTCATGAAGGGAGTGGCGTTGAATAGAACCCCCAGGACCTTTCACAGGGTAGACAGCTGTGTGGATTAAAGGCTTAACTATTGCCTGCTCCAAGACTTCTTTTCTGACCACCCTATTAAAAGTCGATCTGCCTCTGTTATTCTCTATCAAAATAAAACCTGTACAACTAGTTTCCTTTTTTTCTTTTTTTTTTTTTTGAAACAGGATCTCACTCTGTTGCCCAGGCTGGAGCCCAGTGGTGTGATCACAGCTTATTGCAGCCGCGACCTCCTGGGCTCGGGTGATCTTCCCACTTCATCCTCCTGAGTGCCTGGTAGCACAGGTGCATGCCATTATGCCATGCTAATTTTTATATTTTTTGAAGAGACGGGGTTTTGCCACGTTTCCCAGGCTGGTCTCGAACTCCTTGGCTCAAGTGATCTGCCAGCCTTGGCCTCCCAAAGTCCTGGGATCACAGGTGTGAGCCACCACACCCAGGTAAAACCTGTACAATTAGTTTCTAAGTTCTTATTTGTGTGTTTGCTTGTTTGTTTTCTGTTTCTTGTTGTCTGTCGCCAGACTATAAGCCCTGTGAGGGCAGTGACCATATCTAGCTTGTTCACTGTTGTAACTCTAGTACTTATCCCATGGTAGGCACTCAAGAAATACTTACACATCCTACCAGCTCTGGGAAGTTGTTGATTATCTGGTGATGTGGTGGCAAAACCACCTGAAAGTAATCAAAGGAAGCCACTTGGTTACATTTGAACTTGCTGTTATTGTTCTGAGCTTTTTGGTTTCTGCTGAGGATATCCTTTTCCCTTCCTTTATCTTTTTTACAGCGCCGTTATCATTTAGACCGGATGAATGTGCAAAACAATGAGTAGTCTGTAGAGTGTGTCTTTAAGATAATGATAAAAAGTCCCTGGAGGACATTTTATAGTGAAATCAGGACTGCAAATTTGATGTTGGAGTTTCCAGGAGGAAAAAACTTAGACATTACTTTCCTCAGCTGCTTCCTTTTGTGGATGCTATTCATGTGGGGATTTTGTAAAGTTTAATTTTCCAGAGTGCTTTAATATCATGTATTTTTCAATGTGATAAAAAAATTATTTTAAAGCAGTCTCTGAAAAGAGGTTGTAAGTTTTCTGTTTCAGTGGTTCTCACGGTATCATTCACAGAAGATTCTCCATTTAGGAAGAAGAGTTGTATTTTAGCATTATGTTGTAATACTATATTTGTATGTGCTTTTTATTTTTTTAAAATGTAGTTTATTAATTCATCAGAGGTAACCAGTGAAGATTGTGGCTGGTTGATGTCTTTTATCTCACCAGGGTGGAACAGGACCGAAACGTTTGAGAACAATTAGTTTATTACCTTCTATCAATTTCTTTAATAGGTTTTGGAGAAAAGGGTAGCAATAGAATATGCTTTATTGACTTCTATTAAATGCTGGGGGGAGCCTGATGGCCTTGGAACTCTTTTGCTAATTTAGTGGGGTGTTTAGTGTTTACAATGCCCATAGTCAGGACCAGTGCAGAATCTGTTATACATGGGCTATGGTGGTGACTACAACTGTTCAAAAGACTTCCTTTTGTTGATTGTTGTTAAACGAATACTGCTGATGTCATATATTGAGTCCTTCTTCATTGAGATCTTTCTTGGGTGTATTACGACTTTGGAGAGTAAACATTATTATATATGTTGAATATGTAGCAATTTAAGAGCGACCTACCTTGGCTTGAAGCCTGACTTGTTCTCATAATCATGTGCCATGTGAACCTTTCAATAGCCTTCTGCTTTCTTCTCACTTTTTTTCTTTTTTCTTTTAAAAAAATTTCCTCTAGGCCATCTTCCACAGAACAGGTAAACTGATCTTTTTTTTTTTTAAATCAGAATAAGTTTTAAAACTCTTGAAGGCTTCGTATTGCCCTTAAGTTCAGACTTTCAGACTCCCTATCATAGCCCACTTAGCTCTAAGCCTCATCCAGTACCATTCTCTGTCTTGTTCATCACTGGTCTTATTGTTTCCACATTAAGCTCTTTCTGGCCTCTAGCTCTTTGTATTTTCTGTTTCTTCTTTCTAGAGTTCTTTCCTTGTCTGCCTCCTTCAGGCTTCAGTTCCATTGCCACCTCCATAGAGAGACCTTCTGTATTAGTTGCTTTGGGCTGCAGAGTATCACAAACTATGAGGCTTAAAACAACAGAAATTTATCCTCTCACTTCCAGAGACCCGAAGTCCAAAGTCAGGGTATCAGCAGGATTAGTTACTTCTTGGGGACTCCGAGGGAGAGCCTGGTCCGGGCTCCGAGGAAGAGCCTGGTCTGTGTCCTTTGCTAAGCTTCTGCTGGCTGTTGGCAGTCCTTGGCATTCTTTTGCTGGAAGCTGCTTGATTCCAGTCTCTGCTTCCATTGTCACGTGGGCCATCTTGCTTTTGTGCATCTGTGTCTTAATATGGCATTCTTCTCTCTGTGCCTCTTTGTCTCTTCTTTCTTACAAGAACACCAGTCATATTGGATTAAGGGCCCACCCCTCTCCAGCATGACCTCATCTTAACTAATGACATCTGCAATGATCCTATTTCTAAATAAAGTCACATTCTGAGGTTCTAGGAAGGACATAAATTTTGGGGGGATGCTATTCAACCCAGTATACCTACATGACTTTCAATTAAAAGTAGGCTGTGTTATTGGAGCTACACAGTAGTCCTCCCTTCTTCATGGGGGATAAGTTCCAAGACCCCCAGTGGATGCCAGAGACATTGGTTAGTACTGAACACTATATATACTATGTTTTTTTCCTATACATACATACCTATGATAAAGTTTTATTTATAAATTAGGCACAATAAGAGATTAATAAGAGATTCGTTATAATGAATAATAAATAATTATGACACATTATATGAACATGTAGTCTCTTTCTCTCTCTCAAAATATCTTGTACTGTACTCACCTATTTTCTGACGATGGTTGACCATGGGTAACTGAAACTGCAGAAAGCAAAACCATGGATAAGGTCTATAAACACACTCACAGGTTATTTATTCCTGGCCAGTGATGAGCAAGGCACTTTATTAGACCACATGTTACATATTGTACTCAGCTCTGGGCACACCATCTGTAAGAGGGAATGTTAATTAATCCAGAGTGTGAGCAGGGTTAGGAGGACTTTAGAATATAGTGTTATATGGGAAATAGTAAGAACTGGGGTTGCTCAGTTGGAGAACAGAAGATTTGTGAGGTCATCACAGCTCTTTGCAGGAGAGGTAGTATGCAAGATTGGATTGTGAGTTACATAGATCACAGGTCTGAACTCCTGTTCATGAGAAATGTGATTTTTGCCCTTTTTGGGAGGTTGAAGGGTCTTTGTCCTTTTACATTATACTATCAGATACCAGCCTCTATCTCTCAGAAGATGTGATGTAGTTATATCAGTGGTATCAGGAGAACATTTTGCATGTAGAGAAGAAACATTCAGAACAGGCCAGGTGCAATGGCTTATGCCTATAATCCCAGCACTTTGGGAGGCCCAGGTGGGTGGATCACTTGAGGTCAGGAGTTCAAAACCAGCCTGGGCAACATGGCAAAACCCCGTGTCTACTAAAAATACAAAAAGTAGCTGGGCATGGCAGGGCACACCCATAGTCCCAGCTACTCGGGAGGCTGAGGCAGGAGAATCGCTTGAACCCAGGAGGTGAAGGTTGCAGGAGCCAAATCATGCCACGGCACTCCAGCCTGGGCGACAGAGTCAGATTCTGTCTCAAAAAAAAAAAAAAAAAAAAAAAAAAAAAAAAAAAAGAAAAAGATTTAGAACAGTAGATTATAAAGGAAGAAAAACAGTAACACATCATCTTATGTTTAGCAAAACAGAAGAATATAAACTTGTAAGGCCTTGATGATGTGCAGCCTTACATTATTTTTATAAGATTATTATTGAAATGCTTATATATCATATATATGAGTTCTGGCAAGATTATTTACTCCTTAAAATAGAATAAATACAGCATAGTTTAGATTACCTTGCAAATCAGCTAACAGATTATGGCAGCATTTGTCTGTGGTGGACAGGACCTCATAGCTCTGGGTATATTCAGGCTGCATGAAGACAGGAATGACCTTAATTCTCTTGCCCCCTGTCCTCTCTCACAACCCCTTTATGACATTCTCATCCTGGTTTTATCCAACCATCGAACTTCTCTGCTCCTGCTCCTGGGTTGTGAATATCTGCTAAGCAAGCCCATACATAGGCAGATTATTGTGCCTTCCAATTCAGTCTCCAACCTCAGGAACTTTATGGAGTCTTAGGCATCAGTTTTTTCTTCCATGCTGCACTTTTACCTGTCTTTAAATCATTGCCATCCTGGGTTCTCTTTTACTATCTCTTTTAATAGATTACCTTGTCTCTTTACTTCATTGACTAAAAACTAAGGTGTTATATGACAGGCATTTTAACTAGAACCCTTTTAGTTTCCTCCCTCGATAATTAGAAACATAACTCCTGCATCCATCTGTTTCCCAGTGGAGAAGCGGTTCCTTGTTCGGCCCAAGTCAGGTCCTTCTCTTGGTGCTATTGACCCCATTCCCTCCTTGGGATCTGGCTGCATCACATATCCCTCACTTACTTATAGTCTCAACTATTCCCTCCAGTTACTTTTTGTCCTAGGGCATTTCACCTCTCCCCTGTTTCTTCCTTAAAACTCTGTTGTTGGAAACACATATTTTACACATTGATCAAATCAACATTTTGCAGCACATGTGGTTCACCAAACACTAGTATGCTGCTGAACGAGCTACTATGTTGGACATTTTACAGAAAGCTGTTTCTCAGGTAAAGTTATTGTGTCCTGGCTGACAGCCATGACTTTAAAGTCCTTTCCAGTCTTAAAAACTTTGACTTATAACCCTGTCACCAAGATTAATTATGTTTTAGGTAATATACTTTGGTAAAATGCTGATTAGCCCTTCTCTTGCACCCCCTGCAAAGATGGCCTTCTGTCTGTATTATTTGTAGTTATTTATAACTGTTTCTCCACCCAGCAGTAGGCATGCATTTCCTACTTCCTCAGCAGACCAAACTGTTGTGCGTTGCCCTTAGATTTGAGGCTTGGGTTCTCCCTTAGGCATGTGATTTGCCACGGGGCAAAAGGCACATCCAACTACAGTGTTGTGCAACTCTTCCAAAGCTGGGAACAGACCCACCCAATAAATGAACCTGCACAAACTTGACCTTCTTGGGAACTTTGCTTTCCATTCTCAGTTTTGTTTGTATACCAACTGCACAGCCACGATACATGCATGCATTCATTTACTCTCTATATATTCACTGGTCTTCTACTACATGCCAGGCTTTATTCCAGTCACTGGACAAAACAGAAAAAAGTCCCTGCCTAGTTGAGTCTATTTCCAGTGGATGTTTTTCATTCACTGTTGGTTTAGAGAAACAATATTGGATTTCAGCTAGGTTTCTTTCCTCCCTTTCTCCCTCCCTTCCTCTCTTTCTTCCTTCTTTCCTTCCTCCTTTCCCTTCCCTTCTCTTTCTTCTGTCTCTCTATACTGCTTTTTTTCTTTCCTTCCTTCCTTTCTTCCTTCTTTCTCTTCTTCTTCTTCCTTCTTTTCTTCTTCTTCTTCTTTTTCTTTCTTCTTTCTTCTTCTTTTTTTGAGATGGGGTCTCGCTCTGTCACCCAGGCTGGAGTGCAGTGGCATGATCATAGTTCACTGTAACCTCAAACTTCTGGGCTCAAGGGATCCTCTGATCTCAGCATCCTGAGTAGCTAGGACTACAGGCATGTACCACCACACCCAGGTAATATTTTTATTTTTTGTAGAGACAGGGTCTTGCTATGTTGCCCAGGCTGGTCTTGAACTCCTGGGCTCAAGTGATCCTACTGCCTTGGCCTCCTGAAGTATTGGAATTACAGGTGTGAGCCAGTGAGCCTGGCCTGGGTTTTTCTTTTTCCTTTTTTTTTTTTTTTTTTTTTGAGACAGAGTCTTGCTCTGTCACCCAAGTAGGAATGCAGTGGTGTGATCTTGGCTTACTGCAACCTCTGCCTCCCAGGTTCAAGTGATTCTCAGGCCTCAGACTCCCAAGTAGCTGGGATTATAGGCATGCATCACCACACCCAGCTAATTTTTTTGTGTTTTTATAGAGAAGAGGTTTTGCATGTTGGCCAGGCTAGTCTCAAACTCCTGGCCTCAATTTGATCCTCCCACCTCAGCCTCCCAAAGCGCTGGGATTACAGGTGAGAGCCACCGTGGCACCCGGTGAGTCTAATCTCATCTCCCATGTCTTCCCCTCATAAATGTCTTGCCGTAAAACAACAGCTCCTAATTTATGCTCATTCTGTATAGCTCATCATAGCACATGTTTTTCTTCCTTTGCTTGAAATGCTCTTTTGTACCTGAAAAAAAAAATTCTTCTCTGTGTCAAAGTTCAGCTCAAATATTACCTCCTTGGTGCAGCCCTCTGTAATTTCCACTGGCAGAGTAGTGGCTTTGGCTTCTGAGCTCCCACAGCACTTTGTATACAGAACTTAACCACACCACTGCTTGGTTGTTTACTAGCACATGAATCATTTCTCTTAGATTCCCCAGAACTTGAGAAATGGAATTGTATCTTAGTTTTTTTTTTCTTAATACCTACCTTTTAGTGAGTACTCAATAAGTATTTTTAAATGAAAGAAAAATTTAATATTAATGTGATTTAGTGCAATATAATTTACATATGACTATATAGTGAAATAGAAATATAAATATGTACCTTGTTAAATAATATATATCTTCAATAAGATTTTAAATGTTTATCAATATGCTTTTGAATTATCTTATTATACGTACAGAACAATGCATTATCCTAACTCCAGAATCCCCTTATTCTCTTTTACAGTCACTTTTCTCCTGCAATGGTAACCAATATCCTGGTTTCTGACAGCACAGATTTTGAATCCTGACTTTAAAAAGAAGGGAGATGATTGCTATGTTTCAATTATGTGAACATATATTTATTTAGAAAAGAAAGATTTAAAATAACTGGCATCTCCTCGTCTGTTTTTTATCCAAGAGTTTGGACTTGAGATCTAAGTTCCCTTTCTGTCCTAAGATTTTACGAAACTTAATTTAAAACTTAACGAACCGGGTGTGGTGGTGTGCGCCTTTAGTTCCAGCTACTCTTGAGCCTAGGAAGGAGGATCGCCTGAGCCCAGCAGTTCGAGGCTGCAGTGAGCTGTGATCGGACCACTCCACTTTGCCTGGGCCACAGAGGGAGACCCCGTCTCTTAAAGAACAAACAAAAAAACCCTAATGGTCTTTCCGACTTTACTACTTATATAAGGGCGCCCTCTAGTGGTGTAAGATTTCCTAAAATTTATATGCAGTACTTGATTACAGCAGCACTTTTTCTCTAATTTGGGAGCTTGAGCTGTGGCCAGCTAATTCTCTTAGTACAAAGCTTCCTGAGCCATGGGAAGGCAGTGATTATGTGGTGCTTTCACAGAGCTGTTTGGCCAACAGATAGAATCTCCCTCTAATGAAACACTTAACTGTTATTTGATACAACATGCTATTTCTTGATTTACTGGAGCATTTTAGGTATTCTCAAGGGCAGGATATTTTCACCTCTGTTTTAGCAGTAAAGCAAAGAGTGTTTTGGTTTCACAGCATTTTGATGACTTAGTGATTCCGCCTCTGGGGCACAGAGTTCTTGGTTTGAGGAAGGAAAGGTTATTAAGCACTGCAGAATTTTTCGAGAGGGTGTTTTCCCTCCCCATTTCGTTACTGAGCACATTTTTTTTTACTTAGATAGATGCTGTTGTGATATTTATTTATACCATTATTGAATTTATAATAGTTTCTCATATTTTCTCAAGCACTGGCTACTAATATATAACACATCTATGATAATTTTAACATTAACAAGGGAACCTCATAATCAGAAACACAAGAACCACTTACTTAGAAGGTTTGAACTGCATCAATTGAACAATTATCTATGGCTGGGCACAGTGGTTCATGCCTGTAATCCCAGCACTTTGGGAGACTGAGGCAGGCGGATCACTTGAGGTCAGGAGTTCGAGACCAGCCTGGCCAACATAGTGAAACCCTGTCTCTGCTAAACATACAAAAATTAGCCGGGTGTGGTGGTGGACACCTGTAATCCCAGCCACTAGCGAGGCTGAGGCAGGAGAATTACTTGAACCCAGGAGGCGGGGGTTGCAGAGAGCTGAGATCACGCCACTGCACTCCAGCCTGGGCAACAGAGCAAGACTCTGGCTCAAAAAGTAAAATAAAATAAAAACAATTATCTATAAAGTATCTGCCATGTACAAGGGCACTGCGGTAGCTATTGTGTTTTTGCCTTTCAAACTATCTGAGTATAGGAGGCTGGGGCACCAAATTTTCCCCATGATGGATTCTCCCATTATCATTTATTTTCTTCCCTTTCTCATTTACCATTTTCTCTTTAAATAAATTTATTTCTAAGAGTCTCATTTTTAAGATTAGAGGCATGTTAGGAAAAAAAAGCATAGGAGTCAGGGAATGCAGTTCTCTCTCCTGGTTAACACTTATAGAAGGGCGTGTAAAGAGGAGCAGTGTGTTATTACGTACAAAGATGATTGCCTTTGAAAGATATCTCGGCGAGGACTTCCACCCTTTTTGTTAAGATGGAAGCTCGACCCGTTAAGATTGGCAATGACGAGAGCATCTTTGTGGGAAGGGAGGACAGTTCCTTCTTGGACTCACCTTCCTCTTGGAGGGACTTGTTAGCATTTCCTTTGCCCCCACCACACTTTCTGGGGGATACTGTTTCCCCTTTAATTCTTTAAGTCAAATTTAATCTCCAATACTTTCTGGTATCCTCATTGTACGGATGAGTAAAGTTAGAACATTTAAGCAGGGTTTTTGAAAGGCCTTGACATAATAAAGAAGAAATAAACCAGGAGTCATCCAAGAGCCAGAGATCTGAATCATAGGATGTGGCTTCAGATCCTATGATCTGAATCATAGGATCTTGTCCTAGCTCTAGGGTGCCCGTGTGTGAGGGACAACTTAGTAGGAACCCACTCCTAGACATCCATCCTTCTCCAACTGTAGATCTAGGGCTTGTCTAAACTCCACCTTCCTGCCACGTTTTAGTCCTTCTTTGGGAACCTGTGTTCTTCTAACATAAAGGTGTCCATCCTTTCAGGGGATATCAATTGAGCTTGCCCAGAAAGTTGTCAGTATCCATTTAAGAACTCTAATGGAATGTAACCCCACAATCCCCTAATTAATATAGGACACACACATCAAATGGGAGAAAGAAGGTCTTATTTTATTTTAGCGTCTCTGCATTAGAGTTGAAAACCAGAGCACATGAAAAACTCCTTTAAGGTGCTTTGATTTATTGGAGGCATTAGTTAATTTTTTTGGTCATGTATATCTCTGGGTATACTTTTTGTATCTTTAGTAAAATTTTAGTTAACTGTTATTAGACATCTGGGTGCCTGAATAAATCCAACTGCATACTGAATTTTCTAAAACCGAAGGCTGCTGAGAAGGAGCCAATGTGATTTTGGTTTTATCAGTGGCCTAATGGAGTTAGCAATAGTAGTGTAGTAACAATTATTGTCAGGTCAGTGAAAAGACCAACATTCCACATATTCTGCAATGTAACTGTTAGTAAATGGCTGGGAGATTTGTCCTTCATTTTGCAAATTTAGGAGAAAGATACTCACTCTGAGTGTCCCCTACTGAGCGTTGAAGTTTATAGTCAGCTTTGTCTGCATGAGTATGTTATAATGCAATGAGTATAAAGATCTGGGTTTTCTTGGAGGTGGGATTGGGTAGGGGTTAAAAGCACATGAAAAGAATTACATTTGATTCCTAATTATTAGTTACATTCCCTTGGGCAAGCTATCTGACCTCTCTGAGCATCAGCCTTCTTATTTTACAACTGGGTGATGAAAGTGCCCCAGAGGGTAACTGCTGAGATGGTGAAGGGATATGTGTAAAGCAACAGCGCAGTGGCAGACACGTGGTAGGTGCTCTGTGTTATTCCCTCCCATCCCCACCTCTTCCACACACGCTGTCCCCAAGTTGCCAGCAAAACTAACAGATGTAATGTTGCTACTGATTTTTCTGTATGCAAACTTTATTCTTGAGCAGTTTTAAAGTCCAGATAGTTACTTTTGTATAATAAACATCATTTGAAGAATGGTCTCTTTTCTTCTTGCCTACCCATTCTCACAGATCTATTTCTCCTCCACGTGGTAAAGTGGGGAAGCATGCTTTGAAATTTCTTGGACCATACAAAAAATTAAAAAAAAAAATGAAATTTCTTGAGCCATATGCTAGAAAGAACTGCTGTGCATGACTAGAGAGGTTTGTTTCCTTTCCGAAGTCATACTGTGTTGTCTTTACAGTGCTATTATTTATTTTAATTGGCTCAATAAACCAAATTGCAAAAATAAAGTTCTAGCTCTGCCTCTGCCTTGTGACCATGGCCAAGTCACGTGACCTCTTCGAGCCTAATTTCTTCAGTTGAGAAACACAGATGCAATAGTTTCTAAGGCCCTTGTCACCTTTTCGTGTTGTGATTCATAAAATCTTTATTCAGGAGCCCAGAACAGGAAGTGGCATGTGGGTCCCACTTCTCAACAGCAGAGGGCATACTGCCCCTAGTGTGTCTGGCCATTAGGTATTGAAAACTATCTAGTTATCTAGCCAGAAGTTGATATCCTTGATGATAGGAAGGAGCCAAGGAAAATCTGTAAATTCAAGTTGTGCAAAGGACATTTCACTACATATTTCCAGTTGTTTAGTACCTAGGTGAAGCACTAAAAAAATGGGAGATTTTGACATTCTAAGGTCCTGTAATTCTGTGAAGAACTTAATCTGTCTCCCATCTAAGTACTCCGTGCTTAGGATTGGTGTGCAGATGGGATGGAGAGAACGAACATCTTTTAAGCATGTATATATCAGGAACTATGCCTAGTACTTTAGGTACATTTTCCCTATCCTCACAGCAATCCTTTGAATTATACGTGGTTATCCTTATTTTATACAGGAAGACACTAAGGTTCAGAGAGGTTAAGTGATTTGCCCGAGGCTTCACAGTTAGAAGAGATTCAAGTTCAGGTCTGTTAACTCCCAAGTCTGCTTTCTTGCCAGGGTTCCCCTCTCTTTTCCCCAGTCTTAACGATCAAGGCTATTGCTAGGAGCAGGAGTACCTTGGGCACGGTCACACAAGGGAATTTGGCTTTCTCTGGTTCTGAAGTTCTTGTGACCCTTGTGATTCTAGATGGAAGTGTTTCTCTGGCAAGAACTTTTTATCAGTTATATTTAGCATGACATATACAAACACATACCCATGTTTTCAAATTTGAAAATTTTAGACTGGATTATTAATGTTTTTCTTTGTGGGATGCTTTTAAAGGCTACAGCAATATCTCAGTTTACATGAAGACTCAGTTCTGTAGTCAGTGGGTGAGGTGAAAATCATTAGGGCAAAATTATCTTCAAGAATCTCATGGGAAGGTGTCTTGTTAGAGAGCCATGAGCTTCCTTTCTTTAAGTCCAACACAGTCAGTTTCTCCCCCCTGTTGAAACCTGCTGAGCTTCAAAAGGTGTTCCTGTGGTGGTTTCTCATGTTGAGTTTCAAATGATACAGTTAGCTTATATTTGGGGGTATGTTCAGTGGTAATTCAAATCTTTAGACACCAGAGTCTCATTCAGCATGGTGAGATGCTTACAGTATTTTAGCTATTCTAAAACCTAGAACAAGAGAAGGAATAACAAATTAATGTCTTATTGTGGTGCTTATGCTAACTCAGTCATTTTCAAAACTTTACAGAATCACCTGTAGGGCTTGTTAAAGCACAGTTTACTGGGTTTTACCCCCACAGTTTCTGTGATTGCATTTCCAACAAGTTCCCAGGTGAAGCTGATACTGCTGGTCCGGGGACCTCACATGGAGAACTACTGTACTAACTGAATGGAAGCAGGTGGAATCACTTGTCCGTCTTCCTTTCACTGTCTGTCTGCCTTTCTTGCCCTTTCATTTTTAGGCTGAGTGGATATAGTTGAGTTAGTTTAAGTTAAATTCAGGGACTGTAGCTCAGCCAACTCTTTATCCCACTGCTTAGCTTAGTATTTGGCCCAGAATAGGAGTTCAATAGATTCTTGTGGAGTGAAAGATTGAGTAAATTAACATGTATAATGGAAGGGTTTATAGCGCATGGACTTCATTATTACATACCTAGTCCATAAAAACTGCTTATTTTCCTGAAAAGTAGACAGTCTTTAGATCAGAATATTATGTTTTAGGACTATATATGGTGATGATCATAGATACCAGGAAGTATGCAGTTAGGTAAAGTTTTGAGACACTTGCGTTTTGGAACCTGTGGTGTGAATGGTAACTGGGTATGTAGATAGAGCTGGGTGCAGGAAGTCTCATCTGTTTTAGAATGACCTAGGAAAGTCTTACAGGGTTTACAGTCTGGTTTAGGTCAGAACTAAGCACTGTTCCTGGGAGACTGGAGCAGCACTGGAACAGCATATGTCTGATCCAGACTTGGTGCTGCATTCTCATTTCTGTCCTTCCAAAGCACTGAGGAATTCAGCCTCCATGATGCTAAAGGCTCAGTGAGACTGTACTGCAGGGTAACTCTGTAAATTCAGATAGTTGTACATGAATCTTACCATGTTGTAGTATTTGATAATTACATTTTAAATATTAAGTTAAAAAATCTCAAAGGGTAAAAAAAATCTCAAAAATATATTTAAAGTTCAGTTTAAGAAATCATTTTCATATGTAGCCAAAACAATATGATCACTTTTGACAAAATGAGCAAGTCTTTAGTACAAATTGAGTATTTGTTCTCTGAAATGCTTAGGAACGGAAGCATTTCAGATTTTGGATTTTTTTTTTGATTATGTAATAGTCATATTATAGTTACTGATTGAATATAACTAATCTGAAAATCCAGAATTTGAAATGCTCTAATGAGCCTTTCCCTTGAGTATCATGTTGGTGTTCAAAAGTTTCAGATTTGGAGCATTTGGGTTTTGGAGTTTTGGATTAGGGATGCTCAACCTGTATCATTTAATAACTAGTCCGTATTAAAATTACACATTTGTCCCTACATCTTTATTTAATATTGTTTGTTCAAACTAGGATCCAATCCAGGGTCATGTATTATGTCTGGATCTTATGTTCCTTAAAATTCATTTAATCTAAAATAGTGCTTTCTCATGATATTGCCTTGTCAATTGTCTTGTAAAATGTCCTGCCTTCAGTATCTGTTGTCCATTTAAAGTATCTTCAACTTGCTCTTTTACCTTTATATTTCCTGGAACCTGGAAATTAGATCTAAAGGCTGGATTAAGATAAAATGGAACATTTTTGGCAGGAACACATCATAGGTGATATGGGCTTCAAGTTGTGCCACATGAGGAGATACATAATCCTTGCCTGCTCTACCATTGATGATGCTAACAAAATTGATTACTAGATTAAAGTGATGACAGCCTGATCCTTCCATTGTAGTTATGTTTTCCCCTTGTGACAAGAGAGTATTCTCTATGGTATTACTCTGATACTATATGAATGTTCATTTTCATATTATCCGTTTTCCTAATGCTTTTAACACCAATTGGTAATTCTTGCCTGAATCAGTAAATTTACAGAACTGTCATTATTCTAACTCTGTCATTCCTTCTACATTAGCTGACATTTGACTAAACACAGCTCTTCTTTATTAACTGGGACTATTCGCTGCCATCAAATACAGTTCTGTTGGACAGGCAGGTTAAATGTTGAATTTTTTACTTTTTAATTCCCAATTTCAAAGTAAGGAGTTGATTTAATAGACAACTTCAATGGTGGCAAATTAACTTTTTCCTTTCTTTCCTTTTAAAAAATATTTTTGTGGATGAATGGAGTTTCATGAATTGAATGTTTCAATTAACTACAGTGATTATTCTCTTTATGTTTAATTTGTTTTTGTTTTACATTCAATTTATTAAAACGATTGCCAGTGATAGTCCCTTGTAGTTGGTTCCTACGTTCTTTAAATGTAACTCTCCATTAATTCTGAGCACTTTCTTGCTTCCTTGCACAGCAAAATGCATAGGCTTATCTTGCAGCTTTCTTGTCCCAAATGTCACTCAGCCACTTCACTAATAAGCCCTAGTTTCTTTTGGTGGGAATGGTATAGACATGAAAATCTTATAACTTAGAATGTCTGTGGTGTGCTGGGATGACAAGGTTTATGGACCTTTTCAGTAGTCTGCTTAGTTCATGAATTTTTAATATTGAAACTGTGTATAATGAAAATTCAGATAGTAGGGGAAAACTGTATTTTGAAAAATAATAGGATGTATTATATACTTAAAAATTGTTAAGGGAGTAGATTTTAAGTGTTCTTACCACAGAAAATGATAAATATGTGAGGTAATGCTTATGTTAATTAGCTCAATTTGGCCATTCGACAGTGTATACATATTTCAGAACATCATGTTATATACACCATATGTAAAATTTTATTTGCCAATTAAAAAATGCATTAAAAAATTTAAAAAGGGTTCACATTGTATTAACGATTCAATTTTAACATTATGTTTTTAAGTAGCTACTTGACTTTGTAATTGTATTTTTTCTTTCACTTTGAAAATCTTGACTACCAATAGCAAACATTGCTTTATTTTATAATACAAAGAAAATGATTTCAAAATAATATTATCAATATTACTATTAATAATAAAACAATGAAGTTTAAAATTTCTTCTGATTATTTTTGTAGTATAGATTGATTTTAATGGAAGAATTAATTACCTTTGTGTTGATCTCATTTTATTACTTTCCTTTGAAATATGTTTTGTTTATTTTGTTTTTATCACAGGTTGATCATTTTGGATTTAATACTGTGAAAACTTTTAATCAGCGGTACCTAGTAGCTGATAAATACTGGAAGAAAAATGGTGGATCGATACTTTTCTACACTGGTAATGAAGGGGACATCATCTGGTTTTGTAATAACACGGTATGTGCAGATTCATGAAATTCCAGTGCTCAATTTGACTTTTATTATGATAACTTGGAAGAAATGTTTTGCAGTATATATGACCAAGCATTACTGTTCTTAATTGTAAAGTTCTATTAAAAATAACAAAAAAATTAACTCACTAATAATAGAAAAATAGCAAAAGTACATGAATAGAAAGTTCATAAAAGAATTAAATACAGATATCCAATAAGTCTGCATATTCAGCCTTCAAGAATTACAAATGAAAAGGATAATGTACAATTTTTGGATAATTGAATTATTTCATTTTATTTTTCATGGACTGCCTGAACATCCCAGAGAATTGAATTTTGCAAGTTTTTTGTTTTTTGTTTTGCTTTGCTTTGTTTTTAAAATCCCAGCTTATTTCTAGAGTGAACAAGGATATAAGGGAAACAGGGATAAGAATGTTACTGAGTACAGTTTATTTTGATTATGGTCTCTAGAAGGTGAAAGCAAGGGCAGGAATTTTTCTATGTTTAGTGTTATATTGTCAGTGTCCAGGACATATAGAAGGTGATAAACATCTGTTAAATGAATGAATGAATAAAACCTAAACAAAGCCAATGCAAATGAGAAAAAAATATACAAATAAGGATGGGAAAAGGTAAAGTTGTAGCTACATTTTAGTTTAGCTTTCCTGTTCTACCATTTTCTTTTATTTGTGAGGGTTAAAAATAGTATATAGCCTGTTAGCTTGCTTCCCTGACTATATTTTCTATCGCCTTTTATAATGCTGAAATCCATGAACAAAACTTAATTTCAAAAGATATGTGAAAGGAAGAAATGCCCCTTTTCAACGTGTCAGTGCTGTGACGAGAAAATGTCAACTTTTTACCAAAAAACTAGTTGTGAACTACCTTAAAGTGGGGAATGAATTATGTCTTATCCCCAATGCCAACATCTGGCATGATGCTTGGTATCAGGAGGTCTCAGTAAATGTTTGTTGAACTGGTATATGAATTTAAAGTAAAGATATGAACCCAATTACGTTGTTATTGTATTTCTCATTTCTGATTATTTCCTTAGGAATGTTAAGAATCTAAGTAAGTTAGTTGAAATAAAATAATTCCCAGAGACATGAGATCCTAGGATGCCTATTGCTTTTAGATCAGTGGCAAGTGAAATCAGGACCTCCTTTCCATCAGATTCCCGTTCTGTTATTCTGTGAAATAACAGAGGCTGCCTTGTCTCTTTTCTCCTTTTGGTGTGACTTTCGTTTTATGTGAAGGCCATAGGGTAACTTCTCCTCTCCAGTGATTTTTCCAGTTTCCATTCTCTTTTATTATAGGTAGGTAGCTGTTCCTGCCTTCACTAGGCACTACTTTGACAGACACTGTGGCAGAACTTAAGGTTTGCTGGGGTATCTCTGTTCTCAGGAAGTGGTGGAAAGGAAGAGATATTCAGTGTAGGAACAGTTCCAAAGAACTGACTAGAGGCAGATCATAGAGGAGCAGATCCTGGCCCATCCCCAGGCCCAGAGACCTTCCTTTACATACCAAAACGTTCCAGTGCACATTCACTTCTGGACATTAATTTGTTCAGAGGCAGCAATCACACAGTGGTCAAGAGTGAAGGCTTCAGCCAGACTGACAAGGTTTGAATGCTGATTTCGCCACTTTGCTGTGTGACTTTGGGTAAGTTTCTTGTTCTGTGCCTCAGTTGTCTCATCTGTTAAATGGATACAGTAATAATAGTTCATGGAGTTGTGTAAAGACTTAAAGAAGATTAAGGGACTTGCAAGCACATAATGTTAAAAGATGTTGATATATTACATGAACCTCTTTTGAAAAATAAGAATACTCCTGAAATGGATCACTTATTACTTTTTGAACTAGTTCAATGAAGTTGCCTCCTCTCAAAGCCTGAAGTCAACTGCACAGAGGTCTGGACATTTTAATGGATGATCTTTACTCTTAAGATACTCATGGTCTGGTGTGTGTGTGACCTACATGTAAGCAAAATTTGCGGCACAGTACCAGGGACATATACCTAGCACAGTGGTGTTGAGAAGGGGGAGTGATCAGCACTGCCAAGGTGGGGCCGGCAGAGGTGGGCATGCTTGAGCTGGGTGTTTGCAGGATTTGTAGTTAAATGGCAGGGGATGAGTAGATTCTTAAGAGAGAAAGTGGAGGTTATTGAAACCATCACAAATATCTGGTTAAATTCTCTATTCTTACATGTGTATGACTCTTCTAATTGTTCATTTATTGATCAAAACAAACAAAAACACTTGAGGTTCTTAGTCTTTGTTAGGCAGCAGGAACTCACTAAATAGCAACAGTGTGCACTAGGATTGACAAATAGTTTTAATCTGTGCTAAATCTAAATCTAATCCTTTGATGTTGATTACCTAGAATGCTTTGTTGAGAAAAGATTCTGAGGCCACAACTGAGTAAGTGAAAAAATGAAATGATTGGCTAATGACCAGATATAGATGATTCTAGCAAGGAGATCTAACAGTTCTTGATGATGGTGCTCTGGAGCCGGACACCTATGTTTGAATCATGGCTCTGCTGCTTGCTAGCTGTGTGAATGTTGAAGGTTATTTAAACTCTTGTGCCTCAGTGCTCTTGTCTATAAAATGGAGTTAATCAAAGTGCCTATTTCAGAGATTGCTGTAATATTTAAGTGAATTAATACATATAAAATGCTTAGAACAGTGCCTGGCACATTATAAACACTGAGTTATTTTAGCCATTGTGAGCTACTATTTATTAATTGAAAACCCTTAGGGAGTTTAGTATGCTTGTTTGTTTTGTTTTCTCTTTTATGTTGTCAATGCCTGTGAGTAGACAGCTGCTTTCGATATCTTTAGCTCTTTCCTAGAAGATTTGGCAAACAGTGCAATTTGAAGATAATTTTTTTTTTAAAGTTGAAGTTACTTTTTATTTTTATTTAATTTGTTTTCTCTCCATTGTAGTTTTTTTTTCTTGACTTTTATTTTAGGTTTAGGGGGTACATGTGCAGGTTTGTTAACTTGGGTAAATTGTGTGTGCTGAGATTTGGTGTATGAATGATCCCATCACCTAGGTAGTAAGCATAGTACCTGATACGTAGTTGTTGAATTCATGCTCCACACCCACACCCCCTGCGCTGTTAGCCCCCAGCCCCTCTAGTAGTCATGCAGTGTCTATTGTTCCCATCTTTGTGGCCATGTTTATTCAGTGTTTAGCTCCTGCTTGTAAGTGAGAACATGCAGTGTTTGGTTTTCTGTTGCTCTATTAGGTCACTTAGGATAATGACTTCCAGCTACATCCATGTTACCACAAAGGATATGATTTTGTTCTTTTTAATGACTATGTAGTATTCTGTGGTGTATATAGACCACATTGTCTTTATCCAGTCCACTGTTGAAGGGTATCTAGGTTGATTCTGTGTCTTTGATATTGCAAACAGTGCTAAGATGAACATGCAAGTGCATGTGTCTTTTTGGTAGAATGGTTTATTTTAAATTTTTATTTATTTTTTAATTTTATTTTTTGTAGAGAAAAGGGTTTCACTATGTTGCCCAGGCTGGTCTCGAACTCCTGGACTCAAGTGATCCACCTGCCTTGGCCTCCCAAAGTGCTGGGATTACATGCATGAGCCACCACACCTGGCCTATTTTTCTTCAGGTAGTGAGGATTGGTGGGCTGAGTGATAGTTCTATTTACCCAGTAGTGAGGATTGGTGGGCTGACTGATAGTTCTATTTCAAGTTCTTTGGGAAATCTCCAAACTGCTTTCCATAGCGGCTGAACTAATTTATATCCTACTAACAGTTTGTAAGCGTTCCCTTTTCTCCACAACCTTACCAATATCTTGTTATTTTTTGACTCTTTTTAAATAATAGCCATTCTAACTGGTATGAGATGGTATCTCATTGTGGTTTTAATTTGCATTTCTCTGATGATTAATGATGTTGAGCATTTGTTCATGTTTGTTGGCCTTGTGTATGTCTTCTCTTGAAAAGTGTTTATGTTCATGTCTTTTGCCCACTTTTTAATGGGGTTGTTTGTTTTTTCTTGTAAATTTATTTATTTTATTTATTTTTTTTTGAGACGGAGTCTCGCTCTGTCGCCTAGGCTGGAGTGCAGTGGCTGGATCTCGGCTCACTGCAAGCTCCGCTTCCCGGGTTCACGCCATTCTCCTGCCTCAGCCTCCGAGTAGCTGGGACTACAGGCGCCCGCCACCACGCCTGGCTAATTTTTTTGCATTTTTAGTAGAGACAGGGTTTCACCGTGTTAGCCAGAATGGTCTCGATCTCCTGACCTCGTGATCCGCCTGCCTCAGCCTCCCAAAGTGCTGGGATTACAGGCATGAGACACCACGCCCGGCCCTTTTATTGTAAATTTAAGTTCCTTATAGATTCTAGACATTAGGCTTTTGTCAGATGCATAGTTTGCAAATATTTTCTCTTATTCTGTAGGTTTTCTGTTTACCCTGTTGATAGTGTCTTTTGCCGTGCAGGAGCTCTTTAGTTTAATTAGGTCTCACTTGTCAGTTTTTGTTTTTGTTGCAGTTGCTTTTTGGGACTTAGTCATAAATTCTTTGCCAAGGCTGATGTCCAGAATGATATTTCCTAGGTTTTCTTCTAGGGCTTTTGGGCTTTTTATAGTTTCCAGTTTTATATTTAAGTCTTTTATCCATCTTGAGTTGATTTTTGTATATGGTGAAAGGAAGGGGTCCAGTTTCAATCTTCTGCGTATGGCTTGCCAGTTATCCAAGCACCATTTTATTGAATAGGGAGTCCTTTTCCCATTGCTTGTTATTGTTGACTTTATTTAAGATCAGGTGGTTGCAGGTGTGTGGCTTTATTTCTGGATTCTCTATCCTGTTACATTGGTCTGCATGCCTATTTTTGTACTAGTACCTGATGTTTTGGTTATTGTAGCCTTGCAGTATAGTTTGAAGTCAGGTAGTGTGATGCCTCTGGCTTCGTTTTTCTTGCTTAGGATTGCTTTGGCGATTCAAGTTTTTGTTGTTGTTGTTGTTGTTGTGTATGGATTTCAAGAGTTTATTTATTTTTTTTCCTAACTCCGTGAAAAATGTTGGTAGTTTGATAGCAATAGTATTGAATCTGTAAATTACTTTGGGGAGTATAGCCATTTTAACAATATTGATTCTTCCTATGTATGAACATGGAATGTCTTTCCATTTGTTTGTGTTGTCTCTGATGCCTTTCAGCAGTGGTTTGTAATTCTCATTGTAGAGATGTTTCACTTCCTTGGTTAGCTGTATTCCTGGATATTTCATTCTTTTTATGGCTATTGTAAATGGGATTGTGTTTTTGATTTGGCTGTTAGCTTGATTGTTATTGGTGTATAGACATGCTACTGATTTTTATACACTGAATTTGATACTGAAACTTTACTGAAGTTGTTTTGTCACTTCTAGAAGCCTTTTGGCGGAGTCTGTGGGGGTTTTCTAGGTGTAGCATCATCTCATCTGTGAAAAAAGATAGTTTGATGTCCTCTTTTCCTCTTTGGGTGCCTTTTATTTCTTTCTCTTGCCTGATTGCACTGGCTAGAACTTCCAGTCCTATGTTGAATAGGAGTGCTAAGACAGAACATCCTTGCCTTGTCTTAGTTCTCAAGGGGAATGCTTCCAGCTTTCGCCCATTCAGTATGGGTTTGTTGTAAATGGCTCTTCTTATGTTGCGGTATGTTCCTTCAATACCTAGTTTATTGAGAATTTTTACCATGAAGGAATGTTGAATTTTATCGAAGGCCTTTTCTGCATCTATTGGGATGATCACATGGTTTTTATTTTTAAATTCTGTTTATGTGGTGAATTCCATTTATTGATTTGTGTATGTTGAACCAACCTTGCATCCAGGAATAAAGCCTATATGATTCTGGTAAATTAACTTCTTGATGCTGCTGGATTTTTGTTTGCTAGTTTTTGGTTGCGGGTTTTTACATCTATTTTCATCAGGGATATTGGCCTGAAGTTTTCTTGTTTCATTGTGTCCCTGCCACGTTTTGTATCATAATGATGCTAGCTTCATAGAATGAGTTAGGGAAGAGTCCCTCCTCCTTATTTAAAAATAATTTCAGTACGATTTGTACTGGCTCTTTGTACGTGAAGACCATTTTAGACATAATGTTGATTCTAGGGCTAGAGTGTCAGGATAAAAAGACATGGATGACTAGCGGATGAGCAACTTGGGATTATTTTTAATTGTTTCACTCATAAAGTGTGAGATTGATATGCAACAATAAGACAGCAATTATGTCATTTATTTGTAGCACAAACATAAATTGTGCAACTTTTTAGAGTGCTCTTTTTGGTCTGGCTTAACATGTATTTCATATGGTTTGCCAAACGGTTCAGTGACTTTCACATCCTGATTTTATCCTGTGATTTTGTAAACTCTTCTTAGGGGTTCATGTGGGATGTGGCTGAGGAACTGAAAGCTATGTTGGTGTTTGCTGAACATCGATACTATGGAGAGTCTCTCCCCTTTGGTGACAACTCATTCAAGGTAAAGATACTTTTTACTTTTAAGTTACAAGTTTTTTCTTTTCAATTTAGAATAGTTTCTAAATTACATGCCCCACTGTGAGATAACTTTAATTTGAAATGCCTGAAAGCTCAATAGTTTATATTTAGTAGTTTCTTTTTAGATACAATTTGAACAGATTGAGGTTTTTTTTTTTTAGCCATTTTATTATAATTCTTAATGTTAATCAGTTTTTAACTTGGTGTGCCTCAGGAAGTTAAATTTTACTCTGTGGCTGCAGAGACAGTACAAGGAACTTTTTACTATTTCAAAAATATCAGTAAACAATTCCGCTTTATAAATTGTACACTTAAATTATTGAGCCTGCCACTGGAAAAAATACAATGAGCATAACAAATTTATCTGATGTTTTTAATAAAATAAAATCAATAAAATAAGGACAAATAAACTGTATGATGCATTAAGGTCAACTGGCCTCTTGGATTCCCTTTGAACGTTTCCTGTTCTCACAGGAGCTTTGGCCTTTGTCACAGACTCTCTACCTAATAAACCAGGACACTTTTTCTTCAACGGAGTCATTCATGTACTTCTACCCTTGTGACTTTGGCTACATTAATTTGCCACATGTACTATTATTTACTTAATGTTTTTCTTTAACCAACTCACTTTTTAAACTTAGCATTATCTTAACCAAGGGCTCTATGTACTGGTTATTCTTTCCAAATTACACTAAAATAAAGCAATAAATGTTCCATTAAAAATGTTTGTGTGCTTCCTAAGACCACCAGTATATACAAATGCTTTTGGGAACTCTCAGCTGTAAGGACTTGGGGCCAGTCCTTTACTAGGCTGCCTGTTTTGAAAGGAGTTTTTTATTTTTAAAAGGGAGGTTTTACTATCTCATATTATAAATAAATGCATGAGTAAAAATAAGTAAAAGTGTTGTGCTATAAATAGAAAGTGGGATAATTTTCTGGTATTTGTTGGGCTGTATGGGAAATTCATTCTTTAGCTTGATATTTTGCATAAATATCTGATTAGGGGACTTGACAGGTCCTGAAACCTTGGGAGGCAGTTAGCTTGTTGTAGATAGAAACATAACTTCTTCTCCTAGGTTTCTGTGATTGATACTGTGTTAGCAAAATGGAGCCAGGGGCTCTTTTTGATATACGTCTTTCCCTTTGTGTGCTCACAGAATATGTCAGTAGCATGAGAGATATTACAGATATTATGCAGGATTAGAAAAAAAAATGCACTTAACTGTACAGAGTGCCATAAAAACTAGAAGTAAAGGATAGTGACAGACAGGGAGAGAGGAGGTAAGAAGGCATATATCTTGGAAGAGGGGGGAAAGCTAAAGGAGTAGGAGGCATATATAGGAGATAGGAATGATGGGATCTGTGTGATTCAGTAATATGCCAGATGACGGAAGGAATCAGAATGGTGAGACCAAAGCATGAAAGTCAAACAGGGTAGCCTAATAGAGGTATGTATTATGGTAGTTATCTATTGCTATGTAAAGATGTACCTCAAACCTCATGGCTTAAAACAGCAATAAATATCTATTACTTTATAGTTCCCATGGGTGAAGAATTAGGAGTGGTTTAGCTAGGTGGTTCTGCTTCAGGGGGTCTCATGAGGTTAGGATGTCAGCTGATGCTGCAGTCATCTGAAGGCTTGACTGGGGCTGGAGAGCCTTTCTACTCATATGGAGGATCACTCACATAAGAGATAAAACTGGTACTGGATGTTGACAAGAGGCTGCAGTTAAGGGCCTACTTGAGTTCATTACAAGGCAACTAATTTCCCTCAAAGTTGGCAGTGTAGGAGAGCAAGGTGGAAGCTGCAGTGTATTTTTAAGGACCTAACCTTCATAGTCACGTATCATTATTTCTGCCCCATTCTATTAATTAGAAGGAAGTCATTAAATCCCATCCAAATTCAAAGGGAGTGGAATTAAGCTTCACCTTTTAAAGGAAGGAGTGTCAAAAATTTGCAGACATATTTTAAAAGACCTTCTTAGCCTTCTCAGCTCAGCAGGACACTAAACTTCACCTTCTGCAATAGGGAAATTGTCTTCATGTAGAGAGCAGGACGATTATGAAACTTAACATTATGAGTTTTCCTTTTCTCAAAGATCAATGTCTTGTGTTTCCTGTTTTCCAATACCTGAAAATAGTTTTTT
This sequence comes from Macaca thibetana thibetana, assembly GCF_024542745.1. Taxonomy (NCBI): domain Eukaryota; kingdom Metazoa; phylum Chordata; class Mammalia; order Primates; family Cercopithecidae; genus Macaca; species Macaca thibetana. The sequence continues at coordinate 74,636,366 of NC_065591.1, read as the reverse complement.
TCTTTCCAATTTTATAGTTGTTTAAAATAGGTAGGCTACTTTGTTTCAGTTGTTGATATGGCCGAGGTCATACATAATCTTTCCGATAAAGAAGGGTGAGTTTTATTTTTACTGGTGATTCTTCCCTCAATTGTCCACTAGATTTAGTTTATATTTGCCTATGTGGTAGACATTTTAAATGTGCCAAGATTTAAAACAAAAGTTATAACAGTTATCTATTAAACTTAGTTTATATTCTATCATATTTGCTATTAAATTTTACCTACAATTTGTTCTGTTGTTTCTACAACCTTAAACAAAGTCTTTGGTAAATAGCATTTAATAGAAATTACACTTGCATGCGAAGTACATTATGTTCTTCCACAAACTTAAAATAATTTTCCTGAGTTTAAATCCACACAGCTATTGCTTTGACTAGGCGTTTTAGTACAATTGCCTAGAAATTCTATTTGGAGAAAAGCTTATCTGACACTGGCTCTCTTCTGGATCCATGCTATTCCTAAGCTGCTATTATGTGCACATTTATACCCATGTTCTTTGTTATTTTTCTTTAGGATTCCAGACACTTGAATTTTCTGACATCAGAACAAGCTCTGGCTGATTTTGCAGAGTTAATCAAACACTTGAAAAGAACAATCCCAGGAGCTGAAAATCAACCTGTCATTGCCATAGGAGGCTCCTATGGTGGCATGCTTGCAGCCTGGTTTAGGATGAAATATCCTCATATGGCAGTTGGGTAAGTGCATTTATACTGGACATGAGTGTTTCTTAATGATTATCAAGGCAAACGTAGAGGTTCATTTTGGGTAAAACATGTTCCATTCTACTGCACTGAGATTTCTGGCTTCTGTCTCATTAACAGCTGTGTTATTTTTCTCACTATTTTTATTATAAGTTTCAACTTTAAAACTTGATTTAGATGACACATATATATATATATATATATATATATTTTTTTTTTTTTTTCTTTTCTTTTTTCCTTCTTTGATTTTCTTGTCATTTAGAGCTCTTGCAGCTTCTGCCCCTATCTGGCAGTTTGAGGATTTAGTACCTTGTGGTGTATTTATGAAGATTGTAACTACAGATTTTAAGAAAAGTGGTCCACATTGTTCAGAGAGCATCCGCAGGTCCTGGGATGCCATTAATCGACTCTCAAGTACTGGTAAGCTTTAATTAAGAGAATGGAATTGTGTGTTTATTTAGCCTTTCATTTGTTAAATTCAGTAGTTGTCACTTTTTAAGTAAACATTTTATTAAAGCATAATGTACATACAGAAAATTATATAAATCAAAATACATAGCTTGATGAATTTTCACAAAACAAGGACACAGTGTAATTAGCATTTAAATCAATAAAGGGCATTGCCAGCATCTCAGAAATCTCCTTGTGCCTTTTCAGTCACAACCTCCATACCTATCCAGCAAAAACATCCTCACTTCTAGAACCATAGGTTAATTTTTACTTGTTCTTAAATGTTTTAGTAATTGGAATTACATAGCATGTCTTTTTTTGTGTCTACTCTCTTTTGCTCAGCACTGTTTGATAGATACATCCATTTGTCTTACTTAGTTGTAGTTTATATATTCTTGTTCTATGGTGTTCCTATGTATTCATTTTAGTAGTATCTTAAAAAGGGAGAATAATTCTGCATACTAATTCTGGTAAACTCTATGAGGATAGGCAACTTGTCTGTCATGGGATTCTCCAGTTGCTCTAAAAATATCCTGGGAGAAGGGGTATAAAAGATTGAGTTTTCTAAAATACTATGTGAAGAATACATTATCTGTAAAGCCATCTGTTGACCAGTACTTTTTAGATTCCAACAATGTGATTCTATTCCCAGGCAGTGGTTTGCAGTGGCTTACTGGAGCCCTTCACTTATGCAGCCCATTAACTTCTCAGGACATCCAACATTTGAAAGACTGGATCTCTGAAACCTGGGTGAATCTGGCAATGGTGGACTATCCTTATGCATCTAACTTTTTACAGCCTTTGCCTGCTTGGCCTATTAAGGTAATAGGAAAATGTCCTCTCATAATTTTTAATAACATACTTCTCTTTTTTTTTTTAATGTGCATACTCTGACTTTCTGCATCAGAGAAAGTCCCAGTGACAAAGGGGCTCTGGAGTTGGTCAAACTTGAGCTGGAATCCTGGGTTCTGCTGCTTTCTGATTATGTGGGCTTGGACATGTTACCTAGCTTTTTTGAGCCTCAATTTCCTCATTTGAAAAATGGAGATAAAATTCATTGATTATAGAGTTGTATGAATTAGAAATAATACCGAAAGTTGCTGTTAATGGAATAATTACTATGTGCCAAATCCTGGGCTGTATACTTTGCCTGTGCAATTTATTTAATCTCTGTGATATGTGTGTAACTTCCATCTGTGTAATACCTGGTTGATGCTTAATAAATGGCAGTCATTATGATAGTACTATGATCTAGTCAGCTGCGAAAGCATTGTAAGTGCTGCCCACAGTGTGAAGAGTGACCCCCAGGCATCACAGTAGAGTGGAAAGAACATCAAATTAGACTCTGAAAGTGAGGTTTTGGTCCAGAACTGCCGCTTCACTTACCACCTGTGTGATCCTGGGCAAGGTGCTTTTCTCTCCTTATCCTCTGTCTTCCTCTGTGGAATGGAATAGCAGCACTTACATACCAAATAGGGTTGTGCTGAGAATCAAATAAAATGTTGGATGTGAAACACTTTGGAAATATAAGGACACATTACAGTATAAATTTTAAGGTTCTTTTCATGGCAAAATTCTTTATTGTGTATGTTCATTTTAAGCATTTCTTTGTAAAGAACATTCCTCTTAGTTTTAAAAACAAAGGCTGGCCAACTTGATGGTTAAATTTAGAGAATATAACTGACTCTTCAGCTAGAATGAGTGTTGGAAATGAAAATAGAATTGGTGATATAGATTCGGGTTTCAAATTCACTTTTAATTTAACCACCCCTTTGAATTATTACATGTATACCTTGCTTAAAATTTTGTAACTAAAACAAGTTCACTTGCTATTATTTTTCTTAATTTAAAAAGTAGAATGACCAGTGAGTGTCTTGCATATAGTAGGCTGGAGGTAAATATATATTGAATTAGATTGAATTTTGATAATACAAAGTTGTTGAAAAGAGCAGATCATGTTTTATGTTAGAAAACCTAAATCAAATCCAGCACTTTGGGAGGTGGAAGTGGGAGGATTGCTTGAGGCTAGAAGTTTGAGACCCACCTGGGCAACATAGTGAGACCTCATCTCTACTAAAAATCAAAAAAATTAGCAGGGCATAGTGGTGCCTGCCTGTAGTTCCAGCTACTTGGAAGGCTCAGGCAGGATGATTGCTTGGGGCTGCAGTGAGCTGTGATCATGCCACTGTACTCCAGCCTGGGTGACAGAGCTGGATCCTGCCTCAAAAAAAGAAAAGTGAAAAAAAGAAAACCTGGATCAAAATGACAAGGAAAAACGAAATCTAAACTAGTTCATCTTCATAAACATCTATGTGCTAATAATGCCTTATCTGTCCATATTATTTACTATCTACAAAGCACTTTCATGTATGCTGTCTCAATTCTTATAAAAGTACTGTATAGAAAAAGAGGTATAATCCAAGATTTTTGGAGAGGAAATTAAAGCTCAACTAAGAGGTGGTAGAAGTAGGATTTGAACTTGGGTCTTCACTGTTCCGAGCCTATGCTCATCTACTGCATTGCACTGGATTAGGAGGAAACTTGACTGAGGGTTGAGGGGGCCATTGCTCACAGTGAGACATCTATCAGATTTAACTCGATATCTAACTGTGTACAAGGTGAGAATTACATTTGCATCTTTATTCTCACTTGAAGAATGAATGAGTTGTCAGATGATAAAAACATATGGGGAATTCTCTCATTATTTAGAACAGAGGTTGACAAACTTTCTCCATTTAAAGGGCTATATTTTTAGGCTTTGCGAGCCGTATGGTTTCTGTCACAATTACTTAACTCTGCCGCTGTAGCATGAAAGTAGCCATAGATAATAAATAAGCAAATGAGGATGGCTGTCTCCAATAATAACTTATTTATAAAAATAGGCAGTGGGCTGGATTTGGCCTGGGAGTTGTACTTTCCCAACCACTTATCTAGAAAAAGGCTGGAGAAATATAGCTGTTTAATGTTAGTTGGTGTAGCACAATTTGGAATAGTGAGCAGTCTAACTGGTTTTCTCCCTACCTCTTTAATGTTCATTCTGGGATATTTTGCTGTTCAGTCTTACATGTGAATAAATACTTTATCCTTTGTTCTTCTAAATAATTACTCAAAACCAGCAGAGTATACCTCAAATATTTTGTCATCTATTTTTGATTTACTGCAATCCTTTTATCCTTTATATATATGCAATATAAAAGTTTATTTTTAAGGTAAGATATCTTTAGGTCTTTCCCTCACAAGCACGCTTTACTTCTTTTATCCAGGATTAATTCTTATCATTCTCTTCAGTTATTTCTTACTGACATTATCCTTTCTTTTGACAGATCAAGGAATTCTTTATTGCTTGTATTTATGATTCTGTTTCCAGCCTGCACCCCCACCAGAAGTAATCTTATCTCTTGCCCCTTGCTTGAGAAATTCCATTGCCTCTGTTTCCAATTTCATCCTATAGTTAGTTACCCATCTGATTTTCAGAATTTTTCCACTACGTCTCCCTCCCAAACTTGTAGCTTCAGATCACTTTCTTTCACTGTTCATTCTATTTCTCCTTTTTTGACCCCCTCTGTGTTCTCCCAACCCACTAATCCCTGGAACACTACCCAGTTGGGGACCGCTCTTTCACTTGGATAGTTCCATTTAACCAGAACTCCTCCTCCCTCTGATACACTTCCTCCTTTTTAAAGGGCTGACAAACAGGCGTCCTTTTCTGAGTCTGTAACTCAGGCTTAGGATGGTGAGATAATATGTAACAGTTGGGTTATGAAAAAAAGCAGGTGATTTCCAATTCTGTCTGGGACCTTGTACAGTTCTGAAGGATCCATGGGCAGCGACTAAATGCCATTTTCCGTGTCAATTCAAGTATCGTTCCTTTTAATTTGTCTTTGGGCTTTGCACACTCAGACTCCATTTGCTTTTGTTTACTGTTAACAGAAGCTGCAACATTCATGCAGAAATAATCATGGACTTGGCTGGTAGAACACAAGGAAGAAGAGAAAAGAGAAACAGAAAACCCCTCTGTCATTTGACTGTTCTGTCAGCATGAAAACTACTAGGTCTCTTCTTAGCTTAAAGAGCAATTTTAAACGATGCTGTCATTTGTTAATTTTGGAATCACATTTCAGCTGATAGCTTCTCAAATATTTCAGCGTAGCCTTCTGTGAATGTAGATAGATATAGTGAAATAATGACATAAGATGGAAAAATCTCTTCCGTTTGTCTTGGTGTTTGGTAATGTATGCGACCTCTCTGGGTGGTTTAAGCGGTTTAGGTGCATTCTATGAAAAGGGAGCTTTTAATGACAAAACTAATGTGATTATCTGAGTGAGTGTGAGAGGGGTATTGAAGCCTTAGAGAAAGAAAATCTGTTAGAAAAGCTGAATGTATCTGCTTAATCCTTTCTCTAATGTGGATGGACCATGCTCTGAGAGGAGATTGGTCTTTTTTTTTTTTTCCCCCCAACTTGTCTTCTTTCCTTCCTCTGTTAAAAAATTTTCTTTGACCCTCTTTTCCTTCTCTTATTTAAATGTGTACTGTCATAGGTAGGAACACTTAAAACTTTTAAACAAATCATTATCTTTACTTTGTCTGGTGTATGTGGGATTAAAGGGCAGAATGGAAATATTTGGTTGCAGATATGATTAGTTTGGTACTAAGGTTGCATGAATGTTCTATTTTCTCAACTATTTCTATACACTTTAAAACTGGAATGAGTAAAATGGACTTTCTAATGTTCTTTCTGTTTCCTGAATGTTCATCTTTATTCCAGGAAATGCCTCATATCACTCTACTATTTTACAGTTTTGTTTTTTTTTTTTTTTTACTATTACATACTTTTAAGGTTTTATGATTTCATATTGCCACAAAATTCATTCTAAGTTTTTGCCAAAACAAATAAACCTAGAAAAATATGAAGATGATCTAAGAATCAGAAAAATTGTTTTAAAAAGTTAAGCATGAGACAGCAGGTATATTTAAGCATTGTATGTGTTGTTATTTTTCTTTCAGCTTTTAGTTGAATATGTGTAATATAGTTACAGTGGTTGGAAGCTCCAGAGAGTCTGCATTTGTGTTTTTTTCTTTTCTTTCTTTCTTTCTTTATTTTATTTTATTTTATTCTATTTTATTATTTTTTTTTTTGAGAAGGAGTCTCGCTCTGTCTCCCAGGCTGGAGTGCAATGGCACGATCTTGGCTCACTGCAACCTTTGCCTCCCAGGTTCAAGTGATTCTCCTGCCTTAGCCTCCCGAGTAGCTGGGATCACAGGCGCCCACCACTGTGCCCAATTTCTGTATTTTTAGTAGATACAGTGTTTCACTCTGTTGGCCAGGCTGGTTTCGAACTCCTGGTCTCAGGTCATCCACCCGCCTCGGCCTCCCAAAGTGCTGGGATTACAGGCATGAGCCACCGCACTTGGCCTCTTTCTTTCTTTTATTTATTTATTTTTTTAAGAGAGAAGGTCTCATTCTGTCACCAAGGCTGGAGTGCAATGGCAAGATTATAGCTCACTGCAGCCTCGAACTCCTGGGCTCAAGGGATCCTCCCACTTAAGCCTCCTCAGTAACTGGGATTACTGTATTTGAATCCCAGTTCTGCCACTTCCTTGCTGTGTGGTTTTGGGCAAGTTTCTTAACCTCTCTGTGCTGTAGTTTCCTCATTTACAAAATGTGTATAATAACAATTGTAATGCTTATTAGGGTTGTTATAAGTATTTCATAGCATCTGGTGTAAAGTAAAAGCACTAAATTGATGCTAGTTATAAGTAATAATAATAGCTATTTTTATTATGTAATATTGGGAAACCAGATGATTATACCAGGACTTTGTGGTCAACATCTTGATTGAGACCTATATTCATAGTACTTTTTTCCCCCCCACATCAGATAGGTAATGTGCCGACAGCATAACCAGGTTTGAGGGCGGTCCATTTCACACGTGAGCATGAAAACCCAAACATATGCTTTCTACATTCATAGTTTTAAAATTGTATTTCTGTAGCCAGACCTCTGAGCTTGTTTTTTCTTCTGTGAAATGGGAATGATCATTATATGGTGCTCTCTGGGTTACTGTGAGGAAAGAACCTGCCCTCAAAGAATATATGAGTTGTATGAGCAACCTCAGTCCCAGCTGTTCACGTTTCAGTGCATTTACAGTATGTGTAGGAATGACACGCCTTATGTAGAAATTGTTTAGAAGAAGCCGTTTGCTAGGGCTCACAAAATAAATAGAAAGTATAGTTCAGGGGTACCTGGGTGTTGAGTATTTTGGACAGAGATGGTTGGCCAAGACTCTTTCCTTGTTGTCTGATTATATCACAGCCTCTATGTAAACAATCAACAGGCCAAGTGCTTGCTTTTATCACGTGGGTAATATCTGCAAATTATCAGTGTTAAGCTAAAGTATTATATGAGGTTGAGACAAAATTGTTGATATTTGACTGTTTTTGATTTATACATGTGAGAATTTCATATGGTTCAATTTAGTATTTATGTATTTTGTGCATCCTACAGTTCTTTGATAAAAGTATGTGAATATCTCCTTTTAAAGTACTCGTCTTTTTTTTTTTTTTAAGAGATGGAGTCTTGCTCTGTCACCCAAGCTAGAGTGTAGTAGTGTGATCATAGCACTGGAGCCTAGAACTACTGACTGAAGCAATTCTCCCACCTCAGCTTCCTGAGTAGCTGGGACTACAGGCATGTGCTGTCATGCCTGGCTAATTTTTTGATGTTTTGTAAAGATGAGGTCTTGATATATTGCCCAGGCTGGTCTTGCACTCCTGGCCTCAAGCGATCCTACTGCCTGGGCCTCCCAAAGTGGTGGGATTACAGGCATGAACCACTGTGCCTGGCCTTGAGTTACTATAGTCTTTAAATAAGCATGCGAATAGTGCCGAGGTCTTGCTAATATGACTTCAGTATTTTTTTGAAACTTCATTCACTGTGCTACCGAAATTGTTAAGGAAGTGCAAAGAGATATTAGAGATTCTGTTTTTTAATGCTAGAGGATGATGCTTGGACTCACAAAATCTTTGAGTTAGAAAGGAACTTTAGAGTTACCTAAAATAAAATTTCCATAGTAAATTCGCAAATATTTTGTAAAAAAAATTTTAAGTGACGTTTTTCAGGCTTTCTATCTAGCATACTAGTAGAATTAAAAATCAACACTTCCTTTCTATAAGACAGTTTGACATGATGTACCAAGGGCCTTAAAAATATTGATCTATTTTGAGCCAGTAATTTAAGAATTTATCTCAAGAAAACAATTAAGAATATATGTAAAGATTTAGCCCCAAGGATATTTATTGTAGCCTTATTTGTAATGAAGAAAGGTTGGGAATGACCCAGTTTTAGGGTTGCTTCAGCTGTTTTTCAGCTCTCCATCCCGATTGCTGTCTTCTAGATTTTCTAATGTTGATCGGTGCCTTTCATAACTTGTATACAAAGCTGGATCCAGTACTCCAAGGGTGATCTGACCTCACAGAACACAGTGCCTGGGGAGTGCCCTTAATCTGGACTTGGAATCCCATCATACAGAGGCCAAGTCTCTGACTATGGTGTTCTCTCTGTGTAACTGGGGCTGCTGAAACCCAAGTATTGTCAGCCAGTGCCGGTCTCCAGCCATGCTTGTGTCTTTTAAGAAGTGACAGTAACTGCTATTTGTGGAGATGGCTATTCATAGGGACTCCTTTTCTTTGCCTGACAGAGGCCCAGTGTTCTAAGCTCTAAGAGGGGCTCTGATGCCAGCATGTGAGTCACACTCACTTGCTACTGTTCTTTTCCAGAGTTTTGGGCCACTTGTTGCTCCACATCACTACCTCCTCTCCCCCTGCCCAGCTTGCATTGTCGCCCTGCCCTATCTACCATGCTGTGCTTGTACATAAGGTGCTTCTCTGCATTCCGTGTGTCTACTTTGTACTTTTGTGCTGCATTTTGAAAGAGCTGAATCGGCTGTTGGTGTCCAGGTTCAGGAAAGAATGCTGATCAACTTTTGGCAGTAGATGGTTTAATATAACTTATGATTGTTTCTTGATTTCCATATTGTCTTGAGTTATATCTTATTGGCATATTTCCTAGGAATGTTTTCTGAGAAAAGTGCCATGCAAATGTTAGGTATTTTTTGACTTACCATGAAAAATCAAGAGTTGTCAAAATAATAAAACACTGTTTTGACTTTTAATTTTTCGTCAGTTTGCATTTCCTTATTGCTTTAGTCTTCATAGGTTTGTGAAGCTCTCAGTTTAGCTCAATTCTGTCTCTTCATGTACATCCTAAACCCTGGTATTCCTTATTCTTATGACCTCACAGTTACTTTGTAAAGGTATATGCAATTATTTGAACATCTTAATTTCTGACTTTTCTCACATTCAACAGTTCTAAAAACTTTTGGCAATGATGCACACTCCGTCTTCCTTTGAAAAGTCATATTACATTTGAGCATGTTAAAGGTTCTGAGAAATCCTCTGAAATTATATAATAATAACAACCAGCCAGAAAAACTGTTCACATTTGCTAATATACAGTTTCTCAAAGCTATTTGACTAGGAAACATTTTTCCACAAAGTACCAATTAACATTCCATGGAAATATTGTTGTGCAGAATATACCTGGGGAGAGGCATTGAATTTTCCTGAAAATTCATTTTCTCGTTTACAATTTTCCTTTTTTTTTTTTTTTCACTGGCAGCTGGTGCCAGGCAGAACTGTGATGAAGGGCTGGGTTTGGTTGCATCCTTTCTCAATATCCTCCTTTCCTGACTGGGAGCATGCCCCCAGCCCAGGCCTTGTTACGCCTGCTGCCCAGAATCTCTCTCGCTGAGGTGGGGTAACTGGGCTCCTTTCCGGGCTTCTTCTCTGGACTAGTCTCTTTTTTGTCAGGACTAGTCTATTTTATATATATAATCTTTTCCATATGAAATGGGAAAGGACCAGGTTACTGAATTCATGTCAGAGTCGATGGAGATTCAAGCTTACCGGGTTTTCCTTGCCACTGGGGCTATTTGTGGTTTTTCAGGTGGACACTTCCTAAGCTGTGTGACATAATAGATAAGATGAATATTTCATAACCAGAGACAGCTGGGGACAAATCTAGGCCCTATTATTTACTAACTGAGTGACCTTGAAGATGACTTAACCTAAGAATCAGGGTTTTTTTTCATGTAAAATAATGGACAATCATCTACCTGATAGGATTACATGGTGTATTGGTTGGAAACCCAGGGCTTAATAATTACTAGCTGTTGTTGTTGTTAATATTATTCAGCTATGATTCCATTGCCTGTTATTTTTCTCCAACATTTTATTATGAAAAATTTTAAACATATGGAAAGTTAAAATAATTGATAGTGAACACTCATAAACCTAACATCTAAATTCAATAAATAATATTTTATTATATTTGATTTGTCACATATATATTCACCTATCCATCACTTCATGTATCTTTTATCTTATTTTATTTTATTTTATTTTATTTTATTTTTTTATTTTTTTATTTTTTTGAGACGGAGTCTCGCTGTGTCGCCCAGGCTGGGGTGCAGTGGCACGATCTCGGCTCACTGCAAGCTCTGCCTCCTGGGTTCACGCCATTCTCCTGCCTCAGCCTCCCGAGTAGCTGGGACTACAGGCGCCCGCCACCACGCCCGGCTAGTTTTTTGTATTTTTAGTAGAGACGGGGTTTCACCATGTTAGCCAGGGATGGTCTCGATCTCCTGACCTCGTGATCCACCCGCCTCGGCCTTATCTTATTTTAAAATGAATTTTAAAGTAAATTGCAGACATCTTCCTCTTAAATACTTCAGCTTTATTATCATTAATGAGAGTTCAATATTTGTGTATGGTTCTTTCGGTGGTGGAGGGGTAAAATCTAGATACCATGAAATGCACAAATTATATCATTTTTCATGAACCCTATTAAGGTATAGAATATTTCTGTGCCCGAGAAAGTTTGCACTGGCTCTGTTTAGTCAGTCCTCACCTTTACTCCTAACCCTGAATATTGTCTGATTTTTATAGCTAGGATTCCAGGCATGTTTTGTAGGATAGTGATAGGAATATTTGGGAGCTGGGGAGTTGCAGCATATGCTTTTTATCACACCATGGATGCTGGACCTTGGTATAGTTTTTCCATACGAGATTTTATAAATTTTGCATTTTTATAAAAATATAGTAATTCATTCAGCAAACATTTACGTACCAGATACCTTGCTAAGTATTGAGGGAGACATTCTGGAATCAAGTGAGTGAAGTAGAGCATTACAGAGGCTCTAATAAAAATAGGTACAGGGTATAATGGAGGCACCAAGAAGGGAGAGGTTGAGTTCTTCCCAACTCGGAAACATAGGCAAGGATAGCCTTGAAAAGAGGAGGTGATATTTGAGCTGAGTGTTGTAAAAGATGAGTTGGTGTTTGAAGGCATTAGTGGAGTGGGAGAGCAGTTGGAAAACAGTGTTTTAGGGTGAGCAAGGGCAAAGGCGAAGAAGGAGCCTGTGTGGTGGGGAATGGTTTTCCTAGGCCGGAGCAAAGGCAGCAAAGAGGAAGCTAAGATGGTAGATGCAAATGACTTTGGTTTATTTTTATAGCCTAGGGAGTAATTGAAGATATTTAGTCATTTATGGAGGGGATTAAACTCAAGAGAGAAATTGTTAAACAATGCAGTTAGTAGCTTAAGAATATTTTATGATCAGATAAAAATCATATTTCTTCTTTGTGTTATTAAACTGTAATTTTATATTCATATTCTGACTCTTTCCCCATTTATCTTTCTAAAATGACAGGTAGTGTGCCAGTATTTGAAAAATCCCAATGTATCTGATTCACTACTGCTGCAGAATATTTTCCAAGCTCTGAATGTATATTACAATTATTCGGGCCAGGTGAAATGCCTGAATATTTCAGAGACAGCAACTAGCAGTCTGGGAACACTGGGTTGGAGCTATCAGGTAAATATGTATAATTTCCCCAAGTGGAACTTACTTTTCACTGATACAGCTGTGCTGTAAAGAAAAAATCAGGGTACACAAGATTTTGTCACCTAACCTGGATCCAGTTTTGGCTTCTGTTACTTTATGCTGTGATACTATGGACAAGTTTTCTTGTTCATTCATTTGTTCATTTAATAATCACCAAATATATATTGAGTTCTTACCATGCATCAAGCACTCCTCTAGGTTTCAAAGATACAAAGATAAATAGTACATGATCAAATATAGTGTAGTGAAAAAGTAAGTAATTAGTATTTCAATAGATCTTGATAAGTCCTACAAAGGGAGCATTTTATAGACATATAAGAGAAAGGGAGTCTAATTTGTCCTTCATCTGCACAATAAGACAGTAATAATAATAATACTTTCCTTCCAGAGTTGTTTTGAGGGTTAAATATGATAATAAATGTGAAATCAAGCAGTTTGCAGTGAAGGGATATAATCCTGACTTTTGTGGCTTCTTGACCAAGTCTTTTTAAGAATAATGAGAGATTATAGGGCACACAAGTAAAGAACGGGGCTTTGAAGCGGCCTTGCCTGAGTTCAAACCCTGCCTTTACCACTTACCAGCATTATGACTTTGTATTATTTATTTAACCTCTTTTTGCCTCATTTTTCTAATTGGATTCTCTCTTGGTTTGCTTTTTAGGCGTGCACAGAAGTAGTCATGCCGTTTTGTACTAATGGTGTCGATGACATGTTTGAACCTCACTCATGGAACTTAAAGGAACTTTCTGATGAGTGTTTTGAACAGTGGGGTGTGAGACCAAGGCCCTCCTGGATCACTACTATGTATGGAGGCAAAAACATCAGTTCACACTCAAACATTGTTTTCAGGTGAGTTTTTACTGTCCAAAGATAAACTTCAGTTGGTGGAACATTTATAGAATATCTGAAAAAATAGAACCAGGAAAATCCTGGACAATAGAACAATATAGAATACAACAGTGGTACCCGTCATGTTTTCCTATGCCTTGAAAGATAGGATGCTGAGAAGAGATAGAATTTTTTGCTCTATTACCAATGTGCTTTATTAAAGTCTTAAAAATCAACAGCAACAAAATTTTTAAAATATTAAAAAAAAACTCTCCAGCACAAAATAAAGCATCATCCGCTGTTCTCAATTTGCCTTATTATTGTTATGCTGTTGTTGATGATAATAAAAAATTTCAGTATTCAACACTTTTGAAGTGCCCACTGCATTCTGTTCCAAGTACTAAATGAGGCACTTTAAATAAATTACCTGGTTAAATCCTCACAACAACCCTGTGAAGTAGTTCTTCTAGGCCCTTTTTCACTGTGAAGGAAACTGAAAGTTGCTGTGTTCAATCACTTGCCAAAGCTCATCCAGCTTTGTTTTAGTTACTAAGTGATAAAGCCAGCTTTCTATTATGGCCTGACTACAAATCCCATGTTTGTTTTTCTACATTACACTGCTCCTTAAGAAGTCACATATTTGCCACTGGTTCACATTGGAGTTAATTGAGCAGACTCTATGTGTATCTGACTGGGCCTTCAAAATTTCCATGTTTTGAGTTGAACATTAGGTTGTCAGCTATTAAAATAGCAACGAGTTATTCAAGAATTTCCCCAAGTCTATATAGAAATAGGAGATACCACTACATACCTGTTAACCAGAGCTATTTTTTAAATTGTAAATGTCATTCTTTTACAAGTTCTTTTATTTGTTTTAATTTTTACTCTTTGAAAAAAAAATCTGTTAAAACTTTATCTTGCATTTTACAGAAGTCTATGAATGATTTTTAAAAGGTACCTCCTTACCCCATATCACATTTCTCTGACAGTTGTTAAAGTAGGCAGTGAGTATATCACCAGCTTGAGCATCGGCATCTTGCAAGGATTTCAGACCAACCCAACCACTCACCAAAGAACTTGGCAGCTTTTTAATCTTGTTTTTAATACAATGGTAGGTCCACTCTGATGGCATACTTATCCAGCCAAATCTCTACAACACACTGCAAAATCAGTGATTAGCAAATTGGTTAGCTTTGGCATGCAGCTGTGCTTATTTGCCCATGACAGCCTGGTGTTGATACTGGCAACAGAACTTTCGCACTATAAGAAACAGAGTCGGGTACCCTTCTGCAGGATTGTGTCTGGTGATCAGCATGTGTGACATCACCTTGACAATTCCTTGATGTATCAAGGGCTAGTTTCCTCCAGCCCTTTTATGAGGCACTACTCTGTTCATAAGGGTGCAGCCCCATAACTTAAATGACATATTCCTTGATGTATCACCTCAAGACATTTTCTGTTTCTGTTGGAATCTCCCTTTGATTACAAGTTGGTTATTACCATCTATAGAACCACTTGTACCCAATTCAGCCAACAAAAATGCAAGGAGGCTGGGTGCAGTGACTCACTCCTGTAATCCCAGCACTTTGGGAGGCCAAGGCAAATGGCTTGCTTGAGCCCAGGAGTTCGAGACCAGTCTGGGCAACATGGTGAAACCCCATCTCTAGAAAATATACAAAAATTAGTTGGCATGGTGGCATGTGCCTGCAGTCTCAGCTACTCGGGAGCCTGAGGTGGGAGGATGGCTTGAGCCCAGGAGGTGGAGGTTATAGTGAGCTGAGATTGCACCACTACACTCTAGCCTGGGCAATAGAGCCAGATATTGTCTCAAAAAACAAAAACAATAACAACAAAAAAAAAAAAACAAGAAACATGAAAACAAAACAAAACAAAATAAATGAAAAAATGCAAGGAAATGTTTGGGCTGATTATGTAATAGTTTATAGATATCCATAAAGTTGACAAAAGGAGTTTTCTTCGTTCCTACTTGGATGACCTGTGGAGGTTTCATGGTGAATTTCCTTTTCTTTCAAGCAACCGTATCTGGATTCTTTCCCCTTATGATGTTGAACACATGATCCAGCAGCTCCTCATATGTGCAGTCTCTTTCTGAGCCTACCTCACAGGGCCTATCTGATTACTGAATGAGACAACATCGTCTTTTTGCTATCTTCATCTTCTAGAGCTATATCTTTTTTATTTTTGAGACAGAGTCTTGCTCTGTCACTCAGGCTGGAGTGCAGTGGCATGATCTTGGCTCACTGCAACCTCCACCTCCTAGGTTCACACCATTCTCCTGCCTCAGCCTCCCAAGTAGCTGGGACTACAGGCTCCCGCCAGCATTCCCAGCTGATTTTTTTTTTTTGTATGTTTAGTAGAGACAGGGTTTCAACCATGTTAGCCAGGATGGTCTCGATCTCCTGACCTTGTGAGCCACATAACTCGGCCTCCCAAAGTGCTGGGATTACAGGCATGAGCCACCATTCCTGGCTAGAGCTGTGTCTTTAGTATTCCATCCTCATCTGGGAACTTGACATTCTTCTTTCTATTGCCAAGCATAATGTCAAGGTCCTCCTCTGGTTCATCTGGTTCTTGAACATCACTTTCAATCTTAAGATCCTTTACAACTTCTTCAGTTTTATCAATATCAAATATCTTTTTTTTCCTCCTTTTTCTTCTGAATAAAGAAGTTCAGGTCATCTAGAACATCAGAAACGTCTTTTTTCCTACTGTCATCTTCATTGGCTTCTACATCTTTGTCCTCAGCTGGCTCCGGTTCCTCTTCTTGGGCTAGTTTTTCTCTGTTTGTGTATCCCCTTCCTCATCTAACATAAAGGGGTTTTTCTTTTTCTTCTTGCTCATAGTAGGATCAAAAACTGTCTCATCCCCAGACATGGCTGTGGCTCAAGTGGGCTCAGCACATGGGAACTCGGACAGCTCAGCCCCAGGCCCCTGGGAGCATTGCTGCTCCTGCCAGTACCTCTCCGACCACTGTACTCTACAAATTCTTTTAAATAAGAGTCAAATTTGGCCTTTGGTATGTAGTCAAAAGTTTTTAGGGATGAGGAGAGCTGTTTGCCTGTACGTTGACTCTGAGTTTAGGCTGGTAGCACTGCCCACTTTGCAAAAAAAGGTCTCTGACTCATTAGACTCATTCTATTTTCTCTTTTAATTTTTAATTTTTATTTTTATTTTAAGTTCCGGGGTATATGTGCAAGATGTGCAGGTTTGTTACATAGGTAAACATGTGCCATGGTGGTTTGCTGCACCTATCAACCCATCACCTAGATATTAAATCCAGCATGCATTAGCTATTTTTCTTTTTCTTTTGAGATGGAGTTTTGCTCTTTTTGTGCAGGCTGGAGTGCAATGGCACAATTTTGGCTCACTGCAACCTCTGCCTCCTGGGTTCAAGCTATTCTTGCCTCAGCTTCCCAAGTAGCTGGGACTACAGCTCACCTGGCTAATTTTTGTATTTTTAGTAGAGATGGAGTTTCACCACGTTGGCCAGGCTGGTCCCAAACTCCTGACCTCAGGTGATCCGCCTGCCTCAGCCTCCCAAAGTGCTGAGATTACAGGCGTGAGCCACTGCACCCGGCCTTAGCTATTTTTCTTAATGCTCTCTTTCCCCCAACTCCATCCACTGACAGGCCCCAGTGTGTGTTTTTTCCCTCCCTGTATCTGTGTATTCTCTCAGCTCCCACTTAAAAATGAGAACATGCAGTGTTTGGTTTTCCGTTCCTGCATTAGTTTGCTGAAGATAATGGCTTCCAGCTCCATCCATGTCCCTGGAAAGGACATGATCTTATTCCTTGTTATGGCTACATAGTATTCCACCCAGCAGTATACCTTTCCCCAAATATAAGGCAAGACACTTTAATGGAAAACTTGAAACTACTTTTTGTTTAATTTTCTTCTGTTGTGTTCCTTGTTCTCAACAGGATTCTTCAAAACTATACTCTTAAGCTCAGTCTTACAAAGTGACAGTTAAACAAATAAGTCTGCTTAGGATGTTTAAGGAAACTGTGCCAAATTTAGGTTATTTGAAATCAGGAAAACTTGAAAGAACTGAGAGGGTTGAAAAAGACCTAAACATAAGCCTTTGAGTTTGTCTTAGTCCACTAGTGCTGCTATAGCAAAAAACCTGAGAGAGGGTAATATATAAACAGCACAAATGTATTGCTCACAGTCATGGAGGCTGGGAAGCCCAAGATGAGGATGCTGGCAGGTTTGGTGTCTGGTGAGGGCCCAGTCTCTGCTTTCAAGATGGCACCTTAAGGCAGCATCCTCACATGGCGGGAGGTGGAAGGCCAAAAGGGACGTAAGCTAGTTTCCTTCAGCCCTTTTGTAAGTATTTTAGTTATCCATTGCTTTTTTATGTTATCTTTCTCAGACTGTCAAAATGATAATAATAATAATAATCGTCATCATCACCATCATTATCATCATTGGAGAAGGGGGCATATTTTGTGAGAAAAGTCAGTGGGTAGGAATTAGAGCTCCATGTAAGAAACTGTTAGCTCAGTGTAAGAAAGGACTTTCAGGAAGAGCTGTTCAAAGGTAGAGTGAGCTGTCTTGAGTAAAATTTCGTAAGCTTTTTTGATTCTCAGTTTTATCCTTTGTGAAGTGAGAATAATAATACCACTCACCCCATAAAGTTGTTGTGGTGCATCAAAAGAGCTCATCAAAGTACTTGGCCCAGATCTGGCAAATATCTACACTCAAAATATATTTGTTGAATGAATAAATGAAAGTACACTCTTCACCTTGCCCTTTATGTTCTAGCCACAGGGAACTGTATATTATCTCTGAATGTCCTTTCTCACCCTCTTTTTCCTTTTTCCTTAAGTCTCATACCTTCTCCAAGAAATATTCTGTAAGGGAGGATAGGTTTCTACCTCCCCCTTACTTCTAGTAGCACCTATAAGTACCGCTTATCACTCCATGTGGTAGTTATTTGTTTGTGTTTCTATCTACCCCATGAGATTGTGAATTTATCACTGGCAGGAACTTCATCTTAACCATCTCTGTATCTTTAGCGTTTGCTACAGTGACTGGCACATAATGAATGCCCAGTAAATATGCCTGTTGTTGATAAGGATGATGAATGAAACACACAGCTCAGGAAGGCTTCAGAAGCATGTGAAAGTTTAAAGGCAAGACTGTGTAAAGATGCTGGTTTATCTCTTTGCAGTGGCAAGTCTACTTTTACAAAGAAATCTTTTTCTATAGTTTGCTAGGTATGAGAAATACAATGCAAAAATTTTTAAGTTATTAAAAAATTCAAAATTCTCCTACTTTTCTGAAGAAAGAGCACTCCCAAAGTAAAGGAACAGCCACAGGTGTGTCTGTTCTGTGTACTTCATGGCCACTAGCTATAAAATGTTTCTGGTTGCTGAGTAAGAAGGTGTCCAATCATAGGCATGGGCAAAGACTTCATGACTAAAACACCAAAAGCAATGGCAACAAAAGCCAACATTGACAAATGGGGTCTAATTAAACTAAAGACTTCTGCACAGCAAAATAAATTATCATCAGAGTGAACAGGCAACCTACAGAATAGGAGAAAATTTTTGCAATCTGTCCATCTGACAAAGGGCTAATATCTAGACTCTACAAGGAACTTAAACAAATTTACAAGAAAACAACAACCCCATCAGGAAGTGGGCAAAGACAGTTCTCAAAAGAAGACCTTTATGTGGCCAACAAACATGAAAAAAGCTCATCATCACTGATGATTAGAGAAATGCAACTCAAAACCACAGTGAGATACCATCTCATGCCAGTTGGAATGGCAATTATTAAAAAGTCAGGAAACAACCGATACTGGAGAGGGTATGGAGAAATAGGAACGATTTTACACTGTTGGTGGGTGTATAAATTAGTTCAACCATTGTGGAAGACAGTGTGGCAATTCCTCAAGGATCTAGAGCCAGAAATACCATTTAACCCAGCAATCCCATTCCTGGGTATATACTCAGAGGATTATAAATCGTTCTACTATAAAGACACATGCACACGTATGTTTATTGCAGCACTATTTACAATAGCAAAGACATGGAACCAACTCAAATGCCCATCAATGATCGACTGGATAAGGAAAATGTGGCACATATACACCATGGAATACTATGCGCCATAAAAAAGGATGAGTTCATGTCCTTTGCAGGGCCATGGATGAAACTGGAAACCATCACTCTCAGCAAACTAACACAGGAACAGAAAATCAAACACTGCATGTTCTCACTCATAAGTGTGAGTTGAACAATGAGAACACATGGACTCAGGGAGGGAAACATCACACACTGGGATCTGTCAGTGGGGCAGGGATTGGGGAGGGATAGCATTAGGAGAAAATACCTAATGTAGATGACGGGTTGATGGGTGCAGCAAACCACCGTGGCACGTGTATACCTATGTAACAGACTTGCACATTCTGCACATGTATCCCAGAACTTAAAGTATAGTTAAAAAAAAAAAAGAAAAAAAAAAAAAAAGAAAGTGTCCAAAGAGCCCTGTGGAAAGTATCTTAATCTTCATTTCCAGGTTTCTCTCCTTAGTCTGCCTCACACGAATCCAGGTGTGATTGCTTTTCTGGTTGGGAAGTTTAATCTTTAATTGGATTGGAGATTTTTCAGTTAAGGCTTTGAAGTCAGGTAGACCTTGATGCCATTTTTCTTCTTCCCTGAATTAGCTGCATGACCTTGGGCAAATTGCCATTTCATATTACTTAGGAATAAGAATGAGTACCTAACAGGGTTATTTCAAGGAACAAATTATCGTGGAAATAAGCAACAGAGATTTTGTCTGTTTTGTTCACTGTGGAGTCCCGTGCCCGGTCGGTGCCTGATATGTAGTAGGCACTCAGTAAACATTTGTTTACCTGTTAATAGTCTCATTACAGCAATTCTTTTTTTATTCCACAATTGTTTTTTGGGGGGAGGTTTATTTTCTTTCCCAACTTGTAGACATAATTTTACCAACAGTCATTCTCAGTTATTTTAGTATAAATCCAAAAGGGAGTCCCTGAGGAGCTGGTTAGTTTAACATCATTTCTCAGGCAAATTAATTGTTGCCAGTGACTAAGTGAAGCTCCCTGTTGGGTAAATTTTACCCAGGCATCTAGATCCTCTCATGAATGCCAGTTTTTTTTTTTTTTTTTGTAGATTTCCCAATGACTGGTTTAGCTTTCACACATCTAGGACCAAGAAATTCAAGTCCATGTGCATCTTAGGTCTCTCAGCAACTCCAAACACTGTTGCTAAGCCACTAGGCTATTTCAGATGACCTTTTAAATCAAATGCAGTTTGCTTATTATGTGGCTGTTGGGATAGCTTTTTTGTTTTGCAAATAATGGAGAGTTTCCTATCTGGGTTGGGCTTGTCAATTTGGAATAATGACAAAGGCGATTTATTAATTTAAGAGAACCCAACTCCTTATGTAGTTTTCTTTAAAAGTTTACCTGGTAGTTGAAAACTGAGGCTTGTATTTAACATGAGTTTTTCTTTTTGTTTTTAATAAAACCAAAAAAGTACACTTCTGGAGTGTAGGTTTTTTTTTTTTTTTTTCCAAGGATGATGTTAAGTTGCAATTGAACAGAGGACAATTTTTATTTTATTTTATTTTTTTTGAAACAGTTTTGAAACAGAGTCTTGCTCTGTTATCCAGGCTGGATTGCAGTGGCATGATCTCGGCTCACTGCAGCCTCTACCTCCCGGGTTCAAGCCATTCTCCTGCCTCAGCCTCCTAAGTAGTTGGGACTGCATGCATGCGCCACCACGCCTGGCTAATTTTTGTATTTTTAGTAGAGGCAGGGTTTCACCATGTTGGGCAGGCTGATCTCAAACTCCTGACCTCAAGTGATCCATCCATCTTGGCCTCCCGAAGTGCTGGGATTACAGGTGTGAGCCACCATGCCTGGCCAGGACAGGCAATTTTAAATTGTATTTCAAACACATATATACTTAATGTACCTAATTTTTTTTCTCATGTAATTTGTACATTTACATTTTCATGATTTATTTACTTCTTGGTAGTGGTAATACTTATTATGCTTACAGAATATGGTAATAACTATAATGACATCACACGTTCATGTAGTAGTTTATTTATTTTCACATATATTATTTGACTTGGGCCTCACAATAGTTCTGTCTGAGAAGGGTATTATCTTTCTTAAAAAACATTTTTTTTCTATAATCCACATGAGAATTGAGGTTCACAGGGGTCAGTAACTTACCCAAAGTCATGCAGCTAGTAAAAATGTACAACTTAGATCTACTGAATGAATTCATTGTTCTTTCCACTATTAACACGCAGCTGAAGGTCAGTCTCTTTATATTTGTATTAATCATTTATATGAACTTTTCTTTCCCACGTAAAAAGTACCAAAGTGATTTACAGCGTGTTTATGAACTTGCATATGTGTATTTATAGATGTCTATGATGGGCATCCAGTATGTGGCCACAGCCAACTAGACACTTTTTAAGTTCATTCAGTAAATTTTTTGGGCCTCCTATTGTGAGCCAGGTCTGCTTCTAGGAACTTGGAGATGTAGAAATAAACAATATGGACAAAAATCTCTGCTCTCATGGAGTTCTAGTTTGAGAGATAGGAAATGAAACAAGATAGAACTTATAAATATGTTAGAAGGATATAAGTGACAAGGAGAAAAAAGTAAACCAGGAAGGGGACTGTAAAATGTCATAGGGAGGGAAAACAGTTGAAATACTTTATTAGAGTGACCAGGGAAGACTTCATCAAGGAGTGACTTTAAAAAAATGATATAGAGGAAGTAAAGGAGCTAGCCATGAAGTTGGTGGAGTAAGAGGATTAACTGAAGGCAAAGGCCTTGAAAGAGAAGTGTCCCCAGCCTATTCTTCAGGTGGAGTAAGGTCAGTGTGGCTGGAGTGGGGTTAATAAGTGAGAGAGTAATAGGAGGTGAAATCAGGGAGGGAGCAGAGGGCCCGAATTATGTGGAAACTTGTTGGTTCTAGTAAGGACTTAGGTTTTTACTGTGAATGAGATGGGAAAACTTGGAGCTTTTTGAGAAAAGGAATGACATTATCTGGTTTAGGTTTTAACAGGATCAAGTTGGCAGCTCTATTGATATTAAATTGCAGGGAGACAAGGGTAGAGGCAGGAAGGTCAGTTAAAAGGCTATTGTAGTAACTCAGGCTAGAGATAATGGTGACTTAGATTAGGGTTGTGCAGTGGAGGTAATGCAAAATGGTCAGATTATGGATATATTTGAAGATATAGATGACAGGATTTGTTGACAGATTGTGTGTTAAACAATGAGAAAATTAAAGAGTGAAACCAAAAAGATTAAAGAGTGACATCAAACTTTTTGACCTGAACAATGAAAAGGATAGACTTTCCATTGACAGAGATTGGGGAAGATGGCAAGAGGAGCTGGTTGGCATTTGGGAAGCATCAGGAACTGCCAAGTGTCTAATTTGACTTCCATGTAAAAATGTGAAGTTCACATTTGAACTTTGGTTCTGAAGTTTAGGGGAACAATCCCGGCTAGATACATTATTTGGTAGTCATCTATATATAGGTTGTACTTATAGTTGAGAAGTTTTTTGATGATTATGCAAATTATGGGAATAATTTCATGTCTTTGATAATGTGAGCTTGAAGACTTTTTATTTCAGGCTTTGTTGTAAACAATACCAGCAAAATGGAGTTTGTATTAAACAAATATCAGGACACACATAAAAATGTCCTATAAGTGATTTCAAGTGGTATGTAGTAAAGATATGCCAAGAGGTACCATTCGAGGGGAAAGTGATCTAATACATGCCATGGGCAGAATACTCAGATCCAGGTAGTTCAGTGACAGTTTTTCCCCTGGGGAATCTGTTTCCATGAGATTAGGTAGATGAAAGGCAGACCTGGGACTAGAAGCAAAGTATGTCTGATCCCAAAGCTCATGCTCTTCTTACTTTGCAGCACACAAGAGAGCGTGAGCTGTCGACTTTCAACAGTAGTCACGGTTCCACTGAATTGCAACGTAGTATAAAATTAAGCATTGGACTAGGGTTTTTAGAGCTGTGTTTGAATCTCAGATTTGCTAAGTCAAATGATTTTGGCAAGCCTTTTAAATTCTCTGGGCATTAGTTTTCTCTTTTATAAAAGAATTGTAATTAAACCTACTTCATAGGGTTGTTACAATGAACACATGTGAAAGGCTTTGTAAACACGAATGCAATCTATGCATAATATGTTATACTAGGGAAAAATTTGATTTAAATAGTATCAAGAATAAAATGCTTTGGAATAAATTTAACAAAAGAAGTGCAAGATGTATACATTGGAAACAAATTAAAAATTGCTTCCTTTAAATGGAAAGACCTCTCATGTTTATGTATTAGAAGAATTAATACTATTAAGGTGACTATTACTCCTCAAGTTGATCCACAGATTCAATGTGATCTCTATCGAATTTCCAGCTGGCCTTTTTTTTTTTTTTTTTTTTAAATTAGAAATTGACAAGCTGATCCTGAAATTCATATAGGAATATATGGGACCCAGAATAGCCAAAACAATCTTGAAAAGGAAGAATGAACTTGAAGAACTCACACTTCCTGATTTCCAACTTACTACAAAGCTACAGTCAATACAGTGTGATACTGGCATTAGGATAGACATATAGACAAGTGGAAGAGAATCAAGTGTCCAGAAGTCAAACCTTACATGTATGGCTTATTGATTTTCAACAAAAGTAGCAAGACAATTCATTGAGAAAAGAAGTTTTTTCAACAAATGATGATGGGAAAACTGGAGATTCGCATGCAGAAGAATGAGGTTGGCTCCCTATTTCATACCATAACAAGAAAAATCAACTCAGAATAGATCAAAGGCTTAAATGTAAGGGCTAAAATGATAAATCTTATAAAGGAAAACATAAGAATAAATCTTCATGACTGTGGGTTAGACAGCAGTTTCTTGGTTACCATACCAAAAACACAATGAGAAAAAATAGATAAATCAACTTCATGAAAATGAAAAACTTATGCTGCAAATGATACTATCAAGAAAGTTAGAAGATAGTCTACAGAATGGGAGAAAATATTTGCAAGTCATATATTTAATAAGGGACTTGTATCCAGAATAGGTAAGGCTTTATAAACAATACCAGCAAAACGGAGTTTGCATTAAACAAATATCAGAACACACATAAAAATGTTCTGTAAGTTATTTCAAGTGGTATGTGGATAAAGATATGCCAAGAGGTGCCATACAAGGGGAAAGTGATCTAATGTTTGCAATGGGCTGAGTACTTAGATCCAGGTATTTCAGTGCCAGTTTTTTCCCTTAGGAATCTGTTTCCATGAGATTAGGTAGATGAGAGGCAGACCTGAGACTGGAACCAAAGTGTGTCTGATCCCAAAGCTCATGCTTTTCTTACTCTGCAACACACAAGTTAAGAGAGTGTGAGCTCTCAGTCAAAAATAAAAAGATACATAACTCTAGTTAAAAAATGAGCAAAGATATGACTGGGCATTTTCCCAAAGAAGATATAAAAATGGCCAATCAGCACATAAGATGTTTAAACACCATCAGTCTCTTGGGAAATGCAAATTAAAACCATAGTGAAATATCGCTTAATACTTACTAGCCTAGGATGTCTAAAATAGACAGATAATAATAAGTGTTGAAGATGTAGAGAAAGTGGAACCCTCAAATGTTGCTACTGGGAATATAAAATGGTGTAGCCCCTTTGGAAAGTAGTCTGGCAGCTAATCAATAGGCTGTTACCATATGTCCTAGAAATTCCTAAGTATATGCCTAAGAGAAGTGAAATCATACATCCACACAAAAACTTGTATGTGAATGTTCAAAGGAGCAATACTCATTAGCCAAAAAGTGCAAACAATACAAATGTGCATCAAATGATGAAGAGATAAGTAAAATATGATGTATTCGTACAATGAAATATTATTTGGCAATAAAAAGGAACACGTACTGATTCATGCCGCAACATGGGTGAAACTTGAAAACATTACACTGGGTGAAAGAGACCTGTTGCAAAAGACCACCTACTATTTAATTCCATTTGTACGAAATGTCCAGAATAGGCAAATCTATAGATTCAGAAAATAGACTCATGGTTTCCTGGGGCTGAGAGCAAGGCAGGAAGGTGGGGAATGACTGCTAATGAGTATCGGTTTCTATTTGGGGTGATGAAAATGTTCTAAAATGGATTGTGGTGCTGGTTGCACAACTCTGAGTATACTAAAAACCATTGAATTGTATATTTTAAATGGACAAATTCTGTGGTAGATGAATTATATCTCAACAAAACTCTTCAGAAATATTATTAGGGATGCTGTCTGTGGTTGTATTGGATTTTTTACTCAGTTAAACTAAATACTCAGTTTTAGTGACTGATTATCTTTACATTATTCTGAATTGTGTTGTGTGAACCAGTCGAGACTAATAACCTAGTAGCATTTCCTTAACTTTAAAGCTAATGTAAAATGAAGATTTTTGTGTAATGCCCAAATTTTTGGATTCCAGATCCCGGTGACATTTTTCAGATCTACTATCCTGTTTCCCAAAGTACTGTACTGTATTGGATAAAAAATGCAGCCTCCTCCTTTCCTCCCTCCCTCCCTCCCTCCCTTTCTTCTTTCCTCCCTCCCTCCCTCCCTTTCTTCTTTCCTCCCTTTCTCCCTTCCTCCCTTCCTTAAGAAAATGGGGTTTCACCATGTTCCCCAGGCTAGCTGGGCTCAAGTGATTCACCATCTTGGCCTCCAAAGAGCAAAGATTACAGACATGAGCCACTGTGCCCGGCCTGTTATCTCCATTTTACAGATGAGGAAACTGAGTCAGGTAACTTGCATTATATAACTTTTGAATGATGAAATCAGGATTGAAATTCAGGTTTCTAAATTTCATATCCCAGTACAATCTAGGTTGATTTATGGGAACACCTCCTTCAATCATCTCTGGTTCCTTTTTTTTTTTTTTGCACCTGGTTGCAGGAATATTGCAAAACTCCAGTATGAATCATCTCTCCATATGATAAATTAGGTCCTCAGATCAAATCCCCCAGGTTACAAGTTTATAATTTTAAGTGTTAAACATATAATAGGTTTCTCCTAGCTTATCTGCGTGTCAGTATGAAAAACTAACACCTTTATTTTTTCTTCTGTTTTTTACTTGCAGCAATGGTGAACTAGACCCCTGGTCAGGAGGTGGAGTAACTAAGGATATCACAGACACTCTGGTTGCAGTCACCATCTCAGAGGGGGCCCACCACTTAGATCTGCGCGCCAAGAATGCCTTAGATCCCACGTCTGTGCTGTTAGCCCGTGCCTTGGAAGTCAGACATATGAAGAATTGGATCAGAGATTTCTATGACCGTGCAGGAAAGCAGCACTGAGAAACTTTTGATTGTTTTCAGTTTCTTCTTTTATGTTCTCACCACCACATTCCCATTCACTTTGGTTTTCTACGTGTAATTACCTTCTCTTGTGTATCATTAGATTTGATGGGCCAAGGTTGAGATAGAATAGAGGGTGATGACGGTAAGAGCAACTGTCCCATGAATGTGATTTCCTGGGTTCTCACTGTCTTTGCACCATGTCTAGGAAGAATCTTCTTGATAACTCTCCCACACCATCAGTGGCCTTCATAACTGGAGCAGAGCTCCTGATTGCTTTTCATAAGAGGGAGAGTTACTTTCTTTGTATCTCTGCAAGCAGAGATTTCTTTTTGGCTTTGAGGTTGAAGTCTCTTTAGCCCATTTGTAAGTCCCCATCCCTACCCTACACAAAGTAAAAGCAGAAGATAGATTAAAAAATGATGTAATTGCAGCTGGTAGGATGTCTGGTGCCAATCCAGGAAGTGAGAGCCATTTCTTTTGTACTGGATTTAATGACTTTGAACTGTGCTGTAAATAAAGAATACAGCTGGACCTTATACCTGTGTGTTGCTTCTGAAGCTCACTCCGGCTCCGGCTGTTGGGAATACTGTGTGCACTGGACTTAGCTGGTTTTGGAAAGTCCTTTAATTTTTTCTCTTCCACTTGGCAGCTTTTCTTAGTTCTGGGATGTTGGCCACTGTGGTACTGCCAGTAAGAAATCTGGCCTTTTTCTGCTCCATTTCTCTTTGTTTCTAAGGTCAGTTTTGTGGTAATTTGGTTGAATTCTGCCAGTTTAGGAAAATGACTCTGTTTTGTCTTTTTAAATCTGAGCAAGCTTTATGTTGTAGTCACTAATTATATTTCAGTAAGAAGCCTTTAAAAATTGATGAATCAGCTGTTCCCAAAGTAGAATATAGTAATATTTAGCTTTTAAATTTTTTAAATTTTATTTTCTGATAGTTGTTACTGCTGTCATTAAAACCAGAAGTGTTAGACACTAACAGGCAGGTGCACGAGAACTTTTCTGTATGACTCCCAAAAGACAAGCTGACTAATTCATGCAGGCAGCATATTTGACATTAATAAATGGCCAAGCCATTCCTATTTCCAAGGGGTTGGCTTCTTTCAAGCAGTTCTTACACTGAGACCTTTCTTCAGAAGGGCTTTTCTAGGATAACAAATAGGGTTGGATCAAAACCTTTCAGGGACACAGAGAGACAGAGAGACTAACAGTTTCTACTCTGTTGAAAGATTTCTTCCTCCTTGTTTCTTTTCATTTTCTCTCAATAATTTTTTTTTCTTCACACTGCCTTGGGAACATTTTCTGCTTTTAAAAAACTGTACCTTGAGCTTGATCATTTTTAAGGCACTTTTTTTTTTTTTTTTTTTTTTTTTTAAGTACAGATACAGAGTTCGTTCTTGGGATGGAAGGCTGAAATATTTCCTTTACTTTCCATGGCATCTGGGAGATACAGGAAAATCTTTGTCTTATTTTGGAAGGCTTTAGTTCTCATTGTAATGAGTTGTCTATCAAAGCATTTGGTTACCATTTTTGTTTCAGCATCAGAGAACAATCTCTTTGGGTGGGAATTTAAGGGCCAAAACAATACTGGGTTTTTTTCTTTGTCAACTAAGAAATTATATAATGCAGGGTTTATGGGCTTAATAGAGGATATTCTTACAATTTATTTTACAATTTTAGGGTTTTTTCCTTGTGTCAAATCTTTAAAATACTTTGCCATTTTATTTAATATTGATTGTTTAGATGAGTTACATTATTCTGAAGAAACAAACTGCAAAAAATAGAATTTTTTGGAAAGCATAATTGTATCCTATTACTGTACGCACTTTAGGGATATAGATGGCAGCCTTAATTGAAGTGAGTACAGTTATAATATGCTAAAGTTTAATTTTAAAATGAAAAAGAATTGGAGTGTCAGATAAGCCTCATTATTTAAAGCATCCCTCTAATAAAACTGCACTTTTTACCGACAGGGAAAGAGAGACATGGAGACTTGAGTGCTTTCTATTTTTATTTTTTTCAGCTCCCAAGAGCTTAGAAAGAATTTCTCCTAAAGAAATTTAGGAAAACATTCTTAGGGAATCTGTAGCCCCAAGAGGTTATCCAGAGGAGCCAGTGTCTAAGCCAGCATTGTAGAGGGCGAAGGCCCCTGAGATATCCAGTTCAACTGCATCATTTTGTAAGGGATAGAATTGTAGCCTAGAGAGAAGAAACTTGTCTAAGGCCTCACAACTCCTTTTTGGCAAAATTGCGACAGAACTGGGGCTCCTTTTTGGCAGATTTTGTTTGTTTGCTTCATTTTACTCATACAGTTTTATTTTTGTTTGGATTCAAGCAACAAAAGCCCACAAAACCAGCTTAAGGAAAAGAAATTTTTTGAAACTGCAAGATCAGCTCCAGGACTTGGGTTACTAGGAATCATGGGGAACTAGAACTGGGGTCTGGAAGGTCGTTAAAAATCAGTACTGCTGTGTTCTGTTTCACTTTCAACAGAGGTGACCTGTTGTCAGACTGGTTTGGATTTGTTCGTCAGATGTCTACAGTTTGGTAGGCAGTCTAAAGCGTGCATCAGAATTACCCAAAAGGGCTTGTAAAAATGCTGATTCCTGAGCCCCATCCCAGAGTTTCTAACATGTCTTGGGATGGATCTTGGGAAGTTGCATTTCTAACAAGTTCCCAGGTGATGCTGGAGCATCCCACTTTGAGAGCCCCTAGTTGAAAGAATCCGGAATTTGAATTTGAATTCAGTTCATCTCACTTCTGTCATCCTGCCTGACTCATTTGAGTGTGGGAGCCCTGCCTAGTGCATCTCTTCCCATGACTGCTTTATTCTCCCCCTACAGACCAGCTTCCTTTTCTGTACTCACAAGGCCCATAAGGACTTCTTAGAATGGTGTCCTCAACCCCCTGAGGGAGCAATGCTTCACAAATGCACAACTCTCAGGTGGTTAGGGAAGGACAGGGCCATGAAAACATGGTTACAAAAGTGTACTTCTTAGGACTGGGGAAGCAGTTCAGGCAACTCAATCACACGACATCTATCACACAGTGTTTCTTGGAGCACAGGTATCCAACAAAATGCCAATAACTTGTGTAGTAGAAAGACCTATACCCATAGTTGAACAAGTGTGGAAAATAATGGGACAAATGAAGTTGAATAGTTGCTTTGTTTATCTGTAAATAGTATGTGACTCTCTGAAATGGTGATGAGAATACAACTCTTTCTTTTCTTTTTTTTTTTGGAGACGGAGTCTCGCTCTGTTGCCCAAGCTGGAGTGCAGTGGTGTGATCTCTGCTCACTGCAAGCCCCGCCTCCCGGGTTCACGCTATTCTCCTGCCTCAGCCCCCAGAGTAGCTGGGACTGCAGGCACCCGCCACCACGCCCGGCTAATTTATTATTTTTTTTTTTAGTACAGACGTGGTTTCACCATGTTAGCAAGGATGGTCTCGATCTCCTGACCTCGTGATCCACCCGCCTCAGCCTCCCAAAGTGTTGGGATTATAGGCGTGAGCCACTGTGCCTGGCCAACTTTTTCTGTTCTTAACAGAGCATCTCCTAGGCATAAGGCATTGGTCTAAAACCTGAAAAATACAATGGCAAAAAAGCAAACACAGCACCTAATTTAATAAGGTTTATGTTCTGGTGGGAGAAAGACACAAAATGTCAATTATACAGTGAATTGGTACAACTATAAATGTTATGAAGAGTTGAGGCTATTAGGACATTAATTGCAATTTAATAGGAAAATAGAGATTAATTGCTAAATGTTCTAATCTAATGGCCTCGACTCGTCATAACACTAAATGTTAAATGTTTAGCATTTAACAATGTGAGGTAGTCTGGGGGAATAGCAGTGTCTTTTTGATATGCTACATTTTAACTGTGATCTAAATGATGAATGGGAACTATACTAGGAAGAGGAGTGCAGAAAATGACATGTCCAAAAGCCCTGAGTGTAGCATATTCAAGAAACTTGAAGAAGGCCACTGCAATGGGAAGGCAAACAACCACAGAGAATGTAACGTAAGATGAATATGAAGACATGGGCAGGGGGAATGCTCATTCAAGTAGAATTATACAGATGCAAAACCTTTGATGGGCTTTAATCGGGGGAGTGACACGAACAGATTTTCATTTAAAAGGACTACTCTGGCTATAGAGTAGAGTATGCATTGTAGGGTACAAGCAAGTAAGGTAGGAGACCCCAGTCACAGTTGTCAAGTTAAGAGAAGAAGGTAGGTTTGACTAGAGTGGTAGAGATGGAGACGAGGAGAAGTGGAAAAATTGGAGAAAGATTTAGTAAGTCAATGGAATTTGACTCAGTCTGTGCTGGAGAGTCATGGTGAGTAGATGGCAATCAAAGCATGGGCTCAAGGAGCTGGTGTTTGGGAAACATACTTCAGGAGCTCATTGTGTAGTGTCCTTACCCTGATACTTTTTAAAGAAATACCCAAACATCCTAATTCCTCTACATATGACTCCACTGATCCAAGACACCACTTGAGCCCCACTACAGCCTTTCCTTAAATTAATTCTCTGGACTCATTTCCCATTTTTACTGCCACCCTTCACTTTCCTAATAACCCTGCACTATGGCTATATCAAACTCATCGTTCTGAAATACTGCTCTTCTATTTAAAATTCCTTTCTCAGCACTAACCTCCAATATGTTTTTTACTGGTAAACTGCTGTGCATCATTTAAAGCCCAGAACAATTTGATTACCTTCCCTCTGAAGTCTTTCCCAGCTTTCCTAAAGGAAGTAATTCCTTGTCTGTGCTCTCAAAGAACCAGGTTTACACTTAGTGTGTGAGCCTGAATGTAAACTCCACCAAGGTGGGGATTGTCTGTCTTCTTTTGTAGCACTGTAAACAGTACCTGACCACCTCTAATTTGGTATACATATCCTAAGTTATAATACTTTGCTTAGTGTTCTCACCCTGTTTTTAGGAAAGCCAAGCTCTCTGAAGACAAGGACTATGTCTTATTCCTTCTAATAATCAGCATCTAGCACAGGTCCTGGCAGCCAGGACTCAGTAGGCCCTCCATACATTTATATTTAATGAATACATTTTAGGGCAGAAAGGTCAAGATTTCTGTTGATCTCTTTGTATAGCCATGTACCTTTCAGAGCTCTGATGTGCCCATGTGACCTCGTGCCCTTGGCTTCCCTGGATTTTGGAAAGGGCATCTCCAGTACTTAGTACCTCTGGAACTTGGACTTTCTGATTTACCCTCAGTTGAACTGCATGTGCCCGGCTCCCTCTTCCACTCTATCAAGCAGGAACTCTCTGTCAAGGTAGTTGCATGTAATTTTGCCTTGATGTTAGGTGGGAACAGAACATTGAACACAGCCATTCAAGGAGCCAAAGAACGAGTTGGGGCTCGGCATGGTAGCTTACACCTATAACCCCAGCACTTTGGAAGGCTGAGGCGGGAGGATCATTTGAGCCCAGGAGTTCCAGACCAGCCTGGGCAATATCGTGTATTGCCTTGCAAAAAATTTCTTTAAAAAAATTAGTTGAGCATGGTGGTGCATGCCTGTAGTCCCAGCTACCCAAGAGGCTGAAGTGGGAGGATCACTTGAGTCTGGGAGGTCAAGGCTGCTGTGGGCCACGATCATGCCACTGCACTCCGGCCTGGGTGACAGAGAGAGACCCTGTCTCAAAAAAAAAAAAAAAAAAAAAGGATGCGGGGGGATTGGTGTCAATAAACTTTGCTACCTTTAATAATGGGAATGGAAAGATAGAATCTTCCAACAGCAGACCTGGAAAGCAATCTTGGGATCATTTAGCTCTATGTGTTTGTTTAATGTGGCTAACATCTTTAACAAGAAACTCAAATGTGAAAGTTACTTGCCCAAGGTTGAGGTATTGCTTCTCACAAGAGGGCATTAGCTGCAGGGGTTTGCCCACAGACCCTGGCCTAAACAACGGATGAATAAAAAGTACATTGACACACAGATATTCTTTTTTGCCAGTCCTGCTGAGTGTCCGACTGCCTGCACACCAAGAGAGGTTTGTCACTGTGGCCGGCCTGAGCAGTTTGCACTCCAGGCATTTATTTAGTTTACAATTAACAACAGAAGCTTTGAGTCCACACACTTGTGGATAATTAACATGGTTAAGAGAGTAGTTCTACGCATGATTAAAGCTCAGGTACCGCAGTTTAAAGTAAATACCATTAGGGGGCAATATTCCTGGTAGACCTCCCCCTGGAGAGGGCCATCTGGCTGAAAGGTTAGTTAATGGAGGTAGGGTAAACAGACTTAACTGGGGAAGCCTCTATTGTCCATAGTATTTACCCTATGACCTAATGCTCTAAGGTAAGAACCGGCTGCCTTCAGCCTGTTCAACTATTAGAAGCTATGTAACCTTTCGGCCTTCCAAAAAGGATTGTGACTATTCCCTATAACTTTCCCTAATATTTCCCTTTAATATTTCTGCCACCATCCTGAGTGAATCCCAACACAAGATCGTACAGCTCAACATGTTTATTATTCATTTATTTTTGTCACACCTTGTTCTGAAAGGATTTCAGGTGATCTAAAGATACACATTGAGGCTGGGCATGGTGGCTCACACCTGTAATCCCAGCACTTTGGGAGGCTGAGGCGGGAGGATCATGAGGTCAGGAGATCAAGACCATTCTGGCTCACATGGTGAAGCCCCATCTCTACTAAAAATACAAAAAATTAAGCAGGCATAGTGGCATGTGCCTGTAGTCCCAGCTACTCGGGAGGCTGAGGCAGGAGAATTGCTTGAACCTTGGAGGTGGAGGTCGCAGTGAGCCGAGATCGCGCCACTGCACTCCAGCCTGGGTGACAGAGCAAGACTCCATCTAATATATATATATATACACACATTGAACACAGCACAAGTGGGACATAAGAGATTTAAAAGGGTTAGAGATGTAAAATGGATCTAGGAATGGAAACCATAAAGCGGGATTTAGCAATTGGATTCCACAGAATGCTATTAAGGCCAGATGTTAGCAGGTGTTACATAAAAAAGGGATACCATGAGCAAAAGTATTTGAACGTGGAACATGGTTGAAACAAGTTTAAACAGATTATCTTTATTACCAAATCTCTCAAACCTTTAATACGCTGTAAACATTGTGAATCAATAAAAAACTTTCCAAAACTAAGGTTTTTTTTCCAAAACTTATTTGATCCCTTTTTCATGTAACATTTCACGCATTGTGAATCAACAAGAATGTGACATTTCTCAAATTTATTTGATCTGAAACTCCTTTTTAAATGCAACATTTGAGAAACTAGTGCTCTGTTGAACACGTGTTGGGAAATACTGCCATAGAAGTCTATATATTTTCTGAAAATGAGGGCTAAGAAAATCTGGCTCTAAGCTTTCTAGCAGAAAACAAAAATGAAAGCAGTTTACTCTATGCAGCAGATAAAAACAGACCAATTAATCTGCAGAAGTCCATGCAGGAACTTACTGGAAGGACCTCAGAAATGGGAAAAGTATGAGTGAGTGATCTAATCTCTCTTCATATATTTATAGATTTCATTGTCTTCATACTTGTACAACCTTTCAGTATAGATGAAAGTCATAACACCAGAGTATAACAATTATTTTACAGTGAACAAAGGAACTATATTACAGGTATATACATTTTTGCTAATCTGATTTAATTTAGAAATAGATTATAGTATTTGGAGAAACATTTGCAGCCAAAATTTTGCTAAATAAATGTCTCTTGGCCAGTTTAAATGTCTTAGTAGACAGTTGAACAGGGGAAGGAATAATGTATGGTAACACAAATGAAGTAGATTTGAAAATGAGCTCAGACACCAAAAATACTCTCATCCTACTTGGCTTAGAGGTGAACTAGGCTCCTCAGCCTTGGGAGGCAGAGTCAAGACAAGCAACCAGGAGCTTCTTCCAATACAGAGAGGTTGGCATCTGTTACTAAATTACCTCTGTTCATTTGGGGGAGTGGTGTTAACTGTTATCTGTGTTTTGTAACTCCTAAAATGTAGAGGTACAAAGGAAGGTTAAAAAAAAAATCCATCAATAACTCCAAGATACTAAACTCTAAATGAAGCTGTGTGCTAAGGAGATATAGGATAATAGAAGCAAGATGGCCGAATAGGAACAGCTCCAGTCTCCAGCTCCCAGCGCCAGTGACACAGAACACGGGTGATTTCTGCATTTTCAACTGAGGTACCGGGTTCCTCTCACTACGGAGTGCCGGACAATCAGTGCTGGTCAGCTGCTGCAGCCCGACCAGAGAGAACTGAAGCAGGGCGAGGCATCACCTCACCTGGGAAGTGCAAGGGGGAAGGGA
Source organism: Macaca thibetana thibetana (assembly GCF_024542745.1). NCBI lineage: Eukaryota > Metazoa > Chordata > Mammalia > Primates > Cercopithecidae > Macaca > Macaca thibetana. The sequence continues at coordinate 74,601,671 of NC_065591.1, read as the reverse complement.
ATCCCTTTACCTAGCCAGGGGAACTGAGACACACAACACCTGGAAAATCGGGTAACTCCCACCCCAGTACTGCACTTTACCAATGGTCTTAGCAAATGGCACACCAGGCGATTATATCCCACACCTGGCTGGGAGGGTCCCACGCTGGCGGAGCCTCCCTCATTGCTAGCACAGCAGTCTGCGATCTAACGGCAAGGCAGCAGCGAGGCTGGGGGAGGGGCACCCACCATTGCTGAGCCTTAAGTAGGTAAACAAAGCCGCTGGGAAGCTTGAACTGGGTGGAGCCCACAGCAGCTCAAGGAGGCCTGCCTGTCTCTGTAGACTCCACCTCTGGGGACAGGGCACAGCTAAACAAACAAACAAAAAAAGCAGCAGAAACCTCTGCAGATGCAAATGACCCTGTCTGACAGCTTTGAAGAGAGCAGTGGATCTCCCAACATGGAGGTTGAGATCTGAGAAGGGACAGACTGCCTGCTCAACTGGGTCCCTGACCCCTGAGTAGCCTAACTGGGAGACATCCCCCACTAGGGGCGGACCGACACCCCACACCTCACATGGCAGGGTACACCCTTGAGACGAAGCTTCCAAAGCAAGAATCAGACAGGTACACTCGCTGTTCAGCAATATTCTATCTTCGGCAGCCTCTGCTCCTGACACCCAGGCAAACAGGGTCTGGAGTGGACCTCAAGCAATCTCCAACAGACCTACAGCTGAGGGTCCTGACTGTTAGAAGGAAAACTAACAAACAGGAAGGACACCCACACCAAAACCCCATCAGTACGTCACCATCATCAAAGACCAAAGGCAGATAAAACCACAAAGATGGGGAAAAAGCAGGGCAGAAAAGCTGGAAATTCAAAAAAAAAGAGCGCATCTCCCCCTCCAAAGGAACGCAACTCATCGCCAGCAATGGATCAAAGCTGGACGGAGAATGACTTTGATGAGTTGAGAGAAGAAGGCTTCAGTCCATCAAACTTCTCAGAGCTAAAGGAGGAATTACATACCCAGCGCAAAGAAACTAAAAATCTTGAAAAAAGAATGGAAGAATGGATAACTAGAATAATCAATGCAGAGAAGGCCATAAATGAACTGACAGAGATTAAAACCATGACACGAGAAATACGTGACAAATGCGCAAGCTTCAGTAACTGACTCGATCAACTGGAAGAAAGAATATCAGCGATTGAGGATCAAACAAATGAAATGAAGCGAGAAGAGAAGTCTAAAGAAAAAAGAGGAAAAAGAAATGAACAAAGCTTTCAAGAAGTATGGGATTATGTGAAAAGACCAAATCTACGTCTGATTGGGGTGCCTGAAAGTGACGGGGAAAATGGAACCAAGTTGGAAAACACTTTTCAGGATATCATCCAGGAGAACTTCCCCAACCTAGTAAGGCAGGCCAACATTCAAATTCAGGAAATACAGAGAATGCCACAAAGATACTCCTTGAGAAGAGCAACTCCAAGACACATAATTGTCAGACATATAATTGTCATATTCACCAAAGTTGAAATGAAGGAAAAACTGTTAAGGGCAGCCTGAGAGAAAGGTTGGGTTACCCACAAAGGGAAGCCCATCAGACTAACAGCAGATCTCTCGGCAGAAACTCTACAAGCCAGAAGAGAGTGGGGGCCAATATTCAACATTCTTAAAGAAAAGACTTTTCAACCCAGAATTTCATATCCAGCCAAACTAAGTTTCATAAGTGAAGGAGAAATAAAATCCTTTACAGATAAGCAAATGCTTAGAGATTTTGTCACCACCAGGCCTGCCTTACAAGAGACCCTGAAGGAAGCACTAAACATGGAAAGGAACAACCGGTACCAGCCATTGCAAAAACATGCCAAAATGTAAAGACCATCGATGCTAGGAAGAAACTGTGTCAACTAACGAGCAAAATAACCAGTTAATATCATAATGACAGGATCAAGTTCACACATAACAATATTAATCTTAAATGTAAATGGACTAAATGGTCCAATTAAAAGACACAGACTGGCAAACTGGATAAAGAGTCAAGACCATCAGTTTGCTGTATTCAGGAGACCCATCTCATATGCAGAGACACACATAGGCTCAAAATAAAGGGATGGAGGAAAATCTACCAAGCAAATGGAAAACAAAAAAAAGCAGGCGTTGCAATCCTAGTCTCTGATAAAACAGACTTTAAACCATCAAAGATCAAAAGAGACAAAGAAGGCCATTACATAATGGTAAAGGGATCAATTCATCAGGAAGAGCTAACTATCCTAAATATATATGCACCCAATACAGGAGCACCCAGATTCATAAAGCAAGTCCTTAGAGACTTACAAAGAGACTTAGACTCCCATACAATAATAACGGGAGACTTCAACACCCCACTGTCAAAATTAGACAGATCAACGAGACAGAAAGTTAACAAGGATATCCAGGAATTGAACTCATCTCTGCAGCAAGCAGACCTAACAGACATCTACAGAACTCTCCACCCCAAATCAACAGAATATACATTCTTCTCAGCACCACATCACACTTATTCCAAAATTGACCACATAATTGGAAGTAAAGCACTCGTTAGCAAATGTACAAGAACAGAAATTATAACAAACTGTCTCTCAGACCACAGTGCAATCAAACTAGAACTCAGGACTAAGAAACTCAATCAAAACCACTCAACTACATGGAAACTGAACAACCTGCTCCTGAATGACTACTGGGTACATAACGAAATGAAGGCAGAAATAAAGATGTTCTTTGAAACCAATGAGAACAAAGATACAACATACTAGAATTTCTGGGACACATTTAAAGCAGTGTGTAGAGGGAAATTTGTAGCACTAAATGACCACAAGAGAGAGCTGGAAAGATCTAAAATTGACACTCTAGCATCACAATTAAAAGAACTAGAGAAGCAAGAGCAAACACATTCAAAAGCTAGCAGAAGGCAAGAAATAAGTAAGATCAGAGCAGAACTGAAGGAGATAGAGACACAAAAAGCCCTCCAAAAAATCAATGAATCCAGGAGTTGGTTTTTTGAAAAGATCAACAAAATGATAGACCGCTAGCAAGACTAATAAAGAAGAAAAGAGAGAAGAATCAAATAGACGCAATAAAAATGATACAGGGGATATCATCACTGACCCCACAGAAATACAAACTACCATCAGAGAATACTATAAACACCTCTATGCTAATAAACTAGAAAATCTAGAAGAAATGGATAATTTTCTGGACAATTACACTCTCCCAAGACTAAACCAGGAAGAAGTTGAATCCCTGAATAGACCAATAGCAGGCTCTGAAATTGAGGCAATAATTAATAGTCTACCAACAAAAAAAAGTCCAGGACCAGATGGATTCACAGCTGAATTCTACCAGAGGTACAAGGAGGAGCTGGTACCATTCCTTCTGAAACTATTCCAATCAATAGAAAAAGAGGGAATCCTCCCTAACTCACTTTATGAGGCCAACATCATCCTGATACCAAAGCCTGGCAGAGACACAACAAAAAAAGAGAATTTTAGACCAATATCCCTGATGAACATTGATGCAAAAATCCTCAACAAAATACTGGCAAACCGAATACAGCAGCACATCAAAAAGTTTATCCACCATGATTAAGTGGGCTTCATCCCTGGGATGCAAGGCTGGTTCAACATACGCAAATCAGTAAACATAATCCAGCATATAAACAGAACCAAAGACAAAAACCACATGATTATCTCAATAGATGCAGAAAAGGCCTTTGACAAAATTCAACAGTCCTTCATGCTAAAAACTCTCAATAAATTCGGTATTGATGGAATGTATCTAAAAATAATAAGAGCTATTTATGACAAACCCACAGCCAATATCATACTGAATGGGCAAAAACTGGAAAAATTCCCTTTGAAAACTGGCACAAGACAGGGATGCCCTCTCTCACCACTCCTATTCAACATAGTGTTGGAAGTTCTGGCTAGGGCAATCAGGCAAGAGAAAGAAATCAAGGGTATTCAGTTAGGAAAAGAAGAAGTCAAATTGTCCCTGTTTGCAGATGACATGATTGTATATTTAGAAAACTCCATCATCTCAGCCCAAAATCTCCTTAAGCTGATAAGCAACTTCAGCAAAGTCTCAGGATACAAAATTAATGTGCAAAAATCACAAGCATTCTTATACACCAGTAACAGACAAACACAGAGCCAAATCATGAATAAACTTCCATTCACAATTGCTTCACACAGAATAAATACCTAGGAATCCAACTTACAAGGGATGTAAAGGACCTCTTCAAGGAGAACTACAAACCACTGCTCAGTGAAATAAAAAGAGGACACAAACAAATGGAAGAACATACCATGCTCATGGATAGGAAGAATCAATATCGTGAAAATGACCATACTGCCCAAGGTAATTGATAGATTCAATGCCATCCCCATCAAGCTACCAATGACTTTCTTCACAGAATTGGAAAAAACTGCTTTAAAGTTCTTATGGAACCAAAGAAGAACCCACATTGTGAAGACAATCCTAAGTCAAAAGAACAAAGCTGGAGGCATCACGCTACCTGACTTCAAACTGTACTACAAGGCTACAGTAACCAAAACAGCATGGTACTGGTACCAAAACAGAGATATAGACCAACGGAACAGAACAGAGTCCTCAGAAATAATACCACACATCTACACCCATCTGATCTTTGACAAACCTGAGAAAAACAAGAAATGGGGAAAGGATTCCCTATTTAATAAATGGTGCTGGCAAAAATTGGCTAGCCATAAGTAGAAAGCTGAAACTGGATCCTTTCCTTACTCCTTATACGAAAATTAATTCAAGATGGATTAGAGATTTAAATGTTAGACCTAATACGGCAAAAACCCTAGAAGAAAACCTAGATAATACCATTCAGGACATAGGCATGGGCAAGGACTTCATGTCTAAAACACCAAAAGCAACGGCAACAAAAGCCAAAATTGACAAATGGGATCTAATTAAACTAAAGAGCTTCTGCACAGCAAAAGAAACTGCCATCAGAGTGAACAGGCAACCTACAGAATGGGAGAACATTTTTGCAATCTACTCATCTGACAAAGGGCTAATATCCAGAACCTACAAAGAACTCAAACAAATTTACAAGAAAAAAGCAAACAACCCCATCAAAAAGTGGGCAAGGGATATGCACAGACATTTCTCAAAAGAATACATGCATACAGCCAACAGACACATGAAAAAATGCTCGTCGTCACTGGCCATCAGAGAAATGCAAATCAAAACCACAATGAGATACCATCTCACACCAGTTAGAATGGCAATCATCAAAAAGTCAGGAAACAACAGGTGCTGGAGAGGTTGTGGAGAAATAGGAACACTTTTATACTGTTGGTGGGATTGTAAACTAGTTCAACCATTATGGAAAACAGTATGCGATTCCTCAAGAATCTAGAACTGAAGTACCATATGACCCAGCCATCCCATTACTGGGTATATACCCAAAGGATTATAAATCATGCTGCTATGAAGACACATGCACACGTATGTTTATTGTGGCACTATTCACAATAGCAAAGACTTGGAATCAACCCAAATGTCCATCAGTGACAGACTGGATAAAGAAAATGTGGCACATATACACCATGGAATACTATGCAGCCATAAAAAAGGATGAGTTTGTGTCCTTTGCAGGGACATGGATGAAGCTGGAAACCATCATTCTCAGCAAACTATCGCAAGAACAGAAAACCAAACACCGCATGTTCTCACTCATAGGTGGGAACTGAACAATGAGATCACTTGGACTCGCGAAGGGGAACATCACACACCAGGGCCTATTATGGGGAGGGGAGATGGGGGAGGGATTGCATTGGGAGTTACACCTGATGTAAAGGATGAGTTGATGGGTGCTGACGAGTTGATGGGTGCAGCACACCAACATGGCACAAGTATACATATGTAACAAACCTGCATGTTATGCACATGTACCCTAGAACTTAAAGTATAATAATAATAAAAAAAATTTAAAAAAAATAAAGAAGACATTTCCTCCCCCCACCCCCCCAAAAAAAGAAAAGAAAATGCCATGACACTGAGAATGTGCAGTAAGTGTCCTTGAATAAGTTTACGGAAGTGGAAGAAGCCAGGTTATTTGATAAATGGCGTCTCATCATCAAATAACTATCAGATTATTACTATTTCAGAAGTCTCCTTTACAGTTAACAGAAGACATTTTATATGTTACCATATGATGTCAGTTCATTTGGTCAATCTACCTCCCTTCAAAATGGAAGGTAAAATATAAATCAGTAAAACATCCATCTGCTTTACCTTTAAGGAGCTTACATTCATATCTACCATCTCTTTTGTCTCCTTTTCTGACGCTACAGAGCCCTCACCTGCAGGAATTTGTTCTTTAGGTCTAAAACAGTGGTTCTCAACTTGTAGCAATTTTGCCTCCTAGAGGAGAGCTGGCAATGCTAGAGATGGTTTTAGTTGTCGCAGCTGGGGTGGGGGTGTGCCAGTTACATCCCTGCTACAGACCAGAGATGATGCTGAACATCTTACAATACATAGGACAGCTCCCGCATAACAAAGAATTAACTGGCCCCAAATGGCAATAGGGTTGATATTAACTGAGTCCAACCTAAAATTTTCCCATCATAAGTTTTACCCTGCATACGAAATGAAAAACTGATTATTAACTCAATAACCTTACACTTTATCCTCTAAACAGCACAATAGCACAATGTCTAGTGTAGACATTAATTACAAATTTAATAAACTTTATTTTGGGGGCTGATTCCAGAGATACTTCCTCTTTTCTGGACCAAATAACCCCAATTCTTTGGATTGTTTGTTTACTTATCACTGATTCACTCAAACATTTATTCAATAGCAACTTTGTGCAGGTATAGTGGGAAGGAGTTCAACTGTTTAAAGGTAAAGCTCAGTGTTCTCAAGGAGCTCAAGGCTCCTGGGGAAAGAGTCACAATGTCAGATGATTACATACATTGGGCTAAGAATCTGTGTTGCATTTAGGATGCTGTGGGAGTGTGAATGCAGATGTGATGAACTCATCCTAAAGTTCTGAGGAAGGCTTTAAAGGAGAAGTAACATTCAAACTGCGATTAGAGGGATGAGAGTTTGCAGCATGGTTGGGGACTTGAGGGAAAGACAGTAAAAGCACTATTCATTGAGAAGAAGTTGTTAAGCACTCATTATATGCCAGTGGTTAGGCACCACATGTTACTGTGAAAAAACAAAACAAACCCCAAAACACGTAGCTTCTATCATGGGGCCTATTTAAAAAAGAAATGAATAAAATCTCCTCTTTAATGCTTGAATCATACTTTATAGACCTCAGAACTCTTCTGCTTACCTTTTCTCATTTTAGTCCCACAAACACCCTGAGTGGGAGGAGAAATACATATTGTCTCAATTTTATAAATGAGGACCACGAGGCAAGATAAACGAAGTGACTCCCTTCTCTCCCCAACCGTCACCACAGATCTAGTAAGTGGTAGTTGCCTGATTCCAAGTCCTGTGCTTTTCTACTGTTTTTCAGTTTCAAATGCAATTTCCTGTGGCAGAGAGGCAAGCACACTCCTTTCTACCCCCTCCTTGCCCTTGCTGTCTTCATCTCTTTCTAAGCTGTTTTCTGCCAGCCTCAATGCTGAAGTCGTTTTCCAGTCTTCCCAGTTCTGATTGCAGAGGGACTATCCAGGGAAGGAAGGAGTGAGGGTTGCTGTGCAGCCACTGACCATCTGCAAAATCATTTCTACCTTCATTTCCCAAATTTTTTGAGGAAAAAGGAAAACTGAGATGTGGGACAGAAAATCCCTTTTGTTTGTCTTGGTGTTTGATAATGTATGCAACCTCTCTGGGTGGTTTAAGCGGTTTAGGTACTTTCTATAAAAGGGATCTTTTAATGACAAAACTAATGTGATTATCTGAGTGAGTGTGAGAGGCGTATTCAAGGCTTAAAGAAAATCTGTTAGAATAGCTGAATGTATCTGCTTAATCCTTTCTCTAATGTGGCTGAACAATGCTCTGGGAAGCCATTGGTCCGTTCTTTCTTCTAGTAAATGCCTGCCTCCAGAGGTAGGGACTGTTTGCAGCTTTTGATACCCGTATGCTTCACCTTCTCAGCTGCACAAAAGCACAGGAAAAGCTGAAGGAGTTCGAAGCACAGACAGAAAGCAATGTCCACTCTGAATGCTGAGGGCTAAACGTATAGCACATGGCATGCTAGCTCCAGGGAATCCTGAGAAGCAAGGACTGTGGTCACCATTGGTATGGCATCTCAGAGAAGGGTCAGCTTCCCAGCACTTGCTTTCATTAGGTGCTGGGTGTCAGATCACTTATTGATGTTTAAAATAAAATCTTACACCTGAGTTTTAAGAGTGACCAGCCTGATCAACATGGTGAAACCCTGTCTGTACTGAAAAATACAAAATTAGCTGGGCACGGTGGTACACGCCTATAATCCCAGCTACTTGGGAGGCTGAGGCAGGAGAATTGCTTGAACCCGGGAGGTGGAGGTTGCAGTGAGCTGAGATCGCGCCATTGCACTTCAGCCTAGGCAACAAGAGCAAAATTCCATCTCAAAAAAAAAAAAAAAAAAGTGGCTTAGCTATTTTTCTTTGGGGGGAGGTGGGCAAGAGAAACATAAGAGGGAATAAAAGTGATAGGGGTTTGAGTTCTGCAACCTCCTCTGTAACTTCAGGCCAAAATTAAATTCTTCTGGTCCTCTGCTCTCTCATTTGTGAACTACTGATAATAATGCTTACCATATTAATTCATGTGAGAATCGAAATGAAAATGGGAACATGAACATAAAAGTGTCCCACCAATCTGGAATATTATCACATAACATGTTGCACACTTGTAATTTTTTATTTTAAAGTTTTAAATCTTGTTCTTTGAAGAATACTCTTCTAGATGTATAATTTAATTTAGCTCCATAAAGCATTTATTGACTACTTACGTGCTGGGTGTTATGCAGAGTTCTGGAGATACAGATAGGAGTAAGTAAGTCTCTGACTTTTAAGAAGTTCGCAGTGTTGTAGGGAGGCAGACATGTAAGGTGCAGCTAAAAAATTTGTATTAGAAATGATTAATTCTAACTTGGGAAAATTAATAATAGCTAAACCTCATATAGTGCATATTACTTGCTTGGAGGTGAGCCAAATCCTTTGCTTGAGTGACCTCATTCAATCCCAACAGCCCCAGGAGGTAGGAACTACTATCATCCCATTCACAGATGAGGAAACTGAGGCTCAGTCAGATCAAGTCAGTCACATTCCCATAGTATCACAGCTGGCACGTGGTGGGCCGAATTAGAGTCCTGGGTCTGCTTGACTTCCCATTCCGAACTCTTCCCCATTGTTTGGTGCTCTGTCCCAAGTTAAAAGAGACTTCCTGGAAGATGTGGCCATAGGTGGGTTTCAACACAGAACTGGAAGTTTGCTAGGTACACAGAGGAGTAAGGGCATTCTGAGCAGAGGGAACGGCACAGGTGAAAGCACCTTGGCCAGGAAAGCATTTGTGCAGACAGGAACTGGAAGCAGTTAGTAGTGGAGTGGGAACAGGTTAGAGGAATAAGCAGGGGCACAACTGTGATCTCCCTTATGGGCCCTTTGGTGAAAAAATAAAAATAATTTATATTTTAATTAATTATTTTGCTTATATATCCCGTCTGTCAAAAAGATTTTGCAGCAAAGTGGGATCTGTTGTTACCTTTATGGTACAGGGTTACAAAACATACTTCAGATTTTAGAATCAGAAAACTTTAAGGATGGAATGCACTTAAAAGATCAAATTCATTCTCTGCAAGAGGAAATCAAAACTGAATGCGTGTAAATGTCTCAATCAAGGTTACAAGGGAGTTTAACCAGCCAAAGCAGAATATTTGCATTTTTTAGATTAATTATGGTGTTAAAGTAAATATTAAGTGAGAAGTACAGAATTATCTTCAGATGCATTTATAGAAATTGGTGAGTTGAAAAGCAGGAGAGATGCAGTTGATAATTCCAGAAAGTGAGAAGGAAGTTCTGCTGAAGCTGTAGGTTTCCCATTGAGAACGCTTGTGACAACTCTTTGGAGAACGCTGCTGGGTGTCCAAGTGGGTGCCTTGGCTGGGTAAAAGCTGGGAATCAGGTCTGCCTGGAAGGTAGAATTTATTGTTATCTTTCTACGTTTATTTATTAATTTTCATTGGCTACTTAAATGGGGGCCTGGTACAGATGTGGCCTGGTTCTTGTTCTCACAAGCTCATGATCTGAAAGATATAACAGACAAGAAAACAGGTAATTGCAACAAACTGGGATTAGTCACATAATATGGAATAGGATGCTTTGGGAGCCCACAGGAGTGAGCAACCAAATGGGTTAGGAAAAGCTTCCTGGGGAGAGTAATGTCTAAAGAAAGACTTGAAAGGTGAGTGAAAGTGGGGTAAAAGGGAGAACAAATAGCACTCTAGGCAAAGGAAACAGTTTGTGCAAATGCCCCAAGAAGACCACAGCATTTGGGAAAATTAGCTTGAATGCACTTTCCCATTTGATAGTCCTGGCATGGAGTGTGTAAGTTGGGAGTGACACGAGAGTTTTTTCTCTACCTTTTCCTTCTCCAGTACGCAAATATATATATATATATATATATATGCAGTTTATTAGAGAATGTCACAACTCTGATAAAAAAGATTGAAATGCATTTGGGAATGACACAGAGAGCAGGTGCTGACATGCTGGGACACACTAAATGATTGCACAAAACAAAAACTCCAATATTCCTCTTTCCCATGTCACTACAGCCATCCCACTGACCTGAGAACCAGTCTCCCCAAAGTGACTACTTCTCACCCTAAGAGGGAAAACAAAAAGGCATGAAATCAATGCTCTGAATGTAAACTAGAGAGAGTACAGCAGGAGGGGAGAGCAATAAAGTGAGCAGGCCTGAGTGATGGTGGTAGCCAGCTGGATTCTCAGGTCACAGAGTAATTTACTGACTGGTCCTAGGCCACTGGCTAATTATCCAGACAGCCCTGATCCTGGTGCGAAGCCTCCTGCTGCTCATGTTATTAATACCAGCAGCAACCAGCGGGCGTTGGTGAGAGCAGAGGGGCAGACCGAGTTGCCAGACTGCTGAGCGAATGCAGGGGCACCTGCCTGGTGCCTCTGAATTGGACCTCACCAGGAAAACTGACCCAGCGACAGCATTCAGCTCTTGGCTCAGCCACTGCATGGACCCCCCGGGAGACGCTCCCCAAGGATGGCTGAGAGCTTGGGCAGAGGAAGAAGTCACCCAACTCCTGGAGTTTGACCAGCTTGTGTCAAAGAACCTCTGCCCGTTTCCTCCTTGGAGTTGACTGGAAAGTAATTTTGAAGCCTCCCCAGAATAACTTAATACCCATGGAGTAATGTCAAACACTACTCTTTGACACGGCGTGGGAATTAGGCTTCACTGCACTCGGATGGGGCCAGGGAAGGTTATGGTGTTTGTTTTAGGGTTTAATAATTTGGGAGATTGACCTTAGGTTACCCTGAAGGGATTTCAGGGGCCAGTTGGGATGGAGGTGGAGTTGTCTTGTCTCACATACCCCACTTTAAATTATGATAACATATGTAAAGTGACTAGCGCATGGTAGACATTTTCAATCAATGTAAGTGCACTGCTCTCTTTCCCCTGTAACTTTATCCAGTAAACGCCCTCCATCTGACTGATCTTTCCTCTTTTCCCTCTAGGACAGTGGTTCTCAACCAGCAGCAATTTCGCTTCGTAGGTGACATTGCAATGCTGGGAGACTATTTTGGTTGTCACGACTGGGGGCAGTGGGACATTCCTGGCATTTGGTGGAAGAAGCCAGGGATGCTGCTAAAAATCCTGCAATGCACAGAACAACTCTCCACAACAAAGAATTATCAAGTCCAAATATCAGTAGTGCTGACGTTGAGAAATCCTACTCTAGGAGATTCTGTACACTGTAGCCTGAGTAATCCCTGTAAATACAAATCTTGTCATTTTCTTGCTTAAAAAAACCCAAATGGTCTAGTTATCATAAGTAATGCACTCCAAATTATTTACTCAATACAGAGCACCTGTCCTGTGGCAGGCACTGTGTTATGGTGTGAGATTGCACAAGTACATCGATATAGACCCCAACCTTGAAGAGAAGGTTACAAAACACTGGCTTCTCGTCATCTCCAGGGTAAAGTCCAATCAACCGAGGGTAGAGATGGGATGTAGAAGAATGAAAAATAAGAACTTTGTTTTAGGATATGAGGAGCTAGTTTGGTGGTGGGCCATCCAGGTAGATTGGGCAGAAAGGACAAGAGCCAGTACATTAGATGTGGAAGAACTTTCTACACCAAAAAGAGGGGGAATCTGTGTGTTTCTAATTTCAGTAAATAGAACTCCCAGCTTTGCAGGTTCCAAGCCAGGATCCCATGCTTTCTTCTTGACCTTTTTCTCTTTCTTAGGCTCTCTATTCTGAATACCATGAAGGAATTATGCCCCAATGGTGTAAAGTATCCATTGTGTAAAAGTATCCAATGGTGTGAATTATCCATTGTGTAAAATATACCCAATGGTGTAAAGTATCCATTATTTTACACCATTGTGTGTGTAATGGATTAACATCTCACCATTGCATTTAGAAATGGTATTAACTATATACCATTGTTAGGATAATTTTCAAAAAAGTTATTCATGATATTTTTTGTAGAATTTAATTTTCTCAAGAGACTCTTACTGAGACAGACTGCCAAACATTGTGTCTCTATGGCTCGTGTTTTAATTGAACTCTTAACGTTATTATCTTTAAAATATCTCTTTTCTTTTCTTTTTAAAAATAACAATCCCTCATGATTACCATTTGTTTTGAGACAAGGCCTGTCTCTGTAGCCCAGGCTGGAGTGCAGTGGTGCCATTACAGCTCACTGTAAAGCTTCATTAAAAAAGTTTGAAACACCTGCAAACTTCCAAAAAAGTTACATACACAGATTTTTAAAACTTAAACACTTGAGAGTAAGCTGCTGACACAATGTCCTGTTGCCTCCAAATACTTTAGTGCACAATTCTGACAATTCTCCATAACAACAATATATCATCAAAATCAGGAAATTAATATTGGCATATTATTAACATCCAATCCTCAGATCCTATTAGTTACCCTAATTGCTCCAATAATATGCTTTATAGCCAGGAATTATAGTTCAGAATCAAGCCTCAAATTTAGTTATTATCACTCCTTCAATGTGAACCAGTTTCTCAGACTTTCCTAAATTTTCATGACCTTGAAACTCTTGACAATTACTGGCCAGTTATTTTGTAGAATGTCTTTCTGTTTGGGTCTGCATAAAATTTCCTCATGGTTAGATTCAGGTTATGCATCTCTAGCAGGAATGATGCTGTGTTTTCACAGCATCTTACTAGATAATGCATGATTTCAATTTGTCCTGCTACCAATGATGTTTACTTTAATCATTTGATTATCTCTGCCGGATTATACAGTTAAATTTACTCATTTTTAACTTTGTAATAAATAAGTATTTTATAGGTAGGGAATTTGAAAATTTGTAAATAATGTGTTTCCCTTTGAACTTCTCATTTATTCATTTATTTATTGTATTCAATGGGTTATACTTTGTTACTATTTTTATTTTGCTGCTCAAATTTTCTTTGATTTGGTCAGTAGGGACCCCTTTAAGCTGAATTCTCTGTCCTTTTGACATGATGGTTCCATCATTCTCTGAGCCCTCCTGTGTTTTTTAGCACAAGATATTCTAGGCTTATCTTGTAATTTCTGTACCCCAGCCCTGAAATCAGCCATTTATCCAAGGAGCCCTGGTTTCTTTCCCTAGAGAGTGGTATTTTAGAAACCACACATTGGTACGAATTGTACTCATAGCTAGTGAAGTGCTGCTGATCTCAGACCCTCTCAGGGGACAGAGTTAGGAACGATCTCTATCTTTCCATAGTGATCTATCTATCTATCTATCTATCTATCTATCTATCTATCTACCTATGTATTTCTACATCTATCACTATATATTGAAAACCATGATGCTTCCAATTTCAGTCCAGTATCACAGGGTTCCTGCTAGTTTTATTCCTTTCCATAATTGTAATTCTCTTTTCTAACAATGAGAAACCAGCTCTCAATATCCTTAATATATTTACTTATTTGATCAATCTCCCCATATGTAACCAATCTTCCATCAATGACACCATCCTTTCTTAGCATGTATTACTTCTCACTCTACTTGGGTGGAAGCCTCCTGTATTAATCTGTTTGGGCTGCTATAACAAAATGCATAGACTGGGTAGCTAATAAACAACAAAAATTTATTTCTCACAGTACTAGTGACTGAAAAATCCAGTGACTGGTCAGGACCCAGCCTTCTTATTAATAAATGGTGCCTTTTAGCTGTATCCTCACATGGTATAAGAAAAGCGCTAATGACCGGGCGTGGTGGCTCACGACTGTAATCCCAGCACTTTGGTAGGCTGAGGCGGGTGGATCACGAGGTCAGGAGATCGAGACCATCCTGGCTAACACGATGAAACCCTGTCTCTACTAAAAATACAAAAAATTATCTGGGCGTGGTGGCGGGCGCCTGTAGTCCCAGCTACTTGGGAGGCTGAGGCAGGAGAATAGCGTGAACCTGGGAGGTGGAGCTTGCGGTGAGCCGAGATCGCGCCACTGCACTCCAGCCTGGGCTACAGAGCAAGACTCCGTCTCAAAAAAAAATAAAAAAAATAAAAATAAAAATAAAAAAAAGAAAGAAAGAAAAGAGCTAGCTCTCTGGGGCCTCTTTTATAAGGGCTCTAATCTCAATTATGAATGCTCTGCGCTTATGTCCTGATTACCTCCCAAAGACCCCACCTTTCAATATCATCACCTTAGGGGTTAGGATTTCAACATATGAATGAGGGAGGCACAAATATTCAGACCATAGCTCTCCTTCCCCTGATGGACCCTCTTCTCACCCTGCTAGGGTTCATATGGGGTTGACCTCCACCCAACACCACATGGATACCCTTCTCACTCTGATCAGGCTCCAGTACCTCATGCCAGCTTTCGTGGATGACCTCCTCTTCCTAGTCCTCAAACCTCTGCACCAAGCAGCCCTCCTATGCAGCCAGACCCCTTCTCACCCTACTTGAGCTCTGATACTCAGCACGGTGCTCACCCTGATGTAGAAGCCCTTCTCATCTTGTTTAGACACTATCCATCTGAAACTCTTTGTTTCCAAATAAAAAAAATATTTTTTTATTTCTTATTTTTTTGAGACGGAGTCTCACTGTGTCGCCCAGGCTGGAGTGCAGTGGTGACATTGTTATCTATGGCAGGCATCTGATTTACCGGCAGCAAATCCATATGGATCTGCAGCAGCCTCAAGTCTTGCCTCCTCAGAATAAAGAATTCGATTGAGGGGCATAAGGCAGAAGAAGAGACTAAGGCAAGTTTCAGAGCAGGACTGAAAGTTTATTAAAAAGCTTTAGAGCAGGTATGAAAAAAAAAGTGAAGTACAGTTAAAAGAGGGCAAAGCCGGCATCTTAAAGGACAAGTGCAGGGTTTGACCTTTTGACTTGGAGTTTTATATGTTGGCATGCTTCCAGGGTCTTGCATCCCTTCTGCTCTGATTCTTTCCTTGAGGTGGGCAGTCCGCATGTGCAGGGGCCTGCCAGCGTTTGGGAGGGACCACATGCACAGTGTGTTTACTGGAGTTACGCATGCTCACTTCAGACATTCTTCCCTGACCAGCCCAATGTTCCTAGAAGGTCATATACCAGTTAAAGTCGGCCATTTTGCCTCTTAGTGCGCATGTGTGAGCCCACTTACCCAACTCCTGAAATCTTATCAGCAAGCTACACCAGTTCCAGGTTTTTCCTATCTATAGGGAGCCTACCTTTCCCTGGTGCTGGCTGTGCCCAGTTATTGTTTTAAAGAGACAGTTAACAACCTCCTGACCATCACCTGATGTTCCTCTAATTTTCCTGGAGTGGGGGGACTCTCTCCCGCCCTGTTTATGTCTAACTAGCTACCTGTTGTAACCTTATCAAAGCTCACTGAAGCCTGGACCTCCTGGGCTCAAGCAATCCTCCCACCATAGCCTTCCAAAGTGCTGGATTACAGGCGTGAGCCACCATGGCTAGACCATATGACACTGTACACAAGGCCTCTCCTCTGTAGGGATGACCTCCTCACCCTCTTCTGACTCGGATACCTCACACCAGGCTGCTACCACATGTGGATGTCCTCCTCATCCCCTGTGGGCTCAGATTTCGGGTGATGGAGCGCCCTGCTGTACAGACACCCTCTTTACCCTGCCTGGGTTCCAGCATCCCACTCTGTGTCACTCTGGGTCCCCTCTCTGACTGCAGACCTGGCTTGGTGCCACCTAATGTCTTGGCACTGAATTGTAAGGGAAGGGAAGGGAAGGAGAAAATGAAGAGAGTTATACTAACTTTTAATATTTTTAAAGCAAGTTCTCTTACTATTTTTACTTATAAAATTTTTTTGGCTGTTTTTACTTTTTTGATTGCTTTAAAATCATTTTTGGAGACAAAAATCCATTGAAATTCTAGTTGCAATTGCATTGGAAAGGACTGAAATTGTTATGTTGTGAATGAAATCTTATACTGAAACTTGGCAAGCTTCTCTGCTTAGTTTTTGTTTTATATTTTTCTATGAGATTTTATGGTTTTCCATTATACAGATTTTATACTTTTCTTGTTAAATTTATTCTTAGATGTTTTATGAATACAAGTGGAAATTTTCTCCTATTTTCCTTTCTAATGGATTATTGTCACAAGGAGACAAGCTACTGATTTTTGTATGTATGCCTCCTTCTTTACTGAAAATCTCCTGATCATCTTGACCTTTGAATACTGATATGTGGCAGGACTCAGTCCTTATACTTCTCTTTGCAGTCTATACTTACTCTCTATATTATCCATCATTCTCCTGGCTTTAATATCATATATATACATACATATAAAAATATATATGTATGTGTGTATATATATGTATATGTAGACTGTGTGTGTGTGTATATATACATACACATGTATATACATATATACACACACATACAGTATATATAATGTAAAAATATATATGTATGTATATATATACTGATTCTTATGTCTAGACTGTATTCCAGACACATATTTCAAACTGTCTACCCGATCTCTCCATTTGAATGGCTAATAGACATCTCACACTCAGGGTCCCCAAACTGGACTCCTGAATCTGTTTCTCCAAACCTGCTCCCCATGCTGTCTTCCCATGTCAATAAATGACAGTTTTGTTCTTCCAGATTCCTAGTCTTAGACTTCCAGAAGTCTTAGAATAATTCTTGAATTCTTTCTTTTGCATTCTGCATCCAATCTGACAGAATCCTGGCAGCTCCACCTTAAAATACATCTCACTGCCTTCTCTGCTATCACCTTACCCTATATATATTTTTCCTTCAATGCCTTATCATTAATAATCAATATATTTTACTTATTTATTTTGTTTACTCTTTGTTTCCCATCAGCAGTACAGTGAAAGCTCTATAGGGTCAGGGATGTATTTCTGTTTTGTTCATGTCTGTATCCTCAGCTCCTAAAACAATTTCTGGAACACAGTATGTACTTATTAAATATGTATTGAATATGTTTGGTATGTTGTATTCTACTGTCTTGACAAATGCTAATAATATGTTTTAAAGAGTCCTTTGGATTTTCTAAGTGTCACTTATACATAATGATAGCATTGTCTCTCCTTCTTAAACATTATACAGATTTTATATTTCTCTTATCTCCTTGTATTAGCCTAAAGCCTTCCAAAAACAATGCTCGGTGATAGTGGTGATAGCAGTCAACATTTTTGGTTCTTGATTACAATGAAAATGTCTTCAGTATTTATCTGCTTAATGGGATATATGGTTTTGTTTTTGGTTACTTTATCAAATTTAAGCAGTTAATTTTTTGAGTTAAAAAGATGCCAATGCTTGCTGAATTAACAAATACCTTTCCAGCATTCTGAGAATACCTGTGTGTAGATGGTGGGGATGGATGGTTGTTTTCTTCTTTGCCTACTATCACACAGACCTTATGGTTGCTTTCCTTCCTTCTTGCCTATGTCATCCTAGGTATGCCACATATTTATTTTTCCCTTTAATTTCCCTCAAAGCATCATCAAGAAAAGTTATGTCTGTCATACTTTCAATAAAGGTTTGTGTAACAAAAGGGGTTATAGCATGTGCATGTAACAACTGACAGCTATCACTGATGTAAATATCAACAGACTATTTCTTGCACTATGGATTTCTGGCTAGAAATATTTTCCAACTCACTGTCATGCTTTCTGGCATCATTGCTCTTCTACTCTCCCCCTAACCTCCTAGTTTTTAGCCTCCTTCTTGTACATTCCTGCTACTTATACACAGTTACTCAATTCTCTCTGTATTTTTACTTTCTCTTTTCTGCCATGACTTGCATTAAATGTATAATTGTTGTAGTTTATTCAGCATCTAGAAATTTCTTAAAGTACATAGTCTATCATGCTGTAAGCAATTTATGTCTCTGTTTTTGTCTCTTAAGTTCTTACAATATTTCTTTATTGAGTTGTACATTACAGTCAGTAAAATGCACAATCTGAAGGGAATAGGTCAGTACTTTTTTTAATATAGATATAAACTTATGTGACCATCATCCAGATTAGAACATTTTCATGACTCCAGAAAGTTTCCTTATGTCTCTTTCTGGGTGATGCCGCCCCCTTCCAGAGGTAACCACTATATTGATTTCCATTACCATAGATCTGTTTTGCTTGTTATTGAACTTCACATAAATGGAATTATACAGAATGCACTTTTGTTTCTAGTTTATTTTGCTCAACATAACAGTTTTGAGATCCCTCGTTGTTTTCACATGTTAGTAGTTTATATTATTGAGTAGGTATAATTCAGTACTAAACAAAATACTAGCACATTGTATCCAACAGCAGATCAAAAAGATAATACACTATGGTCAAGTGGGTTTTATTCCAGGGATGCAAGGTTGGTTCAACATACATAAATCAATAAATGTGATTCACCACATAAACAGAATTAAAAACAAAAACCATATGATCATATTGATAGATGCAGAAAAAGCATTATAAAAATCCAGCATCCTTTCATGATAAAAACGGTTACCAAACT
This sequence comes from Macaca thibetana thibetana, assembly GCF_024542745.1. Taxonomy (NCBI): domain Eukaryota; kingdom Metazoa; phylum Chordata; class Mammalia; order Primates; family Cercopithecidae; genus Macaca; species Macaca thibetana. Next base: position 74,582,517 of record NC_065591.1, on the reverse strand, counting down.
AGCATAGAAGAAATATACATCAAAATAATAAAGGCCACATATGACAAACCCACGTTCCTACTGAACAGAGAAAAGTTGAGAGCATTACCCCTAAGAACTGGAACAAGACAAAAGATGCTTACTTTCACCACTTGTATTCAACCTAGTACTAGAAATCCCAGCTAGAGCAATCAGGCAAGAGAAAGAAATGAAAAGCATCCGAATTGGAAAAGAGGAAGTCAAATTATCTCTGTTACCTGATGATGTAATCTTACACCTATAAAATCTTACAGACCCCTCCAAAAGATTCCTAGATTTTATAAGTAACTTCGCTGAAGTTTCAGGATACAAAAATCAAACTACAAAAATTAGTAGCATTTCTATACATCAACGATGATAAAGCTGAGAACCAAATCAAGAATGTAATCTCATTTACAGTAGCTATGAAAAATATGTAGGAATACATTTAACCAAGTAGTTGAAAGATCTGTACAAGGAGAACTACAAAACACTGATGAAAGAAATCATATATGACAAAAACAAATGGAAAAACATCCCATGCTCATGGACGATCTCCTCCAAACTATTTTTTTCTGATTTCTCTTCTTCCTTTTTGACGGAATACAAAGGGGAGAAACCTTCCTATTTTGAGTATCTCCATTCTTCCCCTGTCGGCCTTTACAAATTTTGAACTATTTAACAATATTGATTGAATGAATCAAATCTTGATTGGAAGAATAAAAAATCTTCCAACAATAACAAAAAAAGCCCAAGACCAGAGAGGTTCAGAGTTGAATCCTTTTTTTTCCCATATACTTTGTGCACACCTCTTATAGGCTTTGTAACATCACAATGTGATTATGTGTTTTTTATGTTTGTTGTTCTCACTGGGCAGGGATACTGACCCCCTCTGCCTTTCTAAACTATCATTTATTGATTATCTTCTATGTCCAAGGTACTGCCTAAGAATTTAACCTAAGGAATCTTATTTAATCGCTTCTTCAGCAACATCTGGAAATAGGTATTATGATCTCCACTTTAGAGGTGAGGATACAGAGAGCACAGATTTGAAGTGGCTTGCAGAGTTGTGAGTTGGTTGTTTACCTCTTTGTATTCTGCATCAGCCAGCCTCGGGACCAGGCATGTGGCAGATATTCAATGTTGAGTTACAACTAATATTATGAAGGTAAACCTCAGTGCAGACACCATCTATTCTAGGAATCCTCTGTAGACTAGTTCTGCAGATATTGCCTCCTCTTTGTTGCACATGAGCCTGGAACAGTCCTCTATTATCACACTTCTCACACTGACCTTGATCAAGTCAGTTTTCTAAGTGTGTGGAGTGGACTATATGGATTTTGTATATATGTATCTTCTGGCAGGAGGGGGAGCTTGGACTGCTGAACTGGCTCTGGAGAAATGCTCCCAGAGTACCCAGGACTGAGGCAGTTAATTTGCCCCAGTGGTGAGGAGGAAATTTCTTGTAAAAGCTAGCTCCCCTCAGAACAAAGTGGCCTTTTATTTTTTAGCTTTGGAAGGGAGCCTAGCTGTCCATGGAAACAAAGAGAGGAGAGAATCACTGAACCAGTCTTGCACATAAAAAACTGACCATGCCTGTCTTTGAAGTCTCCTTTATGTCATTTAGAAAACTTTGGATTATAGGGGTGTTTTTTCCTCCTTTTCTTCCTCAGTTCCTCACCCACCCCAATTTTTTTTTTTTCAGAGAAAAGAGAGAACTGGGTATAAGAGAACCTTTCTTTGAAACGGGGCAGAAGTCATTAATTAAGGTTCCCATTCATTCCTGCTGACACTTGCTCATCAATCAGATTTCCTCTTAGCATTCTGATGACCTTGCTGACCTGGGTCCTCCATACTGTCTGCCAGACAGAATTGAGACTCAGACCACACACCAGAACTGAGGGAGTGGGCTCTGACTCTCGGCTTCCTGAGATGGAGGAGAAAGGGTCTGGGGACAAAGCTGGCTGGTCCTGAGCTCTTCTGACTGAGGTGAAGGTGAATAAAGAAGACATTTTCTTTGCGGAAGCAAGTGTTGCTTACTTCACACAAGCAGTGATCTATAGCTGCCCTTCTCTTTTTCCCCAGAACCCAGAGCCAGCCATGGAGCTTGGAGCCCAGCCAGCTGAACCCAGGAAACGAGGCTAGCAATTTCTCTCTGCCAACTCGGCGCTGCTGAAAGAAGTTAACAGTTCTAGTCTTCTCTCAGAAAAGTACAGGAAACTGTTCTGGAGATGGGGGTGGCATCTGGGACTAGTCAGCCTAAGGTGTGGGACTTTTACTTCATTACTTGTTCATTTATTCATTCATTAAATACACATTTACCTGGCAGCCACTATGTACTAGGCAAATTTTACATTATGTATAGTTTATCACAATTAAAAAAGAATTAAAAAATTATGTGTGTAGATAAACTTGGAAACACAAAAAACACTTGCTACATTATTGGGGGTAGTAAGGTTGTTGGTAAATTTCTTCTACATGTCTGGTGCTAGAAAGTATTTGCAAAGCATAAAAACCTTAAAGAGGCCGGGCGCGGTGGCTCACGCCTGTAATCCCAGCACTTTGGGAGGCCGAGGCGGGCGGATCACAAGGTCAGGAGATCGAGACCACGGTGAAACCCCGTCTCTACTAAAAATACAAAAAATTAGCCGGGCGCGGTTGTGGGCGCCTGTAGTCCCAGCTACTCGGGAGGCTGAGGCAGGAGAATGGCGTGAACCCGGGAGACGGAGCTTGCAGTGAGCCGAGATCGCGCCACTGCACTCCAGCCCGGGGGACAGAGCGAGACTCCTTCTCAAAAAAAAAAAAAAAAAAAAAAAAAAAAAAAAAAAAAAAAAAAAAAAAAAAAAAAAAAAAAAACCTTAAAGAAAAAAATGGGCAAAAAAATTAAATAGATTTTTCTAGAAAAAATATATATACACAAATTGTTAACAAATGCATGAAAAAGTACTCAATGTCATTAGTCATTAGGAAAATGCAAATCAAAATCACAACACACTACTTCAAACACACAAGATGGCTATGATAAAAGAAACAACAAAAAGTGGAAAATAGCATATGCTAGCAAAGGTGGGGGAAAATCAGAACTTTCATGCATGACTGGTGGGAATATATTAATAAAATGGTGCAACTGCTTTGGAAATACAGAAAAGGAGAAGAGATTTTCTGGAATGATGCCTTTTTAACTAAGGGAGTGGGGACGGCATCTCATGTACAAGTGGACAAGTTGGCCTGAGGTAGGAGTAAAGACAATCCATTCACAGTAACGAGAAGGAAGGAGGCGAATGTGGGCACAGACAAATGCATTAGGTCAAATGTCGTGATGCAACTTCTGAAAGTTCTATATGACTGTTTCTACTTCCTCAGTGAAGAAAGTGGAAGAGTGAATGGATCCGGAAGATGATTCCTGAGCAGTTATAAGGGCCTGCTTGAGCTTAAAGTGATGGACTTAAAGTCAGACCAGTCAGCATGGTTGTGTGTTGATCTTCAGCCAGGTTCAGCTGCTCAGGTGCAGACTGAAAATGAACAGGTGAATCTCACTGAGGTTGGAGCTTTTCAACAAAAGTATAATGAAGCAAGAAAGGGAAAATACAGTTGAAGAGAAAAATTATGATGATGAGAATACACTCTAAGCTAGATGTGGAGGGGAGGGGAGTGAAGCCTCTACAGGTACTGATAGTGGTGGGGGGTGGTGAAAAGGAGTGGTATCTGTAGATTGGAGGTCTCTGTGGGGTCAAAAACTTGCTGGAATTGGGACACTCAAACTGGAAAGATAAGAGGGGGGATAATCAGAGAGTGGATGCTTGAATCTCGAATTAGGTAAAACTTGCAAGTATTGGTAATAATAAGGTGCAGGACATGACCATGGGAATGAAAGGCTAGACGAGGGTGTGAGACAATGGAGGAGATGAGGTCAATGAATACATAAGCCAGGATACAGGGAGGAAGAACTGCATGATTATTTAAATTATGTCTCAGTGAAATTATTGATTTAAACTAAATGAGAGCAAAAGTGAGATATAATCTTCAAGAAACAAAGGAGCATGACTTAGAGGCCAGTAGAAGACAGCAATGAAGTGGGAATAGGGGACTGTATAGCCTGGTGATGTGATTAAAAGCAGAGCGTTAGGGCAGAGGGGTGAAGTGGTCCACAGGCATCAAGATGGGCAAGGAAAACTTTTACGCCCACCAGGGCTCTGTGTGTCACGAGTTTGGAGATAAAACAGCAACCACTTGAGAGGGTTTCTGGAGAAGCAGTGGCCTCCTGGAAGAGTCAGATTTCTGTTAGAACAAGAAGACCAAGGGAGAGTACAAGATTGAAGATGTATAGGATTTGCTGATGACTGGCTCTGATTTCCAGGAGGATATAGCGGAAGGGTTTCCTCAGACATCTCCCCAGGTAGATGGCATCAGAAAAGTGGATATAGCAAGCCAAATGGGGATGAGAGCCCAGAGGACAACGAAGCTCCACACTCCTTTTGGTGTCTGACTTAAGCAAATGTAAAGGGCATATGAGATTAACCCTGATGGTCTCGAGGCAGGTAGGGGTGTAGGCTGTGAGTGCTGGAGGGACAGGAAGGAGAGAGTGAGGGTCCTGTCAGGAGCACAGATCTCAAGAGAGGGGTGGTCTTTTCTGGATCAACCCAAACTCTGAGGCACTCTTCTCACTTATATGGCACAAGGTGTTCTGAGGCTTTCTCCTGACTCGATTGGTGGATGTTTCTGGTGAAACTGGGCTGCAGTTACTTGTTTAAAACCATCTATTGACATTTATTCCAGACCTGCTTTGGCTCCCCTTATGAACTGGGATGTTGGAAAGTAGCCTGGCAGGCTCACTCCTAAATTTGGCCTTTAAAATTGTGAATAACTCAGTGTGGTTGAAGATAATCACGGGATTACTAATAGATCATTCGTGGCAGATGTAAGTCAGTCAGGATATCCTTGATTCTGGGATGTCTGGCAAAGCACTGGGAGTAAGATGTCGTTGAATCTTAGTGTGCTCTTTGGGCCAGATCTGCTAGTGGTGTATACTATGCACTTTTCTAAAAGTGTACTGGGCATCATACTTACTAGACTATCCAGATTATTTTTTAATATATTATAAATCTTGCTGCTTTGCAGCTCTTCACTCAATGACTCAATGTCGTCATCTGCCACTGCAAGGGTAGATACCACCATAAGCAAAAGGTCCATTACTCAGAACTCAGCTTCACCCCTGAATTCTTTCATGAATTTCTAGTTAAACAATGGTTTTGAGATCAGGCATTTTTGACAGAAAAGATTGATTTTTTTTCCTTTTTTCTATTTTTTGAGATGGCGTTATTGCTCTGTTGCCAATGCTGATCTCAAAGTCCTGTATTCAAGAAGTCTTTCTGCCTCAGCCTACCAAGTAGCTATAGGGATGCACCATTCTGCCCGGCAAAGATTGATTTTTTTAAGTCTTAAGCTATCCTTACATACCAAAAGCATTGTTTGAACTTCTATTTATTTATTTTTGAATTTTTTAACATGTTCATTTAAATGTACCTAGTGATTTTCAGTTTTTGTTTTGTTTTGAGACAGGATCTAGCTCTGTCACCCAGGCTGGAGTGCAGTGATACAATCACAGCTCTCTGCAGCCTTGACCTCCTGGGCTCAAGAGATCCTCCTACTTCAGCCTCCTGAGTAGTTGGGACTACAGGCATGTGCTACCACACACAGCTAATTTTTTATTTTTTGTGAAGACAGGTTCTCACTATGTTGCCCTGGCTGGTCTGGAACTCCTGGGCTCAAGCAGTCCTCCTGATTGGCTTCCCAAAGTGGTGGGATTACAGGCGTGAGTCACTGCACTGGCCTGGACTTTTTGATTACAATCTATGGTAACAAATATATTTTTCGTTATCACTCAACACACACACACACAGACATACATACACACATTCATGTAAAATTGTAATAAAAATTTCAGGAAATAGCATTGCCCTTACTTCAGGAGATGCCCTCTGATTGATACTTTTTATTGTGTTTTAGATTTTGTTTCTAAAAATCTGGTTTTGACCCGCTAAATTTATTTTATGACACATTAGTAAAGTATAATTTTAAAAATTGCTATAAACCATAATACAAGGAATGTTCAGGGTTCGTAGGAAAAGGCTCTGACTCATGATAAATGCCTTGAGAAATCCCACCTCTTCTGGCATTGTTAATCTTGGAAGGAGAAGAGAGAGCATGGTAGGGTAAGACAGACAAAACACCAGCGTCCTCATTTCCCCCTCTTTTCAGGGTCTAACTTTGAGGTATGTGTGCGTGTTTGTGTGAGGGATGTGTATGTGTGTGTGTTTATGTGTGTGCACCGTGGAAGTCTTCAGAGAGGCATAAGACAACTGAAGGCATTAGAAATACTGGCCTGGGTCCAGGGCTTAGGGACACAGCAAGCCTCTAGAAGAAGTTGTGCATTCCGGTTAGCACTGAGCCTAAGCTGAGGCAGAAGCTGTACAGGGCAGCAGTGGCTGAGAAGTGGCCTAGATAGATAGTGTACGATAGTACTGCTGATTCCCCTGGTCTGTGCAGGACACACAGGGAATTCAAAAGTTCCTGCTTGGTTTGGTGATGGGGCTCAGATATGCCAAGGAGATGAGCAGACTAGCCAAGCTGGGCTTGAGATAGAGAAAAGATCACATAGAGGCCAGGTGCAGTGGCTCACACCTGTAACCTCAGCACTTTGGGAGGCAGAGGCAAGTGGATCACTTGAGGCTAGGAGTTCAAGACCAGCCCGGCCAACATAGCAAAACCCTGTCTCTACTAAAAATACAAAAATTAGCTGGGCATGGTGGCATATGCCTATAACCCCAGCTACTCGGGTGGCTGAGGCAGGAGTACCACTTGAACCTGGGAGGCAGAGGCTGCAGTGAGCTGAGACTGTGCCACTGTACTCCAGCCTGGGTGACAGAGCAAGATGCTGTCTCAAAAAAAAAAAAAAAAAGAAGAAGGAAATAAAGATCACAAAGATCACATAGGAGTTTTGCAACCCAGCTAAATGACTAGTACTAAGAATTTCAAAAGCAGTAGATACAGTATGCTAGCCTTAAAAGACACGATGGAATCAGCAACGCCTCATCGTGTACCAGTCTAGAGGCCAAATGAGAGTACAACATAAGGAACTTTCTGGAGAAATGTGAGGACCCTCCTCTTCAACTGCTGCAAGTCCAGGTAAGCTCCTCCTCACTGAGCCAAATGCCATTTCTAGGTGGATCAGAAGAAGGGAGAGAAAGTCAAAAGAGCACTGACCCCAAAGACACCAACATACACAAAAGAGACTGTTAGACACGAAGAGAAAGGGACACCATGAATTGAAAAATGTGTCTTCTGTCTCCTGTAACTTTTGAGGAGAATTGGAGCAATTAAAGAAAATATGAAACAGTAGTTTGTTAAATTGCACCCTCATTACAGGAGTACTAATTTCAAGATATTTTGTCTTAGTGACCTGGACAAGCATGATCGTGCTCATCTTTACGTACCAACTGGGAAGTTTAGACAGCTTACCGATCACCCCAGCTCAGAAAGTATGTGCCATTAGCCTGATATCACCGATGAGGGTGCACAAACAAAAACATAAAGTAATGTGCCCAAGGCTGCATAGCTGGTAATTGCTTATCTGCCTTCAGGCCTATGTGATTTTCTCTGCACCTTGCAGTCTTCTCCGGTGATCTAATCAGGCCGTTGTCCCAGGCAGCATGGCAACTGGCAGTCACCGATTCCTTCGCTTTGTCCTAGGTCATAGATAGGACAAAACAGAAACAGGCAGATGATGATTTGATAAATATACTCAGAACCAGACTCTAGAGAGCCTTTAGATGCTCTTAATACTCACTTATGTTTAGTGCTTCATAGTTCACAAAACTTGTCACATTTCTTAGTTGATCTTTATGAAAATGTCGAAGCAGATGTTCCTATTATTCTTTCTCCATAGAGGAAGGAGCCAGGTCTTAGGAGGCCCAGGTAAGTTTCTGAAAGGCACAGTGAAGGAGTGGAACATAGACCCTCAGCCAGATCCTTTTACTCCTAGAGAAACGCACATCCACAAACTCTGCCGCCCTATTTAGGTCAAGGATAGGAAGATACTGACAAAATGTTCTGTTATGTTCCTGTCTTCTTCTCTGCAAGTGGGCTACAGGCCCCTTGGCTCTCCCTCACATCCCCCTTCTTGTCCTCTGACTGGTGCTTGTCTTTGTGTGTCTGGCTGTGCTGTTCAGGACAAGTGGAGTCTGAATTTTTGACAGGTGATAAATGGCTATGGTTTCATTTTCCTCCCTCCAGTCTGAGGGTTGGCAAGCACTGCAGCTGGGAAGCAGCTGCCCAGAGCTGGGGCGTGGTGGGAGAGGAGCCTCTGGAGGATGCCTGGCTACAGGCTGATGCGGTTACACAGGCTCCTGCCTCCACAGCCTTTGAAAGAAGGTCCTGCATGAACTCAGACCTGTCTTACCATCTGGTTAGGTATCTTTTCCTCTCTGGTTTTGAGGAGTCAAGAGGTAGTTAAGGGATAAAGGACAAATGTTTCCCTGGTGACTAGACACCTATCTTGGAGGCCTGAATAAACTGGCTTCCACAAAAATGAACAAAACAAAAAGCTCTAAATGAATTGTAAACAGAAGAACTGATGTGTCTCTTATCAGTCTGCTGCCTGTAGACTTTGGCTGAGAGATAATCACCATGGTTAGTGAGGATCCTGGAAGCCAGTTGTTATTCATTCCTAACTGTGTTCTCCCACCATTGTTTTGGCATAATAAAACCCCAAAGAATAGAAAATCCCCAGTGCTCTGCAGCATCGCGGCTTCTCTTTATGAACCAAAACCTCCTCATCCTTTTCCCAGCTCTCCCCATCTGCTTGCACCCCCACCCCCACCAAGTGCACAGGACAAGGAGGGGGCTGAGCAGGTGGCATTCTGTACCTCACACCTTCACTTCCATCAGAAGAGCTCTGCTCTCATCTGTTTTACGAAATGACCTACTGGGCACCATTTACTCATAAGGTTTCCTCTGTGGAAAGGTGAAAACTGCCTGCTGTCAGATGTTCACTATCTTTAGCTACAAGACAGGGTTGGGGAAGAGGGTGAGGTGGGTGGATTCAGGCTTCCTGCTCTCCACTTATTGTATAAGTAGGCACAAATAATTGTTGGTGCTTGCCGTCTGTTTTTCCCTCCAACTGTGACACAAGAAGGAAGGCGAGGAAGCCCTGGCACATCCCGTGTGTTCAGGTGTCTGAAACCTAACTAGCTGCCTTTTCTTGATCAGTCTAGTGTCTCACGTCCTCCTGCCTCGGCCTCCTGAGTAGATGAGACTACAGGCTTGCACCACTACACCTGGCTAGCATTTTATTATTTGCAGAGACAGAGTCTTGCTATGTTGCCCAGGCTGGTCTTGAACTCCTGGTCTCAAGTGATCCTCTTGCCTCTGCCCCACAAAATGGTGGGATTACAGGCATGAGCCACCATGCCTGGCCCTTTGCTAGATCTTGATGGATACATTCTAGGAAGTTTCCTGCCTGAATTCTTACTAGGAGGAGATAAACAGGAATGTGAACACTTAAGGAAAGCCCAGAGGAAATAGTAAAATCTCTATTAGGATTGAGAGATTGGGCTATGCATAGAATTATTAGCAGGCACTGGGCCAAGTGCTGGAACCCAGAGGTAATCAAGACCCAGTCTTTGCCTTCATGGTGCTCACAGGCCAAGTGCCCTTCACGGAAGAGAAGGCAACTTCCAAAGCAAATAGTTCCAATACAGTTTGCTCAGTGTTGTAATAGACTGCATATCAAAATCCATAGGAAGGAGAGAGTAATTGCTGAATGGTAAGCTTCATGAAGGTAAACATCCTGTCTATCTTATTCACTACTATTTACCTAGGACCTCGCAGGGTGCTGGGATGTAATAGCTATTTATATATATTTGTTAAATAGAATTGATTCATTTACTCCAGGTATATCAAATGGTTTGACTCACTGATGTGATTATTCATTCATTTATTTAGTCATTTATCCACTCCTTAAATAGTATTAGCTATTCATACGTAGTAAGCAACTTATTGTCATTTAATTTGAATATAAAGTTATACTCAAATAATAGTAGGGGGAATTTTGATTAAATACAAGTAAAAAAGTAATGGCCTTGGACAAACCTTAGGGAATAGCTGACAAGTAATGAGAACACCTACCCTTTATTGCACAACCATAGTGTCCCAGGTTTCTCAGAAGGTGAATAGTATTCTGTTTCTTATGCAGGTTGAAAAAGTTTACAGAACTGACATAACTTACCCAGCTCATATAATGGGACTTAAACCGAGGTCTCTGCCAGACTCCAAGTCATTCCCTTGGAGTCAGGCGGGATCATTCCCTACTTTACTCTGCCTCTGCCACAGGGTATGAAACCTTAAAGTCAGGCCCTGGAGAAGTGACTGGGGCTAGGCACAGGGAGGGCCCATGTTGGAGGAATGAAGCTCTCTGTAGAGGAGACCTGACCTCTGACCTCTCGGGGGGATAGCCAAGAATTTGATTTAATCCAGACTGGTATCAGGTGGCCAGCAGTTTTATCTGGGAACCAGAACCACTTATGATACAGCAGCAAGGGTTCTTGGCAGTGATGATACTTAGACAATAGGGAATTGGGGTAAGGCAGGGACAGGATTTGAAGTAGGATTAGAGCTAGCGTCAAACTGGGAGGTGATGGTGAGAGAATTGGGATGGGGCAGAGACTCCTCAGCAAAGGTTGGGAGGGCTTTAGGACCCAGATCAAGCAGGCTGGGTTCAAAGAACTAAAGTAAACCAGGAAATTGCTGAACTAAATTAAAAGTTGCTTTTTAGGGGACAGCTCTTATTTTATCCTTTCGCCGATGTATTAACAACATAGCCGCCGTGTGGTGCAGTATAAAGAATTTTGGACTTCTGGCACCTTTACCCATAGTTGCTGGCTCTGAAGGTTTCATCAGGTGACCAAATCTCCCTGGATTTCATTTTCCTCATCTTAAGTGAGAGGACTTTGACACTTGCTTCGCTCTGTGGTTCTGAGGATCATATGAGAGAGTTTGTGAAGTAGCACACTGTTAGGATGCTAAGGCTTTGTAACCACTGAAGTCGTATTCTTATGTTCTATGTCTCTCATAAACCAGGGCTTGAAACTATGTGAGTGGATGCTGGTTTTGGAGGCAGAGCTGGTGGAATGGTGCATGTCAGTGATTGTAGGGCAATGGGGGCATCGATTAAAAATGGACCTTTTTAAGGCAGGGGGTGGTGGGGCTTTATTGAAAGTAACAAGAAATGCTCATAAAACAGCTCTTTATGCAGAGAGGAGCCAGTTTTTGCCTTGTTGCTAAGGTCCCGATTGTTTCCTGGCTGTGTTTTGTGTGTCTGTGTCAGGCCATTCTGTGGGCTCCTTTCAGGAAGTTGGTGATATTGGCCTGCAGATAATTAGATCAGTGTCATCACTTTCACTGTCCCCCTTTTTATTCTGCTGGGACAATTTGCATGAAAATAGAAGTGGGTGATATTCCTTTCCCATTAATAAGGCTCAGCCTCTTACTTGGGGGCTATCCACATATAGGGGATTTGGAAAAAGGAATCCCAAATCTCTATATAAGTGATCCTTTTTTTAAAAAAAGGCCTTAAAGACCCAAATGTTCAGCCCAACCATCCCCTTCCCAAACTGTCCTTTAAAAAAGGTTTCCTCATAATATAGGTCTTCATCTGGGATGCAGGTTTTTCAAGAGAAATGTTTAGGAGGCCTGTATTCTGCAGTGAAATTTACTCTGATGTTAATAAATATATATTAGTTTTTACAGGTCTTCCCTCAGCTTACAGCTTATCAAAGAGCTAGACCCATTAGAAATCTTACTTTGCAACAGTGAAGTTTGGGAGGAAGATTCACGTATTTGTCGTTAATTTGCTATAAAGCAGTGGAGATGCAGTAGAAAGGATAGGTTTAGGCATCAATCAGAACTAGATTTAAATATTTGCTCCACCATCTACTGTTGGTATGACCTCAATAACCCTGTTTTCTCATCCATAAAATGGTGACAACAAACTTACCTTGTTATTTTCATTTTCATATACAAACATGCGAATGATATATAAAAGGCCTAACAACGCAAGAGGCACGTATTAATTGCTTGTTGGATTTATTTTTTCTTTTTTTTTTTTTTTTTTGAGACAAAGTCTTGCTCTGTCACCCAGGCTGGAGTGCAGTGGCGAGATCTCGGCTCACTGCAAACTCCACCTCCTGAGTTCATGCCATTCTCCTGCCTCAGCCTCCCGAGTAGCTGGGACTACAGGCACCCATCACCACACCTGGCTAATTTTTTGTATTTTTAGTAGAGATGGGGTTTCACCTTGTTGGCCGGGCTGGTCTCGAACTCCTGACCTCGTGATCCTCCTGCCTTGGCCTCCCAAAGTGCTGGGATTACAGGTGTGAGCCACTGCGCCTGGCCTATTTTTGCTTCTTGTTCCTTTGTAATCTTCCCTCTCTCGTATTTCTTAGTAATTAATGGAGAGATGACATCATTTGGGCACAAGACTTCCTCGATCAATGGATTTTACACTAACTGCTTCTAGCACATGTGAAATCATTGACATGGGGTAGTTTGTTTTTGATGTAGATCAAAATGCAGACGTTAGCTTTGTTTTTCGTCTATTAAATGTAAGACATTTTCCTCCAGAAAGTGCTCCCATCCAGAAAATTCTCTCTCATTGCCAGAAAATTTTATGGGCAATTTTTTTTCAAAAGGAGTATGAGAGAAGTGTGGAGAGGGTAGAGGAGGAGGAGGAGGGGAAAGAGAGCCTTTTTTTTTTTTTATGATTACTTTTCCAGTGCTAAGAAAAAGAAAGTTTTCTGAGTTATTTAAGAAGCTACGTTCATTTTTAGGCCAGGATAGATATTTGAGATGTTAATTATGTTATTTCTCTCTACATCTCTACATCTTCCTCACTTTCTTCCCCACTTTGAGCAGGTAGCTAGTCTTTATGCTCCTTTGCCCCAGCATTTGTGGTAAGATAGAGAGTAGGGACTACCCACATCTTCCTTTCCTGATTTTTCTCCACCAAAAGTCCAAGCCTGCTGAAGAAATCTTGCTGGATGTCCTAAGGGGTAGAAGTGAGGGATTAAAAATAAAATTTAAAATGTGTATGTTTTTTCTTTGTTGTTGTTTATACATTGGTATTCTTATCTGCTAAAAACTTTGATAAAATTTGGCAAAGGAATGTAAAAAAGTATATAATCTCATCTAAAATATTAACATTAATAACTTGCATTTATTGAGTGCTTACATATGCCATGAGACATAATATATATTTTTTAAAAAGTATATAGATTTTGGAGATACAAGTGCAGTTTTGTTTCATGGATATATTGCATAACGGTGAAGTCTGGGCTCTTAGTGTAGCCATTACCTGAATAGTGCACACTGTACCCCTCAAGTAATTTCTCATCCCTCACCCCCCTCCCACTCTTCTCAGTCTCCAGTGTCTATTATTCCATGTGTATGAATTATTTCACTCCCACTTATAACTCCAGTGTCTATGCCTATGTGTATGAATTATTTCACTTCCACTTATAACTAAGAACATGCAGTGTCTCATTTTCTGTTTCTGAGTTATTTCACATAAGATAATTGCCTCCAGTTCCATCCATGTTGCTGCAAAAGACATGATTTTGTTCTTCTTATGGTTGAGTAGTATTCAATTGCATATGTGTGTGTGTGTATGTGTATATATGTGTGTGTGTATATATATATATATACTACATTTTAAAAATCCAATCATCCACTGATGGATACTTTAGTTGATTCCGTATCTTTGCTATTGTGAATAGTACTGAGATAAACATACATATGCAGGCATCTTTTTAATATAATGATTTCTTTTCCCTTGTGTAGATACCCAGTAGTGGTATCACTGGATCAAATGGTAGTTCTATTTTTAGTTCTCTTAGAAATCTCCATATTGTTTTCCATAGAGGTTGTACTAATTTATTTAATCCTGTGGCCTTATGTGGACAGGATTAAGGTCCTAGGGAAATTAAATAACTAGTCCAAGCACAGACCATCACTAAGTTGTGGCCTTAGGATTCAGATCTAGGATAATGTGATTTGAAAGCCATTGCTCTTTTCCAGTAGGAAGCATCTGATGCCTCCACACTACCGCCACTAGGTAGAAACATCCTCAATGAAATAATACAGGTTTAATTTATGATCATATTAAAAAGTGCATACATCGGCCGGGCGCGGTGGCTCACACCTGTAATCCCAACACTTCGGGAGGCCGAGGCGGGCGGATCACGAGGCCAGGAGATCAAGATCATCCTGGCTAACACGGTGAAACTCCGTCTTTACTACAAATACAAAAAATTAGCCCGGCGAGGTGGCGGTGGCTGTAGTCCCAGCTACTCGGGAGGCTGAGGCAGGAGAATGGCATGAACCTGGGAAGCGGAGCTTGCAGTGAGCCGAGATCGCGCCACTGCACTCCAGCCCGGGAGACAGAGCGAGACGCCGGCACACACACATACACAAAAAGTGAATACACCATAAAATACGTAGTTCAATTGCAGAAATACTAGGAAAATCCAATATTAGTAAATATAATAATAAAATCATCACATGTAAATCATCTTGATAAAAGTTAAAAAGTAATTTGAAATGAATTATATACCATGGTTAAGTGGAATTTATTCCTGGTATTCAAAACTGATTCAACATTTAAAAAATCAATTAATGTAATTTTTCACATCAACAGACTAAAGAAGAAAAATTATGTAATTTTTCAAATGTAAAGAAAGCATTGGACAAAATCCAATACCCATTCATTATATACAGTCTCAGAAAACTAGGAAGAAACAGAAACTTAAAGTCTGAGAACAAAACAAGGATGTCTCCCTCACCGTTCCTATTCAACACCACATTGGAAGTCTTAGCTAATGCAATAAAATGAGAAAAGAATTGAAAAGGGATATGGATTGAAAAGGAAGAAATATAACTATGTTTGTAGATGATATAATTATCTATTTGGAAAATTCTAAAGAACCAACAAAAAATCCTGGAACCACTAAGTGATTATAGTGAGTTTGCAGGATAAAAGATTAATATAAAAAACTCAATTGTTTTTCTGTCTAATGGCAATGAGCAATTGACATTTTAAATTAAAAACACAACTTCTTTTACAGTATCACTAAAAATGACATAGTTATAAACTTAACACGATATATATAATATTTATATGAGGAAAACTATACAACTGTTAAAAAAAATCAAAGAAGACATAAATGAAAAGATAATTCCATGTTCATGGACAGCAAGAAAATATTATTAAAATGTCAGTTCTTCCCATATAGATTTAACATAATCCCAATCAAAATCACAGTAATTTATTTTGTGGACATTGGTAAACAGATTCTGAAGTTTATATAGAAAGGAAAAAGAACCAGAATATCCAACACAATACGGAAAAAAAAATATTGGCATTCTATGGCTTCAAGACTTACTATTGAGCCATAGTGATGAAAACATTGACAAAATAACAGACAAATAGATCAGTGGAACATAATGGAGAGCCCAGAAATAGACCCATGCAAATATAGTTCAACTGGACTTTGACAATTGAGCAAAGGCAATTCAATGGAGAAAAGGTTTTTCAATAAATGGTGCTGGAACAACTGGACATCCCCATGCCAAAAAACAAAATAAACAAAACAAAACTTAGACACAGATTTTATACCTTTCACAAAAATGAACTCAAAATGAATCATAGACCTAAACATGATACAAAAAACTATACAACTTCCAGAAGACAACATGGGAGAAAATCTAGGTGAACTTGGGTTTGATGATGACTTTTTAGATATAGTGCCAAAAGTATGATCCGTGAAAGAAGAAGTTGATAATTTAGACTTCATTAAAATTAAAGACTTCTCTGTGGAAGATAATATCAAGAAAATTTAAAGAAAAGCCACAGACTGGGAGAAGACATTTGCAGAACACATATCTGAGAAAGGACTTACACCCAAAATATACAAAACACTCTTAAAACTTAACAATATATAACCAACCCAATTGTGTTAAAACAACCCAATTACAAAGTGAGCAAAAGATATGAACTGAAGCACCTCCAAAGAGAATATACAGTTTGCAAATCAGCATATGAACAAATGCCCAACATCATATGTTGTTATGTAATTGCAAATTAAGACACCAATGAGATACCAATACACACCTATTAGAACGGCTAAAATCCAAAACACTGACAACATGAAGTGGTGAAAATATGTAACAACAGGAATCCTCATTCATTGGTGGTGGAAATGCAAAATAATAGAGCTATTTTGGAAGATAGTCTATCAGTTTCTAACAAAGTTAAACATAGGCTTACCATATGATTCAGCAATTTCACTTCTTGGTATTTACCCACATAAGTGGAAAATTTATCCACACAGAAATTTGCACATGAATGCTTATAGCAGTTTTATTCTTGATTGTCAAAAATTGGAAGCGACTAAGATATCCTTTAATGGGTGAATGGATAAACGTACTGTGTACAATGGAATATTATTCAGTGATAAAAGAAATGAACTATAAAACTGTAAAAAGAGATGGAGGAAACTTAAATATATATATATAGCTAAGTGAAAGAAACCAATCTGAAAACCTACATACTGTATGATTCCAACAATTTGACGTTCTGGCAAAGACAAAATTACAGAGATAGTAAAAGGAACAATAGTTATGTTACCAGTTGAAGGTACTTGTTCAGGTTCTTAGTATTTTGAACAAAGAATTGGACAAAATGTGCAAACAAAGCAAGGCAGCAAAAGCAGAGATTTATTTTAAAAGAAAGTTCACTCCACAGGGTGGGGGTGGGCTCAAGCAAGTGGCTCAAGAGTGTCAGTTACAGATTTTTCTGGGGTTTAAACACCCTGTAGAGGTTTCCCATTGATTCACTCTATGCCGATGAAATAGTGGCCCGTGACCAGTCTGATTGGTTGCAGGAGGGGACCAATCAGAGTGAAGAGTAGGCCCACGACCCGTCTGATTGGTTATAGGAGGGGACCATTCAGAGGTATTGTCATTTTTCATCTGCCACCCAGAAAAAGGAGGGGTTGAAAAGAAAGTAGCCTCTGATATCCAGTCAGCATGAATCGGCCTTAAGTTCCCTGCCTCCAGACCTTATTCTCCTGCCTCAGTTGGTAGAGGTTTGGAGAAAAGGGACAAATAATTGTAACACAGGGCATTTTTAGGTCAGTGAGACTATCTTGTGTGATACTGGAATGGTGGATACATGGCATTAAACATTTGTCAAAATTAATAGAACTGTACAACCCAAAAAATGAACCCTATGGTAAACTATAAACCTTAGTTAATAATAATGAATCAATATTGGCTTATCAATTGTAACAAATAGCATAAATGCAAGATAATTGTAAGAGAAACTATGTGTGTATGGGGGAGGGTTTTCATGGGAAATCTGAGTTTCTGTACAATTTTTCTGTAAGCCTAAAACAGCTCTAAAAAATAAAGTCTATTAAAAATAGCTATTAATAAAATTCAATATCTATTCCTGTTTAAGTGTCTTTGTTTTATCAATGAAAGGATATGTTGTGAATGTGATAAATTATACTTACCGTTAGCCACCAGTCAACAATTACTCTCTCATTTCTTCTCTCCTCTTTACTATAAAATTTCCTGAAAGTGTTGGCTAAACTCACTCTCTCCACTTTTGCATCTTCTAGTCTATCCTAATTCTTCACCATCATAGTGAAACTACTCTTGTTTACCAGTAACAATTGCTGTCCTGTGTCAAAAACCGAATGGTTGATCTCAGCCAGCATTTTTCTTGACCTCTCAACAGAATGCAACAGTTTTGTCTCCATGACACTACATTCTTCTCATTTTCTCCTACCTCATTTTTTACTTATGACCAGCTTCTTTTGGTGGCTCTTTCTCTTCATTCTGAGTTCTGAATGTTGAGGTGCTATTAGACTCTTCCTTCCCTATATGATCTGATTTACTATAATGGCTTTCTTTACATAACTTTTACATATTGATGGCTCCTGAGTTTTATATCTGACCCTGACCTCTTCTCTGAGCTCTAAACTCATGAACCCAATAATCTTCACTTTGATTCTAAGAGGCAGGTCCATCACATATAGTTTTGTGTGCACACACATACACAGACATACACATATATTTACACACATATATACATATATATATCTCAGAATCAATATACATCTCAACATGAAAAAATATATATAACTTTGGGAGGCCAAGGCAGGAGGATTACTAGAGGCCAGCAGTTCAAAACCAGCCTTGGCAAAATAGTGAGACTCTGTCTCTGCAAAAATTTAAAAAAATATATATATATGTGTGTGTGTGTATAAATGTGGATGGCACTCCACTGAATCCCGTAGAGTTGTGCAACACATCATTCTTAAATTTGGTATTTTAAAATTAAACATGGCCAAAAATCACATTTTCCTCAAGTTCATTCTTACTCCGGTCTTTCCCAACTGATTACAAGGCACCATCTTCACGCCTTGTACTACAGAGGCTAGAAACTATACCTTTACTGAACTTTCTGGCTATAGGGTTCTAGGTATGATTTAAGTTCTGACTATAAGATGCATTTACTTAAGACTTGGAAGGTCTTAATCATCTATGATGGTGATGGCTAATGTGTTGGCCCTGGCAGACATGAGATTTGCAACCATCAGACTCTATGTTTCCCCATGAGGAACAATAATGACATTATAGTACACCAGTCAGAGTGGGGACTAGGGAAATCAGGTGAGAAATCAAATTTTGGTGGCATGCGCCCATAGTCCCAGCTATTTGGGAGGCTCCTGGGAGAACTGCTTAAGCCCAGGAGGTCGAGGCTGTAGTGAGCCAAGATCATCATGCCACTGCACTCCAGCCTGGGTGACAGAGGAAGACCCAGTCTCAAAACAAAAAACAAAAAACAAAAACAAACAAACAAAAAGTCATCAGAGATATTGGCCTCTAGTTTTCCTTTTTTAACGTGTTTTTTTATTTTTTACATATTTTTTGAGATGGAGTCTTGCTCTGTTGCTCAGGCTGGAGCATAGTGGCACAATCTTAGCTCACTGCAACCTCCATCTCCCAGGTTCAAGTAATTCTATTGCCTCAGCTTCCTTAGTAGCCAGGACTACAGGCTCCCACTACTATGATAGGTAATTTCTGTATTTTTAGTAGAGACTGGATTTTGCCACGTTGGCCAGGCTGGTCTTGAACTCCTGACCTCTGGGGATCCACCTAGCCTCCTCAAATGCTGGGATTACAGGTGTGAGCCACTGGCCTTTTAATGTGTTTTTGTCTAGCTTTAATAACAACGTTATATTGGCCTTGCAGAATGAGTTTGGAAGTATTCCCTCTTCCTCTATTTTCAGAATAGTTTGACTAGGATTGGTGTTAGTTCTTTAAATGTTGGGTAGAATTCAGCAGTGAAATCATTGGGTCCTGGGCTTTTCTTTACTGGGAGACTTATTACAGCTTTGATGTCATTACTTGTTATTGTTCTGTTCAGGTTTTGGATTTCTTCATAGTTCAATCTTGGTACGTTGTATATGTCTAGAAATTTGCCCATTTTTTCTAGATTTCCCAATGTAATGACATACAGTTGGTCATAGTAGCCACTAATGATCCTTTGAATTTCTTCAGTATCAGTTATAATGTCTCCTTTTTCATCTCTGATTTTATTTATTTCGATCTTCCCTCTTCTTAGTCTGGCTAATGCTTTGTCAATTTTGCTTAACTTTTCAAAAAAATCATTTTTGTTTGTTTTTTGTATTGTTTTCTTCATTTCAATTTCATTTATTTCTTCTCTGCTCTTTATTATTTCTTTTCTTCTACTAATTTTGTGTTTGGTTTGCTCTTGCTTTTCTAGTTATTTAAGATGTATCATTAGGCTGTTTATTTGCAGTTTTTCTTCTTTTTTGATGTGGGCACTTATAGCTATAAACATCCCTCTTAGCACTGCTTTTGCTGTATCCCACAGGTTTTGGTCTGCTGTGTTTCCATTATCATTTGTTTTAAGAAAATTTTCCACTTCCTTTTTTTATTACTTCATTGGCTCACTGGTCATTCAGGAGCATGTTGTTTAATTTCCATGTATTTTTATAGTTTCCAAAATTCCTCTTGTTATTATAGCTTTATTCCATCGTGGTCAGAGAAAATGCTTAATATTATTTCAACTTGTTGAATGTTTTAAGACTTGTTTTATGACCTCACATATGGTCTATCCTTGAGGATAATCTTTGTGCTGAGGAAAAGAATCTCTATTCTGCAGCTGTTGGATGAAATGTTGTATAAATATCTATTAGGTCCATTTGGTATATAGGGCAGATAAAGTCCAGTGTTTCTTTGTTGATTTTCTGTCTGGAAGACCTCTCCAATGCTGAAAGTGGAGTGTTAGAGTCTCCAGCTATTATTATATTGGAGTCTATCTCTCTCGAGCTCTAATAATATTTGTTTTATTATATATGAGTGCTTCAGCATTGGATGTATATATATTTAAAATTGTTATATCCTCTTTAGCAATTCAGACCCCTTTATCATTATATAGTGACCTCCTTTGTCTCTTATTATAGTTTTTGTCTTGAAATCTATTTTGTCTGATATAAGTATAGCTACTTCTGTTCTTTTTTGGTTTCTATTGTCATGGAATATACTTTTCCATTCTTTTGTTTTCAGTCTGTGTATTTCTTCATAGGTGAAGTGTCTATTTTGTAGGCAACAGATTATTGGGTCTTGTTTGTTTTTAATCCATTCAGGTACTCTATGTCTTTTGACTGAAAAGTTTAGTCCATTCCATTCAATGTTGTTATTGATAAGTAAAAACGTACTTTTGCCATTCTGTTATTTGTTTTCTGGTTGTTTTGTGGTCTTCTCTTTCTTCTGTCTTTCCATCCTGTTTTCCTTTAAGTGAAGACCGTTTTCTCTGGTGATATGATTTAATTTCTTGCTTTTTATTTTTTGTGGATTTGTTGTATGTATTTTGGTTTGAGATTACCATGAGGCTTGCAAATTCTGTCTTATAACCCATTATTTTAAGCTGATAACAACTTAATGCTATTTTCATAAACAAATAAGCAAACAAGCAAAAAGGAAACTAATAAAAACTCTATGTCCTAACTTTGTCACCCTGCTTTTTAAATATTTGCTGTTTCTATTTACATCTTATCGTACTGTCTATGTCTTGAAAGCTGTTGTAAGTATTATTTTTGATTGGTTCATCATTTAGTACTTCTATTTATGATTAGTTTACACACAACTACAGTGTGATAATATTCTGTGTTTCTGTGTACTTACTATTGCCAGTGAGTTTTGTATCTTCAGATGATTTCTTATTTTTCATTAACATCATTTTCTTTCTGATTAAGGTACTCTTATTAGCATTTTTTGTAGGACAGGCCTGGTGTTAATGAAATCCCTCTGCTTTTGTTTGTCAGGGAAAATCTTTATTTTTCCTTCATGTTTGAAGAATATTTTCACCGGATATACTATTGTAGGGTAAAAGTTTTCATCCTTCAGCAATTTAAATATGTCATGCCACTCTCTCCTGGTCTGTAGGGTTTCTACTGAAAGTCTGTTGTCACATGTTTTGGCACTCTATTGTATGTTATTTATTTCTTTTCTCTTGCTTCTTTTAGGATTATTTCTTTATCTTTGACCTTTGGGAGTTTGATTATTAAATGCCTTGAGGTAGTCTTCTTTAGGTTAAATCTGCTTGGTGTTCTATAACCTTCCTGTATTTGGATATTAATATCTTTCTCAAGGTTTGGGAAGATCTCTGTTATCATCCCTTTAAATAACTTTTTACCCCTATCTCTTTCTCTATCTCCTCTTTAAGGCCAATAACTCTTAGATTTGTCCTTTTGAGGCTATTTTCTAGATCCCGTAGGTGTGCTTCACTGGTTTTCATTCTTTTTTTGTGTGTCTTCTCTGACTGTGTATTTTCAAACAGCCTGTCTTCAAGCTCACTAATTCTTCTGCTTGATCAGTTCTGCTATTAAAAGACTCTGACACATTCTTCAATATGTCAACTGCATTTTTCAGTTCCAGAATATCTGCTTGATTCTTTTTAATTACTTCAGTCTCTGTTAAATTTGCCTGATTGAATTCTGAATTCCTTCCCTGTGTTTTTTTGAATTTCTTTTGAGTTTACTCAAAACAGATTTTTAATTCTCTGTCTGAAGGGTCACATATCTCTGTTTCTCCAGGATTGATCCCTGCTGCCTTATTTAGTTCATATGGAGAGGTCATGTTTTTCTGTTTATCAATTATTGATACATTTAGATGTTAATCTGTGTTAGGCATTAAAGACTTAAGTATTTATTGTGGTCTTCTCAGTCTGGGCTTGTTTGTACCCATTCTTCTTGGTAAGATTTTCCAGATACTCAAAAGGATTTGGTTGTTGTGATCCAACCTGTGACTGCTTTAGGGGGCACCACAAGTCCAGTAACTCCGTGGTTCCTGCAGACTTATAGAAGTACTACCTTGATGGTCTTGGACAAGATCCAGAAGAATTCTCTGGATTACCAGGCAGAGACTCTTGTTCTCTTCTCTTACTTTCCCCAGACAGAATCTCTCTCTGTCTCCATTTTGAGCCACATGGAACTGGAAGTGGAGTGACTCAGGTATCCCTGTGGTCACCACTAATGGAACTGTGCTGGGTTAGACTTGAAGCCAGCACAATACTGGTCTTTCCCAAGGCCTGCTATCATCATTCCCTAGCTGTGGCCTATGTTTGCTCCAGGCCCTGGGGCTCTACAATCAACAGGTGGCAAAACCAGCCAGGACTGTGTTCTTCTCTTCAGGGTCGTGAGCTCTGCGGGGCTCCAGGTAGGTCCCGAGGTGCCGTCTGGGAGTGAAAGAGAGAGGTGCCATCTGGGAGTGATTAGAGTAAAAAACCTTAGAAGTCTACTTGGTGTTCTATTGTATTGCAGTTAAGCTGGCACTCAAACTACAAGACACAGTCCTTCCCACTCTTCCCTTTTCTTTCCAAAGGCAGAGCAGCCTCACCTGTAGCCACGGCCATCACAGGTGCATGGGGAGTACTGCCAGACTACCACTGATGTTCTCTTAAGGCCTGAGGGTGCTTCAGTCAGCTTGTGGTGAATGCTGCCTGGCCTAGGACTCACTCTTCAGGGCATCAGGCTCCCTTCTGGTCCAGGGCAGGTCCAGAAATGCCATCCAAGAGCCAAGTCCTGGAATTGGGGACCCCAAGAGCCCAGTTGGTGCTCTACCTCCCTGTGGCTGAGCTGGTGTCTAAGACAAGGTACCCTTTACTTTTTCCTTCACTTTTCTCACATGAAAGGAATCTCACCTCATAGCCACCATAGCTGAAAATGTGCTGAGTCTCACCTGAAGCCATCAAATCTCAGAGTCTCACCCAAGGCCCTCAACATAGTACCTGGGTATTGCTACTGGTTGTTCAGGGAAAAAGGGCCCTTCAGTTAGCAGGTGATGAATGCTGCCAGGATTAGGTTCGTCCCTTCAAGGCAGTGGGTTCCCTTCTGGGCCAGTGTTTTTCAAGAAATACCATCTGGCATCTAAGGCCTGTGATGGGGGCCTCTTGACTCTGACCAGTGCTCTATCCTACTGTGGCTGAGCTGGCATCCAAAATGCAAGACAAAGCCCTTGCCACTCTTCCCTCTTCTCTCTTAAAGCAAAGGAAAGGGATCTTTTTGGAGCCATGAGCTATGCAGCCTTGGGTTAGGGGAAGAGTGATGTCAGCAGTCTCTTAGCCATCCTGGCAGGTGTCTCAGTAGGTTACATGCCCACCACCAGTCCACTGGCTCTGGGCTCAGTTCAGCCTTAGTACTCATACAGGAGTTGAAGTCCTTGTGGCCTATACTGCCTTTCAAGTTTGTTTAGAGCCCCAGAACACTTAACTCACAGTGACTAGGCTTGTAGGAACTCATCTTTGGACTGCTGGGCTCCGTGATTTCTTCTTGGCTAGGGCTGGTTTAATGCTCCCTTTGTGGGTGAGCATCAGCTGAGTTTGTTCTGGTTTTGTTTTCTGTGATAATAGGGCAGCTCTGAGTTCAATGTCTCAGAATTACTGCTCTCTCCTTCCCCCTAGTGCACAGAAATGCGCTCCACACCATGCCACTGCTGTTGGGTGATGGGTGAGGGGTTGGTATTGGTGATTCAAGACTGTTTTTTTTTTTCTTACTCTTCAGTGCCTCTTTCAGTGATATGAAGTTAAAACTAGGTACTGTGAGTGCCCACCTGATATTTGGTTCTTATGAAGGTGCTTGTTTTGTGTAGATAGCTGTTAAATTGGTGTCCTTATGGGGAGAATGATTGGTGGAGCCTTCTAGTCCATCATCTTGCTCCACTAAAACTTTCATGTTTAATATTTTTAGAAATTGCCAAACTGTTTTCTGAAGTGGCTGCATCATTTTGTATTCTCACCAGAAATGTGTGAGTGTTTCGATTTCTCCACATTCATACTGACACTGTTATTGTCTTTCTTTTTCTTTTTAGCTATCCTAGAGAATATAAAGTCACATCCCATTGCTGTTTTATTTCTACCAATGAAGTTGAATATCTTTTCCTATGCTTATTGGCCATTCGTGTATATTCTTTGGAGAACTGCCTATTCAAATCACTTGCCCATTTTAAAACTCTGTTGCCTTTTTGTTGTTGAATTGTAAGACTTAGTGTATATTCTGGGTACAAATATCTTTTTGGATATATGATTTTCAAATACTTTTTTCCCATTCGTGAGTTGTCTTTCTATTTTATTGATACTATTCTTTGAAGCAAAATGTTTTAAATTTTAATGAAGCTCATTCTATTTTTTTTCCTATCTCTTGTGCTTTGGTTGTCATATCTAAGGATAGACACACAGATTAACAGAATAGAATTGAAAGTCCAGAAATAAACCATTATGTTTATGGTCAATTGATATTTGTCAAAAGTGCCAAGACAATTCAACTGGAAAAGAAAAATAAATGGCGTGGGATAACTGGATATCCACAGGCAAAAGAATAAAGTTGAGCCCCGAACTCACACCACATACAAAAATTAACTTAACTGAATAATAACTCGAAGTATAAGAGTTAAAACTAGAAAACTCTTAGAAACAGGAAAAAGTATTTGTAATCATGGATAATTTTAAGGAAATTGATTTTCAGATCCTAAGCTTCATATTTAAAATTTTGGATTCCTAAAATACACCTGCTTGAGAATGTGTCTGTGTGTCCAACTACTCTTCTGGTACTTTATAAATTCTGTTAAGGTATGCTGAATTCAGGCAGATGAGAAAATAAAAGTGATATCTTGACCTTAGCCTAACACTATTCACAACTAAGAACAAACAACTATGTCATGAACCACAGTCCAGAAAAAACTTTTAATTTGAGATAAAAAATGAAACAACACTTTATCTTTTCTTAAACTATTAATAGTTCTGCTTAGCATTAATTCCTATCATAGATGAAGTATTGGGTTTATTTCTTTTAAGTTACTGACTTCCACTGAGAAAACAAGTACATGGCTCACTGCTTGTAATGCTGACCTTTGCAGTTGTGTAGCACCCCTTGCATGTACAATAATCACATGAGAAGCTACTGTTTTTCTTTCAATGAAAATAATGGATAAAATAACAGTAACTTTGTTCTTTTTGTCTTTAAATATTGCTATCGTTTTTGTTCAGTGCATGCATTCTTTTGGAAGCTGGCCCCTTTGCAAGCAACTTCTCTCAGCATTCAAATTTGTCTCTGAATCTTTGTCATAGAGTGAGGTGGTGGGAATACTGACAATTTTTGTCTAATGATTATACCTTTTATCTGATTGTTTAAAAAGTGTATTGCCTTTGAGAGGAGTCTGGAAACAAAGCAAAGTGAGAGGCTGGTAAAAAATACCAATGCCAAACAAATCTTTAAAAACTACATTTAAATGTGAGAAATTCTTTTTAACCATTCTAAAAACTAATACCTAGGATTGTGTCATTAGCGAAAAGAAAAGGTGCTCTGAACAGCTAATGAAGTACACATTACATTATATAGATAGGTGATGCTGATTGCTTTAAATGCAATTGGAAGGTGCGCTGAGGCTGCCAAAATCTTCAAGCTAAAATGGATCAAGTCCCTGGATGAGTTTTTCATGATTGCTTTCCAATTCAGTATGTTTCATTTATTATGGTAGCTTACAGCCAATTCTCATCTCATTTCCTCATATAGAAATTTAATATTTTCTACTTCCTATTAATAAAAAATAAAATAATTAAAAAATTCAGTGTGCCAGAATTATTAGGGTTTGAAGATACACGTATATGCTCCAATATGGTAATGACATATGGTTTTTGAGCACTTAAAATGTGGCTGGTCTACCTTCCTTACACCATATACAAAATTAACTCCAGATGGATTAAAGACTTAAATGTAAAACCCAAACCTATAAAAACTCGGGATGACAACCTAGGCAATACCATTCAGGACATAGGGGCAGGCAAAGATTTTATGATGAAGACACAAAGAGCAACTGCAACAAAAGCAAAATTGACAAATGGGGTCTAATTAAACTAAGGAGCTTCTGCACAGCAAAATGAACTATTAAACAGACAACCTACAGAATGGGGGAAAGTTTTTGCAAACTATGCATCTGACAAAGGTCTAATATCTATTATCTATAAGGAACTTAAACAAATTTACAAGAAAAAACAATCCCATTAAAACACAGGCAAAGGACATGAACAGACACTTTTCAAAAGAAGACATACACGTGACCAACAATCATGTGAAAAAAAGCTCAACATCACTGATCATTAGAGAAATGCAAATCAAAACCACAATGAGATACTATCTCACACCCATCAGAATAGCTACTATGAAAAAGTAAAAAAGTAACAGATGCTGGTGAGGTTGTGGAAAAAAAGGAACACTTATACATTGTCGGTGGGAGTATAAATTAGTTCAACCATTATGGAAGACAGTGGGGCAATTCCTCAAAGTCCTAAAGACAGAAATACCATTCGACCCAACAATCCCATTACTAGGTACATAACCCCAAAATATAAATTATTCTATTATTAAGACATATGTACGTGTATGTTCATTGCAGCACTATCCACAATAGCAAAGACATGGCGTCAACTTAAACGCCCATCAATAATAGACTGGACAAGGCAAATGTGGTACATATACATCATGGAATACTATGAAGCCATAAAAAAGAATGAGATCATGTCCTTTGCAGGGACATGGATGAAGTTGGAGGCCATTATCCTTAGCAAACTAATGCAGGAACAGAAAATGAAACACCACATATTCTCACTTATAAGTAGGAGCTAAATGATGAAAACACGTGGACACTTAGAGGGGAACAACACACCCAGGGCCTATCAGAGGGTGGAGGGTGGGAGGAGGGAGAGGATCAGGAAAAATAGCTTATGGGTACTAGGTTTAATACCTAGGTGATGAAATAGTTTGTACAACAAACCCCCATGACACAGGTTTACTTGTGTAACAAATCTGCACATGTGCCTCTAAACTTAAAAGTTAAGAAAAAAGAAAAGAAAGGAAATGTGGCTGGTCTAGATTGAAATGTGCTGTGGGTGTAAAACACACACGATGTTTTGAAATTTAGGACAAACAAGTAAAAATCACTATTTTTTACATTGATTTCATGCTGTGCAATTATAATATTTTTGGTATATTAGTTTAAATAAAATACATTCTTAAACATTTTTTTCTATTTCTTTTTCCTTTTAAAAATGTGGCTAGAAAACCTAAAACTACATATCTGCCTTGCATTTGCGGCTTGTATTATAACTTCTGTTGTATAATGCTGATATATATGTCTGTCTTCCATTAAATGTGAGAACATGTTTGGTCATATATATGTAGTCTAGAGCAGAGATCTTCAAAAGTTTTGCTTGCATATCCCTAAAGGAATTTTATTTATTTTATCTATTTATTTTCATGCAGAGACTCACTCTGCTGCCCAGGCTGGAATGCAGTGGCATGATCAAGACTGTGCCTGGTGAATTTTTATTTATTTATTTTTGTAGAGATGAGGTCTCACTTTCTTGTACAGGTTTGTCTTGAATTACTTCCTGGCCTCAAGCTATCACACCCACCATGGCCTCCCAAAGTGCTGGGATTATAAGCTGTGAGCCACCTCGCCTGGCCTCTCCCTAAAGGAATTTTAAACAGGTTCATACCCCCTCACACATTTTCAAGTTGACATCTGCCATTTTCATATACATTTAAATATTGCAAGGATTGTAGTTTTTAAAATACATTACAAATATTGACATTTTAACGAAGGAACTGTTTTATGACTTTGAAATGAATCCATGCCTATTTTTATGAAACTCATGTATTTGGAAATAGCATTGGCTGGGCACGGTGGCTCATGCTAGTAATCCCAGCAGTTTGGGAGGAGGCTGAGGTGGGCAGACCACCTGAGGTCAGGAGTTCGAGACCAGCCTGGCCAAAATGCTGAAACTCAGTCTCTACTAAAAATACAAAAATTAGCTGGACATGATGGTGGGCGCCTGTAATCCCAGCTACTCAGGAGACTGAGGCAAGAGAATCACTTGAACCCAGGAAGCAGAGGTTGCAGTGAACCAAGACCATGCCACTGCACTCCAGCCTGGGTGACAGAGCAAGACTCTGTTTCCTAAAACAAAAAAAAGAAAAAAGAAACTTACTATCATCCATTTAAAAAATAAGTGAACAAGCTCTTTTTCAATATTTGAAAATTTTGTATTTATCTTTTTTCTTATTTTTTTCCACTGCCTTAAAAGAATTTTATTCTTAAGTAAAATATTGAAAGTCTCTGTAGATTATCCTGTCACAGTTTTTTGCAACAAATGTGTATATTCATGTGTACGTATATTTTAAAATTTCTTATGACTATAAAGACTATAAAGCTTCAAAGTGTCAGACCCTTTCTTTTTGCTTTATCATTTCAATTATTAACTGATCAAATCGACATAAATATTAGGTAATTTAATTAATGATTATTAAACATAAGAGATAAAATCATATTTGGAAATGCATTTCTTAATGAGATGGATGGGACGGTGGACTTCACAGTGCCTTGATTGAAGGACTTCTCACATGATCTCTTCATTTTGATGCCCTTGACATTTTACACTTCATGACAATACACTATCTTAAGATTTGAGATGAATCATCTCTATTTTTATTATTATTATATTATTATTTCAAAATAATCACAAACTTACCAAAGAGTTGAGATACAATACAAAGTTTTTTTGTGGGTGTGAACCATTTGAGAGTAAGTTATGACATGATGTCTCATCACTGCCAAATACTTAAGTGTAACTTTCTTATGAGGAAGGTCATTCTTGTACATAAACGCAGTACAAGAGTTAACATTGGGAAATTAACATTGGTACATTATTACTATATATTTCTTAGATCCTATTCAAGTTACACCAGAATTTGCTCCATATCACTCTTTGCATTTAGTTGTCCTGTCTCTTTTGTCTTACTCAATTTAGAACAGTTCCTTAGTCTTTCCTTCTTTTACGACTTTGGCAATTTGAAGATTATAGGCCAGCTACTTTGTAGAATGTTCCTCGGTTTGGGTTTGTCTAAGATTTTCTCATGTTAGATTCAGATTATGCATTTTAGGCAGAAATATTTCAGAGATGTTTCTGTATTCTCAATACATTCTTATCTCAATCATATAAGATTTCAATCTCTTCGATGATGTTTATCTGATCACTGAAGTTGTACCCTCTGTCAAGTTACATATCCACTGTAAAGTTACTCTTATACTTTACACAAAATACATATTTGTGGGAAGGTATTTTAAAGCTCTGTAAATATTCAATTTCTTAACAAATTTTTAATTTATTCATTTATCTACGAATGTCTGTTTGGATTTATGGTATTCTATTTTATTGAACAGATTTCTGTCATTGTTGTTGAGACAGAGTCTCGCTCTTGTCACCCAGCCATGCAATGGTGTGATCTCGGCTCATTGCAACCTCCGCCTCCCGGGTTCAAGTGATTCTCCTGCCTTGGCCTCGCAAGCAGCTGGGATTACAGGCGCCTGCCACCCACGCCTGGCTAATTTTTTTGTATTTTTAGTAGAGACCGGGTTTCACCATGTTGGCGAGACTGGTCTCTAACTCCTGACCTCAGGTGATCCGCCTGCCTCAGCCTCCCAAAGTGTTGGGATTATAGGCGTGAGCCACCGTGCTCAGCCTTATTGAATGGTTTATAATACATCATGATCATTATTTATTTTGATGCTCATGTTGTTCTCTATTTAGCCAGTGGCAACCTCCTCAAGCTGGCTTCTGAGTCCTTTGGATAAATCTTCATCTTTTTGTTTTTAGCATGTCTCTTCTGGTACAAAAGGTGTTCCAGGCTCATTTTGTGCTTTCCCTTATCAGTATTAAAATCAGCCAGTTATCCAAGGAGTCAAGAGCTAAGTGCCAGGTGTGCTCACTATTATTGGACTACTGCTGTTTCCAGACTCTCTTAGTGGACAGGACCAGAGAACACACATTTGTGTCTATATTTCTACACATATCTGCCTGTATTTGAAAACCAAAAGTTCATAGCAAAGCCTCCAATTCTAATCCAATACCGCAGGGACTATTTTAGTTTTTTCCCCTACATTTCAGTATTTATGCCTGTCTTCTCTGAAAGGGAGAATCTTGGCTCTTTTTATCCTTAATATATTTAATTTTTGATCTGTCTCCCTGCATGAAGCCAATTTCCCATCTCTGTTTCCTACGTGAATGACCTCTTCCACCCTCTCCAACACTCTATGCTGGGCCTCCCCTCTCCATGGATGCCTACCTTACCTTGCTTGGACAAATCATGTCATTCCCCGTTCCTCATTGTGCTCTGGCTCTGACACTCCACAGTGAGCTCCACTCCAGTGAACTTCCTCCTTGCCAACATCACGCTGCCTCCCAGACTTAACACCTCAACCTGCTTGATGATGGACCACCACAGCTCCCCTTCTTCACCCTGACCCATTGTTGCACTGCCAAGAGACTTCTACTTTGCTCTGCCTTACCTAAATGCTTTAGAAGTGAATTGTTCAGGAAGAGAAGGGAAAGGAAATAAAGAGAAAGGGAAAAGGATTAGGAAAAGGGGGAAAGAAAAAGAAAAGGGCTATGCCTTGCTTTTTAAAAAAATAAAAAGAAGACAATCATGAGAGCCTGGGACAGGAAATGAACCTCTACCATTAATTTTAAGAAAGAACCCATACAGAATTTAGGATACGGATATATATCTTGTTAGAGCTACAAGTATCTGAGTACTCTTGAAGAATCTTTTCACATCCTTAGGTGTATGTAATACACTAGTTTGAAGACCACTGATACCTAAAGTAAGTGAATGAAAAACCTAAACACCTAGGAAGACATTTCCTACATCAGAATTCTGGAAAACAGGCCCCCAAACATTCTAATTACCATAATTTTTTTACCCTAACCGCTGCAAGTGTACTCCTTGCCCCTCTGTCCTTCTTTCATCCAGCTCTCCTGTCTAGAAGCATAGTGCTGTCCATCCACACCTTCTCTGTGTGCTAGAATCCACTGACTTGGCCCTTTCTTCAACTTCCTCCTCCCCCAACTTTAAAACCAACCTCCTTTATAGATGGGGGCTCCAAGAGTTCTTCCTTTGCCTTTGCTGTGGGGATAGGTCTTTAGTGATCGGTGGTACCTCTGGTTAGAGATTTTCCCCTCAGGGACTCAGGGCTTGGAGTTCTGAGGTGGGCTGGATTAGAGGACACATTGAAGTTGGAAGGAGACTTGAGCTGGGACTTTGTATGTAGCAGATCTAGGAAAGAAATCTTTAGTTTGGCTGCACTAAGTTCCACAAAGCACTATTATGAGATAAGTGTTTTATCACTACCATTTTACATAATGAATCTAGAATTATTTACTGAAGTAACTTGGCCAAGATCACAAATCTAAGAGCAGAGAACTAGGTAGATTTATTTCACATAAATTAATAATTAACACCTTCAATTAAACCTGAGACACTGTCTGGCAATCATACTAGGTCCCTTCAGAATGCTCCTTTACCCACTTTCCATAATGGCTTCTGACATTTTTTTCTCTCTCTTCTGTCAAGAATAAAATTAGATGAAACTAGAATTTTTTCTTTTTTTTGGGAGACTGGAGTTTCATTATTACTCAAATCAGTCTCCTTGAGCATTTGGGGATCAGATCAGAGTTTTTAAGGACAGCTTGGTGGATGGGGGAAGCCAGTGAGCCGGGAGTGCTGACTGGTCAGGTCAGAGATGAAATCATAGGGAGTCAAAGCTATCTTCTTGTGCTGAGTCAGTTTATTGATCTGGATGGTGCCAGCTGAAAACTAGAAATTTTTAAAAAGTGTATTGTGCATACAGCAGAACAGTTCACAAACCAGGAGACCTCAAACTGAAAGTAGTAGGAAGCTCCGTTTATCAGTTACAAGTGCAGGCATAAAGTATACACGAATCAGCATATTTATCTTTATTATAATTGGCTATCATAAATCTATATTTCTCTTAGGGCAAGTAGAGCTGCATAAGCTCATTTGTCCATAGACGGTTGTTTTAATTTTTTTAAATTTGATTTTTAATTGTGCATATTTGTGTGGTACAATTTGATGTTTCCATGCATATATATGTTGTATCATAATTAAATCAGGGTACTTAGTTTACCTATCATCTCATACATTTATCATGTCTTTGTGGTAAGAACATTTAAAAGCCTCTCTTCTAGGTATTTGTAATATATAATACCTTACTGTTTACTATAGTCACTCTACTGGGCAATAGACATCAGAACTTATTCCTCCTATTGAATTGTAGCTTATACCTGTTGATCAACCTCTCCCCATCCTCTCCTCCTTTGCTCCCCTCCTCAGCCTCAGGTATCCACTGTTATACTGTTCCACTCTCTGCTCCTGTGATGTCAACTTTTATTTTTAAGATTCCACATATGAGTTAGATAACATGGTATTCGTATTTCTGTGTCTGGCTTATTTCATGTAACATGATGTCCTTAGGTCTATCTATGTGATTGCAAATGATAAGATTTCATCCTTTTATGGCTGAATAGTATCCCATTGTGTGTATATACCAGATTTTTCTTTATCTATTCATCCATTCTTGGAGACTTATTTGATTCTGTATCTTGGCTATTGTAAACAGTGCTGCAGTGAACATGGGAGTGCATAAATCTCTTCAAAATACTGATTTCATTTCCCATACAATCCAGTAGTGTGATTGGTGAATCAGATGGTAGTTCTATTTTTAACCTAATCTGGTTTATCTCTTTATGTATTTTAAACATATATTATTTATTTTATTTGTTTTTTATTATTTTTGATACATAATAGTTGTACATATTTATGGGGTACAGTATGATATTTCCATACATGTATGCAATGTGTAATGATCAAATCAGGGCAATTAGTATATCCATCCTCTCAAATATTTATTATTTCTTTGTACTGGTAATATTCAAAATCCTCTCTTCTTGCTACTTAAAAATATACTATAAATTGTTTCTTATAGTCACCCTACGGTGCTGTAAAACACTAGAACTAATTCTTTCTAACTGTAACCTTGTATCTATTAACCAACCTCTTCCCATGTCCCTACCCCTTGTCCTTCTCAGCTTTAGCAACAAGTATTCTACTCTCTACTTCTATGAGATCAACTTTTTAACCTCCCACATATGAGTAAGAATATGTGGTATTTATCTTTAGGTGCCTGACTTATTTCAAATAACATAATGTCCTCCAGGTGCATCCAAGTTGCCACAAATAATTGGATTTCATTATTTCTTGTGGCTAAACAGTATTCCATTGTGTATGTATACCATATTTTCATTATCCTTTTGTCTGTTGATGAACAATTAAGTTTTTTCCATATTTTGGTTATTGTGACTAGTGCTGCAATAAAAACACCAGGCGGCTTTCCCCTCACAGTGTAAACAAAGCTACCAGGAAGTTTGAACTAGGTGGAGCCCACCATAGCACAGCAAAGCCGCTGTAGCCAAACTGCCTCTCTAGATTCCTCCTCTCTGAGCAGGGCATCTCTGAAAGAAAAACAGCAGGCCCAGTCAGGGGTTTATAGATAAAACTCCCATCTCCCTGGGACAGAGCACCGGGGGGAAGGGGTTGCTGTGGGCACAGCTTCAGCAGACTTAAATGTTCCTGCCTGCCGACTCTGAAGAGAGCAGTGGATCTCCCAGCACAGCACTCGAGCTCTGCTAAGAGACAGAAATGCCTCCTCAAGTGGGTCCCTGACCGCAGTGCCTCCTGACTGGGAGACATCTCATATAGGAGAGCTCTGGCTGGTATCTGGCAGGTGGCCCTCTGTGATGAAGCTTCTAGAGGAAGGAACAGGCAGCAATCTTTGCTGTTCTGTAGCTTCCGCTGGGGATACCCAGGAAAACAGGTCTGGAGTGAACCTCCAGCAAACTCCAGCAGACCTGCAGCAGAGGTGTCTGACTGTTAGAAGGAAAACTAACAAACAGAAAGCAGTAGCATCAACATCAACAAAAAGGACGTCCACACAGAAACCCCATCTGAAGGTCACCAGCATCAAAGACCAAAGGTAGATAAATCCACAAAGATGAGGAAAACCAGCACAAAAAGGCTAAAAATTCTAAAAACTAGAACGTCTCTTCTCCTCCAAAGGATCACAACTCCTCATCAGCAAGGGAACAAAACTGGACAGAGTTAAGTTTGACGAATTGACAGAAGTAGGCTTTAGAATGTGGGTGATAACAAACTCCTCCAAGCTAAAGGAGCAAATTGTAACCCAATGCAAGGAAGCTAAGAACCTTGAAAAAAGGTTAGATGAATTATTAGCTAGAATAACCACTTTAGAGAAGAACATGAATGACCTGATTGAGCTGAAAAACATAGCCTGAGAACGTTGTGAAACATACATAAGTATCAATAGCCAAATAGATGAAGCAGAAGAAAGGATATCAGAGATTGAAGATCAACTTACTGAAATAAAGTGAGAAGACAAGATTAGAGAAAAAGGAATGAAAAGGAACAAACAAAGCCTCCAAGAAATATGGGACTATGTGAAAAGACCAAACCTATGTTTAATTGGTGTACCTGAAAGTGACGGGGAGAATGGAACCAAGTTGGAAAACACTCTGCAGGATATCATCCAGAACTTCCCCAACCTAACAGGTCAGGCCAACATTCAAATTCGGGAAATACAGAGAGCACCACAAAGATACTCCTCGAGAAGAGCAACCCCAAGTCACATAATTCTCAGATTCACCAAGGTTGAAATGAAGGAAAAAATGTTAAGGGCCGCCAGAGAGAAAGGTCAGGTTACCCACAAATGGAAGCCCATCAGACTAACAGCAGATCTCCCTGCAGAAACCCTATAGGCCACAAGAGAGTGGGGGCCAATATTCAACATTCTTAAAGAAAATAATTTTCAACCCAGAATTTCATATGCAGCCAAACTAAGCTTCATAAGCTAAGGAGAAATAAAATCAATTCCAGACAAGCAAATGCTGAGAGATTTTGTCACTAACAGGCCTGCCTTATAAGAACTCCTGAAGGAAGCACTAAATATGGAAAGGAAAAAACAGTACCGGCCATTGCAAAAACATACCAAATGGTAAAGACCATCAACACTATGAAGAAGCTGCATCAACTAACAGGTAAAATAACCAGCTAGCATCATAATGACAGGATCAAATTCTCACATAACAATATTAACCTTAAATGTAAATGATCTAAATGCCCCAATTAAAAGACACAGACTGGCAAATTGGATAGAGTCAAGACCCATCGGTGTGCTGTATTCAGGAGATCCCTCTGATGTGCAAAGACACATATAGGCTCAAAATAAAGGGATTGAGGAATATTTACCAAGCAAATGGAAAGCAAAAACAAAACAAAACAAAACAGCAGGAGTTGCAATCCTAGTCTCTGACAAAACAGACTTTAAACCAACAAATATCAAAAAAGACAAAGAAGGGCATTACATAATGGTACAGGGATCAATGCAACACGAAGAGCTAACTATCCTAAATATATATACACCCAATACAGGAACACCCAGATTCATAAAGCAAGTTCTTAGAGACCTACAAAGAGACTTTGACTCCCACACAATAATACTGGGAGACTTTGACGCCCCACTGTCAATATTAGACAGATCAACAAGACAGAAAGTTAACAAAGATATTCAGGACTTGAAATCAGCTCTGGACCAAGCAGACTTAATAGACATCTACAGAACTCTCCACCCCAAATCAACAGAATATACATTCTTCTCAGTATCTCATCATACTTATTCTAAAATCGACCATGTAACTGGAAGTAAAACACTCCTCAGCAAATGCAAAAAAGTAGAAATCATAACAGTCTCTCAGACCACAGTGCAATCAAATTAGAACTGAGGATTAAGAAACTCACTGAAAAACACACAACTACATGGAAACTGAACAACCTGCTCCTGAATGACTACTGTTTAAATAACGAAATTAAGGCAGAAATAAAAAAGTTCTTTGAAACCAATGAGAACAAAGACACAACATACCAGAATCTCTGGGACACAGGCCAAAGCAGTGTTTAGAGGGAAATTTATAGCACTAAACGACCACATGAGAAAGTGGGGAAGATCTAAAATCGACACCCTAACATCACAATTAAAAGAACTAGAGAAGCAAGAGCAAACACATTCAAAAGCTAGCAGAAGACAAGAAATCACTAAGGTCAGAGCAGAACTGAAGGAGATAGAGACATGAAAAATCCTTCAAAAAGTCAATGAATCCAGGAGCTGGCTTTTTGAAAAGATTAACAAAATAGATAGACCACTAGCCAGACTAATCAAGAAGAAAAGAGAGCAGTGTTAAATAGATGCAATAAAAATGATAAAGGGGATATCACCACTGATCCCTCAGAAATACAAACTACCATCAAAGAATACTATAAACACCTCTATGCAAATAAACCAGAAAATCTAGAAGAAATGGATAAATTTCTAGACACATACACCTTCCCAAGACTAAACAAGGAAAAAGTCGAATCCCTGAATAGACCAATAACAAGTTCTGAAATTGAGGCAGGAATTAATAGACTACTAACCAAAAAAAAAAGCCCAGGACCAGATGGATTCACAGCCGAATTCTATCAGAGGTACAAAGAGGAGCTGGTACCATTCCTCCTGAAACTATTTCAAACAATAGAAAAAGAAAGACTCCTCCCCAACTCATTTTATGAGGCCAGCCTCATCCTCATACCAAAACCTGGCAGAGACAGAACAAAAAAAGAAAATTTCAGGCCAATATCCCAGATGAACATCGATTTAAAAATCCTCAATAAAATACTAACAAACCAAATCCAGCAGCACATCAAAAAACCTGTCCACCACTATCAAGTCTGCTTTATCCCTGGAATGCAAGGCTGGTTCAACATATGCAAATCAATAAACACAATCCATCACATAAACAGAACCAATGACAAAAACCACGTGATTATCTCAACAGATGCAGAAAAGGTCTTCGATAAAATTTAACACCCCTTCATGCTAAAAACTCGCAATAAACTAAGTACTGATGGAATGTATCTCAAAACAGTAAGAGCTATTTATGACAAACCCACAGCCAATATCATACTGAATGGGCAAAAACGGGAAGCATTCCCTTTGAAAACCAGCACAAGACAAGGATGCCCTCTCTCACCACTCCTATTCAATGTAGTATTGGAAGTTCTGACCAGGGCAATCAGGCAAGAGAAAGAAATAAAGCGTATTCAAATAGGAAGAGAGGATGTCAAATTGTCTCTGTTTGCAGGTGACATGAGCATATATTTAGAAAACCCCATCGTCTCAGCCCAAAATCTCCTTAAGCTAGTAAGCAACTTCAGCAAAGTCTCAGGAAACAAAATCAATGTGCAAAATTCACAAGCATTCCTATACACCAATAATAGACAAACAGAGAGCCAAATTGTGAGTGAACTCCCATTCACAATTGCTACAAAAAGAATAAAATACCTAGGAATACAACTCACAAGGGATGTGAAGGAGCTCTTCAAGAAGAACTATAAACCACTGCTCAAGAAAATAAGAGAGGACACAAACAAGTGGAAAAACATTCAATGCTCATGGATAGGAAGAACCAATATTGTAAAAATGGCCATACTGCCCAAAGCAATTTATAGATTCAATGCTATTCCAATCAAGCTATCACTGACATGCTTCACAGAATTGGACAAAACTACTTTAAATTTCATTTGGAACCAAAAAAGAGCTCATATTGCCAAGAAATCCTAAACAAAAAGAAGAAAGCTGGAGGCATCACACTATCTGACTTCAAATTATACTACAAGGCTACAGTAGCCAAAACAGCATGGTACCAGTACCAAAACAGATATATAGACCAATGGAACAGAACAGAGGCCTCAGAAACAATGCTACATATCTACAACCATCTGATCTTTGACAAACCTGACAAAAACAAGCAATGGAGAAAGGATTCCCTATTTAATAAATGGTGCTGGGAAAACTGGCTAGCCATATGCAGAAAACTGAAACTGGACCCCTTCCTTACAATTAACTCAAGATGGATTAAAGACTTAAACCTAAGACCTAAAGCCATAAAAACCCTAGAAGAAAACCTAGGCAATACCATTCAGGATATAGGCATGGGCAAAGACTTCATGACTAAAATACCAAAAGCAATGGCAACAAAAGCCAAAATAGACAAATGGGATCTAATTAAACTAAAGAGCTTCTGCACAATAAAAGAAACTATCATCAGAATGAACAGGTAACCTACAGAATGGGAGAAAATTTTTGCAATCTATCCATCTGACAAAGGGCTAATATCCAGGATCTACAAGGAACTTAAACAAATTTACAAGATAAAAAACAACCCCATCAAAAAGTGGGCTAAGGATATGAACGTAGACTTCTCAAAAGAAGGCATTTATGCAGCCAACAAACATATGAGGAAAAGCTCATCATCACTGATCATTAGAGAAATGCAACTGAAAACCACAATGAGTTACTCAAAATCACACCAGTTAGAATGGTGATCATTAAAAAGTCAGGAAACAACAGATGCTGGAGAGGGTGGAGAAATAGAAATGCTTTTACACTGTTGGTGGAAGTATAAATTAGTTTAACCATTGTGGAAGACAGTGTGGCAATTCCTCAGGGATCTAGAACCAGAAATAATATTTGACCCAGCAATCCCATTACTGGGTATATACCCAAAGGATTATAAATCATTCTACTATAAAGACACATGCACATGTATGTGTATTGCAGCACTATTCACAATAGCAAAGATTTGGAACCAACCCAAATGCCCATCAATGATAGACTGGATAAAGAAAATGTGGCACATATACACCATGGAAAACTATGCAGCCATAAAAAAGGATGAGTTCATGTCCTTTGCAGGGCCATGGATGAAGCTGGAAACCATCATTCTCAGCAAACTAACACGGGAACGGAAAATCAAACACCGCACGTTCTCACTCATAATTGTGAGTTGAACAATGAGAACACATGGACACAGGGAGGGGAACATCACTCACTGGGGCCTGCCAGGGTGTGGGGGGATAGGGGAGGGATAGCATTAGGAGAAATATCTAATGTGGATGATGGATTGATGGGTGCAGCAGACAACCATGGCATGTGCCTACTTATGTAACAAACCTGCATGTTCTGCACATGTAACCCAGAGCTTAAAGTATAATTAAAAAAAAAAAAAAAAAAAACTATTGCTGATTTCAATTTGTGTCTAAGTTCCTGAAGGATATTGGTCTATTTTCTTGTCTTCTAATGTCTTTCTCTGGTTTTGGTATCAGGATAATTCTGGCCTCATAAAATAATTTGGGATGTGATCCTTTCTGTTTCACATTCTGAAAGCAATTACAGAATCAATGTTGTTTCTTCTTTAAATGGTGGATATAATTTAACAGTGAAATTCTGATTCTGGAGATTCCTTTTTCAGACAATTTAAAGTTATAGATTTAATTTCTGTAATGGCTATAGGGCTTTTCTTTCTTGAGTGAGTTTTGATTGTGATTTTTGAGGGCTTCATCCATTTCATCTAAATAATTGAATGTATGTACATAGAATTGTTCGTGCTGTTTTCTTATTATCCTTTTAATGTCAGTGGAATCTGTAGATATATCATCTCTTCCATTTCTTATATTAGTAATTTGTGTCTTCTCTCATTTTAATTTGTTAGTATTGTTAGAGGTTCATAAAGTTTCTTAATATTTTCAAGGAAACCACTTTTGGTTTCAATGACTTTTCTATTCTCCTGTTTTCTATTTTGTTGAATTTTGTTTTTATAAATACGTTTTCTTCTGCTTGTTTTGGGCTTATTTTGCTCCTATTTTTCTAGTTTTTTTTTTTTGTTTTTTTGTTTTTTTTTTTAAGATGGAAACTTAGATGATTGACTTGAGGACTTTCTTCTTCTTTAGAATAAGTTATTTTCTCCACAGCTCCACTCTCTCCAAAATCTATGTTCCTGGTATTTTTCCTTTTCCAGGATCCCTTTTCCAGCCCTCTGCCAGCTGGGTTTTATTTATTTTGCTCTGCTATGACTGTACCCACTTCCAGGTTCAAGTGGCAGAAGAAGAGAGAGAAAAGGAAAGCAATTGAGTTTGTCCCACTGTCTTAGGAACTGGGAAGGACTAAATTCTCCCATCCTTCAAAATTTTACTTGCCTGTAAGTCCTCTACCACTGCTGCCACTCACCTTGATGCTACCATCACCCCTGCAAGACTGCTTGGGGATTGGGGCATGAGAGAATTTTAAAAAAAAAGGAAAGAAAAAAAGGGATTCCCCAATATTTTCACTGAGTAAGATGCTCCTTGAGCCAGAATAGAATAATTTTTCTAGTGCTGCCCATCCATGACACTGTTTACTTCCTATTTTCAGGCTGTGAGTCCAGTCTGGAGAATATTGGTGGTAAAAATGGTAAATGCACTGCCATTTGGTGGTATTTCAGATTCTGGTCTTCCTTAATCTACCTATTACTGTTCACTTTTCAGGGTCCTCATAGCTGCCTTGTGTATTCTGTCCAGGTTTAATAGTTACTTTCAGTAGGAGAAGCAGAGTGAAGTGTGTTTACTCCATCTTATCTGGATCTGTAAACTTCAAATGTATATTTACAAATCTGTAAACTTTTAAAAGTATATATATAAATAATTCAAATTTATTTCACAGTTTGTTAGTGTGATATACAACTTTATTTAGACAGTTGGTATGTGGGCCTTCATGCATGTGTACTCTTGCCTCAGGCCCTGCAAAAGTAGGAGCAGGCATAGTTGTGAAGATTTAATGAAAGGGAATAAGTAGAGAGAACAGTATGTGTTTGCAAAATATCTATCAGATATTGGACACCAAGGAAACAATATTTATTATCTGGTGTTTGTAATCACCTCTACAAAATACCTGGGATAAAATTCCTAATTAATGTTGGATTATCTTCAGTTCAGGGAACTCACTGCCTTCTGAGATGGCAGATCTCATGCTTAGATAGTTATGTGGTGAATTTCTATATTATATTGGTTTAAGATTTCTTTTCTTCTAGCTTTTTATTCATGGCTTCCAGCTAAAGCTTTTGCTTTTTGAAATAATAAGTCTAATCTCTTACTCAAACGAAGTACTTTAATTATTTGAAGAAAGTTGTTTCTAATTTTCCCTGGGCTAATATTCTCTTTCCATTGTCTCTCATTCCTTTCCCCCTCCACCGCTGCTTTCCTTATCTTCCCTTTCTTCTCTCCTTTCTTTTACATCAGTCACAAATATTTATTAAATCTCTACCTGTCATAGTATCTGTCAGGCACAGAGGCTACCTTCTTTCCTTTCCTCAGAAAGATTATACACTGTTTAAAATAAAGGGTTTTTTTTTTGTTTTTTTTGTTTTTTTCCACTCTATGCTATAAGAATGTTCTGAACCTTTTGGAAGCATCCTTTCTCTCATGGTTTAATTTTGATCATCCTCCTCCTCCCAGTCATTTTTCGTGGGCATGGGACCCTCCCAGCCAGGTGCTGGATATAATCTCCTGGTGTACCGTTTGCTAAGACCATTGGAAAAGTGCAGTATTAGGGTGAGAGTGACCCAATTTTCCAGGTGCAATGCAGTCTATCACTTCCCTTGGCTAGGAAAGGGAATTCCCCGACCCCTTGCGCTTCCCGGGTGAGGCAGTGCCTCTCCCTGCTTCGGCTCATGCTCAGTGGGCTACACCCACTGTCCTGCACCCACTGTCTGACAAGCCCCAGTGAGATGAACCTGCTACCTCAGTTGGAAATGCAGAAATCACCTGTCTTCTGCGTTGCTCATGCTGGGAGCTGTAGACTGGAGCTGTTCCTATTCAGTCATCTTGGAACCTAGTCCTCCCAGTCATTTTTCTCTATACAAGCTATAACACACCAACAATCTCCTTAACTTGTGGCCTGACGGTAGACCAATCAATGCAGATCTGGAAAGTCCTCTTATCTCCCATTTTGTA
This sequence comes from Macaca thibetana thibetana, assembly GCF_024542745.1. Taxonomy (NCBI): domain Eukaryota; kingdom Metazoa; phylum Chordata; class Mammalia; order Primates; family Cercopithecidae; genus Macaca; species Macaca thibetana. Next base: position 74,540,029 of record NC_065591.1, on the reverse strand, counting down.
AGGCTAAACTCTTTTGAATAGATTGATGATTATTTATGTAGGGATAAGTCATGACTGGAAGAGTGCATTGGAATGGCTGATGCCATATGCAGAAGGTGGACTGGTCATATATGCATTTTCTAATGAGTATTCTCCCCACAGCTAAATGTCAAACTGTAATTAGGTGCACAGAATTCACACAGAATGGCATAACTATTCTAGAGTCTGGCAATTTTTAATGTAAGATGAATAAAACTTTATGTGTTGCTCTGATGCAGATGAAGACTCTGATAACCATTAGGGTAGATTTGGACATAGTCTCTCCCAGAAGTTGTCACAGGCAGCAGTTTTGCTATGAATCCAGAATTTTATGTGGTGGAGGGCCCATGATGTATACTGGTCAACTGTGACTCATTTATGGTAAATAGATGAAGGATAAAATAATACTATTTAGTGGGTCATCATATTTACTATTAAAAATGAAGACATGCATGTATGATTTTTTCAATTTTAGAGTATTTTCAAGGTGACTTTAAATTGCTTGATGCTGTCTCCTAGAAACTAAATCGGTGGCTTAGAATTCAAAAAAAGGAAGTGGGTTCTAGAAAGGGAGCATACAGTTTCTTAGGAAGGACGTTTTGCTTCTTCTATAGAGCTTTGCAACTGAAAATTTGTATTTGGATTCCAGTGACCCTGAACAATGAGGGTGGAAGTGGGTCTTTATTTTTTTCAGGCTGTCTTTCAGATTTCTCATTAAATTCCCTGTGGTAAGTGGCTGTCATTTTTGATGTTAAAAACATTCTTAAAGATGAAAGCCAGAAAAGACCTTGACTAGGGTAATAAAATCTGTAATATACCCTGGAACAGACTATATAAAGATTTGAAGACAGATGAAGGACAGAGAGGCATGTTAAGAAGAATTCCCAGCTCATGGCAGCTTAGTAGAGAAAAGCTAAGATCACTATATGGTTATTTTTTTCTGCCAAAGCACAGTGGCTTTTGCTTCTTGCACATAAGAGTTGGAAATCATAGCATTTCAGCATGTATTAGTGAAAGTTCTATCTCACCATGCTACGAAATTATAACTTAGAAGAGGAAGTTGAAGAGAAAATTCTTCAGAGGATTTACACTTACTTGTGAAAATCCAAAATCTAAAAGAGAGGCTACTGAGTCAGATTTCAGAGCAAAGTACTCAAATCAAATATAGCTCTGATTTGTAGTGTGAGAAGAAAGAACTAGATTTCCTCTGAGAGATATTTCTTATCCCTGACTGAAACAGTGGGGAAACTGAAAAGAATGGCCTTTGGTCCTTCAAATGTTCAAAGAATGACAGTGAAAGCCTAATCTTAAACAAAATATTTTAAAAAAAAATTTTAACAAATACTTCTTGTGGCATGTAACAGAGTTTCCTATTTCCTTCTCAAAATTAGATCATTCTTCCGTATCCTCTAAGAGCCTAAAATTCACTTTGGGATGACTCTGGTGAACAAAAAGCAAGCACTATCTCAAGCCTGTATTCTGAGCTTTTATGTCTCATTGCCTGTCACAGGGAAGCTTCCTGGACATTTTAGACTTTTTAAAAAACTGCAGTTCAATAAAAATGAAGATTTTCCTTTTAGGTCACCATTTCTTCTGGCAGACTGAGCCTAAAGTGCACTTTATTTCCCTTTAATTTAACAGCTCCAGCAGCTTTTCCAGTTAAATCGACTGTTCATTATTGAGCCCCATTTAGGAAGGGGCTGTGCAGTGCAGTTTAATGAATCCTTGGCACAAAGCTCCCTTTCAGGACTGGGAAAGAATAGGGGCTGTTCAGGCCCTGTAGGGCTGTATGTCAAAGCCAGCCCATAATGCCTGTCAGCCAAGGGCAGAAATTCCCACTGATATAAGAATGTGCAAGAAATCAACTTTCACCACCGACGAGCAGATTAAGACACGATCAGGAAATGAGACTGTAGGTTTAGAACAGTGACACCTGTTTGAAGAGAGAAATTTTCCCATCCCTTCATCACTGTGTGGTTGGAGTGGGGGCTGGGAGAAGCTGCAGCACAGCCAAGCCCTCAAAGCCCTCCAGGTCCTCTGAGAGGGGAAGCAAAGACATAGTGGGTGGGGGCATCTTTGGGCTAGACTCCATGCTAAGTGCCTTAACATGCTTTTTCTGCTTTAATCCTTACAACAAGCTATGAGGATTATTTGCATATGACAGGGGAGGAAACTGAAGCTCAGGTGCTTTCATTTCTGGTTCAAGGTTACACTGCTAATTGGCCACTAAATGGCAATGATGGGATGCAGCATAGACCTGTTTGGCTCTAGGATGTCTGTCTTTTCCAGAGCTCTGAACTGAGGTTCATCAAATAAATTGGATCCTTTAGAAATAATTGTAATTTAAACTTAATTCTTAATTATGTGGGGTATGCATTCAATGTACATATGCTGGGCATGTGTGATATGTTGGGAATACCGGCACATGACACATAGCATGATGGTATGAGGAGTGGCAGTTAAGGTACTGCCTTTACTGCTAGACCGGCCCAGGTTTGAATCTCAGCTCTGATAATGTTTATGTCTTTCAGACCTTGGGAAACTTCAGGGAAGTCCCTCTCACTAAGCCTTGGTTGTGCTATTCTTTTTCCCAGCACCCCCCCCGCCACCCAACCCAGCCACACAGACATCAAGGATGGTGGCTACGGTTACTCTGGTATTGCTAAGTACCGTCTGAAAATTAAAATGGTCCAAAAGGTTTCTACAGAAGGGAGTCCTAGATGCCTTTGTGTTACATTAGTACCATGAGATTCTGAGTCCTCAAGGTGTGTGTGTGGATTGGTTTTCTTCCAGTATCATGGGACAGATCAAGCCTTGGAAGTACATTTTCAAAAAGGTGAAATCATGACTCTTAGGCAAATATAATATGTACCACATGTAAAAAATTGTTTAACTCATTAATTAGTCAGAGAATCACTAAAATGTTAGGACTGGTTCAAAGAATATTTAAGAAGTCAGGTGTGTGTGTGTGTGTGTGTGTGTGTGTGTGTATATATAGAGTATATATATACTATATATACAGAGTATATATATACACACTATATATAGAGTATATATAGAGAGAATATATATATGAAATGTTAGGAAAAATTCACTGGTTACAAAGAACTGAGATATATATCTTCGTGGTCATCTGTTCCATGAACAGAAATTATTTGCATATCTACCAGAAAAAACTCTTCCAAGTAACAAATAATTTTACTAAATTAAGAGCAAGTAGTGAGAAGAATGAAATACATTCCTCTAGACAATCTTTGGGTGTTCTTTCTTCCTGTACAACATTGAAAGAATGTGGGACTAAACTTTCTGCCTGATTTCCAAGTTTTGGATAATTTTTCTGGTAATCCCCATATTTTATATGTAAGTTTGGACCATCTAAAGAAAAGGAGTAATTTGTGAACATCACAGGGTTAGTGGCAAAGACAGAAGTAAAACTCAGGTCTGCTGTCTCCTCTACATGGCTGTGAGACCACGTAGCAACCCTGTTTCTTTAAGCTAACGTTTCCACTAGAGACCAAAGAGTGAGAGGACTTTCACTTTTCTAAGTGTAAAGAGTGAAGGGATATGCATTTTCCGGGGCAGTTTTAAACCAGTTTCAACTAAATTCAATAAGTATATGCCAATTGATCCATGTTATTAAGGTGGAAATTAGGAATTTAACCCCAGAGTGTACTTCCTGCTAATAGCATAGGGGTGATTTGGTTCATTAGACAGGGCTCCCTGGAAACAGACCTTGAAACGGAGAGTTGTATGGGGAAGGTTGATTGAGAAGGACTCTTAAAGGATGCATATGTATGAAGTGAGGAAGTCAAGATTGGATGAAAAGAGAAACTGACTTGTCTTCAGCCTGAGTTAATCCCGTGGGAAGCTCTGGAGCTGGAATACTCTTTGGGGCTCGACTCAAGTTGAGGAAAGAGAGGTTTTGCCCTTGTATCCCTGCATCAGCCAGTCATTGGTCTACTGATGTGCCTGGGAAGGGATATGAACTTGGGTAATCCAGTTTTCTTGAGCAGAGGTCAATGCTTGGTGAGGGGGCCAGCTGTAAGCTACCAGTAGCCAGCCAGCTCAGCAGCTAGGGGATGGGTTCATCAGTCCCTAGGTGGGATCTGGGCAAAGCATCACGGTATCCACTACATTTGGCTTTTATTACAAGGATAGCTGTAATAAAAATATATCAACTTAAGGGTCAACACTAATAGATGAGTAGTGAATGTCAGGAGCACTCTGTTGAGAAGGGTTTTAGGCTCATCTGGGCTCAGTGGAAAGAGTGTGAAGATTGATAAGTGATGTCCATACAAGAGAGTGGAAAGTGAGATTACATTTCTTCTTGAATTTGAAGGTGGTGAAGGGTGACTACATCACACAGTTTGCCATGAACCATCCTGGTTTATGCCTGGGCTTCCAGGGTAATTCTAAATGATGTTACCTTGTATTCAAAAATGTCCTTCAGAAGCTCAATTTTATGGTCATCCTAACTAAGAGGTTCTTTTCTCCACACCTAGTGGAACAAGTAGCCTAGTATCTTCGGTGCCTTTAGGATTTCAAAGAACACCGGCAGAGAGAATTTCCTTCAGCAACTTCTGCTTCTAACTTAGCAGCACAAAACTCCCTTTAGGCAAAGATGCAGCCATTCCTGGCAATCTTTCTAGAATGGGTAAGGAGGAGGTGGAATGTGGAGATGTGAAGCAAAGTACAGGGAGAATAAAAACATTACAATCACAAAGAATTATTCTGTCACATGGTAAAGCCAAACTTTGCAGGTATAGCCATCTCTGGCCTAGCTGAAGAGGGTTGACCCTGTACTTAAAATTGGACACTCAGAAAGCGGGAAGGGAAGGTAGAGATCACCTATTTATTTTATAGATGGGATACAGTCCAAAGTTACACTCTAGGTACTTGTGGAGCGGGGATTAGGACTCTGGTTCCTTAAGCCTCCCAGGCTAATGCTTCTTCCACTGGACCAGCACTTATTTGTCTTCTGTTCTCAAAAAAGAAATTAGTAGGATCTGTAGCAGTGACAACAACATGGACGCAGCAATTTGGCCTCAGTTAAAAGAGAAAAATTGCTCACAGACCTGGGAGGACTTGGCAGAGAAGCTGGCAAGAAAATTGCTATACGCAAGAGGATGGGGAATTATTTTTTCCTGTGTAAACAGAGCATGGCATCAGGTTGGGGGCCAGAGTTCCCTCTTGTGCCAGGAAAGTGACAAATGCTAAAAAGTGCTACCAGGAACAAGGCAATGTGCCACACACCATGGAATACAAAGATAAATACACTCCTCTGCTCAGAAATCTCCAATGGCTCACCATATAAGATCAAGTCTAAGCTCCTTTCCATCAAGCATTCAAGACACCCTTTCCAGTGTTCTCCCCTTCTACTCTCTGCCTCCCACCTCACATTCCAAACATACAGTACTATTTAAGCTACCCTGAAATTTTTCAAGAATTTATTTTTTAAAAGCAGTTTTAGGTTTACAGCATAATTAAGACAAAAAGTTCAGAGGTTTTTCATATATTCCCAGCCTCCACACATACATAGCCTCCCCCATTTTCAACATCCCCCACCAGAGTGGTGCATTTGTTATAATTGATGAACCTGCATTAATACATCATAATTGTCCAAAGTCCATGTTCTGCATTAGGGTTCACTCTTGCTGTTGTACATTTTATAAGTTTAGACAAATTAATGACATGTATCCATCATTATGGTATCATACAGAGTATTTTTACTGCCCTAAAAAACCTCTGTGCGCCGCATTTTCATCTATCCCTGCCCTCCAAAACCTAGCAACCACTGATGTTTTTATTATTTCCATAGTTTTACCTTTTCCAGAATGTCATATAGTTGGAATCATATGGTATGCAAACTTTTCAGATTCTTTTCCTTCACTTAGTAATATGCATTTAAGATTCCTTCATGTCTTTTCATGGTTTGATACCTCATTTATTTTTAGCGATTAATATTCCATTGTCTGGTTGTACCATGGTTTATTTATCAGTTCACCAACTAAGGGACATCTTGGTTGCTTCCAAGTTTTGGCAATTATAATTAAAGTTGCTATAAACATCCATGTGCAGGTTTTTGGATGGAAATAAATTTCCAACTTTTTTGGGGTAAATATCAAGGAGACCAATTGTTCCATTGTATGGTAAGAGTGTGTTTAGTTTTGTAAGAGACCTCCACACTGTCTTCCAAAGTGGCTGTAACATTTTGCATTCCTACCAGCAATGAATGAGTTCCAGTTTCTCCATATACTTGTTAGCATTTGGCATGGTCATTGTTCTGGATTTTGGCCATTGTAATAAATGGGTAAGTGCTAGCTCATTGTTGTTTTAATTTGTATTTCCCTGATAACATATGATGTTATGGATCGTTTCATATGCTTATTTGCCATCTGTATATCTTCTTTGGTGAGGTGTTTGTTCAAGTATTTTGCTCATTTGGATTGTTCATTCTCATATAGTGAGTTTTATAAGTTTTTTGTGTATTTTGGATAACCGTCCTTTATCAGATGTTTTCTTTTGCAAATGTTTACTCTCAAGCTATGGCCTGTTTTCTCATTCTTTTGACATTGTCTGTCACAAAACAAAAGTTTTTAATTTTAACTATGTCTAACTTACCAATTATTTTTCTTATGATCATGCCTTTAATTTTGTATCAAAAAGTTATCTTCATACCCAAGGTCACCCAGATTTTTTCCTGTGCTGTCTTCTAGGAGTCTTACACTTTTGCATTTAGTTCTGTGATTCGTTGTTGAGTTATTTTTTGTAAATGGTGTAAGGTTTGTGTCTATATGCATTTTTCTGCATGTAGATGTCTAATTGTTCAGAACCATTCAGTGAAAAGACTATCTTTGCTCCATTGTATTGCCTTTGCTCCTTTGTCAAAGACCAGTTGCCTATATTTGCATGGGTCTATTTTTGAGCACTCTATACTGTTCCATTGATCTCTTTGTCTATTTTTTTCAGCTAATACCACACTGTATTAGTTACTGTAGCTCTATGTTAAGTCTTGAAGTTAGATAGTGTCAGTTTTTCAACTTTGTTATTCTTGCCCGATATTATGTTGTTACCCTGTAATTTTAAATCTCCATATTTTGGCCCACGAGGATGCTTTTTAGGATGCCCTTTTTCTTTTTTCTGTCTATAAAAACTCTCCTTATCTTTTCAGGCCCAATGTAATGGCATCTTCTTGTAGAGCTTTCTTGACATTTCTTGTACACCATGAATTATTCCTTTTTGTGTGCCCCAGTGACAATTTTCTTGTGCCTCTATAAAACACTATCCTGAGGGCAGGAAGTATATCTATGCCTGTTCTCCATGTTTAGTCCGCAGGGTAATTGGGATATAGTAGGCGTTCCATAAATGTCTGCTGAATGAATAAATAAATAACATGATGAATAGACCATTGGAAATACATCTATCTCTTTAGGACCAGGAGTCAATCATGTGTGTATCCTTGTTGATTAGAATGGTGCCTAGCACATAGTAAGCCCCCAATAGATATTTAGTAAGTGACAAAGATAGACAAGTATACAAAGAGCTGATACAAGGCACACTGGGCCTGGCAATAGGCGATTTGGTTTTGCAGTTAAAGCCATTTGACCCTTGGCAAGCTACCTAAACTGTTGACAGTTTAGGATTCTTCAGTAAAATGGGGACGATATTTCCTACTTGAAAGGATTATTGTAAGGATTAAATAAATAATGTATGCAAGTGCTCAGCACTGCTTCAAATGTTAGGAGGGAACTCAGTAAGTGCTTAAGTGAATGAATGGATGAATGAAGAAGTGCTATAAAAGAAATAATGGTAAAATATCAAAGGAATGTGAGGAAGAGAGATGTGACAGCCTGAATTGGTGGTAATGAGGACTTGGGAGGGCTTTTTGAAAGAGGTTAACATTTAATGTGGGCTTTAAAAGCAGGATAGGATCTTCAGAAAGTGCAGTGGAACCAGTGACTCCCCGGTTCAGCCTTATAGAAATATAATCGAATATATTTTCTGCTGTCTCAAATGCTATACCCAACAAAAGTCAACTTAATAACAGTGAGGAAAGATCAAGTGTAATATAGTAAAATTAGCCACAGGCAGGGGAGTCTAATTTCAGATTCTCTTTGAATAATAGCAGTTTTGAGGAACTGGAGGAGGGGGATTGAAACATAGGTGTGGTATCCTAAGACTTGAAAGCACTCCTTTAACTAATTTCCTCCCTTGATGCGGTCAGGAAGTACTTTCCGGAAAGAACAGACAGGTTTAATGCAATTATGCAGTGTTGGCCCTCCCCAGCTTGGCGATGTGCTAGGCAACTCCAGCTGGCCTCATACAAGAGAAAGTAAACTTCAACTGCCCCTCAGGCCATTGTTTTAGCACTCTGCAGAGTAGTGTTCCAGCGGCTGATCCGAGCTGCTTAAGCTGTTTAATTGAATGAATTCAACCTCATATAATAGGATCTAGGTCTTTAAGCATTTCTGTCTGGTGCACCGGATATTGGGCAGCTCAAGTTACCCAGCTTCAGTAAGGCCCTGGGTTTTTCTGGTGTCCATGCTTGTCACATTTTGGTGCAAATCTCTGTGGGATCACAACAGCATTATGCTGTATGGACACCAGCCTTATGCTGATGATCCACACATTCATTCAACTTGAGTTTAGTGTTTCTTAGAGGGGTCAGCTATCAGGTATTTTAATGAAGTCTAGAAAGAGATTCCATGTAGACAGACTTTTGTAATTTTCCTCATTTCAGGAAAAGGAGAGGGCATAATCACTATTTGGAAATTGAATCTTTCAGCTCTGTCTTGGTCTCATGTGCTTGGGCCTGTAGCAGACTGGCCATGCAACGGAGCAGGCACTGAATACATTCTCACAGAAGAGGGGGAAAACAAAAACAACTGAAAAACAGGTTAATCTTCAGACTTACTCTCTGTCAATCCACCCTTCATACAGACCCCAATTGAAATTTCTTTTTCTTTTTCTTAAGTAGAATTTACTGACATCGACATGATATATCCTAAGTGTACAGTTCCATGAGTTTTGACAAATGCTCACCCGCCCACAGCCCAGTCAGGATATATGATATTTCCATCACTACAGAAAGCTCCCTGTGCCCACTTTCAGTCAATTCCAACCCCTGTAGGCAACAGTGATTCTGATTTCCAGCATCATAAATTAGTTTTCCGGTTCAAAATCTCATATAAATGGGATCATGCAGCACATACTCTTTTATGTTTGGCTTATTTGGCCCAACATTATGTTTTCAAGATTTCTCCATGTTCTTGCATCTGTAGTTTGTACCTGAATACTCTTCCATTGCATGTATCTACCACACAGAATGCACTCTCTAAAATAAAGAAGTGATCAGGCCGGGTGCAGTGGCTCACACCTGTTATCTCAGCACCTTGGGAGGCTGAGGTGGGTGGATCACCTGAGGTCAGGAGTTCAAGACCAGCCTGGCTAACATGGTGAAACCCCATTTCTACTAAAAATACAAAAAATTAGCTGGGTGTGGTGGCGTGCACCTGTAATCCCAGCTACTCGGGAGGCTGAGGCAGGAGAATGGCTTGGACCCAGGAGGTGGAGGTTGCAATGAGCCGCGGTTGCACCATTGTACTCTAGCTTGGGCAACAAGAGTGAAACTTGGTTTCAAAAAAAAAAAAAAAAAAAAGAAATGACCGTGTGCTTAAAATCCATTATTATCCCATTGTTTATATAATAATGCCAAATTTATTTTTTATTTTTTAATTTTTTTGTGGGTACATAGTTGATGTATATATTTGTTGGGAACAGGCTCCCCAAAATCTAGCCATAAACTGGACCCAAAACTGGCCATAAAAAAAATCTCTGCAGCACTGTGACATGTTCGTGATGGCCGTGATGCCCATGCTAGAAGGTTGTGGGTTTACCGGAATGAGGGCAAGGAACACCTGGCCCACCCAGGGCGGAAAACCGCTTAAAGGCATTCTTAAATCACAAACAATGGCATGAACGATCTGTACCTTAAGGACATGCTCCTGCTGCAGATAACTAGCCCAACCCATCCCTTTATTTTGGCCAATCCCTTTGTTTCCCATAAGGAATACTTTTAGTTAATCTATAATCTATAGAAACAATGCTTATCACTGGCTTGCTGTTAACAAATACATGGGTAAATCTCTGTTCGATGCTCTCGGCTCGGAGGCTGTGAGACCCCTGATTTCCCACTCCACACCTCTATATTTCTGTGTGTGTGTCTTTAATTCCTCTAGCGCCGCTGGGTTAGGGTCTCCCTGACTGAGCTGGTCTCAGCATATATTTATGGAGTACATGAGATGTTCTGATACAGGCATGCAGTGAGTAATAATCATATCATAGAGAATGGGGTATCCATCCCCTCAAGCATTTATCCTTTGTGTTAAAAACAATCCAAGTATACTGTTTTCATTATTTTAAAATGTACAATTAAATTATTACTGACTATAGTCACCCTGTTGTGCTGTCAAATAGTAGGTCTTACCATTCTTTCTAGCTATTTTTTTGTGCCCATTAAACATTTCTCCCACCCCACCACTAGCCTCCCCAGCCTCTGGTAACCATCCTTTCATTCTATCTCCATGTTGTTGCAAATGACAGGATCTCATTCTTTTTTATGGCTCAATAGGACTCCATTGTGTATATGTACCATATTTTGTTTATTCATTTATCAATTGATGGACACTCAAGTTGTTTCCAAATATTAACTATTGTGAACAGTGCTACAACAAACATAGGAGTGCTGATATCTCTTCGATACACTGATTTCCTTTCTTTTGGGCATATACTCAGCAGTGGGATTGCTGGATCGTATGGTAGCTCAAGTTTTAGTTTTTTGAGGAACCTCCAAACTGTTGTCCATAGTAGTTGTGCTGATTTACACTCCCACCAACAGTGTACAAGGGTTCCCTTTTCTTCTCATTCTCACCAGCATTTGTTATTGCTTGTTTTGGATAAAGCCATTTTAACTAGGGTAAAATGATATCTTATTGTAGCTTTGATATGCATTTGTCTGATGATCAATGATGTTGAGCACCTTTGCAGATGGCTGTTTGCCATTTGTATGTCTTCTTTTGAGAAATGTCTCTTCAAATATTTTGCCCATTTTTGATCAGATTATTATATTTTTTTTCTATAGAGTTGTTGGAGTGCCTTATATATTTTGGTTATGAGTCCCTTGTCTGATGGGTAGTTTACGAATGTTTTCTCCCATTCTGTGGGTTGTCTCTTCACTTTGTGAATTGTTTTCTTTGCTGTGCAGAAGTTTTTTAGCTTAATGTGAACCCATTTTTCTAGTTGTGCTGTGGTTGCCTGTGCTTGTGGGGTATTACTCAAGAAATTTTTGCCCAGATCAATGTCCTGGAGATTTCCCCCAATGTTTCATTGTAGTAGTTTCATAGTTTGAGGTCTTAGATGTAAGTCTTTAGGCCGGGCATGGTGGCTCACACCTGTAATCCCAGAAGTTTGGGAGGCTGAGGAGGGCGGATCACTTGAGGTCAGAAGCTCAAGGCCAGCCTGGCCAACTCAGCAAAACCCCGTCTCTACTAATAATACAAAAATTAGCCGGGCATGGTGGCACATGCTTATCATACCAGCTACGTGGGAGTCTGAGATACGAGAATTGCTTGAACCTGGGAGTCGGAGGTTTCGGTGACCTGAGATCGTGCCACTGCACTTCAGCCTGGGTGACAGGGTGAAACTCTGTCTCAAAAAAAAAAAAAAAAAAAAAAAAAAGATTTAAGTCTTTAATCCACTATAATTTGATTTTTATATGTGGCAAGAGATAGGGGTCTAGTTTCATTCCTCTGTATATGGATATCCAGTTTTCCCAGCACAATTTATTGAAAAGACTGTCTCCTCCCCATTGTATATTCTTGGAATGTTTGTCAAAAATGAGTTCACTGTAGATGTGTGGATTTGTTTCTGAGTTCTCTATTCTGTTCCATTGGTCTATGTGTCTGTTTTTATGCCAGTGCCATGTGCTTTTGGTTACCATAGCTCTGTAGTATAACTTGGAGTCAGGTATTGTGATTCCTCCAGATTTGTTCTTTTTGCTTAGAATAGCTTTGGAATCACTCTTTTGTGACTCCATATAAATTTTAGGATAATTTTTTCCTATTTCTGTGAAGAATGTAATTATTATTTTGATAGGGATTGCATTGAATTTGTAGATTGTTTTGGGTAGTATGGACATTTTAACACTATTGATTCTTTCAATCCATGAACAGGGAATATCTTTGCATTTTGTGATGTCCTCTTCAATTTCTTTCATTAGTGTTTTATAGTTTTTATTATAGCGATATTTCAATGCTTTGGTTAATTCCTAGGTATTCAATTTTATTTGTGGCTACAGTAAGTGGGATAACTTTTGTGTGTGTGTGTGTGTTCTGCAAGTATTTATAATTTTTTTAACTTTTATTTTAAATTCAGGGGTACATGTGCAGGATGTGCAGGTTTGTTACATAGGTAAACTTGTGTCATAGGGGTTTGTTGTACAGATTATGCCATCACCCATGTATTAAGCCTAGTACCCATTAGTTATTTTTCCTGATTCTCTCCCTCCTCCCCACTTCTACCCTCCAATAGGCCCTAGTGTGTGTTGTTCCCCTCTACGTGTCTGTGTGTTCTCATCATTCAGCTCCCACTTATAAGTGAGAACATGTTGTATTTGGTTTTCTGTTCCTGTGTTAGTTTGCCGAGGATAATGGCCTCCAGCTCCATCCATCTGCAAAGGACATGATCTCTCTGTCTCTCTCTTTTTTTTTTTTATGGCTGCATATACTACATGGCGTATATGTACCACATTTTCTTTATGCAGTCTATCATTGATGGGCATTTAGGTTGATTCCATGTCTTATAGGGGTTACATTTTAAATTTGTTTTTCATATTTTTCACTGTTGGTGTATAGAAATGCTATAGATTTTTGTATGTTAATTTTGTTCTAATAGTTTTTCACTGGAGTCTTTAGGTTTTTCCAAATGTAAGATCATGTAGTCTGCAACACAGATAATTTGACTTCTTCCTTTCCTATTTGGATGCCCTTTATTTCTCTCTCTTATCTGATTGCTCTAGCTAGGACTTCCAGTACTGTGTAGAATAAAAGTGGTGAAAGTGGGCATCCTTGTAATGTTACAGATCTTAGAGGAAAGATTTTCATATTCAGTATGTACTAGCTGTGAGTCTGTCATATATGGCTTTTATTATGTTAAGGTATGTTCCTTCTATACTCAGTTTTTTGAGGGTTTTTATTATGAAGGGATGCTGAATTTTATCAAATGCTTTTTCAGCATGAATTGTAATGATCATATGGTTTTTGTCCTTCATTCTGTTGATATGCTCTATCATATTGATTGATTTGCATATGTTGAACCATCCTTGCATCCCAGGGATAAATCCCACTTGGTCATGACGAATGGTCTTTTTAATGTATTGTTGAATTCAGTTTGTTAGTATTTTATTGAGGATTTTTCATTAATATTTATCAGAAGTATTGACCTGTAGTGTTTTTTTTTCTTTCTTTTCTTTTTTCTTTTTTTTTCTTTTTTGATGTGTCTTTGTCTGGTTTTGGTGTCAGGATGATACTGAATGCCAAAAAGTTTTAGTATGGCATTCAAGCCCTTTCTTATCTGACTCTGGCCACCTCTCCTGCCTCTTCCACCCATGCAAACCATATTCTAGGGGAACATCTCACTTTTCTGCTAATGCATTCTGTCTCCTACTCCTGTGTCTTCTGTGACCTCGCTGTGTTTTCACCTGAAATGCCCTTTCCCCTTTTTCCCCCATGGCAGTTTCCTCCCCAGCCTTCCTGTGTGAAGTTTTCTCTTATCTTTTAGCCAGATACTCCTCTCTTGTCTGTGTTGCACAATCCCTTATACTTCTTCAGTTACAGACTGGACTTTGTGGTCTTGAAAATGAGATAATGCCTAACTTCTCTTGGCCATTGCAACATCAGAACAGTGCTGCACTCTGTGAATAGAGGATTTTAAGATGGCAAATTGATAATTTCATTGGCTGGGTTAACGAATTGGTTGTTCAGCATTATGTAGGACAGCTTTAACAGCCCACATGAAGCAGGGACTCTTCATAGCCCAGGAAAGTGCCTAGAGGAAAAAGTACGAATGGTTGCCTGACTTCTGACTCCACTTCCTTAGAGATCTAGTGTCCATCCCTGATCATCTAGGGAGCTCTTTGTCAAACTTTTACATGTGGGAATCTTTTTTTTTTAGATGACGTCTCACTCTGTCACCCAGGCTGGAGAGCAGTGGTGCGATCATAGCTCACTTTAGCCTCGATCCTCCAGCTTCAAGCCATCCTCCCAGCTTAGCCTCCCAAGTAGTTGGGACTACAGGTGTACACCACCATGCCAGGCTATTTCTTTTCTTTTTTCTTTTTTTTTTTTTTTTTTAGCAGAAACTAAGTCTTGCTATGTTGCCCAGACTTGTATGGGAACCTCTTAGTGGAAACTCAGCATACATGTGGACCACCATTTTTTAAAAAAGATGTAATTCACATGCCATAAAATTCACTGTTTTCAGATGTGCAATTCAGTGTTTTTTTTTTTTTTTTCTTTTTAGTATATTCATAAAGTTGTACAACCATTACCACTAATTCTGGAACTTTTTTTTTTATCAATCCTAAAAGAAATCCCGTATCCATTAATATAGACCTCCAGTTTTAGGCGAAGTGAAATAAAATTTAAAAAAAAAAACGAATCAGAATTTAGCAAGGAAAAACAGCTTTAAAAAAGTAATTAAAAATTTTATATCACTCAGAGTAATGAAATCATATGCAGCCTTTTGCCAGGTGTATGTATCCAGATCAAAACAGAATGCTTCAGAAGTAGACTCCATAACTGAGCAATTTTTCTTCTTCTCTGCACTCTCTATTTATATTAACTTAAAAGTTCTAACTCTCAATTATAGGTTATTGGAAATGAGAGCAAATGTTTTTTGGTTCTGTTAGTTCTGAATATTTGGATCAAACAAGGCATCTTGTTGATTATACACTCAACAGTCATCAAATTGATATTGATTTAATGATTATTTTATTATTATGTACATGCTTTCCACAGTTCATCTATATTTTACTGAAATTTTTTGTATAGTTTTTTGTTTTGCCTGAAATTAATAATTTTCTTGTCTTTGGGGGGTACTTAGTTTTCCACATACATTTCATTAATTCTTCCCTAAACACTTTAATAGAAGGATAGCATCTTCCTATGGAATTTGGAATGCTTTTGATTGCAGGTAGCATAATGTCCAACCTAAACAAAATAGGTTTTTAAAGAAGATTTTCTCACTTATAAAGAAGTCTGTAGCTAGGGCTTTTTGTGGTTGGTTAATTCAGTGGCATTACAATATCATTATGAATACAGGTGCTTTTCACATTTCTCTTTTGCCAGCCACAGCATGTTGATTTTTGTTTTCAGGCTTGACCTCTCATGATCATAAGATGACTATTATAGCTCCAAGTATCACTTCCATACACCAAAGGCAGGAAGAGGAACACTTCTTCATCCCTCTTCCTTTCCTCTCCCTTTATTTCTTTTTTCTTATTGGTAGGTAAGGAGAGACTTTCCTAAAACTCCAAGATAGATTTAATGTCCCATTGGTTAAGACTGGACCTCATGTCCATGGTCTTGCTAAAAGGGAGGTACAATTGTCCATCATTTTCAGCCTCCACAGAAGGAGATGGACTCTGTTGTGTGAAAATAAAAATGGGATAGTTGTGGGTAAGCAACAAGAGTATCTACCACTTGCTATCATTATGATCAAATACATAAGGAAATGTGTCACTTCCATTTATTTTTCTTGGAGTCACTCCTTCCTCGAGCACTACATTCTCCTGTTCCAATTTGGACTGATTGTCACTAGGTTTGCCATATGGCTATTGTCCTGATGTTTCTCTTTATCATTGTCTGGGGAAGTCTCTTTGCTTCTTTTCCACAACAGAGCTCCTGTTTTCTGGATACCCCTTTCTTCTATTTTCTTCCTGGAGCACATTATTCAGTGGCTCCCTGAGAAAAGTTTCCTGAGAGGAAATTTCATAATCTATTGCATGTCTTAAAAATGTTATTCTGGGCCAGGTACGATGGTTCATGCCTGTAATCCCAGCACTTTGGGAGGCCGAGCCAGATGGATGACTTGAGCTCAGGAGTTCGAGACCAGCCTCTGCAACATGGCGAAACCCTGTGCAACATGGCGAAACCCCGTCTTTACAAAAATTAGCCAGACACTGTGGCGTGCTCCTGTAGTCCCAGCTACTTGGGGGTGCTAAGGCAGGAGGATCCATTAAGGCCAGGAGATAGAAGCTCTGAATTGTGTTTGCACCACTGCACTCCAGCCTGGATGACAAAGTGCGACCCTGTCTGAAAACAAACAAACAATAAATAAGCAAACAAAAATGTTATTCTACCCTCATGCTTGATTGAGTATTGGGTTTACTACAGAATTCTAAGTAAGAAATAATTTTCTCTCAGATTTTTAAGGGCATTGCCTCATTATTTTCCAAGTTCCAGTGCTGTTAATGAGAGGTATGGTATTATTCTGATTCTTTTTTAGTTTGGTTTTTTTTTTTTTTGAAAATGATGTTTATTTCTCTCTGGAATCTTTCAGGTCTTATCTTTATTCCTTGATGTTCTAAACATTTATAATAATGTGCTTTGGCATCTTTTTAAATTAAGTTTGCTAGGCATTCAGTGGGTTCTTTTAATTTGGAAATGCATTTTCTTCAGTTCTACAAAATTTCCATGCTTTATTTTTTGACAATATTTTTCTCCTCCACTTTGTTCTTTTTTTCTGGAATTCCTACAAGGTTAATGTTGAAAATCTCTTTTGCACCAACTGAATACTTCATTTGATTTTCTTAGTCTTGCCTAATATCGTTTTTCTGCTCCAGGATCTCGTCCAGGATACCATATTACATTTAGTCATCAGGTCTTAGGCTCCTCTTGGTTGTGAGAGTTTCTCAGACTTTCCATGTTTTTGATGACCTTAGTAGACCTTAGTAGTGTTGAGGAGGATTGGTCAGGTATTTTGTAGAATGCCTCTACATTGGAATGTGTCTGATGTTCTCATGATTAGATGGGGGTAATAGGGTTTTTGGAAAGACCAGAGAAATAAAATTTCATTTTCATCATATACTATTAAGGATATTATCAACATAACGTTGCTATTGCTATTAATCTTGATCACCTGGCTGAATGGTGCTTGTCAGATTTCTCTATTAGGAACAAACATTTGGGCATTAAGTTGTCATCCTGCTTTTAGTTTTTGTTATCTTATTGCATTTTATGTACCCTTATAAGTGGCCTAAAATTCCTTCTGAATTAAAGCAGAATAAAATAAATAAATAAACAAGATTCATTTTAAAAAGTAGATCCGAAACTTAAACCCAGATATTTTCTCTCCAGATCTTATTTTCCTTTGGCATAAACCAAACCCAATATATCTCAAGAGATACAGAAAGGCAGAGACATACTTTAGAGTTTAATGTTGATTATACATTTGTCTTTTGGCTTGGCATTCAGTATCTTTAACAATTCTAGCCCAGTTAGCATTGTCTCCCACTATTTTCCTATAAACATAAACACAAACACAAGCATAGGAGTACTTATTAATTACTGAAAAAGTCATCCATATTCATTTGAAAAATTAACATTTTTGACTAAGCATGTGATAGATGTAAATAAGTGATATATGAAAAGATTCTCCTTGTAAAAACTTTTTTAAAATCCTATCTAAGGACAAATATCATTTCTAAGTCTCCATGTGGCCTATATGTCTTATTTATATACTTTGGGAAATTCTTATCTTCCTGAGAGCTGTATTCAAATGTCATATTATCCATGCCTCCTTCCCAATTTCCTTGATTGGAGTGAATTTCTCTTTCTATTGAACCCACTATGATTCATTCACACCTTATTTTATATGGCTTTGCATTCTATTGAAGATGAGACGGCATTGTCTATAAGATTATAAGTTTCTTGAGGATAGGATCTGACTTTATGCATCTCTGTGTTCTCCCCAAATTATTTTCACTTCCCGACACATAATCTGTACTTAATAAATGTTTATTAAGTAAATGAAAGGAGAAATAAAATATAAATTAGTGTATACCTTATTTTCAGAACTACATCAACAGTATAAAAGGAGCAACAGACTAGGAGTTAGTAAATCTTGGTTTTACATTGAAATTATTAATTGTAGCACTATCTGTAATATAAAAGGTCTGTAAACCTCCAAGTAAGTTAATCAAAACAGGACTAGTTGAATAAACTATAGTAGATCCATTCAGTGGAATACTACACACTGTAAAAAAAAAAAAAAAAAAAAAAAAAAGGAAGGAAGATATATTGTTAAGTGAAAAGAACAAGTTAGAGGAAAGTATGTATAATGAAAATATGACTGTGTTAACGAATCATAGGCCTGAACCTAAACAAAACAAAACAACGATGATTAACTCTACGAGGTAGGGAGAAAATTGTGGAGGGAACTGTAGTAGAAGTTAGCCCTTCCTGAATATATCTTGTGGCATAGTTTTGACTTTGAAACCATGTAAACTGTAGAAAAATTATAAAACAAAATTAAAGATTTATAAAGTAATTTTCATAAAAAGCAAAGTAAAACAAGTGAATCTGATTGTGCATTGAAGGGGTGGCATAATCAGAGATATATATATATTTTTTGATGGAATCTTGCTTTGTCGCCCAGGCTGGAGTGCAGTGGCACAATCTCAGCTCACTGCAGCCTCTGCCTCCCAGGTTCAAGCGATTCTCCTGCCTCAGCCACCCGAGTAGCTGGGACTATAGGCGTGCGCTGCCACTCCCAGCTAATTTTTTATTTTTTTTAGTAGAGACAGGGTTTCACTATGTTGGCCAGGCAGGTCTCGAACTCTTGACCTCATGATCCACCCGCCTCGGCCTCCCAAAGTGCTGGGGTTACAGGCGTGAGCCACAATGCTCGGCCAACCAGAGATAGTTTTTAAAAGTGAGTTTGAAACATAGTAATTGGACTGTTCATCCCTATTGGAATAGGTTTTGAAGACAAAAAATGGGAATGACCAAGAAAAAGGAATTAAACTGTTTGTAGTAGTTGTGTTGTTTGTAAGAATATTGGCATTGTTATTCCAAAACTATTGCACATATTGTAGCATGTATAAAAAACAGCATAAAAAAGAACATGAATCTGATCAAGCCTCTACATCTATTTCTCATTTACAGGAAACACACAGACCATAGAAACATGTTAAGTGGCATCATAGAGACAGATGCAACCAACCAAGTCCAGAATGTGGGAAGGTTGACAAGACAAAGATGCAGTTTCTTCAACAAACAAATCACAAAGAAAACAAAGCAGTGTGTGTATATAGCTATAGATTAAAAGAGATTTAAGAGACATATCAAACAAATTCTTTGTCGTTTCATCCATTAAGGAGTATTCTTATTTCCCTTACCTTATAAGGTAATTATAAGGAATTCTTATTTCCCTTCATTTGAATCTGAGCTGGCCTAAATGACTTGCCTGACTAATAGAAAGTCATGAAAGCAACATTCTGGGGATTCTTGGGCTAGGTCATAAGAAGCCTGGCAGGTGCCATATGGGCCTCTTACAGCACTGCTTCTGGGATTCCTGAGGCTCCACATAAGAAGTCTGAGTACTCTTAGACCAACATACTGGAGAGCCCAGTATATGCAGGCGCAGGTGCAGTTATGTGAATGATGCCATGTTGAATCCTCCAGGCCAGTCATTGTCAACGTCACATGAACCAGGAGGATCACCTAGCCAGCTCTTGCTCAAATTACTTATCCATATTATTGTGAGATATAATAAAATGGTTGTTGATTTAAGTCACTAAGTTTTGGAGTAATTTGTTATATAACTATAGATAACCAGAATAACATCTAATATTTTAAGACATAAATTAAAATCCAGTGTTAGTAGAATCTGGTTTGCAGGGGAAAACGATAAGAAAGAAAACAAGAGACATTTTTGAGGGTGCACAGTTTGTAAGGTAACACTGTATTGTGATAATAATGATACTTTATAAATCGTGCAGTAAAATTTAGGAATTAATTTGCTTCATTTGAGATTTTAAAAATAATGAATGACAGGAAATTGGTTTGGGAAGAGAGAGAAAAACAGATGCATAATTATTTCTTTCATCATGAACGTGCATTCCTGACATCTCTGAGGGCTAAGATTGTCCTGCAGGGAATATGATTAAAGTTACAAAAGAGGAAAACAAAATAAGTAAGTCAGCTTTTGATCCTGCTGCTATATTTACCCACAAGAAAGGAGGCAGCTCTCAGGTGGGCTTTTGTCTAAGTAATGTCCTGAAATCCAAGTGTAAAAGAACAATATGAAATCTCAATTCTCCCAAACGGTTTGGGGCGAGTTCAGCCCTTGAGCCCCTGGGGGACTTGGTTCCCAAGGAGACTAATCCCACTTGCACAGCATTAAGCGTCACTGGGGTGAAAGAGCTCTAGTTTGGAGTTCTGCAGAGAGCCCCTACTGCAGGCTGGAGCCGGGTCCCTCTGCTCTGTAGGAAGTGAAATGTATTGATGTTAAAGCCACTCAAATGAATGTGCTCACTCAGGGAGTAGGAGGAGGGACTGATGGGCTTGGCAAGAGCTGGCCACTAACTTTACTGAAACCAATTTTATTCCAGATAGAGCTCTTCCCCAAAGGAAAGGAGATCAAGGGAAAAAGCAGCCAAGGCCCTGAGGCTGGGTCTATATGTACAATTTCATTGGACAGTGGAAGCTCTAAGGATTTATTTTGGTCTCAGGTATAGAATTACTTCAAGCAGAAGCTGCTCTTTGTTGCCCTATTGCCTAAATTCTTCCATAAACACCACTGATTTCATTTAGCCATGCCTCTGCCCAGGCTGTTCTCTCTGCCAGAGATATTGTGTGTTTGCTTTAGTCAGATATATCATTTAAGTCTTAGCTCAAATGCTACATGTCTATGCAGGCTTCTCCAACTCCTGTGGGCACACTTGAGGGTCCTTTTACTTCCATTGAGACATGTATCACATTATATTACAATGGTTTGTTTGCATGTTTGTCTTTCCACCCATAGGGTAGAAATCATGGCTTCTTATCTCTGTATCCCCCGTACTAGCATAGTGCTGAGCACATTGTGGGTGTCAATATCTTTCTGTTAGAAAAAAATCAGTGACTGGATGGATATTTATTTGTAAGGATAGATTTTGTGAATCAGGTTATAGAACTTCTAAGCCATGAATTTCTTATATTTGTATATAGAGCTCCATGGTTTACAAAAGCTTTAATTTCCATTATCTTACTGATTTTCACAACAGCCCTATAAAATAGGATACATTATTATTCCCCATTTATAGATGGGAACATCGAGGTCCTGAAGGTTAAGTGACTTTCCCATAGGCAGTCAGATAATAAAGGCAGGACTGGACTCCAGTATCAGTCTCCAGCTCCAGTTTTAGCATGCTCTCTCCTATATTTCATTGTCTTTTTGTAAGTTTCTACAACCCCCAAGTATAGCTGCTCTCTTGCATTTGAAAATAGTCACTCACTTTGCTGAGGGAAAGGACAGATGATGCTGGTTTCATAGGCTAATGTGTTGGTAAGGAATGAGTGAGGCCTAAGGAATCAAGAACATGGACATTTGTTGAACTGCTATTTTGGGTCAGGTGCTTTTATATATACTGTCTCACAACAACCTTGAGGAGTTGAGATTATCTCCATTGCGCAGATGAGAAAAGTAAGATTCAGAGGCATTACTTGCCTGTTACATCATGTAATTCTCACCCTGAGAACAATTATGACCATTCCCTTTTTTCAGATAAGGAGCTTGAGACTTTGGAAGATGAACTGACTTGTCTAAGCAGTTCAATAGCAATAGGCAGGGCCAGAATTTGACCCTGGCTTCATCTAACTTCAAATCAACTTTGATGTGCAGAACTCCAATGGAAATGAAGAAAGACTTTTACATATGAACTTTTTCATATTCCATTTATTGCGAATATGATTTTAGGATTTAGATAACTCTGGTGATTAAGAGTTTTTTTCAGACTAAGATATCAATTAAACTGTGCAATTGGTGTCCAAGGACTTGTAAGACAGTTGCTCAGTTGACATAAGGTGAAACAACAACAACAACAACAACAACAACAACAAACCAGTTAGTGCTATTGGCTGCCAGACCTGGAAGCCTATGGAATGGCCCTGTTGGAAAGGGGAAGGGCAGTGCTGACATCCACATCTGGAGGGTAAGAAGCACAAATCAGTGACAGGTCTGCACAATTTTCTGAATGTGAATGCCACCAAGAGTAAAACAGACAGTTCAGTCATGGAGGACAAAATGTTGTGTGTAACTCAAATGAAAAGTCCATGATAATTGAGCCAACTCGAATTTAAAATAAAAAGTTTGGCTCAGCTATGTGGGTTTGGGAAGTGGCTACTTCATCTTCTAAATGAAAAATGTTCATCTGGCCTTTTTTCTTTTTTTTTTAAATTATACTTTAAGTTCTAGGGTACACATGCACAACATGCAGGTTTGTTACACCCATGGTGTGCTGCACCCATTAACTGGTCATTTACATTAGGTATATCTCCTAAAGCTATCCCTCCCCCTCCTCATCCCACGACAGGCCCCGGTGTGTGATGTTCCCCACCCTGTGTCCAAGTGTTCTCATTGTTCAATTCCACCTATGAGTGAGAACATGCGGTGTTTGGTTTTCTGTCCTTGCAATAGTTTGCTTAGAATGATGGTTTCCAGCTTCATCCATGTCCCTATAAAGGACATGAACTCATCCTTTTTTATGGCTGCATAGTATTCCATGATGCATATGTGCCACATTTTCTTAATCCAGTCTATCATTGATGGACATTTAGTTTGGTTCCAAGTCTTTGCTATTGTGAATAGTGTCACAATAAACATATGTGTGCATGTATCTTTATAGCAGCATGATTTATAATCCTTTGGGTATATACCCAGTAATGGGATGGCTGGGTCAAATGGTATTTCTAGTTCTAGATCCTTGAAGAATCGCCACACTGTCTTCCACGACGGGTGAACTAGTTTACAGTCCCACCAACAGTGTAAAAGTGTTCCTATTTCTCCACATCCTCTCCAGCACCTGTTGTTTCCTGATTTTTTAATGATCGCCATTCTAACTGGTGTGAGATGGTATCTCACTGTGGTTTTGATTTGCATGTCTCTGATGGCCCATCTGGCCTTTTTTCTTTGGTAAGGCTGTGCCCTCATGGTGTTCAAAAATGGTTTCACTGCATCTACAAAAGGAGGCTTAATGAAAAGAGTTTTGAAAGAGATGGTCTATTTCTCCCCTACACAAGCTCTGCATCTAAACTAGAGTAACTTATTTAGAGAACACTATCATGCACACAGTGTTTTCATAGACACAGTCCCCAACTGATGATGGGTCAACTTTATGATTTTCCAACTTTACAAAGGATTGATCAGTGTATTACATGCATTTCAACCTACAATATTTTCAACTTATGATGGGTTTATCAGGATGTTGCTCCATCATAAATCGAGAAGCATCTGTGATCTCACTTAATGCTCATGTACACCCTATGATCCAGAAGACACATAAGGGAATATAGTCACCTTTTTGTGTTTCAGAGAAGTAAGGGTGAATACTCATCCAGGCTATGGAATAATGTATCATTTAAACATCACAGTTGCCCTGTGGGGAGGGCAACTTTACCTGCTTTTAACATGAGTAAGCTAAACAGAGAGTACGCTGGTTTGTCTAAAGCCATGAACTCAGCAGAGCAAGGATTTCAACCTAAGTCAAGAGGTTATTGAGTGGTGGCTAAGACCAGAATCCAACCCTTTTCTGAATTTCTTATGAAAATGACCTTATTGCTCATTTTCTCTATCTATCCCAAAAGGATTGCCCAGGTGAAATTAGTTTTAAGTGAACTTCAAGATGATTCTCCAAATGCAACGAAAATTCCAGGATAACCTAAATGGTATGACAGGTAGGGGAGAGGTTCCAATCCGTCTTTTGTTCTAACATGCTAAGAGTTTTATACACACACGGTGTTCTCAAGCAACAGGGGACTTAGCCAGATTGACTCCTTTCTCCATTGCCTCCCGCTATGTATTAATAAAAGATGGGCCACTGCTGGCCTCAATTTACTGTTAGCCAATTGTTACTCATAACAATCAAGTGGCAAACAGTCAAGAAGAAAGAGCACTGGGCTTGAGAATCCTGGGAAAACTCAGGTTAGAACCTTAGGATCAGGTCTAGAGCTTTAAGAAATACTCATTTTCCTCCCCCATCTTATAGATGAGAAAGGCAAGGGCAAGAGAGGACGCAAGCATTGTCAGGGGCTTAGGAATGGCTTTGGTGTCAGACTGGGCTAGATCTGACCTTGGCCAACTCACTGAACCTCCCTGAGACGCAGTGTCCACATTTGTTGAACGGTGATAACATGTAATTCACAGGGCTGTTGTTCAAGGATTAAATGAGATAATAGATGGACAGCGCCTGGCAGAATCAAGCGCCCAGAAGCTGGTAGGTGTTGTTACACAGCTGGACTGAAACCCCACGTCTCTAGACTCCTGCCTTCTTGCCTCAGGAAAGGCACCACCGCAAGTACCTGCAGAAGCATATCAAGCCCTGCAGCGGCCTCACGGGCATGAGCTGGAGTTTGGGGACCAGCCATCTCTTCCTAACCCCTTGCGGTTGGAGGAGTCAAAAGAAACGCCGCGGAGCAAAGGGAAACGAAGGGGTTAAGGCGTTGAGCTTGAGAAAGCTCAGAAAACTAAAGCGACCCCCCGCCCCTCCAAGCCAGGCTAAGTAAGCCCCTCCCCTGCACCACCGGGGCGGTCGCCGCGCGCTCCCTCCCTCCGCCCCTTGCTTACAAGACCTAATGAGCTCCCCTGGGAGGCCGCGCAGCGAGCCAGGCACGGAGCTGGTAGGCTGCGCCGCGCGCGCCGCGCCGGGGCGGGAGCCGGGCCTGGGCGGCGGGCAGGAGCCGGCGGGGGCGCACGGGTAGCGCTGCGGACAGCCGGGGAGCCGCGGCGATGGCGGTGCAGGCGGCGCTCCTCAGCACGCACCCTTTCGTGCCCTTCGGCTTCGGGGGCTCCCCGGACGGGCTAGGGGGCGCCTTCGGAGCCCTGGACAAGGGCTGCTGTTTCGAGGACGATGAGACCGGGGCTCCGGCGGGCGCGCTGCTGTCGGGAGCCGAAGGAGGGGACGTGCGCGAGGCCACCCGCGATCTACTCAGCTTCATTGACTCGGCGTCCAGCAACATCAAGCTGGCGCTGGACAAGCCGGGCAAGTCGAAGCGGAAGGTGAACCACCGCAAGTACCTGCAGAAGCAGATCAAGCGCTGCAGCGGCCTCATGGGCGCCGTGACCCCCGGCCCGCCCTCCCCGAGCGCCGCTGACACGCCCGCCAAACGGCCACTGGCCGCCCCTAGCGCCCCGACAGTCGCGGCCCCGGCCCACGGCAAGGCTGTCCCCCGGCGGGAGGCGTCTCAGGCCGCGGCGGCCGCCAGCTTGCAAAGTCGAAGTCTGGCCGCGCTCTTCGACTCGCTACGCCATGTCCCCGGGGGTGCCGAGCCGGCAGGGGGTGCGGTGGCTGCACCGGTGGCCGGGCTAGGAGGTGCGGGCACTGGGGGCGCCGGAGGGGACGCGGCCGGCCCCGCGGGGGCCACGGCGGTCCCAGGGGCCAGGAAGGTCCCACTGCGGGCCCGCAATCTGCCTCCGTCCTTCTTCACGGAGCCGTCCCGGGCAGGCGGCGGCGGGTGTGGCCCGTCGGGGCCGGACGTGAGCTTGGGCGACCTGGAGAAGGGCGCGGAGGCCGTGGAGTTCTTTGAGCTGCTGGGGCCCGACTACGGCGCCGGCACCGAGGCGGCCGTCTTGCTGGCCGCTGAGCCTCTCGACGTGTTCCCCGCCGGAGCCTCCGTACTGCGGGGACCCCCGGAGCTGGAGTCCGGCCTCTTTGACCCGGCGCCCGCAGTGGTGGGAAACCTACTGTACCCCGAGCCCTGGAGCGTCCCGGGCTGCCCCCCGACCAAAAAGCCCCCCCTGACTGCCCCCCGCGGCGGCTTGACCTTGAACGAGCCCTTGCGCCCGCTGTACCCCGCTGCTGCGGACTCTCCCGGTGGGGAGGACGGGCCGGGCCATTTGGCCTCTTTCTCCCCTTTCTTTCCAGACTGCGCCCTGCCCCCGCCGCCGCCGCCCCATCAGGTGTCCTATGATTACAGCGCGGGCTACAGCCGCAACGCTTATTCCAGCCTTTGGAGACCCGACGCGGTTTGGGAAGGGGCGCCGGGGGAGGAGGGGACGCAGCGGGACTGACTTGGAGGCACCCTTCCCTCCGTTAGAGACGGATGTGGAGAGCGCCGCGCCTCCATGGGTTTCTCCTAAATCTAAAGAACGGTGGAAAATACACGTGGAGATGAAACCGGATTTTTAAAAATTCAGTTAATAAAAGCAACTTCAGAAAAAAGAGATGAAGAGGAGTTGGGGATTGTTTAATCACAACCTCACGTGTTAAAACAAAACCAAACACGTTGGTAGGTTCTTACTGGACCAGAGGAGCCAAGAAACCAAGACGGTATGGGGTGGGGACGGCAGAAGGGGCAAGAGCTGGCTTCTGTAGCCACCTGTCTTTTCTATTTTTCAGCGAAGGTCAGTGTGTTTAGTGTAATTGCCCCTTCTAAACAGTGTCCTAGTCCCTCCCTTCCCTCTCCTTGAGTGCATTTTGAATTAAAGCGTATATTGAAAAGAATGGAGCGGAGACTTATTGATTTGGGTGTTTTCTTACAGGACGGTTTTTCGTCTGGTCCCTTAGCTTTGTTAGGTGAGCCTGTGGCTGAGGACGGAGGCCGGTGGTCCACTGCTGACCTCCTTTGCTGGTCCTTGGGTAGGGTTCTCTTCTGTCACACTTTAACGTTTTTGTTTTTTTTTTTTTTTTTCCTGCCCGCTTCTTGCTTCTATCTCCTTCCACCCTTATCAGTCCCAGTGCTTACTTTCCTTCTTTCTTTGCCTGGCCTCTCATTGCTCTATTTCTTTCGGCCAGCTTTTCTTGCTCATCTCTTTTGTAGGAGACTTAAATTTGGCAAACCTGGGTTCCATTTCTCTCCTGTCTTTCCCCCATTTTCCAGCCACTTTGGGAGGGAGAGATTGGGCAAATTGTAACCTCTTTGTATCAGTTTCCTGATCTAAGAGGGTGAGGACGGTAATGTTCTTCTACTCCACAGCTGGTTGGGTAGCTCAGGGGGAAATAAAGTGTCTTGAGGCTGTGGCGGTGCTTGATTGGTTCTGCTGTGTGTACACAAATGGTTTCTACACATGGAAACAGAGTTGTGAGTCCCATGCTGGGTTTTTTTTTTTTTTTTTTTTTTTTTTTTTGCTTATCTACTTGCCTGGTGATTGCCCTTTCCCTTACAAGTTGTACACCCTCTTTACCATCCCTCCTTCTCTCCTTCCACAGCTCCCCCTCCACCTCTGTTGGTTTCTGCCTTGCTGTGTGTCCTCAGTCCTTATACCCACACCGTCCCCACGGAAGGACACAGAGAAGGATGTGAAGTTTCCAAAGGAGTCTCTATTCCCTGAATAGCAGGTTTGATGAATGGAATCTGAAGGGACTCTGCAGGGAGGAGTATGATCTGTTGTCCGAGGGAGATTTGGGGAAAAAGAAATATTTTTACCAGTCATGAATGTGGCAGAGAGGACACATGGCACCATCAGGATGGTTAAGGGGTGGGGAGGAAAGACTGATGGGAAGTGAGCAGCTGGAGGGAAAAGAGGAACCCTTGGTGCTGTAGACCTGCCGAGAGAAAGGCATGAAGAGAGCAATTCCCAGAAAATCTGAGTGAAAGGCTGCCTACTGATGATGCTGCAAAGGAGAGCTGCTTGGCTTCAAGGCACCCAGGATTGATTGCAGGAATACCTGCATGTGAGTTAGTCGAAAACCGAGTGTTACTGCAATAGATGTAAAAATCCAGATTCATGGTTGCACACATCAAAAGTCTTGTGATATTTTCAGAAGAGAATTTCTGGAAAAAAATGAGTATTAACCAATGGTAGATGCAACTTTAAATGCTATCACCAAGTCACTTTCTTCTGAATAAAGCCTTTCTTAAGAAAGCACCACAGGAAATAGAGCAAGGAGTACTGTTAATGATGATAAGAACTTTTGCAACTCCAGAAAGCTAATGTCTATTGAATCTCTTCCAAAGTGGTGAAAGGTGATTAATTCCATTGTGCTAACAGTATATTACTTAATAATGATTTAATTTATCTAAACTATTGTGAATACAATCCAGGATACACTTGCATGGCAGGAAAACATTAATAACCCTGTGACTGTTACTAAGACTATAGTGTCATTGTAATGTTTCTTTCTTAATTTTCCTCTCCTTTCTTACCTAGTGTAGTAAAATAAGTTATCTCTCCCCTACTGTTTTGCTTGCTATACCTTTCATTAATAATAATATCAACATTGTGTGTTTTGGCATCCCAGGCATTTAAGCTAAGCACTAACTCACTGAGCCTCTTAATATTGCCATGAGGTAGGTGCTTGATATGGTTTGGCTCTGTGTCCCTACCCAAATATCATCTCTAATTCTAATCCCCACATGTCCAGGGAGGTCCTGGTGGGAGGTGATTGGATCATGGGGGTGGTTTCCCCATGCTGTTCTTGTTCTCATGAACAAGAACACAGTGAGGGAGTTCTCATGAGATCTGATGGTTATAAAGTGTGGCACTTCCTTGCTATCTCTCTCTCCTGCCACCATGTAAGACATGCCTTGCTGCTGCTTCACCTTCTGCCATGATTGTAAGTTTCCTGAGGCCTCCCCAGCCATGTGGAACTGTGAGTCAATTAAACCTCCTTCATTTATAAATTACCCAGTCTCAGGTAGTATCATTATAGCAGTGTGAGAACAGACTAATACAGTACTGTTATTATCCTTATTATCCCTATTTGAAAACTGAGGCTCAGGTAAGATAAATAACTTGTCAACAGCAAGTAGTGGATCCAAGATCCAGACATACAAGTGTCCTAATCCCAAGACCTGCCTGTTTCTTGCCAGGCTCTTCTGTGCTTTGTACACGTGTGTGGTTCCCAGTTCCCTGTATTATGCTAGTAGCAGATTTTTTCAACCTCGGTACTATTGACATTTTGGGTGTCATAATTCTTTGCTGTGGGAGCTATCCTGTGCATTGTAGAATGTGTAGCAGCATCCCTGGCCTCTACCCACTTGAAGCCAGTAGCACTGCCTTAGTTGTGACAATAGAAAAATATCCCCATGACCTCGTGTCTCCCTGGGAGGCAAAATTTCTGCCAGTTGAGAACCACTATGCTAGAGAAATGTATATATAAAGTGTCTGCGGGGTGCCTGGCACTTTCATATACATGATTTCCTTTGATTCCTACAGAGGCCTGTGCTTCGTTGTCATTATCTTCATTGTTACAGGTGACAAATAAGAAAGGCCAAGGGGAGGGGCTAAATCAACTTAGGTGCATCTCATCTCTGCTGATTTACCAGCAGTGAACCAGTAACTTAACCAAATTTGAAGCATGGTTTACCCATTGGAAAAACTGGGTAACAGTCTATCACAAAGTATTATTGTGATTTGGCATAGGGTATACATAAATATCCTCTAAGAGGAAGGGGGCAGTACTTAGTAACAGACAGCCAAGGCTTGGCATTATGTCAAGGTTCCAATCCATCCTGTTACTCAGGCCCCTATGTAGCCCTATTCCTCCCCACTTGCCTTCCAGTCTGGGCACATAATGTGTCTGACATGCCACTTATTGTAGTACAGTAAGTAGTGCCCATTAGTAATCGTTTTGCTAAGGACTGAACTTACTGTTTCCTCTGTTATATCAATTTCTGCTGAAGCCTGTTATAATTTTTTTAATCTCTTGCTTAGCCACATCCCGGACCATAGAGGATTCTTTTTTTTTTTTTTAGGAGGTGTCTCACTCTGTCACCCAGGCTGGAGTGCAGTGGTGTGATCTCAGCTCACTGCAACCTCCACCTCCCAGGTTCAAGCAATTCTCCTGCCTCAGCCTCCTGAGTAGCTGGGATTACAGGCACCCACTGCCACGCTCGGCTAAGTTTTGTATTTTTAGTAGAGACGGGGTTTCACCATGTTGGCCTGGCTGGTCTTGAACTCCTGACCTCAAGTGATCTGCCCGCCTCCACCTCCCAAAGTGCTGGGATTGCAGGCATGAGCCATCATGCCTGGCCGAGAATTCTTTTTAAGTGCAATGGTAGGTATTTTTCAAGACTAGAAATATGCTGTAATATGCATGTAGTTGCATGGCTTTGGACAGGCTGGGTATCCTAACCTGATAATAGTAATTATACTTGCATGCCTCATAGTGATGATCCTCCATCTCAGCTGGGTGTTCCTTGGTACCTGGAATGTGTTTTAGTGTCTTTCTGTATCCTTCTCATGTCCCAAACCTTTGCCTATCTCCATTCAAGCCTCCACCCTATCCCTTCTCTCACTCCCAGGTCCTGACAAGATGGAGACCATGTGTTGTGACACCCCTCCATTTCCCACCCCACTTTTCCACACAATTTCTCTCTCCAGCAAGCAGGACCTTCTCTTGCCCTCATGGCTCAGGATCCTGCCCCTCCTGCCTCATGAGGACAAGCTGTTGCTCCATCTTCTCCTTATTAGCCATATCTTCAGCCTCATCCCTGCTCCCCACTTTTTTCTCTCATGCTAGAAGTAAACTTTTAGAGTAATTTTTGAAAGAACAAAAGCTCTCTCAGCCCGATTTCCCTCCCTATGTATTTCTCTGTCATCTTCTCAGAAGAGTCAACTCTCTGAAAAAGAAGCTACACTTTTTGCTTCTACCTCACCTGCTATGTAAACCTTAACTATTTTGAGTCTTAGGGTGACCAACCATTGCAGTTTGCTTGAGACTGTTCCAGTTTTAGCATTGAAGTTCCACATAACAAGAAATTAGTTATGTGGAACCATCCTTCCCATTGCTCACTGAGGTAACATTTCTAAAAAGCAGTTCTGGTGTTTTCACTTCTTTGGTTAAAATCCTTCAATGGCTCCCTGTTACGTCTAGGGTAAAGACTTTGCTTAGAAATGTGGCTTTTGCCAGCCTCTTTTTTCTCATGTACCACTCTCCTAATAGTACCTGTGTTCCAGAAATTTTGTAGTAATTGTAGGTGCTTTAATGCTCAATACCCATGTTACCTTAGTTCTAGGCAAATGCCATCTCTGCCCTACCATTTCCCAGGAATTTCTCTCACGGAAGCTTCAATTACCAAACACGGGGTCTTCAGCCTTCAGTTTTGTTGTTTACTTCTAAGCCACATTTAAACAGTTGGACTGTGTCTTCCTAAAACTCTCCTCTTTGGGTTTTGGTATCTCATTTTCTTTTAGTTTTCCTCCTAAGTTCCTGGCCATGCCTTGTTCCTCATTGGTGTGACCTTATACGTTGGTGTGACCCAGGGTTCCCTCACTTCTGTCCTGTATTCTTTGCCCTCCATACGTTCTTTCTGGGTGTTAGTGTCTTTTCCCAAGGCATTAGTTATTCTTAATGTTTCGATGACCCTCAAATCTATACCTGCAACCTTGGCTTCTTTCTTCTGTCCCAGACCCATTACTTGCCTATTTCCTAGATAGAGTCTCTTGGGGGCTCATACACTCCTGAAACTTTGTGCCCAAAATCGAACACATGCACAGACTGATTAGCCACAGTCAACCTCACCATACTCTTTTAGCCTGTCCCATTCTGTTCAAATAGTTACCAAGACCTATTTCATATTACCTTCTATGCCAGTGTGTTTTAAATATTTTATCCATGACCTTCAGAAAAACTTCACTGGACATTATGTGTCAACATATTAATAACCATATATATATAAATCAATATTCAGACAAACATCCCCATATTGAATAGTGGAAATATTATTATATTATAATCTATATTAATATTCAATTATGTTTTGATATATAATTGAAAAATTTTTACAGAGCCCAGATTCTTTCTAAGAAGCTATATGTTACACTGATAGTTTCTGTTCTATTTCTTAATAAAACCTGACTATTATTCATTAAATTGATTTCATGGCTTACTGATAGGTTGGGTCTGCAGTTTGAAAGACACTGTTCTAAGCAACTCTCATCTGTCTCCTCCACTCCTTTACAATGCCACTTCCTTAGTTTGGGCCTTCATCACCCCTCACCTAATCAAGTACCATGACTGCCTAATGACCTCCTGTCTCTAGGCTCACAATCCTCTCAACCATCCTTCCCATTGCTACTGAGGTAATATTTCTAAAAAGCAATTCTGGTGTCTTCACTTCTTTAGTTAAAATCCTTCAATGGCTCCCTGTTACGACTAGGGTAAAGACTTTGCTTAGAAATGTGGCTTTTGCCAGCCTCTTTTTTTCTCATGCACCACTCTCCTAATAGTGCCTGTGTTTCAGAAATTTTGTAGTAATTGTAGGTGCTTTAATGGTCAATACCCATGCTACCTTCATAAATTCACTCCTGTTCTACTTATGCCTGGAATGGACTCCTTGACTTTCTCTGCTTGCTAATTTTTACTGAGCCTCTCATTCTTAGCCCAAGTGTCACCTGCTTTTTTAAGCTCCCGGAATCAATTAAGCACCTTTACTTTGGAATCTTCTATTGTTCTAAAAGACCCCAGGCTCTGAGAGCAGTTAATCACACTGTTATAGTAGTCATTTGTTAGTCCTCTGCCTCCTATACCGGAGGCAGGTACTTGCCTCTGCTTTCTTATCACTTTTTGGAATCTGGCAATAGTAATGTGTAACCCATAATGACGGGATGAATTTTACGGAACTTTAGAATTAAATAAGGGACTTTCCACTCACGTTGTCACTTGAGCTTCACCCCAAATGTCAAATGGTCATATAATCATATGCTCCCATTTGTTAAGGACCTATTATACAAAGAGACCCCTTTTTGTGTGGGAACCTTAATTGCAGCAGGAATTATGTATATGGCAAAAATAACCATACCAGTATTTTTATCAAGCCAAAGGGCAGAGTTATTTTTCTTGAAGCAGCACATGTTATGGAAAGCATAGAGGATGTTGGTGACATGCTTTGATCATTTGTTCTGCCCATAAAATGTGATCAGAATGTTCCTCTGTGAGAGGAACCACTAGAAGCCCTTCCCTCAGTGAATCTAAAATTGAGTTGGGCAGTTAAGATACAGATATATGAAATGTTCAGTGTCAATATGGGAGTAAAGAAACAATATAAAGCACTTTGGGAGGCCGAAGCGGGTGGATCACTTGAGATGAGGAGTTTGAGACCAGCCTGGCCAACGAGGCGAAACCCCATCTCTACTAAAAATGCAAAAATTATCTGGGTGTGGTGGCACGTGCCTGTAATTCCAGCTACTTGGGAGGCTGAGACATGAGAATCACTTGAACCTGGGTGGCGGAGGTTGCAGTGAATCCCACTGTACTCCAGCATGTGTGACAGAGTGAGACTCTGTCTCAAAAAAGAAAAAAAAAAAAAAAAAAGAAACTGTAAGAAAATAATCTAAGAGATGTCACAAAATACTAGAGAGTCTAGAGAGTTTAATTGCTAAATGAATGGCATGGGCATCTTTCTTTCCACTTTCAAAAGGTGATGATCCTAGAAACATTTTAAGTTGAAAAAAATCATATTTATTTTTCCATAGAATGTGATGACAGTGAGAGATAGAATGAATGAATGAATATGTGGCTACATTCCTGGCACAGGGCTCAAGATCCATTTATTACCTCTAATAAATGTTGTGGGTTGAATTGTGGCCCCCCTCAAAAGATAGATGAGGTCTTAACTCCCAGTATCTCACAATATGACCTTATTTGGAAATGGGGTCTTTACAGAGGTAATCAAGTTAAAATGAAGTCACTAGGGTGGGCGATAATCCAATATGATTGGCATCCTTATAAACAGGGAAAATTTAGACACATACACAAAGGGAAGACAGTGTGAAGACACACAGGGAGAAGACAGCCATGTGACTGGGGCAATGCATCTACAAGCCAAGGTATGGCCAGGATTGCTGGCAACCACCTGAAGCTGGAAAAGCCAAGGAAGGAATTGCCTCTAGAGCTCTCAGAGAACTGTTGGTCCTGCTGACACCTTGAGTTTGGACTTCTTGTCTCTAGACCTGTGAGACAGCAAAGTTATATTATTTTAAGCCACTCAGTTTTTGTGTTCTTATAGCAGTCCTACGCAATTAAAAATACAACATATAGTGACGATCAACACAAATACAAATTAATCCTATTTATTATGCCACACAAGGCTTCTTGTGCTTAAAAAGGACCTCTGTAACCTTAATCACATTTGTTTTATTTTAGAGAATACTGGGAAAGGGGCTCTGTACAGATGTAACAAAACCTCTAAAAGCTGTCAGCAATTTGAGGGGTGGACTCTTGGCAGCAAGAATGCTGGAGAGCCAAATGAGCAATTCCATTCCTGCCCAGGGTTAGGTAATAATGAGGCACATCTGGCAGAGTTTGAATCTAGCTACTTGTTAAGCTCTCTGAGGCTACTGTTGAACCTTATCACGTCCAACTCCACTCAGCTGCAAATACTCAGCACCTGGCCAGTAAGAGCCTGTCCTAACAGTGCATGGGGAATCTGTTCCTCATTAAGAGGTGGGTCTAAAGGCTACCTTGGTATCCAGCAGTGGTCGGGGGAAAGCTGGCAAGCAACTGTGTGCTCAAGATGGTGCAATTTTCCCCTTCACCCTTTACGTGAGCTGTGTATGACACAGCTACTGCCTTGGTTTCCGGTAGGTTCACCTGAGTCTGGAGCTCTCCTGGGATGCTGGGCTCACTTAGCTGGGGCCTGGAACCCCTCCTCTTCCCTAGGGTTCAAACTTGTGAGTGCAGGCACCGTGTGCCTCCTGTTTACTATTGTACCCCCAGGGACTACTCGTGTCTGACATGCAGGAACTAAAATAGTTGTCACATGAATGGACAGTTGTCTCTGCTATCGGCAAGATCCTGTCCTTTCTTGCTGCCAAATTCACTGTGAACTCAGGATACTGCTGCAAGGGAATCAAACATGCCTTGGAACTAGAGTACTGCCTCTCATGTGACTCCCTTTCATGGGGTCTAACAACTCTGAGTGCCTCCCCTGCCCCTCCCCTTTGCAAATGCATGTTCCAGTCCAGCTTAAAACAGGCCCAAGTCCCACTTGCCTCTAGGACCTTGTGACTAATTAGCTTTTCAGGCTCCCAGCCTTAATCATATCTTTAGTCTTGTTTGGGTTTCTTTATAACATCCACCCCATCTTTCATTTCTCAGAAGGAGTATTTGTTAAAGTCAGAAATTGCTGGCATTGTTAAAAACACACAAAATTAGCTACATGAGTCATGGTTCTATTTGTTTGGCAACAGTATAAAACTAACATTATTTTTCTCAAGGTAGGAAATAGTAATAAAGAAATGTCAGCCTATCTTAATGGAAAGACCTCTCAACAAAACTAAATAATCTATGCGCCCACATGCCATTTCCATCACGCTTGTGTGGCCAAGGCTGCTGGGTTATGGCATGTGAAGTCAGAGTGCATTCTCTGGTGGAAGCAGGGACTGGAAGAATGCATAGAATTTGGTGAACAACTTGGACAGAGGAGGCATTTCTGGTGAGGGAAACTGCCTGGGTGAGGGGATTCATTTATAAAACATTAATTTAATTGTTTATTCAAATAACTTTATAGAGCTTCTCTTTTGTGCCCATCATGCATAAGGTGTGAAGATGCAGAGATGAACATAATACAGGTCCTAACTTTGAGTGGTACCTAACTTTGTGGGACAGAGAGACAACCAACATATAATTATAGCACTGTATGATACGTGCTGGACTCAGGGCATAAATTAGGTCCTAGGGGAACAAGGAGAAGCTCATAACTCTGTGAGATGCTCCAATGAGTGATGCTATCTTTCCTTTATTTCACACTTTTTTATTAAGCCAGGTATGGTGCTAAGTGCTGGGGATATCACAATTGGAAAGATGGGCAAGGAAATGGACATGGTGTGTGATAAAAGTACAAGAGAGTGGGCATATGTGCTATGGGGAAAGGACTAATAGGCATTTGCAGAAATTTGACATGGTCCAGGGTTGGCAAATGTATGGCAGGAACTACTCCTTACTCCTGTAGTCATGCCAGACATTGTTAATTCAACAGGGCACTCTTGCCTTCAGAGCATGAATTCAGTTCTATTTACTACCATATGCCTAGGTTAAAACCCGTTTTCCATCTGGCATTTATTTAGTCAGTGCCATAAAACAGATCCAATGCTTGAGGATTGACTCACATTGTCCAAATTCAGAAGAGATTACAGTTTATAAACTGTAAGTCCTCTTGCTAACATACGGTGAGAAACATAATCAGTTCACTCCTGACCAGGAAAGACCCTAGGATCTACCTAAACAGATGGCATGCAAATGAGAATAGCATGCAGTGAGCAGGGACTTGGAACAGGAGAGGTAGTATAACTTGTGCAAACAACTCAACAATTTGGGGGCAGCTATGACTAGGTTTCTTTTACATTCATATAACTGCTCAAGCACCTACCTGCCTTTTTTGTATAGAGCCTTGGTATCTCTCCCTACAGTCTTCCCCTCTCCTCAGTGTATGCCATAACCCTAGAGGTTTATCCAGTCTAAAAGATAAGTCCAAACAGGGGATTCAGGTTGGCTTTGTTATTCAAGTGAGTCTAGGACTGGTGTCTGATAAATCTGCTACTGTCATTGTTTGTCATGCACCAGAGGATTGTACAGATCATCACTGTGCAAGCATGCATGGCCAAGGAGATGAGTGGAAACTAGAGTCCAGCTCATGCTTGCTCTAGTGTCACCAAGCTGTGCATCCAAGGAAGGGGAAGGCTTTCTGAAAACAAATTTGCACAAAGACACTATAAAGCTGGTGGTGGCCCTGAGAGTTACCACTGAAAACTGGTGGTTACCCAGAACAGACTTGGTGGTGCCAGCAGCTCCCATTTGCTGCAGAGGCCCCATGTGCATTGTGGGAAGATGATCTCCTCCTTTGGGGCTAGGCCCTGGGAGCACTGGGTCAGGGCTGGTTTTGGCACCTGTGCCTCTGGGACCCAGCAGCTTCAGCACTTCTCTTCTTTGTCTGCGATAT
Organism: Macaca thibetana thibetana; assembly: GCF_024542745.1. Classification (NCBI taxonomy): domain Eukaryota; kingdom Metazoa; phylum Chordata; class Mammalia; order Primates; family Cercopithecidae; genus Macaca; species Macaca thibetana. The sequence goes on along the minus strand of NC_065591.1, from coordinate 74,502,875 downwards.
ACTTGGGTCATCAGTTTTTTTCTTTTAAATCCTTTCCCTTGATCATGGGGCTCCTTGACTCTAAGGGAGATCCCGTCAGTGTTCACAATTTACTTCCTGTTCCTGCCTATATGATTCTAGCTGGTAAATTTTCTTACTAAACGAAAGCTCCCTACTGTTTAGTAATGGCTGCTGTTGGTGGGTCCTGGCAACATTGGAAAAGAGGTTTGAAGGTTGGGGGTATCTTTGGCGTCATTGGAGTCAGACAGAGCTTACTGTTAATTGCTGCTTTTTCCTTTTAGCTGTATGCCTTTGGGCAAATTACTAAACCAGAGCTTTAACTTCCTCTCTTGCAAGATGGCAATAATGATATGGCACAGGGTTGTGGGTGTGTTAGGTGTCATATGTAAAGCCTCCAACATTATACAAAGACCCTCTTTCAATGGTAGTTATAAGAAGCCTCAGTAGAGAGCTGAAAAAGAGCCTTGAACTTCCTGGTCCCTCTTTTGCATCCAATGAGGAAGAGCTCTGGGTGCCCTGGGATTTTCGTCTCAGGATTTAAAAGGTGCTGGAACCACTGGCATTGAAAACATCCTACCCCTCCATAATGACCCGGAATCCGTGACTAACTGGCCCCTTCAGATGAGCTGGTTTGTAAAGGAGCAATGACAGAGTGAGCCTTTACCCCAGAAGACAAAACAATACCCCACACAAAGGACTCGCAGCAGCCTGGCAGGAATGGTGCATCTTCCCAGCATGTTTGGAGTGTCTGGTTCTTCTCCTGGAGGGGATCGGGCCTCCCTCCGAGGGCCCAGTGGTGGGTGGTCAGCTTTGTGCTATGTGAGTGCCAGGGCCCCCAAGATCTGGGTGCAGAGTGCTGCTCAGAATCCGATCTCTTAATCAATTTTGCCCATAGCAACAGGATTTCAATGCGTGGCAGGGGATAAAGTGGCCCAGAGGAACTCAGGACATATTTGAACAGTAGCCCAGAACTTGGATGGAATCTGAATCACATTGGCACAGGTCTGGGTCATGGGTTGCTGCAGAACATCGTAAGAAAAGCCATTCTTGTCCACACAATGGCATGAGGAAACAGGAAGCCCTGCAGCATGACTTTATTATCCTTTTCCTGAGCAGGGCCACCGTTCAGCTGGGAGGACCTTACCTTTGTTCCTACCCATTCCTACAGGTTACACACCAACTGCTGAGAGTAAGTTGAATGACAGTAAAAGGTAGTGAAACAACAACACAACAGCAACAGCTACAACAGCCACCTTGGACCTGGAATTGGCACAGAGGTCACTGGCCCAGCCTGAACAGGTTTAAATTTCACTTCTGCCTTTTCTTACTGATGCCATTTGGTAGACTTACTATACCTTTCCAAGCATCAGTTTTCTCATCTGGAAAGTGGGAATAACAATAATCCCTGCTTTTCAGGGTTGGTGTGAGAATTAGAAATCAGGTAGGTAGCTACTGCTGACAGCCAGGCATATGGCAGGCTCCCAGGTACTGGTAGATACTGTTATTTCTAAGACCTGGATGTAACCAATGCTGATGCTCACTAGTGCTATATAGGACAGTCACATCATCATTTCTGAGTATCAGTGTTCGTTCTCATCTCTAGAATGGGGGACACGTGATGTTTCCACATTGTGGTTGTGAAGATGAACTGAAATACAAACAGCCTCCAGCATAGCATTTGCCAGTGCAAGGCCTTAGTAAATGTCAGTAGGATCTGAAAATCCAATGGTTGGAGAATAAAATCTCCCCTTTAGCTATGAATTTATTTCCGTTTCGTCTGGAGTCTGAGGCAGATCCAAGTCCTGTTATTTATTTAGCTGTATTTGACTCTGTGTGTAATACTTGTAGCTGACTTTTAAGTCACTTTGATATTTCCTCTGAGTGAGATTTTCATCTTCCTTATGCCAAGAGGCAGGTTTCAAACAGAAGAGCAAACCGTGGACTTCTAGTGCTGCATCTTATTTTGGAGAACAGAATTGTCCTCAGTCCTGCCTGTGCATCTGAATCTCCTGGGGCAAGAGAAGGGCTTGAAAAACAGCCCAGTACTGCCCCAGACTCACAGATGTGACTGATGCAGCTGAGCCTGGGGTGAGCGCAGTTGGAAGCCACTGCTCTGTCCAGATGCTTCTCGCAGAGGTGCCAAGGACTGGCCACACATTCTCTTACCTGCTTGCTCTTCAGTCTCCGTCAATGCCTTTATGTTTCTATTCTCTTTATTCACATAGTTGACAAAATGTACAACGAAAGCATGCAAAAGGCAGAGCTGATCTTGACATTGGCTAAAATTATGGTTTTATGTTTAAAGAAACTATAAAAGAGAGAAAAGAAGACTTTTCTAAATTTAAAAAGAATTTAAATATTTATACTTTGTATGTGACCATAAGTGGAGAGAATTGGCCCTTTTGTTCCAGAAAAGTAACTGGTGTTAAGACTGAAAAGCTAATTTTAACGGAGAAATCTGGAAAGGAGAGTTATAGCATGAATGCTGCCAAGATGAACAGATTGCTCCAACCTCACTAGATTTTAGCTTTTTTTCCCCGTCTGCAGAATGAAGATAGTGATGGCAATACTTGTCTTGCTTTCATAGGCTGTAGTGAGGAATGAGGAAGCCAAAGCATCGGCAGTGTTTTATAAAATGCAAAGCATGAAACAATGAAAAGGCTAACTTGCCTCATGACCTTACTGGGCAAGTTATTTGACATTTTAGTCCCTTAGTTCCCCATCTGCAAAGTGGGACCCATAATGCCTAATGCTGACCTCACTGGGATGTTATGGGAACAAAAGTAGAGGGTGTTTGTAAAGGCACTTGGAAAAGCAGGACACCCGTATTAAATTAAAGTAGCAGTGTATTCTCCATTTAACAGATGAGAAAACAGGTACTGTGAGGCTACATTCCACTGAGCATTCTGAGCAGAGCTGCTCATCTGGCCAAGCCTTCTGGGCTCAGTGTCTCTGCTTCCAATGGACTTCCCCATGCTCTGTTTAACAGCACTGACTTCTCTTTTATCTTGGTTGCCAATCTTCCCGAAGTGGAGGCAGGCCCAGGTCCATTCTTTGCGTGAGGCTAGGAAGAATAGGGCCATTTATATCTCTGCTCCGATGACTGGAAAATCCTTTCAAACTGCTTGACTGAAAGGCACCTCAGAGCAAAAACTTGGGGAATCCAAAGGCCTAAAGAGCCATCTAGTGGTGACACATACAAACGACGCTGGCTTTTGCCAGTAGCTTCATTGGAATAGAGATAATGAAAAGGGATTTTATTTTTTCCTCTCCTAAATTTGTGCCTGCCCTGGCAACCACAGAAAAGGATTGATGTAAGGCTTGTAACCCTGGACTTCAGAGTGATATTGGAGGAAAACTGGGAACCTCTACAGACTTGAGCTGCTACAAAGCCTTGGTTTCCTTTCTCAGCTCCTGGCTTGCAGCTAGTTGTGTCCATGTGACTGAGACTTTTTTTTTTTTTTTTTTGAGACAGAGTCTCACTCTTGTCACCCAGGCTGGCGTGCAGTGTCATAATCTTGGCTCACTGCAACCTCCGCCTCCCAGCTTCCAGCGATTCTCCTGCCGCAGCCTCCTGAGTAGCTGGGATTACAGGCACCCGCCACCATGCCTGGCTAATTATTCGTATTTTTAGTAGAGACAGGGTTTCACCGCATTGGCCAGGCTGGTCTTGAACTCCTGATCTCAAGTGATTCTCCCGCCTCCACCTCCCAAAGTGCTGGGATTACCACACCCTGCCTGTGACTGAGTCTTAGGTAATGGAATGTGAGCGGAAGTGATACACATTACTTGTGAGTCTGGTCCCTAGAACTCTCTACATAGAAATCTCCAAGCCATTTCTCCTTTTGTGGTGTGATGCAGATGAGCACAGCAGTTTTGGAATTCATGTGTTGAAGATGGAACCACAAGATGCAAGGAATCTGGGTCTTCAAGTCACCTTGGAGGAGAGCTACCTGTCCATGAAGAACTCCTCTTTTGGACTTTTCATAGCAAGAAGTAAACCTCTAAGTGTCTTTGAGTTATTATGCATCTTTGTGTTTGTTAGTTTGTCATAGCAGTTAGGGTTACCTGAACGAATATAGTTGTGGTTAATCAAGTGAACAATGAAAATCAGAGACAGATTTACCATGAAGCCAATGAAGCTCTAGCTTCAGGGATCTTCATTTGCGTAGGCCCTTTCCAAGGTCCAAGGTGTGGATGTGAGGAAGTGGCGGCCCGGTGGGGGGGGGGGGGGGTTGGGGGAGGGGGAAGGGGAGTCCCCTGGCAATGTGTTCTTATGGTTATGTTTTGTGAAATTTGCAAAAGTAAGATATTTTCAACTGCATGAAATTGGTCAGGAGTGCTGCCTCTTTCCTTGTCAACTTCCCCTCCATCACATTTTACTCTGTGTTGGATGGTGTTGGGGAAGCATGGACATTTTGGGGACCCAGCTAAGGGAAGTTGAGTGGGAATACAATTAGTCTGAGTGTAGTTGTTGCATTGTCGTGGTTTTCTGTCTCTTTCATGTAGAGTTATTGCTAGCTGTTCTGGTATAAGAATGATTTCCAGGAATAATACTATGCCCACTGTGCAGCTGTGAAAGCACGATGCAAGGTCAGAGGTTGTACTGTAATAGAGTCTGTTCGGGGTGCCTGGTTCAGGGAAAATGTGAGCAGAGGGGAGAAACAAGGCTTGAAATGTGTGTGGAGTCAGAAACTAGTCTATAGAAATTTCTTCTAATCCATTCTGATGTGTAAAACTGTAAGCAGAGAATTTAGTTCTTATTGATGCTTTGTCAAAATTGAATTTCATTCCTGTCAGGACACACTTGGTAATTTTAAAAAGCATATACAATTTTAAACATACTTTATATTTTCTCTGTTTTTTTTTTTCATGGGAATAGCTTAGTTGATAAAGCTTGAATACAGCATTTAAATTGAATTTCCAAAAGACATTATGGAATGTTTTAATAGAAAAATGAGAAATTATGGATTTTTGATTTGGACCTTCTTTGACACTTTAAATTTAGCTATTAAAGAACAGAGAGAAAATTCAGATAAAAGTAATGGAATATTAAAGAAAAGCAATTAATAAGAGATAAAAATAAGAAAAGATCTGACTTTAAGAAGTGAGTTGTAACAAAAAATTCTTCACATCGTCCCCAGCACAGTAATTCATTAAAGGAAAAGATAAATTGCAAATAGAAATAATTAGTAGGCTCTTGGATTACTTGGTAATCCATTTACTGAAGAGGAGTAAATCACATGCACACATCAGAAATGATTTCAATTTCTTGCTGATTTGGTGCAAAATTCGTATCTATAAAGCTCACAATATGTCACTATGGCAAGAACATCAACAACAAACTAGTTAATGAGTGTAATCAACTCAAGAATGATTTAAGACTAGCCACTGCATAAGAAAATTTGAAATACAGTGAAATCTTACTGTTCAAATATGAAAGAATTGATAGAGTTCTTCCCACATATAACAACCATTCTAAAAATTTATATGGCACAGCCAATTACAAATTGTGAAGCTGAGAAACACTTTCTTAAACTATTAATCACCCATGCTAAAGGAAAAACACATAATTTAAAAAATCAATCACTCATGCTAAAGGTAAGAGAATTTTATATTCTCTCTATTGAAAATATTATACAACCATTGTCATCATATGAAGAGGCAGTTACAGGCAACATAGCCAAAAGTCCAGTAGAAAAAGCATTTTAAGAGCAGTTAATTAATAAAAATACAATTGTGCACTGCATAACACTTCAGTTAGTGTCAGACTGCATCTAGGACAGTGGTCCCATAAGATTATAATGTTGTATTTTTACTGTACTTTTCTATGTTTAGATATACAAATACCATGCTGTTACAATTGCCTACAGTATTCAGTATAGTAACATGTTGTACAGATTTGTTGCCTAGGATCAAAAGTTTAGACCATATGGCCTAGGAACGTAGTAGGATATACCAACTAGGTTTATGTAGTACACTCTATGTTTGCAGAATGACGAAATCACCTAAAGACACATTTCTCAAAATGTATGCCTGTTGTTAAGTGACACGTGACTGTATTTACTTTCAAGTATTTTGAATTTTGTGATGTTTATGGCATCTGATAGATTTTATATGGCATCTGATAGATTTGTTACATTTTCATTTTAAACTAGTATTTAGTTTTGTAATTAATTTTGTATTCTTTTTTTTTTTTTTTTTGAGACGGAGTCTCGCTCTGTCGCCCGGGCTGGAGTGTAGTGGCGAGATCTCAGCTCACTGCAAGCTCTGCCTCCCGGGTTTACGCCATTCTCCTGCCTCAGCCTCCCGAGTAGCTGGGACTACAGGCACCTGCCACCTCACCCGGCTAGATTTTTGTATTTTTTAGTAGAGACGGGGTTTCACCGTGTTAGCCAGGATGTTCTTGATTTCCTGACCTTGTGATCCACCCGTCTCGGCCTCCCAAAGTGCTGGGATTACAGGCTTGAGCCACCGCGCCCAGCCAATTTTGTATTCTTTTTGTAGTCATTTCTTGAGCACACCCCTAAAATAGAGTAAACTTCTTGTTCACAAAATCCAAGTTTACTCTTGGGACTGGAACATATCCATGGCTCGCAGTGAGGCTGAAGTTTCTCAGGAGACGAACTTCAGTGTCCTGATCAACGGGTGGCCCTGGCAGGAGGATGGAGGGCAGGAGACACAGTTTGATTTGCCCATTTCCCTGCCTCCCCGGCACTGGTTTCTAATTCTGGCAACAGTTGTGTCCTGTTTGGTTGTACAATGGTGTTTTATTGCTGCCTAACAAATCACATTTAGTGGCCTAAAACAACACTCATGTATTAGTTCACAGTTCTGTAGGTTAGAAGCCCTGGTGGGCTCAACTGGGTTCTCTGCTCCGGGCTTCAGAGGCCTGAAATCAAGGTATTTGTAGAGCTGGTTCTTATCTGGAGGCTCACATGGAGGTGGGATCTACTTCCACGTTCATTCAGGCTGGAGGAATGCAGTTCTTGCGGTGGTCAGACTGAGATTTGCATTCGTTGGTTGGCTGTCAGCTGGAAGGAAGCTCCACACTGCTTCTGGAAGCTGCCTGCATTCCTTCCCACGTGGCCCTCTCTTCATCTTCAATGGACCAGAAACATCACATCAAGTCTGTCTCACAATACGAATCTTTCTGTCATCTCCTCTCGCTTTCCTCTTCTGTTACCAGCTGGAGAACGTTGTTTGCTTTTAAGTGCTCGTGTGATTTGAGTGATGTACTTGGATAATCTCCCTTTTTTGTAAAGGCCATTTGTGAGATATAAGGCATAATACAATGACGGAAGGATTCCTCATCACAATCAAAGGGTGGGGATCAGGGTTTTGACTCCTGGGGACATTCTCAGGAATTCCGCCTGCAGCAGGCTGTGGTTCCTGTTTGGTAGCTTAGCAGCTCCAGCTCTGTCCAGGGTCTCTAACACTGCTTCTTCCCTGGCTCCCTCATGCCTGGGCGTAGTAAATGCGTCTTGCTGTTTCTAGCGCCTGGGTCTTCGCCATCCCTCATTGGTTCCCTTACCTCTGCCCATACATCTGTCAGCAGTATTTTTTGTGTGAAACTCTCTTTGGTTTCTCCCTTGGAGCATGTCATCCATTTTTGGCTAAGACTCTGACCGATAGAGCTGGGAAAATACATTTTGGTGAGAAGCCATAATTTTGTGTTCTCTTTATCCCTTGAGAAGATGTTAGATCTTAGGCCTGGGGCACTCACAAGGGAAAATAAGGAATTTTGCATCCATGGCCTGTGAGATTGAGAACGTATTGTTTCAAAGGTGCTGAGAATGGAATGTGGTAATTATATCAGACAGCGTGATTCAGACAGCACTGGGTGTGGGCTCAGATTTCTTATGTTCAAAACCTGACTCCTTCATTTATCAGCTGTATGGACTTGGACAAGATGCTTAACCTCCATAAGTTTTAGTTTCCTCATCTGAAAAAGAGGGATATTAAGGATATTTCCCTTATTGGTGGACTAAATCCACGCAAAGCACTTCGCAGTGACTGGTGCATAGTAGGCACGTAGTCAATGACGTTGTTGTTATTGATATTATTTGATATTGAGGGCTACTTTGATGAAGTTGCTCTCTCACTGATTTGCCAGTACCAGGCTTGGTTAAAACAAAATTAGCCTGTTTCATCTTTAAGCTGTTTGCTTTTTCCTATTGTTGCTCTCTGTTCTGATCATTATATAGAGATCTGAAATTCTGCTATAACAAAGCGATATTTTGTATTTCTTTCACTCTTCCGTTTTTACTTATTTTTGAGGATATAGAAACACTTACTTACTTAAATCCAATGCAATATGCGGTGGGGCCCACCCTGGATGTTTGTACATGTTTTAAAGCAAATTATGATAGGAAGAGAAAATACTCAAAGATTACAAAGGAAGCTTACTACCTCCCTTGCTTTTCCTAATTTATGATTCAGAGAAGCCCCCACTCTATGAGGAGAGTTCCCACTAAGTGAGTAGTTTTGCCAGTCTAAGACTGATAAAAGCCTTTAGGATCCCTGACTAGCAGCATCAGTATCACCAGGGAATTTGATAAAAATGCAAATTTTGGAGCCCACCCAGGATCTAACATAGAAATTCCGAGAGTGGACCCAGCAATTTGTCTTCTAGCAAGCCCTCCAGGTGATTCAGATGAACCCAGAGTTTGTGAACCCCAGCATTGACACGGGATTCAGCCTTGCTTCAATGTATTAAACTACCTTGCCCTTGGGAAAAATCAAATGCTATAACCTGTCCACCTTACCCATCTGGCCACTCTTACATTCTCCTTCAAATGCTCCATTCACAAAACCTTCTCTTCTTTTTTTAGGTTGGAACTTCAATGCAGAGGGTTGAAGTGATCATATCATTTGAAGGTACATTATCATCACTGGTCTCTGCAAGTCTCTTTTCTTTTATGTATGTATATATATATTCATCTGTTCATTAATTTATTAATTCCACTTTCATTCCTCATTCTCCACCCCACCATGTGTGTTTAATATGTATCTTCTTGGTATGTGTTCTTGTAAAATGCATATTGTTTTGTGTACATGTGTTTTTATTCATATAAGTGGTCCTGTGTTATATACCTTGTTTCATCCTTTCTTTCCACCGTTCATCACCATATTTTAAAGACCTATTTGAGTTGCTCTGTGCTCACCTTGTATACTACCTCTGACTGCTCTACTCCAAGGTAGACACCTACTATGTTTTACCCAGTGGACACCCAGATTGCCTCCAACTCCCTGTCTCTGCAAACGATACTGTGATGAACTTCCAGCCCGAGGAACAGCAGCCTGAACTAGTCTGAGGAGGCACAGCTATCTGCTAACATAGAGGGTCTCGCTCAACAGAAGTCTGTTTGCTCAGGGGGTCTGAGAAACTTCCTAAAAAACTTCTATCCTGAGGGAAAAAGATGCCAAGCTGAATAAACTTGGCCCAGCAAGGAGGACTTGGTAGTGTCTTTTCTTTCAGTTTGTCTCCTCATGCAGTTCCCACTGGTTCTGGGTCTATGTTGCTTGGAAAGAAAGCAGTGGGTGGGAAGAGGAGAGAGGCTGTGGACCTCACATGCTAGTTGCCTGGCTTTGTTCCTGAGCACAGGTGAGATATGTTCTGGGGATTCCTAGAAAGACTCTGCAGTTACTTTGCAGGAATTGAGTTTACATATAAAGATAGAAGAGAGAAAGTGTGGAATTTGGATTTTGACTGTTACTGTGACCCCATCCTCACTCACAAACAGAGTTTGAAGCTTAGGACAATACAAGATCCATGCAAAGAACTAGAAGGCTGGAGCGGTTGTAAACTCTGGGTTATCACACAATATACCAGATGCTGAGTTGGTGTCAATATTATGTGGCAGAGCTTGTGCTTCTCTCACAATCTGGAAGGGGATACACAGAACTCTAGTGCAAGGCTGACCTTGGACATGGATTATATTAGGGGATTCAGTCCCCAATGAGATGGTTTTGCAACACTAGGAGGATAAATTGAGATCTGTATTTATCAATATGGCTTAATCATGGCAGAAAAGACCCAGTAAAAGTTGCTGTATGTGCTTGGGCTAGAATGATTAAGAAATGAATCATTGCAACCATCTGCCCATTAAAAAGTAGGACAGAGGATGCTTAGTATGTCTTTATTTTTGCCCCAGGACTGTGATCTCCATGTAGTTTTCAGAGAAACAATTCCATTCTGGAATATACTTCAATGGACTTTTAATTCCCTAATTAAATCACTCTTCTGGATTATACAAATACATGTTCTAGGATAAAATGTTTTGTGAGATTTTCCTTTAATAAATCCCACTGCGATCTAACTGAAGTCTAATTAGCCTATTTAATTGGCATGTTCTATGAGAGAAGGCTCAAGCCAACTGCTGATACTAGAGCTTCCTCACTCTGCTAAGAGCTTCAGTCCCTGGTTTTTGGCGGTTTTTATTTACCCAGACAGATGGTGGATGGACCCGTTATCCCAGTGACTTGTGTAATTAGAAGAAGAGGAAAAAAATCAATATTCTTGTTCAAAGATTGACCTGAATCTCTACCTGGCATTTACTTCATTCTTGCTAAAAGCAATAATATTAATTAGCTCCCCAGAAAGTGACTTTATGAATTAAATGAGTTTTGTTACCATATTTGTAGCCACCATGATATAACTTGGGGTCATTCATGCAAAGCTTAATTTGCATAAAAGTGTGGATGTCTGTGGGACATCTTAGGCTGTGGGACACCAAGTCTGCTTATCTCAGGCCCCATTCATATAGCAGTTCCCTGTCAAATCATCTTTGACCTCCACTATAAGGCACACTATAAGGGGTAATATGGTGTAGTGAAAAGATTCTGGGTTTTAAAATGGCACTTAAATTTGTATCCCATTTCCACCAATAGTTAGCTTTGTGTTGTGCAAGTTCCTTAGCTTTTCTGAACCTCAGTCTCCTGAGCTATATGAAAGAGATAAAACAGGCCAGGCACAGTGGCTCACACCTGTAATCCCAGCACTTTGGGCGGCCGAGGCAGGTGGATCACCTGAGGTCAGGAGTTTGAGACCAGCCTGGCCAACATGGCGAAACCCCGTCTCTAGTAAAAATACAAAAATTAGCCAGGTGTGTAATCCCTGTAGTCCCAGCTACTTGGGAGGCTGAGGCAGGAGAATGACTTGAACCTGGGAAGTGGAGATTGCAGTGAGCCGAGATTGTGCCACTGCACTGCAGCCTGGGTGACAGAGTGAGACCCTATCTCAAAAAAAAAAAAAAAAAAAAAAAAGAGAGAGAGAAAGATAAAATATTATAAACAGTGTTATTGCGAGGATAAATTTGGATATGCTAGATAATGAGTATCAGATATGAATTGTAGAAAACGTCACAATTTCATCTGTGCTCTTCTAAGCACATGACCTAAACCTCTGCCGAGCATTTACTTCATTCTGTCTTGTATTACAATCAATTTTAAAATTAGTTTGTGTAGGCTAGATTATGGTAACAAAAGGATTCATGCATCTAATGGTTCAACACAGATAGAAGTTTATTTTTTGCTCTTATAGCAGTTCAGAGGTCCATGGAAGAGTATCTGTTCTGTGCAACAAAATAAGATACAACTGAGAAAGTTAACATTATAAGGCACATAAAGATTTCTTCAATAAACAAAGGGAATTAAGCAAATACTAAATTAGGGTGTTATTTTCCCACTCAAGTCTTTTATTTCAGATGGCCTCAAGGTAGCTACTCTCATGTTGAGAGAGAGAGAGAGAGAAAATGAATCACGGGGACTAGTAAGGAAAGACATAAAACAGACTTCAGTACTGCGTCTAGCAAAGGGACTAGACTGTAGTAACATGCACATGGAAATGAAAGCAAATCATTTCCCTTCCATTTGGGCATTTGCCTGTCTCTTGTTAGAAAGCAAGTTCTTTGAGAGCAAAGATTTTGCTTAATATTTTCTGCCTCTTCCTTTATAGTACCTCACACTATAAATGTTGAATTGAAGTTAATTGAGACTTTTGTATCCTTCAAATGAGGAATGAGGAATATATTATGTATAAACATTGGAGACTTAAATGGCAGTGTGTGGACACGCAAGGAGGGAGGGGTAACTACAATAACCTCAAGGCTGGTGAAATGAAATGTGTCAAAGTAGAATTTCAGAGTGCTGCATCCAAGGAGGAGTGCTGTTTATTAAATGTGCCCACAGAAATTATTCTGCTACCTATATATTCACATATACCTGTAAAGAGGGCAGGTTACATTAGATGGCAAGACCTTTGTTCTTTTAGTGGCTTGTTGATTTTGGTGCTATAGTTTTGGATGTAGGGCTGTAGGGTGATATGGTTTGGATGTTTGTCCTCTCCAAATCTCATGTTGAAATGTGATTCCCACTGTTGGAAGTGGGGCCTGGTGGGGGGTGATTGGATCATGGGGGTGGATCCCTCACGAATGACTTAGCACCAACTCCTTGATGATAAGTGAGTTCTCACTCAGTTTCTTCACCCAAGATCTGGTTGTTTAAAAGAGTCTGGGACCTCCTGCATCTCCTCTCTTGCTCCCGCTCTTGCCATATGATGTATCCGTTTCTGCATCAGCCGTGAGTAAAAGCTTCCTGAGGCAGATGTTAGTGCCATGCTTGAATAGCCTGCAGAACCATGAGCCAATTAAACCTCTTTTCTCTAAATTACTCAGCCTTAAGTATTTCTTTATAGCAATGTAAAAATGGCTTAACACCTGGGGCAGAAAAATATGGAGTTCTGGGATTGGGGAGGTGGGAACAATTGGCAGGATGAGGTAAGGAGCAAAGAAGACAAGAGGGAGAAGTTTGAACTGGAGAAGCTGGAAGCACGCAGGCAAAGGGTCAGGAAGTCCCCTGGTGCAGAGCCTGAGGAAGGGTGAGAGATGATTCCTACTGGAAGCTGCTTCTGTGAGTGAAATCTTCCGCTGAGGTAATCAGCTTACATATGCACACGTGGTGGGAGGCATTCTTGTAGAGCTAAAGGAGAGAAAAGGTTCACATCTGGAGAAAATGGTGGAAACCAGAGAGAGATGTGCAAAAGCAGGTATCTAGAACACAGAGGAGATGAGGAGAAAAATACCCACCTCTCACTTCCTCATACTCAAGGGCTTTGTGATTTTGCAGCTCTTGGCATTGAAGTCACTGGCCTAGATCTCCAAGGGCTGGTAGATCTAGATGATTTCTTTTCCTCTGAGGAGAAGGTGGCCAGGATTTGAATCTCAGACATTGCTTGCTGTGACTGTATTCACTCCTATGTTCTGGAAGGTGAAGGGGCAGTCTTAGTTACCACATGGGCTGTTGTCCCTACATTTCTTGGTGGGTGTTACTGCCGTTGGGCTGAAACACCAGTAAGTGTTGAGGTCATTTTTTTTTAACCCAGACTAGAGGCCAATCTGAGCAGCTTGCCTTGTGCTTCCTTCCTTCTTGCCCCTGCCATGTTGCCGTCTTGGAAGGACCTAAGCTATATCAGACACAGGGCCTTCATATCATACCAGCTGCCTGGAAAACTGATAGGAATGGAACTAGAGGTAGATGGATAGATAGATACAACTCAGAACATAAAGAGGTGCAGAAGAGGCCAAGAAAGGACTTACGCAGTGCCTTCAGACACAATCTCTTAGCCTGGTGGCCTAATTTTATGTCCTAAAGTCTCCATTATGCCCTTGTGCCCATTTGGGAGCTCTTCCTCCTCTTTGAGAGGGTGACAGGTGGGGATTGTGGGCAGAAAGTCTTGAGCTGTGCCAGTATGTTAACCCTTGTGCCATGTTCCACGTGATGGGATTAGGAGGCCCCTTTTTGGCTTGGATCCCCATTTAAAAATTTATTTTTCATCAAAATAAGTGATTCACAGCCCCTCCCAAGGCTTGAGTATGCTTACAACACAGAGTTCACAGAATAGAGAGGGTAAGAAGGCCATGGTCACCCCATGCTCGGGTTTCTCAGGAGTCTTTGTGTCCCTGTGCCATTGTCCTTAGCATTCTGAGTTGTAATTTTTCAGTGTACGTGGGCGACTCCACTAGTTTGTGAGCTTCCCAATGACAGGTGTGCAATTATCCATCTTTCTATCCCACTCTGGCAACTTGAACAAAGTTTGTTAAATGGATTCTCATTTTAGTGGGTGTGTCGGGAAACACACACAGGGCAGAGTAGAGCAGAAACTTTAGTCAGAATCAACAGAAAACAGGAATCAGCAAGGGCGCATAAAACAAGACAAAATGTGGATTTGAAGTACGGCATAGGGTGGTTGTCACCTTAGTGGTCTGGGTCCAGGACTCACCCAGCACACCAGGTGCCAGGCATAAGGAGGCAAGAGTAACTTCAGAGCCTACTTGCAGGAGGGGAGAGGGTTGCTGCCGAGTTTCTCAGGTTTAACTTAGGAACTGGTAGTGTTTAAACCTGTCGTTTGAGGGTCCTCTCTGACTACAGCTGAACAGGGCAGAGAAAAATAAACACTTGTCATTTGTTGGGTTCTTACTAGGTGCTAGGAATGTTTTTATTTTTATTTTTATTTAATTTTATTTTTTTTTAAAGACAAGGTCTAACAGCTGCAACTCACTGCAGCTTTGACCTCCTGGGTACAAGTGATCCTCCCACATCAGCTTCCCAAGTTGCTAGGACTACAGGTACATGCCGCCATGCCTGACTAATTTTTATATTTTTTGCAGAGACGAGGTTTTGCTGTGTTGCTCAGGCTGGTCTCGAACTCCCAGGCTCAAACCATCTGCTCACCTGGGCCTCCCAAAGTGCTAGGATTACAAGCATGAGCCACCTCATCCAGCCAATTCTAGGAATTCTTGTATCATTAATTCTTAAAGCAACTTTACAGTAAAGTATTACTATCACTATTGTATAGATGAGTAAACTGGGTTCAAAAAGTTTAAGTCACTTGTCTAAGGACTCCTAGATAAGAAAGAATTGAGACTCAAGTTCAGAATATTTTATTTCTTATACATATATTTGTACTTATCATCCAAGTATTTATTATATACCTACAATGTGTTCAAAATTGTGCCACATGCTAGGGGATACAACAGTCTTCAAAACATAGTCCCTATTTTTATAGAGCTTACAGCTTAGATGGTGGGAATATAGGCAGAAAGAAGACAGCTAAACTCATAGGGGCCAAGGAGGCAGGGAGCTGGGTGACTCCTTCAGTCACCACTCTTTCATTTGCACCCATATGCATTTTTGATGTTGTGATATTCTGGCACCTACGCTAGGTCCTGGGGATGCTCTGGGAGCATCAGATATGGTCCCCACCCACTCTCATGCAGCTGTCAGCCTACAGGGGACACTCATTAATCCAATGATCACAGAAATATTTAATTTTGATCTGTAATAAATGCTGTGAATGTTACTTAAAACTGAAGAGAGGTGAATGACTGAATTTCAGGTATTATGAAAGGCTAGCTTGAGAGAGTTAATTGCAGACAGAAGCTTTTGGGACCTACTGAATCACTTCCAAGTAGGCAGCTTCTTTTTTTGCTACACAATATTCGGTGTGCAAATGTTTAGACAAATGGCATTGCGGATAGAACTCACTTTTGAAGTCAGGTCAAATTTTGATTCTGTTTCTCAGTAGCTGGATCACACTGGGTAAGTAACTTAGCCTCTCTCTGCCTCAGTGTTAAAGGGTTAAGTGGGATTGATGATATTGATGATGCCTGTAGGTCATTTCTCCGGTTGGCCTTGAACCGACCTAGTTTAACCTCCTTTCTTGCATGAAGTTCTCAAGAATAGTTGTGGATGTGCAGGGGATGTAACATCCTAAAATAAGGAGAAACTGGCTGGAAAAGCCCAGGTTCTGTTCTAGTCCTGCCTAGAACAGGCTGTCCTTCAACACATTAGCCCAGAGAATCACGTTATGCCTGGGGTGCAAAACCCAGGGCAAACTGCTTTCTGGGCTTCCTCAGCTGTGGTGGATGTGGAGCACGTGCAGATGAGACTCCATCCACCCCAGGCAGATTTCCTGAGCCTTGAGGAACAAGGGTTAGGAAATGAATCCTAGGTTTCTATGGTCCCTTGCTGTCCCCTCATGTAACTTGTAGATGTGAGTGTTTTGTCTTGCTGAACTCAGGCAAGTAGTACAAGTGCAGCCCAAGATGAAGTGGGCTGAAGTGGTAAACAATGCACAGAGAAACTGCCTCACAATTATGATAATGATAACTAACATTTATTGAGGCCTTAGTGTGTGGTTGGCAATGTCCTGAGTATATGCACTCATTTAACAGGATTGCTGTGAGGGTTAAATCGGATAATGTATTTCAAGTTTGCAGCCCAGTCTATGGCACAAAGCAGGAGTCTGAAAATAGCAGCATAACAGTGATGCACCAAGGGTGCATGTTGGAAGTGGTTTACTGCATGTGTAAGCAATAAAGGAATGGTTTTCTGTATGGAATTCAGAAACAGTAATAAAGCTGTCTAGAAATTGATCTGACTTTTATTATCACCATAAATGAGCAATTCTGTACAATGTCAATTACAAATACCTATCTCTAAAAAAAAAAAAAAAAAAAGACTTACCATAGGTACTGTGGCATTTGAATAATTCTTTTTGACGTGTGAATTTATGAGATACAGGTGTAATTTTGTTATATGGATATGTCATGTAGTGGTGAAGTCTGGGTTTTTAGTGTCTCCATCACCACAATAACATACATTGTACTCATCAATTAATTTCTCATATTCCATTCCCCTTCCACTCTTTCACCCTTCTAAGTCTCCAATGTCTATCATCGCACACTCTACATCTATGTGTACACATTATTTAGCTCCCACTTATAAGTAAGTAGATGTGGTATTTGTCTTTCTGTGTCTGACTTGTTTCACTTAAGATAATGGCATCTAGTTCCATCCATGTTGCTGCAAGACACGATTTCATTCTTTTTATATGGCCGAACTGTATTCCATTGTGCATCTATACTACATTTTCTTTATCTAAACATCCATTGATGGACACAGGTTGATTCTATATCTTTGCTATTATGAATAGCACATGAGCTGCAATAAACATGTGAGTGCATTAATATATGCAGACATATTTGTTTTATACTAACATGTTTTTGTTATTTATCTTTTATTAAAATTTGTAATTTACATAGAAGTTAAGCTGGAGACCTCCCAGTTATTCAGGCAGCCTCTGACACGCGTAGACTCAGCTACATATGTGTGTTTGAAGGGTACATTCATAATTGTGTGGAATTGTTCCAGCTCCTTTTGGGCACAGTTCCCTGTGTCCCCAGTCCCTGTGGTACTATATGTTTATGCATTTAAACAGTAGTTTCAAAATAAATATTGATAGCACAATGATTTAAATGTGAAGAAACAGAACTTGAGTTATTTCAATTCTATCATTCTCTATGCAAATCATTCTTAGAACACTGCTTCTCTCGGAAGCATTTCTTAATTTGTTTACTACTCCCTCCTTAAAAAATAGGTAGTGAATGTAATCAAAAAATGTTAACGTATTATTTCTTTCCTTTTCTACTTTAACATTTTTTTCAGTTTTTATTTTTATTATCATGAATAATACTCACAGTATAAAAAATTTCACTGCTTGCTTACCTTGTCTGATTATCCATTAAATACCCTCTAGAATTTAATTTATTATTTGCTTTATTTCATGGTTATTACTGAAAATAAATTTATTTTATTGAGGAGGGAGGTATTAAGAATGATCCCCACCAGGTATCAAATATGCTAGATACGGTCTATTAATATTATTCCATTCACTATTCTTATTTCATAGGTCAGTTAAGAGAAGCTTCATTATCTTGGTTAGATAAACTTGTCAATAAAGTACTATTGTTCTGGGCTTCACTGCTTCAGTTTTGCTTTGGAAAAAGATTGACAGGGGGATGAGGCATGACTCATTGATTTTCCTGAGACCGCAGAAAAGATTCCTGAAACTCAGGCAATTAGTGGCTAAAAGACAGATCATTTATTCTAAAAGTACCAATCACAGGAGCAAAAGGGTGTGACAAAATGCATGAAGACCTATAAACCTCTCGCCTGGGGTGAAGAAAGCAAGGGTGATCATTGAATTGAAGAGCTGGAGACACAGGGGAACAATTCCCAGCTAGCACCTAAAACTGCCTCCTGGATAAAATCTTTTTGAGAGGCGTCCTGGGTAAGAGAGCATGTACTGCCTTTTCCACATTCAGTTTAGGGTAACCATTCTTACTGATGACTTGACTATGTGATGGCAGTGGGCTGGGTTGTTCAAGTTTTCATTGGGCAAGTTTGCATTGAGCAGTTACTACTCCAATTTACCTTCAATCTCTTCTTCCATTTATTGAGTGTCTCCGATGTGCAGGCACTGAGCTAGGAGGGGCTTTCACATGTGCCCTTTTGGGAAACTTGTGAGGTGGAATTAAGAGATGGCAATGTGTGAAGAGGCTGGCCTATGGAGTTCCATAAGCCTAGGATCAAATACAAGCTCTGCCACTTCCCAGCAGAGGGACCTTGGGCAGGTTACTTAAC
This sequence comes from Macaca thibetana thibetana, assembly GCF_024542745.1. Lineage (NCBI taxonomy): Eukaryota > Metazoa > Chordata > Mammalia > Primates > Cercopithecidae > Macaca > Macaca thibetana. Next base: position 74,484,389 of record NC_065591.1, on the reverse strand, counting down.
CTCTCTGAACCTCCACTTCCTCATTTGTAAAAGGAGAATAAATGATAACTGCCCTGTTAAGTAGTTGAGAGAAGTAAGGTGAAGTGTAAAGTAAAGCCCAAGCATAGCATCCGAGACACACAGGCCATCAAATGGCTACTATTATATCTCCTGTTGCAAATGAAGAAGGCCTAGATAGGCGAGTGACCTGTTTAGAGTGTAACAAAACCAGCTCCTTCTACTTTACTTATCGGTTTCTTATTAGAGTGCACTCTGCTATGGTTGTTTCTTGGGGGCTTGGCAAAGCCACACTTCTTTTGTTAGTTGGGGTCTCTCCCAAACGGTGGTGCTGATAGTGGCTGATTCCTACCTGAAATTGCTCTTAGTTGCTGTGGTGATGAAAAGCAACTAAAACCAAGAAAGGGTTATGAAATATTGCCTTGAGAAAAGTTTTCTCCCTCTCTTTTTTTTTTTTTTTTTTTTTTTTTTTTTTTTTTTTTTGAGACGGAGTCTTGCTCTGTCGCCCAGGCTGGAGTGCAGTGGCTGGATCTCAGCTCACTGCAAGCTCTGCCTCCCGGGTTTACGCCATTCTCCTGCCTCGGCCTCCCGAGTAGCTGGGACTACAGGCGCCCGCCACCTCGCCCGGCTAGTTTTTTTTTTTTGTATTTTTTAGTAGAGACGGGGTTTCACCGGGTTAGCCAGGATGGTCTCGATCTCCTGACCTCGTGATCCGCCCGCCTCGGCCTCCCAAAGTGCTGGGATTACAGGCTTGAGCCACCGCGTACGGCCCTCCCTCTCTATCTTAAGTAAATGTGTTCAAAATGTACTCTTTGAATCCAGTGGGAAACTTCCATACCTCTTTTTCCCATGAATGGCAGGTCATATGACATGGATACAGTCTAAGATTATGTGGTACTGTTGTTATTCAAATAGGGTTTTGGTATATTAGCTGATTTACCTTTTTTAATTGTAGTCACCCTTGTCTTGATCTGACAGGATTAAGAGTTACATATGGACTAGTTTGGGCTTTAGATTACAGAAATGCAGAATTTGGTCTTCTGTTTCTTTTTCTCTTTTTTAAAAAAATTTATTTTAGGTTCAGGGGGTACACATGTGTGTTCCTTACATGTTTGCTTCTTTAATACATGCAGGCTCAATAAATGCTCCTTCAATAGAATGAACAGGGATGCTTTCCCCAGCAGAGGTGGTGTTGCAGAAGTAGATTCTGAGATGGTTATTCAGCTGTGCCTTTAGGATTGACACCTAATGAAGAGAGAGACTATAAGTAGGATTAGCCAGAGAGAGAAACTGAGCAACAACACGGGCCCAATATCAGCCCCAGCCCACCTTGTGGGAAGATCTGGAGCCAGAATGGCCCTTCAGAGGTCTCGAGTTGGGCTAAGATGGTCAAGCGTCTACACTACCGCCTCAGTCAGTCGTTGTTATGTGGGTCACTCTGGGGAGGGCGTGACCTTGGGAGAGGCAGCTTTCTGTAGTAGAGGCAATTTGTTAACAGCCGAAGTCTTTCCACATGTGCACTCCCAGCAGCAGGCAACAAGTCCTTCACTGAAGTGAATTGCAAGCAATGCACACCGTGCCTGCCATGCCTTGGTATTGTAAGGGGCTGGGGTTTTAAAACAATGTGTTTGTATTTGTGTGATTAACACTCATTAGACTGGACAAAGGAGACTGACCCCCCACCCTGTTTGCGTGGTTCAATTTGGATGGCATAATGGCCTTTGAACAAAAGGTGGCGCTGTAGTGTCAGTTTTGAGGTGCTTTGACGCAGCTAGGAATTGCGGCAGAACGAGAGTAGTACCACTTGATTTTCTTTATAAAGAACCATAGGAAAGAAGATGAGATGCTATTTTCAAGGTGTTTTTTCCCCTGACACTGACATACTTGGAAGAGGTGAGATCCAAGGGCTGTGTGTGTGTGCGCGCACACACATATGCATGTACACATGTGAGTACATGTTGGCAGTGACAAAGGGGGTGGGAGATGGAAGACTTATTGTTTCCTCCTTCGCTCACTCCTTTTCTTCTTTCCTTCAGAAAATACCTTAGTGCTAGCTCCTAGGTTTTTAGCTCTGGGCTGTTCACCAGGGTAACAGAAATGAGCAATATCTGGACTTCTTTTCCGGAAGCTTTGATGGAACAGGGAAATGGCACCTGTATGTGCCTCATAAAATAAAAGCTTCATGGGTGCTTCATTTCTAAGTCAGAGATTAGAGAGTAATCAGGGGAGGCTGGAGAGAAGTTAAAACCAAGGTTTGAATGGTGATACTGAGCTCTCCATTCAAGAGGCGACTGTAGCACAGGGGCTGGGTCCAGGGTTTGGGATTACGTCCCTGGGCCTATTTGTGACCCTACTATTCAGCTGTGTGCACTTAGGCAAATGACTTAATCACTCTGTGCTTTAAAATGGCCTCAGTTGGAAAAGGGGATCTTCCGATTCCTAATTACAGGGCTGTTGTGAGGATTAATTGAGAGCTAATAAATATAAAGAGTTAAGATTAGTATATTGCATATGATAGGGTTTAATAAGTACCAGCTATTATTTTTAATATTCTCTATTATTAGTTTCAAAACATTCTTGGGCATATACATTATGCTAGGTCCTATGCTAGTTGCCTGAAAAACGAAGATGGACACAGCACCATCATGGAGTTAAAGAGGACAAGTGCATGTAGTACACAATTAAAACAAGGAGTGAAGCCCTAGGACTGAGATCCAGGCAGGGTGTATGGGAGCAGGTGGAGGGGCACCAAAGTCACCTTCGACGGGGAGGGGTGTTGGTGAGGAACCTGGGGAAAGCTTCCTGGCTGAGGTGCTTCTTCAACTGAGCCACTACATGATGAGTAGGGGTTCAACATCAGAGGGTGAGAGAGGATGGCTGGATGAGAGCAATCCATGCAGAGGGTGCAGAAAGGAAGCTAGTACCAGACACTGGTGAGCAGGCAATGACTAACAGTTCGGCATTGCCAAAGTATAGTTCAAGTGTGAAGTAGCAAGGGTTTGGGGTGGGGAGGGTCATGGCTGATAAAAAGTCACTGAAGGTTTTAAACAGGGTAGTGCATCCAGTGACCATACCTGGTACCCAGTGGGGCTTAAATGTTAATGGATGAATGAATAAAAGCTGAGTAGAATTTTAGCATATGAGTGTAGGGAGTATTGGTGAGATTAGGCCTAAGGTGGAAGATTGCATCAGTCCAAGTCTACTGACTTGCTCTAAGCGCGCGCGCGCACACACACACACACACACACACAATGTATATTGTAAAGGTAATGTATGCTCATTATAAAAATAGTCAAATAGTACAGAAAGCCATATAGTGAGAAGGTAAAAGTTTTCTTTGCATTCATTCCTTCAGTTCCTTGGAGGTAACTAGGATTAAGAGTTTTCTTGGGTATCTTTCCAGACAGATGTAGGCATACACACCTGCACAGAAAAACACAGAACAGTGTGATGCTTAGATGCAAGGATCTGGAGCCAGCCTGCCTGGGTTCCAATGATAACTCTTAGTCTCTGCTATTACAGCTTTATGAGCTTACCCTAGTTACATAACCTCCCTACACCGTGGTTTTTCTATGTGTAAAGTGAACACCTACCCCGCAGGGTTGTTATGAGGATCAGATGAGTTATGTATAAAGGATTTTCAGCTCCTGGCATATAGTCTTTGTTACTTTTATAGATAATCTCTTTTCTAGGATAACACAATGGAGTCAAAATAAAAAATATAGATAATCTCTTAAAATGATAAAATAACATATTTTAATAGTGCTTTGCAGTGTGCTTTTTCTCACGTACTAAAGAATCTTTCACATCTTTCCACATCAGTAAACATAAATTTACCTCATTGCTTTTAATGCTGCAAGGCACTGTATGGGATGCGTATACTATAACTTATTTAATCACTCTCATATTTATGGAAACTTAGGTTGTTTCCATTTTTTCACTCTTACAAACAATGCCACAATGGCTATCTTTGTGCACATCTGTAAGGTAAATACCTACAAATCACATCGCTTGTATAAGGGAACCCTGCCATAGGATATCTATTTTCTTCTTCTTCAATGGAAGCAGCTGCCAACCGATACTACCCTGAACAGGCACATGTTGAGGGACACATCTTAAATCTGCACATGTGTACCAGGCTGTGATCCTATCCTGGATGAAAGGTGCCATGGAGTCACTGGGAAGTTCAGGGGAGGGGTTAGGCCAATGGACGTAAGAAGCTCATCTGGAGGCAGGGAGTTCTACCTCTCCCACCTTTCCTTCCTGCACTCATTTTCTCCCTGAGATTCAGAGTTTAGGAGAGGTTTTGGGGTGGATGTTGATGGCCTTGTCTATCTTATCTATGGCCTAATGAATTTCCAGAACCCAGCCCTCTTACAACTCTCTTGCTGTCATGGGAAGTAGCTCTGAGAGAGCTGAGAGAACAGCAGAGTCTGTGACAGTCAGATGAATGGCTCTGGTTTGGCTGTAACACTCACAGATTTTAAAAGAACCATAGGTCACTGGAAAGGGTCCCATACCAACCACTCTGGCAGGGACCAGGTCTATTACCATACTTGGGACACTGCCTCCCCTACCTCTGAGCCTTCCTAGGCCATGTTTCCACAAGTACCAGAAGTCCCACCACCCACCACTCCCAGCCTGTGAAGGGCAGACTCTGGACCTGCACCTCTGCCACTGTGAAGCAGCCTCCAGACCTGTCTATGGAAGTGGAGTGGCTGTATGAAGAAATCTAAGTTTTGACCTCAAAGGTCCAGTGTGATGAGAAGCCCTCTTCCTTGAGCTGACTCTTGGAAGTGGACATTTCACGCTTTTGAAGAATGCCAATCACTGAAATAGGGATCATAAGGGCAACAGGAGCAGTGGGGCAAGATTCATCTGAGGAGCATTCCAGAACTAGATTTCAACCTGATTGGAGCTGTGGTGAATGAGAAACACTGGAGAAACAGACACATCCCATTTTAGTCCTCTTTTTGCTGGAAGCTGTGAGCAGGGCTGGCGCCCACCCTCACCTTCTGACTGTGGAGCCCTTGGACTTTCAGAAAGTTGGAACAGGGCTTCAGGAAAGAGATTCTGGACCTCCACATGAGACCATGTGTATTAGTTCCTTTGTGTTTCTGCAACATTATAACAACATACCTGTGACTAGGCCATTTGGTAAAAACAGAAATTTATTTCCCTGACAGTTCTAGAGGCTAGGAAGTCCAGGATCAAGGCACCAGCAGGTTTGGTGTCTAGTGGGGGCCCTGGTCTCTGCTTCCAAGATGTCACCTTGAAAGCTGCATCCTCATATGGCAGAAGGACAGGAGACAGCAAACCTATTCTCCCAAAGCCCTTTTATAAGGGGACTAATCTCATCCCAAGGGCTCTGCTCTCATGACTTCATCACTTCCTAAAGGCTCTACCTGTTAATACTATCACAATGGTGACTAAGTTTCAGCATATGAATTTTGGGGAACACATTCAGACCATAGCAGTATGTATATTTAGAAACAAAAAAGATGCTGGTATTTGCACTTTGAATTGGGGTAGGAGATGTTCCCAAATTCTTCTTTTAAAACTTGGACCAATTTTTACTCACACAGTGTATGCAAGTACCTATTTCCCCTTGTCTTTGACAACAGTGAATTTCATTAAACTTTAAATATTCTGCCAAACTGACAGGGATATAAAGTGCTATCCCAATTTCTATTTAATTTGTATTTTCTCAATTGTGAACGTAATCAAACATATTAAAATCTATGTATGAGACATTAGCATTTCTATTGGGTGGTATGGCTTTTCCTTAAGATTTGGAAAAGCTCATTTGATAAGCAAGAAAATTAGCCCTTTGTCTAGCAGATGTATAGCCAATATTCTCCTAAGTCCTTTGTGTCTTTTAACTTGTTTTCTTGTGTGCGAGTATAAACATTTTATGTCGTCAGATTTATCAGTCACTTCCTTTAGGACTTCTGGGGTTTATACCATGCTTAGAAAGGTGTTTCCCACTCCAATACTATAAAATTATTGACCTATTATTTTCTGGTATTTCTGTGATTTTATTTCTCTAGTATTTTTTTAAAACAAATTAAAAAACAATTCCTGAAATAATATTTATTTGTTTAAAACAGAAAAGGATAAGGAAGAAAACAAACAAACAAAATCCGCCTATTATCCTAACACCCAGAAAATCTCTATGTTAGCAGAGAGTAGCACAATTAAGAAAAGATTATACATGCATAAGATTTTTTAAAGTAAACAATATAGAATGTAAATATTAAACAATATCTCTCTTTCTCACCCATACAGTATTCTACCATCCCTCTCTCAAGAGGTTTACCTATCACCAATTTCTCATATTTTTTTCAAAGAAAAAAATTTAAATTTATAGCATATATACTTTGAAAAAATGTATACACTATACTGTTACTCTACATCTTTCCTTAAAAGTAAAATTAATGATTAACAATAAAACTAATAATTATTAAAAATAAATTAATAATCATTAAACAATTAATAGTTACACCTTTTAATTAATCTAGAGTTTATTTTGGCACAGAAAGTGAGGTAGGGATCTAGCTTAATTTCCTTTTGTAAAGTGGTCAGCCAGTTATTCCAACACTATTTATTGACTAAGTTTGTCTTTTCCCTGTTGACTTCAAATGTCTTCTTTTTTTAATGTATCAAAAGGTTTCACTCTCTTAGGAGATCTGGGTATTGTCCCCAGCTCTGCCACGAATTTCAGTGTGATCTTTGAAAAGCTCTATCCTCTTGGGGCTTTAGTTTACTCCTGTGTAAAATGAAGGATTGGGAGAGTTAGTGTTTAAGTTTCCTTCTGGTCGTTATGCTGTATGTTGATACCAAAACTCCACTGTGATTTCAGATCCTCCTCCCTCTTGGATTGTTTTCAACCCATTGTCACGATGGGCTCACCTAGCACCCAGTGCCTGGGGGCAGTTTCCAGGGCTGTGTCTGCATCACTTTTTAAAACTGTCTTTTTCTTCACAAAATCATTATGCTGGAACCTTGCCACTTAAGCCCTCTCTTACGAGCTACATGAATTCTTGTGTGGCCTGTCACAGTGAGCTAGAAGGCACAAAAAGGGTCTTAATAAGTGGTTCTTAACTTGGATCTCTGGGACCTCTGAGGGGATGGCGTATTATGGGAGGTGTTCTTTTAACCCTTGAAAAGCTTTATGAAAATTGGGACCCAGCGACTAGTTTCAACATTGCCATCTTTGATTTGGGTCACAAGTCTATCTACACAAAGAGCTCACACTGATGGTTCATGCTGGTCAGAGAAGAAGCGAACAAATATTTGCTGAGTTTCGTATGTTCTGTGTACAGTCACTGATTTAATTTGGTCCCAGACCTTGCCAGATCAGTACAGTTATGCCCATTTTGAAGGCGTGAGTAGTAACTTGCTCTAGGCTACCCGGGTCAGTAGGTTTTAAACTCTAGGATTTAAATTCAGGTCCGCACCGCAAAGCTTTTGCCCTGTACTTCCCAAACTCCAGCTCCCCAGTGGGGTAAATCTGACTGGAATGTATTCTTGAATAATTTTTAAAAAGGGGTAATGCTCCCCGCCACTGCCCAGACTATGACGGCTTTGGTGCTGGGATTAGAGTAGTTGTGGTGGCACACAGTTCCCATCAGGTGGCACTGTGAGTTCAGCAATGGAGTCAACTTTCCCTGCAGCATGACCCAGAGCCCACAGGCACCTCTGGGGACCTGGCTGTAGATTCACCCTCTCCTAGCAGATGGAGTTTGCCTGTGTATTTACTCTGAACTCCGCCAGGCGGGGCACAGCTGTGTTGTTTCTCTTTGGGTTAAAGAGGGCCCTAGGTAGTTCCTCTTCTTTTATGACCTGCAGCTGGTACAGGATCTGTCTCCCTGGCAAACAGGTGGCCCAAGATGGGGTTCCTGTGGTACTGGGTGGTTGCACCTCCAGTTTTAAAAGGTGGTGGACTTCAAATTGTAGGAAGATCCTTCTGCCACAGCTTTTGCTGTGGTGCAAACAGGAGCATTTACTAAATATGGATTGGAAGGGCCTACTGGAAAGAGCGGAGTGAGTTTAAACCAAGAACAGCTGTGTTAGGGTTGAGCAGCAAAGAGGAAACAGTAAAAGAGAAGGGAAGTATCATTCATTGAGTGCCTACTCTGTTCTGGGCACTGGGAGGGGAGCTTTCCCCATATTATCTTATTTAGTCCTCAAAATAATTCTGTGAGTTAGCTACTATTACTTCCCCATTTTATAGATGAAAAACTAGCCTTGGATAGATGAAAGGATTTGACCAAAGTCACAAAGCAAGTTAGCTTTGGAGACAGTATTCTGTCCCAGTCCAAGACCCCAGGACCAGATCTCAAAGACCTGGAAGGAAGGAATAAGTAGAGATTTAAAATCTGTCATTTAATTCTGTAGCTAGCATGAACCTTTCTTTTACTTTCTCAAAACTTTGGTTCTTTAAAGTGTTTGAGAGACTCTTTGTAAAAGAGGCATAGGCTGTATTATCACCTTGTTATAGATTAGGAAACAGACTCAGAGGGGTTATATAACTTGCTCAAGGTCACACTCAGTGGTAAGTGGCAGCCAGAATTCAAATAAAAATCTATGTGATCAGAACACTTGTTCTTTTAAAAATGCAAATGAAGGCCAGGCACGGTGGCTCACGCTTGTAATTCCAGCACTTTGGGAGGTGAAGGCGGGTGAATCACTTGAGGCCAGGAGTTTGAGATGAGGCTGGCCAACATGGTGAAACCCTGTCTCTATTAAAAATACAAAAAGTTAGCCAGGAAATGGTGGTTCATGCCTGTAATCCCAGCTGCTTAGGAGGCTGAGGCCCGAGAATTGCTTGAACCTGGGAGGCAGCGGTGGAAGTGAGCCAAGATCATGCCACTGCACTCCAGCCTGGGCGACAGAATGAGATTGTCTCAAAAAATAAATAAATAAATAAATAAAAATAAAAAAGAAAAAGAAAAACAAAAAGCAAATGTAGTAATTGTAACATAAGCATTCATTCATTCATTCGTTTATATAACCAGGCAGTATCTAACCACCAGGTATGGAAGCAGTTACTTTTACTTAAGATTAGTTCTATCTATTCTTTAGTCCGGCAGGTTCATGCTTGTATCATCCATCCTAGCACAATGCCCTGCCATCATAGATGGCCAATAAAGGCTTATTGAATTGAATTAAATGGAATTGAACTGATTAGATGCAACTGGAGACTTGAAGTGGTCGAACTCTTAGAATTTTCCTTTCCAAGTTCCCTGAAACCAAATTATTGAAACTATTTGATTTAATTCAATATGGCCAGCACTTGTTGAGTGCCTGCCATTTTGTTCCTTTATTATTTAGCTAATTTTGGCCACGCCTCCCAGCCTATTGCCCAAATCAGATTGTATACTGAAATATAAAGCTACGTTAAAGTCTAAGGTAAAGGCAGGCGCCTATGAGCCTCATACTGCTGGAAGGTAGAAGAGGAAAAGCTGAAACTTTAGGCTATGGGAAGGTAGCATTTTGTTTAAAAAAGAAAGAGGTATTTGAAGTTTGGTTATCCTGTTAACTATCTGTGTGAACCTGAATAGGCAACAAAACATTTATAAACATCTGTTTCCTTTTTTGTAAAATGCGTTCCTCATCTTATTGGATTATGACCAACATAAGCTCCTTGAGGGCACAGTCTGAGTATTTAGGGTGATATTTTTAGTCCCTGACAGAAGGCCTGGCACATAGTAGGTGCTCAGTGAGTATTAAAAAAAGGAAAACTATTCTTTGAAGTAGGTAAAGCCAATTCAGTTATTCTAATTTTATAGCCAGGGAATGATCTTCCTAATTGGCAGGGGTGAGGGCAAGAGATGGGCTTGAGTTAGACTTTGTAGGATAGGTAGTGTTTAATTAGGCAGAAGTGAGGACGGAGAGCATTTCAAGGTGAGGAAGTCACTGCAGCAAGGTGTGAAATGTGTAGGACAAGCTCAGAGTACATGTACACTCTGAAGAAGGTACATGTTGGAGAGGAGTGAGACAGCATGTGAAGAGGTATGCAATGTATTAATAAGTTATAAAGGGCCTATCTATTCTCTGCCCTTGGGGGCTTACAACATTTTCTCCATTGCCTCCAGCAGATTCTAGGGCAGTGCTTAGCCGGTGGGTGTTAATGAGGCTTCCTGTGGCTGCATTTGGTAAGGAGTTGTATATCAAACATAGTGATGAGTTTGCATTTCAAGCCACTGTCTAGGACTCTCAAGAAGAACTCTTTTGGGGCTCTTTGTTTATTGCTATTGTCCAAATGTGCCCCCTTCCCTAAATTCATATGTTGAAACTTAATGGCCAATGTGATAGTCTTAAGAGGTGATTAATTCATGAAGCCCTCATAAATGGGATTAGCAACCTTATAAAAGGGCTGGAGGAAACTGGCTAGGTCCCTTTTGTCCCTTTTGTCTCTTCTACTATGTGAAAACTCAGTGTTAAAGGCACCTTTGGAAGCAGGGACAAGGCTATTACAAGACACAGTACCTGCCAGAGCCTTAATCTTGAACTTTCCAGCTTCTAGAACTGTGAGAAATATATTTCTATTGTTTAAAAATTACCGAGTCTTAGATTTTGTTATAGCAGCACAGGCGGACCAAAACAACTACAATAAGAATGAAAGAAGTTATTTACCCCCTGAATGATCAGTGGAGATAGGTCTATTATCCTTCTTTCAGGATGAAACAGACTCTTTATTCCTTTACTACACAAGAGCAAATTCAAGGCCGTGATCCACTTGTCCAAATGGAGGGGCTTCCCCAGTCATTCAACATTCTCTGGACCAAAGCATATTGCCTGAAATTATTTCCTGATGCCCTCTTTTCTTGCATAACCATGCCAGGAGAGCAAGCTACCTTTGAGTGACTACAGCCTTGCATTTCCAGTTATCTCCACTGCTTCTGGGAAATCTCCTTGATTGGGTATGTAAACACAATTCCACCAAGTACCCAGTTCAGTACCGGAATGCTTTCCTCTTTGTCCTTAGTCAACCCAAAGAACTCATTCTGTAGTGGGAATCACTTCATGGTCCCCACATAACAGGCCATTCAGGTCCATTTGACAGTGCTGGTGGCATACCCTTTAATGCAAACTAACCATTCAAACATCTAAAGATTTCCCTGGCTTGGAGACATATGACAGCCACCCTGGAGGCAGTCCAATTCTAGTTTTGTGTACTCATACACTTGCTCCTGCTGATGTTTTCTTCAGGCCCCTGTTACATATGCCATATACTATGGTCTTTATGTGTTTCCCCAAATTCACGTGTTGGGCACTTAATCTCCAACTGTGTTGGGAGGTGGCACATAATGGGAGGTATTTAGGTCATGAGGGCTGTCATGAATGGATTCATGCTGCTATAAAAAGGCTTTACAGGAGCAGGTTTACTCTCTTCTGCTCTTCTGCCATGAAAGGATACAGCGTTCATCCCTCTTTAACCCATCTGTCCTTTCTGCAATGTGAAGACACAACCAGAAGGCCCTCGCAAGATGCCAGTGCCTTGATCCTGGGCTTCCCAGCCTCCAGAACTGTGAGAAAGCCAATTTTTGTTTTTAATAAATTACCCAGGCTCAGGTATTCTGTAATAGCAGCACAAAACAGACTGGAATGAGTGAACCCACACCACTTTTTCATTCATGAGTGAATGCCACTTTTACATGGTACGTGGTAACTCACATTGCTAATGGTATATGGTGTTAACTATGAAAAGAATTGTTGAGAATGATGTAAAAGCATAGGAGTACCATGGAGCCTGTACAGTTGTACAGTGAGGTGTGTTTGGGCTGCAGAGCTGAATAGTGTAGTAAAAAGTGCCTCAGTAGAAAGATGTTGTTAACTGCTTTACACATTTATAGGTAAAGCCGGAGGACTGGGGGAGGGGGAAACCTAGTTTTCTATGTAACAAAGAACGTTTTCGTTGAAGAAATAACCCTGAGAATCCTTCCAAGTTTAGTTAGGGGGTTTGTGAACCAACCTTGTTGTCGGCGGAAACTTTATTATTATTCTTTCTAGTTGAACTAGTTTATTGTAAAGACTTCAGGGAATGAGGAGGAAAGGGTTGTCCCTGGCCGTTGGAAACCAGTGGTTTGTCTTCTCTTAAAAAATCACATGCATATTCTGGTTCAGAAGAACTAAATTCCCTCCACTGGGCCACAAATTATCCCTGATTCTCACAACTTTGCAGCTCAACTCTTTTTTTTTTTTTTTTTTTTTTTTTGAGATGGAGTCTCGCTCTGTTGCCCAGGCTGGAGAGCAGTGGCACAATCTTGGCTCTCTGCAAGCTCTGCTTCCCGGGTTCACACCATTCTCCTGCCTCAGCCTCCAGAGTAGCTGGGACTACAGGCACCTGCCACCATGCCTGGCTAATTTTTTTGTATTTTTAGTAGAGACAGGGTTTCACCGTGTTAGCCAGGATAGTCTTGATCTCCTGACCTCATGATCCGCCTGCCTCAGCCTCCCAAAGTGCTGGGATTACAGGCGTGAGACACCGCGCCTGGCCTGGAGCTCAACTCTTAAGTCATTTCATTCTCATTGTCTTGGGCTACACACCACAGGATTTAAAAATCAGATTTTGGGTTTGGGTATATGCTTGGCCACTTGCTAGCTGTGTGGTCTTGGATAAACCATCACTCTTTCTGAATCTGTTTTCTCATCAGTAAAATATCTCACTCTTGGGGCTTCTGTAAAGATCAAATAAAACAATAAATGTCAATGCTCTTTGCAGACTCCAAGGCACTTTACAAGAGTTTGCTATGATTATTATTGCTACCTGCAAAATTCTAGGGAACCTGATGGTACATAAATGGCACTGTTAGGCATACCCTGCAGCAGCTGCTCCAGTTCTGTTTACTGCACATGGGTGAACAGTTTACTCCAAGGGAATATTTTACTCATTACAGGGTTGTAACTGCTACAAATAGCACAGGGTGCCTCCCACCTAATGTAGAACACAGGCTACGCCATCCCAAGAGCCAGCCAGATGCCAGATGCCACACTATGTGTGCAATAGAGAGTGGCCGAACCTGCTGTCTTGTAAAAATGAAATGGCAGGTATCTAATGTGATTAAGGCTTGGAGGAACAAGCCTGATTCAGTGACATGTTGTTCTGAATCCCACTACAGACATTCTTGGACAGCAAACTCCATTTTTCACCTGATTGCCCATATGAGTTTTCCTAAATTTGGCTGCGCCTTTGATTTGCTCTTCATTTTAAGCAATATGCTGTAGTGGAATGAGCTTGTGCTTTGGAGAGACAATTTCGGGTTCAAATCCCAGCTCTGCTTATTAAGAGCTGAACGGCCTTTGGTGAGTTACTATAACTTTTTGAGCCTTGGATTTCTCACCTGTAAAATAAGGATAATAGTACCTACCATGAAGGGTTTCTAGGATGATTAAGTAAGATAATGTATATAAGCACCCGGTCTAGTACCAACTGAGTTGTACATATGTGTCAACTGTCTAACAAATGGCCAATGAGCAATTTGCAACCCACCTGACCCCAGGGTTGGATCGCTTTGTGACTTGTTGTTAAGCATGTTCTAGTGCTTTTCAATCTTCGATGTGCCTACAAAGCAGCTGAAGCCCTTGTTAAAATGCAGGTCCAGATCCAGTAGGTCTGGGGTGGGGCTTGAGATTCTGCATTTCTAACAAGCTCCCAGGTGCTGCTGCTGCCACCACCCAGGGGACATACTTTGAGTAGTGACACTCTTTAAGTGCACCCAGAATGTCTAACCCAACTGGCCAAGAGGCCCCAACCACCTGTTTTCTACTGTTTTTGCTTAATTCAGAAGTTTGCAATCCCTAGTTGTTTAACTCTCTCTGAATCAATTCTAAAAATACAGATTCCTGAATCCACCCGAGGAGATTCTATTTCTGTAGGTAAAGGATGTGGCTTAGAATCTACATTTTAAAAAGGCACCCTAGATGATCCTGCTGGGAACTAGCTATAAAACAACTACGGCCAGGTGTCAGGCCAGCATGTTGAGATCCATTCGTCATTATACAGTATTTGAAGCTAAACATGACTCATGTATAATCCTGAGAGTTACATCATGAAATGGGCACCATGAAGGTGCAAAATATTCATATGCCTACACATACATGAAATTTTGATCATGTGGCCACTAACAGGAAAACTTGGCTGCTCCTGACTTTCACTTTATAGGTCAGCAATGTGCAGTGTTTAAGTGCTTAGACTTTGGTGTCAGATAGATCAGGGCTTACATCCTGGCTCTACATCTGAAAAGGTGTGACTTTGGATAAGTCACTTAACCATGCAAGCAACAGTTTCCTCATCTGTGAAGTGCAGATAACATTACCTGTTTCATAGGTTTGTGGTGAGGATTATTAAGACAGACAATTCTGTTCTCAGTCTTTCTCACATCAAGTGACAGCAACTCTATCTTTCCAACTTCTCAGGCCAGAAGTCTTACAATCATCTTTGAATCATCTTTTTCCCCTATGTCCCACATTCAACCCATTGGCAAATTCTGTTGGCTTTACTTTCAAAATAAACACAGAATCCAACCACTTCTTACCAACTCCTCTGCTGCCCTCTTGGTTCAAGCCATTGTTGTTATTTTTGCCATGGCTTCCAAACTGATTTCCCTGCTTCTACCCTAGCCCCACCATGGTTTGTTCTCAACACATTAACCAGAGTGATTGTATTAAAAAGCAGGCGAGATGATGTCACCTCTCTGATCAAACTCTCCAACAGCTCCCCATTTTTCTCAGAATACAAACCAAAATGGTGTTTACAAAGTCCTGTACAATCAGATTTACTGTTACATCTCTGACCTCATTCCTGATTACTCTCTCTTCTTTTTTTTTTTTTTTTTTTTGAGACAGAGTCTTGCTCTGTTGCCCAGGCTGGAGTGCAGTGGCCGGATCTCAGCTCACTGCAAGCTCCGCCTCCTGGGTTCACGCCATTCTCCTGCCTCAGCCTCCCGAGTAGCTGGGACTATAGGCGCCCGCCACCTCGCCTGGCTAATTTTTTTTTTAATTTTTGGTAGAGACGGGGTTTCACCATGTTAGCCAGGATGGTCTTGATCTCCTGACCTCATGATCCACCCGCTTTGGCCTCCCAAAATGCTGGGATTACAGGTGTGAGCCACCGCACCTGGCCTACTCTCTCTTCTTCACTCTGTTCCAGACACAAAAACATCATCAATTTTTGACAAACATTTCAAGAATACTCCAACCTTTAGTTGTTTGCCCTGGACTCATTCCCTCTGCCTGAGGCGTTCTTCCCCCAGATATCTGCATGACCAATTCCTTTCTCCTCCAAGACTGTGCTCCTCCAGACCACCCTATTTAAAAATTTTCCTGTCCCATTCCTGTCCTCAGAACTTTCTTTACTCTACTTTTATTTTTTCCCCACAATTTTCTTACACACTATAATTATGTTTGCTATTCATTGTCTTGCTCCAGAAGAATGTCAGCTCCAAAAGGGCAGGGAATTGTTTCCTCTGCTTATATAATCTATGTACTTTGCATGCACCAGCATTTGTTACATAGGATGCTTAATACACATCTTTTAAAAGTAAGTGAATTATGCATGTAAAGTACTAATCACAGTGCCTGGCACATAGACAGTATTGAGTAAGTGGTAGTTTATATTATTTTTGCAACACCTGAAAAGCTATTTCTGTCTTGGTTGTCCCAGCCTAAAGCTCTGCATAGCACATATTTGCCTCTCAGTGAGTTTATGCCTCACCATAGCCCTGTGAGGTGAGTGAGACTGAGATCCCTCTGTATTCTGTCAGGGATAAGCAACAAAACTCACAGGTGCTAAGTGATTCATACAACTAGTGTGCTATAGAACCAGGACTGAATAGATTCCAGGTCTCTCAGTTCTGAGCCCAGTGCTCTTTCTATGCTGCCATGGAAATTAGACAGGAGAGATGACTTCTTAACACCAAGTTCTTAACTTCCTCAAGCCCAGCTTATGTGTTAATCAAACACCCAAAGTGCTGATGTGCACAGGTGCCAAGATAATGTCAATAGTCTAACATGAGCCTCATTTATCTGCATTACCTTGAAACAAAAGAGATCTGTAAATGTGGCAGACATTGAATTGAATGACAAGATCAATTACAAGAACTTTCACACAATGGATTAAAAAAAATACTGATTCCCCAGAGTGTGTAAATGTCTTGTTTTTTGCTGTTGTTTGGATAAAAGACGGTCAGTTTAGGGTAATGCCAAGCTCTACTTAAAATGTACTAGAAATTTAAAAAATGAAAAGAAAAACCCACTTATAATTCCGTCACCCTTACAAATGAATAGTTGTTATTTCAATGCTCCCTTCCACACTTTGCTTATATGCATATGGTATTTTTGCATAGTACAGACATTTTTCTTTTTAAATTTAGTATAGTGTGAACTTTTTATCTTTATCTAGTGTTTAGAAATATATTTTACAAGTTACATAATATACCATCTGGTTGATATACCACAGTTCATTTAACAATTCCCCTATTGTTGGATTTGTAGGTTATTTTCAACGTTTCACTGTATAAACGGCATTGTAATGAATGTCTTTGTATATATAGCTTTTCCTTTAGGTATTTCCCCTCCTCCTATAGCAATTCTCAAGAGTGATACTACTAGATTTTAAAAAAGTCTTTTGTGACTCAATAAATATGGTTCCTTTTTTGCTCCTTTTTATGGCCTTAGGTGATTTTATCAAGTAGCTAATATATATTTTATAGACGGGAAGTTAGAAAACGATTGATCACTATTCCTTGCTTGTTAATTTTCTCATCAAGACATCAATCTATGATACCTACATTCCTGAGATGATACTGTTGGAATTGTTTTATTCAGTGGGAATTGACTCAGTAAATAAGGAGGTTTCTTTTTTCAGAGATGCTATTGTCTGATTGTTTGTGTCCTATCAAAATTCAGATGTTGAAGTCCTAACGCCCAAGGTGATAGTATTAGGAGGCCTTTGGGAGGTAATTAAGTCATGAGGGAGGAGTCCTCATGACTGGGATTAATACCCTTATAAAAGATTCAACAGAGAGCTAGCTAGGCCCTTCAACCATATGAGAATAAAGTGGGAAGGCATTGCTGTCTATGAAACAAGAAATGGCTGTCACCAGACACCAAATTGCTGGTGACTTGGTCTGAGACTTTCTAATCCCCAGAACTATAAGAAATACATTTCCTTTGTTTATAAATTAACCACTCTATGATATTTTGTTGTAATGGCCCAAACAGGCTACAGAAATACTATGTTAGGCAGGGCACAGTGGCTCATTCTTGTAATCCCAGCACTTTGGGAGGCTGAGGTGGGCAGATCACGTGAGGTCAGGAGTTCAAGACCAGCCTGGCCATCATGGTGAAACCCCATCTCTACTAAAAATACAAAAATTAGCTAGATGTGGTGGTGTGTGCCTGTAGTCCCAGCTACTCCAGAGGCTGAGGCAGGAGAATTGCTTGAATCCAGGAGGCAGAGGTTGCAGTGAGCAGAGATTGCGCCACTATACTCCAGTTTGGGTGACAGAGTGAGACTCTGTCTCAAAAATAAATAAGTAAACAAACAAAAATACTACGTTGTCTTCCTTCAGACATCCAAAGTTTGGTTTAGAGTCCCTTTAGTCAGCCTTTAGTTGGGAAGAGGCCTAGACCTGGAGTCAGAAAACTTGGATTTAAATCTTAGCTATGCTATTTATAAAAAACATTTTGTAAAATTCTTCATGTATCAAGGTGTGTTACTTCATTCTCATACTGCTATAAAGATTGAGATAGGGTGATTGATAAAGAAAAGAAGTTTAATTGACTCACAGTTCTGCAAGGCTAGGAGGTCTCAGGAAACTTACAATCACGGTGGAAGGTGAAGGGGAAGCAAGGCATGTCTTACATGGTGGCAGGAGAAAGAGGGAGAGAGAGAGAGAGAGAGAAGGGGGAAGCTCCAGACACTTATCAAATGATCGCATCTTATGAGAACTCATTATCATGAGAATAGCAAAGGAGAAATTCGCCCTATGATCCAATCACCTCCCACCAGGTCCCTCCCTCCACACATAGGGATTACAATTGGAGAGGAGATTTGAGCGGGGACACAGAGCTAAATCATATCAAAAGGTGTTATAATCTTTTTACTGTGGAGAAAGAAGCAAAAATCAAATGATCCAAAATTGACTCTCAAATTCCCTAAGCGTCTTCCGAGTGTTTGAATCTCTGCTTTGGCTTTTGTGCCTAACTCATTAGAAAGGTGTATCTTGTGGTGTATGTGAGATTGTGTGTCTTCTATTGAGTTGATTGTATGCAGTGGAAAAATAGACCTGGATTTGACTCTAGCTCCATTATTTACAAACTGGATGAATGAGGGGGAAATTTGCCAACCTCTCTGAAATGGGGATAATAACAGGATTAAGGGAGGAAATAAAAGAGGCAGTATATGTCAAACATCTAGTAGAGTGCTTGGCATTTGGGCACCAGTAGTGTAAGTTCTTCTGTCTCTTCCACCTCGATGCTTTATGGAACATTAATAGGTATTTTCACAGATGATTCAAGGCAGTAAGATTGTATCATAGCATCAATGTGTTTTAGTTTGGTTTCTATAAAATATTTAGGTATTTTAAGCAGAATTTTCTTATTTCAAGGGCATATTGAATTATTTCTGGAGATAGACTGGCTCGGTTGTCTATTTTCAGCCAGTCATAGCCAACATTTAAGCTATTTATTTCAGTATATTTGCTATACAGTGTGTCTTTCCTGTTGGTCCAGATAGAATGGATTTATTTTCAAGTCAAGATGAATGCTTAAGCCCAGGGCTGAGAGTTTGGATGCAGAAGTGTAGGTATTAGTAGTTTAAGAACATAAATACTGCCACAACTTGTCCATGAGATGGAAAGTAATAACTTCTCTCATCCACTGCAATCCTATCTAAAAAAATCTTTGTTTTACTATTGAAAAATATAAAAATTCTTTCTATTTCTGTATCACACTACACTTTTATATAATAGGTTCACATGGATTACCCTAGCCAAATCTTACTCCCCTGAGGGATTCAGATTCAAAAAGCATTTATTATTAAACACCCACTATGTGTTAGATTTGGGGGCACTTTCACACAACTTTTTTATGTAGTCTTCACTTTCAGCACTTAATGAAGGAAAAGTAATTGGAAAGCAGAACTTTTGAGAACTGGTACTCAAACCCAGATCTTAAATTCCCAGTTCAGTTGGTGTCTTTTTTGTAATAATCTTGTTCCTCAAGGAGATGATGTGATGCTATGGAAAGAGCACCAGCCTGCATCAGGGAACTGCGTTCTAATTTCAGCGAATGGTTCATGGTGGGCTTTTGGGGAGTCATGCACCCTCTGGGAGTTAATGAGGCATGATGACCTCTTTGGTCTCTCTGTGCCCTGACAGTTCATGTATCTATGGAACACACTCTTATAACGAGAATAATACAGGAAATATTAATAAATTATTATAGGCAGATAGAGAGTGTAAGGACAGCTCCTGAAACATGTTTTTTCTAATAGAAAAGTGGCTTGAAAAGCCAGGCCAGCAAGCTTTGATATGCAAATGCCAGCAATTAGAAACTGGGTTCATCCAACATGGTGATTCCCGCCCTCTTCTCTTTGACACCATGTGTGGCCGCAGTGTCATGGCCACCTGCAGATGACTCCATGTGTGCATGACATCATGGCGACCTGCACTGGCCTATTAAAAGGCTAGAGTGGGGCCAGGGGCGGTGGCTCACGCCTGTAATTCCAGCACTTTGGGAGGTCGAGGCGGGCGGATCACGAGGTCAGGAGATTGAGACTATCCTGGCTAACACGGTGAAACCCCGTCTCTACTAAAAATACAGGAAAAAAAAAATTAGCTGGGCATGATGGCGGGCGCCTGTAGTCCCAGCTAGTCAGGAGACTGAGGCAGGAGAATGGTGTGAACCCAGGAGGCTGAGCTTGCAGTGAGCCGAGATTGTGCCACCGCACTCCAGCCTGGGTAACAGAGAGAGACCCCATTTCAAAAAAAAAAAAAAAAAAAAAAAAAAAAAAAAAAAAGGCTAGAGTGGGAGGTCCAGGTTTTTTGTAGGCTACATGAATGACACAGCTGGTCAAACCAATCCCCTGGGCTTATGCAAATCAGACACTGCCTCCTCCCAATATAACTGACTACTTTCCACGGCACACAGGGTGTTTCTCCACTTGGAACCCCACCCCCCAACTCCCCGTACAGGGGGAGACTTTCTTCTTGTTTCTTGACCATTAAACTTTCTGCTTCTTAAAACCACTCCACCTGTGTCCATGTTGTTTATCTAACTGGCACAAGACAAAGGACCCTGGTGTTTCTCCATTCATTGGAGCCATATCATTTTGGTGCATTGGCCAGGAATCCAAAGTACAACATTCACTTGGAGTGGTGAGTATGGGGTGAACATCAACTTCAAATCTGTCTTTTAATTTCAAGGCTCTCTTCCAGCTATCCTGTCACCAAATTTCTCTCTCTCTCTCTCTTTCCCCCTCCCCTGCTGCGCACCCCCCTCGGCTTTTGTCTGGCCAGCGCATGGTATTTTCAACCCAACAGTACCACCTAGTGGAAATAGAAATCCTCTTCATAAGACACATGGCTGGTTCTCTGCAGTAAATTGTAGTTTCACAACTTTTCCTTGTTGCGTCTTTTTACTGGAAACTAGGCATTATGCTACTTCTGTGAACGGGAGAGCTCTGCCTTCAACAGTTAGGAGTTAAATGTTTTCCACAGCCAAATTTTAGTCTTAATATTGTCCCATCAGCAGGAAAACAGCCATTTGATTCCTATGTTCTTTTAAGGCACCTATTTTGTCTCCAATTAAGACAGTACTTAATTAGTAAGAGGACTTTAAGTCTGGAAGTTAACTGAAACCATTTTTCTAAGGGTAGATGCTTTAGCATGGGCCATAATAGCAGGCAATCTAGCAAATTTCCTCCATTGAGGGAGCCTTGCCTTTTATATAGTCTTTCCCAAGATCCATGTTTTTTCTTTGCGGGGGGAGGCACACAGGTCACATAAGTCTAGGAGGTCAAAGGGAAATAATAGGCAGAGGACTAGGACTACTTGGGTAAGCATGACTAGGCCTCAAAAGTCTAGTCCCTCTGGTGTCATGGCTTGGAGGGTCATACCTACAGCCATGGGTAGCACATTTAACAGGGTGCTAGGACCCAGGAATCAGAGAGGGAAAATAGTTGGGGGGATGCTCCCACTGTTTTCTTCTCCACCTTGGGTCACATATGGAAGGGAAGGAGACTAAAGGGATGCCTTCTCTCACTTCTCTTTCTGGATGGGTAACAGATTGTCTTCAGCAGACACTCTCCTGGAATGTATTTTAAAGCACTGGCACTCTTTCGACCCTGAGTCTTTGGAGAAAAAGCACCTCATATTCTACTGCAGAAGGGCATGGCCTTCTTGATTTTAATATTATCCACCAGTTAGATCTTTTCTGCAGACAGAAGGGCAAATGGACTGAGGTCCCCTATGTACAGACTTTCTTTGCCCTGTGAGATAACCCAGACCTTTACAAGTTCTGTACAATCAACCCAGTTCTTTTAGTAGCCATGGCAGGCAAGTCCGTAGAGCTGAAGTAGATTCCAGAGGTGCAATCTGAGACTGCTATTGAATGTTCCAGTACCCCTCCAATCATACCATCAGCTTCTCCAGTTCCACCATCTCCAGTATTACCCACTCTCCCCTCTTCACTCTGACCTCTGCAGGAAATGCCTGATGGGAATGGTGCCATGAGGGTTCAAATTCCCTTCTCGTTACAGGACCTTAAGCAAATAAAGGCAGACTTAGGCCAATTTTCTGAAGACCCCAATAAGTATATAGAAACTTTCCACAATTTAACTCAGGTCTATGGTGTTTTTCCTTCTTTCACAGTTTAAAATGGTTCTTTTATAATGTTCTTTCAACCTGGGAAAAGTTAATTTTCCAAACCTTAAAATGCATGGCTTAGAGTTGAGCTAGGGGGAAGGGAAACCAGAAGCCTGATACGCTGGCAAAAGGGTAAAATTTTTTTACCAGTTGGGCTTTTGGCTTCTCTCTTACTGTGCACACTGGTAAAAGGGATAATAAGGATTATTGTTTGTATTCTCTGTAAAGTTTTAATTAATGAAAAAGGATACATGAGGTTGGTCTTAAGCTGTAGCTAATCTGATGTGCTTTGTGTGTCTTTCTGTATGGTTCTGTCAAAAGACAGGGTACCTTAAATTAGAATGCAGGCCCACGACCCCATAAGCCTGCTGTTCAAGCCAGTCAAACAAAATGGTCAGTAACAAACATGGCTACAAGCCTCTATCTTGTTTCATGTCCTTGGGAGCATGACCTGTAACTATATGGCAATACTTTGTTTTAGTTGCCATGATTTTACAATGGTGGCTGTCTTCTTGTGCTAAGTCAGTTCCTGGATGAAGGCCACAAAATCAGATAAGCCAATTTATTGATCTGTTTGGTGCCAGCTAATCCATCAAGGGCAGGGTTTACAAAATATCTTAAACACTAATCTTGAGAGCAGTTAAGGGAGGGTCACAATCTTGTAGCCTCCAGCTGCGTGACTCCTAGGTCATGGTCTCTAATCTTGTGGCTAGTTTTTCAGTCTAGTCCCCAGGCAAGAGGGAAGTATATCTTAAGAAAGGACTGTTACCATCTTTGTTTTAGACTATATACTGTAAACCAGGCACCTCCCAAAGTTGGTTTGGCCTACATCCAGGGATAAGCAAGGACAGCTTGGGGGCCGGAAACAAGATGGAGTTGGTTGAGTTGGAAGTCTTTCACTATCTCAGTCACAATTTTGCAATGATGGTTTCAAAAGCTGCCTATCACCCCCTTTGAAAATATATTGTACACTCATGATTAAGTAATAATTAAGGCTTGTTGATTTCACCTGTGAGGTTACTTTTCATGAAGTTCACAAGCTGAAAATTATTAACTGCTTGGCATGGCTAAAGTCGAATAATAAGGGATTTAAAGAGCACTCAGCTTAATTAAAAGTGAATATTCAAGTTATAGGTATATTTAAAAGGCCTTTACATTTTTCTCTTCTTGGATCTTGTTTTTCTGGAAAAAGGTTTTTTTTGGTCTCAGTTGACTAAATTATTTTTCTCCATTTTTTGTTTTGTCACTCTTAATGCATGCATGAGAGGGCCTAAGATAACTTCTGGTAGCAGGGGACTCCATGGGAAAACAGAGGAGCTGCCACAGACCCTGTTTTGTGAAAAAACTTCTGTTTTTCTCATGAAAGCCCAGGAATAAAAGCAGATAGTTCCCTCTCGAAATCAAAGGCTCTGTTCTTTAATTTTAGGGATCTGTCTTTGCCTTCAGTGGTGCTTGCTTATTAGGCCCTAAAATTGCATGCTATCTTGCCCCTGCTCCTCCCAGAGCTCCATCCTGAAGCCAGCAATCCAATTAAAAAAGTGACAGATGAAAAATCTTACAAGTGCTGAATCTTCAGTTAGTTTGTGTCACTATATATGTGCCATATATGTGTTATGTGTAGTGTGTATAGAAAGAGCTCAAATTAATTGGCTTAAAAAAATAAGCACTTAAATCAAATATTTTTTAGTTCACATGACTTTAATTTTTAAGCTTGTACGTAATTAAAATTGCTTACTAACCGAGTTTTTCACCAAAAGTAAAAGTTGCTAAGAGTTAACAGTGCAGTATGTATTTGAGATCATTAAACAGTTTTACATGCAAGGCATATAAAAACCAGTAAAACACATTTTTTAGTAAAAGATTATAAGAAACATGGAAATGTAAATTTTGCCTAGGGATAAGGGATTATCTTAAACTTAATAAGATAAAGCTGAACATTTAAGTAAGTTGTGGAAACATTGTAAAAATTAATCTTACAAAAATATATAAACATTAACTGAATTCAAAGGGGTATTATATGGTCTTTTCATAAATTGAGCATTAAAATAAAAGCACAAAAATGGTTTTCCTATGATGGTAATCTGCCTTTAGCCAAAGGGGTTATAAAGGGCTTGTAAAGATTTTGCCTTACAGTCAAATTGGTTAAGATTAGATGGAATTGTCTATAAGGTTTTATTTAAACAAATTGGGGTTAACATTAATAAACTAATGCAAGGGTAAAATTTGGCTTTGAACAGGATTTTCATGTAATAGTAAAGGCTAATGAAACGTTTTTTTATTTTTTTGAATCATTATTTTGGCAAAATAAATAATTTGTGCCAATTTGGAATTCTATTTCATAACATCAAGTGTTTTAAACCTCTAACATTTAACGGCCATCTCAAAATCAAACTCCAAGTTTCAAAATTATCTTTCCTGATGTCTGAATTTCTGGATGGTTCAGAGGGCCCTTGAAACATTCAGAAAAGAGATGAAACAAATTATTTAGCATTTTTTAATCACATGAGATTGCCAAAATAATGTCCAATCTTCTTTCAGTTATATTTTGGTGAATACTACTAATATATTTTATAAAATTGTATGGGGTTTCTAAAATTCTAATGTCTGAATATATGCTATCAATCATAATTGAGGGTAAAGTTACTGTAAGCTATGGAGATAACTAAACTTCTTTGTCAGTCATGTTTTTAAATGTAACTACCCTGGACATTTTGTCATTCACAGACAATTTTTGTCTTGGTTTGTTCCTTCTCAAAAGATGGTTTATAATCAAGCTATATTAAGGACTTTAACAGGTGTTCTCAAATGCAGGTGTCAAATAGCTTTGAAGATTATGACATTGGAATAGAGAAAAACTGTACAGGACTCACAAAGAACTGGCATGTTCATGAATATCACGCAGAACAAGAAAGTTAAAGCAACTTTCTGGACTTTTGCTTAAAACATTGCTGATCCTTGTTTTGTTTTTCAAAGTTGAGGACACTTATTTTGAACTATTTATGGCCTTTAATAATTAGGTAAGGTATACTCCTGCAAACAAAATTTGGAGCATGTTTTTTTCTCTCTGCCTGGTTCCTCTAGAATTTGGAAACTATCTGTAAGTACTCTTAACCTATGACAATATAGTTGTTTGCATCAGTGCAATAAGAATCCATTTTTCTTTTTCAAGAGGACACAGTTGGAAAAACTGGTTATTTTACCAAGGCTTTGACTGGAAGGGTGTGTTTCCCTTTAAGGAATTAAAACCTGACAGGCAGAGGCAGTAAAAGCCCCTTGGGGCTTGAGAACTGGCCTCATATCTTATCTACACAGTCCCTGCAAAGGGTTCCTAACCTGTGGTCAGTAAAGAATGTCACTTTGTAACAGGTCCAGGAGCTCCAAGTTTATCTTAGGACCTCAAGAGAAAAGGATCACCCAACTTACAGGTATTTGAGGATATAAACCCATGGCTGGGCTCAGCTTTAACAGGTCTTATCTGAGATTACTTATGGAACAGAGTTCCATCAAAGGCAATCAAAAAGGCCTATGTAGAAATAATTATTCTTGTTGTGTTTTATGAAAATAATCAGGCCAAGTATAAGACTTAAGTTTATTCTACAAATAACATGGTCCTATCATAATTTGTTTTTACCAAAAATGAGGACTAGAGAGAGAAATTATGCTTGAAAGCTTATCATGCATTAAATCCTAGTCTTATTGATTGTTCTTAAGCTTTTTGTCTACATTTTAGACTAACCCTGCTTATTCTTGTGAATCAAGTGGTGATCTTCTGCAGTTTGGAAGAAACAAAAAGGAATGGTAATGTAAAAATCTGGATCAGTATGCTAGTTCTGGGCAATTATCCTATAAATTCCGCCAGGCAATGAAAGTGAGTAGGGTGCCCGTAACCCAGAGGTTTCTTTGTTGAGGGAAATAGAATGAAGAAACTTCATGGATCCCCCAAAAGGAAATTCTATATCTTAGCAAGTATAATTTTAGATGGAAATTATCCACCACACCACACTTGCAGGAATTGCTATAGTCTCTGTACTATTTGTAGTAGAGCTATACATGGTGGCACATTCTAACTGAAATATTGGACAGAGAGTTTCCATCATTGTAATATTTTGCTTAATTATTATCCTTAGAGCAGGGTTAACAGCCACCAACAAAAAAGAAGCATGAGAGTTTTACTATCACTGAGTTTGCTAGACCTTCTTATTGAGTTTGGTAATATGTCACACCCTGGCTATGAAAAGAAGGTTCAGGAAAAATCTAGCTGAGGCTAACACTAAAGTTACTCTAGCCACCCAAATCCAAGGTCACTAATCCTAAAAGGAATGTTACTTTATATTGTTTCTAGTAATGTACAGCAATATCTAGTGGAAGGCAACAGGTATTACAATCCATTAGTGTAACTAACAGGTATCAAACTCTTCTGTCAGTTATGGTCTGTAGGACCCCCATTAACAGTGGTAGTCTTAATGCTCATATTGTGACCCTATATTTTAAACTTTCTTGTAAAATTTATCTCTTTTCACCTAGAAGCAATCAAATCCCAAACAGTGCTGTGAGCAGAGCCACACGTGGACACGCCATTCTTCCGAGAACCCTTACATCAACCTCAGGAGACGGTCCAACAGCTGTCCCTCCAGATGACACCCCTTTTCAGCAGGAAGTAGTCAGAAATAATCGTCATCCAACACCCCCTAACAGCAGTTAGGTTTACTTCTCTTGAGGGAGGAATAATACAGGAGTTATTAAGAAATTATGTTAGGGAGATAGGGTAAGGAGTCCTCGGAAAGGCTTTTCCTTTGAAAAGAATCAGCTCCTGAAACATTTCTTTTCTAATAGAAAGGTGTGTTGAAAAGCCAGGCTGGCAAGCTTTGATATGTGAATGCCAGCAATTAGAAACTGGGTCCATCCAACATAGTGATTCTCACCCTCTTCTCTTTGTCACCTTATGTGCCAGGTGTCATGGCCACATCCAGATGACTCCACACGTGCAGGATGTCATGGTGACCTGCATTTCCGTATTAAAACGCTAGGGTGGGAGGGCCAGGTTTTTCATGGGCTGTGTGAATGACACACCTGGTCAAACCAATCCCCTAGGCCCTATGCAAATCAGACACCACCTCCAGCCTCCCAGTATAACTGGCTACTTTTCTGCTGCATACGGGGTTTTTCTCTGTTCGGAGCCCGCCTCCCTCTCTATACGGGGATACTTTCTTCTTTCTTGCCTATTAAACTTTCCCCTCCTTTAAACCACTCCACGTGTATCCGTGTCATTTATCTAACTGGTGCAAGACAAAGGACCCCGCTGTTTCTCTAGTTATCAAAGACATATCAGGAAGATTCTGAGGATGTGTTTTCATAGGACACCTGTCCATATTTGGAAAGAAGTTTATGAATTTCAAGTTTGGAATGATCTGGTAACCTGTCTCTACCGGCCTCATCCCAGCAGTCTTCACTTTCAACACTCACAGAGAGGCTGTCCAGGGTAAACCAAAAGTTTGGAGCTTGATCTGATCCTGTCTTCCTGTTTAACACAGACAGAAGTTTTTCTCCATTATTCCTAAGGAAAACAATGATAAGAGAAAATGGAAAGAATTGTGATCTCTTTTTATAATAGCCTTCAGTGCAGAAACCATTACTGCTAGAAGAGAATTTGGAGAAGATTTGTTTCAACTGAATAGTTTAAAATACTAGGAAACTGAAGCCCAGAGCAAGGGAGTGCAGGAAGGTCCAAGTCCCAGGGGGAGTTAGAGGCAGACTAGAACCCAGGGCTCCTGGCTCCTAGGTCAGTGCACTTATACCCAATAACTGGGAAGCTGGAGCAATGCTTATTTTTAGATTCATGCTAGCCAGCAAGCACATAAAGTCATGGGCTGACTGATGCAATCTTAGATTTCTTTAATGAAAGCAGTAGAAATACAGTGTAGGGTACTGCTAAGAACATAGGCTTTGGAGTTACCCAGGCTGGGGTTACCGGCTTGTGCACTTGGGCAAGCTAGTTAATTACTTTGAAGACATGCAAGTATTATAGTACAATTGGATCATAGGAAGATAGTGGTGGTAGGTGAGACTGAACAGGCAAGCAGGAGAAACACCAGGGAGGGATTTTTATTCCTGGATGTTATATCTAGAAAATCAGCTGTCTATATCTTTACCTTTTTCATATTTGGGGAATGTAAAGAGAAGAGTATTTAAAATGGGAGACAGATTTGAGAATTGCCTCCATCATTTTTCAACTTGTGTTACTTTGGGCAAGACAATCTCTATAAATCTTAGTTGTTTGACCTCTGTGGGATCCTTTTTGTAAACTCATTGCCTCCCATTCTCTTGGCCTCCTCTCTATTCTAGCCACTACTAGTGTAAACTGTTCTGCCCAAGTTCCTACCAGTTTTACCCTTGATGGCACCTCAGTTAAGTGTGTGCTGCTTTCTGTCCCAGTGTGCCTGCAGGAGCCTACTCAACACTCACACACAGGTAACCTGAATGTACAAGACAGTTAGTGTCCCAAGGAGGATTCCACAATCAGAGGGAAATGGAAGTGGGGAGTACTTAGAAAAAGGGGAGAGGATGAGCAGTACAATGGAGGCCAGTGGATAATGCCTTCTTGAACTGGCTTTTTCTCTCTTTCCTCCATTCATCACTTCTGTTGCCTGCCATTGGTTCTCAAATTACTGCACACAAGCCCTTGGCTCAGGTTCTGCTTTCAGGTGGAAGCCAGGCTAAGGCAGCATCTGTTAAATGGGGGTCAAAATAACAATACTTTCCTTGTGGGTTGTTAAGTGAGCTATGTATGCACACAACATAAAAAAGATCAATGAGATATGCACATAAATATGCACATGAAACACATAGCATCATCCTTAGCACAGTATTAGTGCTCAAGAAGCATTATGTATTGATGTGGCTACTGCTTCTGACCATGGGCTTATATGATCAATTCTGGTGTCTATATTACATATCTTATTTGTGAAATTATAGGCTGAATTTTAATATAGTGATATGGCTAGGCTGTGTCCCCATTCAAATCTCATCTTAAATTGTAGTTTCCATAATTTCCACCTGTTGTGGGAGGGACCTGGTGGGGAGGTAATTGGATCACAGGAGTGGTTACCTCCATGCTCTTCTCATGATGATGAGGGAGTTCTCAGGAGATCTGATGGTTTTATAAAGGGCTTTCCCCAACTTTACTCTGCACTTCTCTTTGCTGCCACCAGGTGAAGAAGGACATGTTTGCTTCACCTTCCACCATGATTTTAAGTTTCCTAAGACCTCCCCAGCTCTGCAGAATTGCGAGTCAGTCAAACCCCTTTCCTTTATAAATTACTGTGTCTCAGGTATTTCTTCATAGCAGCATGAGAATAAAGTAACACATATAGTAATGTGCTTTTTGTTTTCCAGACCATTTTACTATAATGTTAAAAAATGTAATAAAACATTTCTCGGGATTCATTCCACCCACTATCAAGGGACTTCCAGCTTCACTACTTTTATTTTCTCCAAGTTGTTCTTGATGTCTTCTGAAGCAGACTTTCATGTATTTTCTGCTACTGGAGGTAGTCTAGCATTTTTTCCTGCTGCATATTTGAAGACAATGTTTTCCATCCATTTTGCTAATGTGGAAATTGAAGCTTAGGTGTTTTCTCAACTTGTTGAAAGTCATGCAACTAGTGAGTGGTAGACTCTCAAATTGAACTGACTCTAATTTCAGAACCCAAGTTCAAATTTGTTTTCATTCACTGTATTAGCTCAATTGGATTGTCTTCAACATTTCCAGTCCATTGATCATGATTCTATTATAGCCACCCCTATATATCTGGAGAGTGTAGATAATTTTTCTTTTCTTTTTTTTTTTTCCCAGAGACTAAAACAACTTTACCAGATTGAAACACTCAAGACAAAGGAGCCCAGGAAGCAAAATTCATCAGAAAACTAGAGGAAGTTTTCATGGAGTTGCTATGAGTTAGAAACTTTTAATGAATCCGGTTGTATTGTTTACCAAGTTAAGATCCTCTCAGATGTCAGGAGATAGATGTGTAGATGTCAGCTTATAAAATACAACTTTGGTGTGATAGCAGAAATATAAGAGGCTTGAATCCCTCCATGCCAAGAGATAATGAAGGAGGCCTGAGATAAGTTGGAAGAAAAACTGGCTACAAAGAGGGATAGCATTTTTTTTGTTGTTAAATCAAATATTTATGAGACTGGGCTTTGATTTCCCCATGGTTTAACAATTCAAGGGAAAGATAATTTTTGAGAGATACTTAAGGTATTGGAGTAATTCAGATAACTGTACCTTGTATGAAAATAATTAATCACTAGAGTTTGGAATGCATACAAATTGTGGTGGGAATAGAATAAATTTTGCAATGTTAATACATGATGAGGTAACATGTTCAAATGATTAGAATATGTCCTGGTGTCATAGACATGATTCTATCGATTGTCAATACAGAACATTTGGTTTTGATTTTGGATTTTACTAATGTTTGTTAAATGCCTATCATGTGTTGGACGCTTTTATATTGGTTTTAAAATTTTTAATGATTACTAAATCCATTAAATATATATTATTTCATATTTTAGAGAAGAAAACTGATATTCAGATAAGTTAAATGGTGCTCAAAGACACAGAGTTAGTAAGGTAAAAGTTAGACTTGATACTCAGGTCTGTATGTTTGTATGACATCAAAATCCATTATCTTTTCCTGATATAATGGTTTTTTTGGAGACAAGGTCTTACTTTGTCGGTCATCCAGGCTGGAGTGCAGTGGTGCAATCTCAGCTCACTGCAGCCTCCACATACAGGGCTCAAGTGATCTTCCCACTTCAGCCTCCTGAGTAGCTGGGATTACAGGCACATGCCATTATGCCTGGCCTAATTTTTGTATTATTTGTAGAGATTGGGTCTCATTATGCTGCCAAGGCTGGTCTTGAACCCCCAGACTCAGGCAATCCACCCAGCCTAGGCCTCCCAAAGTGCTGGGATTACAGGCGTGAGCCACCATTCTCAGCTCCATTTCTGGCATTCTTAACCTATAATTTCTGGATCAAAGAAGATTATGGAGACTTGGCTTGAGGTCTGCTGTCATGGTGGAATGAAACAAGCAATAGATTATTTTGAGTGGGAATGAAATAAGGGAAGTCAAGGTCATTCATCAACTGTGCCCAATGATTCATCGTTGGAAAAATTGTGCTCATTAACTTTGTTAAAAAATGAACCAAAATCTGTTAGAGCTAAAGGATCATGGCAGTTGTATGATTCAACCTCCTCACTTTACAGATGTGAATCCTGGGGTCCATAATGGGGAGGTAGTTTGTCCAAAGTTGTTATGTGATGAGTCAGTGTCAGAGATCACTCACAAAATTTCTAGCTTTCTGTAGCATATTCCTGGGTCTATTCTCTGGAACTACATGAGAAAAGACTAATACTCCTTCCACATGAAAGTCTTTCAAATATTTGGTAACAGTGCTCATGTGCCCTCTGGGTCTCCTGTTTTTTAGGTTTCTCAATGTTCATTGTTTAAGCATTCCCATCATGGTAGAGTTTCTAGACTCTTCATTACTTCAGTGTTTTCCAGAAGTGGACCATATTGTCAATTTCCCTATCAAACTTTGGTATCCAGAAATGAATGCATTGCCCCAGGTTGTATCAGTAAATAATTTAATTAAGGAAAGTGGATATACTTTCTTGCAACTTTCACAATTCAGATTGAGTTTTGTAAATAGTTTAGTGTTATAAAGGAAATTTCATGCTATACTCATTGGTTTCAGAATTACAGAATCATGAATATGGCAAATTGAGTGAAATCAACAATTGCTTTTCCTATTTCAAACTTATAAAAATATCAGATAGAATATGAGAAATTTTATTTGCATCCATAGCTGAAAAAGAAATTAAGAACAGAAAATTCCCTGGTGCTGAAGAGGTAGCACAAAGTTAGAGTAGATAGTGGACCAAAAGCTGAAAATGCTTACATGGTTACTGTAACATCACATAGAGCTTAAAACCTGGGAACCAGGAACTAGGATTCTCTGATAGTGGCATTAGGAAGATATTTAAGGCATCAGAGCTCAAGCTCATACTATAGATAAATTACCTGCCAAATAATAGAAGCCATGAAGATCTGCTCAAGCTCATACTGTAGATAAATTACCTGCCCAATAATAGAAGCCATGAAGATCTGCTCAAGCTCATACTATAGATAAATTACCTGCCCAATAATAGAAGCCATGAAGATATCTGTTCATTTCTGGAATAAGGAATAGAAGAACCTGGCCTGCCTTTCCTGGGAGACAGCAAAGAAGTTTGCAATCCACCTGGGGTTGTGTCAATAAATAAATCACCAATGCAGAATCAGAACCCTAGATCTGCACCACACATAGTTGTGAAATATGGCTTCAAATACCCATGGAATATGGATATCAAAACAAAAAGCTAACGTAAAAACTACTCTAGTACTAGTGCAGACCATAGAGAATAACAGACAGATGTAATGAGTTCTGTAGAGACACTTTCAGAGCAGCAAGACTCCCAAAGTGCTGTTGAAGATAACATCACAATCAAATATTAAAAATCACGCAAATCAATATAATTAATTTGCACAAGGTAAATCAGCAAGTGAAATGAACATCAGTAAATGAACTAAATATTGCCTCTGGAAATATAAGTAATAGAACAATCTAAAAGAGATACTAAAATAAGCAGATTAAACTGATCAAAGAGATAAAAGATTAAAGAATAATAGAAACTAAGACACAAAAAGAATAACTTAAAAATAGGTAAATTTGAAGCAGAATTAAAGTAGAATTCTAGAAATGAATGAAAAGGTCAGTAAAATAAGTCACTCAATTGATAGATAAAGAAATAAATAATGATTTTAAAGATAGATCTGTGAAAAATAACATTGGTAGTTTGATAGGTATTGTACTGAATCTGTAAATCACTTTGGGCAGTATGGTTACTTTAATGATATTGATTCTTTCAATCTATGAGCATAAAATGTTTTGCCATTTGTTTTTTTAAGATTTCTTTCAGGCCGGGCGCGGTGGCTCAAGCCTGTAATCCCAGCACTTTGGGAGGCCGAGACGGGCGGATCACGAGGCCAGGAGATCGAGAGACGATCCCGGCTAACACGGTGAAACCCCGTCTCTACTAAAAAATACAAAAAACTAGCCGGGCGAGGTGGCGGGCGCCTGTAGTCCCAGCTACTCGGGAGGCTGAGGCAGGAGAACGGCGTAAACCCGGGAGGCGGAGCTTGCAGTGAGCTGAGATCCGGCCACTGCACTCCAGCCTGGGTGACAGAGCAAGACTCCGTCTCAAAAAAAAAAAAAAAAAAAAAAAAAAGATTTCTTTCATTAGTATTTTGTAGTTCTCCTTGTAGAGATCTTTCACCTCCTTGGTTAAATGTATTCGTAGATATTTTATTTGTATGTGGCTATTGTAAATGGGTTTGAATTCTTGATTTGGTTCTCAGCTTGTTAATGGTGTATGGAAATGTTACTGATATTTGTATCTTGAAGCTTTCTTGAGGACATGAATTAAATCTAGGAGTCTTGTGGAGGAGTCTTTAGGATATTCTAAGCATAAGATCACATCACAAGCACACAGAAATAATTTAAATTCCTATTTTCCAATTTGGATACCTTTTATTTCTTTCTCTTGCCTGATTGCTCTAGCTAGGACTTCCTTTCTAAGTTGATTAAAAGTGGTGAAAGTTGGCATCCTGGTCTTACTGCAGTTCATAGGGAGAATGTTTTCCACTTTTCCCCATTCAATATGATGATGGCTATGGGCTTGTCATATATGGCTTTTATTATTTTGAGGTATGTTCCTTCTATGCCTAGTGTGTTGAAGATTTTTTTTAATCATAAAATGACACTGAATTTTATTGAATAGTTATTTCTGCATCTATTGAGATGATCATATGATTTTTATTTTGTATAGTTTATGTGGTGAATCACATTTATTTGTTTGTGTATTTTCCACAGAATTAGAAAAGCCTAAAATTCGTATGGAACCAAAAAAGACTCAAATAGCCAAAGCAATCCTAAGAAAAATGAAAAAAGCTAGTGGCATCATATTACTTGACTTTAAATTATATTACAAGGCCACAGTAACCAAAACAGCATGGTATGGGCATAAAAATAGACACATAGATCAATGGAACAGCATAGAGAACCCAGAAATAAAACCACATACCTACAACCAACTGATCTTTGACAAAGTCAACAAAAATATACACTGGGGAAAGAACACCCTATTCAATAAGTGGTGCTGGGAAAATTGGATAGCCATATGCAGAAAAATGAAACTGGACTCATATCTCTCATCACATACAAAAATTAACTTAAGATGGGCTGGAGACCTAAGTAGAACACCTGATGCTAAATGAATATCCTAGAAAAAAATGAGGAAAAACTCTTCTGGACAATGGCCTAGAGAAAGAATTCATGACCAACACCTCAAAAGCAAATACAACAGAAACAAAAATAACAAATGGGACTTCATTAAACTAAAAAGCTTCTGCACAGCAAAAGAAATAATCAATAAACAGACAACTTACAGAATGGGAGAAAGTACTTGCAAATTAAGCATCCAACAATGGACTAATATCCAGAATCTACAAAGAACTCAAAAGACAAAAACAAATAACTTCATTAAAAAGGGGGCCAAGGACATGAACAGAAATTTTTCAACAAAAGACATACAAGTGGACAACAAACATAAAAAAAAATGCTCAAGGTCACTAATCATCAGAGCAATGCACATTAAAGCCACAATAAAATACCATCTTACACCTGGATGTAAAATACCATCTTACACTCTGGATGGTCGCAGAATGGCTATTATTAAAAGCCAAAAACAACAAATGTTAGCAAGGATGCAGAGAAAAGGAGAAAGGAAATACTTGTGCACTGCTCGTGAGAATGTAATTTAGTGAAACCTTTATGGAAAACAGTATGGATATAGCTCAAAGAACTAAAAATAGAACCACCACTTGATCCAGCAATCCCACTACTGGTATCTACCCAAAGTAAAATAAATCGTTCTATCAAAAAGGCACCTGTACTCATATGTTTATTGTAGCACTATTCACAATAGCAAAGTCGTTGTGTTCATCAGTCATCAGTGGATGACTGGATAAAAAAAGTGATGTATATGTATATATACATACACCATGGAATACTATTCAGCCATAAAAAGAATGAAATCATGTCTTTTTCAGCAACATGGGTGGAACTAGAGGCCATTATCTTAAGTAAAATAAGTCAAAAACAGAAAGTCAAAAAACTCATGTTCTCATTTATAAGTGGGAGCTAAACAATGGGTACACACACACATAAAAAGGAATAATAGGCATTGGAGACTTCAAAAGGTGGGAAGGTGGAGGGGAATGAAGGATGAAAAGTACCTACTTGGGTACAGTGTTCACTATTCGGGTGATGGTTACACTAAAATCCCAGACTTCGCCATTACGCAATATGTCCAGGTAACAAAAATGTAGTTGTACCCACTGAATCTATAAAAATAAAAAAATTAAAAAGATATACCTTATTATCCAGAATGTAGCACAGAGAAACAAATATATGGAAAACAAAAAAAAAGATTGAGAATGGAAACCAGAGATTCCAACATAATAGAAGTAACAGATGAAGATAACAGAGAAAATAAGATAGATACAATATTGAAAGAAATAATGGCTGAGACTTTTCCAGAATAAAATATGCGAATTTACAAACCGAAAGAGCACAGAAGTCCTGATCAGGATAAGTTAATTAATTGATGCCAAATACCTAATGAGCACTTACAAGCCAAACACTGTTGTGCCAAAAACTTTTACCCTTATAGACCTTACATTCTAAGTGAAGGTAAGGAGAAATGGAAAATAAACAAAGCAGACAACAAAAGTCAAGAAGGGAAGTGGGGTACTGTGTTTACCTTCTGATCCTCTGGTGACTATGTAGCTTCTCCATTCATATGTTTTTGCTGTTTGTTGAGTCAGAGATTGGTCCTTTTCCTCCCTGCACATCATGAAGCATGGTCTAATTATAGTTCCCAACAACATCTGGATGTCCTATAAAATCAAATGAATTTATTGGAATTAATTTCTCTACCATCTTTATCAGTATCCAGTTTTATGCTCTGGTGAGTTTCCATCTTGATTTCTAAGGCTGTACTCATGTGTTCTTGGAAGGAAGTAACCAAGAATTCCATTATTTGCCCGTCCACAGCCATGCCTTCAGAATTGTCATTCTCATTTTGTGCCTGTTCACTCATCTAGATCTTTACTGCTACAACCTCAGTTTAGTGCTCATGGTTTCTTTCTTAAATAATTGCAACTGTCCCCTAATTAGTCTTCCTTCTTCCAGTCTCTCTCCCCTCTAATTTATTATCCACATTGGCAGTTAGGATGACTTTACTAAAATAGGTTTGAGTATGTCATTTTCCTGTTTGAATTACATCACTAACCCCCATAGCTTTTCTAAACCATACAAGACACTCTGTGATCCAGCTTCTTCCTGCCTCCCCAGTCTCCCTTTTCCCCAGCCTCCATTTCCACCCTATGTGCCATCCATATAAAATGTATAGATGGTACCTTGAATGGTCATGTGTTTTCAATATGTTTCTGTCCCTTTATTTATTTGGCTACATTTGTATGACAAACTTTTTTCACCTTAATTTCTATTGCTGACTGCCAGACAAATATATACTCCTCTGGAGATTTGGTTCAAGTTTCACCTCTTCTGTAATACTTCTCCTGACCCCCATCTTGTAGCTGAACTAATCCACCAAAATTTTTTGAGACCCCTTGGACTCTAAAGGCAAGTTTCTCTCATAATGTCCTCACATTATCTTGCAAATTTTTTGAGTGTATTTGCCCAAATACACTCTTCTGTTATTCTGGAGGGTGGATACCATTTCTTATTTTTTCTATCCTCCCCCTTGCCAAATATCTGACATATACATAAAACCAAGTACGTGCTTTTTTTTTTTTTTTTTTTTTTTTAGAAAAAATGGATAAAGGAATGATGGCCGAAACAAAGATGTCCATTTCGAAATAGAATTGGTTGTCTGACTCTGACCCTAGAGGCCTTGTTTCTATTCTTTGGCCATGGAGAGCTAATCAGAATGTGTGGATCTTTTTTGAGGCACGACTGCAAGTCCTAAAACTATGGTGTTCTTCACTCTGACTTATGGGAAACCTCCAGTCACTTGAGGACCTTGAAAGTTCCCTCAAAGGTAAAGAATGACCACATTTGCTTTAACCACATAAACAATTAACTCTCCAATAGTGTGGAAAACAGCTTTTGAGCTGTATTTATCGATGCATAGATTTCACAGAGCTGTGATATTTGGAGACAAATAGCTGTGTCCATAATTAAGACTGCTGAGGAATTGGCAGATGTGATATGATGGAAGACTCAGGTTTTCCAAGGGGGCAAGATTGGTCAGGGTAATACAGTCTCTGTGACCTTGGTGCCCTCTTCCTAGTCATTGATTTCCCAATCAAATACAACCTCTCATTCAATCATTCCCCATATACTGTAACTTATGGATGCCCTGCTGTAGGAGGTAAAGATGACCTCCTGATGAAACTATAGGGGATGGTGATCTCAGCTTATTTTGTTTTATTCAATATAACAAGGCGAGGAAGAAGAGATTCTCCATTAATGACCTTTTTATTTTTTAAATCAAGATTATTTCATTGTGTAGTAAAACTCATGGAGTAGGCAGCAGTCATCCTTGTCAAGAGTCTCGATTTTAGACTGGGTTTGTGTTCTAACTCCACCACATTAGATGTTTTATTTCATTTAATCCTCAAAAAAACTTTGGAAGGTATTGTGACCTCTCGTTTTAGAGATGGGGAAAATGAGTCTTAGAAAGGTTAATTGAATTTTCTAAAATCTCCCACTACATGGTGGAGCTATTTAGTATTAAAAGCTGATTCTAGAGAAATAAGAATATGTATTCTATTTTTTTTTAATTTGAGTGTCAGTCTGACTAGCTATGCTAATAATTAGGAATCAAATGGTTTTCTATCTCTCACTTCTACTCACTGGTTAGTACTCAGCCAACATACTGAAATAAAATTTTCAAATGAAATTAAAAGAGTTTCTTGAACTACTTCATTCATGTAGACTTATTTGAATTCCCCAAGTTGTGTTAGGGACCGCTGATACACAACTATAATATGCCCCATATCCTACTGTTGAATTTATCACATTATAATTATTTATTTCATCTATTTTTAACTAGTCTGTGCACTCTTTCAAGGAAGGATTATGTCTTTGTAACTTGAGGGCTTAGCAGAGCGACTACCAATTTGTAGATCCTTGGTATATACTTGCCAAATGAATAAAAGATACTGACATATATTCACTTAAATAAATTTATGATACTATTTTGATAGACTCAGCTGGTGGATTAATAGGCTCTCCTGCCACAGAGGACTGAAGTGAGGGTGGGGCTCAGGAACGGGTTCTTGCTTCTCTGGCACAGCTAGAATGCATGTGCTGAAGGTGGTCAGCCTCCAGGCTCGGTCCCTTTTGGGTGTAAGGTGATGAGCACTGTGGTGAAGTGTTGACATTTTTCTACTAAATGGAAGCAGAATTTGAACTTGATTTCATTTTCCTTATCCTGTTATATGTTGTGTTTAGCATAAGACTTAGAAATGGGCATGTCTGTTGTGAATTTGCCTTTTCCTGAAGACCACGTATGTGCATTTATGCTTTATGACTGTCTATGCCATGAAACTTTCCTTAGAGATCATTATTGTCCATGCTGTTCCTTGAACCTTCAAGAAAGCAAATCCTTGGATCTCTAACCCTTGACAACTCCTATGGTCTGAGGTTGGATTCAAATTTTCTGCTTATAAAACTGACTGCTGTCCAGCTTTAATCTAGATATATACTAGATAGGTAGTGACAATGAATATAATGAATGGCCACAGGCTCCTGCTGCTGTGTTCCATCCCATGAAATCAGACCCCCTTCCTGCTGATGCTAGCCTGGATCTCATCTGAATTTTCCAAGTTCATTTGAACAGAGTTCCTCGGACTTCTTTATTTAAGGCTTACTTCATTCCTGTTTCTGGATCACATTGAGGTCAAGCATATGTTGTGACTGAAGTTTTTTAGTTATGACACAGGAACAGGGAAAAGGTAGGAGAGGTTTTCTGTGAATTTTCAGGACTTGAATAGCTCCATCTGGATGAAAACAAAACAAAGAAAAATTCTGATCATAAGTGTAATGCTTTATGCACTTTAGGGAGATAGTTATGTCAACACAATAGTGAAGAAGAAATTGAATCATTCGAGAAATGAAGATACACAGTATTTTTGAGTAAGTCAGCCATTCTCATTGCTATTTTGGACAGGGTCATGCCTTTTATGGGAATTTTAGAAATCTGAGAACTCATTCACTGGACTGGCTTTAATCAGACTGCACCATTTTCTCTCTTGTTTCTTTGTCATTGATGAGAGTTTGGTCATATGTGGCTTCCTAAGCACATAAGTCATAATGCAGGTTTTTATGCATGGTGTGAACACATAGGTGACAGATGGTCCCTGAGATGCTTGAGAAGATTGCCTTATGAATTTACCCTCAGCAGGCTGACCTTCACAAACTGGAAGCATCATCTTTGCAAGGGCAGGTTCAGTGTCTGCTTTGAAAAAGTAATTTTCTTTTGTGAATAACATGCTGTGTCATGGTTTATAACAATGAGAGGAACTGAAAGCTATAGAACTCAGGAGACAGAAAAGGGCTGTCTCTCTAAGGAATAACAAGAACTGATCGTGTTCCCTGCCATATAGTGATGAAAAGGCATCTGGTAAAAGCTTTTAGTTGATTTTCTCTTCTCCTAATCGTGTTCAGGAATGCATCTAAAGCATCGTGTGCCTTTGAAAGAAAAAAGAAGAACCATTTTAAAGAAGAATGCCTTCATTTAAAAAGATTTTATCTAATGAGAGTTGGGGACATGGGCTCCTTATAATGTATACAATTCAACACTGTGCTATAGGAACATAGAAGAGTTAGAAGGAATTCTTTTTGGGAGTTTGGAAAGGTTTCACAGAGAGGTGATATTTGAGCTGGTCCTTAAAGAGTATATAGGAGTTTTCCAGATGAAAACAAAAGGGAAACGACCTCCCAAACAAGGAAAAAACCATGTACAAAGGCACACATAAAAAACATTTCCAAAAATCTCTACATATATATATATATATTTTGTTTGTTTGTTTGTTTGTTTTTTGGTCCTGGAGTCGGTATGAGAAATACTGCTTAGGTTTCCAGAGTAGCCAAAAATGCTATTTTTGGAATCATGCACCTAAAATATTAAATTACAATTTCAACTGTATTCTTTAATTCAAAAAATATTTATTGAACATCCGATGTTGTTCTAGCTATATAGCAGCCAAGTGATATAGCATGAACAAAACAAAACAAAAAATTCCTTCCCTTGTTGTATTTAAGGGCTTCTGAACGTTATAACATTTCTGAGAGTTTTGATTTGAGGATGCTGGGAAAACAGGCTCCTTCTCTCTCTCTCTCTGTTACTCTCTCTCAGTGAAAACATACAGATACTTCTGAGCTGTTGTAACAGGAGGTAACTCAATGTTAGGGATGGAAAATACAGGCACATATTCTCTTACTTCCTGCTCTTGCTGCTTTTTCAGACGTAACTAATTAAATATGACTTGGTTTCTTATAAGCCTGGATCCAGCCCCAGAATCTTTCTTAAGATAGCATACCAAGTAACCACTTCCAGCTAATCAGAACTGGCTTGCCAGATGAAAGCTCTAAGTCGACTACTCTGTGTAGTTCTAAATTTGGGAGGATAAAAGGGCTTTCAGAAGGCTCTATCCTGGGTGAGGGAGTCAGTCCATACTAGTTGCTGATGATAAATATTTAGCCTTCTATTTAATTCAGTTCAATACAGAAATTTCTTGGGCACGTAATATGTTCTGGCATAAGTTAAGGTCCTTATTATCAAGGAGATTAAAGTCCAGTGAGTAAGGGAGAGAGATATGTTAGCCAAGCCTTGCAGTATGGGTTAGTAAGTATAATGGAGACTAAGATAAAACATGCAGAGAAACAAAGGAGGGTATAATCCACTCCATGGGGGGATGGAGAAAGGGTGATGGAAGACTCAGAATGATATTTCAAGTGTACACTTGGCCTCCGTCGTTTCTGCATCCATGGATTCAAGTAACCACATATCAAAAATATTTGGGGAAAAATTGCATCTGTCCTGAACATATACAAACATTGTTTTCTTGTAATTATTACCTAAAAAATACAGTATAATGACTATTTACATAGCATTTACATTGTATTAGGTATTACAAGTGATCTAGAGATGATTTAAAATATATGGGAGAACGTGCATAGGTTATATGCAAATACTCTGCTATTTTATATCAGGGACTTGAGCACCTGCAGATTTTGGTATCCAGGGGAGATCCTGGAACAAATCTCTCACAGATACCAAGGGATACAAGGGATAACTGAATATATATATGTGTGTATATATGTGTGTGTATATATATGTTTGCTTTACATTCTCTTTATTCACCATTATTGAGGTATGATTGATGAATAAAAATGATATATGTTGAAGGTATACAACATGATGTTTTGATATATGTATACATTGTGAAGTATATGATTGCCAAAATCAAGGTAATTAATATATCTATCATCCTACAAGGTTATCTTTTTGTTGCAACAAAACTTAAGATTTATTCTTGTGGTGGTTAATACTGAGTGTCAACTTGATTGGATTGAAGGATACAAGTATTGATCCTGGGTGTGTGTCTGTGAGGGTGTTGCCATAGGAGATTAATATTTGAGTCAGTGGGCTGGGAAAGACAGACCCACCCTTAATTTGGGTGGGCACAATCTAATCAGCTGCCAGTGCCGATATAATATAAGCAGGCAGAAAAATGTAAAAAGAGAGACAGGCCTGGCCTCCCAGCCTACATCCTTCTCCTGTGCTGGATGCTTCCTGCCCTCAAACATCGGACTTGAGGTTCTTCAGTTTTGGGACTCAGAGTGGGTCTCCTTTCTCCTCAGCTTGCAGACAGCCTACTGTGGGACCTTGTGGTTGTGTAAGTTAATACTTAATAAACTTCCCTTATATAAACAAACTTTAATAAACTTAATATATATATCTTTATATATATCTTAAACTTCCCATATATATATAATTGATGAATAAAAATGGTATATATATGGAGATATATATATATATCTCCATCCTATTAGTTCTGTCCCTCTAGAGAACCCTAATACAATTTTCTTAAGAAATTTCAAGTATATAGCACATTATTATTAACTATTGTCACCATGCTGTGCATTGTATCCAGAACTTATTCACCGTCTTACAAATCTTACAAATGCAAGTTTGTACCCTTTGACCAACATCTCCTCATTTTCCCATTCCTGACCCCTGCTAACCATTATTTTACTCTCTGTTTCTATGAGTTTAAATATTTTAGATTCTGCATATAAGTGAGATCATGTAGTATTTGTCATTCTGTGTCTGGCTTGTTCTACTTAGCATAATGTCTTCCAAATACACCCATTTCATTTCAAATAGCAAGAATTCCTTTTAAACAAAAGTTGACTAATATTTCATTATGGGTAT
Organism: Macaca thibetana thibetana; assembly: GCF_024542745.1. Taxonomy (NCBI): domain Eukaryota; kingdom Metazoa; phylum Chordata; class Mammalia; order Primates; family Cercopithecidae; genus Macaca; species Macaca thibetana. Next base: position 74,441,876 of record NC_065591.1, on the reverse strand, counting down.
TCATATCCACATATTTATTTCACGTTCTTTCCTTCCTTCCTTCCTTCCTTCCTTCCTTCCTTCCTTCCTTCCTTCCTTCCTTCCTTCCTTCCTTCCTTCCTTCTTTCTTTCTTTCTTTCTTTCTTTCTTTCTTTCTTTCTTTCTTTCTTTCTTTCTTTCTCTCTTTCTCTCTTTCTCTCTTTCTTTTTCTTTCTTTCCTTCTTTCCTGACAGAGTCTCACTCTGTTGCCCAGGCTAGAGTGCAGTGGCATGATCTCAGCTCACTGAAACATCTACCCCGCAGGTTCGAGGGATTCCCCTGCCTCAGCCTCCCAAGTAATGCTTTAAGCCTCCCAAGTAGCTGGGATTACTGTCACCACGCCTGGCTAATTTTTTTTTCTTTTTTTGTATTTTTAGTAGAGATAGGGGTTTCACCATGTTAGCCAGGCTGGTCTCGAACTCTTGACTTTAAGTGATCTGCCCGCCTCAGCCTCCCAAAGTGCTGGGTTTACAGGTGTGAGCCCCTGCACCCAGTCGATTTCACATTTTATTTGTTGATTCATCCATCAACAGACACTTAGGCTGTTTCCATATATTAGCTTTGTGAATAATGCTGCAATAAACATGAAACTGAAGATATCTCTTCAACATATTGATTTTATTTTCTTTGGATGTATACCCAGAAGTAGGATTGATGGATTGCATAGTGGTTCTATTTTTATTTTTATTTTTTGAGAAACCTCCAAACTGTTTGCAATAACTCTGTACCAATTTATCTTCCCCCCAACAACATATACGGGCTTCTTTTTCTTCACATCCTCACCAACACTTGTTACAATCTGCCTTTTGATAATAGCCATTCTAAGGAGTATGAAGTGATATGCCATTGTGGTTTTGATTTGCATTTCTCTGATATCAGTTTAGTAATGTTGGTTCATTTTCATAAACATTTTGGCCATCTGTATGTCTTTTTTGAAAAAATGTCTATTCAAGTTGATGTGATTTCGCTATTGTCCTCACCTGAATCTCACCTTGAATTGTAATAATCCCCACCTGTCAAGGGCAGGACCAGGTGGAGACAATTGAATACTGAGGGGCCGTTTTCCCCATACTGTTCAGGTGATAGTGAGTGAGTTCTCGTGATAGTGAGTTCTCATGAGATCTGATGGTTTTATAAGGAGTTTCCCCCTTCGCTTGGAGGCTCTCTTTCTTCTCTCTCCTGCTCTCTTATGTGAAGAAGGACAAGTTTGCTTCCCTTTCCACCAGAATTGTAAGTTCACTGAGGCCTCCTCAGCCATGCAGAACTGTGAGTCAATTAAACGTCGTTCCTTTATAAATTACCCAGTCTTTATAGCAGCACGAGAACAAACTAATAAACAGGTCCTTTGCCCATTTTTTATAGAGTAATTTTGTTTGTTTGTTATTGCTATTGAGTTGTATACATTTCTTGTATATTTTGGATATTAATCCCTTATTGGATATATGGTTTTCCAATATTTTCTCTCATTCTATGTGTTTCTTTTTCATTTTGTTAATTATTTCCTTTATTGTGCAGAAAATTTTAGTTTGATGTTCTACTTGCTTATTTTTGGTTTTGTTGTCTGTGCTTTTGGTGTCTTACTGAAAATAATCATTGCCAAGACCAATGTCATGGAGCTTTTCCTAGTGTTATTTTCTAGGACTTTTATGGTCTCAGATCTTATATTAAGTCTTTAATTCATTTTGTGTTTATTTTTGTGTGTGGTGTAAGAAAAGGATTCAATTATATATTTTTGCGTGTAGATATCCAGTTTCCCAACACCATTTATTGATGAAACCATTCTTTCCCCATTGTGTATTCTTGGTGTTTTTGTCAGAGATTTGTTGGAAGTATATGTATGGGTTTATTTTTGGGCTTTCTATTCTGTTCCATTGGTCTGTTCCATGTGTCTGTTTTTATCCAGTACATACTATTTTTATTACTGTAGCTTTGTAATATAATTTCAAATCAGTAAGTGTGCCACTCCTAGCTTTATTCTTGCTCAAGATTGTTGTAGCTGTGCATGGTCTTTCTTGGTTCTGTATAAACTTCAGGATTGTTTTTCTACTTTTGTGAAAAATGTTATTGGAATTTTGATAGGGATTACATTGAATATGTAACTTACTTTGGTCAGTATGGGCATTTTAACAATACTGATTCTTTCAATCCATGGCACAAGGTATCTCTCCATTTATTTTCAATTTATACCATCAATGTTTTATAGGGTTTAGTGTACAGATTTTTCACCTTCTTGGTTAAATTTATTCCTAAGTATCTTATTCTTTTTGACATTATTGTAAATGGGATTGTTTTCTTAATTTCCTTCTTTCTTTCTTTTTTTTTTTTTTTTTTTTTGCATAGGTTGTGTTTAGGGCATAGAAAGGCAACTGCTTTTTGAATGTTAATTTTAGATCCTGCAACTTTACCGAATTTCTTTATTAGTTCTAACCTTTTTTGGTGTGGTACCTTTAGAGTGTTTTCTCTATACATTATCTGCAAACAGAGATAATTTCACTTACTCCTTTTCTATTTGGATGACTTTAATTCTTTTTCTTGCCTAATTTCTCTGGCTACGACTTTCAATACTGTTAAATATAAGTGATGAGAGTGGAAGATATTGTTTTATTTCTGGTCTTAAAGGAAAAGCTTCAAACTTTGCACTGTTAATTGTGGGTTTGTCATATACAGCCTTTACTCTGTTGAGGTACATTCATTTTACACTAACTTGTTGAGCATTTTTATTATAAAAAGATGTTAAATATTGTTGAATGCCTTGTTTGTGCCTATTGAGATGATTATATGATTTTTGTTGTTCATTCTGTTAATGTTATGTATCATATTTATTGACTTGAGTATGTTGAAGCATCTTTGCCTCCCAGAGATAAACCATACTTGATCATGGTGGTGTATGGTTCTTTTAATGTGCTGTTGTACTTTGTTTTCTAGTATTTTGTGGAGAAATTTTGCTTCTAGATTCATCAGGAATAGTTACCTGTAATTTTCTTTTTTTGTAATATCCTTGTCTGGTTTGGTATCAGGATAATGCTGGCCAGAAAATGAGTTTGGAAGAATTTTATTCTCTTCAATTTTTTTAAATCAATGGGAATCCATGTTTGGGATTTTGATCTTTATCTTAAGAGCAAAAGAAAACCATTGACAGGTGTTATTCAGGGAGGTAATAAGATGACCACATTTGCTTTTTGAAAATCACTCCAAATACACTGACAACAGATTGGAGGAAGACCAAAGTAGATAAAAGAAACTAGTTGTGATAGTTCTAATGTGAGGTAAAAGTGGCTTCAACTAGGATTATCCCAGTGTGCGTGGAGATAAATATACTCAAGAAATATTACTGGCTAAACCAAAAGGACTTGGTGACTAATGAGATATGGATACAAATAGAGAGGGAGATATCAAAGATCAGTCACAGATTTCTGACCTGAACTGTTGGGTGCATGATGGTGACATTCCTTGAGATATTTATCTTGAAGAAGAACCAGATGTAGGTGCAAACCATCTTCCATTTATACATTTCACCTGAGGAACCCAAGGATTAGAGGAGTTAGGTGAGTTGCTTCAGGTTATATAACAACTTAGTGTTGACCAATATTTAGATTTTTGGACTCATTTTCAGTTTCTCTTCTTCCTCCTCACTGACTCACAACAGCCTTCTAAATTAACTCTATGTGTATAGACTAGTCTCCTTTTAACTTATCCTCCACTCTAATACACAACTCTGTCTAAAACCCTCAGTAACTCCCACTTTTTGACTAAAGCTTGAAGTTAAGAGTCCTTTCATAGCATATGAACCATTTCTTCACCTGAAAGAAACTGTGAATCATTAAGTTTAGTTAAAACAGAACGTAAGGGTGAAGAGAGATTAGAAAACAGACTAAAGAGTAGATTAGAATGTAGATTAGAAAGACTTATAAATAATTTTCCTATGTTTAGAATATAATTTAAGAGAGAGTGTTATTAAATAATTTTTATTTAGCATTTATTTTTATCTAGTTGTGTATGCACATAAAGACTCAATTTTTTCTACCATGGTTTTATTTTAAAAAGGCAGTCTTCAGCTCTGCAACCTACCCCATTTTCCCAGTTTAGAGAGGTACACACTTTTAACTGTTTTGATTAAATTATGACTGATTTTACATATTTACCTTCAATTTTCTAAATCATATGCCTATACTGCTACTCATTGATTGTTTAGTTTTGGGCATTTATCTATCAACTTCCCACCATAGAAGATGAAAATTTAGCCCTCTTTCACTTTTCATCTCTTTCCTGGCCCCATCATAGACATACACACTTACCATCTGTATTAGTCCATTTTCATGCTGCTGATAAAGACATATGCAAGACTGGGGGGAACAAAGAGGTTTAATTGGACTTACAGTTCCACATGGCTGGGGAGGCCTCAGGCACTCAGGTGAAAGGCACTTCTTACATGGTGGCAGCAAGAGAAAATGAGGAAGATGCAAAAGCTGAAACTCCTAATAAAACCATCAGATCTTATGAGACTTATTCACTACTGTGAGACCAGTATGGGGGAAACTGCCCCCATGATTTAAATTATCTCCCACCAGGTCCCTCCCACAAGATGTAGGAATTATAGGAGTACAATTGGAGATGAGATGTGGGTGTCATATCATTCCCCTCCTGGCCCCTCCAAATCTCATGTTCTCACATTTCAGAACCAATCATGGCTTCCCAGCAGTCCCCCCAAATCTTAACTCATTTCAGCATTAACCCAAAAGTCTACAGTCCAAAATCTCATCTGAGACAAGGCAAGTCCCTTCCACCTATGAGCCTGTAAAATAAAAACCAAGCTAGTTACTTCCTAGAAACAATGGGGGGTACAGATATTCGGTAAATACAGCCTTTCCAAATGGGAGAAATTGACCAAAACAAAGGGGTTACAGGGCCCATGCAAGTCCAAAACCCAGTAGAGCAATCAAACTTTTAGCTCCAAAATAATCTCCTTTGACTCCAGGTCTAACATCCAGGTTACACTGATGCAAGAGGTAGGTTCCCATGGTCTTAGGCAGCTCCAACCCTGTGGCTTTGCAGGCTACAGCCTCCCTCTCAGCTGTTTTCTTGGGCTGGCATTGAGTGTCTGTGGCTTTTCTGGGTGCATGGTGCAAGCTGTTGGTGGACCTACCATTGTGAGGTCTGGAGGATGGTGGCCCTCTTCTCAAAGCTCCACTAGGCAGTGCCCCAGTAAAGAACTCTGTGTGGGGGCTTTGACCCCACATTTCCTTCCACACTGTTCTAGCAGAGGTGCTCCAGGAGGGCTCCACCCCTGCAGCAAACTTTTGCCTAGGCATTCAGGCATTTCCATACATTTACAGAAATCTAGGCAGAGGTTCCCAAGCCTCAATTCTTGACTTCTGTGCAGTGGCAGACTCAATGCCATATAGAAGTTGCAAAGGTTTGGGGCTTGCACCCTCTGAAGCCACTGCCTGAGCTCTATCTTGGCCCCATTCAGCCAGAGCTGGAACAGCTGGGATGCAGGGCACCAAGTCCCTAAGGCCACACACAGCATGGAGGACCCTAGGCTTGGCACACAAAACAATTTTCTCCTAGGCCTCTGGGTCTGTGATGGGAGGGGCTGCCAGTGAAGACCTCTGACATGCCCTGGAGACATTTTCCCCATTGCCTTGGGGATTAACATTGGGTTCCTCATTACTTATGCAAATTTCTGCAGCCAGCTTGAATTTCTTCTCAGAAAATGAGTTTTTCTTTTCTATCACATTGTTAGGATGTACATTTTCCAAACTCCTATGCTCTGTTTCCCTTTTAAAACTGAATGCTTTTAATAGCACCCAGGTCACATTTTGAATGCTTTGCTGCTTAGAAATTTCTTCTGCCAGATACCTTAAATCATCTCTCTCAGGTTCAAAGTTTCACAAATCTCTAGGGCAAAATGCCACCAGTCTTTTTGCTAAAACATAACGGGAGTCACCTTTGCTGTAGTTCCCAACAAGTTCCTCATCTCCATCTGAGACCACCTTAGCCTGGACCTTATTGTCTATATTGCTATCGGCATTTTGGGCAACACCAATCAACAGGTCTCTAGGAAGTTCTAAACTTTCCTATATTTTCCTGCCTTCTTCTGAGCCCTCCAAACTGTTCCAACCTCTGCCTGTTACCCAGTTCCAAAGTTGCTTCCACATTTTTGGGTATCTTTTCAGCAATGCCCCACGCTACAGGTACCAAGTTACTGTATTAGTTCATTTTCATGCTGCTGATAAAGATATGCCCGAGACGGAAAAAAAAGAGATTCAGTTGGACTTATCGTTCCACGTGGCTGGGGAGGCCTCAGAATCATGGCAGGAGGTGAAAGGTACTTACATGGTGGCAGCAAGAGAAAATGAGGAAGACGCAAAAGCGGAAACCCCTGATAAAACCATCAGATCTCCTGAGACTTAATCACTACCTAGAGGACAGTGTGGGGGAAACTGCCACCATGATTCAAATTATCTCTCACCAGGTCCCTCCCACAACATATGGGAATTATGGGAGTACAATTCAAGGTGAGATTTGGATGGGGACACAGCCAAACCATATCACCATCCTCCAACTTCCCAAGTATATCATAAGTTTAAGTAAATATTCAGAGTTTACATTATTATGACTATGTCAATTCTCTTCAGAGCTAAGCAATAAGGTAAACTTTTTTTTTCCCTGTTCAACTGATTATTTTACATGTGGTTAATAAAAGTCTTGATTTTTATTTGCTTAGATTTTTAGGTATTTCAAATAAATTCATCTATCAATTCACCCAAAGTTGAGTAAATATCCTCATAACATATTGAAACACATCAGCTATTTTATTAATTTTAGCTTCTTAAAGAAGTTTAGTTCAGAGTCCTTTTTTAAAAAATGAAGTCTGTACTTTTGAGTGGGCACCCCAGAATCTCCTGTATCATCATCCCCTTTGCCTTTTGCTAACGTTGGAGGCAGGTCATTATATATTGATTCTGTTTCTTGTTCTTTTATTGTTTAAAACTCACATATCCTCTAAAACCTTTGTAAAGAAAAGTGCATTAGAGGTAAATATTTTAAAACCTGTTATGTTAGATAATGTCTTTATCCTATCCTCACACATGATTGATAGCTTGGTTGGGTATAGACTAATCAGTTAAAAATAAATTTCCCATTAAATTTTGAAGCCTGTCAGGTGCATGGCTCCCACCTGTAATCCCAGCACTTTGGGAGGCGGAGGTGGGTGGATCACTTGAAGACAGGAGTTCAAGATCAGCCTGGCCAACATGGTGATACCCTGTCTCTACTATAGATATAAAAATTAGCCCAATGTGGTGGTTCACACCTGTAATCCCATCTACTCAGGAGGCTGAGGCTGGAGAATTGCTTGAACCTGGGAGGTGGAGGTTGTAGTGAGCTGAGATCGTACCACTGCACTCCAGCCTGGGCAACAGAGTGAGACTCTGTCTCAAAAAAACAAACAAACAAACAAAAAAATTGAAGCTGTTACTCTGTTCTAGTTTCCACTGAGAGGTCCAATGAATCAGAAGATTCATTTTCCCTTCTAAAGAACCAGCATATAGCTTTTAAAATCTTCTTGTATAAAACTTGTATAAAACGTTTAGCACTTTTTTCCTTATTCTTATAGCTCGGAAATTTTTTGTTGCTATGCTTTGGTATAGTCTGTTACTATCTATCCTTCTGGGCTTTCGGTGAGCCCTTAAACATATAAAAACTTCTATTTTTTTTTCAGGAAAATTCTGTATGTCCAAGGTGATTTCTTTTAAAAATTTTTTCTTTGTTTTTTCATTCCAGCACTTCTAATATTTGGATGTCAAACAAGAAAAACTAGTCTTTTAATTTTACATTATTTTCCTCCCCCTCTCTCTTTAAAACATTCTGCTTTCTAGGATAGCTCCTCAACACTGTGTTCCCATTCTCTACTGAAGATTTCATTACTTTTACCATAGTCTGAAACTTCCAATTCCTATGATTTCTGAACATTTCTTTTGATTTTTAAATAAAATTTTATTTTTGTCTTATGGATGTGGTGCCTTTTCTCATCTTTTCAAACATTTTGACTGCATTTTTTTTTTGGCTTTATCTCCCTTCAAAGTTTTATCTTCTCAAGTTGCTAATTTCTGTTTGCCTTAGCCCGTATCTTTCATTTTAAAGTGTTTTTCTCAAATGGCTGGTGATTACTGTTGACGATTTATATTTAAGAGTAGAAAATAAAAAACTAATTATGAGCTCTGTGTACATTGGTAGGGTTTCTTGTCAACTGTGGGCTTTACCAAAGAGAGCTCTGGCTAAACAGTTTCATTGGGAAGTCCCTGATACTGCTATCTTTAGTTTTTTTTCCTTAGGCTGGTCGGATTTTGCTGAAGAGAATCTTCTCGTTTGCTGCTTGAGAGGTGTTGCAGTTTGGATTCTCTGGGCAGTAGAGATTAGCAGATAAGAAATTTATTAAGGAACCCTTGGGATAGACACTTATGGAAAGGAAGGGGAAAAAGTGGAATTGGACAAAGAGAATTTGGACTATGAAGCATTCTCAATGAAGACCTCTGCTGACTCTATGGGAGTTTTACAGCTGGAATGGGCTTTCTAACTTGTCTGCATTGAGATAAGGAGGGCTGGACCTTTATGTTTTCACACTGATCAATCACTGGGCTTTGACAAGTAGTAGCTCAGACGATTGCTTTGGATTTGGGGGATTCTTCAGCTGAGACATTCTTGAGCAGGACTGACAGCTGAGGATTGTCTGCTGACACAACTTCTGGCACCTGGGAGAGAAGTTTTTTAGTCATGAAGGGAGATCTAGGTGGCACACCACATCATCCAATGTAATGGTATTAGCCTGGATTCTAGAGTTTTGCAAGCCAGGCAGTGTTAATATTTAGTATGTGTACAGAGTTCCCAGATCACGAGAAAAATTTAAGTAATTATTAAATGGAAATGTGTATATTTTATTCTTCTAAGATCTATGCAGAGGATAACAACAGAGTTCTCTAATTGGAAAGTTAGAGATAGGGGCCCACTATTCCCTATTTTTTCTTTTCCTGATATTTTTTATTCACTATTTTATATCGTTAGAGCTTGTAACTGTCTACTTTTGATCCTTTCTACCTGGCAGAGTCCTTGATACACAGCAGTTGCCCAATTAATGTTTCGTTTATTAGGAATTGCTTATTACAACAATATATGTATTGAATTAATATTAAGTTAATATTCAATTATTCAATTAATATTCAGTATTCTTCTGAAACTGATGCTTTCTCATCATCTTGCAGCCAAACAACTGGGTGAAATAATCAATGGAGAGAGGAGAAGCTGGTAAAATCTGTTCGTGAGCTCCCTGGGCCCTTAGCTTAACTGAAGACCTTTCCTCCTCCTACTCTTCTCGAGTGGCTTGTATCCTCTCCTTGGTGGTCTTGTGTCCCCTCCTTGGTGGTTTTTTAGGTGAACTTGCTGGTAAGATCACTTCTTGGTCTTGGCTGGGCTTCCATTGCTGCTTTTGGGTGGCTGCAATGATAGCTGCACTGACTTTGCTCCTGCTCTCCCTCTGAGGCCTGGGCTGTCCCTTCACTCCTACAGCTGCCAACCTGTCATCATTTCCCCTGGGCCTGCAATCCTTCCCACTTCCTTGCTCTAACAATTGCTCTCACTGGGACTAGGAAATGGCCCTCTCTATGCTAGTCCTTTCTTTGTTTCCTAAACAGAGAAGCTTTGATCTCCGTTTCTTACAGTGCTTCTACTGTTTCAACTTTTATTTATCGACCAACTTTTATTTGGTTGAGTGTGTTCTGTTTTTGTAGTTTTTTGAGTTTCTTATATCAGGAATGAAAAAAATATTCTCTCTAGGATGAGTGATGGGATAATGTTAGTGACACAATATGGCCTCTTTCTCTACACTGTCCCCTTCCATTTATGGTTAGCCAATATCCTTGTACTGACCTTAACTACTTTAGCTATTTCCTACTTCAGGGCAAATCTGTTGCCTGCCTGAGATTTTCTCTGAGAGGCAGGGGGAGGGTGTTGTTCCCTGTCTTTGATTGTGAGTGCCAGTCGTAAGGCTGAGTTCGAATGTACACTAACACCTACCAAGCAGATTCCTGAACTGACACCCTTCCATCCCCATCACCTTCCCATTGCCATAATAGATAGCTACATTAGGCACCTTCTGGAAGGCTCTGTACACAGGATCTATGAAACATGCATTCAATGAACTATATGCATGAAATTGTGTAGCAGAATGCCTGATATGTGATAGCAGTTTCATAACTATTAGAGGAAAAATCAGTAATTTTTAAATATTCACCATAGGTATATTAGTCAGGGTTCTCCAGATAAATAGAACCAATAGGATACACACACACACACACACACACACACACACACGTGCATATATGTGTGTGTGTATATATATATCTGATATGTCCTATTGGTATATAGGTATATATCCTATATCTGTACCAATAGGAGAGAGATATATATATAAAGCTGCCAGCACAGCTAGAATAAAGCAGGCAGAAATATGTGGAAGGACTAGACTGGTGGAGTATTCAGGCACTCATCTTTCTCCTGTGCTGGATGCTTCCTGCCCTTGAACATTGGTCTCCAAGTTCTTCAGCTTTTGGACTCTTGGACTTACACCAGCAGTATGCAAGGAGTTCTCAGGCCTTTGGCCATAGACTGAAGGCTGTGCTGTAGGCTTCCTTACTTTAGAGGTTTTGGGACTCGGACTGGCTTTCTTCCTCCTCAGCTTGCAGATGGCCTATTGGGGGACTTCACCTTGTGATTGTGTGAGTCAATACTCCTTAATAAACTCCTCTTCATATATGTATACTATCCTATTAGTCCTGTCCCTCTAGAGAACCCTGACTAATACATATATATAAGAAGATTTGTATATATGAGAAGATTTCTTCTGGGAAATGGCTCACAAAATTACTGAGGCTGAGAAGTCCCGTGATATCCCATCTGCAAGTTGGTGAACCAGAAAAGCCTGTGGTATAATTCAATCTGAAGCCAAAGACCAGAAAACGAGAGGGGCTGCTGGTATAAGTTCTAGGTCTGAAGAGACCTGAGAATCAGAAGCCCTGATGTCTGAAGGCAGGAGAAAATGGATGTTACATCTCAAGAAGAAAGTCCTGCCTTTTTGCTCTGTTTGGACCCTCAATGTATTGGATGATGCCTCCCAACATTGGTGAGGGTGAACCTTCTTTCTCAGTCTACTAATTCAAATGCTGATCTTTTCCAGAAAGATCATCACAGACTCACCCAGCAATAATGCTTTGCCAGCTATCTGGGCATCCCTTAGCTCAGTGATGTTGACACATCAAATTAACCATCACAATAGGTAAGGCAATGTGCATGAGATTTATAGTCTTTGTCTTCTTTAATCCTTTAAAATAACCTAAAGCAAATGTCAATTATCCACATCTTACCAATGAAGCTTTAAGTTTCAGAGAATCTAATTAGACTTTTCAATGTCACATAACTAGCCAGTGGAAGAACTGGGGTTCCATCGCATGGTTGCCTGGATCTAAAGTTCATGCTCATTTCATAGTGCCTTGCTTTCTGCTGTTTGAAGTTGAGTGTGAACCTGAATGTCTGTATCCAAGGAACATTATTGTTACATATATATATGTATATATGTAACTATATATAACACATATATAAAACATATGTTACATAGTTACATATATGTAACATATATGTATGTATATATGTATATCAAAGTCTACGTATGTATGTGTATATGCATATATACACACACACATATACACACATGCGTATATATACATATACACATATATACATAGACTTTGATATGCCATGTATAAAAAAACTATGCTGTAATTACTCATTCCTTATTCTTCTGTGCTGGAGGACATGGCAAAGGGATTTTGAATGGAAGGATTATTTTGAAATAATCTCAAACATTATTTCAAAAGAGAAGGAGGAGGAGAAGGAGGAGAAGGAGGAGGAGGAGGAGGATATGATGAATAGAAATATTAATTTACAGAGTAAGTCTTTGGGGATATAATCTTTAGGAAGAAAAACAGAACATAGATTATTTAAATCCACATTTGTTTTATTGAGAAAGTATCAGAAATATGCACGGAATGCATGTTAACTGCTCAATACTTGAGTGCTGAATGCAAATTAATTGCTAAAACCATCTGGAAATCATTTGAATCTGGCAATAAAAGTGGTAAATGAAGCATTTATCATTAATCTGAAGGCACATTTTTCTAATGGATTTTTTATTCATGTTTTATGTTTCTGTTGTGAATTTAAGATTATTTTCTAGCCATACAGTGCTTCCAACTTCCATTTATAATTAGGGTGATTCCAATAACATAGTGGTGGCACTAGAAGTAATATTGTAATTGATCTTTATTGATCAATAGTACATGCACCTCTTGACCCCACAAAGTAATGCAAACTTTGATTAAATTAGGAGAAAAACAATTCACATACTTTGATTGTAAGAAAGAACTTATACAGATTTCAGAATTTGCATAGAAGTATGTGTGTGTGTATGTGACATATGTGTGGCTTAACAATGCAAATTTAAATTTTTATTGTGTCACATTGCATAGATGCTTATCTACATTGACAATGGTATGCTCTTCAGGAAGATGGTGAAAGGAAATAGCATCTTTAGTATCAAAATAATATCCTCAGAAAGAGTATCATCCTTTGACTGGGATAAGAGAAGTCTCTATAGAAGATAAAACACCACCGAAATAAAATTTATTAAAGAGCACATGGATATCTCTTTCATTTAGAATCCAGTGATCACCCTGGCACATTGTGCCCCATTACCCTAAAGATCAGCTCTTATGATTACCACCATTCAAGTCTCAGGGAAACGCATCTCCATATCTTTTGCCCTATATTCTCAAAAGGCAACTGAATATGCGTGCTTGAAGTTTTGTGACTGCCTCAATTCATGTCAAAATAAACGCCTCTTTTGAATGGACAGAGGATTTGAGTAGCGGAAGCTTTAAGTAAAGAGAAAAGGCAAAATAACGATTTTGTCAAGTCTTTCCTCTTAGGTAGCATGAATGCAATAGTTTTTTGCCTAAAATGCACTGTTTTATAGTACTGCCCAACAATCATTAGGAAATGTTTCTTTTTTTTTTAAATATATGGTTCAAAAGGTTCTCATGAATCAGCATACTATTTACAAGAACTGGACATAAATATTGAGTAGCATTTGGGGATATCAATCAAAATTATTTATATAAAGATGAAAATTTTAATCTAACTTTTTGAAAGTATAATTATTAATATTTATAAAGCAGGACTGTTTGTAATTCTAGTGTTCAATGTCTACCTATTTGCCAATGTGAAGAATCAATCTCACACTTCACTAGTTTATGTCAAGACCTACATCTGTACAAATTGGTAGATAAATTTTGAGTGTCTTTGGGGGTCAATTTCAGGGCTCCTAAAGGTAGAATTAATGAGGGAAAAAATCTGGGTAAAAATGATCACAGGACATTGTCTAGATAAGGAGATAGCTAGATGGATAAATAATAAAAAACAGAAAATTTTATTTCTGTTGCATTATTGGTGTATTAGTTTTCTATAACAAAATGATACAAACATAGCAGTTTAAAAAACACAGATTTATATCTCAGTTTCTGTAGGTCAAAACCCCAGGCACAAAGGAGCTTAGCTGCTTCTTTCTTTAGTGTCATAAGGCCAAAATCTAGGTGGGTGTTAGTAGCTTCCTTTTTGGAAGCTCTGGGAATGAGTCTACTACCAATATCATTCAGATTGTTGGTAGAATTGGGTTCTATGTAGTTTTACAGAGACTGAGGCCCCCATTTTCTTACTGACTGTTGACCAGGGGTGGTTCTATACTTCTAGAGGCTACCTGTATTCTTTGGCTTTTGGCCTCCTTCCTCCATCTTCAAAGCCAGAAATTTTAGATTAAGTGTTTGTCAAACTTTGTCTCTCTCTGACGACCTCCTCTTCTTCCTGATCTGTCTTGTTTTCTTCTTCCATAGCATCTTTCCAATCCATTCTCTGCCTTTTTCTGCTTTTAAGGGCTCGTGTGATACTGGGCCCAGTGCATGATCAAAATAATGTTGCTATCTTATTGTCAACTGATTAGTAACCTTAATTCCATCTGCAAAGTCCATTCACAGAAGTACCTAGATTAGTGTTTGATTGAATAACCAGAGGATGGGAATAATTGGGGTGTGAAAGGAGCATATCATTAGAATTTTGCCTATTACTAAGTGCCTGATGAAAATAATGATTTCTAATGTTTATACAGAACTTTACTTTTTCTGATGACTGCTCACATTCATTAATTTGAGTCTCACGACAACTCCATTAGGGAGTGTCATCTCCACTTTATAAGTAAAGACTAAGCATAGAAGATATTTAATATTTGTATGTCAGTTCCAGTCTTGGTATCTAATAGATACTTCCTTCTTTTGCTTTGCCTTCCAATCTTGGTGTCATAGTTACTTTTAAGACTTGGAAACTGGGAACCAGCCTCAGGACTCGACCTTCTCTTTTTTCCACCCACATTCCAGAAGCTATTTTTATTTCTGTTGCATTGATTTCCCAATTTCAATGGGTGTAACATATACCATATTTCACTGACCACTGGACACCTTTATCTCAAGGATGACATAAAGGGCTAAGATTTTTTTTAAATTTCAACTTTTATTTTATATACAGGGGTGCAGGTTTGTTACATGGAAATATTGCATGATACTGAGGTTTAGAGTATGGATAGTTTTTCAACCCATATCCCCCCTCTCTCTCACCTCTCTAGTAGTCTGAATTGTCTATTGTTCCCATATTTATGCCTATGTGTGCTCAAGGTTTAGCTCCCACTTAGAAGTGAGAACATGCAGCATTTGGTTTTCTGTTCTTTCATTAATTTGCTTAGGATTATGGACTCCAACTGTATCCATGTTACTGCAAAGGACATGATTTCCTTTCCAGCTGCAAAGTATTCCATGGTTGACCCAGCAATCCCATTACTGTGTAGATATCCAAAGGAAAATAAACCATTCTATGCAAAAGACACATGCACTCATATATTCATCTCTATGTTATTCACAACAGCAATGGCACAGAATCAACCCATGTGCCTATCAATGGTAGACTGGATAAAAAAGGCTAAGATAATTTGATATTTTTATAAAATACCAATCAGAGATGTTGGTCAAAGTGTATAAACTTTCAGGTATAAGATTAACAAGTTTTGGGAATCTAATGAACAACTTGGTAGCTAAAGTTAACGTTGCTGTATTATATAATTGAAATTTGCTAAGATAGATCTTAAATGTTCTCACCACACACACACACACACAATGGTAACTATGTAAGGTGATACATAAGTTAACTAACTTTATTGTGGTAATTATTTTACAATATATACGTATATCAAGTTATCCTAGTGTATGTCTTAAACTTGTATAATTTTATTTGTCAATTATACCTCAACAAACAGGGTAGTAAAATAAAAAATATAATGAAAGAAAGAAACAAAAACTTTCGAGGGGTAACCAGAGAAAGATGAAGACTGAGCAGAGAACATGAGCAATTCATTCATAATATAGTAATATTAAATTATTTCAACCTCATTGATAGTTACACAAATAAAATATGAGATATTCTTATAATGCAAAAAGAAACTCCATCAATGAGGACAGGTTATATAATTTTGTAAGGCAACAAACTACCTACTTATATTCATCAGGCAATACTGTCTCTGTTAGCTGTGGAGTAGCAGTTATCTATCTATATTGTTTTTTGGCCAAGCTAGCTGGTGACCCAGACATCCTTAAGTTATCATTGAATGTCTTGTTCCTGTATATAGCCTATATCATTCCCTAGCCTAAATTTTTGTAAAGACTATGTAGTAGAATGGAAATAACATAAACTTTATAGGCAGTGAGATTTCACTGTCATTTGAGTGTGTGATGTTGGGCAATCTATTTAATCTCTTTGAGTCTAAATTTTCTCAATTGTCATAAAAAAATGGGAGCAATTATATTTGCCTCTCGAGTTAAGGATTAAATGAGTTAATATGTGTATGCACATGACATGGTGTCTGACATATTGTTAGCTGCCTCCAAATTTTAGTTTGTATTTTCATAATTAACAGTTTAAATCTCTGCTTTCCCTTTTGTGAGTGCCTGGAAGGTCAGATTTTTTTTTTTTTTTTTTTTACTGACCTTATTACTTATTTTTTCTGCCTTTGTTTTATCCTAGAACATAGTAGGTTCTCCATAAATTTGGGCGTTTAATTTAAAAGGATGTTTAAAACTGGAATTCCTCTTAATTATTCCCACAGCATTTTATGGTGAAAAATCTTGAGATAAGATGAATGTGACTGATGATTACTGCTTCTTAGCTATTAATTGAAAAAATGGAATTAGAAGTACATTATTTTTTCTTCTCTTCATTAACTTTATTTGTTTTCACTTGTCCAGGCTCATTCTCACTGACTCTGAATTGCTCCCAGGTGTATGGTTTCATTAGCTTTGCTCTCACATGTGCAATTGGCAAGGGCCTGCCATTTTTTGTGCTATGATGTCTGCATTCCTTCCCTAGGTCCTCTGAGTAAGCTGTTTGTGTAGCATATTAATGCCATGGATACCTCCTGCTTGCCTTCCATTGTCCCATTAGGACCTCCCAAGCAGGTTTCTTTTCAAAGTCCTGCTGTGCTGTCATGGATTGAAGATTTGGACAACTTCTTTCTAAATGGAGTTCTTGAACATCTCCTGATGCTACAGAGCCTTGAATGATCTGTTTATTCAGTTTTTGTTTTTCAAGAAAATATTGGAAAGACAAAACATTTGTTTTTTATGTAGGATCTTCTGTCAGTCATTTCCCAGGATGGGGCAGGGATGACCTCTAAAATATGTAGGCAAAAATACCAAATCCAGACTTAAGCTCTAGTCCAGAATGCTGTCAACTTTTACTGGGATTACTGCAATGGCCTTCCACCTGGACTATCTGCATTTATTCTTTCTGCTTTCTAAGTTGTTCTCCATGTAGCATTCACAGCAATATTTTTGACATGCAGATCTCATTTTGTTACCCCCTGACCTACCACACCTTTTAAACTCTTAATTATTGCTGAACCAGTGAGTTTGCTGGCATTTTATCAGTTAGGGAAAATCTAGCATTTTAAATGGCATTTAAGTGGCAGTTGCCATTCTTCCTAATTGAAAATAATATATGTATTAAGTTACTGATTCTTCTTGAACATTAGTGTAAATTATAAATAACATAAAACTTTATATGTGTACCAGAGAAGTGAATTAGGTATCTACTTAGACTTGTTGGAGGACTATAAAGAGCCAGAGAAACCTGGTTTTCCATCATAGTTTCATAATTTCTGACAGCCTTGTGCTTTTGGCAATTTGTCTTTCTGAACCTCTGTTTTCATATCTGTGAAAGAAATAATAGCACTAGTTTCACTCCTATGAGTATTATTAAATGGATCGATAGATGGAATACTGAAGCATGGTGTCTGGAATAGAGTAAGCTCATTATAAAATGTAGTAATGTAGTAAGCCTTTTATTATGGGATAAATACTGGGTAAAGTTCTCCTAACCAATGATTTTTTTTCCCCTCACTACCTTGTTTATTGCCTGAAATCCCAACTTTTTAATCATTCATTTGGGGTCAAATGTGAAAAGGTCTGTCTGGTTAATGTAAGTGTTATGTGAGAAGCATTATGACACAGTGGAGGAAACATGGTTTCTGGCATAGGATCATATTCCTGCAGTGCAATTTACTGGCTGGATGACCACAGAGAATTTAGTTTACTTCTATGAAATAGTCTGACTCATATAGGCACAGAATTGTATTACTGCAGTGCAACTTACTAACTGGATGACCACGAGCAAGTTAGTTTACTTCTCTGAAATGGTAAATTCCATGAGAGATAAAGAAATATAACAAAACATTAGCTAGAACATCAGCAAGGGTGCTATTTGGTCAACAAGTATTTATTGAATGTCTACAATTTGGCAGATTTGGGGATGAAAAGATAAACAAATCCTTGTTCTCAGGAGTGAAACTGTGCCCCAAAGAGTTAAAGAAACCAAGGACTAACAAATTATTGAGTTTGCAGGATAGCAGGCAAGAAAAGAAACAACTCTGAAACTCCCTCTGCTAGAAAGATAACAAAACTGGCTGAAATTCATTGGAACCAATATGACTGACTGAAATTTAGATCAAATCATTTCCCAAAGTTGATCAGTCGTAAGTCTAGGGCAGATCAGAAAATAGCCACAGAACAATGTGAAGTATGTTATAATTGGGAATGTTACAAGTTTCTATGGGAACAGAGAGACTGGCCCATTGCTCTTAGTTTGGGATTGGGTGGGAAGACCTCTTAAAATAGTGAAGGGTAGACTGAGTCTTGAATGAGCTAAATGAATATATTGATATAAGTGGCCAGCCCTCAGCTGGTCTCTGATTATGACCCAACCTGCTGAGATAAAATCCAGTGCATCCTGGGCTACCTTGTTCATGTCCCAGGATTCAGTGACTTTGGGCAAGTGAAGTATGAAAAAAAGATTTTCATTAATATTTGCTAAATTTATACTTTTGCATAAAGCAAAATGCAGCAGTGGTGAGTGAAGACTTTCTCACTTTTTCAGTGTTGGGGGTGGAGATTCTTCAGAAAAATTCTTGTTTTTCTGTCTTGAACATCTTGAGTTTTCCCATTCTATCAATGTCTGTTTGCTGCTGTGATGACCCAAGTAATCCCAATCCCTAATCCACCCAAAGGGGTTAATGTCCCTCAAGCTCCTGCTCCACCAAACTCTGAAGACACTGGGGAACACTGGGCCCCATCTCCTTCACAGGTTAACTTGACCTGTCTATCTTCACCATGCCAAACACTCAGAGCTTCAAGGCATACAAAGTTCCTGAGTAACAAATAAAGCAGATCTCAGAAATGTATCACAGTGAAGGGAATGGGGATAAAGACTGGAATTCCTGATAACAGAATCATCAGTTCTACTGCCCAAGGGAACCCCTTCTTGCTGTGAACCTTGGTAAGCATGTTCCCACTGGATACTCCTGAACTGTCTTGCTTCTCAAGGCACCCTTCTTTTATGCAGACCCCTTTCAAGTTTCTCAGTCTCATGAACTCACTCTTCTTACTCAGAAAACTCTGTTTATACCACATGTATTAGTCCATTTTTGCACTGCTATAAAAAACAGCTGAGAGTGGGTGATTTATAAAGAAAAGGGGTTTAATTGGCTCAGATTTCCACAGGCTGTACAGGAAGGATGGCTGGGGAGGCCCCAGGAAACTTACAATCATGGTGGAAAGCAAAGGGGAAGCAGGCATGTCTTCAAATGGCCAGAGCAGGAAGAAGAGAGAGCAGGGGAGGTGCTACACACTTTTAAACAATCAGATCTCAAGACAACTCATTCACTGTCACCAGAACAACACCAAAGGAGAAATCCGCCCCCATGATCCAATTACCTCCCAGGCCCCATCTTCAACATTGGGGAATTCAATTCAACATGAGATTTGGGCAAGGACACAGATCCAAACCATATCACCATACAAAGGATGAGTTGCAATCTCTTGGATCTTGTAAATGTATATTTTCCTGTGGCTTGCAAACTTGAGCAAAACCACAGGCTATATTTTAATGCATATTGACATTTATGATCAAAAAAAAAAAAAAAAGGCTGCAGAAAGGATGTGAGGTCTGATCTCCCAAATAAGTATAATACTTTGATAATACTTTCTTTACGAAGTCACCTGAGAAGTAAGCAGGCCGTGTAATATAAGCATTATTCTTTCCTAGATATTTTGCAGTGCAATTCCATATTGAACAAAAAATATTTCTCCTGTTAGCAGGGTTTTGTCCTTGACTTTATGATGTATAGATTCCCTGGTTACTGGACTGACAGTCACTTGGCTTTTTTCCCCTCTTTGCTGATTGCTAGTGGATGTTATTTTTGCTAACTAAAGGGAGAGGGGGTATATCAGCTTAGGTTTGCTGCATCTGATTACATTTTTGATTCTAAGTCTCTTCTGATAAAAGCTGGTGGATGGGAGGAAGAGAGTAATGTTGGTCAGTTCATCCTGCTATACAAATAATATTCAACAAGAATCTAGACTAGGTTAGATGACTTTACTTTGGAATACAACAGTCCCTTCTCTCGTTCTCCATGGACTTGTCTGGTTCACTTCCAAATAGACTATGAATTCCTTGCAGGCCGGGGCTTATGCTTTTCATGTTTGAAACCATGGAGTTCAGTACTTTGCCAGCCACTGGGTTGGAATTCCAAAAAATATTTGCGGAATAGAGCAGAAAGAAAGCAAAATAGATAGCATAATCCAAAATAATCTTTTGAAACATCTCTTGAACAGGTCAATGAAATGCATCTCAGTAATGTGAAAGCATTTTGAAAAATAGTTCTTAAGTTTCCATTCCCTCCTAAAAGTGCTCTCTCTCTGTTGGCAGACCCAGCATTAGGACCAATGAGTGAGCTATTTTATCTCTGTCTGGAATCTTCTGGATGTCAACTTTCTGTGACATACTCATGTGATTTCATTCTGATCTCCTTCCCAAACCCTCTGAAGCAGTTGCAACTCAAAAGGTTGTTAACCTTACTGTCAGCAGGATCCCTTTGTAGATAAGAGCTTCTTAAGGACTAATTTTCTTCAGTTAGGCTGCCTGCATCTTGCTGCATTGATCAAGCAATTAATTGATAGTTGAAGACTTACCTGAAACTGCAAGGCAGCTTTTTATTTTAAACATATTGATTTTTGTTACCTTTCCCCCCTCTCCACCTTCAATATAGATAAATATTTTTTTAATGCTTGCCATGCATATCCTTTAGTCCTCCTAAAACTTGCTTGAATTCAGAAAGAAAATAATAGATTTTTGGTAGTAGGAATTCAGCTATTTATATTTTTTCAGTATTCATTCATGGCCTGCCTATATCAAATTAGATTTTTCTCTTAGTTTTTGACTTATTTTTCCCTCTCCAGATGACATGGATTCATACTTCATTTTATAGGCTTGCTAAAAACAAAAGTAATAATCCTAATCTGTCACCTAAGAGGAGATTTATTGCTCTTAAACAATAGGTTGCTCATAACAAAGGGTATATATGTCAGCAAATGGTTCATATTGGCCTTGGAAAACTATCAGCACCTCGCAGACATTACTTTGTCCTTGTTTCAGAAATTTAGTCATTGGCGGTCCAGAATTCATTCCTAGAAGTGCAGCCAAGAAAGGGAACTCAGAGGTGGATGCTCTGACTGGGATGGGGCATGAAAACAGACCCTTCTTTAACATTTTCAGGGCAAGGTACAAATGGAGGCCCTCATACCATATGTCTACACATTTAAAAGCTAGTAATCAATTTATGCCTGCAGCCTGGCTCAGGTTGCCACTCAGGGCCCTACAGTGTGTCTGGGTATGTTCATGAGACCTATGGACTAAAATTGCTACATTATCCCTCAGGCAACCCCTGTCCCTTGTAAGCCTCAGATCTGCTGGGATGGCAGGGTGAACATGAGCCAGAGCTCAGGACTCCTGGGCAGTGCCTGGATCAACTTGAAGCCAGAACGGAGACTGACCTGGTCAAGCTCTCCAGGGGTTGAGTGGGCAGTTTCTCCTCAACACATTACTTTTCCTACCTGGGAATTACAGGCAGTTCTAAGCCTTCCCCAAACCATATAATCTGAGCAGAAGGGATGCGGGAGGGCAGTTATCAGAGGTATCTGGCCTGCCTAGATACTTACTTTAGGTGAATTTGGGGTGGTCAAATTTAAACAAAAGCAGCTATTCTTTCTTTTGTTTCTCAGACAAGAGGTGGTGATTTTCTCTTTATTCTGCATATACTGTCAACCCTACATCTTCTGGTCTATGTGGGTGTTGGGAGAAGGGATTTGGCTTGTATGATCCTTGTCTGTAATTCCTGTTTGCTCAAAGGGTTACTAAAGTGTAAAGAAATGTCCTCTTTATGGTATAAAAAAGAAAAGGAATTTGTGTTTTGGTATTTGCAATGCCTGGGACCCAGAGCAAGGGCTCCTCTTGCCTGGATCCAAAGGTAGTTATTTGTATGGATCTGCGGATCATGACACTAGCCCCTTCAGTGACTTCAGTTTAGAGCATGTAAATAACTCAAAAGTCCTTAGTACCTTAATCATTGGTCAGTCCAAACGAGTAATTCAAATGCCTCTTTAATTGTAAGCAGCTACAAATGGGGTGGCAAAGTCAGTTGCTGGCTGGAATTCAGGCAGCATGGAGAAGGAGAATTAGTTGTTGCCACTGGCAACATTGCTTGACATCTCCAGTAGGGAGTTAAGAATGCTAAGTTTAAGAAAACAACTCAGCCATGTTCTTTGATCTTGCTTAGACAGCTTGCTGAGATATCTCTTCAAATATCTCTTTAAGTTGAGCAATTGGGCAATTTTCCCATTCCACTTGGAACCTCTATTTTATCAAATTTACAGCTAAGATTTATTAAGAATTTACAATCTGTCAGAGTATACTAAGCACATTATATGCATTTAATTTTTACAGCAACCATATGAAGTAGGTACTATTTTGAACAGATAAAGAAACCGAAGCACAAAGAGGTTAACTTATAAAAGCTCACCCAGTTAGTAAGTAGAAGAGCTATGATTGGAATACAGGTTTGTCTCACTCCCAAGTCCTTACTCCTAACCTTTATGTACTTCTGCCTCTTGGGAGAGGTTCTTGGGTATTGACTCATCTGCCAGTGGAGTCAGGAGCATTGCCTTGCTTATCTTTTTATTTCAGGCACTTGGTAACACATGCTTATGAAAATTATTCTTATTTTTATAAGTAATATATTAAATGAGCATCTCTAAAATTCCATCTGGTTTGTATTTGCTTACTTAGGTCATAAGCATGAGTCAAAGTTTAGGACATGCGTTCGAAAACGTTTTCCCTAAAGGGTTGATGGCAAATATTTTAGGTTTTGTGAGTTATTATATGGTATTATAGGTAGAGTAATTGCCCTCCACCTCCTCCAAAGATGTCCATGTTCTAATTACTAGAACCTGGGAATATGTTTTGTCACATGGTAAAGGGAAACGAAGATTGCACGTGGAATTAAGGCTGCTAATCAGCTGACTTTACCATAGGGAGGTTATTCTGGATTATCTGGATTATATCAATTTAATCACAAAGGTCCTTAAAAGTTGAAGAAGGTGGCAGAAGATCAGAGTGATGTGATTTTGTGAGATGTGAGAAAGCCTCAACCTGCTTTTGCTGGCTTTGAAGATGGGGGAAGTAGTCATGAGTCAGCAAATGTGTCTGTC
Source organism: Macaca thibetana thibetana (assembly GCF_024542745.1). NCBI lineage: Eukaryota > Metazoa > Chordata > Mammalia > Primates > Cercopithecidae > Macaca > Macaca thibetana. Next base: position 74,418,558 of record NC_065591.1, on the reverse strand, counting down.
AAAGCTGGACAAGGCAAGGAGATTGAGTTTTCCCTATATCATCCAGAGAGAAATGCAGACCTTCTGATACATTGATTTTAGCCCAGTGGAACCTGTGTCAAACTTTAAGCCTGAAGAATTGCAAGATAATAAACATGTTGTTTTATGACACTAAGTTTGTGGCAAATTGTTACAGCAGCAATAGACAACTACATACCTACAGTCTCTGTTACAATTGCTCAAATCTTGCTGTAGGATGAAAGCAGCCACAGGCAATATGTAAAGACATAGGAGTGTCTGTGTTCAAATGAAACTATTGAACTGTTTACAAAAACAGGGTGGTCAACCAGATTTGGCATGTGAAATATAGTTTTCCAAACTTTGATTTATGATTTAAGCAAAATTAAGTTTATTTTGTGGACAAAGATAAGGATGCCTATGATAACAGAATGAAGATCAGGGCAAATAACAATGAGAATTTTGTAGGTATATTGGAGAAGAAACTAGGAAAAACACTAGTATTTACTGAGCATCTATTATGCTACAGGTATCACTCTAGGTGTTTTGTTAGTATTTCCTTATCCAGATCTTGAAATAACATGGTAGAGTTTATATTATTACTCCAATTTTTACAAATGAGAAAACTGATTTCAGAGACTAAAACATTTAGGTTCACACACTAATAAGCTATGTTTTGAACTGAAGTCTGCATAGTTTCATGTTTTCACTTTTTCATACTGGGGGAAAGAATGGGTGTCTTACTTATTCCCCGTTTGTTCTTTTTGAGCTTCCACCACAGTATGATGTGCTGACTATGTGAACTAGGCTGAATTGGAGAGGTTTTATATTGAATACATTTTTTTGGACTCAAATTCAGCTATAACATTCAGCATTTGCCTTCTCTTAGTTCTGCTAATGTTAGCAATTGTACTTCTTAAAGTCCTGTCCACTCTTCTAAGAAAAAGATGATTGATCTAAAGAACAGCAGCAGGTAATAGCTAATTTGATTTGAGTTTGAATATCTTATTGAAGTTAATGGTGTTATTCAAACAAATGACACAGTAGGTAAATTTTCAATTTGGAGTAGAGCATTTGAGTACATACTTAGCAAGGGATGTTTCTCCACATTTCTCTGCTTATCTGATATAAAGAATTATCAATGCATCAATCTTAAGGACATAAGGTTATGGCAAGCAATGCTTAAACCTGAAGTGCTTTATCTTGGTTAGGTTTTTGAAAATCTGTCTAACTCTATGACAAGGGGAATTAATAAAATTAGAACTATTTTTCCTGGAAATAAAAGTTTTAAATATTTATCAGGCTCAGAAACCAGCAAAATAAAGAACTGATTAAATATCACAAATGAAACCACTTATGTAAAGTGATAAAGTTTCCAACATATATGTTTCACAAGTATCTTAAGAAAGGATTAAACAATGTTAAATAGATATTTGATTATAGGATAGAATCAAAAAACACTCTCCAGGAGAAAAAAAGATGTGCAGTTTTTCTAAAATGTATTGGCTAGTGGTTACTAGCTTCATAGAGCATCTTGAGGAACTGGTATTTCACAAACCACCCTTTGGGAAATGTGGAGGAAATGGCATGGCAAATGCACAGAGGCATGAAATTGCCTGGCATGCCTGGGGACCAATCAGTAGTTCACCATGGCTGTGGTGTGTGGAGGGAGATAAAGCAGGGATCAGATAACAGAGACCATTGTTAATAGTCTGGCCTTTATCCTAGACAATGAGGGCAATTGGAATAGCTAAGAAGAGTGAAACAATGACCAAATTTTATGCTTTAGAAAGATTACTCTGACTTTGGTGCAGAGATTATATTTGAAGGACTGAGAATTGGAGGAAGCCAGGATGACCAGTTTGGATGGAAGACTAAACCAACATAGTAAAGACACATTCTCACTGGCTGGGCTAGAAAGGAGGGGAAGATGTTAAGTAGGTGTGTTCCACAAGACTTGGTGACTGGAAGGGAAGGAGGAAGCAGAGTCTGAGTTGACTTCCATGTTTCTGGTTTAGATGACTGTGGTATGGGGGTGCCATTCACCAAGATAAGGACTGCAGGAGGGAGTGCAGGGTTTGAGGGAGAGGCAATGAGTTCAGTGTAGGATATACTGTCTTTATAGCTCTCCTAGGTCTCCTTGTAGAGCTAGTTAACAAGTAATTACCATCTTTTTTGGTGTCCTGCTGTTTTCTAAAGGTCTCTGGCTTTAGTTTTCTAGCCAGCTTTTCTGTCTTTGGATTATTTTCCCTAAATTTCTCTACTGTGGTATGAATGATCTTAAAAAAGAGGCTTTCATTTACTGAGGATGTAACATAGCCAGACACCATGCTAAAACACTACTTAAACATAAGATCATTACTTTCATTTAAACTTCTGAACATCTGCATGTATTAGGTATTATTATACCCATTTTATGAGTAAAAAATTGAGAGAAGACTTCAGGGAACTTGCTCATGTTCACACAATTATAAAGTGGCAGAGGCCAGGTGTGGTGGCTTAACCCTGTAATCTCGGCACTTTGGGAGGCTGAAACAGGCGGATAACTTGAGATCAGGAGTTCGAGACCGGCCTGACCAACATGGAGGAAACCCCATCTCTACTAAAAATACAAAATTAGCCAGGCGTGGTGGTGCATGCCTATAATCCCAGCTACTTGGGAGGCTGAGGCAGGAGAAGCACTTGAATCTGGGAGGCAGAGGTTGTGGTGAGCCAAGATTGCACCATTGCACTCCAGCTTGGGCAACAAGAGCAAAACTCCCTCTCAAAAGCAAAAAAAATAAAAACAATAAAGTGGCAGTGTCGGGATGCCAACTAGATTTTTATACTAAATGGGTGTGCATATCAGGTCCCTCCGTGTCAAGCTCTTATCCAGGGATCAAGTTTTCACTGGTCTTACTTAGCAGAATGGATGGCTCCAGGCTATGTATACTGGAAAATCTTGGATGATATCCTCCCCAAATTCTCACCTCATTCTTTTTTATATTATTGCTGGTACAGTGCTTGTTATTCTTCTTCCAGTGTGCTTCCCATTTACTCAGACAGAGAGACTCTCTCTAAATCTTATATTGTCCCCAGAGGGCAGCACAGAGTTCTGTATACATGCTCTATACGTTTCAATATTTTTACTCTATTCTTACCTCAAGGTTTACTCTGAATTAGGTAGTGTATTAGGGTTCTCTAGAGGGACAGAAATAATAACAGATGTATATATAAATTGGAGTTTATTAAGGAGTATTAACTCACATGATCACAAGGTCCCACAATAGGCAGTCTGCAGGTTGAGGAGCAAGGAAGCCAGTCTGAGTCCCAAAGGCAAAGAACTTGGAGTCTGATGGTCAAGGGCAGGAATCATCTAGCATGGGAGAAAGATGTAGGCTGGGAGGCTAAGCCAGTCTAGTCTTTTCACATTCCTCTCCCTGCTTTTATTCTGGCAGTGCTGGCAGCTAATTAGATTGTGCCCACTCAGGTTGAGGGTGGGTGTGCCTTTCCTAGTCCACTGACTCAAATATTAATCTCCTTTGGCAGTACCCTCACAGAAACACCCAGCAACAATACTTTGTGTCCTTCAAGCCAATCAAGTTGACACAGTATTAACCACTACAGGTGGAATCTCTGCCCAAGTGGATGTTTCCCGTATACCTAGGATATTGGGACTAGACCATGCCAATGGGTAGTGATGGGATAAATGGTCCTGGAAAACCAACAGAAATATTTTGGTAAAGTTCTAAGAAATATGGGGAGGTCTTTCAGCACATTCTTTTTCTATCCTGTACCATTTCTTTTTGTGTGTCAATATTTCTTTTTTTTTTTTTTTTCTCTCTGTCTAGTTAAGAGGGAGCATTAGAAATTTTCTTTAACTGAATTTGGCCTCCTCGTCTTTCCTCATGTGGGTGAAGTGTAATGAATAAGGTAATAGATGTGAATCAAACAGCTTATATTTAAAGCCTTGTTAAACCCACTTGCCAGCTGTGTGTTCTCAGGCAATGACCTACTGGCATTAGCCTCTCTTTCCTTGTCTGTTAAATGGGTATGGTGGCACCTTCCTGCCTACCTTGCAGAGTTACGATAAAAACCAGATGCTTTAAAGGGTATGAAAATCTTTTGTGGATTTGAAAACACTCTGTTCCTCCTGAAGACTGTGGGAAAGTGCCTTAGGAAAAGATTGCAGTACCATGGCCCCAGGGAACAAAAAGAGTAATGGAATGCTTGAGAACAAACATGAAATTACTCCATACATCAATGAGGTCATGTGGAAACTGATTCTGAGGGCAGCTTTCACCACACAAAATCCTCTGGATATTTATATACTAACTTTTGTGAGGGCAAGCAAAATGGTTTTGAGGAACAATCAAGAACTTTGCTCCAGAGTTGGATTTGAATACCAATATCGAGGCTGTGTGAAAACTGACTAACCCTCAGCGGTTCAGTCCCCTCTATGTTAAAACCACTGTTTAAATATATATATTTATTTGTTTACTTATTATCTGTCACTTTCGCCGACAATGTAAGCACCAAAATGGCAGGAATTTTTGTCTCTTTTTGTTCACTGTTGTGAATAAAATCTAGACTAATGCTTACAACATAGTAGGTATTCAATCAATATTTGTTGAGTGAATGAATTAATTCAATTTATTACTCATATTAATGCTGTGAGATAGGTATTATTTAATTATGACTTGCTTACATTCTTTCAGCTAATTAGAATAGGAGAGACTTTGAAATCAGATCTTTTTGACTCCAAAGCTTATGCTGGTTTCAACATACCAACTGCCTCCTCATCAGCAACTATTATAAATAAAGTGGAAAGTGTAAGGTGTCATAAGAAGCATAAAGGTATAGTGTTAGGGAATACTTGAAGAGGCATAAAGTAGCTTTCTTTCTACTATAACCTTCTGAGAGGCAATTTGGTGTAGAAAGAAAGGCCCTGGCTCTTTGGGCAGACAAACTTGGGTATGAATTCTGGTTCTGCTCTGTGTTAGCTGGGTCATCTCGGAGAAGTTCCCTACTGTTCCTCTCCTCAACTTTTCTATTATTAAATGGTTATAATACTTTACATTTGGAGTTACTGGAAGGAGTAGATGACATAATATTTGTAATACACTACCATGTAGGAGGAGATTAATAAGTGGCTTCTCATCCTAATGGCATTTCTATCTGCACCTTACAGCTTAGCACTTGGTTATTCTGTAAGAGCTTTCATGTGTGTTATTATTGTCTCCACAACAAGATTCTAAGCTCCTTTAATATAGAAGCAATATCTTAAATTACTTCTCTATATCAAATGACACCTACTAGGGCTTATGATAGTGCCTCCATACTTCTCTTGAGGGGAAACTTCTTTGATGTTTTTTCTGAATCCTGGGAGAACCCCTGGCAGCGGGGATGAAGAGATACTGACAGGTCAAGTTACTTCTAATACATTTTGGGGTGGAAGATGGATATCACCTTCCAGGTTGAAGGTCAATTATGTTAAACCTCAAGATTAACCAATAGAACAAGGTCAACATATCTGTAAACTGAAATAAGACAACACTCTTGTACAGATATTTTCAGTTGCTATTTTGATTTTCTTTTCTATTTTTTTTCTGCCTCCAAACAAATGCCATTACCAGAATCAGAGTTGCTAGAAAATGAAAACTAGGAATTTGTTCTTTGAACTAATGTTATATATTTAAAAACTAAAATGGATTTGTCAGGTACTTTAAGGATCAGATTTCTAGATTGTTTTTTGATAATCTAAACTTCATAACTTGTAAAAAATCTATTTATACAAGAGGCTCAGTGGCCTCTGGGAAAGCCTTGAAAATGAATTTCAGCAAAGCAGAATATTGTATAAATAAATCTCTTAATGTGTGAATTCTAAAGAGATGGTGGTGAAATGGGAAATACACATTTGTTATTAACAACTGAGGTTAGAAAGGCATTTTGATTTACAACAAAGGCGGTTTGCAATTTCACTTTCCACTGGATAGGCAGAAAATAGGCTCTGCCTCATTACTTTGTAAGATTAGTGTTTGTGCTGAATCCCCAGCCAAGTGAACAAAGTAAGTCGTAGAAGGCTGAATTATTGGGTGTCTTTCCAGGAAGTCACTGACTTTCAGCTTACATGGAGTACACTGTTCATGCCTCCCATTTCTTGCCTTACTTGTTTATTTCTTTTCCTCCTTAGAAATTCAGTTGTGACTAAGTAAATGGACATTTCAGATTTACTCAAAATACCAAGTCAACTTTACTTGTTTAGAGGCAAAGGTGAATTCTGCTCCTTTGTCCATCTCTAGTCAGCTTTCATGACTAGCAAATCTAAACTTTCCAGACAGAACATGGTAGGGTGGGGAAAACCCAGACACTGCTGCAAATTTCCATTCCTATATGGCCAGTTGTTGGATCAGTCATTAGTTGCTATGTAACAAATCACTCCCAACATCAGTAACTTAAAAGTAACTATCTGTTGAAGTCCTGAGTTTGTAGGTCAGCAATTTGGGCTAGGATTGGTTGGGTAGGGCCAGGCTTGGCTGATCTTGTCTGTACTCTGTCATGCAAATGTGGTTAGCAGCTTTGGCTGTTCCAAGATAACTGAATGAGACAGCTTGTGCTAGCTTCGTGTGGTCTCTCATTATTCACCAGAAAAGCCTAGGCTTATACATGACGGCTATGGAGAGGGTCCGAGAGAGTAAAGTCACTTGTGGTTCAAGCTCAGAACTTGCATAATGTCATGTTCATTTTGTACTATTACCCAGGACAAGTCACTAGCTCGGGCAGGTTTCTTTCTTTTTCTTTTTCTATTTCTTTAGATGCAGTTTCACTCTTGTTGCCCAGGCTAGAGTGCAATGGCACCATCTTGGCTCACTGCAACCTCTGCCTCCCATATTCAAGCAATTCTCCTGCCTCAGCCTCCTGAGTAGCTTGGATTACAGGCGCCTGCCACCAAGCCTGGCTCATTTTTGTATTTTTAGTAAAGACAGGGTTTCACCACTTTGGTCAGGCTGGTCTTAAACTCCTGATCTCAAGTGATTCTTCCTCCTCAGCCTCCCAAAGTGCTGGGATTACAGGTATGAGCTACGGCACTCAGCTGCCTAGGCAGATTTAAAGGGGAAGATACATATTCTACAAGTTAATGGAAGAAGCTGCAAATGATTGAGGCAATTTTTGTAACCTATGATAGATGTTCTTTGTGGTTTTATTTGCTTTAAGGATTTGCTTCTAACCATTTAAAATCCATTATATTGTTCTGTGCTTAACGGAACTCTCCTATGGAGTAATTGTATTAAGCTTCTTACTCATTCCTGGGTCTTCTTTCAGATACCTAGCTGCCTCGGCAACAACCCCTGCTTACTCTTTATGTTTCTCATATACTGTACAGAGGACTTATATAAACTGGATCTCAGAAATAATCAGTATGAACCCAGATAAGTAAATTAAGCTAGAATAACAACATTAGATTCTGAAGCACTTTGTCTTTTATTTTCTCTCCTATCCTCACAACAATCCTGTCATCTAGGCAGGGATTCACTCTTTGTCCTGATACAGAAACTGAGGCTCAGAGAGTTTAAATGATTTCTGTGAGTCCCCATGACTGTATGAGTGATAGAGTTGAGATTTGAACTCAGGTTATCTGAAGGTAAATCCATCTCTTAATTTATTGTGCACGTTGTCTCTAGCTGGTTGGCTGGCTTCAGGCTGATGTTAGACCAACTTGCCTTCCTCTCTTGGGCATAAATAATCTAGTATAGCATTTCTTAAACTAGAACTTTGGGCCCTAGGTTATAAGGGATAGCAATAGCCTGGCCACAGAGGCATGAACAAAGAACATCGTAAAGTATGGGGATATTCAAGGACGAGTCCAGATCTCTGAGTTTCCCCTTCATTCTCCTGGGCCCAAGAGATCTGCACTCTTTGGGCAGATAGGGATTACAGTGCTGGGATTACAGGTGTGAGCCACTGTGCCTGGCCCCTTCATCCTTTCTTGACTTTAATTTTCCTTTGCCCTCCTAAATTATAAAGCTTTCAAGGTGAATAATGACAGTAGGAGGCAGGGGGCATGGTGATACGCAACTTGAAAACCATTGAGAGCAACTGCTTTAGTTTTATATTGGAAAAAATCTAAAGAGGTCACCTGGTGCCTGTGGAGTCTTTCTGTAACTCTCAGAGCTCTGATAACCTCAGGCACAGCATTAGGGCAGTGGAGGAACATAAGCTTGTGAGTCAGACACATGAGCTAAAATTTCTATTCCTCCATTTACTGCTCAGTGTCCCCATTTGTAAAATGGCACCAGTTATATCTACTATATCAGTTTATTTAATAAATAAAATGAGATAATGTATTTAAAGGTCATCATATAGAGTAAATGTTAAATAATTTTGTATGCTCCTTAATTGAGGGATGCATTCATATATTATAAACCTTTATTTCTATAATTCTTTTAATTCTAGCTCAAGTTGCACACAAACTAGTTAAAAATGTGGGTTTTCTCTTCTTTCTTTACTTAACTCATTTTGTATTTTAACCTGAAGACATAATAAATTCAGTTTGACCCAACATATTCAATTAACATACCTACTACATCAGGCATTGTGTTAGGTACTAGGCACTTAGTAGAAACATAGCAAAATGACTAAGATACATCTTTGTCTCTAGGCTTCAAGCTTCTCATAGTCAAGGAGAGGAGATGTGAACAAAAGGGCCATATTATAGGATAGACTATCATGTCTGAAGGTGGTTCCTTCCAGTGGGTTTGTGGTCTTGCTGACTTCAAGAATGAAGTCACGCCACGGACCTTCACGGTGAGTGTTACAGCTCTTAAAGATGGCACGGACCCTAAGTGTGAGCAGCAGTAAGATTTATTGTGAAGATCAAAAGAACAAAGCTTCCACACTGTGGATGGGGACCCGAGCGGTTGCCATTGCTGGCTGGTGTGGCCAGCTTTTATTCCCTTATTTGTCCCCTCCCATGTTCCATTTTTGTCCTATCAGAGTGCCCTTTTTTAATCCTCCCATGGTTGGCTAATTTTAGACTCCTGCTGATTGGTGTGTTTTACAGAGTACTGATTGGTGCATTTTACAATACTCTTGCTGGCTACAGAGCACTGATTGGTGCATTTTTACAGAGCGCTGATGGTGCATTTTTCAATCCTCTTGCTAGCTAAAGAGCACTGATTGGTGTGTTTTACAATCCTGGCTACAGAGCACTGATTGGTGCATTTTACAATCCTCTTGTAAGACAGAGAAGTTCTCCAAGTCCCCACTCGATCCAGGAAGTCCAACTGGCTTCAACTCTCAATTCCCCCTGTAAATAGGACACCCCAACTGCTGTTGGGAGTTGGGCGATGACCACTCTAGCTACATCCTGCTGGATAGGGGCAAAGAAGGGACCCTGCAGTTGTAGTGTCCTCCAGAGGGGAAATCTCTAGGCCCATTAAAGGGCCAGTGGGTTGGTCCGGGGTCCTTGGTAGAAGTTGTGAGTTTAGTTCATTTGGGGTTCCATTTGTAAGACCATCTGTAGCTTGATGGCCTCGATCCTGGAGAAAACAAATTTGACAAGGAGGTTGAAAATACAGGGCCCAAAGTTGAGTGATAGCAGATGGCTGTCATGGGACCTAGAAAGGGGAGAAGCCATGTTGCCCAACTCTAGAGGTTTGTATAAGATTTTGAAAGGTGTTGTCTGATATCAGAAGCCTTCTCCTGTAAATGCCGGGCAGCGCCTCCTACTATCCCTGACTGGTTAGTGTAAAAACAACACTTTTCCCCTAAGAAGGTGCAAAGTCCTCCTTTCTCAACAGTGAGGAGGTCTAGGTCTCGGCAGTTTAGGAGAGTCACTGCTGCCAAAGAGTCTATTTGGGATTGTGGAGTAAGGATAGACTTTGTTATTTCTCACAAACTGAGAAATCCTTTGAGAGTATGTGGTAGTAGGATAGTGAAGTGGACAAACCTGCTATTCCAGTTCCTGTAGCAGTGGCCATTACTAACTCTATAAGTAGGGGCATTAATTGTATGGTCCTGCACTGATGGATTTGAGCTTTGAGGGGCACTGATAGGGTCTGATTTCCTGGGGCAATGTCAATGTTGGGACTGAGGAAGACTAAGGTGCAGGTGCCTGTCCAGTTGGTGGGGAGGCAGATATAGGTTGAAGTTCCACATAAGAAGAATATGCCTTGGCTGGGTAGACAGAACTGGTTGTGTATATTAAAAAGGTATGTGAGTTTGTTTTCATTTTCCCATACTCCTAGAGTGCTTGCCAAGGTAGCTCTGGTGAGCGGCTGGAAAGGGGTGTTGGGAGCAAAATGAGTGGCTCCCTGTGTTCTGTTTTCCCATTGGAGAAAAAGTGGTTTTGTATCTACTAGGAACCATTCAAGACAGTAATTGAAAGAGGGAATGAGAAGGCATTCACTAGTGGTGGGGACGCTGCTGCAAGTGGTCCAGGGGTGAATGGTCATGCAAGGAGTATGTTTTCCCTTACAAAACCTGGACTGTTTGTTAAGCACGGAGGAGGTGATGATTTTTGCAGGCCCTGAGAAGCAGACAAGCCATCTGAATGGAGCTGTTTGGCTGACTCGGAAGTCACTATGATCAGCTGGGGCTTGAAGTTGTAAGGTGTAATTACTCTGATGGGACAGTGTGATAACGAGTTACATTGGAGGCATAAAGGGGCTTGGAAAGTTAAGATGGTATTCTTGGTTACAGGGCCATGTATGGGCTTTTCATTGCTCATGTAATAGGTGAAGTTGGAAATGTAAGAGCGTAAAAGCTGGATGGCGCATCCTGTTGGGGTTTTTTTGGTCCTATCAGAGATGGGGAAGTCTAACTGCCAGTCCTCTCTGGGATAGTGCCCTATTCTTTTTTCCCCCAGAGGGGACTTATGATGGACCAAGGGATTATTCCTTTGGCACACCTCACAGGGTTTGACTACTTGTTGGATGATCCAGAGGAGATTTTTCCCTGTAAATAGGGATTTGATCATTTGATGAGTGTTCTCAACACCCATATGAAAAGTTTGGTGAAGGGTCTTAAGTATTTTCCTCTGGCTGGCTTCGGGTATGAGTATCTTTCCCTCTTCTGTCATTAACCACCCCAAGGGGAGAAAACTATTCCTTGAAAGACCCCATTCTGTTTTGGTCAGGGAATACTGGGGCTTAATCTTTTGGAGAGCATTGTTCGATACCAAGGGTCCTTCCATAGGTATTTCTAATGGGAGGTTCACCTGGCAGCAATTTTGCCCTCAGCGTCTGCCCAATGGTTTCCTTCTGCCTTTTCTCTTTCACCTTTTTGATGGTTTTGGCAGTGTAAGACTGCCACCTCCTTGGGGTTTTGCACTGTGTGCAATAACTCCATGATTTTCTTGTGGCATTTAATGAGGGTTCCCCCAGAGGTTAGGAACTCCCTTTCTTTCCATTTTGCAGCATGGGCAGGTAGGATTAGATAAGCATACTTGCTGTCTGTATACGCATTTATTCTTTTTTCCTTTCCCAGTTATAAGGCTCGGGTAAGCACCACTTGTTCTGCTAACTGGGTGCTGGTCCCTGGGGGAAGAGGCTTACTTTCAAGTACTGTTACATCACTAACTATGGCATAACCTGCCCTTATCATCCCATTTTCCACAAATGAACTTCCATCAGTACATAGGTTAAGGTCAGGATTAGCTAAGGGGACTTCTAAGAGATCATCTCGGGAGGCATAAATCTGGGCTAAAATTTGTTGGCAGTCATGCTCGATTGGTTCCCCATCCTCTGGGAGAAAAGTGGCAGGGTCGAGAGCTGCACACATGTGTGTCCAAAGCACCAGTCCCTCAAGGAGTAGCACCTGGTATCTAAGCAGGCAACTGTCTGATAGCCATAAACTTCCTTTGACACCTGGTATGCCATTTACATCATGAGTAGTCCAGACAGTGAGATCCTTTCCTTGTATTATTTTGATAGCCTCTGATACTAAGATGGCCACCACCTCAACTACCTGCAAATAGTGAGGCCAACCTTTTGCTACTACATTAATTTCCTTACTTAGGTATGACACTGGTTGTAGGGTTGTCCCAAGAGTCTGAGTAAGGACTCCAAGAGCTGTTCCTGCTCTCTCTGTGATGTATAAAGAGAAGTTTTGTCCTGTGGGAAGGCTTAAGGCTGGAGCTTGTACTAGGGCCTGCTTTAAGGTTTTGAAGGCTGTTTCTGCCTCTGGTTCCCATTCTACTAGATGAGTATTTGCCCTCTGGGTCTCCTTGATTAGAATATAGAGTGGCCTGGCCATCTTGCTGTATCAGGGGATCCATAGTCGGCAAAAGCTGGTGATGATCCCAAGGAACACTGGCAACTGTTTAAACGTCTTAGGGGAAGGACAAGCCAGTATAGGCTGTATTCATTCTTTGCTGAGGGCCCTGGTTTCTCTGGCTAAGATTAGGCCTAGATATTTGACTTGTTGTAGGCAGAGCTAGGCCTTCAATTTAGATTTCTTGTACCCTTGATTAGCTAGAAAGTTCAAGAGATCTAGAGTAGCCTGCTGGCATGAGGCTTCTGAATTGGTAGCCAAAAGCAAATCACCCACATACTTAAGGACCAGAGTGCCTAGACTTGAGAAGTGGCTTAGATCTTGGGCCAGTGCCTGACCAAACAGATGAGGGCTATCCCTAAACCTTTGAGGCAAGAGCATCCACATAAGTTGGGATGTGTGGTCTTTGGGATCCTTAAAGGCAAAGAGAAACTGGGAGTCAGAGTGAAGGGGAATGCAGAAGAAGGCAACCTTGAGGTCCAGAACAGTGAACCATTCTGCTTCCTCTGGTATTTGAGAGAGCAGGGTATAGGGGTTGGATACAACTGGATATAGAGGAATTACTTCCTCACTGAGTAGTCTAAGATCTTGTACTAGTCTCCACTGACCATTTGGTTTTTGTACTCCTAGAATTGGGGTGTTACAGGCACTGTTGCATTTTCTTACTAAGCCTTGAACTTTTAAACGTCTAGCAATATCCAGTAATCCTTTATGAGCTTCAGGCCTTAAGGGATATTGCCTTTGATAAGGAAAAGCAGTGGGGTCTTTTACCCTGATTTTGGCTGGGCAGGCATTTATTGCCCTTGTGAATTGTCCTTCCAATGCCCAGACTTCAAGTTTGATTCCCTCCTCAAGTAGGAGACAACAAATGGGTAACTTGTTCCCCATATTCATGTAGATAATAGCTCCAGCCTTGGCTAACACACCCCTCCCTAATAAAGGTGTGGGACTTTCAGGCATAACAAGAAAGTTATATGAAAAGAGCAAAGTCTCCCAATTACGACTGAGGAGGTTGGTGAAATACCTAGTTACAGGCTATCCCAGGATTCCTCGGATGGCAACAGACCTTGAGAACAGCCATCCAGGACAGGAGTTTAACACTGAGAAGGCTGCACCAGTGTTCAGGAGGAAACCAATTTCCTGGCCCTCAATGGTTAAACTTGTCTAGGCCTCAGTGAGTGTGATGACATGAGCTGGCGCTTGCCTGGGGCACCCTCAGTCCTGTTGTTGGATCATCTGGTTAGGGGCTTCTGTCCCAGAGAACCTTTGTCTTCTGGGGCAGTGCGCCTTCCAGTGATTGCCTTGGCATAGTGGACATGGGTGACGGGGCAGCTTGTTTCTCACTGGACAATCTTTTTAAAGGTGTCCCTGTAAACCACACTGATAACAAGCCCTACCAGGTGATTGGCCTGATCCATTTTCTGTCCTCTCTGAACCACCAAGGTTTGTTTGTCTGAGGGCTATGACTAAAATTGCAGCCTTTCTCTTATCTCACTTTTCCTTTTCGGCCTATTCCTCTTGGTCCCTATTATAGAACACAGAGGTTGCCAGGTTTAATAATGCCTCCACATTTTGTTCAGGGTCCAGGCTAGCTTTTGGAGCTTTCTCCTGATATCTGTAGCTGATTGGGTAACAAACCTATCTTTTAGGATCAATTGACCCTCGAGTGAGTCGGGTGACAGGGGAGTATATTTTCTTAAGGCCTCCCATATCTGCTCAAGGAAGGTAGTAGGATTTTCCTCCTTTCCCTGAGCAATGGTGGACATCATTGAATAATTCATGGACTTTTTCCTAATTCTCCTTAGTCCTTCTAGAGCACAGGTCAACAGATGTTTGTGACTCCAGTCCCCATGATTTGATTTGAGTCTAGGTCCCAGTTGGGATCCGTACTGGGGACGGCTTGCTGACCGGTAGGGAATTTGTCCCTTTCTTTGGCTGTCATTCTATCATTTACTTGACTAAGATACCAGGTATCTCCAAACTCTTGAGCTGCAACTAAAGCCACATTCTTTTCATTAAAGGCCAGGGTTTGATCTGACAATAACATGACATCTCTGCAAGTGAAGTCGAAGGTTTGCCCTAGACCCTGTAGGACATCTATATACCTATCAGGATCATCTGAAAACTTCTCCAGGACTATCTTGATCTGCTTTAAATCAGAGAGGGAGAAGGGGACATGTACCCAGGTTGGGCCAAATTCCCTTCCCCCTACAGCTTGAAGGGGACATAACCGATAGCCTGAGGGTTTTTGTGGTCCCTTGGAGATTTCTTTGCTTGTTTCCTTCCGGGTGGAGGAAGTTAGAGGAGGCTTATCATTAATAGGAAGGGGAGCTGTAGGAAGGCTAGGATGTGGAGGTAAGCTGAGAGGTCCTCCTGTGGTATGTAGATTACAAGCTTTGCATAGTTGTGGATTATCCTTCAATGAAAAGAAGGCTTGGACATAAGGTAAAAGGTCAAGCTGCAGGGCAGTATTGTAATTTATACTTCCCTCAGGAGGCCATTTTTCCCCATCAGAGAGAGAATATTGGGGCCAGGCCTTAGTGCAGAAAAAAAATAAGCCACTTTTTTTTCAGGGTTTGCAGGTCAAATTGGTCCCAATGGCTTAGAATGCATTTCAAGGGTGAGCTTGTTGATGCCTGAGTGTTTCCCATCTGAAAGAAAAAACTGCCCCACGGTTTTGGTTTGTTTGTTTGTTTGTTTTTCCCCTGCCCAAGAACCTGCAATGTCCCTGGGCCCTGCTGTTTGGAATAGTCATGCTCATTGAAGCAACAGTGGAAACACTAGTTTTCCTCCTAGACCACAAAAAGGAGGATCGAGGAAGGTCAGATTTAGTGGCCCTTACCAACACATTCTCGAAAATGTGCACCCTTGCCTTTCCTCTTAGACCACGAAAAGGACCAAGAAAAATTGGATTTAGTGGCCCTTTCCAATGCATTCTCGAAAACCTGTTAGAGTCCTAAGCATCTTCTCCTGTTGGTATTGGGACCTTACCTTTGTCCTACAAAGATGATATGCCTCAAAATGGAGTGGAGGGCCATACCCTGAGGGAGGGAAGGGATCTCCATAGTTGGAAGAATGACACCTTTTGTCCTCACTTCTTATCATATGAATAGGAAAGATATTCCCCTAATTTTGGAGTCAATAATTTCTGAGGCTCCCCATATCCTAGCTTTGGGAATAGCCTTTGTTAGACCTGCTAGTCTGAGGATGCATTCTAAAATTCCAGATAGTCCCCTGCCAA
Organism: Macaca thibetana thibetana; assembly: GCF_024542745.1. Classification (NCBI taxonomy): domain Eukaryota; kingdom Metazoa; phylum Chordata; class Mammalia; order Primates; family Cercopithecidae; genus Macaca; species Macaca thibetana. Next base: position 74,403,068 of record NC_065591.1, on the reverse strand, counting down.
TGGGGCTTCAGGCAAAAAGTATGTCTTTGTGATTGGTAAGCTCGGGTGGCTAAGAAAGGAAACAGAGTCTTGAAATTTATACTAGAAATCATTCTTATAGGGGAAACTAGAAGAGCACCAGGGACAGGAAGTGGTTTTTAGAAGCAGGTCTAGCCTCCGAGAAGAGAGGTGGGAGGAAGTTTGTCTGACAGGTGTTAGAATGCAGTAAGCAAGGGTCAGGATAGATAGGATAGATGGGTGAGTCTCACTTGGGTGATTTAACTTTGAGAGTTCTGCTCATGGCTGCAGGGTCAACCAACTTTTTGTCGAGATTCTGGAGCTGAATGGCTTTCTTCTTTGTCAACCCTCATCTCAGCCCAGAAGTACAGGAAAAGTGGAAGCTGGTTCCAGACAAACCAATGTTCCCGACTCTGAAGAGTTGGGGGTTGTTAGAGAGTCCTCTCCCAGAAAGCCTGACACCGTGTCTTTAGTCCAGTGGCTGCACTGCTTGCCTTTAACTGGCCGACAGGTGCCCGCTGTTTAGCCCCCAAATTCTAAGGAAAAATAGGACAGAATATCAAGTGAAAAGGGTCCGATGGTACTCACTGCAAGGCAATATTCTGGATGAGCCCCCAAGATGTGTCTGGAGTTGGTTCCTTCTGGTAGGATTGTGGTCTTGCTGACTTCAAGAATGGAGCCGCAGACCTTTGCAGTGAGTGTTACAGCTCTTAAAGATGACACAGTCCCAGAGAGTGAGCAGTAGCAAGATTTATTGTGAAGAGCAAAAGAATAAAGCTTCCACAGGGTGGAAGGGGACCTGAGTGGGTTACCACTGCTGGCTGGGGTGGCCAGCTTTTATTCCCTTATTTGTACCCTCCCGTGTTCTACTTTCGTCCTATCAGAGTTCCCTTTTTTCAGTCCTCCCTGCAACTGGCCACTTTTAGACTCCTGCTGATTGGTGCATTTTACAGAGCACTGATTGGTGTGTTTTACAGTGCACTGATTGGTGCATTTTACAATCCTCTTGCTGGCTACAGAGCACTGATTGGTACGTTTTTACAGAGTGCTGTTTGGTGCATTTTACGAGCCTCTTGCCAGCTACAGAGCACTGATTGGTGCATTTTACAATCCTCTGTAAGACAGAGAAGTTCTCCAAGTCCCCACTTGACCCAGGAAATCCAGCTGGCTTCACCTCTGACTCTGATACAAATGGAAATAGACCATTCAACAAAGAACAGGATGAGTTAGTTGACTTTAATACTTGGGATGTGATGTAGAGAAAAAATATCAAAAGAGAAAAGGCAAAAGACAAGAACTAAAACTGAAATTTTATGTTTTAGTAAGTCTGAGTAAGTCCTAATCTTGGAGGTCTTCTCCATTATCATGGATTTATCATCTACACATTAGGAACTGTGAAATTTATATCTCCAAACCTAATCTTTGTTTTGTGTCCTAAAATATAATATAGAATTGCTTTCTCACATTTGTCTCAAACTCAAATATCTTAAACTCAACATGTCCATAATTGAACTTATCTTCTGCAACCCCAGACTTTTCATACTCATAGTCTTCCTCATCTCAGTTACTGACGTCTTCCTTTCAATAGCTCATGCCAAACACCTTGAAGTAATCTTTGACTTGCGTTATTCTCTCTCTCTCTCTCTCTTTTTATACACCACATTAAATTCAACAGATAATCCTTTTGGCTCTACCCTCAAAATAAATAGAGTTCTATAAATTCTCACCAGCTTTATTCTCTATCAGAAACTTGTGTCTGGATTACTGCAAATCTTCTAACCAGTCTCCCATCTTCCACACTTTTCTCCTCCTTTTTTGGTCTATTCTCAATGCATGGCCAGCTAAGTTAGCTTATGTTACTTTTTTTTTTTTTTTTTTTTTTTTTTTTTTTTTTTTTTTGCTCAAAATCATGGAACAGATGCTCTTTTTATCCAGAGTAAAATCTAAAGTCCTTACACTGGCTTTTCAGACGCTATGTGATCTGGCTTTCTACTACCTCTCCAACCTCATGTCCTTCTACTCTGCCCTTCATTCTTGTATTAGGGTTCTCTAGAGGGACAGAACTAATAGGACATATATATATATATATATATGTGCATGTGTGTGTGTGTGTGTGTGTATATATATATGAGTTATTCAGTATTAACTCATATGATCACAAGGTTCAAGTATAGGCCATCTATAAGCTGAGGAGCAAGGAGAACCAGTCTGAGTCCCCAAACTGAAGAAATTGGAGCCTGATATTTGAAGGCAGGAAGCATCCAGCACAGAAGAAAGATGTAGGCTGGGAGGCTAAGCCAGTCTAGTCTTTTCACGTTTTTCTGCCTGCTTTATATTCTAGCTGTGCTGGCAGCTGATTAGATGGTGCCCACCCAGATTAAGGGTGGGCCTGCCTTTCCTTCCCCACTGACACAAATGTTAATCTCCTTTGGCAACACCCTCACAGACACACCCAGGATCAATACTTTGTATCCTTCAATCCAATCAAGTTGACACTCGGTATTAGCCATCACATTAACCAGTGTGTTCAGACACATTGGCCCCCTTTGCCTTCTCAAACCCACACAGCATGCCCCTGGCTGAGGGCCATTGAATCGACTATTCCCTCTGTCTTGAATGATTTCACGGGCTTCTCTATGGATAACTCACCTCTTTAAAGTTCTTTTCATAATGAGGCCTCCTAGCCCTCTTTTATATTATAACTTGTCTCCTTCTCTCAACCATGTACTTCTTTTCCTTTTTACTAATTTTTCCATTATATTTGTTATATTCTGCTGTATCACATAATTTACTTTTTAAAATATGAGGCTGTCTCCTTGTGTGTATGTGTGTGTGTGTGTGTGTGTGTGTGTTTACTCTACATGCCAAGCACCTCAAACAGTGTGTGGTAAAGAATAGGCAGTCAAAAAGGATTTGTTGAACAAATAAGTGAACTCTGACAAAGTTTTTGCCCATTCACCATGCTGTCCAAGTCCCTTTCTCTGCTCGTTCTAAGTTAAATACATATCATGTTTTAATTGGCAATTTAATTTATTTTGGTGGACCAGTTTAGTGTAGAAGAATGGGACTGTTTACAAACAATGCAAGTACAGTATATAAAACTATAACTAAGCTATTTGGGATAAAAGAATGTAGTTACATAAATATTAATACATATTATTCTGGAACTCTGAACTGAGGAAAAAGAAAATGATCAACTGTGGAGCATACTATGCACATGAATTACCATTCAGCTTTATTTGAATAGGCTTTGAGGCTGCATAGTTTTGAGATGGAAATCTTTGCCTTTTGCTTTTCAAATCATTCTTTGCAAAGTCTTAACCTGACCTGCCATGTCCACTTACTTTAATGAAACATGAAGCTGCTTAAAATGAAATTTCTCATCTCCACATTCTGTTCCTCTGATTAATTTAGTGTTGGCATTTAAGCATGATTACATTCCCTTGGGAATCAGTGATGTTTTAGGCAATTTCATCTGTTTAATTTACATTTTGTTGAAAGACTTAGGAAGGCAACTGCTTTTTAAATCAAGATCCCCAAATGTCCATGCATCCTGATTATAGCTGATCTTTCTATTTTCATTATGCTTTCATGAGTTGAACTTATTAAAATATGAAAATAAAGGAAAGCAAATCCACCATGTTAAATAAAATGCGCCACTGCTCTCCACTCTCTACATAGAGATGCTTTTCCATCATGCCTCCATGCTTTTTAAATTAAATGTCAAGTTTTGCATGGCTGCATCAAGAGACTTGATCATGTGGCACAAAGTTTTGCTTTTCCTTGCTCTGGATTATATTTAACTTAAGTGCTTGTTACCAATAAGATTATTATGTAATCAGAACAACTAATATTGGATTTTATTATTGGACAGTTTAAAGTGGTTTTTAACCATATCACATAATCACTTTTTCCCCCAATTATCATCTATAATGAAAATAATGAGAATCTAAATTCTCATTACTAAGATGTCTATTTTACAGATTTTCTATCTTTTTCAATTGGTAATATAAACTAAAGAAGATAGAGAACCAGAATAACTGTGTTTCTAGAGCTGAATAAATATTAGAGATTACTATTACTTTCCATTCCATTCCACTTCATTCCATTTCATTTCATTTCATTCCATTCCATTCCATTCCATTCCATTCCATTTCCCTACTGGGAGATAGTTGGCCAATGAAAAGTAGAGAACAGAGAGGAAGCAAAACTACAGGCAGCAAGCCTCTGCTTAGAGTATTCCTTCCCATTTGTTTTCATTAATTTAAAAAATCTGACAATCTTTTATTGAGTGCTTTGACCTATTCCTATAGTAGAAGTTGGACACACAACAAATAATAAGATAGATTCTGCCATTTAAAATCCTCTTAGCAGAGAAATCTACTCTTTCTTAATGTTGGAATTTAAAATGGGTACTTTCTGTGCAGCATGACCATGCTTCTATTTTGAATAATGCTTTAAACATCCCCCAAATGTCAATAACTAAACATATTAGACTTTACTTTCAGCCAGGCACAGTGGCTCACACCTGTAATCCTAGCATTTTGGGACGCTGAGGTGGGCGGATCACCTGAGGTTGGGAGTTTGAGACCAGCCTGGCCAACATGGTGAAACCCTGTCTCTACTAAAAATACAAAAATTAGCCAGGCATGGTGGCAGGTGCCTATAATCCTAGCTACTCAGGAGGCTGAGGCAAGAGAATCACTTGAACCCAGGGGGTGGGGGTTGCAGTGAGCCGAGATTGCGCTGTTGCACTCCAGCCTGGGCGACAAGAGCAAAGCTCTGTCTCCAAAAAAAAAAAAAAAAAAGATTTAATTTATTTTTATTTGTTATATGACTAACATATTGGCTTTTACTAACTTTTCTGTGCAATGGTAGATAGATACACTCCAGACATTTGCCTAGGCAGTAACGCGGGTGCCCCAAGAAACTTCCAGTCATAGTCTTAGTGGTAAATCATTTATTTCTTCTTGGGAACAGAGTCCTTTCCACCATTGGTACAAAGAGAGTGTTTTAATATTTAGAGGTAAGCCCTACAAAGTTCCAAGTGTCTAAATTTTAACTATCTTCTCACCTGTTTGTTTTACTTTACTTAATCCCTTTATATAAACTTATTTCTACTTGGTTTTTAGGACAAATTGTGATGCTAAATTAGAACTGAGTTTGAATTCTGATTCACCACTTTTTGGCTACATATGGATATGCATACAACACTAGATATTCTCATCTACTGTGCTGTTGCTCCAAGGTACTTATCTTGTGGTACCAAGTTTTGCTTATCTAGATTTGGATGTCATTGGGCTTAGTGCTTATTGCCAATAAGTTTTGTACATGGCCAACATAATACTGAATTTTTCATTACTTTTATCAACTCTAGTGAGAATAGTGAAGATATGCGTTACTTAAAAGATTGACTGAGTAGTATTTCCATCCATCTCACTGGGTGATACTAGTTGTACTCTGTGTAAGTTGTACATCTTAGAGTTGCACAGTATGCAAATTGTGGAGCCGTACTTGGTTACCTTGGTGTGAGAGGTTGAGGCCAACTGCAGATTTAGAGAGCACATAGCTCCATAAGATTGTTCTCACTTCTGACACTAACTGTAAGTTTAAGTGGGGGTTCCTAAAACTACCCTCAGGTTAGATAATTGCTAGAACTAATTGAAAGCTGCTATAATACTCAATGATTATGGTTATTAAAGGGATTAAGATCCATCAAAGGAAGAGATAGATAGAGCAGAGACTAAGAGGGTTCCAAACATGAGGCTTCTATCATCTTCTCCCTGTGAAGTCAGGTTATGTTGCTCTCCTGAGATTGATGTGTGACAATATTCTTGGAGTATTACTAATCAGGGAAACTCACCCATACCTTGGTGTTTACATTGGGCTTCTGTTACACAGGCATGCTTGGTTGAGTGATTATCCGTGAGGTTGATTGTCCATCAGGTTGATTTTAATTTCTAGTCTCCAATTGTGGCCCAAAGCCCCCACCCTAAATCACATGATTGGTGTGAGTCAAAGCACCAATGAGTAAATCACATTGTTACTAGTGGACTAGCTCAGGATCCCCAAGCAAATACAGATACTTTACCTTCTGGAAGGCCAGGACAAAGTCCAGATCTCATTTTAGGTGAGACTAAATTCATTACTGCACCCTTGGGAAAGTCCCTTATTTTTCTTCTATCACTGTTCTCTCATGTATAGAATGAAACAAATTATATGTGACTGTTAGGGTTATATTCTGGTTAATTACAAAGTATACAAACTTAAGATTATAGGAGTAGAAAGTAAAAAAAATGTCACTATTCTTTCTTTGGTTTGCTACTCTCTTCATGTATACTTGTGGGTTCTGCCAGCACAGTCTTTTTAATTTTGTCTTTGTTTCCAACTCCAATTTTTTTTGACACATAATTTCAGTCACGATCAATGAGTTCTTGGGTATGTCTTTTTTCCTACCTCAGTGGACTGGTTTATTATCTTTATCAGGGTTCTGCAATAGCATTAGACCTCTTTGAGTTTTGTTCTTTTCTCCTTAGGCTTGAAGACTTTTCTCAAAGACATTGTCTCATTAACTTTCTCACTGCCTGTAATGGAGTTTCTATTATCATTATTCTATAGTCATTCCAAGGAGTTCTCCTCTTAACAATTTCCTTTTTTTTTTTTTGAAGTCAAGAGAACTGTTATTTTGGCTCAGTAGCTGAAGGAAACTTCATTCAAGGGCTGGTATTATTTTGTGCTTAGAGAGGATTAGAATGGAAGGTGTAGGGTCCTTTTTGAATGATTTCTGAATCAGTTGAGAAATGGGGCCTAACATTTCTTTATTGGCAAAATCTAGGTATTAGGGAATGTGACTTTTACGTCCAGATAAATGGATTTTCTATTACTGAACCTATGAACTCAACAAATACAGGGAGAATGTGTGCTCTCTGTAGGAAGACCCACTTCAAATGGGATAAAAGAGAAGAACTAGCTAAGCATGCTTGCTTTATTCTTCACCCATTTTTTTTTCTTGACACAAGGTTTCATTTCACTCTGTCACCAAGGCTGGAGTGAGTGCACTGGTGTGATCTCAGCTCACTACAGCCTGGACTTCCCAGGCTCAGGTGGTCCTCCCACCTCAGCCTTCTGAGTAGTTGGGACTACAGGTATGCACCACCATGCTGTGTTAATTTTTTGTATTTTTAGTATAAATGGGGTTTTGCCGTGTTGGCCAGGCTGGTCTTGAAATCCTGGCCTCAAGTGATCTACCCGCTTCAGCCTCCCAAAGTGCTGGGATTAGAGACCTGTGCTACCACACCCAGTCAGGCCAGAATTTGCTTTTTTTTTTTGGTGGGGGGACTGAGTCTCCCTCTGTTGCCTAGGCTGGAGTACAGTGGTGCAATCTTGGATCACTGCAACCTCTGCCTCCCAGGTTCAAGCAATTCTTGTGCCTCAGTATCCCGACTAACTGGAATTACAGGCAGGTGCCAGCACACCTGGCTAATTTTTTTTTATTTTTAGTAGTGATGGGTTTCACCATGTTGGCCAGGCTGGTCTCAAATTCCTGACCTCACATGATCCGCTTGCCTAAACCTCCCAAAGTTCTGAGATTACAAGCGTGAGCCACTGTGTCTGGCCCTTCAGCAAATTTCTAAGACAAAAAAAAAAAAAAAAAAAAAAAAAAAAAAAAAAAAAAATTCACTCGTACTCTGCTGGGGGATAAACGAGTAAAGAAGTGGAGAGAAGCCAGGAGTATCACGTAATTGAGCTTCTACTACATAGATGGAAATATGTAGAACATGTATATGTAGCCAGAAAGTGGTGAATCAGAATTCAAACTCAGTTTAATTTAAATCAAAGTTTGTCCTAGGTATGCAAGAATACCATTCTTAATTGAATGGTATTTCAATTGCCATTGAAATTGGTATGGTCAATTATTTTAGTAAAGGCCCCAATTTGTTCATGCCTTCCTGTATTGGTAACTTTTACTAGTTTTCTTTTGCATTGACTCTGCATTTGGATATGTGCCTTGTTTTGGCTCTAGGAAAAGTAGCAAACACCAAACCTGTGGCTTAAAAAGTGCTTGCACACTGGAGTTTGTCCTGTCTTTCTGCTCTTGGAATGTTATGACATCCAAGTGAATAAGAGTAGGCAGTCTGCTGGAGGGTAAGGCACTACGTGGAGAGAGGTCCCAGTCATCTCAGCTGCCTCAGATGAGACCATCATAATCTAACAAGTCCCAGTGGGGCTGACCTACTAGTTTATCAGAGATCACATGGGGAAGTCTGGCAAAAAAAATCACCCGGCTGAAATTAACCCACTTACAAACCCAAAGAATTGTGTCAGAAATAAATGGTAGTTTTAAGCCACTTAGTTGTGTTAGTATGTTAGGTAGAAGTAGATAACTGACAAATGGGGAAGATACATTCCCATGAAATAGTAGTTTGTATTAGTCCAGTCTCACATTGCTATAAAGAACTACCTGAGACTAGGTAATTTTTAAAGAAAAGAGGTTTACTTGGCTCACAGTTCCACAGACAGTACAGGAAGCGTGGCTGGGAGGCTTCAGGAAATTTACAATCATGGCAGAAGGTGAAGAGGAAACAAGCACATCTTCTCATGGCCAGCAGGAGAGAGAGAGAGAGAGAGAGAGAGAGAGAAGGGAGAAGTGTCACACACTTTTAATCCCTCAGATCTTGTGAGAACTCATTCATTATCACAAAAACAGCAAGGAGGAAATCCACCCTCATGATCCAGTCACCTCTCATCAGGTCCCTCCCCCAACATTAGGAATTAAAATTCATTATGAGATTTGGGTGGGGCAAAGAGCCAAACCATATCAGAGATTTATGGTTTCCATGACAGAGGGGCAATGGGAATATGTCAGAGATACTATAACAAGTAGTATTTTATTATAGACAAAGAAAACTAAATTCCATACCTTACTTTCCGCAACCTACAACAGTGGAATCTGCCCATGGACAAAAAAGGCTGAGAAGGAAAAATAATTAACTGTAACACTGGTATCTGTAGTAGGTGAGGGTGTTATTTCTTTGTAGTATCTCAGTAATTAAATTCACACAGTTCAAGATCCTAGGTTTGTGAGACTTCCCCTCTACAACATTTTTGTTCCAATTTTACATCCTATTCTATGTCATGAATTGAAAATTTTATTTTCTCAAGCAGTTTGCAATCTTTGGTGGTAATTTACCTGGTGTTTCATTGGGATAGATAAGTCCCTACCTTTGGATTTACAGTTTTCAGGGCCAGAATTCTCATTTCAGAAGAATTCTCTTTCTTGATTTGATTTCTGACAATAAAAAAGCACATAAAATATAAAGTCTATAAAAAGAAATCATCAACTGCGATTATAGAAACTGCTCTCCCAGTGGGAGAATTATGCAGCTATTACCAAAGCATGGCAGAATGTGACTGCCTGAAATATAAATATGCATACAAATCAATATCACCTCATATTTCAGGTAAACATGCACATCATAAACATCAGAAATCTGTACCAAAGACATATTGATAAGGAGAATATGGAATAAATTATGTTTTGTAGGGTTTGTGTTTTGCTGGGGGAAATATTCAGGTGGCTTACTTAATTTAGTCAACAAACTTTTTTAAAAATTTATTTTACATCAAGTACTTTTCTGGGGGTATGGATACAGATAGTAGGCTTGGTTTTGCCTTAAAGGAAATTGTTGTCTAGTGGGGGCAAACAGTATAATCAGTATTATGACAAAGATGTGCATCTGGGACCACAGAGAAAGAACGCTAATCCAGAACGGGAGACAGTCTTTTAAAAACATTTTTTTTTATTATACTTTAAGTTCTAGGGTACATGTGCACAACGTGCAGGTTTGTGGAGACAGTCTTAGTGCAGGCTTCCCAGAGGCAATGAAGCTAAAGCCCATCCTGAAGTGGGAGAAGAAATTAGCTAACTGAGGTTGAGTGTGAAAGCTGACTGAACCAAGGAAATGAATTGTGCAAGAGCAGACTTGGCTTGGGGGTCAAGCATTATGGAGGCCTGCTGAACTACTAACTAACGTGACTAAAACATAGAGTCCAAAGGTGTAGGAAGGAAGAACATTGAGCAATGTGTCAGATGAGTGAACATGGTCCAGATGACAAAGGAACTCATAGGATAACCCGAGGAGTTTGGAACTAACAAGGTGCAATGAGGAGTCAGTCAGGAGAGGTTTTAAACATGATCATGAGCTGGTGATTGATAAGATTTATTTTTTAGAAGGTGTCACTGATTAGAATACAGAGCATGGATTAGAGGCTGGTCTAAAAGGCAGAATTTAGGAAATAAAAGGATGAAGATCCAAAGCAAAGGCTTTGAGATTGAAGAGAAGTGGGAGGACTCAAGAAAATGTACAATAGCTTCAGTTACAATATTAACCAGAATATAGAAAATAGAGGACACACTCCAACTAGTTATTTTGAAGTGGATTTTAATAAAGTCACTAGTTAAAAAGGTGAGGGCAGAATGTAGAAAAACAATAAACAAGGCTGACACAATGGGAAGCTATTTCCTTTCCCTGGGCTTAAATAGCAAGAAGAGAGAGTAGCAACTGGAATCTGGTGAGAAAGTGCAGTGTGGAAAGCCTGACAAAATCTGTGATGTTTGTTCAAGGTTCACAGCTAACTTACAGGGTCCTAGTAGAGATGGAGTGATGGGCATGACTACTCCAACTTCTCTTTCCCCTGTCTTTGATGTCTTTCTGAGGCTCAGCATTGGCTGCATGTAGGGCCACTGGTACCCTTCATAGGGGGCCAGCGTCTAGGGGCACAGAGGAAGGCAGAGACAGGAAGAGAGTGAATCTGGAGAGGCCAATGGAGGATATCCAGCACAATAACACATTGAATGCAGTAGATCAGAAGCAGAAGACGTCTTTATATTTATGTTCTTTAAGATGGAGAGACACCCCTTCAATGATTATAAGAGGCGCAAGATGAAAGTAAAGTTATTTTACTTATAGCTCCTGGTGGGGCTGGTACACAGTGTGCCCAAAGACCACACAGGAAGGTCAGAGAAAGTGTGGGAAGAGAGAGGGACCCTGGTCCAATTCCTTTATTGGAGTCCAGTGCATTGTCCAAGCAGGTTTCCTGCAGGGAGTTTTAATTGGCGGGTTGAAAGCAAGAAGGCATTGAGTTTCAGGAGGCCACACTGTGACTGAGAGGCAGTCACTGTGGCATATCTGTATGGTCCATGTGGGGTGTGACGGTCAGCAGGGCCAGTCAAGTATGCTATATCTAGCTGTCCCATAGGGAGGTGGTCACCAGGAGGAAGCTGTATAATGCAGATATCTACATCAATTGCATTGAAAAACTGGGAGGAGGTGTAGAACTGGAGACTGTGTCAAGGGTGACTGAGCCTTTGGTTAGTTCTAAAAAATGTAATTTATATTCACAACGGATGCTGAAGAAATCCTAATGGTTTCTCCAAGTCAATGAAAAAGTCTAAACTGCTTATTGTGTTTAAATAAGGCAAGAGCCAGTCAAACATGTTTCCATAAAAATGATTAAACTGAAAGACATTTTATTGCTTAAATAGCATCAATTTAACACATCATATTGAGTTGAAGTAGCTTGTTGAAATGGAGAAAACTAGGTTTGGAGCCAGACACAATTTAATTAGAATATGAGCTATGTGATTTACTTGCTCTGCATCTTTGGGCAAACAATATAAGTCATACAATTTCTCTCAATATCAGTTTACTATTTTGTACATGGGGATAACAATTTATGTATTAAAAGTCCCAGATACAGTGCTACGAATGTAGTAGAGGTACAACAGGGTTAAATAACATTTCAAAAGCCCCACTTAAATAATTTTTTAAGTTAGGAATAATTTTTAGTGTTGAAAATCAGTTCAATGGTTGAAATATGTATGTATACTAACACTGACTGGGAATTATTTTTTTCTTTTTTTTAGACAAAGTCTGGCTGTGTTGCCCAGGCTGGAGTGCAGTGGCACCATATTGGCTCACTGCAACCGTTGCCTCCCAGGCTCAAGCCATCCTCCCACCTCAGCCTCCTGAGTAGCTGAAGCTACAGCTACTTTTTGTATTTATTTTTTTGTTTATTTTTTATAGAGATGGGGTTTTACCATGTTGCCCAGGCTGGTCCCAAACTCCTGACCTTAAGTGATCCGCCCACCCTGGCTTCCCTAAGTGCTGGGATTACAGGTATGAGCCACTGTGCCCAGCTTGGGGAATCCAATTTTTGGTTTTCTGATTGTGAATACTTACATTTTTATGTGACCTTGTCAAACTTCAACAGTCCATTTCCCACAAAATCAAGAGAGAAGCAGACTGATTTTTTTGCTAATTTTTTTTCTAAAAAATAATCATAGCTCAACCAAGTGTATTCAAACAATCAAACAGAATATGTTTTCTGGAGGAGCAACATTCCTTGTCTCTCTCAGTCAGTTTGCTAATTGATGACAATTTCTGCTGGCATTTGAGTTTGGGGATATGCTACTTTCCCCCGCTATCATTAGCTAATCCAGTTCACGAGACTGGAAAGGCTGTTGGGTTTTATTTTTCAAGGTAGAAAATGTATAAGAGCCCCAAGGTTCTCTTGGCTGCTTCAATGTCATCAGCAAGTATTCTAATTTACTAGAGTCTGCACAGCTGGTGTCTTTTATAACATATTAACTGAGTGTGACACTTAATATATGAGTGACACCCTATCAATTGATTTATATATTTTTACCTTCAATATGCACTCTTAAAATAAGATGTGTAAGTGATTTCTAAATGAGATTTAGAAACATTAAAATGAATAAGTAATATTTGAATGGAAGCTTTATTTGGCCGCAAGAAATAGAAACAGAAACAAGTCTACAATATAAATGAAATTTTCTCATAATCTGTGTTTGTATGGGGGACACAGAATGGGAACTTCTGAATGGCTATTCCCCACTAAAGCTGGAAATGAAACGTTGCAACTAAGGCACATTTCCACATCTCTTTTGGTCCTGGGGAAATCTGTGGTCACTTTTCAGTGATGTCTCTGCTTCTTTCTGTGGATCTTTTCAGTTGCGTCTCTCTGCAGAGCAGTATTCACTCATCTCTTCATCCGCATTCTACACCAGCCCTTAGCTATAGCATAACCTACCCACATTAATTAATTCCTCTTTATTATTGGCATTAACTTCTTAGATCCATATTATCCACATTATGATGTATATGACTGGCCCAGCTCATCTTCCTTGCGACCCAGGTCTCACAAGTCTCAGGTTACCGGCCAGCCAATGGTTTGCTGGTGCTGGTTGGATCAATCCACTCATAGTCCAGTATACTACAGCCATAGCAGTGGCATTGTGTGGGCTGATGTTTATGCAGAAAGGAAGCACATGGTTGTCTGGAGTCATACCTGATGTTTGTTGCCTCATGCCAAGGAAATTGAGGACACAGACACGCACAAGGAGTGAGTTTAAGAGAGAAGGTTTAATAGGTGAAAGAAAGAGAAAAGAAAATAGCTCTCTCTCCTGCAGAGGGAGAGGGGCTGCCAAGTGGGTCTTCCAGTCTTGTGGTGAAGTGCAGGGGGCTTTCTAGACTGGCTTGAGGAAGCGGTGTCTGATTTACATAGGGCCCTAAGATTGGTTGGACCAGGTGTGACATTTACATGGTGTGTGAAGAAGCTGGCTACCCCACTAATGTTTTTATTAGGCAAATAGATTTTCTACTTGGCCAGCACCATGTTGACTGCTCCTTAATGGTACATGTGGTTGGCAAGGAAAAGGGAAGATGGAGCCACCATGTTGAACATGCCTAGCCCCAGGTAGCCTTTTCCTATTGGCACAGCTGCTGGCATTCACCTGTGCAAGCTTCCAGCTTGCTTGTCTATGTCTGCAGCTTGATTTTTCAAGCTGCTCTTTGTTACAAAAGAAACGATTTTGGGGCTGCTTTTCATTAAAAGGAAAACCTTACCGAGGACTTCCTTATCCTCACTATCTGCCTAAATAATTTCTTTTTAACTACTGTATCAGTATGAGTTGTGAGGGGAGCATGTAATGATAGATATTTTATTTTTTTACAAATAGAGTCAAATAGAAAAAGCAGAATCAACCCATATAAATTACAAAATGTACTATGATTCATTTGTCTTCAATAAGACACAAGAAGGAAGGGAACTAACATGCACAACTTCTGACATGTAAGAAATCACCTTGAAGCAATGGCAGCCTCCAGTGACACAACTAGGCAAACTATCTCAGAAGAGGTCATGGAACAGAAGGTTTTGTAGACCAAATTAAGATGCTTGAATTGCATAGCTTCTTAATTCTTCTTTTTTTCTTTCCTTTTTTTTTTTTTTTGAGACAGAGCCTTGCTCTGTTGACCAGGCTGGAGTGCAGTGGTGCAATCTCGGCTCATTGCAACCTCCACCTCCTGGGTTCAAGCGATTTTTGTGCCTCAGCCTCCAGAGTAGCTGGGATTACAGACATCCACCATGCCCAGCTAATTTTTGTATTTTTAGTAGAGCTGGGATTTCACTGTGTTGGCCAGGCTGGTCTCGAACTCCTGACCTCAAGGGATCTGCCTGCCTCGGAGCTTGTTAATTCAATGTAAAACATATAGTGAGAAGCAAGGAAAAGAAAAGCAAGGGGAGAGATCAGGTGGATTAATACACTTATGCTAAAATGCAACTGGGATGTACAGACCACACTACCTAAAATATACTATGATATATATTTTGTCTTTCTGCTGCATTAGCCATTTGCGCTGATGTGTAGACAAGGACTAGAATTGAGATTTGAGCAAAGAGAACCAATAGACAGAAAGTACCCAGGGGCCTAAACTCACAGTTGATTTTTTTATAGAGATGCATGAGTAAGTACACATGGCATAGTTATAGCTTACTAATTAGCTTGACAAGCAGTTATAACTTTTATTTGTGTTTCTTGGGCAGAAGATACCCTGAGCTATAATGGGTCCATATTGGGTGCCTGATTTTTGGATAACATAGCTATTTAGTCTAGAGGTGGCATGATCACATCTTATGTATTTTTCTTTCATCCCTTTTTATTTATTAGTTGCACTCTCATTTATTCTCTCCTATATTCTGTTTACTTGATTCATCTTTACCATGTCTTGTGAGTAACTGACTTATCATTGATATTTAACATACTCTGTGAATTCTGCCTAAGATATACAAACTATTTGCTAACTTTCTGTCTAAACTTAACATTTCTGATGGATTTTATCTATTCCATTTTTTTCTTGCCTTCTAGAATAGAACTGAATATTCTCAAATAATAGAGCAAACACACTACAACTTCTATGGCACATGCACTGAGATAAAAATTC
This sequence comes from Macaca thibetana thibetana, assembly GCF_024542745.1. Lineage (NCBI taxonomy): Eukaryota > Metazoa > Chordata > Mammalia > Primates > Cercopithecidae > Macaca > Macaca thibetana. Next base: position 74,387,766 of record NC_065591.1, on the reverse strand, counting down.
CATGTATGTTATCTTATTTAACATCCTCAACAGTCTTGGAAGTAGGTACTACTATCAAGTAGGAATTTGAGACTAAGTAAAATTGTGTAATTTGTGCAAAAATCACATGGGCGATAAGTGGCAGTGTTGGAATTCACAAGATTTCTGTTCTTTGTATTTTTGACTCACTGAAAGCTCCAAGAGGGTCTTGGCATGTGGCGGATGTGCATCTAATATGTTCCTTGTATTTCATTGAAAACATTTGCATACAAACCTATCTATCTACGCATTATACTGTGAGGTGCTTGTGAACAAGGATTGTGGCCCATTCGTCTGAGTATCCACAACACCTGGCACAGTGTTTCACACAGAATGCATCTCAATAAATGTAAATATCTCCTTTTCAAAAATTGCAAGTTACTGCCTACCCTATTATTTCATTCTTTTCTTCTTCCCTGCCTCAATTCCTCCCTATCGTTTTCCTTTCTTTTCTCCCAGGGGACTTTAACATTTGTTAGATTAGCTTGATGTTCTGCCAGGGCTGTGTTTAAATAACTTCCTGTCTTATATTTTCTTCTCCCTCTGCTCACCATATTTGTTACAGACTGTGATCCGACAGCTCAACATTTGTAAGGGAGAAGTGATCTCTCAGTGTCTTTCAGTTCAAAGGTATTATGTCCCGTCTCTTCAAAAGTACAGGGAGAGGAAAGTAGTTTTATTTAATGAGGTAGAACATTTGAGCCGCTAGTTCAGAAGAGATATCAAAGAAGGTTGTTCATGTCAGCCTCTTGATTTTTACTGTATAGGTCTTTCTAGTTCCCTGGGACATAAAAGTGTGTCATTTAAAAGGCATTAGATACATTTCTCTGGTTTAACATGTTTAATGAGTCTCAGACATTGTAAAAAGTTGTGGAGCCTATAACTCTTATGGCCTCAGTGTTGCAAATTATCTATATGGAGCCAGAGGGTAGCACAGGATTATAAAATGAGGGCTAGCCATCATCTAGCAGACTATAAAGTTTCTCTGTTTTATATTTTTCAAAAGATAAACTGACAAAATTAGTTTGGGAATGGAAATGTTAATAAGTGACCTTAAAAGGCACAGTTTCATCCTTTATTTTGTCTGGTGAGCAGTCTGAGACTAGGAAAGATAAATGGCATGCCCATAGTAACCCTACCGTTGCTTCTTAAGATTCATCCCTACCCCTGTGCTATTTATTCAGTCACTTATTCAGTTACAAACACTTATTGACTCATACTACATATCAGGCACAATGAATAAAACACAAGTCCCAATCTATCCCTCAAGGTAACTGTTATCTTAAATACCACAGTGTTTTTACCCAGTTAATTTTGCCCTCCTTTGTAGACCATCTCCTTTCTTATCTACTCCTGCTGTTCCATATTTCTCCTACACTAACTTTTCTTCCCTGCTTCCCTCTTTCCCTCCTTTCTTTCTGGAACATTTAGTATGTTACTTCTGTATTCAGGGCACTGGGACAGACACTGGGAAGATAATGAGGATTAAGAGTTTCTGCTTTTAAGGGACTCACAGTCCGAATGGAGACAGGTATGTCAAGCCAAATTTATAATACCGTATGATAGAGGATCTGCTTCTGTTTTATATTTAATTTTATAGTTCTCTTCCATCTAGCCCAAGGTGACATCTCAAAAATTTCTTGAGGATAAATATTTAAAATTAGAATCTGATTCCAAGTCATTTTTATATTTTTCAAAGTCCGTTGTATATATTGGAAGTGGAATAAATGTTTCCTGAGTTGAAACTGAGTGGGTCAAAGTGCCAGGCAAATGCTATGAGACACTTGGTCATGTCTTGCTGTCTTTGGTTTCTGCTGCCCACCCTTACTGAGTTTTGTTTTTTCTATTGTATTGTGACGAAAATAACTAACCATTATTGTCAACTTGTTATGTGTCAAGTGAATGGTGCTAAGTGAAGTAAATATTGTTAACCAAGTTTTACAGATGAAGAAATTGACACTCAGAGAGATAAAGAGATCTGATCAAAATCATGACGCAATAAAGTCGAAGAAGCTTGGATCTGGCTCTGTAGTTTGAGCTCTTGTTTATGATGCTGCAGGGCACAGTGTAGTAGATATAGGATATTAGGTTTGCAGTCAAGTAGCCTTGACTATTTTATAATTTGAGTAAATTAATACCTCTGAGTTTTAGTTTGAGGGGAAATTAGGATAGTAATATTTACTTTAAATTATTGCCTCAAAGATTAAATAAAATAAACATCCATTACATGCCTGGCACTAAAGAAATGCTGCCTTCTTCCCTTATTCCTCTCTCTTCAAAAACTCAGTATTCTTGAGAATGTGACTTACTAAGTTTCTACTAATCTTCTGGGGGAATCAACATTTCATACCAGGGTGGAAATGCTTTGTATCTTTTATAAGACTTAGCGGGAAGTGAGTAATGTGGAGGTGGGGGTGATGCAGGGGCTTTGGACCTCTAAAATCAATGGCCATACTCCACAATAAGAAGTAGATCACAGTGGTTATCTTATGCAGGAGTCTTTAACAGATGCTGGCATCAGAATAAGGAAATATTCCTAACAATTATATACAGTAGGTCCTCTGAACATTTTATATGCCCTTAAAATTTCTTGAGAAAGTTTGAGAGAGGAACAAGTAGTCCCTAGACTTAAGCATCCCTGTCTCTAGTCACAGAATGGTTCTTGGTGTGTGCCCTCTTCCTTTCCCACGACAAGCCCAAGGTTTCCAGTGTGCCTATCTCTCCTTTGGGAAGCTACTTTCGTATTCCCCACCCTCTACTCTGTTGCTTGGGTCTTGTTTTAGTACTGTCCTTCCTATTTACTGTAGGTCCTGTAGGCTTTAGGGGCTTGCTGGTTACTATAGAAGACACATCATTTTAAGCAATTACATGAGTAAAGGAACAAGCTTTTAGAATGTTGAAAAGATCTCAGAGAGTTTGGTTTCCAGACCTGACTTCTTTCTAAGAGCTAGAAGTCCTACTGCTTGTGTTCTAAGTAGTGGTTGCCACCAAACTTCTCACCTTTCCTAGACTCCACCCTTTAATGATATCAAGTTGAATACTGAAGGAAAGAAGATAAGAATTGATGCCTCCTAATTTCTAGAAGATGATATGATTTAGGCGAAGGGAATAAATTTTTGTTTTGTGGACATTTTGGCAGTCTAATGAAGCTTACAGACCACTTCTCAGAATGCTTTTAAATGCATAAAATAAAATATGTAAAATTTCAGAAGATAACAAGTATGCTAAAATAATCAAAGCGTTAACCTAACTCATACTTTTCATGTATTAAGCAATAGGCAATTTTAAACAGAGTATACTGGAAAGCAATGACCAGTTGGGTCAATATCTATAGACATGGAGATTGTGATTAAGTCTAAATACTACTATAACTTCAAATTATTGATTAGCATAAGTTATATTCCAAGAAATTTGCAATAACTATAATGCCATATTAAAATGTCTGTCATTTCTTTTGCTGATAAAGTGAAATGTATTGCACACAGTAGTGTGTTTGTTATTTACATTTGTAATTTAAGAAAATGCTAAATTTCAGTTACAGACAAGTAAAAATTAGATCAGATATGTTTTCCTGTCCAAGTTCATGGATCCCAGAAATCCCTTTATAATCCTGTTGGTGGTATGTGGATCACAGATCAATCCTGTGCTAGGACCTCTTGTCAGTTGTCCTCTCTCCCTGTCCTCTTTACTAGGTTACCATGACCTGCCTCCCAGATCTTCCTCATTGTCACAGTTTTGTATAAATATCTTAGAATGTCACTAATATCAGGGTAACTTAATAGCATCTGTGAGAGTAAGAAAGCTTGAGCTGTCATTTTTGCTTCAGGCTGCAAAATACAGTAATAAAATTTTTCTTTCCCTTGCCATTCCTTGCTTTTTTTTTTTTTTTTTAAATAATTATTTAGTGGGAGAATCAAGAGGTGGGGGAAGAAAGATAGCAACTGCAGATGGAGCATAAGGACCACATAGCTCATGGTAGTTTTCCAGATGAGCATGAATATGCAGATTTTAGGCATATGATAATCAAAAGACCTGGAGGTTCTTTCCCTGCTCTCCTTATATTTCAGCGCTACGTTCTGATCCTAATTAGTTTTTTCTCCCATATGCATTAGGATTTCAATTATGATGGTATGTGTATCAATTTATAAATAGAAAGAAAGGCAGTCTTATCTCATGGATCATCTGATCTCTGTTGGTACAGCAATGGCAGGCAGGGATGTCTCTTAGTCTCAGTGTTCTGAATTGTGGGAGCTAGAATGCCCCCATACCTCTGGACATCTAAATGGACATGCCTAGGATGGTGCAAACTGCTGCTTTTCTCAATTAGCATGGAAAAAAAAGCACATCCCAACCCAAATTACCACACAGATTATTTTAGTAATTTGTATTTATCAGAATATGGTATCCTGAACAAAAGATAATAATCCTATTTAAAAAATATATATACAGAGTCATCTTTCTATAGGAAAATGTTGAAACCCTATAGCACGACATATCACACAAAGCCTGTAGGATTTGTCCTCTGCTTGCCTTTCAGTTTCTCTTCTGGCACTCTCACATATACCCTGAGATTGGGCCACACCAAACAATCTTCAGATCCCCAGACACACCAGTTCATTTCATGCCTCTGTGCTCCTGTACATACTGTCCCCACTGTCTAGAATTCATTCGTCCTGCTTTTTTCTGGAACTCAAAATTTTACACAAATTATACCTCGTTCAGTTGAACTTCTTTAGAAATATTTCTCCCACATTTTTGGGAAGCATTGAGCACTTTCTTCCTGTGTTCTTACACTCCTGTGTTTGGTGTTTGTAGGTTGACGGCAGAATTTGTTAATTCTTTCCACACAGGTTTATTAGAGATCTTCTCAGTTCTGGGCTCAATGTCTAGGCATTGATGAATATGACAGATGCCCTCTGCCTTCCCAGAGCTCACAGCTCTGCAAACATTCCACATTATTGTGTCTTCTTATTTGCCAGTTTTTACCATCAACTCAGACAAGGAATACAGCCATCTTTTCCTTATTTTTTCCTCAGACCACTCACAAAGCCTTTACATCGAAGTAGGCTTTATTTACAGAGGGTTTTTTACATTGCAGACATTGAACATATTATACAATTCAAGATTAGACAGCTCTTTTTAAAAAAGTTTTTCTACCATCCCACCACAGAGAATTGACCACATTCTTCAATATCTTCCAACATTCTTCCAGGCTGATTCCTTTCTTTGCTTCTTCAAGACACAATCACATAATAATTTCTTATAATATACATTCAGAACAATTTAATTTTTATTTCCTTGTTTACTTCCAACAATATTTTCCAAAACCAATAACTAATTTAAGTACTCTTCTAAAAAAGTACTGTCTACCCTGGGTCATATTCTCTAACAATGTAGAAGTGGTAAAATCTTGGAAATTTTTTGTTTCATTTTCTTCTTCACAGTAAGTGGAAGGACTCAGGGTGGAGATTTTCTTTTTCTCCTGAATATAATTTATGCACTTCATTCAAACTTTTAGAAGGCAAAAGTATCTATAATCAGATTTGGTAATATAATAAAATATAAAAATTCTACTATAATATGATACTATATATTTATATAGCATTAATAGCTTTATAAAAGATTATAACTTCATCTTTACGGATGGGGCCTACAATAAAAGGTAAGAGATTGTAGTAAGATGGATTTAGCTTTATTACAAGACACTGAGGTTTTCTAAAATGTGGGTGGGTTTACTGTGCTAGAGCTTACATTGTTTGTAATAAAATACCATTTGTAAAATCTTTTTAAAAGACAACCTATGTTACACTTTTTTTTAAGAACAAATCAGCTTCTTCATAGGACCCTCCCATTCTTTATTTTTACTACAGAAAGTTTCTGTGGCCTGTGGTAGTACTGAGCCATCATTTCATTATATTTTGAATATTTAAATGTTTAAATATAGATTTGTTTACTTATATCTGGCTTTGTTCAGCTAATGTTTGGTGTGCACTTTGAAGAGTGTTTAAAACAGAACTTTTTAATGATTGTATAATACTTCATTACATTTATATCAGAGTTTGCTTCACTGTTTTCCCAGGGCTGAGTAATTACGTTCTTTATTTCCATTTTTTAAATCAGTATAAGTAATTCTGTGATTAACTTCTGCTTGGATTGGATGTTTTTATATTTTGAATTCCTAGACATATGATTACTGAATGTCAATGAAATTATTTTTAAGCTCTTGATTTCCAGTTTCCCAAAGGCTAGAAGCAGTATATAATCCTACCAACTATATTGAAAAGTTACTGCTTTATTACTCACCAGTTAGCAATGTGTAAAATCATTAAGACATATGATATGAAAGATATTACTTCATATTGCCACAAAGAGTAAATTACTACGTTGCTATAACTGGAGTTATTACAATTTTATATATTCAGTTATTAATTGCTTTTACTTTTTTGCAACTTGATTAATATGTGTCTTCTAATAAGCTATTATAGTCTTCATGTTTATTTTGCTTTATAAGGTCCTTAGATATCATAAACTTATTTCACTGACTAATATTTCTTGCAAATATTCCCCACATTGTTTTTTACCTTTTAATATTTTAAAAATTTTCCATTGACAATTAAGAGATTGTCAGTCTTCATGTCATCAAATCTGTAGATCCTTTCTCTTATTCTAGAAGCTAGAAGACTAAAATAGATGTCTTGACCTCCAGTCTCCTGATTTTGTAATTCTTTGGGCTTATGATTTTATCACACAGAATCAGCTTATACATTTTTTGTTCTTTCTACTTTAAGATGGTGTGTCCTAGTGGATGATACTGTTTCATTTCTTTCATATTTCAGAACACAAATTTCTTAGCAAATATACAAAATTTAAATGTTATAGTAAATTCAAATGCTAAGAAACACAACTAAAAACTCCAAAACAATGGCAAAAATTCAATGCATAATTCAAGATACTTTCATATAAACATAAATGAAAAGGTCGCTGTGGTTCACAAGCTGTCTAGCCATGTTTATTGCTACTCTTTACAACAGCTAAGAAAACAGCTATGTAGTCTATCTGGTTGCAAACCTTGAAAAGCTTCCTCTGTACTTTTATGCTTTGGTGATCAGAAAACTGTTTTATTAGCCTTATTAATAGTAATCTGAATTCAATAACTGTGAAAATGTATTGAGAGCCTATGATGTGCTATGTATATGCTCTTCCAGGTGCTGGTGATGCAATCAGACAAGTCCCCTGCTGTTGTTCTGGAGTTTACATTTGGAAGAATTGTATTATATACTGGGGAAGGATGTGGTTACTCTCCTGAAATCTTCCCTTGGTCACTGTCTTCTTCTTCTTCTCCTCCTCCCTTTTCTCCCTCTCTTCCCCCTTCTCCTCCTTCTCCTCTTACTCTTCTTCCTCCTTCTCTTTTTAAGTGAGGAAGCCCATAGAAAATATTGTGACAGGGAGAAATTGATTTTAAATAAGTATGACTGAAAAAAATCTTTCACTATAATAGAAAATCTTGGTGCTGAGGGAAGAAATCCAAAAAATTAAAAATTTTCAGAAGATATGTCTTTGAACAGACAAACATTCATGGACTTTTGAAATTCATTACTTCTTTGGTGCCTGGGAGACTGACTTGCTGTGGCTTTCAACTCTTCTTGTTCGAGGGATAAAGATTCTGCCTAACATATTTTCTAACCAAACTTCTACATTCCAGTGAACTGAATAAAGTGGAAATATAGCTTCTCACTTTCTCTTAACCTTCAATTAATCGTTAATAAAAACTTTAACATACACGTCAGCTCAAGCTTCTATTTCACATTCTCCTTAAGATGTCTACACATCAACAGGGGCTATGATCTCAGAGTTTCCAGAATAACTTGGGGTGCTGTTTTGAATGGCAATGCTGAGGGAAACGGAGGGAATCCCCTGGGAGAGAAAGGTGGTAGGTGGAAGGAACTGTTTGGGGGCAGTCAAAGACATGGATGAGCCTGTCCTCACTGGTTTGGGCCAGGGTTTCCTTCACAGCCTCCTCTGTTCTCTAACAAGGTGACTGTCTCAGTTTGGGATGAATGAAACCCAAACCCACTCAAAGTAGATCAAGAAAAGGAGGAACTATTGGAACAATTCAGGGAAACCTCACAGAAGTCAACTGTGGAAAGGCAGATGGGGAGCTCCCCGCTTTCTAATCTCTACTTCTTTTTGTATGTCTGTCCTGCTCCCGTGCATGTTTTTAAAATTTTTTTCTTTTTTCTTTTCTTTTCTCTATTTTCTTTTCTTTTCCAGACAGAGTCTCACTCTGTCACCCTGGCTGGAGTGCAGTGGTGCGATCTCAGCTCATGGCAAACTCCACCTCCTGGGTTAAAGCGAGTCTGTTGCCTTAGCCTCCCAAGTAGCTGGGATTACATGCACCTACCACCATACCCTGCTAATTTTTGTATTTTTCAATAGAGACGGAGTTTCACCATGTTGGCAGGGCTGGTATCGAACTCCTGACTTCAAGTGATCTGCCTGCCTCGGCTTCTGAAAGTGTTGGGATTACAGACGTGAGCTACCATGCCTGGCCTCTGTGCTTGTTTCTTAAGAGGAGCTCACACTTCTTACCAACCAGCATGTGCAAGGCAGAAAGTAGCTGTCAATGCTGAGTCTACATGGCCTCCTGCCATTTGACCAGCTATAGACTGTTGAGAGTCCCAAGATGGGGTGAGTATTATAGTTTGCTGGCTAGTTTATGGATTGGCTAGTTTTGAGCCAGCCACCATGCTTGTTTGATCAACTGTAGCTCAGGCAGAAGGAAGGTCATGATGATCCCATTTATATTAAGCAGGAGCTATGGGAAGATTCTCTGAAAAAAAAAAAAAAATGAAAGGGCAAGAAAATTGACCATGTGAATTTAATGAAATGAATCAATGAAAAAAACGAGTGTCTGATACAGTAGCAAAATGAAAGCAGTAAGACATAAAAGCTCACTATAATTCAAAGGTTAAAAAAATTTTAAAGTATTTGTCAAAAGTGAACAAAACATAGGAACAAGTACATAAAAGATAAAACTGCAGGGGGTAGAAAAAAAAGCAGTGAAGGAGGCTACAAATTCAGCTTTTTAACAATATTTATTGAATGTTAACTTCATGCCCAGCTATCTTCTGGGCAGTGATTAGTGAACAAAAAAGATGTTTCCTGTCTGTAGGGGGCTCATAGTCCAGTATGAAGAGCAGACATTAAACAATAAAGCAAGTAAATAAACGCATAATGGAAAACACAGTAAGAGTTGTAAAAACATCCAAAACAACAAACATTCTAACCAACTAATAAACATGCTATTATAAATAAGAGGTTAAGCCAAGATCTGAACCACAAGACACAATCAGTCATATAAAATCAAAGGAATGGTTTCCAGGCAGTGGAAACACCTGGAACAAAGGCTGGAGTGTAGAAACAAGGTTGATGAATTTGAAGAGCCTAAATGAGGATTAGGAATGCTAAAATAAACATTTAAATTATAAAATGACTTAAAAAAGAAACACAAGGTTAAAGTTGGAATACAAAATTTAAAATAGTAAGATAAAATGAGTATCTCGCCAAGGTTTTTGAGGTCAGAAAAGTCTTCCTAGAGAAGTAATATCATTAGAAAAATGCAATGGACTGAGTATTTCTGTCCTCCCTAAATCAGTATGTTGAAACCCTAACCCCAAGGTGGCGGTATTAGGAGATGGACCCTTTGGAGGGTTAGGCCATTAGTGCCCTTATACAAGATACCCCAGAGGGAGATCCCTCACCCCTTCCCATGTGAGGTTACAGTGAGAAGACAGCTGTCTTTGAGGAAGCGGGCCCCCACCAGACACCAAATGCAGGAGTGCCTTGAACTTGGACTCCAGATTCCAGGACTAGGGGAAATAAATTTATATTTATAAGCTGGTTGGTCTATGGTGTTTTGTTATAGCAGCCTGAGCAGACTAAGACAAGAAACTAAAATGATCTGAAAAGAAATTCAAACATAAGAAATATCAGGCAATCTAAAATATATAAATAATATACAACACGCACACACACACAAACACACACATAGAAATAAGAGAAAAAGTTGCAGGCAAGACAGCCCTAAGAGAAGGCAGAGTCTGTTGTGTGAAGGCCATGGGGACACTGAAAAGTCCAGAAATTTGGGAGTAGAGAGACCTCTTCTTAAGCAGAAATTTCTTTCAGTTCAAATTCAGGAAAAATGGTCTCAAGCAGAGACACTTCTGAATTACAATTTGACATTAACCTAAGTTTGGTATTTGTCATTCATCCATCCACCCATCCAGCCATTCAATATTTTTTGAAGACCCACTGTGGGACATGCATGACAAATTCAGCCCTCAGAAAAAATATCACATCCAGATATCATAAAATCTATCTCTACATCATACTGCTTTAACCGAGAACTATGTAACTAGGTGGCACAGTATTCATTCACTGAAGAATTGCTTTTATTGAAGTATACTTGAGAGTTTTGCCATCAGCCTAGGTTGGTGAACTCTGTAAACAAACACCTGACAATCTGTGTATCTGTTGTAAGATGTTTACCATGTAAATCTCTATAGCACAAAGAGTATTTTTTAAAGACAATTTCCACCCTTCCCTTTGCCAAAGAAATTTTTATCTGAGCTTAGTACCAAAATAGCTATAAATTTTCCAGAAATTTTGAATTATAAAAGATTTCCTTATTTAATTTTGGATAGCCTAGAGCAAAATGTGTGGCTCACCAGCATGTTGTGGTCACGTTTTTTTGCAATGCTATCCCCAGCTTTATTTCTTTTTCCTCTTTCACTCTACTTTTAAGTTATTTTACTTTGTCACATTCTGGTACCTTGTAAGTATGAAATCCTATCCAGAAATATGACAGGGTGTAAGTAGATAAATTATTGTGCCAGGCTCTGTAATACACATTAAGGATACAATAAAAACTAGGCATTTTTTTTTTTTTTTGTCGCCAAGAAATTCACAGTCTAGTATGGGTAGAGATGTGTAATACGACTGCTACCAGCTGTGAAGCTTTTGCAGGGATTTTAGCAAGTTCTTTTACTTCTTCACTATTTCCTACCCATTTATCCTATTCTAACCATGAGATGTAACATTGTTTTTTCTACCCAAAGTAAGGAATGCAGCAAAGTTGCAGGTGGTTTGGCACAGTGGAAAAAGACTTGAACCTTAAATTAGAAGACCAGGATTTCAAGTCGTGGTTTTTTATTTCAAAGCTTTGTCACCTTGAGCAAGCTACTTCACTTTTAAGTCTTGGTTACTCATCTATATAGTGGGTAATGTGAGGATAAAATGAGATAAAGTAAGTGAATCCATGGCTAGTTTTGGTGCTTTCGAACTATGATCCCATAACATCATGCTCTTACCTGTATCGTAGTGCGTACTAGACCAGCTTTCTTTCTCAGTACACTGTAAACTTGTTAGGGCAGAGTACAGTTTTGTTTATTTTTCTATTTCCAGCATCTGGCATATAAAAAACACTGAACAGATGTTTAATCAATGAATTCATTATGAAGAAAGTTAACATTTATTGAATGCACACTTTGTGTTAGGTTAATTGGTTTGAGTACATTTTCTCTAACATGCATTACTTGAAACCTTAAGTATTATCATCCATGTTTTAAATACGGGAAAATTGAGAGTTAGGGAGGTTAAATAATTTGCATAAGGCCACATAAAATTTTTCAGTAGAATGGAAATTCAAACCCATGTTTGCTTGTACTTTCTCCACTGCTCTAATCTGCTTGCCAGCAATTGCCACTCCCAGCAGCTGTAAAAATTAATATTTCTGTGCATCAAGGTTTGTAGCAATTAAAATAAACATTCTAGCACACATTCTAACTTAATAACATTGTTAAATAATAATACATGTGTGTATGTGCAACAGTACAAATTCCACTCTCCCAAAGTCCTTTGATGGCAAATGATAGCTGTATTAAGTAATATTTGCATAGTATTTTCTACAAGCCTCTTTTCTGAATGCTTTAGAAATTTTCACTCTTCAAGGCCGGGTGCAGTGGCTCACGCCTGTAATCCCAGAACTTTGGGAAGCCGAGGCGGGCAGATCACCTAAGGTCAGGAGTTCGAGACCAGCCTGACCAACACAGAGAAACCCTGTCTCTACTAAAAATACGAAAAAGTTAGCTGGGCATGTTGGGGCATGCCTGTAATCCCAGCTACTCAGGAGGCTGAGGCAGGAGGCTTGAACCTGGGAGGCAGATGTTGCGGTGAACCAAGAGTGTGCCATTGCATTCCAGCCTGGGCAAGAGCGAAACTCTGTCTCAAAAAAAAAAAAAAAATAATAATAATAATAATATTGAAGAAATTTTAGCTCTCAAAGCCTCATAAACCTGTGCAGAAGGTATTATTACCCCATCTTAAAGATGAGAAGTTATGTAACTTGTCCAAGGTCACTCAGCTAATAATGTTATGAAATTGAAATTTGAACTCAAGCAATCTAGCTTCAAGTTCATCACCATCATGCTTCACTGCCTCTCAAGTGGTGTCAATGGAGGCTTTTTTGGGACATTTCCAGGAATGCCTGGCTCTCAGTAGACTGAAGTGTGGGCTATTCAATCAGGTGCTTGTCCTGTGTGCCTCATTGTGGAACTTCATAAAACTGAAATTGAATGTCAGTTCAAATCAATTTGTCACATAATCAGATTATGTGAAATCTGATGTTTGGAGAAGCCTAATTGTAACATTGTGTTTGAGGCAGGAGATCAAAAATTGATTGTGTGGCTTTGTTGAATATCAATCATCCTTTTATTTATAGTAAACTGTTGACTTAGGATTATTCAATACATATTTATAAAATATTGGTAAGGTAAATTAATAATAAATTATCAGCTACAAATCATTTGCATTTCACTTAGCATGAAGGGTGAAGGGTAGTTTAGAGTAGATCCTTTGCAGTATATCATTTTGCCATTCCTGTGTAATTTCAATGTAATCTGGAATAAATATGACTTCAATCTAGAATTGAAGCTATGCCAATACCCAAGGGGCACCAAATCCACTGAATATTTTTTATTTCTGAGTATATGTATATATACACTGACCTCAGTAAAATTTGGGCGGCAGTATGGTAGAGTCTAACATAGGTTGACTTTAGAGCCAGACAGATATTAGTTTAAATCTTAATAGTAATAAAAACTACCAGGAATTGATAGTTCACTATGTATGTATCATTGTACTAAGTGATGACAAGGTAGCACAAATGTTAAAAGTCCCTGCTTAGAATCAGCCAATCCAGGAATGAAATCCTGGCTATACTATGTCCTACCTTTGTGATTTGGGCTCCACTTTTTCATCTACAAAATGGGTACAATTGTTGTTGTGAAGATAAAATAAGAAAATCTTTTTCACTAGGAAAGTGAGTGTTCATGGATTATTTAGCCTTCCTCAGCTTTCTTATTTGTTAAATGGAGATATTAGTAACCACTTTTTTGGGTGATTGTAAGACTTTAATGAGAAAATGTAGGTAATAGGCCCGATGCTTATTAATTCCAATTAGTAGGTGCTCAAACATTTGACTTCCTTCCTCTCTCCCCCATTACTGGCATTAAGTCAAAGTTCTTCAGTTGGCTGGATGTCCTCTGGTAAAAGTGTTTCATGAAATATTCTAGTTTTGTATCCATCAATAATGCACTAATGGATACAAAATATATATAGGGAGCAATATATTTGAATGTGTATGAGTTATGAACATTCTAGGATATTAAAAAGAAGTGAATGGGCCATTTTTTGTATTTATGCTAAGTGGTTATAATTATTTCAAAACAATTCAGAGTTTTTTTCCAGCTAGTTTTTAATCAGACTATCTGAAATCTGATGTTTAGAGAAGCCTAACTGTATTAAACTTTTAAATTCAAAGCCACTTCTTTTGCTTCTGTATATCCCATCACTGCCACTGCTGAAGAATTAAGTATCTCTGTCACTAAGCTTCCTGCAAGATTGATTTCCCTATCCACTGCAGCCTACTCTTGTTACACATTTTTCTGTTTCAAGTCTTCCTGAGTGTGAAGTCACATGTCTGCATCTTAGTTACAGAAAGTTTAAGAATGTTAGTTTTCCTATTTCTACATTAGGAGGTAGAATTCCTAATGTAAAGAATTGCAAAAATTTAGGAAAGTGCTAAAAAAAAAAGTTGGGCATACACAAAGGACAGGTGTTCAATCTTCTATAACTAATGAATATATTCTCCTATGACTGTTACTAACATTGTTTTCAAGTTTTTGCTCTCTTAAATGATGCTGTGCTAAAGATTGTTATATACTAGCTTTAAAAATATTCCTTGGGAGTAGATTTATACAAAAGGAGTTGAGTTAAAAGCCTTCTGTAGTATTGTAGAATATTTCCATAAATGTTTGGTAACACTCCCACCAGTAATAGATATTAGTGTTTTTTTCACCACGATCTTCAGTATTATCAGTTAAAATGCTTTACAGAGGATGCTAACTTTATAATTAACTTGCATTTCCATGATAACTAGGAATAAGGACATACTTTCATTTAATTATTAGGTCATTTTTATTCCTTTTACATTTTTTATTTTGTGTGAATTATTTGTTTATATTCTATGTTCATAACTGTATTGGAGTTTCAGTTTCATATTAAATTGTATAAACTTTTGTGTTCCAAGGTTATACAAATTCATATGTATTTCAAATGTATTTTCTTAGTTCATTGTTTGCCTCTTATTTTGGTTTGTTACAATTTGTGATGTTAAAAGTCTAAAAATGTGTGTATGGTTAATGCTATCTATTGTTCATTAACATTGTGGTTTCTTCCTTTTCTTAATGCTTTAATACTCTTTTAAAAATCAGTTCAAATACATTTTAAATTATATGTTTTACAATTTAAAATAATTTCTTATTTTACATTTGACCTTTTAATCCACCAAGAATTTACTTTGTTATATGGCAATAGATAAAGATCTAATTTCATTAGGCTTTAAGTTGGTTAACTTGGTACTACTTATTGAATAGTCTTTAATTTCTTCATTTATTTATGATGCCTTCCTTGTAATGTAAATAATAGAGATTATTTTTTAGGCTATTTTGAAAAAAATTAACTTATGTGTTGATTACTTATTACTAATCTACATCAAATAGTTTTTGGGTTAATTTCACTTATTTATCCTATGAGATAAGCTCTCCAATCACTTTGTTAAGTCAGCAATTTTGCTATTGCTTCTAAATAAAAACTTGTATGTCACTCATTTACTTGTCTCTTATTATTTTGAACCAGGTAGTTTGCTTAGAATATCAAGGCTGATATAGACCTATTCTTTCTCCCATCTACTTTGATCCATATGTCTACATAACTACCATTTGATTTGATTCCATACTAGCTAAGTTTAAACCCAGATGAGCCAATACTACATCAGAGCAGTAAAGGGGAAGGCTGATCTGGCATGAGCGTGTACCAATCTTCTTGAGGCTAAGTCATAGAAATGACGTGGCAGTGTGTCTGTGCTGTACAATCTGCCTTGTTTCCTTTTATCTTTGAATAAATGATTCTACACTATGTCAACAAATCCTCCATTTGTCCACTAGTTGCCTCTGTTGCCTATTTGTGGTACATTTTTATTCTCAAATAAAAATACCTGTTATAATACAGGTTTGAGTATCCCTTATTTGAAATACTTGGGACCAGAAGTGTTTTGGATTCCAGATTTTTTCAATTTTTAGAATAATTGCATATATATAAAACGAGATATCTTGGGGATAGGACTGAAGTCGAACTACAAAATTCATTTATGTTTCATGTGCACCTTATACATTTGGCCTGAGAGTAATTTATACAATATTTTTAATAATTTTGTGTAAACAAAGTTTGCGTTAGGTACTTTCATGTGGGATTTTCCACACGTGGTATTATGTTGCTGCTCTTTGGATTTCGGAGTATTTTGGATTTTGGATTTTCAGATTAGGGATGCTTAACCTTTATAGACAAACTAAGTTTTATTGACTTACTATATAGTAAGTGAGAGTACCACACATACAGTCTTAAATAACATGTTTAAGAAAATGAGTGTGTGCTCTTTATTACTCACATGTTGGAATTGGGAATTCCTAGGCCAGGATATCAGAAGGAGTTGGGAGATCTTTGGATTTGTTGAAATTTTAAGTTCAGGGCCAATCTAAGTGACATAAAGTTCTGAGTCAAGCATAGTTGAATAATTGATGGGATAGCTTTTCTGGCTTTCAGTATGACATAACTGATGAGGGTTGTTTTACAGATTTTCAGAGTTCTGAATTTAGATAATGCCCTGTCTAGGCCAGAGGGTCAGCCACAAAATCAGTTTCACTGAGGAGCTACACCACTGTCTTATTCACTAGGTGACATATTCATCCCAGTAAAAAAATGTTTGGAGTCAGACCAGGGTCTGGTCTTCTTGCTTCTTTTGTCAAATGATGAGTGGTTGGATCACCTGACATAACAGTGACTGTGCAGCATTATGTAAGACTCAGGAGAACAACAATTGCCACCTGTGACACTCACAAAGAATAAGAGCCTGAATGCTTTAAAGCCATGGCCCTTACATGCCAAAGCCAGAAAAAAAGCATGCCTTACACTATTCACAATAGCAAAGACTCAGAACCAGCCCAAATGTCCATCAATGATAGACTGAATTAAGAAAATGTGGCACATATACACCATAGAATACTATGCAGCCATAAAAAAGGATGAGTTCATGTCTTTTGCAGGGACATGGATGAAGGTGGAAACCATCATTCTCAGCAAACTATCGCAAGGACAAAAAACCAAACACCGCATGTTCTCACTGAAAGGTGGGAATTGAACAATGAGAACACTAAGACACAGGAAGGGGAACATCACACACCAGCGCTTGTCGCGGGGTGGGGGGAGGGGGGAGGGGGATACCATTAGGAGATATACCTAATGTAAATGATGAGTTAATGGGTGCAGCACACCAACATGGCACATGTATACATATGTAACAAACCTGCATGTTGTGCACATGTACCCTAGAACTTAAAGTATAATAAAAAATTTTAAAAAGCATGCCTTAGAGTCCCTTTTGGTCTACCTGGAAGAAGCAGGTGGCCATGACCTTCAGTTTAGAGATAAACTATTCTACTTGAAGAACTGTGTTCGTCCAAATTCAACATGAAATATTAGAAATGGCACAGGTAGTGCCATGGCGAACAAACAGAAAAAGAAAGCTATTTAATTGTTTATTTTACTTGGTCTGAAGAGTTTAGACCCGCCTGCTAAGTACTGAAGAATATAATTTGTAACTTTAGCTAAGTTTAATAAAATTTGTGACTACTTTTTTGATTTGCAAAACCTTCATTGTAGAAATCATTGATGGCGCATAGAAAAAGTGAATCAGTGATTACTATGAGCAGTTCTCCGGAATAGCCTATAGTGGTTGCATTTTGAAATTCTTGGGAATGCACTTCAATGAAATATAAAGCACAGAGGTAAAAAGATCATGAATACTTGAGAGTCTCTATCAATTACTCAATACATACAAGTAAAATTTATTTATATTAAACAAGTGAAGACTTGTTGTCAACATAAAAGATAGTAACCCACTGGAACACACATTTTGTTGGGGAGTAGATGTTTACCATAATAGAAATATGCCAGTTATCTTCTTTCCTTCGGGGAAAAAAGTTCTCTAGCTGAAGTTGAATAACTGCTATAAGGATATTGGAGAATCTCTGAGGAGAACAAGTGACCTAGTACAGAAAATGTAGCCTCAATTCTTGTTCTTAATGTGTTTCTGATTTCTATTGACAACACTATAATCATTTTTATAGAAATATTTTGCTGTTACACAGTGAAGTTCAATTTTTATATGACTGGATGTTATAGTTAATACTGTGGTTATATTTCTGGTACTAGAAGAGTGTAGTGGAATGACTCCCTGTATGTTTAGGTGAATAAATATTAGATTTTTATCTGAAGTGTTGGGTGGTGTATGACAAACTTGAGTCAGTATCATTTAGGGATATAGCCAAAGTCTAAAAATCTTACAACAGAGTTTGATAACTCTATTTAGGACAAAGTGGGTATGAGTATGGTTAAAGGAAATCTCTTCAATCTGGTTATGATGCAGCACTCTTTTATTAGCAATGTATGAGTGAAAATCAGCAAAGTGACAAAAAGTAGGCAAACATTAAAGCAAGGGTGCTAAACAAATGACAGTATGTTACTCTGTGCTTCTGGGCAGCTGGATGGTCTATTTCTAAAGATCTTGGGTGGAAGCTATCTACCTTATGTTGCTGTTAGCTTGAGCTGAATAACTTAGGTTAGCAATCTCCTTCTGAAGATCATTGATTCTTGAGAATTCTCAGCCTGAGGTCTATAGTGGGAATGGTCTACCTGTGTTCTGAGGATTGTTTGTAACTTTTTTTTTATTATTATACTTTAAGTTCTATGGTACATGTGCACAACATGCAGGTTTGTTATGTATGTATACATGTGCCATGTTGGTGTGCTGCACCCATTAACTCATCATTTACATTAGGTATATCTCCTAATGCTATCCCTCCCCGCTCCCTCCTCCCCACAATAGGCTGTGGTGTGTGATGTTCCCCTTCCAGAGTCCAAGTGATCTCATTGTTCAATTTCCACCTATGAGTGAGAATATGCAGTGTTTGGTTTTCTGTTCTTGTGATAGTTTGCTGAGAATGATGGTTTCCAGCTGTATCCATGTCCCTACATAGGACACGGACTCATTGTTTTTCATGGCTGCATAGTATTCCATGGTGTATATGTGCCACATTTTCTTAATCCAGTCTGTCACTGATGGCCATTTGGGTTGATTCCAAGTCTTTGCTATTGTGAATAGTGCCACAATAAACATACGTGTGCATGTGTCTTTATAGCAGCATGATTTATAATCCTTTGGGTATATCCCCAGTAATTGGATGGCTGGGTCAAATGGTATTTCTAGTTCTAGATCCTTGAGGAATTGCCACACCATCTTCCACAATGGTTGAACTAGTTTACAATCCCACCAACAGTGTAAAAGTGTTCCTATTTCTCCACATCCTCTCCAGCACCTGTTGTTTCCTGACTTTTTAATGATCACCATTCTAACTGGTGGGAGATGGTATCTCATTGTGGTTTTGATTTGCATTTCTCTGATAGCTAGTGATGATGAGCATTTTTTCATGTGTCTGTTGGCTGTATAAATGTCTTCTTTTGAGAAGTGTCTGTTCATATCCTTTGCCCACTTTTTGATGGGGTTGTTTTTTTCTTGTAAATTTGTCTGAGTTCTTTGTAGGTTCTGGATATTACCCTTTGTCAGATGAGTAGATTGCAAAACTTTTCTCCTATTCTGTAGGTTGCCTTTTCACTCTGATGGTAGTTTCTTTTGCTGTGCAGAAGCTCTTTAGTTTAATTACATCCCATTTGTCAATTTTGGCTTTTGTTGCTTTTGTACAACTTTTTCTTTTCTTTTTTTTTTTTTTTTTTTTTTGAGATGGAGTCTGGCTCTGTCGCCCAAGCTGGAGTGCAGTGGCGCGATCTCGGCTCACTGCAAGCTCCACCTCCCGGGTTCACACCATTCTCCTGCCTCATCCTCCCCAGTAGCTGGGACTACAGGCGCCCGCTACCACGCCTGGTTAATTTCATTTTGTATTTTTAGTAAAGACAGGGTTTCACAATGTTAGCCAAGATGGTCTCGATTTCCTGACCTCGTAATCCGCCCGCCCCGGCCACCCAAAGTGCTGGGATTACAGGTGTGAGCCACCGCACCTGGCCAGCATTTTTATTTCTTGAATGAGCCATGCTCATTTTAAAATCCCAGGCCCAGTATATTTGCCGCTTCCTTTGCCTCAACTGCTTTTTTATTTAATTCAGTTTTCTGTTTACGTGGTAGCTCTGAAGAGCTATCTTCCCAAATCACCTTCCTTAAAATAGTCTTTAATCCTTTTCTTTATTTTTATAGTGCTTATCATCATGCCTGAATATTATATATTCATATATTTTTGACCTTTTTTAGCTCCCTTAGGGCATTAATTTGTTTGGCTTATCTGTCTCTATCTTCTTACCATCTGGTATAATTCCTGACACATAGCAGATGCTTAATAAATATTTATCAAATTAATTAAAACATTGTTTTACTTAGGCCAGAATCTGTCTGACTAGGGCTATATTGCTGCTCAGTAACTTACTTTTACAAAATAGCTTTATTGAGATATATTTCACGTACCATCAAATTTACTCATTTAAACTGCACAATTATTAGGTTTTTAGTGTATTCATAGATATGTGGAACCATCACCATAGTCAATTTCGTAACATTCTTATCACCTCAAAAAGAAGACTTATTTTCTTTAGCTATCATCCACTTATTCCCTGCTCCCTTCTCCCCACAAGTTTTTCTTTCTTAATGAATAGTCTGAATGCTACTTGAGTCACCACTGGTAGGCATTATATATAATGAAGGCCCTTACACAGTTCATACACTGTTGGTGTGCAGCACATGTATATCATCCCTCTTTTATCTTTTAATACTCTTAATAGTCACAAAGTCAGAGAATTTTTTCCTAATTTTCTAAATAAGGAAGTTAGAACCTAAGGAGTTAAGAAAAGTGTCCATGATCACATAGCTGGTCTTCAGAGCTCTTCTCCCTTAGTGGGGATAATAGAAAGCATGCATGAAATTCACAAGTAGAATTCCCTATTGGTGATTGGGTGGCACCCAGAGTTTTGGTGCTAGGCATTGAGGAAGAGGGTCTTGTTTTATGCTAATGATGAAATGTGATTCTGTACAAAATTACACATAGAAGTGTAAGTGATGAAGGTGCCAACACTTTTTAATTTTTTGCTGTCAATAATGACACTTCAGACTTGAGTCATGACAATAACTATATAGAGATACATTTCCCTTCCTCAGAATGGCCACAAATCTCTTTCAAATTGAAATGATGATAATTTGCTTTTTTTCCCTGTTCTTTTATACATTCATCCATTTAGCAAATGTATGTTTAAAATTCTACAATACTCTTAAGTATCTGAAACTTTCAAATTTGGGGATTCTTTCCCCATGAAAAATTACTTAACATATATAAAGAGATGTATGCACGATGATGTTAACCGTATTGTTGTCTATAATAAAGAAAAATGGGAAAGTAGTAAAATATCTAATAATATAAAATGGTGAAATAAATGAATGCATTGCCTTGTCTAAATATTACATAGGCAGTTGAAACAAACAATATTTAATTACTCAGTAAGTGCTCAGGATATAGAGTTATATGACCAAAGCAACATATAAAATTACAAAAACAGTGTAACTTAATTATGTGTAAATAAGTGCATTGATAGGTAGCTTGGGGAAGCCTGTAATCCACCAGATTAGATTTGGCCCCTTTATTATAAGCTCCCAAACCACTCCACACTTTTCCTTTGTAATACTCATCACATTCATAATTAGTTGTGCAATGTCTACTATTTCCATTAGAATGCAGATGCGATGGCAGAGACTGGGTCTGTTTTACTTAACCCTGTATTCTCCACCACCTAGTATAGTGCCTAGCACAAATTCATAGTAAAATATTTAAATGATTAAGCTGGTAAATTGATTAAGCAAAGAAAGAAAACATACAGTTAGATGGAATGGTGGTAGCCTTGTGGACGATGATTAAGTTTGAAGCCTTTGGAATCAGACATTCTTTTCGAAATCTTGTGCTACCGTTCTCTGTTGTGTCATGAAGCTTACAAAAACTTTTCACAGCTACAAGTTGTTTTAAACCAAGGACAACTTAACTTTGACCACAAAGAATAAAAGAAAGAAAGAAACAAACTCTAAAAAAATCCTACACTTTAACTCCACATTCCCTACATATTTACTTTTTGATGTCTCAATTTGTATATTTTTATATTGCCTACCTCTTGAGAAATTGTTGTAGTTATTATTTTAAATAGTTTTGTCTTTTAGTCTTCATACTAAATACATAAGCAGTTTGCACACCACAGTTACAGTATTAGAGTATTCTGAATTTGTCTATACACTTTATACTATGTACTTTAATCAGTGAGTTTTGTATCTTCAGAAGTTTTCTTGTTGCATGTGAACATCCTTTTCTTTCAGATAAAAGAACTCCCTTCAGCATTCTTTGTAAGATGGGTCTGGTGACCGTTTTTGTAAGATGGTGATAAACGTCCTCAGCTTTTATTTGTCTGTATCTCTTGTATTATTAAAGGATAGCTTTATTGTACACAGTATTCTTGGTGAACAGTTTTTTCTTGAGCACTTTGAATATGTCATCTCACTCCCTTCTGGCCTGTAAGGTTTCCACTGAGAAGTCTGCTGCTAGATGTATTGGAGCTGCTTTATGTGTTATTTGCTTCTTTCTTTTGCTGTTTTTAGACACTCTCTTTGCCCTTCACCTTTGAGATTTTGGTTATTATATGACTCGAGGTAGTCTTATTTGGGTTAAATCTTCTTGGTGATCTTTGACCTTCTTGTACCCAGATATTTATGTCTGTCTCTATGTTTCGAAAGTGGTCTGTTATTGTTTCTTTGAATAGTTTTTGTATTCCTCTCTCTTTCTTCACTCCTTCTTAAATGCCAGTGACTCTTTCATTTGCTCTTTTGATGCTGTGCCAAAGAACAAAGTGTCCTTTGCTCCTTTTCATTTTATTTTTTCTCCTCTGTGTATTTTTTAGTAATCTGTTTTTGAGCTTATTGATTATTTCTTCAGCTCGATCAGTTCTGCCATTAAGATGCTCTATCCTTCACTGGTGTCTCTAAGTCACTTTAAGTCCTTTTTCCTTTACCATAAAAATGAAGATAATTATAATACACATCTCACTGGGTGGTGATGAATATTGTATGAGATAATGTATGTAAAGCATAATGCTGGGCACAGAGAAAGTGTTCAGTAAATTACAGCCATTATGATCATTATTTTTCTGTATTTTCCCAATTTTCCACAATGTGACCCTGTTATATTTATAATTAGAAAAATCAAACTTAAGAAGAAAAAAATAACCAAAATTGGTATATTGCATGAGTCTTCCTCCCTCTTCATCCTAGCTGGCAATTTAGCCAACTGTTCACCAAAATGTTTTCTAGTTTTTGAAAGTATTGCAAAACTTTTTCTCCTTCATGAATGTTTTAAAGGCATTGGAAAGCCCATGTTTGCAAAATCTGGTGACAGTAGAATTGTTCTCAAGTCAAAGACTTCATGGCATAGAAAATATAGTTTGTTGAGTATTTCCTACACATGTACTTACAAAAGGTTTGTTAAAAATCCTTTTGTTAATATATGTAAAATATAGAAAATGAATAATTTGGCGTTTAGTACTCCTGAGGAATCTATATTGAGAGAACTTTTCCTTAAATTGAAGTGCCTTGCAGAATGACAAATACTGCATGATTTTGCTTGTGTGTGAAATCTAAAAAAGTTGAACTCATAGTTGTAGAGAGTAGAATGGTGGTTACTGGGGGACTGAGAGGGTGGTTGAGGAGATGTCTGTTAAAGGATACGAAATTTCAGTTAAATTGAAGGAATCAGTTTAAGAGATCTATTGCACAACATGGTGAATATAGTTAATAACATTGTATTCTTTAAAATAGGTAATGTACATGTTAATTAGCTCAATTTAGCCTTTCCTGTATGTATACATATTTCAAAACACACATGATAAATATATATGATTTTTGTCAATTAAAATAACTTAAAAAGGCAAGCAGGTGAGGTTATGGATGTTAATTAACTTCATTTAATCTTCCTACAATGTATACATATATCAAAACATCACATTGTACCCTATAAATATATACAATCATTATTCATCAACAACAAAAAAATAAATCCACATGCCTGGGAAAATAATCTAAGAGATACTACTCAGGAAAATGCCAGAACACCCATCTCTAGAAGAGTTGTGACTTTAATGGGTTGTTAATTGTGCATGCATGGCTGGAGGCTTATATTGATTAGTGTGCACAGTAAAAACAAATTCCATGTTAAACACTATCATTTCCTCTAATAATAAAATTTCTGGCAAACTCTAACTTCTTCCTCAAGATTCAAGTTAAATGTTATGCTGAGAAGCTGAGAAGCTTTTCATAATTTTCATGGAGCGTTAACGTTGTTTTTAAGCTTACTATGTTTATTATATTTATCTGTTCTCCTTAAATGTGCCTCCAAGGAAAAGTATTTGTCTTATTTCTTTTTTGTACCATCTGTGCTTGGCAAAGTACCTTATGTGGAACATGGTCAGGAAATATTTATTAAATGAATGAATAAATAAATGAATTGGAGACTCTTACAGAGTCATCTTTTTAATCAAGCAAAATTAACAATCAGAAAAAAAGCAGGGAGAACACATGAGTTTGAATGTCTATGTCACAGTGCAAAATTGCTGCTGATCAGGTTTATGCCTAAATACTATTGATCAATAATGATTTCATTTCTTAATTAATTATTAAACTCAGCTGCCAACTGCTTGAGGGTAGAAATCATCTTTGACTCTCCTGTGTCTGGCACTGTGCTTTGATTATGAAAGGCTTTCAATTCTGTAGGTATATTCTGCAAAAATCCCCTTGCAAGATGTTTTCATGATAAAATGGATCTTGATTTTTGATTCTCAAATTTTATCTTTCATTACAATATAATTTTCTTTCATTACAATATAATTTTCTTTCATTAAAATGTTTTCCAGGTGATATTAAGAAAAACCATATTTACATCCTTCAAACTAAATATAATTTTTAAAAATTGGCATAAGATAAGCCTTAAGTTACATTACCAATACAACTGGTAGAGTTGTTGAATCACATGCACTGTGCTTGTACTAGGTGCTAGTATACCTCTTCCAGAATCTCTTCCTTGGGAAATTCCTTAGTCTTCTGGGAAAGACAGACAGATAAATCAGTGATGCAATGGCCTGAGCCTAGAAAGATGCACTGCGAGTTATAGGAAGCCAGAAGAAGACTATGCTCCTAGCCCAACCCAGAAGGATGACAATTTGCTGAGCCTTTCCAGGGACTCTAAACAGTTGAGCTGATTTTTTTTAAAGGAAGGTAGAATCTGTTTAGGCAGGGAAGAAGGAAACATATCTAAGAAGGGAAGAAGAAATATATCCAAAAACACAGAGGTAAGATAGAGGTAATGGCCCATTTTGGAGGCCTGAGCAGTTCCATGTGGGTGTACTCTAGACTGTATTTGTAGTGATGGTAAGAACTGAGGCCTAGACACATGTAAACAGAGTGGAAAGGACCTTGTGTAGCATTACAGAGTGTTAAGCCTTTTGCTGAAGACTGTGGTATCATAGAAAAGTGTTAAGTGGCACTAGTCTGTGGAAGAAAATTTACGCATTTGCAATGGGGAAGGAGAGGAATAAACTAGTAAAACAAATACTACAGTGGTGGAATCTATAGAACTGTATTACTGTGGCAACTAAATAGCAGATAGGAATCTAAGATTCATATTTCTGTCTTGAAAGACTGGATGAATGCTAATTCCATTCACTTACTCATTCATTTGTTTGTTCATTCAATAAATATTATTTAATACCTACCATTAGCAGAGAATTGTTTTATTTACCATGAATAAAAAGATGAATAGGTTATGGGCTTTGATTTCTAGGAGCTCACAGCCTAGCGGAGAAGGCAGAGATGTAGATAAATAGTGACTGTACAGTGTGTTAATTACATGACTTTTTAAAGTTTTAAGGTAGAATAAAGACTTAGAACAGGGTATAATTAATTTTTCTTGGGAGTGACTAGGAAAGTGTGAGAGAGGTGATGATTCTTGGGATAGGTCTTTTTTTTTCCTTTCCAGGCAAGAAATCTTTATTTATCCCATTACTGATGGGGTTTATGAAATGAAACTACACATGCATGATTTTTCAAATTGCTATTATCAAGCTTTGCTGAAGCATTTACGACCTTAGTTGGCTGTTTTACTTTCCCTAGACATTTTTTTTTTTTTTGCTTGAATTTCCTTTTCTTTTTCTCAACTTTTATTTTAAGTTCCGGAATACATGTGTAGGATGTGCAGGTTTGTTCCATAGGCAAACGTGTGCCATGGTGGTTTACTGCACAGATCAACCCATCACCCAGGTATTAAGCCCAGCATCCATTAGCTATTTTTCCTTATGCGCTCCCTACCCTTGCCACCCCCAACCCCCAATATTATTCTCCTCCCTGTGTCCTGTGTTTTCATTAATCAGATTCTACTTGTAAGTAAGAATATGTGGTGTTTGGTTTTCTGTTCCTGCATGAGTTTGCTTAGAATAATGGCTTCCAACTCCATCCATTTCCCTGCAAAGGATGTGATCTCATTCCTTTTTATGGCTACACAGTATTACAGGTACCACATTTTCTTTATCCAGCCTATCGTTGATGGGCATTTAGGTTGATTCCATGACTTTCCTACTGTAAATAGTGCTGCAAGGAACATACGCGTGAATGTATCCTTTTTTTTTTCTTTTATTATACTTTAAGTTCTGGGATACATGTGCAGAACGTGCAGGTTTGTTACATAGGTATACATGTGCCATGGTGGTTTGCTGCACCCGTGAACCCGTCATCTACATTAGGTATTATTCCTAATGCTATCCTTTCCCTAACCTCCCATCCCCTGACAGGCCCTGGTGTGTGATGCTCCCCTCCCTGTGTCCATATGTTTTCATTGTTCAACTCCCACTTATGAGTGAGAAAGCAGTGTTTGGTTTTCTGTTCTTGTGTCAGTTTGCCGAGAGACGGTTTCAAGCTTCATCCATGTCCCTGAAGAGGATATGAACTCAACACTTCTCAAAAGAAGACATTTATACGGCCAAACATGAAAAAAAAAAGTTTTTTTTTTTTTTGGAGACACAGTCTTGCTCCATCCCCTAGGCTGGAGTGCAGTGGCAGGAACTTGGCTCACTGCAACCTCCGCCTCCCGGGTTCAAGTGATTCTCCTGCCTCAGCCTCCTGAGTAGCTGGGATTACAGGCGCTCGCCACCACGTCATTAATTCTTTTGTATTTCTAGTAGAGACGGGATTTCACCATGTTGGCCAGGCTGGTCTCGAACTCCTGACCTCAGGTGATCCACCCACCTTGGCCTCCCAAAGTGCTGGGATTACAGGTTGAGCCACCACACCCGGCCATATCTTTTAATACAATGATTTATATTCCTTTGGGTATATAACCAGTAACGGGATTGCTGGGTCAAATGGTATTTATGCCTCTAGGTCTTTGAGGAATCACCACACTGTCTTCCACAGTGGCTGAACTAATGTACACTCCCACCAACATTGTAAAAGCGTTCCTTTTTCTCCACAACCTCACCAGCATCTGTGGTGTTTTTTTATCTTACTTCATTTTTTAATAATAGCCACTCTGATTGGTATGAGATGCTATCTCATTGTGGTTTTCATTTGCATTTCTCTAATGATCCGTGATGTTGAACTTTTTTTCATATGTTTGTTGGTCACATGTATGTCTTCTTTTGAGAATGTCTCTTCATTTCTTTTGCCCACTTTTTAAATGGGGTTGTTTATTTGTTTTCTTGTAAATTCGTTTAAGTTCCTTGTGGATGCTGGATATTAGACCTTTGTCATATGGGTAGATTGCAAAAATTTTCCTCCATTTTGTAGGTAGTCTGTTTACTCTGATGATAGTTTATTTTGCTGTGCAGAAACCCTTTAGTTTAGTTAGATCCCATTTGTCAATTTTTGCTTTTGTTGCTGTTGCTTTTGGAGTCTTTGTTATGAAACTGCTGCCCATGTCTATGTTCTGAAAGGTATTGCGTAGGTTTTCTTCTAGAGTTTTTATAGTTTTGGGTATACATTTAAGTCTTTAATCCATTTTGAGTTCATTTTTGTATGTGCCATAAGGAAGGTATATGGATAGTCAGTTCTAGCCAGTTCTCCCAGCACCATTTATTAAATAAGGAATCCTTTCCCCATTGCTTGTTTCTGTCAGGTGTGTCTAAGATCAGATGGTTGCAGGTGTGCAGTCTTATTTCTGGATTCTGTATTGTGTTCCATTGGCCTATGTGTCTGTTCTTATATAGTACAATGCTGTTTTGGTTACTGTAGCCTTGTAGTATAGTTTAGGTAGTGTGATGCCTCCAGCTTTGTTCTTTTTGCTTAAGATTGCCTTGGGTATTCAGGCTCTTTTTTGGTTCCATATGAATTTTAAAATAGGTTTTTCTAATTCTGTGAAGAAGGTCAATGATAGTTTAATGGGAATAGCATTGAATCTATAAATTGCTTTGGGCAGTATGCATATTTTCACAATATTAATTCTTCCTATCCATGAGTATGGAATGTTTTTCCATTTGTTTGTCATCTCTGATTTCTTTGAGCAGTGGTTTGTGGTTCTCCTTGAACCACAAGGTCATTCACTTCCCTTGTTAGCCATATTCCTAGGTATTTTATTCTTTTTGTGGTAATTGTGAATAGGAGTTCATTCATGATTTGGCTCTCTGCTTGCCTGTTGTTGGTTTATAGGAATGCTAGCAATTTTTGCACATTGATTGTATATCCCAAGACTGTGATGAACTTGCTTATCAGCTTAAGAAGCTTTTGGGCTGAGATGATGGCGTTTTCCAGATATAAGATCATATCATCTGCAAACAAAGATAATTTGGCTTCCTCTCTTCCTGTTGGACTGCGTTTTATTTCTACCTCTTGCCTGATTGCTCTGGCCAGGATTTCCATTACTATGTTGAATAGAAGTGGTGAGAGAGGGCATCCTTCTCTTATGATGGCTTTCAAGGTGAATGCTTCCAGCTTTTGCCCATTCAGTATGATATTGGCTGCGGGTTTGTCACATATCGCTTTTATTGTTTTGAGGTATGTCCCTTCAATATCTAGTTTATTGAGAGTTTTTAAACATGAAGAGATGTTGAATTTTATTGAAGGTCTTTTCTGCCTCTATTGAGGTAATTATGTGGTTTTTGTCTTTAGTTCTGTTTATGTAATGAATCACATTTATTGAACTGCATATGTTGAACCAAACTTGCCTCCTGGGGATGAAGCCAACTTGATCATGAAGGATAAACTTTTGATGTGCTGCTGGATTTGGTTTGCCAGTATTTTATTGAGGATTTTTACACCAATGTTCATCAAGGATATTGGCCTAAAGTTTTCCCTTTTTGTTGTATCTCTGCCAGGTTTTGGTATCAGGATGATGCTGGCCTCATATAATGAGTTAGGTAGGAGTCATTCTTCTTCAATTTTTGGGAATAGTTTCAGTAGAAATCGTACCAGCTCTTCATTATACCTCTGGTAGAATTCAGCTGTGATTCTGTCTGGTCCTGGGCTTTTTTTTTATTGGTAGGCTATTTATTACTGCCTCAATTTCAGAACGTGTTATTTGTCTACCCAGGAATTCAATATTTTCCTGGTTCATGGAGGGTGCCTTTGCCTAGGAAATTGTCGATTTCTTCTAGATTTTTCTAGTTCATGTGCATAGAGCTGTTTATAGTATTCTCTGATGTATGTTTGTATTTCTGTGGGGTCAGTGGTGATATCCCCTTATCATTTCCAACTGTGTTTATTTGATTCTTCTCTCTTAGCCTGTCTATTTTTTTTATTATTATTATTATTTCCAAAAAACCAGCTCCTGGATTCATTGATTTTTGGAAGGATTTTCAGTGTCTCTATCTCATTCAGCTCGGCTCTGATCTTGGTTATATCTTGTCAAAGCAGGCTAGCTTTGGGGTTTGTTTGCTCTTGGTTCTCTAGTTTTTTTTAGTTGAGATGTTAGTTTGTCAACTTGAGATCTTTCTGGCTTTTTGAATTGGGCATTTAGTGCTATAAACTTCCCTCTTCACACTGCTTTATCTTCATCCCACAGATTCTTGTATGTTGTCTCTTTGTTCTCATTAGTTTCAAAGAACTTCTTGATTTCTACCTTAATTTCATTATTTACCCAAGAGTCATTCAGAAGCAGGTTGTTCAATTTCCAGGTAGTTGTGTGGTTTTGAATCAATTTCTTAATCTTGGTTCCAATTTGATTGCATTGTGGTCTGAGAGACTATCAGTTATTGTGCATTTGCTGAGGAGTGTTTTACTTGCTACTAAGTGATCAATTTTGGGTAAAAACATGTTCCTTTAGCTCATTGAAACTTGTTATCACCCACCTTCTGAGGCCCATTTCTGTTAATTCAACCATTTCAGCCCCAGCCTAGTTCTGTGCCCTTGCTAGAGGGGTGTTGCCGTCATTTGTAGGAGGAGGAGCACTCTGGCTTTTTGAGTTTTCAGCATTTCTGTGTTTATTCTTTCTCTCTTTGTGGGCTTATCTACCTTTGATCTTTGAGGTTGCTGATCTTTGAGTGGGGTTTTTGTGGGGTCTTTCATTTGTGAATATTGTTTTCTGTTTGTTTGTTTTTCTTTTAATAGTCAGGCCACTCTACTGTAGGACTGCTGCTGTTTTCTGGGGATCCGCTCCAGACCCCAGTCTCCTTGGCCTCTCCTGCAGGAGGTGGTTGGGGTCCCCTCCTGCTAGAAGATCTCACCCCCTCAGGAGGGATGGGTTCAGGAACCCACCCAATGAAGCAGTCTGGTTGCTTCTTAATAGAGCAGGTGTGCTGAACTGGCTGCCTGTATTCTTCACAGCCAGCAGGATGGAATGGCTGAGGTTAGGGAACTGCAAAGATAGCAGCCATCCCTCCAGCTGGGAGCTCCCTCCCAGGGAGAGATCAGATCTCTTGTCTGCAGAACTGAAGACCGGCCCCCTGCCCTTCCCCGCCCCGCTTCCCCAGTGAGGAGGAGTGAGTTGGGCCCAGTTAAAGAAGCAGTCTGGGCCGGGCGCGGTGGCTCACGCCTGTAATCCCAGCACTTTGGGAGGCCGAGGTGGGCGGATCACGAGGTCAGGAGATCAAGACCATCCTGGCTAACACGGTGAAACCCCGTCTCTACTAAGAATACAAAAAAAAATTAGCCGGGCGTGGTAGCAGGCGCCTGTAGTCCCAGCTACTGGGAGGCTGAGGCAGGAGAATGGCGTGAACCCCGGAGGCGGAGCTTGCAGTCCAGCCTGGGCGACAAAGTGAGACTCCTTCTCCAAAAAAAAAAAAAGAAGCAATCTGGCAAGGCCACTACACTGTGCCATGGGGGGCCCCTCCTTGTCTGGGCCATCTGGTCTGGACTCTCCACAGCAGGCAAGCTGGAATGGCTGTTTCCCTCAAACCACAGAGATGGCAGCTGCCCCTCCTTCCCGGAACACAGTTCCTGTCTCAGGTGGACTTCAGCCCTCTGCCTTGGCTGGCTGGGATTCCAAGCAGTGGGTCTTAACTTGTGAGCTGCCTTGGAAGTGGGGCCCGTAGAACAACACTGCTTGGCTCCCTGTATTCAGCCTCCTCTCTAGGGATGTGTATGGACGGATTTTCCGCATTGGCAGGGATCTGGGGCCTGAGTATGCAAAGCTCCTGGGTCTCTGTGTGCGCTTGAGCAGTTGTTTTGCAGGACTCAGCTGTGTGTATCGGACCCCAGTGGTGTGGGCTCATTAAGAAATCTCCTGTTCTTCGGGTTGCAAAGATCCATAGGAGAAGCGTGGCTTTGCTGGTGGGTCACAGAATCACTCACAGCATCCCCTGGCTGGGGGTGCGGGTTCCTTTGGCTCCAGGTCACTCCTGGGCGGGCTGTTGCCGCGGTAGGTCCAAGCTGCTTGCCTATTCAGTTACAATGTGAGAACCTGGATATTTCAGTTAAAGGTGTTGAATTCACTGGTCCGTTTTCATTTCACTCCGTGAGTGCTGTGGACCTCAGCTGCTTCTAATCAGCCATCTCACCCCTCCCCCGGACTAGGTCTTAAAATAAGAATAGAATGCTCAGGGAGGTTGAGGTGGGAGCATCATTTGAGCCTGGGAGGTTGAGGCAGCAAGTGAGCTATGGTCCAGCCTGGGTGACAGAGTAAGAGCATGTAAAAAAAAAAAAAAAAAAAAAATAGAATGCTCCAAGTGTACATTGGGGGAAAAAGAAAACCAAAATAGAATGCTCCAAGTGTACAAGGGGAAAAGTTTAATCTAGGGAAAGGAGCATCATGAAAAACAGCACGATGCTTTCAAGAAGCTACAAGTAATTCAGTATGACTTAAGCATAAGTCTTGAAGTAGTTTGGAAATGGGGCTGGTATGTGATGCTAAGCATCATGTATCTAGTGACCATGCTAAGAATTTTTTTATTTATTTAATTTTTAATTTTGGTGTGTACATGGTAAGTATATATATTTACGGGATACATCAGATGTTTTGATGTAGGCATGCAGGATTTTGTACTTTATCAGGCAAATCAACAGTTCTCCACTGGGCGAGTACATCAGACTCATCTGAAGACTTCAGGTACATTTCTGAGGTCTTGGCTCACCCCACGCCTCTTGAATTAGAAAGCACAAAGGTGAGCTTGCAGTGTACATTATTTTCAAAGCTTTATGGACCAATCTGAGGCAAAGCCACTGTAGGCAATGGTGGAACCATTGTAAGTTTCAAGTCTTTTTTTTCAATGGCACACAAAGCGTTTTCCTGCTTTTCTATTGTTGTGGTGTGACCTACAGCCATCTCATAAAGCACAAGTTGGTCATAATGTTTACTGCCCAACCTTGTAATAATCGATTGCCACTTTCTTATCAAATGCAAAGAATAAATGGAATCTGATTACTATGGAACCATCCTCCATTGTGGATATATTCTTGTCAGAAACTACATAATGCAAAAATGGCCACAAATGATTTTTTTTCTCAAAACTACTTTTGTCATAAAATCTTCCCAAAGTGTATAAAGTATTCAAAAGGTTTTTTATGAACAACTCAGGGAAGGTTGGCACTTGTCTTACTCTTTTCAATTTGCTCAGTAATTAGTAGGGAAATGTCTCATAATGTTTGGTAAATGGAGGAAACAAAAGTGGTATCTACATCTTTTGTTATCAAAATAGATAAACTATCTAGCCTGACAACAGGAAATGAAATGATGATTTCATGCAGAAAAATGGATTATCTTCCATCCCTGATGAAATGGCAGTGAAAGTATATGAAATATTTAGGAGATAGGCAGTTCACAGCTACATCACAGCTTGAAGTTTCAGTATCAGTTGCAAACTCAGTAGGAATGCCTCGATTTCACTTCTC
Source organism: Macaca thibetana thibetana (assembly GCF_024542745.1). NCBI lineage: Eukaryota > Metazoa > Chordata > Mammalia > Primates > Cercopithecidae > Macaca > Macaca thibetana. Next base: position 74,354,684 of record NC_065591.1, on the reverse strand, counting down.
AATTTTGGATGGCATTGAACATAATTAATCAGCATATTGACTAGAAGAGTGGGTAAAATAATGGGAAAGAGAGAAATTGGCTAGCTGAATTGACAATTTCCTTTAGTTTTAATTGTTTTAGTAACTACTGACATTATTTAGAATAGGGAAATAATGAGTCACAGAATTACACAGCTAGAGAAACTAAAAAAGTCATTCAGTTCAATTTTCTACTTTACATTTAAATTTACTTTCTTGACACAATGTTGGCTTTCATTTAATCATTAACTTGTAAAATTATGTGACTCCTATATAGTAGTCACTTAATAAATCTGGCTTAAATTAATAAACATATAAACCTTTTCAGTAAGATCCCAGTCAAATGGTTTCTTTTAGGTCGCCCTTTCTTTTATGTCACTAATGATGGGGAAATGGCTCTTTGGACAGTTCAGTTTCAAAGCTTTTCTTCTTTTAAAGCATATTCCACTGTGGTAGAGAACATGCATTTTGGACTTCAGCAATCCTTGGTTGCTATCTACTGCTCATCAGTCATAAATTATTTAACAGGTTATTTAACTTCTCCATTCCCCTGTTTTCTTTCTTACAGAGTGAAACCTACCACTTGCATCATTAAATGAGATGATTCACATGAAGTACTTATCACAGTGCTTAATGGATAATAAATGTTTAATAAATATTAGCTTATTATTATTGCTAATAATATTATTATCTTCCTATACAGTCTGCCATTGGTCTTAGGTCTCTTGTACAGAGCCATATAGAACAAACATAATTCATTTTTCAACACAAAGCCTTTTAAATATTTGAAGATGATTACCACATAATTTAAGTAGACAGAGAGGTAAAGAAGATAATAGTAGATCACTAAAAAGAAGATAACTATCATTCTAATGTCTACCTCTATGAGATTAACTCTTTTAGATCTCAAATATGTACCCTATAAAAATGTACAATATTATGTATCAATAAAAAATTTAAAAAGACCTATAAACCATCTCCAGAGTAAATAAAGGAGGCTAAAGAGACATAACTAATTGCAATACCTGACCCTAGACTAGATCCTGTATTGAGGGGGCAAAATGTCATAAAGGTCTTTATTGAGCCAATTAACAAAATTAAAATATGGACACTAACCTAGACAAAAAGTACTGTGTCAATGTTAAATTTCCTGAGGCTAACAGTTGCATTGTGATTACATAAGAAAATATCTTGTACTAAGAATATGCTCTGAACTATTTAAGGATAAATAACTATAATATATGTAAATTACCCTTAAATGGTTAAAAAAAAGAATGTTATACCATGGGATTTGATATTCCAACACTGTATTTCCCATTCTCGATATTTATCACAGTCATTATAGTGTATATATATATTTATTAAAGAGCCCTACATATCTGTTAATTTCTTTTTTTGTGTACATCATAAAAACAGTGGTCTGAGTTTTGAATAGGAGTAAAAATTTACAGTAAAATGTTATAGGTAGATCAATTTACCTAAAATTTGAATTAATCATTTTCTGTCATTGTTAGGCCATTTGTTAATAATGATGGTTGTTTATATTTGTTTTTCCCATCTAGGCTATGTAATCCTTGTTCTTTGGACTAGAGAAATTTAGCAATTTCTGTAGTAAAATATAGCATTTTGCAGATGTATGTAGGCAATAAGTCAGGCTTATGGGTCTACAACTACTCTGATAATGCATAACTTCGAGCAAGTTACTTATCTTCTTGGAGCTTTACTTTCCCATTGATAAGATGGGTAGCAGATTTGTCTCATTGGATTTGTGAGATGTGAGAAAATAATAATCATAACTAGCATTTGCTAACTAACCACCTATCATGTGCTAGTCATATGCCATATATATTATATTGATCAATTTTAGGCAAATTGATATACCTAGAACATTTTACTGTGAATTTTTACTCCTATTCAAAAATCAGACCAATTTAAATAACAACTCTGCAAGGTAGAAACTATATTTTCCACATATATAAGAAACATGGTAATCAAAATGTTACTTTCTGTGGTATTTTCCTCTGCAAAATTTCACAAGAGTTTTTCATTTTCATGATGAAAAAAGAGGCAGTAAGGTAAAGTGATTAAAAAGCACTCTGAAGTTCAGTACGAGACTATTTGGGGGCACAGTCTAGCCCTACTATATTCTAGCAGTATGATCTGGGGCAAGTTATTTAACTTTTTAAAGACTTAACTTTTTTTTTTTTGTAAAGTGGGAATGATAAACTTGATATCTACAGGATTTTGTGAGATTGAATGAGATCCAGTATAATAGTGCCTAGTAGATAGCAATTTCCATGTAATAAATAAAAATTAACACTTTAGTGGCACTTGCTAGCTCTATATTAACTAATTTATTCCTCAAGACAACTCTATGAGGTAGGTAGCATCTTTCCCCTCATTTTATAGGTGAAAAACAAAGGCATAGATAAATTGTTTACCCTAAATATAGCAGAAAAACAAGAAAGGGGTTGGATAAAAAATAGGAGTGTGTGTGTGTGTGTGTGTGTGTGTGTGTGTGTGTGTGTTTGTCTGTGTGTGTGTATAATCAACAAATCTATAAAGAAAGCACAAATAACTCAACAGAAAAAAGTGGAATCAGGGAAAGGACAATATCACATATCAAAGTGGAAGTAGAGCCACAAGCTATCACAGACATTGCTACTGGATTTGTAAATTGGTTCAACCATTTTGGAAAACAGTTTTATTTACCCACTAGGTTTGAATATTCATGAACCTCATGATCCAGCAAATCCACATGGATGTGTAAATATCAAAGAGAAGCTCTTGTATGTGTAGAGTGGGGAGCTATGCCAGCGTATTTACAAAAGCTCTTTAAATATAGTAAATACATGAAATAAATCAACTGATAATCAACAGGAAAGTAGGAGAACACATGGCAGAATATTCACAGAATGGACTATTATATAGCAGTTAAAGTGAATAGACTATGATGACATGCAAAGATATGAGTGAATATCAGCAAATGTAATATTAAGTGAAAAAATACCAAAATATTACATATAAGTTTATAATCTTTTTGTAAAGTTGAAAACAATAAAATAAAATATTTTTATGATACATGTAGATTTAATAAACTATAAAAAAGAAATCAAGAAAAGGGCATATTGAAACATAATTCACTAGACTAGTTCATTAGAACTGTTATCTTTGGTGTGGTCTGGCAGGGAATGGGAATGGTAATCATAAAGTGAGATGTAGGTTATTGTCAAGGTCCTAATTTTTGTTTTGAGTGATGAGTTTATGAATGTGTCTTGCGCTGTTAGTAAATAAGTGAATAAACAACTGATCTATATATGGAGCAATAACAAGAGTGTATCATGAATGAAAGATGATGATTAATCCAGTTTTGTTGATTTGAGATCCAGAAAGAGAGAGAAAATAATACCAGGCCATTTGGCTCCAGAGTACATGTCTCAACAGATGTGCTATATTATTTCTATTATTGTTTTTATCATTAGTATATTATAAAATGAAATAGGTTGTTATAGTTTATTTAAATATAAGTACCAGACATTATTCTGAATTCTAGGGAGACAGAGGTGAACAAGGTGGGCAACGTTGATTCTCTCATTTAGCTTAGATTTTTTTTTTGAATTGCATGTAATGTGATCCTAGCCACTAAGACAAAACAAGAAGTCTAATAAGGATATTCTGGAAAAGATTTCTTCCTTTTAAAAGTAACACACAGGAGGGATGTTGTTGTGTTTATACAGGAAGTTAGAAAATGCGGCAGCATCTTTCAATTGGACAAAGGTGACACATCAATGGTTGAAAGAACCTGGGTCTTTAATAATGTGGAGTAACTGAATTAACCAATCGTGGAGCCACATTATTTAGGATTTACATTAATGGTTCCAGGAGACGGTAAATTTTCCTTTGTTGAACTTTCTTTTACTTTAAATCCAAAGAACCCTAGATGAAAAATAATTTGGTACCAGGAGTGAAATATTGCAAGAAACATACCCTAAAGTTTTGGAATTGTCAGAGAGGGTGAGAGAATCATGACATTTCCAATTCTATCAATAATATTCCCTTAAAAGAATTAAGTCGGTTTTTCGTGAAGAGTGATATAAACTCCAAGTATAAAGACCCTGCTTTGCATGGACAACGTAATTGGGGACCATAGATCCATGTTACAAAAGTTATGGTAGGAAGTCCTAGCAAAAGCAATCAGGCAAGAGAAAGAAATAAAGGGCATCCGAATTGGAAAAGATAGAGTAAAACTATTTCTGTTTGCCAATGATATAATTGTATACCTAGAAAACCCTAAAGACTCCTCCAAAAGATTTCTAGATTTGATAAATGAATTCAGTAAAATATCAGGTTACAAAATCAATGTACGCAAATCAATAGCACTGCTGTACACCAAGGATGACCAAGCTGAGAATCAAATAAAGAACTCAGTCCTTTTTACAATAGCTGAAAAAAATTAAAATACCTAGGAATATATTTAACCAAGGAGGTGAAAGATCTCTACAAGGAGAACTATAAAACACTGCTGAAATAAATCATAGATGACACAAACAAATGGAAATACTTTCCATGATCATGGACTGGAAGAATCAATATCATGAAAATGACCATCCTGCCCAAAGCAATCTACAGATTCAATGCAATTCATCAACATACGAATATCATTTTTCACAGAATTAGAAAAAATAATTCTAAAGTTCATATGGAACCAAAAAAGCTCAAATAGCTAAGACAATCCTAAAGAAAAAGAACAAATCTGGAGGCATCAAATTACCTAATTTCAAATTATACTACAAGGCTATGGTAACTGAAACAACATGGTATTAGTATAAAAGTAGAGACATAGACCAATGGAACAGAATAGAGAATCTAGAAATAAAGCCAAATACAACCAACTGATCTTCGACAAAGCATACAAAAACATAAATTGGGGAAAGGACACCCTATTCAATAAATGATGTTGAGAAAACTGAATAGCAATATGTAGAAGAATGATATTAGATCCCTATCCCTCACCACATACAAAATCAATTCAGATGAATTAATGACTTAAATCTAAGACCTGAAATCATAAAAATTCTAGAAGAAAATCTAGGAAAAACTCTTCTGGATGTTGACCTAGGCAAAGAATTTATGACTAAGACCTAAAAAGGAAATACAACAAAAACTAAAATAAATGTGACCTCACTAAACACAAAACTTCTGCACAGGAAAAGACATAATAATCAGCAAAAGACAAAAGCAGACAGAGTGGGAGAAACAGCAGAAACCCACAGAATGGAGAAAATATTTGCAAACTGTGCATCAGACAAAGGAATTATATCCAGAATCTTCAAGGAATGCAAACAAATCAGCAAGAAAAAATAAATAATCTCATCAAAATAGGCAATTGTCATGAACAGACACTTCTTGCAGGAAGATACACAAATATGTGTAAATACATATGGCCAACAAATATATGAAAGAATGTTCAACATTGCTAATCACTTGAAATGCAAATTAAAACTATAGTGAGATACTACTTTACCCCAGCCAGAATGGCCATTATTAAAAAATCGAAAAACAACAGATGTCGGTGTAGATGTGGTAAAAAGGGAATGCTTATACACTGCTGGTGGGAAAGTAAATTAGTAAAACCTTTATGGAAAACTGTATGGAGATTTCTCAAAAACTAAAAGTAGATCTACCGTTTGATCCAGCAATCCCACTATTGAATATCTACCCAAGGGAAAAGAAGTTATTATATCAAAAAGACACCTACATGCATATGTTCATCACAGCACAATTCACGATTGTAAAGATATGGAACCAATCTAAGTGCACATCAACCCATGAGTGAATAAAGTGCAATATATATACACCATGGAATACTACTCAGTCATTAAAAAAGAACAAAATAATGTATTTTGCAGCAACTTGGATGGAGCTAGAGGCCATTATTCTAAGTGAAGTAACTCAGGAATTGACAACCAAATACCGTATGTTCTCACTTATAAGTGGAACCTAATCTATGGGTACACAAAGGCATACGGAGTACTATAATGGACTATGGAAGCTCAGAAGGGGAATGAAGGATGAAAAAACTACATAGTGGGTACAAAGTACACTAGTTAGGTGTGATGGTTAATACTGAGTGTCAACTTGATTGCATTGAAGGATACAAAGTATAGATCCTGGGTGTGTCTGTGAGGGTGTTGCCAAAGGAGGTTAATATTTGAGTCAGTGGGCTGGGAGAGGCAGACCCATTCTTAATTTGGGTGGGCACAATCTAATCAGCTGCCAGCATGGGTAGATTATAAGCAGGCAAAACAATGTGAAAAGAGAGACTGGCCTAGCTTCCCAGCCTATATCTTTCTCCCATGCTGGATGCTTCCTGCCCTCAAACATCGGATTCCAAGTTTTTCAGTTTTGAGACTTGGACTGGCTTTCCTGGCTCCTCAGCTTACAGACAGCCTACTGTGGGACCTTGTGATTATGTTAGTTAATGCTTAATAAACTCCCCTTTATAGATACATATATTTATCCTATTATCCATCCATGAAACCAAAAACCACTTGTACCCCTAAAGCTATTGAAATAAAAATAAAACAAAACAACCCCTAAAAACACCAAAAAAAAAAAGATACAAGTTATGGTAAGGCAACTTTAACTGCTCGTGCCCTGTGTGGCCTTGTTTTGGCATCCTTTGTTAAATGAGGGAGAGAGACAGAGAGAGAGAGAGAGAGAGAGAGAGAGAGAGATTGAGAGAGAGAGAGTACATGTTCATGGGTTTTCTTTTATTTTTCTTCTTTTTTTTTTTTTTGAGATGGAGTCTTACTCTGTCGCCCAGGCTAGAGTGCAGTGGTGTGATCTTGGTTCACTGCAATCTCCGCCTCCCAGGTTCAAGCAATTCTCTGCCTCAGCCTTCCGAGTAGCTGGTATTACAGGTGCCCACCACGACACCCGGCTAATTTTTGTATTTTTAGTAGAGATGGGGTTTCACTAGCTTGTCCAGGCTGGTCTTGAACTCCTGACCTTGCTATCCACCCACCTTGGACTCCCAAAGTGCTGGGATTGCAGGCATGAGCCACCACACCTGGCTTATGGATTTTATTTTCCACTAATACCTAGCTCATCTGTCTTGTACTTGGTGCCATGAAAAATTAAAAAAAAAAAAAGAAAAAAGAAAAAGAAAAAGAAAAAAGAAGAGAACATGAGAAGGATCCACAAGAAACTAATGCAAAGCTGTAACAGGCTGAACAACCCATAACTGATGCTGTCAAAATGCAATGGTGCTTCTGAAGCATGAGAAATCCCAAGTGACTGGGTGGAAAGAAAAGGCTTGAGATTCCATGCCATTTTTTTCTCTTAGTTAAAGCTCTTGGACATGCTTGCTCATAACTATATAGTTAATAATTCAGAGGCAATTTCTGGGAATGAAAAAAATCGTGGATTTATAAGTCAATATAGTGCAAATTCTGATTCTTAGTGGCTGTGCTTGAAATTCACCATAATAGTTAAGTGACCCTGGAAAATTCACTTTGCCTCTTTAAGTCTCAATATTCTCATGTAAAATAGAAATAGTCAACATATTTCAAAGGGTGGATATAAAAATTAACTGTTTGGTGTATAGCAGGTTAGGCAACTCTCCCCTGAACCATTACAATTTACTTTTCCTTTTTCCTTCTCTAGGTATACTTAGTCTCCACACTTTCTTTAATTGTATTTGGCCTCTATTCAAGGGTACACTTTTCATATTGTGACTGATTTTGCAATCAATGTGTTTTAACCTCCAGTGTTTCCTACCTGACTTTTTGTTATCTAATTGTAAGCACTTTTGATGCATTGTTTACATTCAGCTTTTCCCTCTGGTCTTGACATTTCCCTATTGATTGAGAGCATCTTTGAGGACATTCCAACTTTGCCAGTCATCCCTTGCATTTAATATGTAGAGTGGGTCATCACCTCATTCATTGAATGCTTTCTGCTTCTTATGGTTCCTTCCATTTGTGTTGAACTGTATTTAATACAGACTTACCTCTCTCTCTCTTTCCCTCTCTCTCTCTCTCCCTCCCTTTCTCCCTCCCTCTCTCCCTCTCTCCTCTTTCTTCTCACTCTCCTAGGATGGAGTGCAGTGGTGCCATCTTGGCTCATTTCAACCTCCACCTCCTGGGTTCAAATAATTCTTGTGCTTCAGCCTCCTGCATAGCTGGGATTATAGGCATGCAACACCGTACCTGGCTAATTTTTGTATTTTTAGTAGAGATGGGGTTTTGCCGTGTTGCCCAGGCTGGTTTCAAACTCCTAACCTCAAGTAATTCACCTGCTTCAGCCTCCTAAAGTGTTGAGATTACAGGCGTGAGACACCATGCCTGGCTCTTTTGCTCCCTCCCTCCCTCCCTTCCTTCTTTCCCCTCTTCCTCCCATCCTCCCTTCCTCTTTTCCTCCCTCCCTTTCATGCTTCCTCCCTTCCTCTTTTCCTCCTTCCCTTTCATCCTTTCTTCCCTTCCTCTTTTCTTCTTTCCTTTTTCTTTCATTTCTTCTCTCTCTCTCCTCACGTTAACCAACAATTCTATTTGTTGAAAATAGATGGTGGTTCACTTGAAACACATACACACACACACATGCGTGCGCACACACACCCTTTATGTCTCTAAGCCAGTATTGTATGCATTGGAGAAATCAGTTGCATAATACCTAATACCTATATTGATCATTTAAAAGTGTTGGTTAAAGGCATGGGTTCGATCCTGCCTCTAACTCCTATTGACCGTGTGATGTTATATAACCTACTTAGCTTCTCTGTAAAATGGGGATAATAATAGTATCCTCTCTAATGGGTTATTGAAAAGATTACAAGAGTGAGTTAATTCAATAGCCTGTCAGAGTGAATGCCTAAAAAAGCATTATCTATTTTTACGCATCTTTGGCGCATGTAGAATTATATTAATATGTAATTTCAAAATTTACTATGAAAAGAGGAGGTGCCATTTATTCAATAACCACAGAACCTGAATAATAATAGCTACCATTGCTGATCTCCTGTTACATACCAGAGGCTGTGCTAGGTACATTACCCAAATAAACCCATGTGAGCTGTTTAAGACTCTGAATCAAGGACAGTTGGCTGAGTATAAATCACTCAATGTCTGAAGTCCATTCCTACTGTAACTGGTTACCAAAAAGTGTTTCCATAGTTAGTTTATATTTGGTATATTCACCAGAAGATCATCATCATCTGTCCATTCCTATGCTGTCTCTCCCATCCTAAACCCACAAATCTCACCTCTCTCCCAACCTTCATATTATCCTTATTAGAACCTCTTTTATCATTTTTATTCACAGAATATTTCTTTGATCATTTGTTGTGAATAAAACTTGTTTCCCCTCCATAAAAACACTTTCCTTAGAATGTTACTAGCGGATCTGCCTATGTACTGACACCCTAAGGGAGCTGGAGTTTAAGCCAGCATTATTCAACTTCACAGAAATCCTTCCTAATTGTTTCTCTGCTACTCTGGTCTTGCGAGGTAAGAAGTATAAAAAGAGCACTGGAGCAACAGAAGAAGAAGTGACTTAGAGGGTGACAATCACCGTCTATGCAGTCAGAGAGATTTGGAAGGAAATCCTGGTCATGTCTTCTACTAGATGTGTGACCTTGGGCAAATTAAGCTTTCTAAGCTTCAAATACATCATCTATAAAACTAGGATAAAATTAATACCTGCTTCATAGGGCTGTTGAAGGGGCAACTTTTGATAATCTACTCATAATGCTAAGAGTTTTTGCTGGCATATAAGAAAATGTCTATGTTTGTTGCAATTATTATTTGTATTCTCATTTTTACTATCAGTGCTATCATTTATTGAGCATCTGGCATAGATGAGACCTTGTGAAAGGTATATTAAATATGTTGGCTTATGCCTCTTCATTTAAGTATGTTAGATATTATCTTTAACTTTTTGGGGGAGTTTTGCTTTACAGAAAAATGGGGAAGTAGCTAGAGGGGAATATGAGAATAAATGAGGATTAAAAAAACAATATGAGAATTGTGATAACATTTAATGATGATGTAAAAATCTATTATAGAAGGAGAGACAGAAGATGCAAGAGAGAGTAGGATAACTGAGAACATGAGAGAGAATGAAATCCAAAGCATATGGAAAGGGTAGAGGGCATGATCATTGCTAGGAAGGTATGTTTCATGGTTATAATAGGAAAGAAAGAGAAATGACTAGATTAGGTATTTTTGTACATTTGAAGGTAGGAGGGTATGCCAGATACTATTAGGTGGCTTCTGCTTTTTCTTCTACATCTCCTTTTCCTTCTTCTCCTTCCCTTGTTCCTCTTCCTCCTCCTTCCCTTCCTCCTGTCCCCCTCCTCCTCTTTCTTTAACAAGATACAAGGTAAGCTCAACTACTATAAATAGAGCTAAAGTTTGGGATATTTGATAAATTGGAGAATTTTGCAAAGAGTAGGAGACTGAGCTTATTAGAATAATGCCTGCTGTTAACCTAGTGAGTGAACTCAACTGGGTATCAGACCAAAGGAGCTAGACAGTATTGAGTTTGGGGTTGGTGATCATGACTATATGACGAAAGCAATTTTTCCAGTTATGTGATGGACTTCAGCAAATTAAGCTGTGTGAATGAGGAAATGAGAAGTCAAAGGGTTAGATTCATTCAGGGTTGGGATGGGCACAATTCAAGCACACACAGGCAAGAAACTTAGAGATATTACTATGATAGTATCATGGGCCATGAATCTGGGCTAGGGTCTGAATGATAGAAGGCTGACAATTAGAGAGAAAGTGGAGGGGGTCAGGGAATTAGTGATTTCAATGAGTCTGGATAATTATTGACATGAGAGTACCAGAGAATATAAGCTGAAAGAATAGGAGTTTGTGGTTGCTTAGTAGGAGATTGAATTAATTATAGAGGTGATGCTGTTTCTGGCAACGTCATGGTCCAGACTACATGTAAGGCGAATGAGATATAAGCCTTTCTTATTAAAAACCCAACAAAAGCTTGGACTTGGACTTTCCCCTTTGAAGAATCCCCTGGGGCTTCAAGGAACACTGTCTGAAAACTACTGACCCAGGCAAAACTCCTCACTGTTTAATGAAGATCCTCAGTTTCAGGTATTTTCAAATCTGTCAGATATTGGCATTAAAGTTAAAATAATGTCATCCAGGGAAGTCAGGACTTCTGCCTTGCTAGCCACTTCTCTTTCTTCTGTGTCCCTTACAGAGACAGACACTGACATAAGCTTTAAATCAGAGAGACTTGAAATCAAATTCAGCCTATTTCACTTACCAGCTGTGCAATATTGGGCCAGTTACACTCTCCAGGCCTCAGCTCTTAATTCATAATATTAGATGTCATGAAGATTAAATGATACAATTTATCTAGAGCATTTGACATATAATATGACAGAGGGTTTATATCTTCTGTACTATGAGGCCGTATTATAATTCTTAAGAGCAACGTCTGAGAGGTCTTCTGCCAGAGTTCATGTCAGTTTTTAACCAGTGATCAACAAAGAGTGAGAAACAATCTCCTCGAGCCTCAGTTTCTCCCTTTGTAAAATAAGATGATAATAGGGCTTTCTTCATTGGGCTGTAGTGAGGATTAAGTAAATTAATGTTTGTGAGGCAATTACAGTGATAATCAGAGCATAGTGAGTGCTACATAAGTAGTGACTCTTATTGTTAATTATTTCCTCTGCTCCCTATTTTATAGGAAGCATTAATAAAAAGTTTAACAGTCTGTGTCTTAAGTGGTTGTTCCCTCTACTCTGTACAGAGGCAATGTAAGGAATATGTTAAATCAACTGTTTAGTGTCTATCCATCACTCTAAATAATTAGCATTATTCAAATTGTTTTTCAGTGAAGAGTTCCTCTGGGCTGCTGGGGCCTCTGAGAAGGAGGGTCTTGTTTACTGAGTTGAGAAAGTCTTCATAAGAAAGGAAGCTGACTGCATGAATACAGTACATTGGGTGTGAGAGATGCCTTGCTCACATTTTTGCTCAAAAAACCTGGGCTAGGTTAGCAGTGCAAATGTTGAATGAATGGCTTAATGCTTGTGGTGGGGCTGCTGTGTTTAAGTGGGGACAAGTCTCAGTGGAACTAGAAAGTATTTTTCCTTTCTTTTATGCTCTCTAACCTTCTGCAGTTTTCGGATAAAGAGGTAACTGCATTTTATACACTTCCCCTTTCCATTTTGAACTCTTTCTATTTTTATGCTTTTACCCACACGATTCACCTTACCTCAATGTTCTTCACTGTCTGAAAAACTCTTATTTATCTTTCTAGGCTCAGCTCACATATCACTTTCTCTGTGAAACCTTTCTGACCTTCCCAGGGCAACAACTCTGTGCATAGACAATATTTTTTCCTGTACCCCCACAGCTCTTTGTAAACTCTCTTTGATACCACAAGTCTTTAATTAATTATCCATCTTTTCCACCAGACCCTAGTGTCCATTGAAGGTAGGGTCATGTTTATTTACCCTAGTACTGTCAGCCACTACTTCAGTGCCTGCAATACTTATTATTGAATGAATAAATGAAAGCAAGCATGGAGGTCATAGAAATGGCAGTCACAACATCACAGTCTTAAAGCGTATTCGAGTTCTGTGAGTAAGGAGAACTTCACATCAAATAACTGATGGGCATATAAGGCCTATGTCTGTGCTGTATCTGGTGTCTTATACATTGATGAACCATGCAACTAGGTAGAAATTATGACTGATTATGATAGTTATACATGCAATCAAGCTCTTTTGTTCTGACACCCAGTTGAGTTCACTCACCAGGTTAACAGCAAGCATTTGAGTTTGTGACTCAAGATCGAATCCAACCCCCCATTTTGCAATTAAAAAATTAAGGCTCAGTGGTTAGGGTCTCACAACTTAATTTTAAAGAGCAATTCCATAAAGATAGAAGTTGACTGGCTGCTTTAATAGAACTCTACAAGCTGGTTCTTAGGTTACTACAATCTGATCTGAGAGGCAATTTTCCCAATGTAGTTGGAGGTTATCAGTCTCATGAGGACTGACTTGCACTAATCAAATTTATAGATGACTTATGTATAAATTAGAATGCTCATTTATTAACTTATAATATAACTGCCACATGTTTGAAAGTATTATTAGCTGATTTGAATGTTTTACCATACAGAAAACTGTTTACATGAGACATGAAAATAATATTTAGAAGACTGATTTCTAACAAAACGCTATCGAGAGACCTGAGTAAAACTGAGCTACCCTGATTTAATTTCTTGATATATTAATTATTAAACTATTTATTTTCAACTATAGTTGACCCTTGAACAGCAAGAATTTGAACTGTGTGGGTCCACTTTTATGCATATTTTTAAAAAACCAAATGTGGATGGAAAATACAGTATTTAAGGGATGTGAAACTCGTGCATTGGAAGACTGACTTTTCCTATAGACAGGTTCTGCAAGGATGACTGTGTGATTTGAGTATACTGGGATTTTGGTATACATGAGGATCCTGAAACCATCCCCCCAGTATGTACTGACAGATGACCGTAATTCAGTCCTCAAAAGTTTACTGAATGCTTGTTTTATGCAAACTGAGTTTCCAAGATGAATCAAATAGGGTTTCTCTTTCCTTGTGGAACACACGGTATAATAAAGAAAAATTAAGAAAGTTCTAAAATGACAGATTGATATAAGATAGGTGTTGTAATTTAAGAATGTTCAAAAAACAGTTGGAGCCCCAAAATGAGTGATAAATTTCTCCTGCAATAGACATGGAGGCTTCATGGAAGTGCTATACTTGATCTGGGCTTTGAAGAATGATTAGGAGTTCACTAATTGGACATGTATGTGTGTTGCAGTATATGCAAAACTCACGAAAGTGCTGTAGCATGGGCAATGGCAGTATTTTGATATGGTTGGAGCATAGGGTTTAAGAATGGGGGCAGGAGGGCCGGGCGCGGTGGCTCAAGCCTGTAATCCCAGCACTTTGGGAGGCCGAGATGGGAGGATCACGAGGTCAGGAGATCGAGACCATCCTGGCTAACCCAGTGAAACCCCGTCTCTACTAAAAAATACAAAAAACTAGCCGGGAGAGGAGGCGGGCGCCTGTAGTCCCAGCTACTCGGGAGGCTGAGGCAGGAGAATGACGTAAACCCGGGAGGCGGAGCTTGCAGTGAGCTGAGATCCGGCCACTGCACTCCAGCCTGGGCGACAGAGCGAGACTCTGTCTCAAAAAAAAAAAAAAAAAAAAAAGAACGGGGGCAGGAAGAACAGCAAAGAATAAGGCTGAAGTCAGAGGCTAGAACATGAAGGGCCTCACACACCCTTATTAAATTAGGCAAGGGGTTTTCAGCAAATAGAACCATGTTTATATATACCTTTTGGAGCTGTATTTTTGACATTAATGTGGAGTGTGGATCAGATGAGGGAAAGACAGGAAGGTGTCAAGCAAGAGAGCGGATGGACCTGAGTTAAGATGCCGCTTTGTGTCCGGAAATGGGAGCATAGGTAAGCTAAGAGTGGGTAGACTGTAACTGAACAAAGCTTCCTTTCCGGCCACTGGGGCTCTTTCCAAAATGGCCGTGAATGTTAGTCCTGTGGTGTCATGGCACAGGGAGGACCTTTGGTGAGTCTGAGAAGTTGTGATGAGACAGAGATGGGCAAGAAATGCAAACTCCTGTCTGTGTAAGTGAGAGGTGACAACGTGCTAGCAGCCTTCGCTCGCTCTTGGCGCCTCCCCGCCCTGGGCATTCACTCTGGCCGCAGTTCAGGAGCCCTTCAGCCCGCCGCGCGCACTGTGGGAAGCCCTCTCTGGGCTGCCTGGGGCCGGAGCCGAAGCTGGCTCTGTCTGCCTGCTAGTAGGTGTGGAGGGAGAGGCGCGGGCAGGAAACAAGGCTGCGCAAGGTGCTCTAGGCCAGCACGAGTTTTCGGTGGGCCCCGCATTCAGAGCTGCCTGCCGGCACTGCCTGCCCCAGGCAATGAGGGGCTTAGCACCCCAGCCAGCAGCTGCATAGGGTGGGCTGGGTCCCCCAGCAGTGCGGCCCGCCCGCGCCGTACTCAAATTCTCCCGCGCCTCAGCCGTCTCCCCGCGGTACAGGGCTTGGAACCTGCAGCCCGCCATGCCCCAGCGCCCTCACCCGGAGGCGGGCTCCCGCCAGGCCGGAGCCTCCTCAAAGGGCGCCATCCCCTGTTCCGCAGCACCCGGTCCCATCCACCTCCCAAGGGCTGAGGAGTGTGGGCGCCATTGGTGCCGGGCTGGCGGCAGCTCCGCCCGCGGGGGAGGGATCCGCTAGGCAAGCCAGCCGGTCTGGGGGAACTTGCAGAACTTTTATGTCTAGCTAAAGGATTGTAAATGCACCAATCAGCACTTGTCTAGCTCAAAGTTTGTAAATGCACCAATCAGTGCTTTGTGTCTAGCTAATCTAGTGGGGACTTGGAGAACTTTTGTGTTTAGTTAAAGGATTGTAAATGTACCAATCAATCAGCACTCTGTGTCTAGCTCAAGGTTTGTAAACGCACCAATCAGTGCTCTGTTCTAGCTAATCTAGTGGGGACTTGGAGAACTTTTGTGTTTAGTTAAAGGATTGTAAATGCACCAATCAATCAGCACTCTGTGTCTAGCTCAAGGGTTGTAAACGCACCAATCAGTGCTCTGGTCTAGCTAATCTAGTGGGGACTTGGAGAACTTTTGTGTCTAGTCAAAGGATTGTAAATGCACCAATCAGCACTCTGTGTCTAGCTCAAGGGTTGTAAATGCACCAATCAGTGCTTTGTGTCTAACTCAGGGACTGTAAACACACCAATCAGCACTCTGTTAAATGGACTCATCAGCTGTCTGTAAAATGGACCCCTTAGGAGGATGTGGGTGGGGTCAGATAAGGGAATAAAAGCAGACTGCCCCAGCCAGCAGTGGCAACCCGCTCGGGTCCCCTTCCATACTGTGGAAGCTTTGTTCTGTGGCTCTTTGCAATAAATCTCGCTGCTGCTCACTCTTTGGGTCCGTGCTGCCTTTATGAGCTGTAACCCTCATGGCAAAGGTCTGCAGCTTCACTCTTGAAGCCAGCGAGACCACCAACCCACGGGGAGGGACGAACAACTCTGGACAGGAGGAAGGAACAACTCCAGATGTACCACCTTTAAGAACTGTAACACTCACTGTGAAGGTCTGCAGCTTCACTCCTGAGGCCAGTGGACCACGAACCCACCCAGAGGGAGAAACTCTGGACAGGAGGAACAAACAACTCCAGAGGTGCTGCCTTTAAGAGCTGTGACACTGAGAAGGTCTGCAGCTTCACTCTTGAAGCCAGCCACACTACGAACCCACCAGAAGGAAGAAGCTCCAGAAGCATCTGAACATCTGAAGGAACAAACTCCAGACACAGCATGTTTAAGAACTGTAACACTCACTGCGAGGGTCTGTGGCTTCATTCTTGAAGTCAACGAGACCAAGAACCCACCAATTCCGGACACATAAGGATGAGGGAACCACAAGAGTTAAGAAATATTACAGGGGCCGAAGGCCTGAGTCAAGCTGTGAAATAGAAGACTCTTTACTCAATCAGAGAGTTCACCTTAACCCCCTCAAATTCTCCTTAGTGAAATAAAGACCAAAACCTCAGACAGACATGGGTTAAAATGTTAGTACTATGACTGGTTTTCTGTGCAATCTGTGTGCCTCAATTTTTTTCAAATACAATATAGGTCTAAAACTTTTTTTTTTTTTTTTTTTTTTTGAGACGGAGTCTCACTCTGTCGCCTGGGCTGGAGTGCAGTGGCACGATCTTGGCTCACTGCAAGCTCTGCCTCCTGGGTTCATGCCATTCTCCTGCCTCAGCTTCCTGAGTAGCTGGGACTACAGGCACCCACTACCACGCTCAGCTAATTTTTTTGTGTTTTAGTAGAGACAGGGTTTCACTGTGTAAGGGAGGATGGTCTCAATCTCTTGACCTAGTGATCTGCTCGCCTCAGCCTCCCAAAGTGCTGGGATTACTGGAGTGAGCCACTGCGCCCAGACTGAAGCATTCCTCCTCACAGACTTATTGAAAGGATTACATAGTACTGTGATGTCTGTAAATTGACTATCAGAGTGGTGGCTCTACAGTGGGGAGGGGGTCCTCAAAAATATTCACTTATTTTCTGTGTGTGTGTGTGTGTGTGTGTGTGTGTGTGTGTGTGTGTGTGACTGCCAATGATCATGAAGCCTTGAAGTAGGGAGGGAAGTCAGGTGAGCATCTGAGAGATTTCCTGATTCTAATGGGCCAACAAGTGTAGCAGTTGAAACCTGGATAGGAAGGGAGAAAGCCTGAGTACTGGTCTGGCTCTACCCTAACTTAACTTCCTCACTTTCAGTTCATACATGGAAGCCACCTTGATCTGAATGTCTGAGTGACGAGAGAGTTAGAATCCGGAGTCATTTGGAGGCAAAGTTTAGGCAGTAGTGGTGACATCTTATTTTGTTCCTGGGGCTACTGGGCATGGCAAGGACACTTCAGTTAGTAGCCATAGAATGCTGAGATAGTATAAAAGAAAAGGAAAAACATGTCCCTGTCCTGGAGAGAAGTTTACAGTTCAGAGAGATGTTCTCAAGCTTCAATAGCATAGGCCATTGACTGTGCTCTTGCCTTTGTGTGCAAATAGGCTGCAGAGTTAAAGAACTCTGGCTGAAGTGCTGGAGTTTCAGGCTGATGACCACATGTCACAATGACAGAAGCAGAAGGAAAATGAATTATTTAGCCCTGAATTTCCTGGACTCACACTAGGGCTTCAAGATACATACCCTCCAAGAATATATGATGTGACTCTTACTCATTCTAGTGTCTTCCCGGACACTAAAGAGTCCCAGTTTAGGGACATGCCAGCCCTTTTTTCTCTTTCCATTGTGAGCTTTACTTACTCTTCTGATGATAAAAATGCCAAGACAGATACATTTCAAGGAAATGAACAGTTTAAAATGTTGCCTGTTTAAAAATTAAAATTAATTTGCCCTGTGAGTTGTGAGCCTCATTTTAATAGTACCCTGAATAATTCAGGAGCTGCAGAGTTTGTTCAGAGCTTGTGCTGCGGCTTTTGGCTGTCTTGCTTGGGAAGCAGCCCATGCAGAAATGCTTAGCATGTACAGAATTAATTCTTCTGGGGGCTTCAGAGCATAGGATCGTAGGTATATGGTTATGGAAGGTTCAACTTAGGAGAATTTCAAGAAAGGACTGGAAAGGCCATGCAATTTGACCGCAACTTGTAGGCTTATCTGAAAGAGGCAAGCTGGTCCAAAGTGTGGATGAAGGGGGAAGTTACTTTTGAATAACTATCTCTGCTTAAAGCTTTTCACTATCTCTTGAGATCCACTGGATAATGTCAAAGCTCCTTAGCATGGAACACAAGGCCCTCAGTTTTCTGGCACCTGTTTACTTTTCCATCTTCAGCTTATGTCCTGCTTCTTTGCAATGTGGAGTTTTGACTTTCACAACATTGCACAACTTGTAATTTCTACAGGAATCCTGCTAATTCACGTCTCTCAGCATTTCGCCTACTGCTTCTTCTGTATGGAAGACATTCACATTTACTCTTTTTCTCCTATGAGGCCTTTAAGAAGTACTTGTCCTTCATGCTTCAGCCTAATTTTCACCTCCTATGGGAAAACTTCCATGAAACTCTAAAGTGTTTCAGGTGCCTCTTCTCTGTATTCACTCACTGCCTGTGTTTTCTTCTCTTGCAGTGCCTAATTCTCCCATACAGCCATTGTCTTCTTACACGTTTATTTTTGCCACTGAAACAAAAACTCCTTGAAATCAGAAGCTATTTTATTTATCTGGCCTATAGTAGGCTCTCTTTAAATGCCTGTTGAATTGATTGGTATCAGGTAGACCTACCTTTTTCAGCCTCAGATCTCTTATTTCCCCAAGTTATGGCACAATATCTGAAATTACATCATTAGAGAATTGATTCCTTTTGGTCAAGCATTGCTATTTCTGTTCAAATGCCCCTCATAGGTAGAGAGTGTACCATAGAATGTTAGACCTTAAAGGGTCTCTCTATTTTAAATCTCTCTATTTTAAAAGTGAGTCAACTGAGAGACAGTTACTCACCCAGAATCACACAGCTTACTAATGGCAAATCCAGGCTTACATTCTGGGAATTGTGACTGCACATTTAAGAGCTACTTGTCACATGGGGTTCAAATTCATTCACATCAGCAATAAGATAGTTGGAAATCTGTAGTAATGGTGATGGTTGAGAAGAGGCAAATATTACGCAAAAGGAAAGACAGACAACCCTGAAGCTAAACTTCACAGGTTAATGTCATGGAAAGAGGCTTTGAAACTAGATACACCTATTGGCTGTGGGGCTTCTGACAAAATGCTTTCTTTTTTTGAGCACACTCATTAATGAAGCACATATATATTGAGCTTTTTAAAATCTGTTTTGTAGCAGAATGATACTTACCCTTTTAGGATTATTGTACAGATTAAATGATATAGGATGTAAAAAAAGTCTGAGAAAGAGAATGTGATCAATAAGTGCTTATTCCTTTTCCTGCTTCATGTTTTTGTTCAGGACTGGCCCTACCTTATGTTTTGAGATTTTTGAGGAAGGCATGCACAGAACTTAAGATACTTTTACAGGGCTTTTACAAAAACTGGAATGTTTCCAGATATCTCTCAATAGGGTGGAAGAGAAAAAAACCATGCAAGAAATTCCAATTCAGAAGGACTCTAATACAGCAGGAATCATTACAATCATTGCTGAAAGATCATCACGGACAGATGCATAGCTTGCCATCTTGTGTTGACCAGAGAGGACTTCTCTTCTCTGGCCCCAAGATTTCTTTGTATTCTTGTCTGCCACCAACATTATTTTCACCTACCCTACAGTCTGGATATTGAATTTGTCCCCATTTGTTAATTATGCAAACTATACCAAATTTTCATAACTTCTTGTATATACATTGTTTATCTTACTACAATGCCTTGCCTCCATTCTTAGAATAACTGTCACCCAACTGTAAGGGCTACTTCAGTTTTATTTCCTCGTGAGGCTTTCCTTTGGCTCACAGCCCAGGGTTTTGGGCTCCCTCCTCTGTGTTTAACAACACAGTGCCTACTTCCTTACCATTACTCTTATATGCTACATTATAATTTGTCGATTTATATCACTCTGGAACTAGAGCTACTAGAGAGCAAAAAACTGGTCTTATTTTTCTTCATATTCCCAATACTTGGCTATTTCCTGGCCATGAGTAGGTGCTCAATAAATGCTTAATTCTTGAAAACTGGGTTTGAGGAAAAATTAGCACATGATTGATCTAGTTAAAGAATATTCCCAATATATATTTTAATTCTGAATATAAATGGAAAAGATATTTTGGTTCTAAGTATATTTTTTCTTATTCATACCTCTGCCTATTATTGATGATTTGTAACTAATTCACAAAACTATTTAGTCATGAGGCTATTGTTTTGTGTAGTAGTGGTTCATAGTGTTTTTCTTGCAGAGACTTCAGCAACAGAAAAAGACTACCCTCTTCACTCTGTTACCAAGGCAATATTCTGAGAAAGAGCTACAGTCCAATTGGGTTGAATCTTTCTCATATATCAAAGCCTTTTTTTAACAAACCTTGGCAAAATCTTCTCAGAAAGCTTGTGTTTAGAAATATAAAGCTAGAAGTGCAGCCCCATGGCATACTTTATTCATTTCAAAAATTGTGATCCCAATATAAGCATTTCTTTCTTGGGAGGCCTTTCCATTTTAATCAGCTTTTTTTTTCTAGAGAACTTGCCCCTAAAAGTTGTGTACAATTTGTGATGCAGACAGAATGAAAACAAATGAGGGAGAAAAAAGCTGCCACACTGAGGATGGATTTGTTCTTTAGACAGTGGCTCAGTACCTCTTGAATCATTTAAAAGAAAACATTTGAGCTGTCACTCCTGTTTAGGAAACAATGCTGTGATTCTAAAACCTCCTTAACCTGGTCACAGTCTGAAATATAAAGTCTTCTTTATGGGCATCTCTTAAAGGCTTTGGAAAACACCAGGATTGCATTGTTTTGTCAATTAAAAACATGTGTCTCTTAAATAAAACCTGTGCAGGCCACATGGGTCACTAAATGGTGCATGACTGATAAAAACAAGACAAAACAGAACACCAGTGTCATCTTAGGTTGCATTAATTTTGATAGTGTTCAAAGTGAAGAAGGTGGTATTGCTTTTGATTCATTTAAAAATGAAAACAACTTGGATCATTGTATTGATCTCTGGGAACTACGATTTCAAGGAGGATATAGCATATTCTTGAAAAAGTATGTTCAGAGGCAGATCAGGATAGTGGGAAGGCTCAGAAGGCCATCTGGAAACTCTTGAAGAAACTAGACTGGTATACTTAAGAACTTACTCTCTTTCCTGCCTTTGAAAGATGCTTTGCAGAGGTATCAATTCTCCAGCATTCCAAAACGAGCTTGTAGGTGGGTGGGTTCCATTCATATCCATCTCAGTTCTTTGTAACTTTCTGCCTTCCTTATCCCAAAAATCTCCAAATCCTGCTAAATTCCCAATCCCTCCAGTGAGACAGCTTCTCCATACTCCAGATACATCCAACCTGGTCCTTCAACTTCACTGATTCATGTTCATGGAACACCTTCTACAAGATTCTTTGTATAGATGTCTCCAGATAGGCTGAGAGGTAGCACATGGGATGCAAGGCACAGGGTACATGGTGGTTTGGATTCTAGTCCTGCTACTTGTTAGTTGTGTGATCTTGGAGATAATTTAATCTCTCCCACAAGTCTGTTTCCTTACCTTTAAAATAAATAAAACAAGACAATACATCCTTACAGGGATGTGGTTAGGATTAAGTAATATAACATGAGAATGTGGTTGAATGTGGTTGATTTGATAAATGGCTAGCTGCCTTTCCTAGTTGGATTGTCTGCTATCTAACAACATTTATTAGATGATTGAAGAAAACTTTTTTCAATGTCTGCCCTCTTTCTTCTCATAGAAATACGTGTCTGTAGAAAACAAACAAAAAACAAGACAAACAAAAAACCTAGAACCCCAAACAACCTGTTACAAAGAACAAAAGCAGCATGACTGTTTCTCAATAATATAACTTTTACACTAGAGGGTCATCTGTTATAGTTGTTTGTAAAACTAGTGTTTCCTACTGAGGCTGATAGTTAACATTTTTTAGAATTTACCTACTTCATTACTAATTCTCATAGTGACCTTGCAAGTTAGGTGTGGTTACTATTACTTTCAATTACAATTACTTTCACTGCCTTACAGGGAAGAAATGGGGGCTTGGAGTTTGAGTGATTTGCCCTAGGACATGCACTACTACAAGACAGAATCAGGATTCAAAGCCAGGTTAGTGTGGCTATAAAAGCCGTGCTCTTTCTGCAGCAACACAGATTTCTGAGTCCTTGGGGACAGAAACTTTATCTCAAGCCTTCTTGTAATCCCATTACCTAGCAAAGTACTTGCCCTGCATGAAGCAGATGTTCAATAATAGTTTATTTAATTGGTTTAAATTGAACCAAATGATTATTTCATCACTATCCTTTGCTTTCCTATTTATAATTCCAGTTGTGTATGCCTTGACTTCATTAATAACTACAAATGCTAATTTTCCAGGACGTATCTGAAATCAGGTCATGTATCTGTTAAAAATATTTATCTACCTTTCCAAAGCAATTACAAGAATTTTTCAAAAACTTTCAATTCACTTTATGGGTTGTTTTAAATAGGACTTTCATGTGTTAAAGTTTAAAAGTAATTGAGGCAATATCAACACTGAGTCATTCTGAGAAAATATTAATTAAGACATGTATCATAATAACGATGATGCTCTTTTTCCATATCAAGAGTTTTGGAAATGGTTTCTTGAAATTTTTTGGAGTCCCATTTATTTTCAAGAAGATTCATATTTAAGGAAGGCATGTATCCAAAACCAATTTTGATATATATATTTTTTCTATACTGACACAACTCTCATCACTCAATAGATGGTACAACCATACTTGCTTTCCTTCTGTCTTCAAATTTGGGGGTCGTCTGGGGGAGACATTTCACCCAGAGGAAAATTCACTGACATTTATATGAAATAGACCTGAGTTTGAATCTTTCTATTTTTTTTCCTTTTTGGTAAACCTTTTACGTGAACTCCGTGTATCAGTCCTGACCTGTTTGGTCTGTTCCACATATCATCATGACAATGATTCTTCTAACTTCAAGTGTAATAATAATATTTTTCCCTGTTGAAAACTTTTTATTTATTCCCATTTCTATGAAGTGAAGCTTGAAGTTTACATGCTGACATTTAATATCTTCCATGATTTGACTTTAAACTTTGGTTAGGTGTAGTGCTTACAAGAGTGGCTTTGGCCTCAATCAGATATGGGTTGGAGTCCTAGCTGTTGACTAGGGAAACTTATTTAACCTCATTATGCTTCAATTTCCTCACCTGTAAAATAGAGATAGTAATAGTGTCCAACTCACAGACCTATTGTAAAGGACAGATGATACATTACATATATTCTTGGGTCAAGATTCTATTCTCACTATTACTCAAAGAACATATGATTTTATTATTTTATTTTTATCTTTATTTTTTTGAGATGGAGTTCCCCTCTTGTTGCCCAGGCTGGAGTGGTTCAAGAGATTCTCCTGCCTCAGCCTGCTGAATAGCTGGGATTGCAGGCACCTGCCACCACACCTGGCTAATTTTGTACTTTTAGTAGAGACGAGGTTTCTCCCTGTTCGTCAGGCTGGTCTTGAACACCCGACCTCAGGTGATCCGCCCGCCTAGGCTTCCCAAAGTGCTGGGATTACAGTCGTGAGCCACTGCACCTGGCCAATTTTATTTTTTATAGCTGATTTAACCATGCTCAAAAGTTCCACGTCATTTGGAAGCTAGAAGGAAGGTTGAGTGTGGGGGACTCAAAATTTCTAATTACTGATATCTCAGTCCTTTCCAGTTTAGATAATAGCTTTTGGGAGTTTCAGTCCCTTTGGATAATGGTTCTCTTTTAAATCCCACTTCTTCCTTGCTCATCTCTAAGTACATGACATTATGGTTGATGGCTGATTCTGCATATGGCAGCAGGGATGAGGGGGCCTGGCTCCCCACATGCAGGCCATTTTACCTCCCTCTGGCTCTTTGAGTCTCCATGGCAATGTCTTCTTTGGCCTGGTCATTGACATTGGCTTAGCAGCTGAAGTTTATGATTAGTGAACCCATGGTTTATTCTCTGGCCTCCAATGGAGTCTGGTGGGATTCTTTTACCCCGTTGCTAACCCCACGCTATTTCACTCCTGCTGAGAATGGTCCTCGTTAGCTCTTCGTTGAAACAGCCATTTCTGTAGCTTTTATTTATAAGGTCACTTTACTCCAGATACAGCATACTGCATAGTCCAAGGGGGACTTCTGGATTCCTTGCAACACTGGTATTGAGGAGCACGTGAAATGCTAATTTAGACTCTCCTAAAACGACTGTGTGATTATTTTTACTCCATGTTGCTAAGGGATTACTTTGCTAGTTGCCTCTCATTGCTGGTCTCTAGTTCCAAATGGAGAGTAGAGTACAACTCATATCTCCTGCCCCTGAGAGTTTGACTTTTTGGCGTATCTACTTGCTTCTCTTCTTTTTAAGTAAAAATTCATTTTAAATAGACATTCCCCACTATTCACCTATACTAGAAGGAGAAAGCTTTTCATTTTGGTTTTATGCTGGAGGAGACCCCTTTGAGGTTCTGGCTTTCTTTTACCCTGGGTTTTACAAGTGGGAAGATGAATTCTTCACATTATGAAAAAAATTATGATCTGAGTTTATTGGACTTGATTCTTGACTTGAGAACATGGAACAGCTAAGAACTAGGAAGGACTTGTGCTTGGCATACAATTCAAGCCATCATAAGTGCTCAGTAAATTTTGGTTGCTGTCAGCTTTTCACTATTCCTACCTTTCAATGCATTTGACACTCCTTTCTTGCACACTAAATATAGTATTTTCTACAGGAATTTGGGTTTAATTTCAACTTACGCTTTCCATAAAGATGGTTTATTAAACACTCTACGGAAAGAATTTAATTTCTATACTATTCCAAAGGTATTAAGCAAATTTAAAACCTGGAGAAATATTTTTTCTAGACAATAATAACATTAAAAAATATCCAACCCTTTAAAAAAGCCTTTACATGTTCCAGAAGCCTTGTATTTATTATCTCATTTAGTCCTTCCAAATGGTCCTTTGAGCCAGATACTATTATTTTTATTTTGGGTATAACTTACTTTAATTAGATTGATTTACATTTTCAAGGTAACAAGAGTAGGACATGATAGAGCTAGAACGGGAACCCAGGTTTTCTGATGGCCACATTCATGCTTTTGTCGATTAGGCTTTATTAGTTCCCACGCATCTTGACTTTTGGTGCAGAAAGTATGCTGCTCCATAATCCACCTATCTCTTGACCTCCCTCCATCTTGTGTACTCAGAGCTCTAGCCATGGACCTCTACTCCCTGCCCTTAAAGCCTCCAGATATTCATTCATCAAAGTGGCTTGTTTTAATCCATAACTGTGCTTACAATGCTGTCCCCTCTGTCTCCCACCCTACATCCAACTCCATGGCCTTTTCCTTTTATATTCCTACTTTCTCTTAAGTTACTATGAATACTTGCACTCACACTCCTATGAAGATGATGATGTTTGTTTTTACCTCTATCAGGCCATATAACTTACACTGCCCTCTGTAAGAATTTTCTAGGTGTGTATCTGTCTCCATAAATTGAATGTGAGTTTCTTGAGTGCAAGGGTAGCTTCTTTCTTCATTGTTGAAATAAATAGAATCAAAGACAAGCCTTTTATCAATGTGAATCACATTAAAGTCTGAGAGAAAAGAGATACTGAGCTCCTGATAACTGCCTGTAGGCACATCTGGTTAAACCAGACAAAATAGTCAGGTTACTATGAGGATGGAGGGTGAAGTCAGTTTTTTTTAAAAAAAGATAGCAAAGTGATGGTAAAAGGTCTCTGTCATTTGGAATTTGTCAGGAGCTAGTAGATGAAGTATCTCATATCAAAGCTCAATTCATGCCTTCTTCCCATGATTACTTATGAGCATCTATAGTATGCCAGCTACAGTTCTAGATACAGTTCAAGAAGTTGAGCATAGAGTGAAGCATCAGCAAACATGGTCACTGGTCTCATTGGACTTACATCTATTTGGGGGAAATAAACACACTAGGAAGCACAGTCTAGCTTGAGGAGGAGCTCTAACAGCAAACTTCGTTCCATGCTTATGCATTTCAGAGAACTTTCTTCCCTTCCCACAGAGAGTGTGGTTCCTATTCCTGGGAATGGAAGGCTACAGGCCAAACTACAGGGCAAATTCAGGAAAGGACTTCTGAAAATTTCTATAATTTCCCGGACTCCAAGCCTTTGCTCATGTAATTTTTCCACCAAACTTATTTCCCTTTCTTCTTAGATCCTACTGTTTTGTGTCCTCACAGCATCCTCTTTCTTACCCCTACTCATCACACCGTCCTTACCAC
The DNA here is from genome assembly GCF_024542745.1 of Macaca thibetana thibetana. Classification (NCBI taxonomy): domain Eukaryota; kingdom Metazoa; phylum Chordata; class Mammalia; order Primates; family Cercopithecidae; genus Macaca; species Macaca thibetana. The sequence goes on along the minus strand of NC_065591.1, from coordinate 74,328,139 downwards.
TTGGTATTGTATTTATCACTTTCAGGTTTTGCCCTCAACAACTGAGTGATTGGTTAAATGAAGATACATCTTGACCTTTAGGATTCGTAGTCAGCTCAAGGCTCTTTCCGAATTAAACAGACATGTTAGCAATTTCTCCTAAAATGCTAGGAAATATTCTCCTAAAAATATCTCCTTGTGGGGGAAAAAAAGCAAAAAATAATTTAGCATAATGTGATAAACACTAGCATAGAAATATAAAGACACTGCAGTGTGATATGTTGGGCATTATACACAAGAGTGCTGGAGTCTGACTGCTTGAATTCCAATCCTGGTTTTATCACTAATTACCTTTGCAATTTCGGAGTGATTAAACAATGTTTAAGCTTTATTTTCTCCATTTGTAAAATGAAAATAAAAATAATAGATAATTTCTAGTGTGGGAAAGATCGAATGAGTTAGTTTATGTAAAGTGCTTAGTATTGTAGCTGGAGCATTGTGAGCCTTGCATAAATGTTAGCTATGGTGATTATAATGCAGGGAGTTGAGCTCCAAAAGGCTGGAGTAGAGAAATTGTGCTCAGGAAAAGCTTCACAAAGGAGCGGATACTCAAGTTCATCCTCTTTGGATGATTTGAATTTTTCCAGGCAAAGAAGGTATGCTTGAGAAGGCTGTAAGGATTCTAGGCAGAAGAAACAGCAAATACAAGGGCAGAAAAATGTGAGAGAGCTTGGCAGTTTGGGAAGTTTTCAGTAATATTTTGGTGTGGCTAGAAAATAAGGTGCACATGGTGTGGAAACAAGAGGAGAGGATGAAGGGATAACAGTGGTGGTAAACTCATGAATGGTCATTTATTTACTAAAGGAATTAATATGTGATGTGGTAGTTCATAGGGAGTTATTAAAGGGTTTTTAACTGGGGAGTATCACAGTCAGGTGTTTGTTTTAGAAACAAATAAACAAATCATTCTGGTGTTTGGGCTATGAGGTGATGAGGGACTGAAATGGCAACATCAATGGGTCAGAAGGGATGAAGGGGCGGGGTATGGGAAGGCTGATGGATAGATAGGATGTGAAGTTGAGGAAGAGAGGATAACTCCTGGGTTACTGATCTCAGTAATCTGAATTTCAAAGAGGCAGAGTCTAACAGACCTCATGCATTTTACAGAACCTTTAAAAGCCACTAGGACATGCTGTCAGGAGCATTTGCATTCGAGGATGAAACAGTACATATAGAACTGAATTTTGTATTGAACAGTCCAGACAGCTTTGACTCAATCTGTCAAAGCTCATTATTGTTTTTCTGCTATGATATTTGGTGGGAGAAATCATCTAGGAAGCACACTGCAAACCAACAAACACTTCAAAATACTTACCCCATCAAAGCTAAAGAGTGACCGGGCATTGAAATATTATTTCATTCTGTATTTACAACCACACAATACACATATATATGTATGTGTGTGCATACACACACGCACACACACTTTAGCAAAGTGTTAGTAGCTTAGCAGGGTCGATAGTCTTGCACTTCTGTTCTGGACCCCACCCCTGGTACCAATTTGCAACATGCTGTATCAGTCCGTTCTCATGCTGCTAATAAAGACACACCTGAGACTGGGTAATTTATAAATGAAAGAGCTTTAATTGATTTACAGTTCAGCATGACTGGGGAGACCTCAGAAAACTTACAATCATGGCATAAGAGGAAGCAAACATGTCCTTCACATGGTGGCAGCAGGGAGAAGTGCTGAGCAAAAGAGGGAAAAGCCCCTTATAAAACCATCAGATCTCATGAGAACTCACTCACTGTCATGAGAACAGCAAGAAACAGCAAAAGGGTAATATGGTTTGGCTTTGTCCACACTCAAATCTCATCTTGAATTTCCACATGTTGTGGGAGGGACCTGGTGGGAGGTGATTGAATCATGGGGGCAGGTCTTTCCTATGCTGTTCTCATGATGGTGAATAAGTCACATGGGATCTGACAGTTTTAAAAAGGGGAGATTTCCTGCGCAAACTCTCTTCTCTTGTCTGCTGCCATGTGAGACATGCTTTTCACTTTCCACCATGATTGTGAGGCCTTCCCAGCCACATGGAAATGTAAGTCCAATAAACTTCTTTCTTTTGTGAATTTGCCCAGTCTTGGGTATGTCTTTATCAGCAGTGTGAAAATGGACTAATACAGGGGGTAATTGTCCGTATGATTCAGTTACCTCCCACTGGGTCCCTCCCATGACACTTGGGGATTATGGGACCTACAGTTCAGGATGAGATTTGGGTGGGACATAGAAAACCATATCATTCAGTAATAAGTCCTTTATATCTGTACAGAATATTTTAGTTCATGTAGCACTTCACATTTTCCCCTAATAATTCTCACAACTAGTGTGTAAGAGAGGCAAACAAAAGTTCTTATTTTGCAGACAAGGAGATCAGCTATCATAGAAATTAAAAGATTTGTTCAGTGTGGCAGAAATGGTATGTGATTGTGCCGGCTCTTGCAACAAAGTTCTCTGCTTAGGGGGTTGAAATTGGGATCCTGTTTTTGGAGTTCATGTCTAGCACTCCTACAATTGCATTCGGTCAGTAGTTTCTCAGAATCACTATTCACCCTGCAGTTCAAAGAAGCAGTTCTTCAATGAGAACATGTGGACACAGGGAGGGGAGGAACACAGGGAGTGGGGGGCAAGGGGAGGGAGAGCACTAGGACAAATACCTAAAGCATATGGGGCTTAAATCCTAGATGATGGGTTGATAGGTGCAGCAAACCACCATGGCACATGTATACCTATGTAACAAACCTGCACATTCTGCACATGTATCATGGAACTTAAAAAAAAAAAAGAAAAGCAGTTCTCTAAAAAAAAATTTGTTGGAATTTATTACTGTGTAGATGATATATCTACGTATGTCTGAAAGTTACATAGTATAGTATTTATAGGAACTCTTTTGGTTGAAAGTGACAGGAACTGAAAGTAAATTTGTTTAAAAACCAAGATAATGCAATATTTTATGTAAGTGGGAAATCTAAGGTGATTAGTGTTTTCCTTTAGCCTTAGCTGGATTGGGGGTTTGAAGAATTTTCTCTCTCCTCTTTCTCTGTCTCTGTCTCTTTCTCCCTCCCTCCTCTTTCTTTTCTCTTTTCCCCCTACCCTACTGTTCTTTTATCCTCTGTAGTTCCATCCCTCATTTCTTTATCTACTTTTTTTTTTTTTTTTTTTTTTGCATTTGCTTCATTTTCAGGTAGTCTCTCCTGATGGTTTTAAGGATGACCTTGGGACCTCAAAATATACAAGGATCTTAGTATTCGCAATCCCAGTAGTAAAGAAACCCTCCCTCTCAGAGTCTGTATGAACTATCTCCAAAACATTGATTGGTCCTGTTTGGTCACATGCCTTTCTATTTAACCAGGGTACTCTGACCTGGAAGCCAGGGTCAGAAGCCCAATGTTGTGGTGGTGAAAGTGCCTCCCCCGCTAATGGCCCCCTCTCATTAAGATTGTATGTAATGGGAGAGTGATTTTTGTCAAAGAGAAATTGGGTGCTGTTATCAAGAGATGAATAAAGAATTCTGAACAGGAAAAACTCAGTGATATTACACTGTACCCTGGAATTTCATAGATAGGCCAGCTTTCAAGATGGGGAAGACAATGAAGGGCTTCCTCCTTTAGCTCATTTACTCTTTATTGTATAACTTCTACTTCCTCTACTCTTTATTGTGTAACTTTGCCAGACTCAGTTTTCTTAGCTGTGCAATAAGGATAATGTTGCTTGCCCAACTACTGCATATGACTACTTTCAGGATCAAAGCTAGTACACAAGTGCTTTGGTGATGGTTGCAGCTGTGCAAACATAAGGAATCCCCTCCAGGGTCTGCAAGTTACTCCAGCATGTCTCATTCCTGTCTGCATCCTCACAGTCACAGTGTGCATGCTCAGGAAATGTCCGCAGTGCAGCAGTGGCTGCCCTCCTCCTGGGCTTGTGCTTATGGGCTCTCTTTGCCAGGGACTCTCCTTTTGGAAGAGCCTTTTGGACCATTTGTGGAAATGGCCTTTGCTTCAGTGAGCAGAGGTCTCTCTTCCCTCTTTTCCAGATTAACTACTGGCTGCAGCTTCCCAAGTGAGCATCGACGAGGCACATTTATTGCTTTAGATGAAATGTGGCAGGACAGCTGGGGATTGCCAGGCAGCTAAGGCTCCCACATGCACAAAGCACTCACACCCTTTGGCTCCAATTTGCAGCTGGCTGATGGGGAAATTGTAACGAGAATGTGAGTGACTGGCTGAACACAGAGGGAGAGTCCAGACAGAAAGGCTGTAGAAAGCTGTGTCTGATGAAACACCTTGTGTGGCTGCCCCAATTCAAGGGGGAAGGTTGGAGAATCTGCCCTGTTCACTCAGCTCTCCACCTTGGCTGCCAAACACCCATGCTTGCTCGAGGCTATGACAAGCCCTCTCTGTAGCTCTGTGTAGGAAGTGACAGCTGTTGAGAAATATCAGGTGAAAAGATAAAAGCTGAGGATTTCTCTCAAAGAGCTGAGCAAGATTTGAAAGCTGTGCACTTGGTATGATTAAAAAAGAAAACAAAAGAATAGAGCAAATTAAGGCAGGAAGGAGTCAAAGACATCATGTAATCTGATTCCTCACTTTACAACCAGACTGGTGTCCGTAGAGAAAAATGTTTTGCTCCAAAGTCACACAGCTAGTTAGTGGCAGGAAGGATTTAGAACAAAAATCTAGACAAATAGGCAAATATTTTTTTCCATCGTCCCCTTCTATCTGGTTCCTTTTCCATTTGAGTTGTTTGTTGTGCAGTTATTTAAGTAATATTTTACTATTCAGTGTATATAATTTGAGTCTCATTATGTGCCAGGCTCATGCAGACCAATTTCTAGAATTCTTACAACAGTTGTATGAGCAGACATTGGTATCCTTGATGGTATTGTGAGAGATTACACAACTTGCCCAGCTCACACAGCTAGTAAGTAGCCAAACTTCTGTCTGTGTGGCTAGAGAATTCTCATACTTTCCAAGATATGATGCTACCTCTGAAAGTTGGTTTTTGGAGTCAATTAGGATTATAGATAAAAATTAGGGAGAAAGGAGAGAAACTAGATGGAGCTAGAGAGTAGAAGGCTGGAATAAAGTTAAATAATGAAGGCTGGGACATGATGACTGCCAGTGGCCCTTGGAGTCCCTGCCAGCCAGATGGAATAAGTAGCTGGGATTCCTTAGTGTGAGGGCATAAATGTATAATCCATGGGTGATATCCTTTGTTTCAAGTTTAAATTAGACAAAAAATTGAAAAAAATTTCTCTAGTTTTTGCAAAAGACAGGCTGAGTGGTGCATGTAGAAACATACAATATGTTAGCTTGTATTCTACAGGTCATGAGGTCATAGGAAGTTTGAGCTTTAAAATGAGAAAAGGAAATCAATTTAATCTCTTCTAATTAAGATCTTTTCCCATCCAAGAGAAAGTTGGCAAATCTTACATTCAGAATGTATGAATGGTAGATAAAATGCTGTTCTCTACGTGACCACTATTGAAAACAGTACATGTAAACAATTGTTACACCTCATGCCATCCCTTGATGAGGTATGAAACAGGCAATGTGCAAAATGAAATATTTATAATTCTTGGGAAACATGGATCCTTGATATGCCAAATTGCCCTGAGATGAAGAAGAAAATAAAAACAAGTGGTCAGAAAAAAAGATGAAAGTAGCTTCAACACATTATTTATGTTATGATGAAAAAACTTTTGTTTATATTAGACTATATTTTTCATTTTGAAATACTGGGCCAGGAGTGGTGGCTTATGCCTGTAATCCCAACACTTTGGGAAGCCAATGCAGGTGGATCACTTGAGGTTAGGAGTTCGAGACCAGCCTGGCCAACATGGCAAAACCCCATCTCTGCTAAAAATACAAACAAACAAACAAACAAAAAGTTAGTGGGGCGTGATGGTGCATGCCTGTAATCCCAGCTACTCGGGAGGCTGAGGCAGGAGAATTGCTTGAAGTCAGGAGGTGGAGGTTGCAGTGAGCTGAGAGCACCACTGCACTCCAGCCTGGGTGACAGAGCGAGACTCCATCTCAAAAGAAAGAAAAAAAAATTTTGGAAACAAAAACTTGAAAGGAAGAAAAAATACCCACAATGCTTGCACATTATATCACTTTTAGCATTTTGGTTTGCATTTCTCAATCTCTTCTTCTATGCTGGACCTCTTGTATAATTGTAATTTTATGTACAATTATATATATAATAAGCATTTTCTAGATACAGTTTCCATAAAGACAATTTTTCATGATATCTTATACTTGTCAAGTGGATAGATGATAATCTGCAAACTTTTTCTTACCATTGAGTATTTAGCTTGTTGCTGTGAATATTTTTAAATTTCCTGAAGTTTTTGACATCTCTCTACTGGCATATCTCTTTTAATCTTGTATTGTAGTGAATTACTTTAATGAATTTCCTGATTTTAAACCATCCTTGCATTTCTCATATATAATGTACTTCATTCTAATGTATTCTGAATTTCATAGCTACAATTTTATGTAGATTTTAATCTCTATGTTCATCAGTTTGATTGACTTAAGGAGATATAACAAGGCAGTCTGTTCTCCTTGAAAGGTCATGGCTGCTTTGTTAGACAGATCTATTTTTGGATCCTCCACTTCCTGGTACATGACCTGGAACAAATAACTTAGACTTCCTTTTTATATGTTATTTTATTTTATTTTTATTTGGTCATATGTTTTGAAAAGAGCACTCAAGGGATATGGTGTTTACCTGTGATTAAGCATTCAATTCTGAAAGGTAATTTGAATGTTATATTCAAAATCTGAAAGGTAATTTGAAGGACTCATTGCATGGGTCAAAGTTATTGTAAATTCATGTACATCCATACCATACTCAAGATTGTGACAACATTTTTCTTTGTTATCCTATGTTTTAAATAACTAAGCCTTCAAAGTTAGTGGAATGAGACTTCTGGATTATAACAAATGTGTGAGAAAGTATAAACAGACAACTATCAGTATAATTCAATCTAGTGGTTCCTAAACCCTGATTTGCTGTTGGCTAACTGAGTAGGAAGGATGACCAGGCCTTCCCATCTGGAAAACACCCATACTCTGAAGTCATCCTCACATGCAGGCTCTCAGATTAGGGAAATACAGGTGTAGTGAAAAGAGAATCATAGATATTTTGTTAACACCATGTTTTAAAGCCCTGTTATTTATTTGTTGGACTCAGAAAAATTCCCTAACCTTTCTGGACCTGAGTTTTATCATCTGCAATAAAGGTATAATACTTCTATTCTAAGGTTATACATTGTCTTTCATGTAGTGATCAGTAAATGACAACCATTATTATTGTAGTATTCTCTTGACACCAAGATGCTTCTTCCTACTCATTAATGTCTCTGTGGTTGAGATGCATCTCAAAATTAAGATAAACAATTATGTCAGCCACCAAGCAGGATAGTTACTGGACTGTTATCTTGCCTGAAGATGTATAAACTTGTCCATATAGAGGTTATTTAATCACTTAATTGTTAACTCTGTTGAATTATTTGTATCAATATCACTACTGGGTGGTTGAATTTTAGCTTACTTTTGAATTCCTAATTATTTAAATTTGGATCCTAATTATTTATTTAGATGCCTTCAGAATACTGCATTGCCATCCAGTGTTTTGAAGGCATCTAAATAAACAATTAGGCACTTAAATAAAATAATAATTTATTTAATTGAAATGAAAAAAAATGATGTTTCCAGAAGAATGATTGACACATACCAGGCAATGCAATGAGAGGAAATAGAAACTGCTAAAATAGATAATAGAAATCTTAAAGTGGGAATTAGCAGTGACCAATTTATGTGTTTAATGAGTCGTCACTACGGCTGACGCCTATAATCCCAGAACTTTGGGAGGCCAAGGCAGGTGGATCACAAGGTCAAGAGATCAAGACTATCCTGGCCAACATGGTGAAACCCCGTCGCTACTAAAAATACAAAAATTAGCTGGGCATGGTGGCACATGCCTGTAGTCCCAGCTACTCGGGAGGCTGAGGCAGGATAATCGCGATAATTGCCAGGAGGCAGAGGTTGCAGTGAGCCAAGATCGCGCCACTGCACTCCAGCCTGGCGATAGAGTGAGGCTCTGTCTAGAAAAAAAAAAAAAAAAGAGTTGTCATTTAGGTACCAAATAGCTCTTTCTCAAAAGCTGTTGGCTGACTTTCAAGAGAAGTTAGCTAACTTTCAGGATACTTCCTTTAGTAAAGAGAAAGAATAAAGCTGTGAGGGCTATGTAGATGAATCACCAATATTCTTCTGTATGCCTGAAAACAATACTGTTAATCCTAAAGGTATGAAAAGCCTACCATCTTAAGCATAGGTTATGCCAAGTCTAAACCTTATGCTGCAAACTTGATTAGGCCACTGAAGAAAGAAGTATGGATAAATGTAGATGATTGCTAAATCTAAAATGTGAATATTTGTGATTCTCCACTTCTTCCCCCAACAAAGCTGTAATAAACTGATTAAACTGATGTGGCTTATGATGAACAATAAATTAGGACCTAAAAAGAATGGGTGGCAGTGTAATTGGCTAATTATATTAGCATCTATACTTGAACTCTTATGGCAGTCTAGATAAATTGCACAGAGTAGCAATTTGTTGATTTGTGCTTCATTATAAGTCTGGGTTTTGTCCGCAGAGGAAGGTGTGGGTTTTTTTTTTTTTTTTTTTTTTTTTTTTTTTTCCGCTACATTAAAGAGTAATGGAGGTAGACAGTTATTCATGCTAGCCAGCAGGCCAAGCTGAGCAGAGCTTTTGTGGTCCTTTGAGGTTTTGTAGAGTTGCAGAGATGTAAGCAATGTTAACATAAAGCTTAAATAGCAATAAATGTTTACATTGTTTCATGCCTTGCCTGTTCTGAAATGATAGTCACATGTACAGTGCATACTGACAATCCTATCTAGAAATGGTCAGTTATCACTTCAAAAATCCAGGGAGGTTTTTCTTCTCGAGCTTTAAGAGTCTGAGGAATATAGCAAAGCAGCCGCTTCTTGTTGCATTCTATAGCACCTATGGTCGTAGAAACATTAGATATTAAAAACAAGTGTTGTTTTAATTTTTTTTTTTTTTGAGATGGAGTCTCGCTCTGCCCACCCAGGCTGGAGTGCAGTGACAATCTCAGCTCACTGCAACCTCTGCCTCCAGGGTTCAAGCGATTCTCCTGCCTCAGCCACCCGAGTAGCTAGAACTACAGGCGCGTGCCACCACACCCAGCTTATTTTTGTATTTTCAGAGATGGGATATCACTTTGTTGTCCAGGCTGGTCTCAACCTTCTGACCTCAAGTGATTCACCTGTCACGGCCTCCCAAAGTGCTGGGATTACAGGCATGGGACACCACACCCAGCCTGTTTTAATTTTCTGATGAGACAGTGGTCCAACCAGAGAGGGACTGGGTAAAGATGTTCGGTCTACTCTGTTGAGGATATCTTCTTAATAACTTCTCTTGCAATTCTTTATTTTCAATACTATAGGAACAGCATAAAAATTTGCTAAGAAGTTGACGTATACTGAGATGAATTGTACTCAATATGTGTATAGCTTAAGTAAGCATACTTGTATGTTAATAGTTGTCTATAAAACTGAAAAATACAAAAGAGTATCTACAGTGTTCTTTCTCACTCTTCAGTAGGATACTAAGAAGGCTTTTTAGGCCTGGTATGGCACCTCTATCTTTCTTATATTGGTTGTACACATCCAACTTATATGTGTGTTGACTGTCAGGCGACTATGGTCCACTCACGTCTTATATCAGTGAAACCAATAGCAGAAGTGTTTTATCTCATTGAAGAGTATTAAGACTGTAATCAGATTGAACTGCATTTTAATCTTCCCTCTGTCATATGTTACCTGGGGAATACTGGGTAAAATTCTTAACCTTTGAGAGCTTTAGTTCACTTATCTGTGAAGTGGGAATAACAACACCTACTTTATGGATTTGCTGTGACTATTTTCTTTAATATTTTATTATTTTTAATTGATAAAATTTATGTATTTATTATGTACAACATGATGTTTTGAAATATGTATACAGTGTGGCATGGCTCCATAGAGCTAATTAACATATGCATTATCTCACTTATTTTTTGTAGCAGGAACAGTTAGAATCTACTGTTTTACTGATTTTCAAAATACAATACATTGTTATTCACTCTGGTCATCATGTTGTACTACAGGTCTCTTAAATGTATTCCTTCTGTCTAACTGAACTTCTGTATTCTTTGACCATCATCTCTCCAACCCTGCCCAGGTCCCCACCAGCCCTTGGTAACCACCATTCTATTCTGTATTTCTGTGAGCTCTACTTTTAAAGATTCCACACATCAGTGAAATCATGTATTTGTCTTTCTGTGCCTGCCTCATTTCACTTAACAACATAATGTCCTTCAGGTTCAGGAAAGTTTTCAAAAATGACAGAATTTCCTTCTTTTTAGAGGCCAAATAGTATTCCATATATATACACACACACCATATATATACACACACACACACACATATAGATACACAGACACACACACGCATACACACACACATTGTGTATATATGTGTGTATATATATATCATTTTCTTTATTCATTCCTCTGTTAAGGAACACTTAGTTTGATTCCATATCCTGGCTATTGTATTGTGATTATTAACAGAAGTAATTTATTTAAAAGCACACTACCTGGTATATAGTGAACCTTAAATAAAGGCCAACTTCCCTTCCATCACATCACTCCTTCCTTTCTTCTGAGCTTACAATAGATAAAAGTTTATTCTCTAAAGCAATAGCTCTCAAAGGGTGGTTCCCAGATTAGTCGCATCAGCATCACCTGGGGATTTGTTAGAAATGCAAATTATTGGCCCCACTACAGACTTCCTGTATCAGAAATTCTGAGGGTGGGGCTGAGTAATATGTGAAGTCCTACGGGTGGTTCTGGTGCATGCTGAAGTTTGAGGACCACTGCCCTAAAATGTAGGCTTCCTGTTTAAACTAGTGTCCCAACAAATTTGTTTTTATTATTTCTGTGGTCTGTGAGCAAATCTGAACATTGCACAGGTTGCAGGAGTCCAGCTCTGTAGAATAATGCCCAGGAATGCCTTCTCTTCTTGCTATTGCCTTGACGTAGCAGGTATTAAGATGGGTAAGGAGCACTAATGCCAATTGATTACAAGATGGAATAAAATCCTGAATAAAAGCTTTTATTCCGAAACCTGAATTTCTTAGCTCCGTATCTTCAGCAATTCCTGAACCACCCTGGCTTTCTGGGTATTGTCAGAATTTATAATTTCTGCCAATCGAATGGATATGAAATTGTGTATTATTCTCAGTTTAATTTATATTTTCCTATTCTGATGCTTATTGCTTGTACAATTTTGATTGGCCAGCTTTTCCACCTCTGTGAAATGTTGGTTTATGCCTATTATTCATTTTTCTGTAGGGTTGCTTATCTTTTTCTTAGTGATCTATAAAATTATTTAGAGCAGTTTAGATCAAATGAATCATCAATATTTGATCTCTTTTTGACCTATAAGAATGACAGTTTTGTATGGTTCAACCAAATACATTCTGAATAAATGCCTCTTTTTTGCTTTTTGCTTCTATAAATTTTTCTTCCAGATTATGGTTTTTCTTCTATTCTCTTCATAGAATTTTTTTGATGAAAAGAAGTTTTAAATTCTGATGTAATCAAATTTATTGATAATACCCTATATGATTTGTAGTTCATATGTCTTGTTTAAGGAATTAGTGCCCACACTTTCTCACTAGTCTGCAATATTAACTCTGTTATATGTTTTCATATAGTATTCTTGAATAATAATTCTCTGCCTTTGTTTTTCCAAGTACGTTTAAGAATTACATTGTCAAAATTACATAAAAATCTGCTGAGACTTGATTGAAATTTGGCTTTTAATTTTGGAGAAAATTGAGTTTACAATATTGATTTTAATTAAAAGAGTTTGGCATAGTTCTGTTTTTCTAGAATTAGTAGAATATTTAATCTGCTAATCTGTCTGAAGTTTCTTTTGGGTTTTCTAAGTGGGTAATCATATCCACTACAAAAAACATGATAGTTTTGTTTCTTTCATTTCAGTGCAATTCTGAGCACGTTTTATTTATTTATATTTTCTTTTTTCATTATGCTGGATAGTACTTCAAGTGCACTGTAAAAGAGAAGCAGAAATAATGGGCATCCTTGTTCTATCCTTAATATTAAATGGATATGCATTTAACGTTTTGCCATTGTTAAAAATAAACTGAGGGACAATACCATTTTAAAGAGTTTATTTGATCAAATAGTTATTCATGAATCTGGCAGCTCCAAACCAGAGTGGTTTGGGAGCTCCTCTAAGGAGTACAAGGGGGAGACTTTTATAGGACAAAAAAGAAAGTAAAGCAAAGGAAGTATTTGATTGGTTAGGCTACAGTTATACAGTTGCCTTATTTGATCTGTCCCATTGGAAAGTCCTTACTTAGTAATCATAAGTTTGTTGGATGCTTCCGACTGGATGAGCTTATGTTTGGTTTTTCTCTAACAAAGGCATTTGTAAGCAATGGCACAAGTTAGCTTTTACTTATATTTGCAATTTAAGCAAGGTTAAGGTATTTGTGAGGCCTAACTGACTTTGTCTGACTCAGGGCTTCTTCAGGCCCAGTCTCTGTTTTAATTTACTTTAACATTGAGTTTGTTTGCTGTGGGCTTTTTTTTTTTTTTTTTTTAATTTTTATGTTTTTTGATAGATATTCTTTATCACCTTAGGGAAAATCCTAATTTACTGAGTGTTATACTCAAGAAGGAATATTGAATTTAATGAAAATTTTCTGTATATATTTAAATGGCTTGGGTTTTTCTCCTGGACTGTTTTACTTGGTAAATTACATTAAGAGATTTTTGCATTCCCAGAACAAAGGAAACTTAGTCATGTCATTTTCTTTAAAACTTGTTATTATAAATTGATGCTTTGGGTTTGCTAAGTTTGAATTTTTTAATTTGCTACTCCATGCCAATGGTACCTTTTTCTTAGTTTTAATTTAATATTTCATTTTGTATTTTATATATAATAAATATATCTCTTTAGCTATCTACCCAATAACATCAATGTCTAGAATTGATTCTTAGATTTCTGTTGGACTCAGGTCAGTCTGACAGCCCAGTCCCAGCTAGTAATTCCTGTGATGGTGTTCTTAGTGTGTCTTGTTACCATCAATCAAAATCTTGTTCATTCATAAAAATCTATTCTAGGTTTTCTCCTTTATAAGGCCTTCCTAGATTCCTGTGACTACAAGTAATTACTTCCTTTTTATGTTCCTACTCTATTTTATAGGTATTTATATTTGGCCTTTAATTCATTCTTCTTGGTTTATATATCATCTCCCACATATTTTATAAGGCCCTTGAGAGCAGGGATGGCATCTTACTCAATTTTTTACTCCTAATATCAAGCCAGTTTCTATCATTTATAGAGAGACAGAACTGGGTAACGAAGGAAAAAAATTGTTAGATGGTGTTTGAAACTAGCTTTGGCCTAATTACTAAATGTTCTTAAGCTTCATCATCTATAAAACATGTAGTATAATTGACTCATTTCTCCTGATTATAAAGATATAATTAAATGAAATAGTGTTTATAAAATGGGTGGCACATAGGTCTTCACTACATGTTTGATGAATTATGCATGAATTGACCTAGTAGAGGGATCTGCTTTTAGTAGTTATCCTATTATATTGTTTAGAAATCATGCTAAATATTACACAATGTTTACCTTTAGAGCCACAAGTAAAGGAAGCAGATCCAAACGTGCACTTGTCAAACAAACATCAGCTTCAGGCTGTTTGGCAAGGATTCTTTGTAATGCACTGTTTGAGGTGCTGCTGGAATTAATAATTCTCCTACTTCTCTCTGGATAATGATTCTTTCATCACATTAGTTTTGCTGAGAGAGCTATACGAGGGCTGGCTGGTGTTGCATGTGGAGCTCCATTGCACTGGGACATGGGGAACTTGTCATAAGCTGCCAGTTACCTCTATGCACCACCCAGAGAAGAATGTCAAGGAGTTAGCACTTCTCTACCTGAGAACCTGATTTTGACGAGGAATCTCAACATCACTGAATATTAGGTATGGAAGAAGGATGTCCAAACATTTATGTAAAATTTGATTAGTTGTATCAGCACATATGTTATGAACCAGGGATCTAAAAGGAGGTCTGGCTTAGAGAGAACATATCTACATTCTCCTTCTTAGAACCTGTCAGTGTTTTCCAAATGCCAGTAAATAAAGTCGAAATTCCAAAGACTTGTTTAAATTTCTACATGAGTCATCTCTCACTATTTCTCATGTGCTGTATACTTCTACTTCTCCATGTATTTTGCTGATCTATAATTCCCATCACTTTACTATCCCTGAATATTTACTGAAACAGAATCCCCACTTAGAATGTTCTAGTTCAACCCATTCTTCTATACTCAGTTCAAATGTTACCTTTTCCAGGTAGCCTTCCTTAATCCAATCAATACAAATTAATATTTCATTTAGTTTTGAATAAATAAGCCCATTTTATTTATTTATTTATTTTCACATTTTATTTTATTTTTTATTATTACACTTTAAGTTCTAGGGTACATGTGCATGACATGCAGCTGTGTTACATATGTATCTATGTGCCATGTTGGTGATAAGCACATTTTAAATAATGACATTTTATTTGAATGATAAAACACATCTTTAAAAGTGCCTAATGTAAATGAGTTAATGGGTGCAGCACACCAACATGGCACATGGATACATATGTAACAAACCTGCACGTTGTGCACATGTACCCTAGAACATAAAGTATAATGAAAAAAATAATGAAAATAAAGTAAAATAAAATAAAAGTGGCACTCTGTACCAGGCAATGAGCTGAGGTCCAAAATGGATTATTCTCAATAAGCTCAGTTCCATTGGGAGACAAGAAAGGAATAAATAATATACTGTTAACTGTTACTGTATTTAGATAATGTGCTACAGGAGTGTGAAGAATAGAAAGCCAAAGCGTAGTTGGTCTGTAGCTTCTCCAATAGGATCTTCCCCCATGGGTAGTTTGAGATTATTTGCGGCCTGGTGGCTGGGTTCAAAGTGCAAGTATCCTAAGAAGGCAAGGAGAAAGGTTATGGCATTTCTTTTGCATGGAAAGTCACATAATATCACTTCCACCATTCCCTATTGGCACACATGCATAAAATCCACTTAGGTTTAGATAAGTGGACCTAGTCCCCATCACTTAATGAAAAGAGTGCCAGTGCCAAGGTCACATTTGAACAAGAGCATGTGGATGAGAGATATTACTGTGGCCATCTTGGAAAATACAAACTACTGTTTTACCCCTGTTACCTTCTGTTTACTTGTCCACTGTACTTCATAAGGAAACCCTTAAAACACAAGCCATCCATGAATTTGTTTTCAAAGTTTGTGAGAACTGGGGTTGCCAGGGAGATTGTGTTTCATTCTGAAGATGGGTTTAGGGGAGAAGACTCCTGAAGGATGGAATAGGTGGTGACAGCATAGAGGAAAGAAAAAGAAAGTTGAGTACTGAGGTGTGGGGCACAGAGAAGGAAGGAGAACCGAGAACCAGTTCAGATCTGATGGGAGTTTTCTGTCAATGATTGATATACTAAGCCTTGTTTATCTCAATTTAGATGTAAATAATTAATTGCACGGTGAAGACATAATGAATTTTTGTTTAAGTCTTATTTGTTAAGCTTAAATAATCAATCTGAATAAATAAATAAAGCTTAAGCCTTATTAATTACGCTTTATTTACACGTGAATGTGAATGGGGTTAAGTCAGATTTCTTGTGACAGGAACTTGATAGTTTCTAGGTAGAGCATAGTGGCACAAAGGGGTGAAGGAAGAATCCAGGCTGGGGAGCCTTCTGCAATTGGGGCAAGAGGAAAAAGATAATGTTTTGGTTTCTGAGCCCATTAGTCAGTCTTTTAATATTCTCATTGCTTAGAGATGCAATATATAACGCTGTTTAAGAGTCTAAAATGTGTTCGTAGAAACCTGAGTTTTAGGATACGTGCCGTGGCTCACACCTGTAATCCCAGCACTTTTGGAGGCTGAGGCGGGCAGATCACTTGAGGTCAGGAGTTTGAGACCAGCCTGGCCAACATGGCGAAACCCCGTCTCTACTAAAAATACAAAATTAGCCGGGCATGGTGGCGGGCACCTGTAATCCCAGCTACTTGGGAGGCTAAGGCAGGAGAATTGCTTGAACCTGGGAGGTGGAGGTTGCAGTTAGCCAAGATCGTGCCACTGCACTCCAGCCTGGGTGACAGAGCACGACTGTTTTAAGAAAAAACAAACAAACAAACAAGACAAAACAAAACAAAACAAAACAAAAAAACCCCTGAGTTTTAATCACCCCTTCAATACTTAATAGCTGAATGAATTCAGAAAAATTACTAGCTTTGAAACCTCAGTTACCTTATTGCCAAAATGGGAATAGTAGCATCCCTTTCAAATAGTTATTGGGGATTAAATATAATTCTATAAGGTTTACACCTAGCAGTTTCTGATGCCTAGTAAGTGCTAAAAAATGATAAATAACAACCATTATAATATCTTTATATTTCTGCATTTTTTTTCTGAGCGTTTGTTCTGCATTCAGCCATGTATTGTTTGTCTCCTTTATCACTGTGTGGAGGGTGGCCTAGATTCTTTATCATCCTCCAGGTGGAACTCTTATCCTGGGAAATGATTTTCATGCAGCCTTAAAAAAAATGTGAGCAGAATCTTCTGTGAGAGGAATTGCTTTGGTCAACGAGTGGTTAGAAGAATCCCAGTCCTAATTACCCAAATGTGTACAAGGACCCTCCAGTATACTCAAGTACTCCTCCGCGCCTTGCATAATTTGGAGTGGCAGACAGCTATGCTGCTTGCATTATGATGAGAATAGAGACAGTGGGTATAGTTAATATTATCTTTCTTTAGGTTTCGACTCTCAGTATGACTAGGTGAAACTCTAAACCTCTGGAATTTCCTGTGGGCTTAGCGCTTAATTATGCAAACCAATTCCAACTTGCACAAATATACAAGGGATAAGGTGGGGGAGCAAGGTGAGGTGGGGTAAGGTGTAGGGACTTCCTTCCTTTTACTAGCTGTATGATCCTGAGCAAATGGCTTAACTTCTGTGAGACTGTTTTCACATCTGTAAAATGAAGATAACAATGCCTACCTCATAGGGTTGCTGTGAGGATTAAACAGGTAAAGGACTAGCACAGTTCTTGCGGCACAGTAGGGCTTAATCAGTGTTATTTTTCCTTGGTTTCCTATTCTCTTGTAGGATAGTCATCCCAACAATTATGCGTAAAATAGAAACTTCCTAACCTTAGACACACCTGGAGCTATAAGTTGTCAAGTCTGAATAACCTTCTCCTGCTAGTTATTAGATTGTCCTCTCTTCTGCTGGCTGTGGAAATATGTAACAATCCAACTCTCCCTGCATACTCAATGGACTAATTTACAAAAATTTGGAGGAAGAGCATAAATATTAAATGCAGTAGAAGAAGTAGGCTAAGTGAGTCTTCTCACATTTCTTAGGAGTTTGGTTTAGATAACGAACCTACTGGTGGTGGGAAAAACAAAGTTTTGACTTGAAACCTTTTTCATAGGGAGGTGGTGTAGGGAGCAAATTATACTGTTCTTCATACCTTGTGTTGCAATTTTAAGGTGTTGCAACTCTCTGAACTACCATCTTGGCAGCCTAAGAACAGGATTTCACTTGAACCCCTCAAAGCAACTCATTTAATATGCAGTCATTTATGCCTTATTTTCTCCCATCCCACATTCTTTCTTTCATTCTGCAAGGCTTTACTAATGGTGTGCTATGTTTTAACCACTATGTTAAACCTGGATACATTGTATAACCAATGCAATGTGAGACCATGTTATTTATATTGGTTGTTTGGTTAGTTAACAAAATTTTTCAAAATATCATTAAAATGATGAATATATACATTAAACATTTTATTTTAACTTAGAGAAGGGCATGTTTAATCATTAATCTTTTAATGCAAAGTCGTGTTTTTTTTCTTTGATTGAGTCTGCTGATAGGAGGTTGCAGTTATCCTACTTGAATAAACCCCACCCACACCACATTGTTTACAATTTCCAGTTTCCATTTCTTTAAAGTGGAGCTAAAACTTAGGTACATGACAAGCAAACTAAGCATAAAATCTTTAACAATTTTTATTTTTTTCTTCCCAGTCTTTAGAAACCATTTTTTTCTCATTGCTAACTTAGTAGCCTTTTTAAAATAGCTTACCTTCATTGAGTTTTTTCAAGGCATTCCATTTCTTTTTACTGGTATAGCAGTTGTTTTTTTAGAAGTAATTTTTAATAGTTGCAAAAATTTTCTATATAGGTGCAGCATAATTGCCTTGACAGATTACATTTTGCATCCTTGCACTATGTCCAGTTCCCTTTCTGTTATTTTTTATTAATAAAAATATAAATAATGCTACAATAGATATTTTTTCCTTTTTTTTTTAGCTCACTAACACATTTATTTTAAAAATAATTTCCACGTTTATTTTAGATTCGGGGGTACATATGCAGGTTTGTTGCATGGGCATATGGCGTGATACACCATGGGCATATGTCATAATGATCCTATTACCCAGTTGGTGAGCATAGTACCCAATAATTAGTTTTTCAGTCCTCTCCCCATGAGTAGTCCTCAGTCTCTATTGTTACCATCTTTATATCCACATGTATCCAATGTTTAGCTTCCACTTATAAGTGAGAACATGCAGTATTTGGTTTTGTTTCTTTGCTAATTTTCTTAGGATGATGGTCTTTAGCTGCATCAATGTTGCTGCAAAGAACATGATTTCAATTCCATTCACTTTTTATGGCTGCATAGTATTCCATGGTGTATATGTACCACATTTAAAAAAAATCTTGTCAATTGTTGATGGACACCTAGGTTGATTTCATGTATTTGCTATTGTGAATAGTGCTGCAATTATCATATAAGTGCATGTGTCTTTATGATAGAATGCTTTATATTCCTTTGGGTATATACCTGGTAATGAGATTGCTGGGTCAAATGATAGTTCTATTTTAGTTCTCTGAGAAATCTCCAAACTTTCCACAGTGACTGAACTAATTTACACTGACACCAACAATATATAAGTGTTCCCTTTTCTTTGCAGTCTTGCCAGCATCTGACGTTCTTTGACTTTATAACAATAACCATTCTGACTAGTATGAGATTGTTTTGATTTGTGCTTTTCTGATGATTTGTGATGTCGAGCATTTTTTCATATATTTGTTGGCTGCTTGTATGTCTTATTTTGTGAAGTGTATGTTCAGGTATTTTGCCCACTTTTTAATAAGGTTATTTGGTTTTTGTTTGTTGGGTTGTTTAAGTTCCTTATAGATTCTAGATATTAGTCCTTTGTCAGATGCATGATTTGCTAATACTTTCTCCACAATATTGCAAATAGATTCTGTGGGCTATTTATTCTGTTGATAGTTTCCTTTGTTGTGCAGAAGCTCTTTAGTTTAATTAGGTCTCACTCATCAACTGTTGCTTTTGTTGCAATTGCTTTTGAGGACTTAGTCATAAATTCTCTGCCAAGGCCAATGTCCAAGATGGTATTCCCTAGATTTTCTTCTAGGATTTTTTATAGCTTGAGGTCTTACATTTAAGTGTTAAGTTAATTGAGTGTTGAGTTAATTTTTGTATATGATAAAAGGTGGGGGTCTAGTTCATTCTTCTGCATATGGCTAGCCAGTTAATCCTGTACCATTTAGCACATAGGGAGTCCTTGCCACATTATTTATTCTTGTCTGCTTTGTAGAAGATCAGATGGTTGTAGGTGTGCAGCTTTATTTCTGGGTCCTCTGTTCTCTTCCACTGATCTATGTACCTTTTTTTGTATTAGTACTATGCTGTTTGGGTTAGTATAGCCTTATAGTATAGTTTGAAGTCAGGTAATGTGCTACGTTTGACTTTGTTCTTTTTGCTTAGGATTGTTTATGGCTATTCAGGCTCTTTTCGGTTACAGATGAATTTTAGAATTTTTTTTTCTAATTCTATGCAAAATGATGTTGGTAGTTTGATGGAAATAGTGTTGAATCTGTAGATTGCTTTGGGCAGTATGGTCATTTTAATAATAATAATTTTTCTAATCCATGAGCCTGGAATGTTTTTCTATTTGTGTCATCTCTAATTTCTTTCAGTAGTGTTTTGTAGTTGCCCTTGTAGAGCTCTTTTACTGCTTTGGTTAGATGTATTCCTAGGTATTTTATTTGTGTGTGTGTGTATAGCATCTTTTTGCACCCATAGTTAATGGGTTTATAATCATAGTTAAATGACATGATTACAATAACACATATAACAAGCAAAAAGAGATTTTGTAACAAACATCACTGATGCTTGGCAAATTTATATCCTAACCATTGGGAGCAAAAAATGCATGAACATAGTTTGAGCAGCCTACAAATCCTAAGCGTTTAGTTGCAGTGGTTCTCAGTCAGCATGCTACAGAGATAAATAGTTAATACAGAGAGTTGAGTAAGTAGAGGATGGTTACAAGAGTTGGTGTCACATAAGGATATGTCAGATGAGTAAACGGGCAGTTTTGATGCAGTGATAGGCTATTTCAGATATAATCTGGTGTCTGTGGGATACAGAAAGGGAATTTGACTCAGTCTGGGGCATCAGGGAAAGATCCAACACAGCAGTTTACACAGAATGAGCACTTGATTAATATGTGCCTAAGGAAATATTTGCTAATCCTGTTCCTTGGAATTTGGGGTTTACATTGATTTTAAAAAAAGAACTTGACTTGCTTTCCCTAAGATTCACACAGAACTCAAGACCTTTCCTTCTGATCTGTAATTTAAACAATTATGTGACAGTTAATAATCCCATTTGACAAGACCTTGAAAGTATAGCCCATGCCATGCTGAGTTTGAAGTAGTTACAGGTTGGGAGTGGGGGATGTATTTAATATTTCAGAAAAAGTATTAGGTGGTCTCTGTCTGGGAGAAATTCTGTTTCTTTTTTTGTTGTTGTTCAGATACTAATGAAGCATCTGAGTGAATGAAGTGGCTTCATTGCTGTCCTCATCCCATCAGAACAAAGAGCAGAAAGGTATTCAACACCATTATACATAATTTGAAATGTTCTAGAAGAAAATAACGTTAAAAAAATGTAATAGAAATAGCTACTGCTTTTAAAGGGCTTATGGGCTGGGCACGGTGGCTCACGCCTGTAATTCCAACACTTTGGGAGGCCTAGGCAGGTGGATCGCTGGAGGTCAGGAGTTCAAGACCAGCCTGGCCAACATGGTGAAACTCTGTCTCTACTAAAAATACAAAAATATTAACCGGGCATGGTGGCGCATGCCTGTAATCCCAGCTACTCGGGAGGCTGAGGCAGCAGAATCACTTGAACCCAGGAGGCAGAGGTTGCAGTGAGCTGAGATCATGCCACTGCACTCCAGCCTGGGTGACAGAGCGAGATTCCATCTAAAAAAAAAAAAAAAAAAAAAAAAAAAAGCCTTATGTGCCAAAAGCTGCATTAAGTGATTATATACATTATCTCATTTAATCTGTACAACATTCCTACTAAATACCTAGTATTTACACTTATTTATTTTAGCAAATTAGAGAAGTGACTTGGGACATCTTGGATGCAGATCCTTGATTGTGTGTCTTTTCAATCTGTTACACAGACTCCCAAAGCAGAGAAAATGACAGACACGGCACAAGGCAACTGTTCTTGAGGTAACAAGTTAGGTTGAAAAGTACCATTTGGCAGAGAGAAGTGGGGTAAGGGTTGGACAATCTTTCTTAGCAATGCCAAGGATGGAAATTTTAAGCAAATTTGGAGGCAATTCTAGTGCAGAGCAGTCTTTGAATAGGGCTAATCCCGAAATAAACTCAATCATTCTGGTGATGCCAGACCAACTGTATAGTCTTCCTCACACACACATACACACACATACACTCACATGCACACATGGAGTATATATTAATGATAAAAAAGTTGTACACTTTCATCTCAGTAAGTCACGTATAACTAAACCCCACTCCTTGCTTTCAAAATATCATCAACAATCCTTCATAAGAAATATCTAAGCTGGGTGAACGCCACCCTGTTTAATTCAACAAGCTGTCACTGACCATCTACTTAGCACTTTATGCTAAGTGCTGAGGCAGTAAAAATGAAGGGCCATCTCCTTCTAACTGGAGAGACAGCTCCTTAAATAGATCATTTCAGTGTATTCTTCTAAACAAAAGGATTTTTTTTTTTTTTTTTTTTTTTTTTTTTTGCCTGAGGAATCTTGGAGGTACCTACTAAGCCTCTTCACTAAATGTTGCTTTAAAAAAAGAACTCCTTTGACTCAATACATTATACATTACAAAAGTGCTACACTGGGGCTGCTCAGATATAGGTGGTCCAGTTGGTGTGAGACGTGAAATTGTTGGACTGATTCCTTTGCAGGAATGACATCTGGGTAACTGCCCACAGCAGCATTTCATAGGCGAGATTGTTAGCGCTGCTATACCACCCTTGAGTCCTCTGACCTCATGATCATTCATGAAACAACGTTACTTTGCATTTTGTCATTTAATAAGTCATACAAATTGCCTTAACTGCCATAAAGTATGACATTATGCTCCCAAACATTTAAAAAAGAGACTCCTGATAGCCACACTTTTTTTCCCCCAACACCTCTTTCTTGATAGAATAAGAGAGAAATTCATCCATACAAGCAAGGAGAGTTGGCTTTATTGAATTGTTAGTCTTTACTGCTACAAGGGAATGAGTTAAGGGTGTGTTGCCAAGAAACAAAACAGTGGAACATCACAATTAGAGGTGTGAATTTCAGACATGAAATGTAATTGTTTTATGAATTTTCACAGGGATCACCACCTGGTACTCACCAAAGCTATTTTGAGACTATCTTTCATCATCCATGGGTATTAAAACAACCAGCAAGCAGTTACTCTTTGTTAATTTATGACCCATAAGTACTTATTAAATGGAGAAGCTACCAAATACAGGATCAAAAATCAGAGTAAGCCCGATGCCGCACCTTGCTTTTATAACCAAACTATTCTTTCAGGGGGTGTCTTGAAATGTTCCCAGTTAACTTGTGAATATTATTAACATTCTATCCAAACTCTCAAAATGAATTCTGTATTAGCTTTGTTGCGTTTGGAAATAAATACAAAGTTTTCTGTGATAGAAAATCTTTCTGTTCCAAAGAACATGGTTTAGGTATGGTGCTTTGTTATTCTGATTACTCTGAAATTTCTGAAACAAGAAATCCTGTATAATAAGTACCATCTCTGGAGCAGTAATTAATTCTCTGTTTTATTCTGGAATGAAAATACCCAAAGAAAGAGATGTTTTGAAGAGGAATCTGTTGCGTTGACTGCTCACCAAGCCTGCAGGCTGCTATGGATAGAAGCAGCCCTAGGGGGTTCCCATGTACAGCATATGTAGAATTTTGGTTCTGAGGTCCTGGCCATAATTGATTAGAAAAGGGGTCGGTATCGGAGTTGAGGCTGGTCAGCAGCCTATGTGGTAGCCTGGTGTAAGAACTGTTCCTAACTCTGATCAGTTTTGACACTAATAAAGTGAACTATAAAGTCTTTCTCCACTGGGGAGTTTGAACAAGAAATGTAGAGTCAACAACTGCCAGTGGAGGCAGAGAACACAAAGAGGACATCATGAGAGATGTAAACGGGTTTCATGAAACAGTAGAAGTCATGAAGCTGTAGGAGCCTTGAGTAAGCAGAAGCTCAGTATAGGCAGAAAGCTCGAGATGTCTAGGAGGGGGACATCATAACAGTGGCAATTGTAACAACAAAAGCAGATGAACTGGAGAAGGACAGTGTTGAGTGACTAATGGCGGTGTACTAGAGCCAATGGAGCTGATTGCTGAGAGAGTGACAGGAAAACTTGGTTGCTAGGGTTCTGTTAAGTCTTAATGATCTTCCAGGCTTTTAGCAATATCCTTATCTATGTGAGAACTGCATTCTACTGTTAAAATTCCCATTTTCCTTATTTCTGTTTGTAGAAAAGGTAATCTGAATGAGCTAAAGTAAAGGGAATTTTGTTCCACAAGTAGATATTACCCCTCCATTTTAATCCTTCTTAGCTCACTGTGGAAAAACCTGCTACACTCCCAAATAATCCACTAAAATTATTTAAAAAACAATAGCAACAACAATAATAATCCAGTTGTAGTCTTTTGTTGGAGGAAATGGAAAGAGAGTTGGTATATATGACTTCTCACGTTCTGCTACTGACTGCTTCTTACGGATGATCGGTAGCAAGCCAAATGCTTAACATACCTCATTTCTAACCCCATAAGAAACATCAAAGGTTCTTATTGTAAAATTCATATGACACATTGAAGAAACTGAGGCTTAGAAAGGACCAGTGAATTGCCTAGGTGCACCCTACAATCGGGAATCAGAGTGGAGATCTTTACTCAAGTCTCTCTGGCTCCATAGTAGATGTGCTTCCCACTGCACATCATGGCTTAGCCTTTGCCACCCCCATGACATTCGTACTCCCGAGGAAACAGATGTGTGGGATAGAAACAAAAGTCACTACTGCAAGGGCCACTGAGATCAGCTCCATGTTGGGAGCAGGCAGTCAGACAGGCAGGCGGGGCCCACTATTCCTGATAGATTACTGCCACTCTATCTTATGCAACATGGTTATCGTGAACAGGCTGCATTTATTAAGTCATGCCACTCAGTCAGGTATTTTATTACCAATATCAGTGTAATTTGTATCTAAAAGCACAATCAGTTCCCTTCGCCTTGTGAGAAATCTGACAGAAAGGAGGTGACAGATGGCAGGTAGAATGTTCCCCAGTTGTGATGTGGATCGTGGAAAATTGGACAGTTGGTCTATATAGATATTTCTGGCAGAAATCATGAGGAAGTGGGAGTTACACACTGAAGCCCCATTCATCCTAGTCTTCAGAGTCAGCTGTCTCAGGTAGGGTGAGGCAGCTGGAGACTGACTGACAATGAAATATGTTAGCTTGTTCATCAGGGACTGACAAGGCTCCAGGTGAGAGATCATGCATGGCAGTGGGGCTATTGAATTGGCTGAGGCTACTGAGTTCTACTTAGAGACCACAAGCCTCCATCTCTCCTGACTGAAGGGTGCTACAATTTGGTAATTTAGAGGGGTAGTCCTAATTAAGAGAAGTTAATGTTTCTTCCACATGCTGGGTGATACCCTTCTGAGAAGGGGAGTAGAGCTAACCTGCATTGATTATGCTCATGCCCAGGCCCTATTCTAGGTACCACAGATAAACCATTCTGCTTTTAGGACTGACAGTTGAGAAACTGAAAAGGAAAGGGCACTGTTAATATGATTTTGATTCTCTGGGGTGGGGATCAGTCTTTAAAAAAGCCAATGGTCCAAATTTCAGTTGAAGATGCATGTTCTCAAGCCCCTCTACTATGGTTGGGGGTAGAGGCTTTATACTTACCATGGGCATTAGGGCAGAAAGAGGTAAGGAGAGTCCTTGCCCCGAAGGCACTCAGAGCCTAGTAAGGGGGAAAGACAATTAAGCATGTGAGTATAATGGAGTGTGATGGCTGTTACCATGGAACTACCAAGGAGATTTCCCTTGGGGTGTCCCTAGCAGACTATGATGGCTGCTGATTCCCTTACTGTCCGCTCTGCATCTCACACTCTCTGTGTCCTACTACAGGCTGGATACCTGACTTCCAGACTCTTACCCAGAAGCTTAGCTTTGTCCTGTCTCCTGTCTCCAGCTAATTGGCCTATGTTATTTCTAGTATTCCTACTGAGGGACTGGGTTCCACTAAAGTATATGCTTAAAGTTTAAAGTTCTCTGATATTGAAAGGATAGTTAGAAATCTCTCCTTTAACCTTTTTGTTCCATGGATTTTGGAGGAGGAATACAAAATTGGGTAGATTGTTTGTGATGTTTTTGTGAAAGCTTTTCTCTTGGAGTTAGGTTTGGACTGTGGCCTTGCCTAACTCCTATGCAGTGTGTGTGTGTGTGTGTGTGTGTGTTTGTGTGTGTGTGTGTGTGTGTGTGTGTGTGAGACAATGCAATGAATACAATCCTCTATGCTCTGCTTGCTTTATAGCAGGTTGCTCCAGGATTCCCAAATGCAGGGGAAGGATGGGTTCTGTTAGTAGTAACAGATTCTTTTAAGTATTAGAGACTCACTAGGTTTATAACTACACGAGTGAGAGGATTATATTTGTCTTTAAAATTGTCACCCAGACAGTAGTGTGGAAAAGGAGTTTAGGTAGAAAAGACAGATTTGGGAACTAGACGAATGGGGTCATCAAAACAACTTCCCCTAGTACTTCTAATTTTGCCTGAACAAGTCCATCCAGCTAAGCATTGAAGAAAAGGAAGAAAGAAGAGAGAAAGCATGTGAATCTTTGAGTTTCCTCTGAGATATGAAAAGATGCATGCTATTTCTTAAATATCATGGATTGAGCACTCTTGCTGAGACCAGAAAATACAGCTTGCAGCCTATTTTCCTCAAGGAAAAATAGTGGAAAGAAAGAAAGCTTTAGGCTGCTTAGTCTGTAAAATAAACTAATCTCCAACAGGCTTTCCTGTCGGTGCTAACTACCAGAACAGAGCTTTAGTATAGAAGAGAAAGTAAGGACAAGGAAAATATTAGAATTATTCCAACTGGCCCATTTCTCTCCCTCAATTTTTAAAATAGAAATACCATATGGTTCCATACGATAGAATATCTTTAGTGTAGTGTTATATATAGTCTCTTTGTTGATATGACTGAATTTTTTTATTTGTTTACACTTTCATCCCCAAATAGTTAATGATGTATGAATGTGAGGCCAGAATGCTAATGCCAGCAGATACAGAATTTATCTGGAAGAAGTTTAAAGTATTAGTTCAGGTAATAGCAGCTTGTTAACATTTGTTTTTCAATGTTAAAAAAATACACATTCCTTTAAGGACAGTGACAGCTATGTAATTTTGGGGACCCAACGCAGAATAAACATGTGAAGCCCTAGCAGGGCATAGTAGTCATTCTCCTCCTCTCCTGTGTCTTCTGCCCTAATCAATAGTGAAGGGCAACCCCTAAAGATTTTCAGCCTCCTTTCAGGAACTTGCCTGGTACTAGGATTGGGGATGGATGAGGGACCATCTCCAAATTGCCACTAAACTCCCTGTGGTGTTGCTAGCCCAGGGCAGAGATGGTTGCTGACTTGCTTCTACTCCCAGACACCATGCCCCAATGCAGACCTTCACCTTGCCTATACCAAGGCCCCTGAAGGAGGTTTAGGGAGGGGAGAGAACTGGGCCTCGAGACCTTTGGTGGTCCCTTGTTGGAGGTTGGCAGCAGGCTGGGTTGGAAAAGGAAGGATCAGGGATGATGTGGGGGTAGGGACAAAGGGACTGAAGAGGAAGCCTGAGAATATATTGAGGAGGTGAGGAAGTGACAGGAGGGAGTACCCTGTGTGAGCTGATGCACCAAGCTCCCACCAGCCCACGCTCCATTGTCCCATCATGCTTTACTTTAAAAAGTCAATTCAAAGACAAAATTATTAAGAATTTCAAGACAGTTGCTGTAGAGCATTAATCCCCAAGTGCATGGGCCCTTCTGAGCATGGAGCCCTGCAGGACTGCACAGGTTGCAAGCCCAAGAAACAGCCTCTGTTTAAAGAACTATTCTTCGGTGTTGCTAATGAACCAGGCAGCGTGGAGTTTTCAGCAGGGAATGTGGAAGCTAGAGAAGCAGTTGTTAGGTTTTGGGAAGCACACCTGGTTAGAGCTCTGCTCATCTCCTGGTATCTACCCTCTGACAAGCCATTTCTCCTCTCCTGGTACAGTTAATCTGCATCTCTAAAATGGGGAAACTAAGGCAGAAAATCTAAGTGTGTCTGTGTGTGTAAGATCAAGGTCATGCAACTAAACACTGACAGGGAGGCTCATCCTTACCCTGTATAACTCCCAAATCCATACTACTTGTCTATATGATTTTGTCTTCTTAGGCAATAATGTCAGTGGTTGTTAACCCTTTAGTGTGTTGAAACTTTGACAAGTTAGTGAATTCCACAAATCTGCCATGAAGAATAATAAAGAACATGGAAAGCCATTTTGCATAAAATTTCAGGGGGTTTACAGAGCTGATATGGTTTGGGTCTGTGTCTCTGCCCAAATCTGATGTCAAATTATAATCCCCAGTGTTGGAAGTGGGGCCTGGTGGGAGGTGATTGGATCATGGGGGCGGATTTCCACCTTTGGTGCTGTTCTCGTGATAGTGAGTGAGTTGTTTTGAGATCTGTTTGCTTAAAAGTGTGTAGCACTTTCCCCCTCTTCTCTTCTTCCTCCTGCTCAGGCCATGTAAAGATGCCCCAGATTCCCCTTTGACTTCTGCCATGATTGTAAGTTTCCTGAGGCCTCCCCAGCCAAGCTTCCTGTGCAGCCTGTAGAACCACGAGCCAATTAAAAGTCTTTTCCTTATTAATTACCAAGTCTAATACCAATAGTATTGGTAATTACCAATACTATTTCTTTATAGTATTACCCATTGTCAGAACAGACTAATACAGAGCCCCTGAAGCCTATCTATGAACCAGGATGAAAGCCCTGAAGAAGTAAAAATGCCTCCCATATAGCCTGAGGGATGAGGCTTTCAATTGGGATGTATGAGTTTGTGCTGGCTGCATTGCAGAATGCTACATTCTCTTTCTCATTAATTTCATAGACTGCCTCGGACAAAGTATTCTTTTCTGGCTCTTGGTTTTTTCCTGCTTTATTTTTGTGGTAGCAACACATTTTCTTCACTGACTTCTCCGCAGGGAGATCTCCCTGCTTTATGCACACTCTGTTAGGAACAAGTCATCCTTTTTGAAGAAAAACAAGAGCAGTCTTTTGAAATGAATCCCTTTAAAGGACATCTGGTGTGACATTAAGCTTCATTCCTTTCTGGTCGAGAGAGCCATAATCACACAGGCTGGATGTGTGCAGGATGCAACTATCACAACTCCAGTTGCTGCTATAGGCAGTACAGGGCCCCATAGGTGGCGTCAGTAGTCCAAAGATGAAGTCTGGAGGCAAAAGCCTGTGTATTTCAGGCTTGGCAATGTATTATTTATGAAGAGAAATTAACTTTGAAATCTTCTTAGTTTGCCCCCAGCAATATACACAGGAAACCTGATTTTCTCAGTACAAGGTAATAAATAGTCTTTCGAACAAATTAGATGAATTCTGATGTCTGTTTTCTGGTACTTTGTAGTTATGGGTATTTGGCTTCTTTTTTGTTATTAATATTAAAAATACCCCTGCTTTACAGAGAAGAATGTCCAAGAGGACTTGTGAAGTCTTGGGAGGAGGGGGACAAAAAAATCAAAATCCTGATGAAATGCAAAAGACTCAGTCTGGAAATTTTGTATTGTTGCTTAAAAGCTGATTTTCAGCTCTCTTCACGTTCATCGTTGTAGTCAGTTCATATGCAGTGGGGTGGAAAGAATATTCTACTTTAGAGTCAGGCAAATCTGAATCTGAATTTTTTTTTTGCCATTTGGAAGTTATGTGATTCTAGGTGAGTTACTTAAATTTCCTGAAACTTAGTTTCTTCATGTGCAAAATGGGTTTATGATACCTAGTTTATAGAGTGGTTGTGCACACCAGGTGAGTCATGTAAACTACATATTGCAAGGTGAACATTCAACAGATACTAAGTCTATTCCTTTTTATAAACATGTTGCTGGCCTGAAGATATTGCAGATTACCTAGTTCATAATATCTGTGAGAGAGTTTTCAAGTGAGAATTTGTCTGAAGTAAATGTTTGGATATTACTTGAGAAGAAAAGGATTGAGAAGTAACTATGTTTCCAGAAGGTAATTAAAATTTTATAAAATGGCAGATGAACATGGAAGACAAGTGCCATATGAGTCATGTGGCTCTGGAAAGTACCTTCTGCCAACATAATATCACAAATAAGACCAAGGACTGGGAATGTCTTCTTAGAATAACAGTTAATTTTGCACCATGGTAGAACAATCACCTATGACTGGGTCGTATCTCAGCTCCAGTAGTTCCTAATTAGGCAACTTGGGGCAGGTTGCACATAACCTCTCTGAACCTCAGTTTCCACATATGTAAAATGTAGATGGCATCATTATTTACCTATTCCATGAGAAAAGGATTGTCTTGAGGGTTAAATGTCTTGAGGGTTAACAGCAACTTAGGCTAGTGTTAAGCAAATGGTAAGCAGTTCTTGTTGATGTTTTTGCTGTTATACATGAGGATGTTGCAGTGGATAAACCAAAAAATCTGTTGCTAGAAAATCTAGGATCCGGTTTTTGTTCTGGTCACTTAAAATATGAATTTGGGCAAATCATTGACTTAGTTTTCTCTTTGATCAAATGCTTATCATCATGGTGATAATCCCTACACCAGGCCCCTCAGAGGATTTTCCTGAGCACTGGCTATAGCCTAACATAGCTGTAATTCAGAGATGTGGATGGATGAGCTGAAAATCCTATTAGGAGAAGCCATGTCAAAGGAAGCCTGAGGTGACTGTCTTAAAAAGAGAAACAGCTGCACAGGGAAAAGATGCTTATGAGCTAAGAACAACCGGATGGCATCCAGAAGGGGGAAAAACCCTGCGATTACTCTGTGTTTCTTTCACAAGGAGAAAACGAAAGAAGAAGAACATCTTCTAAAATGACCCAGGGAATCATGTGCACAACTGACACCATGCCACAGACAGTAATCAGGGAGACCTGTGGGAGGAGAAATCCAGACAGTGCCTAAAACTGAGGCTCTGGGAAAAATGACACAGGAAGCTACCTCTTTCCTCAGTCTTCTGAGTGAAGTGAAGGACATAGATGGAAGTTTATGCAGCTTGGGGAATTTTGGGAATCTGTGCAACACTACTAACTTGACCATTGTTATATATGATTTCTGAATTTTACATTTGTCTTGAGGTAAATTTGTGGTTAGAAGATATTTCTGACATTTCAGGTATTTCCAGGAGGGGTAGAGGTGGTGATATCCACAACAAAGGTCATATACCATGCAATTAATGTTCCTAAGCATTGGCCTGGCTATAAGATATCAACATGCTTTGTAAACTGTAAAAGGGGCATTCAAACATTTGTCATAAGCATAACTGTGATTGCTATGTCTTGAGTGGCAGCGTGATAAAGTAGATGGAACATAATTTTGAAATCAGCTAGCTTTGGGTCTGAATCTTGTCTCAGCAACTCCATGGTGGTAGGTGTAAGTTGGGAGAAAATGTCTAGGTGACAGAACAATGTACAAGTAAGAAAGAAAAGAGAGAATTAAAGGGAAGGGCACCAATTTCAGGAACAGGTATATATCAGCAGCAAGGAGGTCAAACAGGAAGTAGTGAAGGTTTCTCAAGCAAAGGGATATCCCAAATCATGGGAATCCAGGACCAGCTCAGAGACTTGCACAGGGAGATAGTCAGATCCAGGAGATCTGGTAGGTAGCGCTCTTAGCTGCCTTCTGAGGTTCTGCAGCAGGGCTCCAGCCTTTGCTGTAATTAGAAAGACAAGGAGGGTCTCAATTCTATTTGTTTACTGGAGAAGTGTTTGTTGAGCACCACTTTCATGGCAGGTACTCTTTTAGGTGTTGGGGATACAGAACTATAGTGACAGCAAAGATCCCTGCCTCATGGAGCCCCTCAGAGCCACTTGCTTTGTGTAGTAAGCTAACCCATATTAGAGCTGGTGGTCTCTTTCCCTCATGTGCTGGTCCAAGATGCCGGTAAACTCTTTCCTTCGGAAAACACACAATATTTTATACTTAATAAACTCTCCTTACCATTCTGTATTTTCAATCCCTGGCTTGCTTGTGTGTTTTTCTTTTGAGGTTTTGGGCCATTTGAAGGGTTGCTTTTTGTTGTTGTTTTGTTGTTTCTTTCTGAAGCTTTTGTGTCTAGTAGAATACAGTGTATGTCCAATGTGCTTAGCTTACATTTGGCATTCAGTAAAGTGTTTTCAGTGATTAAAAGAAATGACTGGGCCAGGTGCAGTGGCTCACACCTGTAATCCCAGCACTTTGGGAGGCCAAGGAGGATAGAATGCCTGAGGTCAGGAGTTCAAGGCCAGCCTGGCCAACATGTTCAAACCCCATCTCTACATAAAATACAAAAATTCGCCAGATGTGGTGACATGCACCTGTAATCCCAGGTACTTGGGAGGCTGAGGTGGAAGAATTGCTTGAACCCAGGAGGCAGTGGTTGCAGGGAAAGAGCAAGATTCTGTCTCAAAAAAGAAATGACTATAGGTAATAAATGAGTAATTTTTGCATGTATCTTGGCCATACAAGTAAATATACAACAAAAATTATTAATAGCAATAAGACAGAATATATATACACACACACACACACATATATATATCTCTATATACACACACACACAAATCTATAAAAACAATGGAATTCTTGCTCATATCCTATTAATATAGATCTTGGAAACTGCCAAAAATACATTTCATGAAACTGGCCAATGCCCTAGCCTGTATGTCACCTGATATTTCTACATGTATACTTTATGTTTTTTCCTCAACACAAAGGTTTTTTTGTTCTCATAGAAACAAATTATGCAGACTCAATGGGAAAAGCAAAGGAAGATACAAATAATGGGATACCTATGAGGAAATATTAATTGATGTGAAGATAGTAATATTCCCTAGTTTATATTTATATCTGGTACAATATTGGAGTCTTTGCAGAATATTTCTCAGACATTAAATTTTTTGAAATATAAATCTTTATGGAAGAGTGAGCAAGAGTGCCAGAAGTTTTTTTTAAAGGCAATAACAGTGTCATTGCTATATAAGATTTTTTAAATGACAATCAAAACTACATGATATGGAGCTGAAAACTGGATAAATTCAGAAATACATTTAAATTACTAAAGTAGATGTCTAAAAATATTTGTTAAAGAGAGGTTGAATATATCTCAGGCCTCAAGATTTAACAAAAGTATTATAGTAATGAGAAAATTAATGAATATTGAATGTTCTATGGGGCAGCTGAATACCAGTATAAAATATATTAACTTGAATTAATTTCTTATGGTATGCACTAT
Organism: Macaca thibetana thibetana; assembly: GCF_024542745.1. Taxonomy (NCBI): domain Eukaryota; kingdom Metazoa; phylum Chordata; class Mammalia; order Primates; family Cercopithecidae; genus Macaca; species Macaca thibetana. The sequence continues at coordinate 74,294,962 of NC_065591.1, read as the reverse complement.
TCATTCCTTATTCCATATTCTATACTCTGACAATTTTCAGAGGAGTCAAAGAGGTAAACATTTCCTCTATAATCTGTAAAAATCTAGAATGAAATGAAATTATACAGTAAATTTATGCTCTTTAGACGCAAGATATATTTTTACAAGCCAAAATGTAATCGAAGAAATACTAAAAAGAAACTAAAAGGTAGGAGACTGAATATATGGCAATCATAACTGATAAAAACTTCCAAACTAAATATATAACAAGGACTAACTTTTCAGTAATACCTAACAGCTTATGAAGTGTTTATATACTTCAGTAGATTTGCTAAAATTTTTCTGCTCAAAGTGTGGTCCTCAGTTCATCAGTGCTGCCATCACCTGGATCTTACTAGATATGCAGAATCCCAGGTCCAGCCTCAGAACTACTGAGTCAGGATCTGAATTGTAACAAGATCTCCAATTGATTCATATACATATTTAAGTGTAAGAAACTCTGTTCTAAATTGCCTATTGAGGAAACTGAGGCATAAGAAGGTTTAGTAATTTGTTAAAGATCTCAGAGTCACAGAAAAGAGTGGAATTAGATTTCTAGGTCTTTTAACTACAAATTCTGTTTGTTCACTTATTCATTTGTTTATTTGACATGTATTAAATGAATGCCTATGTGTGGGCACTGACCAGAGTTGTAAACAGTAGTGCCCTGTATGCCTGGTCTTCACGGACCCTTTCCTAAAATACTGGTCATGATCTTTCCTTAGCACTAAGATGCTTCAGTTTAAATAGTAGAAAATACCATAACATTTAAAAATCTACTTTCTTATCATCATAGTTAAAATATCATTAAAGTAGGTATTTCAATTTAACAAGATAAATATAAATGGTAAATCTCAATTTTATCAAGGTGTAAAAAATAAGCACACTTTTGCTAAGGGCATAAAAAAGTTGTCTTTTTCATCTGGAGCACAAGACAATTATATGTCAGAAGAGCCATAAGACTATTAAATATTTTTAGAGGGAGTCTCACTCTGTTGCCTGGGCTGGAGTGCAATGGTGTGATCTGTGCTCGCTGCAACCTACACCTCCTGGGTTCAAGCGATTCTTGTGCCTCAGCCTCCTGGAGTAGCTGGGACTGCGGGCACATGTCACTATGCACAGCTAATTTGTGTATTTTTAGTGGAGATGGCGTTTCAACATGTTGGCTCATCTAGTCTCAAACTCCTGACTTCAAGTGATCTGCCGCCTCCGCCTCACCAAGTGCTGGGATTACAGGCATGAGCCACCTTGCCTGGCCATAAAATTATTTAAACTTTATTGGCCGGGCACGGTGGCTCAAGCCTGTAATCCCAGCACTTTGGGAGGCCGAGACGGGCGGATCACGAGGTCAGGAGATCGAGACCATCCTGGCTAACACGGTGAAACCCTGTCTCTACTACAAAAATACAAAAAAACTAGCCGGCCGAGGTGGCGGGCGCCTGTAGTCCCAGCTACTAGGGAGGCTGAGGCAGGAGAATGGCGTGAACCCGGGAGGCGGAGCTTGCAGTGAGCCGAGATCCGCCACTGCACTCCAGCCTGGGCGACAGAGCAAGACTCTGTCTCAAGAAAAAAACAAAAACAAAAACAAAACAATTTTTTCCACCTCTGAAAAAAATTTAATAGACAAAAATTAGTGGGTATGAAAATGTCATAACTATGTTTTTCCTCACACTGATATCAAAAGCAAAATGATTCAGATGTCTAATGTCATTAAAATGTCAAACATATACTATCATGTAGCTACAGGGGCAAAAAGAAAGCAGAAAACCCTTGCAATAGCTTCCTCGACATTACTTAGAGAAGGTCTGCACTCTGCAGCCTGGGATCCTGCATGATGCAGTCTCCACCTTCCTTCCAGATGCATAACCTCTGTAACGGCAGATTGCTTCCACTAGGCTGGGTTCCACTCTTCCTCCTGAAGTCTCATGGCATTTTTCTGATTCTGCATTTTTGCTCTTGCTCTTCTCTCTCCTTCACACTCCAGTCCCCACTTATTCATGGGAGTTATATTCCAAAACCCCCAGTGGTTGCCTGAAACTACAGATAGTACCAAACCTTACATATACCATGTTTTTTCCTACACATGCCTATGATAAAGTTTAATTTATAAGTTAGGCACACAAAGAGATTAACAACAACAATAATAAAATAGAACAATAAATAATCCAATAAAAGCTATGTGACTGTGGTCTTTCTATCTCTCAAAATGTCTTACTTGTACTATACTGCAGGTAACTGAAACCATGGAAAGCAAAACTGTGGATGAACAGGAAACTACTTTATACCATAAATATCCTTTCTAATCTGGTCCGCCTACCTCTCCAGCCTCATCCTTTGGCACATCTTGTGAATTTGATTCCAGATACTCAGAACCCCTACAGCACCCTAAATGCACAGAACCACGTCACAGTTCTTGATGCAGCTTTCATCTCCTGCTTGAGATTCTCATGATCAGATCTCCATAAGGTGAACTCCTTCTCACTCTTGCAGTCATATAGAAAGTCACTTAAAAAAATCAAGTGTCATCTCCTCCTTTACCCTATTTGTGTGTGTGTGTGTGTTTCTGTGATATACTATGTTTCTCATTTCTTTAGTTTTGATCTTATTCTATTTAAATTTTTTTTTTCCTGTTTCTCTTCCTTCATTAAATTTGAACTGATTGGGGATAAGATTGGTTTTTTTTCTAATTTTATTTTCAATATCTAAACATATTGATGTTGTTATTTTGTGTTTGTTTATTTACTTACTTCTATATTTTCTGTCTCTTTCCACTGGAATGGTAACCACAACTGTTTAAGCTCCCCAGGACCTAGAAAACTTCCTGGCATGTGAAGAGCAGTCAATGAATATTTAATTGTTAAATTAAATTGTTAAATTAAATATTTAATTGTTAATTAAGTGTCTGACATATAGAAAGATGTTAATAAACGCTCATTTAAAGAAAGAACATATGCCTGTAATACCAGCACTTTGGGAGGCCGAGGTGGGCGGATCACCTGAGGTCAGGAGTTCCAGACCAGCCTGACCAACATGGTGAAATTCTGTCTCTACTAAAAATACAAAAATTAACTGGGCATGGTAGCATGCACCTGTAGTCCCAGTTGCTCGGGAGGCTGAGGTAGGAGAATCACTTGAACCAAGGAGGCGGAGGTTGCAGTGAGCCAAGATCACCCCATTGCACTCCTGTTTTTTCCTGTTTCTCTTCCTTCATTAAATTTGAACTGATTGGGGATAAGACTGTTTTTTTCTAATTTTATTTTCAATATCCAACCAGTGTCTGACATATAGAAAGGTGTTAATAAATTCTCATTTAAAGAAAGAGAAAGCCTCTGTCTCAAAAAAAAAAAAAAAAAGAAAACATGACTGATTCTGTATCTGCTGAATTTTTTCTTATTTTTCTATGTCAAACTTGAATGTCACCTTTTTGAGTCTTCTTCCCAGTGACTGGAAGTGACTTCCCTCATCTCTATATCCCCTTGGTGCTTGTCATATTTTGTTTTTGCACAGTAGTTATTTACTCATCCTTGTTCTCTGTGGACAAAGGTGCTAGTGCATACCAGAGGCTAGCACATACAAGGTGCTCATCATTTCTGAAGTTAATGAATGAATTAATCTTGCTAAGTATTTTGTAGAAACTCAGTGCCCTTAGAGTTTCAACAGATTTTCCAAAGCTGCAGTTCTTCTTAATTGATGCTTAATTTAAAAAGCAATAGAGGTTGTAGAAGTAGACACTGTTGTATCTACAACTTGAGAAATCCAATGGAAGTAATTTTTCTTCAAAAAGAACAAAAAATTGGATATTGCCAAGTGCCTGTCCATGGGTTTGCTTCATTGGAAGCATAACTGCAGAATGAAGGTGCTTCTGAACTCTTAATTAACAATTAAATATTCATTGACTGCTCTTCACATGCCAGGAAGTTTTCTAGGTCCTGGGGAGCTTAAACAGTTGTGGTTACCATTCCAGTGGAAAGAGACAGAAAATATAGAAGTAAGTAAATAAACAAACAAACACACAAAATAACATCAGATACTGCAATGACAAATCCCCAGAGAGTGACTCAAGTAGGAGAAGGAGGGCTGATTTAGATGTTGGGGTGTCAGTGAGATTTGAAATGAGATATGAATTATCAAACAAGGTTCAGGCTTAGAGAGATCTGAATGTGATGGTATTGTTTTGTAAAATGTTAAGACACTTTTTTTTTTCAATAGATACTAGTCTATGGATTAATGTTGATGTATTTATCTACTATTTTGTACCTCCTATAACATTTGAAAATAGAAGGGGGGGGAGGGGGGGAGAGAGAGAGAGAGAGAGAGAGAGGGAGGGAGGGAGGAAGGGAGGGAGAGAAAAAAGCTAGGTAAATTAGATAGTTTGGACGAAAGATAGGTGAAACAATAAGGCTTCAACCTTGTGCAAACTGTCAACTTAGAAGTGGGGGTGGGGCAAAATGAAAGCTAGAAACTTCTTCCTTCACCTATAGAATTAGATCTGAACCTCTTGCCATGGCATATACGGACCTTATGATTTGACCATTCCTTCTTGACCAACCTTACTTAGTACAGGTCCATTTCTCCCACTTAATGTTTCAGTATTACTGAAATGCCTGGAGGTTTCTACCTGCTCCATCCTGTTAAAGCTCTATCATATTTCAAGTTTTGTCCAAATATTACCTTATATTCTAGAGAGGGGGATCTTCCATTCCTTTGTGCCATGTATACTTTGTACGTTCCCAATATGTTGCATTGCATTATAATGGCATTCTTTTATGTCTCCTTCTTCTGAAGCCTGGGAGAGTTTTATTTGCTCTCATGTGCCAAGAACCTGACATTCAGTAAGTGCTTGAGGACATTGAATGTTAGATGCCTTCAATGGAAGGCAACCTATGATAAGTGTCATTGAGAGTCCTGGGGGAGAGCAATGCCATGCCGTAGGGACAGGAGAGTGTAGAGGGGCTTCTGAGGCTGTTGAGAGAAAGCTTCCTCCTTCTGAGCTGTGCCACAGAGATCCTGGACATGGGCTTCAAGGGTACCTTTCCAGTTTCTGACATCTTTTTCTTGTTTCATATGCAATTACCAGGTGGTGGATATTAGTACCTTCTTGTGAGTCATGATTGTTCCTTGGCTGAGACACCCTCAAAGGTGGGCCCTTGAAGAGGAAGACTAATTTGTTACTTTAATCCTTGGCTCCAATGCCTCCTCTGTTTCCATCCTCAGACACAGCTTCTCTTCTTGACCTCCAGGTTGTCAGTGCTCTAGTTCTCTTCAGTTGTTCTTTCATTTCCATGGTCTGACTCCAAACCCACTCTGTGCCTCAAAGGCCAGGCTCTCCTTTGAGCTGCTGAAGCCCAATCAATAACACTTCCTTATCAGTCTTCACCCATTGCCTTTCTGTAAATGACTCTCTCTTCTGAAGAAGATCTGGTACCCACTCATCCACACACCACAATCGTCTCACCCAGCAGTTAGTAAACACCATTTAACTTCTGTCAGGGCTCTTCATTAGGTTTTAACTTCTGGATGGTGTACAAGCCCTCTTGTGATTTGCTCCCAACTTGTTCTGTAGGTTTTTCTTTTGGCCTTTCTCTTGACGTATTATGCTTAAGTCATACAGAAGTACAGTACCTTTGTTTGCCTGAAGTACCACTCCTTTGCCTGTGTGGTACCCTATACCTGGAGCGCCTTCTATTATCTGCTTTAAAAACACAATTTTTCCTTTAGGTCCTAATTTGCTTCCTCTGTGAAGGCTCTCTTTGGCCTCCCCAGGGAGTATGAAATGCTTCCTTCTTTGTAATCCCATTGCACTTTCCAGATCATTCTGCATATCATTTACCACATTGCAGTGCATATTTATTTTTCACCATTGTGCATTTACCTCAGACCATCCATAAACTGTGAACACCAAAGTTAGGAACTGTGTTCTTTTGATTGCTTTATCTTTGTGTTCTTGAGCCTTGCCACAGAGCATGTTAGAAACTGCATATTAATACATGTTTGCTGAAATGGTGGGTGAGTGAAATAGTATAGAAACTTACAAGAGACTGGGCACAATGGCTCATGTCTGTAATCCCAGCACTTTGGGAGGCTGAGGCTAGCAGATCACTTGAAGTCAGGTGTTTGAGATCAGCCTGGTCAACTGGTGAAAACCGGTCTCTACTAAAAACACAAAAATTAACTGCATGTGGTGGCTCATGCCTATAATTCCAGCTACTTGGAGGCTGAGGCAGGAGGATTACTTGAACCCGGGAGATGGAATTTGAAGTGAGCCAAAATTGCCCCACTGCACTCCAGCTTAGGTGACAGAGCAATACTTCATTAAAACAAACAAACTTACAAGAGTAGGTTAATGAGTTCAGGGTCAGAGCTTGAACCGCAGCTACCCAATCTTAGCATTTTAATAAATTTACCAGATACACACTCACCAATCTGTTTTTTTTAAGTGTATATTTATTGAGTAACTACTATGTGTGGGCAAACTATGAGAGGCCAGCTCTTAGTAAAACTGATAGGAGGAAAACTCTATCCCAGAAGAATGGTGGTTCCCTTGCCTAGCTGGTCAGTGGGGGCTTTACAAAGCAGGTGTTCAGGGAGCTGGCTCTTGAGGAGAGACACTTAGAAAAGAGTTGGGAATGAAAATAATATTGCTTTTTAAAACCATGAAGATTATACCTAAAGGTATTTCTAGAATTGTGTAATTCCATCTATATGTAGTAGCCTGATAAATCAGGTCTACTTTTGAACAAATAACACATTCTCTTGACCTATGGGCCTAGTGAGTTCAATGGTGCACATCCTACAAAAGTGGCTGAAAATGTCCAAAGCAAAATTTTTTCACAGCAAAAATGTGAAAGGTCTTTGTTGAGATGCTCACCATTTACTTCTTCTCTGGGGATGGGGAGAAATGGACTCTGGCTGGAAAATGAGGAAGTGAAAACCTATAAAAAGGGAGCAGGGGGCCAATAATTGTGCTCCTGTCACTGACCCTGCTGCTCTGATTTGACTCATAAATAGACTCTCTAGAGCAAGTGTAGATGTAAACATTTGAGTTAAATGGTATTTTTATGTTTTAATTCAAGAGTGTTAACAACTCTTCATTTAAACTAAAAAATAAAAAACCCTTAGCTTTTTTGTGGGGGGCTTGTTTATGGTCATTAAAAACAAACATGCTGAATTAGAGTGATTTTCAGGTGACAGTAGAATTGCTTTGACTGAAAATCACCTAAACCTATTGGCTTGGTTAGTGCATCAACCTCCCTGTTGTGAATCTTGCACAGATAAACCACCATGAAAGGACTCCTGCATTGGTAGACAGAAGACCTGGGCTTAAATCACAGCTTCCTGATGGTGTGATGACTCTTGGTAGTTTATAACTTTTCTAAGTCTCAGATTCCTCATCCCGTGAAAGGGGATAATAATGTTCAACTGTCAGTGTTGTAATACAGTTTAAATGAAAGGACTGTATTGGTAGTTGGTAATTTAAGACACCTACTGCTAGAGATCCCAAATCCCTCAATCAGGCCTATGTGGGGGCACAGAGAGGACAAGGTCAAGTGAATGCTTCATGTTGGGGGTGGTGTTTTTAATCACTAGCTGGAGTTTGGTTACAAGTCCCAATACACTTCTCCTGGTGAGCTGAGCTGAACCACATGGAACCATGTGGAATCTTTTCATTTCAGCTGAAGCAGACCAAAATTCTATTCTAGAGGCAGGAAAAGTGGCCTTCCAGTCCCCTTTCCCTTCTTGGCTTCTTAGGTTTTGTGTACATTTAAGAAAAACTGAATCAAGAAACAGAAAGGGAAATAAGCATTGCCCCTGAAATCTGGAACAAAGCCACTATAAGAGCATACGAATATTTCTAAGCAACTACACTGTGTCTGGCTCTGTGTGAAGCATGGTCTTATTTAATCTTCATAGCAATCCTATAAAGTAGTTATCATGTCCATTTTACAATGGAGGAATGAGACTTAGAAAGATGAGATAAGAAGGCCCACTAGCTGGATGTCCAAAGTCAAACAGCTGTAAGCTGGTAGCAGAGAACATATCTGAACTAATTCACTGAAAGGCACAGCTCACATGCATAACCAGTCTACCCACTACCTGAGACTGTACAGAAAGCATCCTCTTATGTCATCAGCTTTGTGTTTCTATATGCTTGACTTGGGGAAAACACATCCCATCCCTTTAAAAATATATTTAAAATGCCCGGCATCAGCCTTTGGAATTCTTAAAACCTATAAAGCTGTATTATTAACATGAAAGGGAACCTTCTTATTTGGTAGATGAAAACATCTCTGTAAAAGCATTGGAGCAGAGGAAAACCTAATCCCTCTTGTCAACACCATGATGACAAGTGTTATACTCCGGGTGTATGAGTGATAACACGGTTGCTTCACCATGTAATTATTATTGTTTCCATTGGTGTTATCATAGCAGTAATTATCACTAACTAACATATGGCATTTGGTAGTGACTTGGAAAACATCCTGTCACTTTGGCTTTATAATTTGGGGTGGGTGTTGATGGCATTATGTCATGAATCATGCCCTGCCAATTGTTCCTTCTTCCATAGGGCTCCCATGGGAGCCATACACACAGGGGACAATAGCAGATTGGGAAACAAAGCATCACTTTGTCACAAGCTGTACAAGTACCTGATTTCCTAATATAAACACCTAGTAAAGATTAGGTAGGGAGGTTTGGCTCATACTTAGGTCTTAAATAGGCTGTCTTCACCCCTCTGGCTGCATAGGAGAAGCAAAGACAGAAGAGCTAGTTAAACCTGTGTATAGTGCAGACTAGCTAAACTTACCCACTTTACTGAAGCATGAAGAAGGTGAGAGAGAATCAGAATCCCCTGAGAGGCCAAACTTTGCCTGTGTTTCTGTTTTATACAGATGTAGAAAGCAGCCCAGTGCCAGACTGCTACTCTATTAATATACAGTGATCTTTAGTGGCTTCTAGAACTTGGAACAAAAATATTAGCAACTTCACCCATGGAGAGAAAGCTGTGAGAAATATGGCATATGGGAAACTGGAAGGGGATGGTAAGATGCATCTACAGTTTGCAGAGGGAAGGCTGCCTATATACCTATTTACATCCTCTCATTGTTTCTTCTGAAATAGTAGCAGCAGCAACAACAATAAGCAACAACACAGTGGAGTGTGTATTAGCTTCATCTCTTAACAGCTTTATAGCCTTGCAAAGTTACCTCCCATCTGTAAAGTTCAGAGGGACAGCTGCAATTATTCATGCTCTAAATATGAACACTACTAGCAGCAACATAGACTCTTTAACCTAGTGAAAACTTCAATTTTCTGATAAACTTTCAATTTCCTTTTGTTTTTGTGAATAACGTAAGGAGTTGTCTTCTTTGGGAGTCCTTATAGTTTTAGTTTGTGTTTCTCACAAAGAAGCAAAGTTGGCGTCACTTTATACAACATACTCACTAACTACCAAAAGTGAGGATGGCTATTGTCTCCTTGACATGGGAACACTAAGTGAGACCAGGCTCACTCATGCATGTGTTAATTAGCTAGATTTAGTTGCTTCACAATGTATATATATTCCAATACATCACGTTGTACATGATAAATACCTAAAATGATATCTGTCAATTAAAAAAAATTAAAAAAGGAGTTAGTCCCCTGAGAAGCAACTGTCAATCAATTAGGGACAGGATTTGGTGGATACACACTTCAACTTCCTTAACCTCTTGATGGAACAATTCTTAGGTATGTGCTACACAGTGTTTCCAAAAATCTACAGTGAGATTTACCTCCATTTTCCAGATGGTAACTTACTCATCAAGGAATTCTTTATTAGCTTTTCTCACTTCCCTATTCTCTTCTTTGTTTACTGGAACTATCTACCAAATAATTTATATGTGCTCAAATCCTTGTCTTAGGATATCCTTTTGGTAGAACCCACAACTAGGTGCTTTCACTTGTTTTCTATTCCTTGTTTTTCTTACGTACTTATGAGCTTCATGGAGACAAGGTTGAAACTGACCCAATATTCCCATGGACAGGTGTTTTTTTGTTTTGTTTTGTTTTTTGTTTTTGTTTGTTTGTTGGTTTGTTTTTGATAAACATAGAAATTGACCCTTCTGGTCTTAAAGCTTGAAACTTACATTTGTTTTATCTGAGTTCCTTCCTCAGGAAAGGACCTCCAGGCTTCTTGAAAAGTATCAAAGAACTGAAATTCATCAGATCATTGCATCCAGACAATGAAATTCTAGGTCCCTCATTCATCATGATTGCTTCCTTACCCCTCCTGAATTTCTGTTTTCTCCTTCATAGTTGCTTTTCTTCCTTTCTATATAGGAATTGTAGTCAGTCAGGGAGATGGATTTGAGACTGAGCTCCCATCTCCTTGACTGAAGCCCCCAATTAAAGCCTTCCTTGACAATACTTATATCAGCATTGGCTTTCCGTGTGGCAGGCAGCAAGACATAGACTGAACCCCTGGTGTTTCAGTAACAATATCTTACTCACTGCTGTATCTTCTGTGACTTGCAAAGTGCCTGGCTCACAGTGGGCTCTCATTAAATCACTGGTGAATGAATGATTAAAGAATAGGGACTAAAGCCCCAATTACTCACTCACTTCTTTTGGATGATTTGCTCCAAGCTTAGGAAAAGGCCATAAAAACTGGCAGCATAATCTGACTCTGTTTCCAATTTAATGAATGTATACTTTAGCATGTTAGTTTTTTAATTGATATTAGTTTATTTCGATATTTCTTGAATGTGTGCTATGAATGTGTACTAAATATTGTATTAGGCTATTTACATACCTTACATCCTTTAATAACTGCAACTTCTCTGTAAGGTAGGTTTTATTATCCATAGTCTGAAAATGCCAAAAGTAAGGCTTATACAAGCTCACAAAGTTTATGTGTGGAAGATATAAACTTAGGGCTTAAACCACAGTATGTGTAACTTGAAAGTCCACACTTTTCACCATATATTCTACAGTCTAGGCAAGTAATAAATTTACAATCTATGACTTTTAGCTTTATCTTAATCCAATTCTAAAGTTTAAATGCCCAAAAGAAAAAGAGGTGGTATATGTCAGTTCCCAGAAGCTTTCTGCAAGCACAAGAAAATAGCTGTTATAAGAAAGTACAATTCTATAAACTAGTGTTTCAAAGATACAGGTAAAAATGAGTTTTTATGCCTGAGCTAATGCTCTACTACTTTGATAGAAAGGTGAAAAGAAACTGACTGCTATGCTGGAATGTTGCAACAGGTTCTGATGTATTAATAGTTCTAGATACTTCCTATATTATAACAGTGCAAAATATGTCTCATTAATACATTGATGATGGTGGCAGAATAATTGGGAAAAATTTATATTAATCGTGGAATAAAGGCCAAGTACTTCAGATTTCACTTCTAAAGTGAGTTTTGATTTAAGCAAATAATCTGAAACCTCAAGAATGACAAAAAATTGCTCTCATTTTTCTTTGTAATTAAAATAGGATATTTACTTAAATCTCAGTTTATGGGATAAAAGTGAAACATTTGAATGAACAATATTCCTTTTTTCATAGATTGAACAATCCTTAAAAGGAGTGCTGAACAAATTTAAGTGAAACTTCTGATTTAGAGAAACCTCTCTGGTTTTAAGGTAATAGAATATAAAATTGATTTTAAGTTAATAGAATACAAAATTGTCTCAGGAATTCTGAGCGAACAAGTATTTCAATGAAGAAACAAAAGAAATTCAGTGTCATTCGTGTTATCCTTGTGTGGAAGATCAATGTGGAGTGTTTGAAAGGGCCACTAGAATCAACAAAATTGATAGACCGCTAGCAAGACTAATAAAGAAGAAAAGAGAGAAGAATCAAATAGACTCAATAAAAAATGATAAAGGGTATATCACCACCGACCCCAGAGAAATACAAACTACTATCAGAGAATACTATGAACAACTCTACACAAATAAACTAGAAAATCTAGAAGAAATGGATAATTTCCTGGACACTTACACTCTCCCAAGACTAAACCAGGAAGAAGTTGAATCCCTGAATAGACCAATAGCAGGCTCTGAAATTGAGGCAATAATTAGTAGCCTACCAACCAATAAAAGTCCAGGACCAGATGGATTCACAGCCGAATTCTACCAGAGTTACAAGGAGGAGCTGGTACCATTCCTTCTGAAACTATTCCAATCAATAGAAAAAGAGGGAATCCTCCCTAACTCATTTTATGAGGCCAACATCATCCTGATACCAAAGCCTGGCAGAGACACAAGAAAAAAAGGTAATTTTAGACCAATATCCCTGATGAACATCGATGCAAAAATCCTCAATAAAATACTGGCAAACTAAATCCAGCAGCACATCAAAAAGCTTATCCACCATGATCAAGTGGGCTTCATCCCTGGGATGCAAGGCTGGTTCAACATACGCAAATCAATAAACATAATCCAGCATATAAACAGAACCAAAGACAAAAACCACATGATTATCTCAATAGATGCAGAAAAGGCCTTTGACAAAATTCAGCAGCCCTTCATGCTAAAAACTCTCAATAAATTCGGTATTGATGGAACGTACCTCAAAATAATAAGAGCTATTTATGACAAACCCACAGCCAATATCATACTGAATGGGCAAAAACTGGAAGCATTCCCTTTGAAAACTGGCATAAGACAGGGTTGCTGTCTCTCACCACTCCTATTCAACATAGTGTTGGAAGTTCTGGCTAGGGCAATCAGGCAAGAGAAAGAAATCAAGGGTATTCAGTTAGGAAAAGAAGAAGTCAAACTGTCCCTGTTTGCAGATGACATGATTGTATATTTAGAAAACCCCATCACCTCAGCCCAAAATCTCCTTAAGCTGATAAGCAATTTCAGCAAAGTCTCAGGATACAAAATTAATGTGCAAAAATCACAAGCATTCTTATACACCAGTAACAGACAAACAGAGAGCCAAATCATGAATGAACTTCCATTCACAATTGCTTCAAAGAGAATAAAATACCTAGGAATCCAACTTACAAGGGATGTAAAGGACCTCTTCAAGGAGAACTACAAACCACTGCTCAGTGAAATAAAAGAGGACCCAAACAAATGGAAGAACATACCATGCTCATGGATAGGAAGAATCAATATTATGAAAATGGCCATACTACCCAAGGCAATTTATAGATTCAATGCCATCCCCATCAAGCTACCAATGAGTTTCTTCATGGAATTGGAAAAAACTGCTTTAAAGTTCATATGGAACCAAAAAAGAGCCCGCATTGCCAAGACAATCCTAAGTCAAAAGAACAAAGCTGGAGGCATCACGCTACCTGACTTCAAACTATACTACAAGGCTACAGTAACCAAAGCAGCATGGTACTGGTACCAAAACAGAGATATAGACCAATGGAACAGAACCGAGTCCTCAGAAATAATACCACACATCTATAGCCATCTGATCTTTGACAAACCTGAGAAAAACAAGAAATGGGGAAAGGATTCCCTATTTAATAAATGGTGCTGGGAAAATTGGCTAGCCATAAGTAGAAAGCCGAAACTGGATCCTTTCCTTACTCCGTATATGAAAATTAATTCAAGATGGATTAGAGACTTAAATGTTAGACCTAATACCATAAAAACCCTAGAAGAAAACCTAGGTAATACCATTCAGGACATAGGCATGGGCAAGGACTTCATGTCTAAAACACCAAAAGCAATGGCAACAAAAGCCAAAATTGACAAATGGGATCTCATTAAACGCTTCTGCACAGCAAAAGAAACTACCATCAGAGTGAACAGGCAACCTACAGAATGGGAGAATATTTTTGCAATCTACTCATCTGACAAAGGGCTAATGTCCAGAACCTACAAAGAACTCAAACAAATTTACAAGAAAAAACAAACAACCCCATCAAAACGTGGGCAAAGGATATGAACAGACATTTCTCAAAAGAAGACATGCACACAGCCTACAGACACCTGACAAAATGTTCATCATCACTGGCCATCAGAGAAATGCAAATCAAAACCACAATGAGATACCATCTCACACCAGTTAGAATGGCAATCATTTAAAAGTCAGGAAACAACAGGTGCTGGAGAGGATGTGGAGAAATAGGAACACTTTTACACTGTTGGTGGTATTGTAAACTAGTTCAACCATTATGGAAAACAGTATGGCGATTCCTCAAGGATCTAGAACTAGAAGTACCATATGACCAGCCATCCCATTACTGGGTATATACCCAAAGGATTATCAATTATGCTGCTATAAAGACACATGCACACGTATGTTCATTGTGGCACTATTCACAATAGCAAAGACTTGGAATCGACCCAAATGTCCATCAGTGACAGATTGGATTAAGAAAATGTGGCACATATACACCATGGAATACTATGCAGCCATAAAAAAGGACGAGTTTGTGTCCTTTGTAGGGACATGGATGCAGCTGGAAACCATCATTCTCAGTAAACTATCGCAAGAACAGAAAACCAAACACCGCATGTTCTCACTCATAGATGGGAATTGAACAATGAGATCACTTGGACTCGGGAAGGGGAACATCATACACTGGGGCCTATCATGGGGAGTGGGGAGTGGGGAGGGACTGCACTGGGAGTGATACCTGATGTAAATGACGAGTTGATGGGTGCTGATGAGTTGATGGGTGCAGCACACCAACATGGCACAAGTATACATATGTAACAAACCTGCACGTTATGCACATGTACCCTAGAACTTAAAGTATAATAATAATAATAATAATAAAAGAAAGGGCCACTAGATCAGAAGTCAGAGACCCATGGTGGGTCTGGCTTGCCATTAATAAGTGCAATCTTGAATAAGTCTCCAATATTTCTTGGTCTTCATTTCTTGCCCAAAGATGGAATTAGATGTTTTCATGGGATTTTTCACTTTTAACATTCTGTGACTTTATGACTATGTTATAGAAATGTATTAGATTAATGATTTTAGTGGTGTCACATAAGGAAAGATGGCATTCTGAAGATACTATTAACTGATGGGGCAGGCAGCTATAATCTAAACAAACAGTCAGTGAAATTAGAATTTGCAGTTATAATTTCAATTTGACCTTTCCACTCTAACTCTTTGTGTGCAGAATATAGGCTTTGGAGTTGAAAAGACCAGGTTCAAATACCAGTTCTGTCAATTATCAGCTGTTCAACTTGATGAGCTCATTTTTGATCCCTTGGTTTTTGTCTCTAGAATGGAGATGAGAATGTATGTCTTACTTTATATTGAGGGAGTATTGTATGAACATCATGGAATAAAATTTTTGAAAGCACTTTATAGGAGTAAAAACGACTATACTGATGTAAAGTATCAATACTGATTAAAAGGAGTAAAGTAGGAGGAAAAATAAAGCCTTTTTAGACTGCTTTGGGAAGATGGTTCAAGTCTCCAAACCAATATGAACCTTGACAAGGTTGTCATTTCTCCGATATAAGGACTTCTCAGAAATACAAGTTTCTTCTAATCACAAAAAGAGTACCTTGCTGCTATATAAGGTTGAAATAAAAAATAGAAGTCTTCAAAGTGCTTGAGAAAACATGCAGTTAGAACACTATGTGGTTTTTATTAAAAAACTTTATTGAGCAACTATAATGTATTATTTATTGTGCCAAACTCTTTCCAAATCTTGTCTCATTCATTTCTACAATGAGCCTTTGAAGTCAATATCATTTTTCCCATGTTATGACATAGCATTAAAACGTAAAGAATTTGAATAACCGACCAAGGTCATATGACTAGTAAAAGGTAGAGATCTGATTTTAACTTATGTTGTTTAGAGATCAAAGCTCATTCTCTTCCTTCTGCCCTATGCTACCTCTATGTCAAGGAAAAAAAAAACTATTTTTATAATAAATTGAGTTCCAACCTTGTGATAGACATTGAATTAGGCAGTTACATGAGACCTTTGAATCTTCACAGAACCTCTCGATGTAAGTTTTATTCTCATTTTAAAGAACAATAGTTGAAAGAAGTTTTCACTGTCAAGAATGATAGTGACACATCAGCAAATTGGTTTAAAAATCTAATGAACAAAACAAACTGAAAACAAGCAACAAAATAAGTTTTGGGTAATACAGGGGAAATTAATTTCCTACTATGATGTGCATGCATGCTTTAATATATACATGTGGGCTGTGTTATATATGCTAGCATTTATATGCTAATTTTTGGAGTGAATGATGCAATTCTTAGCTAGAGAGAATGAAAGTTTCAAAATTAATATATAGAGAGATGAGGATTAATTGGGACCAGTTAAAAGACAACTGAATAGGCAATGATTTTTGGAATATCAGGTTCCACAAAAGCCATTTCAAGTCATTAGCCATCTGTAGGATTAAGATGACATATAGAGAGAACATATATAAAAATAAATGTTCCACATTGTTAGATTCAGGTATCTACCATGTGTCCAGCATCATGCTAAGAATTTTTATATGAATTATCCATCGAATCCTCAAACCAGCCCTGTAATGTACATGGTAGATACCTGATTCTAACAATGTGGAACGTTTATTTTTATATTGTTCTCTCCATACTTAACCTTAATCCTACAGATGGCTAATGACTTGAAATAGTTTTTGTGGAACCCTATATTCCAGAAGTTATTGCAAATGTACATTGCAAGGCTGGTTTGAAGATTAGATGAGATAATTCATATAAAAATAAGAAAACTGCAACCTCCCACTTTACTACCATAAAAGTAACCCTAAGTGATACTACTCTTTTCCAAGGAAAGACAATAAGAAGTCCTTGAACTTTAGGTCATCAAAGACTTTTGCACCTGGTGATATTCTTTATGTCTGTACCAATTTTTGCTGTCATTCTGGGTAAACTTCATACCTGAGATAGTGAATGTCTTCTGGTGATTTAGCAATTGTGTTTTACCACCAGCGCCCTGCCCCTTGCTACTTTATCCCCCCGGCTTCTTACCTTGTTGCTCAGGCAAGGTAGCACTCACATAAACAACTTTAAAAGGAAAGGACTATAAAAGCTGCACTAGAGAATATTTCTAGCAGAAACTAGATCAGGACAGGATTCCTAAATCTATCAGAGAAATTACATCTTTCTACCGTGTAAATGAGTATTTGCTTCTGAGATGGCTTTTCCTCCTACACTAGGAACTCCTCAAAGGCAGAGACCAGAGAATGTGTGCTCCCTGTCACCACAGATTCCTTTTAGAAGTACCTAAACAATACCTCATGTAAGTTAAAGATTCAGCCCCATCAGACCTCTGACATTCCATTCCCATTCTGAAGTCTGACACCAACAATCTCAAAGGTGACTTTCATCCTATTGTCATAGACATGTGAGTGAAAGGTAAGGGCCTCCATCTTCAGCTTACTTTTAAAAGTACTGCCATCCTCATTCTGCTTAGTGCTTGTTCTCTTCTGGTTATATTCCTCTGTACTTTCCATAGGACCTTTCAAACTTTGATCAGAACTCTGGTGTTTCTGCATGGACACAATTTTCTTTTCCAGTTCCCTTAAGCAGAGACTGTTCTCTTAAGTCATGTGCCTAAAATTCTTGGAACCTCTGTCAACATTATCCTTTTCCTCATTGTCACACAAAACCACCACTCTTACTTCCCACCTTTCATAAAACACCTCCATATATGAAGCTCGTGATAGTGGTTGTCTATCATCTATCTATCTGTCTGTCTGTCTGTCTGTCTATCTATCTATCTATCTATCTATCTATCTATCTATCTATCTATCTATCAATCAATCTGTCATCTCTGGGGGCTCCTGTTTCCTGAAATCCCAGTCACTCCCCCATATTCATCAGGAACTTTTGCTCCTGGTCATTATTTTCACTTCAATTCCAATTCCTGTTGTCATCCTAGATAACTTCTATACCCAAGAGGGTGATCCATTTTAGCCTCAAATCTTCCTTTTATGGATCCCAATAAATTTTTCCTTTATTCCAGCTATTTCACTCTAAAAGTCATATGGCAGTGATTGCAGGTATAACTACAACTCTTGAAATGTTAAACTGCAATGATGCTACCTTATCACTCTAGTTCTTTATTCTCCCTTTGAGGTTTCAGTTTCTTTCATTTGCCTTTTTTCCCCCAAGTATTTTCTTTCGTGACTTCAATTCTTTCTTTAGTTACCTCAGACCAGTGGTACATCATTACAGCTACTTCCTTTCTTTTCAATACCCTTCCACTTTTTATTTTTGTAGAAGCTACCCTGGTGTACCCCAGGAACTTAAAACAAAAAGCATCCAACACTCAACTTATGTTTGTCACCAAACCAGTTCCTTGAGTATTTCTTATTTTGGTGAGTTGTGTCACATAACCTACAAATGTTGGTAAGATCATCCTTGGCTGTACCTTTACATAACCCTCATATCCAATAAGAATTCAAGGCATGTTATTACTCCTCAACTTCCCTTCCATTTCTTACATTCTCATCATTCCTTTATTCTTGTCCTAGTGAAGATTCTCATCATCTTTTGTCTGACTATTACATGGAATTTTAAATTGTATTCTGTGCAAGTCTTGTTTCCTCTTCCTAGTTCCTTTCTTCTTTAAGCTTGCTGTGAAATTTGGAACTGCTGACTGCTCCTTCTTTTTTCTTAAAACTTTTCTCTGTTGGCTTTTAAGACACAGGTTTCTTTTGGTTTTCTTTTACCTATATGACCTTTTCTTTTCATCTTCTTCCAGGATTTCATTTCATCTTTCTGACTCCTATGACATTTCTTTAGTATTGGTACTTAGTACTCTGTCCTCAGCTCTTTTTCCCTTCTCACTCTCTGTATCCTCTCTGGGCAAAGTTATCTATTCATGAGATTTTATCACCCATCAAATATGATGCTGTATCTCCAGTCTGGACCTATCTTCTGAGATCCTGTTACGTTTATCTGGCTGCCTACTTCCCTTCCTCATAGGGATTTCACATAACCTCTGAAGCCCATCATCCTGGAGAGAACTTGATGCTGTATCCCATAAATATATTCCTCCTTTATTCTCCATCTCAGTTACTGACATCCTCAAACCACCAAAGCAGAAAACTCCGTTTTATCCTTCGTATGTAGTCAGACCTCAAACTTTATGTCCCCTTCCTCTCACAGACACATGCTCATCTGTTTATCTTTATTGCTATCGCTATAGTTCTTTTTAAAATATAACTTTGTATCACCTTACCACACATGCTTCCCTTGGTTCCTCAGCTACATTCTCATGATGCCATTTGCAGTTATCAGGACAAAAGAGGATATAATGCTCTTTGACCCGTCCATAGCCACCTGTAGTTCCTTGTCCACGTGGTGATACCTATCCCCTTTTCAAGTTCAGCTTGAGCATCACTTATTTTCTGAAGTCTACTTGTATCTTTGCATAAAACTGGCTGTTTCATACATTGTGTACCTCTTTCTAGTATGATAATGAAGGCAAATGAAGCACATACTTTATTACACTCACTTATTTATAAGTCATTTTTCCTCACTGGGCCAGAAACTCCTTGAAGGGCAGCCATGACTTATTCACCCTTGTATCCCACTACCTAAGACAATGACCATCTCAATAAATGCTCAATAGACTTTTCAAACAAATGGAATAGATGCTGTTTTTGAATATTAGACATTTATAAATTACTTGACATAATACAGCTGGCTAAAATTGCATTTAACACATATTTACATTTTTATACAAATCTCTGTAGTTTTAACAAAGTTTCATCTTCTGAATAAATAAAATATCACTTTAAAATATTACAGCTTCATGATTTAGGAGCAGATTCCTTCAATCACAGGTGTGCTCTTTGGCAAATGCATGGTTTTTCATATATAATTTAGGTTCTTCTAATCCTAAGAGAAAGTTGGGAATAAATTAATATATAATATGTAATAATCTTTTCCTCATATAAGAATAGCTCCTATAACTACTGCACCAGAAGGACATTTCATATAAATTTATAACACTAAGTTTGAGAAGTAGTTTTTTCCTTAATATTTCTATTCTGTTTAGTCTGGCCAGAGGGTGGTTACTCCTTTGTAGGAAAGCATAGTGAATATGAGTCAGAAGACAGAAGTTTGAGTTCCTGAGCTACTGTTTACTGGTTTGTGCATCCCATAAATTGTGGGGCAACACTGTGAAAAAACAGCAAGGACAGGAAGAGCATGGGGCTGGCAGTCAACAGAGCAGTTTAAAGTCTTTGTTTTGCCATATTCATGTGGTTTTGCACACATTGCTTAACTTTAAACATATTTCCTCAATCTGTAAAATGGGGATAATAACATCTACCTCCTACAATTGTGGAGAAGATTAAATGCAGCAGTTCATTTAAGGCATCTGACATACAATCATTGCTCCACAACTGATGATGGCATAGGTGAGAACAGCATTCAGTTTTTGAAATCCTCTATCCTCTTTATTCCCTATCTCAGTTATTGACATCCTCAAGCCACCAAAGCAGACAACTTTGCCTCTGTACATGTTTAATGCCCTGTAGCATGATCAACAACCAATCGAGATGAATATCTAGTATGTGTTAACCCTGAGCTAGGATCCTCTGCAGAATCAGGCTCACCTAGAATTCAGCCTGGAGCTGGCCACACTCCTTAAGTACAAACACCTGTAAAGTATACTGTGCCTGGAACTCTCACAGGATAGTAGTCATTAATATAGTTTCCACTTGTTACTCAGAGCCAGCCACTATCATAGCCACTTTTTGTACCTTATTTTGTTTAAACTTCACGTCAATTCTGAGAGGTGGGGATATTATCCTATCCATTTAAAGAGGATGAAACTTAAAAACTCACAGAAAGGATAAGTTTCAGTTACAGGCAAGTAAGAGGCAAGAATAAAAAATTAACTGAGGGTTTCTGATAATATGCCCAGTGTTTTTTGTTTGTTTTTTTTTTTCTCCACACAACAATGACAAATGGGTCAAGCTCGCTCTAGCACTTTGGCTACTCTTTTAAAATCAACGGCTTTTATGAGTTAAAGAATGTGGCCTGACAAATATCAGCTCTAATTTGCTTCTGTCACCGATCTTAGCAGGAGTCCTTACCTTTGATTTAGGCCCAACTCTCTAGGCATTTAGAATACTTTCTTACCCAGATTGGTAGCTTGAGCCATCCCATCCCTCCTGTGCAGAGATCCAGGTGTAGTGGGGCGCTCTCTGCTTTACACCCAGGCAGATCTCCAGGCATGTGGAGCACACTTACCTGGATCAGCAGCTTGAGCTGCCCCACCCTTCCTACGTAGCAATCTGGGTGCAAGGAGACCCTCTCTGCCTCATGACTAGGCAGATCTCCAGGCAGTTGAAGCACACACTTGCCTGGTTCCAAAGCTTCACCCATACCACTATTCTATGCAGAGGTTGGTACACCAGGTCCTCTCTGCTCCACAGTCAGGCAGATTTTCAGACACCTGCTCACCTTGATTGGCAGGTTGAGCTGCTCTACCCTTCTTGCAGAGAGATCATAGTGCAGTGGGGTCCTCTCAGCCCCATGTTCAGGTAGATCTCCAGGCATTTGGAGTGCCTGTTCACCTGAGTCAGCAGCCTGAGCTGTCTCACCCCTTCTGTGAAGAGATCTTGATGTAGCGGAGCCCTCTCTGCCCCATGTCCAGGCAGATGTCCAGGCATCTGGAGCACCCACTCTCTTGGATTAGGATTTTAGGCCACCCTCTTCCCTGTGCAGAGGACTTGGGGCCAAAGAAGTTTCTCATCTCCTTGCCTACACACTACTCTGGGTGCTAGGTGGCTAGCCACTGGATTTTCCCTTGGTGCTGGTGCTTGTGCCTGTCAACAGGGGAACTTCAGGTGGTCCTGCCCAGTCTGACCTCACCCATCTTGCCCCCAACCCCCAGAGCTGAGCAGGGAGCTCTGACCACTGTTCACCCCAAGAATCAGCCCATTGCCTGAGGCAACAGATGGCTTCTCCTAGTAAACAATGATCCAGTATATACCCAGCTTTTACCCACGAGTGCTACCTATTGACTCATAGGTTGAACCACACAGCCTAATATAAAATCTGCCAACAAAATTGCATACTGCTAGCTATGGAAGCAAAGCCAAAATATTCTACTCAGCATTCTCTACAGTTACACCCCCTAAGGAATTGGGGGAAGGTAAAGGGAAAAATATTATAGGAAAAAAGAAAAAGAAAAAATCAAAATAAAAAATAATTACAAAGTTGGAAGTGTCAGCATCTCCAGATGAGAAGGAACCAGCATAAGAATTATGAAACCGTGAAAAATCTGAGTGTAGTAACAACACCAAAAGATCATACTAGCTCTCTAACAATGGTTCTTTTTTTTTTGTTTGTTTTGTTTGTTTTTTGTTTTTTTTTTTTTTTATTTATTTATTATTATTATACTTTAAGTTGTAGGGTACATGTGCATAACGTGCAGGTTTGTTACATATGTATACTTGTGCCATGTTGGTGTGCTGCACCCATCAACTCGTCATTTACATCAGGTATAACTCCCAATGCAATCCCTCCCCCGTCCCCCCTCCCCATGATAGGCCCCGGTGTGTGATGTTCCCCTTCCTGAGTCCAAGTGATCTCATTGTTCAGTTCCCACCTATGAGTGAGAACATGCGGTGTTTGGTTTTCTGTTCTTGTGATAGTTTGCTAAGAATGATGGTTTCCAGCTGCATCCATGTCCCTACAAAGGACACAAACTCATCCTTTTTGATGGCTGCATAGTATTCCATGGTGTATATGTGCCACATTTTCTTAATCCAATCTGTCACTGATGGACATTTGGGTTGATTCCAAGTCTTTGCTATTGTGAATAGTGCTGCAATAAACATACGTGTGCATGTGTCTTTATAGCAGCATAATTGATAATCCTTTGGGTATATACCCAGTAATGGGATGGCTGGGTCATATGGTACATCTAGTTCTAGATCCTTGAGGAATCGCCATACTGTTTTCCATAATGGTTGAACTAGTTTACAATCCCACCAACAGTGTAAAAGTGTTCCTATTTCTCCACATCCTCTCCAGCACCTGTTGTTTCCTGACTTTTTAATGATCGCCAATCTAACTGGTGTGAGATGGTATCTCATTGTGGTTTTGATTTGCATTTCTCTGATGGCCAGTGATGATGAGCATTTTTTCATGTGTCTGTTGGCTGTATGAATGTCTTCTTTTGAGAATTGTCTGTTCATATCCTTTGCCCACTTTTTTGATGGGGTTGTTTGTTTTTTTCTTGTAAATTTGTTTGAGTTCTTTGTAGGTTCTGGATATTAGCCCTTTGTCAGATGTGTAGATTGCAAAAATTTTCTCCCATTCTGTAGGTTGCCTGTTCACTCTGATGGTAGTTTCTTTTGCTGTGCAGAAGCTCTTTAGTTTAATGAGATCCCATTTGTCAATTTTGGCTTTTGCTGCTGTTGCTTTTGGTGTTTTAGACATGAAGTCTTTGCCCATGCCTATGTCCTGAATGGTACTACCTAGGTTTTCCTCTAGGATTTTTATGGTATTAGATCTAACATTTAAGTCTCTAATCCATCTTGAATTAATTTTCGTATAAGGAGTAAGGAAAGGATCCAGTTTCAGCTTTCTACTTATGGCTAGCCAATTTTCCCAGCACCATTTATTAAATAGGGAATCCTTTCCCCATTTCTTGTTTCTCTTAGGTTTGTCAAAGATCAGATGGCTGTAGATGTGTGGTATTATTTCTGAGGACTCGGTTCTGTTCCATTGGTCTATATCTCTGTTTTGGTACCAGTACCATGCTGTTTTGGTTACTGTAGCCTTGTAGTATAGTTTGAAGTCAGGTAGCGTGATGCCTCCAGCTTTGTTCTTTTGACTTAGGATTGTCTTGGCAATGCGGGCTCTTTTTTGGTTCCATATGAACTTTAAAGCAGTTTTTTCCAATTCTGTGAAGAAACTCATTGGTAGCTTGATGGGGATGGCATTGAATCTATAAATTACCTTGGGCAGTATGGTCGTTTTCACGATATTGATTCTTCCTATCCATGAGCATGGTATTTTCTTCCATTTGTTTGGGTCCTCTTTTATTTCACTGAGCAGTGGTTTGTAGTTCTCCTTGAAGAGGTCCTTTACATCCCTTGTAAGTTGGATTGCTAGGTATTTTATTCTCTTTGAAGCAATTGTGAATGGAAGTTCATTCCTGATTTGGCTCTCTGTTTGTCTGTTACTGGTGTATAAGAATGCTTGTGATTTTTGCACATTAATTTTGTATCCTGAGACTTTGCTGAAGTTGCTTATCAGCTTAAGGAGATTTTGGGCTGAGACAATGGGGTTTTCTAAATATACAATCATGTCATCTGCAAACAGGGACAATTTGACTTCTTCTTTTCCTAACTGAATACCCTTGATTTCTTTCTCTTGCCTAATTGCCCTAGCCAGAACTTCCAACACTATGTTGAATAGGAGTGGTGAGAGAGGGCATCCCTGTCTTGTGCCAGTTTTCAAAGGGAATGTTTCTTAAACAAAGTGCAAATGCAAAAATAATGGGTAAAGAATACAAAGCATGGCTGCAAAGAAGCTCAATGAGATCCAAGACAGGTTTAAAATCAAAACAAAGAAACTTCTAAAGCAATCTGGGAAATGAAGAAAGAGATAAACATCTTAGAAAGAAATCAGTCAGAACTTCTGGAATTGAAAAATTCATTTTAGGAATTTTAAAATACAATTGAAAGCTTTACCAATAGACTGGACCAAGCAGAAGAAACAATTTCAAAACCTGAAGACTGGTCTTTCAAACTAACATAGATAGACAAAAAGAATTTAAAAAAGAATATTAAAAAGTGAACAGTCATTGAGAAATATGGAATTATGTAAAGTGACCAAACGTACACATTATTGGCATTCTTGAGATAGAAGGAGGAATAGTAAACACTCTGGAAAACATACTTGAGGGAATAACTCAAGAAAATTTTCCTAATCTTGCTAGGGAGGTAGATATTCAGATACAAGAGATCCAGAGGACATCTGCAGGATATTATACAAAACAAATATCACCAAGGCATATTGTCACCAGATTGTCCAAGGTGTTAAAAGAAAAACCTTAGTCAAATTAAATTTAACAGGGTTTAGTTGAGCAAGGAATGATTTATGAATTGGGCAGCCTCCCAAGCCAGAGTAGGCTAAGAGACTCCAGCACAGCCACATGGTGGAAGAAGATTTATAGACAGAAAAAGAAAAGTGATGTATGGAAAATGAAAGTGAAGTATAGAAACAGCCTATTAGTTACAGCTTGTTGTTTGCCTTATTTGAACACAATTTGAACAGATGGCCTCCTTTGATTGACCAAAACCCAGTGACTAGCACAAAAGTAGGTTAGTCTGTTTATACCTCCATTTAGGTTATAGTTCACTATATACAGAGAAAGTTGTTGGCTGAACTTAAAATACATAAAAAGGCAGCTTTAGGCTAAACCTAATTTAACCAAGGTCAACACTACAGAAAAATTTTAAAGACAGTTAAAGAGAAAAGATCAACTCATACAATAGATCCTTAAGGGAGTTCTAAACATGGAAACAAACAATACCTGCTACCATAAAAACAGAGTTAAGTACATAGCCCAAGATCCTCTAAAGCAACCACACAATAGAAACCAGCTAATAACTTCAGGATAGGATAAAAATGTCAGATATCAATATTATCTTTGAATGTAAACAGTCTAACCACCCCACTCAAATGACACAGAGTGGTAAGTTGGATTAAAAAAACAACTAGACCCATCTATCTGCTGTCTTCAAGAAATGCATCTCACATGTAATAACACCTATAGGCTCAATGTAAAGGATTGAAGAAAGATCTATATTACAAATAGACAAAGCAGGGGTCACTATTCTTATGCCAGATAAAACAGACTTTAAACCAACAACAGTACAAAGGAACAAAAACAGGGGCATTACATAATGATTAAGGGTTTAATCTAACCAGAAGACTTAACTATCCTAAATATATATGTACCCAATATTGGAGCACCCAGATTCATAAAATAAGTACTTCTAGACCTATGACAAGGCTTAGACAGCCACAGAATAGTAGTGGAAGACTTCAACACCCCATCGACAGAGTTACACAGATCATTGAGGCAGAAAACTAGCAAAGGTATTCTGGATTTAAATTTGACACTTAACCAATTGGACCTAATAGTCATCTATAGCAGTGGTCCCCAAACTTTTTGGCACCAGCGATCAGTTTTGTGGAAGACAATTTTTCCATGGACCTGTGTGGGATAATTTCAGGATGAAACTGTTCCACCTTAGATCATCAGGCATCAGATTCTCATAAGGAACACACAACTTAGATGCCTTGCATGTAGAGTTTGCACACAACTTGGATCCCTCATGTGTAGAGTTTGCAATAGGGTTTGTGCACCTATGAGAATCTAAGGGCACCACTGATCTGACAGGAGGTGGAGCAAAGGTGATAATGCTGTCTCATCTGCCACTCACTTCCTGCTATGCAGCCTACTTCCTAGAAGCCAGGGATGGGGAGTGATCTGTAGCCCCCAGGTTGAGAATACCTGATCTATAGAATACTCTACCTATCAACCACAGAATATACATTCTTCTCATCTGCACATTAAATATACTCTGAAATCAAACCATATAGTTGGCCATAAAGTGAGTCTCAATAAAAATTTAAAAAAATCAAAATCATACCAACAATACTGTTAGACCACAGTAGAATAAAAATAGGAATCGACATAAACATCCCTCAAAACCATATAATTACATGGAAATTTAACAACTTCCTCCTGAATGACTTTTGGGTAAGTAATGAAATTAAGACAGAAATTAAAACTTTTTTTTTTTAAATGAATGAGAACAAAGACACAACATACCAAGATCTTTGGATGCAGCAAAATCAGTGTTACAAGAAAAATTTATAGTGCTAAATGCCTACCTCAAAAAGTTAGAAGGATCTCAAATTAATATCACCTAGAGAAGCTAGAAAAACAAGAACAAACCAACCCCAAAGCTAGTAGGAGAAAAGAAATAAGAGCAAAACTGAATGAAACTGTGAACCCAAAATCCATTCAAAGAATCAACAAAACCAAAAGTTGGTTATTCGAAAGGATAAACAAGACCAATAGAATGTTAGCTAGATTGACAAAGGAAAAAAGAGAAGATCCAAATAAGCAATATCTGAAATGACAAAGATGACACTACAACCAAACCCTCAGAAGTAGAGAAGATCCTCAGAGACTATTATGAAAATCTTTATCCATACAAACTAGAAAATCCATAGGAAATGGATAAATTCCTGGGAAGACATAACCTCCCGAGATTGAATTAGGAAGAAATTGAAACCCTAAACAGACCAATGTCAAGTTTTGAAATTGAATCAGTAATAAAGCAGTCTACCAACCAAAAAGCCCTGAACTGGATGGATTCACAGCCACATTCTACAACATGTGCTGGTACCAATTCTACCAAAACCATTCCAAAAAATCTAGGAGGAAGGACTCCTCTCTAACTATTTCTGTGAAGCTAGCATCACTCTCATACAAAAACCTGGCAAGGACACAATTGAAAAAGACAACTACAGGCCAATATTTCTAATGCCTATAGACACACAAAAATAACCTCAACAAAATGACAGCAAACTGAATCCAACAGCACAACAAAAAATTATTCACATGACCAAGTGAGCTTCATTTATCAATAAGCCTAAGCTTGTATCAACATAGGCAAATCAATAAATGTGATTCATCACATAAATAGAATTAAAAACAAAATAATATGATAATCTCAATTGATTCAGAAAAAGCTTTTGATAAAATACAACATCTCTACATGATACAAACCCTCAATAAACTGGGCATTGAAGGAAAATACATCAAAATAGTAACAACTATCTAAGACAAACCCACAGTCAACATTATACTGAATGGTCACAAGCTGGAAGCATTGTTCTTGAGAGCTGGTATAAGAGAAGGATGCCCACTCTCATCACACCTATTCAAAATAGTACTGGAAGTCCTAGTCAGAGCAATCATGCAAGAGAAATAAATGAAAGATATTCAAATAAGTAAATAAAATATTAAAAGAAGAAAATAACTATCTCTCTTCACCAATGATAGATGCTATAGTAGAAAATCTTGAAGACTCTATCAAAAGGCTCCTGAAACTGACAAATGACTTTGGTAAAGTTTCCGGATACACAATCAATGTATAAAACTCAGTAGCATTTCTATACACCAATAACATTAAAGTTGAGAGCCAAATCAAAAAATATAATCCCATTTAGAATAGCTACCAATAAAAAAAAAGACCTACGAATGCATCTAACAATGGAGATGAAAAATCTTTAGAAGGTAAACTACAAAACACTGTTGAAGGAAATCAGAGATGATAGAAACAATTGGAAAAATATTCCATGCTCACGGCTTGGAAGAATCAATATCATTAAAATAACCATATTGCCCAAAGAAATCTACAGATTCAATGCTATTTCTAGGAAACTACTAACATCATTTTTCATAGAATTAGAAAAAAAAATCCTAAAATTCATGTGGAACCCAAAAAGAGCCCAAATAACCAAAGCAATCCTAAGCAAAAAGAACAAAACCAGAGGCATCGCATTATCTAACTTTCAACTGTACTATAAGGCTATAGTAACCAAAACAGCATGGTACTGGTACAAAAACAAACATATATACCAATGGATCAGATAATCAACCCTGAAATAAAGCTACACACCTATAGCCATCTGATCTTTGACAGAGTTGACAAAACCCAGCAATGGAGAAAAGGCTCCCTATTCAATAAATGGTGCTGAGAAAACTGACTAGCCATATGCACAAGAATGAAACTGGACCACTACATATCACCATATACAAAAATTAACTCAAGATGGATTAGAGATTTAAAGGTAAGATCTCAAACAATAAGAATATTAGAAGTAAACCTAGGAAACATCATTCTAGACATCAACCTTGGCAAAAAAAAAAAAAAAAAAAAAAAAACGTATGACTAAGTCCTCAAAAGCAATTGCAACAAAACCAAAAATTGACAGCTGGGACTTAATTAAACTAAAGAGTTTCTGCATAGCAAAAGAAACTATCAAAAGAGTAAACAGACAACCTACAGAATGGGAGAAAATACTCACAAACTATGCATCCAACAAACGTCTAATATCCAGCAACTATAATGAACTTAATTCAACAAGCCAAAAACAAATAACTTCATTAAAAAGGGGGTGAAAGACATGAGCGGACCTTCCCAACATAAGGCATACAAGCGGCCAACAAATACATGAAAAAATGCTCAACATCACTAATCCTTAGAGAAATGCAAATCGAGTAAAACTACCATTCGATCCAGCAATCCCACTACTAGGTATATACCCAAAGGAAAATAAGTCACTATATAAAAAGAACACATGCACACATATTTGTATAGCAGTACAATTTGCAATTGCAAAAATGTGGAACCAACATAAATGCCCATCGACCAATGAGTGGGTAAATAAAATGTGGTATATATACACCATAGAATACTACTCAGCCATAAGATGAAATGAAATAGTGGCCTTTGCAGAGACTTAGATGGAGTTCAAGGCCATTATTCTAAATGAAGTAACTCAAGAATGAAAAACCAAACATATATTCTCACTTATAAGTGGGAGCTAAGCTATGAAAATGCAAAGGTATAAAAATAATATAATGGACTTTGGGTACTCAGGGGGAAGGGTGAGAGGGAGGTGAGGAATAAAAGACACATATTGTGTACATACTGCTTCCGTGATGGGTCCACCAAAATCTCAGCGATGACCACTAAAGAACTTATCCATGTAACCAAAAGTCACCTGTTTCCCCAACACTACTGAAATAATAATTAATGATAATAATGATAAATATATAGCTTGAGAAAGGAAAAAAAACTAAGTGTTTTTATAAAATTCCTTCTACAGTTAGTGGGAATTTGAGCTCAAACGCAAATATTAGCAAAGATAAAATTTAATCTAGAACTTTGTATTGTTTATTTTTAAAGTATTAAAAATTTATAGCTAAACTGAAGTAGGTTTAAAGTATAACATAATAAAATATAAGTGATTCCTTTGAGACAATACCTTGGGAATATACAAAGGAGTTGATAAAACTTGAAGGCCTTTTCACCTTAATGTGTTGCCTTGATGGTAAATATAAACCTTCAGAATGTTAGTGTGTTTCTTGTAATTTTTTGTATCATCTGCCTCTCCCTCATATTTTTATTTTGAATTCATGAAGAATGGACTGGCTCTTTACTTTCCTTGTAACTTCTCATTTTTCACAGTACCTAAGATGGATTCCTGGTCTCTCGAATAAAGTAGCTTTAAAAAATAATTAAAAAACCCATAATAAGGCTGGGTGCATTGACTCATGCCTGTAATCCCAGCACTAGCACTTTGGGAGGCCGAGGCGGGCGGATCACGAGGTCAGGAGATCAAGACCATCCTGGCTAACACGGTGAAACGCCGTCTTTACTAAAAATACAAAACATTAGCCGGGCATGGTGGCCGATGCCTGTAGTCCCAGCTACTCGGGAGGCTGAGGCAGGAGAATGGTGTGAACCCGGGAGGTGGAGCTTGCAGTGAGTGAGACTCTGTCTCAAA
Organism: Macaca thibetana thibetana; assembly: GCF_024542745.1. Taxonomy (NCBI): domain Eukaryota; kingdom Metazoa; phylum Chordata; class Mammalia; order Primates; family Cercopithecidae; genus Macaca; species Macaca thibetana. Next base: position 74,264,400 of record NC_065591.1, on the reverse strand, counting down.
AACAAAACAAAACAAAAACCCACAATAAGATACCATCTCACACCAGTCAGAATGGCTATTGTTAAAAAGTCAAAATGTAACGGGTGCTGGTGAGACTGTAGAGTAAAAGGAATACTTATACGCTGTTGGTGGCAATGTAAACTAGTTCACCCACTGTGGAGAGCAGTTTGGCATGCTGAAAGAAATTAGGACTACCATTTGATTCAGCAATCTCATTACTTGGTATATATCCAAAAGAAAATAAATTATTATACCAAAAGACACACATACTCATATGTTCACTGTAGCAATATTCACAATAGCAAAGACATTGAATCAACCTAAGTGCCCATGAACAGTGAATTAGATTTTTAAAAATGTGGTACACGTACACAATGGAGTACTGTGAAACCATAAAAAAGAATGAATTCATGTCCTTTACAGCAACAAGGATGCAGCTGGAGACCATTGTCCTAAGCATATTAATGCAGGACTAGGAAACTAAATACCACATACTGTCACTTATAAGTGGGGGCCAAACATTGGGTACTCATGGGTATAATTATGGGAACAAGTTTGAAAAATTAACTATCAGGTAATATGCACACTACCTGGGTGATGCGATCAGTAGTACCCAAACCTCAGCTTCATACAATATGCCCATGTAACAAACCTGTGTATACACCCCCTGATCTGAAATAAAAGTTGAAATTATGTTTTAAAAAATGTATAACGTCATGTCTGTGCCTTGAAATTTTCTAAGGATAATAGGATAAAAATCTGTCTTTTTCCTCAAGGAACTCTAAATAAAATAGAGCAAAGTATATATAATTACAGATTATTATGTTTTGTGAAGTCAGCAGGGATTATGATAGTGTTCTAGGAGTGGAAGGAAGGGTCACGGAAGATTTTCAAGCAAGGATGAACATTTCCTTGAAGACTTGAAGAATAAGGTGATTTTAAGAGGAGGAGAGAGGAAAAGGGGAACAGAATGCATGAACAAAGGCATGAAGGTATCCAACATTACAGCCCATTCAGAATTGCGAGAAGGTTAGGGTGCAAGGATGGCTAGAACATAGAGAGGCAAGAGAAGAGTCTGAGGGGATTGGCACAGGATCACATCACAGTGGACATTGTAAGTCATATCAACTTGGAGTTAACGTTATAGGCAAGAAGCAACCATTGATATATTTTAAGCATGAAAATGAAAGGATGAGAGTAGCAGTTCAGACAGATTCATCTGATAGAAAGTTGGAAGATGGATTGGAGGGTTAGGCCTGGAGGAAAGGTACCAGGTATAAGTCATCTAGGTTCCACATGCCACAGTCCTGGTCCTAGAGGATAGCAGGTTATTAGAGCAAAGTGGTAGATGAAATTGAAAAGGCTGAATTGGTATAACTTAGTAACTTGGTGGGATGTGGAGTGAAGGACAAAAAGGTGCCCAGGAGGCCTCTTGGATTTCTGTCCTCTCTGAATGCAAGGATGATGGCCACAGTTTGTGAGACAGGGAGCACCCAGGAGGAGCAGATTTGGTGAGAAGATGAGGACAACATGGGACATTGCCACAGGCCTCACACCTGGTCTTCTTACCATTAGTCTCTCACTACTTTCATTGTCAGGGTTCTCATTATTCTCTTTATCACCTCATGCCTGGACTATTGCAGCAGGCTTATGGCTGGTGTGTAAACTCTTTAACTTTCCCTGAACACAGCTCTGATGTGTCACCCTTACACTTAAAGCATTTTAATATCTCCAAGGTGGTTATAGAGGCCTGGAATTCAAGGTCTTACACAATCTCATCCCAACTGACGTTTCCAAGCTGATTTTCTACCATTCCCTCTAAGCAGGAGCCTAATCTGTCATAGTTTCAAGAAACATGATGTAACTTGGAAAACAAATGTGTATGTGTGGTGCTTTTGTCAAAAGAAGAGAAAGAAAAGAACACTCATCTGAGAAACTAAAAAAGGCATCAAGGACCTACCTTGGGTTTTGAGGTATAAACAGGGAAAAAGCAGGTGACAAGGAGGTGACAAGGAGGAGGGAAGGCATATCTGGTGGGGTAACAGCATGAGTACAAACATGGAGACTGGAGATGTGGAAGGAAGGGGGCGGGTAAGGGGGTGGTAGGGAAGAAACTGGACTGACAAGAATAGAGGGTGGGCCAGAGTAGGGTATAGTTCTGGGGTCTTGGAGGGTGCAGCCTTTATCTTCTGATGCAGTAGCATAATTTTAAATGTGAATATTTACTGATAATTCTGTATATATAAAATCATAACTGGAAAATCAGCATGAAATAGTATCAGAACACCTTGAGTTATTAAAATATCTTCAGAATTAAACCTTGCTTTTACACAGTGCCTTACAGATGACTAATCATTTTCACTGAGGCCCAGAGAGGAGCAGGGCTTTGACAAGGCAGATCTTGGATATAGGTCTTTTGACCCCAATTTTCCCACTAAAACATGGCCACCTCTTTTAACACCTTTTTTTTTTTTTTTTTTTTTTTTGACACGGAGTCTCGCTCTGGCCCAGGCTGGAGTGCAGTGGCCGGATCTCAGCTCACTGCAAGCTCCGCCTCCCAGGTTCACGCCATTTTCCTGCCTCAGCCTCCTAAGTAGCTGGGACTACAGGCGCCCGCCACCTCGCCCGGCTAGTTTTTTGGATTTTTAGTGGAGACGGGGTTTCACCGTGTTAGCCAGGATAGTCTGGATCTCCTGACCTCGTGATCCGCCCGCCTTGGCCTCCCAAAGTGTCTAAGCAATCATATACTCTTGCGGTAGATCAGACTACAAAGGTGGCTCAGATGTTTTGTAATTAGTTTCTTGAGGATCTTGTTAAACATCTCTTTATTGACTTTTGTCCTCCAGCTGAGAAGCCCCCCCACCCCCGCAAAAAAAAAAAAAAAAAAAAAAAACAAACAAATACTGCAAACTGCTGCTATAGCGATTCACAAATAAGGGCACGCTGCTGAACACACCTAGAGAGGAAACTCAAGGTTTCACTATGGGTTTCCTCACAGATTGGAGTGCAGCGAAATAACTTAGGGGCACCCTGATGCTGGTGTTTGAAAACTATTAATACTTCAAATTTCATAAGTGTAACATTTGTTCTGGAAGAATACAATTCCTGAATCCACTGGTCTTTCATTCCACTTTGAAGTGAAAGATGCTGTTTCATAGATGATTGTGTTGTGAACATATCTTTTCAGCGCTTTCACAAGAAGTCAATGTTATTTTTTGAAACAGAGTGCCAGGAGGAAATAGCTCATGCCAAATCATTGAGATTCAAGTTGTACCACAAAGAGGAATCTATTGATTTTTTAAAGTAAATTTGAAAGGAAATTATCTCCTGAAAATATGTTCTTCTCAAACAATGGGGATTTGCGTGAAAAAACCTGAGACTTCATAGAATTCCATGGGAAAGACTGTGCCTGAGTCTTCTGGACACAGAGAGAACACACATGAGGTCTGTGATAGTGGCAAATATTTTGGTACCTGTGTGGAAATTGCTGAAACCTGAAGAGGGAAAGAAAAAAACACACAATCAGGATTGTGAATATGAGTGACAATATTCTTTCAGTGTTTATCGAATAACTATTACGGTAACTACAATGGCAGTGGGATAGTTACTATTGTGTTAGGCATGGCACTCTGTGAATCATCTCTCAAAACACCCATCTCATTTTATTATCACTTATCCAATCTCTTTTTGAATTGATACACAATAGTACATATTTATGGGTACAAGTGATATTTTGGTATTTTCCATACAGTATGTAATGATCAGGGTATTGAAATAACCATCACCTCAAACATTTATCACTTCTTTGTGTATCTCCAGAAGTGGGGACTGTGGCTTTCTTCTTTCCTACATCCCCGGTACAGTATCTGACAAGTAACAGGTACTCAATAACTATTTAGTGAATGTAAGAAGTGTTTGAGATTCAATGATCAGAACAACGGTAGATGGATACTTAAGGAGGCAAAACAGAGTGTACATAAGTTAGTTAAAAAAACTTTTTATTGAGATATAGTTCACATTTCATAATATTCATACATTTAAAATATATAATTTACTGATTTTAAGCATATTCAACCATTAATATAATCTAATTTAGAACATTTTCACTATCTGCCCCAAAAATCTTCATACCCATTAGCAATTATTCCTTCCCAAATACACACAAACCTCTAATCTAGATTAGTCCTGGCAGATAGCATGTAACATGATACATAATTTTTTGAACAAAGAGTTTTATCCTTCTGGAGCTGTGGATTTTCTTAAAGAAATTCCTCAGTATCTGACATGGGGAATAAGAAGGACCTGAACTTGATGTTTTATCTAAGGCTGAGTCTGTTGAGATGTTGCTGTTGGACAGATGGTAGGAGAGAAGCAAAACAGAAGCAGGAGTAAGAATGTTCAGCCGGGAGCTAGTCAATCAGCAGAGGGAAGTTTGTTACTGAATATGAACCTACCTTAGGTGTACAAATGTGGCACACAGAGTCTGGGAGCTCAGAATCAATAAAGCTAAAAGTTACGAATAGGAGATGTTGGAAATGAATTCTGATTTCAAGATTTAGACCCTTTGCTCTGCTCTCTGGAAGCCACTGGCTCCTGATCTTTAGGGATTAGTCCAACGCTGGTATTCAGAGGACATGGGAAAAGCATCTCAATACTCTAGTAGGAAGTGTGGACTGTTTTAGAAGCATTTGAATTGATAGAAAGTCTGAGAGAAAAATAAATGAAGAGAAATGTTAATTTTATTTGTACAACAAATATTTATGTTTCACATACTACAATCCATGCTTTATTCCAAGCACTGAGAATGCAACACTGAACAAAAAAGAATGGGCAAAAATTAACCCTTAAAAATAATCTACAATCTCGAGGGAAACACACACACACGAGAAAACAAACATAGTGTGTTAGATGATGAAGACGGCTAAAAGGGGAAATTAAAACAGCAAAAGAAATGGGATTGCTGGGGAGCAGAGCAGGAAGGAAATGATTTTATATGGTGACCAGGGAAGGTGATATGATTTGGGTCTGTGTCCCCACCGAAATCTCATCTCGATTTGTAGTCCACACGTGTTGAGGGAGGACCTGTAATCCCTATATGTTGAAGGAGATAGGTGATTGGATCATGGGGGTGGTTCCCCCATGCTGTTCTTGTGATAGTGAGTGAGTTCTCAAGAGATCTGATGGTTTCATAAGGGGCTTTTCCCCCTTTACTCAGCACTTCTCATTGCTGCCGCCACGTGAGGAAGGATGGCTGTTTTGCTGTGGGGTCCCTCCATTTCCTTCTGTCAGGTACCTCATCTAATGGCAACTAAGTAATCTAGCCCCATGACCTTCCAGTTGTGTCATCTTGGGCAAGCCACTTAACCCATCTAAGTTTCTCGGTATTTTATCTTTAGAGTAAGGTTTTTATAAGGTCAATAAAGCACTAGATAATAATTTAGCATAGTTTATGGATCATTTTAATCACTTAACATTTATTTGCAATTTTTATTGTTCTTATTAATGTTACTAATATATATGGGAGGATTTACATAGTAAAAGTTAAGAAACTGTATAAATGTGTGACATAGTGAGCTATAACCTAAATGGAGGTATAAACAGGCTAACTGACTCCTGTGCCAATCACTGAGTTTCGGCCAATCAAAGGAGGCCATCTGTTCAAATTGTGTTCAAATAAGGCAAATGACAAACTGTAAATAATACAACTATTTCTATACTTTACTTCCATTTTCCATATATCACTGTACAAGAACAAAAACAGCATGGTACTTGTACCAAAACAGACATATAGACTGATGGAACAGAACAAAGACCTCAGAAATAACACCACACATCTACAACCCTCTGATATTTGACAAACCAGACAAAACAAGCAACAAGGAAAGGATGTCCTATTCAGTAAAAGGTGCTGGGATAACTGGCTAGCCATATGCAGAAAACTGAAACTGGACCCCTTCCTTACACCATATATGAAAATTAACTCAAGATGGATTAAAGACTTAAATGTAAAACCCCAAACCATAAAAATCCTAGAAGAAAACCTAGGCAATGCCATTCAGGACATAGGCACTGGCAAAGACTTGATGACTAAAACACCAAAAGCAATGTCAAAAAAAGCCAAATTTGACAAATGGGATCTAATTAAACTAAAGAGCTTCTGCACAGCAAAAGAAACTATCATCAGAGTGAAAAGACAATCTACAGAATGGAAGAAAATTTTTGCAATCTAGCCATCTGACAAAGGTCTAATATCTAGAGTCTACAAGGAACTTAAACATATTTACAAGAAAGAAAAACAAACAACCTCATTAAAAAGTGGGCAAAGGATATGAACAGCCACTTCTCAAAATAAGACATGCGGCCAGCAAACATATGAAAAAAAGCTCAATATCACTGATCATCAGATAAATGCAAATCAAAACCACAGTGAGATGCCATCTCACACCAGTCAGAACGGTGATTATTAACAAGTCAGGAAACAATATATGCTGGGGAGGCTGTAGAGCAATAGGAATGCCTTTACACTGTTGGTGGGAATGTAAATTAGTTCAACCATTGTGGAAGACAGTATGGTGATTCCTCAATGATCTAGAACCAGAAATACCATTTGACCCAGCAATCCCATTACTAGGTATACACCCAAAGGATTATAAGTCATTCAACTATAAAGGCACATACACACATATGTTTATTACCACACTATTTACAATAGGAAAGACATGGAACCAACCCAAATGATGATCAATGATAGGGTGGACAAAGAAAATGTGGTACATATATACCGTGGAATACTATGCAGCCATAAAAAGGAATGAGATCATGTCCTTTGCAGGGACATGGATGAAGCTGGAAGCCATCATCCTCAGCAAACTAACACAGGAACAGAAAACCAAACACTGCATGTTCTCACTCATAAGTGGGAGTTGGACATTGAGAACACATGGATACAGAAAGGGGAACAACACACACCAGGGCCTGTTGGGGGTTGGGAGTTGAGGGGAGGGAACGTAGAGGATGGGTCAATAGGTGCAGCAAACCAGCAAGGCAGATATATACCTATGAAAAAACCTGCACGTTCTGCACATGTATCCCATTTCTTTTTAGAATAAATAAGAAAAAAATAAATAAACTATGGGCTGTTGATATGAGACTATATTTGAGATAAAATGTTGGGTGAAAAAAGTTGATTATGACTTCTCCCAGTAACGGAATAATGAATAATTTGGGCTAATACTACCACTGAAGATACCTAGAAGATCTAGATAAAATATAAACATAAATCTGCTTAAGGATATTGAAGACCTAAGAAGACAGTACAGAGGACTGATACCCAGATAGTTGAGCCTATCATTTGGGACCATTTCCCTACGGGGAGTTTGTTTTTGCTAGAAAGGTCCTGACAGCTAGAAAGCCAGTTTTTTTTGTGTCCTTGCAGGTCACACTGCCCTTTCTTTGTGCAGTAACTATAGAGCAGTAAAAGGAAAACCAAGCTGGGCCTTGGAAAACAGCAACCAAAATTCCAGCACTCTAATGCATAAGAGCTTCTTTTTGTTTTAGTTTCCTCATCTCCAAAATCAGAACATCAGGATATATAATACATAGTGCTGGAACCTTTTAAATAATTCAATATATGTGAAAATTCATGGTCTGATGCCTGACACATTAATTTATTTTTTCCTTTTTCAGTTTAAATTATTACAAAGCAACATAGGAAAACATGAAGTTAATCAATTCAAAACTATAACCAAGGATTCAGTAAAAGTCATTAGAATGATTTACTCAAAAGACTTCCAGTTTAAAGATAATGCATTCACCTAGAAATGATAAATACTTGAGGTGATACATATTCTAAATACACTGACTTGAGGCCAGGCGCAGTGGCTCATGCCTGTAATCCCAGCACTTTGGGAGGCTGAAGTGAGTGGATCACCTGAGGTTAGGAGTTGGAGACAAGCCTGAGCAATATCATGAAGCCCTGTCTCTACAAAAAATACAAAAGTTAGCCAGTGTGGCGACATGAGCCTGTAGTCCCAGCTACTCAGGGTAATGAAATAGTAGAGTTGCTTGAATCCAGGAGGTGGAGGTTGCAGTGAGCAGAGATCGCGCCACTGCACTCCAGCCTGGGTGACAGAGTGAGACTCCTTCTAAAAATAAAATAAAATAAAATAAAAATAATTAAAAGAATAAAAATAAATAAATACATTGACTTGATCATGATCATTACACATTCTATGTTTGTAATAAGATATGACATATATCCTATAAATATGTACAAATATATATTAATAAAAAATTTAAAAGATAATGTACTGATTAGCATTATACTTCATAAGTTAAGAATTTATAATTTATGTTAACACTAAAATTATTGAGAATTGCAAACATGTGAAGGGGAAATGAAATAATAAAATTAGTAATCTGACAGGATAAATAAAAACAGATCAATAGGAATATGGAATTAGCCAGAAAAATACAAATCACTGAGTAACACTGTAAACTTAGACCTGCATATATCAATAATTACTTTGTTAATGGTCTAAGTGTTCTTATCAAAAGATTGATATTTTTAGACTCAACTAAAATACACTTAACATATTCAATTTTAGAAATCTTGTAAGAAACACAAGGTGGCAAAAAGTTTAGAAGTAAAATGATGAAAAAGCGTGCATTATGCAGACACTAAGTAAGAGTGTTTTTGTAGCCATATCAATATCAAAGAAGACTTTAAGAAATTAACTGGGAATACTTTTCTCAATGAGAAAAAGTTCAATTTATGATGACAATATAACAATTCTAAATTTGTATGCACCCAGCAAAATAATCCTAGAATATATAAAGAAAAATTTAACAAAACTAAAAGGAAAAACAAATTCATAATCGTATGGGAAGATTTTCAAATTCTTTTCTCTGTAATTGACAGAGCAGATAGACAAAAATCATTAAAGATAGAGACTATTTGAACACTTTAACAAAAGTGGCCTAGTTGACTTATATAGCACAGTGAAAAATGCATGTGTATTTTTCAAGCACCCATAGAACTTTACCAAAATTGACTTTGTGTTGTGTTGTAAAACATTTTTTTTCTCTTCTTTTAACTTTTATTTTAAGTTTAGGGGTACAAGTGCAGATTTGTTACATAGGTAAACTTGCATCAAGGGGGTTTATTATACAGATTATTTTGTCACCCAAGTATTAAACCTAGTACTCAGTTATTTTTCCTGATCTTCTCCCTCCTCCCACCCTCCATCCTCCAAAAGGCCTCAGTGTGTGTTGTTTCCCTCTATCTGTCCACATGTTCTCATCAGTCTGCTCCCATTTATAAGTTAGAACATGGGGTATTTGGTTTTCTGTTCCTGTGTTAGTTTGCTAAGGATAATGGCCTCCAGCTCCATCCCTGTCTCTGCAAAGGATACAATCTCCTTCTGTTTTATGGCTGCATAGTATGCCATGGTGTATATGTACCACGTTTTCTTTTTCCAGTCTATCATTGACGGACATTCAGCTTGATCCTTTGTCTTTGCTGTTCTGAATAGAGCTGCAATAAACATATGCGTGCAGGTGTCTTTCTAGTAGAATGATTTATATTCCTTTGGGGTATATATCCAGCAGTGGGATTGCTGGGTTGAATGGTGTTTCTGTCTTCAGGTCTTTTAGGAATTGCCAAACTGTATTCCACAACCGCTGAAATAATTTACACTCCCATCAACAGCGTATAGACATTCCTTTTCCTCCAAAACTTCACCAGCATCTGTTATTTTTTTGCCTTTTAATAATAGCCATTCTGACTAGTGTGAGATGGTATCTCATTGTGGTTTTGGTTACATTTCTCTAATGATCAGTGATGCTGAGCATTTTTTCATATGATTGCTGATTGCATGAATGTCTTCTTTTGAAAAGTATCTATTCATGCCCTTTTCCCACTTTCTTATGGGGTTGTCTTTTTCTTGTAAATTTGTTTAAATTCTTTATAGATGCTGGATATTAGACCTTTGTTATATGCATAGTTTGCAAAAAGTTTTTCCCATTCTGTAGATTGTTTACTCTGTTGATAGTTTCTTTGCTGTGCAGAAGCTCTTTAGTTTAATTAGATCCCATTTGTCAATATTCGCTTTTGTCGCAATTGCTTTTGGCATCTTTGTCATGAAATCTTTCCTGGTGCCTATGTCCTGAATGGTATTGCTTAGGTTGTCTTTTTATTGTTTTTATAGTTTTGGATACTACGTTTAAGTCTTTAATCCATCTTGAGTTAATTTTTTTATATGGTGTAAGGAAGGGTCCAGTTTCAATCTTCTGCATGTGGCTCACCAGTTATTCCACACCATTTCTTGAATAGGGAATCCTTTCCCCATTGCTTGTTTATGTCAGTTTTATCAAAGATCAGATAGTTGTAGATGTGCAGTCTTGTTTCAGTGTTCTCTATTCTGTTCCATTGGTTTATTTGTCTGTCTTTGTACCAGTATCACACTGTTTTGGTTACTGTAGTGCTGTAGTTTGAAGTTAGGTAGCATAATGCCTTGGCTATACAAGTTCTTTTTTGGTTCTGAGAACCGCGAATGTTGGAGACAGGGTCTCAGTTAACTTACAAGGTTTCCTTTGCCAAGGTTAAGGATGCGCACCCACGACATAGACTTAGGAGGTCCTGATGACATATGCCCAAGATGGTTGGGGCACTGCTTGGTTTTATACTTTTTAGAGAGACATGAGACATCAGTCAATATATGTAGATGTACCTTGGTTCCATCTGGAAAGGAGGGACAACTTGAAGCAGGGAGGGCCTTCAAGTCACAGGTATGTGAGAGCCAAACTTTACATTAGTTTGAGTTTCTGATTAGCCTTTCCCAAGGAGGCAATTCAATATGCATTTATCTCAGTGAGCAGAGGGATGACTCTGAATAGAATGGGAGGCAGGTTTGCTCTAAGCAGTTCCCAGCTTGACGTTTCCCTTTAGCTTAGTGATTTTGGGGGCCCCAAGATTTATTTTCCTTTCACAGTTTCATATTAATTTTAGAATAGTAAAACATTTTAAAACATATTTTAAAAGATTGAAATTACATAGAGCATAATTTTTGTCCACTATAATAGAAAAAATTTAGAAATCAATAATAGAAATATATCTAGAAAATATTAATAACTATATGTAGTACAAATCAAGTCACCTTTTTCTAAACAACTCATGGTCAAAGAATAATTTATGAGATAAAGAAGAAAATATTTTGAACTGAATAATAATAAAACATGATATTTTAAAACTTGTATACTTCAGGTAAAGCCGTGAACTAGGGAAATTAATGACTTTAAATGCATACAATTGAAAAGAAGACTGAAAATTAATGACCTTAATATCTATTTTCAGAAAATAGGAAAAAAATACATTTCTTGCAAATATACTCAACAAAAATTTGTACACATAGGGATCAAAAGACCTAACCAGGAGTGTTTTGCCTACTAATTTTAGCATTCATTAGCATATATTTTATGCAACTTTTATTATTGTGGTGGTGTTTTATTGGTAATTTTTATTTCTCTTACTCTTTTCTATATTTATATTTGTAATTCTTAGGAAGATTTGTTCCTCCTCCATTTATTTATTCAATAATTTTTTTATATTAATATAGGCTCATATTTATTTTGTTTTTAGCTTATAATCCAATACTGTTATTATTTACCTTATTGACAAAATTGTTCCAGATGTGGTCACTGGGAACTTTCAGGCTGGCTCCTGAATCTTTTTGAGGAGTTTTTTTTTTTTCCTCTCCTTTTGAGCAGTACCTTATTTTCTGACATTACACAATGCTCCAGTTTCATCTTTTTTTACTACCTATCCCAGCCCTATAATCAGTCATTTCTCCAAGGATCTCTGGTTTCTTTCACTGGAGAATAGTATTTAGATGTAAAGATCTGGGTACTATGTCTATTTTTTGCAACTGGGGTGTTACTGATTCTCAGCTATCTTCGTGGACAAAGACAGTAAATATATGTCTGTATACTAACTCATGTATGTTTACGTATTTCTATCTATCTATCTATCTATCTATCTATCTATCTATCTATCTATCTATCTATCTATCATCTATCTTCATCTATCCATCTATCAATCAATCAATCAATCAATCATCTATCATTTTCCTGTCTGTCTTCCTATCTAGCCTCCTATCTATCTAACTAAGTGAACATGAGTTCATGCTGATATCTTGGCCTTTAATCCAGCACAACAGAGCCCTTTCTAGCCTTTCCCACTTGTTTATTTATAACTTCTTTCTCTGACAGTGAAAAGCTTTGGTCTTATTGACAAATTATTTACTTATGTGTTGAATACTAGAACACATGTGGTTTCAGAACTGCTAACCCCCATCCTGATGAAAAACACATTAATCAGTGAAAGTAAGGTGTTTGTGTATAGTTTTAGCCTTATTCTTTCCAGTGAAAACATTGTTTTCAACAGTCACTTAGTTCCTCCACCCCCTCCCCCGCTTGCTTCAGTTTTACATTGTTAGTACAGTTAAATTCCTCTTCACAGTCTACGTTCCATCCTGGGATCTTCAGTCATTCTGGTGGAAAACATGTATAATTTTTAACTTTCCATATTTAGTGGGAAAAATAGCTATGAAACTGAGAAATTAATTAAAATTAAAATGATTAATTATTGCCTTGGGGAAATGAGAGAACATAGAGATTTTCTGGAGTACTGGCAAGGTTGGTTTGTTTATTTTTAGCTTAGGATGGTCATCACATTTTTTTTTCATTCAGTAAATCATTGAGCTTTAGTGTTTAAGTGGACTTTTATTTGTATGTGTCATATTTTACAGTAAAATGTTTTTTTAAAAGCATATTCTGAAACACTGCATAGCACAGCCCTTAGTTTTTCTATCTATAAAATGTGAATAACAATTCTTATTATGATTTCCTGGTAAAATTTTTAGGAAAATAAAATTAGTAAATTAACTTTAGATTATTTTGTAAAATTAAAACTTAACATAAGTTGTAACAAAGAATGCTACTTGATTATCAGTAACCAATTTTCTTTTCTACCCTAGTTATAAAACTTCAACTTTTCCACAGTAGCAGTGGGCACAACAGATGACTGTATTGTTTTGAGGGTTTTTCAGGAAATACTTTAAATAAGATAGATTTAGCAGGGAGAAATATCCTCCCCTTTTTCTTTGGTTTTATTATTCTTCTTGGCTGGAATGCAAACATGATTGCTGTACCTTTTACGGCCTTATCATGACTTTGAGGATGGAATCCATTTGGTAAAGAGATAAAACAGAAGTAAAGAAGAGACCTGGTTCCCTGATAACTACATAGATTCAAGAATGAAATTTTAGGCTTTGGAGGATTGGTGACTAGGCATGTTTTTGGGTGGACTGGAATTTTGAAGCCAATATCAAATAATCTAATGGTTATTGTGTTTCATAGTCTATAAAGTTGCTGCCATGGATATTAAGCTCAAGTAGTCCTCATAATAACTCTATCTGGTGGACATAATTTGTTTCATTTTTCAGATGAGGAAAAAGAATGAGGTTACTGAATTTGTCTGAGGAGATATAACAGAGCTAGAATTTGAATCCTAGGTTTCTGACTCCATGGGCACTGTTCTGCCTAGTATACCATCCTCTAGTAATCCTAAAATTCTAAGAATCCATTTCCCAAATCAGTATGGTGTTTGTCATTGCAATCCACTCAGAGAAAGATGGGTCTCCTTTGAATGAGTCCTTGGCTGTGCTTTTGGGCTGCTGAGTTGTGATCTAGTCACATTCAAGCCAGTATGTCTGCAGCCTGGGCTAGACACAGGAAGAACCAGAGTAAACTCAAAAGAGATAATTTTGTCTCATGCTGATTTTTGTTGACAACCCTATTGCATTTAGGCAGAAGTTAAAGGATAATTGTGTTGTGGACAAAAGACATTCATATTTACTAACACAAAAATAGCGAGTAAGATTATTCCTAAAAGTATGTGGTTTCTAGTTACATTGGGATTGAGTTATATTCACTATACATTTACTGAGCAGCTATAATTTTGTCTGTAACTTACTTGCTTAGGCCAGGCATGGTGGCTCACGCCTGTAGTCTCAGTACTTAGGGAGACCGAAGGTGGGCATATCACGAGGTCAGGAGGTCGAAACCATCCTGGCTAACACAGTGAAACCTTGTCTCTGCTAAAAATAATAATAATAAAAAATAATAATAAATTAGCCAGGAATGGTGGCTGGCACCTGTAGTCCCAGCTACTTGGGAGGCTGAGGCAGGAGAATGGTGTGAACCGGGGAGGCAGAGTTTGCAGTGAGCTGAGATCATGCCACACTGCACTCCAGCCTGGGCGACAGAGAGAGACTCTGTCTAAAAAAAAAAACAAAAACAAAAAACCAAGAACTTACTTGTTTACCTATCACCATATTCTGAAACTACTTAATTTTCTGTTTCCTCATGTATAAAATGAGGATAATAATATAACCTATTTCATGAGGATGTTATGAGTATTAAATGAGACAGTAGATCTGCAGCTCTTTTATAAGTCCTGGAATATAGTAGGGTGTCAAAAATACCTATTATTACAATTATTGTCATTATCGTCTGTAAATTAAACATAATTTCTACCTCATAAGGTTGTTTTCAAGATTTATATGGGGCAGCTAGCAGATTTTCTTTTTGCTTCTAGTTGAATTGGGGAAGGGGAAGGATTTATCAAGAAGTTTTCCAGAAGGAAGTAATAGTCAAGCTGAGTCATGATAGAGTGGAAGAGTTTCAAAAATCACAAGGAATGCATGATGTATAAGTAGAGGAACCATTTGTTCTTTCTTTTTACAAATATTTATTGAGTCTTACTATGTTCCACGATAGTGTAGTGGTTAAGTAAATAAGATCTAGAACCAGGACTTCTGTGTTTGAATTTTGAATAGTTGTTCTATTGGGACAATAGAATAGTGGAAGGTGTGTGAACTTGAGTAGCTTACTTAAGCTCTTAGGGCCTCTTATTAACATTAGAGTTCATAAATCAAGTATTTATTATAATTATATGTTAGCTTTTAAAAGAATTGATTTTGTTGCAGTTGCTTTTGGGGACTTAGTCAAAAATCTTTTGCCAAGGCTGATTTCAAGAAGAGTGTTTCCTAGGTTGTCTTCCAGGATTTTTATAGTTTGATAGATTAGTGGGAACTAATTAAACTGAAGAACTTCTGCGCAGCAAAAGAAGCTATCAACAGAGCAAACAGGCAACCTATGGAATAGGAGAGCATATTTGCAAACGATGCATCTGACAAAAACCTAATATCTAGACTCTATAGGGAACTGAAATCAACAAGCAACAAACAAATAACTCCATTAAAAATGGGCAAAGGACATGAACAGACACTTTTCAAAAGAAGACATACAAGTGGCCAACAAACATGAACAAATGCTCAACACGACTAATCATCAGAAAAATGCAAATCAGAACCACGGTGAGACACGACCTCACACAAGTTATAATGGCTATTATTTAAAAGTAAAAAACCAACAGATGCTGGCAAGGCTGCAGAGAAAAGAACGCTTATACAGTATTGGTTGGAATTTAAATTAATTCAGCCTCTGTGGAAAGCCATTTGGAGATTTCTCAAAGAACTTAAAACAGAACTACCATTAAAACTATCAATTCTATTACTGGATATATACCCAAAAGAAAAATCATTCTACAAAAAGACACATGCACTTCTATTTTTATGGCTGTGCTATTCCTGATGGCAAAGACATGGAAACAACCTAGGTGCCCATCAATGAGATAAAGAAAATGTGGTACATATACACCATGAAATACTATGCAGCCATAAAACAGAAAAAAAATCATGTCCTTTGCAGCAACATGGATGGAGCTGAAGGTCATAATCCTAAGCAAATGAACGCAGAAACAGAAAACCAAATACTGCATGTTCTTACTTTTAAGTGGGAGCTAAACATTGAGCACACATGGACATAAAGGTGGGAACAATAGACACTGTAGACTACTAGAGGGTGGGGGAATGGGTTTAAAAATGACATATTGGGTACTATGCTCACTACCTGGGTGTTGAAATCCATACTCCAAATCTCAGCATTATGTAACATCCCCGTGTAACCAACATGCACCTGTACCACTCTTATCTAAAATAAAATTTGAAATAATCAAAAATAAAATAATTGAAACTTGTAAAATAGTAGTTTTCACATCTGTAAAAGGGAAGAAAATAAAGTTGCTGTAGGGATTAAATTGGCTCACATGTTAAAGCATTTTAGGCCAGAACTTGGTACAGTGTGAGTGCTCAATAAATATGAGGTGTGATTATCGCATGGGTTACTGCCCTGGGTGTCAAGGATATAATTACAAAAATATGTGTGTGGGGAGATAGTGACATGGACATATGATGTTAAAAATGTAATAATTTGGCCTTAAATCTGAGTCAGGAGTTCAGCAAGGACATGGTAATGGGGACTGATAGTGAGCGAGAAAGTGTCTCTTAGAAGTGGTGACGGTGTCAGGGAATTATGGCAGCTGAGCACTGGCAGAGGAGACCTGGAAGATCAGGAGGTGGTCATCAGAGGGAGGAAACTTGAAATAAAGAGTTAAGAGTTCATGCTGTTTTTGGTGGGATGTCAAATGAATGACCATGGTGGCTGAGGTGAAGAGGAGGAAGGGATCCTTGAAGAAAAGATTGAGGAACTGAGAGCCTAAGGAATTGGATGGCTTATACATATCAATGTAAAATACGTTTAATAGAAAAATAGTACTTATAGAATATGTAAATTTAAAAGTCAAGCAAAAGTAGAGATTGAGCTTTTAGGTTTATGAGTAAACCTAGTTTGTGTTTGCTTAGATGTCTGATGGAAGTTTGGTTTGAAGTGTTAAGTTTAGGGGTTCCTTAGAATGTAAAATTCATGAAGACAGGAGTATTTGTAAGGTTTTGTTCACTGATATGTTCTAAAAGTGTCCAGAACAGTGTCTGGCATGTAGAAGGTATTCAATAACTACTGAATCAATGAATGTGTATCATGAAGGACTCTGACCACAAAAAGAATAAGAACTGGATTTTGCCGGTAGTGGTCAGCCTAGAGCAGTTTCTAAGCAAGGGACTGGAATAACCCTAGTTGTGCTTCAGGAGGATTCATTCTGCAGTGACAGGTGACAGACACAAGTGAGGAAAAGAAATGTAAGCATTTGCATGAGGGCATAGGGAGTAGGGAATGGAGGGGAGAGAAATGTTAGAGAAAGGCAAGTGAAAAGTAGGTACGAAGACATTAAATTCTGGCCATTATGTGTAGCAAATTTGAAAAGATTATCTAGATGCAAATATTTATTTTAACGTTTGACATTCACAAGTCCTTTTCTTACAGCCTGCTTCTTCCATCAATATCTTCTACAGCTGACTAAATACAGGACAGAAAATGGAATACATCAGCCTGACATTTTCTGAATCAAGGCTTTTGTCATAGAATGAATGTTGCCTTTTGTTATTAAAACACTCCTGCCTACACCTCCCATCAGTAAAATAACTTTTCCCCTCAAGCCCATTGGGGGTTTACTTTGTCCTTCACAACACAATCTGCAAATTAGCAGTGATCCCATAATTTATTTCTGTGATGCTGTGCTCATTTTATTTATAATCCAGAGGCAATTAAAATCGCTTTTGTACAACATGGTCCTGATGACAGATGTGTGGCTGCCACTCCAACACATGATGGCTGACATAAATCATTTGACAATCAAAGTGTCTACTGACTTGCTAGTCTCTAGTTACAGCAGATGCCACCCCAGACAGAGTGACAGGGACATTCTTCACAGGAGCCTCATTTTAGTTAACTGCTTTACTCTGCTCCAGTTCTGGAATCTTGACAGCTTGGCTACTTTGTGACAGCTGGGAAATTCTTCATGTGGCTTTCACAAGCTACTGAGGGTCAGTCTACCCTTCATTCCCATCTCTGTAGGTTTCTAGTAGCTTTCTAACAGGGCATGCAAGAGCTTCACAGTTTGGACCCAGTCTATCACTCTGGCCTTGTCACCAACCTTGTGACTCCTTTCTTCCCAGCCAATCCACCAAATCGTACAGTATATACTCACCACTCTACCCGCAGTTCCCTGCACATGATGATCTCCTTCTCGGCCATGACCTTGAATACAAGGTTTCATAACCTTGAAACAATTTTCTTCCTACGTTCTCCACCCAGTATAAATAATCCTACCTGTCATTGAAGACTCGGCTTAGTTGTTTGTTCTTGCTTCTGTGAGGCATTTACAACCCATTTTTCTTACAAACAAGTTTCTCCTTCTTCTCTGCTTCCAAAACAATGTAATTTATTTTTTATCAGTTCATAGAGTTGATTAAATCATATTCCTCAGTTCACAGGGTTATAATCATTATTGGTCTATGCAAAAGACCGCTCCTTTAATTTCACGTTATTATTCTGTTCTTCATGTCGTCTTTTTACTTCTAATCTCTACCCAATGGGTAGTCCCTCTGATGAATGTTATTTATGTTCTTAGCTATGCAAAAATTTTTAAAAATTATATAGTTTCATTTTGTTTGTATATGTTTTAAGTTTTCATATGTATGCTAAAATATATTTTCTACTTTTTTACTATACAATTAGGTTTTAATATCTATCCATATTATATATACCATATGCTTAATCCATTGATTTTAAAAGAAGTATGGAGAAGATAGAAAAAACACAAGCATTTCCCTCATTACTAATGAGTTTTAGCATGTTTTAATATACTTACAGCCATTTGGGTAAATAATTCACAGAAAGTGAATTTATATCTTTTGTCTTTTTTTGGTCTAATTACTCTATCAGATTCTAAGTGAGTGTATATTAACATCTCCAACTATAATTTTATTTAATCTTTACCTATTTATGTCAACTGTTTCTTATATAGATTGGAACAATAGTGTTAAATTTATATAAAAAGTATAATTTTTGACACAATTTATTGCTCATTTTACCAATATGTAGTAGCTCTTCTTCTTATAGTTCTGATGTTTTTCAACTTAAATTATATTTTGACTGATAAAATTGCTAACCATGATTTTTGTTTGGAATATCTTTATTTATTTTGTGTATTTGCTAACTTGGTATATTATTTTGTTTTAAAATTATCTTACACAGCTAGTATATTTCTGGATTTTGCTTTTTAAGCTAATTTGAGAGTCTCTGTCTTTTGATATAAGTTTAATTCATTTATAGTGCCATATATATATATTTAATTCATTTATAGTGCCATATATATATATATAAATATATATATACATAATTTTTTTTTTCCCAGACAGAGTCTTACTCTGTCACCTGGGCTGGAGTGCAGTGGCACGATATCACCTCACTGCAGCCTCCATTTCCCAGGGTTCAAGCGATTCTCCTGCCTCAACCTCCTGAGTAGCTGGGATTACAGGAGTACACCACTATATCCAGCTCATTTTTGTATTTTTTGTTTGTTTGTTTAGTAGAGACGGGGTCTCTCCATATTGGCCAGGCTGGTCTCGAATTCCTGACCTCAAATGATCCACCCGCCTCAGCCTCCCAAAGTGCTAGAATTACAGATATGAGCCACCATGCCCGGCCTATAGTACCATAATTAATGTTAAATTTAAACTATTATTTGTGAAGTAGTTTAACATCTATGAAATTTTCAGTTATAATTTTGTGATATTCTCAGTTATAATTTAACAATATTTTTCATCTAATTTTATTTTTCTTTCCTCTGGTACTAATGATTTTTAAAAATCTGTCTATCTCTGTTATTCCTGATGGCTTTTGGAAGAGTCCATTACCCTGATATTCAAGCTCACTAATTTATTCTTTGAATAGATCCATTCTGCTAATTCAACCAATTAATTGAACTCTTTATTATAACTATTATAGTTTTCTTGATGCCCACTGCTCTTGTTCCTGCTCATTGCCCCTGGTATCTTCATTTATTTGTTTGGTTATATTATGTTATTATTATTATTTTTGAGATGGAGTCTTGTTCTGTCACCCAGGCTGGAGTGCAGTGGTGCCAGCTCACTGCAACCTCTGCCTCCTGAGTTCAAGCAATTCTCCTGCCTCAGCCTCCCAAGTAACTGGGATTACAGGAGCATGCCACTACACCCAGCTAATTTTTTTTTTTGTATTTTAGTAGAGGTGGGGTTTCACCATTTTGCCCAGGCTGGTCTCGAACTTCTGAGCTCAGGCAATCCACCCGCCTCAGCCTCCCAAAGTGCTAGGATTACAGGCATGAACGACCACGCCAGGCCTGTTTGGTAATATTTAATATGCCTATTTTGAGTTATTATTTGATTAGTTCACTAAGACTGTTTCAAATAATGTAGATTGTATAGTTTTTTCTTTTATAATATTTGTATTTTGTATATCTTTCTTTTTGCAAGTGAATAGTTCCCTGAAGATATCAGCTAATTTGGTAGGTAATGCCTATGTGCAGAGAGGAATGGGATCTTATGGCATAGCCCTCTTTTGCTCTGAACTGTCATTTCTCTCTCCACTTTTCCCCAGTCTTCCCCCTGACACCCCAGTACCCAGCCACTCTGTCTATCCAGGAATTTTTCATAGATTTTAGGTCAGTATCTGGGATCCACCAACTTTCTTCCTATCACTTTTGTAGTATCTCTAATTCAGTATTCAGGAGCAGCACATGCTATTGCACCAAGTTATGAACTGATCAGAGGTAGGATATATATGTCTTTTTCATTATGTATCCTGAAGGCTGGAGACTGTATCTTACTTCTATTAAGTACCTATATACGAATACACTGTAATCATTTAATGTGTGCTCGTCTATAATAAAGGAATAAAAGTGACACCTTAAAAAAATACAATCCTTAGGGAACACAAAAATAAACTTGACAATTTTACAAGTCAACAAAATATAGATTAATTGTAATATGTCAGAAAGGAGGATTTGATGAACACCTGCTATCATTTCAAACCTTGTTAAAAACCCTTCTAAAATAAATTATTTTAATTTGTTTGGTTTGGTCAAATTAGCATAACTGATTCCGATAATTAAAGATTTTCAAGAGTTCAGAAACAGGATTATGAAGACATTTCTGGCTAATTGTAGCTACCTTATGAAAGAAAACTCAAATAAAAATTTGTCTTAGACTCCTCAGGCCTGTTGGCTTTAATTGTCTGTGAGATGTTTTCATGGCTTCTCTGTTCTGTCCCTCTGTCTACAAAAGTGTTTTTTAACTGGGGGAGATTTTGACTCTCTTAACCACAGAGCTCATTTGGCAATGTTTGGAGACTGGATAGAGGCTAGGGACGGTACTAAACATCTTACAGTGCACAGGACAGCCCCCGACAACAAAGAATTGTCTGGTCTGAATTGTGAATACACTGCTATTGAGAAACCCTTAACTGCAAGGATTCTGATCTTCTAAACTATTCCTACCTCTGAACTCCCTGTTGACTGTGGCACTGCACACAGGGAAATGAAATGCAGGTGTCTGATGTTGTTTAAAGCCACTTGGATTGCAAGTTTGGCCACTGGCGGTTCAAGATTCTAGGGAAATCTGCAATCTACCTACCCTACCTTACTTTCTCATAAAGACAAATACACGTGTGTATGTATTCTCTCTCTCTCTCTCTCACACACACACACACACACACACAGCTGACAGTTGGTGTTGCTAAGATACCAACCTGGGTTGGTTGGACATCAGAGATCAGAGTTAGGGCTGTCTGTACTGATTCTTCAGCTTTGACTTTCAGTCTTCTAGGATGTGGCTTATTTTCTACATTCAGCTTTTCTTGCTCTTGAACACTGGATAACTCTCCTATGATGTTCCCCTATCTGGGTGCCACCCAGATGATGGCATACATTAGCTTACTTTCTCAACATCTCTGCTAAATATTTCTGTGTAAATACCAAATATCACCTTTTCAGATGATCTTTGTTGATTGTACAAGTTAAATTAATACTCATTTCCTATCCTTTTATTCTCTTACTCCATTCAATTTTTCTTCCTAGCAATTATTATTACCTGTCATATATTTGCTGATTTTATAATTTTCTTTTTTTCTCCACCACCATAATATAAAGTGAAGATTTGTTTTGTTTACTACTGTATTTCAGGGCCTAAGGAATAGTGTGAGTTCTTGATATCAGACATTCGTCCCTGGAGTATATGCAAAGGTTGGCATGTCCTAGTCTCTGCTTGCTGTATGAAGGAGGAGATAGATAATTATAAGGTGACAAGATAATGCTGTAAGATGAGTGTTCAGATAATATCACCATCCTGCCTGGGAGAACTGAGACAGGATTCACAGAAAAGGCAATACTGGCATAGAATTCACCAAATGGCAGGAAGGGGAAAGAGCATCTTAGACACTTTTTAGCATGTAAAAAGTATGATATATTTGAAAGAGTTATGCTTTAGGATAGAAGAAGCTAGTCCTGTAAATGTAAGTCTGGTCCACATTGTAAAGGACAATACATGCCATATGAGGAGGAAGGGACTTCATTCTGTGGAAAACTGGGAGCCCTAAAATATTCTGAGCTGTTCTGTGTTTGAAAATGATAATGTTAATGGCACTGTGGAGTTTGGATTAGATGATCAGAAGGTGGTGATGATAGGCCATCATGCAGGAATTTAAAGACTAAGTCAGAGACTAATCTATTGCCTCCCACTGAGGCCATCTATTCTCTGTGACCTTCCTTTTTCCTCCCTAGATGATGTAGTTTAAAGCCCAATTTCTTGTAAAAACTTCTTTTCCATTTCTAAAATTTATACTCAGCAACCCTGTGGTCAAGCATCTGATCAATCACTGGACACATTTTCTATCCATCTCATGCATTGTCATTGGAATAGATCTAGCTTTGATTCACTTCAGGGAAATTCTCTCAGAGTTTGTACCACAAAGTCGTATCTCACAGTCAATGTCATTTAGAGCTCAGTCTTAACCATCTATCAAGAGATTCTCAATTAATTTTGCTGAGGCTAAAAGTCATTTATAATTATAGTTATCTGAATATGTCTTCCTTATCTTTTACTACCCCATGCTTTATTCTTAACTCAACTACCAGGGGTACCATTATTTTATTGGTAAGCCTTGGTCCTGTAGCTCCTAGCTCAAATTGATTAACTACTGCTCTTCTCCAATAGATAAAGGACATGACTAGCTTTTAGATTTCTCAGATAGAGCTTCTATAGTTACATTTATTTTCTCTAATGTCTCAGGAACAGCTCCTCCACTGCAGTTTGGAATGATCAGACTTTTGTGTCACAAAATCTGATGAATGATTGTTCTCTTTTCTGGCTAATCAACAAGTCTAGACAAGCTCACAGAATTAAGAAGGGTCATTATCAATTACATTGGTTATTTGTAGGCCATAGTTACAAAAAGGAGAAATGTATACCTTTTACTTTTCTATAATTCATATTCTTATTAGTGAGCACAGGTTGGAAACTTAGTTCATCCAGAAGATTATGGAATGGGCTTTGCATGGTTTTCAGCCTCAGTTTTTTTTACATTTTAAAATGGCAATGTAATTTCCATATTACTAGGTTGTTTTTAGGACTAAATGAGACAACATATGTAAAGCACCTAGCATATTTTTGGATTCATAATATGTGATTAATAAATTCTCACTTCCATTCAATTGAAAAGACATGCATGCTGGACTTTTATGTGTCATTG
The DNA here is from genome assembly GCF_024542745.1 of Macaca thibetana thibetana. Lineage (NCBI taxonomy): Eukaryota > Metazoa > Chordata > Mammalia > Primates > Cercopithecidae > Macaca > Macaca thibetana. The sequence goes on along the minus strand of NC_065591.1, from coordinate 74,240,757 downwards.
TCTATGCTAAGTGTAGGTGATACAAATATAAGTAATACATAGACTTGTATTTCAAGGAGACCATAGTTTAGAAGGGAAAACAAATATGTAAACAGATAGGTGTTATTCTGCATGACAGGTAGAAAAATAGAGCACCCATACAATGGGGACCTAGCAGAACTGGTAGGTAGTTCTATCTGAGGAAGATGTTTCTCTATAGTGGATGATAGTGGATATGAGACTTAAATGGTACATAGGAAAACAGATGGATCTGGGAGTGTGGAGTGTGGTTGGTGGGTTGGAGAAGCAGTTTGAGAGAAAAAAAATGCAGGCTAAGGGAAGGGCATTTGTGAAATGCACCCCTCTTCCATTTTTTTTCTCCTGCTTTATAATGAAACTCTCATTAAAATCTAAAGCACCATCATGCCCCTTTTCATTTGCTGAAGAGCAAGAATAAATTTAAAGATTAAAGATTTTGATCAATTATATCCAAGGTAGAAAAAGAGAAGAATGCGCCCTTTCCTCATTAATTCAAAACATTAATCATAGTTACTGACATAGTGTTAAAGAGTTTTTGAAGCATTGTTTCTATTATTTAATTTAATTGTCCCAACATTCCTATGTAGTAGAAATTATTAATCTCATTTTACTATAAATGAGGAAAATGAAGTTATGTGACCTGGCCAAGGTCTCACAGTAGGTAAACTGCAGGACTGGGACTTCACAAGTCTTTTGGAGTCTGACTCCAGTGCTCTGTTCTCTACCACAAAGTCTTCCTCTGTACACAAAGTGAGTAAAAACTAGCTTGTGTTTGACAAAAAATATCTCTGGGATAATCCTAATCACGTTTTTTTTTTTTTTTTTTTCTTCCATACCCTTGGAGAGCTGATTAAGGAAAAGCCTGCTTAGATTAAAGCTAGAGAGACTGGCTTAGAAACAGGGAATAAGAATTATATAAATAGGGTAACCACTACATAATTTATTATCCAAACAGGAACATTTTGAGAATAAAGGAACTGATACTGTAAGAGGTAACAGGACTATTTCAAGTCCATTGGGACAGCATGATAACCATAAGTATGGACTATTCACTAGCTCGTTTATTCATTTAGCAAACAATTATTTATTGCCTACTGTGTGCCAGGCTCTGGACCAGTGCAGAGATAGAGATAACTTTGATCAACTTAATCAACAGATGGGAGCTGAACAGATCAATAAAGAATAAAAGCCACTAGGTATTGAATATGCATATGTTCCAGGTACTCTGTTAAAAGTTGAACATACACTATCCTGCTTTGTGTTAAATAATTCCACAAAATATTACCATTATCCCCATTTTACAGATGATAACACTGAGGTTAAATCACTTACTCAACTTGATTAAATAGGAGAGCTGGACTTCAAAATCATATTACACCCCTAGTTAAAGTTTAAAGATAATTTGGCAACTTATATGCCAGAATTCTAGAATAAGATAGCCTTAGAAATCATACTCTTGGGTTTCTCTCCTCTAGCATGGATCTCCAGAATCTTGATGTTTTGTTGGACTGTAGCTGCTGAGTCATTTTTTCAGGTAGAACTCATTTGCTTGTGACAGAAAATATTAACTAAATTTGCTTATGCAATAAAGGAACATAATGCTTTGCACAGTATCAAATTCCAGAGGAAGAGTTTGAGTAGACCTGTTTTGAACATATGTAAGTTGCCACTATGACTTTTTTTTACTTTTCTGTCTTTAGTTTTCTATTCTTTGACTCTGTTTTCCTCCACATTGGCTCTACTTTCAGAGAGGGTCTACCTTCAAGTTTTCAAGATTGCTCCAACCTACATCTTTCCAAATCCAAGTCTAGAGGAAAACAGTAAAATGCCTTTTCTGTTACTTAAGCAAAGTCCCCAGGATCACCTCTGACTGGTGTTGATTCATTTGACTCAAGAGCCACATATCTATCCCTAAGATATTGACTAGGGACAGGATAGTTGACTAAGCCCCATGATCTGATCCTAGACCCTTTAGTTGGAGACTTCATCTAAATCACCTGGTCTAATAATGGATAATTGAATGGATTACTGGTGACCAAAAAAAAAAAAAAAAAAAAAAAAAAAACACACACCAATATCTCCTATACTCACTGAGTATAAAGGCTTTTGAGTGAAATGGACTATGACAACCTTCAAGCCTTTAAAATCTACAGATTGATGGAAAAAGACTAAAAATTCTTTCTTTCTATAAGAACTTGACCCAAGAAAGTGTGGGGCAAATGCCTGTTTGCTTTGACATTCCATTCATCTTTTTTCCTATCATGCCTCCTTGAGATAGTCATTCTGAAAATATCTTTTATGGTTTGAAGACAACTTCTCATTCATTGCAAGATTGATCTTTTCAATTTCCAGTGCTGGTGAGGGTATATCAAGCTTTAAAATAGAACTAAAGCTACTCATTTCTTTTTATGGATAATTAATTCACTCTTGCAAAATAGGATTTATGCAAAGTAAGGAATCTAATTCTGAATGTAGAATAATTTTCCTCAATGGACCAAGATCACATTTCTTCTCTTTCAACATATGATTTTGAAAACAGTCCAATAAAAAATTAAACTCTAGTGTGTGATGACAAAAATAACCTATAAATTTAGTGATATACAAGTTTCTATGACATTTATTCTCTTTCTGAGAATGTTTCACTGAGATATTATCGATTGTATTATTAAGGGCCTCAGGAAATATCTGGGCCTAGATTTTTCTTAGGACAATAGAAAATGGTCAAGATTATTAAACTTATTCATCACAAAAGGCATGTTAGGACATTCAAATGATGGAACATCAAATTTAGAAGGGACTTCATATTCCTGCTCTGTGTGCTTGTTATAAGTATCACTCCTCATGTGGTGGCCATATTCATCAACCGTTCAAGGTGAGTCTGATGTTGAACTAAATGAGCTAGACATGTGCAATTTAGTTTCTAGAGGGCATCTAGTTTAGATTAGGTTTGGGGTTGCAGGAACTAGGGTCAAGAGATTTGTGTTTGACTAACAGTTCGGCCTCTGGGAATATTTGTGAGTTGGGCAAGTTACTCAACCTTCAATACTTTCATCTTTAAAGTAGGTTAACGATGATATTTAAAATTATATTATTGTAGTAGAGTATATGCACATGAAGTGCTAGAAATTTAAAAATTACTTTCTCACATTTTTCAGTGTTAAAATAATTGTTTAGTTCGTCTTTCAAATGTTAGTAAAATTTAGTAGAAGCATAGCTGTTCATCCCACAGATATAAACCCGGCTGTAGTCACTTCCTGTTTATCAAATCATTGACACAAGCCCGCCAACATTTTCCATGACTTCGTTATATGTGCCGGTAACGTGTCCTCACCTTCTCATTCTTCAATGAGCTATTGTTTTGCTCTACTTTAGACATTCACTTTGTCAACCTACATAACAGGCAGGAAGAAATGCTTCAAGGATAATAAGTTTATTCAGGAGTGGGCATTGCAATGTAGTAAACAATGGATATATTCACAGAAGTAAAGGAAGACAAGGGACTTTAAAGGAAAAATGAGGATGATTACATAAGTTGTTTTGAAACAATTATTCTTGGCAACAAAAGTCAATAGCAAAGGTGGTGTCAGTCCAAGGTTGAACAAGTAGTTCCTGGGCAGATATCTCTGCAGAAGTCTTTTTTTTTTTTTTTTTTTTTTTTTTTTTTTGTATCTGAAAGGTTATGGTGGCCTTTGTGCAAGTTTTTGTTTTTTGCAGTCTTTTGGGATAGTTCTTGTTCTCAGGCATACCTGTGTGAGAACACTGACTTCATGGCCTTCCCTGGTCTATTTTGTCAGGGTTGACACAAGTGACTCCATTTTAATACTGACAATTTTCGCAGCTCCCATGAGAACAAGGTGATCATCTGGGCCTTGCTAACACCTGTAATTGCTTGCTTAAAACTATCCTTAATTCAAATTTCTCATTTTTCACTGCTTTTACTGCTTGCTAAACACTGGTTAGGTAATTTGTACGTATTAACTCTGTGCATGCTCACAGCCACTCTGTGGAGTAAGTGTTGTTATTCCCATTTTACAGATAAAGCAATTGGGTACAGAGAGATTAATTGTTTTGCCCAAAGTTCACATAGCTGGTAAATGGTGGAGCAGCGATTAAATACCTGGCATTTTGGCTCTAGACTTTATTTCTAATCACCATAAACTTATCTTCTTCCAGTTTCAACTACTCACCCTATGATCATTCCTCACCATAAGAAAGATCCCCCACTTCATTGACCCTTCTGCATTTATTCTACTGTGAAACCTTTCCTTTATTCATTTTCCTCATTAATTCTTGATTCTATGATGTCATTATTTCAAGAACACTTTTGATGTCCTTAGCTCCCATTTATAATGGAAAAATTTCAAGTTACCAGACTGGGGCTATCTTATTTACCAATATCAAGTACAGACTTTTGTATATCTGCAAGTATTCCATTCTTCTTTTAGTTTGTTTTGATTTTTGTAGTTGCAAGATTTAATAGAGTGAAAACAGAGCTCCCATACAATGGGAGAGGACCCAAGGGGCGTTGCCACTGCCAACTCGAATGCCTGGTTTATATCCCAATCATTGTCCCTCCTCGTATGCTCTCAGGTGATCAATAGACAAACTAACATTACTCCTAGTTTAAGTTAATCATTCCATCTCTGCTTTGTGTTCTGCTCCTTCTTCCTCTCAAAAACCTTATTTATTTATTTTTTTCTTTAACTTCTATCTCACTTTCTGAACTAGTTCCTTCCCATTAGAAATAACAATAATGGCCGGGCACAGTGGCTCATGCCTGTAATCCCAGCACTTTGGAAGGCTGAGGTGGGTGGATCATTTGAGCCCAGGAGAGTGAGAGCAGCCTGGGCAACATGGTGAAACCCCGTCGGTGCAAAAAATACAGAAATTAGCTGGGCATAGTGGTGCATGCCAGCACTTGTAGTTCCAGCTACGAAGTTGAGATGAGAGGCTCATCTAAGCCTAGGGAGGTTGAGGCTACAGTGAACCATGATTGCACCACTGCATTCTAGATGGGGTGACAGAATGAGACCTTGTAAAAAAAAAAAAAAAAAAAAAAGTAAAGAAATAACAACCACCACCACTTACATGGCTTTTATTGCTTGCCAAACACTGTCTTAGTAATTTGTAAGTATTAACTCTTCGCATGCTCACAGCCACTCTATGGAGTCAGTATTGTTGTTGTTCTCATTTTACAGATAAAGCAATTGGGTACAGAGAGATAAACTGTTTTGCCCAATGTCACACAGCTGGTAAATGGTGGAGCAGAGATTTGATACTTGGCATTTTGGCTCCAGATTTTATTTCTAATTACCATTATATGCTCCATTTTAAATATTTACAAATATCTCCTCTTTATTTATCATTGATCCCTTAGTCTCCTTCAGCGTTGCCTCATCTCTCTTCTCGATTTCACTAGAAAAGTGCTTTTTCTCCTTTTACCTCTCCTCCCCTTTACTCACTTCTCCTTTTATCTTCCTCTTTCTCTTTATCCTCCTCTTGTATTTGTGATTTTTATTTCCTTATCTCCTACTGCCTCCTTAACCCACTCTGATTTTGTTCTAGCTTCATCATTTCACTAACACAGCTCTTACTAAGCTCACAATCTTTAGGTTGTTCTATCAAATGGCTACCTCTCAATCTTCATCTTAAATTCTCAATACTCTCAATGCCATTGTACAGGTATCTGGGTTATGCAATTAACCCCAATGACTAGTTTCCTAAGGACTAGTTACCTAATCTATTAGTCACATGAGTATGTTTTTGATAACTAAGTCCTAGTTTTTTTTGTTTGTTTTGTTTTTTGGCCACCCTGCTTTTGTCTTAAAGAAACCTCACCCATAGGCTTCTCTTCTCTACAGTCTGAATTGTTATTAAAAATATAAAATGCGATTGCACAATAAGCCTCTTGAGAAATATAATTCATCCTACAGTTGCTTACAGTACTGTAGGCCTACTTAACTCACAATCCTCAAATTACTCAGCAGTCTTCACGAATGATACAGATGATGTTGAATGTGATTGGACAGATAAACAAGATTTCCTGAGTTCTCCAGGCAGGCAATGATTTAGGGAAGAGGCACTAGTGAGGAAATGAGTTTGACAAGATTATTCTAAAAAGACCTTTTCTGATTACATTAGAGAGGCTTGAGATGTTTTTCATGGTCACTTGGCCAGCTATATACTTTTAACTGCTTTCAAATTGATAAAAATAAAATCCTTTTACAAATCCTGATGGACAATTGACTTTCATTTTTCTGTATAACTAAAGGCTAACTATCAGTATCCTTTAATTGGTATGCTTTCAGGCTGTACTGATGATCCTAAAGCAGTAGTCAACTCAGAATTTTGACTGTCACGTTAAGTTAGGTATCTTCTCAGATTTGACTGATAATATACACCCAGAGAGACAGTTAGAATCTCTAAAACTTTGTTATTAGAGCATGATCAGTGCTGTTTTAGGTTAACAGTGGTTTGGTTGCTGTTTTTATGTCATTTGAGTTTCTATTTGGTTTCCCTGCCATCGCTTCTTAATGCTAAGTTCTTTTTCAATCACAAAAGGAGAATAAGTAGGCTTGAAGTGATGTAGAGTTTCAGGTAAAATAAGAATGGCTGGTTTAAACTTGCACATTCAATTCATGCTTATTCTATATTTGTCGCTGAGGCAAAATACAATAAGATTGTTCTTCCCACTTTTCACACATTCCTCCACATGCTTTTTTGGGGACTTTTTTACTCAGTTTTATATTTTTGTGAAGTAAGATAAAATAGGAAAGAAAACTATACATGTTGAAGACAAAAAGATTCAAGTTTTTTTTTTTTTTTTTTTTTTACAAAACTTTGGCATATTTATTTTTTTCATAAGGCCATCAATTATTTAAAAATTTGTCAAAAAATTTAAATGTTAAGCACTAACTTAGGACCAATGACATGACTCTGAATGCTATTTCGTTTTACATTTATCAAGACAGAAAAGAAGGAACCAATTGACTTTATTGTTTATTTTTCCTTTTCTTTTCATAGAACTGGTCTATCCCAAAACATCTGTTGAAAGCTTTCTCCACATTCTAAAAAAAGGAAGATGCTATTGAAGAGCTTAATTCATGTTACTCAGAGCTAGTATATTTTATTAAACAATTTCCATTTATGGTATAGTGTAATGGTAAACCTGCTTTTTCTGTTTCTTTATTTTCTTTTTTTTTTTTTGAGATGGAGTTTCACTCTTGTTGCCCAGGCTGGAGTGCAATGGCTCGATCTCGGCTCACCACAACCTCCGCCTCCTGGGTTCAAGCGATTCTCCAGCCTCAGCCTCCTGCGTATCTGGGATTACAGGCATGCGCCGCCATGCCCAGCTAATTTTGTATTTTTAGTAGAGACGGGGTTTCTCCATGTTGGTCAGGCTGGTCTTGAACTCCCAACCTCAGGTGATCTGCCCGCCTCGGCCTCCCAAAGTGCTGGAATTACAAGCATGAGCCACCGTGCCTGTTTTTTCAAATGAGGATTTGGTTCCGACCAGAGCATCATAAGCTTCTTCACTGAAGTTCCCTCAGTGGTAGAGTATAGTGTGGCTCTTCCCTCTTCCCTGGCTCCAGCTTTCACCAACCGTTTTTATGGAGAATATGGTTCAGTGCGACCCCCTGAAAGCATGGCTTTATTTTGAAGTCTGTGGTTTATCTTCAAAAGACATGCAAACTTTGAGTTCTACTCAATAACAAACCTATTTTGACATTAACCTTAATTTCTTCCTTTCTATTGACAGGATGAATCACCCTATTTATCCTGTGGTTTTTTACTCCTTGTGCTTATTCATGTAGATTTTTGTGGGAAAAGGAGCCTAAAGAAAATAGACCAGAGAGTTTTTCTCTCTAGTCAGCTCTGACAATTTAGGTCATGTTGTCAATTCTTTGTGTGGGTTGTGTGCTTTCTTCACAGCCTATTGTGGTTACATATTCAATCACTATGTGTAGTTTATGGATATTCTGTAGACGCTGGAACATGATTCTACTATTGTAAGTGATTTTCATGGTTTATAGTCATTGTACATTTGCTTTTATGACATATTACAGGAAGATTAATTTATGCTAAATTTTAATAAAAGACATGACATCTGCCCTTGAGAAGCTTACAGTAATAGGAGAGAGAAATATAAATAGACAATTTCAAAGTAATAAGACATGCGTTCTTAGGAGAAATGCAAAGAGAGCCTTGGGAATACAGTGGACTGGTGCTCAACCCATTCTGGTATTGGCAGGATGGCAGCTACAAATTAAACTTTTTGAAAAGTTTCTCTAGAATACATTGAACATTTATTTTTCATGCCAGAGGCAGTTGTCTTTCCAGTAGTTTATCATCGTTTTATTTGGAAGTACTTACTCTGTCTCCTGCACAACAACACATACTCCATGAAGTACAAGTATAATGTCTGGCACATAGTAAAAATTCAATAAAATTTATTGAATGTCTTAAAGATATTTTGTTTCACAAACTGTATTTACTGGATAATAACTATAGCTCCATTTTTATTAAGAGCCCATATACCAAGACATGCATTAAAATCATTCCCTAGCCAGATAAAGCTTCCAGTCAGTCTAGTAGAATGAATGTCACTGCACAGAATTGATTCTTAGGTTAAAGCTGTCCAGTGCCTCTGTTCCCATGGGGTATCCAGGCATGTAAGAAATCCATGAGGTCACACCAGAGGGTGAATGAGTGTAGCTTACCCACAATTAAAGTGAGTAAAATTAAACAGAAGATGAATAACACAATATATTAAGTAAGGATCATTGAGGGTTTGACTATGGAAGATTCATGTCCAAAGGGGTCACCGATGCAAGGAGGGCCTGAGATGAGGCCTTAAAACTAGCAACGCCTTTTGTTAAGACCCTATGATACTCGATTTGGAATGAAAACTGACAGATACGTCTCTTACAGAGTTTTGTATCTCAGAAGGTATTACAGAAGAAATGCCAGATGATAAATCTTGAATCATATGTAGACACATGGCAAACAGTTAAGGAAAGGCTGGCAAGTAAAGGAGACAGTACCAATCAGCCTGGATATATTCAGAGTCTACAAGAGGTGTAAAGTATGTGGACCCCCTGAGATGCAAGAAAAGAGATGTAGAGGCAGAAGCGACTTAGACCTGTGCAAAAAATATGGGAATTCTTCAAGTGGTCTTGCTTTCTGGAACTCGCAATTGTCTGGAATACTTGCTAGGTAGTCAATGTTGACTATATTAGCTCTCTCCCAGGAAACTACGGATTACATGTTTGGCTCTTTAAATCATATGTCAATTTCTATGAATTAGATAAAAGTTATGTCTAGCTGTACAAAACTTGACCTTAATCATAAATAGCATATAGTTCATTTTGCAATATTATCATTGCATTCTAAAAATAAAACATGATTTGGACTCAATACAAAGGATGAAGAGAAAAATATCCACAATCCTATTATCTAGAAATAATGACTATCACTTTTTCCTGATTATATGATGCACATTCGTTGAAAAATTGTCCTCCTGACAAACTAATCCTTTAAAACTGATTGACTGTATTTCTTCTGTGAAATCTCTGGATACTCCACAGTGATAGGTCTGCTTCTCTTCAGATATACCTATATTATCTATTCACACTGATTATTGCATTTATTGTTCAATATTCTAGCTATTTTCTTTCCTTTGTATCTTCTAAATTGTGCCTTTCCAAAGCAAAGGCCTTGATATATATGTGTTTCCTGCATGTAGATACAGTGCTTAGCACATGTCAGGTTCTCAATATTTGCTCAAGAATGAATGAATGAATGAGTGAATGAATGTTCATCAATTTATATATTGTAGTATGTAATCTCATGGAGATCAGGAAAATGGGCTTGCATACCTTTTATTCATTTATTCATTCAAAAAGGACTTGTGATTATTGCATTTAATTGGAGTCAAATGAAATTATTTTTTATTGCCTGAAATAAACTTTAAAAAGTTAAAATTTAAGATAATCTTACATTTGTAAGAATACATATTGTAGGAAAATAGAAAATTGATACAGAAGATTCTCCCAAATGCTGAATTTTACAAATGCAAGAAGTCAAGACTAGTATATATTTTAAATACCCATGTCTTTAGGTTGTGGACTACGTTTTTCTGATTTTAATTTTTTTAAATTGTTGCTTTCATGGTTGTGTTTCTTTGTTTTGATTCTATTATAATACAGGAAGGTTGTTCAATAACTCACTGTTTTTAAGAAAACAAACTTCATCCTTTTGAATAAATAATTAAGATTCCTTTATTTAGAAGTGGTAAAACATATAAAATTAAATTTGGGGCCTTATCAGTGCATAAATAAATAGAACTGGAAAAGGCATAGTAATTCTTTACTATACGTTGCTCAATTTAGAAGAGGGTAATAAAATCCAGAAACACAAAGTGACCTGACCAAGCTCACAATGACTTTCAGTATTAGAGGTAGGTCTAGGACACAACCACAGAAATCTATCTAGGTAGATGGCCAGCTGAGGGGTGGGCAAGTAATGAGGTTGGATTCTGTGGGCCTACATATCTGTTGTCTCCATAGCTACTATTTGCCATCTATAGCTATCCTGTTCTGTTCTGTCCTGTACTCTCCTCTTCTACCTTATCCTACTTTTATCTAATCTTATACTAATTTATTATATTCTGTTGTCTATCTGCCCATTTCTCTACTTATATATCATCTATCCATGTAAATCACATAAATTGAGATGCTATGAAGTGAGGTGTTTTATGTATATTATCTCACTGAAATCTATTTGCAAATTCTTTGAGAAATGTACTGTTGCCTATACTTTACAGTTGAGAATATTGAGGCTCAGAGAAGATAAATAATATGTGAATCCTCTCTAACTATCAAGAGGTAGAGCTGCTATACTCCAAAGAACATGCTGTCTATGACTCTTTAACAGGTTGTTCCTACCTGAGGCAGTTCCAGACACTAACAACCTTCTCCTTCACTTCATTCAAGTCTTTGCTCAAAATCACCTCCAAAGTGTAACCCTTCCTTGAGGACCCTTTTTGCAGTTTAGTTATATTCCCCCATCCACTTTCCTCCTACAGATTTTTTCACTTTAGCATCCATCACTTTATATAATTGAGTAATTCATTTGGTTTATCTATTTCATCCCACAGAATGTACACTCTAAGAGATCAATTTTTTTTTTGCCCTGATCATTGCTGTCCCTTGCACTAGAATGATGCCTGGCACATGTAAATATTTAATACACTTTTGTTAAATGAGTCAACCGAGCCAAATTTACACAGTACTTAGGTGAACCTGGGGGTTCCATCAGAAAAGATCTGGCAGCAATACAGTGTTCAAATTCTGGAAGCCAGAAGTAAATCTTGATGTTCAGTGGTAGTTGAGTAGGAAAAGGATAAAAGTGAGAGCAGCTTGGCCGGGTGTGGTGGCTCACGCCTATAATCCCAGCACTTTGGGAGGCTGAGGTAGATGGATCACAAGGTCAGGAGTTCGAGAACAGCCTGGCCAAGATGGTGAAACCCTGTCTCTATTCAAATAAAGAAAATCAACTGGACATGGTGGCAGGTGCCTGTAATCCTAACTACTTGGGAGGCAGGAGAATTGCTTGAGCCCAGGAGGCAGAGTTCGCACTGAGCCGAGATAGTGCCAGTGCACTCTAGCCTGGGTGACAGACTGAGACTCCATCTCAAAAAAAAAAAAAAAAAAAAAAAAAAAAAAAAAAAAGAGCAGCTCAGTAATAAATACTTGGTAGAAGGGGGTCCAGATTTATTGCAATGGGAGGAGTGGTTATTTTTGGCTTCCCTTTGTTGGTTCTTAGAAACTTGATAGATAAACTTCTTTTAAAGGACTGAAGCAACATGGAAGGATGGTAAAGTCTAGTTGCTAGCCATGTATTGGCTTTGGAGAATCTCTAACCCTTACTCAGGGAGGGCCACAGAAGGAGCTGTTAGGATCCCATGTGACCCTATTCAACTTATTGGGGGAGGCAAGCTGAATCACATAGACCTGGAGGATATTGTCTGTTGAGGGGAAGAACACTTAAGGACTGGTGAAAATATTGGCAGGGATTATTTACACCCTCTGCATGTTCCGTGGTTAGAGTAGCAGAATTGCTGAATAGGATAAGAGAAAGCTAAAACTAATTTTGCAGACTCTGGTGGCTGGTTTGTAACTTATTGAGGTCAAGAATGGATTCTTTTTTAAAATTGCAGCTGATGTGGAAGTTGGTAGGCTAGATGATGAAGGCCTGGGTGGTAGGGTTGCAGGCTGTGCAGCAGATTACACTTTTGATATTCCACAGACAAGTTCATTAAAGGCGTTATTCCAGTTGACAGAACAGCACTCGCGTAGAGCTGCCAGATTTGATGCTGTAAAGGAAACACACCACTTTGAAAATAAATTACACTTTGTATTAACTGAATGATATATTAATCTTTTCTGCCAATGAAGCAGAAGAGAGAATGAGCAGTGAATGTTAACACAGCATTATATGGATACCTATTTGTAGGTTCAACTTCTTCGACATGCATGGGCATAGAATTCAAAAATTGTCTTGAAAGAAAGTTTAGCTGCAATATTTAATGCAGCTTTTCTTTTGTCATCTGTTTTGTCACAAGAACTTAAGAAGCTTGAAAATGTAAGATTCTTTGGATAAGTTTCTTATTTATAAAAAGTATCTCCAGTAAAAGTTTTTCTTGGATCTGTTTTCTTTCTAAAGCATTTGAAAGAAATAAGACAGCTCCAACTGAAGGGCTGTTACAGCTCCTTCCAGGTTGGGGGATTGAAACTAACACGGGATTCCAGGTCATACAGACCAGAGTTCTCACACTTACCAGTTGTGAGATAAAGGGTAGGTGGTAGAACATCTGAGTCTCATTTCTGTAATCTGTATAATTAGAATATTAATTGTGATTCGCAAAGATGCTATGAGGAAGAATTTGACATCATATAAAAATGTAATTAGCACTGTGCATACAATAAATTGATTTTGTTTTTCTTCTTCCCTCTTTTGGAATAAGAAAGAGGAAAAGTCCCAAGACTAATCACACTCTGTTCCTGGATTCTCTTTCTGACAATTTAAGCTTGTGAAATTATTTGTTAACAAATAAGTGTGTGGTGAAGAAAAAAACAAAGTTGATGGATTCTATCTTTGGCTCCTTTATCCAGCTTACTTTCAGTCTCCCAGAATGAAGCAAGTTGCTATTAAACTATTTTTATTATCATTATTATTAACTTTCCTGTAAAAGTTTTAAGAACAGTTCTATAACAATGGTATTTTAATCTGGAACCTGGACATTGAATGGTCCTCTCAATGTTTCTCCTACCCACACTTCTAATGTACTTTTCTGTGTTATTTGGGTGCACATTTACCTCTTCTACCAGAATTGAAACCCCGTTATGATGGAGCATCTCTGCATCACACTTCCAATGCCTACTCCAGAGTCTGGGACTTAGTAGGAGCGTAATAAATGGTGGTTAAATGAGTAAACAGGAAGAAAGTACCAAGGTGGAGGGGGCAGGAATCCTTCCCACTTTTCATCCAGGATGGTGGAAGTGGTGGGAAGAATGGTATTAATGGGCATGGAGAGTATCATTAGCTGCATTTGTTAAGTACCTATCTCCTGTGTGCAAGACAGTATACCAAATATTTCCATTTATTATCTTGTTTAATAACCATGATGGCTCTATGAAATACTCTTATTCCCAGTCCATGGTTGAAGAAATGAGGATGAAAGAGGTTTCATCAATTTTCCCAAATTTCACAACTAATGAACAGAAGAGGCAGGACTCAAAAGGACTCTAATGTGTCTGGCTTCAAAGCCCATGTTCTTGACACTGTTCTGGAAGGCTTGTGACCTGCAGGGTGTGATTGGCATGGGGTCCAAGTCTCCACAGAGGCCATTAGGGAAGCCTCCTGATCATTCAGAGCTGGGTTTATACATTCATTAAGGTGTTTTTCTAAAACAAATACTTTTAATTTCAGTAAAGACCACATGACAAAATTTGTCATATTAACCACTTTTAAGTGTATAATTCAGTAGTGTTAAGTACATTTACGTTGTTGTGAAATATATCTCTATGACTTTTTCATTTTGTGAAACTGAAAATCTATACCCACTATACAACAACTTTCATTTTTCCCCTTCTTCCCAGCCTTAGGATTCTACTTTGTGTTTTTATGAATTTAATTACTCTAAATATGTTATGTAAGTGGAAAATACAGTTTTTGTATTTTTGTGACTGGCTTATTTCACTTAGCCTAATGTCCACAAGGTTCATCCATGTTGTAACATGTGACAGGATAGCCTTCCTTTTTAAGGCTAATATTCCATTGTACACATAAACCACATTTGGTCTATCCATTCATCTGTCAATTGATATGGGTTGCTTCTACCTCTTAGCTACTGTGAATAGTGCTGCAATGAACATGAGTGTGCAAATGTCTCTTTGAGGTCCTGCTACCAATCCTTTTGCATATATATGCAGAAGTAAAATTCCTGCAGCATATGGTAGTACTATTTTTAATTGTTTGAGAAAACACCTTACTGTTTTCCATAATTGGTTGTACCTCTTTACAGTGTCACCAACAGTGCACAAGGGTTCCAATTTTTCCACATTTTTACCAATACTTGCTATTTTCTATTTTTGTTATTTTTTTGAGACAGAGTCTCGCTCTGTTGCCCAGGCTGGAGTGCAGTAGTGCAATCTGAGCTCACCACAACCTCAGCCTCCTGGGTTCAAGCAATTCTCCTGCCTCAGCCTCCCGAATAACTGGGACTATAGGTGTGCACCTCCATGCCTGACTAATTTTTGTATTTTTTACTAGAGATGGGGTTTCACTATGTTGGCCAGGCTATTCTCGAACTCCTGACCTCGTGATCCACCTGCCTCGGCCTCCCAAAGTGCTGGTATTACAGGTGCGAGCCACTGCACCTGGCCTATTTTCTATTTTGTAATAGTAGCTGTACTCATGGATGTGGGGTGATATCTCATTGTGGTTTTGGCTTGCCTTTCTCTAATGATTAGTGATGGGAATTAGAGGATCTTAGCAGCTGGAGTTAGTCATGGAGTGGTTTTAGGGTATAAATTAACAACTATGTTTTAAGCAGGGTTACAGTTTGTAAACTAGGTGAGTTTCTGGAAGTTAGAGGTCTTATCTGTGGAATGCTAGTATACGCATCACATATCTCATTAGCATTTAAAATCTCCACCCAAGGTGTGTTTTTTACTATTATAATGAGCAAAAAGCTACTCTAGGGTGAGTTATTGGAGGGGTACATATGCTCCTCAGTGGGGAAAGTCCTTACCGTGGTTGTTTCCCGCTAGGGCCTGACGAGTCCAACCACAAGGCCAAAAGCAGCCAGTGTAGCCGTTGTCTTTTTTGCTGTCAGTGGCAGCGTCTCCAGGATTTGTTTTCCCAGAGGCTCCTTTGCCTGCTCATCTGGCTATCTGCCTAGCCTAACACCTAGTACATAATAAATGCTGATTAAATAGTAGCAGTTGAGTGATTGTAGTAGTAATAGTGTAGTACTAGTAGTGAATATGTGAAGTAGTGATTGTGGAGATAGTGATGGTTGTAGCAGTAGCTATTGTTTTGGAGCTCTGTACTTTCAACCAATTCCATAACCACTGCCCTCATGTAGGAATGCATCTTCCTTGTTTAGATTATTAGTTCCCTCCTCCTCTACCCTATCCAACTAAAACACCACTGGCAGAATGACCTGCCTAAAACCCAAATCTGAGCCTGTCACTCTCCTTAATAATTCCTCCACCCAGCCCCCAGTGGTTCTGTTTTGCCCTCAGGAGAAAGTCTAAGCTCCTTAACATTCTGCGCTAGGACATCTTTATTTAGGCTTCTGCCTGTCTTCAGCTTCATCTCCAACAACTTTCTAACAACAGTATTTATTATTCTTCAGAGCTTCCAAATGCTTTAGTACCTCTTATATCTCATGCTGTATTGTTTTCCTTAAAATGTTGATTTGTGGTAAGGAAATATTCTGGAGATTTATTAAAGTACAAAAATAGAACTATCATTCGATCCAGCAATCCCACTACTGGGTATACCCAAAAGAAAATAAAATTATTATATCAAAAATATATCCTCATCACAGCACTATTCACGATAGAAAAAACACGGAATCGGTCTAAGTGTCCACCAATGGATGGCTGAATAAAGAAAATGTGGTATATATACACAATAGCATACTATTCAGCCATTAAAAAGAATGAAATGATGTCTTCTGCAACAACACAGATCGAACTGTTGGTCATTTTCTTAAGTGAAACAAGCTAGGCACAGAAAGACAAATATTGCATGCTCTCACTCATAAGTAGGTGCTAAAATTGTGTTCAGATGGATGTAGAAAGTGGAATGATAATGGAGATTCAGAAGGGTGAGAGGATAGGATAAGGGAAATTGGTTAATGGGTACAGTACATTATTCAGGTGATGAATGTGCTAAAAGCTCTGACTTGATCACGACACAATCTATGCATGTAACAAAACTGCCTATGTACCCCATAAATTTGTACAAATAAAAATAAAAAAGGAGTAAAAGGTATATCATTCATGCTTTCTATTTTTACTCCCATTTTTTCCCCATTCTTTTTCTCTCCCCTCCCTTTTCTCACCTTACTCTCCCTTCACCTCACTTCCATCCACTGCTGTAATAACATCATATTAACACTTTAGGAAGTATCTTTTTTACTTTTTTCCATGTTCATATAATGCTATATAAACACAGGTGTTTATTTATATATTTACATACTTTTATTTATTTACACATATGACTGGATATCTCTAATCTCTAATGTCACCTCCTGTGAAATTTAAGATCTTGTAAACATCTCTGAGCTTTAATGTTAGGCGAAAAATGGAATTGTTTTACCAAGTCACCGCCTTTTCCTGACTCAGTTATTAACTGAAGGGCCCAGTATCTTTGCGAACTTGATGTTTTTAATTTGAAAGTCCCATTGTAATTTCTGTCACCTTAGACGAGAGTGTTAAGTAGAGGTCATGGGCAAATTACTGACTCTAGATGAACAATTTGCTCTTAATTAAAAAGCCTGATGAAACTCTCTCTGGGAAATGAAGTCATTCAAATGGGAGATAATTTAAGATTGTCCACTCAGAACATTTTCTTTCTATTTTCCTTCACCCAGTACTTAAAATTTTTATTTAGTCTGGTGATATAAATTGAATTTGACAGGAGCAAAACATTTTTTTCACTCAAACCATAAAATTATTATGTTGCCTAAGTTAACATTGTGTTTTCCCTTCAGAAAAATAATAAGTACTGCCTTTCCTAGGGTGATTGTCTGGCAACAAAGGAAAATGTAGCAAAATTACTCCTTGCTGGAGTTTCAGAATGGAAAGGAAACATTGTATCACTAAATACACATGGGACTGTCAGTCTCAGGGCCAGAGTTCAAGCCCAGTTCTGTCATTTAACAGCAGGGTCACCTTGGAAAAGTATCTGAAACTTGGTTTTCTCATTTTTAAAAAGAATAGTAATCCCTGGATTGTACTGTTGGCTGTTTTAAGGATCGAATGAAGTAATGGTTGTGAAATGGTTGAACGACTATAATGTACAATGTAAATATAGATGGTTATCAATATTAATGCCTGCTGTGCTGATGCACTATGAGAAATGATTTCTTACCTAAGAGTCTGCCAGACAGTAGACCCACCAACCAATGAAGATGGTCACTAGGCAGAATGTAATTACGTCATTAGAATGAAAAGTTAAGCCCAACTTCTCCCTTTACATTCCCCACTATAAAATGAAGAAACTGAGTCCCAGGGAAGTAAAGCAAATTGATGAAAATCACATAGCTAGTTAGGGGAAGTCTAGGACTCAATTCTCTATTTCCTGCCCAACATTCTTTCCAAAACAACCCTGCTTCTAACCTTATTAAATGAATAGTAGCGCCATGGCTTGACGTGAGCAATTAGAAAAGGAGAAGCCGGAGAGGGCGGGAAGTTTGCTCCACCTGTTTATTCCCACTTATCTCTGGAAGTTCCCTTTTCCATGTTGGAGGTGATGTAAAGGATAATTTGACTGAATTAAAATGAAATACCAAATTCTCATAGAGTCAAACTGTCCTCATACCCTGGACTGTCCCCCTGGCCTGTGTTGGCCATTAGGTGAATGGCAACAACAACAGGATGTAACAACAACAATTGCAAAGCATATTGTAACAATGTTTTCCAAATAGTATTCCAGGAAACATTTGTTCCAGGCAGTCTGCTCAAATAACATAGATAGTTGCTGCCTTGATACGCTCCCGCTGTTGGAGATTCACAAGGTACATTCCCATCTTAAAGCTCCTAAGCAATGCTACCACAAAGAAAATTTGTTTAATTTTGCTTAAAAGTTAAACTGACAAATTTATATGTACTGAGAAGACATTTTTCCTCTTGAAGCATCTAGTATTGTCCCCTGAGTAGTTCTTTCTCTTCTACTGAAGAAGAAAGGAATATCTTTCGATGACATTGTCTGTCTCTATGAAGGGGCCCTGTACACTACTGTTCCTGCCACCCCCTCCCCACCTTGTGCAGCCTCAGGCAGTACAGACATGGGCTGCCATGATTTGCTGGGCCTGAGAGAGCTCTCAGTCAAGACAAGTGGAGGAGTTCAATGTCAGGGTGGACTTTATGACCATGACCGGATGCAAATGCAAGCATCTCTGTATATACCAGAGTGAGCAGATGAGGATAGCTGAAAACCAGATTAGATGATCACATCTCAATGAATACCCATGTGGACAGACTATGTCTAGGTTCAGACGCTGTTTTTCCCCAGTACCTTGATATATGAAAGCACCTCACCCATTCCTCCCGTAGCTTAGATGCAACTCAGAGCAACTTGACCTTGAACTTCCATTCAAACCCTGAATTCACTGCAGGAAGAAAAACAAGAACTGGTCCAGAAGTCACCCATCACCTTCCATCAAATGGAAACATGACATAAAAATCAAGTTTAGAAGTGGAAAAATAAAGTTTAATTTTTGTAGCCCTGAGTTTGTGGCTTGTGAAAATATACTGTAACTACTATGAATTTCACATTAGGATCTTCCGCTCCTGCTATGCTGACTCTCACAGTGCTGATAAAAGGTCATTTAATTAACTAATATACATTTAAAACATATTCTAGCATCCATCTTAAACGTTATTATATTTACATTAAAAATAATAATGTCTGACCCTTCTTTTATGTTGTTGCTAGACCAGTAACACGCAAACACATATGTTGTAAAGGATGCTTAATTGGTCTTTAGAAATTGACTGTATTGCATTGATTGGTGAGGAAATTCAGAGATAAAATCATTTTTTGTAGTAGAATGGAAGGGCAATAAATTTATCTGGCAAAAAAATAAATTTAGTAGGTCAGAAAAAAAAAAAGAACAGGTTAACAAGACCTAGTAGAAAGAGAGATAAACCAGACGAAAATAAAGTTGGCGGCATATCTTGCATTCTTTTGACTGTATGAATAAGGGGAACAAGATCACCAAGTTTCTCCAGTTAGAGTTAAGAGTTCCATAATCCATGAACTGCCATATGCCATTTCTGACTGTTCCGGTTAGGTCCTCCAACTTATAATTATAATGTTGCAATTAGACAAATGAGATACAAATGGAGTACATAAGATAGTGGAGTTACATGTGCCAAAGGTAGTTGTCTTTTGGGAAAAATCTGAGGAAGATTTAGGAGAGATTTAAGTCATGTAATATTGACAGAGAAAAATTCAAATTATATGTTAAAAGGTTAAATTTTACTTGACCGTCGGGAGGGCTTCTGTGAATGATGCCTCCTTGTTATTTCTCCCTCTGGTTTCGTTACATGAAGTATCAATAAGTCAGGTACCAGACGTATTTATGTGCTATTGCCCATTCTCCCCATTGAGGTTGATATCTGCAACGGACTTTGGAACACAAAAGTGCTCAAAAGTTCTAGGATGTTACTTCTGTATAATTTGTTTGGGAAATCATCAATTTTAGCACATGCTGTTTATATTGTTCCTTTTATCTTCTACTTTGGTCTTGGAAGATAAAAATCACCCACATGGGGATGTATGATTAGAATCTGAACAAACAATGATTTGATGTTTAGTAGGATGTGAGCCAATCATTTTGGGGGCCTTGTTATCCCAGCTCAACTAACCTGAGCTTCGGCAGATGCAACTGAATTGAATGCAGATACTTCAGGAATGAATCCGTCTGGAATTGTCACTGAAATACTGTCTGTCAGCCATATATATTTGACTTAATACTTATTTGGTTTAGAAATGGGTGTAGCTTTTCACGTTCATAAAGAAACCTGCAAGGAATTAGTGTCCAGTGAATAGATTTGGCATGACCTTTGAGCAGTGGAACAAGTTTTTTATACATGGATGGGGTGGAGATTGTGGGGGCAGCAAGTCTTCTGCAAAATTTGGACAAGATGATAACTGGAATAACTGAAAAGTTAATTTAACAAGAGAGCCAGGGATGACTACACTGGTAGCAAACGTTTTTATTTTTATTTTTTTGAGACTGAATTTTGCTCTGTCACTCAGGCTAGAGTTCAGTGGGGCAATCTCGCCTCACTGCAACCCCAGCCTCCCAAGTTCAAGCGATTCTCCTGCTTCCGCCTCCCGAGTAGCTGGGATTACAGGCATGCACCACCACGCCTGGCTAATTTTTGTATTTTTAGTAGCGACAGGATTTTACCATGTTGGCCAGGCTGGTCTGAAACTTCTGACCTCAAGTGATCCGCCCACCTCAGCCTCCCAAAGTGCTGGGATTACAGGCATGAACCACCGCGCCCGCCTAAACATTTTTATTAGTCCAGTAGCTGACTAACCAGTTTCAAGTTCTGTGCTGAATCAGAGAAAGCCTAGGAGGACCAACTGAGAAAGGAATTTCCCATTCTGGGGGGAGAAAGACCACAAGTTTTATGAAGGCTCTGATGACCAGGAAGCATGCATTCCTGTTATTATGTCTGGACCTCCTCTCAAGTGCATAGTCATCAACTAGAGTGGAAACCCAGGTGGGGTAGTGTCCTAGGCAGCGTCCATAAGAACAGGAAGGTAAATTATAAACCATAAAATAGATAATCCTAAGGATTCCTTGAGCACTGCCTACAAGACTCAAGATAAGTGGTGCTCATGGAGGAGGTCAGAGTGGAGGAAGAGACTGATAGGCTCAAGGGCAGACAGAGTCATAGCCTCACAGCTAAACTCTAAAATGACCCAAAGGACTTTTGGATATTTTTTCCCCTTCTAAAATGTAACTTTTGGGAAAAAAACTAAAATTATTGTTCTAGATAGATTGTCTTCTTGTCCACACCACCCCTCATCTTTATTAGTTCTAATTCAGCAGAGTTGTCTTTCACAGTACAAACGTGTGCCTGAAACACAAGATACTGTGTTATTAAATATAGCTTAATATATGATAATATTCTCATTAAACTGTATTAAGATCATTTCAGTTTAGTATTGGGGGAACTATGAGCCTTCTTGAAAATGACAAGTCCCTCAATTTTTAAATTTTCACACATACAAACATGTAGCTGGGCCACATTAATACACACACAGACACACACACACACACACATACACACGCATTCATAAATAAAATTCAGTTAGATGTTGTTTAAAAAGTTATCAGTGAAAATGCTGTGTTCCCACTTAAATCAACTATGAAACCACTAAACAAGTTTAAAAATCCAACTAGTTTCAATTGTTTGCTTAAAGGAGAATTGCAGCACTCCTTGTTGTTTGCAAGGAGAGAGACAACACAGACACATTTTTTTTTTTTAATTTTACTTTAAGTTCTGGGATACATGTGCAGAACGTGCAGGTTTGTTACATAGGTATACATGTGTCATGGTGGTTTGCTGCACCCATCAACCCGTCATCTAGGTTTTAAGCCCAGTATGCATAAGGTATTTGTCCTAATGCTGTCGCTCCCCTTGTCCCCAACCCCCGACAGGCCCCGATGTGTGACGTTCCCTCCCAACACAGACACATTTTATAACAAAATATTACCAATTACAAGTCTTGACTTACAGTCAACAGAATTAAATTAAATCTTTTGAATAATCCCTGAAATAATAACACAAAATAGGAAAGGTAACAGAGGATGGGATAAACATGATTATAATACATAGAAGCATTTCTAGTGTCATGCATTTAAAAGGCTATATATGCTAGATATAGTCCAAACTAAACTTTGTGAGTTCAACATTGGAGTTAGACTAACAATTGGTTATCAACCGCAGGTTATGGGCAAATGGGAAATGAGAAGAGTGTTGATCAGATCAAAAGGATATGAAAAATATTGAAGCAAACTTCTGTTAAAGGAAGGTGAAAAGTTTAGAAAAACCTATTCAAAAGGTAGAAGATAGAAGAATGAGTGTGAGGAATTGATCAAAGGAAGGATCCAGTGGAGAAATCTATTTTATAGGAAGGGGGGGGCAGCTGTCAATGTTACTTAGCAGAAATAAAATAATTTGTTAGTAAAGCTAAAAAAAGGTAGATGTGAACAAAACCTTGTAGAAAAAAGAGACCAAATAAGTATATCTATTGGCAGAACAGTAGACTCTGTGAATGAAGGGATCAAGGACATACGCAGTTGGATCAATGAGCATTATCCCTCATTATATACACTTTTATATAAAGCCAGATAGGTACATGTGCCACTCTGACAGGTGGCAACCTTCTTAGACTTCCCTGTATGCCCTTTTCTTTTGGGCAGTATGTTGAAGCAATTCATTATACTAAATAGAGGAGAATCAGTAGTCAACAATGTATGCGTAATACGTAAGAACACAAAGGAGGGAGTATAGAACTCCAGTTCAGAGAAGCCTCATGGAATTGATGATACTTCACATTTGGGCCCTAAAGAATGAGTATGATTAGACATTTTTCTGGTCTACTGGTGGAGGGGGTTGATGGAGGGAAGAAAGTACCTTTCAAGGAGTTGGCATAGTATTTGCAAAAACAAGGAAGCAAGAAATGCAGGGTGCATTTAAGAAACTAACTATTTGGACAGTCTACAGTATGGGTTGCCAGGTAGAGTGAGATGAGATATGTTTCAAATCATGAAAGGCTTTGAATATTGATGCAAAGTAGCTAGAACTTAGAAGATAAGCAGTCAATTGAGAAAAATGTGAACAGATTTAACTGACTTTGAATATTTGTATATGCAAACAATATTTTAGCCTCAAGCTGTAAAATCTCAAATGTATTATTTGGACCTTACACTGCAAACAAATGAAAGAAAAATAATAATCTCAGGTTTGAAAAACCTGGAGGGTACAAAAGGAGATGCCTTTAAATTTTAAAGAAATCAATATGAGCTCCTCTACTGATATAGACAATTCATATTAAGCTCCAGCTAACACAAATGCAATCAATTATGTATCACAGACTTACTTTTCAGAGCATCCTCTCCTGTCTTTTGGTAATGAAGGACATACCAGGGCCTCTCATCTCAGTGCCTGATTGCCAGCTGGGCGCATTCCTCCTTTCTTGAGACATCTGCATGATCACCCCAGAATACATGCTCTCTAAAGGCCCAAGTCATCATTGCTTTACTTTGCTTATTGGACTTTATGTTTCATTGTGTTAGAACCATCTTCCAAAACGGGAAGCATATTAGTTTCCTATTGCCACTGTAACAAATACTTAGTAACTTAAAACAACACAAATTTATTCTCTGGCAGTTCTGGAAGTCAGAAGTTTAAAATCAGTTTCACCTAAAGGTCAGGTATAGGCAAGGATGGTTGCTTCTGGAGCTCTGAAGGGAGAATGTGTATCCTTGCCTTTTCATAACATCTTGGGGCTGCCTTTATTCTTTGACTTGTGCCTCCTTCCTCCATGCTCAAGGCACATCTCTTCCACACCTGCTTATGCCATCATATCACTCTCTCCTCTTTTGTAGTCAGATCCCCCTCTGCCTTTCTCTTATAAGGACACCTATGATTACATTTAGGGCCAACCCAGTTAATCCAGGTTAATCTTTCCATCTCAAGCTCCTTAGTGTAATTACATGTACAAACTCCTTGTATATGACATAATGTTAACAGATTTCGGGGATTAGGAACTGGGTATATTTGGCATGCATTATTCAGCCTTCCATAGGAGAAGACTCAGAATCACCAAGCTTTTGAATTAGAAATTTTCTCAGAGATAATTACTACCATTATGTTTGAAGACCATAGTGTAGGCCACTAACTGTTTGAGCATGTCTTTACCTAAACCCTGTTGTTCTGCGATTCTAATCTTGGGAACTTAATTTTTTTTTTTCACAAACTGTCCTCTTAGCTGCACTCTTGGTGATAATCATCATTCAACCCTTTATCATCTGTGTGAAAATGAAACAAACAAACAAAACCAACCAAAGCGGGGGAAAAAACCCAAAAACCCAAATACCTGCAGGCCCTCTATTGTAATTGTATAGAAACAAACAATAAATATTGAGTATAACTCAACCACTGTATTCCTTCTTTACTGCTCATGGAAATTTAATAGAATGGGTATTAATTATTCTTACCATTTTGCAAATAAGGAAACCAAGGCTCATAGAAGTTACGCACTGAAGGTCATACTGGAAGTGACAGGTCTGTCAAACTCAAAAGCATGTTATCTTTTTTACTGCAGTACTGTTAAACATTGCAGGGAGACAGGTGGTTTAGAATGCCACATGTAGAGAAAGTTATGACAGTTCTGGAGAAATTGTAAAGCTCTTGGGGTTACCATGCCTGGCGGATAGTCTCTCAGTCTCTCTCAAGTCCCCATAGGCAGTTAGTGGCTTATTGCTTTCTTCTGTTATTCCTGAGGGTAGTATCGCGAACTCATTATAAAAGGGAGGAAACAAAGGTAAAGAGAGGTTTAATAACTTGCCCAGGGTCACGGAGAGACTGCTAGAAAATGAATCCAGTTTTTAAAATTAATGCCAACTAATAGTCAAGGCATTTTATTTTATTTTATTTTATTTTACTTTAAAATAACAGTTTTCTAAATCTCAGGCAGGGATTGCAGGCAAGGATAGCTTCCACAGTTAGGTATCAAGCCATGAGCTTTTACTACCATTGTGATACATTAATAAAGAGGGAAATAAATTAATATTTTGTTTTGGTGAGAGAATTTCCATAGGATATGCCTTAGCTATGGGGAAATCTGGATCCTAGAGGATGTTTTCTCTCAAGGGGATTTGACATTATCTATACAATATAAATCAAGGAGAATGGAGAGGTATATACAGATAAGTTTAATACAGAATACCTTACATGCCCACATTTAGTGGGCAGCTATGATGTGTCAGCTAGACTCTGCACCCCGTACTTACTATATGTTAGTTCTAATTCTCACAGCCACATAAAGAGTAAGTACTATTAGCTTCATTTTAAAAATAAACTTTATTTTTTGTATCAGTTTTAGGTTCACAGCAAAATTGAGCAGAAGGTGGAGATTCCTATACACCTCTGCCCCCACACATGCGCAGGCTTTCCAACTATGGACATCCTGCACTACAGTGGAATAATACTGATATATTATTATCACCAAAGTAAATGTTTATGTTAGGATTCACTTGTGGTGCTATACATTCTATAGGTTTTAACAAATATATAATGACATGTATCTATCATCTTAGTAGTATACAGAGTAGATTCACTGCCCTAAAAATCCTCTGTGCTCAGCCTATTTATCTATTAGTCCCTCTCAGTTCTGATCATTTTACTGTCTCCATCATTTCACCTTTTCCAGAGTGTCATAGAGTTGGAATTATATGGTATATAGTGTTTTTAGATAGGTATGTTTCACTTAGTAATATGTATTTAAGGTTCCTCCTGTGTTTTCATTTCTTTTTAATACCGCATAATAGCTCATTGTCTGGATATACCACAGTTTATTCATTAACCTACTGAAAGACATCTTGGTTGCTTCTACATTTTGGTAATTATGAATAAAACTGCTTTGAACATTCGTGTGGAAGTTTTCGTGTGGATGTAATTTTCATCTCATATGGGTAAATACCAAGAAGCACAATTACTGGATTATATTGTAAGAGTATGTTTAGTTTTGTAAGAAATTGCCAACTGTCTTATAAAGTGGTTGTACAATTTTGCACATCCATCAGCAATGAATGAGAGTTCCTTTTGCTCTATATTCTTGCAAACATTTAGTGTTGTCAATGTTTTGGATTTGGGACCTTCTAATAGATATGTAGTGATAGCTTATCATTTTTTAAATTTGCAACTCCCTAGTGACATATGATGTTGAGCATATTTTCATAAATTTATTTGACTCTGTATATCTTCTAGGATGAGGTATCTGTTCAGATCTTTTGACCTATTTTATTTGGGTTGTTCATTTCCCTATTGTTTAGGTTTTTTGTTGTTGTTGTTATTAAGGAATAAAGGAATGGCTATTCCATAGGCAGAACAGCCCCTATTGTTGAGTTTTAAGAGTTCTTTGTATATTTTGGATATCATTCCTTTATCAGAGGTAATTTTTTGCATATATTTTTTCCTAATCTATGGCTTATTTTCTTATTTCCTGACACTGTTATTTATAGAACATAAGATTTTAATTTTAATGAAGTCCAGCTTATCAATTTTTCCTTTATAGATTATGGCACTGTATTTATAAATAATCACCATATCCAAGGTCATCTAGATATTCTGCTGTGTTACCTTCTAGAAGATGTAAAGTTTTGTGTTTTAGATTTAGGTTTATGATCCATTTTGTATTAATTTTTGTTCAGGGTGTAAAATCTGTCTAGATTCCTTTTTTTTTTTTTTTCTTGGCATGTGGATATAATTGTACCAACATCATTTGTTGAAAAGATTATCTTTACTCCACTTTTGCCTTTGCTCCTTTGCCAAAGATTGTTAGCTATATTTATGTGAGTCATTTTCTGGTTCCACTATTCTGTTTCATTGATTTATTTGTCTATTATTTCACAAATATTACACATATTGATCACTCTAGCTTTATAGTAAAACTTTTAAGTCATGTAGAATTAGTTCTGTGACTTTGTTCTTCTCTTCCAATATTGCATTGGCTATTATGGGTCTTGTGCCCTTTCACAAAAATCTTTAGAATTAGTTTTGATATTAACAGAATAATTTGTTGAGATTTTGATTGGGATTACATTGAATTTATAGATAAAGTTGGGAAGAACTGACTTGACAATAGCCAGTCACCCTACTGGTGAATATGGAATTAATTCTTCTTTATTTCATCAGAATTTTGTAGTTTTCCTCATATAGATTACAAATATATATATTCAGTTAGAGTTATACCTATTTCTTTTGTGTGTGTGGTAATTTAAATGGTATTGTGTTTTTAATTTTAAATTCCTCTTGTCCATTGTTGGCATGTTTGAAAGCAATTGATTTTTGAATATTAACTTTATATCTTGCAACCTTGCTATGATTGCTCATTAGTTCCAGGATATTAATTGTCTCAGATTTTTTTACATAGACAGTCGCATCATCTGTGAACATATAAATTTTTAATTCTTCCTTCCAAATCAATATATATTTTCTTGTCTAATTGCATTAGCTAAGGCTTCCAGTGTAATACTGAAGAAAAATGGTGAGAGGGACATCCTTACCTTGTTCCTGATCTTAGTGGGAAATCTCTGAGTCTAAGTATGATGTTAGCTATAGGTTTCTAGTACATGTTCATCATCAAATTTGGAAATTTGGCTCTATTCCTGGTTTGCTAAGAGATTTTTATCATGAATATGTAATGAATTTAATCAAATGCTTTTTTATTTTATTGTTATTGTTATTTTATTATTTTATTATTTTTGAGACGAAGTCTTGCTCTGTCACCCAGGTTGGAGTACTGTGGCATGATCTCGGTTCACTATAAGCTCTGCCTCCTGGGTTCAGCCATTCTCCTGCCTCAGCCTCCGGACTAGCTGGGACTACAGGCGCATGCCACCACTCCTGGCTAATTTTTTTTTTTTATTTTTGGTAGAGACAGGGTTTCACCGTCTGAGCCAGGATGGTTTGGGTCTCCTGACCTCATGATCTGCCCACCTTGGCTTCCCAAAGTGCTGGAATTACAGGTGTGAGCCACTGTGCCCGACCAATCAAATGCTTTCTTTTCACCTATTGATATTGAGAGGTGAAGCCGGCTGGGCTTCTGGGTTGGGCGGGGACTTGGAGAACTTTTCTGTCTAGTTAAAGTATTGTAAACACACCAATCAATGCTCTGTGTCTAGCTAAAGTTTGTAAATGCACCACTGAGCACTCTGTAAAAAACACATCAATCAGCACTCTGCGTCTAGCTAAAGGTTTGTAAACATACCAATCAGCACTCTGTAAAATGGACCAATAAGCACTCTGTAAAATGCACCAATCAGCAGGATATGGGTGGGGCCAATAAGGGAATAACAGCTGGCCACCTGACCCAGCAGGGACAACCCCGTTGGTCCCCTTGCATTGTTCTTTTGCTCTTCACAATAAAACTTGCTACTGCTCACTCTTTGAGTCTGCACTATGTTTATGAGCTGTGACACTCACTGTGAAGGTCTGCCCCTTCACTCCTGAAGTCAGTGAGACCACGAACCCACGGGGAGGAACAAACAACAATGGACGCAGGCCACCTTTAAGAGCTGTTACACTCACTGAGACGGTCTGCGGCTTCACTCCTGAAGTCAGCAAGACCATGAACCCATGGAAAGGAAGAAACTCCTGTCACATCTGAAGGAACAAACTCAGGCCACACCATCTTTAAGAACTGTAACACTCACCGCGAGGGCACATGGCTTCATTCTTAGGTCAGCAAGACCAAGAATACACTGGAAGGAACCAATTCCGGATGCAATATAATCATTTTTAGCCTGTTGATGTGATTGATTACATTAAATTGGCTTTTGAATGTTGAACCAACCTTGCATACTTGAGTTAAATCCCACTTGCTCACAGTATATAATTATTTTTACTCATTCTTGGGTTTGATTTGCTAAAATTTTGTTAAGGAGTTTGCAACTGTATTCATGAGAGATATTGGTCTGTAGTTTTCTTATAATGTCTTTGGTTTTTATATTACTGTAATAATGGCCACATGAAATGAGCTAGAAAGTATTCTGTCTGCTTCTATCTTTTTGACAAAATTGTAGTGAGCTGGTATAATTTCAACCTTAAGTGTTCACCAGTGAACTGGTTTTTCTCTTTTGGAAGGTTATTAATTATTATTTTAATTTATTTAATAGGCAGAAGCCTATTCATGTTGTCTCTTTCTTTTCCATGAGCCTTGGTAGATTGTATCTTTCGAGGAATAGGTCTTTTTTGTTTAGTTTATAAAATTTGTAGGCAATTCGTATTGTTCACCGTATTATATTTTTTTAATGTGCACAATATCTGTATTAATGCTCTCTCTTTAATTTATAATCTTAGTGCTTTATGTTCTCTCTTTTTTCCTGGTTAGCCTGGCTAGAGGCTTACAATGTTATTTATATTTTTAAAGAATCAATTTTTGGTTTTGTTGATTTTCTCTAGTAGTTTCCTTATTTCAAATTCACTGATTTCTGCATTAATATTTATTCGAGGTGGGCGGATCACGAGGTCAGGAGTTCAAGACCAACCTGGCCAACATAGTGAAGCCCCGTCTCTACTAAAAATACAAAATTATCCAGGCATGGTGGCGCATGCCTGTAGTCCCAGCTACTCGGGAGGCTGAGGTAGGAGAATCGCTTGAACTGGGAGTTGGAGGTTTCAGTGAGATGAGATTGCGCCACTGCCCTTCAGCTTGGGCAACAGAGTAACAGAGAGACTCTGTCAAAAATGGATTTAATTTTCTCTCTTTTTTTTTTCTATTTTTCTAAGGTAAAAGCTTAGATTATTGATTTTAGATTTTTATTCTTTTCTAATATATAAATTCAATGCTGCAAATATCCCTCTAAGCACTGCTTTAGCTATATTCTCACAAATTTTGATATGTTTTACTTTCATTTTTATCTAGTTCAAAATATTTTCAAATTTCTCTTGTGATTTCTTGTTTGACCCTTTAGAAGTGTGTTGTTTAATGTTCAAGAATTTTGAGATTTTTCAGCTATATTTCTGTTATTTTCTAGTTTAATTCCATTGTAGTCTGAGAGCAGATATTGAGTGGTTTATATTCTTTAAAATCTGTTAAAATGTGTTTAATGGCTGAGAATGTGGTCTATCTTGGTTCATGTTCTATGTGAAAGTAAGGAGAACATGTAATTTGCTGTTCTTTAATATAGCAGTCTATAGATGAAATTGTATCTAGTTGTTTGATGGTGCTGTTTAAACTATGTTCTTAATGATTTCCTGCTTGTTGGAGCTGTGCATTTTTTTTTTATGGAGGGGTGATGACACCTCAAACTGTAACTGCGGATTTATCTCTGTCTCCTTATAGTTTTCGTCATTTTTGCCCCACATATTTTGACACACTCTTGTTAGGCACATATAATTAAGTCTTCTGGAGAACTGACTTCTTTATCATTACATAATGATCCTCCTTATCTATGATAACTTTCCTTATTCCAAAGTCTGTTCTGTCTGAAATTAATATAGCCACTACAGCTTTCTTTTGTTTACTATTAGCATGGTATATTGTTCTCCGTCTTTTACTTTTAATGTATAATGTGTCTTTATATTTAAA
Source organism: Macaca thibetana thibetana (assembly GCF_024542745.1). Lineage (NCBI taxonomy): Eukaryota > Metazoa > Chordata > Mammalia > Primates > Cercopithecidae > Macaca > Macaca thibetana. The sequence continues at coordinate 74,210,097 of NC_065591.1, read as the reverse complement.
GCAGGTTCCTTTTAGACAATGTATAACTGGCTTTTGTTTTTTGATCCACTCTATTTTAATCTGTTTATTTAGATAATTGATGTTTAATGTAATTATTTATATAGTTGGATTAATATACATCATTTTGTTACTTCTTTTTTTGGTTTTCTGCCCTTTACGTTTGTTCCTATTTTTGTTCTCTGCCCTTTGCCCAGGCTGGAGTGCAGTGGCGCAATCTCAGCTCACTGCAACCTCTGCCTCCAGGGTTCAAGCTATTCTCCTGCCTCAGCCTCCTGAGTAGCTGAGACTATAGGCACCTGCCACCACACCCGGCTAATTTTTGTATTTTTAGTAGAGATGGGGTTTCACCATATTGGCCAGGCTGATCTCAAACTCCTGAGCTTGTGATCCGCCTGCCTCGGCCTCCCAAAGTGCTGAAATTACAGGCGTGAGCCATCACGTCCAGCTTCTTTTTGTGGTTTTAATCCAGCATTTTTACATAATTAAATTTTATCTCCTTTATTAGCATATTAATTATACTTTTAAAAAAATGTCTTTGTGGTTGCCTTAAAGTTTGTGATACACATTTGTAATGAATGCATGTCCACTTTGAAATAACTCTATACTGCTTCATGGATTGTGCACATACCTTATAATAGTGAAATAACACCAATCCCTTTGTTTTTTCTTTTCTCGTGGGTGTCATTTATTTTACTCACACCTGAGCATGCATATATACACACACACACACACACACACACACACACACACATATATGCATTTTGAATAAACTGTTGTCTGTCAAATCAAGTAAGAAAAAAGTTCTGATTTCACCTTCATTTATTTCTTCTCTAGTCCTCTTCATTTATATACACCCAAGTTTCTGAGCAAATTATTTTTCTTTTCTTTTTCAACTTCTTTTTATTTATTTATTTTTATTATGATTATACTTTAAGTTCTAAGGTACATGTGCACAACGTGCAGGTTTCTTACATATGTATACATGTGCCATGTTGGTGTGCTGCACCCATTAACTCATCATTTACATTAGGTATATCTCCTAATGCTATTCCTCCTCCCTCCCCCCTCCCCACAATAGGCCCCGGTGTGTGATGTTCCACTTCCTGTGTCCAAGTGATCTCATTGTTCAATTCCCACCTATGAGTGAGAACATGCGGTGTTTGGTTTTCTGTTCTTGTGATAGTTTGCTGAGAATGATGGTTTCCAGCTGCATCCATGTCCCTACAAAGGACACAAACTCATCCTTTTTTATGGCTGCATAGTATTCCATGGTGTATATGTGCCACATTTTCTTAATCCAGTCTGTCACTGATGGACATTTGGGTTGATTCCAAGTCTTTGCTATTGTGAATAGTGCCACAATAAACATACGTGTGCATGTGTCTTTATAGCAGCATGATTTATAATCCTTTGGGTATATACCCAGTAATGGGATGGCTGGGTCAAATGGTATTTCTAGTTCTAGATCCTTGAGGAATCACCACACTGTTTTCCACAATGGTTGAACTAGTTTACAGTTCCACCAACAGTGTAAAAGTGTTCCTATTTCTCCACATCCTCTCCAGCACCTGTTGTTTCCTGATTTTTTAATGATCGCCATTCTAACTGGTGTGAGATGGTATCTCATTGTGGTTTTGAGTTGCATTTCTCTGATGGCGAGTGATGATGAGCATTTTTTCATGTGTCTGTTTCTCTGACAACTTCTTTAACATTTCCTGTAAGAATGGTCTACTGTCAACAAATTCTCATTCTTGTCTGAGAAAGACTTATTTGTACTTTTTTTTTTTTTTTGAGACAGAGTCTCTCTGTGTCGCTCAGACTGGAGTGCAGGGGCACGATCTGGGCTCACTGCAAGCTCCACCTCCTGGGTTCATGCCATTCTCCTGCCTCAGTCTCCCCAGTAGCTGGGACTACAGGCGCCCGCCACCACGCCCGGATAATTTTTTTGTATTTTTAGTAGAGATGGGGTTTCACTGTATCAGCCAGGATGGTCTCCATACCCTGACCTCGTGATCTGCCTGCCTCGGCCTTCCAAAGTGCTGAGATTACAGGCGTGAGTCACCGCACCCGGCCTGTACTTCATTTTTAAAGGATAATGTTCAAGACAGGATTCTAGATTGGTGATTTTTACTCTAAACAATTTAAACATTACACTCCACTTGCCTTGTTTGCATGGTTTCTGAGGAGAAGGTAGATGTAATTCCTATCTTTGCTTTTCAAAAAGTAAGATCTTTTTCCTTTGGTTTCTTTTAAGAATTTATTTTATCTTTATTTCTAATTTAAGTAGAATATTCCTTAATATCTTTTTTCATCATTTACCCTGATTGTCATTTTCTGAGCTTCCTAAATTAAAGCTTTGAGAAATTCTTAGTCATTATTGCTTCAAATATTTCCTTCCTTCCTTCATTCCTCCCTCCCCCTCTCTGTCTTCCTCCCTCCTTTCCCCCTCCCTTCCCCTTCCCTCCCTCCCTTCCTCTCTCCCTCTCCCTCCCTTCCCTCCCTCCCTCCCTCCCTCCCTCCCTCCCTCCCTCCCTCCCTCCCTCCCTCCCTCCCTCCTTCCTTCCTTCCTTCCTTCCTTCCTTCCTTCCTTCCTTCCTTCCTTCCTTCCTTCTTTGTTCCCTTCCTTCTCTCTTCTCTTCTCTTCTCTTCTTTCTTCTCTGGTATTCCCCTTATGGATATATTTCATTGTTTTCAGTCCTACAGTTCTTGGATATTGTGGGATTTTTTTTCAGTTTTTTTTTCTCTTTTCTTTTCTTTTGAGTTTCTATTGATGTGTCTTCAAGATGATGAGGTTCTTTCTTCAGCTATGTACAGTCTACTAATGAGCCCATCAGATACATTCTTTATTTCTGCTGTAGTATTTTAAATCCCCAGCATTTCGTTTTGATTTGTTTAGAATTTTCATCTCTGTGCGTACATTGCCCATCTATTCTAACATGTTGCCTAGTTTATCCATTAGAGCCCTTAGCATATTAATGGGCTTGTTTTAAATTCCCAGTCTGATAATTTCAACATCCCTGTCATATCTGATTTGGAGTCTGTTGCTTGCTGTTTCTTCAAAATGTGGTTTTGTCTTTGAGTTGCCTTATAATTATTTGTTGACATGATGTACTGGATGAAGAAAACTGTAATAAATCAGCCTTTACTTATGTGGTAAGGCGTGGGGCAAAGGAAACCATTCTATAGTCCTATGATTAGATTGTAGTCTTTGGATGAGCCTCTGCCCTGGACTGTGAACTTCACAAGTGCTCCTCTATTATTTTTCACTTGCCTAGGTGAAACATAATGGCTAGAGTTGGATGCTATATAATGTATCCCTTCCTTTACATAAAAGTCTAGAGAGGACTGGGGTTGAGTTTTTCAGTTCTCTCACATGGGAGGCTAGAGCAGGCTGGAGTTGGATATTTCTCTTCCAGTAATTTAGTTAGGCTCTCATAAAACTCCCAATACTTTAGTACTTTAGACTCTAGTATAGGAATAGTTTTTTTGTGTGTGTTTGTGTGTGTTAAGAAGAGATGGTCTGGCATATTTCAAAAGGTTACTTTTACCTTCCCTATGCAGGAAGCATAAGGAAAATTTTCTACAGTATTTCTTGTGAGAGCCTGGTAGATATTCTGGAGGTATGGAGGTAAAACCCTCAAAATGTAGGTTTCCCATGTGACTTGGTCCTCCTATATATTTTTTTAATCTCTCTGGCTTGTCCACACTGACTTCAATAATTTATCAATTATAGCTCAGGTTTTTCTACCTGATAGTGGTTCCCATGGAGGTTTCTGCTTATGGATTTCTGCTCTGTGAAGTCGTGTTACCCTGTATGGGCCCATTTGTCTCTCCAATTTTGGGGGCAGCAGTTTGTTCTGTGATCTAATTTTTCTTTTCTTTTTCTTTCTTTCTTTTAAAAAAGAATTTTTTTGAATACTGAGTCTCATTCTCTTGTCCAGGATGGAGTGCAGTGGCATGATCTCAGCTCACTGCAACCTCTGCCTCCAGGGTTCAAGCAATTCTCCTGCCTCAGCCTCCGGAGTAGCCAGGACTACAGGCGCACGCTGCCACGCCTGGCTAATTTTTTGTATGTTAGTAGGGTTTGTATTTTAGAGTAGGGTTTCATTCACCATGTTGACCAGGCTGGTCTTGAACTCTTGAGCTCAGGCAATCTGCCCTCCTTAGCCTCCCACAGTGCTAGGATTCCAGACGTGAGCCACCGCGCCTGGCTTCTGTGACCTAATTTTTGTAATAAATCTAAGAAGAGTTGTATTTTTAGTTTGTTCAGCTTTTTACTTGGTAGGATAGGGTGATGATTTCCAAGATTTTAACATGTCAAACCAGAAACTGGAAGTCTTAGCTTCATTTCTTAGATTAAAAAATTGAAGACCCAGGGAAGCTAAGATTGTGTGGCTCATTAGTGAGAGAGCCAGAATTTAAAAGTCTAGTGTCTTTGCCCTTTGCATTAACCATTTTGCCTTCCTATTAATTTGACATGTACTGTCATATTGTGAGAATACACAAGGAAAATAGGATTGGGACATGCTGTGTGTGTCTTGTGTGAATAATTTGCACTTGATTTATCCTTGACATTTCTAGAACCAGAAAGATGCTGGTTTATGTGTAATATAATGGGAAGAATCCAAATCTTGGAACAAGACAAATCTGGGTTGAAGTCCAACTACTGTATTTGCTCACTATGTGACCTTGACTAAATGCCTAATAAGCTTTGTGAGACTCAGATTCCTCATCTATGAACAAAACCAGACTGAGTTTGCTATTGTGAGAATTAAGAAAAAAATAAATATGGAGGGAAAAATCCTAAACTAAATAATAAATTAAGATTAGTAATACATAAAAAAGATGATATAGCATGACCAACCAGATTTATTTCAAGAGTATATCACTTGCTTAACACTTTAAGAATCAATTAATGTAATATAACATGTTTCTGTTCAGGTGAAAAAGCTTTATAATCACCTCTATAGATGTAGTGCAAACCATTTGATAGAAACCCGATTTTTTCAGCTATCTCAATGTCTAAGAATTCACTGCCTCTCCAAAAAGGTCACTGAAATGTATTCCCTTCACCTGCATTTGTCCTAGGTCTGCTCTCTGCCTCTGGGTAGCTCAGCTTTTATGTTGCCGTCTTTCTAATATGTGAGCACAGCATTAGTTTTTTTTCTTTTTTTTTTTTAAGGTCGTCTTAATTATTTGTTTTTTGACTTTGTTTCTATATGTTGTTTTTAATGTACCTCACTAAATATTTTGCCCATACATGAAAGTAATACTTTATGTATGTAGTCAGCACAAAATACAGTAGGAATATAGTTCTATTTGTGTATTGCATTTCTAATACTGTAGTCTAAGATTAAATGAGCTGTTTTGATATCATAATATTGGCTCTTATTGAGCTTACTGTCAACTTTTGTCTAGGCTTTTCATATATAACTGGCAATTACTTAATGTCTTAATCATAATGTACGTGTGTATTTGATTTTTAGAGGCTTAGTGGATTGTTTACATTTATCTTCATTAAATTTCATCATGGTAATTTGACTTGCTTTACAAGAATGTTGAGATGTTTCAGTCTATTGTCCTCAGTAACATCTCCCTAATTTGAGTTGAAAATTTTGTCTTCTGAATTTTTTCCAGTGATTGATTTAAAAAAATTTGAAAACTGACCAGCAAAAATTGAACAGACATATTTTGTAACTCACCTGACTATAAATGCATTAATTAGAACTCTAAACGTGGTCATTTATTTATTCATCCTCTAACATTGTCATACTATGTTAACAACGTAGCATGAGAGACATAATTGACATCTTAGTGGAATACTAAGTACCAAGGGTATTAATAAGGTATTTCCTGTTTTCCAAGCTCATGGGTCTTTGAAATTAATGATTTTTTTAAAGTAGAGTTTATTTTTCTATGAAGGAAAGAACTAGTCTTTTTGTTTCTTTTTTGAGACAGAATCTCACTCTGTCACCCAGGCTGGAGTACAGTGGTGCAATCTTAGCTCACTGTAGCCTCTGTCTTCCGGGTTCAAGCAATTCTCCTGACTTTGCCTCCTGAGTAGCTGTGATTACAGGCATGTGCCACATCATCCAGCTTTTTTTTTTTTTTTTTTTGTATTTTTAGTAGAGATGGGGTTTTGCCATGTTGGCTAGCCCGGTCTCAAACTTCTGGCCTCAAGTGATCTGCCCACCTCAGCCTCCCAAGTGTTGGGATTGCAGATGTGAGCCATTGTGCCCAGATGGAACTACTAGTTTTAAATACTTAAAAAAAAAACACACACACACAGGTAATTACTAATCCCTTTTTTCCCCCCTGTTGTACACAGTCTATTTTTGTGCTCCAAGATGATCTATACTATATTAGTTTGTTTCCTCCTTGGAAAATTAGAAAATATGGTGAACACATGTAAAGTAAAAATATAATATACATACATTTTAGTAATGCAATAAAGAAGACGACTTACAGTAAAAGGCAAAAGTATTTAGAATTCTGATGTTCAGCAGTTGTTTTCTTATCTGTTTTTATCCATAGGCATACTCACAGCCACATTCATGTCCAATAACAAAGTTGCCCCTTCTGTTCTGATAATTAATCTTTACCAAAATGCATCCAGAGTGTCTGGTTAGTGTCACAGTGGAATGGTTGGAAGCTTCAGTGGTAGTGTCAGTGGATGAATGGATACATAGATCAATGGATGAATGGTTGCTTGGTCCACAAGAAAGGAACCACTACTCTTTTCAAAGTTCCTCTCTGTAAAATACTTTCTCCTCAGCTTATTATTGCTTGAGAATATAAAATGTCCAAATTTCAGTTTCTATCTTCTTTAGTCAGTTGTTTATCATTTCCTTTCAAAGTTTAGTGAAATGAAAGACAGAACTTTTGAGTCTGGAAGACCTGCGTTCAAATGACAGTTCTGAATCTACTAGCTGATTGACCTTTAACAAATTGTTTATTTTTGATGAGCTTTTTTGCTCACCTCTGATAATTTAAGGCTTTCGTGAGGTTAAAGTGAAATACTGAATATGAAGAGCTGGCAGCATTGGGAGCACACACAGGGACTAAATAGTTTTAGTTCCCTCTGTCTTTCCTTTTCACAGCAAATTTATGGTTTTAGATTATCTTTCTAATTAGACCATCCGTATAAATTCAATTATAGATTTACTTATATTAATCACGATTCATGATTTCCATTGTGCTTTACTACTAATAACAAGATTCCTCATATAAATTGATATCAGCAATCACTATTCTAATTATCCATATAAATTTACCACTACTTAGTTACTGTTATGACCCAGCTTTGTATAGTTCACATGGATTGCTGTTTATCAGCCAAGATCAAAACAAAGATTGTATTACTATCTTCTTAGTTGCTATAATTGGGACCAGAGTGCTTAGTCGATTTTGCTGTTCCTAGGGAGGAATGTGAGCTTTGAATATGCATTTTGGTTAAAACTCTCCCCCTCCCCTCTGCCTATCCTACAGAACCTTTTCTATTTCATACCCTCTCTTATAAGCTTTCAATTTTCTTATTGATTTAATGATATATAATTATTTCCTAACTCACTGTTAAAGTAGTTACCATTATTACAATTTTATGTACCCATAAAACTCCCATTATCATTTTAATAATGAGTATGAAAATATGGCACTTAAATTAATACTAAATATTTGATGAATTGAAATTCAAATTTTGCAAATATTACAACTCAAAAATCACACTAATTATTAATTGCTTTTTACAGAACAGCATTTATTTCACAATAGTAGAAAGAAGTTCACAAATGTATATTATAAATGAATTGTGTAGGTTTCTAAATACCAGGTAATGAGGGGTATATTATATTTCACACAATGAGGAATAATTGAAAGCTTTGGAGAGGGTTTTGTGGCATACTTAAAGGTGTTTTGAGAAAATTTAATTCTTCATTAGAGTTTAGGTAGAGAATAGAGGGAAGTTAGGCTGAAGATGTTGTTTACCTGGTAGAAGTGGGATGGGAAGAAACTGATGAATGTGAACGGTGTTATAAAAGAGAATTTCAGGCCGGGCGCAGTGGCTCAAGCCTGTAATCCCAACACTTTGGGAGTCCGAGGTGGGCGGATCACGAGGTCAGGATATTGAGACCATCCTGGCTAACATGGTGAAACCCCGTCTCTACTAAAAATAGAAAAAATTGGCCGGGAGTGGTGGCGGGCGCCTGTAGTCCCAGCTACTTGGGAGGCTGAGGCAGGAGAATGGCGTGAACCCGGGAGGCGGAGCTTGCAGTGCGCCAAGATATCAGGCCACTGCACTCCAGCCTGGGCGACAGAGCGAGACTCCGTCTCAAAAATAACAAACAAACAAACAAACAAAAACAGCTCTACTGCCTCCTTGAATGCTGCCCACCTTGACTAAGGTTCATACTTTGAAAAACAGAATAGGCCTCATATTTTCTCATGTTTTGTTCACATCTCAGTTGCAAAATATTGGTCCCTGGCTAGCATTCATGTGGCAGCTTCCCATCTGAGTGTTAAACAGGCAACGATGATGTTTTATAATTACAGTGCTTGAAATGATTGGAAATAAATTGGCACTCCAATTATAGATGCATGAAAGAGGCACCAGTATATCACAGTCAGTCCATTAATTTCTAAAGTGTTTCAGGCCGTCTCAGTATTTCAGTGACATTCTTTATTCACGGCTTCAATGAATCACTCTGAATTGTGGTGGCTCAAAATTAACAAGCTGAAGGATACATATTTTTTTAACCTAAAATATCTCAGATTATTTTCATCTAAGCGGGAAAAAAAAGTAGACAGGGAGCCAGAGAGATACTCTTAAATTCTGTAATTCTGAATTCTGTGTATAGAGTCTGGATCAAATGGAACAATTGGGGTTTGATAAACTTTTAAAAATTCTTTAAATTAGGAAGGTAGAATTCTTCAGTGTTTAATTTTTGGTATTTGCATGGATGCCTATTTGAGTTAGTCAGACCTAAAACATCAACTTTTATATAAAGGTAAACTAAGAAATACTCTAAATGTTTCCAAAAGTTTATCTGTAATGGTCATAGTTTGAAATTACGATACATGCTTTCAGAAGTTTCTCTAGACGTATAATTGACTGTTGCTCTCCATGGGTTTCACTAAAAAATGATATTCATTTGATTCTGATAACTAAACCCTTTTAATATTATATTTTCAGGTCAAAGTTGTAAGAACCTAGGGGCATGCTCAACCCAGCCATTAAAATGAATAAATCTTTAACTGACCAATGACACTAAGCTCTTTCACTGACTAATGCATTCTTTAAGAGTAGGCGCTATGCCTTATTCATATATTGTACACATTGTTGCCATGTAGGGGGCATTGAACACATATATATTGAGTGAATATTCTTGCTTATAGCCAAAATATAATTTAATTACTCAAAAATTTAATAGACATGTAAAGAAGGTAGAGGAATATTTTGGAGTAAAAGGTGACATAACAATTTCAAATTGAATATTTTACTTTCTAAATTTGATTTTTTATTTTAGAAAAATACATGAAAGTATTCTTATAAAAATTAAATACTACTTGTAGGGGTAAAATCTGCTGGCATAATTTACATGAAGCAGTTTTTCATAGTAAAAATTATTGTAGAACATTTATTTTACTGTAGAACTCTGCAGAATATTTTATCAAAAGTTTTCTAAAGGCATTTATTCTTTCTTGCTAACATTTATCATACAGCATTTCAAGCTTATTCGTAAATAAAGAAAATATATTGTGAACCTCCATGTATCCATCAATTGTTTGTAACAGCTATCTATACATGGATAATACAGTTTTATTTGTATTCTAACCCACTATTTGCCCTTTTTTATGAAATTATTTTGAAGTACTACCAACATTATATCATTTTATTTATAGATAGCTTTAGCATCAATCTATATAAGGTAAGGAGTTTAAAAATATAACCACAGTGCCACTACCATGAATGAAAATGAACAATTCCTTAAAATCATTATACATAGTCAGTGTTCTTATTTCTTCAGTATGTATATATGTATATATAATTTTCTTCTTCATTTTAAAGTTGACTTATTTGAACCTGGATTCAAAGTTGACACTTCTGAGACGTCTGTTCAGATTGGTGCTTATGCCTGATATCTTCCTTCTTTCCCTTCTTCCATCCCTCCTTTCCTCCTTTCTTTCTTCCCTCAATTATTTTACTGTGGGGCGGGTACCAGTATATGAGAGAATCTAGGCGTTCAAAGATGAATATAACATAGGTGCATTGCATTAAGCTCTAAACTCTGGGTTACTGTAAGAATATCTTCACCTACTAGTCCATTCACTCGTCAAAAACATGGTACTTTCAAGATTATAGGCTTATATTTATTCTATTGTTTTTGTCTAGACACTTTTACCTACATTGGCGTATCTATTCTTTGCAACCTTTGAGACCCATTCCAAATATAAGTGTTTTAGGGAGACTTACTTGATTATCCAAACAAAATTTATCTATTTTCTTTCTCAAAGCCACTTATATATGCCATAATTTAGCATTTGTATATGTTTGTCTCATTTTACTATTTTTGTATCGTCATCTCTCTCACATCTAGTGAGTATTTTTTCATTATTTATTTTTTATTTATAGCTGATGCATAATAATTATATATTTATGGGTTGCAGTGTGATTTTGTTTAGTTTTTATATTTTAATTTTTTTAATTTATCTGTTTATTTTGGAGACAGGGTCTCACTGTGTTGCCCAGGCTGGGGTGCAGTGGCACAATCATGACTCATTGCAGCCTTAAACTCCCATGCTCAAATGACCCTCCTACCTCAGCCTCCTGAGTAGCTGGAACCAGAGATACTGGCCACCATACCTGGCTCATTTTTTGATATTTTGAAGAGACAGGGTCTTGCTATGTTGTGCAGTCTAGGCTAAAGCAAACCTCCTGCCTCAGCCTCTCAAAGTGCTGGGGTTACAGGCATGAGCCACCTTGCCTGGCCCACTGTGATATTTTAATACATGTATACATTGTATGACGATCCAATCAGAGTAATTACCATATACCTCACTTTAAACATTTATCATTTCTTTGTGGTGATAGCATTCAAAAATCCTTTCTTCTAACTAGCTTGAAATATTCACTGCGTTGTTATTTTCTATAGCCACCCTACTGTATAAAGAACACCAGAACTTATTCTTACTGTCTAACTGTAACTTTGTGTCATTGACCAACCTCTTCCAGTGCCTCCTTTTGTCCTACTCTCCGCAGCCTCTGGTAACCACTATTATACCCTGTATTTCTATGAAATCAATTTTGTTTTTTAGATTCCAAATGTGAGTGATATAATGCAGTGTTCGTCTTTCTACATCTGGCTTACTTTACTTAAGAATAATGTCTTCCAGGGCCAGGCACAGTGGCTCACGCCTGTAATCCCAGCACTTTGGGAGGCCAAGGCAGGTAGATCATGAGGTCAGGAGATCGAGACCATCCTGGCTAACACGGTGAAACCCCATCTCTACTCAAAATACAAAAAATTAGCTGAGCGTGGCGGTGGGCACCTGTAGTCCTAGATACTCCGGAGGCTGAGGCAGGAGAATGGGGTGAACCCAGGAGGTGGGGCTTGCAGTGAACCGAGAAGATCGCGCCACTGCACTCCAGCCTAGGCGACAGAGTGAGACTCCATCTCAAAAAAAAAAAAAAAAAAAAAAGATTAATGTCTTCCAGGTTCATCCATATTGTTAAAAATGACAGGACTTTATACTGTTTTATGGCTAAATAGTATTCCATTGTGTGTGTATATAAATATGGAATGGAATACTATACATTGTGTGTACGTATGTGCATGCACACAATCTGCATATATATGTGTGTATACCATATGTGGTGCATATATATGTGTATGTATATATACTGTATACATGTATGTATACAGTATATGTACACATATATGTATATATACACACACATATGTGTATGTATATATATACACACACATATGTGTATGTGTATATATACACACACATATGTGTATGTGTATATATATACACACATGCATATATACCATAAGTGGTATATACATACACCCATATATATACATATTGCCTGTGTGTATATATACACGCATATGAATATGGGAGGTGAAGCCAGCTGGGCTTCTGGGTCAGGTGGGGACTTGGAGAACTTTTCTGTCTAGTTAAAGGATTGTAAACACACCAATCAGTGCTCTGTGTCTAGCTAATCGGGTGTGGACTTGGGGAACTTTTGTGTCTAGCTAAAGGATTATAAATGCACCAATCAGCGCTCTGTGTCTAGGTAAAGGTTTGTAAACCCACCATTCAGCACTCTGTGGCTAGCTAATGGGGTAGGGGACTTGGAGAACTTTTCTGTCTAGCTAAAGGATTGTAAATGCACCAATCAGTGCTCTGTGTCTAGTTAAAGGTTTGTAAACACACCAATCAGCACTCTGTAAAATGGACCAATCAGCAGGATGTGGGTGGGGCCAAATAAGGCAATAAAAGCAGACCACCAGTGCCAGCAGTGGCAACCCGCTTGGGTCCCCTTCCATGTTGTGGGAGCTGTGTTGTTTTGCTCTTCACAATAAATCTTGCTGCTGCACACTCTTTGAATCCACACTGCCTTTATGAGCTGTAACACTCACCGGGAAGGTCTGCAGCTTCACCTCTGAAACCAGTGAGACCAGGAACCCACCAGGAGAAAGGAACAACTTCAGATGTGCCACCTTTATGAGCTGTAACAATGAGCTGTAACACTCACTGCAAAGGTTTGCAGCTTCACTCCTGAAGCCAGCAAGACCACGAACCCACCAGGATGAAGAAACTCTGGACACATCTGAGCATCTGAAGGAACATACTCCAGACACATCATCTTTAAGAACTGTAACACTTACAGTGAGGGTCTGTGGCTTCATTCTTGAAGTCAGCGAGACCGGGAACCCACCAATTCTGGACACAAATACACAATATGTGTATGTGTATGTATATACACATACACACAATGTACACCCATGCACCACATTTTCTTGATACATCTGTTAGACATTGAGGTTGATTCTATATTTTGAATATAGTAAATAGTGCTGCAATAAACATTAGAGTCCAGATATCTCTCCGATATACTGATTTCATTTCCTGTGGATACATACCCAGTGGTGGAATTTTTGGATCACATGGTAGTTCTATTTGTAATTTTTTAAAAGAAACTCCATGCAGTTTTCCACAGTGGCTGTACTAATTTACATTCCTTAAACTTTATATGAAGGTTCCCTTTTCTCCATATCTTTGCCAGTGTAAATTATTCCCTTTTTGATGAAAGCCGCCATTCCAACTGGAGTGAGATATCTTACTGTGGCTTTAATTTGCATATCTCTGAAGATTAATTATGTTGAAGATTTTTTAACATATCTGTTGACTATTTGTATGTCTTATTTTTAGAAAATGTCTGTTCAGATCTCTTGCCCATCTTTAAATAGGATTATTTGTCTTTATGCTATAGAGTTGTTTGAGTTTTTTTTTTTTTTTTTTTTTTTTTTTTTTTGAGACGGAGTCTCGCTCTGTCACCCAGGCTGGAGTGCTGTGGCCGGATCTCAGCTCACTGCAAGCTCCGCCTCCCCGGTTCACGCCATTCTCCTGCCTCAGCCTCCTGAGTAGCTGGGACTACAGGCGCCCGCCACCTCACCCGGCTAGTTTTTTTGTATTTTTTAGTAGAGACAGGGTTTCACCGTGTTAGCCAGGATGGTCTCGATCTCCTGACCTCGTGATCCGCCCGTCTCGGCCTCCCAAAGTGCTGGGATTACAGGCTTGAGCCACCGCGCCCGGCCGTTTGAGCTTTTTATATGTTCTGGTTATTAATCCTATTAATCCCTTGTCATATGGATAGTTTGCAAATATTTTCTCTCATTCTGTGGGTTGTCTCTTCACTTTGTTGATTGTTTCCTTTGCTGTGTAGGAGCTTTTTAGCTTGATGTAATTCCATTTGTCCATTTTTTATGATTTTATTGCCTGTACTTTTTTTTGTTTTATTTTTTTGAGATGGAATCTCACTCTGTTGCCCAGGCTGGAGTGGAGTGGCTTTCACTGCAACCTCTGCCTCCTGGGTTCCAAGGATACTCCTGCCCCAGCCACCTGAGTAGCTGGGTCTATAGGCATGCACCACCATGCCCGGCTAATTTTTGTAGTTTTAGAAGGATGGATTTCACCATAATGGCCAGGCTGACCTAGAATTCCTGAGCTCAAGTGATCTGGCCGTCTTGGCCTACCAAAGTGTATTGCCTGTACTTTTGAGGTCTTGCACAAAATGTATTTGTCCAGACCAATGTTCTGGAGAGTTCCTCCAACATTTTCTTCTAGCAGTTCAGTTCAGCAAATGTGTATTTCTCAGTTGCAATGTTTCTGTTTGATTTTTAAAAATTATTTTGATATTTGTTAAATTTCTCATAAAACTCTGAATTACTTTTCTATGTTATCTTGAACACCGCTGAGTTTCCTTAAAACAGCTATTTTGAATTCTTGGTCAGAGAACTCACAAATTGCCATCTTGTTAGGGTCAGTCACTGGTTCATTGCTTTGTCTGGGGTGGGGGGGACATGGTTCCGTGTTGGCTGTTGTTTCTTGTAGATGTACCTCTATGTCTTTACATTGCAGTATTATTTATTTCAGTCTTCTCTGTCTAGATTTTTTTTTAAATTGGGTACATTTGATGAGAGATTCTTTGTAATTTACATGTTGAATTTCTTATTTCCTTATTTTTCCTGCTAGGTTGCTTCCTCCTTTTTGGCACTAGATGACAGCCCAGCATTGCTTTGGCTCTAGCAAACAATTGAAGCACTGCTGGCCCAAATGGGAGAGGTCCCACAGGGGCCACCCTGGCAGTGTGGGATTTGTGACCAGGAAACTTGAAGAATATACCTCCTACAGCATGGTGCTGCTAAAAAGCAAGTCTGATTTGGCCTCTTCTTTGGCTGAGTTACAGAGCAGAGTTTCCAGGGCTGGGGATGGTAGTCCTGCTTCCCACCTTTGTTTCTGGCTGTCCTCAGGGATATTTCTCTTTTCATGCACTCACAAGGCTTCCTGTGGGTTGAGGCAGGGACGTGTCTTCTGCCAGGGAACACAAGATGGTGGAGAAGATTTGTTGTACACCTCAATCTCATGGTTTTTTGTTTTTTGTTTTTTTTGAATATAGAAATTGCGTCAGGGAAGTTTTCTGTGCTTTTGGTGCTAGGTGGATTGTGGAGAGGGGTACTGAAGATATGGAAATTTCATTTCCTTACCATATGCTTGACGTTTTTTTTCAGTTCTCTGTGATCCCTGGAACTTACTCATCTTCATATTTGAATTCTGGATATTGGCGGTGATATTCTCAGTATTGCATATTAAGTTTTGGTTTTCTGTGGGAGAAATGAACCCAGCTTGCTTATATGCTACCCTTTTGCAATTGGAAGTTATTTTCTACTTTTTTGGATGTAGCCATTTATTGCTATGAACTTTTCTCTCAGAATCGCTTTTCCTCTATTTCCTAGGTTTTGGTATGATGTGTTTCCCTTCTTATTTATCTCAAGGAATTTTTAAATTTCTTCATTGATGCATTGGTTATTTAGGAGCATGTTGTGTAACTTCCATGTATTTGTAAGATTTCTGAAGTTTTTCTTGTTGTTAATTTCTATTTTTATACCATTGTGGTCTTTAAAGATACTTGTTATGATGTCTCTCTTCTGAAATTTGCTAAGATCTGTTTTGTGGCCTAACATATGATCCATCCTGGAGAATGTTCTGTGTGCAGTTGAGAAGAATGTGTATTCAGCTATTAGATGCAATGTTCTGTAAATGTATGTTACCTCCCTTTGGACTCCAGTATATTTTAAATCTGTTTCTGTCTTAATAAATGTATGGTAGGTCCATTTGACCTCTGGTATAGTTTAGATTTGATATTTCTGTCTTAATTTTTTGTCTCGATGGCATGATTATTGAAAATGGAATGTTGAAGTCCCCTCCTATTATTTAACTTATCTCTCTATCTCTCTTTTAAGATCTAATAATATTTGCTTTATATATTTGGAAGTTCTGGTGTTGGGTACGTATATATTTACAATAGCTATATCCTCTTATTGATTTATCCCTTTATTATTATATAATGACTTTCTTTGTCTGTTTTTGTGGATTTTGAGTTAAAGTCTATTATATCTTATGTAAGTGTGGCTACTCCTACTCACTTTTGGTTTTGTTTGTATGGAATAGTTTTTTTCCATTTTTTCACTTTCATTTTATATTTTTCTTTAACAGTGTGGTGAATCTCTTGTAGGTATCATGTACTTGGGTCTTGTTGCTTTTGTCCATTCAGCCACTCTACATCTTTTAATTGCAGAATTTAATCTATTTTCATTCAAGGTTATTATTGATAAGTAAGGCCTTATTCCTGCCATTTGTGTTTTGATCCCTTGTTTCCTTTTTCCTTGTTTACTTCTGTGGTTGGGTGGTTTCCTCTAGTGCGAATCTTTGTTTTGTCTTTCTCATTTGCATATCTGGTATATGTTCATTCTTTGTGGTTACCAAAAAGCTCACATAAAGAATCTTGTAGTTATAATGGACTATCTTAAGCTGATAACAACTTAACTTTGGTTACATAAAAATACTCTGGACTTTTTTCCTCTCCCTATAATTTGTATTTTAATTGCCTTAATTTACATCTTTATTTTTTGTGTGTCCCTTAGCCACTAATTGTTGCTGTTGATGTTTTGGACCTTTTTGACTTTAAATCTTCACACTAGAGGATTGAAAGATTTACATGGCACCATTATAGCATTGAGTTATTCTGAGTATGATTATAGTTTATCTATATTAGTGAGTTTTATACTTTCATGCATTTTATGGTAATAATTATTGTTCTTTCATTTCCATTTGTAGCACTCTCTTAAGCATTTGCTATAAAGCCAGTGTGTGGTGATGAATTCCCTGTTTTTACTTGTTTATGAAGATCTTTATTTCTCCTTCCTTTCTGAAGGATAGCTTTTCTAGATACAGAACTCTTGGATGACTATTTTTGTTTTTTTTCCTCAGCATTTTGTATATATCATCTCATCCTCTCTTCCTAGCCTGGGAAGTTTCTCTTGAGAAATCTGATATTCTAATGGGTATTCCCTTGTAGGTGACTTGACATTTTTCCCTGGCAATTTTTAGAATCCTCTCTTTTGCTTTTGACTTTTAACAGTTTGATTATAATGTATGTTAGTGAGGATTTTTTTCGATTGAATCTTTTTGGGTAATTTTGAGTTTCCTGAATCTGAGTGTCCATATCTCTCAAGACTTGAAAGTTTTCAGCTATTATTTTGTTAAGTAGGTTTTTTGTGCCTTTCTTCATTATTTTGACATTCCTATAATGTGACTTTGTTTGCTTAATGCCATCACACAAGTGTCATAGGCTTTCTTTTGTCTTTTTAATTGTTTATTTTTTTCCTCTGACTAGGTTATTTTAAAAGACCTGTGTTAAAGTTCAGAAATTATTTTACTTCTTGGTCTAGGATGTTGCCGAAACTCTCTATTGCATTTTTAAATTTTATTCATTGAATTTTTTAGACGCCAGATTTCTGTTTGGTTCTCTTTTTAATGATATCTATTGGATTTTTCATTCAGATCATAAATTGTTTTCCTGATTTCCTGGAATTATTTGTCTGTATTGTATCTCTCTGAGTTACCTTCAGATCATTATTTTGAATTTATTTTCAGACATTTTGTAAATATCCCTTTCTTTGGAGTCTATTACTGGAGACTTGTGTTCTTTTTTATTGGTATCAGATTTTGTGAAGTAACTTTCACAGAAAAGTTTTTTTTTTTTTTTCTCCCCATAGATGATTCCAAGGGTGTCATTGGGAATGGTGCATTCATTTGAGAGTTGGCTTTGGCTTTGTGTGGATTCACTAGCATGGTCTTTATCCAGATTCTTCATCTGTAATCTTTGTATGTGATGTCTGCAATTGTCTCAGTCACCTATGCTGCAGAAGTTTGTGATGGCGGTGGTATGGTCATGTACTGTGGGTGGGGGCACTGGGTTAGTTGTCAGTCTAGGTGCATTTGGGTACAGCAGGCTGGCTTGCTGAGTGGTGGGTTCTCTGGGCAGGTAGAAGCACCACTAGACTACTTGTTAGTCCAGGTGAAAGTGCAGTGTGTTGGGCATCTGTGCAGGACTCTCTCTGGGAAGACAGGGCCACCTCCATGCCCGCTGTCATTTAGGGGGCCAGAGCACTCAAGCTTGGTGACTGCAGGGACTTCCTGGGTGTGGAAGTGCTCCTGCTTCTCTTGGCGGGTAGGATGTCTTGTGAATTAATACATCAGGATCTTGGTCATTTCCTCAGGCCTAGACTCCAGGCAGCTGGGGTATTGGTGCTCAAGATACTCAAAGTTGAATGATGACAGGGCCTCAGGATTAGAGAGGTCTGGTGGCTACTGGCCTCCAGGGAAGTATGCACTCGAGCTGTGGGGCTCCTGTGGGGTTCCTGCTCTGGGGAAGCCTAGCTGCCCAGACTCCTAGCAACTCTCCAGACTGGATTTGGGGCCTCTAGGGACTGGGTAACTCTTTTGTAGCAATGACTTCTGGCATCTGCAGTGGTGATTGAGGCCGCTGATGATCTCCAGGTTACCCCTTACCTACTTTATTTTATTTATTTATTTATTTTGAGACAAAGTTTAGCTCTTGTCATGCAGGCTGGGGTGCTTTGGGGTGATTTCGGCTCACTGCAACCTCTGACTCCCGGGTTCAAGCAATTCTCTTGCCTCAGCCTCCTGAGTAGCTCTACAGGCGTGTGCCACTATGCCTGGCTAATTTTGTATTTTTATTAGAGACAGGGTTTCACCATGTTGGCCAGGCTGGTCTCGAACTCCTGACCTCAAGTGATCCACCCGCCTTGGCCTCTCAAAATGCTGGGATTACAGGTGTGAGCCACTGAACCTGGCTACCTTTCCTATTTTAGAAGTCTTCCCTGGCTCAGAGCTGATTCTGGCAGGGTAGACAGTGTGGTAGAGGCAGGATGCCTTGCTCCCCTTTCTGTGGCTGGCCTGAGCTTCTGTGCTGCGCAGGGATTTAGCCTTTTTTTGGGGGAAGTGGAGGAAAATGAGCACCAGGCAACTCTAGCTGATGTCACTGTATCTATATGTGGATTTTAAATTAAAACTATAATACAGTAGTCTTTTGTAGAGTGCAGCATTTTAATTTAGGGTTTCCTAGGGATATTTTACAACAAGAGAGATGCTATTTCTTAATGATAATATAGCTAATTTGGTCACAATGGCCAAATAAGTGAGATAAGTAATTAATGCCTTCACTACTCTTTCATGGTATCACCCATCATCCTCCTCTCCATTTAGCTGTTACTCTTCTAGAGCAGTGGTTATACCTAAACTATTACCTAAGAGGGTACCTGACATATAATAGGTGTTAAATAAATTCTTTCATAAACTGACAAACTGTGAGAGGATAAGACAAATAAAAAATGTTGACAAGGCCAGATAAGACTAAGAAATGCATTGCTATTTTTCTTCTAGCAGTTACAACCTACAGAGACCACATTGGAGAAAGGAAGTCTCCTGAAGGAGGTTTATGTTAATTAAAAATGCATTGCATTCAGGAGTTTGATATACTGTGGACTGTATGTGCTATATTTCACAGCCCAGTATCATACTTCTAACTGAGTAATTTCCCTTGGCAATTTCAATGAGTCTAAATTGTAGCTGAAGCAGTCACGCAAAGAAAAAACAAAAAGAATTAGTGCCATTTTTTTGTTATATATCTTGTTTCTAAAATAGACCACATAATTCTAAAAATGTCATGAATATTAGAGAAGGAGATATGAGACTGAGTCCCAGTTAAATGCCCACCTAGTTTGCTGATTTTGAATATATCTGATAGTTAACACTTTTGAGCTTTGTGCTAGTACTTAACATCTCATTTAATCCTCATTAAAATCCTATGGGCTATGTACTATTAATTATTATCCTAATTTTATAGATGAGGAAACTGAAACTTAGGAGTTAAAGCAGTTGCGTAGAAACAGTTATGAATAATGACTCCAGGACTCCAACACCGTTCACCTCATTCCAAAGTTTATGTTCTGACTCTGAGATCTCAAGTGGGGGCCTGTTTTGGAATCGGTGATCTCTAAGGGTCCTTTTGTCTACTTGCTATGTGTCTCTGAATTATTTTTATATCTTTCTGGTTAAATCGATGCATTTGATAGGTATTATGGAATCTTTGAAATACAGAACTTCAGTCCCTATGATGTTAGAAAGGGATTCTTTTGCTCCCTGAGATTTGGTAAGAACGTAATAATCGAAGGTTTCCAGTTTCTTGATCCAAGAAAATAGGTAAAAGACAAGTTTAGTGAAAGGTATATCTCATTTTGGATGAAGGAAGTAAAAAATAAGTAAAATAAGTCTTAGAAAATGCATAAAAAGAACAAAGAATCAGTGCAAGATCAAAAAAGAAATTAAGTACATTTTAGAGTGAGGCGTGAGGAATGTGTATTGTGTATTTATATCAGAGGAGAATGGTTTGGACAGAATTGTGGTAGACATAAACCACCAAATGTACTATATTTCTATCTAGGATCCAGACAAGATCTTGACTTTGTTCCCATCCAAACTTCCTGGAGGAGATGATGCCTGGGTTAAGTATTGAATGAGAAGCAGAAAAAATGGGTTTAGGGGTAAATAGTAGAGACATACGAAACAATATGAAGAATATTGTAAATAACTAAATAGCATAAGGGTGACAATAAATATTTATTGGAAATATGCAGAGAGTGACAAAGAGAGAATATTTAATTAATATTTGCCTCTACATGGGGATTTTAGCTAGTGTGGCTGGAATAATACTAGTGGTTTTAACTGAGATTAATGATATGGGACAGGCTGATGTTGAGGTATCTCTGGGATATCCAGAAATTATAATGAGTAGACGCTAGGGTAATGCATCAAGAATGTGAGAATAGGCATGAGCTGTTGATATGCACTAGGCACTAGGGAATCATATTTGTGGTGGTTAAAATCACCAGAAACGAATGAGCTTGCCCAGGGAGCATGTGTAGAGTGAGAATATTGATTGGGTTACTCTTATAGAAGTAAACTATATTGAGCATAAGAGATGACAGTCTTGCTCTGTTCTGCCATGTAGCCTGTATATTGTGCCAACTGTAGAGTTCTCATTATGTATAAATAAAAAAGATATCTAAAGGAAATACGTAAAAGACATTTATAACTGGTGTGTGTTTAGAGAAGAGTAAGAAAACTCTATTCTAAGCTATATAAGAAATAAAATAGTGACTCATCTGCCTAGGGAAAAGAAAATCTCCAAAGATATAAGAAGTAAAGTATTTGAAAGGCTGCCATAAGGAAAATAGATGTTTCATCTTTGTGTTTCTCCTGAAAGCATGACTAGGAATGTAGTTAGATTTTTAACTTAGAGAAAGCATTTTCTGAATATTTGTTCTCCCTGAAATTGAGATGAGCTCTTTTTGGGAGAGAAAGAATTCCTTGTTTCTGGCTGTTTGGCAGTATTCCAGGTTTGTTGTGGGAGGAATAGAAACTTCAGGGAAAGGGGTAAGGACAAGAAGATATCCTATGTCTAAAAAACAGTTTGTGATTCCTTGTCAGGGGATGCCCTTTACTTAATAAATTTTGTAGTCTGATAAAAATATCCAGTGGGTTTTTTTTCTCTAGGACTTAATTTTTTTAAAAAAATTATTGGCATCTGGTTCACTTTAAGACTCCTACTTCTACTTAATGAGTTTGTTTTCTTCTGACTAAATATTGGTTATATTTTCTTCGTATATCCTTTGACCTTTGGCTATAACAATTCTCTCAGCAATATTAAAAGAGTATTATTTGGAATTGACAATCTTATTTGCTAGTAGCTGAATGATCTGGTGGTGAAAATAACTGGCAGAGTCATGTAGTCTGTAGAGTAGCAGAGTACAATTTTAATAGTTCTGTGAAATCTTTATCTCATAATACAATGATTTAACAAATATATTGAATAAGCTTGTATGGCAAGGTGCAAGTACAAAGTGATGTTTCTCTTTCTTACCATAGATTCTTTGGTCCTTCTCTCTTGCCTTCTTCTTCCTTATCCCTGGATAAGGTCTAAAGAAGATCCAGTTGCTTTTCCAGTTAGCTTTGGGTACTAATAAATTCATAATCATATGTAATAATTCCCAAGGCTTATTGAATTGAAGCTTCTGTTCTCCCCTTAATCTCTCTTGGATCAAGCCTGCAGTGATTGAAGAAAACTACCGTGGGGCAGGGAGTTTGTGATTTCTTTATTTTATCAACCTTTCTGCTTTTCCTTCACCTTCCACTCATAGAGCTGATCTAGTGCCCCCAGAGACAGAAGGGATTAGGAGAAAGAGAGGCAATGGGGCAGAAATTTTTACCTGATTTGTATAGCTATAAAAGTACGTTGGTGACTGTAGCATTCTGGGTCTCATCAGGAGATAGAAACAACACAGCAGACTAAACAAGGGATGTTTCCTATAAAGAATTAAGGATGATAAAAGAGTAACTATGCGATGTAAGGAAATTATACAGCATGATAGAGCTGAGGGAATGTGCATAACCACCAACAAACTTGGAAGGGATTCAGGCCTTCTTGTAAGAGAAGGAATGGTTCACCCCACTAGATAGCAGAGAAGTTCCCTCATTTGGTTAGCCTGGAGCTGGCAGGAGTTGCCGGCAAGTGATAGACAACTTTCCACAGTGCCAGTGGGATTAGCAGGGGATCAGCAGCTGGGGGTGCGGGCTCACGGTGGGGCCTGGGACAGGCCCTGGCAGGAGGCCTTTAGAGCACATGTCTGAGTGGGGCTCTGGTTTCCAGGTTGAGAGGACTGTGGAAAGGTTGTCACCAGGTGAGACTGGTCACAGAGGGACTACATTCTCAGCCGATGGCTGGGGCAGTGCTCAACTGGATGACCTCACACTCATGCCACGCACCCCCGACCCATGGTGAAAACTACAGGGCAGCCTTTTCCTCCTACAGTATTCCTACATTCCTGTAACTGAGGTAGCTTCACACTGTGCTCACTTTAAAGGATAAATGCTTAAGGAAATTTTATTATCACAGAGCAAATATTGAAGAGTGTTTTCTGAGCTAAGAGGCAATATATTGGTAACTAACATAGTGATTGTGAGATGTGGAAGATGTTAAATGCTGATTTTTTTTTCCCTCATGATTTGCTGCTTAGATGCGGATGAGGTGTGAGTGCTGGCAAAACTGATTTCATGATCTCATAGAAGTTTTACATATGGGATCTGGCACCTCCCTAAGAGGTGAGTGCAAGTTACTGGCATTCTTGAATTTCTTTCCTACCTTTGGGACCTCAGTCAATAATAGAATGAAAGAAAAACTCATTAAAGGATATCATTTCCTCATATCTCTTCTCACCTCCATGTGTCTGTAGTTGAAAGTCTAAGTTTTTGTTTTCTCCTCACAAATCTCCAGATGGACCCATTATTTTATCAGGTCTAATACCTGTACATTTCCTTTACATTTTTAGGAGTGATTCTACCTTGCATTTTTTTCTTCGTGACACTACAAGCTCCATTTTTTTTTTTCCTTAAATTTTTTCCTTGAAGAAAGCAATCACTACCCATTTGATTCTCCCAGTAGGCAATAACTATGGGTACATCAGAGAACATGATCAGTAATTACCCAGACCACATAGGATAATTTCTGCCAATTGGTTAGGACCAATATCATCCAGCTACTATTTGGGCAAATGTTCAAAGTGCAGATTAACTTTGAAGCCTCTGGAACAATTTCCCTAACCTTCCCTCATGTATCTTATATGTGGGTGAGGGGCAAATGCTGGCAGGCTGATTTTATAATCTCTTTGTGTGTCCTACCACATCACTGACGGTGTGAGTTACTTGGCATTCTTGATTTTTTAATATTTTTTTGTTTTTATTTTTTATTTATTTTTTTTGCTTTCCAAGTGGCTGAAGCAATTCTCAACTGTTTTCATAGTGGTCAACTAATTATCACTGTTTTGGAAAGTTTTAATAATAAAATTTTTATATTATATTCATGAAGAACTGGAAGACCATATTGCTAAGTAGGCTGCAGTACATTTGGACCACAAAGAAGAACTCTGTGGTCATCATGGAGACAGTTATTTACATTTTATGCTCAGCACATGGTTCGTCAGCAGACAACACTGGGGTCATCCTGTCATCTGTGGCTTGACTCAAGGACCCATTTGGAGATTTATGTTGCAGATCCTGTACTGCCCACACAGTAATGGTCTTTCTGTGTTTCCCAAATTTGAGCCAGAGATTTTATTAAACATCTACATTGGGGATTAAGAAATGTTGATAATTGCAAGCAGAAAAAAAAAGATTTTACTGAGTTTATGATGAAATCTTCTTCTATAACCTTGCCATTTAATGCACATTTAATAATTATTCTACCTAGAACAATGTTCCATTGTCTCTGAAAAAGACATGATGTTTCCTGTCTTTGATAGAGGGAGAAGGGCAAACTTTTTATATTCTTCCTTCTTGGGAAACCTAAGTAGTCAAAAAATAGTATAGCGATTTAGAAATGGGATGAAAACATAGAAATAACTAAGATAAAGGCCATTGGACTTCACAATTTAGGTACACACTGATTATAAATGAGAGGAACAAATTAACGATATCTTTTTATCATAAAAAAGCATGTGGGGAAGGAAGCCTCTGAGATTGTAGAAGAAAAAAAATAATTTTGGTGAATTCATCATTACCCACAATCTGGCCAGTAGTTTTCTTTCTTTCTTTTTTTTTTTTTTCCTTCTTCCCTCCCTCCCTCCCTCCCTCCCTCTCTCCCTCCCTCCCTCCCTCCCTCCCTCCCTCCCTTCCTTCCCTCCCTCCCTCCCTTCCTTCCTTCCTTGTCTTTTTCTCTCTTTCTGTTTTAGAAGAGTCTCACTCTGTTGCCAGGCTGGAGTGCAGTGGCATGAGTCTGGCTCACTGCAGCCTCTGACTCCTGGGTTCAAACGATTCCTCTGCCTCAGCCTCCCGAGTAGCTGAGATTACAGGTGTGCACCATGATACACAGCTAATTTTCATATTTTTAGTAGAGATGGGGTTTCACCATGTTGGCCAGGATTGTCTTGATCTCCTGACCTCGTGATCCACCCATCTCAACCTCCCAAAGTGCTGGGATTACAGGTGTGAGCCACCGCGCCCAGCCAGCAGTTTTCTTAATCATAATTGTGTGTTCTTGTTTAGTGTGTTGCTTCTTTTTGAACAAGTTTATGATTTTCTCCCATTCTCTTCTCTAATTGTTAAACTACTCTTCATCTACACCCAGCTCTGACAGGGCCTTTCTGTGAAATTTACTCATCTATCCTTGGCAGAGATGGTAAGCTGTCTTCCCTCTATGCCCTGACAAAACTCTTTATTCTTTTATTTTAAAACCTGCTATGTTTGACCAGTAATCAATCCATAGTCTATCTTCCATCTATCTAATCACTCATCATCATCTATTTATGTATTTATTCATCGTATCTTTCCTATCTATTAAAATGCAAACTTACCTAATAAGGTAAGTTCTCTGTATGATTCAATATCCTGTCCTACCGTTCTTGGCACATATAGGCATACTATTTTATTTTATTTTATTTTATTTTATTTTATTTTATTTTATTTTATTTTAGGAGATGAGGTTGCTTCGTTGCCCAGGCTGATGTGCAGTGGTGTGATCACAGATCACTGCAGCCTCAACCTGCTGGGCCCAGGCAATCTTCCTGCCTCAGCCTCCTGAGTAACTGGGATTACAGACACGAACCACCACAGCCATGTAACTGAATTGTATTGCACATCTTTTACAAACTGAAAGTTTGTGGTGACCTGTGTTGACCAAGTCTACTGGCCCCATTTTTCCTACAGCGTGTGCTCATTTCATATCTCTGTGTCACATTTTGGTAGTTCTTGCAATATTTCAAATGTTTTCATTATTACTATATGTATTATGGTGATCTGTGATCCGTGATCTTTGATGTTACTACGGTAATTGTTTTGGGGTTCCATGAACCACACCTATGAAGATAAGAAACTTAACAGATAAGTGTTGTGGGTCTTCTGACTGCTCCACTGACTGGCTGTTCCTCCATCTCTCTCTCTCTCTCTCTCTCTCCTTCTCTCCCTCCCCCCCTCCCCTTAGGCCTCTTTATTCCCTGAGACACAACAATATTAAAGCTAGACCAGTTAACCCTACAATGGCTTCTAAATATTGAAGTGAAAGGAAGAGTCGCACATCTCTCACTTTAAATCAAAGCTAAAATTGATTAAGCTTAGTGAGGAAGGTATGTCAAAAGTCAGGATAGCTCAAAATGTAGGCCTCTTTTGCTAAACGGTTAGCCAAGTTGTGAATATAAAGGAAAATTTCTTGAAGGAAATTAAAGGTGCTACTCCAGTGAACACATGAATGATAAGAAAGTAAAACAGCCTTATTGCTGATATGGAGAACGTTTTAGTGGTCTGGACAGAAGATCAAACCAGCCATAACATTCCCTTAAGCCAAAGACTAATCCAGAGCAAGGACTTAACTCTCTTTAATTCTATGAAGGCTGACAGAGTTGAGAAAACTGCAGAAGAAAAGTTGGAAGCTAGCAAAGGTTGGCTCATGAAGTTTAAGCAAAGGAGCCAACTCTATAACATAAACATGCAAGGTGAAGCAGCAGGGGCTGATGTAGATGCTATTGGAAGATCTAGCCAAGATTGTTGATGAAGATAGTTGCACTAAATACCAGATTTTTCAATGTGGACAAAACAGCTTTCTATTGAAAGAAAATGCCATCTAGGACTTTCACAGCTGCAGAGAAGTTCATGGCTGTCTTCAAAGCTTCAAAAGACAGATTGACTTTCTTAATAGGGGATAATGCAGTTTGTGACTTTAAGTCGAAGTCAGTGCTCATTTACTATTCCAAAAGTGGAACCTAAAGATATGACTGAATTGCTACAATCTCATGATAAAACTTGAGCAGAGCTGATGAGGAGTTGCTTCTTATGGATGGGTAAAGAAAGTGGTTTCTTTCTTTTCTTTTTTTTTTTGAAATGAAGTCTCACTCTGTCACCCAGGCTGAAGGGCAGTGGCAAGATCTCGGCTCACTGCAACCTTTGCCTCCCAAGTTCAAGTGATTCTCCTGCCTCAGCCTCTTGAGTAGCTGGGATTATAAGGATGTGCCACCATGTCTTGCTAATTTTTGTATTTTTAGTAGAGATGGGATTTCATCATGTTGGCCAGACTGGTCTCGAACTCCTGACCTCAGGTGATCTGCCCACCTCGGCCTCCAAAAGTGCTGAGATTACAGGCATGAGCCACTGCGCCTGGCCAAAAAGTGGTTTCTTGATATGGAAGCTATTCCTGGTGAAGATGCTGTGAACACTGAAATGACAACAAAGGATTTAGCATATTCCATAACCTTAGTTCATAAAGCAGTGGCAGAGTTTGAGAGGACTGACTCCAAATTTGAAAGAAACAACTTTGTGTGCCACAGATAAATCTTTCATGAAAAAAAAAAAGAGTCAATTGATGCACCAATCTACACTGCTCTCTTATTTTCAGAAATTTCCATAGCCACTCCAACCTTTAGTAACCACCTGCCTGATCAGACAGCAGCCATATATCTATGCAAGACTCTTCACCAGCAAAAACATGATGACTCACTGAAGGCTTAGATGATCTTTAGCATTTTTTAAATCAATGAAATATTTTAAAATCAGGGTTTGTACATTATATTTAGACATAATGCTATTGCACATCTGAAAGACTACAAAATGGTATAAATATAACTTTTATATGCCCTGGGAAATCAAAAAATGTGTATGATTTATAGTACTGCAGTGATACGAAACTGAACCTGCTATATCTCCACCGATAGTAGGTGGTCAAACAACTGAATAATAAAACAAAAATTCTGAGCAGTGAAGTTGGTTGTAAACACTGAATCTTGAAAGAAAATTAAAAGCTTTTTTTTTTTTTTGGCCTGTCGCGGTGGCTCACGTCTGTAGTCCCAGTACTTTGGGAGGCCGAGGCAGGCAGATCACCTGAGGTCGGGAGTTCGAGACCAGCCTGGACAACATGGGGAAACCACGTCTCTATTTAAAATACAAAAATCAGCCAGGTGTGGTGGCAGGCACCTGTAATCCCAGCTACTCGGGGGGCTGAGGCAGGAGAATTGCTTGAACCTGGGAGGCGGAGGTTGCAGTGAGCCGAGATAGCACTATTGCACTCCAGTCTTGGGGACAAGAGCGAGACTTTTTTTTTTTTTCCACTTTAGCCTTTGTGCTTTCATTAATCAAACAGTTGGTTCTGGCTGCAGTCTAGCTTTTTGAAGCAGGGACAGGAGATTTCAAAACAGTGCTGCATACACAGAATGCAGATTTTTTTTTTTTTTTTTTTCGTTTTTATTTTTCTCCCCCCAAGTTCCTTCATTTCAAGGCCATGGACTTTTGCCAAGTTGTGAGGAAGTCAACAAAACAGGAGGCAAGAATGTGTCCACTCTGCAGCACTTCCCTGATTCATGTGGTCAAGTCAAAACAATGGTCTTGGGTATCTACTACTTACTAGACACTGGGCAAAAGTCTACCTGATTGAGTCATGTGATTGGACTTTGCCATTGGTGAAAGTAATGATGGGAGCAGAGTGGGGAGAGATAAGGCAGCAATGCTTGTGTATAGTGGCTGATTAAGGGAGAGGTGAATTTCTGGATTGATTTGTATATCTCTGTGAACAGAAGCTGAATAAAGAAAGTTTCCATTCCTCTCCCACTGCCTTAATTTAGATCCTTTTCCTCTCTACAAAGATGTATATTTCTGAATTCACACTGATCTCCCTTATATCCATCATGCATACAGCAGCAAACATTATATTTTTGATCACATTATTATCTTGATGAAAACTTTCAATGACTTCCCACTGACTGCCTCAGCTTAGCTTACAAAGCTCCCTGTCATTCGGGCTCTTTCCACCTCTGCAACCACATCTCTGCCACTCTCTGCCTTGTTTATAAAATAATAAACTTTTTATGTCTAGCTCTGTTTGTTCATAAATACTTTGAGTGCAGAGCCTATATCTCATTTATCTTTTTTCTACTTAGCTACGAGCATAGTGTCTGCAATACAATAGAAGTTCTCTAAATATAAGCACATTGGTTTATTGAGGTCAGGGACCATGTATTATACATTTCTATTTCTAGCTGTTACCACACTTCCTAGTATGTTGTGGTGTTCAAACAATTTTGTTTAAGTCACCTGAACTGAAATTGGGCCTCCACAGCAATAACATTTGTTAAATAATGAACTTTTTATTAATATGGCCCTGTCCTACATTATAGTAGATTTTCTCCAGTTATTCTTAGTGTGTGACAAATTCATTCTGCTAGCTATCAGCTACTATAGGCCTGATTTTTCCCAGATTTCGCTCCAGAAAAGTCAATATTTGCATCCTATTCTGTTTCCTGGCATTATAGTGTTTGTTTGACTGTTTGCAAACTTGATTTTGCAAGTCCAATTCAGTTAAATTAAATTTGATAGCCATATATATTAATTAAAATATAATGTTAGTTTGTACCATATTAATTTGCAAATATTTGAATATCCTTGACTTACAAAAATAGTTACTTTATGTGGTGGGCAAAGATAGTTTGATTTTTCTTAATCTTTCTACCTATTTTCCTGGTGATCTGATGAGGGTAGAATGTCAACTATTAGTATATTGCTAAGCGACATTGCTTGTGATAAAAATGATTGAGCGGCCAGGCACG
Organism: Macaca thibetana thibetana; assembly: GCF_024542745.1. Classification (NCBI taxonomy): domain Eukaryota; kingdom Metazoa; phylum Chordata; class Mammalia; order Primates; family Cercopithecidae; genus Macaca; species Macaca thibetana. Next base: position 74,180,311 of record NC_065591.1, on the reverse strand, counting down.
GTGATGGCTCACACCTGTAATTCCAGCACTTTGGGAGGACGAGGTGGGTGGATCATGAGGTCAAGAGTTTGAGAACATCCTGGCCAACATGGTGAAACCCTGTTTCTACTAAAAATAAAAAAATCAGCTGGACATGGTGGTGCGTGCCTGAACTCCCAGCTACTCAGGTGGCTACTCAGGCGGTTGAGGCAGGAGAATTGCTTGAACCCGGTAGACGGAGGTTGCAGTGAGCCGAGATTGCGCCACTGCACTCCAGCCTGGTGACAGAGCAAGACTCCATCTAAAAAAAAAAAAAAAAAGATTGAGCAACTAAGATAGAAGAAACTATATATGAGTTATAAATACCTTATGCGAAGGCAATACCTTAGACTTTCTTAGGATGTTAAGTCTTGTAATGCCATGTCTTTTGAGGGGAGCCTGGAAGCTAAGCTTGTGGAGTTTTACAAAAGTTATTGATTTCTGTAGAAAGTGAGGCTTCTAAGCTAGGTTGTTTACCACAATGCCTGTGGTAGGCAGCCTCCAAAATGGATCCAAAAAATCTCTGACTCCTGGTATTCGTGCCCTTATGTAATTTTGTTCTCTTAAGTGTAGGCTGGACCTAGTGACACATCTCTAACAACTAGGATATAACAAAAGTTATGGCCAATTCCAAGATAAGGTTACAAATGGTCCTAGGTTCCTTCTTGTTCATCCTCTCTTGTGCTCTTGTTTGACTGCTCTGATGTAAGCCTGTTAGTACATTGTGTGCTACTCTCCTGTGGAGAAGGCCTATGTGGCAAGAAACTGAAGGGAGCATCTGGCCAATAGCAAGAATGGAACTGAGGCCTTCAGTCCAATAACCTGTAAGGAACTGAACTCTGCCAATAACCAGGCAATGAGCTTATAAGTGAATCTTCCCCTAGTGAAGTCTTGAGATTACTGCATCCCTGGCTGATGCCTTGATTACAGCCTTGTGAGATACCTTGAACCAGAAGACTCAGGTAAATTGCACCCAGATTCCTGTCCTATAGAAACTGCAGGATTAAAGAAAAAAAAGGTTTGTTGTTTTAAGCTAGCAATTCTGGAGCCAATTTGTTATGCATCAATAGATAACTAATACCCTATATGATGCAAGTTTCATCTCCTTGCATCTGAGCAGTCATCTGGGAAACATGTATCTCCCAGAGAGCTATGCTGGACCAACACTGATGTGCTGGACCACTGCAAGGATTCCTGATGATGAAGAATGCTTGATGCTACCCTGCTGGCAAGTGGATTCTGTTCTATATTCTACTGATGCCTATGGTAGTGTGAGAGTCAGAATTTTAGTTGTACATATGAAGATCTCCCTGACAGTTGCAGATTAGAGTTAAGTCTAATATATCCAGATACTGTGTTGGAAACTGGAAATAGAATTATAGGGAGAGTCTATGATCTCCAGGAAAATAGACATGTAAGCAAATAAAATAGAATATTAGATGCTATCATTTATTAAATGATTATACTATTTTAGACTTGGCCCTTGGATCTTTACTCATCACTATAGTTCTTATATTATTTCTATTTAATAGATTATTCCTATTTAATATTATTATTATTCCTATTTAATGGATTAAAAAACTGAACCTGGCTGGGTGTGGTGGCTCATGCCTGTAATCCTAGCACATTGGGCGACTGAGGCAGATGGATTGCTTAATCCTAGAAGTTTGAGACCAGCCTGGATAATATGTGAAACCCCATCGCTACAAATAATACAAAATTAGCCAAGCCTGGTGGCATGTGCCTGCAGACCCAGCTACTTGGGAGGCTGAGGTGGAAGGATTGCTTGGGCTGGGAGGTCAAGGCTGCAGTGAGCTGAAATCATGCCACTGTACTCCAGCCTGGGTGACAGAGACCCTGTTTCTGAAAAAACAAAACAAAACAAGATAAAACAGAAACAAAAAACTGAACCTAAGAAAAGTTAGTCGATTGAGCCAGTGTGTTAGTCCTTTTTATGATGCTATGAAGGAATACTGGAGACTAGGTAATTTGTAAAGAAGAGAGGTTTATTTGTCTCATAGTTCTGCAGGATGTACAAGTGTGACACAGGCATCTGCTCAACTTCTAGTGAGGCCTCAGGAATTTATAACTCATGGCAGAAGGTGAAAGGTGAGCAGGTGTGTCACATGGTGAGAGAGGGAGCAAGAGATATGCCAGGCTCCTTCAAGCAACCTGCTCTTGAACTAACAGAGAGAGAACCCGCTCATCACCAAAGGTTTAATGCTAAACCATTCTTCTTCTTATTATTATTACTATGCTTTATGTTCTAGGGTACTAAACCATTCTTAAGGGATCCATCCTCATGATCCAACACCTCCCACTAGGTCCTACCTCCAAAACTGGGAGTGACATTTTAACATGAGATTTGGAGGAGACACACATCCAAACCATATCAGCCAGTATTACAAACTTAAGAAGTGACAGATCTGGTATTGAATCCAGAGTGTGTCTGTTTAAATACCTGTCAACCTTAGGCAATGTTTACCACATCTTTCTCCTGAGACTTACCACATCTTTCTCCTGAGAACCCTGCATACTGCCCTTGGATTCCATGATATTGTATTTCCTGGGCTTCTCTTTATCAGAATTCTATTTTTTTAAAACAGATACACACACACAATACATATGTATACAAAATTGTATGCATTATATGTGTGTATATATAAAATATATTTGTAATGTAACCATTTTAAGTATCCAATTCGGTGACCATTCATTATATTCACAATATTATGAAACCATCACAGCTGTCTATTTCCAAAACGTTTTCATCGCTCCAAACAGAAACCTGGTATATATTAAGCAATAATTCCCCCATTCTCCCCTCTCCGTAGCCTCTGTTAATTCCTAATTTACTTTCTGTCACTGTAACTTTGCTTATTCTAAATTTTTTATGTAAGATAAATCATAACATTCACCTTTTTTATGTAAGATAAATCATAACATTCACCCTTTTGTTTTTGACTTATTTTACTTAGAATGTTTGTAAGATTCATCCATGTTGTAGCACGTATCAGAACTTCATTGCTCTTTTTGACTGAATAATATTCAGTCGCATGCATATATTAATTTTTGTTTATCCATTTTTAAATTGACGTACACTTAAGTTATTCATACCTTTTTGTTGTATCTGGTTGAGTCCCTGTTTTCATTAATTTTGTGTGAATTCCTAGGAGAGGAGTTTCTGGATTATATAGTAATTCTATGTTTAACTTTTTGAGAAACAGCCAAATTATTTTCCATAGTGACTGCACCATTGTACATTCCTGCCAGCAATGTACGAAGGTTCCAGTTTCTCCATATCCTTGCCAATAATTTGCTTTTTTTCCTCAAAAAATTATTATTATATCCATCCCTATGGGTTTGATGTGGTATCTCACTGTAGTTTTGACTTATATATCCCTATTGACTAATAATGTTGAGCATTTTTCATGTGCTTTTCTCTGATGAATTGAATATTTTATCTTGCGGAGTGGTCATCTTTAGTGAGTTTTTTTTTTTCTCTTTGGGGCATAGCTAAATCATCTTTCCTTTGTTCATATTTGTGTGCCATATTTTCCTTCATTCTTTAATTTTTGATATTTTTCTATTCTTGCATTTTAGTTGTGGATCTATTTTTTTAAAATCTCTTGACAATCTTTATCTTTTATCTATAGAAAAGTAGCTCATTAATATTTAATAGACTAACATACATATGGGCTTGTATCTACATTTTTTATGCTTTCTCTTTGTTCTACCATCTCTATGATTTTTTTCTCTATGCTATTTGCTTTTATTATAGACTGAATGTGCTCCCCTACAGGTATATGTTGAAGCCTTATCCGCCAACGTGATGGTATTGAGAGGTAGGGCTTTTGGGAAGTAGCTGGGCTTAGATGAGGTCATGAGGGTGGATCCTCTGTGGTAGATTAGTGCCCTTGTAAGAAGGCGAAGAGATATCAGGCCTCTCTTTTCTGCCATGTGGAGATATAGCAAGTAGGCAGCCATCTGCAAGACAAAAACAGAATCTGCTGGGCTTCTCAGCCTCTAGTGAGAAATACATGTCTGTTGTTTAAGTCACCCAGTCTATGGTATCTTGGTAGAGCTAAAACAGCTTCCTTTTGGATTGGCTCAATATCATCCATGTTTTCATATATATCACTTTCTTCTTGCTGCTGTAAGAAATGGCACAAATTTAGTGGATTACAACAACACAAATTTATTCTCTTACATTTATGAAAGGCAGAGTCTAAAATCAGTTTCACTGGGTTAAAGTCAAGATGTCAACAAGACTAATTCCTCTGGCGGTATGAAAGGGAGAATCTGTTTCCTTGCCCTTTTCTGTTTCTACTGGACACCTGTATTTCTTGCTTTAGGACTCTATTTCATCGTCAAAGCTCAAAATTGCAACATCTGCTTTTATCATCACATATCTTTTCCTTTTTTTTTTTTTTTTTTTTTTTTTGAAATAGAGTCCAGCTCTGTCGCCCAGGCTGGAGTGCAGCGGCGAGATCTCGGCTTACTGCAAGCTCCGCCTCCCTGGGTTCATGCCTTTCTCCTGCGTCAGCCTCCCAAGTAGCTGGGACTACAGGCGCCCGCCACCATGCCTGGATAATTTTTTGTATTTTTAGTAGAGACGGGGTTTCACCGTATTAGCCAGGATGGTCTCAGTCTCCTGACCTCGTGATCCGCCCGCCTCGGCCTCCCAAAGTGCTGGGATTACAGGCGTGAGCCACGGGGCCTGGCCTCTTTTCCTCTTCTCTGTAGTCGCCACATCAAATTCCCCAATACTTCCCTCTTATAAGGACACTTGTGATATTTAGGGACTGCCTGCATAATACAGAATAATCTCTCCATTTCAAGATCCTTAATTAATCTGCAAGTTCCCTCTTGTCATATAAAGTAACAATCACAGGTTCCAAAGCTTAGAACATATATATCTTTGGTAGTCACTCTTCAGGACCATACTAGCAAAAAATTTACACAATTTGTTCCAATGGAGAATGCTCCATTGGTCACCCAAAATATTACAACATGAATGTCTTCACTTATAATACCTGAAAGTAATCAAAACTGTTACCCTCCTTTTGGAAAACATAGGAAATTAGAATACTTTATCTCTTCTCAACTTTTATATTATATTTGTGAATTTAATTTTTATTTTATTCTATAAAATATTATTATAATTAAATAGTCAGTCTTCTTTCAGATTTATTTACATATATTTCACCTTTATTTTATTCTTTTTTTCTTGTACTTCAGACCTTTCATCTGGGATTTTTGTCATAGAACTTCCTTTTGTGAGAATCATACGGTGCCAAACATTCTAAATGTACTTGTTCATTTAGAAGTGTCTTTAATTATCTGTCACTATTGAAAGATACTTTTGTGAGTATAGAATTCCAGGTTGAAAATAGTCTTTCAACATGTTGAAGAGGTAAGTACACTGTCATCTGGCTTTGAATGTGTTTGTTAAAGTCAGCTATCAGTCTAATTGATGATTGTCTAAGGGTAATCTATCTTCCTTCCCCCCAAAGATGCTATTAATATATTTTCTTCATCTTTAGTATTTTAATGTTACTATTATGTGTATATGAATAAATTTCTGTTCATTTTCTTTTATACTTCTTGGACTTCATGAATCTGAGACATTGACTATGTCATCATTCTAACATCTGCTATTCTATATTCTATCTATATTTTCATTATGTAACTTGGAATAGGCACATACATTATACCTTCGCTTCCTTTTTTCTGTCTCTCTTACCCACTCTTTCACATTTTCTGCCACTTCCTTAATCTTTTTGAGGCCTTCTGAATAATTTTTAAAAACGATTTTCAGTTCTATTTTCAATTGTGTCTAATATATTATTAAGACTGCACATTAATTTTTTACTTTGGACTATTCTATATTTTAATTCCAGAAGTTAAATTCAGTTTTTTTCCTGCAGTTATTATCAGGCTTTCTCTTCTTTTATTTTCTTAAACATTTTAAATATATGTTTAAAATACTTCACATTTGATAATTGCAAAATTATAAAAAATTTCTGAAATTTGTGTGAATTTGTTTCTGCTGGGTTTTTTAAATTTTTTTTTTATTTTATTATTTTTTTTTTTTTGTCATTAAGAAGTCTTTATTGGGTTATAGTCACTTTGACCCTCCCACCAAATTAAGGGGAAAAAAACAAAAAACAAAAATAAGAAATCCCAGTAAAAGAGCCCCTCGAGATTTCATAAACTACAAACTAAAGCTGCTAGTTAATAAGGAAATGGCAGAATTTTCAGAGCTGTATAATACAAAAATTCCTGTAATTTAAGCAGATGTTTTCCTCAATGACAAATCTTCCAACACAATGTGAAGTTATGCTACTCGGATATTTGTAGCAAAACTGTTGTTATTATTATTTTTTTTTTTGTACAAAAACAAAAGCAAGGGACCATGAAAAAAAAAAGTATTTGTTCCTCATGGCCTATGAGTATACAAATTTTTTAGCAATTTAAAGGGGAACTATGAGAGCCTGACATTTTTCTATACCCCACCTATTCTGCCTCTCTATTTGTAGGATTTGTAAATGAAAGTAACATCTTACAAGCAGAGGTCTCATCTATCTCCCACTCTCTCCAACTAATCCTACTAATTTTCTCTCATCTTCCTGAGCATCCTCCATGAACAGCATTGCAAGTTGGTTTCAAAAATAGAAAAGAAAAAAGAAAGAAAGTTTTACAAGGGTTTTGTTGGTTAATTACCGGTGGAGTCAGTCCACCAGTAGTTTGATTTCATTGGCTAGCAGCTGGTTCATGTTGAACAGGCCCCCTGGGAGCTTGGTGAGCAGCTCTCGCTCCGTGCTTTCAGGGTCGCTGTCAACAGAGCTGGAACTTGCACTCATGTTGTCAACAGCAGTGCTGGCTGGGGGACCCAGCTCCGGCTCACTAGTCTCACTGGCAGTGGACACCACGGAGAGCAGGGACATACGCCGGGTGAGCTGGCCAGAGGGTAGAAGGGAGGCGGCATAGTCTGCTATGATACCAGCTACATCTAGATTACAAGCCTTATCAAAGGCGATGAAACCTACATTTGCATTGGCCTCACAGACGCAGAAGGAGCCGTCATCTTTCATCAACAGGTCAATGCCACATACATCCATCCCCAGGATATTAGACACCTGGATAGCTAGCTGCTTCCCTTGTTCACTCAATGAGCACATCATCCCCACACCACCTAATGAGCAGTTGCTTTGCATTCTCCCATCTGTTGAACAACGTAACATGGTGCCAACCACACGGCCTCCCACGACAATGACACGTACATCCCATCCATGAGACTCTTTAACATACTTCTGGAACAGGTATGGTGCTTCATGGCGAATAAGATGGCTTAGATCAGCCAAATGGTGCTTATCTCGAGCCAAGAAAACAGCTTTACCTCTATGACCCCGCGTATTCTTTACTACCATTGGGAACTCCAGTACTTCTGCTTCATCAATCATTTTAGCAAAATTTTCATGGCCACCATAAGAGAAAGTATCTGGCAGAGGAACACCATGGCCAGCTAACTCTTGAAATGTCCAGAACTTATTAACGCAGTTCAGGATGGCTTGAGGTCGGTTCATTAACCGGTATCCCATCTTCTCTAGATGGCGCAAAACAGTGATGTCACTATCACTCTGCACCCAAGGGGTTGGTACTCTGACTACCACCACTTGTGGGTAGGCAGTGATTAGCTCTCCATTGATCCGCAGACCCAGGTTTCCTTGCTCGATTGTCAGCACCACCTCATCCATCACCACAGCCCTAAAGTCCAGTTCCTCCTCACAACATTTGGCCTTCAGCGCTCGTAAAATCTCTTTTTGAGGATAGTCTTCCCTGATGCGACGATCTGTCAAAAACCACAACTTGGCAGCCACAGAACTACACATCTTGATTAGCTTGTGCTTCCTTGCCTGGATTATTTCCTCTTGGATGTAATGTCTACCAGTTGATTATGGAAGATGAACAGCCGGATAAAGAGGTCTGGAAGAGTCCTGAGCACAGGGTCTTCGGTCCCGGAGTTGGAGTGCACCACCCTCCTAGCAGTTGGAAGCAGCCCACGAATCCATAAACCCGGAAGCTCATCAAGACCCACTGTTCATGAGTTTTTATAGAGCTTTCTCTGCTGGTTTTTATTCAGCTTTTGGATGATTCTCCCCTAGTGTGTCTTGTTTCCTTCTGGGCTCATTTTTGATTATGAAATACTTAGTGCCTACATAAAATTATTTGTGGGGATTTTTGAGTTTACATCCTTTGTGTTTGCTACTTCCAGGCACCAAAGGGCACCTCTTGTCAGGGACCACTTTTAATTTGAGGCTTTTAGAACTATAAAATGCTATGAATGTCAGTCACAAATAAGCTGGAGATTTATCTGCAATCCTGAAGACTTTGTGGAATTATTTTCATATCCCATGCCCCTTTCTCATCAGAGCCAAGGCAACTTTCCTTGCATTAGCCTTGGATTGGGACAGGGTTAGATGTGTTTATTTAAGCCATTCTTACCTAAATGAATTGCCGTTAGAGTCACAGACTTTATTACTCCCCAGGTTTTATTGCTCTACCGAAAATCCTGGGAAACTCTCAAAATCTAAGCTCTTCCTAGGTATGGCAAAATCCCTCAGAATTAAAGTGGTTTCAGTGTTCTGCTCGCCTCCTTGGATTTCTACCTTTGCTTAGATTTTAGTGTCATGATTCATAAGTCTGTTGTCAACTCTACATTATTTTAGAAGGATTCTTATAATGTTTTAACCTGAATTTTTTATTATTTGTTATCGAAGTTTGATACACGTACTTGACCTATCAAGTTAATAGAAAGAGAAAATGTCTTCTTTGTAGCTTAACTTTCATTTTATCATTTTCTTTATTGATCTTTCTGTGCTTCAGTTGGGCCTTTTCTTCTGATCTAGTTTCAATTTCTGAATTTCTCCATTTAGATATGTTTAATCAGTTGTTTGTTTAGGCTTCCAATGAAATTTTAGCGGGCACATAAGTACCTTGTTGCATGATCCAAAGATATTAAGTATATCGTTTGCTGAGTTTACACACACACACACACACACACACACACACACGCACTTATGTAATCATCACTCCAATTAGTGTCTAAACTATTTTCATAATCCAGTATATTCTAAATTCTGGTGTGCTTCTTTTCAGTCAACTATTTCCTCACCAGGCCACACTGCTCATATCTACAACTAAAATTTTGTCTATTCCGCTCTAAATTTGTGCATAAATAGTATCCTATGGAGTATGTTATGGTTTTCAATCAGCATCATATTTTTCATATTTATGCATGGTGCTGTGTTCATCAGTACTTCATTGCTTTAATTTTTTGAGTAGCATTTCATTGTTTGAATATGCCACAATGTGTTAATTCATTCATTTGATAATGGACATCTGGATTATTTCCATATCTTGGCTATTATAATATTTCTTATTTTTTGTGCATATGTGTGTATAAAACATGCAGAATTAAAAAAAATTCTCTAGTGTTATTACCTAAAAGTAGAATTGTTGGGTCTATCTATCTGAAAAACCATTAGTCAACATTTTTTTTCCAAATTTGATTTAAAAAACAAAAACAGACACAGTGTGAAGAAAGTCTGAAAATTAACTAAAGGCAAATAAAACTACATCATAATCAAACAGTTTAAAATCAAAGATAAAGAACATACCTTAAAGGGAGCCAGAGAGAAAAGAAATTTTACACAATGGTATAACAATATTAATGGCATCTGATTTCTCCTGAGACAAAAATAGTGCCAGAAGACAGTGGGATGACATAATTATAATGCTGAAAGAAAGCAATTTTTCAGGTAAAAATTTTAGTCCAATGAAAATATATTTGAAAAAATGAAGGTGATACATAGACATTTTCAACTGTACAAGTGTTGAAAGAACTTGTTGACAGGAAACCTGCACTACAATACATGCTAAAGTCTAGTGGGCTTGGTGCAGCCTCTGCGGTTATTCCTCCTTCCTTGCCACTCACCGCCACCTGCCTGGTTGCCTCAGCCCTGGGCTTGCCATTGCCTCCATGAGTATTTCTTCCCTTGCTACCTTTTGGCCTTTGTAAACTTTTCATATTTTTAAAATTTACTTATTTTTAATTTTTGTGGATCATAGTAGGTGTAGATATTTATGGAGTACATGATATATTTTGGTACAGGCATGCAATGCTTAATAATAACATCAGGGTAAGTGGGGTATCCTTCGCCTTAAGTGTTTATCCTTTGGTTACAAACAATCCAATTCAATTATATTATTTATTTTTTAAATAAGTACCCCGTTATTTAAAATGTACAATTAAATTACCATTGACTATAGTCACCCTGTTGTGCTATTAAATACTAGTTCTTACTCATTCTTTCTGTTTTTTTGTACCCATTAACCATCCCCACTTCCCCACTCCCCAAACTCCCACTATCCTTCCCAGCCTCTATTAACCATCCTTCTACTCTCTGTCTCCATTTGTTCAATTGTTTCAATTTTTAGCTCTCACAAATTAGTGAGAACATTCAAAGTCTGTCTCTCTGTTCCTGGATTATTTCACTTAATATAATAATCTCCAGTTCCATCCATGTTGTTGCAAACAACAGAATCTCATTCTTTTTAGGGCTGAATAGCAATACATTGTGTAAATGTACCACATTTTCTTTATTCATTTAGTTTGTTGATGGACACTTGGGTTGCTTCAAAATCTTGGCTATTGTGAGCAGTGCTCCAATAAACATGAGAATGAAGATACCTCTTCAATATACTGATGTAGTCATTCATTTTCACACTGCTGATTAAGACATACCTGAGACTGGGCAATTCACAAAAGAAAGAGGTTAATTGAACTTACAGTTCCACGTGGCTGGGGAGGCCTCACAATCACGGCAGAAGGTGAAAGACACATCTCACATGGCAGCAGGCAAGAGAAGAGAGCTTGTGCAGGGGAACTCCTGTTTTTAAAACCATCATATCTCATGAGACTTATTCACTGTCATAAGAACAGCATGGGAAAGACCTGCCCCCATGATTCAATTACCTCCTGTTGGTTCCCCCCTAAAATGTGGGAATTCAAGATGAGATTTGGGTGGGGACACAGCCAAATGTATCAACTGATTTCTTTTGTGTATACACCTAGGAGAGGATTGCTGGATTATATAGTAACTCTACTTTTAGTTTTTTTGAGGCACCTCCAAACTGTTCTCCATAGTGCTTCTACTAATTTACTTTCCCACCAACAATGTGGGAGGGTTCTCTTTTCTCTGCATCCTTACCAGCATTTGCTCTTGCCTGTTTTTTGGATAAAAGCCATTTTTACTGGGGCGAGATTTTTTTTGCAGTGTTGTGCATTTCTCTCTTGGTTAATGTTATTGAGCATCTTTTCATGTACCTATTTGCCATTTTTATGTCTTCTTTTGATAACTGTCTATTCAGATATTTTGCTCGTTTTAAAATTCGATTATTATATATATTTCCTATAGAGTTGTTTGAGCTCCTTATATATTCTAGTTATTAATCCCCAGTCAGATTTGTGGTTCACAAGTATTTTCTCCCATTCTGTGGGTTGTCTCTTCACTGCATTGATTTTTTATTGGCTTTGCAGAATCTCTTGAACTTGACACAATCCCACTTGTCCATTTAGTTGAAGTTTTTCTACTTTTTTGATGTAGGCACTTACGGCTATAAACTTTCCTCTTAATATTGCTTTTGCTGTATTGAGTAGATTTTGGTAAGTGTGTGTTTCCATTGTCACTTGTTTCAAGAAATGTTTCAATTTTCTTAATTTCTTCATTAACCCACTGGTCATTTGGGAACATATTGTTTAATTTCTGTGTGTTTGTATAGTTTCCAAAATTCCTCTTGTTATTGATTTCCAGTTTTATTCCATTGTGGTCAGAAAAGATGGTTGATATTATTTCAGTTTTTTTGAATGTTTCGAGATTTGTTTTGTGACCCAACATATGATCTATCCTTGAGAATGGACCATGTGATTAGGAGAAGAATGTGTATTCTGCAGCTGTTGGATGAAATGTTCTGTAAATATCTATTAGGTCCATTTGTTCTATGGTGCAGAGTAAGTCCAATATCTCTTTATTGATTTTTCTTATGGATAATCTGTCCAAGGCAGAAAGAAGGTTGTTGAACTCTCTAGCTATTATTGCTTTGGAGTTTAATCTCCTTCTTTAGCTCTAATAATACTTGTTTTAACTAGCTGAGTGCTTCAGTGTTGGGGGCATTTATACCTGTAGTAGTTATATCCTCTTGCTGGATTCATTCCTTTACCATTGTATAATGACCTTCTTTGTCTCTTACTACAGTTTTTGACTTGAAATCCGTTTTGTCTGCTATAGGTATAGCTACTCGTCTTCTTTGTGGTTTCCATTGGCATAGGATATCTTTTTCTGTCCCTTTATTTTCAGTCCATGTGTATCTCTAATAAGTGGGTTTTTTCTATGCAATAGGTAATACATTTTTAAAAAAAATACATTCAGCCACTCTATGTCTTTTGAAGAAGAATTTAGGCAATTTATATTCAATGTTATTATTGATAAGTAAGGACTTACTTTTGTCATTTTGTTATTTGTTTTCAGGTTGTTTTGTGGCCTTCTCTTTCTGCTTTCTTTTTTTAATTAAAGAGTTTAAGGCCGAGTAAGGTGGCTCATGCCTGTAATCCCAGCACTTTGGGAGGCCGAGGCGGGCAGATCATGAGGTCAGGAGATCGAGACCATGCTGGCTAACACAGTGAAACTCCATCTTTACTAGAAATACAAAATATTGGTTGGGCGTGGCGGCAGGTGCCTGGAGTCCCAGCTGCTTGGGAAGCTGAGGCAGGAGAATGGCATGAACCCAGGAGGTGGAGCTTGCAGTGAACCGAGGTTGTGCCATTGCACTCCAGCCTGGGCGACAGAGCGAGATTTCGTCTTTAAAAAAAAAAAAAAAGAGAGAGAGAGTTTAATCCATTTACATTCAATGTTATTATTAATAAGTAAGGACTTACTCCTGCCATTTTGTTATTGGTTTTGTGGTTGTTTTGATCTTCTCTTTCTTCTTTCTTTACTTTCTGTCTTCCTGTTATTGAAGTTGATTTTGTCTGGTGGTATGTTTTAATTTTTTGCTTTTTATTTTTCATGTATCTCTCGCATGTTTTTAGATTTGAGATTACCATGAGGCTTGCAGAGACATCTTACAACCCATTATCTCAAACTTTGGCACAATATAACACTGATTGCATAAACAAACAAGCAAAAATAAAACCAATAAACACTTTACTCTTTAACTTCATCTCCACGCTTTTTTTTTTTTTTTTTTTTTTTTTTTGAGACAGAGTCTCCCTCCATTGCCCAGGTTGGAGTGCAGTGGTGCAATCTTGGCTCACTGCAAGCTCCGCCTCCCGGGTTCAAGCAATTCTCCTGCCTCAGCCTCCTGAGTAGCTGGGACTACAGGCACCTGCCACCACGCCTGGCTAATTTTTTGTATTTTTAGTAGAGACGGGGTTTCACCGTGTTAGCCAGGATGGTCTCGATATCCTGACCTCATGATTCGCCTGCCTTGGACTCCCAAAGTGCTGGGATTACAGGCGTGGGCCACCGTGCCTGGCCCATCTCCACACTTTTTAACTTTTTGTTTTCCCTATTTGTATCTTACAGTACTGTCTATGTCTTGAAAAGTTGTCATAGTTATTATTTTTGATTGGTTCATCTTCTCCTCTTTCTACGTAAGATATGAGTAGTTTACACACCACAGTTACAGTCTTATAATTTCTGTGTACTTACTCTTACCAGTGAATTTGTACCTTCAGGTGATTACTTATTGCTCATTAACATCCTTTTCTTTTTGACTGAAGTACTGCCTTTTGCATTTCTTGTAGGGCATGTCTGGTGCTGATGAAATTCCACAGCTTTTGTTTGTGTGGAAAGTGTTTATTTCTCCTTCACATTTGAAGGATATTTTTGCAGTATATACTATTCTAGGGTAAAGGTTTTTTTCTCTTCAATGCTTTAAACATGTCATGTCACTCTCTCCTGGTCTGTAAGGTTTCCACTGAAAATCCTGCTAGAAGTATTGGAGATCCATTGTATGTTACTTGTTTCTTTTCTTTTGCTGCTTTTAGGTATCCTTTCTTTATTCTTCGTCTTTGAGAGTTTATTAACTGCCTTTAGGTAGTCTTCTTTGGGTAAAATCTGCTTGGTGTTCTATAACCTTCCTGTGTTAGGATATTGATACTTTTCTCTAGGTTTGGGAAGTTCTCTGTTATTATCCTTTTGAATAAACTTTCTACTCCTATCTCTTATTCTACCTGCTCTTTAAGGCCAATAACTGTTAGATTTGCCCTTTTGAGTCTGCTTTCTAGATTTAATGGGTGTGTTTCATTGTTTTTTTTATTCCTTTTTCTTTTGTTTCCTTTGTGTATTTTCAAATACTGTCTTCAAGTTCACTAATTTTTTCTTCAGCTTGGTCAAGTCTGCTGTTAAGGGTCTCTGATGTATTCTTCAGTATATCAATTGCATTTTTTCAGCTCCAGAATTTCTAATTGATTCTTTTACATTATTTCAATCTGTTCGTTAAATTTGTCTAATAGAATTCTGAATTTCTTCTTTGTATCCTGATGAGCCCTTGGGCTTTTGGACCACCACAGCTAGGAATGTTCTGAGTCTCACTTGAAGCCAGTAAGTCTCAGAGGTAGGTATTTATTATAGTCTTCAGAGTCTAGGCTTATTCGTACCTGTCTTTTTTGGGAAGACTTTCCAGGTATTTGAAGGGACTTAGGTGTTGTGATCTAAGCTGTATCTGTGTTAGGGAGCACCCCCAGCCCAATAATGCCATGGCTCCTTGGTGATCTGGGATAAGATCTGGAATAATTCTCCTGATCACAAAGCAGAGACTCTTGTTCTTGTTCCTTACTATCTCCCAAACAAATGGAGTTTCTCTCTATGTGCTGAGCCACCTGGAGCTGGGAGTAGGGTGACAGAAGCCCCTCTGTGGCCTCCACCACTGAGACTGTGCTGAGTCAGACCAGAGGCCAGCACAGCACTTAGTCTTGCCCAAGGCCTACTGAAACCACTACCTGACTACTGCCTATTTTTGCTCAAGGCCCTAGGGCCCTACAACCAGCAGGTGGCAAAGCCAGTCAGGGTTTTGTCTTTCCCTTCAGAGTCACAAGTTCCCCTAGGCCTCAGGTGGGTCAAAGATGCCATCTGGGAGTCAGAGACTAGAGTCAAAAACCTTAGAAATCTACCTGGTGCTCTATATTACTGTGGCTAAGCTGGCACTCAAATGACAAGAAAAAGTCTTTCCTTTTGTTCCCTCATCTTTCCTTTTGTTCCCTCTTCTTTCCACAGGCTGAGGGACCTCTCCCAATAGCCACCACCAAGGCAGGTTCATGGGGAGTACTGCCAGGGTTCTGCCAATATTCACTTAAGGCCAAAGGGCTCTTCAGTCAGCTTATGGTGAATGATACCGCTCCTGGGACTCACCCTTTAGGGCAAAGAGCTCCTTTCTGGCCAAGGGCAGGTCCAGAAATGCTGTCTAAGAGGGAAGGCCTAGAATTAGGGACCCCAAAAGCCTGCTTGGCACTCTACCCTATTGTGGCCGAGTTGGTACCTAAGGTACAAGACAAAATCTTTACTTTTCCCTCTGCTTTTCTCAAGCAGAGGAGTCTTTCAGCATAACCACCATAGCTAGGAATGTGCCGAGTCTCACCTGAAGCCAGTAAGTCTCACCCACGGCCCACGGCATATGGGTATTGCTGCTGGTTATTCAGGGCCCTAGGGCTCTTTAGTCAGCAGGAGATGAATCCTACCAAAACTGGGTCCTTCCCTTCAAGGCTGCAGGTTCTCTTCTGGTCCACGGTGTGTCTACAAACATTGTCCAGGAACTAGCTCCTAAAATGAGGGCCTCATGACATTGCCTGGTGCCCTAGCCTTCTGTGGCTGAGCTGGCATCCAAGATGCAAGACAAAGTCCTCTTTACTCTTCCCTCTCCTCTTCTTATGAAGAAGAAAGAGGTCACTTTTGTTTCTGCAAACTGCACTGCCTGAGATTGGGGAAAGGGTGGCACAAGGTGACTCACTAGGTCATGTGTCCCCCACATCCACTGACTCTGAGCCCAGCACTAGGACTTGCCTAGGAATTGGCAGTCGTGGGCTAGACTTCCTTTGAAGTTTATTTAGGACCCCAAAGCACTTTAGCCCATGTGGGGTGGTGAGGCTTGTTGAAAGTCATGTTCTGACTGCTGGGATAGGTATTTCTCTCTGGCTATAGCTGGTCTAAATTATCCCTCTATGAGTGCATATTGACTGAGTTCACCTGGGTTTTTCTGTCCTCTATGAGAAGGCAGCACTGAGTTCAATGAAAAGTCCCTCAATTGCTGTGCTCTCCCTCCTTCAAGTGCACAGATTCTCCCCACCATCGAGCTGCTGCCAGGGAATGGGGTAGGAGTGATGTTGGTGATTCAAGACTGTCTTTCCTACCCTCTTCAATGCCTCTTTCAGTGATACGAAGTTAAACTGTGATTTCCCACTGATTTTTGGTTCTTATGAAGGTGCATTTTTGTGTAGATTTAAAATTTGATGTTCCTGCAGAAGGGACAATTGGTGAGGCTCTTATTTGGCCGTCTTGCTCTGCCCCTTTCTCTTCTTGGCCTTTTGGTACCATCTTTGCTGCCACTTTTTCTCCTGTCTTGAAATAGATTAGTTTTACTTTTTGGGTTTTTAATTACCCATTATATATTTTCCTTTACACATTAAATACATATTTTTTATACAGTTATACTTTACATCTGAGAACTTCGGTCATCTAAAGAAATCCATTTTTTTTGTTATTTCTGCTGTATCATATGATGGCTTGTTTCCTTTTGTTTTTGTTAATATTTTATTGGTTCAACTTAATCTGTGTGCAACCGGAGGGTATAAATTGATGATGCTTTCCTTTGGAGGCTTTTATTGTTTCTGTTGAGAGCTGGTGGACACTTTTGATTTAGTACTGCATTTGTTCTCTTTGAGGTGCTGAGCTTAAAGTGGGGGACTCCCCAGGTTTATCTTTTCCAACTTCATGTTGGCTCAAAACAGCCTTGCGCTGATGTAGGCATTTACTCTAGGGTAACCTGACTTCCATATTCTCTTACAGCTTACCACTCTCAACTTTTATTTTAGCTCTTTGTTTTTGTTGCTGTTCTTCTTTCTTCCTTCCTTCTTTCTTTTCTTTCCCCCCTTTATTTTCCTTACTTCCTTTTTTTGCAATTTATTATAAAACTTGTTGAAATACATCTTAGAACTAGTTATATTGTCATGGTAGGGTCCTTCTACACTGCCATACTGCAGAAAGTGGAAGTCAAGAGTCTAATCTCTAGGCTAGAAAAGTCACTCCACCTCAGGTACTCTTCAGTTAGTTTTCCCTGTGTGAAATGGAGACAGTAATAAGTCCACCTGAAGATGATGTTTAGGCTTGCTGAGGCAGTGTTTGTGAACTCACTTTGCAATCCTTAGTTACCTATCAGTTAGCACATAGAAAATGCTCGATTATTCCTTGTCAAATGAACTAGTAAATGAACATAAAGGCTTTACCTCCTGTGGACCTAGAAAGACAAATCAGAGCTTGTTTAACAGCTTTTTTCACTAAACCTGGAGAAAGTCTTGGCAGTGCTGCTCCCTTCCTTGTGAAGCCATGCTGGGAGTAAACTAGAAATAAAAGGAAAATGTGAAGAGAATGTTGCCTGTATATATGAGCCTCTGCTGGGGATACTTGAGAAGGGTAGTTGCATGAGGATGTGAGAAATGTGTTGATAAGATAAAACACAAGCAAGATGGTTAGTGAACTTGAGAACAGCTGCAGAAGAAATGAATATAAAACAATAACAATCAGAAAATTACCAGAAGAAGAAAATACTAATATGGTCATGCATTTTTTTCATTTCAAGCTCTATTGTCTTAGAAGCATCTAATATGTAATATGCACACTCTACTTGCCTTCCTTTTTCTTCATAAATGTCACCAACTGTGGTATTCTTAGATGTTGTTTGTATAACTTAATTTCATTAATTTATTTTAAAAACACCAACATTGCCAGGCTCTTGTACACACATTATCTTAATTAATGCTTAAATCAACACAATGAGATGAGCATTTTTAAAATCCCAATTTCTCCAGTTAATAACACTGAAATGACTTTTATATAATTATTTCCTTTGATTTGCAAGACAAGACACAGAATCTTTCCAGTAATGGCATAAAACAGGTTTCTCTTTATGGATGCCTGTATTCTGTGACAAAATTTTGTCTTGCATGTATCAAAAGCAATTGAGCAGTTCTTTAGCATTTGGAGTTGAATTATTAGAGTGTTTGCATTTATCATCCTTTATAGTCTTTCTCTTTGTTTGACAGATGTTTTTGAGAATATCTTTTTTACTAAATTATTTATTATTTATTTATTTATTATTATTTATTCCTTTCTACAATAATAAATCACTGCTAATAGAAGAGACTTTAATGTTAATGGGGGAAATACGAGAAATAAAAAATTTTGTTAATATATAGAGTTCATGCCATGAAACCCATAGGTTGCAAACCTCTCAATTTGAAAAAGTAACCAGGGAGAGAAAAAAATAATCATTTATGTGATTCAGTGTCCATAGGGTACAAACACATTGTTTGCAAGTAGCTCACATATTGCTGAAATTTCTCGTTTGTCCTCATGGAAAGAATATTGTATAATATGGTGAACAACTAACTGGAAAGCATCCCTCCAGAAAATGCAGTTTGGTTGATGAGGTTACTTTTTACTGTGTTCTTTGGGAGCTTTATGACAAAGCATAAAGATATAGTACAATTCAGGGAAAGCGATTCTATAAAGGCAAATATGATACAGTCTGGGTATATAGCTCTTACACTGAATTTAGAAATATATGTATATAGATATGTATACATGTAATTTAGAAATATAGATTTCTAGTATTTCTGATTTCTAATATTTAGAAATTTCTAAATATATGTATACATGTGTGGGTGTGTATATATAATATGTATATTTTTAAAATGAACTTTATTGAAATATAATTTACATAAAATAAAACTAGCCATTAAATGTATACTGTTTGATGAGTTTTGGTAACTTTATATACTCATATACATATATATTCACCACCATAAGAGTTTCTGTCACCAAGAAAATTCTTGTACCTCAACCCAGTGAAACTCCCTCACATTTACAAACAACTGCTGATTTTCTGTCTGTCAGTAATGATTTACAATTTTCTTTTTGAGAGTTTCATGTAAATGATATGGTAATATGTCCTATTTTGTGACTGACTTCTTTTGCTCTGCATAGTGTTTTTTTCTCTCTGTGTGTGTGTGTGTGTGTGTGTGTGTGTGTGTGTGTGTGTGTGTTTTGAGATAGATCAAGATTGTTGCAGGCATCTCTAGTTATTTACTTTTTTTCTGAGCAGTATTCTATTATATAACTGGGCCATATTTTAAAGGCCAATAGAAGTTTCTTTATCTACAATGCCAGTGATCAGTATTGGCTGAACATTTTTCTAGAGTTTAAATATATTAATTAGTCCTTTGATATGGTTTGGCTCTGGCTCCCACCCAAATCTCATCTTAAATTGTAATCCTCATGTGTCAGGGGAGGGATCTTGTGGGATGTTATTGGATCATGGGATCCCCCATGAGTCTCTCATGTGGTTCTTGTGATAGTGAGTGAGTTCTCATGAAATCTGATGGTTTAAAAGTGTGTGGCAGTCCTCACAACCTCTCTTTCCTGCTGCCTTGTAAAGATGGTGCTTGCTTCTCCTTCACCTTTTGCCGTGATTGTAAGTTTCCTGAGGTTCCCCCAAGCCATGTGGATCTGTGAGTCAATTAAACCTCTTTTCTTTATAAATTACCCACTGTCAGGCAGTTCTTTATAGCAGTGTGAAAATGGATTAATACATTCTCGTTCCCCCAAAGTTTTCTTTATGCAATATATTTGTATGCTAAATTAACAAGACATCAAAATGGGACCTTTTCTATAGGCACGCAATATGAAATAATCACATCATGGAGAATGGGATATCCATCCCCTTTATGTTATGAACATTCCAATTATACCCTTTTAGTTACTTAAAATGTACAATTAAGTTATTATTGACTATAGTTACCCAGTTGCTATCAAAAAGTAGGTCTTCATTCTTTCTTTTTTTTTGTATCAAAACATTTCATGTGTCCCATAAGTATATACAACTACTATATATACCCACAGAAATTAAAAATAAAAACATAAAAAAATGAGACATTTTCTGTCATTATTTGCTAACACCTCAAGAAAGTAAGTGAAATAGGTGGCAAATACTCCCACATTCCAAAGTGAGGTACAAATCTACCTGAATAGAGCTTACCTAGCAGGCAATCAAGAACTAGTTTTTCAATTTTTAGTTCACCTCTAGTCTCAGTTTTCCAAAGGCATTATAGTGGCCAAAGGGTTGTTGGCAATTAGAGCTGCATTTTTAAAAGAACATTGTTAACATGATACGTGGACACAGATGGGGCACTCATAGGGCAGCAGTGTTAGCAATCTGCTTTTCTCTTCATGCCAAGTGAGAGGGGCTTCAAGGAGGCCACTTGGAGAAGTTGATTCCATGTCCCTGGAGTCTGTCAAGATGCAGAGCCTGTTACTGGATCTATGCCTGAGAGGTCTGAAAGTGGACACCTGTCTCTGGAGTTGCCTAGCTGACAGCAGAAAGAAAGATGGTAGCTGCATTTTAGAAGTACTTGTGCTGTGCTTCTACTAATGACAAGTCAGGGTGTATTTTGAGGAACAAACGTGTGTCTTTGTAAGGGGAATAGAGAGAGAATAAGAGCTGGCAAACAAAAGCATGAGCACCTGAGGCCATATTAAAGGGACATAGTTCAACGGAACAGGAAGGAATATATATGGAATTTCCACATGCAACCAGGGATTGAAAGAGAAGTGTATTATCCATGTTCAGCCACTGTAGGAGGAGACTGAAGCCATCCATTGAATGGGGCTTCTCTATGAGCCTACTAAAGCATCCTATGAGAGAAAGAGCCAGGTGAAATATCTCTTAAACCCGGAGAGCCCAGGCATGAGCATATGACATGCCATTGCCACATTTCTATCTTTTAGAACTTTTCTGCCTCCAAATCTCTTCTCCCTCCTCTGTTCTTAACCCTGATGATACCAGCAGCAATATATTAAATATAGAAAGAGAATAAAATTACAGAAGTTGGAAATAAATCAAACACAAACATTTTAAATCTTAAAAAGTCTAGATTTTTCTTTTATTCTTATACTTAGTTGGACATATAGCTACTAAGTGATTATTGTTTTGTGATTTAGAAACAAAAGAGCAGTTTTGAAATAGGCCTATAGGGCATGTCTGAATGGACAGTGGGGAAGGAAAAAATAGTATTTTTTTCTGATTGCAGTTCCTAAGCCCAACTTGTTTAAAATTAATATAACTTGTGTACACTTGCCTGATTGCAATTTATTTTCCAAAATAGATTTTACTGCTCAAGACATAGAATGGCTAACAACAACCACAATTTGTATGTTATCAGTGTGCAATCATCTCAGTGATCTGTTATGAAACATACCACCATATCCATGTAATAGATACTGGACCACTCACCGTCACCAGTGAGTTATTCATGGCCTGGTGGACGTAACCACCTTCAGGTGCTATCCGTTATAGCAAGTAATGACTTAATTTTTTAAATGACTTAATTTATCAGATGGATAATTGTGAAAATAAGAATTTTTTTAGAAGAATTTGTGGTTTGAATGCTTTTTTATCTATTGTATCTATAGTCAGATACAGAGTGTTTAAAATGGCAGCAGGTAGTTCTAGGCAAGCAACTGGGATTCTTTGAGGTCAGGGAAAAATTGTGGTTTAAGCTGATTCATTTGACTCACAGCAAAACCTCAAGGAGGTTTTGATTTCATCACATGGAAGGAATAAGGTGGCAAGAGCTAGGTGGACTATCAGCTTGCTAATCAAGTTGAGGAACTTGAGTACTTGAACAGAGGAGGAGGCAGAAGAAAACTGAATTCAGGTGAATACGCAGATAATTTCTGTCCACCGACATGCTCTGAATACCAGGAGTGAGATCACAAAATGATTTGGATAAATGATTTGCCATATGTGAGGAATTAAGAATTCATATTTACTACTCCACCAATATTGATTTGTCAACAACAACTTCCAGGTAGAAAAATCCAGTGGCCTCTCCTTGGTCATCATTTTACTCGTCTTATTGGCAAATTATAATACATTTGAGACTTCCTTATGTCTAGAAACATTTTGTTAGCTATGTTTCTCAGATACACACTTTCTGGGTCCTCCACCTACCTCCTGCTAATCAGTCTCCTTTGCTCTAGAACATTCCTATATTGGAGTGGCTTAGGTCTCAGCCTACATGCTTATTTTATTCTCTATCTGAACGCATTATCTAGGCAATTTCAACTGTCTCACATTTTAAATACCACATATTTTCTGTCAAACACCCTAATGTATCTCTATTCCTGGCCTTTCCTTGAATTCCAGTATCAAATCCAACTGCCTACTCAATATGACCTCCCCCTGATTTTTATCTTCAAACTTGCTATTCCCCTATTCTTCCTTTCTCAGTAAATGGCAACACCAATCTTCTTAGTGTTTAGAAAAGAAAAAAATGTTAGAGTCATTTGATGTCCTCTCTTCCTCTGACATTCTTTATCTGTTATGAGCTGAACTGTGGTCCCCTTCAAATGTATATGTTGTAGTTCTAACCTCCAGTACCTCAGAATGCGACTATACTTGGAGACAGGGCCTTTAGAGAGGTAATATTAAGGTAAAATGAGGTCCTGTGGGTGGGTTCTAATACAACTTGACTGGTTTCCTTACAAGAGGAGATTAGGACACAAACATTTTGTGCACAGAGGCATGACCATGTAAACACACAATGAGAGGTCAGCCATTTATAAGCCAGAGAGGCCTTAGAAGAAATTAAACCTGCTGACACCTTGCTCTGGAGCTTCAGCCTCTATAACTGTGAGAAAATACATTTCAGTTGTTTAAAGACACCTGGTCTGTGGCATTTTGTTTTGGTAGTCCTACAAAATTAATACAACATTCAGCCTATCAGCATATTCTTTCGTATATCTCAAATATGACCATTTCCCATCACTTCCTACATTCCTATAATCAAGTCACCACACCTTTTATTTGGCTCTAAATCTTCTCAACTGAAATTCCTACCCCTATTTTTCATATTTTTGTTTTGTTTTGTTTTGTTTTTTATTTTTGAGATGGAGTCTCGCTCTGTCGCCCAGGCTGGAGTGCAGTGGCCAGATCTCAGCTCACATCATTTGTATTCAGCAGCCAGAGTGGTTGTCCTATGCCGAATATCTTTCTATAGCTTCCAGTATAAAATTAAAAAAATAATAATACCCTGGACAATAAGGACCCTGTCCCTTAACAGCTGCCTTTCTCTTATATCTCATCATCCTCCCCTTGGCTAACTCCTTCCTTCTTCCTATTCTGTGAATACCCTACCAAGCATACACCCAACTTAGGGACTGTGCCTTACTGTTCCCTCTGTCTGGAGATGCTCAAATGTCGACTCATCAGAGGAAAGATCCCAAGGACATCATGTAAAATGGCATTCCATCCTAGTCACCCTCAGTCCTCTTAAATGCTTCATTTTTCTTTGTAGCATTTATCAAATTAAATATTGATTTTTTTTTGTAATTCTATCCCCCTAAAATGTAAACTCCAGCATTGGCAAGAACGTTGTTCTTTTAACCTTGCTTTGTTTAATAAAGTTGACTTTATTCCCAGCACCTATCACAGTACCTATGACATGCTCAATAATGAATAAATTTGTTGATAAATGAATTAATGTGTACTGATGGGTTCACTGTCTTGGCCAAGATTGGCTCAAGAAGGGGGTGTAGTCTTAGTATCAGGCACATTAGTTCTTGCACTTGGGAAGAACTGCAAAAACCAGTGAATGACATTGAATTGCAGACTCAATTTTGACAAGCTAAATAAATCTTCAAAATTGAAAAATTCAAAGTAATTATCCAAACAGCTATTTGCTTGCCCTAAGCAATGCCTACAGGAGGCCACTAATAATGCAGTGCTTTTGTTTGATTTGCAAAAGGTAATCGTTTTATAGGGATTGCTCTAGTTTTTGTACCTACATAATATTTTTCTCCTTTGTTTATTCTGCTTATTTAGTTTATCTTTTTTTCCCTATTTCAGCACAGCTAGATTTGATCTGTGAGACTCTAGAAAACAGAACTTGGATCAGTGGATAAAGATAAGGGGAAAACACTCTGTAGCTACCCTGGGTTACCAAGTTATCTATTATCTGTGAGTATTAATGTTAAGGTTGGAGGACCACTGGTGGGAGTGTTGCAGGGGGAAACATAAACACTGGATCTTAATTTTTTATGTCCTTAGGCTAACTGATTCTTTTACCAGCCTTTATAGGGATAGGAGGACAGAGAATATACCAAAAACAATACACTCATTAATATTCTTGGGAGGCAAGAAAGCCATAGCTTTTTATTGGTATACATGATTTTTCACCCTTGGTAGACTATGAACCAATCAAGGTCAGTGAGTGCATCTGATAACCCTGGACAATAACATTGGTTATGATACTTTTGCTAATGATGCAGTGATGACAAGATTTATATCTAAGTAGATTAAGAGCAAGGGCTCTGAAATCAGACAGACGTTAGTTCAAATCATGGCTTCACTACTTGCCAGCCATATCAGAAATTCCAAGTTATTTAGTTCCTAAGAATTTTAGTTTCTTATTTTAAAAGAAGGACAATAATAGTACATATTCCAGCTTACTGTATAAAATTGTGCAGAGGATTAATTGTAGAAAAAACATGTAAAGCATTTAGCATCGAACCTAATCATAGCAAATGCTCGATATACCTTCACATAAGCAATACAAATTACAATAAGAATAATAATATCTGAACAAATGCAATACTAATTACTGTGTGTTTGCCATTATTGTCCTTATGGAAAGCAACCATGAAGGGTGTGAGTCTATCATTTTATTGTGCAGATGGGCCTGCCCACCTGGCTTGTGAGAGTGCACCAGCCTCAGCGGGCTCTGTGTCCCTGTCTCAGACCCTACTTCCATTTACCATGCAAATTACAGAATAGCACAGGGCAATAACAACTCTAGTATAATAGACTGGGAGATCTGCACAGCCTGCTAGGGTGGCTCTGTGTCCTCATTATTAGAGATGAAAATGTATTCAGCACCATCCAGGTCCTTTTGTGCCCACATTTCCATATTGATTAAACCTCACCATTCCAGGCTTCTTCAAATTGCTCTCTCATGCCTCATCTCCTTGTTGCCTTGCCATCTGTTTAATGTGTCTCTTGCTGGCCTGATGATCTAGGCTTCATTTTTCTTTGCAGGTTATATGCAATCAATCAAGTACAAATAAAAATGATAAATGGGCATCTATTGAGGGCCTACTATATTTCTTATACTTTGCATAATATTATCTAATTCACAGTAATTCTATCAAATGGGTGTTATAGCTATTCTACTTGATAAATGAGGAAACGTCCCCAGGGTCATAAAACTACCAAGGGGAAGGACTGAAAATTGAACTCTATGTCTACTGCTCTTTCCACAACTCTGTTCTTTCCAGTCCTTATAGGCAGCACCGTGCATCAGGCAATCTTAGAGAAGGCTGATCCAAGTAAGGGAAGGTCCCTGTGTATAAAGAGTTTGCAGTTTAGATGGGGATTCACGTAGGCTCAGGTCTATAGCACTCTGGCAGGTATTATAAATGAATGCCGTTGTCCATGGAAATGCCAAAGTAGATGGTGGGAAACAGGAGAAATTTGAGCATGCGTTTCTCTTCTAAAAAAGGACAGTTACTACTCAACTATTTGTAACCATTGAGGAAGATATGTTCACCGTTGCCCTCTGAATTTTTAAGAGAAACAAGAAATATGGATTTTTTTGTGTGTATCTTCTTACTTATAGGTATTGGAAACTAAAATCCAAAATAATAATAATAACAGTAACAATACACAGATCTATAGAATGAGCTTAATAGTGGAGCTCATTGTCATTCTCCAGAGATGTCTGCCAAAATATATTTTTTTCTTGTTCTGCAGCACTGATATGTTCTTATTCTAGCCTGATATAGCCTGGAGTGTGTGAGGGTAGTGTGTGAGAGCTTAGCTATGTGCCATGTAGCTCATGTTGTGAACTATAAAGATTGATAGATGCTCCAGGCCAAGATGAGGTGGTCCTTGCACATATACAGATGAGTTTAAGTGCAAAAAGGTGGCTATTATGCTCCTAAGATTTCTGATGGGATTATTGCTCATACACATGTTGTCATCTGAAACTGCAAGTGTTTAGTCCCGAAATCTCTGTGCCTTGGAGACACTGGTTATTTCTCTGCTGGTATCCTGATATGCTGATTTTATATTATATAATTCAGGTAAGTTAACTGTATTAGTCAGGATATATATATCCTATTAGTTCTGTCCCTCTAGAGAATATATATATATTTAATAACTCCAATTTATATACACATGTATATATAATAATATACAGATTTATCATATGTATATGATGTATACATATGTATTATATAATATTCCATTTATATGTAATATAATACATCTTTATATTATATATATACAGTACATATGTATTACATATAAATGGAATTTATTATATTAAGTATATATATTATTATATACATATAATAAATAGGAGTTATTAAGTACTAGATGATCACAAGGTCCCACGACCTATGTGCCTGTCAGTGATAGAGTGAATAAACAAAATGTGGTACATATGCATCATGGAATACTATGCAGCCATAAATTTGTTTAAGCTCCTTATAGATTCTGTATATTAGCTCTTTGTCAGATGCATAGTTTGCAAATACTTTCTTCCATTCTGTAGGTTATCTGTTTACTCTGTAGATTATTTCTTTTGCTATGCAGAAGTTCTTTAGCTTGATTAACTCCCATTTGTCAATTGTTTTGTTTTTGTTGCATTTTTAATATATTAATAAGGGTTCATGCCATTGGTAGTATTTTAATATACATGCCAATGTGATAAGAAGGTTTATCCTGAGGTTTTACTATTTAGTTGAACCATACAAAATTGCCACTTTTATGAATAAAAAATAGTTTAAAATTATAGATTTTATGTGCTATTACCTAATGCCCTAGAATATTTGTCTACAACTGTTCTTTTTTATTTACATTAATTTTTATTTTATTTTTGCTCTTTAGGCAACTTCTGTTTAGAAGTTTTCATAAACTTTAAAAAATATTATAATTCTTATAGCAATTTGTTTCATAACTCTTCGGCCATAGATGAAGGAATTTCTCCAATACCACAACCTGTCAACTAGCACACTATTCAAGAAAGAACCAAAGTTCTGCAATCAGATAGAACTGGATTTCATCCCTGGCACAGATACTACTCATGCAATGACATTGGGAAAATTTGCTCACCTTTCTGAGTTTCGTTTTTCTCATTTCCAAGTAGAAGGACTTGAGCTGAAAAAATTATCTCTAAATCTTCTCCTAGTCATAAATTTTTAACATTATAAACATGAAATATTGATTATTATACACATTATTTTCTGAATCTATTATTAATTATACCTTGCATAAAGTACTGATGATACAAGAATAAACAAGTCAGTAATTTGTTGTGATGTCAAGTGTGTAACAGAATGGTGTAATTAAAGAAGGACTGGAGAGTCAGAAATTTGTCTTTGTGACTTCCTTGCTGAATACCCTCAAGAGAAGCATGTAATGTCTCTTGACTTCATTCCCCTGTTCTGTAAAATGGGCCTCACAATAATAGTGATTTAGATAGATCAGAGAATTATAATGAATATCAAAAAGGGCAATCCTTCTAGAAAGGCTTCAGAAGGTCCAAAACAGGCATTTTCAGTTTTGGGATGTCATCATCAGATAAACATTTTAAAAATTAAGGAAATTACATGGTGTTAATGGTTTATTCATTTACCTTTTAAAATACTTTTAATTTATAACAGTGGCAGATTAACAGAAAAAGTTTGAATATTGTACAGAGAATTCCCATATATTCCATAATCAGTTTGCCCTGTTAATAACATCCTACATCAGACTGGCACATTTACTATAATTAATGAACCAATATTGATTTATTATTGTTAATTTAAAAGTCTGCACTTTATTCAGATTTCCTTATTTTTTTCCTAGTGTTCTTTTTATAATCTGGATCTTATCCAGAATACCACGTTATATTTATTCATTATGTCTCTGTCAGCTCCCCTTCACTATGATAGTTTCTCAGACTTTCTTTGCTTTTGATGACATTGACACTTTTGAGGAGTACTGGTGTTTTCTAGAATGCCAGTATTAGAATTGAAATTTGTATAATTGTTTTATGATTAGACTGGAATTAAGGGTTTTGGGGAGGAAGACTACACAGGCAAAATGTTATTTTCTTCACATCCTATCAAGGGCACACATAATCAACATAGCATCCTTTTTAATGTTAAGCTTTATTAATGACTGAGCTAGTGTTTGCCAGTTTTCTCCATAATAAAGTCATAAAGTTACTCTCCCACCTCCCCGCTTTCCAGACCATATTCTTTGGAAGAAAGTCACTATGCATATCACATATTTTAGGAGTCGGGAGTTATGCATATAAGTGATTTAGAATTCTTCTGCATGGAAAATTTTCTTCCCCATATTTGTATTTGTTCAATCATTTCATTATATCAGTATAGACCTATGAATATTTATTTTTATACTTTGAATTATCATGCATTTCTACTTGATTTTATTGCTCAAATTGTTCATGTTTTGGCCATTAGTGGTTCTTTCAGTTGGCTTCTGTGTCCCTTTGATATATTCATATAATTATAGAAATAATTTTTTGAGCACTTCCTGGCACAACATGCTCCAGGCTCATCTTGTACCCCATCTCATACCATCATTTCCTACCCCAGTTGTAGAATCATCCATTTGTCTAAGGGTTCCTGGTTCGTTTTGCTGGTGAATGATATTACAAACCAAGATCTCAGTGCCAGCTGTGCTTCTGCTATGAGTGTGTCATTGCTTCTAGCTCTCTTAAGCTGGCACAGCAAGGGAATGTAAGTGTGTCTAATAAGCCATTTATATACATGTACCTTTAGATATTTATATACAGAAACATATATAAGAAATTAAGCATGAGTTCATATCTCCAATTCTAATCTATTACCACTTGGATCATTTTAGCTTCTTTCCTTACTTATCTGTGAACTCCTACTCCATCAGAAAAGAACCTGGCTCCCACCATCTGCCACTCATTTACTTAATTGCTCAATTCATTATACATGCATAGTGACATCAGAATTGTTAATGTATACTCTTATGGGAAAAAGCTATCAACTAGACTATGGTACTTATACACAGTGTCTTTTACTTTAGTCTTGTAGACTCTATTCATTTCCAGAGTTATTTATGCCTGTGTTTCTTTCCTCAACTCCCTCCGTGTTGTTATTTCATATATTTGTTTCATACATCATACATTTTATACATACAGCGAGGTTGTTTTTTCACATTTTTGCATTCCATTCTGGGACTTCTGACCTCCTAAATGATTTTAAAAGTTTCACATATTAAGATTTACTCTCTGTGCTGTGGAGTTCAATGGGTTTGATAAATGCATTGTCATGTATTCTATATTAAAGTATCATGTAGAATATGTTCACCACCCTTAAAACTCCACTGCGCTTCACCAGTTTAACCCTCTCTCCTCTCTCACGGAACTCTTAAAGACCACTGGTCTTTTTAGAATTTTGTCGATTCCAGAATGCCATTTAAATTAAATGGTCCAGTATGTAGCTTTCTCATAATGGCTTCTTTAACTTAGTAATATGCGTTTCATTTTCATCCCTCTCTTTTTGTTGCTTAGTAGCTCATTTCTTCTCATGGCTGAGTAATATTCACTTGTGCAGATATACCAGTTTGTTTATTCATTCACCTGTTGAAGAACATTTTAATTGCTTCCAGTTTGGGGTTATTAAAACTACTATAAAGATTTGCATAAAGGATTTTCTGTAGACATAGTTTTCAAATCAGTTGGTTAAATATTTAGGAGTATGATGGCTGGATCAAAGGGTAAGATTATGTCTAGCATTGTAAGAAACTAGAAAAATGTCTTTCAAAGTGACTGAACCATTAATATTTTGCATTTCCACCAGCAGTGAATGTGAGATCCTGCTCCTCTGAGTATTAACCAGCAATTAGTATTGTCAGTTTTTAAATGACAAATTATGTTAATCATCTTTTCATTTGCTATTCTCCATCTATATATTTACTTTATTAGGTGTCTGTTCAGGTTGTTTTCATGTTTTAAAATTAAGCTGTCTACTTATTGCTGAGTTCTAAGGGTAGTTATGTAATTTAGAAACCAGTTTTTTCTTTTCTTTTTTTTAAATCAAGGTAAGAGTAGAACTTTAAGAAACAAGTTTTTAAAAACCGGATATGATATTTTGCAAGTACTTTATTCTTACCTGTGGCTTTAAAAATGTTTTCTTAACAGTTTATTTTGCAGAGAAGTTTTAAATTTTAATACATTTTAACTTGTTAACTTTTTTCCAACACTTGGTGTTGTGTGTAAAGACTCATTGCTAAACCCCAAGTCACTTAGATTTTCTCTTGTGTTTTCTTCTAGAAGTTTTATAATGTTGAGTTTTACATTTAGGCTATGATCTATCTTACAATATTTTTTGCGAAAGCTGTAGGATTTTGTTCTAGTTGTTTTTATTTTGTTTTGTTTTGTTCTCTTCTTGTGGGGTCTCTGTTTGTTTGTTGTTAATTGTTTCAGCACAATTTGTTGAAAAGACTACCTCCATTGAGCTGCCTTTGCTCCTTTATCAAAGATCACTTAATTATATCTGTCTGGATCTACTTCTGGGCTCTCTATTCTGTTCCATTGGTCTATATGTCTATTGTTTCACCAAGGTAGTTCTATTTTGCTTACTGCAGCTTTATAATAAGTCTTAAAACTGGATAGTGCGAGTCTTACAAATATGTTCTTTAGCATTGTATTGGCATTCTAGGTCTTTTGCTTTTCCACATGAACTTTAGAATTGGTTTGTAGAGATCTACAAAATAGTTTGTTGAGATTTTGACTGGGATTACATTGTCTTTATGGACCATATCGTAAAGAATCAACATCTTAACAATATTATATTTAAGTCCATGATCATGGTATATTTCTTTACTTATTGAAATATCTGAGTTCTTTCATTAGAGTTTTGTGGTTTTTCACATATAGAACTGTACATATTTTATTATATGTATATCTAAGTATTTTATTTTTGGTGATGTTATAATGTTACTGTTTTTTAAATTTCAAATTTTAATTGTTCAGTGCTGGCATATGGAAAGGCAATTGAATTTTGTGTATTAACCTTGTATCTTGGAAACTTGCTATACTCACTTATTAGTTCCAGAATTTTTTTGGTCATTTTTAAAGGATGTTTTACATAGGCAGTCATATGATCTGTGAATCAAGACAGTTATTTTTGTTCCTTCCCAATTTGTATATGTTTACTCTCTTTTCTGTCTTATTGCATTAGTTAGGACCTCTACTACAATTATGAATAGGAGTGGTGAGAGAATACAACCTTGTTTTGTTTCTGTTCTTAGTAGGAAAGCGTAAATTTTCTTGTTATTAAGTATAATGTTAGTTGCAGGGTTTTTTTTGTTTTTTTGTTTTTTTTGGTTGGTTGGTTGTTTTTGTTTGTTTTGTTTTTTTTTTTTGGGTTTTTTTTGTTTTTTTTTTTTTTGACAAACATCCTTTATTGAGTGAGGAATTTCTCCTCTATTCCTAGTTTAAAAGTTTTTATCAGCAATGGATGCTGGACTCTGTCACATGCTTTTTTTTTAATTGATATGATTGTATGCTTTTCTTCTTCATTAGCAGATTGATGGGATGGATTACAGCAGATCGGTTTTTGAATGTTGAACAGTCTTGCATACCTAGAATAAATCTCACTTGTTTCTAGTGTATAGTTGCTTTTATACATGTTCTAATTGATTTGTTAATATTATATTGTGTGTGTGTGTGTGTTTTTTTTTTTTTTTTTTTTTTTTTTTGAGACAGAGTCTCGCTCTGTCACCCAGGCTGGAGTGCAGTGGCCGGATCTCAGCTCACTGCAAGCTCCGCCTCCCGGTTTTACGCCATTCTTCTGCCTCAGCCTCCCGAGTAGCTGGGATTACAGGCGCCCGCCACCTCGCCTGGCTAGTTTTTTGTATTTGTTTAGTAGAACCGGGGTTTCACGTGTTAGCCAGGATGGTCTCGATCTCCTGACCCTGTGTGCTTTTAAGTCTATATTTACAAGAGATATTAGTCTGTACTTTTTATTTCCTTAATGTCTTTACCTGATTTTGGCATTAGAGTTATGTTAGCCT
Organism: Macaca thibetana thibetana; assembly: GCF_024542745.1. Taxonomy (NCBI): domain Eukaryota; kingdom Metazoa; phylum Chordata; class Mammalia; order Primates; family Cercopithecidae; genus Macaca; species Macaca thibetana. Next base: position 74,147,833 of record NC_065591.1, on the reverse strand, counting down.
TATAGAATGAGTTAGAAAGTAAACTCAGCTCCTAGTTTTTGGAAGATGTTGTAGAGAATTGGTATCATTTCTTATTTAAATGGGAAAGAGTTACTGGTGGAAACATCTAGAGCTGGTGCTTTCTATTTTGGAGGGTCATTAATAATTGATTTAATGTATTGTATATTATAAAATACATTATAATAGAATATAGTTGTATATTATATTGCTATACTTGCTTAATAGTTCAAGAAATATTTTTGTCACTTTAAAGGAATATTATACAATTCATTGTAATACATAACATAATTAATATTAAATATATGATTTATATATAATATATTACTATATATAATTCATTGAAAGACACAATCTAGCAAAATTCACACCAATTAAATAGAAAATATGAATAAGTTTATATCTATTAAACAAATGGAATCAATAATTAATAACCTTCCAAAAGAGAAAACACCAGGCCCAAATGGGTTCAGTGGTGAATTGTATCTAGCATGTAACGATGAAATTATACCAACCCTCTACAATCTCTTCCAGAAGAGAGAAGTAGAGAGAATACTTCCTAACCAGCATTACCCTAATACCAAAACCTAACAAAGACATTATAAGAAAACTATAGACCAAATGAACATAAATGCAAAAGGCCTCAATAAAATCTTAGCAAATTAAATTCTAGAATGTATAAAAAGGATAATATACCATGACAAAGTTGTATTTACCTCAGGTATGCAAGGCTGGTTCAACATTCAAAAATCAATTAATTTTAAAAATTAATTTTAAAAAAAGTTTTAAAAATCGATGAATCAAGTAATTCTTCACATCAATAGGCTGAAAAGAAAAAAATTACATGAGTTGCACAGAGGATTGGGCACATTCCAAAAATTAAATTGTACTTGATCATAATCAACTTAGTTCTAACTATCAAAATCCATTCATGATTATATGAATAGATGGGAAAATATTTGACAAAATCTAACATCCATTCTTGATAAAAATCTCAGCAAACAAGGAATAGAAAATAACCTTTCAACTTGAAAATGAGCATGTACGAAGACCCCATAGTCACCATTATACTTAATGGTGAGAAAGTCAGAATTTTTCTGCTAAGTTAAGGAACAAGGAAAGAATGTCTTATCTCAAGGAAAGGATGTCTCATCTCACTGTTGCTTTTCAACATCATACTGGAAGTCCTCACCAATACAATTAGACTAGAGAAAGATATAAAAGAAAGATTGGGAATAAAAACAAAATGTCTTTGATTGTGAATAACATAACTGTGTTTGTAAAAAATATGAAATAATTGACCCAAAAACTCTTGTAACTAATAATAAATATAGCAAGGTTGCAGGATACAAGTTTAACATACAAAAGTTGGTCATGTTCCCATATACCAGCAATGAACAAAATGGAATTTGAAATTAAAAGTTTTGAAGGTATTTTCAAGACTCCCATTCAGCAAGGGTTGAGATATAAACCTCAGTGAGACTCTGGTTATCTCTGTTTTACGGTTAACCTGTTAGCTTTGTGGGCTATTGAATAGCTCTCTCTGCTCTTTAATTTTGCTCATGGCTTTCTGAGCCATAGCAGTATTCTCTCTTTCTGCCTTCCTACTTCTGGTCTTTGATGTGCCACTATGTAATTGGTGAGCACACTTTCGGAAATAATTGGCAGCATGTATGGAATTTGCTGTGAATCTGAGAATCTTCAGAATCATATCCAATATGTTATTTATGTATGGCCATTATATTTTGCTTGCTTTTCATAACACCGGCAAAGCTCCTTACATATGATGGATTTGCTCCTTAGCTTTCAGGATTCACTTTGAAAGGGTTTATAACTTTTTGGAATTTAGTTAAAATTTCCTTTTTAACATCATCAACCCTCTGATGAGATTAAAGTTTCTATTTTTTTTTTTTACCTTATTCACTGTTTTCTTATTTTGATTTGAGAAATGATCTTTTGTGATCCAAAATTGAAACCTGCTTGTTCTATTTTTGTTATTTCTTTCTCATTTAATTGTAGAGTTGAAAATTCATTGCAAACATTCATCTTTTGCCTTTTGACTGGGAATGACCACACTAAAGTATTAAACAAATTTATGGTACTATTATTGCTTATATTTTACATTTTAAAATTAAGAGGCAATAAATAATTTGCCAATTATTCTGAAGGATGTAAGAAAAAGGGTTGAGTTAGAAGCATCATCCATTCTGCCTATAATGTTGAATAACTTATCTCAGAAACACTGTTGACCATAAATAATTTATATGAGTTGCACAGAGGATTGGGCACATTCCAAAAATTAAATTGTACTTAATCATAATCAACTTAGTTCTATCAAAATCCATATATAACTCTCATTGTTACCTATTAGTTACAAGAAATAATTTCAGTACTTATACAAAGCTTCTTTTATAAACATTTATAATACCGAATTTTTAAAAAATAGGTTTAAGAAAAATCCTATAAAAGTACTATGGAAGTTTGAGGAAAGGGCATTTTAGAGACACAGGATGAAGATTTGGTGCCTGAATTCTATGCTTCTTATTTCCTCCAATTTTTTGGGAGGAATCCTGACAAAGGATTATATGCCAGGAAACAAGAGCCAAATAGAGAACAAACTTTCACTTTATTAATGACTAGGCAAACACAGGCCCAATTCAGAGTACTTTGGTGAACTCTACTAGAGAACACATCTAAGGATAGAGACATAAATGAAGCCTATTCCTCTTTATTTGTTGTCCTGAATTTATGAGATTGAATGCCAAGGAGAGCACTGACTTGACTTAGTGACATAGACTGAAATCCAAAACTGAGAAAATGAATGTTCAAGGTCCTACGGGCTTACTGCACAGACGTGCTTATTCTATGGAGGCAAGAAAGACAGAAAAATGCAACTTGCATTTGTTTGGGCTACTCTTAAGGTACACAGTAACCCTAAAGTGGCCCAGCAAGTGATTAGATTCTACTCTATAATAGTACCTGTGTTCCTGGATATACCCATGGAAGTCAATGCACCACACTTTTGATTAACTTTATTGCTTTTATTCGTGATGGTTAATGTACATCAGAATATTGAAGATGGTTAGTTACATTTTTAAGGAAAGGGAGACAGATATGGTACATCATCAAAGGACAACATCTCGGGATAGTGTGTAAGGAGACAGAAATAACCCCAGTGGTTCAAGATCTTTCATTTTAAGCTACTGTAGACTGTGAGTAATTGCTAGAGTGAGAAAATAAGAGATTCTATAGGATTGAGAAATTCTAATAAATTTTATCCTTTTTTTAGTTCTTAAAACTAGAGTTAAAGGTTATGGAACATGTTTTGGAATTCCTTGCAAAATAACTCTGTGTTAATAGACTTCTAGATTATTATCCAGTGCTTCACATAAGATTTGCATTTCAAGACTGCATGCTTGTGCTTGGTCCCTTAGTATCATCCTGCATTTTTGAGTGTTGCTGAAACAGCTGCATTCTATCTGTGCTCTCATCTCCCTGACAGCTGATGAAGAAGAGAGATAATTCCAAAGCAGATTCACAGTTCCAATTCTTTAGTTTGGAACTAAATAGTTTCTTCTCCCATTTGTTTTCATCGAGTCACTTCAGATCTGAAAATTCCTTACCAGAAGTAAAGATGGAAGGGCAGATGATGAGAGCTTACTAGAACTACTTAAGTCTTGAATCAACTATTAGTAATAATAATAAAAACAATTACTTGAAAAATTGTATGCTTTATGTTTAAATTGTATTATTACACAATTGATTTGGTCCTGGTGATTTTGTGATTCATCCTTTAGATTTGCATTTAACTATCTAGTTTTTCATTTTCTTGGAGCTTTTCTAGAGGACTAACATGACAGTTTGGTAAATAAGTAGCCACTAATTTTTCAACATGTAGTTATTAATGACTTACAGATAAATTAAGCAAGGGGTAATATAAGTTGACTTAGAACATTTTATGACCTATTTTTTTGCCACATGAAGAATTTGAAGTGATCTATTATTCTCAGGCTCACAGAAGTATTTTATTCTGACTCATTCACTCTGCAAATGAGAAAACTAAGGCTCAGAGAGAGGTTCAATAATTTAACACCACATGGTTACAAGTATGGTTAGTGGAATCATTGTTTGAACCTCAGTACATTGATATGTGCACCACACAATATTACATTGATCTTCCATAAATGTACCCACTGAGAAATACTGAGAAAAATTTTTAATAAATCATATATATTCATAAGTAACAGAGTTAGTAAATAGAGTTCATTAAGGCAGGATTATATGTATATCTTCCTGGTAGGGTGTTCACTCTTGCCAGACAGATTAAACAAAGAGTTTTGCACAATCCCAATTCTCTGTTGATTCTATTGGTTTTTTTTTTTCATATAATGACATGATTTACAAACTAATGCTTGCATTCACTGTCTAAGTGAGAAAAAGTGAATAAATGTTCTTTTAAGCTCAATAGAAACATGAGATAGCTAAAATGCCCCCAAAGAAACATTGTCAATATTTACATATAAAACATATTAAGGCTAACACACATCTGGACTTAAATGTGGCTGAATATTCTAAGCAACTTTGAAAAACCCTGCCACAATAATTAACGTGGTAACAAATGTGAGAACACATTAATTTTTTAAAAAAGTTTGATTAATTGACTGTTTTTAACTGTGATTTATTTATTCTACTCTAAATGCCCAATTTGCTGTTTATTTTGTGTTTCCAGTTGGTAGGGAAAACATTTTAAACAGTGAAAAGAGAACTGGTGCTAATTTCATTTATCCACTTAAATTCTGTACTATTTGGAGGCAGCAAACTATGCCAGTAGTAGTAGTAACAATGAGTATATGAAAAATAATAATTACATAGTTTATGTTTGGTAACATATATATATATATGTATGTATTTTAAACAAACTTTGATCAAGTGACTACCGTATTCAAGCTATTTTTTTCTCTCATGATTTCATTTTGATTCTGTAGTATAAATACCATTATCTTTTTCTCAAATGTTCATACTAATTCAGGAAGGTAAGCAGTTTGCTGAAGGTCAGAAAAATACTATGTAAGGGACAGTGCTGGGTTTTGAACACAGGTCTCTGTGACTCTAAAAACAATGCTTGTTTAATATGCAACTGTATTTTAGCCTTACACTAATCCTGAGTGGTAATTAGGTCAGATATTCCTATTACTTTCATATTATATATTTATTAGACAGGGTCATCCAGAGAAACACAACCAACAGAATGTATGCATATCTATCTATCTATCTATCTACCTACCTATCTATCTGGCACTAAAAGAGAAAGACATTTTATTAATTTAAATGAATTGACTCATATGACTGTGAGGCAGGCAAGTCTGGAATCTGTAGGGTAAGCGTCAGGCTGGAGATTCAGGTAACAGTAATGTTGTAGCTTTGAGTTTGAAGGCTGGAAAACTCAGGCAGAATTTTTATGCTGCAGTCTGGGAGCAAAATTCTTTCTTTTTCTGGAAACCCCAGTTTTTGCTCTTTAAGGTCTTTAATTGATGAAGCCCACCCACATTATGAAGGGTAATTGGCTTTACGTAAAGTCCACTGATCACAGATTTTAAAAACATTGAAAAAGTGCTTTTAGAGAAACATCCAGTCTAGCATTTCATCAAATAACTGGTTACCATAACCTAGCCAAATTGATATATAAAATTAACCATCACAATATGAGAATCTCAAATTTTTTAGTAGGAAGCTACTGTAGGCAACCTCTAAGATGGCCTCCAAAGATTCCTGCCTCCTGCTCTTCATGCCTCAGTGTAATCCCTTTCCCTTTTGTGTGGGCTGGACCTACTTACTAACTTCTAACCAATAAAAATCAATAAAAGTAATGGAATGGCACTTCAGACATTAGGTTACACAAGATGTGGCTTGCATCTTTTGTGTTCTCTCTTCTCTTGCATGTTCATTCTGATGAAGCCAGTGAACCAGAGTTAATAAGAAAACACATGAGAAACCTAGTAAACACCTTTTCTAAATACCTACTCACAATTTTTCTTGTTGAAGCAATCTGTGTGCTCCAAAATATAATCAGAAATCAAAATCAGCTCCTTATTAAAAAACAGCTTTTTAAACATATACTTTAAAAATTCTCCCATGCATGCCATAACTTAATTGGAGAATATTTTAGTTAGATTACTTTTCACAACCAAATGATTTGATCAAGGGGTGAACATGCCATTTGAGACTCTACCCTTGTCTCAGGTGTACTTTGAGCCCATTTATGTGAGCAAAATTTATGATAAATATATATGCATGGTTCTTGGCCTTGATTTTGGCAATTAGCTGGTAAAATTTGACTGCACAGAAGTGCAGCAGCAGCTTTCAGCAATGGCCCACAGATGGAGCTACTGGATTTGGAAAATCAAATCGGGCTTGGGACATTCTGTCTCGCATTTGTGTAAAAGTATAAAAGTTTACAAATGATCCAACTTCCAGATTATCTCTGGTTTCCTTATAATAGGACAAACCAACTTAGAAACTTCCCTGTGATAAAATCTGCAGCAGCTAAACAGCAAATGGCCTCAGGATTTTTGAGCAAATTCAAAGAATTATATAAAATATTGTTTTCTATCTATTGGGAGAAGTGGTCCAATTATGGTTACTAATATCCAGGAAGCTCATGACTTTTGACAGCATCCTAGCTGTAAGGTCACCAAAATTCAGTGTTGTGATAAAGTGACATGTCTAGGCCATTTGAGGTATATTACAACTATACTTGTCCTCTATCACAGTTAAATACTAACATCTGCACATAACTTACTTGTCTTAAATTATTTAAGGATAATGTTAAATGCATTCCTACACTGGTGGTACATTTTGCTATACTTTTTAGAGATGAGGAGAAGTGCTTGAAATTAGATCTGAGAATTGCATGGCTCTCTCAGTCTAGGTTAACTATATCCATAGTTGTGCTATTAATACATATTATGCTCATTAATACATTGATTCAATTATTTGACAAATATTTATTAAGTACCTGCAGTAAATTGGACAATATTCTTGGTGCTGGACATACATTGGTGAATAAGACACACAAGATCTTTGATTTTTATGAAGCTTACTTCCTAGAAGAAGGAATCTGGCATTGAAAAAACAAACAAACAAAAGAAAACCCAAAACAATTTCAGTTATTTATGTGATATGAGTTTCCCATTGCTGCTGTAACAAATTATTACAAATTCTGGGCCCACAGCTCTACTCTCTGAACTTTGTGGATTTGCCCTTAGGGATCATGGCTCTGACTTCTGAATGATACTTTCTTTTTGATGAAGGGTAAGAAATGTTTGCATATGAGTAGTCGTATCAGCCTGTTTTATGCCTGTAGAATTGCAGGAGTCCAACACTTCTTTTCTTTTATTTCATCTTTTCTTTGTCCCTTTCAGTCCAAGGTGGCAATATTTTTGCTAGCATGACATTCTCGAAACCTCACAAGTTTCTCACGTATATCTCAGGGATTTACTCCATTAGACAAGGAGCTCCTTCACAAATCTTTTCTGGAAAATTCCACCTTTATTCTTGGTTTATGATTAGAGGGCTGAGAGAATCCATGAGTTACATGCCTAATCTCTTCACAGAGCCTTCTGTGTGATTGAATCTCTGACCTTTGATCCTTCTGAGGTACTAACAATAAGTGGTCCAGCCCCATCCTTGATTGTCTCCTACAGCATGTTTCCCTGACAACGAATCTCCTGAATTTAGTGTCTTTTGCCATCTTTTGAGAATTTCCCAGATCAATAGGTACTGGTTCTTTTTTGTTCAATACTTCTTCCCTCAATTTATTTCTTTCTTGTCACATTTTACTATAAGCAGGAAGAAGAAATCAGACTGCAACTCTAGGCTGCACCTTCAATATTTTACTTAGAAATCTCCTCAAATATTCAAATTTATTGCTTATAAACTCTACTTTCCATATAATTGTAGGACACAATTCTTCTAAGTTGTGTTTCCATTTTACAGCAAGGATCCCGAATTCCTCCAATGGTCTTTTTTGCTCTTTTAATTCTGCATATTGACTTTTTATTAGAATTTAGTTAAGTTTGATAAGCATTGAGTACTTGCTTTGTGCTAGGCAATGTGGTAGAAATGGTATGGGTAAGAAAAAGATCATGTCCCTATCCTCAGTGAGTTCATAGTCTAGTGCAAGATATGTTGTGACTTTTATATATAAAAGTAATGACTTTTATATACATATTCCATATATAGTTATTTCATATGTATTTCATATGTTCCATATTCCATATATAGTTATTCCGTATGTAGTGACTTATATATTATATATATATATATTCCATATATATGGACTATATGGTCATTATATATATATTCCTATGTGTGTGTGTGTGTGTGTGTGTGTGTGTATAAGCATTTGGCTTTCCTCAGTAAAAGAGGGTGTATTCATAACTCTTTTTTGTTATGTTTGAATAAGTCTTTTTTTTTTAATTATACTTTAAGTTCTGGGATATGCGTGCAGAACATGCAGGTTTGTTACACAGGTATACACGTGCCATGGTGGTTTTCTGCACCCATCAACTCATCATCTACATTTCGTATTTCTCCTAATGCTCTCCTTCACTACCCCCCCCACCCTGTGACAGACCTTGTTGTATGATGTTCCCCTCTTTGTGTCCATGTGTTCTCAATGTTCAACTCCCACTAATGAGTGAGAAAATGTGGCGTTTGCTTTTCTGTTCCTGTGTAAGTTTGCTGAGAATGATGGTTTCCAGCTTCATCCATGTCACTGCAAAGGACATGAACTCATCCTTTTTTATGACTGCATAGTATTCCATGCTGTATATGTGCCACATATTTAAAAATCTCTCTCTAAGCAAAAAGAACAAAGCTGGAGGCATCATGCTACCTGTCTTCAAACTATACCACAAGGCTACAGTAACCAAAGCAGCATGGTACTGGTACCAAAACAGATATATAGACCAATGGAACAGAACAGAGGCCTCAGAAATAACACCACACATCTACAACCATCTGATCTTAGACAAACCTGACAAAAACAAGCAATGGGGAAAGGATTCCCTATTTAATAACTGGTGTTGAGAAAACTGGCTAGCCATATGCAGAAAACTGAAACTGGACCCCTTCCTTACATCTTATACAAAAATTAACTCAAGATGGAACAAATACTTAAACTTAAGACGTAAAACCATAAAAACTCTAGAAGAAAACCTAGGCAATACAATTCAGGACATAGGGATAGGCAAAGACTTTATGACTAAAACACAAAAAGCAATGGCAACAAAAGCCAAAATTGACAAATGGGATGTAATTAAACTAAAGAGCTTCCACACAGCAAAAGAAACTATCATCAGAGTGAACAGGCAACCTACAGAATGGGAGAAAATTTTTCTATTTTGCAATCTATCCATCTGACAAAAGGCTAATATCCAGAATGTACAAAGAACTTAAACAAATTTACAAGAAGAAAACAACCAACCAACCCCATCAAAAAGTGGACAAAGGATATGAACAGACACTTCTCAAAAGATGACATTTATGCGGCCAAAAAACATGTGAAAAAAAGCTCATCATCACTGGTCATTAGAGAAATGGAACTCAAAACTACAATGAGATACCATCTCATGCCAGTTAGAATGGTGATCATTAAAAAGTCAGGAAACAACAGATGCTGGAGAATATGTGGAGAAATAGGAATGCTTTTACACTATTGATGGGAGTGTAAATTAGTTCAACCATTATGGAAGACAGTGTGGCGATTCCTCAAGGATCTAGATCTAGAAATACCATTTGACCCAGCAATCCTGTTACTGGGCATATACCCAAAAGATTATAAGTCATTCTACTATGAAGACACATGTACACGTATGTTTACTGCAGCACTATTCACAATAGCAAAGACTTGGAACCAACCCAAATGCCCGTCAATGATAGATGAGATGTAGTGACTATTAAGTTAGCAGGATGAAACTATTACTACCAAAAATAATGTTATATCCTATAATAGAAATATGCCCAAGAAGTTAATAAAGGGCAAAGACCGGACACCTAATATAACCTGTAGGGGTAGGGAAAGTTTGAATAGGTTTCTTTCTTAGATGTTATGCCTTTTCTGAGTCTTAAAAGATAAGCAGATTTGGTTAAGTAAAGAAAGAGTACAAGTGAGCATTCTAAAGAAAGAGCACCATAAAATAAAAATGGAGGCATGAAACTTGGTGTTATAATCAAAAACCTCTAAGAAATTTGGTTCCTATACTTTGAATTTTTCATAAATATAACATTTCTTTATCAATACTTATTGTGAAGCATGAATGTCCCAGGCAAGGGCACTGTAGTAGTGAGTCAACGCTCCCATCCAAGGTAAAATGTGAATTGTGGCCAAGAGAAAAATAAGGCTGTCTGTAGTTGGGAAAACAGTGCTGGATGTAAGGTGAGCAAACAGACTTGAATCTTGGAGAACTGGATGAAGTTATTGGTACAAGTCTGACCAAGTGGTTCAGATGTGAGGCTGTTGGGTGGTCCTTGTCACTAGTGCTTGGCACAGAGTTGGGACAGGGGTGTTTTATGACAAGTAGAATCAGATAAAGGAAGAATACTTTTTATTTCTGCTCTTGAACTCTTCAAAAGAAAACAAGGAAATGATTTATAAATCAAAACTAGGATGCCAGGTCTGACATCAATTAATGTGTCATGTGCTAAGAAGTTCCCCTGGTAGATAAACACCAAGCTGATTCAAAGAGTGATCTTGGATAATAAGAGACAGGTAATGACAGGAACATACGCCTTCCCAGATGCAAAAGATATTAAGCAGGGATCAGGAGAGAGTAAGTTGCATGCATAAAGTCTCTGTCCTTCTCTCCTTAGGAATTATCAGGAGGATATGTTTGTAAATTTCATATGGCTAAAGAACTTGAGTTTGAAGGGAGGAGGAATAAAGCATGAATTCAGTGACAACCAGATGCTAAGCATATAACATTTGCATACTTTGGGTAAAACCTCATGATCATCCTATGGAACTAGTTATATCCTGATGGAAAAAAGGGACATCCAGAATGGCTGAGTGCCTGGTCTGAGGTTCATCACCAGCACATAAATGTGAGTCTGCTTAGCTACAAATAGTATATTCTTCCCACTCTACTACACTATCCACTGAAAGTATAGATATTAATTAAAAGAAATTCAGACAGATGACAGGAAAATGCACATTCAGAGTGGGGACAGTGGGTATAAGAATGTAGAAGTGGCCTGGCCTGGGAATTCAGTATAACAGCATTCTGTTCCTGTTTCTGTCATTGACCCAGAGACAGTGATACATTATTCCCCCATCTCTGGGCCTCAGTTTAAACGAGGTATTTGGATAAGAAAAAATGCCAAACTATTTTTAGCTGAAGCAGGCTAGGCTTTGATGGTAATTCGTTAGGTTGGTAATAAATAGTTAAATTTTGCTGTGAGAGGTTTTTTAAAATCATATTAGACTTCTGATGCATCATTCATTCATTATGCTATAACTGGGTGCTCTAAAGGCCCCATTGTCTGCACCTTTCCAGCCCTACCGCTCACTTTCTATGTGACCTTGTTTCTTCATATTTCAGTGTGGATTGCAATAAAATGCACTTCATGGAGTTTTTGCGAAGAAACAAATTGATGTGGGTAAAGTGCTTATACCAAAGTCTGGCACATACAAATAGTTTGATAAATGTAATATTATGCATAATATATGATTATGATTCTGACTACATCTCTACTCATTTACAACAATCTCTCTTCTCCTGGATCAAATTTTTTCCCGTTTTATATACTTCAGTCAACTAGGCCTTGCTGTTTACTAGCTGATTAAAGATAAAACATTAATCATTGATAGTGTTAACAAATTACCATACTCCCCTTCTGAGAGAACATGTTCACATTTTGATAGGATCTTCTGATGTCTGGACACAGAAAGAGCAGTGAAAGGGATCGTTGCATGAGCAAAGACAAAGAGTGGGACACTGACTCTGAGTCCTTTGAGTCTTGTTTTTACCTTTCAGCACAAGCATGACGTTTGAATTGATGGAATAAAAAGAATACTTCAGAGGTCCAGGTAGAGGTTCTCATAAAAAGCCCTAGAGATGCTTAGCAGGTTCTTCTCTAATAGAGGCAGAAACTCTTTATGATGAGATGCGAAACAACTTTGTTTTCTTTTTGCAATCCTTGATTCATTTGAACAGCTAAAATGGTTATTTGTTTGTTTTTAAACTCTGTCTGGAAGGTATACGTTGTTAGGGAATGTTATACATTCCCTAATCTGTAATCCGAGGCATGATCATCTGTGTATCCCTGGACTAAGGCTGTATGGAGGGCTGGATACCTGAGATTAGGCAGAAGCAACAATTAAGGGACCGATACATAATACTGGCTCGTGTAACCAGGAGATAAATGACCCTGAGGTTCTCCTAGAAAAAGGCAGTTTTGAATGGCAGCCTTTGCTTTCTGGAGCCTGTTCAAAAATCATCCACGGACCTAGGCTAGGAAAGTGGGGGATGTCAGAGTCTGTGTGTTCTGTTACCTTAAGTACCTGAAGCAGGTGTCCTATGTTGGCAGGAGTAGATCGGTGCTCAAGATCATAGGAAAGGGTGCGGAGCTTTGTTTGATGCACTCAATTAATTCCTGGCAATTTTATAGAGATTCTATCACCATACAAGGCAGCTCCAGGCTCTCTATAAAATAAATGGCCCATCAGAAGTCATTGGATACATTGTGTAATAAAGGTTGTCAAGTGCCAAGAGTGTTCCAGGGTGGAGTGAGTACAGTATTCATTTTTATGGGAATTGACTTGATCACCTTTGTAACCAGAGAGAATGAACCCAGTAGAAAAGGGACTATATAGAGATAGAAGCAAATAAAGTATTATTCTAGAGGAAAGCAGCAGTGAACAGATTTTGCTTTTAAAGAAAAACTATCTCATTGACGGAAAAGAAAGAAATGAGGATCGTGGTGGTTGTAGAGATCAAAACCATGGATATAGAAATCAAATGGATGTAGAGATAAAAACCATGCAAATATTTTACATAATTAAAACAAAATTAAGTTAGAAGAAGAATTTAAGCAATCGTCAAAGCTGCAAAACTGAACTTAAATATCAGGTTGGTTGCATAACCATATACAAAAAAGTTAAATAAGTTTAAATATGTTGAGATATGCTAGGGAAAAATCAATAATCACTAAGACATCAAACTGGCTTTTTTGCAGTTTTGTTATTGGTAATAACACAATAAGTGGCAAGTAATTTTGTTCCTAACTTAGCAACCAAGGTTTTCAGCATATAAGGGAAAAAAATACAAACATAGAAAATCAGATAATTAAACATTCACTATGATTTTATATTTGAATTGAAAATATCAGCACAAATTTGTTTAGTTTTGTCTCAAAGATGTTTATTCCTTAACTGCTAAAATGGACTTATAAGCAATGGAAAATTCAGTAGCAATAGTTACGTCTTGTTTATGTTTGTGATTTCTGAATGTTATTTTCCATGCAAGGCAACTAGAAGCTAGGACTTCAGTCTGGGACAGGAAATGTATCTAATGAGCCTGGAATATCTTACTGTTTCAGAAGCAGAGAAGCTCTCAGAAAGTGTCAAGGATTTTTGAAAATGATCTAGGATTCATATAAAGGGCTCCCGCTAGCTAAAATGGAATAATCTGAACATGAAAGAGAATAATGACAATGGACTGAAATATAACAACCTAGATAAATCTATGAGTAACAAAACTCAAAAAAACCCACAAAATATTTTGTTATATTTGGAGGTTATTTGGGCACCAACTTATTAGTCTGAAAATCAATAAAATAATGTATCAGTCATTTGTGCTTACCTTCATGAATTTTATTTCAGGGCAATGAAATGGTGAGAAGGCAATGTTCTTATTTGTAGAAGAATTGGAGTTAATAAACACAGAAGGAATAATGGATTTAGAAAATTACCATTTGAGATCCCTAATGGGGAAAAATAGTTTATGCAAAGATTATCAATGGGTATTAAAACTAATAGGCAAAGAAAATGGATGGATTACACTGAAAACACTTGTACCTAATAATCTAAACACTTCTAAACTAAAAGTAGGGCAATCAACCATGATGTGTTTCCTAATAAGATATAATAGAAGCCATATATGTATACAGTTTCATCATGGAGGTATGAGGTATTCTTGCAAAACCAAACAAGACAAAAATGAACAAACAAATAAAGCCCTGAGTGCAGTCAAGCACACAGATCTAGCTACTAATGTTCTAGAAATGTGGGAGATAAAAGAAAAAGCTAAACACCATGGGAAAATGATCAGTTAAATTAAAAATGTGGAACAATATACAGGACAAATGACACATTTCCTTTAAAAAATAAATGGCAGCACAAGGATAGATTTTAGTAGGGATCCACAATGGAAAAGTCTAGGAGTATAAGAAAATGTAGGTGCGTATGTGAAGACAGTAGAAATAAACTTTATGCAGACCAGGATCAATAGCAAAGAAATAAGGTCTGGGAAGAAATCAACAGGTAGAAAGGCAGGGGAGGGAGGGTCAATAGAGTATGTGGGAAAACAGCCTGTTACATGGCAAGAGTGACGTTGTTTTGAAGGAAAGTTGCCATAATTACTGATGTTTGACCTTCACACACCAAAGTGTTCTGGAGTTAGTTCTTTAAACAATGCCTGAAGCATAGATAACCTTTCATCAATATGCATACCTATTCTCCTCAGTGGTCATGAGTCTTGGCAAGAAAGCCTGAAGATATGATCAGCTGCACAGCTTTTACTCTCAAAGCTTGCTATATGAATAATACTTTCTGGAGGGCAGGTGTGGTGATTCACCATCTCCCAACCACCTGAGACATTGCTTCTGTTTATAATTCCCTGTTATATGTTTCTCTCTACAAAAAGGTATTTGTCAGCCTCTTTCTTTGGCCTCTCAGCTCCCTCATCATTTCAGGGTGGTAGGTTTCCATAGACTTGCTCACTGCCGAACAGAATAGAAGTCGAAGTGTTTTAAATCTGTAAATTGCTTTGGGCAGTATGACCATTTTTATAATATTGGTTTTTCCAAGTAATGAGCATGGATTTTTAAAAATCTACTTGTGTTGCCTCTGATTTCTTTCAGTGTTTTTTGTAGTTCTCCTTGTAGAGATTTTTCACCTCCTTGGTTAGCTGTATTCCTAGATTTTTTTTTCTTTGTGGCTGTTGTGAGTGGGATTGTGTTCCTGATTTCATTCTCAGCTTAGACATTGTTGGTATATATAAATGCTACTGATTTTTGTACATTTATTTTGTATCATGAAACTTTGCTAAAGTCATTTATCAGTTCTAGGAGCTTTTTGAAAGAGTCGTTAGGATTTCCTAGGTATAGAATCATATCATCAGTGAAGAGAGATAGCTTGACTTATTTTTAATTTGGATTCCTTTTGTTTCTTTCTCTTGTCTGATTGCTCTGGCTAAGACTTCCAATACTATGTTGAATAGAAATGGTGAGAGTGGGCATCATTGTTTTGTTCCAGTTCTCAGGGGAATAGTTCCTATGAAACTACCAACGTCATTCTTTACAGAATTAGAAAAAAAAATTCCAAAATTTATATGGAACCAAAAAAGAGCCCAAATAACCAGGGCAATCTTAAGCAAAAAGAACAAAGCTGGAGGCATCACATTATCTGACTTCAAACTATTCTATAAAGTTATAGGAACCAAAATAGCTTTGTACCAGTCCAAAAATAGACATACATACCAATGGAACAGAATAGAAAACTCAGAAAGGAAGCCTCACACCTACAACCATCTGATATTTGACAAGGCCAACAAAAACAAGCAATGGACAAACGACTCTCTACTCAATTAATAGTGTTCGGACAACTCTCTAGCCATATGCAAAAGATTGAAGCTGGACCCCTACTTTTCACCATATACAAAAATTAACTGAAAATGGATTAAATATTTTAATGTAGGACGTCAAACTATAAAATCTTGGAAGACAGTCTAAGAAATACTCTTCTTGACATCAGCCTTGGCAAATAAATTTTGGCTAAGTTCCCAAAAGCAATTGCAACAAAAACAAAAATAGACAAGTGGGACCTAATTAAACTAAAGAACTTCTACACAGTAAAAGAAACTGTCGACAGAGCAAACATACGACCTACAGAGTGGGAGAAGATATTCCCAAACTATGCATCTGACAAAGGCGAATAGCAACAATCTGTACAGAACTTACACAAATCAACAAACAAAAAACAAATAATCCCATTGAAAATGGGCAACAGACCTGAACAGACACTTCTCAAAAGAAGACATAAAGTGGCCAACAAATATGTGAAAAAGTGCTCATCATCCCTAATCATCAGAGACATGCAAATCAAAACCAGAATGAGATATCATCTCACACCAGTCAGAATAACTATTATTAAAATGTCAGGAAACAACAGCTCCTGGTGAGGCTGTGGAGAAAAGGGGATGCTTATACACTGTTGTTGGGAATGTAAATTAGTTCAACAACTGTGGCATACAGCTGGAGGTTTCTCAAAGAACTTAAAACACAACTACCATTTGACCTAGCAATCCATTTCTGGGTACATACCCCAAACAAATCATTCTGTCAGAAAGACACAGGCACTTGTATGTTCATCATTGCGCTATTTACAATAGCAAAGACATGGACTCAACTCAGGTGCCCATTAATGGTAGATTGGATAAAGAAAATGTGGTACATATACACCATTGAATGCTATGCAGCCATCAAAAAGAATGAAATCAGTTCATTTGCAGCAACATGGGTGGAGCTGGATGTCATAGTTTTAAGCAAATCAATGCAGGAACAGAAAACCAAATGCCACATGTGATCACTTACAAGTGGGAGCTAAACTCTGAGCACACATGAACATAAAGATGAGAACAAAAGACACTGTGGACTACTAGAGGGTGGAGTGGGGAGTGGTTATAAAACTACCTATAGGGTACTCTGTACACTACCAGGGTGATGAGATCCACATTCCAAACCTCAGCATCATGGAATATTCCCATGTAACAAACCTGCATATCTACTCCCTGTATCTAAAATTAAAGTTGAATAAGAAAAAAGGAATTGAAAGTGTTAGGGGAAGGGGAAATAAGGACCTGAGAAAGATAATATGTTAGTGAGTCAGGCTGAGGTAGAATACTGAAGCAGGTGACTTCTACGGTGGAACAGATTTGCAAATGATATTGTTTATTATGTGTCCCTGTGGATTACGGACTGAAGTTCAAAGGAGGTAAAGACTTTGGAGTGAAGAAGGTTTAAGGTTAAGACCTGAAGTTTTTAAGAGCCATGTGTATGATTTTGAAGTGAAAAATGAAAACAAGGGCTGGAGAATCTAGAGACTACATTGAATAAAGAAGAGTTCTTAAGATGTTACATGTTGATAGTCGGGAGTAAAGGAAGAGGTGAGAGGTCATGAGTTTCAGTGGATGATGATTGTTGATGGGGAAGTAGAATGATGATGATCTGGAAATGGCAATGGGAAATCAGAAGAGTACCAAGAGGAAGTGTTCAGTAAGAGGGGTGCAGGAGAACCCACGTGTATTTGATAAAAAAGTGATTGAATAGTTTCTTCTGGAGAAGACAGTATTTAAGTCCTCAGGGGAGAGCTGGCCTTTAGTTAAGAATGGACTAGGTACAGAAGGAGTAAAAACAGGATAACCCAGGGGAATTTTTTTTTTTTTTAATAGTGGAAATTGGTTTTCAGATAAATGAGTGGAAAATGTAGGATGAAAATTTGTCAATAAAATACATAGACAAGCATGGAATATAGGAGAGGGTTGAGTGAATTTCAAGATTGAGGCATATAGAATTTGGAATTGAATTTCCACTATATTTGCCTTTCCTTTGTGGGGATAGATATGGTGGGCTGACAAAAGGTTGGTTTTATTGGCCAAGATATAAAGCTAATGAGCTCATAAGTGGCTTCTGGCCCCAAAGAGCAAGACTTTTTCACTGTCTCATTTTGGTGCTAATTAGATCGAGCCAGGAATAGGCCCTAAAAGAGTACAGAAATAGGAGCCTGGGATCATCTAACATACTAAACCAAGGAATACTCTCCAAGCAGAAAGAGTTTTGCTGCTCCTAATCCACCTGAATTTGGCTACTATAGGTTTTTAAAAGATGTTTTAGGAGTAGAAATCCAGAAACTCGGTAGAGACTCAGGTTTCTACTCCTAGAACATTTAAAAACAATAAATAAATAAATAAATAAATAAATAAATAAATAAATAAATAAATAAAACTATGGTGGCTGTGCTATCTCTGAGCTTAAAATCTGAGCCTCATTTACCTTGCCTTAATAATTCCTATTGTATAGAACTATTGTATAGACTGAAACTAATATATACAACAATCCTGGAAGAGCACCAGACACATTTTCAGCTCTCAGTGAATGGTGAATATTACCTCTATTATCACTATTACTGTCACTACTACTACTCACCTACTTACTGATCAGAAACTTTATGGCATTAATATATGGTTCCTCCTAATGTTTCCACCTAGCCATTACTTCTCTTTTTTTATTCCTCATAATGTACAAGATAGTGATAAAATATATTCAATGAATGAAGATAATTCTAAGTTTGTACCCGATATATCTTGAGAAATTTTGTAAATTCTGAGATTTTTATATATTCTGAATTTTTAAATAAATTTTTCAATACTAGTGTAATATATGATTAATCCTATAGAAGAGGTACTTATCTACATATGGTGAAAATCAAAGTTGATTCAAGAAGAAGATAGGGTTAAAAACACCTATTACCTAAGTATCTTGTTCTAACACATCGGAAGAGGTCGTACATGATTTAAATTCAGGACTTGGCAAAATTTAAAATTACTAATAGATTAACACAATTGTTTTGGATTAGTATGAAAACTAATGTAATTCTAAATTACAATCACTCATTTTGATTGAGCCATAGTACTATATACTAATGTATACACAAATGCAATAAACAATAAATGACCTTCAAATTTTAAATTACTCAGAGTTCCAGAATGGAGCTTGTTGATTGGTTGGATGGCTTGAGATTATTATTTTTTTTTAATTCTGTTTTTGTCCAGAAGCTCTTCCAAGCATTAAGATTGTCAAGCTTCTACTCACATGCCATTTTAAGATATTCAGAGATTAACAAAATATTGGATTGAAAATGAACCTTAAAATTCATATAGCCCAATGATCTCTTAGCTCTTAGCAATTCCGTCCTTATAAAAATAAGTTACATATATTAGAGACTCACAGCAACTCTTTAAAGCAGGTAGAATAATGATAATTAATTTTTACAGATGAAGAAACTGAAGATCAGACAGGCAAAGCAATTTCTCAATTGGAGCCTAGGACTTGAATTCAGATCTTCTGACTCTAGATGATTTAATCATTTTATGACATATTTTTCCTAATAATGGGCTTCAAGAATGGAGGAAAAAAATAATTTATTGAGCAATATGTGAAACAGTTAATGAGGTTAATTGGTAAGCTTGCCATTTGTTTTAATATACAAACAACCAGTGATGTTGGAATGAGCAGAGGACTTAACAAGATTTAGGTATAAGTCCCGGATCAGCTTTCTGAGTTTGGGGAAGAAAGATATTCTAATCCTTAGATGCCTCCCATGTTGAATGAGAATAATAATACTTGCTTTAAGAAACTGTTATCAAATGAATTGCTTTATGTGAAGGTGCTTGTGAATGAGAATAATCAGAATGGTTGATGTTGTTGATAGCCTTGTAGTTATATAAGGAAGCACATAGGTTCAAAAGAGTGACCCCTTCAATTCTCCAGTGCTTTTTCCTGTGTGATCAAGGGACCAGGAGACACACAGTTTAACTTTGGAAGGGCTGTCTGGAAAGAATTCAAAATGAGTTTCACAAAGCCAGTTGGAATTTAATAATGCATGAAAAATACACCAAGGGGAGGAAAGAACCAATTAGGAAGCAATTAAGAAGATTGCAATAACAATGCATCTTAATAAAGTACAAAAAATATTACACTACAAATAGGAGACAAAGTAGTTACCTGTGGAAGAAAAGAGAAGTGGAAATAGAGTTTCCAAGGTAGATATTACGAAAACAGAATAGAAAAGGAAAAACAAAACTGTATTTCACTATCTTTTTTTCTGCCTGTTCATATCTCAAGCATCCTTCAAAAACCTTTCCCTCTGACATTCCTTTAATCATTTATATTCAGCACTATTATTAAATTCCTGGTCTTAATTAACAATCTTTAAAAATCTAACTCTCATAATTCCCCAAATAGAAAGTACAAATGGTTAGTGAACTCTTGAAAAATAATCAACTATCTTTAAATTCAAATAAGTACAAATTGAAACAATTTAATATCCCATGTTAGTTTGAAAATTATAAACGAATTTTAAGTATTTTTTAAAAAACCCTGCTCTCTGTTCATATTTGCATTTGGGGATCCTCCTTAATATTGAGCAGCTATTTGAAGAACAGGGATTTCTCCAAGCATGACTACCAAACAAGTGCGGTGTGGAGGTCCATAGGGACAGGAGGTCCCTAAAGAGACCAGAAGACTGGGCCGGGCATGGTGGCTTACGCCTGTAATCCCAGCACTTTGAGAGGCCGAGGCGGGTGGATGACGAGGTCAGGAGATCGAGACCATCCTGGCTAACACGGTGAAACCCTGTCTCTACTAAAAATACAAAAAATGAGCCGGGCGTGGTGGCGGGTACCTGTAGTCCCAGCTACTCGGGAGGCTGAGGCAGGAGAATGGCAAGAACCCGGGAGGCGGAGCTTGCAGTGAGCCGAGATGGCGCCACTGCACTCCAGCCTGGGTGACAGAGCGAGACTCCGTCTCAAAAAAAAAAAAAAAAAAGAAAAGAAATCAGAAGACTGAGTCAATTGGCACCTCAGCTCCAACAATGGAGTCACAAGAATTCAGATTTAAAACCAGTTTACTATTGATTAATAAGTGTGAGAGGTGATAACTTTATATCAGATGGTTAATTTTCACAGTAATCTCTGCTTATTGTTATACCCCCATCTGAGCAAAGGAGAGAAATAAAACTGAGGGATTAGCTATCTTTTCCAAATTCAGGGTCTTAGTGAAAATCATGCAAGTTATAGACATGAAACGGCTTTGAAAACTAATTAAATGTCATTATTATTATTATAATAAAATAGAACAACCTATTTGAGCAATATTAAATGTTAAAAGTTGCAAACAAAAGAAGTTAATGGTGTGTGCACCTAAAATTCTCAATAGTAAAAAATAATAAGAAATTTTGAAGACGGTTTTAAACGTTTACATTTCTTTTCTATTTTAATATGATATTGGACATCAAAGCCAAAATTGTGGTATGGATATTTGAAATCAGCTTTAAACAAGCTACATAATTTTTATTAGATTTTTCATTATTTGGAATATTAATATGATTTCCCCAGTCACTCATTTAAATCCTTTACATGTGTCCAAACCCAGAGTGATCTGTCTGGGTACTGATCTGGCTACCCAAAAACTAAGAGTCTGTTATATTAGCTTTAGTACCTTATTATTGCCACTTGAGTTAGATATAGTGCTTTATTGTTTACTTTCTTTTAATTTTTGTTAATTTTGATAAGGATATGGACAAATATTCTTCATATTTGTTTAATACGCGTGAGTCTTTACCCCAGAATTGTTTTATGCATTCTGTGGAGCAAAGGCTATATTTTATTTTACAATTTTTTAAAATTCTGTGTACTTTTGCTGGGCACCACTTGATAGAGTGCTGGATATAGTGTAATCCACTCTCCTAATGCATGGGGGAATCAGGAAGAATGAAAAAACCTGGGATCAAAGAATGGAAAGAAACTGTAAGATTACATAGGACCTGCCTATGCCCTGATTTCGCAGTTTGCCTGTCTAGACCCTCAGCACCACCTGACCTTTATCTAAAACTCAACCTACAGTTCCACCAAAGTTTTAGGGACAATTCTGGTCTTAGGAAGAGAGGGATTTGGGGAAACTCTATCACATTTAAAAGTCAAGTGCCTCAGTAATATGAACCCATATTTCTGGACTAGTTTTGACTTTTGATCCAGGTAAAACTCTTTGAGCTTCTGCCTTATTACCAAATAAAGTCCAGTATAGGATCTTATCCGTTTCTGGATTCCCATTTTGATAACCTTCGATTACTCCATTCTCTCTCTACAAGGGCATTGCCTGCTTACCTGAGACAGCACTGTGAATTGGAGAGAACACTAGCTTTGGAATCACACAGGTCCAAGTTTAAATCCTGACTTCATCATTCCCTGGTATGTGATTGTAGATACTTATTTATAAAATTGAGTTATCTAATCTATAAAACACGATCAATTATACCCAACTCAAAGAATTGTAATGAAAATCAAATGAGATTCTAAAAACTTGTGCTTTAAGTTTTTAAACTCAGAAAATATTAATTTCTTTTTATTTTCCTTTCCATTTCTCTTATCTATCTTAGAAACTATACCATTCTCCTACACTTTATGTATATGCCACACTTAAGCTATAAGCTGTGTGCTTATAGATCTCCACAATGTCAAGACTGCTCTCACTGCAAGCCTGCCTGTGTGTTCCTAGGTAGGCAGTCTAGTTCTTTCATGTATAATGTACTCTAGAAACTTGTATGACAGTCACAGATACAAAATAAATGAATTAAATATTTTAAGAGTTCCAGTCCAAGGCATCAAGTAGATATTCCCCAAATTATGATGTAAATATTCCATTTTACTGTTATATGTGATACAATGTATATGTGATTATTTAAAATACAGATTAAATATCAAATAATAAGAAAATATAGTTAAACAATTTTTTCCTTCAAACTGTTTTTCTCAGCTTATTCAAAAGACAATGAAAAACAGTTTTAACATTACACATAAAGGTATGCTGTTCATCATTTTGCAAAGTATTTTGCAACTTTGAAAAAATTTTGTAAAGGTAGTATGAATCACCAGCCTGTTTCTCTTTATAAAAAAAATCTGTTCTACTTTAGGAAGATATAAACTTTTTGTTGCATTTGGATTACTGGGATGCTTTTATAATGCCCATTATAAAATTATAATTTTAGTATCATTGGTAATTTTTTTTTTAAGAGAAGCTGCCTGCGTTCCTTCCCTCTACAATGCTCATTCCTTCAAACAGAGATGTGCTAAAGTTGGCTTGCATCAGAGAGGAGAGCTGATTGCATTTCTTTCCAACTATGTTATCATGGTGTCATATCGGCAGGCTATGATGGGAATATTTGAACCATGGAAATCTATAAATGCTACAAATTAAGAATATTTGTGTTATTTTATTTTATTTTATTTTTTTGAGACAGTCTAGCTTTGTCTCCCAAGCTAGAGTGCAGTGGTGCAATCACACTCACTGTAGTGTCGACCTTCTAGGCTCAAGCCATCCTCTCACCTCAGCCTCCTGAGTAGCTGGGACCACAGGCACATGCCACCACACCCAGCCAATTTTTGTGTTTTTTTTTTTTGTAGAGATGGGATTTTGCCATGTGGTACAGGCTGTTCTTGAACTCCTGACCTCAAGCCTCTACCCACCTTGGCCTTCCAAAGGGCTGGGATTATAGGTGTGAGCTACTCTGAGCAGACTATTTTTTGAGAGCTGGTTTTCGAAGTTACACCCTTACCCTACCATCTCAACCCTTGTTATTTCTGCTTATACTCAAGAGTCATCAGATTACACCTGAAATTATATGTTCTACAAAAATCTCTTGAGTGATCATCTTTATTTATGTGGGTTCAGGAGGCAACATTAACTAAGAGAGAAGAGGGCAACAAGCTCTTTGCTTTCTTTGCTTGCTGAACAAAAGCTTAATCACGTTTTGGATACCTTCGTACCCTTTATTTTCACAGGGTAGAAAGTCAATTATTTGTACAAGGCTTTCCAGAGTGAGAAGAGATCAAGACCCAGCTACTACTGCCCATATTTTCTAAAAGGGAAATCATTTAGTGTGGACCAAATTGTTTGCACTTATGACTCAATGAAAAAGGAGGTGAATATGCCTGGTGTATTAAAATTATAATGAATTCAAAAGGAGTCTGAGGAAGTGAATTGGATTTAACATAAAATCAGGGTCTGTGGGATAAGCCTTGCTTTCGCACCTCCTGCTGCTGCTATTTGTGGTAGCTCCCATCCTGGCCACCATGGCAATTGAAAAGTGGCAAGTGGCTGTGCCTAGGGAATAATTGCTGAGAATCAGAACCATTGCAGGGGATCAGAAGGAGAGTGTGATTTTGGAGCCCCTGTGTAGACAGGGAGTTGGATTAGCAAAGGTTTGCCAGTGGCAGAGGACTTGTGTGAGTCGTTAAGTAGGGGCACAAAATGCGTGACAGAAGAGAAAGACTGGAGAGGTGGACAAGATCAATCCCACTTCTATTCATTTTCCGTCTCACCTTTGGAATCAAGTCTGCCTTCCTGAGTTTGGGCAATTTGGGAAACATGTTCTCAGGAGTGAGTTGCTGGACTTTCTGATTTTAGGCCAGGGTGTAATTAATTTGGGAAATTAAAAAAAGATATGACCGTATTCATTAATCCACCAATTCAACAAAGATTTATTTAACTCCCACTACCTTGAAGGCACCGTATGGGTACTTGGGATAAAGCAGTGAACAAAACAGCCAAAGATCCCCACCTCATGGACCACATTTGCGTTGTTTGTATTCTGAATATGTGGAGCAAATCACATTGTACGTTTCCCCCACTTCTGCATTGCTCCTTTCTTCAGAAATTAATTTATAGCATTTGGTATATACTTTCAATTTTTCTCTTTCTTCACAATTATGTCCAAGCATTTACATTTTTGATATGCCTATTATTTGTACTTTTGCACAATTATCACTGGTATCTAAATTTTAATGTATTCTATTTTTCATTCATTTGGTTAAATGGGTAATTAAGTCAAACATAATTGATGTGACCATTTTTGTAATTGTTTTACTTCCTGGAGGTGCTTAATAATTTCTTACTAGATATTTGATCAATAATTGTTGATCATTTCCTTCAACGGTTTCAAGGGTGATGCGGGATAGAGGCAGTATGGTAAGATTCTTTGGTATGGACAATCCATAAATAAGTCAATTTTTAAAAAAATGATAAGTTCCTTCTGTTTCTTAACTTTGAGTCCTGAACAGAAAAACAGTCTAAATCTAATGTTGTAATTGTTTGCCCTGGGTTAGAGTGCAAAGAAGATTTAGAGACTTGAATTGAAATCCAGTACTCCCTCTTATTGACTAGGTAAACTTGCGCAAATAATTTAAACTTGCTTAGAATCTATTTCTAATTAATAAAACAGGGGCAATACCCAATTCACTGGTTAACAAATAATGTGCATAAAATAATATTAACAGCTAAGCCTATCAAGTGGTAACTCTGTGCTGTCACTGTCACAATTAGTCTCTTCTTTCTCATGACAATTTTTTTTAGGTAGCTATTATTATTAGCCCCATTTTACAGATAATTAAATTAAATTAAACCATGAAAGTTGAATAACTTGCCCCAATTCACGCAACTAATAAGTAGCAAATGTGGGTTATGATTAAGAGCACGTTTGCTATTGATCATTAATCTATTTGGCAAGGTTTGTCCACAACACTACTGGCATTTTGGGCTGAATAATTCTTTGTTGTGAGGGCTGTCTTTGCATTGTGTGAAATTAAATAACATCTCTAACCTCTACCCATGAGATGCCAGTAGAACCCCCACTCCCAAATATAACAACCAAAAATTTCTCTGACCTTGCCACGTGTACTTAGAGGAGCAAAATCAACCCAAGTTGTTAAGAACCATTACTCTACTGCATACTGCCTTCATAAGAATGTATAATGCATAAGCCCCCACAGGCAAAAATTAGCATGTATAAGAAGTGTTCTAAAGAAATGCTGTTTATCTGTTTTCCTACTTTGGGTAACGGAAACCCAAACAAAATTCATGCTCATCTGTCAATGTATTAAAATACCTCACAGATTTATTAAGGGGGATGCTAAAAAGATAATGAAGGATTTTTGAGGATTATTAAAACTATGACAAAAATATTTTTGATTTACTAAATATACTTATGTGTGGTAAACAATAGTTAAGAAAGAAGCTATATTGGTGATCATAATAAGGATAATAATGATGATTATGATAATGATATAATTTGTCAGGCTTTGTTAAAATTACTTTATATATATTATTACATTTAATAGAAGGTAGGACTACCTATTATCACTATTGTCTGAGTTTTATAGATGATAAAACTGAGGACCAGAAAGGTCAACATTTCTTTCCCAAGGCTAGCAGAGCTGATCATGTTTTTCTATTTCCTCTGCCTCTAATTCTGTTTAGATATGAATTTCTTGGTTATAACCTGGTTCTGTGCTTTAGAGCATTCAGAGGGGAATATTTTAAACCTCTTTTGGTGATAATAATCACTTTTTGCTTGCATTCTAAATACACTCCACAGGAACATTTTCTGCTTTTCACCACTGAACATTGCCTGGAAGACATACCTTGGTGCATTGTTAAATCTCTTTATGTTCCATATCATTGACAATACCTGGATCTAGGAAAAAGGGAAAGCAGAATTGCACAGGAATTCATATTGGCTTCCACTGAATACCTGTATCACACCTGTGATGACCTAAAAGCTTTAAAAAAAAAAAAATGAGAAACAACAACAGCAACAAAATCTAAAACAGAACATACCAGATTTGCATCTGTTAGGGCTTTTGCCTGTGGGTGACAGAAACCAATAGATCTAGTATTACATAACATGAAATTGCATACAAAATTTTTAAATGGACCAGAGAAGTAATGGGTTCAGCTTGGACCCACGAAGTCAAACACAACACAGTCAGGAAAAGCACACAACTACACAATGGGACTATTCTTAGAAAAAACACTGCCACCACTGCCTGCCTCTACACATCTATGAAAGGATTAGATTCTAGAATTTAACTCCAGTCACCCCAGATATACCAAATGTTTCTTCACCATTCACTTGCCCATAGAGTCTGCACTATGACCACAATCAAATAACAATTCTTTTGCCATGGTCACTTTTGCATCCAACTCACAGGCCTGTGTCTACTTGGTAGAAGTTAACTCATGTGCTGCACTATAGCTGCAACCGTCTGAGAAATGTAGTTTTACCCTTCTTGTCTTCATAACACAAGAATGGAAGCTAGAAACAAGGAGGTTGAAATAAGAGAGGAATGGGCCAATTTACAGTACTTGTCACCATTTTTATATGGAATTATAGAAATAGAAGCATGCTGTCTTTTCCTTAGTGCAAAATATTGAAAGCATAATCCATAGCAGTCTAATGCTTATAAACTGAAACACACTGGAATACATTGCCTTGCACATAATAGTGGTCCAATAAATATCTGTTGAAGTAAGTTAGATATGCAGTGCAACTATAAGGTACTCTAAAGGAAAGGAAACTTATTTATTGAGCTACTTCTACACTAGCAACTTTTTTTGTTTTTTTTTTTTTGTTTGTTTGTTTTTTGGTTTTTTTTTTTTTTTTTTTTTGAGACAGAGTTTCAATCTTGTTGCCCAGGATAGAGTGCAATAGTATGATCTCAGCTCGTGGCCACCTCCGCCTCCCGGGTTCAAGTGATTCTCCTGCCTCAGTCTCCCAAGTAGCTGGGATTACAGGCATGCATCACTATGCCTGGCTAATTTTGTGTTTTTGTAGAGATGGGGTTTCTCCATGTTGGTCAGGCTGGTCTTGAACTTGTGACCTCAGGTGATCCGCCCACCTCGGCCTCCCAAAGTGCTGGGATTACAGGTGTGAGCCACCATGCCCGGCCTACACTAGCAACTTTATATACTAATTATATTTATTTTCCCCTGCAACCATATGAAAGAGCCCCATATTGTAGATTTGAATACTGGAGGTCAGTAATTACGTGATTGAGTGAGAACCCAAAACTGGTAAATGGAAAAACATCTTAATTCTTCTTTCTAAAAACCAAACACAATTTGGTTTTGCATCAAATTGACCTATCTCCCAACTGATTGAGTTACAGTACGTATTTATTTATCCACATAAGTA
Source organism: Macaca thibetana thibetana (assembly GCF_024542745.1). Lineage (NCBI taxonomy): Eukaryota > Metazoa > Chordata > Mammalia > Primates > Cercopithecidae > Macaca > Macaca thibetana. The sequence goes on along the minus strand of NC_065591.1, from coordinate 74,119,752 downwards.
CAATTTTTAGGTTGAGTGCATAGAAAATGGACAGTGAGCGTTAGGAGGCCTATTTCACCTTTTTTGCTCTTGAATTTCTGGAAGAGGATCTGCTCCTGAAAACAATATTCTCAAGAGAAGACCAAAACAAAAACATGATAAAGATCAAGCTTTAAATATAGAAGAGGTAAAGGGACAGGAAGCAGAAGTACAATTATGTTGTTGCCTTAAGAGAATTCCCTGTTCCCTAATCTACCTTCTTATACAAATTCCCTACTCTAACAAGATTGACACCTCATGTCGACTATTGCAATTGTTCTCACACGTTTCCAAAGCATTCTCTTTCTTCAAGGACCAGATCAAATTCCTCTTATCTCCAAGGCCTTCCCTAACTTTATCTCTTTTCTTTCCTATGCACATCTGTGGGACATGGTGTCTGCTAGATGGTATAACAATGAATTTTCCTGGAACATTTTTTGTTGTATATTAACATTATAATTTCCAAAGTATACATAACTTTTTAAAAATTGAATCTTTCATTTTGAGATAACTGGAGATTCACATACAGTTGTAAGAAGTAGTACAGAGTGATCCCATGGTAAAGATACCCTTTACCCTGTTTCCTCTGGTGGCATTTCATTGTAGTTTTATTTTACATTCTTTAAATGGTTAATAGTGTTTAATATCTTATGCTTAGTTGCTGTCTATATATCTTTCCTGAAGAAATGTCTTGTTCATTTCTATAGTCCAGGTTTTGATTGGATTGTTCTTTATTTTTACTGTTAGGTTTTGAGAGTTCTTTATATTTTAGAATACTAGTTCTTTGCCAGATATGTGGTATGCAATTATTTTCTGTCAGTGTTAGTCTTTTTATCCTCTAAACATTTGGTCTTTTACAGACAAAAATATTTTAATTTTGATAAAGTCCAGTTGAACATGTTTTACTTTTATAATTTGTAGTTTCCTATCGAGTCTAAGAATTCCTTGCCTACTGTTAGGTACCAAATATTTTCTCCTATGACTTTTTTTCCTACACATTGTGGAGTTATACATTTTATGTTTAAGCCCATGATCCATTTTAAGTTAATTCTTGTATAACATATCAGTGTTAGGTTACAGTTCTTTTATCCTCTCCATGGGTCCATGGGTATCTAATTATACCTTTTAAAATATCAGTTGGGCATATGTATGAAGGTCTATCTCTGGTTTCTCTATTCTGTTCAATTGATTCATGTTTCTATCCTTCTGCCAGTACCACACAGTGCAAATACTAATACTTTATACTAAGTCTTGAAATTCAGTAGCTTTATTTCTTTACTTTATTCTTCATTTTCAAAATTGTTTTAGCTAATATAGTTCCTTTGTCATTTCACATAACTTTTAGCATAATCTTGCTTATATTTATACAAAATGCTGAAACTTTGATAAAATTGCATTAAACCTATATAACCTATGTATCAATTTGGGGAAGCTTGACATAATTACTATGCTAACTCTCAAATGTGGTTTTTCTCTCCATTTACTTAGAACTTTAATTTTTAAAATCAGTGTTGTGTAGTTTTAGCATACAAGTCTTATATATGTTTTGTAAGATTGACACCCTAGAATTTCATTTTTGAGTGATTGTAAATGGTACTGCATTTAAAATTTTAAATATCTATGTGTTCATTAGTAATGTATAAAATATAATTGATATTTTATCTTGTGTCTTACATCTTGTGAATTTGCTGACCTCAGATATTAGTTCTAGAAACTTTTCTTTTAGATTCCAGATATCTTCTATTTAAAAAAAGATATCGTCTTCAGTTAAACAGTTTTATATTTTTCTTTCCAATCTCTTTACCTTTTTTTTTTTTTCTCTTTTGTGCCCTAATGCACTGGCTAGAATTTTCCAGCACTATGTTGAATAAGAGTGATGATAATGGACATCCTTGCCTTGTTTCCATATAATGGGGAAAGCATTCAGTCTTTCACTATTGAGTAATTATAATTTTAGCTACAAGTTTTTCTACACAGGATTTTTTTAAATCAAGTTAAAGAATTTATCACTATTCCTGTTTTTCTGAGAGTTTCCATTATGAATAGGTGTTATAATTTGTCAAATGGTTTTATGCCTACATTGATTGATGTAATCATGTGATTCTTCTTTTTTTTAACTGCTCAATATGGTGCCTTAAATTAATTGATTTTCAAATACTGAACTAACCTTACATTCCTGAAACAAAAAATTATATTATATGCAAAGAATAACAGTTTAATGTTTTTTCTTCTGATCTGTATGTCTTTTATTTCCCTTTCTTGACTTATTTCACTAATTATAATTGTGTGGCTTTGTCATAATGTATACTTCTTTTTATGTACTGTACTATTCACAAATAGAATTTGCAAATATTTGTTAAGGATAAATGGGTATATATTCATGAGGGCTATTGATCTGTAGTTTTTTTTTTTTTAGTGCTGTTTCTGTCTGGTTTTGGTATCAGAATAATACTAAATTCATAAAACAAACTAGATATTATTCCTTCACTTTTTATTTTCTGTAAGAGATTGTGTAGAGTTAATGCAAATTATTTTAAAAATGTTTGTGAGAATAATCCTGTGAAATCATCTGGGCCATGAAATTTCAGTTTTGGGGAGTTTTAAAATTATTCATTCAAGTTCTTACATTAGCACATAGTATACAAGTAATTTATTTCATATTGGGTTGGTTGTAGTAGTTTTTGTTTTTTGAAGAATTGATCCATTTCTTCTAATTTGTCAAATTTATGCATATAGATTCGTTCATAATATTTCCTTGTTATTAATTTGATGTCTGCTGTCAGTAAAAATATCTTCTGTTTAATTCCTGATATTGGTAACTGGCATCATTTCTCCTTTTACTTTGTCAACGTTGCTAGAGGTTTGTCAATTTTATTGATCTTTTGAAGAAATAGCTCTTTGATTAATTGTTCTTTTCTACTGTTTTTTGGTTCCTAATGTCATTGATTTCTACTTTTACCTTTAATATTTACTTTCTTCTGCCTGCGTTGGGTTTATTTACTCTTCTTTTACTAGATTCTTCAGGCGGGCGCTTAGATTATTGATTGGAGATGCTCCACTTTTTCTAATACATATATATTCAGTGCTATAAATTTCCCTCAGTACTGCTTTAGTTGTGTTTCATACATTTTGTTCTTTTGTATTTTTATTTTCTTCATTTTTATGTATTTTTTTAATTTACCCTGAGATTTCATCCTTTACCCATGATTTATTTAGAAATATGGTTTTTGGTTTCCACCTGTTTGTAGATTTTCCTGATATCTTTCTCTTATTGATTTGTAACTTGATCACATTAAGATAGGGTAGCACCATATGTGTAATTTTTAAAATTTCTTTTGAAGACTGTTTTATGATCCAGTATATGGCCTATCTTAGTATATGATATGTGGGCACTTTAAAAGGAGGTGCATTCTGCTATTGTTGGGTAGAGTTTTAAGTGTTGTTTAGATCCTGTTGGTTGACGATATTACTGAGTTTTTCTACATCTTTGCTGATTTTCTATCTAGTTGTTTTTATTAATTGTTGAGAATGCATGTTAAAGTCTCCAACTAATATTATATTATAAATAGTTTATTTATTTATTTATTTTTTAATGTATGCATGTATGTATTTTTGGAGATGGGGTCTCACTCTGCAACCAGGCTGGAATGCAGTGGCGTAATTAAGACTCACTGTAGCCTTTACCTCCTGGCCTCAAGTGATCCTCCCGCCTCATCTTTCTGAGTAGCTGGAATTATGAGTGCTTGACAAGCTACCATGCTTGACAAAGTTTCCAACCATAATAGTGAGTTTATTTATTTTTTCAACTCTATCATATTTTGTTTTACACATTTTTGAGGTGAAAGTAAAGGGATGAAATGATGTATCATGCAAACATTAATCAAAGGAAAGCAAGAATCACTGTATTAATATCAGACAAAATAGACTTCAAAACAAAGAAAATTACCAGAGACAGAGACAGATATTCTATAATGATAATAGGGTCAATGCACCAAGAGGACCTGGTAATCCTAAATGTGTATGCTCTAATACACAGAACTGCAAACTATGTGAAGCCTACATTTTTATGTTTTTAAGTGAATGTCCTGTGGAAAGCATATAGTTGGGTCACATTCTTCAATCTACTCTGCCAAACCCTCTTTTTTGATTGGTATATACAATTCACATTTAATAAAATTACCATAAGTTAAGGCTTATATCTACCATTTTATTTTTCTTATTTGTTATCTCCAATTTTGCTTTCTCTGTTTTCTTTTTTCTGCCTTCCTGTAGGTTATTGGAACAGTGTTACACCCACCAATCTCAAAACAATAATAATTTATTTAGCTCGTGATTCAATGATTTGGCAGTTTAGCCTGAGCTCTGCTGATCTGGGCTCTTCTGGTTTCAGCCGGGCTAAATTTTTTTATCCACAGTAAACTGCTACTGGTAGGCTGGCTAGTGGCTCAGTGGTTTTAGATGGCATCATTCCCATGTCTGGTGGTTGGCTTGAAGTTTCCTGGGGCTATGGTGGTGAATGGACCACCATCTCTCATCATGTAGCAGGGTAATCTGTACTTGTTAACATGGTTGATCAGCAGGTTTTTAAGAGAGAGTGCAGAAGCATGCACAGTCTCCTGGTGCCTAGATTCCGAACTAGCACTTCTGAAAGAGTCCACTGTCCAGAATAAGGCACAAGCCTACTTAGATTCAAAAGCTGGAGAAATAAATACCATCTCTTGATGGAAGAAGTTGTAAAGTCACATTTTAAAAGAATTTGCATATAGGAAGGAATCACAAATTATGGCAATTTATACCAACCATAGGATCCACATGTTTTTATATCTTATACACTCAATTATACTGTAAAACCCTTGAGTAGTTTAAAGAACATTGAGCATGGTCTTATTAACTAGGAAAATTTAAGTGGATGAAATGAGGAGTCTATATTTTAAAAAATCCTTGGGGTATACTAGACATAAAATAATTTCTACCTGAGAAAAGTTTAATTTCAGATCTAAGAGGAAGTTATTTTCCCAGCAAAAAAACAGAGTGGAATATGCCTCAATCAAAAGATTCAAAATACGTTGTGTTGAGCATATCTGTAGTAAACATTAAAAGATAAAAAGAAAGGAGTCAAATAACAAAGACTCTTAGATCAGGGAAAGAAAAAAGACAAATTGGCCGTGTTTTTTTGTTTTTGTTTTTGTTTTTTGAGACAGAGTCTTGCTCTGTCAACAGGCTGGAGTGCAGTGGCGTGATCTCGGCTCACTGCAACCTCTGCCTCCAGAGTTCAAGTGATTTTCCTGCCTCAGCCTCCTGAGTAGCTGGGACTACAGGTGTGCACCACCATGCCCAGCTAAATTTTTTGTATTTTTAGTAGAGACGGGGTTTCTATGTTGGCCGGGGTGGTCTCGATCTCCTGACTTTGTGATCTGCCCACCTCAGCCTCCCAAAGTGCTGGGATTACAGGCATGAGCCACCACCCCCGAGCCTCCCAACCCCAAATTTTTTTTAAATTGAATATGGAATATCTTAAGGTTCACTAGAAAAATACAACATAATTTAAACTACTTTTATTATAGACACAGTTTGAATACAGGGCAGGTGGACACTGACATCTAGGGTTGTGGGAGCCAGTCTATCATAGTGGGCCTGAAGTCTGTGGCCTTGGGGCTGCCTGGTGCTGGGGGCAGTCTGGAGCCTGGAGCCTCTGGTATCAGCTTGGCACTGGAGCAGGCCTGGAGCCTGGGGCTGCAGGATTTATTCAGGCACTGGAATGGATGTCGGGGCTCAGTTCACAAGTACCAATCAGAAGTCTGGCATTGTTGGGGTTTGTGTGGTGCTGGGTTTAACTAAAGTGGGCCACTTTGGGAGTCTGAGGCAAAGTCCAGTGTTCACTTCCCTCTCCTTCCCCTAAGTGGAGGGTATCTCTCTCCATGCTGGGCTGTCTGTGGTTAGGGAGACAGTGAGGCAGTTAATGTAAACCCGTCCTTCCTACTCTCTTTAATGCATCTTTTCTTATTTCTTTGCTAAAACTAGGTACTGTGATCTCTCGCATGATTTCCTTAGCTCTTATGAAGGTATTCTTGTGTGTGGATAGTTGTGTGAATTGATGTTTCTGTTATGGGAACATGCACAGGAGAGTCCCTTCTGCCATCTGGCTTTCTTGGGAGATTTCAAATTGCTACTTCAACCTCTTTATTTGTTACTGGTCTATACAGGCTTTCTGTTTCTTCCTGGTTCAATTTTAGTAGTAGTATGTTTTTAGGAATTCACCCATTTCATCTAAGTTATCCAGTTTGTTGGCATATAACAGTTCATAATAAGCTCTTATAATCATTTTTATTTCTGAAGTGTTTGTTGGAATGGCTCCACTTTCATCTCTAATTATATTTGAATCTTCTATCTTTTTTCTTAGTTAGTGTAGCCAAGAATTTGTCAATTTTATTTTTTTCTAAGAAAGCAACTCTTGGTTTTGTTGACTTTTTTGTACATTTTTCTATTTTCTATTTGATTTATTTTTGCTCAGATCTTTATTATTTTCTTTATTTTTCTAACTTTGGGTTTAGTCTCTTCTTCATGTTCTAGTGACCCTAGGTATAATGTTAGGTTGTTTATTTCAGATCCTTTTTCTTTTTTAAAATGCATACTCATAGGCATAAACTTCCCATTTAAAATGCTTTTGCTGTGGGTTTTATTATGTTGAATTTTCATTTTTGTTTGTCTCAAGATATTTTTAAATTTCTGTTTTGATTTCTTTTTTTTTTTTTTTTTTTTTTTTTTGAGACAGAGTCTCGCTCTGTCGCCCAGGCTGGAGCGCATTGGCCGGATCTCGGCTCACTGCAAGCTCCGCCTCCCGGGTTTACGCCATTTGCCTCAGCCTCCCGAGTAGCTGGGACTTCGTAGTTTTTTGTATTTTTTAGTAAGACGGGGTTTCACCGTGTTAGCCAGGATGGTTCGATCTCCTGACCTCGTGATCCGCCCGTCTCGGCCTCCCAAAGTGCTGTGATTACAGGCTTGAGCCACCGCGCCCGGCCTGTTTTGATTTCTTATTTGACCCATTGGTTGTTTTGGAATGTATTTTTAAATTTTCACACGTTTTGTGAATTGTCCATGTTTTCTCTGGTTATTGATTTCCAGTTTCATACAATTAGTGTCAGAAAAGATACTTGATATAGTTTCTATTTTATTAAATTTGTTGACTTATTTTGTATCCTAACTTATGATATATTCTGGGAAATATTTCATTTGTGCTTGACAAGAATGTGTGTTTTGCTGTTGTTGGATGAAATATTCTAGTATATATCTGTGAGGTCTGTTTGGTCTAAAGTTTAGTTCAAGTCTGTTGTTTTCTTGTCAATTTTCTTTCTAGTTAATCTATCTGTTGTCTAAAGAAGAGTACTGAAGTCCCCTATTATTATTGCAGTGCTGTCTAGCTGTCTATTTCTTCCTTTAGATGTATTAATACTTGCTTTATACATTTAGATGCTCTAATGTTGGGTGCATATATATTTACAATTTTTGTGTCCTCTGGATAAATTGACTATTTTATGACTATATAATTACCTTCTTTGACTCTTGTGCAGTTTTTGACATGAGATCTGTTTTATCTAAGTATAGCCACACCTGCTTTATTTTAGTTACCATTTGAATTAGATACTTTTTTATTCCTTCATTTTCAGCCTATTTTTAAAATTAGAGTGAGTCTTTTGTAAGCAGAAGGTAGCTGTATCTTGACTATTTTTATTTATTTTTTACTTTAAAAAATCAATTCAGCTACGTAGGGGTAGTGGTGAGGGGAATGGGGAGGTGTGAATCAAAAGGTAGAAAGTTGCAGTTATGCAGGGTGAACAAATCTAGAGGTCTAATGTACAGCATGAGGGCAACAGTTATAATATTGGGTGCTCTAACCACAAGAAAGAGAGGTAATATGTGAGTTATGGATGCTGGATTATTAGTCTACTCGACTGCAGTAACTATTCTACTACTTATAATTACATCAATATGTTTTGTTGTATACTTTAAATATGCACAATTAAAATAACAAGTTAAGTGTACCTCTGTATTATAAAGATAACACTATCAAAATATAAAAAATATTTTATACCCACAATTTACTAGTTATACATGAAGGTTTTGTAACTTTCACCCATGGCACTCTGATTGGGTTATATAAAAGACTAGAAATTTGAATAAATTTATAGGATACAGAATTTCCTATATATTTATTGTCCCACCCTTTCTCTAAAGCTAAATGATGGATCTTTGAAAGGTACCACTCAGAGAAATTGGGAATGGCTGAACAATGGATATCTGGCCTTTCACTATATAGCTGAATGCTAACGTGTATGATTCTGTAAGTCTTCTCTTGGGGGCAACAATGGAAAACTGTCTTAGAAGAGCTTGATACTGCAAGACATTCCTACAGATGACTTCGGACTGACCCAGTTCTCCTCCTCTTTTTTTGCATACAGTTATGTAGAATAACTAGAATGTAATGGGAATGCAGTATCCTGATATAGGGAGGTACTGCTTGCAACAGTCTAGGCCTTGTTTCTGTCCCTCCTACGGCTTGTAGTATCTTGAGTTAGGGTGGAACTTCCCAGGCAAGCCAGGCTTTGTTCCTCTCTCCCCTGGAAGCAGGATGTTCTTCAAAGTTTTGCCCAATGTGTCATGTAGCCTCCAAGGTATCTGAACCTGGGCAGGTCCCTTATAGGGTCCTTCGGCTGTGGTGCAAAGTGGATCACGTGCAATCAAGACTCCATCCATCCTGGGCAGCTTGAGGAACCAGCCTACAATGGATCCAAGAATTCATCTGTCCCTTGCTGCCTATCTGTAAGTAATAAACCTGCTTTATATAACTTGTTGTGTGTGTGTTCTGTCTCACTAGGCTCAGACAAATAGGTAACCAGTGCATAATGAACCTAAACAGTAGCCCAGGATACAGTAGGTAGGAGTATTTGAACCCGTGTTCTGGTGGTTAGCATAGTTATGATCTTTGCTATTTCCCACAAAGTGGGAGTCCTCCTTTGGGACTGGAAATTAGCAAAACTGCTTCTCAGATACATGCTTTCTGAATTAAGGGACACACAAGAATAACTAAAGAATTCATACCTAGAGAATTCTGGAAGTGATAGACTAATGGGTGTGGCCCATAATAATAGAGCAATAGTGAGTCAACCTGTGCCACTACTGCTTGTCATGGTAAGGAGAGGACATTTTTATTTCCTCTGGAACAAGTGAATACCAGGAAAAGAAGACAAGCTAGAGCCATGCTAAATGTACTTTCAAGAAATGTAGATGAGTAAAGTGCTCTGCTGAAAAGTGAATAATTATGTCAGCCTCCAAAGCCTCTAAAGCCTCTGAAGAACCTACGTAAGTGACCATGTGATAATCAGAACTTGAATATCTACCAGACAAAGGCATTGACATCCAATCAGTGTTAACTAGTAGAGTGAGATAATTAGGGAATAATAAACAAAAAAAATCAAGAAAATAAAAACCTTTTCCCCCTCCTTCAGTCATAAAGGACAATGAGAATGAATGAAAGAATAGAATATACCCCTTTCCCAAACTTTAGGTTATAACAGGGCATCAGAGGGGACAAACTTTGGGTTTTTTGGTAGATTGAATTTTGATTTAGATAGGTTTGAACCTTTAAAATCAGTGAGTCCATCTTAATTGTTAAAATATCACTGTTCTTATAACTGATAATGATACTAAAGTGAAGAAATTTACCTTTGGTATCACCATGGTAAGGAGAAGAGAGATTCAACAATGATTTAAAGCAATATTAGAAGAAAAATTTCCTTTTCATGACCCGTTGAATTCACAATGTTGAATGAATTGGTTATATGAGAATTAAAGTATATGTTTTTTGACTGAATGGGCAAAAATGATGACAGCAGACAAATATCTGGTCTTAAGAGCAGACAGTCCATGTGAGACCTGCCTTCCATTCCTAACTTATACTTTAGAATAAGGCCTATACCACATTGTTAATATATTTTTTCTGAGTGTAAACCCATTTTACATTTCATACATATCTGCATTCTTCATAACTCCTTGCTTAGGCAATGCAGATAGTAGATTTTTTATGAAAATATTGTTTAGTATTATATTATTAAAGATTAGCCCTTTAATTTAGATAACATGTGATTTTGATGTTTTGGTTAAACAGTGTTTAGAGGAGACAAGCACTCTGAGCAATAAATGTAATAATAGATGTCAATTTATAGCCATCTAGTCTAGCCTTCTGATTATGATGCCTCTTATACATAAATGCAAGTAATTTCTTGTTTTGTTTTTCTTCTGTATTCCATTTATGGCAGTAAAAGCAACTATATTGACACACAAAGTTCATTGCCTCTGATTAGTTCAATAAGCTCTGATCTCTTGTATTTAAGAAGTCCAGTAAATTTCTTAACTAAACTTTCTGTCCTTTATTCATAACCTGAAATATTTTATAGATTAGATTTTATCGATTCAGATTTAGCAACTGTTTTGAGCTCAATTTTGTATTAAGCACTGAATTTGGCACTTTCATACATGATATATTTTTTAGTCACAAAACCATTACATATTTTGATTTTATGTTGGTAAATTATTGAAGTCCCAAGATATTGTGTGACTTTCAAAAGGATCCTGGCTGGAGAGCATTAGAACAGCAGAGGGAATACATAAGTGTTCCTGACATGCAAATTACAAGGGAAAATACCCAAGCAACGTATCACAGACTTGCTGGAGCAGTTTTTATTCGGGAACACTTGCAGACAGAGATGTAGAAAACGTACCAGTCCCAAGTTTCTCATTACACTCTAGGCAGTGCGCAGCCATCTGGCAGGACCAGACGTCAGCTTGCTGAAAAGAGACCCTGACACTTGGCTATGACACATGGAAGCTGAATCTGGGGAAAGTCCTTGTCTTTTCCTGGGGAAGAATAGAAGCCAAGATACAGTAGGAATGTGATGTTGTGGAACCTGGGTTGTAGCTTTATCCTGTCATCTAAGTGTTCATGTTTGGGAAAGCACTGGCATCTTACCTGGCATAATGAGTCGTACAATTGCAATCAAGACTTACTGACCAAGACTGATTATTTTATGCACTTGGTCATGTCAGTTTCTGTGGCATTTTGCTGGAGACATACTTCTTTTCTGGTAAGTTGGCCTTCAAGTGATCAATCTTGGACAAGTTAATTCTTTTTTTTTTTTTTTTTTTTAAAGTAGAGATGGGGTGTCACCGTGTTAGCCAGGATGGTCTCGATCTCCTGACTTCATGATCCACCCGCCTCTGCCTCCCAAAGCGCTGGGATTACAGGCATGAGCCACCGTGCCCAGCCGGACAAGTTAATTCTTACCTCTCAATTGTATTTCTTCAAGTTTTGTACATGTTTTATAGATATTCTATCCACACAATGTTGATAAAATATATTATTTCAAGGAAAGTTTTAGGGCTGGATTTGAAACTGGGCCTTCTGACTCCAATTTCCTGTTATTATTTTGTTGCATTTTTGTTACAGTTTCTATAATCATTTTATAGCTGAAGAGAATCCATGACGAAGTCAATATTACTCTTTAGAATTTGAAATTTTTTCTTCTGTAGGAAACAAGGAGACACAAAAAAAAAAAAAAAAAAAAAAAAAAAAAAAAAAACTTGTGGAGAGAAGTACGATTTGAGTTGTCCTCAAGGATGCAAGCTGACAGTATGGTGGAGGATGACTTGGAAAAGGAAAAAGAACTAGATTTAGGAAAGTGTAGTACATGTAATTGTTTAGTTACTACACAAGGAGATTTAAGTAGATTATTGGAAGTGAGAAAGAGAAACAATGGACAGATGCCAGAGGCAGAAGCGAGAATCTTTAGTAAGTTGTTAGTAATGGGGAGAGAGGAAAACAGAATTCTTGCCATCTAACTCTGAGGATTCCATCTTTGTTTCCTGGGAGATTGAAAGCACTATTGAAATAGGTGAGTCAAAGAGAAGCAGGTTTGACAGGATATTAATGACACGAATTTTAAATGAGCTGAAGAAGGCTCTTTGGGATAACGAGATAGAAACTGAGGTAACACCTGGACCAAGGTCTATAGATGGCAAATCATGACTGATTTCAAAATCAATCAAACAAACAAAAAATACTGTTTCATGACTGTGTTGAGAGGTGGAGTTGGATTGCAAGTGGCTATGTGGGAAAGGTTGATTAGAAAGGGGTAAAAAGCAGTAAGTACAGGCTGCATTTTAGAGAAATTTGGCAAGGAAAGAAAAAGGGAATATGAGTACGAGGAATAGCAACCTTGAAAGAAATTTTCTATTGTTTTGTTTTTGGGATGGGGAATAAAAATTTTTATGTCAATCAGTCAAAGAAATACCAAGAAGAGGGTGATGCTTAAATTGTGAGAGGGTGATTTATAGAAAGTGGTTTTAGACGCTATGGGAGAAAATGAGAATTTAGATGACACATATAGAACTTAATTTTAGAAAGAAGGAGGGGTTCATGCCTTTTTTGATAAATAGAAGAAGCAATGGAGGTCAAGGAAAATACCTTTTGAAGTGAAAGGGAAGAGTGCTGATAGTAATAACAAAATTATTGTATTATACATTGAAGTTTTGAATGAATATTTATTGTGAGTCAGCTGCCTGAGAATGAAGCCAGCAAAGAGGAAGCAGAGCAAAGAAAGAAAGAGTGCCTGACTTCAGTGACATTTATTGGATAATTTCTGGATGTTAGCTGCCCTTGTGGGCTTCCCATTATAAGACAAGGCACCCTATATTTTGCTAAAGATAGTTTGGGTTGGATGTTGGTTACTTGCAACATGACCTCCTCTACCGCAACCACAGTTGTCTCTTTTCTAATTAACCTAATTTCAGCCATGGCCATAGCCATGTTGTACACTACAACCTCAAAGAATACTTCTCAAACCAAAATTCTAAGGTTTCCATCCTTTACTATCTTCTGTCTCTCAAGATTAATTCTTCCAATGCCCTCACTCTAATATTATCTTATTGCCCAGAGATTTCCATCTTGTTGAGTACAATCCATTCCCTTTATGTACCACTTTTATGTACCACCCTCTCACTTTTTTTTAAAAAATACTTTATGTTCTCGGATACATGTGCAGAACATGCAGGTTTGTTACACAGATACAATTGTGCCATGGTGGTTTGCTGCACCCATCAACCCATCATCTACATTAGGTATTTCTCCCAATGAGATCCCTCCCCTTGCCCCCCAACTCCCCAACAGACCCCTGTGTGTGATGTTCTCCTTCCTGTGCCCATATGTTCTCATTGTTAAACTCCCACTTATGAGTGAGAACATGTGGTATTTGGTTTTCTGTTCCTGTGTTAGTTTGCTGAGAATGATGGTTTTCAGCTTCATCCATGTCCCTGCAAAGGACATGAACTCATTCTTTTATATGGCTGCAGAGTGTTCTATGGTGTATATGTGTCATATTTTCTTTATCCAGTCTATCACTGATGGACATTTGGGTTGTTTCCAAGTCGTTGCTATTGTGAATAGTGCTGCAATAAACATACATGTGCATGTGGCTTTACAGGAGAATGATTTATAATCCTTTGCGTGTATACACAGTAATGGGATTACTGGGTCAAATGTTATTTCTAGTTTAGATCCTTGGGAATCGCCACACTGTCTTCCACAATGGTTGAACTAATTTACACTCCCACCAACAGTGTAAAAACATTCCTCTTTCTCCACAACCTCTCCAGCATCTGTTGTTTGCTGACTTTTTAATGATCGCCATTCTAACTGGCATGAGATGGTATCTCACTGTGGTTTTGATTTGCATTTCTGTAATGACAAGTGGTAATGAGTTTTTTTTTTATATGTTTGTTGGTCACATAAATGTCTTTTTTTGAGAAGTGTCTGTTCATATCTTTTGCCCACTGTTTGATGTGGTTGTTGTTTTTTTGTTTTTTTTTTTGTTTTTTTTTCCTGTAAATTTTTTTAAGTTCCTTGTAGATTCTGGATATTAGCCCTTTGTCAGATGGATAGATTGCACACAATCCTAATCACCCTCTCACTTTCAAAGCTCCATTCTGAGATATTTAGATTTCATGGTCCAACATAGTAAGTTCTTCCTTACAAATATTTTTGTTTCCCTTGCTCTTCTCTTCAACCCACTTGAAATATGAACTCTAGCTAAACTCAATTAACTGTGTTCTCCATGGTGTTCTTTCATTTAAGATTGGAATACCAAAAATGTATTGAAAGCTCTACTTGAGAAGGTGAGGCTTGACAACTCTGAGCTTCATAGTGAAGTGACCTGTGTATCCTAATTTGTTGGGGAAACTCTGAAGTTCATATCTTCAGGTGATATCCCATGAGCTAGTCAGATGTATTCTTGTCAGTAGAACATCATCATAACTTCCAGAACTCTGGGCACTGAATGAGGAAAGAAGGCCTGGTTATCAAAATCTAGCATGGGGATTTTCACTTAGTATTTCTGTTGACTGAAATCAAGCCTCAACTGTGCTTGATTTCTCCCAGTTGGGAGACCTTCTGTTTTACATTTTCAGAAAAAAACCCTGGTGATTTTTGAGGATAGGAATAGATAGTTGTCCAGCTTTGCCAAACAAAAGAGAGGATAAGGAGTTGGACTTCTCAAATATATCTTCAGACAATTCTCCTGATTTTAACCCCATTTTTATCTCAATTTCCAGGGATAATAGAGACACCAATGGTTGATCTTTCTGGGAATCCTCCACAGTAAATTGGGTTATTTCTAAGTTTAGCCTACTTTCAACTTAGGTTCTAGTTTTCTCAGGTTTAATGTCAGTATTATCTGGTTTGTATAATTTTCACATTTCAAAGTTTGATTGTTCTTGTATCTTTTCATGTCTTCTTTATCCTTATGGATTTATGCCTTTAAAAATATTGTTTGCTTCATTTTGCTTTAGTTTTAGAAGGGAGCAGAGATAAATTCATGTTTTCAACCAGGAATCTTATCCCGAAGTGACTCCATTCTTGAAGTATCAGAAATCTTTCTTCTCTGTACATTTTTCTTTAATTAGTTAATATATTGGCCTGGCCAAGGTAAGACCTCCTTCATGACTAGTATGAAACTTGCCCAAGCTCTACAAAAGGGCAGTTTTTGCTCATCCCCACAGAGGAAATATTTCAGAGTATTATGCAACTAATTCAATTAAATGTATTATTTTCTACTTTTTGACAGTAACGTGCTTGGCAATTTTACATACTTTATTTCATTTTTTTCCTCAAAACCAATCCTATACGTTGTTTCATAATGCAAACATTGAAACTCTGAGAGGCTGTTACTTTCCCCAAACTACAAAGCTATTGAGTAACTGAGCTAAATACAAAGCTAGTCTTTCTAATTCCAATTCTTTTCCCTCAGTTTTTTTTAAACATTTATTTTAATTTCAGTGGTTCATGTGCTGCTTTGTTTCATAGGTAAATTTGTGTCGTGAGGGTTTGTTGTTCAGATTATTTCATCATTCAGGTATTAAGCCTAGTAGTACCCATTAGTTATTTTTCCTGATCCTCTCCCTCCTCCCATCCTCTACCTTCCAACAGGCCCTTTTTCCCCATTTTTTCTTTGTATCTGAGATCTTTTTGGACATGATAGATCCGTTTGTTGTTCCCTGAAGAAATGTACTTTCTGTCATGCACACACATGCACATGAGCATATACATATTTTCATTTTGTGAATGATTTGAGAATAAATTGGAGAGACATCATGGTTCTTTATTTCTAAATACTTTAGCATGTGTATCTTAAGTTCAAATAAAAACCATAATATATTTATTGAATTAAGAACGTATAACAATGATACAACACTGTTACACAATCCATAGTACAAATTCAAATTCCATCAATTGTCCAGTAGCATTCTTTTTTATTTTTGTTTTTACTGAGTTCAAAATACAATCCTGTAATATAGATTCCATTTAGTTGTCATGCCTTCTTTGTCTCCTTTATTCTGAAACAGTTCCACAAACTTTCTTTGTCTTTCTTGACCTTGACAGTTGTGAAGAATGTGGGACAGTTTTTTTTTTTTTTGGAAAATGTTTTCAATCTGCATTTATATAATATTTTCCAATGTTTAGATTCATGTTATCAACTTTTGGTAGAAATGACAAGATAGGATGTTGTATCATTCTCAGTGCATCATCTCAGAAGACTAGATGATGTTAGTTTATCCCAATCACATTTATGTTAACATTAATTGCTTGATTAAAGTGTTGTCTATCAGATTTCTGCACTATAAAGTTAGCATTATTTTCTTTGTAATTAAAAAAATACTTTGTGGGCTGGGTGTGGTGGCTCACGCCAGTAATCCCAGCACTTTGGGAGGCCAAGGTGGGCGGCTCACGAGGTCAGGAGATTGAGACCATCCTGGCTAACACGGTGAAATCCCGTCTCTACTAAAAATACGAAAAACTTAGCCGGGTGTGGTGGCGGGCACTTGTAGTCCCAGCTACTCGGGAGGCTGAGGCAGGAGAATGGCATGAACCTGGGAGGTGGAGCTTGCAGTGAGCCCAGAACGCGCCACTACATCCAGCCTGGGCAACAGAGCGAGACTCCGTCTCAAAAAAAAAAAAGAAAAGAAAAAAAAAAAGTACTTTGTGAGGAGATGCTTTGACATTATGTAAATAATCATTCTTCAGTAAACTTTCTCTAGCTGAGTTTTAGCACCCATTGATAATTTTTGAAAATCTATTTTTTTTTTTACATACAATGTTTCACCTTCTACAATATGAGCATTTCCTTTTTCCTTTTCTTTCAGTGTAGACTTATGGGTTTCTCCTCTATTCAACTTCTTGGGGAAGTTTCAGCCATAATTCCTTCAAATACTTTTTCAGTATTCTTTCTCTTCTTCTTTAACTCCAATGAAATGAATATTAGATCTTTTGTTCTTGTCTTTTAAGTTCCTCAGAATCTGTTCATACTTTTTTCTCTGCTGATTAGATTACATAATTCTTATTTATAATCAAGTTTACTGGCTATTTTTACTGTCAATTACATTCTACTATGGAGTCCATTTAGTGAGTTTTTTCTATAATCTCAGTTATTGGATTTTTCAGCTCTTGTATTTTAATTTTAGTCTTCATATGTTTTTAGTTGCTGAAACTTTCTCTTATAGCATTTGTTTCAAAAATTTTGAAAGCGCTCATTTGAGTATTTTTATAAGGGCTCCTTTAAAATATTTTGATGAAAATTGCCATATTTGAGCCATCTTGACTTTGGCATCTGCTGAGTGTCTTTTCCCATGACAGTTTAACCTTTCAAGGTTGAGTAATTTTTAATTGAATCCTAGACATTTTAAATATTATATCAAGACTCTAGGTCTTAATTTAAATGCTGTGAAAAATGTTGATGTTTTTGTTTTAGCAGGCAATTTATCCAGTTAGGTTCATGCTGCAAGTTCCAAACCTGCCTCTGTGCACTGGGATTCCAAAGTCAAACTGCAAAGCCTTTATGTAGCACTTCACATAGGTTTCCAAGTGCACCACCCCGTGGACAGTCTGGGTCCTGGGCAGTAGTTTACCTATAGTTTAGTTCTCAAACTTTTAGGTATGTTAGTTAGGTTCCCATCATGGCGTGGGTGAGCCCAGAGCTCATAAACAACTTTATGAGGCCACTTGCCCAAGCTCCTCTCTCTTCGTCATCTCCCTAGTACTGTGATTCCCAGGTACTCTCTTTTACAGCGTGGTCCCATCCTGTTGGAACTGCTTCCTCACTAAAGGGAGAGAAAACTAGACTGCCTCAGAGTTTGGCTCCTGTGGCCTTCCATTATGGGTGGCTGTCTTCCACTCTTACCCGCATCCCCATGGGATTACTTGGGAGTTGGAGTAGGAGATATGGAGGGAAAAAAGAAGAAATAGGATGATTTCTGTACTCTTTCTGTGTGTATGAGAATTTCCTTCTAGGTCCTCCTTCCAGAACAGGATGAATTTTCCTAGAGCTCTCTCTATAGTGTGGTATTACTTCAGGGTTCGAAGCTGTGTTAAATTCAAGCCAGATAACTCTGCAGGAAAACTTCACAAATGTGCTTTTTCTATCTTGCATGGATCAAACCTCCTGTTTCCTTTGACATGTGCTGTTGGAAGGAATTTAACAAGGTTGGGGTTCATAGTAGGAAGAATAGACAGCACAGAGAGTCCAGGGTCAAGAGGTAATGCTGAGAGGCAGTTAGCAACTTGGGTAGAGTCTTATAAACCATAAGGAATAGGGCTTCTTAGATGTGGCTCTTGGGTTTGAGTCTCCTAGAATATTTCTAAAAATTCAAAAAAAGTTTACAATTACATTGTATTTTAAATGTTTATACTGGCAAAGTGGTGATCTTATGGTAAAAAAACAAGTAACAGTGGTCTCATGTGATGATTTTAAGAAATATAAGATCTTATACAAATGTGCACAGTGGACCAAATAGCTTTCTTTTTTAAAATTTTTCTTCAAGTTTAGGGATACATGTGCAGAATGTGCAGGTTTGTTACATTGGTGTTCATGTGCCATGGTGGTTTGCTGAACGTATGAACCCATCATCTAGGTTTTAAGCCCTCCATGCATTAGGTGTTCATCCTAATGTTCTCCCTTCCCTTTCCCCTCACCCCCGACAGGTCTTGGTGTGTGATATTTCCCTCCCTGTGTCCATGTGTTCTGATTGTTCAACTCCCACTTATGAGTTGGAACCATAACATAAAAAATCATAACATTAAAAAACATAACATAACCTAAAACCAAAACATGCAGTGTTTGGTTTTCTGTTCCTGTGTTAGTTTGCTGAGAATGATGGCTTCCAGCTTCATCTATGTCCGTGCAAATGACATGAACTCATCCTTTTTTATGACTGCATAGTATTCCATGATATATATGTCACATTTTCTTTATCCAGTATATCATTGACGGGCATTTGGGTTGATTCCAAGTCTTTGCTATTGTAAACAGTGCTGCAATAAACATACGTGTGTATATATCTTTATAGTAGAATGATTTATAATCCTTCGGGTATATACCCCGTAATGAGATTGCTGTGTCAAGTGGTATTTCTGGTTCTAGATTCTCAAGGATTCACCACTTGGTCTTCCACAATGGTTGAACTAATTTACACTCCCACCAACAGTGTAATAGCGTTCCTATTTTTCCACAGCCTCACCAGCATCTGGTGTTTCCTGACTAAATACTTGCCATTCTGACTGGCATGAGGTGGAATATCCTTGTGGTTTTGATTTTTCATTTCTCTAATGATCAGTGATGATGAGCTTTTTTCCATATGTTTGTTGGGCCAAATAGCTTTCTCACCTGGACTCTCTCTTGCTGTGCTTGGTTCATCTAACATAATTGAGTGCTGTATCTGGAGACTAGTGGGAAACTATTGAAAGATTTTAGTCAGTACATTGGTACTACAGAAGAGTATTTTGTTGGGTTGGCACATCATGGAGGGAGAAAAAGTAGATGTGGAAACATCAGGTAGCAGGCTATTAGTGTAATCTAGACAGTGACGCACAGTATAATGCCCCTCAAAGATATACAAGTCCTAATCCCTGGAAATTGTGACTATTTTACATAGCGAAGGGGACATTATAGGTGTGATTAAGTAAAGGACTTTGGAATGTGGAGATTAACTTGGATTATTTTCATGGCACAATCTAATCGTATGAGCCCTTAAAAATAGAGAATCTTTGTTAGCTGTGGTCAGAGAAAGATACAGGAATACAAATCTGCACCAGACGCTATACTGGTGGCTTTGAATATTGATGAAGGGAACCATGAGCCAAAAAATGCTAGTAGTCTCTAGTGGAAGATGCAAGCAAAACAAAACAAAACAAAAAAACCGCACCCAGATTCACTCCTAGAACCTACAGAAAGAAACACATCCCTGCTGATTCCTTGATTCTAGCTCAATAAAACCTGTCAGGCTTCTGACCAACAGAATTGTAAGAAAATAAATTTGTGTTGTTTTATGTCACTAAGTTGACAGCAATTTGTTATGGTAGCAATAGAAAACTATAAGTGTGCATTGGTGGTGAACTGAACAAGTCTATTAGCACTCAAATGGGGAAAAGCAGACCAATGTAAAAGATATTTGGGAGGTAGAATTGATGGGACTTGGTGATAGAAAATGTGTAAGAGGTGGAGAGAGGGCAATGAGTACTGGGAGGATTCCAAGGTTTTTATTGTATTTTTGGCTTGAGCAATATTTTGGAACTGAGAAGTGAGATAGTACTGTAGCGAGTACCTACAAATATGGATATGACTTTGGAACTTGGGTAATGAGTAGAGGCTGGGAGAGTTTTGAGGTACACATTTGAAAACCTTGATGGTGGTGTTATTCACTGTGATTTGCGATGCAAGAAGGAGTTTAGTTTGACAAATGCTGAGTTTGAGGCACCTGAGGTCATTCTGTTGGAACAGGCAGTTGAATCAATTAGATATATAGAGAGATACCTCAGAAAAGAGCTTATAGGTATAGGGTTATAGTTTTGGGAATGATCAATCTATAAATATAACTAAAGTGAATTTCAATGGGTCGCAGCAAGAGGAGACATTCTGTACAAACAGAACTGATTTAAATAATTGGCTTTGAAGGATATGAGAGATGTGCTGGTGTTTGGAAAAGGATGTGGGCTGAAGGAAGGTTTTGGGAATGTACTGAATATGTTTAATGTTGATTTCAAGGACTAGTATGAGAGAGGATATAAAAGCAATAGAAGGAGAAGGTGATGAGTTGACTAACATGCTTGCAGAGGTGGAATTGGTTGGAATTGGATACAGAAGGACAGGCTGGTCTGGTTTATAAAGAAGTGCTTCTCTTCAATTGTAGAAGGCAGAAAGAAGAAAATAATAGCATGAACTAAGTGTGAATAGATAGTAGACCTTATTAGTGTAAGCATAACTTTGGAGTCAGGCAAGAGGGGTCAAGGCCACTGAATTTCATAAACTAAATACAGAGTCTGTAGCCTCTTACTAGGTGTTTGATGATTGGCAAGTTATTGATTGTTGTGTAATTTTCTCATCTATAACATGGTATTATTAATGTTACCCATCTCATTGGGTTAATGTGCAGATTAACTTATTACTTTATGAAATATGAATACTCAGGCAAGTGTCTTCTTAGAGGAAGCACAATGTTTGCTGTGGTTACAACGTACTGTATTTTTAAATTTATATTTATTTTTGCCTTTTTATGACAGATTTCCCAATCTAGCCTGTAAGGGTTTGGGGTCATAGAAAAATACTCTTGACTCATACAAAACTGTGAAGGTATAAACACAACTGTATTCTGGCAGTATCCTGGAGCACTGTGTTTAGAGCTTGTTTGAGTTATCTTCACTCTTGGATAAATGATTTGGTATCTATTTTAAAATAGGGAATATATTTAACTTCTACAAAACTCATCATCAAAACTGTTGGGGTTGGTTTATATGATTTCTCATCTTGTTTTTGAATCTAACATACTATGATTTTATTTCATATTTAAGTCTATTGGGTTAAAAGGTAAAAATATATAATTGGTAAAATGGAATATACCATTGCATGAAAAGATTTCTGCCTTCATTTCCAAACATAGTTATCCCATATTCTTTAACTTTGATGCGTATGATTATGCAAAAATTCTGAACAGTTCTTTCTTTAGACTTTGATGCATATTCCACTTTGATATGACCTCATTGCTATATATTATTTATTATGTTCCTGTATGCTACTTCATGCTGAGTGAAAAGTAGAGGTGAATAAAATGCACTCTCAACTACACTGAAAAAAGAAAGCAAACAAAACAAGAAGATATAAACAAGCAGTTCAGAAAATTACTTCTCTAATAATTGAAGTTGTGCTTTTAACTCTTGTATTAGTTCATTATTTAGTAAATATTTTTGTCAGACTTTGTGTTATCTCATTTTGACAGAAGTGGGGAAAGCCTAATGATTCAAATATTCCAATTACCATTATAATTTTTAAAATTGTGAAGTGCTGAACAATTCACAATACTCTTCCATTATTATATTTTATATCTGTCACAATGCAATGAGGTAGGGAGCCATAGGACATTACCTTGAACCTAGTAAGCATTTAATCAATGTTTTCTATGGACTTTTCTTAAACATTTTTATTGTTATTTAAAACTAGACTTAAGGAAATAATGATTCTAGTTTGGGCTCTCTTATTAACCATGTGACACTGAGTTGGTTTGGGTTTTTTGTTGTTGTCAGCTCTCTCTTCTCTGAGTTAGATAGGGGGCCAGTAAACTTTAAGGTTTGCTTTGTTATTTACTGTATTCTGTGAAGTAAACCACCTTAATTAAGAACTGCATTTATCAGATCGTGTTTGGACTGAACATTTGAGTTGGCCTGAATTTTTAGGTTGACCATGTTCTATGCATAGTTTCTGAAATTTTTAACTGTCTTCACTGGTCTTACTATTCAACAAGTGATCAGTAAGAGTATTTTGGAAGGCAGAATGAGTTGATGATTGGAGAAGATTCAGTGTTTCCTGAAGCAGCTCTTGCCAGTCCGTTGTGGAAAACAGGGGTTGAAATTGGACGGATACCCACCCTGGCAGTTGATACTTGGAAGTGAAGAAGGTTGATGGAATTCAATGCACATGGTGAATTTAGTTCTCTAAGAAACTTTGATTTGTTCAGAGAAGTGTTTTTGAATTTTGATCCCAAAACTCCAGTATAGAAAGTAGACTGGAATGTAGATATGATCTCAACATTCCTGAGATCTGGGGGCAGGACCCTTAGACACCTGCTGAGTGACTGGCTATTTTTGTTTGGCCCCAGGATAGCAGTGGCTTTCCTCAGTTTCAGCATAGATAGAAACTTGGATCAGTCTCTGCCTTTCTCTCGACTCTAGTTATCTGCCTAAGGTACATGTCACTCCATAACTGTGAACAAACCTTTGCTTAACTGCAATTTTTATTACATTTGCCTATTTTCTTGTTTTGCCACCAGTAAAATTTAAGACCTATGATAGCAGTAGACCATGTCTCTGTTGTTTGCTGCTTTCTATGGCACCGTCCACAGTACCTGAAAGTAGGAGTCACTCAGTAGGCCTTCGTGGGATAAGTGTAAAATAAGAACATATAATAACTGTAGTCAGGGGTCAAAGAGATTTTAGCATTGAAGGGTGCCTTTATTTAAGTATGAATGGGAAGGTGAAAGCTGAGAGTGATGATGAGCCTCACCAAAGAGGAGAGGACTGTCAGACGGTCTCTGTTGGCAAAGCAAATAACGCAGTTTATTTTTCTGTTTTTTTTTTAAGAAATTCCCAGAGCACACAAAATCAGATTATTGAATTTGAATTCCACATTTTTAAAGATTCATAAAAAGAAAACCAATGTGACACAGGGCTTAACCAGCAAAGTTTCAGAGGATTTAAAATGGTAGTTCAGAAAGTGTTAGAGGAGCAACATGGAAGAAGGAAGGGAAGTGTTGCTGGTTGGGAATTAACTGAGGCAGCCAAGGGCATTTACAGCATGATTTTGTCTGACACAGCATGAACCAAAGTCAAGGGCAGGGGAGGGAGGCAGGGGTTTAGAGATATTGCTGCACAAACCTCCGGGTGGCTACTGACAAAGAGATCAAGACATGTTTTTACTGATAAGGAAGGCCAAAGCAAAGGTCACAACTTTGATCATGAGAAATTTTAATTACTCGGATATTGATCAGAACACCTAGGAACCAACTACAGAAGACGTGTTTGAGAACAGAGCTGGATTTTTAGATTCACACTGGGAGACCTGACTGCTCTTCGACTGTGGTCAGTTGTTATTCTAAGTGCATCCCAGGATAAAAGCCAACTATGATAATGGGTGAGACTTTGGGGAATGTCAGTGACCACAGTATTATCAGACTTTAAATGTTAAGTGGAAGAAACATTAAAGAAAGTTGATTTTGAAGGAATGTATAGAAAGCCCTAAGGACCTTTGATGGAAATGTTATAATGTAAAGGGGAAGAGAGGAAGAATATTTAAAGGTGAATTGAAGTGCTTCTTCAAAATCAATAAAGAAAATTAAACCTCCTTAATGATCTCAGGCCAGTAATACAGTCTTAGAGCTAGGATCTGCCCCAATATATCAGGTGTCTCTCTGGCCTTTGAAAAATTGCTTTTGTGATTTGGTTACACATGTTTGGTTGGGTAAATGGACTTTTATTTGGATCTTGGTTTTAGTGAGTAATATCAGATTAGTAAATATACTTAAATTTAGATCCTTGAAATCTTTCATGTGGACCTTGTAATGCCTTTGCAACTATGGTCCCTTCTTCAAGCCTTGCTTATTTTCCAGTATATCTTCTGCAAAAACCTGTTTCTAATAGACAGGTTTGACAGTTTCACTTTTTCAATGAGCTCCTATTATGTATGGCCAAGATTAGTCTCTGAAATTTGGTCTTCATTACTTCCTTGATCTCAGTATTTGCTGCCCTTGTATGTATCATTCATTCTAGCCATACATTTTTTTAAATTTTGAAATAATACTGGATTTTCAGGAAATTTGCAAAGATAGAATATAGAGTTTGTATATATTCCTAATTCATTTCCCCCTACACTTAACATCTTACATTACCATGGCATATCTATCAAAACCAAGAAGAAGATATGGGTATATTACTAGTAATTAAACTCTATACTTCATGCAGATTTCACCTGCATTTTTCTCTTAACTGTCTTTTTTTCTGTTCCAAAATTCTATCTAGGATATTACATTTGTTCATTATGTATCATTTGTTTCCTCTAATATATAACAATTTCTCAGATTTTTCTAGTTTTTGAGAAGTACTGGTCAGACATTTGCAGACTGTGTCTCAATCTGTGTGTGCTTTATGTTTTTCCTCATGATTAGACTAGTGTTATGGGGTTTGGCGAAGAATACCACAGAAGTGAAATGCTGTTGTCATCATATCATATCAAGAGGAATATGCTATGAAAATGACTTCTCACTGGTGATCTTAACCTCTACCACTTCATTAAGGTAGTGTTTGCCAGGTTTCTCCACTGTAAAGTTACTAGTTTTCTCTTTCTGTAATCTATTCTTTGGAATTGAGTTAGTAAGTCAACTCAAGGGTGATGGGAGGATCAAACCACACCCCCTAATGGGTGGA
The DNA here is from genome assembly GCF_024542745.1 of Macaca thibetana thibetana. Taxonomy (NCBI): domain Eukaryota; kingdom Metazoa; phylum Chordata; class Mammalia; order Primates; family Cercopithecidae; genus Macaca; species Macaca thibetana. Next base: position 74,094,671 of record NC_065591.1, on the reverse strand, counting down.
ATATTTAGATATGTTATTTGGGGCTATAGGACTATTTATCTCTGTAAGGACTATTTATTTCCTTTTATCTATCTATCTATCTATCTATCTATCTATCTGTCATTCATCTATGTACCTATTATCTATCATCTATCTCACTACAATCTTATGAATATTTATTTTATGCTTTGGATTATAGTTCAATACTATGTTGTTTATCTTATCTCTCAATTTGTTCCAGTTTTGGCCTTTGGGAGCCTGAAGTGTTTGACTCAAGCTTTATAATACCTGGCTTAGTAAAAACTCATTAGCTACCAGTAATGAAACCAGTTCAGCTCTGCTTAAGCCAAAAAGTGGAAATTTATTATACGAACATAGAAGCATCTCCCAGAACCTTTGAGCTAGATTATGGCTGGGTATCAATAGGACTGAAATTGATATTTGGAAGGTGATCAGCCCCCTCTCTGCCCTTTTCTGCTTTTCTCTATATGTCTCATTTCTTTTTCTCTTTCTGTAACCTCAGGCCACATGATGAGACATAACTGCTATCTCAAAGTGACTGAATTTATGTGTTAAGGGTTGCAGCTCGCCAGGTGTGGTAGCTTATGCCTGTAATCCCAGCACTTTGGGAGGCCAAGACAGGCAGATTGCCTGAGCTCAGGAGTTCTCTACCAGGCGGGGCAACACAGTGAAACCCCATCTCTACTAAAATACAAAAAATTAGCCGGGCATGGTGGTGGGCGCCTGTAGTCCCAGCTACTCAGGAGGCTGAGGCAGGAGAATTGCTTAAACCCAGGAGGCGGAGGTTGCAGTGAGCCAAGATTGCACCACTGCACTCCAGCCTAGGTAACAGAGCGAGACTCTGTCTCAAAAAAAAAAAAAAAAAAAAAAAAAAAAAAAAAAAAAAAAAAAAAAGAGTTACAGCCATATGAGCAGAGGGATATGACTTTCTTAAGGTCCTGCATCAAAATTATTTGGAAAAGAAATTGTATTTGCCTTACTTTAAGTATCCATGTCTTCTCCATGAAGCTATGCCTAGGGATGTGGTGGTAACTCCACAGTACTCACCTATGTCAACACCATAGATTAGGGAGACATTTCTCAGAGAAGGCTGGATTGTTCTGAGTTTGCCATATATCCCTAAACGGTCCACTGTAAATATCTGTGGCTGAAGAATGCTGTTTTCTCTACCTTAAATGCACTTTTACCTTTTGCCTACACGGGAAGCTCCAGCTCAGGCATTTTTTTTTTTTTTTAGGACATCATCTCTATCCCCCTCCCTGCTCTTAGTTACACTCTCATCTGATCAACCACATAATTTTATTATTGAAAAACATATTTTTATTATTTATCATGTAGTATTTTTGACACTTTTTCAAGATCCTATGCCTCTTCAGAAACTTTTCACATTTAATTTATCTTAGCATCTCTAAGATCTAAAATAGTTTATAGCACATTATAAGTTCAATGAATGATTTTTGAGTGAATAGGTGAGTGAACAAGTATCAGTACAATATATCTTAAGTTATGATAGGGCTGAAGGCACTAAAATTATAGTATACATTAATAAACGTTTTAGTTAAAAAGCCATTAATGCTTTCTGATAAAACAGTTATAGAGATCATTTTCTCTGCCACTACCCACAAAGAAGCCTTAGAAAATAGGATGCTTTAAAAGACAATCATGACTCTTCAGCAGTGGGAAAAATTGGGACGATTCAAAGGCAAAAAATCTAAACAAATTTTTAAAAGATAAGTGGAAGTGAAAAAGAAAAACCCCACAGAGTATTAATTTGCAGGGCCTAATTCAATCAGCAAGAAATGATTTCTCAAATGTATTTGTAAGAGACAGACGGGAAAAAAGAAAACTGGTTCACTGAAAAATGAGACCAGGGAATTAGAGACATAGACTAAGCAAAGGGAAATTTGTTCAACAGCTGCATCTTGCTTTGGTCTTTATAGATCTAAGGGAAGATAAGAAATCACTTAGAATAGAAACCATAGCCCTTGTTTTGAAGTAGGAAAATGACAGCTAAGGATGGATAAATGACTAAGAGGAGAGCAGCTGAAGGAAGCACAAATTCACTCTATTCCTCTGTCCAGGTCCCTTGAATTCACGGTCAGGCCCTCATCCCAGGAACTCATATTTAGTCTTGCATGATTTCTTGACTTTCCAGTTACCTAACAATTCAATGCAATTTTAGGAACCCCATTTGTAATTCTCAATCTGCTGTATTTCTCCCTAGAACAGAATGTTATCCTGGAAAGAGGAGACTGGTGAGTCAGAAAGAGGAATTAGAATTTTAGCCATGGGTTGGAGATATAAATTTGGATTATATATCATGTTTTTTAAAGTTAAAACTTTGTCATTAGAAGAGGTTAATTAATAAAAGCACGTACAGGAAAGTAAGCAATAGACCAAAAGAGAATCTTAAGTGCAGAATACCTGCACTTAAAGATCAGGCATAGGGGCGGATTAGGGAGATTAAGAAAGAATACCCATTAGATATGAGGGGAGTAATTTACTTGGTGTTACAGAAGCAGAGTTAAGAGACATATAAGGAATTAGTCAATAGAGTTAGATGCTGCTGAGATTGAGTAAAATTGGAGTTTAAAAGGTTCTTTGTAGTGTAGATTGTTATTTCCATTTTTATAGAATATTATTTTGTATCATCTTCACAAAAAATCAATAACTTTACTTTGATTTTCTTTATTTATTTTCATTGACATACAGCCTAGTTTTTCTAAGGCCCGAATCCTCATTTTTATGAGGATGACTTTTACACTAGGGAGATGATTTGGGTTTTTGATAGAAACAAGTCTTAAATTAAATTTCAGTTCTCTCATTTCATATCTGCATGCTCTTGGATGAATCATTTAACTCAAGGCTTAATTTCTCATTTGTACATCTATAAAATGGTTCTAATCATATATATTTTGTAGACTGGCCTGAAGAAACATGTTCAAATAAATGCACACCTGAACATATTAGTTCATTTTTGCATTGCAAACATATATTTAATTACATTTAATTCAAGTGAGATTACTTTTGAACAGATTAATTTTCTTTGGATAAAAGATGAGTTTCAGCCTTATGGCTGAAAATAAGATAAATTCTAGTAATTCAACTAATAGCTGAAAAGGTCAGTGTCTTACTAATACTCTCAAATTCACCCAGAGCAGTTCCTGTACTAAAACATCATCTCGGATAAATACCAACACAAGATCATCTTATAATTTTGAACCTTATCTGTAGGGAAATGTCACAGATAAAATTTCTTTTTTCCAATTACTCTTACATAGACACCTGGTACTCTCCCAAATTAAGTAGTCTCTTCTTCCGTGGTTAGTTAGTTTATTGAAAACATTGAATACTAGAAATTGAAATGTCCTTGAACTATCATTTCTCCAAGGTTCAGGAGAAGCAGTGGATGGAAGGGAGTGATTCAGGCAAATAAATATGATTTGACTTCCATTGCCTCAGGCTTTAATTTTACCATCTGTCAAGTCTGGCACTGGCTATTAGAGTAAACTTCTTGATCATCTGCTTCAAAATAAGAAACCTCAATATAGACCTGCTTCAGGCAGAACCTTGACTATATTAATGCATCACTGACTTCCTGACTCATTTTCATGCCAGATACCGGAATGTTGACTGCAGTTAGTGATAATTTTTTTTTTTTTCATTTATTTCACAACCTGAGCTGTGATGCCCTGCTACCTTCAGGACTGCGAGTTCTTTTATATTGGTATCTCTTACAGAAAATCTTTTCTGACCTCTTCACTTAACACTGCCCCTCTCCCCTTCAGAGTGCTTGATTAAGTGGTTCCTTTTCACTTCTGAGTCTCCTGTGTTCACCACACCACAGCACTTATTCATCCTGCTTTGTGTCTCATATGTTTCCATGACTGTCCCCTTCACTAGCTATGTCAGACTTGAGGGCAGGTATTACCTTTTTAATCTTTGCATCTATATCCTTAATACCTGCTGTAATACTTGTCTTAGAGTCAGCATGCATTAAATATCAGTTGAATGACTCATTGAATGAAAGTTTTTATCATTTGACTGCTGATTCTATGATATTTGATATTTCTGATTCCACACATTCCCATTTTTGACATGTACAATAATAGCAATTATTCATTCCTCACTCTCTCAGTTCAAAATGGCTATGGTTTGGTTTCGTTTTGTTTAGAACAAACTTTGGAAATATATGCTCATTTTCATATTACTCTGAAACCATTTTAGAATACTCATGTACTAAAAATATTGGGGACTTTCTTCAGCTTCTAATAGAATTCAGGATATCTGAAGATTGAAGACTCAGATAAAATACTACCTTTTTCTTCTATAAAACTTTTCTTGAGTCCCCATAGAATATTATATCTCCTCCCCCCCCCAAACTTTATTCATTCTTTCTTATAGAACCCAACCTCTCGTGGTGTAATTCATCCATTTACAGAACAGATACAGACTGGGAGCTCCTTAAGAACAATATCTGTGTTTCTCTTTCATTTTTGTGTTCATTTTACCTGACCGAATATTGTCTTCTAACACTTTGAACATATTGTTCACTCCAAATAGAATTCTTTACTCAAAGCTCCCTACCATTTACTACCTTTTGCCTTAATTCCATTACCAATACAAACACACATACTTCACTGGGCAACCCTCAAATATCCTTTTAGTTCCAGCTGTTACCTATTTTCAGAAATGTCCTATAATCACTTCCTACACTCACCCCATAAAAGATTCCTTTTATGAATCTTTAAAAACATGGAATTCAAATCCAATAATCTGATTTTGTGTGCTCTGGTTATATTTATTATTTTATATTTAAATTTGTCTCTTTATTTTCCACACCAGCCTGTAAATTCCTTATGGTCAAGAACTGTGTCTTGTTCTTTGTATCTCCCATGCCTAATTAAGCCTGTGCCTAATAGATGATGAATAAAAATGTTTTAAAAATACACCACTCTACAATTCTTCTGGATATGTATACAGGCAATTATTGTTCAAGGAGTTAATACTCAACCCAGTAGTGCATATGGTCTTTTTCTTATATCTGTACCTATAACTATATTAAATGGACTCCTTGCTATGATGATTTCTGGATAAATTTTATATCTATTGTTTGGAGTTAAGGATCAGTGAATAATCATGGAAATGTAAGAGTTACATGTTACATGATCGCTATTAAGTAGGTTTCAAAGGGAAAACCATTGATTTAGCATTTCCTATGAGGGAAGAGCTGCTTTATAGATTGATCTTTCCGTGGGAGGATGAGTAAGCTCACAGAAGTATTAGCAAAAGATTTAGTCCCAAAGGTATAAATATGAAAGATATGATTATATCTTTCACATTATATACAACACAATGCCACAGATTGTGTCTGCTGTTGTTATGGACTGAATGTTTGTATCTCCTCGATCTTATATGTTAAAATCCCACCCCACAAGGTAATGACATTATTAAGTGGGGCCTTTGGAAGGTAATTAGGTGATAAAAATAGAACTCTCCTGAATGGGATCCATACCCTTATAAAAGGCACCCCAGAGAGCTCTCTTGCCTTCTTTTCACTACGTGAGGGCACAGTGAGAAACCCATGGTCTGCAAACTGGAAGAAGTCCCTCATTAGAACCCCACCATGTTTGCATCTCTGACTTCTAGCCTCTAGAACTGTGAGAAATAGATGTCTGTTGTTTATGAGCCACCTGCTCTATAGCACTTTGTTATAGTAGCCTAAACAGACTAAGACATGCATCAATAATTTTTCTGGTGACAGCCTGACTTAAGAGCTGCTTGAGAAGTGTCAAATGTCACCAGTGTTATGAGTAGAAGATTTTAAAGAACAATGATTTTTTCTTATTTTTTATTGTTCACCTATTTCCTTACAATAAAGCTTCCCACCAGACAACCCAACCAAGACACCATTACATTCAGGTGCCTATTGATTACTGTTCAGAGAAGATCTTCAGGGAAAATATTAGTTAGTGGTTGTTAGATATTGGAAACCCAAATAGCAATGTTACTTCAATATGATTGTAAAGTGAATGGATCTGTAAGGGCCGTCTCCTCCATGACACACTTTCTATGCTAGCCTGCCTGAAGCTCCCTCCCTTCCTCTCTCCCTCTCTTCTTCTCACCTTTTATTCTTCCCTTCAATCCATCTCTACTGAGTTCCTATTATATGTAAGCCCTTTCCCTCAACACTGTAGGTAGAAAAATGTCAAACTCAAATTATGTCTTCAAAAATGTTTAATGAGTATTCATGAAGTGAAAAAATAATATCAATAAAGTTTAAAAAGTCTGATAAAAAATGAAAAAAAAATCATCTCAGAAGGAAAGAGATGGCTGATGTCTCTCCATCACCCCAAAAATACAAACAAACAAACAATAAAAGACTTCTTAGAAGTGATCAAATAGTAGTTCACTGAAATTGAAAATATGGAATATCTCAAGAAGGAATCATGAAACCTTTAAGGGAGGCATAGATCTGTGCTGTCCGATACAGTGATCAATAACCACACATTTATATTTAAATTTAAATTAATGAACATTAACTAGAAGTAAAAATTTGGCTTTTCAGTCACACCAGCCACATTTCAATACTCAATAGCCACATGCTTGTTGAACAGCATAGATGCAGAACATTCCTATATCAGATAAAATTATGTAAAATAGCACTAGTCTAAATTCTAATAATTGCGCCAGGGTATAGGGAACATTTCTGGGGAATGGCTCATCAGTTAGTCTGCTTATAAGAAAGAAAATAAGATAAATTCTAGTAATTCAACTAATAGCTGACATTGACTAAAGACCTACTGTATTTCATGTTGCTTATATTTGATTGTCAAAGGTATTGTTTTCACTTATCAAAATGGAGACTGGAGTTCAGAGACAGGCAATACCTTTTCCAGGGTCACTTAATTAGTTAATGGATTGAAGCAGAGATTGGGCCAAAAGTAAATGGAGGTCTAAGATGATTGGATTGTAAATATGAGATATTGGGGAACAAATGAATATTCTAAGCAAAAACATGGCATACCATAATTTGCACTGGAGGAAAAATATTTTTAAGTGATGGTAAAGTGGATGGCATGTCTTTGGTCAGGGCAGAAATCTTTACCAAATACATGAGATCAGAGCCCAGAATTTTGGGGTTCATTGAGCTATCCAAAAAACTTTGTCTAGGTAACGCCAAAAGAAAAGCTTGGGAGTAGGAGTACCATAAAAATAGTGTAGCTGACTAGTTAAGCAGGAGTATTTTTGTAGAGTATAGGCAAATCATGTTTCAGAAAATGTACTCAGCCAATATATTTATGAGTTATGAAATTATATATTTGTATATTTTTATGACTACACATATGCACACATCATTAATGTTGAAAAGCAGAAGCCTTATTAACATGTTAAATAAGTTAAACTTTAGTATTTTGATTTTAACTTTTCCTTAACTCAACAAATATTGCTGTAGGCTGACCATGCTAGGCACTAGAGGTGCACTGTCAATTTAGTTTATGATCTCGTAGAGGAGACAGAGAAATCATACAATCACAGTACTCAATAAATGCTACAATGACAATTTATTCTCTTGCTGAAGCACAAACCTGAATGCTGAGCAATGAATTACTAAGATAGTGAATGATGCTGGTCTATCATTTCTTAATGCAGCTGGGTTGTTCCTTCCTTTTTCTTGTATACTTATAAATTCTCCTAAGGTTTTAAAAATGTTTTATTTACAAAATATTTCTGACAAGGGAGAGAGAAAACTTTAGTAAATGTTGAAAACTGTAGCTATTCCAGGAAACATATTGCTGTTATTGCTCTCAACATAAATATAATTTGAGGTAAATGAAAGAGTTGAGAAATTATCTGTTTATGAATTAAGGAGTTCACCAAAGTTCCAGGGTAAATATTATTCTCAAGATAGTGCCAAGGGTTTACTGTGAGAAAGGCAAATATCCTACGCTTCTCTTTTTGGTCTTCTAAAAGCAAGGTGCACATGAGTTGGTAGTGGAAATAACATAATAACAAATGATGAATTTTACTTTTGAAATTGTCTAACTAAGGACTTTGAGCCTAAATATACCACATGAGTATTTATTTTCTGGGTCTTGCCAGATATTTGGGTATTTTCCCAAATAAGTGGATGTAGGTCACTTTTTATTTTAGTTATGTAGTTTTGGAGAATTTTGTTATGAAACAACAATAAATTGAAATACTTTTTAAAGCTCAAATAATGACTCATTCTCCTGTTCTGCTGTTAAAAAATTATGCAAGCTTCTGCTATGGCCAGTGTATAATATCAAACTACCCCTTCCACAAATAACAACTATAAACTCTAGAAAAATACCAAAAAATGAAATATTGGAGGAAACTTGTGAGCAAGCTGAAGCACAGACACAACAGAGAGAGAGATAAAAGAAAGAATTCATCTTTTGCTGTGCAGAAGCTTTTTAGTTTAATTAGATCCCATTTGTCAATTTTGGCTTTTGCTGCTGTTGCTTTTGGTGTTTTAGACATGAAGTCTTTGCCCATGCCTATGTCCTGAATGGTATTACCTAGGTTTTCCTCTAGGGTTTTTATGGTATTAGGTTTAACATTTAAGTCTCTAATCCATCTTGAATTAATTTTCGTATAAGGAGTAAGGAAAGGATCCAGTTTCAGCTTTCTACTTATGGCTAGCCAATTTTCCCAGCACCATTTATTAAATAGGGAATCCTTTCCCCATTTCTTGTTTTTCTGAGGTTTGTCAAAGATCAGATGGCTGTAGATGTGTGGTATTATTTCTGAGGACTCTGTTCTGTTCCATTGGTCTATATCTCTGTTTTGGTACCAGTACCATGCTGTTTTGGTTACTGTAGCCTTGTAGTATAGTTTGAAGTCAGGTAGCGTGATGCCTCCAGCTTTGTTCTTTTGACTTAGGATTGTCTTGGAGATGCGGGCTCTTTTTTGGTTCCATATGAACTTTAAAGCAGTTTTTTCCAATTCTGTGAAGAAACTCATTGGTAGCTTGATGGGGATGGCATTGAATCTACAAATAACCTTGGGCAGTATGGTCGTTTTCACGATATTGATTCTTCCTATCCATGAGCATGGTATGTTCTTCCATTTGTTTGTGTCCTCTTTTATTTCACTGAGCAGTGGTTTGTAGTTCTCCTTGAAGAGGTCCTTTACATCCCTTGTAAGTTGGATTCCTAGGTATTTTGTTCTCTTTGAAGCAATTGTGAATGGAAGTTCGTTCCTGATTTGGCTCTCTGTTTGTCTGTTACTGGTGTATAAGAATGCTTGTGATTTTTGCACATTAATTTTGTATCCTGAGACTTTGCTGAAGTTGCTTATCAGCTTAAGGAGATTTTGGGCTGAGACAATGGAGTTTTCTAAATATACAATAATGTCATCTGCAAAGAGAGACAATTTGACTTCTTCTTTTCCTAACTGAATACCCTTGATTTCTTTCTCTTGCCTGATTGCCCTAGCCAGAACTTCCAACACTATGTTGAATAGGAGTGGTGAGAGAGGGCATCCCTGTCTTGTGCCAGTTGAAACTACCATCAGAGTGAACAGGCAACCTACAGAATGGGAGAAAATTTTTGCAATCTACTCATCTGACAAAGGGTTAATATCCAGAACCTACAAAGAACTCAAACAAATTTACAAGAAAAAAACAAACAACCCCATCAAAAACTGGGCAAAGGATATGAACAGACATTTCTCAAAAGAAGACATTCATACAGCCAACAGACACATGAAAAAATGCTCACTCATCATCACTGGCCATCAGAGAAATGCAAATCAAAACCACAATGAGATACCATCTCACACCAGTTAGAATGGCAATCATTAACAAGTCAGGAAACAACAGGTGCTGGAGAGGATGTGGAGAAATAGGAACACTTTTACACTGTTGGTGGGATTGTAAACTAGTTCAACCATTATGGAAAACAGTATGGCGATTCCTCAAGGATCTAGAACTAGATGTACCATATGACCCAGCCATCCCATTACTGGGTATATACCCAAAGGATTATAAATCATGCTGCTATAAAGACACATGCACCTGTATGTTTATTGCGGCACTACTCACAATAGCAAAGACTTGGAATCAACCCAAATGTCCATCAGTGACAGAGTGGATTAAGAAAATGTGGCACATATACACCATGGAATACTATGCAGCCATAAAAAAGGATGAGTTTGTGTCCTTTGTAGGGACATGGATGCAGCTGGAAACCATCATTCTTAGCAAACTATCACAAGAACAGAAAACCAAACACCGCATGTTCTCACTCATAGGTGGGAACTGAACAATGAGATCACTTGGACTCGGGAAGGGGAACATCACACACCGGGGCCTATCATGGGGAGGGGGGCGGGGGGAGGGATTGCACTGGGAGTTATACCTGATGTAAATGACGAGTTGATGGGTGCTGACGAGTTGATGGGTGCAGCACAGCAACATGGCACAAGTATACATATGTAACAAACCTGCATGTTATGCACATATACCCTAGAACTTAAAGTACAATAATAATAAAAAATTAAAAAAAAAATTCATTTATGGAAACAAAAAAAAAAATTCATCAGAAAGACACAATAATGGTAAAAATGCATTTGTCTTACAAAAAGCCTTTGAAATATAAGAAGCAAACATCATCAGAATTATAAAAATATCCCTGATTTCACCATCACTATTAGAGATATGAAAATCCTGTCTCAACGGCTGATATAATAATTGTATCAAAATAGTCAGTAATCCATATACCAAGACAGACTTTACAATGAACCATAAAACAAATTTCAATACATTAAAAAATATTGGAAGCATACAAATGCTGCAGAATAATTAAATTGCCATTAAAAACAATAATACAGTTAGAAAATCATAAATATTTGGCACAATAAACAATGTTTTTGTAAATAATTCATGGATTAGAGAAGAAATGAGAGAAATTAGAACATATTTTGATGAATTAACAACTTTATCATTGTTATAATGACTTTCTTTGTCTCTTTTTATAGTTTTTGTTTTAAAGCCCTATTTTGCCTGATATCAGTATAGCTACCCTTCTTTATTTTGATTTTCATTTACATGGAAGATTTTTTCTTTTAACTTTTAGTTTGAAATGAGTCTCTTGTAGGCAGCATATGGTTAGGTCTTGTTTTTTAGATCCATTTGGCCACTCTATGTCATTTGATTGGATAATTTAATACATTTACATTCCAGGTAATTACTGATAGCTGAGGACTCACTACTACAAGTTTATTAACTGCATTTTGGTGGTTTTGTAGCTTTTTTGTTCCTTATTTACTTGCTGTCTTCATTTGTGATTGCACAGAATCACAATAAAATGTAACATGTCAAGTTCTTTGGTATATAGCTAAGGAGCTTTAAATGAAATTTTCAGTCTGAAATGTCAATATTAAAAATGTGGAGAGTAAAGAGCAACATCAGCAAGATGGCAATACAGGAAGTCACCCCTCGTATCCCCACACTGCAATAAGAATTCCGTACCCATTCACAGACAGAAGTATCTTTGTGGTAGCCTTTAGGTTTAATTAGGAGGTTGTGAAAACTTGGTGGAGCCCAAGACCTGGGTGGATAATTTTGAGGGTACATACCTGAACTCAGATGAAAGATCTGCCAATCATACCCCTGAGTTCAAACCTGGGAACAGCCTCATTCCCTAAAGTATTTGGCTACAGCTTCATTTGGCCTTAGGCCTGCTACCAAAAGTGTGTTCTTAAGGGATCCAGGAGAATCTACACACACTAGTGCCTCTGCAGAAAGGCTGCTCTGCCCACCAATATCGGTCTTAGCGATGGACTTGAGAACTATCTGTAACTTGGCTCCAGCCTCCCTCCACTGTGGTCTTGGCTTAGTACTGCTTAGCTTACTACTGCTTGCACAAAGACCTATAGGGAGATTTGTCCATTTGTGCCACGTGGATAGGCTAGTCAGCTTCTGCCCCATAGCACACTCTATGGGAGTCCCATCTTGGTATCAGTCTTCCTCTGTCACAACCTGAAAGTTATTTCACTCACAGAGAGAACTGCTAGGAAATGTGCCTGTCTAAAGCACCAGGACAGACTTGCTGGCCTCCATCCCATAGCAGATTCTAAAATGGCCCTGTCTTAGCTCCAGCTCCCTTCCATCACAGACATGAAGCTATCCTGCCTATGCAGAAAATAGCTGGGAGTCTCCCCTGTTTGTGTCACTATGGCAGACTTGCTAGCCTTTATTCCACAGCAGATTCTGAAGGGACCCTAAAGCTGGTCTTTAGCCTCTCTAGAGTGCAGTCTGGAAGCCATCTCAGTGGTACAGGCAACTGCTATGAGATGCACCCATCTGTCCCAACTGAATAGGTGTGCTGACCATCATCTTACATCAGATTCTGAAGGGGCCTGTCTTGATTCCAGCCCTCTTTTCCACAGCCTTGAAATCACCCATTCTGAGAAAACACCTAGGCAAACCACCCTAACAGGAAGTACTAAAGGGAGATGTTTGAATTGAAAACAAAAGGATCAGAGGTAGCAGTCTGAAAATGTGTGAAAGTATAAAACTCACTGGTAAAGGTATATAGTCAATTCAGAATATTCGAATATTGCGAAGATGTTTATAATAACAGCTCTAGTATAAGAGTCAAAAGACAAATGTACTAAATACAACTGTAGCTGTATACTTTAATTAGCAGATACACAATATAAAGAAATGTAAATTATAATATCAATAGCATAAAATGTGGGGAAAGGGAGAAAAATAATAAAGTTTTATTATGAGATTGAAGTTAAGGTACTATTAGCGTAAATTGAGACGTCATAACTATATGATATTTTATGTAAGCCTCATGATAACCACAAAGAGAGTACCTCTAGGAGATGCACAAAATATAAAGAGAAAAGAATCAAAACATACAACTATAAAAATACAACACTTCGCCAAAAAGACAGCAGTATTGAGAGAGAGGAATGAAAGACTTACAAAGCAGTAAAAAATTAAAAGGCTGGTAGCAATTTCTCTTTAACTATTAATTGCTTTAAATTTAGATGGATTAAATTCTTCGGTTAAAAGACAGTGGCTGAACAGATTTTAAAAAGATTCAGCAATATGCTGCTGACAAAAGATTCACTTTAGCTCTAAGAACATTTGAAGACTGAGAGGAAAGGGATATTAAAAGATTTCTCAGGCAAATAGTAACCAAAAGAGAGGAGGGGTGTCTATACTTGTATTAGACGGAATAGCAGTAAGTTAAAAACTGTAAAAGAGACAAAGAAGATCATTACATTATAATAAAGAGGTTAAATCATCAAGAGAATATAGCAATTTTAAATATATATGCACCCAACATTGGAGCACCTAAACAGATAAAGAAAATATTATTAGATTAAATAAAGAAAAAGACTGCAATATAATAATTGTGGAGGATATCAATACTCCACAAGCAAAAATGGATAGATCATCTAGACAGAAAATCAATAGGGAAATGGACTTGAATAAGACTTAAGACATATGGATCTAACAGACATATATAGAACATTCTGCCCAACAGTGGCAGAATACATGTTCTTTTCAAGTGCACCCAGAACATTCTCTAGGATTGTCATACATTAGTCTACAAAACAAATTTTAACATTAAGCAGATTGAAATCATATAAAGTATTTTTACTGATTATAATAGAATAAAACTAAAAGTAACAGGAGGAATTTTGGAAAATTTGCAAATACATAGAAATTAGACAATAAGCTCCTGAACAACCAGTGGGTCAAAGGATAAATTAATTGGAAAAAATAGAAAATATTTTGAGATAAATGTAAATAAAAACACAACATACCAAAACCTATGAAATACAGCAAAAATAGTTCTAATAGGGAAGTTTATAGCAATGCATGCCCATATTAAATAAAGAAAAACATCTGAAATGAACAACTTAGGGTTACACCTCATGGAAATAAAAAAGAAGAACAAAGGAAGTCTGAAATCAGTAGAAGGAAGAAAACAATAAAAATCAAGCAAGAAATAAATGAAAGAGAATAGAAAGACAATAGAGAAGATCAATAAAACTATGAGTCAATTCTCTTAAAAGATACAAAATCAACATACTTTAGCCAGACTAATAAAGAGAGGACTCAAATAAATAAAATAGTATACATAAGAGAAGATATTAAAGTTGGTATCACTGAAATACAAAGAATCGGAAAAGGCTACTATGAGCAATTTTATACCCACAAATTAGATAATCTAGAAGAAATGGATAAATTCCTTGAACATACAAATTTATCAAGGCTAAATGAAGAACAGATTGAAAAACTGAACAGACCAATAGTGAGTAGGGAGATTGAACCAACAATAAAAAGAAATCTCCCATCAAAGAAAAGCCCAGGATCAGATGACTTTACTGCGTAATTCTACCAAACATTTAAGATCGGGCACCGTGGCTCACGCCTGTAATCCTGGCACTTTGGGAGGCCGAGGCAGGCAGATCACTTGAGGTCAGGAGTTTGAGACCAGCCTGGCCAACATGGTAAAACCCCATGCCTACTAAAAGAAATTAAAAAAAATTAGCCAGGCTTCATGGCGCATGCCTGTAATTCCAGCTACTCGGAGGCTGAGGCAAGAGTATTACTTGAACCTGGGAAATGGAGGTTGCAGTGAGGAGAGATTGTGCCACTGCACTCTAGCCTTGGTGATACAGTGAGATGTCATCTCCATAAATAAATAAATAATAAAAACATTCTTCTCAAACTCTTCCAAAAAATCAAAGGGGAGAAAATACTTCTAAACTCATTATACAAGGTGAGCATTACCTGATAACAAAGCCAGACAAGAACTCTAAAGGAAAAAAACAAAACAAAACAAAAAAACAGAAGCCAATATCGCCAATGAACATAGATGCAAAAATCCTCAACAAAATGCTAACAAACTTAATTCAACACCATATTAAAGGATCATTTACCATGATTAAAAGAGATACAAGGATGGATTAACACACGAAAATCAATACATGTGATACCATATTAACAGAATGAAGCTCAAAACCCATATGGTCATCTAAATAGATGCCGAAAAAGCATATGACAAAACTCAACATTCTCTCCTGATAAAACCTCCCGATAAACTAGGCATCGAATAAATGCACTTCAACATAGTAAAGACCACATATGAAAAGCTAAGAGCTAACACATTCAATGGTGAAAAGTTGAAAAGTTTTCATTTGAAACTAGGAACAAGACAAGGATGCCTACTCTCACCACTTCTATTCAACGTAGTACTGGAAGTTATCTCTAGAGCAAATAGACAAGAAAATAAAAATAGAAGGTATCATAATAGGAAAGGAAGAAGTAAAATTGTTTGTGTTTACTGATGACATGGCCTTATACATACAAAACCCCCAAGACTCCACCAAAAAACTGTTAGACTTCATAAATGAATTCAGTAAAGCTGCAGGGTATAAAATTAGCACCTCCAAATTAGTAGTATTTCTTTTTTAAAATTTATTTTAATTTTATTTTGTTTGTTTTTTAGAAAAAGGATCTTTTTTTTCTGTAACCCACGCTGAAGTGCAGTGGTGTGATCATAGCTACCTGTAGCCTTGATTCCTGGGTTCAAGCAATTCTCCCACCTCATCCTCCTGAGTCTCTGGAACTACAAGCATGTGCCAACACGCTTGGCTAATTTTTAAATTTTTGGTAGAGATTGGGTCTCACTACGTTTCCCAGGCTGATCTGTAACTTCTGGCCTCAAGCGATCCTCCTGCCTTGGCTTCACAAAATGCTAGGATTACAGACATAAGCCACCGCTCCCTGCCAGTAGCATTTCTTTCTTTTCTTTTCTTTTTTTTAACAATGCAAATGCTTTTTTTATTTCAATAGTTTTTGAGTTACAGGTGGTTTTTGATTACATGAATAAATTCTTTAGTGGTGATTTCTGAGATTTTAGTGTACCCTTACCTGAGCAGTGTCCACTGTACCTATTATATAGTCTTTTATCCCTCATCCCTCTCTCAATCTTCCTCCTAGTGCCCCCAAAGTCCATTATATAACACTTATGCGTTTGCATCCTCATAGCTTAGCTCCCACTTAGAAGTGAAAACATGATATTTGGTTTTCCATTCCTGAGTTACTTCACTTAGAATAATTGCCTTCAGGTCCATCCAAGTTTTTGCAACAGACATTATTTCATTCTTTTTTATAGCTGAGTAGTGTTCTGTAGTGTATATATATACCACATTTTCTTTATCCACTTGTTGGTCTGTGGGCACTTTGGTTGGTTCCATATCTTTGCAATTATGAATTATGCTGCTATAAATATGCAGGTGCATATGTCTTTTTTATATAATGACTTCTTTTCCTTTGGGTAGATACCCACTAGTGGGATTGCTGGATTAAATGGTAGTTCTACTTTTTGTTCCTTAAGGAATGCCAGTAACATTTTTTTATGCCAACAATAAACTATCTAAAAAAGAAATTAAGAAATCAATCTCTTCATAGTTGTATGAAAAAATAAAATAGTTGTACATTTCACCAAGATCAAAGATCTGTATTCTGAAAACTATAAAACATTGATGAAAGACATTATAGATGATACAAATAAATGAGTCCCTGAATTGGAATAATTAATACTATTAAAATGTCCATATTAAACTAAGTGATCTACAGATTCAATGCAATCCCTATTAAAATTTCAATGTCATTTTTTATGGAAATTAAGCAAAAAAAAAAATCCCAGAAATTCTTTAATACCCCAAAAGACCTTGAATAGCAAAAGCAATCTTGAGCAAGAAGAACAGAGTTGGAAGCATTACACTGCCTGACTTCGAAATCTATTGCAAAGCTATAGTAATCCAAGCAGCATGATATACTCATAAAAACAGACACGTGGACCTATTGAACAGAATAGCTACTACAGATATAAACTCACACATTTATGGTCAATTGATTTTTCACAAAGGTACCAAGAACACACAACAGAGAAAGAATAGTCTCTTTAAACAATGGTGCTAGGAAAACTAGGTATCTACCAAAAGAATGAAGTTAGACTGTTATGTCACTTTTTGTATGAAAAACAATTCAAAGTGGATTAAAAACTTAAATGTAAGACCGGAAATTGTAAAACCACCAGAAGGAAAAATAGGGGGAATGCCCTATGACATTGGTCTGCACAATTATTATTTTGATATGATCTGAAAAGCTCAGGCAAAAAAAACAAAAATAAATGGGATTTCATAAAACTAAAAAGGCTCTTTACAGCAAAGAAACGATTAATAGAGTGAATAAACAATTTATGGATTGGGAGAAAATATTTGTAAACTCCTCCATCTAATAAAGGGCTAATATTCAAAATATACCGGGAACTCAAACAACTCAATAGCATAAAACAATAACTCAATCAACACTGCATGAAGGACCTAAATAGGCACTTCTCAATAAAAGCCATTCAAATAGCCAACAGATATAATAAAAAATGCTCACTATCACTGATCATCAGGGAAATTCAAATTGTGACCACAATGAGCTATCAACTTACGCCTGTAGAACGGCTATCATCCCAAATATGAAAGATAATAAGTGTTGACGAGGGTGTGGAGTAAAGGAACTCTTTTTTTTTTTTTTTTTTTTTTTTTTGAGACGGAGTCTCGCTCTGTCTCCCAGGCTGGAGTGTAGTGGCCGGATCTCAGCTCACTGCAAGCTCCACCTCCCGGGTTTACGCCATTCTCCTGCCTCAGCCTCCCAAGTAGCTGGGACTACAGGCGCCCGCCACCTCGCCCGGCTGGTTTTTTGTATTTTTTAGTAGAGACGGGGTTTCACCCTGTTAGCCAGGATGGTCTCGATCTCCTGATCTCGTGATCCGCCCGTCTCGGCCTCCCAAAGTGCTGGGATTACAGGCTTGAGCCACCGCGCCCGGCCAGGAACTCTTATACACTGTTGGTGGGAACATAAATTAATACAGCCACTATGGAAAATAGTACGGAGGTTCCTCAGACAACTAAAAATAGAATTACTATATGATCCAGTAATCCCACTTGTGAGTTTTAATTCAAAGGAATTGAAATCAGTATGCTGAAGAAATATCAGTACTCCCTTGGTCACAGTATTATACAATAGCTAAGATACTAAAGCAACCTAGGTGTTCATCATCAGAGAAATAAAGAAAATGTGGTATATATACATATGATGGAATTCTATTCAGCTTTATAGGAGGAAGAAATCCTGTCATTTGTGACACTATGGATGAATCTGGAGAACAGTATGCTAAGAGAAATAAGCTGGGTGCAGAAAGACAAATACCACATGATATCACTTGCATGTGGAATCTGATAAAGTTGAACTCACATAGAGGGTAGAGTGATGTTTATCGGAGACACGTTGGAGGCATGGGCAGTGAATGGGAAAAGCGTAGATGTGTTGATAAGAAGGTAAAAAGTTTCAAACAGGAGGAGAAGGATCTAGTGATCTATTGCACAGAGTGGCGCCTGTATTAAATAATAATGCATTGTGTATTCCAAACTTGCTAAGAGAAGCTTTTTAAATGTTTTCACCCAAAAAAATAAGTAAGTGTGCTGATAGATTTGTTAATTTGCCTGATTTAATCATTTTACATTGTAAACATATATAAAAATGGCACATTGTGCCCTATAAATATATATCATTTTCAGTCAATTAATAAAATTAAAATATTTTGAAATAAATCTATAGCTTTAAATGCTTATATGAAAACTAAAAAATTCTCCAATAAGCTTTCACTTTAAGAAGCTTAAAAACGGAAAAAAGCAAAGTAAATTTAAAATAAACAGAAAGAAGAAAATAATAAGAATAAAAAAGAAATTATTGAAATATAAAATAAATAAAATTGATAAAATTAACACATTGACGCTTCTGCTTTTGCCTTTCATTGTTAGCACTTAACTATGTAATCATGCTGACACTAGAATCTGGACAGAGAAGGTTTCCAGGCTCCCAGAATTTGTAAATAAAGAAGAGCTTAGAAGGGCAAGAATAGGGCTCAGTACGAACAGACACACTCATCCAGAGGGCAGGCATTTGAGTTACAATCTGGTACAAATTCCCGAAAAACAGGGATCACATTTTGAAATTTTCCATTTCTTCCTTCTCTAGGGCATTGTGAGACACATAGAAATTACTCACTTCTCAGTGACTAGCTAGATAGTAATGATAAATACATATAGGGCTGTTTTTCCCAAATTCTCCTTTTGGATATGTCATCCTGGGTGAAAGGAACATGGTCAAAGTCATGGGCCTGGGAGGGAGTCAGAGTGTGTGTGTGTGTGTGTGTGTGTGTGTGTGTGTGTGTGTGTGACTTTAACTGATCATGGGATTAAAACTTCAATTTTCTGTTCTCTCCTAATGCTTTAACAGTGCTTGGTATAATTTAACAGTAGATGTGACATTTCTATTTTTACCAAGAAATGTTCAATGGAAAGATATTCTGGGAAATGGACTCTCCAAAGATAATTAAAATTACATGAGTCCAAGATGTCTACGTCACTAATTATTAAAAAAGAATATAATTTGATTCAAATTCATTTCTTTGTAATTGAAAAATACAGACTGTATGCAGTAAGTTTCAGACAGTAATATCTTCCTACTTTTAAGATGATATATCCAAGGAACAGTCATTTGTAACAATTTTCGTTATCACTTTTTCATTTTCCAGAAAGCTACTCATCACAAAATACTCAATTTTTATTTTCATCAAGGGAAGACTTCAACTATATTAGAACATAGTTATGTTGAATAACTTCGGGACATTGAGGAAAAGTAAAAACAGTGACATGTATGCGACTACAAGCTTTTAGAGCTTTTTGTTTTATTGTAATAAGAATATTTAAAGGAGAACTACCCTTTTAACAAAACTTCAAGTGTACAATACAGTAATGTTTAATTATGGGAACAGTGTTGTATAATAAATCCCTAGAACTTATGCATCTTGTATAATTGAAACTTTAATGCTTATTGAGTAGCAATTCTCTATTCCTTTCTCCCTCCCATGATGCAGGTCTTAGAAATGATATAATAAATATGATATCAAGAACTCAGGAAATGAAAGAAAAAACAGACAAGTGTGGCAACATCAAACTAAAAAGATTCTGCATGACAAAGGAATCAAATGAAAAGGCAACCAATAGAATGGGAGAAAAATATTTGAAAACCGTATATCTGACAAAATGTTAATTTCCAAAATATAGAAAAAATTCCTACACTTCAATGGAAAAAAATCCCACAACAAATAACCCAATTAAAAAAAATGGGCTAAAAATTGAACAGACATTTCTCCAAAGAAGATAGCCAAACAGCCAAAAAGCATGTGAAAAGATGCTCAATGTCAGCGATCTTCAGGCAAATGCGAATGAAAACTATCAGTTTACACCTGTTATGATGGTTATTATCAAGAACAAAAACAAAAACAAAAAAAGCAGGCATTGGCAAAGATGTATGTAGAGAAATTTGGAACACTTGTACGCTGTTGGGAAAGCAAAATGGTGCAGCTGCTTTGGAAACAATATGGGTCTTTCTTAAAAATAAAAATAGAACTACTGTATGTTTCAGGCTTTTTAAAAAACTAATATTTTTATTTTGAGATAAGTGTAGATTCACAAGCAGTTGTGTGAAATAATACAGAGATTTTCTATGTGTCCTCTACCCAGTTTTACCCGATGGTGATATGTTTCAAAACTATACTGATATCACAACCAGGATAAGCAATGGAATATTTTCACCATGACAAGAATTTCTCATATTGCTTTTTAATATTACACTTATCTCTCCTTAACCCTTTACCACTCTTAACCACTGCTCATTATTTTTACATTTTGACATTTCAAGAATTATATAGAGTCATACAGTACATAAACATTGGGGATTGACTTTTTTCACTCAGCGTAATTCACTAGAGATTCATCCAGGTTGTGTATCAAGTTTGTTTCTTTTTATTGCTGAGTAATATTCCTTCGTGTGAATGTACCACAGTTTGTTTAACCATTCACCCATTGAAGAACATGTGAGCGTTTTCCAGTTTTTGGCTATTATGAATAAAGCAATTATAAATATTTATGTATAAGGTTTGTGTGAAGATAAGCCTTAATTCATATGGAATGATATCCGGGAGTATAATTTCTGGATTGTATGGTAGTTGCATGTTTACTGTTTAAAATACTATCAGGCTGTTTTCTAGAGTAGCTTATCATTTCATATTCTCATCAAAATATCCGAATAATCCAGTTTCTCAGTATTCTCACCAGTATTTCGCATTATCATTATTTCTTGTTTTAGCTCCTTTGATACTTACATAGTAGCTTTCATTCTGCTTTTTATTTGCATTTCCCTAATGTTTAATGACATCCGCAGGTTCTCTTTATTGAGATAATATGTTGTGTACATGTCAATCATTCCATATTGCGGAAAACTATGTTTCTCATCCCCCCTAATATCTGGCTATGTATATCTGAAAACAAGTAGATTTATATTTGAAAAACTTTTATATCTTGATCTGGCAGTTTCCTTATGTGTCATGTCGGGAAAGCAGATTAATTACTGAATGTTTGCTTAGATCTCCCCACAATTAAAAATAGAATGGAAATAGATGAAGTGTAATTCCTATTACTTGGGTGTTTGTGGTAGGCAGAATAATACCCCAAACCCAAAGATATCTACGTCCTAATCCCAGTAACCTACAAATATATTGCATTACATGGCAGTAGGGCATTAAGGTTACTAATCAGATGGCCTTGAGATAAAGTGATTAGCTAGGGCTATCCAAGTGTGCCAAATGTAATCGCAAGTGGAAGAGGGAGGCAGAAGAAGCAATCAGAGTCAGAGAGAGATTTGAAGATGTCGTATTGCTGGGTTGGTGAAGGGGGCCACAAACCCCAAAATGGGGGGAGCCTTTAGAAGCTGAGAAAGGAAAAGGAGAAAGAAAGAAAAAAAGGACTCTTCTCTCCAGCTCCCAAATGAATACAGTTTTGCCAAAAACTTGATTTTAGCTCAGTGAGACCCAGTGCGGACTACTTATTTCCAGAACTGTAAGATTCTTTATGTGTGTTCTTTTACATCACTAAGTTTGTGATAGTTTGTTACAGCAGAAAAGATAACTCTATCAATGCTGAATTATCATTTACATCAAATTGATATATATTTTTTGAAACATCCACGAACTCCCAGAGCATTTTATCTATTCATGTCTCTATCTGTCCTTTGTCTCTTTTATAAATGACTAGATCTGCAGCCCCTAGTACTGTGCATAGCATGTGGTAGATGCTCAAAGAATGCTGATTGAGTGCATGAATACATGAATACCTTCTAATTTTGATGTAATTCAACATATATTTATTGCGTACTACTTGTGT
Organism: Macaca thibetana thibetana; assembly: GCF_024542745.1. NCBI lineage: Eukaryota > Metazoa > Chordata > Mammalia > Primates > Cercopithecidae > Macaca > Macaca thibetana. The sequence continues at coordinate 74,072,327 of NC_065591.1, read as the reverse complement.
ACCAACTATTGCAGTTTACTGGGTTCTGGAGTCAGAATGCTGATTAAGGCACAACACATTGTAGAAGGGAGATGGATACTTTATAATACAATGTGGTGAGCAATTTGAGTAGAACATTGAAAAAATGTTGTGTATACAGAATAGGGAATTATATTTCTTTTCTCTTCAGAAGAGAACAGTTCTGCAAAGTTGCTTAATGGAAGTGACATATGAGATCACTTCTGAAGGACAATTGCATGGGTTTCATGGTGTAGCAGGGACTTCTGGGTAGAAGGAATAACATTTGTAAAGGCACAAAGATGTGAAATCTCAAGACTTCTCTGGAAAGGGCTAGTTTTTCGAAGTGGCGTGTAGGTATGTGTATGAGGAGAAAAGACACTAGAAGAAAGCTATGTAAGCTTAAATGTCATTTGTATTTGGGAAGAGTATTGAATATTCTTATATAGTACAGAATGAGTATTGCAGCAGTAAGAGTGACACAAACAGAGTATTATTTTACAAAGATATCACTGACTACTATATGGAGGATGCATTACATGGAAGCCAGAAGGTGATTAGGAGGCTGTCACCATAGGCAGAACTCAATGTGATGAGGGCTGAACTAGAGCAATAACAAGGTTGAAATAGTTTTTGCAAGGCCTTTTAACAGTAAACATGGTAGTTGGATTGATGGCTGATGGGCTTTGGGTAGGTGAAGTGTGAGAGAAATGGAGATGTTAGAAATGTTCTGAGTTGGGGTAGTTGGGTAGATATTAGTACTGTCACATGTGATACCCTAAGAAGGAAAAACAGTCTGAAGGATCGATGAAAATTAATGTTGGAGATACTGAGTTTGACAGCAAGACATGCAGGTAAAACATGAAATAGGTAGCTGGATTTCAGGAAAGAGATTAAACCTAGGAATATTGATGTAAAAATCTCAGATGTGATTGTCTTCTGATTCCTCGGGTGTAAGTAGAAGGTGAATAGTCCTTGCAATTACAGAAACTTGAACTTGGATCTCGGGACTACCACTAATTCCTGGAATAAGCATAGGCAAATCACATACACTTGCTTATCTGGGGAGTAAGTAAAACAGTATCTATCTCAAATAATTTTAAAAATTAAAGTGTATAATTTGCATGAAATGCTTAAAGTATATTATATACTTAGTAATTCTTGTTTTCTTCTTTTTCCCACCTGCCCTTTTCTACGTCTTTCTTTTATTTAATGTAGAAGTTCTTGATAATGGGGTTCATATTTAACTAACCATTAGATAAAAATACACTGCAAATGCTCGATAAAAACTATTTGAATTTAGTTGATTATTTAAAATGTTTTTAAGTTGAAAAATCATGTTCACAAAAATAATTAAAATTGTAATTGTAAAAATAAAAATGAAAAGTTTCATTGTCCTCAATACCAGATCCTATAACTGAAAATTGTCAAGTTTAGTGTAGTGCAGATTTTTTCTGCATATATTAATACATAATGGATACGTTGATTAGTAAAATGATGCCATATTACATATTGTCTTGCAGTGTGCTTTTGTCAGTTAACAATACATGTGTGGTACATATAATGCAAGTATATGTCCCATTCTTTTTACTGGCTGAATGTATTTCAAGGTATGAATGTGTATCATTAATTTAACCATTTCCCTTCTGATGAACATTTGCATCATTTCTCACTTTTTGCTATTATAAACAATGTTGTGTGAAGGAGGTTTACTTTCATGGGTTGCCAACTTGCCAGAGTCAGGTAAGACAGAATACCCATAAAAATAAAAGTTACATGAAGCAGATTTATTATTTACAGAGAGGCAGCAAGGGACAACAGAAGCTTAAGCTTCATTGCGAGTTGGGCCCCTAAAGCTCAAGAAAGCTGCCCAGGGCAGATGGAATCTCATCTATGGATACCCGACCTGTCCCGCAGCTTAGGTACCCCAGAATGCAACTCATTCTGGGTTTATTCCCTGAAGGGAAGATGATACACTGGGCTAAAGTATTGAAGGATGTCCTATTTCTTGGGGGCACTGGAACAGATCCAGGGCTATTTCAGGCAGTTCTGCCTTATTGTAGGGTGTTGCATTCCTAGCACATTCTACAGTGATTCTTGACAACTACAAGCCTGAAGTGTGTGTGGGAGGGTGTGACTGGGTTGGTATAAGTCCACCCAGAGAACTCTCTGGCATGTTGCAATATGTATTCTTAAGTATATTTTTCTATACTTTACACATTTGTGTTAATATTTTATAGAGTATTTCTGTATGTATATTTATATAAATCTTATATAAAACTGGAATTACTTGATCATAGAGTATGCATATCATTTATTTTAATATATACCGATCAGATTTTAAAATGATAATATAAATGTCCCTCCTCAATCGTGTAAAATAAAGCCCAGTTTTTTCCTTTCTTGTCAACACATTCATTTAAAACAGCCAAGATGGTGAGCAAAAAATTATTCAGATGTAATTTTAAGCATGTTTTTAAGTTATCAGTTAGGTTGGGCCTCTTTGCCTGTTTATTGGCATTTTGCATTTATTTTATCTGTGATTTGCTGATTCTAATTTTTTATCTATTTTTCAATAAATTCCTGTTTATTGCTTTCCAAGTATAATTATACGGGGGCAGAGAGATAATGTCTAAGTGTTTCTTTAAAGAATAGGCTAGAATTGCACTGTGTGTTAAAGAACAACCTACTTCATGATATGCTATATTAAGGTTCTGAAGATCACCATTAATAGTGACATGTGTGATGGTCATTTTTTATTGCACAGAAAATAACTTTGTTCAGTAAATAATATGCACTCGAATTCTGCATCTTTCTCTTAGCGAAATACTAGGACAAAAGAAAGAGTAACACCTATTATTGGGCAATTACTATGTGCCATACATATTAGACAACTTATCTCCTGGAAACTTCTGAGTAATTATATTATTCACAGCATTACACAGATGCATCATCAGAGGGACAAGGAAGCTAATTAAGTTCCTTAAATTTACATATTTTTAGTGGTAGCTTTGAGCTTAAGTTCTAGGCAATGCCAAAGTTCATATTCTTTTCACCATGATATTGTGCTTCCCACTTTTTAAATAAACAAATGTTAACAATTCTAAGAAGCAATCTCTTTGTACTCATATACTATTGTGTAATCTGCTTAAAAGACAGTTTGATTTTCTGTAAAAATGAAGTCAAATATTCTCCCAAAGCAGCAAAAGATTGCCCAGTGAGTGCTGCATATAGCAGTGTTGCTACAGCTCAACAGAAAGATCTGATCAGTGGTAGATCTGTAGCACGCGTTGGGGAATGGACAAAAGTAGGATATTTAAAAAGGGGAGGTAGGGCCCTCTAGGTGGAAATATTGTTTTAAGCAAACATGATGTGGGTGTTACATTATCATGATTCCAAGCATGGACAATGATGCTTTCTAGCTGCCATGGCTGAAAGAAGTAATGGATGGAGAGATCATTCTTACTCTGTTTTCTCTTAGGCATATGAATGATGATATATCCTTAAACATACAGAGGTGGCCTTGATTTAGTTCTCAAAATAATTTTTTGATACTAATATTAAATATTACAAGTAGAGGGAGTACTACAAATATTACAAATACTATTTCATGTAGTATCCAAAAGGGTGATGAGATATAACACTTTCCTCTACTGCTTTTAAAAATCATATGTGTATGTGAGGATAAAATTTAGTTTTTAGCAGAAAACCTAGAAGAAAAATATTACTCAAAAGCAAACTGAGGAAAATAAAACCAAGGTTTCTTCCTTTGGTTATTAGAGGTGCATATAGAGAAAAGACTACTTCTCAGAGATAAGGAAATGGCATTAGTATTTTCTGATATAGAGTCATCAAAATCTATTTAGTTTTTATGGCTAAAGTTTCTGACCTCACAGGAGACTTCAAAGACAGATAAGCGGGTAGATAAAACATCCAAACAGAATTTAATTAAAGCTATAATGAGCATTGGTTTTGTGTTATCTAGATAAATTTCCGTCTCTTGCAATTTGTGTTACTTTGGCAGATTTCACTATAGTCAGGTTCCTGTTTTTGGCTGAGAGATATTAGCTAATGGTGTGTCCAAAGAACAAAAGAAACATTTGATTTCATTTAGACATGAAAGCCTTTACCTTCTTTGATGCCATAGTTGTGGAAAATGAACTAGAGACAAGGTTGATACAGTTATAAAGGCTAAAACTTATAGTAATATTTTAATAATGGTTATAATTTATTGAGTGCTTACTATCTGCCAGGGATATGACATTAACTCATTTACTTTTCATAATAATCCTGTGAGGTAGGGTAAACAGTATTATTAACTTCATGTTATAAATAAGAATGATGAGGTCCAGAATAGCAGTATGGTTACCCAACTAGTGTGTAGCAGAGTAGAGATTCTAACCCAAGTTTAGGTAATTTGGTAATATGAGCTCTAACTACTTTGCTATACTCTTAAACTCAATGATAAACATTGTTTAGTTCATTTGGTAGGCAGTGTAGAGGAGAGAGCACCAAAGAGTCAGAAGGCCCATATTTGAATTCTAGTTTTGCTATTTACTAGCTGTGCAATCATCAGCAAATCATCTATCCTCCTGGAATGTTAATTTCCTCAAATGTCAAACATAGACAATAAAAGCAATCTACCTGCAGGGCTTTAGCAGTATGATATGAGACACAACACATAAAAATACTTAACACAGTGCCTACCACAATGTATATTGTTCTATTCAACATAGAGAAGTATGTTTGGAAAAGAAGCACATGCTTTGCATTCAAACAGGAGAAAGAGAGATAAAGGACAGAAAGTGGAAAGGAAGATTTTATACACTGTAATTGCACTGTAAAGTCAGGTGAACTAATGGCAAACCTCTCTGAATGTTTTCTCCTTACTTTAGAAAATTGTGTGTCTCTTTTTTAAAATGTTGGAAATATAATAGGATTTGGAATTAAACAAGCAAACTTAGAACATTTCATTCCAGTTTACCTTCTTATTAATGACATTGATGTGAATGTTGGTTTATCTTCCAAGTCTTACTTTTCTGTTTTTTCAAATGGGATAATAGTAACTTTCTCCCTGTCTTTGTTGAGAACTAAGTACCATAAATGATGTAAAGACACTTTTCTACTCCCACCAACTCTTCGCTAAAAATGGAAGATATCTGAGGGTAGGTACCAGGTTTGTCAAATCCCTGGAACCCAGCTAAAAATAGCTTCCCTAGTAAACTGTAAATCTTCTCTGTTGATTATAAGACATAGACAGCTAAGCTGTTTTTTGTTTTTGTTTCTGTTTTTGTTTTTTTGAGACAGAGTCTTGCTCTGTTGCCCAGGCTGGAGTGCAGCTGTGCGATCTCTGCTCACTGCAACCTCCGCCTCCCAGGCTAAAGCAATTCTCCTGCATCAGCCTCCCAAGTAACTGGAATTATAGGCACTTGCCACTGCACCTGGCTAATTTTTGTATTTTTAGTAGAGATGGGATTTCACCATGTTGTCCAGGCTGGTCTTGAACTCCTGACCTTTGGTGATCTGCCTGCCTCGGCCTCCCCAAGTGCTGGGATTACAGGCGTGAGCCACCGTGCCCGGCCGCTAAGCTGTCTTATAATCAACACAGACTATTTACTAATTCTCTGGGGACTCTATTTTTTATTAATTTCCATTACTGAAACATTTCAGACAACTTTAAAAGTCTTACTTGGTGTGAAATTAATCACTTCAGACTTGTGGTGGCTTTAAATTCTTTTTCTCCTTATTGAATGAAAACTAGGCTACTGCAAAGACTTGGTTTCATTCCCTGATATTGTGGATATTGGATAACAGGTCAATCTACTCCAACAGTAATCTCAAGTGTTGAGGACAAAACTGTGTGTGTGTGTATGTTTTTTTTTTCAGAGACTAGACATTGTCTAGGTAATAACTGTTAAAATAAATGATGGTGAATAAATACTATCAGGTCACGCTTCCACTGCAGTATTTTATTTTGTCATTTTATTTTATTTTGAGATGGAGTCTCACTCTGTCACCCAGGCTGGACTGCAGTGGTGCAATCTCAGTTTACTGCAAACTCCACCTCCCGGGTTCAAGTGATTCTCCTGCCTCAGCCTCCTGAGTAGCTGGGATTACAGGCATGCACCACCATGCCCCAGCTAATTTTTGTATTTTCAGTAGAGACGGGGTTTCACTATGTTGGTCAGGCTGGTCTCGAACTCCTGACTTCGTGATCTGCCCGCCTCGGCCTCCCAAAGTGTTGGGATTGCAGATGTGAGCCACCACACCCGGCCCACTATAGTATTTTAAATTATGAAGAGCATATTCGTATAGCAATTGCCCTAGCTATCTAAGTAATATCTAAGCGATGTCAGAGAGTGAGTCACAACATCACAAAATTACTTTATGAAAGCAAGATGAGACTTTGTGAGTTTCTTTATATTTTGCTTTTTACTTTAAGGGACGCATTGACAATAATGTCATTTATTTGCTTCCATAAACCTATAAAGGGCAAAGCATAATTCCAAATGCACACTATTTTCTTTATCAGAGAGATGCAGCTGTATGAATAAGATAAGGCAACTCAGTAGAATTTGTTATATCCAAAATCCAATAGAACTTGTAAGAATTGCTATATACAACTTTTCTCCGCCACCAAATATTTACTTAAATATATACCTAATGAATCACAAGTCAATCATTTATTCACTTACTGCAAGAACATTTATTGGGCACCTAATTATGGAATAGATTCTGAGGATGGAGTTAAGATTCAAAAAACAGAAATTATTTTAGAGAACATGCTCTGATAGGAGTTGTAAATCCAAACAGTTGTAAATAAAACCAGTGAAAAAGTAGGATGTAAATGCAACAGTGGAGGTAGCTACAGCATTTGACAGAAATGGCACAATGAGAAAAGATTCTGTTTGACTATTTAAGGAGATTTTTCAGAGAGGATGAACAATTGAGTTTTGTCTTGCAAAATGAGTAGCAAATTACTAGAAGGAAGGAGCTTAGAAAGGGAAACAGCTTTAGGGCAGAGTGGACTGCAAGCAGAGAGCCAGGGAGTGACAGTCAACCTGATCATGGTGCCATATCTTGGAAGCCATTGAAAGTTTGGGAAAAGGAGAGTGCCATGATCAGAAGGTGATTGACAAAGGCAAACACTGCTGTAATATAGAAAAACAGTTACAGGGAAAAGAGAGCAGAAGAGAAACCAAGAACATATTACAATATTTTAGGCCAATAGGAGTAGAGGATATGAATCCAGGCAGGCACTGGAAATAGACTTAAAGCAAAGTGGATTCTGTGGGATTTGATATCAGATTGTAAGGTGATGCAAAATGGAGAGGGAGAGAGATTGTAATCTATTTTAAGCTATGAATCTTGGTGACTGAGGCGATAGTAGTGGTATTAGTATAGTTGCAAAAGGAAGAGCAAGGGAAAAAGTAAAGATAAGTTCCTTTATAGATAATACATTTGGAATACCCATAGGTAGACATGATTCAATGACTGCCAGAGATATTACACAGTTTTGCTGAGAAGCCAAGGTTTCTTACCTCTTGCATCTAAGCAGCCAACATCTTTGGGAACTGGTCCATGAATTTCAGGAAAATCGTGATGCTCTGCCAGTAGGAGCATATTGCAATAGGAATTCACATTTTATCTTTAATTGACACACAATGGCAGCAAATAACATAATTTGCATTCTGGTGGAAAAGCCAAGCCAGTACTGATTTAGAGACAATACTTTGGGATCTCTATCTGGACACACAGTGTTTTTGCCCATACAAACGAGAACAAATGAAGCAGACCATCTTTTGTGACTAATAATGCCTCCTTTCAGTTTCTGAGCAGAGTTTATTTGCTTGTTCATTGTTTGTTTCTTTTCTGATTTTGGGGATGGCATCAGAACCTCTATTCCAGCTTCAGGAGAATCACAACAAAGTTAATGAAGTAGGCAATTTACATAGAGACTCACAAAATAAATCCAAACAAACAAACAAAAATAATGCTATATGTGTACCAGGATTTGAAGAAAATGTTTTTTCCCTAGTTTGGATGGATTGATACTGTCTTCTCTTATACTGTTTTATTAAAAAACAACAATAGCAACAGCAGCAGTGAAAACCGAACAAACATTCTTGAACAATGATGATTATGTATATAATCATACATATAATCGTATATATAATGATATATATGAGATATATATATCATTGCTATATATATGATATATATAATACATCATATATCATCAAAAGAATGTTATATATCATATATATCATCAAAAGAATGATATATATCATATATATCATATATATATAGAGAGAGATACATATCATTCTTTTGCCAAATTAGGGAAAGGTGGCTGCCTTTCCCAGTGGTTCCCATCTGGAATCACTGGTAACTCTCCCAGCAGATCCGGATTATCTTGCTCTTGAGCTGATCCTGACCAGCACAGAAAGTAATCATCTCGTTGCTCAGCAGACTTGGGCTTTTCTTATGGTGAAATGTGCAATTAATAATATTGCCCATATTTTTTGTGTCATGGGTTCCCAGGGACAAGATCAGAGCAATAGGAAAAGTTGATTTTCCTAAACCACTGATGAATTGTCCTGCCTCACCTACCCCATGCAAATTACCTTCTGCCTTAACTCCTCTGCCTAACACTACTCAGGAGCATCTCTTGCCTTTCCCACATATGCATATCTGTAGCTTTGGGAACCAGTGCCAAATCCTTGCAGCTGCCTATGCTTTGCCTCCAGAATCAACCCTGGCTTTGTCCCCACCATCTGCTTTGAACCTCCTCTCATTTGGCTTTGGGTCTTTACTGCTACTGTTTGTCTTCCCTACGTGGGATGATGATTCATTTTCAGTCACCCTTGAAAGTGGTGATTGTCTCTTGATTCTCGTATTTCCTCTGAGCACATTGCCCAGTCTTAGCTACCACATGGCCAGGTCTTCTAAGCCTTACTCTCTGATTTCAAAGTGTGTTAGTCCATTTTGTATCACTGTAAAGGAGTACCTGAGGCTGGGTAATTTATAATGAAAAATTTGCTTCGCAGTTCTGCAGAGTGTACAAGCATGGCACCAGCATCTGCTTGGCTTCTGGTGAAGCCTCAGGATGCTGTTACTTATGGCAGAAGGTGAAGGAGGAGCTTGCATGTCATGTGGTGAGAGAGGAAGCCAGAGAGAAGGGTGGAGGTACCAGGTTCCTTTAAACACCCAGCTCTCTTGTGAAATAACAGAGTGAGAACTCACTTATTACCATGGGGAGGGCAGCAAGCCATTTGTGAGGGATCCACCCCCATGACCAAAACACCTCCCACCAGGCCCCACTTCCAATGTTCGGGTATCACATTTCAACAGGAGATTTGGAGGGACAAATATCCAAATAACATCACAAGAAAAAGAACTGGTCATACAAGGACCTTTCTACTGTTCCACAAAGTCTAGGACACCTGTCTTCCTCTTGAAGTCTCCCTCTTTCAGAACCTTGGATCCTGCTCTCAAATCACTCCTTTCTCTCTCTCTAGTCCTTGCTGTAAATGCCCGACACCCTGAAAATAAGGCAATGCTACCTACTTGGCTTCCATCATCAGTCCTGGCTTTCTATAATCACTTAAGTATATGTATGGAAAATGCATGGATTTAGGAGTCAGAAGCCTGGATTAAAATCCTGAAATTCTATTACATATTTTATTATGTATAACCTTGGAAACGTTATCTCCTCTGAGAGTCAGTTTTCTTATCTGTTAAATGGAAAAAATAATATTTCTAGATTAGACCAGTAGGCAGATTACTTTTACTGAATCACCATGCCCTTTACTAAATAATGTGATTGGGTTTATAGGTTGTTTGGTATCATAGAGTCACAGTCTTATTTCCCAGTTGTTTATATATTTCCTCTTCAAACTAAACTAACAGCATCCTAGAAACTCAGAATTGGAAAGACCTTTTAGCAACATTAAGACTAAACACCAATTCAATATATGAATCTAACTGTAACATCCCTAATAGGGGTCCCTCAACCACTATTTAAATACTCCTGTCACCAGGAAACTCATTACTTACAAGTTAGCAGATTCTATCATTGGACAAGTTTGATAAATTGGAAAGTTTTATTATATTGAGTCAAACTCTACCTCCCTGATTATAAAATTTTTCTTATTTTTTTATGTTGTATTTATTGGTTTATTCTTAGAACTCCTTTCCATTTAGTTATCCATTTCTTTTATTTATTATGTGTCTGTTATAGAAACGTAAATCAGTATAGAATTTCTTTCAGAAATGACATTTTATCGGCTGTGTAACTTGTTATTATTATTAATCAATTTAATAACTATGAGTGCCATTCTCAGGGGAGTGGAAAAAATCACCAAAAGCCATGTTTTAAACATTCAATATCTAAAGTCATCTGTAATACCTGGAAGAGACAGGATAGATGGAGAAGACGTGGGAATTACTCTTTCATAAATGAATCCCCAAATGGTAGACTTCCAATGACCAAATCAGCTTAGCTACTGATTCCTGATAAGACCTAACAAATTTGTTTTGCCATGACTAATAGAGCTAAGGAATTTGTTAGACGGTCACTGAACCTCTCAGTCAAAATCCAGTACAAACGGATGACCCTTTTAGAGACATAAAGGAAAGAGGACAGACTGTAGAATCTTAGAATACTAGACTGTAACATTAAGTGGCAATTATTTGGATCCAAGTTAATATTTATATATATGTGTAAATTTTAAAAACAAATGTTGGTGTCTCTGCTGTCCTAGCAGGAAGCTCAGTCTCACATATGCAGGCAGATTGACTCACGACTAACTCTGATTATAGTAAGGTTTTCTTTTACCGAAATATTATGTAGTTCTCTCTACTTTCTGTCCTCTAGATGTTTCTTTATACCAAGTCGTTCCTTCGTTCTTTTGTGTATCTTGTGTTTTTTTCTTTAAAAAAAGTATTTTGTTGAGTGACTATTTACTGCAAAGCACCAATCTAAGCCATAAGGATGCAATAATAAATAAAATAGTTTTGGTTTGTGACATAGTGCGACTTACAATATATTGGGGGAAGCAATAGTATTTGGAAAATTACATAATAAATATAAAGTTTCAAATTTTAATAAGTGCTATGAAGTAAAACTGCAGAGGTTTTATGAGACATTTCATAGAACAAACTGACCAATTCTATAATAGCAGTAGTCACAGAGGTGGTGCTGGTGCACAAAACACTTCCTGAGGAATGGCCTTTAAGTTGAGATCTGAAGAATAAGCTAACTAAGCAAGAGTTTGGAGTATGGACAGGGAAAAGCCCTCCTAGACAGAGAATTATGAGAAGACTTTGAATTGGGTAAGATGTTTGCAGGATTAGGACAAGGGTAACCACCTGTTCCCCATGACAGGTGATTCTCTCTTAAATCTTCTCAGTGTACACATCTTTGTATGCTTCAGTCTTTCCTCATATGACGTGAGCTCCAGACCTCTCACTTCTGTTTTTGTTCTGCCTTGGTCATGCTCTAGCTTGGGTTTGTCTCCTTGGCATGTGTTCTTAACAACAGCACACAACTCATGCGGGTACGTCAGTCGTAAAACCAACCCTTCTGAATCCCAAACTGGGAATGGGAGAAGTTATAACTGAAGTCAAAAAAAAAAAAAAAAAAAAAAAAAAAAGGCCGGGTGCCGTGGCTCACGCCTATAATCCCAGAAATTTGGGAGGCCGAGGTGGGCGGATCACGAAGTCAGGAGATCGAGACCATCCTGGCTAACACGGTGAAACCCCGTCTCTACTAAAAACTTCAAAAAAAATTAGGCAGGCAAGGTGGTGGGTGCCTGTAGTCCCAGCTACTCAGGAGGCTGAGGCAGGAGAATGGCGTGAACCTGGGAGGTGGAGCTTGCAGTGAGCTGAGATCACGCCACTGCACTCCAGCCTGGGAGACAGAGCGAGACTCCGTCTCAAAAAAAAAAAAAAAAAAAAAAAAAAAGCTGAAAAAAGGAAAAAAAAACCACACACACATACACCCTAAACCAAACCAAACAAACAAACAAACAAAAAACCCAGAGTAGCCCAGATTTACAGGAGTAACCACAAAGACCCTGCTGGGCTTGCAAGGCAGGTGCTATCCTCTAAACTTCTCTACTTCTCCTCCCCTCAATGTTTTAAAAGGTATGAAAGAAGGAAAGCTGGTGGATTTGGAATCAGTCTTCAAGTAACTGGCCAATATAAGTAACATTTTGATGTAGGATAAAAAGAGACAGAACAAAAGAGCTCTGTCTGCAAGTATAATACTACACTATAATATTATTTTTTAATATATTTTGCCTCTTTTCTCTCAACTTGAAGTTCTTCAGGGCCTGTTTCCTTTCATTAACTGTTCTCCCTCTAAGGGAGGCTGAAAAATATCACCATGGGCTATGATAAAATACCGCAGATGGATAACGTGCCAAGTGGCTCACAAAGAGCCCTGGAAGCTTCAGCCTTACAGATAAAAGGAAATATCTAGATGGGAGAGGATTGATATAGTAAATAAATTTGACTGGCATTAAGTATTTAGTGTTGTGGTTGGCTCCATGAAACCATTACATCAAATGCATAATGGCATAGTAGCCATTCGGGCTTTACTGTAAGTTTGACAAGCCCCAACCAGCTGCATGGCATTAGATTGTAAGTGACAAGTTCTGATAGACCTGTCAGCTTGAGAAAGATTACTTTAAAGCAAACAGAAAATGCTGCAGATTCTTTTATTAATAAGGTAACCTTCAGTTTAGAAAGATGAGGAAAGGCAGTGAATGCTGGCTGCTTCTGAGAATGTAACTTTGGTCAAGACAGCTGCCTTGGGACAAGTGCAATTTCCAGATGGGGTATCAATTATGAGTTTTAAGCAGACAACATTCTTGACAGCTAAGGGATGAGTGTGTTGATTCTAAATAGTCTACCCTTTGCACTGCTTGGATTCATTGCTTCATATAATAAGTTCATGCTAAACCAAAACAGTTTTTTGGTGGATTCTGTTTGATCATTTCCTAGAGACACTTTAGGTTAGTGGGATGCAATGTGGCCCCTGCTGCTGAAGACACACTTCAGGTAACAATTGATATTCATCGTTTTCCTTCATTACAGTTATTTTATTATATAAGAGATTCCCCCTGCCCCTTGGCATTTCTGCTGGTAGGGCTTCCCAAGCCTTTATCCTTGGGGGATTTCAGGTCCTCCTTACTATGTCTTACTCAGATCATAGTTCCTTTACTTGTTGATTCATTATGTAAATTGGATGACTACCAAGAGAGATTCTAGTTGCTCATGTGGGTGTAAAGTGCATTTTTTCTGACCATATTGTGTAACAGTAGCCTTACTTCATTCTGAATGCCAGTGTTAATTACCCCTGCCAGGACAGTAATTTCTTTTTCTTATTTCTTGGTCTCTTGGAACAAGAATTCAGAATAATTGGATGGTATCTGTAGATAAAGTTTAATGAGTCATATTCCCCTTCTAAGAACAAATACCTATAGATCCACGGAACCTGGAAATGAAGGCTTGTACGTATACATTCATCTATATTTAGTAATGTATTGGGAATGATAGTAAGTGGTGCCACTTCTGATTCTACTCTTTGGTACCTGGATTTTATAGTCTACCTATTCTTTGTAGTCTATCTAATAGGGATATAGCATGATATAGTATTGATTTAGAGTACATTCTACATCCTAAACTTTTCAAATTCACACAAAATCTTCACAAATTAAACCATATAAAGGGCCATAAAATATGTTTTAGTAAGTGTAAAAGTATTGAGAGCATAGAAAGTATGTTCCTTGAGCACAACTGAATTGTTAGACATTCATAAAACAAGATACTTATAGAAGTTCTAGATATTTAAAGTTAACAACACACATAAATAACTTACAGGCTAAATTTAAAAATCAGAAGAAAAATTAGAAGATATTTTCATGTGAATGATGAAGAAAATGTAAAAATTTATGGAGTACAGCCTAATTTGTGCTGATAGGATGTGAATCAGATTTACTGGGCGCTGGTTACCACCTTGCATGAGTGAGACAGACGCACTCATACACAAGTTACATGAAGTAAATATATTCCTTACAGATAGGCAACAGGGGACAAATGAACCCTAAGACTCACTGTGAGCCAGTTCCTAAGGCTCAAGAAAGCTGCCTGGGGTAGATGGAACATTGACTCTTTGTGACTCATTGCTCCGTTGATGAGGGACCCCAACAGGCAGCCTGTGCTGGATTATGAACATTAGGGGCTGTGTGATTTACTGGGAAAAGCTTGGAAGGACATCCTGCTTGCAGAGGAGAAATGAACAAACCCAGGCTGTCCTAAGAAGTTTGTCCCTGATTGAAGATGTTATGTTTTCTAGTAGGGTCAGGAACAAGGCCTGGGCTGTTCCAGCCAGTTCCTCCTATCTCAGCATATGCATTCCCAGCACATTCAACAATTATTCTCAGAATTACAGGCAAAAAAAGCGTGGAGAACTAGGTCAGTTCAAGGCACCCAGAGAATTGTCATGCTCAGGAAAACAAGAACTGTTTTAAATAGCAATAATATAATTTTCCACCTAAGACGATGGGGAAAAATTAGCCCAAAGTAAAGAAAACAAAATAAAAAGAAGAGCAGGTATCTATGAAATAAAAACAGAGAAACATAAAGAAGATCAACAAATCCTTTTTATCACTGAAAAGATAAAAAAATCAATAAAAACTTTTTACGATAGCATCAGGAGCAGAAGAAACGTCATAAATTAGCAATATCAGTAATGAAAAGGGGAGTTATATTGGAGGTCCTATTGAGTTTAAAAGATAACAAATTGGTCACTTCGATGAACTGTTCACATCCTGAAAAACACAACTTACTAGAATTGATACAAGATAATGGAAATAGAAAATGGAAAATAGGAATAGATCTATATTTATTAAACTAACTACTTGTCAAAACCCCATTACATAAAGAAAGCAAATGTCTTCAGTGGAAAATTCTATCAAACATATGAGGAAGAAAAAACACCAATATGACACATACTCTTCAAGAAATACAGAAGGAAGAAAAACTTCCCAATCCCTTTTATAAAGTAATCATAATCTTGATACCAAAACCTAAATAAGACATTAAAAAATGAAATTCATAAAGAATAGCTTTTATGATCATAGATGCAAAATCTCATAGTAGAATGTTAATAACTTGAATTCAATAACCTAGAATAGCAAAGGGAAACTCATCTCAGGAGTGCAAGTCTGGTTTATTGTTTGGAAATTATTCAGAATAATTCACTGTATTAACTATAAAAGGGAGAAAAAATGATGATAAATACAGAAAGTAGCACAATTCAATGACCATCATGATGAAAACTCTAAACAATATAGGAATATCAGAAAACGTTCTCAATATGATAAGGAACATCTATAAACAAAACTATTCGTCATACTTAATAGTGAAATATTGAACATTTTCCCCAGAGATCTTTTTAAGGCAAGTATATTTGCTTTCATCAGTCCTATGCAATATTGTCCTGAGGGGCCTTGTCATTATGCTGAGGCAAAATAAAGCTTAAATACTGAAAAGGAATTAGGAAAATTATCTATTCACAAGTGACATAATTTTTATGTAGCAAACCCTGAGGGAATGCAAAACATATACCAGTATTAAAAAGTAAATTTAATAAGTTTTAAGCTTCATGTTTAATATAAAAATTTATTTCTGTATACTTGCAACAATAACATTTAAAAATGCATTTAACAGAGCATAAAAAATGTGAACCATTTTACAGGACCGCCACACTGAAAAGTAAATATTTCTGGCTAAAAAAGATACATAAATATTTAAAGAGATATACCTCATTCATGGATTCAGAAGCAATATATGTAAGTCATTAATTTTCTCTCATCTATAGTTTCAATGCAATTTTATTCATTCTAGCAGAATTTCCCATCAAAATTGAAAAGTTGATTTTAAAATTTGTATGGAAAATACAAAAAACCATATGAACCCCAAAACTCTCTAAAAAGAATAACAAAACTGTAGTACTTATACTACTGATTTTAAGACTCATTGAATCAAAGCTAGAGGAATCAAGTATTGTGGTAACATCACAATAGATAAATAAATCAATGGCATGGAAGGGGGATATCAAAATAGACTGACATTTATACTTGATTGATTTTAAATGAAAGATTCTAAATAATTCAATGGGAAAAAATCCCAACAATTAATGCAGGAACACCTAGATTGCTGTGTGGAAAGAATATGGACCACAAACCTTACTTCACATCAAATAAAAATTAAATCAAGATCAAAGTATACAAACTAAAACTATAAAGCTTCCAGAAGAAAACATATGTGTATATCTTTGAGACCTAAGAATAAAGAAATAATAACTATTAAAATGATGAATTAGATTTTATAAAAAAAAAAAAAGCTTCCAGTTATCTATATACCCTGAAGAGAATGAATATAAAACCTATAAGCTGGTATAGAATAATTACTGTAGACTGGGATAGAAAGCATAACTCTCAAAAGTACTTTGATCAAGATAGTATAGCAAACTGCTATAATTCAATACTCAAAACACAGACAGCCCAGTTACCAGATAAGAAAATGGGGGATGAGGTAGGGCACAAGACTTCACAATTCACAGAGGATGATCTACAAAGCACCAATAATTTCATTAAAAAGTGCTTAACATCTTTAGTCACCCAGAAAATGCAAATTAAAACCACAAAAAGATACTACCCAGACTCACGGCAAAGACAACACCAAATGCTGTTGAAGAGCAACAAAAACTCTCCTCTCTGTTGCTGGGACTCTAAGATTGCATAACTGCTCACAATAAATGTTTGTCAGTTTAAAGAAAAATTAAATATATACCTACCCTTGGACCTAGCAATTTTTATTTCTAGGTGTTAAACAAGAGAAAGAAAAATATATATCTACCAAAAGATGTTTATATCTATATTCATAACAACTTTATTTATAATAACCTCAAACTGGCAACATGTCCAACAGGAGAATTGAAAAACACATTATGGTATATTTACTTCGTAGATTGGAACTTAGCAATTAAAAATAAAAAAAGTTACATAAGAAGATGGATGATGGATGACTATCATAGGCGACTATAGTGAGGGAATGACATCAAACACAGTGATTCCATTTATGTGGAGTTCTGGAATAAGCAGAACTAAGATATGGTTAGCAATTTTTCCAAAAGTCATAGCATCTAGAGAAAGAACTACAGGGAACTTTCTGTGATGGCAAAAATTTCTATATATTGATAATTCAGTGGGTTACAAGACTTTATTATGTGTTTGTAATAACCCATTAAATAGTACACTTAAGATATGTACATTTAATAGTATGCAACCTCAAATGAAAGGGAAAAAGAAGGAATTGTAAGCAACCATAGGAAGTACTGGACTACAGATATGTCTGTCTCAGTATGCTATTGGAGCAACAGTCTCTGAACTCTTTTTCCTTAATGCTTCCTTTGTATTTGTACAGAATTGATAAGAAGGAGGCCATAGAAGTAAAGGCACTGCCAATGTGCAAAGGCCATGGTGAGCAGAAGCCTGTCTTACCTGACGTCTGCATGATATTTCTATTTATAGCAGTGTTTTCAGCTATAGCAAGAATATTAATGAATTCCCACTGGTTTCGAGTACAGGTAGTTAGAATTACAAATTTTGCTTTGGAAACCTAGAGCCATATGATCTCTAGGAGTGAGAATGGGTCAGATATTAAGAATTAGACAAAGTAGAGGATACTGAAGTTACAGATATACTCTTTAAATATGATCGTTTTTACGAACTCACACTGCCTCCAAGATCTTTGATTGTATCTACCCCATTGGTGAAGTCATGCTAATATATGAATTGAATTATATGTTGTGAGCTGGTGAGGAACTTTTCCACTCAGCAGGGTATTTCTCAGTGTATAATAAGACTAAGTAAGAGAGGAAAGCAACTATTGTTTGTTAGTCCTACTACGTAGGCCAGGTTTTGAGGTATTGTTCTCAAATTATCTTGTTTCCTCTATATCCATCTTGTAACCACTTTGAGAAATGGAAGTTGCCTTTAATAAATTTAATTTAATGCAGACACAAGAGCCTTTGAATTCTTTGAATTTCTTTTTTGTTGTTGTTTTTTGACAGGGTCTTGCTCTGTTGCCCAGGCTGTAGTGTGATCACAGCTCATTTCAGCCTCAGACTCTTGGGCTCAAGGTATCCTCCCACCTCAGCCACCCAGCCACCCATGTACCTGGGAGTACAGGTGCATGTCACGTGTCTGGCTAATTTACTTTTATTTTTTTTGTAGAGATGGGGTCATGTTATATTACCCAAGCTGGTCTGGAACTCCTGGTCTCAAGCAATCTTCCTGCCTCAGTTTCCCAAAGTGTTAGGGTTACAGGTGTGAGCCATGGTGCCTGGCCTGAACTATTTACTATAACCTAAAGAAGGTTTTACTGAAACTCAATTCTATCATATGTGAAATCTTATCCCCTTTTCTCCACTGAACTTTCTTCATATTTTATTTTGTGTAGGCAGTGTTTATAAACTGTGATATTTCTTTTTTGTTATTAGAAAACATGACAGCATGGCACAGATGTGATGCTTAGCTGGTCATATTTGCGAAATAGGTCTGATCTTACATATTGGTTGAGTGGGCCTGAATTACAAGACACAGATAGATATGATATTTTCCTTGATTACTCTGCTGTGGTATAAGAACAAATGTTTACTTTGATGAACTGTGATTTCTCTCTCTCTCTCTCTGCTTATTTTGCTGCAGTCTGTTTGTTTATTGAACAAAGCTTTTTTGAGTGCTGACACTGTGGCGGGCATTGTTCTAGCACTGGGAATTTGGTGATGAAAACAGACAAGACTTGCGCTCTCATAGAGCTTGCATTCTATCAAGGGCAGACAGAAAATAACCAAATAAATAAATAAATAGACAATATTTCTGTTTCTGATAAGTTCTATTAAAAAACCTATACATGGCAACATAGTGGAGGGATGGGATGAGCAGTAGCTCCCTTAAACTGGATGAACAGGCTTTTCTGAGGAAGTACAACTTGAACTGAAACCTGAGTGATGAGTGAGATCAGCGGTACAGAAATCTGGGAAGAACAGTCCATACTCAAGAAACAAACAAGTGCAAAACCCTTGTGGTAGGAGTGAATGGGTTGAGAAATCCTTTCAAGGCTAATGTGACTGGGACATATTGAGAGGGGGGAAACTGATAATAAGTGAAATCAGGAATATTGGAAACATGCAAATCATTGCTTAGAAATATTGACATGTTTTAAGCCTGTGGATAATAACATCATCTGATTTGCTTATTTAAAACCATTCTTCTAGTTGTTAAGGAGCATAAGAGAATAATTAAGAGGATATTGATATAATCCAGGTGGAAGATAGTGATATCTTTGGCTAATGTTTTATAAATACCAAATGGAGTGCAGGAGCGGTGGCTCATGCCTGTAATCCCAGCACTTTGGGAGGCCGAGGCGAGCAGATCACCTGAGGTCGGGAATTCGAGACTACCCTGAACAACATGGAGAAACCCCATTTCCACTAAAAGTACGAAATTAGCCGGACGTGGTGGCACATACCTGTAATCCCAGCTACTTGGGAGCCTGAGGCAGGAGAATCACTTGAACTTGGAAGGCAGAGGTTGCGGTGAGCAGAGATTGTGCCTTTGCACCTCAGCCTGGGCAACAAGGGCGAAACTCATCTCAAAACAGCCACAACAACAACAACAACAACAAAAACCAGCAAACAAACAAAAAACAAAAACAAATGGAAAAAGAAATATCAAATGGAAAGTATCTAGCATTTTACATATAGAGCTGACATTACTTGCTGATGACTGGAACAAAGAGAAGTGTATTTTCTAAATCATGAGCCAAATTAATACAGTTTAATTTAACAAATAGTGCCTGAAGATGTAGTCTGTACTAGATGTTTCCAGTTTGTGTTGGTGTTCCTGGGGTGAGAATGACACAGATCTTGCCTCAAAAGAGTGTTGCATTTCATTTCAGACTTACTGAATTTCAAGAGTGTGCCTAGGAATCTGAATTTCAACTAGTTTGAAAACTACTGGTGTGCCAAAACCACACCTGTTTTCCCAATGCAGAAGTAGGGAGGGAAAATATAAATGGGGCTCCTGCCCAGATTGTTCTTCTAAGGATGTGATGTTCTGGGGGAAGGCCCATGTGTGGAGACGGTACATAAAGTGAGACCAGGCAGTGAGTGGAACCAAAAGCACCCTATGCAAGGTAATTTGAGGAAGAGTTACCAACGTGGAGGTAGATATTGGGAAAAAGGAGTCAGATTACATCTGTAATGAAAATGGCATATGCCACGTCTGTAGAACAAGAATAAGGAAGGAAAGAGCTGTGAGGGAATGCCAGGAAAAATTGAGAAAACTAATAGATCGTGAGTTTCTGAGTTGTGTATTTCAGGAAATAATTTGGTAATTGAAAATAAAAATGTTGCTATCATTACCAGTGACCAAAATTTGCTAAGCATGAGGTTACAATGGTTTAACCAGTCACCCATAAACTGGATGACTTCTTGTTGACTGCTTTCATAACTTGGGTAAGGTTGATTATGAGGAATATTGGAGAGAATTCCCATACAGGGGAAGGATATGCAGGAGCTGGAAAAAAATGATTAGTTTGTGCAGTTGCAAAAAGAACAGGAAAAAATGAGCTAGATCCTGTATATGTTGCTATTTAAACAGGAGTTTTGAGGGGAAATAATGCTTGAGAAGGAGCAGAAATAATTTACTTGTTGGTTTGCTCGAGGGTGAGCGAGGTAGAACTAGCCTTGTCACAGAGCCCTAGTTACAGAAATAAACAAAATTAAGCAAGGACTTTCTGTTATGGTAATGGTCAAGGAGCTTATAGTGAATGAATGTACCTGCAAATTGCATTATAATTCTGGATAATAATTACGCTAAAATATACTATTTGGAGGCACTGAAAAACAACCCAAAGCAGGCTGCCATCATTCTTATTATTCTAATGTTCATATGAAAATGTGACCAAAAAAACCTAAATGTTTTCCATTTCCAAGCCAGAAAAATCATGAAAAAGAATAACAACATGGAAGAAATTACATTATGTAATTTTAAGACATTGTGTAAAGCTATAGTCATCAAGACAATATCTTATTGGTCTAAAGATAGACATTTATATTACTGGAACAGATATGAGTTTACAGAACATATGCAATGTGTTCAACTGATTCTTGACAAATCCACACAAGCAGTTAAGTATGGGAAAGAAAACTCTTTATAAAAGATGGAATTTGTATGAAGAAAAAATGAACTTTAATCATTTCCCCCTACTACAAACAAAAATTAAGCCTAAGAGCTAAAACATTAGGCTTTTAGAGGCAAATAGGAAGACGACTTTATAACCTGTGTTTAATTAAATATTTCTAAGAAATTACAGGAATTCCAATAAACATAAAAGATTAAAAAACGGACTTCATCACAATTAAAAATGTCTGTTCTTGAAAAATAAATGGCCAATAGTCCTTTAAAAATGTTTTACTATTACTTATTAGGGCAACACAAGTTAAAGATATAGTATAATACTGCTTCACACACATTTTAATAGTTAAAATTAACCAAAACAACTCCAAAACAAAACAAAACACCTGTCAACACTAAATGTAGTCAAGGTTGTAGAGCAACTGGAACTTTCGTACATTGCTTATGGGAGCATAATACGGTATACCCATTGAAAATGTTTGGGCTTATTTCTTATGAAGCCAAACATACAGAATGCTCCCAAAATGACTATGCCTGGTGTACATGTTATATAGAAACTCTCTTCTATATACTTGGTTGGGACCTGTGAATGTGTGGAATAGTCACTTCCTTGATTAGGATGCAATATACAAAACTCTCACTTAACAGACTAGAGTGAGGTTCTTCTGCTGGCTTTAAAGATATTAGCTGTTGTGTGGTGAGTTGGTCACATAATTAGTACCTTTGGAAGCCCTCGCATCCTCTAGGTGCTTAGAACAACCCCTAACAAAGCCAGAGAGAAAATGAAGACTTTAGTCCAATTCATTCAAGGAGCCAAATTCGGCCAACAACCTGCATGAACTTGAAGGAGGACCCAAGCTTCAGATGCAAACAGAGCCCCAGATGCCAGTCTTGAGGGACTTTAAGCAGAAAATTCACTTGCACTGTGCTGGACTTCAGACCTACAAAAACAGTGAAATAATAAATGAATGTTGTTTTAAGCCACTAGATTTGTGGTATTTTATTACATAGCAATAGAAAACGAATGCACACTTTTTATTTATCATCCTCCTTTTGCTGAAATTTATTTGATAATTTTCACTTACAGATCATTTGGACTGTTTTTCTTTCAACTTGATCTCTCTGACAGTGTGATATATGTTGCAAACCCTGCTTGGTATGCCTGTGGAGAAGGAAGCAAAGTGGTCCATCATGTTGTGATCAATCTCAGTCTCCACAGATTCAAAATTCTAGATTTGCAAATCATTGTGTCCTTGTCCCCAGCCAGTCTATATCTTATGTACGTGTTTAATTTGATTCTCATCCCAAGAAAGACGTTGTAATTAATTCCTCCAGACTCTCAACAAAGATATGTTGTTTTATATTAGTTTTCCAAGCTCTATAAAGCTCATTTATTCACAATGTTGAAGCTCATTTACTTACTACTAGCACAGAGATCTAATTTCACAGCTCTCTCTCTTCTATTTCTTTGTACTTAAGGGTGCCTTAAAAAATCTGGGGCAAATTTAGAAGTGTTTCAACACTTGCATTCATTAAACTAACCAAGCATTTTGTTCGTGAAAATTGGAATACAGACAAATGGATTTTAAGCGAGAATCCGAAATGCCTGCCTCAAGTATACAGATTAAATGAATAAGCTTTTAACTTATTTCTCTGAGTTATTTCACTTCTACTTCTCAATCCTGGGCTTAGTGGATAACTGAAAGCCAATTTCTGACAGGAACAAAAGGTCATCAATGAAAGCTTTTTAGAAAAGAGCTACTATTGCTATTTTTCCACCTTTAATCAAGACTTTTGCTCAGACTAATCATTAAAAAATAGTTCTTGTTAAACTAGATTTCAGCCAGATTAATGTGATTCTGTTCATATGACAGATAATTTGGAGCAGGGTTTTGACTAAAGATTTTTGAGGTGTTGCATGATTCATGATGGCTCAGTAGAAAGGGAACTAGAATAGAAACCAGGGATCTGGGCTCTTGATTTAGTCCTTAGTTATCCACACACTTTTTTTTCTTTTAGTAGTACAGATCAAAATTATTATTGTTCATTTGAATTGTTTAACATCTGGCAAAATTTAGAGTTCCATGAGGTCACGTATGTGGCTATCTTGTTCCCAAGTGTATCTGTAGCACATAACACGTTGCTAGTCAAGGAATAAGCATACTCTAATATTTGCTGAAGTGTATTAAATAGCTCTTTACTTAGAGTAATTTGGGAATGAAATTAACTGTTCTTTCTTGTATTATCTCATTCATTTTTTCACAATATCCTACAGAAGAGGAAATAAATATCTCATTTATGGCCTAAAAAGTTTTCTTCATTAGGTTGCTTCTGTATGCAAAAGAATTGAGATTTGAAATCAGATCTCTGGAGTCAGCATGCCAAGTCAAGGTTGGAAACGTGTTCAATAACTTCATTAGATAATCACTTAGTGGGATTAAGTGAAGGTCTCTCTTCTTTGCAACAAGTCCAAAAAGGGTATGGAACGTAGAATTCTAAGATGGTTCCACAAATATTCTAGTGACTCACATTTACATACTTTCTTCCTATTATTCAAAGAAACATTCATGTAGGTAATTCTGTGAAGGAATTTTGCAGAAAAAATTCATAAATCAAAGTTTAGTTTGAAATATGGGGATTATTCCGGTAGGCCTGACCTAACCACATGAGCCCCTTAAAATCAGAGAGTTTTCTTTAGTTGGTTGCAGAAGTGAAAGTCAGAGAGATGAGATTTGCACCAGCTAGTCTGGAAGAAATGAAAGGTTCATGCTGAAAACTGCTCATGGAGGCCACGTGAGAGAGCGTTGTGAGCAGCCTCTAGGAGCTGAGAGTGGTTCAACCCACCAATAGATGGAAAATGGGGACCTCAGTCCAACAGCTGTAAGGAAATGAGTTTTGTTAACAACCAGTGAGGCTAGAAGAGGGTCCCATGCCCAGAAGAAAACTTCAGCTCTGATCAACACCTTGATTTCAGCCTGGTAAGACCCCAGACAGAGAGATCTGGTCATGCTGGGCTTAGATTTCTGAAACACAGAAATGTGAAATAATAAGTGAGTATTGTTTTAGGTCACTACATTTGCGGTAATTTTTTAGGATACAGTAGAAAATCACTATACAAGGATGACTTCAACATACTGGAAATTGACCTGAGAGTTGTGAGCATTGATTTGGTTTCATGCTGGATGAGAGTAGTAGGCAAAGAATTGTGCCAATGCCAAAAGAATATCAGATAATGAAGATGGCCGAATAGGAACAGCTCCAGTCTCCAACTCCCAGCGCGAGCGACACCGAAGACCCGTGATTTCTGCATTTTCAACTGAGGTACTGGGTTCATCTCACTAGGGAGTGCCGGACAATCGGTGCTGGTCAGCTGCTGCAGCCCGACCAGCGAGAGCTGAAGCAGGGCGAGGCATCGCCTCACCTGGGAAGCGCAAGGGGGAAGGGAATCCCTTTTCCTAGCCAGGGGAACTGAGACACACAACACCTGGAAAATCGGGTAACTCCCACCCCAATACTGTGCTTTAAGCAAACAGGCACACCAGGAGATTATATCCCACATCTGGCCGGGAGGGTCCCACCCCACGGAGCCTCCCTCATTGCTAGCACAGCAGTCTGCGATCTAACCGCAAGGCAGCAGCGAGGCTGGGGGAGGGGCGCCCGCCATTGCTGAGGCTTAAGTAGGTAAACAAAGCCGCTGGGAAGCTCGAACTGGGTGGAGCTCACAGCAGCTCAAGGAAACCTGCCTGTCTCTGTAGACTCCACCTCTGGGGACAGGGCACAGCTAAACAACAAAAGCAGCAGAAACCTCTGCAGACGCAAACGACTCTGACAGCTTTGAAGAGAGCAGTGGATCTCCCAACACGGAGGTTGAGATGTGAGAACAGACAGACTGCCTGCTCAACTGGGTCCCTGACCCCTGAGTAGCCTAACTGGGAGACATCCCCCACTAGGGGCAGTCTGACACCCCACACCTCACAGGGTGGAGTACACCCCTGAGAGGAAGCCTCCAAAGCAAGAATCAGACAGGTACACTCGCTGTTCAGCAGTATTCTATCTTCTGCAGCCTCTGCTGCTGACACCCAGGCAAACAGGGTCTGGAGTGGACCTCAAGCAATCTCCAACAGACCTACAGCTGAGGGTCCTGACTGTTAGAAGGAAAACTATCAAACAGGAAAGACACCTACACCAAAACCCCATCAGTACGTCACCATCATCAAAGACCAGAGGCAGATAAAACCACAAAGATGGGGAAAAAGCAGGGCAGAAAAGCTGGAAATTCAAAAAATAAGAGTGCATCTCCCCCGGCAAAGGAGCGCAGCTCATTGCCAGCAATGGATCAAAGCTTGACGGAGAATGACTTTGACGAGATGAGAGAAGAAGGCTTCAGTCCATCAAACTTCTCAGAGCTAAAGGAGGAATTACGTACCCAGCGCAAAGAAACTAAAAATCTTGAAAAAAAAGTGGAAGAATTGATAGCTAGAGTAATTAATGCAGAGAAGGTCCTAAACGAAATGAAAGAGATGAAAACCATGACACGAGAAATACGTGACAAATGCACAAGCTTCAGTAACCGACTCGATCAACTGGAAGAAAGAGTATCAGCGATTGAGGATCAAATGAACGAAATGAAGCGAGAAGAGAAACCAAAAGAAAAAAGAAGAAAAAGAAATGAACAAAGCCTGCAAGAAGTATGGGATTATGTAAAAAGACCAAATCTACGTCTGATTGGGGTGCCTGAAAGTGAGGGGGGAAAAATGGAACCAAGTTGGAAAACACTCTTCAGGATATCATCCAGGAGAACTTCCCCAACCTAGTAGGGCAGGCCAACATTCAAATCCAGGAAATACAGAGAACGCCACAAAGATACTCCTCGAGAAGAGCAACTCCAAGACACATAATTGCCAGATTCACCAAAGTTGAAATGAAGGAAAAAATCTTAAGGGCAGCCAGAGAGAAAGGTCGGGTTACCCACAAAGGGAAGCCCATCAGACTAACAGCAGATCTCTCGGCAGAAACTCTCCAAGCCAGAAGAGAGTGGGGGGCCAATATTCAACATTCTTAAAGAAAAGAATTTTAAACCCAGAATTTCATATCCAGCCAAACTAAGTTTCATAAGTGAAGGAAAAATAAAATCCTTTACAGATAAGCAAATGCTTAGAGATTATGTCACCACTAGGCCTGCCTTACAAGAGACCCTGAAGGAAGCACTAAACATGGAAAGGAACAACCAGTACCAGCCATTGCAAAAACATGCCAAAATGTAAAGACCATTGAGGCTAGGAAGAAACTGCATCAACTAACGAGCAAAATAACCAGTTAATATCATATTGGCAGGATCAAGTACACCTGCTCTCCCAATCAATTGAACACTTTACAAAACACCTGATCAATATTCTTTTAGACTTTCAAGATTATACAAAAAAAAAAGGAAAGTCTGAAAAACTGTCACAGTGTAGAGGAGTCTAAGGAGACATGACTGCTAAATATAATGTGGTATCCTGAATGAGATCCTGGAACAGAAAAAAGACATTGGGTAAAAAGCAAGGAAATCTGAATAAAGCATAAACTTTATTAATGATAATATTGGTTTATTAATTATAACAAGTGTTCTATACAAACTTAAAATATTAAAAATAGGGAAAGTGGGAATGGCATACGTGGGAATCTATATACTGTCTTTGCAAATTTCTGTTGGTCTAAAAATATTTATTTTAAAATAAAAACGTTAAACTCAAGAGAATTAGAAGACAAGTCACAGAATGAAAGAAAATATTTGCAAAAGATACAGCTAAGAGAACTCTTGGACAAAATATACAAAACACTTTTAAAGCTTTTGTATAAAATAATAAGAAAAATAACCTGATTAAAAAATGGGCCAAAGATCTTAACAGACACCACATCAAAGAAGACACACAGATGTCAAATAAGCTATAAAAAGATGTTGGACATTCCATTTTATTAGGGGATTGAAAATATGGATTTAGGCCTAAACACTGTAGGTAATAGACACAAGAAAATTGTTGGGTTTGAGTTAATATTGAATATGGACCATTCCAGGATTAAAATTATTATCTTTTTTTTAAAAAAAACATGTAATTTGGGATAGATAGCCAAAGATTCTGACTGAACACATCCCACAGAGGAAATAACTTTGTCTTGCATAATGGAGAAAGCAGAGTTGTTTAGAGGAAGATGCTGTCAGGATTCTGACTCCACTTTTCTGTATTTCTTTTTTCTTCATATGTTGAAGTAGGTCATAAGCTGACTCCAGAAGTTCTAGTCACTGTTTTCAGAACCATTATCCTGAGGAACAAAGAAACTCTCCTTTGCTGGGTCTCCTTTCTGGGAAAAAGGAAGACTGCTCCAGCAATCACACACAAGATTTAGACCACAAGTCCATTTCTACACTAATCACTGGCAAGGGCGATGATTTTACTATGATGGCAAAGATTGATTTTCTGAGGTAGTTAACCTTTGGGGAGTCATGGTCTCTGCCATCTTCTGAGTCACACTTTAGAGAGAGAAACAGATACATAAACAGATACACACACAATGTGGTAAATGCAAATATAAATGTCCATAGTAATAAGGGCAAGGCATATTGGTGTAGTTTATAGATTTAGCCTCCTACACATGCTTAAAGGCAGAGGAGACACATAATAGCATCTAGTTAGTTCTGAACAACCCTTAACTTTTCTGTAAAAAGAAACTTTATCTGTGAAAGAATGATGGAATGGGGAGAATATGGTAAGAAATGAGAATCTTCTAATAAGTTCTTGCCTCAGAGTTACTTTAGTGAAAAATACCAGCAGAAGAGTGTGCTGAAAAAGCTTTATTATCTGATGTATTTTATTTTATTATTTATTTATTTTGAGACGGACTCTCGCTCTGTTGCCCAGGCTGGAGTACAGTGGCACCATCTCGGCTCACTGCAACTTCTGCCTTCAGGGTTCAAAAGTTTCTCCCACCTCAGTCTCCTGAGTAGCTGGCATTACAGGCCCCTCCCGCCACGCTCTGCTAATTTTTGTATTTTTAGTAGAGATGGGGTTTCACCATGTTTGCCAGGGTGGTCTCCAACTCCTGACCTCAAGTGATCCTCCCGACTTGGCCTCCCAAAGTGTGGGGATTACAGGCCTGAGCCACCTAGCCCGGCTTGATGTATTTTAGTTTTTGAATGGCAGCACTTGCCGACTTTTAGTTATTTTCCCCTCTACAAGACTCAGGATGATCCAAGGGAAACAAGGAAGCTTACGATAACTACCACTCAGTGTTGCTGAAATAATATAAGACATAATGCACACAGTTTTGAAATACAAACATAACAGGAATCATCACTGAAAATTAGACTGTTTTCTTTTTCTATTTTGCCTTTATTGAATCAGCACTGTATTCCTCAGAATAATTATGTCAGTACATTTTATCCTGAAACATTTGTGTTCTAAAAGGCATAAATTGTCATATCTAGTTACAGGGATAATATTGTTTTTGATTGCATTGTTCTAGCACTTTTCCCTTCAGATTACTGCTATTTTATTTTTATTCATCTTTAATAATCAATAGGAATTAATACATTCTTGAATTATCTTAAATATACAGGATGTTGAGTTTTCTAGGTTGTTATATGTCTCATAATGGAATGTGACTTGCTTCTTTCTTTTGGTGCAATTTACATGGAAAAAAGATTTCCCAGAGTTTATAAGGGTAAAACAAACTAATTTTCAGTAGGCTATGCTAGTGAGTAAAAAATTTTTAAATAGCAGGTTTAATAAATTTTTTAAGAAGAAAATATTTGAATGTGACTAATATCAATTGACCTTTGTATGTTTTTCCCTTGTTTTTTTTTAAAATAACCTTAGAACTTATAATCAATCGTTTAACAGATTCAGTGTTTTGAGAAACTGAATATACAATGATTAGATGTCTTTCTCCAGTACTAACTCTAAAGCCTTGTCAGACTTCCCAACCTTGTTTACAACTTGTCTCTATTACTTTCTTTTTCCCAGAAGTCTGTGCCTTTGTGGTTCCCACAGGCCCAGGAGCTAAAACTGCAAGAATGAACTCCCATGTTTAAAATTAGACCAAATGGGGAAGTTAGCAGAGGTTTAAACCAGCACCACTTGTTCTTTGGAGTGAGATGGTTCTTTTCAAAACCACTTTTAGATTATTTTATTTACTTCAAGTATCTGTGTTCTAAGATAGGTAACCTCATCTGCCCTACCCCTAAACAGTACCCAGGGAATATCTCTCCTGGACCATGATGTCAGGTAAGCTGATTTTTCACAACTTGAGGGCTTGTCTCCTTTCTTCTCTGCCACCAGCACTGAAAGATACCTTCCCCCGCTACACACAAAAATTCTTATGATTTTATCTACCTCCTCTGAATTATAAGAATCTGTTCTTACAATTTTGATACCGAGGACAAAAGAAAATTTTCTTTGTCTTTTGTTGGGATTTTTTAAAGTGTCCACTTGGTAGTACGGGCTGTACTAACAGTAGGCTATAGAGGTCAATGAGACAGGATGTCTGTGTTCTAGGAGAACATACTGTGTCAGTGGTGACTGACATGGAACAGATGACTGAAGTGCCATGTGATGTGATCAGGGGTAAAGATAATGAAACAAGCACTTTTATTATCTAATGGTGAGAGATTGCTAGATGTTTCCCTTCATGTGGTGCAGAAGGGACTAGAAAGCATTCAGTTTGTTTTTTCTAATTGCCCTAGAAGGTGAATTGCTTTGGCATGGGTGGAAGTAGAAATTCCGAAGGCATCTGTGACAGGAACAAAATATAGGGAAATCAGAGAGATTTGGATGGAAAGTTTTAGGAATAGAGAAAGCATTGGGAAGGATTTCTAGCATATTTCACATATGTTTTACTTTTGGAGGAGAAAGAAATGTCAAAACAAATCTTGGTAGTCAACTTTGCCTAAATAAAGCTTGCAGTCTACCACCCTGGTTACTTTCTGTCCTCTGAATTTACTCTACTATTCTTCATAACTTTAATAAATTTTAATAAGTAATACCAGGTTGTGAGTGGGTTCCCTTTATATTCTCTAAGAGATGAGAGTAAATATGTGAACTACTTTTATACTACCTTTTTCTTCTATATTCATTTGAATGAACCATCAGGTTGAAAGTAAGCTAAGAAAAGTCTTACCTTATGTTTATTTTCAACAGTCATCTGTGGAAAGGTGAGTGATCTATTTGAAAAGTCGTGAAATGTGTCCCAAGAGAGATGATATCTCATCAGGGTAAATAGGAGTTTTATAGAGGGTTTTAAAAAAGAGGGGTTAACAAAACAGAAAGAGAAAGGTTAAAAGGAAAGGTGAAGGAAACAAGAAGTATAAAGACTCAAAATGTGATTAAGCAGAAAGTGCTCAGAAACCACAACTAGGTTTATAAGGTTAATGCATGAGATTCAAGACTGTGGAGTATAGGTGATGCTTGAATGTGTGTGTATATGTGTTCCTCCCTTCCCTCACATGTACACATATACACACACTTATTTAATCTTATGTTGGACATTGGCTTATGATAAATTCTTTGCTCTTATAAACAATGCTGTAATGTGTATCCTTATAAATGTATTATTTTGTTTGTGAATAGGCATATCTTTAGAAAAAATTTCAAGAAGTGCAATTGCCAGGCAAAGGGTAAATGTGTATGTTACTTTTAAAACTGTTGTTTATTTGCCCTACATAGGATTTACTCCATTTTTATATTCCCCATAGCAAGTAAAACCTTGATTACTTTGTATCATAGCCCAACAATGTGTTGGCACATTTGAATTTTTGCAAATTTGACAGGTGAAAAACAGTGTCTGTGTTTCGCATCTCTTATTCTCAGTAAAGCTGAGAACCTTTACATGTGTCTAATGACCATTAATATTTATTTTTATATAGACTCTCCACGTCTTTTGAGCTCTTTTTCATTGGGTTGTTTGTCCTCATCTAAATTTAAGAAAGTTGTTCATGTGTTAGAATTGCTTTTTCCTACTATATGAATTTCAAATTTTTTTCCCAGTTTATGAATTGTTTTTTGATTTTGCCTGTGGTGTTTTTGTTCATTTAATTAAAAAAAACTTTTAAAACTCAGGGAATTTAATTATCAGTCTTTCTTTATAGTTTATTTATTCAGAGACACATACAAAGGACTCCTCATTATATGGATATACAAGAATTTGTCCAGGTTTTCTTCTGGTATTTTGATAATTCTGTTTTTTAAAACTGATACTTTTAAAGAAAATTCTGCTGTGTAGTCGGAGGTATTATATTGGATATTTCCACATGTCCTCCTGTAGTCTCTTTTTCTCTTCTTTCCTAGCCATCTGCATCACTAGGCAAGTACTAATTTCTCCTTGTGTGTGTGCGTGTGTATGGTTGTGTGTGTAAGTGTGCTAAAAACATAAAATTTATCGTCTTAACCATTTTTGAATGTTTAGCACATTAGTATTAACTTATAAGCACAATGTTGTACAGAAAATCTCTGGAAGTTCTTCATTAGGCAAAACAGAACCTCTATACTCATTGAACAACAATTTTCCTTTTCCTACTCTCCCCAGCTCCTGGTAACCAGCATTCTACTGTCTATTTCTATGATTTTCATTACTCATGAAATACCTCCTCTGAGTGGAATCATGTGGTATTTGTTTTCTTGTGACTGATGTATTTTAGCACATGCTCTCAAGTTTCAGCCATGTTATAGCATATGACAGAGTTTCTTTTTTTTTTTTTAAGGTTGAATAATATTCAAATGTTCATATAAACCGTATTTCCTTTACCTATTCATCTGTTGATCAGCATTTGGGTCACCTCCATCTCTTAGCTATTGTGAACAATGCTGTGATGAACATGGGTGTGCAAATATCTTTACAAAAAACTTTCTCAAAAATTATTTTGGATAATACCCAGGTGTGGGATTGCTGGATTATATGGTAGTTCTGTTTTTAATTTTTAAAGATATTTCCATATTACTTTCCATAATGGCTACATCATTTTGCATTCCCACCAGGAGTATTCAAGTGTTCTAATTTCTACACATCCTCACCAGCACTTGTTTTATTTTATATTTAAATGAAACTTTTATATATCTAAGGTGGACAACATGATATTTTTACATATTGAAACATATTAGTGAAATGATTACTAATGAAATGAAGCATTATGAAATGATTACAGTAGTCCAGCAAATTAACAAATCTATCTCTCACATAGTTAGCACTGTGTGTGTATGTGTAGGGAGAACACCTGAAATCTACTTTAAGCAAATTTTGAGTATGCAATACATTTATTATGTACCATAGTCATCATACTGTACATTGTATAAGACTTCCAATTTTTTTGCATCTTTATCAAAACTTATTATTTTTTATTTCTTTTGATGGTGGCCACCCTAACAGTTGTGAGGTGTTATGTCATAGTTTTGATTTTCATTTCCCTGATGATTAGTGGTGTTGAGCATCTTTTCATAGCCTGGTTGACCATTTGTGTCTCTTTTTTGGAAAAACATCTATTCAAATTCTTCATCTGTTAATTAGTTATTTTGTTGTTGTTGAGTTGTATGAGTTTTTAATATATTCTTGATATTAATCCCTTATCAGATACATGCTTTGCAAATATATTCTCCCACTCCATAGATTAACTTTTGACTCTGGGGATTGCTTCCTTTGCTTGGCAGAAGTTTTAAACTCTTTGTAGTCCCATTTGTCTACTTTTGCTTTTGTTGTTTGTGACTTTGGTGTCATATCTAAGAAATCATTACCAAACCCAGTGTCATGAAGCTTTTCTCAGTGTGTTTTATTCTAGGAGTTTTATAGTTTTGGGTGTTACATTTAGATCTTTGATCCATTTTGTGTTAATTTTGTATGTGGTATATTTTAAAGGTGCTGGTACCTGTAGCCCACAGGGGCAGCCTAGTTACTGGGTTCATGAGACTGGACCTGGAGACTGGGTCCACAGGGACAGGCATGAAATTTGGGTTGATAGGTGCTGGACTGCAATCTGAGTGAATGGGGGTCATCCTGGAGCTGGGAAAGGTTTGGGGCCTGGGTGTGTAGAGGCTTGCCTGGAGCCTGAGTGTTGACCTAGTGGGGAATATAAGACCTGGCCTATGGCTTATGGCCACTGAGGCTGGCCTGGTGCTGGAACAGTTCTGGACTATGGGTCTTTGGGGTTGGCCTAGAGCCTGGGTCCACAGGTACCATCCTGGAACCGGGGGACATGGGGGGCTGCCTGGTACCAGGGTTCACTGAGGAGAGACCTGGTGTTGAGGTCTAAGGCAAAGTCAGGTGTTACTTCATTCTTCTTTCCCCACATGGAGGATATCTCTCTCTGTGCTCTGTGGGGGTGGGGGAGGAGTGATGTGGTTAATGTGAAACTGTCCTTTCTATTTCTTGCTGTCCTCTTCAATGTGTCTTCTCTCATTTCTGTTCTCTATCCAGGTGCAATAATCTCTGCCCTGGAACTCTTAGCTCTTGTAAAGGTATTTTCAAATGTGGATGGTTATTCAAATTGATGGTTCTATCAGGGGAAGACTGCCACCTTGCCCTCAAATTTTACTACTCTTTCAATCCTGTATTTTGGAAGACTGTTTCCATAAGAATGAATTTATTAATTACTGGTTATTTAAATTTATATCAATTGTAGCATATATTTTTTACATGTTGCTGCTCTAAGTTAACTTTGCCTTGGTGTTTTTTCTACCTTATGGACCTTAACAAAGGTAAATGTATACTTTTTATAATTGTTTTTGGAAAATTTGAAAATAGATTTTAGAATACTTTAACTAAAGAATTACTAGGAATATAGAAATACAAAACTGAAAACCACTGGATTAAATGGTACCTAAAATAGCTCCTAACTTTAACTATTTAAGAATCTTTTTGTCTTTTCTATAAATGATAATTTACAGGATGCAAGATTTTTGATTGAAGAGAGCTAAGAACATTTATGTCATGTCACATTTCCATAGTCATTATAAAAAAGCAAGACAAAGGTTTTAATATATATTGATATATTACATATATTTAGATAAATACAGATACAGAAATATATACTTTAAAAATACTATTTACCTTAGGGATGAATGCAAAGCAACATTTTATAGTTCAGGAGAATGACTTTGCTGGCATTACGTTTTTCCACTGTAAAATTTGTACAATTATTCAGCCAAATGCACTGTGTGTTTAGCAGTTTGGAAACATGTTTAAATAAGTAGTCAAAAGGAAATGAGTGGCCTGGCTGGATTTCAGTATAGAAAAGAAATAGAAAGGCTAATATCTGTAAGGTTTAATTTCAGTTTAACTAGATTATGTTGAAAATGTTGTCATTCAGTCAATTGCTTCATGTAGGTAGATGCAATTTTCAGCTGTGTTGCAAGAGTCTCTGGTGCATTTTTAATCTAATCTACAATAGATTGAATGTCAACAACTTACTGAATAATCGAACACCATAGATTACAAAAAAAAAAGACATCTTTTCTTTTCCTCGGGCATGTTTTTATATGGTGACTTAGGAAGTGCATTTTGTCACCCAAATGACGCACAGAGTACAAAATTGGTTTTCAGCAAAATGAAATATATAGGGAAAGCCCAAGATCAGAAAGAGGACCTCAGTTCCAATGCCGATTTGTCACCCACCAGTTGTATGACTTTGGAAAAATTACCACTCTTTCTGAACATCATATTCTTTAGATTCAAAATGCGGAGAGTAGTAGAGTAGAATTTCATTTAACTAATTCTTAGTGGAATTTCATTTAACTAACTCATTCAATTAACCATCTGTCTCTATCTCTTCTGTAAAATATACTGATTGATGACCAACCACTGAACTCTTGGTACTTGTATTCTTTAGGATGAGCACATACTTAATCCTGCAAAAATAATTTTTTGCAAGCCAAAATTCGGATGCTGTTTTCAAAAACTATTTATCTGGTTGTACTTGGTATTGTAATTATAGGATGTTTATTGTAATTATAGGATTTAATTAAATTTAAAAGAGCTTGATAAAACATGAGCATGGAAATAATTCTGAGCGTTATGGAAAGGATATATATATATATGAAGCACAAAAATTACACAACTTTGGGTGAGTAAGACAGTGGTAAATGATTGGAAACATCATTAACAGCTAGGATTTGGCATTCAGATAGCTTCAGAAATATTTTAAATTATCATTCCACTTCAAAGTAACAAAAGCTAGACATTAACAAAGACCAATTATGGCTATGATTTATGCAAGAATAATAGCCAGAATCTAATCAGCAGGCTAGAAACAAATAAAAATCTTTGACCTAAATAAGTATCTTTTAAGTATTTTAAGTTAAAATGAAATATTAGAGTGAATTCTGGTAATGTTGGTGGAATGAGTCATAATTAAACCTTGTCAAAGGTTATATATCAGAGGAAAATTTTTAAAAATATATTTAAAGGCACCAGAACATCCAAAAGCAAATAGAACCTAGAAAAGAGTTTACTCCGGAGAAACTTCAACTGCAATACCAAGAGGTCTGAGGATTTGGCTAATTTTCTTCCCCCTGAGGATATTTCTCAGTGTCCTGGTAATGGCAGCAGAAATCCACAGCCAGATCAACTTGTGGTAACAAATTTAGAGATCAGGGTTGGATGAAATTATGGAAATGAGACAAATGTAGAAGGGAAAGAAACCCCAAATCTGTTCAAAACTTTGCCTTGCTCTCTGTCCGTACTGCTATGTTAACAAGATGGAAACCCTAGGAACCCAAAGTAACATAGGCAGGAATCAGAGTAGACTCTAACCTGGAAAGATAGAGCTGCATAAGTTAAGACTTGAGTTTGCTGCTTTCTGAAATACCTCTGAAAGGCCACAGATGTTGCATTAGCAGACAAACATCAAGTCATCTATTATAAATATGTTTATATGATTAAAAATACCTATATTCAAAGAATTAAAGAAACATTTTAATGAGTAAGCATATAGGAAATCTCAAAAGATATGAACACTTTAAAAAGGGAAATTCTAGATCTAAGTACAAAACTTAAATAAAAAATTAGTTGAGATAGCCCAAAAACATTGATGTAAGAAGAATTAGTGAACTTGAAGATAAATCAATTGAAATTAAGCAACATGAAGAAAAGAAAGAAAGCAAATTGATGAAGAATGAACCGTTTCAGAGATCTGTGTGGCAGTATATAATAGTTCAGTTTATAGGTCATAAACACACACACACACACACACATCAGTGCATCTGTACTGTACATCTACATGTATGTAATAAAGGGCTTTTATCCAGAATACATGGAAAACACAACCCAATAATAAGAAGACAAACAAGCAAAAAACAATAAAAAGATTTGAAAAGACATTTACAAAAGCAGTTATATACAGGCCCAATTAGCATGTAAGAATCTGCTCAAAATCTTTAGTCATCAGGACAATACAAATTGAAATCACAAATGTTTGATACACATCCATTAGGATGCCTAAGATTAAAAAGACAGATAATTAGAAGTGTAGGATGGGCAGCAACTGAAACAATCATACATTGCTGATGGGAATGTAAAATGAAAAGATTGTTTCGAAAAGCAGTTTGGAAATTTCTTGAAGTTTAAACCTTCAACTAGCATGCTCCATATTTTTCCATATTATCTTTGCAATAGGTGCTTTTTGGGATATGTTCTTCTCAGATAACATGATCCCAAGAAAAACAATAACAATATATGCTATCTTTTGACGCCTTGGCCAGAATTGGCACATGAAAATTTCCTTCCACATTGCATTGGCCTAAGCAAGTCATATGGTTAAGTTCAACATTAATAGGTTGAGGAAATGAATTCCACACCTTGTGTGAGTAGTATTTAAAAGTCACATGGAAAGCAACAGAGATATTCATACTACTACAGGGACAATGAGAAAAGTCGTATCTATCACAGGTAGATTGTATGATAATACTACAACTATTAACATCATTATTTAGTGAAGAAACAGGGTAAGAGATTGCACAGTTTTGATTAATGGAAATGAGAGAAGAGGAAAAAAAGGAGATTTAAGTCAGACCTGAAAAAAACCTCTGAGTGCTTATGCATGAATGATTGCTTGTTGAGCATTTTATAAGAGAAGAGAAAGATAAATGTTTTCTAACTAGATTTTCAGTGATTTTAGTGTCTAGACATAAAGGGACCTTGTGACAATGATAATAATAAAGTTCAGATCTTATTTTTCAATTTCCCTTGAAAAATTACTGACATTTGTAAATACCTTATTGCTTATAAGATATTTTCTTCTACACTATCTAATTTTATCCTCTCAAGGACCTGGAAAAGTAGAATATATTACCAGATAAAATGGAAGAAGCAGAGAAAGGAAGTGACTTGTCCCAGTTCACTAGGCCATAAAAAGATCAGGCTAGCATATGCAGAATACTGAAACTAGACCCCTTCCTTACACCATATACAAAATTAACTCAAGATGGATTACATACCTAAATGTAAAAACCCCCAAACTATAAAAATGCTGGAAAACAACAAGGCAATACCATTCTGGACATAGGAATGGGCAAAGATTTAATTATTAAGACACTAAAGCAATAGCAACTAATGAAAAATCTTGACACACAGGATCTAATTAAACTAAAGAGCTTCTGCACAACAAAAGAAACTATCAATAAACAGACAACCTACAGAATGGGAGAAAATATTTACAAAGTATGCATCTGCTAAAGTCTAATGTCCAACGTTTATAAGGAACTTAAACAAATTTATAAAAACAAAACAAGCAATCCCATTAAAAAGTGGACAAAGGACATGAACAGTGACATATATGTGTCCATCAAGCATAGGATGAAAAGCTCAATAACACTGATCATTACATAAATGCAAATCAAAACCATAGTGAGATACCATCTCACACCAGTCAGAATGGCAATTATTAAAAAGTGAAAAACATAACAGATGCTGGTGAGGTTGAAGAGAATAGGTAATGCTTATATACTGTTGGGGGCAGTGTAAATTAGATCAACCATTGTGGAACACAATGTGGTGATTTCTCAAAGAGCTAGTAACAGAACCACCATTCAATCCAACAGTCCCATTACTGGGTATATAACTAAAGGAATATAAATCATTCTCTCAAAAAGACACAGGTACATATATGTTCATTGAAGCACTATTCACAACAGCAAAGACATGGAATCAACTCAAATATCCATCTACGGTAGACTGCAAAGAAAATGTGGTACATGTACACCATGGAATGCTATGCAGCCATAAAATATAATTAGATTATATCCTTTGTAGGAACATGGATGGAGCTAGAGGCCATTATCCTTTGCTAACTAATGCAGAAACAGAACACCAAATACCACATGTTCTCTCTTATAAGAGGGAGGTAAATGATGAGTGAGAACACATGGACATATAGAGGAGAACAAGAGATATTGGGGTCTATTCGAGGGTGGAGAGTGTGAGGAGGGAGAAGATCAGGAAAAATAACTAATAGATATTAGGTTTAATACCTGGGTGACAAAATAATCTGTAAAACTAACCCCCATGACATGGGTTTACCTATATAAACTGCACATGTACCTCTGAATGTAAAAGTTAAAAAAAAAATCAGGCTAGGAGTCTAATGTGTATCTTCTGTAATTAGACAGGGAGCTTTTATATTATTTGACGGTTATTAATCTAAATTTAAACACATGAAAAGTGCTTACCGAATACTGTCATAGTTGAATTTATACAGACTAGCAAATACTGTTTTGGTTCAGTAAGAAGAGAATAACTTTTATGCCCAAAGGAATTGTACCCTTTGTGACTATGCCTTACAAAATATGTACTTTCTGTCAATTTTGTCCATGTATGATCAGAAAATAACTGTGATTTGTCAAATTTGCAGTTGTTAGTATGCGACTAAATCTCTTCTTTCATGCCACAGAAACACTAATGCTGGTAGCATTATTGTCTTCATCTTATAAGAGAGAAAACAGACAGATGGCCTGTAAAGTTTTGCTCAATGTTACAGCAACAATATTACTGGCTAAACTTAAACTAGGTTCTTCTTTCTATTTTTTTCACAAATTCTTTTCTATTTGTCTGTGATTATTCGAATACAGCTTTATATGCGGTATTTTTTCTCAACTCTGGAGAGATGATTACATTAAAAGAACATTTAATTACAGTAATCTTAACGTCTTTATTAAATTTTTTAATATTCCAGTCAAAATATATTCATGTTTTCTAGCAGTTCCTAATGCTTTTAGGCTGGTAGGTTTCCATGGAGCCTCCTAATTAAGAGATAATTGTTCTGGCCTATGGTAATTTTTACTTTCTGAGGTGTTTATTAGTGTAGAGCCTCAGTTGAATTACCTCTTTCTTTTTTTGTTGTTATTGGAAGTGTTAAATTGTCTTCCTTCATTATTCTGCAGGAAGCATCATCTTTTAAAAAGGATCCTTCATTTGTAAAAATGCCTACCTTTTCTGCTGTTTACAACTGGACAATTAGAACTGGAACAATTTCAGTGCTCCAATACCGACTTCCCCAAAACATGTTGCCCATAACAGAAAAGAGTTTCATGGACAACTACCTTGAAATACACTGAATACAATCCCTTCCTTTTTAAAATTTCTAATGCACATTTTGAAGCTCTGAGAAGAACCCTACTTTTAAAACCCATAATCTAAAAACTTATGAGGTAAAATATTATTTAAATGTCTCCTCAGATCAGTAAAGATAAAAATAACAAAACTTGTTGAGAATGTGATGGCAGAACAGAAAATCATTTTACATAATTTATAGGTAATAATTTTGTTTCTAGTAATTGGGTCTGAGAAAATCATCAGAAATACAGCCAAACCTTTATGTAATTACCTTATTTGTAATAAAAATGAAGAAGTGGGGGGTCAAGATGGCTGATTAGAAGCAGCTGCGATTCATGGCACTCATGGAGAGGAATGAAAGGGGCAAGTGAATTCAGCACCTTCAACTGAAATATCCAGGTTCTTGCATTGGGACTGACTAGGCAAACAACTTGACCCATGGAGAACGAAGAAAAGCAGGGTGAGGCAATGGCCCACCTGGGAGCCAAACAGAGCAAACAGAGCTAAAGGAATGAACAGAGCCAAAGGAACAGAGCCAAAGGAACCCACTCCCCCAGCCAAAGAACATGGTGAGTGATTGTGTGACCCTGCCCGGGAAGCCATGCTTCCTCCTATTGATCTTTGCAACCCGTGGATCAGGAGATCCCCTTGTGAGCCCATGACCTCAGGGCCTAGTGTCTGACACATGGAGCTGTGGGGAGTCTCAGCAGAGCAGCCACTCAGGCACACTCAGAGACCCAGGAGTTTTACATACTCTGGCCTTGGGGTCCCTGGAAAGGTGGGAGATCCATCTGTACATAGCCCTAGGAAGGGTGCTGAATCCAGGGAGTCATTAGAATTGTTCTGTGAGCCCCATTTCCATAGCACTTCACAAGTTAAAACCCACTGGCTTGGAATTCCAGCCAGCCAATGGCAACAGGCTGGAGTCTGCCTGAGACTCCACATGTAGCAATAGAAGAATAGACCAAGGAGAGGAAAGAATCTCAGAGCCTGAAGACTATCTTTCTGAAATAAGACAGACAGATGATAATAGAAAATAAAGAATGAAAAGAAATGAAGAAAATCTTCAAGAAATACAGGGTTATGTAAAGAGACCAAACTTACAACTGATTGCGGTAACTGAAAGAGATAGGGAAATGGAACCAAGTTGGAAAACATACTTCAGGATATCATCTAAGATAATTTCCCCAACCTAGCAAAAGAGGCCAACATTCAAATTCAGGAAATGCAAAGAACCCCAGTAAGATACTCCATGAGAAGATCAACTCCAAAACACATAATCATCAGATTCTTCAATGTCAAAATGAAAGAAAAAATGTTAAGGGCAGCCAGAGAAAGGCCAGGGCACCTACAAAGGGAATCCCATCAGATTAACAGTGGAGCTCTCAGTGGAAACCCTACAAATCAGAAGCGAATGGGAGTCAATATTCAATGTTCTTAAAGAAAAGAATTTCCAACTTGGAATTTAACATCCGGCCAAACTAAACTTCATAAGCAAAGGAGAAATAAGATCTTTTTGAATGCCTTTAGGGTGATATGGCAATAGATAAAATAGTGTCTTAATAAGAGTAATAACTTTGTAGAGAAGTGACAAGACAAAGAAAAGGGTTTTAGGCTTCCAAGGGTGGCAAACTGCAAGAAGGTATGTAAATATGGGAAACTAATGGGAGATTAAAATGTTATTTTAGTAAGGTTTATTACGTAAATTTATCTTGTTCTGTCTCTGGGCTAAGTCTAACATTGCTATTAGGCAAATGGTGTAAGGAGAGAGCAGAGAGCTTTCTTTGGCATCTGCTGTTCCTCAGTTGTTTTCAGTTTAAAATAGTTCTTATGCCAAAGTGGTGTATCTTGGAGTGAGAGATTTGATCCCTTACACTAGGCTGCTCCAAGTTCTTTACACGTATTAACTCATTGAATCCTTACAACAGTCCTTTGTGTTAGTATTTTCATTATTCCCACTTGATAGGTAAGAAAACTCACATGGAGGAGGTTAAAATAAAAATTTTAGACAAATTAAACAATTTAATTGAACACAGAACAATTCAAGAATTGGGCAGCCCCTGAACAAGAATAGATTCAGTGACTTAGGCACTGTGGCATGGTTGGAGAATATTTAGGAACAGAAAAAGGAAAGTACAAAAAAATTGAAAGTGAGGTCCAGAAACAGTCAAATTAGTTACTATTCCATGTTTGCCTTATTTGAACATGGTTTGAATAACAATTGGCTGCCTGTGAGTGATATGTGGTTGAAGTATGGTGGCTATGATTAGCTGAGACTTGGCTTACTGTTACAACAGCA
The DNA here is from genome assembly GCF_024542745.1 of Macaca thibetana thibetana. NCBI lineage: Eukaryota > Metazoa > Chordata > Mammalia > Primates > Cercopithecidae > Macaca > Macaca thibetana. The sequence continues at coordinate 74,030,186 of NC_065591.1, read as the reverse complement.
GGTTACCATCTTGTTTACGTATCCAGTTAAGTTATAGCTCACTAGGTTCAGAGAAAACTTTAGGCTGAATGTAAAGTATGTAAGAAGGCAGCTCTAGGCTAAACTTAATTTAAAAAAGGTTCCCAAGGTCACACATCTTTTAAGTGGTGGAAATAGTATTTGAACCCAGATAGTATGTCACTTTAAAACCTATTCCTTTAGCATTTGGTAAGAGTTCTAGGAGGAAAAGAGCTACTCGCCTCTAAAAGTATGTAAGTAGCAATTAAAAACCCACTTGCTAGGCATGCTGTTAAAAGGGAGATCAAGTATGTATAAGTGGAAGTTAGACTCTAAGACTAATTTCCAATTCTATAAAATTCTTAAAATATGAATTTTTCAGAAAAAAATACTAAGATTAATGATTTTGCATTCTGTTGAATGTCCTAAGCAATGGCTTTTACTTCTCCTGGACCCTTCACTGTGCTTCAAATAGAGCCAGACACAGCATCAATCAACAATACTCATTTGTTAAAATTGAGTAAGCTTCAAACCATTTAGATTGTATGTATCTCATTAAGAAAATTAAAACAACGAAGCAATTGACTTTCTACTCAACTTCCCCTGCTGCCAAACTTTTCTTATTTCTACTGCAATTCTCATTTACTTTGTTTAAGTTGGATGAGCTCTCTCTCTCCACCTATTCAAGACTAATCTTCTCATGCTTTCAATTTTCTTCACTCACATATAACTAAAACCACATCCTCTTTGCCTTTCTCGTTAACTTCTTTCCTTCTTTTGCCTTCTTCCCTCTCTGTCTGCCCCTCCTCTCACCTGTCTCTTCTTATCTTCCCTTCTTTTTCCTCACATTTCTTTTTTCTTTTTCTCTTTTTTACTCGCTCTTTATACAATGAAATATTTGTACAATAAAATATTTTTGGCCCTAAAAAGTAATAAACTACGATACATGCAACAACATGAATGAAACTTGAAAGCATTATTGTAATTGAACAAAGACAATCACAAACGACCACACATTTTATGATCCATTTATTGGAAATATACATTATAGAATATCTAGACAGAAATTAGAATAGTGGTTGCACAGGGCTTGGATGAGGCTGTGGTTTGAGCAGGGGATGAGGAATAATTGCTAATGGTTATGAGGTTTATTTTTGAGTAATAAAAGTGTTTTAAAATTAGATACTGATGATGGCTGTGGAACTCTGAACATACTAAAAAGTACTGAATTCTATACTTTAAAAATAATAAATTTTCGGATTCATAAATTGTATCTTAATAAAGCTATTATTAAAAGCAAACTATATGTGTATATACATATATACACTAATTTAGGGATACATTGTTTAATTTTTTTATAAACCTATTTAGTTATGGATCATGTGGAATATAATCATAATTTTCTTCACAGGGTGTTAATAAAAAACCACAAAATTTCCCAATAGAGGTAGGACATAACTATTGTTGTTATTTATTTTTATCATAAACTTATAATTTATAAACTAAATAGGTGTGGTCATGTAAGGTCTCTCTTTTTCTTGTGTCTTTATGTCAAGGGCATAATGTCTTTTTGAGCCATCTCTTAAACTTTGAAAGAGTTTGAGTACTCTCTGGGACCAGAAATACTTTTCTTCTAAGTCTAGCTTGGACACTTGAAACAGGTGTAACCATGTGAAAATTACCAACTTTTCTGAAATTTGTTAAATTCAGATGTAAAATAAATATGACATTCACTTTTTTTTCAGGGATTATATATGTATACGAAGTGCTCTTCTTGGGCCATCCCTTAGGTTTTCTGAGCTTCAGTTTTCTAATCTACATGATGAGACTAATCCACCTCCCAGTCGATTAATGCAGTTTACATTAGCGTTGTAAATAAAACAGTACAGAGCATAACACAATAAATGTGAGTTTTACATTACTGTTGTTGTCACAACACAATTTATCTCTTACACACATCCCTCTTATCCTGTCTTTGTCTCTCTGCCGTCAACTATTCTTTTTTCCATTTAGTGCTTAGTACATACTTGGCTGTTTTTTCCAGAAATTGTAGCTTAAATAATTAAACTCTGTGATGCTCCTCTATGGACAAATATTGGTAAATCTATGTACAAAGTCTTCAGTGTGTTAAATTCTGTGAGGTACAAAGTTGTCTGTATCTCCCTGCAATCAAAGGTCCTATTGTGTTCTTAGGAGCTAAGACATATACATATAATTTTAATACAAATTGGAAAGAGACTGGTACCACACTGAAACTAAAAAAATAAGGAGAGAGAATTTTTCTATAACTGAAGTAAAAAAAAAAAAAAAAAATGGGCATGGGCGGATCAGATAAATTTGTAAAGGAGGAAAGCTATGGTAGGCAGAATTCACTTCCTGATCCCTGGAAGCTGTGAAAATGTTAGGTTGAATGGCAAAAAGGAATTAAGGTTGCAGATGGAGTTAAGGTTTCTAACCAATTGACCTCAAAATAGATTATCCTGGATTACTGAAAGGGCCCAGAGTAAAAGCGTAAGAAGGAGGCAGAAGAGAATCTGTCAGGAAGATGTGACTACAGAAGAGAGGCATGAAAGGTTGCAATGTTCTCATATTCGATGATGGAAGTGGGCCATGATCCAAGCAATGTGGGTGTCATTTAGAAGAAGCAAAGGACATGGAAGCACATTCTCCTTAGAACTTGAAAAAGGTACACAGTCCTGCTGAAACCTTGATTTTATCCCAGTGAGATGCATGTCAGACTCCTAACATACAGAATTGTAAGATAACATTATTTTCTTAAGCCACTAAGTATTTGGTAATTTGTTACAGCAGCAATAGACAACTAATATAAAAAGGGGATGGTGACACTTTCTCTGGAATTTTATATTTTTGAGATTAAGATTACTTACTCATTCACTCTTAGAACAAATGGTTGTTGAATATTTTTCCAGGCATAATTTTTAGGAGATACAACTATAAGTCAGAGAAGATTTCTGTCCTCTGAGAGCTCATAGATTAGTGGGAGACAGAAAATAAACATATAAACACTTACATCAGCAGAAATTAAAAGCCAAAACAAATACATTATTCATTCTTTGAACATTTATTGAGGGTTTTACATGTGGCAGATTTTGTGCTAACTTTAGAGTGCAACTGATAATCATTAAAGGCAACAAAGAGAAGTTTCCAAGCACAGGCCCTAAAGGCTGACAGTCATTCTCATTTTCTTCATTTATTGGTCCATGACCCTGGGAAAGTTGCTTAATACCTGTGAGCATCAGGTTTCCAATCTGGAAAATAGGGATAATAATAGTTTGTAAATCATAGGGTGGTTAAGAAAATCAATTGAGTTATAATATTTGAAAAGCCCTCAGAACAGTACCTGGCTCTTAGTTCATACAAAGCCATGCAATTGTTTGATACATTAAAGAAAATAATAATTAAATCAACTTGTCTTGTCTGCAAAGGCTTCACAGTCCGGGGTAGAGTAATATAAAAATAAATAAATTATATATAGTATGATAAATATTTGATCTTAACATTCATACAATTTGGAGTCTAGAATACCAAGGATGATGCAAAGTATGTTTTCCTGGAAACATGGAAATTTCACGCCTTTATTCTCAGAAAAGTAACTTCCAAACCACTGTGAGGAAGGAGCTGACTCATCATCTTCCAAGTAGTAGAGGTGGATGAAATCATGACATGAGTTCTTTGTCATCCTCTACAAAATCTAGTGTATTAGAAATGGGAAAAAGACAATTCATTTTTCAAAGTTCCTGCATGTACTTTTTTTGTGGGCTGGAGTCTCTAATGCTTTATTTTAGGCCATTTCCAGTTCTTCTGTAAGATCAATATTTCAAACTAACAATAGATTCTGGACGTGTGTACAAGTTCTTGTGTGTGTGTGTGTGTGTGTGTGTGTGTGTGTGTGTGTGTAGCTGTTATATTGTGCTTTATTTCTAACTTCTATACTGCTGGTATAACCAGGAAAAATAAAAGAGAGATTTATAGAACTCTAAAACAGCAGATGATTAATAGCAAAGCAAATCCTTTTAGTTTATAAGGGATAAAACTACATAAGGGACAGAAAAAGAAGATGGAGGAGGAGGAGGAGGAGGAAGAGAAAAATATACTCAAATGATTAGCCCTGGAGATATCCAGGAGCTGAATAAGACCCTTCAGAGCTTGCTGATTTTTTTTTTTTTTTAATTTCTTCTTCATTTGAAAAAGAAAAGTAGGGAAAAAATGCCATCCAGGACACAAATAGTAGATATTTCTGGGCTAAGAGCACTTCTTCCTTAGACAACTCCTCAGCACAAACATATCTTTCTTTCAATCACTTTGTGTCTGCCCACCCATCTCATAGGGAGTGTGAAAGATGCCACCGCAGTCACGGGAGTGGAAAAGAAGTAATTATAACAATGGGCGTCTAGTGGACCCATTAGATTATCCTTCTGGGACTAAAATGAGGGTAAAAATGAGATGAAAGATTGAGGAAGAGCGAATTCAGGAACTATCAGAAGCAAATAATCTGGTAGAATTGTGAAGGAGCATTTGTACTCTCAGTGTTAAATTTGAGGATGCAATTCAGGGTCCTAGGGTGGTCTATACAACACCTTACATTTAAGAGTAAGACAAGCTTTCCACAGTATCAAGCATTCACAGTCATCTCTTATTCTACATTCAATTAACCCTCCATTCTAGGCACACCTGCCTCTCGGTGTGACACCCTTTCACACCATTTTTCATGTGTCTCTCTCTCTCTGTTACCCAGGCTACATTTCTCACTTCTTTTCTGGAAACTGACATCAAGCTATCCAGCCACTGCTTGTTCCTGCAGCTCATTCAGTCTTTCATTCATTCAACAATGTAACTGAATGCCATCATGTAACTAAGTCCACCAGCTAGTGCTTGTTATGTGCCAGGTACAGAAAGTACTCCTTAACACATCATATTTTGTGTAGTCTAACAATGACATTATAAGATACATATTTTTATCCCAGTTATATACATGAATGTACTAAGGTCTATAGAATTAAGAAATGCTCAAGATCACATTATTAGAAAGTGGCAGGGAAGGACTTGAACACTTTCATTGTCTCCAAAGTCTATGCCATTTACTGTATGCCAAATACTGTAAATACTCCTGGGTATTTACAGTATTTACAAAACTCTATGGCCAATATGTGTTAGGAATAGGACCTGGGAATGCTGAACTTAAAACAGTCAGCTCCCCTCTGGAGCTTCATCAAGTTCAGTGGGCCAGAAAGTGAAACTGATGATTTCCATACAGAGGAATGGAGACCATAGTGGGGTGGCAGGTCAGTTTGGCATACTGGGAGGAAAAGGATCTTGCTAGGCTTTTGAACACAATCTTGAATATTGGGTGAAGAAAGCCAGAATATGGTATCTCAGGCAGAGTTAAAAGAGTATATTAAGATACACACTGGGGAACTGAAAATGGTTCACTGGACTTGGAAAACAAGGTGTAAGGTGAGAAGTTTATAAGGAAATAATGCCATAAAGTTAGGGAAACTAGTATAAAAAATTGGTATGTCATACTAAGAATTTAAAAAAAAAAATTATCCAGAGAACAATGTGTAGCCATCTGTAAGACATCCTGAAATAATTGACCTCTTTTGAGACAGAATACGTGGCAGACAATTAACTAGTTGCAAGACAGTATGATATTGTAATGTGTTAGAGGTTTTCATGACACGCCGAAGGAATACATAAATGAGATATCTATAACACTCCCATGGTGTCACGAGTATGACTTTGGAGAGTCAGTGACACAAGCTATGAGCTAAAGGAAACGTAAAATTAGCAAGAAAAAGAAAGGGTAAAGGACATTTCAAACAATGGATCCAACAAGCTTGAAAGCAAGGAGTCGTGAACTAGCAAAAGGAAATGGAATAGTTTTTTTTTTGAAAGGTTGAAGCAAAAGTGCATTAGTATTGACAGAGTGGCAAATGAGAAAAGGTTCAAATTGCAAAGAGCTTATGTGCTAAACTAAGGCATGTTTGAGTCGTGTATAAGATATTAGGAAACTTTGAAGCATTTTTAAGGAGGAAGCAAGAATGATAAAGTTTGGGTTCTGGGATAATTGCTTTGGCAACAATTTGGTAAGTAGAAAAAAGGAGAATGGCTACATTTTAGAGACAAGATAAACAATTTGAAGACTATTTTAATAACCTAGATGATAAGTGATTACTGAACTGAGACTATAATAGTAAATCAAGAAGGAGTGAGATAATTTTTATTGGTACGTGTAAAGAGGGAGCAAAGATGACTCCTAATTCTGACTTGGATGACCAGTATCAAGTACTAGGTAGAAAATTAAATAACAAAACCTGATTTGGGTCAAAGTTATCTCAATACTGGACTTGACTAGTTTGGAATGTGTGTAGCAAATTCAAGTTGACATGTTCAAAAGTCTTTTAAATCTAGAGTTCATTTAAGGCGTAAGCCAAGAGTGTGCATACCAACAAATGTTGGTATTCTCATTCCTCTACATTTGAGCCTATACTGTTTCTTTCCCAAAACAATTCAATTATACTGCAGCCCATTAGAGGATTCTTAAAGCTCCATCCAGGTGTTTAATGCAGAGCTACTTGAGTTTCACAAACCTTAAACAGACACTTGAGATAATTTAAGTTCAATGAATTTATTCATTTTCATATGAGAAACTGAAGCCTGGAGAGATGTGATTTTCCCAAAGTCATTCAGACAGTTACAGAACAGAGATTAGACCTAGGTATTCTGACATTCTTTTGCTTGTTTTTTTTTGTTGTTTGTTTTTTGTTTTCTGTTTTTGTTTTTGTTTTTTTGTGTAGTCCAGAGATTTGAACTCTGAGTTTTGTGTGATTTGGTTTAATTAGATTTTACCTAAAGTCTAATACATGCCAGCCATAAGCTTTGATGAGCAATGCTGAATCAAAGAAACAAAATCTCAAATATGCATTTAAAATTCACCAATACTTATGACAGTATGGGGAAATTCATCTTTTATAGTACTACAGGTACCCAAAGAGTGAACACATCTTTTGTAATTAATTTTGTAGCTTCCTACACTCCATTTTTCTTCTAATACTACTGGTGTCTTATCTGCCTGACCAAAGTTCTGATTATAGCCAGGAAAACATTTAGATCCCTCATGAAATTGCTGTTATCACATCAAACTCTTCTCAGTTCTACAAGATGTGAGCAGCTGCTCCCTTGGCCACTGCAGATGCCTTGCATAAGGAGCTTCTCTTCCTTAGAGTGTACCAAGCTGAAAGGATGATGACATGAGGTGGCATTTGTATCGCACCTTACAAAGCTGCTTTACATGCACTGCCTCAACATTATCCTCATGACAATTTCTGTATCAGAGATGATTGTCATTCCCTTTTAAAAAGCTTCTCTAGGACAAGCACTATGCCAGGCCCTGGAGATATGGAGATAATACCTATTGTACAGTAGTTAAAAGTCTAGAGGAATGACAAGCAGTATTTACAAAACTGTGTTATAATACAAGAAGGACAGTCCTGTAGAATGTGAGATTAAGGGCGATATGTGAGTGATTTTAGTAGATTTCTCAAAAAAAGACTGCCTGTATCACTTAGGTTTTTTTACTACACCAATGGAGCAAACTTTAACATCTAACTCTGCTCTAAACCTGTATAGGGTTTAAACAAAAATCTAATCTAAAAAACAAATATATAAACAAGCAAAATAGAAATCTTCTTTTCCATCAACTCACTATTTTTGCAAGTGTGGACTACCAGCAGCAATCCTTCTAAACGGGAAAACCTAATGAGAAATATTCTACTAGAATTAATGTATACATTTTAAATGTTTTCATTTCTCATATAGTTGTAAAAAGTCAAACAGCCCCTAGAGGTCACCAATGGGCTAATTTAAGAGTTGGCTTCTCTGGTTACCCTTTGCTTAGAATTAGTTATTATAAAGTGTTATGTGTAGACAGTAGAACTGATGGAAACAAGAAATCTCCCTTGACTCTCCTCCAGTATTTTAACTACCCATAGATATTTATGAGCCACTTCAGTATAATGTTTCTGATGGAACCATTGACAAAATAACTTCATAGCCAGAATGATCTCTAGGCCAGAGAAATCTCCATCAATATATTGTCTTAAACACTGCCCAGGCATCATTTATGAACCAGGAACTGGGACACTTGAGAGAATTTAAGTTCGATGAATTTATTCATTTTCATATGAGAAATTGAAGCCTGGAGAGATGTGATTTTCCCAAAGTCATTCAGATAGTTACAGAGCTGAGATTAGACCTAGGTATTCTGACATTCTTTTGCTTGTTTTTTTTGTTTGTTTTTTGTTGTATTGTTTTTTGGTTTTTTTTTTGTGTGTGTGTGTGTAGTCCAGAGATTTGAACTCTGAGTTTAGTGTAATTTGGTTTAATTAGATTTTACCTAAAGTCTAATACATGCCAGCCATAAGTTTTGATGAGCAATGCTGAAATGACTTATGGTCCCTAACCCAGTGAAAACATGGAAATATACACAGATAATTCCGAAGAAGTCAAGTGATAATATAGGGGTACTTGCCCTTTAGGAAATACAGAGTCCTATGAAAGCATAAGAAGGGCAACTGGCCTGACCAAACACTTTGCTAGCTATTCAGAGATGTTTTCCTGGGTAGGTGATTCCTGGGATGATGGAAAGAATAGCGGGGTTTATCCAGGCAGAGAAGATGGAGGGATTCTGAGGGAAGGGTGGATGAAAGGAAAGCCCATTATTCCAGGCTGGCTGGAACAGCAGCAGTAAGACAGTGCCTTTGAGCAAGATTGTCTACCCCTTTTTAAAATCAGCTTTTTTTTTTTTTTTTTTTTTTTTTTTTTTTTAATATACTTGTAGAAAACACCAGAGGACACAAACTCAAATGCCCATTTGGGACTAGACATGTAACTTTAAGTGGGTGAAGTCTGTCCAGTATTAAAAAAAAATTGCAACCAATGTTAATAGCAGTGAATTGGAAGATTTCTAGCCTTGATTAAGGGAACAATTGCTACTCAGTTTATGACAATTAATGCTGCGAAGACCTGGTTTTGCCAGATCCTTCAGTTTGCAGGAGACCTTCAAATCTGGATTTTTGTGAAATCTCAATTTTTATCTATTGGCAATTATATAATTCATCTTTAAGACTCTGTGCAGAGGCTGGGTGTGGTGGCTCATGCCTGTAATCCTAGCATTTTGGGAGGCCGAAAGGGGTTGGATCTCTTGAGCTCAGGAGTTCAAGAACAACCTGAGCAACACGGAAAACTCCCTCTCTAAAAAGGATACAAGAAAATAGCAGGGCGGGGTGATGCATGCCTATAGTCCCAACTATTTGGGAGGCTGGGGTGAAAGGATCACCTGAGCTGGGGGAGCTTGAGACTAGTGAGCTATGATCATGCCACTGCATGGGTGACAGAGTGAGGCCCTGTCTCAAAAGCAAAAAAAGGACTCTGTGCAGGCCCACACAGCATATCAAATTCATAAGCTCCAAAAGATTACTTTCCATTACCTTTACAGTGCCGTTACACTCAATGGCAAAAACCACAATTATTTTTGAACCAACCTAGTATTACCAGATTTGGGGTGACTTTTTTTTAACAAAATAAAATCATATATATAGCCATAGTAAAACAATCACTGGACTAGGAGTCAGATAACTTGAGTTTTGCTTCTAAGTGACTGTGTTATCTTTTTTTTTTTTTTTTTGAGACGGGGTCTCGTTCTGTCACCCACGCTGGAGTGCAGTGGCGCCATCGGCTCACTGCAAGCTCCGCCGCCTCCCGGGTTCACGCCATTCTCCTGCCTCAGACTCCCAGGAAGCTGGGACTACAGGCGCCCGCCACCACGCCCAGCTAATTTTTTTTTTTTTTGGTATTTTCAGTAGAGACGGGGTTTCATTGTTTTCGCCAGGATGGTCTCGATCTCCTGACCTCGTGATCCGCCCGCCTCGCCTCCCAAAGTGCTGGGATTACAGGCGTGAGCCACCGAGCCCGGCCTGTGACTGTGTTTTCTTAAGGAACTTAACCAGTTTCCTCAGCTAAAAGAATCATGAGATACCAAAATATACAACTAGATTAACTAGTCAAGGAATTTTAATACCTATATTTATGAGTTTTTAATCCTATGGAGGCTCATAACTTGCTTTCAGATGTACTATTTTATGCTTCTGTCCTTCCTTTTAAATTCCCAGCCCCCCACTGGTGTTTCTACGTCTGAGCCCAGTATGTCAGGAAAGTAAAGAATATTCAAAAGCACTGAGAGATAACTCTTTTATTCTGTATTAGTTTCTCTACCCTTGTTACATACTTCAATGTTTGACCTTTGGAAAAGTCAATGAGCATTAGTTTTAGAAAAGGAGATAGTAATACCATAGCTGCCAGAATACACAGGGTTAGATTAGAGGCCTGGTTGAGGTCCCTTCCACAATGAAGATCCAGTGAATTCCATTAACCTTCTGCCATCTAACACCGTATTTGCACAACCATTCGTTTGTCCCTCCCTCCTGCTATAGCAGAGAACTCTTCCTAATTTACAAGGCTAGCTCTCCATCCAGGCTCTACTTCCATTCCCTCCCACTTTCTCAGAAACCTTACACTTCATTTTTTGATGTTTACCTTCATCCATCCCATTTTTGCAGGGGTCTTGCCCAGCTACACTTAAATACACCCATATCTCTCCCATTTATTACAAACATCTATTTAAAAAATGCACACTCCACTAGACCCATTCCTCCATGTAGTTACTGCCCATTATAGCTATATTTGTGTCTATCATTTTCCCTTTCCTCACCAATCATCTCATAGTCCTCACTTTCCTGAATGTGACTTTCATACCTATCACTACACATGAAAATCACCACTATTCTTGCTATTAAATCCAGTGCATGTATTCAAATACTCAACTCACATGATTTTATGAACGTTATTAACACTATTTGCCACACCTTCCATTAAATTTTCTTTCCCCATAGCTTTTATGACCCTACACTTTCCTGATATCTCTGACTAGCTCTTTCTTTCCTTTTCTTTTTGATTGTCTTTTTTACCCCCCATTCCTTGGTGAGTGAGACTACCACAATGGCTCTGTGAGTAGCTTGGCAAACCCTCTTGCCATCACAACGATTTTACTGGTGACAATTATTTTTAAATATTTGTTTTAAGTCTCTGGAAACTGGCCCAAAAGCTTACATCAAATAAAAAGGACATTAATATAATAAAACCAACTAAATCTTAGTAGAAGAGCGAGGATCTGTGGCATTTGAGCTACGACCTTCTCCCCTGTCTATGGCCCTTTGCGTTGCATTACAGATGCTTTACTCTAAATGGGTATGGTAAGAAAATGGAGGCTTCCCTCTCCCAGCTGTCAGTCTAGGGCTATGGTTTTATTTAAGAAGATGCAAGTCACATTCATATCTCATTCTTACCTCCATCTCTCTGTTGTAGATGCTGTGGTCTAGGTGGGAGTGGCTGAGATAATTGGGATTCCCTTTTCCCACGCAGTTCCTAGTCTTAGGGTAAGGGTTCTAGTGTAGGTACAACAGGCCAAGAATACTGCTGCCCTGACTTCTCCTTCCCCTGATTGCATTTAGGGTTGAGATTTCGTGCCAGAAAGGGCGAACTAAGATCAGGAGCCACTATTAATTCCAACACTCACTCAAAGGTGGAGCTGTCACTCTAGAGAGAGCAGGTCATTGTGCCCATCCCTAGTATGAATGAAATGGGTTGATACTATGGCCACATTAAGAGACAGGCCTTAACTGTTGGTAACTCCTCAGTTATACCTCAGGAGATAAAATTTATTTGAAACACAGAATGAATAATTTCATACCTAAATGAGAGAAAGAGAAATAGAAAGACCCTCTTGAGATCATACTCGCTTTCATGTTCCGAAAGTCTGTGCATATCCTCTAGGTTTATCCCTTAAAGGGCAGTCAAAGAAGGAAGAGTTGAATGCATTCTCTAAGTCACATATCAATTTAAGAGCAAATGGTAGAAATCTTACTGTCTCAAGGGATCTAAGCACAACCTCTGACCAATCACTGGCTGAATAATAAGATACTCTTACCAAGTGTAACTTCAAGGAAGTGAAGCTCAAAAATAAACCATACTGATTGTGGGTGTACTGAAAGGCCATGCACATGCCCAAGGCTGTAACCTTTCAGGTGCAATCAGAGAGGAAACTTCTGAACGATTATTATCTAGCTGAATGCAGGACAAACTGTAAATTTCCTGAGCTGTGAAAGTCTTCCAGTCACACAGAGATCCAGTGGTAAAAGACGAAAATTGTATTGACTCAGGTGGCTTACGCACAACCTTTTTTGTAAGCATAAATGACTTATGTTGGCCCACAGGTCAACATAACCTAGGAAACCATGCAAAAAGATAAAATCAAGAGAAAAATCTGAAGTGATGACAGACAACTATTCGAATCCACACGGCAAACCAAAGAACTTCATTAAAGATAATGATAATGAAATGATTTTAAAAACAGTACAATTCAATATTTATTTTCCTTTTTTCTTTTAACTGATTTTAAAAGCAATCACATAAGACAGTATATATAAAATTACATTGTTAGACATTAAAAATATAGGAATGTAATATATTTGACAGTAACAACACAAAGGAATGGTAAGTGAAATAAAGCTATCTTGAAGTAGGAAAATAAAATCAAACAGTAATGCAATCCACAAAAACAAATGAAGAAAACTACAAATGATACATAAAAATATTATTTTTAGAAAGAAATCTATAAATATTCATTTATATTTATCAAAAATTTAATTTTCTCTCATGTAAATTAAAAATAATTATCATAAAGAGACTCAATGAGTCCAAGAGAACAATGTGTGAACAAAGGGAGAATTTCAGCAAAAAAACAGAAAATATTAAAATAAAATACCAAACAGAAACCATGAAGCTGAAGAACACATTAACTGAACTAAAAAATTAGCTAGAGAAATTTAACACAAGGTTAGGTGAAGCAGAAGAAAGAATTAGTAGACTTGATGATAGTTTTTTGAAATAATTCAGTCAGAGGAGAAAAAAAAACGAAAAGAATAAAAAAGGGTAAAGAAAGCTGAAGGGAATTATGTGGCACCACCAAGTCACCAAGTAGACCAGTGCATACATAATGAGAGTCCCAAAAGGAAAAGAGAAATTGAAAAAAGACCAGAAAACGTATTCAAAGAAGTAATGACTGAAAACTTCTCAAACCAGAGGAAGGAAAAGGGCATACAGATCCAAGAAATCAAAAGAGCACTAAATTACATGAACCCAAAGTGATTTACACTGAGACACATTAAAAAATTCTCAAAAGTTAAGACAAGGAGAGAATTTTAAAAGCAGCAAGAGAAAAGTGACTCATCACATAAAAGGGAAACTCCTTTAGACTGTCAGTGGATTTCTCAGCAGAAACTTTGCAGGCCAGGGGAGAGATGGACTATATATTCAAAGTGCTGAATATATGGAGCTGGATGGAGCTGGAGGCCCTTATCCTTAGACACCTAATGTAGGAACAGCAAACCAAATACTGCATTTTCTCACTTATAAGTGGAGCTAAATGATGAGAACACATAGACACATGGAAGGGAACAACTCACACTGGGGCCTTTTGGAGGGTGAAGGGTGGGAGGAGGGAGAGGATCAGGAAAAATAATCAATGGGTACTAGGCTCAATACCTGGTTGATGAAATACTCTGTACAACAAACCCCCATGACACAAGTTTACCTATATAAAAACCTGCACTTATACCCCTGGATTTAAAATAAAAGTTAAAAAAGGGAAACAAAAAAACCCCAAACTGTCAACCAAGATATTACATCTTGCAAAACTGATTCAAAAATGAAAGCAAGATAAATACTTCATCAGGCAAACAAGTGCTGGTGTGGGTAGGGGAGCACTCATCACCACTAGAACTACCTTATAAGAAACGTTAAAGTGGCTCTCCCCTCAAAAAGGTTCAGAAAAGTTTGCTGAATAGCCACATGATAGCATAAGAAAGTATGAAACTCAAATATATAGATAGGTAAAGGTAAATAAATAGACAAATACAGTATATTATGTTACTGTAATGGTGCTGGTTAAATCACTGTATTATAGAAGTTTAAAGACAGTGGTATTAAAAATATCTCTAAAATATGTTAAAAGTTATATAATATAAATAGACATAAATTGTGACAATAACATAAAGTATACAATGTGTGAGGAGAAGTTGTAGTGTAAATTTTTTGTATGCAGTTGAGCTGAATTTAGCTTAAAATAAACTGTTATAACTATAAGATATTTTAGGTAAGCTTAAGGTAAGCACACAGACTCAAATACACATGAAATATGTATGAAAGTAAAATCAAAGAAAAAGGAAAGGAATCAAAGCATATCAACACAAAAAATCAACACAACACAAAGGAAGATAGCAAGAGAGGAAAAGACAGATTAAAGAACTACAAGACTAACAGAAAACAACTAAAAAATAGCAATAGTAAATCATTTCCTATTGACAATTATTTTAAATGCACTATGTACACACAAAAATTAAAAAGAAAAATTTACACAAAAGAAATCAATAAGCAATAAACAAAAACCCCACCAAAAAATAAATAAAAACAAAAACACACCCCCTCAAAACAGTCAATGGATCAAACAACCCAATCAAAAGTCATAGAATGGCTGATTGGATTTTTAAAAAAACATAAAAAGAAACAAAAGACCCAACTATCTACTGTTTACAAGAAACTCACTATAATTTTAAGGAGACACATTGGCTGAAATGAATAAATGGAGCTAGATATTCCATGAAAATAGTAACCAAAAGAAAGCAAAGTAGGCTATACTTACATAAAACAAAATAGAGTTTAAGTAATAAATTCTCACAAATGACAAAGAAGAGTATATGATGATAAAAGGGCCAGTTCTCCAGGAACACTTAATAGTTATAATTAGGTATGCACCCAACATCAGAGTACCTAAATACATAAATATTGACAAATCTGAAGGGAGAAATAGGCAACAATAAACTAATAGTAGAATCCAATATTTCAGTTTCAGTAACGAATAGAACATCCAGACAAAAGATCTATCAGGACAGAATACTTGAACAGCACTATAGGGCAAATGGAGCTAATGGACACATGTACAACATTCCACCTAACAGGAGCCCAATATGTTCTTCTCAAGTACACATGAACTTTATCCAGGATAGATCACAAAACAAACCTTAAACAAGTTTAAAAGGATTCAAGTCATGCCAAGTATCTTTACTGACCACAGTGGGAAAAGCTTCATGATATAGGTCTTGACAATGATTTCATGGATCTGTCACCCAGAACACAAGCAATGAAACCAAAATTTAAAAAGCGGGATGATATCAAAGTAAAGAGTTTCTGCACAGCAATGAAGCAAAAAACAGAGTGAAAAGGCAGTCTATAGAATGGAAAAAAAAAATTTGCAAACCATGTGAGTGACAAGGGGTTAATATCCAAAATATAGAAGGGACTCCTACACTCAGCCAAAAAATGAATAACCTGATTTTAAAAATATCCTAGGACCTAAACATACATTTCTTCAAAGAAGACATACAAATGGCCAACAGATATATGGAAAATGCTCAATGTCACTAATAAGGGCAATGAAAATCAAAACCACAATGAGATATTATTTCACACCTGCTGTCAGGGCAGCTTTACACACACACATACATGCAAACACACACACACATATATACATATATACACATACACATATATATGTATAAATATATACACTTACATATGTGTGTATGTGTATACATACATATATTTATATATATGACAAATGTAGGAGAAAAATGTCACGATGTGAAGAAATTGTAACCACTGCACTGGGAATGAAAATGGTCAGCTGCTATGGAAACAGTATGGAGGTTTCTAAACATTTTTGAAATAGAACTACTATATGATCTAGCAATCCCACTTTTGGGTAATTATCCAAAATAATTAAAATCAGGATCTAGAAGCTATATGAGTACTCCCATGTTCTTTACAGTATAATTCACAATAGCTTATACATGGAAACAACCTAAATTTCTATCAATATGTACAGATAAAGAAAATGTAGCATATACATACACACTATAGATTATTAGCCAACCTTAAAAACAAAGAATTTCTGCAGTATGAATCAACATGAATCAATCTTAAGGTTTTAAATAAAATGAGACAGTCACAGAAGAACAAATACTGTATGACTGCCCTTATATGAGGTATTAAAATAGTCCAACTTATAGACTCAAGGAGTGGAATAGTGGTTGGCAGGGGCTGGTGGTAAGGGAAAGTGGGGAGTTACTAATCAACAGGCATAAAATTTTAGCTAAGCAAAATGAGTAAGTTTTAGTGATCCACTGTACAATATTGTACTTATAGTCAACAATCCTGTATTGTATACTTGAAAATTTGCTAACAGTGTTGATTTCATGTTAGGTATTCTTAGAATGATAAAATAAAAATTTAAAAAATAGTTAAAATGTATTAAAGGAATTAAAGTGGTATGCTAGAAAATACTCAATACAAAAGAAAGTTGCAAAGGAGGGACAGAGTTACTAAATAATAATGGGATATATATGAAGAAAAACCCACAATGGCAGATGTAAATCCAAATATATTAATAATAACATTTAATATGAATGTAATATGAATGACTTAAATAGCCCATGAAAATGACACAGATTGTCAGACTGAAGCTTTTAAAATAATGATCTAATTATATGCTCTTTTACATGAGAAATACATTGGATTCATATTATAAATAGTTCAAAGTGAACAAATGCAAATCCACTCTGCTGAGAGTAACTATAGTAAGGCTGGAGTGACTGTCCTAATATCAACTTCTTGGGTCTCTCTGACTCTTTTGCCTAATTTTTTCTAATTTTCATTTACCTTCTTTTAAATGTATCCATTTATATTTCTATGGGCTATTTCATCTTTGCCCATCACTGCACTATTTTCTGTCAAACTTCTAAAGAAACCTTCCCTAGTTCAGAATTTTAAGTCAGTTATTACTGATAGTCACAGATACAAGCAGGGGGTACTCGATGATATTAATTACAAGTGTAAGTAAATGAATAGTTATATAACGAATTTGTGATGTCTTTCTCACCTGATAGAAAGGACCTAATTACCAGCAGAAACTGAGTTGATCTTATCTTTTCTATATTCCCCAAATCCATCATGGAACTTGATATATTTTAGCCGAGTACCAAAATGAGTGAATAAACACATACGAAAATGACCCCAAGTATCTATAGAAAATTTGCTTCTAGTGGAGAAATGACTTCATTATCCCCAGACTCCCATGGACCACAGAGTGAACAAGTGAGGGCTCTTCACTGGTGATGTTTCTTAAACGGCCATCTATTGAATAGTTGTGATAGGATTAATGGGATACTGGTAAAATACAGATTTCCAGACGCTGACCTAAGAGTTCCTTTTGGTAAGTCAGGAAAGGTTCATGAATCTGCATTTTAAACAATGCTTTGTGTGATTTTTTTCCTTCAGTTTCCCTATACTGCATGTGTTCATATTACTGTAAGTGATCAAAATAATATTTGAGAAGTCTTGACTGAGGAATAAACACTAGGCAGACAGAAAATGGGTACGGCAGGGAAGACATTCAGGATAGAATTAATGAGCAAAAAGGCATAGCAGCAGGAATTAATTTGACATTTTTGGTAAACTGGAACGCAGAGCTGAATCTACAGTGGACCACAAAGATGAAGCGGGGCGTGAGATGAAGCTGAGGAATTAGACATTCTCCAGGTCACAAACACTTGGAATTTCATGAGAAAGTATTTAAATTTCAACCTGTAGATTTCATAGAAAAGTACAAAATATTTCAATCTGACAACTAAGTGGCAGAAAGACTGGCTTTCAATGCTGACCATTCCAACACATGGCCAGGAAGAGCTCAAATAAAGAGTAATTAAACTGACGCTTATGATTCAGAATCTCCTTGTGAGAAGAAATTTTTGAATCCAAATTCCTCATGTAACAGTGGAGGAAATTTTCTCAAGAGACATGCCTTTTTAAGATTGAACAATGTTTACATTTTTGCAGAGCTGGGATTCGACTCAGGTTTCTTAGCTCCTGGTCCAGCCCTTTGAATTGCGCATAAATCCTTAGGCCAAGTGGGGTGGCTCACGCCTGTAATCCCAGCACTTTGGGAGGCCCAGGAGGGCAAATCATGAGGACAGGAGTTCAAGACCAGCCTGACCAACATGATGAAACCCCGTCTCTACTAAAACTACAAAAATTTAGCCGGACATGGTGGCACGTGCCTGCAATCTCAGCTACTCAGGAGGCTGAGGCAGGAGAATCACTTGAATTCAGGAAGTGGAAGTTTCAGTGAACTGAGATTGTGCCACTGCACTCCAGCCTGGGCGACCGAGTAAGACTCCGTCTCAAAAATAAATAAATAAATAAATAAATAAATAAATCCTTATAATCCTTTAATTTATATTTCAACTGACAATAAAAACTTTGAGTACTAAGTGCTGTGGGTTAGATGCTGTCCAAATTGTCCCATTTAATTTTGATTTATATACTTTCCAAAATATTTCCACTGTACATAAAATTAAAAAAATATTTTTGACTTAGTTTTGCAGGGTTATGTTTGCAAAAAGAGAACATTCTCATTAGGTTGAAATAAAAGTCTGCTGAAACTGGATATTTATGTGATCTAAATATAACATATAATCTAATATGTGTGTATACATATTAGTAATAAATGCTTATGCAACTCTATCAATAATATATCATGTGCAAATTAGTGTCTGAATTAATGTAGTGTGGCTAGAGCTAGAAAAAAGAAACTGATTTTATTACATAATAAAATGCTTTTAATTGTGAGAGAAGAACAGTTTTATTACATACCATTACTTTTGGAAACACCAACCTTTTCATTGATCGAAAAATATTATCAGTCAAAGCAAGACTGAAAATAAACTAAAGAATAACACTCTGCCAGAATGGGAAAAGTGAAATAAAATGACGCACGTATGGTTTTAAATACAAAATGGAACATAATTAAGGAGCAGGTTTATAGCAGAGCTTACACACATTTAGCTTTTTGAAGTCAGTTGTTTATATCAAGAGCTTTGAAGTGTTCACTTGTGTTTGTATTCCAATTCAGAAATGAGGGCTTCAATGAAATTACAAAAACAAATTATAACCAAATAAACCTAGGCTGCTGCTGCTGCTTTCTTTTAGTGCTGTAATTAAATATATTTTTAATGCTATGTGTGTCATACTTAAGATTTAAAATCAGAGATAAATATGTATAGGAAGGTTTTGTTGTTACCATATGAGTCTTGTCACAAAAGTTTACATATATGTAATATACAAATATACATAAAGTATGAAAGCTAATATCTGTGAGGAATGTTTCATACTAATTTGCGTGAAACTTTACATTTAGAAACTTTCAAACATTTTGTTACTTTTAAATTTTATGCTTGATTCTCTCTTTTGGGAGCCTGTCTATATGTATATTCATTTGTTTGTTCATTCAAGAAATATTTATTGAATATCTGCTACGTACCAGGCATCATGTTCACAAGATAGACTCAATCCTTGTTACTATGGAGTCAACAGACTAATGAAGAGACAGTCATTAAATGAGTATCCAAATTGAAACTTTATGGAATTCAGTTTTTTCACTTGCAAAATGGGGATAATAATATCTGCTCTAGTTCTCACACAAGTCAAATGAGATGATTGTGAATATTGTCAAGTTAAAAGTATACCCTGGGCAGAATTCAGTAAACAGATAGTAAAAATATTATTTAAAAATATCTTAACTTCTCCCTCTTTTACTTACGAGTACATTTTCTACTAAAATTTCATCTTGAATCTAGCTGTGATCAGAATAAGAAAGCACTCCCTTGAATAGAGACTTGTGCCCCCTGGGTAGTATGTTGGCGTTGCTGATAATTGCTACCAGCTGGATGATACTGTTTATATATTTTCACGGAAAAAAAAAATACCACTATGATGTTTTTAATTTTTTGTTTGTGAATTTCACCATTAAAATACCAGTTTTCTGTGTCTGAATGACTTTATTCTGAGTTCCTAATCAAGAAGATTTTTCCTAAAAAGAAATCATAGTCTCAGGTATTATCAGTTAATGATTTTGGATTATATAGTAAAAACATAGGCAGAAATTCTTAAATTGGGTAATGATGAGCGAGACCAGGAAAGTTGAAGCCAGAGGGAGAAAGTTTTTGGTGAGGGTTGATATAAAGCTGAAAACTCTTCTGCCTAATACTTAATTCATTACCACATGTTAACAGTTGCAGGTGTAAAACGTTTATTGACAATGGGATGTGGACTTTGAATAGGAGAAGGTGGGGAAGCTTGGAAGAGAAAGATAAATAATATAAACACTGCTTGCCTTTATATGCAGGTGAGAAAACTCTGGCATTGTTTTGAGTTAGAGTGAAAGTATAAAGCATTTACCCACGCATTTTCTCTAGTAGGAGATGTGTACTTGCTCCAGAAACTAAAAGAAGATTTGGGGAATGGAATTGTATTATTCCTGCTGAGTGACACTAATGCACTGGAGAAAGTAAATGAAAGGCTTGTGTGATTAATCAACTAACGACAAAGGCTGAAAGCCAGAGGGCCCCTTAGGCAACATATGAGTGACTTTTACCTGCTGAAGTCCAGAAAAAGTTAAGAATCAACCTACAGAATTAGAAGAGCTCTAAGACTGTTGAATTTTTAGTCCCAACAAGTCTACCATGCCATGGTCACAGTCTTGGATAAAAAGGTGTAGGACTCGGATAGTCGTTAGGATGAGGCTATAGAAGTTAATGTACTTGAAAACCACATCATTCTGAATATGCACCTGCAGGAATGAGCCATTACTCTCTTCTAGAGGTTAGTGCTTTCCAGGCTTCCCCTTGTTTGAAGCCAATGCTGATGCCTTTACTTTGCAAATCAGCATGTGCCCCTCTCTTGGTTTGTTCTTCATTTCTTCCCCACCCACCAATAATACAACCAATAATGAGGATCAAATCACAGCATAACCAAGTACAGGAATGTTCTAGGTCTACAAAGGGAGGAAAAAGGCAATATATTGAAGGAGCTGCAAAGCCTACTTTGTACCAGAAGGATCTGGAAATATGTATGGAATTGTACCCTGAATGTAATGGGTTAAGAGGGTCAAATAATAAATTTGGGTAAGAGAGAGTTATTTAAAAATTGCTGTTAAAGGCACTTTTCCATGATACACAATTCAAAATACTGTGACAAACCTAGGGATGTGATATTTATTTGCTGCTGGAATGATGGCTCTTGGAAGTTTGGAAAAAGTGATGGCCCATAGAAGTAAAATGACCCCTATGTCAGATGGTAATAAAAAGGATCAAAAGGTACAGAGGAGTGAGTGTGTTAAATAGATATAACCCATTAGTTTTCTATGTTCTTTGGGAGAGCCTAGAAGGACCCTGTTCACTAAAGCAAATGCACTTCCGAGAGGGGAACGAGTATCACTGAGAAGTCAAGGGTGGCTGTTCACTGTAGGCCATTGCTGATAGAAGGAACTACTAGGGATCATTGATAAGCCTGACAGTGACAGAATCCTGAAATAATAGGGGCTCAGTGGCAGGGTTTAACTGACAGGAGCAAAGTGGGTACAGTTACTGTAATGAATGCCAAGGTATATAATAAGGTATGTAATAAGTCTTGGTCCCTTTAGTTCAAGGCTGGACCACTCTAAAGGGCAATGCTAGTCCCAAAGTTCCTTAGAGATCAGCTGAGAACTTTATTGTAACTGAACTACAATTGTAGTTCAACTCCTTGCTCTGCCCAATCCTACTTTCTTCCCCTCCATAAGTGTTGATCCCAAGGATTCATCCCCAGAATCTTTCTAAATGTTATAGAAGCAACAGCAGCATTGGTTTTACTCACAAACATCTCTCCAGGAGTAAGTGCTAAACAAATGCATGTTGAACGAATACATAGGTAAAAATATGAATGAAAGTGAAGGCTCTAGTCTAGTATCTGGAGCATAGTAAAAGATCAGTGTATAATAATAGTTGTGATTATTACTATATACTATTATTATTAGGATAAAGCACCTGATCTAAAAGTGATGTTTATCAAATGAATATTTTCATAAAAATGAGTCTATTTTATAACCGAAATAAGTCAGACACAGAGAGGCAAATATTACATGATTTTAATTCCCAAAAGTTTATGGAAAAATCAAATTAAAATACAAAATGAGGTCAGTCATGACTCGTGCCTGTAATCCAAGTTCTTTGGAAGGCTGAGATTGGAGAATACTTTGAGGGCAGGAGTTTGAGACCAGCCTGGGCAACATAGTGAGACCTCCTCTCTGCAAAACAAATATAAAAATTAGCTGATTCTGGTGATACATGCCTGTATTGCCAGCTACTTGAGAGGCTGAGTCAGGAGGATCCCTTGAGCCTGGGAGGTCAAGGATGCAGTGAGCTATCATTCCACAACTGCACTACAGCCTGGGTGACAGACTGAGATCCTTTAAAATAACATAAAATAAAATAAAGATTAAAAGCAAAAATATAAACTTTATTTCTTAGTATAAGCTTTATCAATTTCAAGATATTTTTGTAAGTGATTGTAATAGCCATTTAGCTCCTCTCTGAAGAACTAAGGGTCCTGGGAATTTAACCATGTCGATGCAGTCTTTTTACATTATTAACTAAAGAAAATGGGTGCTCTTTACAGAATTTTTAAGATGAAGAAACAACAAGAAGCCAGAAGTAGCCAAGTCAGGACTATAAGTGGGTATCTAATGATTTCCCATTGAAACTCTTGCAAAATTGCCCTTTTTTAATGGAAGAAATGAGCAGGACCATTGTCATTGTGGACAAGGACTCTGGTGAAGCTTTCCTGGGCAATTTTTTTCTGCCAAACCTTTAACTGACTTTATCAAAATACTCTCATAATAAAATGTTTTCATTCTTTGGCCCTCCAGAAAGTCAACAAGCAAAATGCCTTGAGCTTCTCAAAAATATTGTTGCCATGACCTTTGCTCTTGACTAGTCCATTTTTGCTTCAACTGGACCACTTTTACCCTTAGGTAGCCAATGCTTTGATTGTGCTTTGTCTTCAGGATCATACTGATAAAGCCATGTTTCACTTCATATTACAATTCATCAAAGAAATGCTTCCAGACCTTGATCCCACTTGTTCAAAATATCCATTGAAAGTTTTGCTCTTATCTGCATCTCATCTGGGCAGGACAGTTCTGACCCCCATCGAGTGGAAAATTTGCTCAAGTTTAAATGTTTAGACAGAATCGTATAAACTGAACAAATTGAGATGTCTATGGTGTTGGTTATTGTTTCTGCTGTTAATCTTCAGTTTTTTTTCAATTGGGGCATGAATGAGATGAATTTTTTCCTTGCAAATTGATGCAGATGTCTGCCACTGCACATTTCAGATTTATTAAGATTATTAAACAAAAAGAAGTCAGAAGGAATCAAATCAGCACTGTAGATACCTAACAATAATCTAATCTATTTCCTAATGATAATTATATGAAAGGGCAAGATAATCATCTACATTATCTTGCCTCTTTATACAATGAGTTATCCATTTGTAAACTACTGATTTCTTTGAGGTATTATCACCATCAACTTTTTGTAAAGCATCAATGATTTCATCATTCTTCCACTCAAGCTTCACCATAAATTTGATGCTTGATCTTGACTTCAATATTAGCAAAATTCATGTTTCTCCAGTATAACTCTTTTCAGACTGAAGTTCTATTCTTCTTAGTGCCTCAAACTAGATTCTGTGCAGACATGTTGGAACAAGTTAGTTTGAGGCTGTTTTGGTGCAAATATTTTGAAATCCATGCATAGTTTTTTCATAACACACATTTTCTTGGAACCTTTTGAAGACTGCTTATATATGTGGAATCTAAAGAAAGTGAAATTTATAAAAGCGGAGAGTAGGATAGTGGTTTCCAGGGGTTGAGGGTAGGAGAAATGAGATGTTGGTCAAAGCTATAAAGATTCAGTTATGCACAATGAGAAAGTTCTAGAGGTTTAATATTCAGCCTGGTAACTAGTTATTAATAATGTATTGTATAATTGGAATTAGTAAAGGAAGTTGATTTTAAGTGTTCTCATTATACATACAAAAAACTCATGTAGGGTGATAGGTATGTTACTTAGCTTGTTTGTGGTAATCATTTCGCAATGTTACTATATCAAAAAATCATATTGTATACCTTAAAATATACAATTTTTATTTGTCAAGAATAGCTCAATAAAGCTGAGGGAAAAACAGAATGTGAGTCTAGTCAATAAATTGATAAACATATAGTGTCTCCCAACATGGATCAGACAGAGATTCTGAAGATGGAAAGATAAATAAAGCATAACCTTTGGTACCAAGAATCTTGCATTTAATGAGGGACCTTAGAAAAGTGAATTCGTTGAAGGAGAGTTCATAGGCATGGATATTAATTAATATCCTATTAAAAGAAAAAGTTAAAAGTTGTTTGAAAATATTTTCACCTATGTGAATAAATGCATAGCAAGAAGAATAGACAAATATATAACAAAATATAATTGTATTTTATTTTGAAACTTACAAGCGTTTTCTTATTCCTTATTTTTTTAGGATTTTCGGACATCTTAAAGTAGGTTTTATTATTTTTATAATAAAAACTAGTCTTTTAATCAATTTATATTCTGGATGTGTTTGTCCAGACTTTTATGTGTATTATATTTTAATTAAATTTATAGGGTAATTTACATTTTATGTAGAGACTTATCAACCTCTTGATTTTGTTCAGTAATATCTCTGAAGGTATTATTCAAATATTCTTTCATCATCTGTTCTCTATAGAAACCCAGAATCATATAGTATCTATCTTCATTTTGTGGTCATAATATAAAAGTTATAATAGCATTGTTGAAATATAGAACTGTATTTAAAACTAAAAAAACATTTTAAAATATTTCCAAATTTATACTATGCAAAATTACCTTTAACATGATTAATTTATGACTCACTGAATAAACCTAACATTTTGAATACAGATAGATTTACTTAGATTCATGGACTATAATGGCTGTTTAGTGAGTATTGTTCCTATTCCTCCATGTTTTAATGAACAACTATTATTTTTTATTCAGAAACCAAATTGTTGAGTAAATACCTTAAAAAATTATGTTCCCAGATCAGGTAGATTTTTCTATTTTTCCTTACAGTAGAAACTAAGACACATGTCTTCTAAAATCTAGTCCTGTGAGCACACTTTTTGTATCTCTGAACATGTTCCCATAGTTTCAACTATATCAAGGACTACAAGCATATTTTCCGAACCAGTTATGGATTTATGAATTTAATTAATTATGTTACTTGCTGATTCTATTTTTATGCATTTTAAGTTTAATAGATATATAAACATACCATAACATGATAATCAGGGTCAAAATAATTAAATTTGATAAATGTGAACTCATAGTATTGCAGAATTAGTAACATGACTAAACTGGGTCTACTCAATTTCTTTCTTTTTTTTTTTTTTTTGAGATAGAGTCTTGTTCTGGCACCCAGACTAGAGTGCAGTTGTGTGATCTTGGCTCACTGCAACCTTCACCTTTTGGGTTCAAGTGACCCAACTGTCTCAGTTTCCCTAGTAGCTGAGACTACAAGTGCAAATCACCACACCCAACTAATTATTGTAATTTTAGTGTAGATGGGGTTTCACCATGTTGGCCAGGCTGGTCTCAAACTTCTGGTCTCACCTGATCTGCCTACCTTGGCCTCCCAATGTACTGGGATTACAGGGATGAGCTACCACACCTGGCCTATGCTAATATTAGACCAAGAGTTTGATAGTATTCTCTCACATAATCCAAATTTACCCTGGTTTTGCTATAGTATGGTCAGCCTGGTGAGAGTTGCTCACTCAAACTTAAATATCGATTGGAAAGATTCTGGGTCTGCTGGCTGCTGATATTTGCAGAATGCAGGCAGCAAAATCCAGGAATCTCATAGGTGGTTGGCACCTGTTTCTCCATCCTGACCTAGAAATCTTAAGGCAAGGAAAATTGGGGATATAGAGACCCACTTGTTTGCCCAGCCTTTTCTTCCAATCCATGTCCTCATGTGTACATCTGAAGATTAAAACATTCGCTTACCACTATTCAAATATGGGAGCTGGGCAGAAGATCCAAATTGCCAATCATATCTTGTCTTAATTTATAGTATTTCTTGAGTATTATCCCAATATTTTACAGTATCAGCCTTCTAAAATGTATAAAGCCTGTGTTGACAGATTTACAGTTGAATGGAGGTAATACACAACCAACTGTAATGCAACAATCTAATGAAACTGTAATGATGCATTTGATTGTGTTACTCTATTCTTTAAATTGTTTTTCCATCAGCAAGCATTCCCTATTTTCTACCAGATACTGTGCTACACATTAGCCAGATAAATGTCAAAAAAAGCACACTCCTTACCCCCCCAGTAATTGTCGAGAAAATCTTGTAAATCAACAATTCTTTATTGAGTCATAAGTGCTTTGGTATCAGCACTAAAAGCTACAAGAATATAGAGGAATGCTCCCCTCCAGGTGAGAAAGAAGGGAGATATAGGAACTAGTAAGGGATGAGGTCAGACAGGTTACATTGGGCCAATTATATATGTAATGTAGACCAATCCAATTTGCTGGAGTAATTTATTATATAGAATGGTCATGACATTCTATTCCATATTTTATTAAAGGATGGATGTTAGTGGGTATCCCATTAAGCTTTAAAAAAGTTAGCAGTTAGATCTGTTTTTTAAGATAGTGGTTGGATTGATAAGTTAACCATTGGACCAGTTTCAAAGTGCTTTTTGATCTACTATTATGCAGTGGAATGGATGTCAATCTGTTTTCCTTTCTTCAAACATGTGCTCCATTTTGTGCATGCTCACTTAGAACCTTTCAATTTACTGTGAAAGCACCATAAAGATCACTCAAGAAGAAAAATCTATGTGTGGAAATGAGGAGTACAGTCTTTCACACAGTGCTAGATGAGGATTGAAATCCAAAGAGCTTTGGCTGCCTCTGTAGCAAACCAGCTTTCTGAATCATATTCCTTCTTACTCTGACCCATTTTGTAAAAGTTTTGTCCATTTATTTTTACCAAAACAAATTCACTACAATTGCTAGTAGAGATTACATCCCCGTTTGGTATTTAGATTGGCATACTTTTTTATTTTATTCTATTTTATTGTTAGGGCTAAGGTCTCTTTGTTGTACAGGCTGGAGTGAGTACAGTGGTGTGATCATGGCTCACTGCAGCTCGAATCTTCTGGGCTCAAGAGGTCCTCTCTCATCAGCCTCCTGAGTATCTAGGACTACAGATGCTTGCCAGTGTGCCTAATTTCTTAATTTTTTGTAGGAACAGGATTTTGCCATCTTGTCCAGGCTAGTCCCTAACTCCTGGGTTCAACTGATCCTTTTGTCTTGGTGTTCCTAAGTTCTGGGTTTACAGGTATAGGCCACTGTGCCAGGCCTGTTTTGTTTTTAATTGACAAATAAAAATCGTCTACATCTATTGGGTACACTATAAAATTTGAAATATGTGTATATTATAGAATGGCTCAATTGAACTAATTAACATGTGCATTGCCTCACATATTTATCATTTTTTTGTGTGGTGAGAACAGGTAAATCTACTCTCTTAAAGATTTTCAAAATATAATTGTCAGTATAGCTGTTTAATATGTGACTATAGTTGTCACAAAGTCACCATGTTGTACAACAGATCTTTAATTTATTTCTCCTATCTAACTGAGATTTTGTATCCTTTGGCTAACATATCTCTAACCCATCATCCCAGTTCGTGGAAATTACCATTCTACTCTCTACTTCTATTTGTTCAACTCTTTTAGATTCCACATATCAAGGAGATCATGTGGTATTTATTTTTCTGTGTCTGGCTTATTTCATGCAACATAATGTCCTCCAGGTCCATCTATGTTGTCACAAATGACAGGATTTCTTTCTTTTTAAGAATGAATAGTATTCAATTGTGTATATATACACTGCATTTTCTTCATTCGTTCATTGATGGGCATTTATCTGTCCCATTTTATACAGAAGCCAAATTCTACCCTTAATCCAAGGTTAAGGAGCTTACATGGTCTAATGTGTGTATGTGTGTGCATTGAGGAACATTTTAATGAGGATATGAAGAAAGCAGTATTATGCTTTCTTCGTGTATATGCCATTAAAATAAAAACATTCCTAAAAATCCTGTAAATTGAATTTAAGCTTCATGCATATGTGGGTAAGTTTTGACAATAATATCAATTTCTACATTTTGAGTATGTATATAGTATATCAACTAGGATTAGTTCTGGCAACACAGAACAGAAAACCAAATACACTAAAAATAGAAATTTATTCTCTCTTGTATAAATAGGTCAGAGGCATGTGGGTGAAAGCTGATATAGCAGCTGCCGTCACCTGTGCCCTGGGCTTCTTTTTCTGTCTGTTCAACTGCCCTAATGCTGACTTTCAAATTTGGGAATACTTCATGTATCAGTAAGGCTGCTGGAGGCCCAGACTTCTCATCATTATTTTAGGCAGTATGAAGGAGAAAGAGGGGAAGGCAAAATACAATTTCCTGAGCTGAATCAGTTGTCTTAAAACCATCTTCCTAGAAATCTCATTCAACTCATTTATTCTTCTTTCATTGGCTAGAACTTGTCACACGTAAATAACAACAGCAAGAGAGGATGGTAAATTGCATAACTAGGTGCATTACAGACTCAAATAAAATAGAGTTCCTTACTAAGAAGAAGGGAAAAAATGGATTTTGCATGGAAAATGGCAAATTTTAATATAAATTGCTACTTTTGACTGCAAATAGCAGGAAATCTAAATAAAAGTGACTCCAATCTTAGATAACAGTTATCTTAGATTACTGTCATCTAAACCTTAGATAACAGTAAATAACAATATGGTAGTTTTAGGATTCAGCATGGTTGTGTCATCCTCAATGTTGGCATATCCTCTTGGGCAGTTTCCTCAGGGTCCAAGTTCCAGACTTCCCTTGTAGACTGCCATCTGCACAGGCAGAAAAGGAGATGCTCCCTTTATTTATAGCCTTAAAAGATAATACAAGCAAACAAACAAAAGCTTTCTTGCAGCTTCCCAGCATTCTTTCCATCTTGTCTTTTGCCCAGCATGGTGTCCCATGTTCATGTCTACAGGACCAGCTACATAATTTGCACGGCCTCAGGCAAAAGGGAAGTGCAGAGCTCCTTGTTCGAAATTAAGAATTTCAAAATAAAAGCAGCAGAATACTAAGCCAAGAATAGAACCCTTCTAACTATGCCTATGAGGTTGGTCCTTTATACCTGAACAAATCTGCTGACAAGGAGAGTGAGTTCAGCCTTTTGGCTTTACTCTACAAAGATTCATACCCTGGGCTAGAAGGGGTCTTAATTCCTATGACAGATAATTCCTATGACAGATTCCTATGTAGAAGAAAATAAGCAAACTGAGAGTTCTGTTGGGAAGGAAAATGAGACCAATGCTTGTTGCAGAGGCAATCCTGGTTTGTCTTCCAGGATATTACAATGAATTTGTGGTTATCTTCTCCTGAAGGGAAAAAACAGTGTTGACCCTAACTGTCATAAATAATGCTGACAAATATATTCGATTACTTAACGCATGTTTAAATGAAAAAATATAATAAAATAGATCTACTAACTTTGATTTTCAAATATTCATATCCAATAAACGGTGATTAAAGAGTGTGCATAGACGTCATCCTTGTAAATTACATAATTACGATAATTGCACACTTAAAGATCTATCAATATTGAGAAAAACTACAGCTGGGAAGACACACAAGGGCTTGTGATCAGAGTCTGTTTTTGAGGTGGACTGTAAGACTCTAGGAGCAGGAGAACTTGCCAAAACAGATACTGTCATTTCCGTGAACTATCATTTCTATGGACTTTGAGCTTACTTCTCCCCCTCTCCCGGCCCCCAACTAGAAATTGTCTCAAACTGTGACCAGGTAACAAGAAGTGTGAAAGAAGGAAATATCACCTATGGAATATATACTATTTATCAGATCATTCACTTATGCTATTTCATTTAATGCTGGCATATTTTCATGATGTAGTTCTCATTTTGTAGAAAGGAAAACACATTAAGCACCTTTGCTAAGGGTTAGTGAAAGACAGCTGGAATGTAAACTCAAGAGTGTCATGACTCCAAAGACCAAACTCTTCCTACTGTGCTGTAAGACAATATGACTTAAGTTCTGGGCTCATCCTTAGAAATATTTTCTCTGGGGTTGTGGAAAACTATAATATAACTGGCACATTTCTGTCTATGGCTGATCTAACTTTTCAAAACAGATTTTCTTCATCGTCTTGAAAATAAATTAAAGTCGAGTCTTTGCTATAAGTATGGGCAAACTAAGATGGAAAGAAATTCATTGACACATATACCAAAGTGTATTGGGGAGACCGGGCACAGTGACTCACGCCTATAATCCCAGCACTTTGGGAGGCCAATGTGGGTGGATCACCTGAGGTAAGGAGTTCCAGACCAGCCTTGCCAACGTGGTGAAACCTTGTCTCTACTAAAAATGCAAAATTAGCCAGGCATCGTGGCACTTGCCTGTAGTGCCAGCTACTTGGGAGACTGAGGCAGGAGAATTGCTTGAACCCACGAGACAGGGGCTGCAATGAGCTGAGATTGCACCACTGCACTCCAGCCTGGATGAGATAGAGTGAGATTTGAGATTCCGTCTCAAAAACAAATAAATAAATAAAAATAAAGTGTATTTGGGGAGTATTTAGCAGGGAAGATTACAGGAACAAATAAACAAAAATGGACTTAATTATGGCAGGTATGGTACAAATTCACATGAATCTTTAGGATGAAAATACTAAGGAAGATGAATGAACTTATGAGGCAGTAGAGTGACAAAATGAGAGTTAAGGCATATGAAAAGGAAATGAAAGAGGAGTCAAACATTAGTGAAATGTTCTCTCTGTAGTTCTTCAAGAATAAAAAATAATTTTCCTGAAGCATTACTTTTACAAAACATTTAGGCTAGAGTTGAATGACAGCTGTATAAAAGGATAATGTTTAAGATAGAAGACACTTAAAAACAGTGTTTTTCTAAGTTTTTAAGACAGATATAGATAATTAGTTAGGGTCATTGTTATTCGTTGAATTGTGTCTCCACCAAATCCATGTATTGATGTACCCAAGAATATGACCTTATTTGGAAACAGGGGGGTTGCAAATATAATTTTTTGAGATAACGAGATAATTCAGGTGGGTCCTAATCCAATATGCATGATGTTCTTATAAAAAGAAAATTTGTACACAGACAGACTTACATAGAAG
This sequence comes from Macaca thibetana thibetana, assembly GCF_024542745.1. Taxonomy (NCBI): domain Eukaryota; kingdom Metazoa; phylum Chordata; class Mammalia; order Primates; family Cercopithecidae; genus Macaca; species Macaca thibetana. The sequence continues at coordinate 73,998,771 of NC_065591.1, read as the reverse complement.
GAAAACAATGTGAAGAGACACAGATATTTTTTTCTGCTGCATTCGATCTGCTTTTAAATCTACCCATTGAGCTCTTTATTTTGGTGATTATATTTTTCATTTGTATTCTTTTCAGGTCTGCTGTCACTTGTTGTAATTTCCAGTTACTTTCTGAAATGTTTATGCTTGTCTTTTACTCCTTGAGCATAACATCATAATAGTTTTACAAAACATATCTTCTAATTGGGCCTATTTCTGTTATTTGTTTACTTTTGCCTTGCTAGTTTTACCTCTTGTTACTTGTTGCCTGGCATGCCTGGTATACTTTGATCTTGAATTTGAAAATGTATTGAAAAAATAATAATTTGAAGCACAGGATAATGTTTTCCTTCTCTGAAAAAGGAGAATATCATGTTTATGTCTGCAAGATGCCTGAGAAAAATGGTAATCTGGAAATAGTATGTCCAAGTTCCAGGCTTGAAATTTTCTTCTTTATTAAGAAGACACAAACCAAGAAGCAAAAAAAAAAAGGATTTTTTGTGTGTGTGTGTGTTTTGGTTGGGTGCTTTTTACCCAAGGGACAGGGCCCTTTGTGGTCCCATCTAAAAGCATAATTTTGACTGAACTATATTTTCCTCATGACCAAGATTCCAACTTTTATCTCCTTGGATACTCCAGGCAGTCTCCAAACAGAGCAACCTCACAGACATCTCTTAACGATAAGCAAATGCTCCTAGGACTGACAGAGTCCTCAGTTCTCTGCTCTTGTTTTTGGGATTCTAGCATCCCCTGGATTTTGATCTTAGTCATTGTTTACTGTTATGTTGCCTTCTTGATACTTTTATGGAAGATGTAATTTTTATTTCATTCACCTTTGAATAATATCTTCAGTAAAAGATTTGATCCAAATTATGTAGCCTGCAATTACCTGAGGCAGAAGTCTCAATTTTCTTTCCATTACAAAATCTTCAAAACTTTCATTAAGATTTCATAATAGTACAAAACAAGACCCTTTGCAGATACTTTTACTTTCTGATTTTTTTTATAGCCTTAATTTTTTTACTTCAACTAGATTATAAATCCCTGAACGGCAGGCAGTTCATTACTTCAATTCCCCATAATAACTTTCATGAGTGGCACAACACCTAGTAGATACTTGATAAATGAATTGCATGAAAGAAAAAATAGGTGAATGCAATCTCTTAGATCATATCTGAATTATGAAACTTCACCATTCATCAATGTAGAAAACTGGATTATAACAGGGAGTAGAAGTATTCTTCTTCTACTTTTATTAGAAGAAACAACTGCCCAAGTGTGATGGCTCATGCCTGTAATCCCAGCTCCTCTGGAGGCTGAGGCAGGAGGATTACTTGAACCCAGGAGATGAAGGCTGCAGTTAAACCATGATGTTACCACTGTACACAGAGAAATACCTTGTCTCAAAATAGAAAATAAAAGGAAAAGGAAAAACAACAAGTGAACCAGGTCATATAAATACATTTGGATCCTGAATGTCTTTACCTTTCCCTTTTAATCCATGTATAACTGTGTCAGTCTCTGATTTTATATGCTGTTGGAAGGCTAAAGATCACCTTAAAATTTCTGAGAAATTCTAGAGGTTATTATGTAACCAAACTCTAAAGTTGAATTCCTGCCTCCTTTGAACCAGTCAACTTTATGCAACATCTCACCATCTCAACATGCTCTCTACTGTGTCCACCCAGATACAGAACTGAGACCCTTTTATTATTTCCTTACCCAAGCCACATTGTCACTCCTACCTACACTTTAATATGATAGACATCACAGTGCACATAACAATGTATATCTTGCTGTTTTTTTTCACCTGTTTATTTTATTGTGACGTTTTGCTTATGCCATGAAATATCATTTGAAAACATAAATTCTGCAAAATAGTTTCTGATGTAAATATACCATATTTTAATCATTCTTCTATTTTGAGGATATTTACAGTGTTTCCTACTTCTTCTGTAACATATAATAACTATATTGATACATAAACCCTTGTGTACTTTTTATCTGTTTTATTAGTGTGGACTTATTTATAGGGGAGGAATTGCAAGCTAATTATTACACGAGCTTGTTAAAGAATCTAAATATATATCCCAAAATACTTCTTCTATTGATTGTAAAGATTTACAGGCTCTCCAACAGTTAATGATAATGCCAGTTTTATGGCATACTTGAAAAAATTCTTTTTTAAAATTGCTAATTGAGTAGATAAAAATAGTATGTCATGTTTCAATATTCATTATTTTGACCACACATGAAATAGTTTGCTATGTTTTGGCCTGGTAAAATAATTTGTAACTTTATGTTTCACAGTGAATATTATTGATATGCATAGTGAATAGATTATGAGATATAATTGGTGCTCCATTCAGGAAGACTTAATTGACAATGGAATCTTGGAGTAGTATTTATCGTATGCCTCAGTCCCTGAGTGTAGTGATTAGAGAAATGAAAAGGGCCACTGCATGTTTTTGTAGACCAAATTGTCTTCCATAAGACCATCCTGTCATTTTGAATACATTAGAGGCCAACAAGCATTAATTCAAGACTTGGTCAAAATCCATGTACATGGGAAAATAGAATTTTCTGGAAATAAATGGGAATAAATACCAGTAAGAATGGTTTCATAAGGGAGTCCAAGAAAAAGCTATGTTTGAAGTTGCCTAGGCACAGAGATGAAGCTGTCTCTGTCAAAAAGACCTCTACCTCAAGCTGATCAAGGTGACCTGGTAACTACTCTTAAGATCTAGATTATCTAAGATTTAACTTTCAGATCTAAAATATGAGCGTGAGTCTACAGGCAGTTAGGCTTGTATATACAGTCACGGCCCATATAATGACATTTTGGCCAACAGTGGTCTGTGGATATGACAGTGTTCCATAAGATTATAATATTGAATTTTTATTGTACCTTTTCTATGCTTAGATATACTTATTGTGGTATTACAGTTGCCTGTGGAATTCAGTACAGTAACTTGCTGTCCATGTTTGTAGCCTAGGCTACAAACAGTAGGCTACAACATATAGCCTAGATGTGTAATAGGCTATACCATACAGGTTTGTGTAAGTGCACTCTATGTTTGCACAACAATGAAATAGCCTAAAGATGCATTTATCAGAACTTATCACTGTTAGTGATGCATGACTATATTATGTATTAAATGTGTGCAATATATATGTAATCTATAATTGTTGCTAAATTTTCTTAAACTTTCCTCCCTAAGTTTTCATGTTTTATTATAATTTTTCCATAGCGTCAACAGACAAAAAGACATTTTGTTTTAAAGAAGGGAAAATGTTCCCCTTCCTGTGTCCAAGTGTTCTCATTGTTCAATTCCCACCTGTGAATGAGAACATGCGGTGTTTGGTTTTCTGTTCTTGCGATAGTTTGCTGAGAATAATGGTTTCCAGCTGCATCCATGTCCCTACAAAGGACACGAACTCATCCTTTTTTATGGCTGCATAGGATTCCATGGTGTATATGTGCCACATATTCTTAATCCAGCCTGTCACTGATGGACATATGGGTTGGTTCCAAGTCTTTGCTGTTCTGAATAGTGCCGCAATAAACATACGTGTGCATGTGTCTTTATAGCAGCATGATTTATAATCCTTTGGGTATATCCCCAGTAATGGGATGGCTGGGTCAAATGGTTTTCTAGTTCTAGGTCCTTGAGGAATCGCCACATTGTCTTTCACAATGGTTGAACTAGTTTACAGTCCCACTAACAGTGTAAAACTGTTCCTATTTCTCCACATCCTCTCCAGCACCTGTTGTTTCCTGACTTTTTAATGATCACCATTTTAACTGGTGTGAGATGGTATCTCATTGTGGTTTTTATTTGCATTTCTCTGACAGGGCCTGTTGTGGGGTGGGGGGAAGGGGGAGGATAACATTAGGAGATATACCTAATGTAAATGATGAGCTAATGGGTGCAGCACACCAACATGGCACATGTATACATATGTAACAAACCTGCATGTTGTGCACATGTACCCTAGAACATAAAGTATAATAAAAAAAAAAAGGGAAAATTAGATTTGAACTTTAGCTCTGTAATTTTCTAAATTTGTTGTCATTAAGTTGATTTCCATTCTTTCTCTAAGCCTCAGTTTTCATATCGTAAAATGAAGATAATGACATTTTCTTTGCCTGTCTTCATGACTGCTTTGATGATTAAATGTGACGAAGATACAAAAAGAATTTCAAAAATTAAAAGCATTAAGAAGCTTGAAAATAATAATTTTATTTTTCTTTAGTTACTCAGAAAACTATTCCTTGGGTCAGTAGTAGTTTACTGTGCTGTAACAGATACGATCTGACTTATTAGAAACAACTGTACATTTACTGGATATGAAGAGATGGCAGGAAAAACTTTCAACCAACTTGTAAAGAAAAAAAAACACATCATAGCAATACACTATAGATTCACAGAGCTTGTCAGCTTATTTTGAAATGCCCAGTGAGATCCTTTTTTCGAGTTGGGGGACAGCACTCTTCAGATACCACTGACCTTTAGCTTTGAGAGTGACAGCCAACAAGCATTATCACAAGAGTGGATAATATTTTTAAATAATCACATGTTACCATTAATCTGGTGCTGAGAACTCTCTCTGCCTGGGACAAAGGCAATGCAGCAGCTGGAATTCAGAGCCAAGTCAGAGCATCCAGCAGGTATTTTTGAAACACTGCGTGCCTTTGGAACAGCGTGGTCCTACTTGATAACAGATGATATAAAGGCATCCCTCCTAAAGGCAGAGGTGGCTAGATAGAGAGCAACACCAGAAAGGAAGAAAGGCAGATCCCTTCAAAGATAGCTCAGCTGAGACAAAACTTGGCTCCATTTCTTTCAGCAAAAATAAAAAATGTTTATTTTCCATATGATCAGTCACCAGAGGTTTACTGTTGTTTCACTGGGAAAAATCCATTCTGTACAATTTCAATCCTTGGCTACAGGGCTGTAAGGCTTCGAGGGAACATGGGCATTTTTAAATTTTTGTTTGAAGAAAAAAATACACATGACTGTGGCTTTTATTGGCTCTATAGTATACTTCATGATCAAGAATTTGAGAGAGTCCAGTTAAAAACATGCAGATGATATTCTTTCCTAGCTCTCTTGCCCTTTGGTTAAAATGTCATCCATATCACCAAACAATATTTTTTTGCTCTCCAATATTCCCATTTAAACCATTGCTCTGATCCCTGCCTGCTCCTTATGCCCTCTGTTATGGCTAAAAATGATTCTGATATTCTATATCATAAAAGTACTTCTTTGATCCTGTTTCTCTTTTAAGCACTAGAGTAAGTTTAAATATGAGCTTCATAGTCCAGCAGATCTAGTTTAGACTCACTACATCCACATTTGCAATCTGTTTAAATGTATTTAATGCCCCTAAGATTTAGTTTCCTTATGTGTAAAATGAGGATGATGGTAGTACATTTGTGAGGGTTAAACTTGATATGGTATATAGAAGGTTAGGTAAAGTGCCTGTCACACTTAAGGATTCTATTTCTTTTTTCTTTTCTTTCTTTCTCTCTTTTCTTTCTTTCTTTTTCTTTTTTTTTTTTTTTTTTTTTTGGCAGAATCTCGCTCAGTTGCCCAGGCTGGAGTGCAGTGGCACGATCTTGGCTCACTGCCACTGCCACCTCCTAGGTTCAAGCGATTATCCTGCCTCAGCCTCCTGAGTAGCTGGGATTACAGGTGTGCACCAACACACCCAGCTAATTTTTGTATTTTTAGTAGGGACAGGGTTTCACCAGGTTGGCCAGTCTGGTCTTGAACTCCTAACCTCAGGTGATTCATCCTCCTCAGCCTCCCAAAGTGTTGGAAATACAGGTGTGAGCAACCGTGTTCGGCCCAAGAATTCTATTTCTTAGTTTACTATACAGTTGATTCATCAATGCAATTGCCTTGAGAGCGAGAAAGAGACTCGTTTGTTTTGTTTACTGATCTTCCCACATTGCTTGGAATAGTGTTTGGCATAAAATAGATGCTTAGTAAATATACGGTAGAGTTAAAGAAGAAAATAGATGAACAATATCCAATTGCAATCTCCACAGCATTTCCTACCTTTCACCTCTCCTAGGAAGTGTGCCTAATGTAGTACTTCAGAGCAAGTCCGCCTGTCCTGGAATCTCAGGCCTGCCACTTACTAGTTGTAAGACCACAGGCAAGTTTCTCCATCTCTTTGTGACTTATTTTCTGCATCTATAAAATGTTGGTGATAATAGAGGTCCCTGTTTCGTAGGGTTGTGAGGATTAAGGAGTTAATACTTGTAAAGCACTTAGTGTAGTGCAGGCCACATCATGAACACTGTGCAAGCCTTTGGTACTATTAGTATCTGACTGCTCAGACTTAAAATAAATAGATTTAGGGGATACAAGTGCAGTTTTGTTACATGGATATATTGCATAGTGGTGAAGTTTTGGCTTTTAGAGTACCCATCACCTGAATAGTGTACATTGTAGCCATTAGGTAGTTTCTCATCTCTCACCCCCCTCCCACCCTCTCACCTTTCAGAGTCTCCATGTCTATTTTTCCACTTTCTATGTCCATGTGTACACATTATTAAACTCCCACTTCTAAGTGAGAACATGCAGCATTTAACTTTATGTTCCTGAGTTATTTCACTTAGGATTGACTGCTCAAAGTTTCGCTCATTGTTCTTTTGCTCATTGACTGTCCTGGATGGATACTTAAATATTAACTCTTCAACACATGTACTTCCTCCCTGTGGATTATTCCTTCCTGTGGTTAAGCAACTTTCTAAAAGGTACCCGGGCCATCATACTCATCCCTATTGCCCCAGCCCCTTCCACATACAAACCTCTCTCTTTGGCATGCAATGGTTCATTTCCAATAGACACTCAGAAAACTTGCTGTACAAGCTTATGATCTCCTCATAAGCCACCAGTTCCAAAGACTGTCTTACCCCGTTTCCTGTAGGTCCTATGCTATTTAATGATACAGAATTTACCAACACCAATTCCCCATTCTATACTATAATTATTTATAAGACTTTAATTTTTCTACCTCTTTTGTGACCTTGGACAAATTACTCAATTATGCTTTCATTTTCTTGTCTGTAAAGCGGGAATAACAACAGAAACCGACTGCATTTTCTGTGGTTTCTCTATTTTGTGACTCCACTTATGTAACAAGATGCTTGGAACAAGTCTTAGTTTCCAGTAAATGCTCAGTAAGTTTTACCTAATATTATTCTTATTGTTAATGTTGTTGAAACCTAATCCATTCTCTCAGGCATAATTAAGATCCTAGCTGATTATATATGGGTTTAGTACTCATACAGGTATTTAACATCTGACTACTACATTTTATAGCTTCTAATTACAGAAACACCACATAAAGAGTGATCCTGTGGCCGGGCGCGGTGGCTCACGCCTGTAATCCCAGCACTTTGGGAGGCCGAGGCGGGCGGATCACAAGGTCAGGAGATCGAGACCACAGTGAAACCCCGTCTCTACTAAAAATACCAAAAATTAGCCGGGCACGGTGGCGGGCGCCTGTAGTCCCAGCTACTCAGGAGGCTGAGGCAGGAGAATGGCGTGAACCCGGGAGGCGGAGCTTGCAGTGAGCCGAGATCGTGCCACTGCACTCCAGCCTGGGCGACAGAGCGAGACTCCGTCTCAAAAAAAAAAAAAAAGAGTGATCCTGCCTCTGCAAATCCAGATGTTGAGATCTTGGTGTATCGGAGCACAGAAAGTATTTGATACCTTGAATGCTGATCTGCTTAACATGGATGAATTTCCACATGTTTAAGAGATTGTGCTTTTATCAGTATTTTTCCTTTACATAGGTCCTGTTTTTGATATTACTTTGTGTTTACCACATTGATTTTTTTGGTTGAGTGAGTTCTCTCTTCTTGGAAAGTCTTGCCACTGGACTCCATTTCATTATCAAAATCCAAGGAGGTGCCATTATTCTATTCTATTAGGAGCATCCCTCCATTTTTGTGTCTTACTTATAACTTGTATATAAATTGTATGTATTTAACTTATTACATTATCAGTATTTATGCAGTGTGTATTTACACATCTGTTTTCTCTGGCAAAATTTGATAGCCTATGCTTTAATCAATCCCATATCCACAGTGTATAGCATATGAGCTCATATACAATAAGTGCTCAATTAATGTTTATTGAATTAAACTGTATTTTCAATATTAGATTCCATTAATGATAATAAAAGTTGTTGATGTGCAAACTCTTTAATTAAGGTGAAATGGAGTAACAGAATTGTAGAAGATTCTACCAGGAAATTTTAACACTATGATGACTCCTCTGTTTTCAAGAGTGCAAAATTTTCTTAGATGTCTGAAACGTAATTAAGATTCAAAAATGAGGTATAAGGAGTTTATTCACTGAAAGGAGAAGGGAAGTAGGTGTGACTACAATTGTTCTGAAGGTTATCTGAGAGCTTATCCTTTATTATCAGATATAAGATGTAAACCTAAACAAAAAATAATAAAACTACAACATAGTGGTTGTTTTTATTATTTACATAATCTAGTTTGTTTTGTTCACTGGTATACCCACATTGTCCAGAATAGTGTCTGACATAATAAGTGCTTAATAAATATTTACTACTATAGATAATAGTAAATAAAACAAAAGAAGAAAATACAATATGCTATGGGAGCTCAGAAGAGTGTTTGATTTGGAGGTAAGTGTAAGGGGCAGTGTGCCATGTGTTCGTGAAGGGAATTTCCAGCATTGCTAATCCACATGGCCAACTTGTTGCTATGTGGATTAGCAATGCTGAAAATTCCCTTTACAAACACATGGCTTCAGAAAGGACAGTGGTCCAGACTTGTTGGCAGTCACCTCTCTAGGCCTTTTCAATCACACAATTGAGAGGTGCTGGCAACTATCATAGTGTCCGTGTTCCATGATCCAAAATTAAGTGTGAGTCTGACAAGCCCTAATCTTCTCTTGGGAAACTGGGGCAGAAAAATTGAGAACAGGGCAGCCCTCACATGCTTATAATCCACATGGTGCTTTCTCTTCCTTCTTTCATTCATTTTCAGCCACATTCAACATTTAACTCAGTAGTTATGTGGCTCTCAACAAATGTTCTCTGAATTTTGAAAAATGAGCATATAAATGTTATCAGCACAGTTTCTATAAATAATAAGAATTTAAATATTACACATGTTTTATTTATTAATCCATGAAATATTTATTGATAATGTAATAACTTTTGTAGCTCTGAAGTTAGTGCTTTGGAAGCAATCCCAGAATTTTTTGTTTTTCTTGCTTCCTAATATCCAAGAGTCACAAAGTCACATCAGTACTACCCTATTAATATCTGTCCCATCCCCTCTATTTTCACAGTCCTAATTCATGTGCTTATTATGTTTTGTCTAGATGAAAACAATAGTGTCTTCCTGGCCTTCCTGCTGTAATTTACTCTACTCACTAACCCACTTGCCATTTAACTTCCAGAAGGACTTTATCATATGTCAACTTGATCATGTCACTCTGCTGTCCATATCTCTTCAATGGTTCTTTAACTGTCCTTCTCTTTTGTCAATATATCTGGCCTTTCAATCACAGATTTTTTTTTACACTTACACTTAGTTGTGATCACCATTTCACACAGCACAAACAAAGATGATGCTTTTATCAGTCAGACTTTTCAGTTTATTATTCTCTATTCAGTACATTTCTGGATTCTTTTGTAGAGAGGTTACTCCAATTTTTCAATAAATATATGATTTAATTAATCTAAGAAATTCCCATTGAGTCTGTTCTGGCCAGTATGTGAGGTGCTGAAAATACGGTGTTGAGTAGACTTCCTGTCTGTTGGTGCTTATGTGCTGGTACAGACACTGGCCTTTGCTGGCCTTAGTATAGTGAATAATTGATGATGATTGCAAAAAGTTTAAGAAATGGGAGCGCTTACACTTGTTTCTGGTATTTTCTGTATCTACATTTATGTTTTTAGAGATGTGTCCCACATGTAGCCCGTAAAATGAAGAACGATATCAGAAGGTATACCATGCCTTCATGGGCTGGAGCCACCTCTCTAGCTGGATTTGGCCTGTAAGCCATAAATATCTGTGTTAGTCATAGCCTTTATTCTTGCTTGCTCTAACCCAACTTGGACTCTTGTCCCATAATTTATAATTTTAGTCTCAATTATCCAAGCATCTGATATCTTAGACATTCATACCTGAAAATCGGGAGAAAGCTCAAATCTGATGTTCTCTCCCTGTGTTCTTTGATTTACATTCTGTATGGTAATTCAGTAACTCCTTTAGACTAAATTTACTTCTTATTCCTTAGGAAAATGGTTCACCAACTTGGCATAGTCCTTGAAACTCTCTATGTGAATCTACATGTATCCTTACCTATGGTACACCGTTTTGTTTAACTCTGGCGTCAGATGCAGGTCCAAAACATTCTCCATGCTGTCCAGACCTTTCCGCTACTTCATTGCTATGGGCAATGTAATATATTTGAAATATGGAGGACAGGCATCTTACCCTTTTCATTGCCCTTTCTGTTATTAATAATCGCCATGACTTTTCAAAGTCTCACCCTTCTCTTTCCACCCGCCTCTCCCTGGAAGTGTCCTGTCTCCTGTCTAATTAATGACCATAGTTTACAGACAGTGCAGCTGTCTACACATATGGTTCATTACCCTTAAGACAGAAAACGATGTAAGAGTTGAAGGTTTCTTTCTCAGGGTTCTTTGGGCAACTATGAAGGATGAAATCATTAATGTGACTTTTAACTAAAACAGGGCCTTGTGGTATTGCATCATCTTGTTGTACTCCTAGTACACGCACTAGAGGCATTATGGCCCTTAAATCAGGGTTTATTAGCTTTTGTTTATGACCAAATTTGCCTGGCGCCAGAGAGAACTGAGAAAATAATAATAAAATACTTTACATTATATCTGAGTTTTCTAAATGTCTCACATTTGGGGTGAACTAAAAATAATAAAATGAATTAATTAGAAATAAAGACTCAGTACTTCCTTAGAAGGGCCCCAGACTGATCACTGGAGCCGCTGGCATGTTTTAGAGGAAGATAATATTTATAAGCCTGAAGAGAAGAAATTCTTGGGTGCTTCATAGAGTTGGTTTTATTCATTCCTGGGACACATATTTATTGTAATTGTTTGCCAGATACTATTTGAGGCACTGAGTACTAGTGCTAGTGAACAAGAAGCCTTCTAAGAAAGTAGGATATTGCATTACTCTTTGGGTACTCATATAATAAGATTGTTTTGCCAGCTTCTCGGTCACACTTTCAGCATTTCACAGGAGTCCCTGGTAATTGTGACTGTTTATGATAATTTTGCATAACCTTCACCAAGTCCCTGCTCCTAGCTTCTGCCTTCCCCTAAAGGGCCTCACAGTTACTGACATGTGGCTTCTGCGGGTTGGTTTCACAGCTGGGTCCTGAGCCCGCGCTGAGAAATCAGGCAGTAAAGTCACTCATACCCACATTCCAGTGAGGCAAGATGTGAGCCTGCATGCCTGCAATGGCCTGAGACATGGTTGCTGGCTGAAAGTCATACAGGTGTCCCCCTTTATCCATAGTTTCACTTTCTGCAGTTTCAGTTCCTATGGGCAATCAGGGTCTGAGAATATTAAGATATTTTGAAAGAGTTTTTATTAAAGTATATTGTTGTCGTTGCCCCATTTTATTAGTTATTGTTGTTAGTATGTTATTACTGTGCTTAAATTATAAATTAAACTTTATCATAGGTATGAATGGATAGAAACAAAGTATATATAGGGTTCAGTTCCATATATACCACATTTCAGGCATCTACTCAAGGTCTTGGATCGTATCCCCTGCAGATAATTGAGGACTACTGTTTGTCTTTCACTGTCTCTTTTCTTTTGTCTCCAGGTCTTTGCCTTCTACATTGTTTTTGTACTGAAGGTCTACTCTAAATGTTCCAACTTAAGTAGGACTTTAGCACCTAATGAACTCTCGCTCATGACCCAGGGGTTCAGATTTTGTCTCTATCCACTCTTCTCTTCCTTTTTCTATCTTTCATTTGTTATTATTCTCTCTGTTTATCCTTTGAATCAGGGCTTTATAATCTCTTCAATCCTTAAAGGGTCTATTGGAGAGACTTTATGAAATGCACAGGCTCTCTGAAATTGTGTCTGAAAATGGTTTTGCGTGTGCCCATGCATGTTTCTAGGAGTGAGTCCACGGCTTGCTTCTGATTCTCAAAGTGATCCCAAAATATACTCTAGTAACAAATTTGAGCTTCTACTATTTTCAGTATACATTTTAGTCTTTCTCCAAGTATTCACCATCACAGTTGCAGCATTCACTATTATATAAATACCAGTCACTCTTTTTTTAAAACAACATCTGTGCAAATTAAAAAAATACTTTTTATAGATTTAGGAAGTACAAGTACAGTTTTGTTACATGGGGGTGCAGTCTGGGCTTTCAGTATAACCATCATCTGAATAGTGTGCATTTTAACCATTGAGTAACTTCTTATCCTTCACCCCCTTTAACTTTCCTACCTTTCTGAGTCTCCAGTGACTATTATTCCGCTGTCTGTGTCCAGTATCTCCAGATTAAAATTCTCTCCTGCCCAACTGCAAACACCTACAGGACATCCTCCTCTCTGACTACTCATGTCCAAGCCTGACCTATTGTTTTCCTTCCATAACTCTTTTGCTTCTTGCTTCCTGTGATTTTTTTTTTTAGTTAAGACGGGCATCTTGAGCTTTCCTCTTTCCCTCACCACTGCCTTTATAACTGTTTGCAGATAAACATATTGTGTAAAATTTGTATATTCTACTCGAACTTCCTTATCTTTATGTCTTCTGTGACAGCTACTACCTTACTTAAAATAATTTCTTTAAGACTCTTAGCTTCTTAGCTGCTTTGACTGTCTCTACTTTTGGTATCCTCCAAAGTGTCTTCTATAGAGGCCAGATAGATCTTCTTAAAATACATATACAAGCATGTCATTTCTTCATTTAAAATACTTTAGTGCCATAGTTTCTGTAAGATGGGAAATGAAGTGAAAATTTCATTAGTATGGTTTACAGTGCAACTCATGATCTTGTTCATACCTCATCCCCAGACTCACTTGTTGGTTACTTCTCATGTATATTGATATCTCCAGTGATATAATGTTTTTGGTGTCCATGTAGCACAGTCCTCTCTCACTGAGGGTGGGGATCACTTCACTCCTTCACTCCTTGACTTTATGTTCAACTATGTGACATGTTTTGGTTAAAGAGATATTAACATATGTGACACAAGCAATATCTTGAAAACTATTTGGATTACTGGTCTGATTTACTCTTGTGCTTCTGCCATCTCCACAAGAAGTATATGCCTAGTCTAGTCTATCCTGCTGGTCGTGAGAGGAGGAAGATGAACAAGCAAGACAGTGTTGCCCTAGCCAAACGTTGTCTAGAGCAGAGCTCCCTACACTTGAGTGAGCAAGTCCAGATGACATAACTGGAGTCCCACAACTTATTGTTGCACACCTCTGACTTTTGCTATAGTTTGTTACACAGCAAAAGCAAATTGATACTTTTTTTTCATAAAGCTTTTTGCACTGTGGCCCTATTTAACTGCTCACTACTATCCAAAGCCACCAACTTCTCAGCTTCTGCCCTTGTGATTCTTTACTTTGATTCCTTTCAAATTATTGTCTGCCTAATGAATTCTGACTTATACTTTGAGACACGAACCAAACATTTATTCCTCGGTTAAGCTCTCTGTGAACCTTCCAAGAAGGTTGTCATTTTCCGTTTTGGGCCATGTCGCACTTTTCACATACTAAGTTGCATTTGCATCTTGTCACATGTCTTTTCCCCCCATAAGCCTAAGCACCAAAATGGCAGGATTTTCTGTTAGTTGACTCTGGGCAAGATCAGGGAAGCTTTTACAGAGGAAGACATACTTAATTTGAACATAGAAGGATGAAGAAGAACAGGTAGGCAGAATATAGATCAGGAAAGCCTGGGTAGCCAGAAGGGTGATGTAAACAGAAATGTTTTTGAATAAATAATCACATTTTTCCTTGATATTTCTTCCACTTCCCAAGTGTAATGGAGCGTGTTGTTCAGTGCAGTAAGAACTATTCCATAGGCACAGTGCTGGATGTGCTCTGAAACACTGATTTTCTTCCCTCTGGGCAGGAAAACCATGTGCTGTATGGTCAGCACCTGCTTTGCTCTGAGCATTCTATCCAGCTGTCCAGTCTGTGAGAGATGGTGACATTTACAACTGCTACAAGGCAATTGTCCTGGCCACCTGTGACAGTGGGGCCCAGGTCCAAGTGGCTACCATCTGGCAGGGCATCTGCTCAGCCACTGGGAGAGCTTTGGATGCAGCAACATGCCCACAGAGAAGACATTGCACTCTGACCTTTAGGGGAGGAGAACACATTGCATTTCCACCCATGCACGAGATGCACAGTAAGAGTAACTCAGAGGGGCTACCTGTCCATTATGGCAGTGATCCTTCATAGTCTTCAGGTTTGAGGTCCCTTTCAATAAATTTAGAATGTACTTGATGAGACCATTGCCTTTGTAGCCAGACTGACTGGGTTCCCATCCTGGCTCCCTCACTTTACTGTGTGACCTTGACTTTAGGGCAAGTTGCCGGTGTCTAGCACTGAGTCCTTCCTCAGTAAATGTTAGCTATGTTTGTTTTTAGACAACATTTGGAGTTTATTGTATACTCTGGAAATCTGAGGCTACCAAGGATTTTGGTGCAATGTCCGTCAATGACTCTTAGGAGTCCTACTCCAATTGACACTCACCCTATGCTCTAGCTATGCTGAATATCAGTATTTCCCTGAATTTATAATGCTTCCTGAAATCTCAGAGCCTTTGCACATGATGTTCTTTCTGCTGGTGCCTTCTTGTTCTCTCTTTATCAAGAAAATTCCCTATTATTTAAGACACTTTTCAGATGTCCCTATTCCTGTAATTTGTCTTTCAGAAAACCTTCAGGCTATGAATTGCCATACCTGCTTAAGCTCACTTCTAATATTTTATGGGTGGATGGATTAGGTGCTTAGGTATGTGATCTCTATTTCTCCCATTTAATAAATCATCACACAGTCAAATTAAGTGCCTTACTATCTTCTTCAAAAAGATCTATTTGTTCACGTTTGTATGCAGATTGTGGCCCACAAGGAAGGAAATTGAGAGCCCAATCCTAGAGAAGGTGATTGGAACAATCACATGCTACTTATGCATCCCAATCTCCTCTACTTGGTGATTATGTACAGCCACAATGACCAGCTGGAAAGAGCTGTATTCAGGGAACTGGTGTTATTGATTCAATATAGACATTTGTTTGGCTGAATCCAACCACATTTAAAATAATTTTAGTTAAGTGGAATTGTGTGTATATGCTGTAACTGTATTTAAGGATAAAAATTAAGCTATTTGGCCTTGGAAATTCTGCAATGTTTGCTGTAGGTGTGGCCAGCAAGCCTCTTAGGCAGACAAGTTATTGTTTAGTTTCTATAATTTGAGGAACTCTGTGGGGTTTACCTGTTTAGAAACAAGACTCTCTCCAGCCTGAGATCAGATCTGGAATTCTTATCATTTAACCAATCCTTAAATTAAAGTTGTGTTTTTGGAAGTTTTCTGTATAAAGACAACCTTGTTAATACAAACTGATAGTATCAATTTATCTTAACTAATATAAGATTATAATAAACATTAGCATATATGTTTACTTAACACATTTATCTTTCCTAATATAAAGGAAGCACTCTTATTAGTAAGTGTTTGGTATCAATCAGTGGACAAAACAATTAAAGATTCCTGCCCTCCAGAATCTAGTAAGGAGACATAGATACTAATGAGTGAACACAATCAATAAGCAGAGTGCAAGGAGTATTAGAAGGTCAGTAAGTGCTATGAATGAAGCCAATTAAAATACAAATTTGTATGTTTTACATAGCCCTTTCATATACATCATATCATTTGATACTTCCACATATCTTCAGGTAGGCAGGGGACATATTATTTTTATTTTACAGATGAGCAAATAGAGGCAAAATAGCAATATACTGTCAGACTCTGCTGGTCCTGCGTCCTTCCTCATACAAGAAGTATTTGAAACCATCTGTTGGCTTAGACAGCTAAAAACCTAGGGTCAATTCTAATGATAGATATTTAAATGGTTCCAAGGAAATATTCTTGGAATGAATATCAAATGGCTTTGGTCTTAGTCTGGCTCAATACTGAGCACTAGTTCCAGCAATCAGCACTTTTTTCCTTTCAGTTGAAGTTCTAGTTCTTGAATTGTAGATTATTACTAGTATCTGATTCTTGATCCTTGTGTTTGAGTCTTTGCCAGATAATCTTGAGAAGAAGGAACTCTGCTAGTGTGCTTGCTAATCAGCACACTGGACCTCATGATTCCAGGGCCTAAAGTTTTCTGGTGGTGTTGTTCTTCAATGACAAATGCAGCCTGGACAGATGCTCTTGGTTATGGAGCACTGGGTTAATGAAAACATGATGGCCCTGGGAATGGGGCAGGTGACCAGGGTCCAGACAGAAACAGAACCAGCTCATAGATAGATTCAAAGAGACAGAAGTAAGAGTAGCAGGTAAACAAGTGCTATTAAATAGATTTAAAAGGCCAAATTTAGAAGAGTTATATAAATTAATCAGGGAATCATATGATTTTAATAATAGAAGCAATGTTCTTAATGATGATAATGTGACTATTATTTTGTGCTCTTTTAATTTGTTGAGCACTATGATATATACTTGGCGTATGTAATTGAATCCTCCAAAGAAACGCTTGAGGTAGGTGACAGGCCATTTTTTAAAAACTGGATTTTGGCTCAAAATATTATGTGATTTTACTAGTTTCAGGGCCAATAAAAGAAAGATTCTAGAAGTTCTAGAGCTAAATTATGAATTTACACTGAATAGTTTTATACCTTGATCAAGTTGTTCGTATATACAAAATGGGGTTAATGAACTTATCTTAAAGGGTTGTGGTGAAGCTCAAATACAATTATGCATAAAATAACTTAGCCCAGTACCTGGTATATAATACATATTCGAGATACTTTTGTAGTTATTATTCATATTGTGTTTCTTCATCTGTGTTTAACAGTTGGAACTAGTGCAGACTATAGCTTCGTGTGATCTAGGGCAAGTGAGTGGTTGAATTAATGCCTACAAAATCTTTTAAAGCACAATTCACTAATAGTTATGGCTAGCTACCAAAGAGATGCTGGCAATACATTAGTACTTGTGATGTTAGTTATCTTCATATTCACTATAGGGGGTTTTAAAACTGATGATTTTAGTTGGTTTCCAATTGTTTGTTATATGTTTTGGTGCCTTTGCAGGCAGGACATTCATTTCTTGATTACATTTGCTCATAGGAAATAGAACAGCCTCTATATACTGAACCACAAGACTTCAGTTCCCTGCTTTTGGTTAAAATATTCATTTTGTTGTGGGAGCCAAAGTAAATCACTTCCCTTTGGTGTAGTAGCAATATTAGGAAAAAAGTGAGCAATTCTGGTTCTATCTCCTGTCACAATGTGAATATGAACAAATCACCTAACTTATAAAGTGAAAAATAATTAAAATAAATAGCTTATATTTCCTAGGGTTGTGAAGTTAAGAGGAATAGTAAGTTAAAAATGGCCAGCACATAGAATACATGCTTAAGTAATATCATCTTCTTTCTCTACTACCTGAACTCTGAGCTTCTTCTTCAGCTGGGAACCGATGGGATTAAACTAAGATAGTGATCTTCTATATGTCTATTTATAATCTATCTATATGTCTGTAATGTATTTGCCAGAAAACCCTTTTCTCATATCTAGAGCACCAATGTACACAATAGTTAAAATGGTTTTGCTCTGATTGAACTTCAGAAAGAAGGATCTGGTCACCTTACCTGCTTATCACCATCATCTCTTTCCTTCTCATACTATACTTCCCTTCTCTGCTATGACTACTGACCCTCAGACATCACTGCAGAGCCCTGTAGTTCCAAGGAATACAATTTCCAAACCATACATAACCGTGTGTGTGTGTGTGTGTGTGTGTATGTATCAGCTGCTAGAGTCTCTGTGTTATTCTTATGATTAAATGAATTGTATCTTTAACCAAGTTTTAGAAAGACTAGAAAACAGATTAAAACAGATACACATTTGTGTTTGGGGGTAGAAACCAGAGGAGGGTAATCATTTTATAATATTATTCAGAATGGGTAGAGCTTTTCCTTAGATTGTTCAGAAGAAATACAGCACAAGGATTTACTCATAGTTAATGTTCTTATTATCCCACAGACCCAAGGACTCAAATGGGCTTGCTTTCATTTTCAGGCCAGTGAGTACCATTTTGGGTAATGTATCAGTCATCTATTGCCACAATAATGCCACATAAGACAATACCACAAAACTCAGTATATTTCCAAAGGAATATAAATTGTTATGTTATAAAGACACATTGTACATGCATATTCAGTTCAGCACCATTAAAAATATTGAAAACATGAAATCAACCTAAATGCTTATCAGTAGTAGACTGGATAAAGAAAATGTGGTACATATCCACCATGGAGCACTTTGCAGCCATAATAAAGAATGAGATCATGTCCTACTAACGGACATGAATGAAGCTGAAGGCCATTATCCTTAGCCATCTAATGCAGAAACAAAAAACCAAATACCACTTATAAGTTGGAGCTAAGGGATAACACATGGACAAATAGAGGGTAACAGCACACACTGGGGCCTTTCACGGGGTGGGAGGAGGGAGAGGATTAGGAAAAATAACTAATGAGTACTAGGCTTAATGCCTGGGTGATGAAATAATCTGTACAACAAACCTTCATGTCACAAGTTTACTATGTAACAAACCTGCACTTGAACGCTTGAACTTAAAATAAAAGATAAAAAAATAAGTCTTCTTTGTTAGCTCACAAGTCTGTAAGTCATTGATTTAGACTGGTCTCAGCTTGGAAGATCTGTTTTTTAAAAAATACGCTCACATATGTGGGGAGTGACTGGGCGTTGGCTTGGGACAGTGGGTAAATTAGCTTTTGTGTCTAATCCTCCACAGCTAGCCCGGGTATACTATGGCAAGCCCAATCACACAAGCACTCTTCATGCCTAAAACTCAATGGTCAAAGCAAGTCACATGGCCTGTCAAACTGGCGAGGCTTTCCAAGCCTCTATAGCAATGGGTGTAGATACAATAAGAGAATTGGAGTTGTAAATATAATCAATTTACCACAAGTAACTATATGGCAACATATAGTTAATAATATATAGGCTCATATATTGGTTCATAGATCTTCACTGACATTTGTTGAAGATGATAGAATAAGGACAGTTGAATATCAAATTTGGGCTCTGTCACTTACTTTGGTGATATTTAACCTCTCTATTCTTCAATTTTTGCTTCTGTAAGAAAAGAATATATTCTCTTTCTCATAGGGTTAATGTCAAGGTTAAATGAGTTAATGCAAGCAAAATGCTTAGAATAGTGCCTGACACTTAGTAAGCACTATACAGTTTTCAAAAATTGCTATATATTAACAAAACAACAACAATAATAATACCATTATTATTATTATCAGTCCCTGCATTATGAACACCTATCTGTGCATAAACGAACTGTCTCTGACACCATCAACAGATGGGGACTGTTTAATGGGGTAATGGAAAGAGCAGGGTTTAGAGTCAAACAGAGGTAGATTCAAATCCCTGCTCTCCACTAGTCACGAAGATTTCTTATTCGTACAAGTCCTTTTTCTTGTCTGAGACTCAGTTTTCTCATATGGTAATAGGAACTCTTAATAATATGTATGAACTATACCTTGTTCACTATTGCATTCTCAATCTAATACAAGACCTGGCAGTTGTAGATCTTAAATAAATATTTGATGAATGTTCATTTTATTTTCTTTTCCTTCCTCCCTTCATGTGACATTGCATTTTTACTTTAGAAATAAAAAGTATGGCAGGAAAGACATGCAGCTCAATGACTTTACATGTTTGTTTTCTAATAATGTTGAGTATAATAACAACAGTACAATGATGAAAACTTAAGACTACACACACATACACATGTGTGCACATGCAAACACACACACGTGTGTGTACATGTGTGCACGCACGTGTGTGTACACACACACACACCCCTTACACCTTTCCTTCAAAATGGGTCATATTGAAGGACAAAAATTTTATTATACTTAGTGCTAGAACTGAAGCCCTAGTTGATGAGGAAAAGAATTAAAGGATTTGGAGTATAAAAAGTGGCTCTTATCTTAGAATTAGCCCCCTCTTGTATGGCCTAAGCAGTGTGTTTTTCTCATTCATTCCTGTTGTGTGACAAGATGCCAAGGAGATAGCTTACAGAAAAAGAGCCAATGACTATGCCCGATTTTAATATTGACCTTAGGACAGGATATACAATGTATCTTTGTAGATAATCAATAGTTTAGTTTAACTCATGTGGAAATAACATTGATGCTGGAAGCCACAATCCTGGAAAGATGTTAAAGAGCATGAAAAGGCATTCATCTAACTAGAGTGTTCTCTCTGGACTGCTTACACAGAGAACTTGTCAAGGGACCCAGCAAAACAAAATTTAGTGATCTGATGATCCTGTGTTTTCTATCCCTCCTTCTCTCTCCATCTCTTTTCTTATGAAATTTGTGACACAAAATTAATCTAGGGAATAGTTCTGCTCAACATCTGTCTTCTGTTGCTATTTGATTCACAGAAGGTTATACAATCAGGTTCATCTTAGGATGACAACTTGATTTTGGAACTTGAACCTACAGGTTAGACTTATGAATACATAGTTGAAATTATTTATTTGTATTTGTTAAACATTAATAATTGATTTAGAATAAGAAAAGGAAGTTAAAGCTAAAGTACATGTTTCTGCAAAATTCAATGTGATCTTAAGATGAAGAGCTCTGCCCTTCTGCTTTATCACTGGTGAACAACATTATGCTTGGTCAGGAAGTCACAACTCTTGTAAAACTTTATTAGTGTTCAAGATCATTAATGGAAAGCAGTGGGGAAAAAAGAAGTAAATATAAAGTGTCAGTTTCAGACAGTCAAAGACAAGTTCATTGTGCTGTAAATTAAATCAAATGCCACAAAATATGCAGATTGTAAAAATGCCTATTCTCTGCAAAGCTGTTAAACTTTAAAAGGTCTTTTCAGTTACAATGACTGAGATGAATGCCGTGTCATGGTGCTACGGAAAAAGCTTGCAGATGCTCAGAGGGCACTGGGTGTAGGAAAATGTGTGGGGAAAAATTTTTAAGTGTATGAAAGAATCCACTAGCAACAAATATTTGCCTAACCTGGCAACTACATGCTATAGGTTCCATTCCTTGTCTCCTTCTTAAACGCCTGCACACATTATTCAACTTTTGGGATTTTCTTACTAAGATTTATCTTCACACTTGTTCTACTTTTGCCATCTCTTGTGTGTTATCTTTATCTATCGATCTGACCCCAGTTTTGAGTATGAGTGTTTTACTACATGTGTACTCAAGGTCTCAGGTGGAATCATCTCAGCTAGTACTGAATTATGGGTTCATACACTAATTGTTATAATTGGGAGACAGGGAACTGTGCCTCTGTGTTATTACTCACAGTTGGAAATTTTCCCCAAAACTGAGTATGTGTGGAGGCAGACTGGTCAAAAGTTGCTAAATGTCCACCATATCTATACTCTGTTTACTCAATACAACATGTATATTTTTCTCATTTTCAATAACAGAAGAAAAAGAAAAAAATAAGAAAAAAAGAGAAACAGAAAAAGAGAAAGAAAGAGAGCAAAGAAGGCAAGGAGAAAGATAGGAACAAGTGAGATGAGTAAGAACCAGAGAGAACACTATCACTACAACCACAAAACAAAACAAAACAAGCACAATGCACCCATAATAAAAATCTCTCACCAAATATTATACAATTATCTTTCCTACAAGCCAAAATAAACTCATATATTTTAAAGAAAGACACTGTAATGTAATCGGTATTTCCTTTATCAGACGTTTGAATAATGTCTGCTTCGCTTTTGATATGTCCTGATCCTCACTAAATGAGCCACAATTAATGGATTAAATTCCTTTACACCTTTCTAAATAGTGTAGAATGTGAGAATAAAGAAAATGAAAATACACACACACACACACACACACACACACACACACACATACACTCTCTCTCTCTTCAGAAAAACGTGGGCATTTGTAAATCTTGTTTCTGCACCTTACTTCAAAGCCACAGCTAACTTTTTTTTTTTTTTTTTTTTTTTTTTTTGAGACGGAGTCTCGCACTGTGTCACCCAGGCTGGAGTGCAGTGGCGCGATCTCGGCTCACTGCAAGCTCCGCCTCCCAGGTTCACGCCATTCTCCTGCCTCAGCCTCCGAGTAGTTGGGACTACAGGCGCCCGCCACCACGCCCGGCTAGTTTTTTGTATTTTTAGTAGAGACGGGGTTTCACCATGTTAGCCAGGATGGTCTTGATCTCCTGACCTCCTGATCCACCCGCCTCGGCCTCCCAAAGTGCTGGGATTACAGGCTTGAGCCACCGCGCCCGGCCAGCTAACATTTTTTTTAATCATTTTCCTACTCCATATGCTGTTGCCTCAATTCTGGATGCTTTACTTGGTGGTCATAGTCAAGCTTGTTATGCTTGGTCCCTGCTAGGTCCTGTGCCATGGTGTAACCCATGCCCCCAAAATAGTTATTAGTTATAGGTTGGTGCAAAAGTCATTGTGTTTTTGCAATTATTTTCCATTATTTTCAGCAGCAAAAACCACAACGACCTTTGCACCAACCTAATAGTTTTGGTGTGACTGCATTTGTGTGTCATTATTATGGGCCTGCAGATTGTGCTGAAATATGACATCAATATTTTAGCAAGAAATTGTACCCAGAAACCAGATGTTGGAATCAGATGCAACTCTATAAGCTAATTATGTTGACTATGTCAGTGACGCATCTGTAAATACAGGAAGTGAGCTAAGCATCTATTTTGTGGTTCTTGACACTAGGGGAGGGTCTCAGCCTTGGAAAGATACATCATTTGAGTATGTTTCCTATGGAGTAACCAGAGTAGCAATGACACAGTGTTGCCACCAACTGCCCCCTGCTTGTTGACATCCTGAATTGTTAGCTGAAAACCATGTCCTGCAAACCTGATGTGTGAGTGTGAGGTGCATACTATTTAGATGTGTCTTGATATTTGTTATTATTAATCATGAAACCCATTCATCTGTTGAACTAGTTAAGAACTTGGCATTTTTGTCTCCGAGGTAGTCCTGCCAATATATTCAACTAGTTGTAGTCTATTAACACAGAACCTAGGAAGAACCCTAAGAAATCACTTAGAATTCACTCTTATTTTTCTGTTTCATTTGTGTACCAACTAATTTCTCTCCTGATGGTTAGAACCAGTCAATTGAGCTAACATTATAACATGTTTGTATTTTAGTCTAAGAGAAGGAAGAGACTGAAATAATTAAATGGCTTCCTATTCAAAATATTCATTTAGGTGTTTTCCTCAAGAAAACATTTGACTTATGATATTTTCAATTTACAATGGGTTTTTCCAAATGTAACCCCATTTTAAATTGATAAGGATATTGAATGCGTATCATTTTTATACCACTGTGATCCGTAGTTTGTAAAGAGGCTCTTTCACTTCTAGTATTTGGTTTTCTGGCCCATACATATAGACCTATATATCCTGTAAGAAAGGCCACAAACTTATGGATAATTTCATGACAAAACTTCAAAAGGTCCTTTAACCATTTGATAAAGCCAATTGCTCCCAGGTGGTATATAGTTGATAAGATTATTAATTTCATGGAGAGGAGTGCTTCACTTCTCAAGCAATAAAACGAGTTAATTGACAAAAACAAATTTTGCATGAAATTCCATAAAAGGTCATCTTGATTGACTGTCCCAATCTCCCAACCCTAACCATTTTCTCTAGTGGTATGCAGGTAAATATTTAACAACCAGTTATGCAGAGAGAGGGAGAGAAAGAGAGAGAGAGAGAGAGAGAATACATTTAAATGTATATAACATAACATAATTTTTCTATTTTATTATTACTTATTGTTGTTAATCTCTTACTATGCCTGATATACAAATTAAATTTTATCATAGATATATATATGCAAAAGAAAATTATAGTAAATATAGGGTTTGATACCATTTGCAGTTTCGAGCATCCACTGAGGGTCTGGTGGCTAAAAGAATACTATTGTATCATTACAGTGGGAATTAAATTTCAACATGAATTTAGGAGGAGACAGACACTCAAACCATGACAGGAAGACATGCACACAATCAGCTCTGGTGAACCAGTGCAAACCAGCTCTAGTATTCCTCTGCTTTTTCTCTAAATACCTTTAGTCTAGATGTGATCCTGTAGAAAATTTATAACCCATAAAATCTGGGCAGAAGACCTGAAGAACATATTCATTTATCTTTTAAAAAAAGCCAAACAAACACAAATCCTTGCTAAAAGAAACCTTTTCCCCTTCATTCCCCATCCCTAATGTTCTTGCCTCATCACTAATGTTTTACTTTAAATATCATACAAGCATAAGAATTAAAGCTAATGTAATGAGGTCATGGAATTGAAATATTGATAGTATTGGCTTGTTATGGGAATTGTGGAGTGACTGTATTGGCACTAGAGTGCTGAAGTGCTGATCAACTTTTAATTTCTTATTGCGTGATACAAGTAACATCTTCTTTCTTTAAACCTTGCAGGGCCATTTTTATTGTTATTGTTATACACCCAAATGTAAAACTAACTATACAGATGGCAAAACAATGTATGAGAAATTTAACACATCCATAGATGATATCAGCAGAACCCTGAGTGACAGAAGAACCAAACACGAATCCAAAATAAGTGACATTCCAGCTAGTTCAAATCAGTTCCCTCTCTAAGAAGAAAAGGATTAAACATAATTCAGTTCACCATATGTAGGGGGCTTCTTTACCAAGGTCTGATACTTGTGAAGGATATAATTGTCAATTCTAATTCTTCATTCCCCTCTAGTAATATTATGTATCCATACTTTTGCCATGGCCTTTAGGAGGCAGAGTTATATTTTCCCACCTCTTGACTTTGGTTTTAGCCATGCTACTTTCTCTGGGCAATAATATGTAAGCAGTCATGCTGTGAACATGCAATAAAGTTTGTCTGCAAAGTCCAACTTGGTCTTCTTGTTATTTTGTCTTTCATCATGATAAGAATGTATGTTGGTTAAACACTGGTCCAAGAGAAATGAGAAGGCAAACATAAACTCAAATTTTACCTTTGAGACAAGACCAAAGCTGAGTCAGCCTAAACAGCTGAACCTCGGCCAACATGCAGATGAATAAGAAATAAATGCTATTGTTGTGTGTCACTGAGGTTCATAGTTAATTGTTGTATAGCAAAGGCTGTCTATGGGCATGGGGATTTTTATTGATGATTTTGGCTTCCGGCAAACTGGATCCTCAGTAGCACAGGTAACCAGTCATTCTTGTGGTGTAGAACATACTATATTGATCTAAAACTTATCCTCCATTTAACAAAAGCATTTTGTTCAAGAACACTTTGCCCAATCATCGAGGTGATTAGAAAAGAAAAATGAGTGAAATTTATTAATTGATTATTTTGTCTACTAGATTATTAAAAGCAAAAAAGAAAAATAATCCTATAACCTTCATAGTGGTCACCCTTTGAAGAATATTGACAAATAACTCAAAACTTACCGCATTTGTGTCTATACTGAGGGGCTGTCACACACGCACTTAAAAGTTCTAAACATTTTTGTCATCAGTCTTCCAAGACCCAAATCACTTAACTAGTCATCAGCTGCTGACCAAAAATTATGTGTATCTTTACTTTGTGCCACATCTTCTTTGAGTATCAGTTGATGAAGAGAGGTATTACTTAAAGATTTGCAAGCTGGAAGTATTTCTCTGTTTCATTCTCTTTCAGGAGCCCCTAGAGTAGAATGCCCATAATGTGGAAGTCCGTATTTGATGTATGTGACACCATCATGATTTTGATTTATGCTAAGACATAATGCAGAGTCATCTGTGCATCTGATTATTTCTTTTCTCATATAAAAGATAATAGAAAATGACCCATAACCCATGGGTCTGTATTGAGGGGGAAGTGGCAGCAGAGGAGGAGGAAGTATGATGGAAATGTGTGCATTTGTTCCTAAACTAATACCTGAGTTTAGGACTAGCACAGCTCCCAATACTCTATATAATTCCACTTGGTGATAGAGTATACTTAGGAATTACCATATTTATGGCTTTGTAGACCAAGTACTACTCAGTTTATGACAGCCAGCTTAGCATAGTCACTTGGTGTGTTATCAGGAACTTAGCCTCCAGGAATAAGCATTAATTTATTTTTATCTAATGAAGTACAAATATTATCTGAAAATAACTTAATTTTACTCCAAAATCCCCAAAGACCTCCTCTGTAAATCTCATGAGGATATATGACACAGAATTCACAGATTATTTTACATTTCCAGAGATATTTGTGATGTTATGGGATCCTCTGGATCACATGAACAAATGGTTCAGCTTCTTGAGTTGCAGTCCAGAGTCTTTCCTTTAAAAATAAAGCGTGTTCATTTAGTGAGATATGTGGTAAAGCATTCTTTCTCCATAATGGTGTGTTTGTATAAAAGTGAAGTAGCACTGAAAAAAAATTACAGACCCTCCCTCATTTACATGGTCACTCTTCATGAGCATCTTAGGAGGATCACTTTTCCAGAAATAGAAAAATTAAGAAATATTGAAGAAATCTTGATTTATGTCATTGTACTATATTTGAATCTTATATTCCACAAGCATCACTTAGTATGGCATTACACAAGATTTCTAGGATGTGTGAGGCTTATCAGACATTAAGCAAATGAAAAAAGATTTAAAATGTACTGGACTATCTGACATGAAGAAATTGATTTTCAGTAATATGTTCTAAAACTTTCTTTTGTTTTAAATGCAAGAAATTTTATTTAACAGTTATCACTGATCCCCCTAGGGTAGCTGCCCCCTACTCGCAGCAATGTACAAAATTAATTACATTGTCAGATTTAGATTTAATGAAAGTAAATCATCAGAAGCTCATAGCTGGGGAAGATAAGGCAAAGAGTGAGAAAGTGCTTTATTGTATCTCTGAGATCTCTACCAGTTCTTAACAGGAAGGATAGTTGGGGTATGAACTCCTTGGAAAGACAGAAATACAATTTAACTTAATTAATACAATCGTATTCTGAAGGACATAGGGAAAGTATCACAAAGAAGACTTGGTGAGAAGTAGTTCTTTAAAGCATTAGACAACCTTAAAAGTCAATATTAAAACTGTTCCTTGCTAAAGATTGATTATATTGTCAGTTCTTCAAGATTAGAGGGCTATGAATTCTAAATATGGAGTAAACACAGATGCAAGGCGAAGAAACTCATTCTCTGGCTCTGACCTGCCTACTTATAACCTCGTGAGGTTGATACTTTTATTTTCATTTTACAAATAAAGAAATTGGGCATCATAGATGTGCATTCACTTGTCCACAGTCACACTGTTTGTTGGTGGCAAGTCCAGAATTCAGACCTTTGACTGTCCGACTTTACCTATGAGAGCTGTCCAGGTCTGTCGCGATTCTTGAGACTTTTTTGACTCTCAGGATTTCTCTTCATCAGAATGTCTAGTGATTGTGATCTTTTAAACATCCAGTTTTCTACAACCCTCAGAGACGTATCCGTCATATAAATAACACATTGTCAACCTTAAATACACAAGTAATTGAGGTGCTGCTCTCACAATGGAAAGAAAAGAGCAAATTAGGGTAAGGCAGTGCTTTGGTGTCCTTCAGGGGAAAGTCATTAAATGTTATTGAGGAGTGTCCTAGTCACCCATCCGTGGAAGGTAAATTGTTCCAAGTATATTTAGCCTTAAAAAATGTCTCCTTAGCCCATCTTCCTGGTCAACAACTAAATTGTGTTTTTGCCATTTGACCCAAACCTCCCCGTTTCCTGTTACTTTCTCACCTTAGCTGCAAAGTATCTATAGCCTGATTTTTAAATCTTCACTTTATCACTAGTTCAGAAGATTAAAAAGTGAACCTCCAGGCAGCAGTTAATATGTAATTGTTTATTTAGCCATCATGTCAAGAGTGAAGTTCACAATCAATTCTCCAGAGGTTGACTTCAGAATACACCTAAATACTGCTCTGCCTTCTCCTAGTGAATAATTGCTTAGTTGTTCTCTATGTTTCATTAAGGTTATAGTAATAATTGTCTAATTCCTTTAATTAAATAGAACCTCCACTTAAGAACTAGACTTTCTAACAGGTGTTTCTGTCACTTTTTCCTTTTATTAACTAAATAATTATTAATATTTATTAAATACATACTATATGTTAGACACTGATTAAACATATTTTATATATTAAATTGATAATTACTTCCATCATCCCTGTTGTATTGGGAACAGGGATGTAATGAGGAAATAAAGGCTTAAAGGTTTAGAAAAATGTTTAGATCTACACAGATAAATAGTAGCAGATAGCACTCAAGACCCAGGTCTTTGCAATTCCAAAGCCCCCATTCTTAATCACTGTATCTGACAGTATTTAGGTAACAACATGCATGCTCCCCGATAAAACTTTTATATTTATGGTTTCTTTAGCACAACCCAATGTTCACCAAACATTTTTGAGGCCTAGATACTGTGATAGACATTGAAGAATAAAGATAGTAAATTATTTCTCCTACCCTTAGGAGAATGGTTTAGTTATATTAATAGGATGGAGGGAGGGATGGATCCTTGAAAATTTTAAGGAAAATAGTGTGATGTTACCATACAAATATCAACAAATTGCTTTGGAATATGGGGGTGAGAGAAAAATTCCAATGAGCTGTTAGTCATATTATTTTTAGGAGTTTGTTAGAGGAGGCAGAATTTGTGTTATTGCTGTTTTAATGGGTCAATTCTACTATACCACTGTGAAGTATGTTGGTCTCGTAATTGCTCATCCAGGCAAGCATGGGAATTACTTTGTGATAAACTTTCACCTCTTGATTTCACTAGTGGACCAATTAGTGGTTGTTACTCTAAAGACCCAAACGTAGAATTCATAGAATATTCACAAGGACAGTCAACATACCAGGAAAAAAAAAAAATAGTATACATGGAACAAAACACTGGGCGAAACCTTAGGAATTATCTAGTCCACATAAAATGCCCTATTTATAGGTCTATAGAGTTATGCTCACCTTTCCTCATAATCACACATCCCACATTCTTCTTTTTCTTTCCTTTGGGGCAAAGCATTTTCATAATTTCAGAGTTGCTGGATCAAAGAAGCTTCTGCATAAGCCACAAGCAATGTTGGGAGCTATTGCCTCAGATATCCTAGGTCCTAAGGTCATCTGAACTTGCCCCTTTCTCATAGTAAGTTTCCCCACATTAGCCATTGATATGTCCTTTCGTCTAATAACATAGGCAGCCAATCAAAGCCTTTAAGAGTTCAGAGATAAGAAAGACTAATCTGATAATTTACAGAGGAGATTATGTTTGAATTAAGTCTTACAAGATGGACTGCTAGTTTCCATGTTTTTCCATAAATATGTATTTCAATAATTAAAATCGTAAATGCTTTAGCTGGGAGGAAAATCTAGTTCCACCAGGTACAGATTACCCATCACAATTCCAGTGTACTGCCTTACTGCTTCATTCTGTATTGGGAGAACCCGCTCCCGATGTTTAACGTGGGTTCTTTTCCATTTCTTAAGTGTCTCGGCCGGGTTGAGAAGTAAAGGGAAAGAGCATAAGAGAGAGAAATTTAACGCTGACATCACGTGTCGGCAGGATCCCTGATGTTCCTCCAGCCCTAAAACCAGCAAGTTTTTATTAGTGATTTTCAAAAGGGGAGGGAATGCACGAGTAGGGTGTGGGTCACAGAGATCACATACTTCACAACCTAATAAAGTATCACAAAGCAAACGGAGGCAGGGTGAGGTCACAGGACCACCGGATGAGGTGAAATTAAAATTGCTAATGAAGTTTCGGGGCACGCATTGTCATTGATAACATCTTATCAGGAAACAGGGTTTGAGAGCAGAAAACTTGTCTGACCACAATTTGTTAGGTGGGAATTTTCCTTCTCCTAATAAGCCTGGGAGCACTATAGGAGATGGGGCTTATTTCATCCCTTAGGCTTTGGCCATAAAAGACGGCATGCTTTGAGAGGGCCGTTCCTAGGCTTACCCTCAGGGCGCATTCTCTTTCTCAGGGATGTTCCTTGCTGAGAAAAAGAATTCAGTGATATTTCTCCTATTTGCTTATGAAAGAGGAGAAATATAGCTCTGTTCCATCCGGCTTACCAGCGGTCAGTTCAAAGTTACCTCTCTTGTTCCCTGAACATCACTGTTATCCTGTTCTTTTTTTAAGATGCCCAGATTTCATATTCAAACACACATGCTCTACAAACAATTTGTGCAGCTGACACAATCACAAGGTCCTGAGGCGACATCCTCCTTACGAAGGAGGATGACGGGATTACGAAGAAGATGACGGGATTAAGAGATTAAAGTAAAGTCAGGCATAGGAAAACACAGGGGTATTGATTGGGGAAGTGGCAAGGGTCCATGAAATCTTCACAATTTATGTTCTTCTGCCGCGGCTTCAGCCGGTCCCTCCGTTCGGGGTCCCTGACTTCCCGCAACAATTCTGCCCCACAGTGGTCAGTAAGAAGATTCATCCAGAATTTGTAAGGCTTTTTGACGTTGTCTCTGGCACAGCTTTCAGTTATTTTGTACCTTGGTTTCTGTTGTCCCAGATTGTAACCCAAGGTTGCTTTGTGCTGCATTCAGTACTCTGGATTTATGGCTTGCCAGATTACAAAAAGAGGTACACCTAGTGGTGGCACTTGTTGTGGCACGAAGGACATGGTGCAGTTCCTTTTAAGGATCCTTAATTTCAATCTCTACATGGTCAATTTCCTGTTTCCCGAACTGAATCCAAATGATGGAAAAGGCATTTAGTGAGCACTTTCAATATTTTAAGAAGCATCAAAAACAAATGAGTGACAGAGGTTTTTTTTTAACATAAATTATCAAGACAATTGGTTTGCTGGTTTGCTTGATGGAAATAAAATCACACAATAACTAGGTTCCAAACTGTTTAAAGAGATATATGAAATAAATAACCATAAAATGGCATTAAGAAAATAAAAGAGTATATTCATCAAACCTCTGGAGAGACAAAGGCTTTCTAACGGTAAAAGCAGCAGAAGAACTCTCAAAGGAAAAAAAAAAATCAATGCAGATGACTAAATAAAAATTAAATTGACTGTATATCAACAATAAAAAATTCAAGCAAATACATAATCAAAACTAAATTATATTAGTTTGTGCCACCCCAAAGTTTATATTAATGGTTTTCAGAGTTTAGGGTTGGGAGGAAGTGACGTGTTTAAGTTCCACCCCAAGGTTATATTAATGGTTTTCAGGGTTTAGGGTTGGGAGGAAGGAATGTGTATGCCACGTGTAATACAAGTGAGATCTTTGTAGTGATGGACTAGTTCAATATCTTGATTGCTGTAGTGGTTATATGAATTGACATGTGATAAAATGGCATTGAAATGAACACATACACACATTGTACCAATGTCAGTTTCCTGGTTTTGTTATTATGCTATGCTTATATAACCACTGGGGGAAACTGAGTGAAAAATACATAGCATCTCTCTGTACTATTTTTGCCCATTTCCTATGAATATGTAATTATTTCAAAATTAAAAATAAAATGTAACATTGTTAGTGAGGTTGGGATAAAGGATTAAGTTTTGAGTATTGCTTGCAGCAAATATTAATTAGTACAAACTTTAGAAAATAATAGTGGAAATAAAAATAAGCAGCTAAAATAAATGAAACATAAAAATACAGCTCTTTAATCAGATATATTTGTTGTATTTTAGTGGGCTGACTTTATCTAATTTCTGGAAACTGTCACAACCTTAACTTTCTTATTGATAAAATGCTAAATAAAAATTACTACTTATTGAAAATGAGAAAATGTATGAATATCCAGTGGAATTAATATTATGATTATTGTGCAGATAGGTGTCTACTTAAAAAACTTGCAATCTCTATTATATCTGTGGGAGATCATATCCAATAATCCTGATCAAATAATGTTTGTTCTAGAGGGTTTCTTTTCAGTTATGTAGCTATAATTAAACAAAACCCCCACTACTGGAGGAAATGGACATGCATTTATTTGTTTTTGTGTAACAAGTTGTGCCCTTTCTCTTATTCCATGGCAAATGGCCCAACAAACTGTTTGGGAAGAGAGTAAACTGGACCTGAGCACTCCCCTTTTGAAATTTAATATTATTACATATCTCTAATGGCCAAGATAGTCCTGTCTTAGGTCCACAGGCTGAAAGACAAGGGGTACAAATTCATGAAAAGAGACAAAGAGTTAGAAATGCTTAAACACATGTCTCAAGGGTCTGAGAGGAGCATTATCTCCTGACACAGCTTGAAGCTTAGGAGATGTCTTCAAATGCATCTTCTCTGGCCTATTGGCCATGTTTGTGAGAAGACATTGACATTAATAAGCACAGTGGGATGCCAGACCCACGCTGGGATTCACAGCAAATATTGTAATAGTACTGGAGAAAAAAAAAATCACATATTTCTCTCTCTCAAAGTAAGAAATAAAAGATTATTGCTGACTTGCAATGATGGAAATGCTTTAACAGCCACTAAATTGGACAAGAATTACATCAAACAGTTGAGGCCACATATTTTCAGCACTAGTAGCAGATACTACATTCCTTTTGGGGATTAACTGGAAATTCTCATGTTTCTTTGTAAGGAAAAGAAAAAGCCAAGATTGAACTATTAGGGTTCCCCCAAATTTTAAAACCTTAATGCAAGAGAAAGGAATCATAGGAAAAATGAAAGATACTCTTTTGATGACAATATAGGGTACTCCAAGTCATGCTGATTTACGTATTCCTTCCTTCTGAAATACAAGAGGGAAAAGCCTTTACATTTAAAAAGATGTTTAGCTTTACATCAATTATAATGGTGAATAATAGGAAATAACCAATGCATGTAATGATTAAGGAGAATATTCTTCATTCCTATCCTATGTCCATATCATCTAAAACTGTATCTGTTACATAGAAGGTACAAATGGTATTACAAAATGAATGAATGAAGGATTAAATGTTGATAATAATTACCTAGTCCAGAAACTCTTAAGCAGCTATTGAAGCAATTGTGCTATCATAATATTGAAAATGTGAATATTTATAATGCTGAGTGTAAAAATCAAAATATAAAATAGTGTCTGGAGAAATAGTTTTTAAACTTCAATGTACATTGTATAACCTAGAGGGCTTGTTGAAACACAGACTGCTAAGTCTCAAACCCAGTCTCTGTTTTAGTAGATCAGGAATGAGACCCAATAATTTGTATTGCTAGTAAGTTCTCAGATGATGTCCATGCCACTTGTCTTAAAAACCACATTTTGAGAACTATTCATCGAAAGGATGATTGCTAGTATGTAAAACAGGCAAACACAAATATATCCGAAAAACGTGTTGAGCAAATAAAATCTATTCTTGGAAAATGTGTTGAGCATACAGTGTGAATAGTGATTGTCTTTGGGGAGGTGGGATCATGACTTATAGTTTTTTTCTTTCTGCCTTTGTTTATTTTCTTTGTAGTAATCTATTACTTTAAAATGAAAAATAAAAAATGTCTGAGCAATTTAAACTTAAAGACATGTGGCGATCTAGATCTTCAAGGATCTAGAACCAGAAATACCATTAGACCCAGCAATCCCATTAATGGGTATATACCCAAAGGATTATAAATCATTCTACTATAAAGACATAGGCACACGTATGTTTATTGAAGCACTGTTCACAATAGCAAAGACTTGGAACCAACCCAAATGCCCATCAATGATAGACTGGATAAAGAAAATGTGGCACATATACACCATGGAATACTATGCAGCCATAAAAAAGGATGAGTTCATATCCTTTGCAGGGATATGGATGAAGCTGGAAGCCATCATTCTCAGCAAACTAACACAGGAGCAGAAAACCAAAAACCACACGTTCTCACTCATAAGTGAGAACAGAACAATGAGAACACATAGGCACAGGGAAGGGAACATCATACACCGGGGCCTGTCAGGAGGTGGGAAGCTAGGGGAGGGATAGCATTAGAAGAAATACTTAATTTAGATGACAGGTTGATGGGTGCAGCAAACCACCATGGCATGTGTTTACCTATGTAACAAACCTGCACGTTCCGCACATGTAACCCAGAACTTAAAGTATAATAATAATAATAATAACAATAAAATAAACACTAAAACAAGACCAAAGTTCAATAAGTACATGATAAAGGGAGATACTAGTTTTCTCTGAGGAGAGGATAATGAAATCTGGCGTGGACTTAAGTGACTAGTAAGTGCTTGCTTTAGTGTTCTTTGCATTGACTCTGTTAGAACTCTCTGATACTAAATTAACTCTTCACCTGACACCAACAGTCACTGTCTCCTAGAAACTTTTCTTCACTCTTTTAAAGCAGACCCCAGATGCTGAAGACAACTCAGCCCACACTCGGTTTATCTATTCCTGCCAATTAGGATTTTCTTGAGGGCTCAGGCTGCTGCTTGTTTAACATCCCATTGGACTGGGTATGTAAATGTGCTCAGTTTCCCATGCCCACCTTGAGTTTAATTCTCACCAATTGTTGGATATTCCCTATTTGCCCATCTGGATCCACTACTCTGCATCTCTTTTCTGTTCCTGGAAGTAGAAATTTTGGACTACAACAAAGGACTCCTTTGAGTTTTGCTTCCAGGTGGTTTGACTAATAGGAAGCGCTGGAAGATGGGAGGAGAGTAAGGTTGGTGTATATGATCCGTCCAACTTCTTTCATGTTAGGCCATGTGTTGACAGTGACTATATTCCCCTACTGAAGCCTTTTGCACCTTTAGGATTATCTTCTTTTAGCTACATCTCTAGAGATTTTGGTATTTGCTTTCTTTCTGTGCCCCTTCAGATGCAGGGATGCTAGCTGCTCCTTTTACTGTGAATTTGATGATGCTTATGCATTTCTTGTTGGTTGATCCTGGCCATAACTTTGTACATAACCTTTTGTACAGTTTTATAGTTACTGAACTCTTCTAAAATTCACCTATATGAGTAAGTCATCTGTTTCCTGTTAAGGCCTTTTCTGCTATACATTCTTTTAATTTTTTTTTAAAGAGTCAGGTTCTTATTATGTCACCCAAGCTGGAGTGCAGTGTCATGATCATAGTTCACTGCAGCCTCAAACTGGGCTAAAGTGATCCTCCTACTTCAGGTGTGTGAGTCCTACCTATATAGCTAGGACTATAGGTGTGTGACATCATGCCCAGCTAATTTTGTGTGTGTTTGTGTGTGTGTGTTTTGTAGAGACAGGTCTTGCTGTGTTGTCCAGGGTGATCTCAAACTCCTGGCCTCAATAGATCCTCCCACCTTGGTCTCTCAACGCTCTGGGATTACAGGCATAAGCCACCACACTCAGCTCATCTCTAACTTCAATTTTCATGTCTATGCATGCATGCATGTCTTCTTCTCACAGAAAATAAGAGGCAAAATTCCCCCGTGACCTAACATGGAATCTAAAGAACATGAGCTTTAGAACAAACTGTATTAGTTCAAATCTGAATTTAGTAACTTCCTTGTTATATGCACTGCAAAGTTACTTGAGGCTCATTTTTTACCTTAAAAGTGAGGATTATCAGGCCGGGCGCGGTGGCTCAAGCCTGTAATCCCAGCACTTTGGGAGGCCGACACGGGCGGATCACGAGGTCAGGAGATCGAGACCATCCTGGCTAACACGGTGAAACCCCGTCTCTATTAAGAAATACAAAAAACTAGCCGGGCGAGGTGGCGGGCGCCTGTAGTCCCACCTACTCGGGAGGCTGAGGCCGGAGAATGGCGTGAACCCGGGAGGCGGAGCTTGCAGTGAGCTGAGATCTGGCCACTGCACTCCAGCCTGGGTGACAGAGCGATTCCGTCTCAAAAAAAAAAAAAAAAAAAAAAAAAAAAAAAAGTGAGGATTATCATTTCTCACTTCTTGAGTTGTTAAAGGGGTGAAATAAGATAACATGTGTCAAATATCTAAATGTGTGCTCCAAAAATTGTATGTTTCCTTCTCCTCCCTGTGCTGAAACAAGCCACTGCAATAAAAGAATACTTTTATTTTTTTGATTTTTCACTGTATATCTGTATCTGTTCCAAATATCCTCCAATGCAGCTACAGTTCCTCAAACATTTACAACCAATTCTTGTCTTTATGGATAATACAGTTTTGTTTCTTGGGCAGTACTGGGGACCATTTAGGTTCTAGAGAGTTAGACCTGCTTTCCAAAGAAGGGTCCAGCAAGCAGATAGGGTTCTGTTGCCAGCTTCTCTCCAATGACATGATAAAGTCCCCTATGTGAGGAAGCAACTCATTACTTGGTTTGTTAAGCAGGGAACATGGACTTCTAGAGCAGACCTCATTTTTAAGTTATTTTTCAGTGAGGACACTGCTTCACAATGTTCTGATAAAGCATTTCAATATGTCATGGCGGATCTTAACTTCATGTGAGACATAGGACCTAGTTATTTATATGTGTTTAAGATTTTACTTAGCCCTTGGAATAAGCCTGATTACTTTTCCTAGCTGATTACATTGAGGCTTAGAGATATTAAGTAAATTCCCACTACTAGAAGGTGGGGCACCTGAGATAAACAGGTCTGTTTGAAGTCAGTTTATGTGCTTTCTAATACCTCATTCCTCTTTTTGAGGGTTAAGTGATTTACCCAAATGCAATAAAGCTTCTGGGAATCACTAGAGTACATGAATATGTTTTTGTTAATATGTTTTGGATAGGTGAGTTTGGTCTCAGGATTCCTCAGAACTTGTAGGTAAAAAGGGCAAGATAAGGAGGCAGAGATCCTACTGCTTAACAAAAGCAAGCTGTGTGACATTGGGGAAAAACACATTTGACTGATCTCTAGTTTTCTCACCTGTAAATGGGAATCTTCCTAACATGAGTGGCTCATAGTAGCAGCGCCAAATAATTTAAATTTCTTAGGTGTGTATATCCTGTCTTTTCCTGAATATGTCACACCTTTTCCATTTTCTCTGTATTGCCTTTATCCAGGTACCCAATCAGTTCCTGCAAGTATTAATCTTTCCAACCCACTAACTATTTTATCCATATATATATATATATATATATATATACCTTCATATTTGTTGGGTGAGCAATCCTAAAACATGGATTTTATCAACCTAAATACCTGATAAAGACTCACTTAATTCAGAGACAAGGCAAACCCAAACAGAAAAGGTAGGTTTTTACTCCTGGAATATCCACATCCACATGTTAGTGATAATGCTTCAAATATTTCTGCATGCACAAACTAACAATGGTCCAGCTGCCTCTGCAAACCACTGTGCAATATGTATTCTCCTTAAAGCCTTGGGGAATAAATGCAGGTTTTGTCTCTACGTTTCAAGCAGGAAACCATTCCAGAAGTCAACTAGTGAAAAATAATTAGAGATTATAAAATTGGAACTATGCTCATTAGTCATCTCCCTCAATTCATTACGACCCTATATATTGAAATTCTACTTTAGTGACTTATTTTCTATGTAAAGGCAGTCAGTTAATTTACTTTCAACAACAAGTTACAGCTATAATATCAAAATGACAAGTCGTAGCTTGGAATACAGCCTTTCAGTAGTGGCTTCTCAGAGGAGACAAATATATGACAGACTCAAAATTATAAGGAAGGCAATTCCATGGATTTAGAGTTCCACAGTAGAAGATCTCTACCTGTAGGTACTCACAAGGTAATATCTAGATGAGGTGAAAATATGTTAGATCTCTTCCTTGGCGAAATGTATTCCTAGTTATTTTATTTTTGTGTGTGGATACCGTAAATGATAATGAGTTCTCGATTTGGTTCTCAGCTTGAATGTTGTGATGTATAGAAATGCTACTGATTTTTGTATGTTGATCTTGTATTCTGAAATTTGACTGAAGTCATTTATGGAGTCTAGGAAGGTTTTAGATAATTCTTTAGCGTTTTTAGCTGTACAATCATTTCATCAGCAAACAGAGATTATTTGACTTCCTCTTTTCCAGTTGGTATGCTTTCTATTCTTTCTCTTGCTCAATTGCTCTAAGTAGGACTTCCAGTACTATGTTGAATAGGAGTGGTGAAGGTGGACATCCTTTTCTTGTTTCAGTTCTTTGGGGGAGTATTTTCAACTTTTTTCCCGTTCAGCGTGGTGTTGGTTGTCGGCTTGTCATATATGGCACTTACTATTTTGAGGTATGTTTCTTCAGTGCCTAGTTTATTGAGGGTTTTTGTCATAAAGTCATGCTG
The DNA here is from genome assembly GCF_024542745.1 of Macaca thibetana thibetana. Taxonomy (NCBI): domain Eukaryota; kingdom Metazoa; phylum Chordata; class Mammalia; order Primates; family Cercopithecidae; genus Macaca; species Macaca thibetana. Next base: position 73,960,253 of record NC_065591.1, on the reverse strand, counting down.
AATTTTATTGAATGCCTTTTCTTCATCTATTGTAAAAATCATATGGCTTTTGTTTTTAATTCTGTTTATATGGTAAATCACATTTGTTGAGTTGTATATGTTGCATCATCCTTGCCTCACTGGAATAAAACCCACTTGATCGTAACGTGTTATCTCATGATCTGCTATTGTATTCAGCTAGTATTTTGTTAAGGATTTTTAAATCTATTTTCATCAGGGATATTGGCCTGTAGTTTTGTTGTTGTGTCCTTGCCTGATTTTTGTATCAAGGTGATACTGGTTTTGTAGAACGAGGAAGAGAAGAATCCCTCCTCCTCAATTTTATGGAATAGTTGCAGTAAGATAGGTACCATCTCTTCGTTGTACATCTGGTAAAATTCAGTTGTAAGTCACCTGGTCCTGAGTTTTTTAAATTAGAAGTTTATTTTAATTACGGATTCAATTTTATTACTTGTTATTGGTCTATTTCTATTTCTTATTGATTCAATCTTGGGAGGTTGCATGTTTCTAGAAATGTATCCAGTTCATCTGTGTTTTCTAGTTTAGTATGGACAGAGGTGCTCATAATAGTTTCTGATAATCTTTTGTATTTCCATAGTATCATTTCTAATGTCACCTTTATAATTTCTTATTATACTTATTTGAATATTTTCTGGGTTACTATAGCTAGCAGTCTGTCAATTTTGTTTATCCTTTCAAAGAAACAACTTCTTCTTTTGTTGATCTTTTGTATCTTTTTTGGTCTCAGTCTCATTTAGTTCTGCTCTCTACAAGGATGACAGAGATGAACTGATTAAAAGAAATCATAGATGACACAAATGGAAAAACATCCCATGCTCATGGGTTAGAAGAATCGACATTGTAAAAATGACCATACCACCCAAAGCAATCTACAGATTCAACACAATCTCTATCAAATTATCAGCATAAATTTTCTCAGCATTAGAAAAAAATCCTACAGCTTTTATGGAACCAAGAAACAGTCCAAGTAGCCAAAAACAGTTCTAAACAAAAAGAACAAATCTGGGAGCAATTACATTGTCTTATTTGAAATTCTACTACAAGGCAATATATAGTAACTAAAAAAGCATTGTACTGATACAAAAACAGACATATAGATAAAAAGAACAGAATAGAGAACCCAGGGATAAAGCTACATACCTACAACCATCTGATCTTCAACAAAGTCGACAAAAATAAACAATGGGGAAAGGGCACCCTATTCAATAAATGATGCTGGGAAAACTGGCTGGCCATATGCAGAAGAGTCAAACTGGACCCCTTATCTCTCACCATATACAAAAATTAACTCAAGATAGATTAGAGACTTAAATGTAAGACCTGAAACTATAAAAAATTTAGAAGACAACATAAGAAAAACTTTTCTGCACACTGGCCCAGGCAAACAATTTATGATAAAGACCCCAAAAGGAAATGGCATGAAAACAAAAATAGACACATGATATTTAAACTAAAAAGCTTCTGCACAGCAAAATAAATAATCAATAAACAGACAACTTATAGAATGGAAGAAACTATTTGCAATTATGCCTCCAAAATAAAGGACTAATATCTAAAATCTAGAAGGAATTCAAGCAACTCAATAAGAAAAAAAAAGTCCTATTTAAAACTGGGCAAAGGACATAAACAGACTTGCTCACATGTAAGTTTGTAAAGATGGAAGAGGATCCTAGGTCTGCATCTACAGTTTGTGTTTTGCCCACTCTTCAACATTGCCAATAACACCTCTAATACTTAAATTAATGAATAAATTTGAGGATCAGACAGAAGTCAGCAGCCATTTCAAAGCAGACTCTTTTACCTGGCTACTATCATTTATGTTACTGACTTTCTCCTCAGCCCACCATGACAATCTCCTAGGTAGCCTCTATTGTCAAGTTTCTCCATTTCATCCGCTTTTTTTCTGAAACGTAAAATAAAGTTTCATTTTTTATTGATTTTTAATACACACACATTACAATTAACAAATCATAAGTGTAAATCTTGATAATTTTTATGCTCATCAAGGTAAAGAGTGTAACCTAAACATCAGAAGAACAAGTGTGCCTTCACCCACAAATATAACCAATATGCTGACTTCTGTCACCTTAGGTTAGTTTTGCTTATATTTGTACTTTATGTAAATTCAGTCACAATATTTAGATGTTTGCGTATGACTTTCTTGCACAGATTTATGGTTGTGAGATTCATCTATATCATTGGGTGTATCATAAATTTATTTGTGATCACTGAGTCAAACATTCTTTTTTGGACATTTTAGTTTTTTTTTTCTTTTGCTATTGTAAATAATACTTCTATGAACATTCGAATAATTTATTTGAAATACATAGTATATATATATAAATATATATACATACACATTTATAGTTACATTCAAATACATAAATTATTGGTGTACACGGGTTTAAACCTAATATCTCGCTATACGTTTTCTAATGAATTTCATCTATTCTTTGTTTCTTTTACCTTTTTCTTGCCTTCTTTTGTATTGCTTGAGAATAAAAAAAAAAAAAATCCCTGATGTTGCTATTTATATTTTCTTCTTTCAGTTTAGTAATTACTTTATAAATTTATACATTCGGCCGGGCGCGGTGGCTCACGCCTGTAATCCCAGCACTTTGGGAGGCCGAGGCGGGCGGATCACAAGGTCAGGAGATCGAGACCACGGTGAAACCCCATCTCTACTAAAAATACAAAAAATTAGCCGGGCGCGGTGGCGGGCGCCTGTAGTCCCAGCTACTCAGGAGGCTGAGGCAGGAGAATGGCGTAAACCCAGGAGGCGGAGCTTGCAGTGAGTCGAGATCGCGCCACTGCACTCCAGCCTGGGCGACAGAGCGAGACTCCGTCTCAAAAAAGAAAAAAAAATATAAATAAATAAATAAATAAATTTATACATTCGTAACTGAATTATTCAATCTACTCCAAATTATAATTTGGTACCATTTTTCAGATAATACAAAGCTCTTGTGGGACTTAATTCACATTTTCCTCAAGCCTGTTGTGCTATTACCCTGTATTTTAACCCTGCAAGACATTAATATTGTTTTATACAGTCAGAGTTTATCTGTACCTACATATTTTCCTTTTCTGGCTTTTATTCTTTTCCACATTAACAGACTTCTATATGGAATAGCTTTCATTCTCCTGAAAGTTTCCCTTTAGTGTTGTTTTGTTTTGTGTGGATTTACTAACAACAAGTTAATACTTTTTAATAAAGACTATTTTCCTCCGGATATAAAAATCTAGACTGTAAGCTTTTTTTCTTTTTTCCAGCATTTGAAGTGTGCCATTCCCTTGTCTTCTATTTTTCTTCATTTTTATTCACAATGCAGCCTGTCAGTCTTGTCTTTGCTCTACGTTCCTCTTTTCTGTGTTTTCAAACTTCGTTTTCTACTTTACTTCCTTTATTGCTTATTTTCTGTATTCACTCTGTTATTAAACCCATTTCTTGAGTTTTTAATTTTAGAAAAGATATTTTAGTTCCATAATTTTCATTGATTTAAAAAACAGTGAATGTCTTCATTTCACTACATATTTTTTTGAATATATCAAATGTGTCTGTCTTTAAGACCATAGCTATAATTCCAATATATTGATTTACCTATATACCTATGGGCATGTTATGTGTGTTTTTTTAAATTGGTTTTCTTAATTTGGATTTGTCTCTATGCCTTCTGGAAATATTACCTAATGCCGAATAATTATACAAAAATTTGTAGAGCTTCTGGATATTACATTCCTCCTGAGTGGATTTATTTTCTTGTCACTAGCAGTTAGATTAGGGGTGGATTAATTTGTTTCAGTCTAGATTGATTTGATTTGACCCTGGGTTTTCGGTATTGTGAACACCGGTCTTCCTTCTTATGTCTTTATTCCTAGAGTATAGACTTTCAGAGTTTTCATTTTTTAAAAATGGCAGATTTACATGGGCTTCTTTTCCTTGGCAGCTGTTGAAACTAATCCCTACCTCCAATTCCTCAAGAATGCTGACATTTCTCCTTAATTTCCTATATTCCTAGTTGTTATATACTGCTTAATTTCTTGTCTTCTCACATGTGCATCAGTCAAAATTCAGACAATGTTTAAAAGACACATCTCTGTGGACTGTCATCTCAATTTTCTCTGGGGTCTTAGATCCTCAGATTCTAGCTTTTCTTGTCACTCTGAACTTCTGTTTTTATCTTCCTTACCTTAGGACATTACTGTTGAAATATCTAGGCTTCCACTTTGTCTTTGTGTTCCACATTGAGAATCTACAAATGCCTCTTGAGAATAAAGGAACAGAGGTGGCTAGCTTAATTGAATGTGTTCCAATTATCTGAGACCTCAGTCTCTCAAGTATTGGCTACCTTAGTTGCTTCCCATTGCACGTAAACCACTGCCTCCTTGTATATGTTATATTGCTTTAAACTTTTTTTTTTCTCAGTGAGAAGATTGGGCTATAATAGAAGCCAGTATGTCAGAACTGGACTGAAGTCCTATCCTAGGTTTCTGACATTAGAAGTCAACAGTAAGTGCTGAATATCATTTATTCAAAGACATACACTCACTTTAATTACTTTAATTGTGTACCACTGATTCCTAGCCATCCTTCATTATAGATTGCTAGTTCTTCATCCTTTATCAATATGGAATAATTTCCAAACCACTTATATAATCTTTTCATGTATTTTTCTTCCATTCCTATACCTAGTTCTATACTGGAGCACTCACATTATTTCATCCTCATATATCTTGGTAGCTACACTACTTTATTTCTTCATGTGTTTTCCATTATTGTCATTCTATCTACATCTTAAGAAAATTTATATTCATCTACTCTAGTAGCAAAACATAACATGTCTTTATTCCATAAACTAACTTTCCATCCGTGATTTTGATTTCATTCTTATTCATCTACTCTGCTACTTTGTCCATTGCTGTTTCTTTCTAATGTTTTCCACTCAGTATACTGAGAGATTTTGTGTATGGTAATATTCAATGAGTTACATTCTATATGTGCCCATTTAAAGAGATTTCTAAATGTTCATTGATATAGAGTGGCTAACAGCAGTGCTTTATGTGAATGTTTAAGGACTCGGGAATTTATAGAATTTCTCTTGAGTCAAGGAAGGATAAGTTCACCTGACAATAGATCCGGACGTGGATTCCCATTCTTACAGGTGGATATTACTATGTAAGTTAGGAATCTTGACAGATGATCATGCAGGTATTACCATTGCTTATAAATTAGAGGTAAACGATTCTGAAATAGACCCAACAAGGGAAGTGCTTCTCCAGTAGAGATTCTGTAAGGATATAAAAAATAAAATTTTAATCACTGATGCTGATATAGGCAAATCACAGTGTCAATTTTTCAAGCTTCTGCCACCTAACCACAGGTACCAAATGTTTTCAAAGAACATGAGCTTGCTCAAGTTCATGTTTGCCCAAAATATTTTCTTTGCTGGTGTTTTTCCTAAGATTTCTTCGTATCTACTTACTTATAAGCTCAGCAATGAATTCATCACATCTTTTCTGTGTTCCCACAATGTGCACAAGGTTGTGAAGCTTAAGTATATTAACAGCAGTTCTGGGTTAAAAGGAACTTATAGTTTAGTGGGAGAGGCAAATATTTTAACAAAAGTGTGATAAGAACAGAAGTATACTCATTTATATTGGATATATCTTGCCTAAAGCTAAGACTTTCCACCAAACAAATAGGCAAAAAGAATATAAACCTCTCTTGTTAACTCAGCCACCCAGGCAACTATCATTCATCATGTTTTAGGTCCCTGTCATATTGTACCATTTATAAATCAGATTACAGTTGACTGCTATGCATCCCTGCCTTCACTCAGGTAAGTCCTTCTGTAACCAATGTCCACCTCTTTTCTATCTATGTATTAAAATTTTATTTGTCATTAAAAACTCAATTAGAGTGTCATCTCTTCCATAAAACCATTCCTCTCACCATTTTTGATTCCTCCTCACCAACACTGCTTCCTCCTTTTTGTTTTTTCATAGTTCTAAGGATAAACTTCTGTTACACAACCAGAATTACTAAGGTATATCACTCTCCCATTCAATAAATCATAAGCTTCTTGAAAATAGAGATTATGTCTAATTTATCCTTGTATATCAATTTTGAAAAGTTTTTTGTAGTTTTGAAGAATAATTTTAATAAACGATGCTTGACTGAATGAATGAATATATAACCTCTGTGCTTCTCTTTTCTGTCATCAATGAAGGCAAAATAAACCACAATTATCTCCAGATCTTTACCTTTCACTAGGTTATTCCCATTATTGTCTATCTATTGATGTTTCTGTTAAGACACTAGATGCCTCATTATTAAATTCACTGGTGTTTTGACAGTCTTCATTCCTACTTATTTTTCTATAAACTGAATTTAGCCAAATTAACTTTGTATTTTTTATTTTTCTTTTGGCTTTGATGTCATTCCTTTGTACTGGTTCTCCTTCAATCTTTTTTTTTTTTTTGAGACGGAGTCTCACTCTGTCACCCAGGCTGTATTGCAGTGGCCGGATCTCAGCTCACTGCAAGCTCCGCCTCCCGGGTTTAGGCCATTCTCCCGCCTCAGCCTCCAGAGTAGCGGGCGCCTGTAGTCCTTCAATCTTTTTAAAAAATGAAAGAAAGGAAGAGAGAGATCATAGCAGGTGACAAATTGAGAATTTAAGAATTAAGGATTCTAAGTATCCTGGAACTTATTATTCTCAGTCTATTTTCATATAATAATAAAGCATAATAAATGAGAAAATATTTTACTTAGGAAAATTATCTTCATAGTTAAATATCAGAAGACAGAGGCATAAATGTATGTTTTCTGATCAATATTGTACTGCAGAGCAAAACAGCAGAGTTTGATATTAAACAGACCTGTTTTTGAATCTCACCTTGACAACTGAGTGAACTAGATCTGGGTTGTGTTTACGTTTAAAGAGATTACACAACTTTTAAAGCATTCTTTTAAAGCATTCCTTTTCTCTGAATTTTAGTTATAACTTGCTTAAAAGGAGAAAACAATATCTACCGCACATAGTTGATGTGATATATAAAATATGTATTATACACACAGAATGTCTGAAAAATATATTTTTTTTCCTCAGAAGTAGGTTCAACGTTTAGAGAAATTTAACTTTTATTTACAGGCAAGCTTAATCAGCATTCATCTTCATTAGTATTACGCTTCTGAGATTTTACCACTTTCTTGAGCAAGAGAATAGGTTAAATCAGTAGTGAAAAGCTCTACAATTTAACGACAAAAATAAACACAAATGTGAGCTTAATATGTATTAAGATTATGATGACACACTTCTAACAACCCCAGGTTACAATGATTTACTCCTATGATTACCTCTCAGAGTTTTATAGTTTTAGCTCTTTCATTGTCAGGGATTTATTTTGAGTCAATTTTTGTGTATAGTGTGAGGTAGAGTCTAATTTTATTCTTTTGCATGAAGATACCAAGTTGTTCAAAACAATTTGTTAAAAGAATATTATTTCCCCTTTACTTTGCTTAGTCAAAAATCAATTTATCATAAATATAATGGATTATTTCCTATATATAAAACATATATATAGGAAATAATATATATATATGAAATTAGATAGATATACACACACATTCTTATGCTAGTACCACACTATCTTGATTACTGTATATTTCTAGTAAATTTTGAAATTGGAAAGTGGGAGTACTTAAAATTTGTTCCTCGTTTACAAGAATGTTTTGATTATTCTTGGTCACTTTAATTCCCATATTAATTTTAGGACCTATTTGTCACTTTCCATAAACACAGTCTATTCTCCAGAGTCCCATAAATAATATTGTGTTTTGATTAAAAGGAAATAGATTAATCATTTTTGAGTATCTCTGTGTGAAAGATAAAAACTAGAACTTTTTTTTACACTATCTTAGGCCACTAAGTCCTGAATGTGTCTTGTTGCCTTCCTTTGCATTTCCTGTACCTAGGAGTGTCTTCTATAGTGTGAATTTTCTATAAATTTGGTATAAAAACAGGACACACAAAAACACACAACTATCACACAAAAAGAACTGTGGTAACAACATATAAGAATTGTTCACAAGATGCTAGTGAAGTGAGCACCAAATAAACATAAATTTTTATTTTTTATTTATTTATTTTTTCTCTTGTTTATTATACTTTAAGTTCTAGGGTACATGTGCACAACGTGCAGGTTTGCTACATCTGTATACATGTGCCATGTTGGTGTGCTGCACCCATTAACTCGTCATTTACATTAGGTATATCTCCTAATGCTATCCCTCTTCCCTCCCCCAACCCCACGACAGGCCCCTGTGTGTGATGTTCCCCTTCCTGTGTCTAAGTGTTCTCATTGTTCAGTTCCCACCTATGAGTGAGAACATGCGGTGTTTGGTTTTTTGTCCTTGAGATAGTTTGCTGAGAATGATAGTTTCCAGCTGCATCCGTGTCCCCACAAAGGACATGAACTCACCCTTTTTATGGCTGCATAGTATTCCATGGTGTATATGTGCCACATTTTCTTAATCCAGTCTATCACTGATGGACATTTGGGTTTGTTCCAAGTCTTTGTTATTGTGAATAGTGCTGCAATAAACATATGTGTGCATATGTCTTTATAGTAGAATGATTTTTTTAAATTTTTTTAAATTTTTTTTAAAATTATTTTTTAGTAGAATGATTTATAATCCTTTGGGTATATACCCAGTAATGGGATGGCTGGGTCAAGTGGTATTTTCTAGTTCTAGATCCTTAAGGAATCACCACACTGTCTTCCACAATGGTTGAACTAGTTTACAGTCCCACCAACAGTATAAAAGTGTTCCTATTTCTCCACATCCTCTCCAGCACCTGTTGTTGACTTTTTAATGATCGCCATTCTAACTGGTGTGAGATGGTATCTCATTGTGGTTTTGATTTGCATTTCTCTGATGGCAAGGGATGATGAGGCAAAAATACAAAATAGAGGAAAGTCAAAAAAAAAAAAAAAGCCTATGAAGATGGAATGGATTCAAGCTGAAAGTATAGATATGAAGCTATGATTTCTAAAATATATGGATTAATGTATACACTGATTTACATGTATATAAGTATGGCACTATTTATATTCATACATATATGTCTTTACTGTGTGTATGTACAGATTCACACACATATATCCATATATATGGACACACATGTATATGTAAATAAGTATATATATTTACATCTACATGTATATATGCATATATTTCCTTTTGTCTGTGAAAGATCCATGAAGTAAAAACACCCAAATAGCAATAAACACTTCATGCCCAAATCATTTTCAAAAAAAAAAAAAAAAAAGGATTCTTAGATAAATGGCTGGTTCTAGGGCTAGGACAAAGTGGCTCCAAGACAAGCCTGGAACATGTTGCTATTCCAGAAATAAAGAAAGTGCTTAAAAAATAAATGGGAGTGAGTCCAAAGGACACAGAAATCATGTTGAGAGGCTCCCATTGACCAAATCTCAATTTGAATATCAAAATAATGCAGCACCATAATGAAACACAAACAATTGGAAAAAATAGAAAGTTTTGAGTTCACACCCATAATAAAGAGATCATTGTACACATGAAAAGGAAGACTGGAGGCCTCTTGCTTATAGCAGAATGTAGACTACCTGCTGGGAAATGTAGGATAAAATTTTGATGAGAAGGAAAGCATTTCGCATTATCTTATAAGTGTCTCCCCTCAGACGGTTTAATATCAATAGTTTCAAGACAAATAACATAATTTTACAGTAGAAAAATTAGATAACACCTTGATTGAGTAATCAAAGTTAACATCACAAATGAGTGGCTGATGGGCATCACATGCCTTCAGATGAAATTTCCTGAGAAGAACACATCACTCATTTCATATTATTGCTGAGAATACATAGCCTGAATATAATCAAGAGGAAACACCAGGAAAAAAAAAAAAAACAAATATGGGATGACTCCAAAACAATATAAAGGACTACTTCAGAAAATGGCATGAAAGGAAAAAGAAAAAGAAAGGCTAAAGATACATGACCAATTAACACAATACCTATCTTTACAATGGATTATATACCAAAGGAAAGCATGCTATAAATGATGTTATGAGTCAGCTGACAAAATTGAAATATACACAGTAGGTTAAAGCAGTATATAATGCTTTATTTCCTGAGTTTGATAACTGTGATGTGGTTATAAAAAAAACTATCTTCATTTATAAGAAATGTAAAAAGGAATCTTTATAGAAAAAGGCCCATGATGAATGTAACTTATCTCAAATATTTCTGAAAAAATTATCTATCTACCCATCTATCTGTCTGTCTGTCTACAGAGACAAATACAGAGAGGCAGAGAAAAATGATAGGTTATCAGAGCAAATATGATAAAAAGTTGAGAGTGGATGATTCTGGGTGAAGGGAATAGAGATATTTTCTGCTTTATTCTTATTCTTGCAAACTTTTTGTAAGTTTGGAATTGTTTCAAATAAAAAGTAAAGTAATAATTGTATAATGTAAAATGTTAATGATTTTAGTTATTCAAGTGCAAGGCATAGATTGTTATATCGAATAAAAAACAAAAATTACACAAATTATAAATCCACAAAAACTTTAAAATTAAAAAGATAGAAAAGGTAAACTACACAAATATTAAGAAAAAGAGAGCTAGAGTAGTTATACTAGTATCAAATAAGATGATTTTGAGAATAAGGACTGTTACCAGGAATGAAAGGGGACACAGTGATAAAATTTTTAAACCCTGAAGAGGATACAACAATATCAAATGTGTGTGGTCCCAATAACAAAGCACGCATAACAAATACATTAGGAGCTCTGAATCTGACCAACATGGAGTTACAGGAAGATAATTTACTTTTTTTTTTTCCTTGGACAAAATGCATGATCCAAGAAAGGAGAACCACAGACCAATATTCCCCATTAATATAGACACAAAAATTATAATGAAACTCTTAGCCAATTAACCCCAACAATATGAAACCTGAGTAATAAATGATGATTGATGGAGATTTAAGACAGGAATGCAAAGTTAGTTAAACACTCAGAAAATAATCACTGCAACTCACCATATTAACATATTATAAAAAGAAAAATCCATATGGCAATCTCAAAGTACAAATAAAAGGTGTTTGAGACTAGGAATAGAGGGAAACTTCATTTCTTTGATAAAGAAGCAATCTATGGAAAACCTTCAGTGACTATCTAATTGTAAACAACTGAATACTTTTATCCACCAGATAAGGAATAAGGCAAGGATGCCCACTCTCACCATTTCTGTTGTACATTCTACTGGAGGATCTAGCTAGTGGAATAAAGCAAGAGAAATAAATAAAAGGCATTAAGATTGGAAATAAATAAATAAAACACATCTTTACAGACAAGATGATTGCCTGTGTAGAAAATGCAATGGAAAATACAAGATAGTATACAATAATATGGAAAAATATTTCAATGGAACACTTTCCAAAGAAGATATGTAAATGAGAAATAAGCACATGATAAAATGTTCAACAACATTAATCACTAGGGAAATGCTAATCAACTACAAAAACTACAACTGTACACATATTAGCAGGTCTAAAATTAAATAAAAATAACTATACAGTGTCAATGAAGGTGTAGAAGAACTGGATGTTATATATGTAATGGTGGAATTTAAAATAATATAACATACATGGAAAATATTTTGGCAGTTTCTTGAAAAGATAAGCAAATACTTACCATATGACCCAGATATTCTCCTAGGTATTGACCTTATCATTATTGACCTGTTATACTAGCCTTAGGTATTGACCTTATAGAAAAGAAATTAAAGAAATGAAAGTATATGTTCATTCAGTGACTTGTATACAGGTGCTTTCAACAGTTTTAGTTATTACAGAACAAAACTGGAAACAATCCAAATGTCCACTAACAGGTAAACAAATTCTGGTATATCCATGCCATGTAATACTACTGGGCAGTACAAAGAAATTATTGATATAAATAGTACCATGGATAAATCTCAAAATAAGTAGGCTTAGTGGGAAAATAACCCAAAATAATACATAATACATTCTCCCATTTATATAACATTTTGTAATAAGCGAACCAGTCCATAGTGACTGAAAGAAAATTAATGGTTGTCTGAGGATGGTGGGGAATACTGTAGAAGGGATTACAAAGGGACACAAAGGAAATTTTGGTGGAGATAAATGTGTTCATTATCTTCATTGTGGTGATGATTTGAGAGTATATACATATTTCAAAACTTAGACTGTTTGAATATGTGAAATTTATTTTCAGTCAATTATGTGTTTATTAAGTTAACACAAGCAAATAAGATACTTTGGCAATATCTTGTAAAATGAACACATACCTATTCTTCAATGATACCACTTTTTGTGTGTAACTTTAGAATGTGTTTTTCAAACACTGAGGGAAATAATAAGAAGACAGATATCTGAGGTAAAGGATAGGCTAATTACAATGATTTAAATATTCCACAGTGTACACATGTATTGAAAGATCACATTGTAACTCATAAATATATACAATTGTTATTTCTCAATTAAAATGAAATAAAACTTAAAAAAGAAGAATCATTTATTAATGGGCAAAAGATTTGATAATATGCTTTATCAGAGAACACGCAGGAATGGCAAATATGTATATTAAAAGATGTTCAAAATTATTAGTCATCAGGGAAATGAAGTGAAAACAGACAATGTGATATTCTCATACCACTGCAATAGCTACAACTAAAAAGACTGACTAAACCAAATGTTGACAAATATACAAAGCATTTGAATCCATACATTGCTGGTGAGTATTCAAAAGTGCACAGCCACTTTGGGAAACAGTCTGTCAGTTTCCTATAAAGTTAAACCTGCACTTACAATATAACCTGCAATTTCACTCCTAGTTATTTACTGAAGATAAACAAAAACGTATCTTAATACAAAGATACACATTCAATTGTTGATAACAACTTCATTCATAATATCTTTAAACTGATGAATACAAATATTCATTAAATGGCAAATGGATAAACAAAGCCTGGGATATCAAAAAATGGAACACTAGCAATGTAATGGAATAAATTACTGACATATACAGCAATATAAATAAATCTCAAAAGCTTAATGCTGGACATCAAAACTGCATTTATAGGCCGGGCACGGTGGCTCACGCCTGTAATTCCAGCACTTTGGGAGGCCAAGGCAGGTGGATCACCTTGAGGTCAGGAGTTCAAGACCAGCCTAGCCAACATGGTGAAACCCTGTCTCTACGAAAAATACAAAAAATCAACCAGACGTGGTGGCATGCGCCTGTAATCCCAGCTACTCAGGAGGCTCAGGCAGGAGAGTCATTTGAATCCAGGAGGCAGAGGTTGCAGTGAACCGAGATAGCTCCATTGCACTCTAGCCTGGGAAACGAAAGTGAAACACCGTCTCAAAAACAACAACAACAGCAGCAACAAATCACCTGCATTTATATACAATTCTATAAAACTAGAACTACAGAGAAAAGAGGATGATCAGTAATTTCTAGGGTTGATGATAGAGGCAGGGAATTGACTACAAAGGGTCGCTAGAAAACTTTTTGTGGTTATGCAAATATTCTGTCTTCATTGTTGTGGGAGCTATTGTTTACATTTGTCCAAATTCATCAAATCATCATAAAATTGTACCCATTTTAATGAGAATTTTATTGTAAATTTGTCTCAATAAGCTAATCACAAAAGTAGTCTTTTGAGAGTCAAATGGCAAGCTTCTACTTTTCTATAATATTTTAAATTCTGACTTTAGAATATATCTTAAATTCCTCAACAATTTGTTGGACATAGAGATGAAAAAAAGCATTATTTTTATCATGTTTATCCATTTCAAGTGAGTAGAGTCATAGAGTTCATGAAAATATTTGAGGAGCACAGGAGTGGCAAGATTTCTAGTGTCATTTATTACCAGAAACTCAATTTTTCACAGGTACTTTCAGGAAGAGGGCAGAAAGTGATAAGCAATTATTCCTTACCCACCAGAATAACTATAACCATCTTAGTGCTAGAAAAAAAGCAGTGGTTTTATCAATCTTTAGTGATTTGTTAAATTTAGCAAAAAATGAAATGCATAATATGCATTGGCCTTTATTATTTTATGATATACTTGTAGGGTCATAGAACACAGTGGCATAACTCTCATATTCAATTTGAAAAATTGTTGTGAATTTTCCAGGAGAAATATGAGCCAGAGTTATATTTCAGAGCCATTTACATGGCAAGTTTCTTTTTTATATTTCTTAATGATAATGGAGATATTTTAAATAATTGTAGCTTATTATCTTTGCTTCTATCAGTGTGAAATTAGGAGGGGCTTAAAAAAAAAAAGCAGAATAATAATTTAGAGTAGTAAGGTCACCTGAATAACCCTCTCATTTTAAACTCTTAGTCCTGGAACACATATCATACTCATAGGAGGTCCAGGTCTAGGGATTTTTCTTTTTGATTCTTAATTCAGCTACCAATGTGTGTTTGTGTGTGTGTTTTTTTTTCCCAGACATTGAGTCTCTGAAAAGGATTTACCCTTGAGGTTACAGAGAAATAATGTGAAAAGAGAACTTCCCACATACTGGTAAATGTATCTAATGATCAGGCATGTATGCAGCAGGCAGGTGTGTCTAATCAGGAGGATGGGAAGGAACAGCTGTATGGTGAATAAAGGCTCATTGGCCACCAAAAAGATAAATGGGGAACAGTTGGTTTTCCACGAGGGCCATGCCTCCCATAATGCCCTTGTCCCTGCTTTTCTGCAACATGAATATTCTCCCAGGCTAAAGGAGAAGACACATTTATAGATCATTGAGACAGCTGTTGTTGTTCTTAAAGAGGATAATTTGTCCCAGCTTCAGAAATTGCTCTCATTGGGCACCATGGGAGTGAGCCCAGATGCTTTGTGTTATGAAACTCAATGTCAAACCAATTATGAATGTACTGATTCATCATGATATCTGAGATGAAGAAATTGCAAATTAGACCACTTCTTCTTTGTACATTTAAATTCTGACATTTTATACTGTCATGATTTATGGTGATTCTCAATTAATGGAATGTTGTTGATTGACTGTCTAGTCCTTCTAAGGGTTGGGATATGATGTCCAAACAGGCAGCGAAGTTCATGAAAACAATGTGGATGATTTATTTATTTATCTTGAGATGGAGTCTCACTCTTGCCCAGGCTGGAGTGCAGTGGCGTGATCTCGGCTCACTGCAACCTCTGTCTCCCGGGTTCAAGCAATTCTCCTGTCTCAGCCTCCCGAGTAGCTGGGATTACAGGCACCTGCCACAGTGCCCAGCTAATTTTTGTATTTTTAGTAGAGACAGGGTTTCACCATCTTGGCCAGGCTGGTCTTGAACTCCTGATTTCGTGATTTACCCACCTCCGCCTCTCAAAGTACTGGGATTACAGGAGTGAGCCACCACGCCCAGCCTAAGTTTGTCTTTCTATGACCAGTATAGTGTAGATAAGTTACATCTAAATGGATAGATTGAATCCAACTTTGATACTAGGTGGGTACTTTAAGGATATGCCTGGTTCTACTAGGAAGAGCTAACTTGCTGGGGAAGAGCGTCTTGGGTCTCATCCTGGTCATCTCTACCTGGGTGATCTTGAAAATATAACAAGTGGCCTTGGAAAATTATTTGAAGTCCATCTCTAGCCTTGGTTTTCTTATGTGTAAAATAGGGATGAAAACACCTAGTTAGGACTGTTTACATTTTACATTGACATTTTTCAGTTGATTTCATTTGAGGTTGCTTGCAAAAGCTTTTTGTTTAGTAATAACAAAGGTGTAAATGTAATCAACTTGATTAGTTCATAGAATTGAGTTTCAAACATATAAAATTCAGATTCACATGTTGAAAGTGAAGCTATGTATATATATTTGCACTATAGATATGAATACATGATCATAAATAGTATATATGTACTATTATAACATACAGGTATATAGTATTAAATATACTCTATATATGCTCATACTACACATATATTTATAAACTGTTTGTAAATTTATGTAGATTTTGGTTTAATTTAATTGAAATTGGATTTCTGTCACTTGCAGCCAAAGAGGCTGACTAATACAGAGACAAAGACTGACAACCAGGACAAAAAAAAGAAACCGAAGAAAATGTTACAAGATAGATACTGCCTGAGTAACTGGGCCTATGGGTTAAAAGCCAGCCCTACCGATGCCTTACTCATAAATATTCGCTTAAGACCTTCAAGTGTGATGCTTATGTAGGTAGTGGCATGTCCTTATTTTAAAGAGAATGCTTCTTTTTTTTTTCATAATATTTTGTAGATATCATCAAGTATTTTAAGAAAGCTCTATTTCTAGTTTATTAAAACTGCTTTATAGAATTCATGAATAGCAGGGAATATTATGTTTTCTCTGTATCTCTTGACATATTTTCTTTTAATTTGTAAATATGGTGAATAGTATTGACCACTGTTTTAAATGGCTTTATTTGTATATAACTTACATACTATAAAATGTAAATTTTATGTACTATAAAATGCACCCATTGAAAGTGTAAAATTTGATGAATTTTAGTAAATTTATACATCTGTACAACTATCCCCATAATCCAACTTTTAAATACTTCCAACATGACAAAATTTTCATGTTTTCATTTGTAGAAAATTCTCTCTTCCCAGCACTTTCTGTTCTACAGTTTTTGCTTTTCTAGAAATTTTATTTGAAAGGATTTATAGAAAACGTGTGTCTGGTTTCTTTCACTGGAAAGAATAAGGATTTGATACTCATTTACATTTTTGCATGAGTTTGTAATTTGTTTCATTATATTGAGCAGTATTTCATTATATAGATGTATGTCTTATTGTTTATAAATGCACTAATTGATTCACATTTGAAGTGTTATGTTTTAGCTGCTATGTGTATTCATGTATATTATTTCATTACTTGTGTGAGCATATGTTTTTATTTATATAGGGTAAATATCTAGAAATGAAATCAGTAAATTGCATAGTAAATGTATGTTTATTTAAGAAAATGGAATATTGATTCCAAATTAGTTGTCCCATTTAAATTCTTTTCAGCAAAACATGTAATTTATGAGGGTTCTAATTTTTCCTAACTCTCTCCAATACTTGGCATTGCCATTCTTGTTGATTAGGCATATTATTATTAAAATATAAGTGTGGAAATAGTAGAGCGGGCTGGAAGAAACTGGAATCTTCATAAATTACGTATATCACTTAGTGATAGGAATATAAAATGATATGTATTAGCCATGTGGCTTACCAATTTCATTTCTAGATATTTATGTAAATCAAATGAAAACATGTTCACACACATATAATTTTTTAAAGGTTTTTAAATGGTTGAAGAAATAAAATAAAGAATAATATGCAACAGAGATAGTATTTGGCTCAGAAAACCTAAAATATTTGCTATCTGGCACTTAACAGATAAAGTTAGCTGATCTCTGCTCCAGGGTAAACACTGGAGAAAGATTGTTGGATTACGTAGAAGTGCATATTTGACTTGATAAGAAACAAGCAAACTGTTTTCCAGAGTGGCTGTTAAAACTTGCATTTCCATCAGCCATCTATAAAACATGCGGTTGCTTCACATCCTCATCAATACTTAGTCAGGATTGTTGTTGCAGGAATTCTAACACTCGTATAGTGGCATCTCATTGAGATTTTAATTTGAATTTCTCTAGTGCCTAATTATGTTGATTATATTTTTGTGTATAATTTACTATCTATCTGTGCCTTTTGGTGAAATGTCTGTTCAAGTATTTTGCCCACTTTCTAATTAAATTATATATTTTCTTACTATTGAGTTTATAGATTTTAAAATATATTCTTGATATGTATCCAGAGTATATATTTTTTAAAGTTTGTTGGGGTTTTTGGTTTGCAAATATTTTCTACTGGTTCATGACTTGTTCTTCCCTTCTCTTAAATTATATTTTGTACAATAAGTATTTCAGTTTTAATAAAGTCCAATTTAGCTATGTTTTCTTTTACATAATTTGCTTTTGGTGTTATGTCTAAAAATTCTTTAACTATAAGCAATGGAGATTTTCTCCTATATTGTGTTCTGAAGGGTTAATAGTTTTGCATTTTGCATTTGATCTAAGATGCAATTTAAGTTAATTTTTTGTATAATGTGTGAAGCTTTAATTGAAGATATTAACTCTTAAAGTAGTATGTTTCCTCTAATTATAGTTGCCTTTTTCAAAATTGCTTTTCCTTTGAGACACAAACTTTAGGAACAGCTTATCACTTTGAACAAAAATGCCACTGGAATTTTGATAGGGATTACAATGAATCTACATATCTATTTGGAGACAAGTGCCATATAAAAATTATGAAGTATGCCAATCCCCATATCTAGTATTTTCCTCCACTTTTTAATGTCCCTTTAAATGTCCCTAAGTGATATTTTGTATTTCTTAAAATTTTACTTTAAGTTCTGGGACACATGAGTAGAACATGTCAGTTTGTTACATAGGTATGCATGTACCATGGTGGTTTGCTGCAACTATCAACCCATCATCTAGGTTTTAAGCCTCGCATGCATTACATATTTGTCCTAATGCTCTCCCTCCCTTTGCCCCCTACCCCTTGTCGGGTCCCAGTGATGTTCCCCTCCCTGTGTCCATGTATTCTCTTTGTTCAACTCCCACTTATGAGTGAGAACATGCGGTGTTTGGTTTTCCATTCCTGTGTTCGTTTGCTAAGAATGATGGTTTCCATAAAAAAGAATGAGTTCATGTCCTTTGCAGGAATATGGATGAACATGTTTTGTATTTTTTATGTGGAGGTCTTTCACTTCTTTTGTTAAATCTATTCTAAGTATTTTTATTCATTTAATTTTTTGAATTTTAGGTGGTAGCATATTGAAATAAAGTTGTAATTTTAAAAATATTGATCACATATTTAGCTACCTTGCTGAGCTTACTTATTAGAGTAGGTTTCTAGTAGATTCTCTGGTTTGCATACGAAATTAATTCATCAGTGGATAAAGGTACTTTATTTCCAATCTGAGTGTTGTCGAATGATTGATTGATTGACTTTTTGCACTGGCTGGAACCTCTAGAAAAATGTTGAATAGAAATGGTGAGAAACAGATTTAGGGAGAAAACATTCAGCCATTCTCCATTAGTTATTATAGTAGCTATAAGTTTTTCATAAATGCTTCGTATCAGAGATCATGTTTTCCTCACTTTTGTGTTTGTTGTGAGTTTTCAACATGAATGGATGTTGAATTCTGTAAAATACATTTTCTGAATCTACTGAGATAGACATACAGTTTCTGTTCCTTACTTTATAAATATAATACATAGTAAATGTTCCTCTGTTATTACAATGACCTTGTATTTCTGGGATAAACTCCACTTGGTTAACGTGTAGAATTCTATTTATTTCCTTTTCTTGTGAATCTTTGTCTGGCTTTTGTGCTTAAGTAATACAGGACTTTTAAGAGAATTGGGATATATTTTTTCTTTCTCAATGCTATGAAATATTATTAGAATTGATATTATTTCTTCTTAAAATATTGTATAAAATTTATTCTGAAGCCATCTAATCATGAACTTTTCTTGCTAGAAAAGTTTTAATTACTATCTATATTCGTACTTGATATAGATTTATTTCATCAAAAGTATATTTTTCATTTGAGTCAGTTTTCATAATTTTAGTATCTATAGAAATTTGTACATTTCATTTAAATAGTCTAATGTATGATTTTTTCTTAATATTCAGTTACAGTTCTCTTTAATGTCTTGAGTCTTTAGTGTTGACCACTTATCCCTTCCTGATTTTGGTAATTTATGTCTTCTTTTTATCTTTATTAGATTGCCTAAATGCCATAAATTTTCTATACCTTTTCAAATAATCAGTTTTTGGCTTCATGGATTTTCTGTAATATTTTTTCTGGTTTATATTTTATTGATTTCCACTTTTATTGCTATTTCTTCTCCTCTCCCTAATTTGAATTTGATTTGCTCTATTTTTCTTGCTTCTTGAAGTCAAAGCTGAGAATATTTGTCTAGATCTGTCTTCCTTTATAATATGGGTTTAAATTTATAATCCCTTCTAAATACTGCTTAGAGCTTTAGCAGCATGCTACACATTTTGAATGTTGTGGTTTTTTTCCATTTAGTGCAATATTTTTTAAAAACAAGTGTAATGTTCCTATTTTACACAATGAATCATTTTCTTTTGCTATTTTCAAGATTTCTCTCTTCTTTGGTTTTCGGCAGTTTAACTGTGATGATTTTAATTATAAATCTCCTGTTTATCTGAAATTTTTTTGAGCTTCTTTAATGTATAGATTAATGTTTTTCATCAAATTTCTCTTTCTCCATTCCTATTGGTACTTTATATGCATATATTTGTATACTATATATTGTCCCATGAATCCCTGTAGCTATGTTCATTTTTCTACAATATTTTTTGTTGTTCTTCAGATTGAACAATTTCTATTGGATTATCTTCAAGTTGACTGATTTTTTCCTTCTGCCATTAGAGACCTTCTGTTGAATTCATTCAGAAAGTTTTTCATATTTGGTATTGAATTTTAATGTAAAATTTTCATTGATTTTTTTTATGATTTGTTTGTCTTCATTGACCTTAATCTCTTGAGTCATTGTCATATTTTTCTTTAAATTCTTTGAAAATACTTAAACTAGCTAGTTTTAAGTCTTTGCTAAAGCCAACCTCTGGGCTGACTCATATTTATTACTGACTGCTTTTTTACCCTGAGTATAGGTGGCAATATCCTGCTGATCATTTTTTTTAGGTTTTTCTTTTACTTTTTGCAGGTTTCATAATTTTTGTTGAAAACTGAACAGCAATAAGATGTATTGTTGGAATATTAGATTCTATTTCATTTATATAAATTCTTTTTATTTTGTTTTATTTTTAAAATTTTGTCCAGACTTAAACTGCAGAAGCGACTGTGTCTGCTAATGTCTATGCACAGTTATTAATATTATTTTTAGCCTGACTTCCTATGGATTAACCCTGTGTCTATGTCACATAACACTAAGACAATGACTTGAGCAGAGTCAGTACATTCAAGCATCTCAAGATTTTAAGGCTTCCGCCCTATGCCAAAGTGTGAGCCAATTCTCAGGTATGCCTTGGCTTTCACTGATCAATGGGCTTTTGGGGATGCTCCTACAAAACACATCAGCCAGGCCAATATTTGTGGAGAGTTTATAGCCTTCCCTCCCCTCCCCTCCCCTCCCTTCTCCTCCCCTCCACTCCCCTTCCTCCCTCCCTGCCTCCCTTCCTCCCTTCCCTCCTTCCTCTCTCTGTATTCCAATATCTCCCTGTGAAATTTCTGGCTGTTCCACTGATTGCCCTTACAAAAACTGAAAGATAAGACTAACGAAGTTTAGGGGCTCCCCATTTGTTTCTGACTGAATTAATTTGTTTTACTTGGAAAACAATGGGCTTTCTTACCCTCTTTCTGTGCAAATCAAGTTTGTGCTCACTAACAGAAGAAGTTGTTTTTTGTTTCTAAACTCATGTGATAAAAATACAGTTATCGGCTGAGTTCAGTGGAGGTGGGAGGAAGGGTGGGATCATGGAGTAGGAGAAAGAGTCAGGATAGGATTAGCCCCGGGTGAAAAAGGTCATGGACTCCCACTTACCTGAAGCTCTAATAGTTCTTCAGGAATAAATACTTCTCAATTTATTCCTTTCTGCCTTTAAATGACTTCTGGTTCCCTGTTGTATTCTATAACTTGGTTAATGGTATCATTATCAAAATACTCATCCAGGCTTAAAACTTCAGAACTGATTTTGACTTTTTCCTATATCACATATTTTTAATTTTTTTTTTTTCGGCAAATCTTGTTGATTCCTCGTCATTTATTTCTCTTATGCTTATAAAGTTATATCCTTTACCTCCTCACTATTGCTACCTGAATTTGGACTTCCATCATCTCTTGTCTAGATTACTGCAATGGTTTTCTTATTGGTCTTCAAACTTCTTCATCTGTATTATTTCTTTTCTTCAAATTTTATTTTAAATTCTGGAGTACATGTGCAGGATGTGAAGGTTTGTTACATAGGTAAACATGTGTCATGGTGGTTTGTTGCACAGATCAGCCCATCACTCAGGTATTAAGCCCAGAATCCATTAGCTATTCTTGTTGATGCTCTCCCACCATTATTTTTTTAATTGGGCGAGCTGAAGACCAAATCGCTCAGCATAAACTTTTAATATTCTCCAATTTGACCACCTCTTAACTTTGTGTTCTTGTCCCACATTTTATGTTATGACACCATTTTAAACAATCGGACTGAAATATTTACAGCAGATATGCTTACCTTCCCTTGAAAAGACTCTTCTCTCTTCTTCCTATCGTTTTAACAAAAATGGCAGTAGAAAAGAATCCCTGAGGGTCCTACAAGATTTATGTCTGCTTCTTTTAAGAAATATATCTGATTTTGGTTTACTTTTATATTTTGCATGTTTCATATTTTGCATGCTGGCATTCTATATCTCACTTTGTATGACACTTATGGAAGAAAATCTTATTGTAGCCCTTTTTGTACAATACGTGATGCCTAGGCACTTAAGAGGTATATGTCTTTGTGAGATGAACATAGACAATTTTTAGAGACTGTATTTTATAAATTATACTGTCATCAACACTGAAGGGAAAATATGAATGAGTTATATATTTCTAAAATTACTATGATTATTTGTCAGTTCACAGAGAAACAATTCAATCTATTGTATATCTTCTTGACTTGGTTAATAATTTATTAAAAAGCAAGTCAATACTTTTAAATACAATTTTCAAAAAATTTTGAAATGTAAAAATTTTAGAGTAACATGAAAGATTATCAAGAATAAATGGAGGCATTGCATAACAATGGAGTCAATTTTGTAAAAAGACCTAATAATCCTCAATGTGTGCGTAGGCCCCTAACAACAGACTGTCAAAATATTTAAGGTACAACAATGATTGAATTGAAAGGAGAAGTAAACCTCATAAAGGGTCATTTCAGTTATCTATTCCAGATAATGCTCATTTTGAGGACTATAAAAGTATATATGCCTAGAAAAATACCTATTTTAAGTGGAGAAAGTTTTAGTCCTTTTGGAATTGTGTTATGGAACTATTAGGCTGATTAATAAAGGATAGTATTAGGTTTTAAAGAAATACTGGACAGAAGAAATACTATTTTGTTTCATTTAAGGAATAAGATGGTTTAATTAACACATTAATAGTCTGAGAGTCTCTAATTGCACATTGTAATTCAAAGTTTAACAAGATTATACATTCTAGTGTTTCTCATATGGAACTGGCATTTAGAATGCTTTTGAAAATAGGTTTCAGAGGTTGGTCCCAACTCCATCAGGCATATCATTATTATCACATCTACTTTAGAACTGTCATGATTTTGAAAGAATACTATTGAGTTAAACTTGCTACTTCATTAAAAATTTTGGGCTTTTAAGATGCTATGGTTGATACATATAAAATGAGATCATCTTCTTAAGTGTCATTCACTAGACGTCTCTGAGGAATGTAGAACTTCGCTTCAATTTGTTTCTTCTTTATCATTAGTTTTCAAAAGTTTCTTTAGAGCAAAAATATCCCTTCCCCTTACTGAATTGGAAACAATCACAAACAACGGAAACCTTTTATTTGGAAGGCTTACAAAAACAAACCTACTGTGGTGGAGATTTATAATTTCTTATGCTACTTAAATAACTATACGATTATTATTTATGAGAAAAAACTATAAAATTTATATAAGGGCCAAGCATTATACATCTCAGGACATGCTGTAGTACTATGAGATTCATTTTGTTATAGAAGCCAACAGCATAGTCACCTTCCTTATTGAAGCCTTCTATGCATTATTATTCTGAATGGAAGAAAAAGGCAGGATTTTAGCTCATATGAGCTCAAAGTATACATGGAAAGAACAGAGTTATGCATTTTTTAGTGTTCTCTCTTTAAGGTCCTTGGTATAACAGATGTCTTATGCTATTCCCAGTACAACAGCACTTAGTGTTTCTCCTTCCACGGATAATAGCTGTTCACTCAACTCTTGGATGTGACTCATATTTATTCAAATGGGACAGTGTGCTAGGGGCCATTTACAAAATTTACCAACTAGAAGTACTTATTCTGAACCTACGGTGTAGGAACCAGTTGTATAGGCATGGGACTATGGTAGTGAATAAAACAGGAAAACATTTCTGCTTTAATGAGTTTATATTTAATGAAACTCTTTTCTGTCTACTTCTCCTTTCAATGAAATCATTTCTTTTACCTTAAGTATTTTGACAGCCTATTGTTAGGGGCCTACACACACAGTGAGGATTATTAGGTCTTCTTGCAAAATTGACTCCATTGTTATGAAATGCCTCAATTTATTCTTGATAATCTTTTGTTTTTCTTTAGAATTTTTACAGTTTGAGGTCTTATATTTAAGGCTTTAATCCATCTTGAGTTAATTTTTGTATATGGCGAGAGATACGGATCCAGTTTCAATCCTCTGCATATGGTTAGTCAGTTTTCCCAGCACCATTTATTGATAAGGTGTTCTTTTGCCACTGTTTATTTTTGTCAACTTTGTCAAAGATAAGTTGATTTTAGGTGTGTGGCTTTATTTCTTTGGTCTCTATTCTGTTTCATTAGTCTGTATATCTATTCCTAGGAATATTCTTCTAGACATTGTTCTGGGCAAATAATTGATGATGAAAACTCCAGAAGCAAATGCAATGAAATAAAAAAAATAGACAAATGGGACTTAATTGAACTAAAGAGCCTCTGAACAGCAAAAGAAGTAATCAACAGAGTAAACAGACAACCTACAGAGCGGGAGAAAATATTTGCAAACTGTGCATTCAACAAAGGACATCCAGAATCTATAAGGAATATAAATGAATCAACAAGAAAAAAATCCCCTTAAAAAGTGGGCAAAGATATGAACAGATATTTCTCAAAATAAGACATACAAGTGGCCAACAGACATATAAAAAAATCTTCCACATCATTAATCATCAGAGCAATGAAAATCCAAACCACAATGAGATACCATTTCACACTAGACAGGTTGGTTATTATTTAAAAGAAAAAAAAAGATGTTGGTGACACTTCAGAGAAAAGAGAATGCTTACACACTGCTCGTTGTTATGAAAATTAGTTCAACCCCTGTAGAAGGCAGTTTGGGTTTCTCAGAAAACCAAAAAATAGAACTACCATTAGACCCATACATCTCATTACTGGGTATATATCCAAAGGAAAATAAATTGTTCTACCAAAAAGACACATGTACCTGTATGTTCATCATAGCACTATTCTCAATAGCAAAGACATGCAAATCAAACCAAGGAGAACATCAATGATGGACTGAATGTAAAAAATGTGCTACGTATACACCGTGAAATACTACACAGCCATAAATAAAATCACGTTCTTTGCAGCAACATGGATGCAGCTGGGGGCCATTATCCTAGGCAAACTAATGCAGAAACAGAAAAACAAATATTGCATGTTCACTTCTAAGGGGGAGCTAAATCTTGGGTTCACATGGACAACAGACACTGAAAACTCCAAAAGAAGAGAGGGAGCGGGGAAAGGGCTGAAAAACTTCCTATTGAGTGTTCATTATTTGAGTGACAGGATCAATAGATGCTTAAAACTCAGCAACGTGCCATATATCCTTGCAACAAACCTGCACATTCACCTCCTGAATCTAAAATGAAAATGGAAATAAAAATATTCCTTGTTTTGAAGTCAAGTTTGTCTAAAATTTGTATAGCTATGGGAGCTTTCTTCTGATTGATATTTTCATGGTATGTCTTTCTTCGTATGTACTTTTAACTAATCTGAGTTTTTGTGTTAAACTAGATTCTTATAGACAACGTATAATTGGATGTTTTAAAAATATCCTCTCCGACAATTTCTGTTAATTGGTGTTTATGCCATTCACTTTTAAACTGATGACCAATATAACTGAATTAATGTATACCATTTTTGTAATTGTTTTCTATTCACTGCACTTACTCTTTGAATATTTGTGCTCCCTAAACTTTATACATTGAAGCTTAATCCTCAATATGATATTGTTTGGAGGTGGGGCCTTTGGGAGGTGATTAGGTCATGAGGGTGGAGCACTCATAAATGGGATTGGTGCCTTTAAAAAAGAGATCCTGCAGAGCTGCTCATCCCCTTCAGCCATGGGACGATACATAGAGAAAAAGGCTGTCTGTAAATCAGGAAGTTGAACTTCACCAGATACTGAATGTCCTGGTGCATTGATCTTCAGCTTTCTAGCCTCCAGAACTGTAAGAATTAATATTTGTTGTTTAAGCCACTCAATCTATGGTATTCTGTTGTGTCATTCCAAATGGACTCAGACAGGAACACTCTTACTTAGTGATCCTCAGAAAGAATGTGTGTCTTGCAGCTCTTTCTGCTATAATTTATGGTTACTAGACTCTAGGCTTGTTGGTGTGGTGGTGGGTTACAGGGAGAGGGGAGAACATTTTGTATTTTTTTTTATTTTAAATAAGTTCTTGCTCTGTTATCCAGGTTGGAGTGCAGTGGTAAAATCACAGCTCACTACTGCAGCTCTGCTCTCCTGGGCTTAAGCATTTCTCCCTCTTTTGCCTCCCTAGCAGCTACAGGTGTGGGCTATCACACTCAACTATGTTATTTTTTTTAAGTAGATATGAGGTCACCCTATGTTGCCTAGGCTGGCCTCAAACTCCTAACCTCAAATGATCCTCCTGCATTCAGCTTCCCAAAATGCCACAATTACAGCCTTGAGCCATAAGCCACCATGACTGGCCTTCTTCTTAACTCTTAGGCTTTTAATGGACCTGTGTCTTGCAGTCTTGGCCTTCACAATTGTTTCCGCCCGTCTGCAATATATAAATTAATCCCTTCCCCAACTTCTTTGGCTCCAGCATTTTCTGTCTACCTCCTTGAAAACCTGTTCATTGCTGAATATTTTGTTTTTTCTTACATGAAACAAACAAAGTGTAAGGGCTGTAGTGGGGAGGAATACCTTTTCCTTAGGTGGAAAAGATTTCTTACTGGTAAAGGAGAAAAAAAGACACTTTAATAGAATTCTTTCATTTAGAGGTATGCCTTTGTTATACAGGAAGTTCTGGGTGTGCTCAAAATGGAGACTTTTCCTGTTTCCTGCACAGTTTATAGCTCTAGCTTCTGCTTCCTCAGATAAGCAGATCTCAGGTGCCTTATCTCTCTGGGTGCATCTTTCTCTCCGAATTTTGCTACAGTGATTTGCCATGTGGATTCAGTTCTTGTGATGACTCTTTACAGTTTTTGAGCATTTTTATAACTGTGAGGATAGCATTTATTATTAACAATAACCCAGTGAGATAAGGAGAACATTGATTATTTATGAGAGGAGCTCAGCACATGCGAATTATTAGTGAATTTGCTATCTCACGAAAGCTCAGAAAGGATATGAGAATTGTCAAAGATCATATATACAATTCTCTTTAGGATTCTAGCTGCCAATTCAGATAATGCTAAATGACCCTGGATGGACTAGATAAGAATTTTTGTCTGCTGAATTTTCTCATAAAAAATCAGTATACTTAGCATTTACTACCCTCTCTCCATAGACATTCTATTTGACTAATCTCAAGACAGCTGAATCCTTTGATGGAACTCTTTATAAGGAAAAAAATGCAACAATACAGTAGACACAAGGAGATGGAAATAATATGTATGATCCATGGTTTTCAAGGACAAACTTTGACATGACGAAACTAATTAGGTTCAAATAAATGATCTTATATCTAGTTAGCTGACCATCTCAAATGCAGTGCTCCTTCTATCAATGCCTCGTCTATTTGAATTAATTTTTTATATGTAAAGGAAATACCCAGCTTCATTTTGTCTCTCCCTTTATTATCTTTACTTCTCTAACTTGTAAAACATTTTTCCTGATTTTTGTAGGAGTTAGGTGGCAGCAGAACCTTGACAAAAATGCAGGACTCTACTACAGTAAGACATAATAGAAACGCCTTTCAGTGAATGCTGAAAACAGGACTTGCTGAACTCTACTGACTGTAGTGTAGAAATGTTGTCTTCCGTTCTGAGGCAGAGAAAACTGCTACTTCATCTCTAAGAGAGAGAATAATGAGATATTTGAACTGACACCGGTCTCAGAGATTATAGTGTCTAACCCCTTGATTTAACAGATAAGGAAACTGAGGTTTGAAGAGTCTTGGTAACTGGATTAACCAAATAAGTGAGAGCTAGAGCTATAAGTAGATATTCAGAATAAATTACTGAGTGCTTACTATGTGTGAGGCATTATACTAGGCACTAGGCTTACAGAATTCAATATGGAATTGATGTCTGTCCCTGGAAGCTCAGGTTCTAGTAGGGAGGTGAAAAAAGTAAATTGCTGTTTACCATGCAATGTCCAGTATGCTGTAAAATTCACGGAGTCAGAAAGAAATTTGAAATGTGATAATTCAGCTAAAAGTTATTTAAAAACTGTAAAGTTTAGTACAATGTGAAGGATTATTTTTACAGCCATACTTATTAATTAACAAAAACCCATGTATACATACTGCGCATATACACATTCACACACACACACAGCCTCACACAATAACTGTACCCTGTCTAACACAGGAGCAGGTAGAGGTAGAAGGTGATTCAATACAATTGCATATTTTTCTTTACCGCATTCAGATCACTGTATTAGAACGTTAATTCTAAAATACACTCACAATTAAAAGGGCTCTTTTGCAAGTATTCTTCTCTCTTCTTAAATAACTTAATAGAGAAATAGCTAATTCTCCTTTATTGAAAATCTGCCTTCTATTTACTCAGCTTAATTAAATTTTATCATATTTGTGTGTGCTTTTGAAAGAATGACTATTAGAAATTAGTAATTTTTTTAGTAATAAAAATTATTCTAGGGATAAGGAATGAATCAAATTATGTGGCTGGCTAACGAATCTAGATTTAATCTCTTCAGGGTAGGCTTTATATGTAGCCATGGTGACAAGAAAGTTTCTGCTAAAACAGTGACTTAAGAAACTGGCAAAATCTTTAGCAAAATAGGAGCCTATCAAACTATGGAAGGACAAAAACACCATGAGAGAGGTACAGGGAATGGTTAAAGAAACAAGTTGCTTATTTCAAGGCATGTCATGCTTTATAAAACAGTGGCTCTTATTGTATGCCTATTAAGCAGCCATATTATACAGTAATAGATTTGTTCTTTAATATGACTTGCAGATATGCTTATAGAGAAAAGAGCAACAGGTTTCATTCAGAAGGGCAAGGTCAACTGTTTATTTTGTTCCAATGCTTTCCATACGTGATCTCACCTGAGTTTAGAAGGTGGGCATTATCATTTCCAGTTTACAGATAAGAAAACTAAGCTTTAGAGAAATTAGGTGGCTTGCCCAAAGTCACAAAGACTATGAGTAGCTCTGGAATTCAAATTCAGATTTATTCAAAGCCAAGATTTTCTATTCCTCACTCTACATTTCTTGAGGGTAAACAAAATGATAAACCTCATCATAAGATTAGGTGATTCATTTAATTAATGTTTTAAGTGAACACATCACTTTTTCCACAGGTAACTATGTTATTGTCAATGAAGAGCTTGGACAGTCCGTGGCAAATATTAGTATTCATCTAACACAACTGGGAAAACCAACCTTTTTATGAAAAACAGTGTTCTAACTCACATAGACGATTGTTCAGAAATAGATAAGGCATTTTAAGGTTTTTAACATATTATTCTTATTAAAGTAATAAATCTAGTGTCTTTTTTCTTTGACTTCTAGAAAAATTAAGAAAAACGTTATTTTACTAGCTTTCATTATTTCTCTCTTTATCTTGTACTGATAAAGCGTGACTTTCTGAAGAGACTAAATCACGACAGCAACAGAAATAGTCTGACTTTGATTATAGCATGCTTTTTCAGCCAATGCCAGGATTCTCACTCATTTATAGAAAAGCTTTGGTGTGTCACAAGAAAAACACTGAACTTAGAATAGGAAGACCCCAGTCCTAGTCTCAATTATGTCATTTCTAGTCCTGTTTCTCGAAAATTTATTATTTTTTCCTGTTTTTGAACCTCACTGCCCTCATCTAAAAATGGAAAGGACCAAGATTCCATTATTTCAGAAGTGTGTTTTGATTTGGATATCTTAAGATGAGAAGCAAGTTGAATGAAGGAGAGCAATTGGGTACATTTTTGGAAACAAGCAAACAAAGAAATACTTTTACCTATGGCCTGCTTAGGCATATTAAAAAAGAAAAGATACATGATATAAGGCCAAAGGAAAACAGACAACGATAAAAACAAAATTTCCAAACAGATTGGATGTAGGGAGTCTAGATTGGGAGATGTTATAATGAAGAATTAGGCCAAAGGTAACAAGTATACAATTGTTGTTGTGTCTATTTTGACAGCTAATTATACTATGACTTCATAAAATTGTTTACAGATAGACTTGGCAGATGTGTCTGTGAGTGTCTGTGTTTGCATGCCCATATAGATTACTGGCCTTTTTCTCCTGGCTACCTTCTAACTTCAGAGCCACAAAAAATATTGGAAGATTGTATGTACACACACACATACACACACACACTTGATCAACTCGTCATCAGTATTTAGATCTATAGTGCCGATTGCTAATGTAGGAATCTCTATCCGAACCTTGGAGCACTCAGTTCTCCTTGTGCACATTTTCACTTCTTCAACACCTAGCAAAAGTCATCCATGAAGTGATATTTCTACTAGTTTTCAGGATAAAAACTTGTCATAGCACAGCAGGCCCTTCAAAGTAGAACACATTCATTCTCATCTTAGTCTCCTCCTCTCCACTAGGCTGTTTTAAGGTTATGAAATATTTGGCATCACTTTTATTTACCTTTCTAAAGCTCATTACTGCATTACTAATGATCCTTGTATTAGTTATGGTTTGGTCAGGAAGCCATTCTAGTTATTTAGAGGAGAAAGATGCTTAATAAAAGGAAATAGGAAATAGAGCCTTACATAACTGATATAAGATGGGTGGAGGGCAAAGATCAGAAAGGCTATTCTCAGGAAATCTATAATTTCAGGAAACAGAGGTCTCAGCTGACTGCAACACCAAGGGGAGTCTCAATGACAAACCCTGTGGTTCCCATCTATCTATGCTCACATACCAGTCCATAGCCCTCACAAGAAAATAAAGATTTCTCCTTCCCTTGACCTTCTAGATCTGTCCAAAGCACCTCTCATGGGTGAAATAATTGGAATATCGACAAGAAGGTTTGGGAAATGTAGTTTACAGATTGTATGCCTCTGAATACAGAAGAAAGCTTAGAAGTGTAGAGATAACACTATAAATCAACATTTTCCAGCATACTCCTGTTATGACACCCATCTTATCTCACTTTTCCCCTTGAGAATCTTTATTTCTTCCTAAAAAGATAGTACTGACAAGCACATATCTTACCATTTCATGAGATTACAAATTCTCACAGGAAAAGGCCAAGCCTACCTCTATTTACTGTACTGGTGTCAGGTCCCTATGCTCACGAGATCTCAAATCATTGACCCTAAAATGAAGAGTTTGGCTAGAAGATCTCTTAGGTATTACTTGTAGTAAAAAACATTTTGCAAAACTATGATTTATGATCTTCATTGCAGCTTTTTGGTGCCTGTGCCAGAACCTCACATTATAAATGTTGAATAAAGGCATGCCTGAATAGCTTAATTTAAAATATCCCATGATATTAGAGTAAACATTAAACATATAAACAATAATGTATGGCCAACAGAGCTCTTCAGCATTTGTATATATTTCATTATTGTAAGATTTTATGTAACAACTGCATTCCTAATCAATTAATTAATTAACAGCGAGAAAAGACTAAGCCAAATTTGAGTATCTTGAATTTAGCACAACCGTGCTTTGGCTCAATTTAACTGAGTCCTCAGCTTAATCTCGCTTATTTATTTGTACTGCTTTTCAAATATTTTATGTATTTGAGCATTTTCTTTGTTGCAAATAATTATAATAAGACTTATCTCTTATATTCTGTTAAAATTTTAAATTAAAAAATTATCCACGACATTTAACTTTACGGACATGGCTTTGACATGAAGGGTGGAAGGGATGAGGAGATGGAGTAAGGAACAAAAATGACAGTAATGCAATAACAGAAGAAAGGTAACCCAGAAAAAGAGGAAAAAGAAAGGAAGGGAAGGGAAAAGGAGAGGAAGAGATAAAAGGAGAGGAGAATGGTTAAGGAGAAAGAAGGATTCTTTGGGAGAGAGGTGTGAGTCTAACCTGAAGGCAAAGATGAAAAGATCTAGATACTTGCAAGTCTCAATCAGTTTCTCCTGCAAGTTCCCCATAAATATGGGCATGAAGCAAGGTACAAGGTGAACTTCTGGGTAGAATAAATTGAGTACCTACTAAAGGTTTCTGTGCTACGAATATTCCCTTAAATTTGTTCCTCATCTTGTTAAAACAAATACATTAACAAGAGAAGGAACAAAATATAAGTGTGCTTTCCACTAAAAAGATAAGTGAAAAATTGAGAACATCTTATCTGTGTCAGAGGCTGCTGCTCTTGTCTATAACTAGCTACTCTGTATTCATTTGCTGCTAATGGATGGGAGCAAGTCAAACCCTGAAGCCATTTTAATATTGCCACCAGATTCGACTAAATTGGAATTAAGGGATGTTTCACCCAAGTTTGGCCTTAAATCCTAGTACAATAAAATATTTAACAAGTCACTGCTTTTATATTTATTGTCCTCATTTATACCCAGGTATGCTATCTGATCAATTTATTATATATGGTTATTCAATGCATGTCTGGTAATGCGGTTCAAGTAATAACAGAGCAATATAAAATAACACCATATTTCCCCTTCTTTGAAAATTTAATAATTGTTTCCCTCTCTTAACCATCAATTTGATACCTACAGAGAAAATACTATTTTTACAAAGTGAATTCCTCCTCCCGCCCCATTTTTCAAACAGAGAAAACAAGGAAAACATTAAGATGTTGTACTAATTTGAATATCAATCAATTCATACAAATTGTCAATGTTGGAGTCTACCATCTGGGAACTCTGACTACACAGAAATTTATCCCATCAAATAAAGTCGTGACACATGCGACTACATTTACAATATCTTTGGAAGAAAAACACGCATTCATAATGTCCTGCTTTCTGTCTCCAGAGAGAGGCATCTGAAATAATTCAGTTTTCTTTCTACCAGAAATATAATAGACATAGGGAGAAAGGCCAATATGTTTAACTGTACCCTAGATGACTTTTATCATTGATATGAAAGTGGTATACATAAACTTGAAAAAAAAAAAAACCCTTCTTTCAAAGTACATGCAGTAAACTGTCCACTGAAATGTAGTACTTTCAACTTCTGATGTTGGACAGTTAAGTAGTTGGGTAAGCCCATGACAGCCTATCTCTGTAGAAGCCATAAGAGACCGGAAGATTGTGAGAAGTTAACAATAAAATCCAGATTGAGGAAGAAAGCCAAAACTGGAAGAATGACCCATTATGGATGTGAGCTCCCTTATTCTTATAAAACTCTCGTCTCTCAGCTTTGACTGATTGATGGCCAAACTGTGAAAAAACATGACAGCAGGAGGGTCAGTAGATTCTCCCAGAGTATGAACCAACACAAGATCAGGCTCAAACCTAAGCTGTTCATGTGCATAAAAGACCCAAAGAATCCCAAGAAATCATTGAGAACTGAAACAAGATATGAAAAAACTTCTCAAGGCCAAGATTAAACCCTGAGAACCTCATGTGTGGCTACAAAGCCACATAGCAAAAGCTTTAAAAACCAAACTGCAATTGGAACTACCACCCACAGAAAATTAGATAGACCTTGTGTTATAAACCTAAGTGGGTTGATTGGTTGCTACAGCAAAATATTAAACACTTTCCATAGTGTATTAATAGGACCCAATGTCTTACAATGTATTATTCAAAAGGTGCAGGTTACCACTAATCATTCTCCATGTAGAAAGAACAAGGAAAATGGAACCAATCCTCAAGGGAACAGGTAATCATCCTTAAGATAATACAAGTGAAGGACTTATCAGACAAATACTTGAAAGCAGATATTTTTACCATGCTTCATGAGATAGAAGAAAATAATATTGAAATGAATACAAACAGAAGCTTTCAGCCAAGAAATGAAAACCACAAATGAATCAAATAGGAGTTTTAGAACTGAAAAGTAAAATACCTAAAGAAAAATAACTTACTTCTTGGGCTTAATAATGTAATGGAGATGACAGAGAAAACAAATTAGTTAACATGGAAATAAGTCAATAAAAGTGATCCAATTTGAAAAGCAAAGAGCACAAGAATAGAGAAAACAAAAATCCTGAATATGGTTTCCACAGTCTGTGAGATATCATCAAGATATCTAAGATTTTTGCTACTAAAATTTTAGCAAAAGAAAAGAATAACATAGTGAATAAAAATGTTTGAAGACATAATGACTAAACAAGTATCATATTTGTTGAAAGACATGAATTTGCAGATTTACAAAGTTCAGCAATAAAAAAACAGGTAAACTCAAGGAAATTCATGCCAATACAAATAGTAACCAAACTGCTGAAAATGCAAGAAAAGAAAGAAATGAAAGAAACCAGATAAAATTGATTTATTATTTATAGGTAAACAGCTTGGATGAGTATGGCTTTCACATGAGAAACCATAAAGGTGATAAGACCTTGGAACCATATCTTTAAAATACTATAGGAAAGAAAAGTCAACCCACAATTCTATGTGTAGCCAAAACATTCTTCAGGAGTGGTGGAGAAATGAAGATATTCTTGGATGAAGAATATAAATATACTTCATCACCAACAGACAAGTGCAAAGAGAAATGATAAATTGTTTTTCAGACTGAAAAGAAATTACATCAGAAACTTGGAATGGCAGGAATAAAAACAACTGTAAATAAGTAAATATAGGACACAATTTTTCTCCTTTTATGTTTTTAACAATATCTGACTTTTTAAAGCAAAAAAAAAATTCTTTTCTGGGACTTTGAATATATGTAGAAGTAATAAATGACAACTAAGGGATAAAGTGGGAAAGAACAAGGTCCTGTACATTTGTAGGGCTCCTGTTTTACTAAGAGTGATAAAATATTAACTCTAAATAGACAGTGAATAATTAGCTATGTATATTTTAATCCTTAGAGAAACCACTACAAATAATACAAAATTATATAGTCCAAAAATCAACAAATAAATTGAAATGCTAAAATATACTTAAATAATACAAGAAAAGGGAGATAAGGGGAATAAGAATAATATGAAACTGATTGGATAGACAATAAATAATAAAATAACCAGCCTAAATCTGAGCATATTTATTATT
This sequence comes from Macaca thibetana thibetana, assembly GCF_024542745.1. Taxonomy (NCBI): domain Eukaryota; kingdom Metazoa; phylum Chordata; class Mammalia; order Primates; family Cercopithecidae; genus Macaca; species Macaca thibetana. Next base: position 73,924,776 of record NC_065591.1, on the reverse strand, counting down.
AAATAAAATAGAAGTGGTCTAGGTTTAAAATTCCTGGTGTAATGTGTAAGCACACTTCATATGTGTGTGTGTGTGTGTGTGTAATATATTGACATATATTATATATACATATATATATATGTAATTAGGTATCCCCGGCCATGCATTGGAAACCTGGAAGTATAATACAAGAGCACAGAGAATATCCCAAGAAACTTACTCTATTACTGGCTCAGTGCGTGAACAAAGGAACACCAAAGCTCGGGGGAGGTTTGGAATATACCCACCTTTTTCTCTTATTGTCTTCATTCTTTTGTGCCCTGTGTTGGTGATTGCAACTGATGGCAGTGAGAGACTGAAAGAGAAAAAAAAAATCTGTGGAAGGAAACCTTTCCCTGTCAATTTGACAAATGTGGTTCCAAGATGGTGGATCCAACCCCTATTCTGTTTTGCTTTGTTTTTTTTTTCTCTCTCTTTGTTATTCCACTTGGATGTGGGAGCCATTGTAGAAGTACATGACAGAGTAAGATAAGCAAAACTCAAGCATTTTAGATAAAGAGTGAGAAAAAAAAAAAAACACTCAAAAAAGATTGAGGAAAAGGCAGCAAGGGAAGAACTCAAGAAAACAACTCCCTTAAGTTATTTATAAATGTCTTAGTACTCTAGCTGCATATATGTGGGTCTGATTCTACACAGCATATCAAAGATTTTGAAAACTGAATGAACAGAGTGACCATTACAGGACAGATATGAGTAGTCTGCAAAAGCTTTCAAAAGTGAACTGCCCACAGGAAGTGAGATTTAACCTCTTTTCTGAATCTAGCCAGGTTGATTGCCTCCATAGAAATTAAATAAAACCCAGACTTATAACACAATAATCAAAATATTTAGGATATAATCCAAAATTATTCAGTATAAAAGACAAAGAAAAATCTCAATTTCATGGGAAAATACACTTAACAGATGTCAATACAAAGATGTTACTGATGTTGGAAATATCTGACAAAACTTTAGTTACTATACAAACGTTTCACTAAGCAATCATGAACACTCTTCAAACAAATGGGAATATAATAAGTCTTAACAAAGAAATAAAACATGTAAGGAAGAGTCAAATATAAATTTTAGGAAAAAAAAAAACAGTAAATACATATGCACACAAACACACACCTCAGTAGTGGAATGGAGATGGCAGAGAAAGCAGAAATCTGGTGAATTAAACATAGATCAGCAAGAATTTTTAAATCTTAAACAGAAAGAAAAAACAATATTTCAGGAATAAATGTTAAGCAAAGACATTCACAGAAAACTAAGAGCATTTATTGCCAAGCAGGCCTGTTCTAAAAGAATTACTAATGGACTTTCTTTAAAAAGAAGGCAGAAAATACTAGAAAGAAACTTAGAACATCAGGAATGAAGGGAGGGCAACAGAAATGGGAAAAAAATGTGGATACTAGAATAACTCTTTTTCTTTTATGTTTTTTAAAATACATATGACTGTTAAAAGCAAAAAAAAAGTGTGTATGTGTATGCCTGATAAAATTTTCTATGCATGTAAATGTAATATGTAGGACAACTACATAACATAAAGAGGTGTGATCTATACAGTGGTAAGGCTTTTATAGTCCACTTAAAATGTTCACGATTGATTCTAAGTAGACAATGAAACGTTAAACACGTATATATCAGTTTTGAGGTCAACCACTGAAACAATTTACAACCAGATAGAGTACCAAAAAAAAAAAGTAAATTAAAATGGAATACAAAATAGAACCTTTTAATCACTAAATGCCTTTAAATTCAGCCATTATATTTCCTGGCTTCTAATCTTTGTCAAGTGGATAAAACCCTGGAAAGAGTTTCTGAGTAATCTGAGAACCTAGTTCCCAGCATTTAATTTTATAGTTGAGGAAACTGACAAAAAGGTCCAACATTTCAAGGTCATATAGCAATTTAGTGTTGGAGTTGGGTCTTCTGATTGGTAACCTGTTCTTTGCTTCTTATCATTCTGCTTAGAGGATGTTTTATATAGCCAATGGTCCAAAGAGCTTGTTTTTATTTTATTATTTCCTATGTTATACCATTTTATGCTGCTAAAACATAATACCTGGGATTAGGTAATTTATAAAGAACAGAGATCCATTTCTTACAGTTCTGGAGGCGAAATTCGAGGTTGAGGGGCCTACATCTGATCCAGGTCTTCTCATTGCCTCATTCCATGGTGGAAGGTGGAAAGGCAAGAAAGAGAGAGAGCAATTGAGAGAAATCCAAATCCACTTTCACAATAACTGACTAGTATCACTCCAGTGAATAGAGCATTATTCACTGAAGACAGAGCGCTTATGATTTCATTACGGGTCTTAAACTCCCTAGTTCTCAACAATGTTGCACTGGGGGATTAAGTTTCCAACACATGAATGTTGGGAGACATGTTCAAACCAGAGCACTTCCTGATCCAGCATCCTGAGCATGAGTTTTTATGCCACTTTCTGGATTCCTTGCCCATTCCTCTAGGAGACTGAGGGTGCTCTGAAATGAGTTTCACCAAATGAGGATTTCCAAAGGTAAGGAGGAAAGGATAATTTCTCAATGGAAGAATGCACACACAATAAAAGCTGATATCAAATGTGAATTAGGTCTACTCAAACTGGCTGATAAAAAATGAAAAATGAAAGAGGATAAAAATCTATTCTGATTTCACAAAATGATACAATTTTTTAGAGCTGGAACTGGAGAGACAACAATAACCTCACATTTTCAATTTCATAGTTAAGAAAATAAAGTCCCAAAGGAAAGTCAATGGCATTGTGTATTTCTTCAATTCTTATATAATAACCAACATTTTATTTTAAGAAATATACAAATGTGTTCTACTTGCCATGGATTAATACATAGTTGCAAATTCAGGGGACTCATCATTTTTTCCTCTTGATTTTATCTTATACTTTAAAAAGTTACACGTAATGCTTAGTTTGTGGTCTGCCTAACTTTGTCAGTAAAATGTACGACAGGAATTAATTTTTTAATTTTTTCTTCTTTATCATAACTTTCATTAAAGGCAATGTATATGTATATACACACACACACTCATATATATATGTATATATATATACACACATATGTCTGTTAAAATTTCAAGTAACATTAGTGTGCAAAAGAGCACACAAAACATCTTACATGGAGCTATCATTAGCTACTATTATTTTATTTTGATAAATAATGAAACAGGTTTGGAGTACTGACATAACACCCTGGCAACAAAATTTTAATTGCAGTTTTCACTTGGGATTAACTTTTTTCAGAGGCACATCATTAATCACATCCAATAGGATTATTTTCCAGGAGTTAACAAAGTAAAGTAACCAAATGGAACTTGACAAAAAAAAAAAAAATCAATGAATTATGATAGTTTCAGAAATAATTTTGTAAGAGTATTTGAGGTTGGAGTAAGCAAGCAAGGACAAACTTACTGAATTATAAACATACTGGTGAAGTCAACATCAGATATCTATTGTAAACAAGTATGTAAACAAAGGATGGTTCTAGCTTTAATTCAACTCATTCCTTGCTAGGAATATGTGAAATCCTTTGTTAGGGAGGTTAAGGACATTACAAATAAGTATTTTTAAAATACTTTCCTGATCTAGTTTTGGGGCCCTGTAAAGATGTTGATCAGTTTTCTTTCGTGAGTAGTTGTTTAGGTTCACACTCTAAACACTTCCTGTATCCCAGATCTCACAATTCAAGGTCACTGTGCACCAGCCTAAATTTCCCTGGAGCCAGGAACCAGACAACTAGAGACAGCAGGCTCTATGTTCAGGAGTCTGCAAAATTATTCAAACTATCCAAACCACAGGGAACCTGTGAAACCTGGCTAAGCCCATTCCAATTGCCATATATAAGGCATCCCCTATATCTCTGGGTTGGTAAGACCCTGTCCCCAGGTACAACCTCCTTGTGTGGCACTGCCTGGCAGCCTTCTCTTGTTGGAGCTCTAAGTGAAACAGAGTTCCATCTATTAAAGCACCATTGTTTTGTGTCCTACCAGGCAGAGGTGGAACATAAGTCAACTTAGAGTTGCCTGCATGGCAATGTTTACATGAATTTTTTTTCCTTTGATAGACAAGAGCTGTGGCATTTTGTTTCCTGATTCAATATAAAGTAAGAAGACTTATAGTTTAAAAAGTTTATGCACTAGACATTCAAGTAACTCTCATAACTGAGTTCTTTGTTCCTAATTGTTCTTAGAGGTATTTGGAGAAATATCTAATATTTTTACAAGTAAGAAAAGTATCTAAAGCTGGTTTTTAAAATGCAAGAGAGAATGGTATTGCTATCTGAATGGGACATGGCTATTGGCTGTGGGCTCAGACCTCCAACTGTGTACTTTATTCTAGTACTCAACAGACAGGAATATTTAATTAGGAGAAAATCTTGTCAAGGCCTTTTGCTCTTAGTTTCAAATTGATAACCTTGATAGCACTTTTGTCTACTCTGGACAAAAATATATTGTCTTCTACACTTTCCTGTTAAATATGAACTATAATGGCATCATATTCAATTGTTATAATGAATGCCAAGATTAATTTGAGTTTGGAATGGTAATAATCCATTCAATCAATATTTTTTTCTCTAGGAAATATAATTGTAGACAAAGGATATATTATCTATAAAATTGCCTTTGAATTCAGAATAAAATGAGAAACATTCCCAAATTATTTACCTTTTTTAAAATTCATACTTACTAATGACGAGCAAATGACCAGGCTATAATCTGAATTTCTTTCATTAATTTTGTAGTTATCTTTAACTAAAGAGCAAAATTATATTAGGAAATATTTTATAATATTTTAGAATTAATATCTTTTTTCCACTTTTTAAAACAAAATTTTTTGGGTATAGAGCAGATGTATATATTTATGGGGTTATGAGACACGTAAGTATTCCATGGCTACAGTCTGGGAATGTATTAACAGGAATAGCTGATATTTATCAAAACCATTTTAAGTCAGATGTTGTGTCATATCACTGAATTCTCACAATTACTTTTTAGGTGGATATTCTTATTTAGTCTTTCTTTGTGTATTGAGAAATCGAGGCATGGAAGAGTTTGGTAATATAAGATCACAGAGCTAAAAAGTATTGCAAGGAAGTTTTGAGTCCATATTATCTGATTCCAGAGTCCATTACTTCATCACTGTAAAAGTATTAGACATTCACAAATAATTAGATATCCTCATCTAGAGCAATTTGATGTTCTCTTTTTCAGAGTCTACTTCCTAATACTTACAGGTAGAATCTGAGATGGTTTTCTTGTGCAAATAATTGATTAAGGGAGTGTTCTCTGTAGAACTCTTTATGGGAGATGACGTAGGGAACACAAACAATGTGGTCTAAATTGTGGTGCAATAAGTACACCACAGAACTGTGTATTTGTTTGTTTTTGTGTTATGTTATGCTTAGAGAAAAAGAATTTTTTTTTTTTTTTTGGTATCCATACCTGATCAATCACTGGTTATGGGTTAAGGAGGGTTGTGAGGCATAACTTTCCAGGCACATCAAGCGAGACATTACCTGGATCATGTTTAGTTCAAGGATAGTGCTCTGGAGAACTTGCAGGTGTAAGCTGAAACTTCTTCAGTTGCAGGTGTGTAAATATGGTGGGACACCAACAATAGTTATCTGCCACATGGCCCAAAACTTCTTAATAATGGAGTTTTAAAATTTTAATAAATTCTTATTTTTTCCCACTAAAACAATTTTTTTTGAATATAACTGCAATTTTTGTATGTTATTTGAGGTAGGTGCAGTACTATATCTTTTATTATTTGTCCTGAGATATATAACTTTTTCTTCTAATATATGAAATGGAAATATATGTTATTGTTTTTAAATATCAAAACTCAAAAATCTAAAGCATATATGTTTCAGTTTGGAGAAAATATACTTCTCTAATTTTTACATTGATAGTTTTATTTGCTACCATAAATCCAAGTTTAGAAAATTTACTTAACATATATTTTAACTCAGTGGTTTAGGAAGAAAACATCAGAGGGAAATCATTTTGGAGGTATCTGGTTATTCAAAACCATCTTTCCTTGACGAGATCATGAAGGAATCAAGAAAAGACTGACAGGCTTAAAAAGAATCTGCCTGAGATTAATTCAAATTCTGTATAATAATTTTCAACTTTATTATTGTTAAAGCTGTGATGTTCAGTGTATTGTAATATAGTAGTCAGTGTACAGATATTAAAAGAAGAAGCTTACAAAAATCAGACTGCAGTTTCATGGACTCTACTAAGCACATTGAGGTTTGGGACAGAGTTTAATTCTAGCAAGAAACTAATGCCCAACATACTTGGTAAGGTATGCGAAAGAATGTGTATCACACTTCAACAAAATAATGATGGTTTTAGAAACTTTAACCATATATTAAGAGAGAAAGAATTGCTCCACACTTGTGTCTTTAGTACTCAGAGTGATACATGGCACACAAAACCTTTACCTTAAGCAAACGAATAGATAGAACTTGGATTTCCCAAGTTTCATGGAACACTGTGTCAACAGCAGCAGAAGAAATTCCAGACCCTCTTTCATCTTCCCTGTACCTCTTAAATGCCTCATTCCCTGGGCAAGGAAGGAGCAGTAGAAGGAACCAACATTTTTTTTCCATGCAGTTTCTGAGAAAGACATGGTGCTCCATTCTTCATATATGTAATTTCATTTAGTTTTAGAACAATCCTATAAGATAAATGCAGTAGTTTCTATTACAAATGTAAAGAGCTGAATACCAGAAATACAAAGTGGATAAAAGAGTAGATCTCCATTACCCATATCATTTCCATATCCATATCATATATCCATATCATATACTGATGCATGATTTTCTTAGATTATTTTAGGAATCTGTTACGGGAAAAGGAGGGAAACGCAGATGCTGTCATTCTCACAAGAACTAAGACTTCCTACATAAGAGTCAAGATAAATACTTATACTAAAAGTCATGCTAAGACAAGTAGGAAAATGAAAGATCTCTAGTTTACATGAGTGCATTCTTTCTCTCTCTCTCTCTCTCTCTCTCACACACACACACACACACACAGAGTTTCAAACTCAGATTTCCCAGCCAAGGAAATAGGTTCTGGCACATGGCCAGTGCTTAAAAGAATTTATATAGCACAAAAAACATGTCTTGGGCAATAGGCCAACCAACATTTTGATGCATTCTGATTTCCTCACTAAAGAATCAGTGTTGGTAGGTGGTGTAATGAATTATGTGCTCCAAGCATATGCTTGTGTTACCTACACCCACTGATGCGGGGAGATATAGGGAGAAGAAAAACAAGATGCTTCAGGAAGAGAGTTACATAACATTGGCAAAATGACCTAAGAATCATGATGAGCATAATTTTTGTAAATGATAAGCAACTGTTTGGGAATTGTGAATGTGATACCCATGAGAATAGTACTAGGTTCAGATGACATAAAATTGCCCAGAAAATTCAGTAAGATCTGGTGTTACATGAAATAATCCTGGCTGAGTTTCTTTCAGAGAGACTGTATAACCAATCTTCTCTCTATTAATATGTATATTAGAATCTTGCGTCTAGTATTCAAGAAGTGCACTTCGGTGTATAGTGATATGTATTAGCTATATGCTGCATGAATATTATATGTCTGTCTATCTATCTATCTATCTATCTATCTATCTATCTATCTATCTATCTATCATGGATATACTAAGAGTGACTGAATCTTCCTTGTGAATGAAGAAATGATTACAATTTATTCATTTTATGTATTACGCCTGTGTTCATCCAATGAACTACAAGATAGTCAATTCTGATTTGAATCCCTAGTTTCTCTGTGAAGAGCTAAGAATTCTTTTTTTTTTTTTTTTCGGAGTTTATTTATTTATTTTTAATTATTTTTATACTTTAAGTTTTAGGGTACATGTGCATAACGTGCAGGTTTGTTACATATGTATACTTGTGCCATGTTGGTGGGGTGAGTAGGAAGGAAGTCTGTGCGGAGTGCATTCTATTTCTTTTTCTGGTCACCTCATGCCTTCTTGTTCTGTGAAGTGAACACTGGAATGTCATTTTTTGTTTGTTTGTTTCAAGGTCCTTAGTTCCATCTTCATCTGTGTGCTTTATCTGTCAGCAGTTGCCACTAAGAAGAAAACATATCTCATTAGATTTCAAAGATAAACATTTTTTTCCTCATACGTCTCATGGTCAGCTGGAGCAAATCAGTAGACTTATCGTTAGTTTGGTAGGATTTTTAAAGCATAAATGTCTCCCCCCACTATGAAATCTCCCTCTTAACTTGTTAATGAAGATGGCTGCATGATTTTGTAGCTCTCTGTCTTTTTCTTACCTACATACTTGTGTCTGTATTCTTTCTTTCTCATACTTTCTCTTTTGCGGCGTAATAAGCATGAGTAACAATTTAAATAGTATTTTCCCCCTGTTTTCCCTCACGCTTTCCTTCCACCCAAACCTGGGTTCAGTAAAGGAATTAATGATCCTTCACTAATCACACAATAAGATAACTATTGGTTTACTTGTATATTCTCTCCTTTGAACAATAAGCTCCTCTGAAGCAGGTACTACACATTAGGTATCTGGTATTACTTTTTTCAATATTTGGGATAGTGTATCTCAAATTTTTACATACACAGAACTCCTGAGGATGTTTTTAAAATACATAATCTGATTCAGTAGATCTGGGTTTGAACCAGAGAGTCTGTTTTTACTAATTTACTAATGTACTAATGCTTATGGTTTGTAGATCACAATTTGAGGCAAAAAGATCAAGCTGCATTTTCTAAATATTACAAAGAAATAGGGTACCCTCATTTGTCATGTCACCACTTATGCTAGTATTATATTTTAAGATATGTACTTTTTAAGATGCGTTACATAAATTTAAGTACAAATCTTGAGCCCATGGTAAAGCAATTAAATATTTAATGAGAATGTGGAGAAATGTATTGGTGCGCATGTGAAGGAGGTAAATACAGCTTTGTCTCCCAGTGTCCTCAAGTCACAAAATATAACATTCTCTTAGTCTATTACATTTAAAGACATCCTTCTAGATGAAAAAGGAGACTACTTGCCAAGGTAATTTTTTAAAACAGAATCCTGCTCTGTTTCTAAAGCCGGAGTGCTGTGGTGCAACTTGAGCAGCCTCCATCTCCTAGGCTCACTTCAGTCTCCTCAATCTCTTAGGCTCACTTCAGCAGTCTTCTCACTTCAGCCTCCAAAATGTTTAGGATGACAGGCATGAGCTACCACACTTGGCCAAGGTAATTTCTTATGAAAGACAAAATAAATCAGTTATTTCTACATACTCTCTAACACAAGCCAGGGTCTACTTAATATTATGTACATATAAAAATTGTTCTTAATCAGAGGAAACTGCATATTTTGTATATTATACATAATTACTTCTCCCTCACAGAAGATTTCTCAGTTCCAGAGTCATTACTTTCCCCTGTAATCATGATATCTCAGCTTCTCTTATACCTAAGCCCATGAGAAAAATGGTAATTCTTGCTTCTCTTGTACCTTCTACAGTTTCTTCATGCTTTTGTAGATGACATAATCTCAGGATGAATATCAGATTAAGAGTGACTATAAGACTTTCAGACCTTTATAATGATAGGAAATTCTTCAGTGAAAGAAAAGATTTCTAAATATTTCAAGCCTAATCCCCAATACAAATATGAGCAAGTCTAACGAGTGTTGCATAAAGTATTTTAGGCTTAGTTTTTGTTTAATGGAGTGGAATATAATCTGATTATAATCTGATAGATAGAAAACCCATGAAGTTTTAAGGAGGTTGTAGTAGCTTAGAGGAGAAGAGGCTATGTGGAGAAAGTAATTTCAGCTATATCAGCCAAACAGACTTTACTGGCTGAGGTCCCAGACTTGTGAATGAAGTCATGCATGACCAGACGGCACCAAATGAACTAGTCCAGATCAGAATAATCTTTCAGCGAATTCTCAGACTTGTGAAAAATAAGAATTTATTGTTGCTTTAGCCACTAAGTTTAGGGGTGACTTTTAAGAAGCAAAAGCTAATGGACTCTGCCTAGTTACCAAAACTATTTCAAAACAAGTTCCAAATGGGTTACAAAGACCCTAAAATTCACACATTAATTTCCTAAATTCACGGCTTATCAGTTCTTACCTTCAACATAATTCTGAAAGACTTGTTTACTTATGGCCGGGGGACCAGATTCATCTTCCATCCACCCAGTGTTACAACCAGGGAGATGCAAAGGTAGAGGCAATATTTTGGAGGTCCAACTAAAACCAGTGGTCAATGAGGTACATAGAACAAATAATCCTTTAGGCTTATAATCAAGAATGATAATACTACCTTATAGGATTGTTGAATATAGAATTCAAGTTTCACATGCAGATGTTTAACATGCAGCAAGTATGGTTGCAAAAATTTGTCTTTATAATGTCTCTGTGACATCGATGAAAGGTAAAGTCATGGTTAGCGTTTGCTAAGTTTAAATCTTAAGAGGCTTTAGAGCATTCTACTCCAATTTCTTTATTTAATTGATGGAAAGATTGATGCTTAGCATGTTTGGGAGATTGGGTATTAATTTATGGTCATAAGTGTCAATGTGTTTGATTCTTACTGTATAGGTACTGTATCTCACATCCCTGCATAGTAATATCAGGGTTTTTGAAGTTCATTTCAGAAAGATTTTCCACCAAGTGTTTAAAACAATGCTTTAATGACACTAAAATCATTAAATTTAAATGAAAGTTTCAGTTATGTGAAAGTTTGGGTGAATAAAGTACTTTTAAATTGTATATGGTCAAAATTAAGACCACATCCCTTGTAGTTAACGTATAAGTTTTAGTGGAAAGTGGGCAGAGGAGTCTGCATTTTACAACCTCATAGAAGTCTGATATTTTCTTAACCTTTCTATAACTGGAAAAATACCACGTATGATAACGTCCTCCTTTAAAAGATGAAAGGCAGAGGCATTTGCAGGAGAAGACCTGAGAAAATAAATATGGTTTATAAAATAAAATGTAAGTAGAAAGAGGGCTGCGTAGAAGAAACTTGAAGAAAGATTCTGATAAAGAAGAATGGGGAAAAGGGACACCCACATGCAGTGGTGATGAGGATGAGATATACTTTTTTTGAGCTTTCAAGTCAGATGTTACATAATATTGGGAAGAAACGGGGCAAAGTGATGATTTCTGCAAGTGTTTATGTAATGTGTTCATTTCCACCTACAGCATTGATGAAGAAATGTCATAAATATCAGTAAGACAGTCTCAGTGTCAATTGAAAATTTCGAGGTATTCAAGCCATTGAGATATTGGGAGTTGTTATCTACATATAACAAAACATTACATAAACCAAGCCATACATAGATCCTAGGAACTGGGGTGAATTACGCTCTTGAAAATATTGACTGAACAGCAATAAATTAGCTAATTTTCCCATATAAAAGTCACCAGGAATAATGTATAAGCAGTTCTTTTAAGGCTGAAATAATTAGTTTTAACCTTCACAGAATATTAATTTGCTTGACCTAGAATGGACAGTTTAATGTTATTTAATTCCACACATGAACACCTGGATGCATACTGTGTGATTGTGTTTTAGTTGGGACTCAATGCACCCATTTGTAGTGGAAGGTAAAGGCTACTAATGAAAAACTCAGGGCAGGGCTTAAAATTGACAGGGTATATATATATTTTTTAGGGTCATATTTTAAAAGGCCACAAATTTTCTGCTGCTGAATATTTATTCAAGGCAAATGACTATTTCACATTTTTATGTTTTTACTTCCATTTTATCCTATTAATGTGTTATTTTAATGAGGATGAGATGTTGATTAGATATAGTGACTGCTAATGATAACATCTACTAAATTTTGGCAGATGTTAAGGGACTTATTCTAAAAAACACCTCCTGTAATAAATCTCAGGAGAAGCTAGTGAAAGTCAGAGCCTTCTGCATTTACTATGATAATGAAGTAACCGTGACCTGAAGAGGCAAACTGATGTCTATGGCATATGATTTGGCTCACACGCAAGATGGAAATAATAGTTACTTAGAGTGCTTTAAAAGTTGAATGCAAAGTATTTTTAGAAGTATTGGCAAACTGAAGGAAATGAAGGTTTTTAGAGCAGAACAAAGGATGCTTGAATTTCCATCATATATTTGTTTTAGAGCTAGAAGTCTCATTGCTGTATTAGTCCAGTTTCAGCCTGTGAAGTTACTAATTCATACAAAGTCAAAAAGGGCAATATTGAAACGAAATCCTACGTCTATGCTTTCACTTTCTACCTGGCCCTCTAGAGCTTGGGCAAATTTCTCATATATTTAATTCAATGAGTTCTATTTCATTCAATGTTAAGTTGATATATTTGGATGTCCCTGTCCAAATCTCATGTTGAAATGTAATCCCCAGTGTTGGAAGTGGGGCCAGAAAGGAGGTGTTTCGGTCGTGGGGGCAAATCTCTCATGGCATGGTGCTGTACTTGCAGTAGTGAGTGGGTACGACTAGCAAGATCTGTTTCTTTAAGTGTGTGACACCTCCCCGCTCCAATCTTTCTTCTTCCTGCTCCTGCCATGCGAGACACCTGCTCCCTCTTTGCCTTCCACCATCATTGGAAACTTTCTAAGGCCTCCCCAGAGCAGATTCTGGTGCTGTGCTTCCTGTACAGGCTGCAGAACTGTGAGCCAATTAGACCTCTTTTTAAAATAAATAAATATATAAATTACCCAGTCTCAGGTATTTCTTATAGTAAAGCAAGGACAGTGAATACATGTCTTGCGTATTCATGTGAAAGCTCAGTAGTAAGCACTGAATTATATAATCCATTTAAAGAAATCTATGTGTCACCTTAGCTAGCCTAGTAATTCAAATGAAAAATAAATACACGGTTGATCATCCAGCAGAAAACCAAAACTGGCATCTTTTAATTTGCAGTCAGCAAGATATATAGTAAACCAACATCCTTTTGAGATAAGCTAACTGCTCTAACGTTGTGACAAAACCCAAGATCTCCATGGTTTACCTTATTAAGCTTTTTTCTTTTTCTTTTTCTTTTTGAGACAGAGTCTCACTCTGTCACCCAGGCTGGAGTGCAGTGGTGTGATCTCGGCTGGCTGCAAGCTCTGCCTCCTGGGTTCATGCCATTCTCCTGCCTCAGCCTCCAGAGTAGCTGGGACTACAGGCGCCCAACACCACACCTGGCTAATTTTTTTGTATTTTTAGTATAGATGGGGTTTCACCATGTTAGCCAGGATTGTGTTGATCTCCTGACCTCGTGATCCACCCGCCTCCGCCTCCCAAAGTGCTGGGATTACAGGTGTGAGCCACCACGCCTGCCTGGCCATTAAGTTTTAATATTCATTCACATCATAGTCTGATGAGGGGTTTAGTGGGTGGATTTTCTTATTGTATTTAGACGTCCAGGTATCTTCCATATAATAGCTTTGCTAATCTACTAGGGCTTCAGAGATTTCCATAGGATTAAATACTGATTATATATAATGACAGCTGGTGATCTTGTCTGCAAAATTAAGGCAAATGTTAACTTAGTGTTTAAAATATCTCAGCGATAAATCCATTTTGCAATTGTTGAAAGACGAGAAAGAGCCTGATATTTTACAAAATAAGTTTTAAACACCATAGTCTGTAAGTAGCATGTCTGACTTCCTTATTTCATTCTATTAGTCACATGGTCCCACTAAACTACAAAGTAGGATGGGAAATATAGCTCTCCTTTTTTATATGAAAATAAAATGAGATAGGATTTTAAATCTCTGCAATAATCACATTGCCTTCCCTCTTTTTAAAATTAACTCTGGCTTCCAGATTTTCCATGTTTCTGTGACAACAAGAATGTTAAGTTATTAACCTATTACCACTCATGACCTCTTGAATAGTTCAGCAGTGACCTCTTGAATAGTTCAGCAGAGAATGAGAATCTTCCTCTAACTAGGAAAATACCATTAATTTTCTGGCAAAGATTGTTTTCTTTTTAGAAACAGAAGTGGTTCAGAAGTCAAAGGCCTTTAGCTCTAATTCCAGCTAAACACTTCCCAGCTGTGTGATTTAGGCAGCTCATATCACCCTGGGTGGGGATAATAACACTAGCTTTATCAACCAGGTGCTCTTAAATATTTCCCCTTTTAATAGCCTTTATTTTTAGAGCATTTTTAGAGTCAAAGGAAAGTTAAGTGAAAAGTGCAATTAATTCTTATGTATCTCCTGAGACACATGCCCCTCAAACTTCTACCCCATATACATAGTCCTCCTACTACCAACATCCTGCACCAGAGTGGCGTATTGGTTACAACTGATGAACCTACATTGACACATCGCTACATCCAAAGTCCATAGCTTACATTAAAGTTCAGTCTTGGTGCTGTACATCCTATGAGTTTTGACAAATGAATAAATGACATGTATCCACCACTGTAGTATCATACAGAATTATTTCATTACCCTCAAAATCTTCTATGCTTTGCCTATTCATTCCTCCCTCTCCTCCGACCTTTGGCAACTACTGACCTTTCTATTGTCTCCATAGTTTTGCATTTCTGGAATGTCATATAGTGGGAATTATATGGCATGTAACCTTTTCATATTGGCTTCTTTCACTTAATAGTATATGCACTTAAATTTTCTTCCTGTCTTGTTGTGGCTTGATAGTTTATTTCATTTTTAGTGCTGAATAATGTTTCTGCCATGCCAGTTTATTTATCCATTCACCTACTGAAAGACATCTTGATTGCTTCTGAGTTTGGCAATTATGAATAAAGTTGTTATACATATCCATGAGCAACTTTTTGTGTAGACATACTTTTTATGTCTTTTGGGTAAGCATCAAGCAGTATGATTGATGAATCATATGGTAAGAGTCTGTTTAGTTTTTAAAGAAAGTGGCAAAGTGTGTTCCAAAGTGGCTGCATTATTTTGCATTTCCACCAGCAATGAATGAGGGCTTGTATTCTTTAGAAGCAGTGATACTTTTGTGATCTCTGTTACCCCACTCCCCCTTCACATTAGTCTCCATTCTATTCCTGCCTTAGGACCCTTGCAGTTGAGTTCCCTGCTGCTTGGGATGTTTTTTTTTCTTTAGACACTTACATAGCTTTTTTTTTTTTTTTCTCTCAAAATCTGAGTTTCAGCTCAAGCAGAGATTTTTTCCAACAAATTTTTCCTGATGAACCATTCTGAGATACTATCCTACCTGTCCATTGTACTCTCTCTGATGACATCCTATATATTTTCTTCAAAGCAGAGATCAGTGCACAAAAAAGAATCCTGTAGAGTATAAGTTTTACAAGAGGGACTCTGTCATGCTCAATGTAGACATATGGACACTGAATAAGTATTTGTTAAATTGACACATTAAAGAAATGAAACATGCGAGCTGCAAGTCTTTTGAAAAGACTTGTTTGATCTTGCATAGATTTTGTCCCCTCTCCGAACATTTTCGGTTTCTAGGTGACATTTCAAAGTCCATTTGAACAAAAGGTGGTCCTTCTCTTTGTAGTCTCTTGGAAATCACCTTGAGCATGTAAAGCCTTTTCTTATATGGTTTGTTAAAAACAATCAATGGTTATGGGCCAGGCGCAGTGGTTCACACCTGTAATCCCAGCACTTCGGGAGGCTGAGGCGGGTGGATCATAAGGTCAGGAGATCAAGACCATCCTGGCTAACATGATGAAACCCCATCTCTACTAAAAAATACAAAAAATTAGCCGGGCGTGGTGGCAGGCGCCTGTAGTCCCAGATACTCAGGAGGCTGAGGCAGGACAATGGCATGAACCCGGGAGATGGAGCTTGCAGTGAGCCATGATCTCGCCACTGCACACCAGCTTGGGTGACAGAGGGAGATTCCATCTCAAAAATAAAATAAAGTAAAATAAAACATAAAATAAAAACAGTGGGTATGAGAAGCAGTCTACTGAAGAGTTCTGCAATCAATGTCTTATTAACTGTGTGATTGGGTTTTAGTCGTGCTCCACTTCAACAGTAGCAAACCAAGAGCTTTTGCATGAAGGAAGGAAAGTGTTGGTAGGTGATATTATGGCCACACTCTTTGTTGCTTTGCTTTTGATCAGTTAGGATTCACAATTATTATTTGGAAGGCATGCCCACAGGTGCTATGCCCCTGCTCTTTGTCACCTGATTTACAAATTAGAGGACAACTTCCTGCCAGGTAGAGTAGTTAAAATAAATTTAGCTTAAGAATATCCTATGAAAGACATAGTTTATTCATGACATACATTTTTTAAAGAAAGTCATGATGCAGGATTTTCAAAGAGAAAATCACTATAGAAAGAATCTTAAAATAAGTGAACATAAGGGGAAAAAATAAAGATCATTTTCTTCTTCTTCTTTTTTTTTTTTTTTTTTTTTGAGACACAATTATGCTCTTGTCACCCAGGCTGGAGTGCAATGGCGGGATCTTGGCTTACTGCAACTCCCACCTCCCTGGTTCAAACAATGATTCTTCTGCCTCAGCCTCCTGAGTAGCTGGGATTACAGGCACCTGCCACCATGCCCAGGTAATTTTTTTGTGTTTTCAGTAGAGACGGGTTTCACCATGTTGGTCAGGCTGATCTCAAACTCCTGACCTCGTGATCCACCCACCTCGGCCTCCCAAAGTGCTGGGATTATAGGCATGAGCCACTATGCCAGGCTGATCATTTTCTTCTTTACAGGCTTTAAAATTTGGGAGATAGGTAATCAAAATGAATGCCTAATATTATGTAATTGGGAAGCCTAGGATCATTAGTGTAAAATAAATCTGAACCTTTGTTTTTATGTTTGAATCTAACCTAGGTAGTGGCAAGGCTGAGGATAAAGTTCCTTTTGCTTTCAAAGAGATGATAACTAGCATCCAACAAGTAGCTTTACTCACATTGCCTCATGTAATTACTAATATAGGTTTGTAAAGCAGATATTATTGAATCTATCTTATAGATGAATAAACAGAGTGAGAAAATATGTAGTAATTTACCCAAAATCACATAGCTATTAAATGACAGAACTAGTACCCAAGCACAGGTCTATCTGACCTGAGAGCCTGTGGTTCCTCCGTCCTATCACAATCTATGAATTTCTTATACATCATCTCATGACAGGTGAAGTGAGTTTATTTCTTCTGTTTTGCACCTGTAGCTCCTGGGTCTCAGAGATTAAGTAAACACTTTAAATGTAAGTGATTGAGTGTTGAGTAGGGCCCATAATTTCTGATTCTCAATTTCAGAATATTTTGGTCTAAGCTTGCTACAGATTAGCTTAAAAATATAAAGATTGTTAATTCCATTCATACATTTATGAAGACTAGAGCCAAAAGTCTTTATTTGATTTGTTTTCTATGGTATTTGTGTTCACATTATTCTAAAATAGTTGTTTTATTTTTACATAAAAGTACAGATTAAGGCTAATGTGTTACACATTTAGAAAAGCATATTTCTATTTTTCCAGCTCTAGAGATTCTGTTTCAATAGTTGTGGATTATGACCCAAGAATTTGCATATTTAACAAACAGGTACTTCTGAAATAAGAGGTCTGCAGATGACATTTTGGGAAGCACTCTTACTGCTTACTTTGTTATAATTTGTTGATTTAATTTCATAATTTCAATTCATTTGAAGCTCTTGCTAAATCAGTCAATTCATATTAAAAGTCCTGTACAATTATGGTGGAAAATTGAATCAATAAAATATTTCCCTTACATTTATAGCTAATGCTGCAATGAACAGGAAATCCTGCTTTATTTTTCACAATTGAATAATTATTTTAGTTTACATCTCAAAGAGAAGGATTGCTGGATCAAAAGGCTTGCAATTAACCAGGCATGGTGGCGGATACCTGTAATCCCAGCTACTTGGGAGACTGAGGCAGGAGAATTGCTTGAACCCGGGAGGCAGAGGTTGCAATGAGCCGAGACCGCGCCATTGCACTCCTGCCTGGCGACAAGAGCGAAACTAAACAACAACAACAACAACAACAACAAACAACAAAAAATGCTTGGGCAATGTGTTAACTCCATAATTGTAAGTCACTTTTTTGAATTTGGTTTCTCAGGCTGTTAATAACAAACTTATTCCAGATTTTTTCCATTGTTTGCATTGTCTGATCAATGGCATTATTTCCATACAAACAGGCTGCTTATAGGTCTCCAGTTTTATATTCAATTTTTTTGACACAGAGAGTCATAGGGTCAAATAGGGTCACTGGTTGAAGAAATACTTACTCCATGATTAATTCAAAATAAATTTTAATGTACTATGGAACATATGTAAGTGTGTTTTGTTTTTTCTTGACTGAAAATTGAAGCCTTTTGGAGGTAGTTTAACTCTGAAATTGAGCACAATTGAAAGAAATAAGCAAGTTAAAATAGATTTAAATCTGAATATTGCTCATAACACCTGGAAGGTCATAATTAGGCTATCAGGCATTCCACTAGTTGGTCCTTCATGCATTCATCTAATGGATATTCATTCAACACTCACGATGTTAGGCACCAGACTAGGCAAACAAGAGAGAATGATCCCTTCTTTATAACATTTACACTCTAATGAAGATTGGCAACAAACATACAGAACGACTGGCAAGGCACACATCCCACTGACCAGTCCAGAAAAATCCTCTTCAATAAAGTGATGAGTGAGCTGATGCCTGGAGAACTGGGGAGTAATTATCCAGGCAGAGAATGAGGGTGTGGTTGACCTAGAGAACAACTTCAAACTTTCTCAAGAGAAGAAAGGATATGCTCTTTTGGAAAGAATGAAAGCTTGTATATTTCTTTGAATGTACTTGAGGGAATGATAGGAGAGAAGCCAGGGGGAGAATTGTAGAATTGCATCAAGAAAGGCTATGGTAAAGCAATTGGGCTTCATCTGAAGGATAAGGGGTAGATGACTTTTAGCAGTGGGGTCATGTGCAGATTCCCGCTCTGGAAAAATTGCTTTCATTGTTATGTGGAGATATCCAACCTGGCCTTGGATATTGACAAGGAAGCTGGAGGGAGGTGGGAGGAGGTGGAACATACTGAGGGAATGGATTGTGCAGGAGTTGGTGTTTGAATGAATATTAGGGATGAGGTGGCTAGAGATGGCAATTGTATGATAGTTTTCGAGTACTTTAAAAATAGATGTTGACTTGTACTGTTTTCGTTATTTAGAAATGTACAATTAATTTATTATTGATTATAGTTACCCTGAAGTGCTATCAAATACTAGATCTTATTCATTATTTCTACTTTTTGTATCCATTAGCCATTTCCCACTCCCCCGCAACTCCCCACTCCCCTTCCCAGCCTATGGTAACCATCCTTCTACTTTCTCCAGGAGTTCAATTGTTTTCATTTACAAATCCCATAAATAAGTGAGAGCATGTGATGTTTGTCTTTCTATGCCTGTCCCATTTCACTTAACATGATCTCCAATTCCATCCTGTGCTTTATTTTTCCTGCTTTAGAAACATAAGATATATTAAGCTACGTTTTTTTCTCTATCCCCTTTCTTTCCACCTTTGAGGGCAATTAAAGCATTGGGTTTTGTGGATTAGATCATAATATCTTCTTTCAACAAGAGTAGAAGTGCCAGAGAAGGAGCTCTGAGGCTCAGAAATCTGGAGGTCTAGGTTGTCTGAGGAGTAAAAAGGCTCCCACTTTAAGGGGAAGAGGATATAGGTGTTAGAAAGAGAGCAGCAGTTGTCTATCAGTGTCCTTTTCCCACAGGAATTCAGATCGATGGACTATGGAGAACTTGGGAGTCTCTGAAAGATATCCAAAGATATCTAGGCTCAGTTTGGCTCAGAACAATAAAGAGATACTGTTGGAATTAAAGAAAAACTTTTAAATGTTATTTTGATAAATTCTGCACCAGATTTTCAGGCATCAAATAAGCCTCTCGATTTCTCTGGGATTTCAGAATGGGGGAAGAATCCAAAATAATATCTGTGACTAAGTATTTTACCACCTGGGTTTTCTTATGCTCCTATTTTCAGAGCACTTAAGAAGTATGACTTTAAAGATGTTTTTAAGTGTCCAGATATAAAAGTATTCAATGCCTAATAAGCAGTAGCACATGACTATATGCCGTGATTGAGATCTACTGTGTTACTACTATCTGCTTTTGGCAGATGAGCCCTGGCTTCTCTTTTATCATACCCTCAAGTACATTCAAACAAATATACATACTTTCATTCCTTCCAAATGAGCATATCCTTTCTTCTCTTGAGAAAGTTTAAAGTTGTTCTCTAGGCCAACCACACCCTCATTCTCTGCCTGGATAATTACTCCCCAGTTCTCCAGGCATCAGCTCACTCATCACTTCATCGAAGCTCAAAGGTGATACACAACTTGTGCATAGCCATATAATGATACTGGAAGAATAAATATAACACAACATCACTAAATAGTGGCTTCTGTAATGCTGTTCAACAGCTAGTGAGACCTAATAATCAAATACCACTTGACCCAGGGAACAAACCTCCAAGCAGAAACTGTGCTTCTTTTAACTTTCTATGAAGCATTGGTCCAAAATACAGGTTAACAAGTATAACTCTCTGTTGTAATTATCCACACGGTTGGGTGCATCTATGCAGCCTGCCTCCTATTTTTAAGCCTAAGATTTATCTTCTGTGATATTAAACACAGTTTGCTAGTAAAAGATAATTCAGTTTCCCTCACAAAAAAAGCTTACCTTTATTGGTCAATAAATATTGTGCTCGATTTTCTCCTTTTACACTGAGAACATATGCTTCCCTGGACATGCAAAAATCAAATGCATTATCTTCTCTTTTGCTGCATTGGTTGCCTTTTCCCATTATTCTGTATAGACTGTAAGAGTATGGTTGCCTATAGAGAAAAAGTGCATTTAAACCTCCTGAATCATTGTGCATGTGTGGGTGTGTAGTTGGGACACTTTCTGTCAATACAAACAATTTAATTTTAAATTATAATACACAATGTATGGGCCCAGTTAAGATACAGTGATTTATCAATGAAGATCTAATCATGAACGTAGAGAAAGGGTGCTCATATATTGTTTTATTGTCTAATCATTGCACTTGAAGATTACTCATAGTGTCCAGGCACCTTCTTTTCCTCTTCAGGACTAGGAGCCATCTCTCTGTGTGTTTTACTGTTAAATGTGTCATCTCTTGCTAATGTTATATTTTCTACCTTGAGGAAAATGTAATGCTATCATTACTTGCAATGTCATAGCTCTTCAAAATCTACTTGCCTAAAAAAACATAGAACGACTTGCCTATTCAGTTCCCTAATTTCACTTATTTAATGCAGGGCTTATTCACAATGCTGCATCATCCAACCATCATCCAACCTATTTATCATTCATAATGCCACCTGTGAATACTGGCTTCCATTGACTTGCTACTGGACCTCATTGATGCTGAGCACAAATGCAAGTCATACTGAGAGTATGCAGTACATGTGAATAATAAGTAGTTTTCTTGTCATATTAAACATATCATTCATATGAGTATGAACATAGAGAAATCCTTCAATTGTATCTTTTCTTGAGCTCTTTATTTACTGTTTTCCTATATAGAATATGATCTTTTTAAATGTTTGTCTTATCCCTGCCTTTCACAAACTAACACCAGTTGGGAAGATAGGTAAGAGTCCCATGGAAGAGTAGGAAGAGTTGCCTTATTTGCACAAGGATTGTCTGCTGTGTATTTGACATGACATAAGACTAACCGAAAAGAGCACTCCTCACAGTATTGATTAGAGGCAATAGAGAACACTAATAAAAAGAACCAGTTAGCATTGTAGAGAAGGCAAGTGTGGCTATTCCAACAATGCTGACAGATTTGTGACTTGGAGCCTACAGAGTGGGTGAGGTGATCACCTTGAATTCCTGTGGAAGAGGATGAACAGGGTAGCGGAATGTTTATTACCATTTCTCTCATCTTTGTCACTATAAACCAGAGGAAACACTGCAGTCAAAATGCATACTGGTGAGAAAGACCCTTTACAACATGGGAGTCTTAAGCAAATTCAGGGGCTAGAGGTTGACAGTTGGGTAGGGGCCTGCACATGTAACCAGCAGGTGCTTTTGAAATAGGAAGATTTTAGACTACAATTTGGGAAGTATAGTTCTTTTAGAGTTTAATGTATTAGCTTAATGGATTATAATTTTCAAAATTTTCTTTCTATAAATTTTATTCACTTGAATTTCTCACTCAAAGTCAATTCATATTCAAAGTCCTGCACAATCATAATGGACAATAAAATTGATAAAATGTTTCCCCTTACATTTATAGGTTGTGTTACAATGAATAGAACATCTTGCTTTATTTTCCATTATTGAATGATTTTCTTAGATTATATTCCAAGGGAAACAATTTCTGGATCAAAAGACTTCAGCATCGTGTTGGATCTTGATCACTTTGTCATTTTTAAAATTTTGACTTCTCATAGCTGATTGATCCTGCAGATATAGGTGAACATAGAAGATGAGAGGGAACCTCAAATGGGAGAGACTGGGTCTGGAGGTCCACGTGTGTCCCAGGCTCATGATATTCTACCTAGATGGCACTGCTGGCCTCAGCCATTCCAAGGTACCAAAGCCAGACCTGGAAAATTTCACCAAAGCCAGACCTGGAAAATTTCAAGGAAGACATTTCATAATGTGAACTGCCTTTAGGCATAGGTCAGAAATGTATTGTCCTAGGTACAAAAATTCATTCCAGCTCACAAAATAACTCACTTTGGGAAATTAAGTATATTTTCTTCACTCTCTGAGCTATAGTTTTCTTTTTTCTTTTTTTTTTTTTTTTTGAGACGGAGTCTCGCTCTGTCGCCCAGGCTGGAGTGCAGTGGGGCGATCTTGGCTCACTGCAAGCTCCGCCTCCCGGGTTCACGCCATTCTCCTGCCTCAGCCTCCCGAGTAGCTGGGACTACAGGCGCCCACAACCGCGCCCGGTTAATTTTTTGTATTTTTAGTAGAGACGGGGTTTCACCGTGGTCTCGATCTCCTGACCTTGTGATCCCGCCCGCCTCGGCCTCCCAAAGTGCTGGGATTACAGGCTTGAGCCACCGCGCCCGGGTATAGTTTTCTTAAATACAGGTAATGAAGAGTAAAATCTGTTTCTCACAATGGTTGGGAAGGTTAAAATGAAATAATGTATTTGAAAGCATCTTGTGTATAGAATATTTTGTATATTCAAAATGTTAATTTTCTTTCTCCCTAAAGGATCAAATTCTTCACTTTTCAAAAGTTTTTTTGAAAGTTTTTTAATATATGAAAAATATCCCCAAGCAAAATTTTGAAGGTAAAAATTTGGGCCTCTGGCTTTCTCTATTTTATTCTCTTTGTCTATTATTTCACTGTGCCTTATGTTCTTTCTCCATTCTTCTCAAAATGTGTTCCTCAGGAATATGCTGAATTAGTTATTCACGTACAAGTATGAATCCATATGACTATAATTCATTTCCTAGTAATTTATTCTTTATGGTAAATAAGTATTTATTGACTATTCCTTTACCAGATGTTAAGATAGATATTGAGTATCAAATGGTAACAGGGCCAGCTTCATGTGTTTGCATGACCTGTGCAGTCCTGTTCCCAGAAGTCAGTTTTGCTTGGTTCAATACTCTGCCATCTCCATCTTGAAATTCTTATAACTTTGAATAAGGGATTCATACTTTGTTTTCCACTGGACATCACAGATTTTATAGCCTGTCCTGAGTGCTGAATCCAAAAGTCACACTTCCTGTCCTCAATAAGTTTATGTGAAACATGCATTTAAAATAACAGCCATCAAAAAATGTATAATGTGTTAGGTTCTAAGAAAAATGAAGTATTATATGAAATAGAATAAGAGAGATAACCTGATTAAGACCGGAACAGTTAGGTAAGACTTCTCTGAGGATATAAGCTGATACTTAAAGAATGAGTAGGAGTCAGCTATGTCAGAAACTAAAAGAAGCAACATTTCAAAAAGCCTCAAGGCAGATAAAAGCTTGGCACAGCTGAGAAACTAAGAAGTGAGCCTGACATGAGGTTGGAATAGGAGGCAGGGACCAGATCATACAGATCTTTGTAGTCCAAAGCGCCAATTTAATTTTTATGCCACGTAGGGTAAAAACCTAGAGAAAACGTGTGTGCGTGTGTGTGTGTGTGTGTGTGTGTGCGCGCATTCACATGCATTCTGATACCGAGAAGAATGAGTCTTGGTGACCCTCTAAAGTTACACTGGCTATTGTCGTGACCAAATCAGGAAGACCAGAAGGAAGATGTTGATGTTTTCTGTGAAAGATAATTCAGAAAAAGTAGAGTAGGTGTTTGGAAAGACAACATGAGACTTCTGCTTTGAAAGGAAGCACTTCGACCAATATTTTTGGGTATTTACTCCTAAAAACGTGTGCTTCCAATTATTTTTGGAAAAGTTCAATGCAGGTCTTGCCCTTGACTGTATGTACACCATCCCCTGGGAACGTGATGTTCCACTCCTTTATCTGGAATTCAAACACTGAGATAATGCACTGCTCCAGTGTTTATTTCTCTTCTCACTGGTCCATAGGAGGCAGAAGGGAACAAGATAGTATAGATGATGAAATGTTATAAGGAGAATGTTGAGAAATATGTCTCCACTCAGAAACTTAGTAGATATAAAATAAACATACTGAAACAAAAACAGCCAGAACTACTGATTAATGGCAGCAAATGTCATACTTAAGATAGTGTACAAACCTATATAAATTTACTAGTGCTTAACACATAGCCACTGTGTAACCTTGAGAAAGTTATTAACTCCCCTGAGCTTCAGCTTACATAAAAGTGAGTATAAAAATACCTTTCTGGATTCTTTGACTTTAGTAATGTCACCACTGTCCCTTTCCCAAATTTTCCTTTTCTACTGCCTATTCCTTATCACTCAGCTCAGGAAGCCTTCCCTGGCAACCCCTGGTCTTCCTGCATCTTGCTTCGGTGCTATTCTTGCTTGCCCTGGCACAATCCTTGGTTTTCTTCCCTACGGAGTATTATCTTACTCTTTTGAAATGGCTAGTTTCCTTGTCTGACTCCCTCTCAAGAAAACGATTTCCTGAAAGCTAAAAGAACTTAATCTCTGTGCCCATAGTACCTTGGACAGTGCCAGGGTAGTTCTTAAGCAACTGTTGATGATTAATTGAATGAATGCATAGAAGTATTATGAAGTTTTTGTCAGATAATACATATATAAGTACCCAGGGTAGTGTTTTAATGGACAGCTCAAATTGAGAGTTTATATGGAATGAAAACTTTTTCTTAAGCTCTTTATTGCTTTAATTCTGTGGGAGGAGAATCATTGTAAATACAAAACAAAAAAGACATGTACCAATCTATGATGCTAAAGTCTGGCAGGAAAGCTCTATTCTTAGGAAGTAACATGATTTGCAAAAGCTCATCTTTTGTGAATATGTCTTTTGTTAATTTCATCTCTTCTTTTCTGAGACTTCTATAAACATGTTCATCAGAAAACATACAGGAATTTCTCAGTCACTCTGAAAATAGATAAGGTTCATTGTTGTTTTACTAGTTTTTTGTTTGAAGAAAATATTAGGTGACAAAAATACTTCTAATTAAATTCAAAGCTATTATTTCTTGTAATGTTTTAGTGTTTGCTTTATGAATATAGGGTAAGGCAGTCTGTTTTAAATTATTTGACTTAAGGTCAGGAGAGTGTTTTCTCTTCCTAGTTACGTCAATGATTTGTTCTGTAATAATGAGCAAGCTGCTTTACCTCTCTGCTAACGTAAGATACTTTTATGCATATCAGAAAATTTTGATGTGTTTCTCTCTCCCCCCACTTTCTCTTTTAATTCTAAAATACTAAAAATCGAAGAAAGATGTAAGTGCTTATTCTAGCACACTTAGGCTTTTGTTCCAGCAATAACTATCTCAATTGGAAAAAAGTAATTTTTACTGCTTTCTACAAGTTTTTAAGAATTATAATTGTAAATAAATTCAAAAATACATTCAATAATAAGTACATTTAATAAGTTCCTATAATGTAGTTTAACTGATATTACCATACCATTGTAGGGCCATTAATAACCTAGTAATAACAGTTACTAACTATTTTACTGACAAGAATAATCAATGAATCAATGTCACATCAGAATTGCTAAATTTCAGAAAGTCTCATTACTCTGCAATCTTTTCTTTGGCGGGGTGACTGACCCGTTATTCTGTCCTATTTATTATAAGGCAGTGTAGTATGTGAAAAAAAATCAACTCAACATGGAAAGAAGGATCAGGATTTGATAGAACCCCAAACGGGCTGAATGCCACGTTAAAAGGTAAGGCCAGAAAATTGTCAAGTGTTGAGAGCACAGTTCTATGCCATGTCTCCTTGTCTGCCAATACCTGAGGCCTCAGAGTCTGGTGAAAGAGCTGCCGCAGGCTTTCAATTCTATATACAATTTATAACAAACGTTTTCTCACAAGGCCAAATCCTAAACAGTGTATCAGACTTTGCCTTTGCTTGTCTGGGAAAGAAAATAATGTTTCTACTTCCAGTTTATAGAAACTTTATCTATTTTTCTTGGTTTGATGGCTGTAATTGTAACTGCATACCACATATGGAAACATTACCCTTATATGCAGATGTTTCATACACTGTTGTGGACCTTCCAGTACCACTGCCGTTACTGAGAATGTAGGCTGCTGGATAACTCCCACGTGGCATCCTTCAAGATGATGAAAGTGGTTAGGGGATCTCTTCAAAATCCAGCTGTCTATTTTCTACCACCGTTCTTTCCACACTTTTGGCTTAAATCAATTCAAGATAAATTTTTCTTTTTCATCTTACATCTCTGTGATCTTCCTGGATAATTCTGGATGGTAAAGCAGTGCTGAATATGACATCGTTTCTCAGGCAGTTCTAGTATCTGATCCACCAGAAAAAATAAAAGCTGAAGAAACAGATGTGGAATCACATGTTCTCAGAACACTCCACAGTGAGATTGGTATCTTTCACCGAGGAAGTTTTTGTTTGTTTGTTTGTTTGTTTTTCATTTCAAGAAGAAATACTTTAAATGGCTTATTCTTCCTCAGTCAAACAAATAACTGTTTTTTTTTTTTTTTTTTTGTTTGTTTTTTTTTTTTTTTTTTTTTTTTTTTTAAAGAGAGAACTCCATAAATACCTGATGTAGGCTCTCTCCCCATTCTAAGGAGTTTTTTTAGCAGGTGTCTCCCAGACACTGACTTATTTAATATTTGGGTGCATTCTCTCATGGTCTAGTTCCTTTAAATGAACAATGTGTTTGGATGATTGGCCTAACTAGTAACTTTGTTGTATTAATTTTCTCTTCGCTTTTTCTCCTTGGGCGCCATGCACTGCATTACACAAGAGAGTGGTGTCTCAACCTCGTGTCATATCAGGCCTCAGTGCCTCCAGAAGTCTAGTAAACTGTAAGGAGAGATAAATCATTAGTTGATAGTGGAAATCATTAGTAGATAGTGGAAATAACTTCCTTGTAATGTCTCCACTGTCCCTTTTCCAAATATTCCTTTCCTACTGCCTATTCCTTATCACTCAGTTCAGGAAGCCTTCCCTGGCAACTCCTGATCTTTCTGCATTCAATGCTATTATTAGTAGTATTGTGATAAATCATTAGTAGATAGTGGAAATAACTTCCTTGTCTCAGAAGTTGAATGATGAGTAACAGGCCCTCAAAAAGAAAATCTCAGTGCTTGCACATTTGAGTCAATAATTTATATATTTTTAAATTTATTGCTTTCTGCCCTTTCTTTGTACTAAGGTATAATATACAGGAGCATTATCCTTTTCATAATACAATTCTCTGAGTTTTAACAATCGCACACCCACCGCCATGATGAAGATAAAGAACAGCTCCATCCATCAGTCTCCAAAATTCTCTGGTGACCCTTTGCAGTCAGCTTTTTTCTCCACCCCAGATTCTGGCAATTACTGATCTATTTTCTGTTCCTACAGTTTTCACTTTGAAAAACTGTAGTAAAAATGTGTGAATACAGGATGTAGCTGTTTGGATCTGACTTCTTTTCCTTAGTGTAACACATTTGAGATTCATCCATGTTTAAGTATCTATGGTTAATTCCCTTTTATTGCTGAATAATATTGTACTTTATATTAGTACCATGATGTGTTTATCCAGTCTCTAGTTCAAGACATTAGAAATGTTTTAGTTTGGTGGTTAAAAATAAAGTAATTTTGAACATTCACATACATTTTTGTGTGTAGACCTGATTTTCATTTCACTACCTAAGAGTGGAATTGCTTGGATATATGTTTAGTGCATGCTTGTGTTAAAAACTGCCAAACTGTCTTCCAAAGTGGAAGTACCATTGTGCACTCTCACTAGTAAGGTGTTAAAGTTCTAGGTGGTCTGCATAACCACCGTCATTTGATATTGTGATTTGCTTTTAAAATTTTAGTCATTTGGATATGTGTCTGACATTATCTGCTTGTGATTTAACTTGCACTTTCCATCTATCTTTCTTTTTCTTTTTTTGGACAGTGTCTTACTCCATTGCCCAAGCTGGAGTGCAGTGGTGCAATCTCTGGCTCACTGCAACCTCCGCCTCCCGGCTTCAAGTGATTCTCATGCCTCAGCCTCACGAGAAACTGGGATTAAATTTGCACTTTTGTAATGACAAATTACATTAAGTATTGTTTCATGATTTCAAATTTTCATTTTGCAATAATGTGAGACTTACAGAAAATTTCTAAAATCTTTTAAAGAATAAACATATACTCTTTACCCAGATTTTCCAATTATTAATAATATACTGTAATTGTTTCATCATAGTCTCTCTCTTACGCATGTTACTTTTTTATACATATATTCATATATAAGTATACCAATATTGATAATATACATACACCTACTATTTTTTCTCAATTTTTGAGAGCAACTTATGTGCATGAACACCCTTAACCCCTAAAATTTTCCAAGTATGTTTATTAAAAATAAAATAATTGTCTCACATATCCATGATACAGTCAAAAACTTAAAATTGATACCATAGGCCTTACTCAAATTTCAGCAATTATTCCAATAATATTCTGTGTTTATGCATGTATGTCGGGTTTATGTCTGTACATTTTTGTCTTTGTTTAATATTTAATCTTGGATCACACATTGCAATTAGCTAGCACAAATCTTTAATCTCCTTTAATCTGAAATAAGTTTTTTTTTTTTTATGACTGACATTTTTGAAGAGTACAGGATACTTATTTTGTAGAATGACCCTAAATTTGTGTTTGTCTGATGTTTCCTTATGTTGGCTGTTGATTACACCTTTTTTGGCAGGAAAGTCACAGAAATGACTTGTTCTTCTTAGTGCATTATAGTAGCACATCCACTGTTGATTTGTCTCATTTCTTGTAATATTAACTTTGATCATTTAAGGTGGCATTAGATTTCTCCACTATAATGTTATATTTTTCTCTTCGAAATTAATAGGTACCTTAGAGGGAGATACTGAGACTATATAAATATACTGTTACCCCTCAAACTTTAATTTACTAGTTTTAACATCCAGTGATGATTTATGAAGAAATCAGTTATTACTATTACGGCTGCTAATTGATCATTTCTAATTCCATCATTCTTTCCTCAGCAGTTGGCATTCTACTACAAATAAATCCCTTCTTTCTCATTTATTTATTCATTCATTTATATTAGTTTGTGCAGTTGCATTTTTATTCTATTCCACTGATTATAAACTGAGATTTTCGATGCTCAAATAACCCCAGATTGGCTCATTGGAGCTCCTTCAATCTGATATCTGTGTTTTTTGAATAAGTCTCAAACATACTTTGAAAACCTTTTATTTTTCTACAGTAAAATGAACCAGACTCATCTCATACTTTTTCAATTTCAGCCCTAGAATTAGCTATTTCTTCAGGAGAATTGTTTCTGTCTGTGTTTTCTAAATTAATTTATTGAGTGGAAATTTTAAATTAGAAACCACATTTTGGTTGTGATGGTCCCATTTTTATTACGACGTCCTTGTTCCCAGTTTCTCTCAACAAATAGAGATAGGGCATATGTATATACTACACACATATTTCCAGGAATCTCTCTATGTGTCTTATCTACTTAAAATATGTATCTGTATCTGCTTATTTATGCAGGTTCATTCTAGTCTTTCCCCTTGCATATTGTAACTCCTTTTTCCAGCAGTGAGAAACATTCAACTATACTTACTACGAAATAATTATTTATTTGCTGAATCCTAGTATATACAGAAAGTGGTTGCAGAATTGCTTACATACACATGCCACTGAAATAAATAGCTCTACTAACTAGAGTTCGTGTCTATTTTATTTATTTATTTACAGCTTTTTGCCTTCAGACTTAGGGTATAATATCAAAATATTGGGTTCATAAAAGTAATAATTTTTCTTTCTTTTTTTCTCTTTTGCCTCCTTCAATGTGGTTATCATTGCTTTCAAATAAATTAGGTTCATTTGTTTATGTTTGCATGCCATTTAAAAATTTCCCTCATCATTGTTGATTCTGTTATGTATTTGATTATGTGAAACTTCAGCATAATTTCAACAGTCAGAACTGTACAATGAGTTATACTCAGAGAAACCTCGCTCACTGCCCCATACCCCTTACCCTTCTCATCCTGTTTCTAACATACTTCCTGTAAGTACCTAATCTCTTTAGTTTCTGATTCATTCTTCCTATATTTTTTTTTGGCATAAATAAGCAGATACATGAAGAAGTCCTTTTAATTGCATATTTAATATTATATCTTCATATCTTTCTTCTCCACAGGCTTGTGATGCTATAGAACAAATATGAGATTTTATTCATACATAAATTTCACTATGACTTATATATAACATGCCTGAAATATAAGATTTTATTTAATATAGAATTAATACATAAAATAAGCAAATTAAAAATATAACAGCATATATGTATATAATGCTATAATTTATTATTATAGATAATAAATATGCTATATATAATATATAATATACCTGCTACATAGATTCACTTAATATGTTTACATTTTTTTAAAAGTAAATTTACATGCATCTACACAGAGTTCATAAGTGTAAGTACCATTTCTTGTCAGGTAGTGGTGTTGGTGAAGTCATTAACCAGAAATGGCCGAGCTTATGATTACCTTAGCTTATTTGTATCTTTCCTCTCATTTATTTCATTGATTCTGCATGATTTTCTAACCTACTTTGTTTTACATCGGAAGTGATTGACATTAGAGCTTATATATATTAATTGTGGAGTGATTCTAGACTTACTGACTGCCATTTTTCGACATCGCTCTAAAGTTGAGAGGACATATGTATCAATTAGATTTGTATTTCTATTGTACTTTTGTTCTGTTCTCATTTGGAATTGCGCTCATCTGAAAAATGCACAATATTCAGGAGAGACTAATTTCTGTACATTTCTTTGATGCCTGGCTTTGATTGCCTTCTGCAAAATGCCAACTTTTGGGCAGAGTGGAATGGACAGAGAATGAACTGACAACTTGACAGAGCTTTAGGCTTTTTGATCAGACTTTATTTCTCAAGGATATTTTAAAGCTTCTGTGGGCCTTTAAAATGATTAAACTGAGGCTCAGACAGGAGGTAAATTTCTTGTGGTATGTTTGTCTTTGTCTGCTAATTGCCCTTAACTGTAGACTTAAAAATGGCATGCATTATGGCATCTAAATAGGAAGCAAGAAGAGGACAGAGCAGGAAAAAAAGAGATAGGGTCGAGCTAAGGGTGAGTACTGTGAAAGCATCTGCTATGTCACATTGCACTATGCTGTGTTACACTGTCACCAATTTGTACATACTGCTCCCTTAACCCAGATTGTTTTCTTCCTGCAGCTGCCTGAGAAATTGTATGTCCCTCAAATTTACAAAGACATCATCTACCATCTGAAGCTGTCTCAGATTCATTCAAAATAGTAAATAATAGCTCCTTTGATAACCTATCAAACAACAACTATTACTCTCCTCTTTTCTGAGACGTGGACAGTGTTACTCAGAAAAGTTTATGTTAGATTTGTTCAGTCTACAAAATTATATAATGGCTTAGCTATAATTTCACTTTTCTGACTTCACTGCACCAACTAGGACAATTTTATTACTGCACGAATCACATTATATTTCAATTGTGTGATTTTTACTTCCAACTCCTGTGCTATTCTATAGTCTCTTAGATAGTCAGAAACTTCAGTGGTCCCCAACCTTTTTGGCACCAGGGATCAGTTTTATGGAAGACAATTTTTCCATAGACTGAGGTGGGGAGATAGTTTGGTGATGAAACTGTCTGACCTCAGATCATCAGGTATTAGTTAGATTCTCATAAGGAGTGTGCAGCCTAGATCCCTTGCATGGACAGTTCACAATAGGATTCGTGCTCCTACGGGGATCTAAAGCCCTGGCTGATCTGACGGGAGGCATAGGTCAGGCCATAAGGCTTGCTGGCTACTCACCTCCTGTTGTGCTGGTTCTTAACAGGTCAGGGACCATCAGAGGCCATGGGAGTTGCGGACTCCTGACAACTGTGTTTCATTTGCCTCTGTAGCCAGCTAGCACACTATCTGACACATAGTTGATTTTAATAACTTTTAAAAATGAACAATGTTTCTGAAACTCCCAGAAATCGGAGGTGTGCAGAAGAAGGGTTTTAGAAACCATTGTTTTCCTGTTTAGTATGTTATTTTTATGTTAGATATACTTGTTTTTCTTTCATTCATTTCTTCAAGTGCCATGAGAAAACTTACAGAGATATCAGGAACTCTACACAAGTCCCTTCAACTCTTTTTTCTTTTTCTTTTTTTAATTATACTTTAAGTTCTAGGGTACATGTGCACAACATGCAGGTTTGTTACATATGTATACCTGTGCCATGTTGGTGTGCTGCACCCATTAACTCGTCATTTACATTAGGTATATCTCCTAATGCTGTCCCTTCAACTCTTAATTGGCTTCCTGGGTTTGAATACGTGGGAGCAACACCTTCATTATCTCTGCCAATCATATTCACACCACATAAAGATCCTAAGTTTATTTTTTAGACTGAAGGAGAGCACGTTTTGCTCTCTGAGGTGTGTGTGCGCGCTTCTGCGTGTGCGTGTGTGACCGTGTATGTGTGTGAAACTGACTATGGAGTGCTGATCATCGCTCTTTGCATCTGATCTCTTACCTGCTGTGCAAAACTTAGGAACAGCTTGATGGGTCCAGTCACCAACGACATGCCCTCATTAATTATAGTAATTTTGTGGATTACAAGATGCCCCATGATTTCACATAATTTATTTTGGGGAAATTCAGTGCACATCTTCTTGGTTAATTTGGACATGAAGACCCCATAACTCATAGGAACTTTCTCATGAGGAGTGGGACAACGAAAAAGCAGGTAGTAAGAAGTAGGCTGATACAGTGAAAAGAGTACTGGCATGTGAGTGTTTACTCGCTGGGTAATGTTGGCCAAGTGTTTCAACCCATCCTTGTATCAGAATTCTCATTTCTAAAGTAGATATAATTATATCTACCTTTCCTTCCCCTCAGCGATGATGTAAATTTCAAATAAAGTAATATACAGCAATTTTTCTATTCATTCATTATTTCATTCATACGGTACACATGTATTGAACACTTGCTAAGTTCTGAGGTTACTAAAATTCACTTCAAAAGCTCCTGATCACAAAGAGAGGGAGAAAAAAAAAGTCACAGTAATATAACAACAGTTCGTATTATCATCTGTGTAAGAGCACTCTTAATTTAAGTGACAAAGAAATATAAATTGCCCCTTCAATTTGGGGAACAAAATGACATCACCATTCATTTGGTACTATAAGCTGGGAACTTGAGGGTCATCTGACTCTCCCCTTTTTCTAATCATCCACTTTGTAAAACTAGGGAGTCCTATTGATTCTTCCTCTTTAATATTTTAAAAAATATATTTATCTTTATCCTCCTTCTACACTACTGATGATACCTCTCACCTGGATTACTACAAAATTCTCTTCCCTGACCAACCTGTTTTCTGTCTATTCCCACTAATTCATTTTCCTTGTGAAGCCCAGATGATCTTTCTAGAAACAAATATGATTTTGTCACTTCCCTGCTAAAATCCTTCAAAAAGCTTTACTTTAGTTTTAGAGTAAAATCTAAGCTTCTTAACAGGGATTAAAATCTTTCTTACGATCTATTGTCTACCTTCTCTCAAAGTACTCAATATTTTTCCAGGTATTTTCATGGCTATTTTCTTCAAATAATATGCAAACTTTCTGAAGGATCACGCTTGTATTTTAATTGTTGTATTTCCAGTAGTTAGAATGGTTCTTGTCCTGTTGTGGCATTCAATTAATCCTCGTTGCGCGAATGGATCTCCCTCTATTTTTTTTTCCCAGAAGTATTTCTAAGGTAATGCTGAACTAAAGTGATTTCCTGGGCTACTGCCACCATTTCTATCTCTGCCGATGACTGGAATTCAACCTATAAAAGGAATAACATTATTCAATTATATTTTATTTTTAAATACCTGATACTGTTAGGTAGTTAATCTACATATCACTATCATACTAACAGCAAAGCAGACATGATTTGTATTTTTATATATCTCACATGATAGTGAAGAGCTTAAAGAATATTAATTTATAAAAATGAATTAAAATTCAGGTGCTCCAAAATATTAAGGCATTGTTGAATTATTGTTACTGATTTTTACTGCATACTTTTCTCTTGACATATGTTAGAAATGTGGCTAAAATGCGACTTATGAAATTTGTTCATGTAGTTATCACTGTTGATTTTACACTACTGTTTGTCAATTTTGTCTCTTCATTCTGATTATTGTAAATCCCCTGTTCCTCTTTTAATATATGTAAAAATATGCATTGCTAACCTAACCAAGAACATGATGAGTCAGGACATACAATAACATATTGATTATTTTAAGCAGTTGCTGTGTAATGTATTTTACAAATTAATAGTATCTATCACCACATGCTAAGCCAGCTGCCCTACGCCAACAAAGATCAAGTTAAGACAATTTAGTAAAATGATTAAACTGCTGAAATATACAAGGACAATATTACTAAACTGTTATTCAGCTGGCATTAAAAGAGCTGCAGCTCCTTTCAATGTTCTGGCATTGAAACTTTCTGGCAGTCAGTCATTGTAAATCATTCCAAGTGCTTAAGCATTCCTTTTACTAACAGGGGAATACACATGAGGGGATCTTTTACATTTTCCTTCAATTTTTCTGCTTTTTAAAGTCAATACCTCTTCTAAGGATCTTTTCATGGTAGCTTTCTTCCTCTTGTAACCTTGCCACTTAAGGCTAGCTTAGAAGCCTTTCTCTGTCCCTTCGTTTACCGTGTTCTTTTTGTAATTATAAGACATGCTGTATGTACTGAAATTGTTTAGTTGTCAGTCTTTATCACTAAAATATGAATTCATTGAGGGTAGAAAATACACATTTTTTCAATTTTGATTATTCATGAATAGTATATTTGAGATGTTCAATAAAAGTCATTGTAAGATTTGGAGAATGGGGATTGATATAGAAACAGATTATTAGTAAAAGTATACTACAAAAATCAAAACAAAACACATCGAATTTCTGCTTCATAGCAAAATTATTTGACATGTAAATGATGCATAGATTATAAAAGTCAGTCCAATTCAGAGTTAATTATCTTTCTAAATTGACACTAATACTTTCAAGAAGATATTTACATTTTGTGGTATACTGGTGGTTTTGTCAATAAGATATCAATAGACAAAAACAGATGTTTTTTAGACTTCATAGTAAACTTCAAGTAAAAGTATTGATTTGTCTGCAAATTGAATTAAAAGGTATAGCTGAAGTTAGACATCATGTCAACACAACAATTTAATACAAAAAGTAGGGGGATCTATCAGGTATCAGTACGAGCAGAGGCTACAGATTCTCACAGATCTGGATTATAACTCGGAAAATGAGACATTTGATTTTGAATCCCAATTCTGCCACCTACTCACTGTGCAACCTGGAGGAAATAAATTAATCTTACTGAAGTGATGATAATAATAATTTACAGGACAGTTTGCAGATAAGAATACTTAACAACAAGAAAACTAATATGTAACATGTATTATGATCTTACAATTTGTCAGAACCTGAGCATAGTGTCTTACATACTTGATTCTTCACAACAGCCCCATGATTGATATTAATTAGGTTTTATAGAGTTTAAAAAATAGATATTCGCAATGGTTAACAGACTTAACCGGATGTACACAGCAAGTAAGAAGTAGAATCAGGTTGGGAGCCTAGGGCCAAGTGACTTCACAACCAATAGCTCTAACCAACGTATGATGTGGTTAAACCATATGGTAGACTTTCAATAAATGATGACCAATATAATAAACATACATTTGCATCTGCTGAGCAAGAAATAGGGACCATCTGATTTTTTCATTATCCATAACCTACTACTTATGACTTTTGAGTAAAAATTCATATTCCTATTGAAATTGACATCATTAATTGATTAAATTCATGGTTAAACAATGGTATTGTCATAAAAATCATTGGGCTGAAATCAGAGATTATGGGGGTTTAGATTGGTCCTATCAAAAACACTAAAACTCTTGATGAGAGCATATACTCAGAACCCAAAATATCAAAGTAGAAAACACCTTGCATTGAAATGTGTAATTCACCAGTTTGGGAGTATTTATTTATGTTTGAATGTTTGGAAGCGGAACCCCATTTGCCCTTTCTTTCAAAAACATTTTACATGCTAAAACATAAACCATTTTTTGTTTATAGAATTCAGAAATCCGATGGCACCTGCCCAATTACTCAAGGTGAATGACCTTGAAATAGATCAATGTCCAATGAGTTATTAAAAATTGAGCAATGATTGGTGGAAGCAAGAGAAAATATAATTGACACTCAAGATGTCTGAATTATAAACACAATTGTATTGACTCAACACAGTTCCCTAAATCCCTGGGAAGGTTGATAAAGGATATAATTTAAGATTGTGGTAAGCCTATAAAGACGTGCAAGCCTGTGAGTTTGATGACTCTTAGAGACATTCTGGAGTGCGTTCAAGAAGTTTGCATTTTTGTACTTGAGTGATTCAGAAACTCTAAAATCAGTAATGAAATTGAAGAAGAACAGGACTTTCAAATAAGCTGCATTATGGCCTGTCATTTTTTACTGGTTGAATTCAGCTCTAGCAGCATGGATAAACATAATGAGCAATAGTCTAAGAGGAGCTACTAGTTGAATTTCATGATCTACTAATAAGTATATGACCTAGGTTAAGTGACTACTTTTATTGGTACTATTGTCATTTTTGAAAAATAAAGATATTGTTTGGATCATCTTTAAGATCTTACAGCAGCAAAACCTGAAATTCTCAGAATTCTAGTAGGAATGCTAGAGACAAACTTCTAATTCCTGTTTCCAGAGAAAGTACATTTTATGGTGCCCAGTATAGGATTGAGCTCAGTGTTAAGTAGACCTTCTTAACAAAGACCACTTTTTAAAACTTAGGAACAATTTACAGATAAATTGTTTCGCTAAACGTATTGTACAAAAGGGGCATCTTCATGACAGGAAAGGCATAATGAAGCCAAAGGCAAATTGAGCCAGGTAAATGGTGAATTAAGTCAGTTAATTATATATGACATTGTGGCTCAGTGTGGATACTGCCTAAACAATTGATTGAAATAGAGAATTAGATGACTTTATATCTCACTGTTAGTCTCGGTGAAACCAAACATGTGAGCTAGTTATTATTACACCACTTTATAAACGAGGAAACTCAAAGGGCAAAGATGCTTAGCTATATTTATGCAGCTAGTAAGTCCTGAGACAAAAACTCAGAGTCTTCTGAAACCAACTTCAGCACGGTTTTCCAATATACTATGCTGCACCATCATCATACTATTTCTATTATCGTTTAAATATTTAAGGAGCTTCCTGGCACATTCTCACCACTTTCAGACTTAATGACTCATTAGGAACCACTCAGTTCACTGAAGTACAAATAAAACAATTCCTTACAGTTACTTTATAATCTAAGGAGAATCTTTAGAATAATATTTCCTACATCTAGTTTTCTGGTTGGTATGCAATAAAGAGATAAATAGAATTATATAAAGTAATTTGAACTTTGAGGACTAGGGGACAAAATAAGGTACATACACCTATAAGTACAAAACACAAGGAAACATAAAAAGTTAGTCTACAACTCCATTCTTTGGCACACTGAAAAAATTTGCACAGTCCTTTGGGTTTCCCATACTTAATAAAACTTCAAGATATCCTCCTCACTTCCTGAATAGTTAGTTAAATAGGATAACATTTGTGGAGTTAGATGGACATCAATTTAAATTCTGGTTTAGATATTGTAGATGTAATTGAATGTCAAAAACTCTGAGTACTGGATCCAATATCTGTTGGCTTTATGACGTTGGACATTTCCCTTAATCTCTTATTTGCAAAGCGAAGGGATAATATCTACTTTGAATGGGTATTGAGTGCATTGCACAAGGAAAAGTCTTTGTATATACTATCAAAAATATTTAACCTCACTGAGGGGTGGCTTTTTTTTTAATCTGTAAAATAACAGTGATTACTATGTAATGGGCAATCATAAATATAATAAAAGATAATCAACACAGAACACCTGACAAAGATCTCCAATTAGGATCATTATTAGCATTATCTTAATTGGTAGTTCCTAACCAAGGGTGTGTATCAAAAACTCACCTGTACTGATGGACCACCTGCCTGAATGATAGCCTGATCACAGACTCAGGATCTCTGTGAGAATGTGTTCAGGGTAGATATATATATATACACACACATACACACATATATATATTTATATACACATACATATATATATATTTATATATATTTTTCAAAGATAAATACATAATTATTACCATAGGTCTGGTTAAAAGCAAGTGGCCTAATTTTCTGGATCATACCATTTTTATCTTCTTTCCCCCCTCCTACATGCACTCATTTTAGATTAGAGATTATGCCAATATGGTCCTGAAATACTTACACCCCACTGAACTTGAGCAATATAGCTGCCTGTAATGTCTATAATTAGTACAAAGAACACTTAGGTTTATTTAAAATTTGGGAAGCCCTTACATTTTATATCCATGAATCTTTGTTAAGTTTAAGCACGTATTACTTTATTATATTTTAAACTATTGTTTCTATTGTAATTAGTCTGCTTTCTACCATAGAATTAGTAATAAATCTTACATTGGATTTCAATTTTCAGTGTTTCAAATTATTCTCTTATTATCTTTGTGTTTTAA
The DNA here is from genome assembly GCF_024542745.1 of Macaca thibetana thibetana. Taxonomy (NCBI): domain Eukaryota; kingdom Metazoa; phylum Chordata; class Mammalia; order Primates; family Cercopithecidae; genus Macaca; species Macaca thibetana. The sequence continues at coordinate 73,885,446 of NC_065591.1, read as the reverse complement.
TATTTAACTCAGAAACTTATTAAATTTGTCCTCTACATTCTGATGTAATTCCCCACTAAGTTTCCTTTGCTATTTACTAGCTTTAATGCCATTTTTTATTTTATTATTTGATTTTGACTTTTAAAAACTTTTTCATTCATCTTTTTCATCTCATTCTTCTTTCTTTTCATCTTAAATTGTTGAATTTTCTCCTCAGCCTCTTATTTCATTATGGATTTCTATGTGTTTCTCTAGTTGTATTCCAAAATTTACAATGGCTTGCTTTCCCTTCCTAACCTGTAAGGTAATATTTAATTTTGCCTTATTTCTCCATTTTTCCCATTAATTTCATATTATTCAAGAAAAAACAAGTACTTATAATCCCTAGCGAAATCTCTATGGATCTGGGTTTGGTAGACTATAAATTGTGTAGATTGCCCTTACCTTATTTTTGTGCTGATCAAATCTCATTTTCTCAAGTAGACAGATGAGTATTAGGCTACTGTTTACTTAAATTGTATGCATGCTCATTTGAGGTATTTTTTCCCTTACCAGTCAAGTATTCTAGAGGAATTTCATATACTGGTCAAACTCCACCATTTTGCCTCTTAGTGTGCATGCTTGAGCCCACTTGCCAAACTCCGGAGATCTTACTGGGAAGGTGCTGACCACCAACTTTAGGTTTTTTCTATCTATTGGGAGACTGCTTTTCCTGGTGCCCACTGTGACCATTATTATTTTATAGAGACAGTTTAATAATTGCCCGACAATTATCTGATGGTTGCCTGACATTTTTGGGGCAGGGAGACTCTCCTTCCCTGCTTTCCTAGATTATGTCTGCCTAGCTACCTACTCTAACACAACCTCCAGGAGGTAGCCTTTCCCTGCCTTAGTTTACTTTCTATATAATTAGAAAAATAAGTCACTATCTCATAGTGTTGGCAGGATCGAGTGAATTCTGTAAAGTACATAGTAAGTCTTATTTAAATGTTTACTATTTTCCTTAACAATAAGAAATGCTTTTCTATACCATGCAGAGGTAAAAAGTGCCAATGAGCTCATTGGTCCTTTCTCTTGTAAAACAAATGTTTTCCACTTCCATAGAATTTTGCAAGTTGCAAAGCACTGCAGAAAATATTAAAATCATGCACTTTTGTGTGAGTTAGTTTTATAATTTTGTCTAGGCTCTGTCACTTAGAATTGTGTGATACTGAGCAAGTCTCTTAGCCCACGACTTAGCCTCCTTATCTCCAAAAATGGTTTTGATAATAATATCTACTCCATAGAACTGCTAGGAAGATTAAAGTTTAATAGAAATTAACTGAGTGTGAACAGTACTGACTCATCAAAACTCATAATAATAACATGAATAATAAAAAAATCCAAGATAAGATTAAATAAAGTGAGCTACTTAAAAAAATGTGAGCTAAATAGTATTGCTATTTCAGTTTATTTTTCTAAAAGTAAAGCTATACATCATCCCTAATTTTTCCATCATTTTCTAGTTAAAGTCCTGTTGAAACAGTGTGGTTATAGGAGAATAAAAATTTCCAGGCAGCAGTTTCACATGACTAGCAAAAAGAAACTTTGAAAAGCTGCAGAAGATAGGGGCTGAGAAGCCCCTCAGAAACATGGTATGGACCAAGCTGGTTAAGAACTACTGGACCACATAGTACTGGATTTGACTTTGTTTTTATCTTGGACCCCTTTTTATGGTCATTAACATATTAATCACACACCTACCGGTGCCATGACAGTTCCAAGAACAGTCATATTTGGTGTAAAAATGGGTGGCATCACAGTTCTGACAAATCTCCACCTTTTTCCAGGAGTCTTCATGAATATTCCACCCCTTAGTTAAAGAAACCCGTGAAAGTAGCAGCCCCAAATTCCCTTGCATGTGACTTTCTTTTGAGTACACCCACACTCCCCTTTCTTGAGTGAGTACTTTTCACTTTGCAATAAATCTCCTTACTTTCACTATTTTCTGTCTCATTTTTGAACTTCTTCTCGCTACAGTGTCAATGTCCTACTGGCATTTGGAGACCTCTCCCAGCCCACCAGTATCAGAGTAAAGTGATTTGCTTAAAATTAGAAATGGAGGATTATAGTAGATACTGAATTCCTCTTTTTTGCATATTAAGTAAAACTCTCTCTGCTACCTCTTGGGTTTAATAAAAATAAGTATAATGTGACCTGAGGACCTGAGAAGTAATTTTGAAGACAAACACATTTTCCAAAGCTGCATAAAATTGCTGGAAAAAGTCAAGAACTTTATTTTCTTTAAGGTCATTCTGATGCTACTTTGAAATAAAATTAGCCTTTGGTAGAAACTTTATAAGGCATTACACCTGAAAAGTATCCTTTTATTTTCTCAACAATAATGAAAAGTAGGCATGACATCCTCATTTATGATATTTCCCCATTATAAAGATGAAGAAACTGAGGCTCAGAAAAGCTGACTAACTCGTCTTTGGTCATACTGTTAACAATCGGGTCAGATCTACCTCATTCCAAATCCCAGACTGTTTCCACCACTTCACACTGATGCAAGATTAAAAATAAATCTGTTTTTTTCCCCCTGCTAGGTCTAGCTAAAAAATCACTGAGAAATGGTTTCCAAGTGCTGCTTCTTTTTCTCCCTAAAAAAGGATTCTGAGGGATATAATAGTTTGAAACCCCTTTGTCACTTAACATTTCAAATACACTAACAGATGGCTTCTCCCAGCTCTAGGCAGATGATGGTTCAGAAATAAGTGGTGTTAGGAGATTTCTTAGGAACGCGCAGGGACAAGAAAGACAGCTGTCACAAAATATCTTAATTACAGCATTTACAAAGTTCTAATTAATGTAATGGTACTTTTATGATTATATTAATGTTATGACCATCAGGGCGTTTGTTGCTGAACTCATTTGGCAAGATAATTTGGAAGTCATTGCATATTTTAAGGATAACAACTGTTATATGAGCTTCAGGATCTCTTGCTTTACAGTAGAAATTTTTTAAAAACCAAAAAGTACTTTATACCTAATAATGAAACAAAATGTATTCTTGAAGCATGCATTTTGCTGATAAATAAAAATTTAAAATGTTAGAAATCTAGAAACTACACAATGAAAAACTATAGAACATATTGGATAAAGTACAGTGCCTTTAGATTCTGATTTGCCTGTGTAAATGTTAGCATATATTAGCCATATGATTCTGGACAAGTCATTTCATCATTCCTGGGCTTGATTCTTTTTCAATCAAAAGGAAATAAGAACAATAACATCTACTTATTTGGTTTTACCAGGAAAATTTAGGTTGTACCTAAATAACTTGTAGGTTGTCATTTTTGTTGTTGTATAAGAAACTGTAAATTCTAATCTATCTGAATCCCTCAGTGGAAGCTAGATAAAACTAAAATGGAAGTTTTGAATTTCAAATGCCTCATTTATTCACACAAATAAGTAAATTAGAAGTTTTCTTTTAAAATTTTTTATTGTTTTGTTTTTCTGCTATTTGAAGTAGAATGTGCTTCAAGTAAGAAGTGAGAAGAGTCTTGGATTAGACAGAATTGAGTTTGAATATTGCCTCTGACACACAGTTATGTGATCCAGGTCATGTTCCTTATCCTTTCTGGGCAATGGTTACTTTAAATAAAAATTGTTTGGATAATACCACCAAATCCACAGTATTATTGTGAAAACAAATGAAATAGCATGTGTTAAGGCATCTATACATAGTGTCTGATATATACCCCATTCCCATCATGTTTTCTTTTTGCTTATTTTAGTAAAGCTGTGATTATTAGCTTTTAAATTGAAGATAGCAGTATAGGCCTCATTAATTTTAAACACTGGGGCATGATAAAGCTTTTTAATTTTTATTTGTAAATAAATGATTATTTGTACAATTATTTGTATCATATCTCTTCTAGTAGATTTTAAGTTTCATGACAGGAAAACCATAACTCATTTACTCAAATATTCAAAAATGTCTGAATGAATCAAGGAATTCTACTTTGAGTTATATCTTAAAATCAATTCGAACATTTTGGAACACTGTACTGGGCAATATACATTTAGCAATAAAACATTTCAACTGAATTCACCATGAATTTCAGGACAATTACTAGGCCTTTTTTATTGCTAGTTAAATACACTAGCCATCTCTTTTGATAAGCCCCACCAGCATAGCCCTCTCCCAATATTTTCTATCCTATTACCCTGCTTAGTTTTTCCATAGACAAATTGTAGTCTGAGCTTATCATTTTTGGTTATATTATCTATGCCCTTATCTCTCTCATTAAAGCTGTGAAATTTGTCTGTGTAGTTTAATATTGTATCCTAAATTTTTAACCTGGTGCCCAGCACACAGGAGGCCAAGAAGTGACCCATACATATTATTTTTATGTCAGTCCCAGGCAACTTAGCCGTTCTTTGTTACCATGTCATACCGGTTTCTTGACTATAAAATAATTAGGTGATTCAGCAAGAGGAAATACCACTCACAAAAGTACAGTTTGGAGTAACATGGATATACTAACAAACCAGAATAATGCTTACTAACTCAAATTATTTTAATGCTCATAGATTATGCCATAAAATGAGTTAAGCCAGATTGAAGAAGCTTATTATATAGTCAAATAATATCATTTTAGAGACCCAAAATTGTACATGTTAAATAAAGCGGGAACTGGAAAGTAATAAGACAAATTTTATTCAAAACTATAGTAACAGAAGAAAAGAGACCTCCCTACATAAGACCGAAATCAGTTTTAAATACAGCAAGGACAAGTGGGTATTTACAGCCAAGGAGTTGATTTGAGAGGTGGAGGAGTTTGGTAGATGGAAAATTACTAAGAGGAAACATCAGTGATAGGAGGAAGTCTTGCTAAACTGACCTCACTCGAGGTTCTTCCTGAAGGCAGGCCAGGGTGATAAAATATCAAGGGTGGGGATTCCCAATAAACTGACTTAACAAGAGTCTTACTAGAACTGGGCTATACGAGCCTGAGAACAAGGCCCAAGGAAGAAGCCTAGTTGTGAAAAGGGCATAGATGGGCCTGTCTAAAGTTTGTTCAAGGAGAGGGCCTTTGTTATGCCATGCACTTGGCAGACCAAATAAAATTCAATTATTAGATAGCCTAAATCCATGAATTCAATTCTATTTTTTTTCCAGGAGGCATTTACTGAGCATCCGCAGATGACAGACAATGTGATGAGTGCTAGAGATAGAAAGGAGAATAGATATAATTTTGACCTTCACAGATGCTCAATATCTGGCATTTTTCTATAAACCGGGACAGAAAATCATCTGCTTTTAACACACAGATTGGGAAAATATGGAGTGAGAAAGGAGCATTCAGGAAGACTCATGAAATGGATAATGCTTGAACTGAGCTAGAAGAATGCAAAGGAAATGGTGAGGATAATGACCTAGGTGTTGGCGTGGTTGTGGGTTGAGATTTCCAGGTACAGTTAACACCATATGCAAAGGCATGGGGCTGTCAAAGAATTGGGCCAATTGAGGAAACTAAATGCTATTGTAACATTCAAGAGCTTCTGAGAAGTGGCAGGAGATGAAGCTGGGAAATTAAGAGAGGACTCCTGAAAGGCTCTGGGTCTCATTCTAATGAGATAGGCCTTTATGTCAATAAAAGTAACTAAAGGATTTTAAGTAGGAAAGTTTTATGACAGGAGTTTATTGTTACTATTTTTGTTTTTAGAAAAGTCACTCTGCTGGCTTGATGTGAATGGGAAACTCAAGATGAATTAGGAATATACTATAGAGTTCAGAAAAGAGATAGTGTTAACAGAAACTAAGGCAAAGGTGGAGGGAAGGAAATGAAAGGGTTCATAAAGTAGAGGAGTGTGGTTGACAGGATTTGATTACTGATAGGAAGAAAAACAATGTAAAAGAGGAATAAAATATTAAGCTTGCCTGTAAGGAACAACTATTTTTTCTAGATGGAAAATCGGAAAAGTCGACACTGGGGTTTTATTGGAGCCAACCTGAGAAGGATAGATAAGGTCTCAATAATCAGTATGGTGACAAATGCTAACCTTTAGATAAAGGGGGCTTGCCTGTGCTAAGGCCCCTATTTGACCATGCACATGCAAGAAAGAATAATGTGAAATATTGTTCGTGTAGCTCAGTCAAACACACCAATCAGTTTACAACATTCACAATGGATTATTTTATTCATCTAGAATTTTCTGTTAAACCACTTGCCTGTATTGACGGGTTGCTATGAAATACTTACGTTTGTTCAATAATATTCCATGATAAATGAGGAAATTAGGACAGGTCCTGTTACTCCATAGTATTTTAATTACTTCATGTCAAATGTTGAAAAATTAGCATGCATTATAAGTGGTAATATACCACTGGTATCATTAAGTAAGCTTGCAGCCTCATTTGTCTAACAGACATGGCCAAATTATTGAAGGGTGCTGAACTTTGACAGAGCCAGGTGGCTTGAAGACAAATGAAGCTGAGAACATTGGCACCCGTAGTATCTCTTTCTTTCTGGAAAGAAAAGAAAGAAATTGTACAGGTTATCCTCTTTTAATGCTCTCTGATTCATCTTCTGTCCTCTCTGTCCCTTTGTTTTCTGCCGTATGTTTTGAGGGGTTGACTTATAGAACTGCATCACCCATACCTCCCTGTCTTCTGGTTTCAGATCAGATTCACCCAGCAGGACTCCAGCAAATTTTCAGAAGACATTAGGAAACAAATGTCAGAGCCTCCTTGCTTGAATCAGTACCACAGTTCCAGCAGTGCTAAATGACTTCATAACTGTTCCTCTTGTTGGCCATCTCCTCCTGTATGGTAGCAGAAGTCACTGAGCTCCAAAAACTCTGTTCCTCTGCTTGCCCTTCAAAGCCATGTCTTTTTATTTTTATTTTTTTACCACCAGATTGGCCTCTCTAAACCCTACACTCAACTCTGTAAATTGTTTCTTCACTGATATTTTTTCCCAAATAAATTATTTTAAGTGAAATTCTGTTGCTTGCTGAGACTAAGTCTAAAGCAGCAATTTTCATATATTGAATTCCTACTACATGATACCATACCAGTAACCTTCACGTGCAATATCTCAAATCTTCATGTTATCACTGAGAGTGAGCAAAAACTTACTCCATGTTTTCTGATATAGAAATATAAACTCATACAGAACATATCCAGTGTTTAATAAACAGGAAGCGGGCAAGACACATTATTAGTTAGCATACAAACTTTTATATATCTTGTACATTTTTAACATAATTACCCTTATATACTTAACGATTGATGATATTATAAAGTGTATGGTTTTAAAATTGTAATTTCAGATTTTTATTACTGTATTCGTAAGTATAATCACGGTATATTGTTTTCATATCTTGCAACTTTGTAAAAGCTTTTTCTTATAAATTTGTTATGATTATCTACAGAGATGATTTAGTCATCAGAAAATAAAATCAGCTTTATATCTTTGTTTACAATCTGGATACTATTTATTTTTATTTCCTTGAATTTTGGCATTAACTAACCCTTCAGTACAAATTTTGGCATTAACTAACCCTTAAGATAGAAGTGGTGAGGGCAGACATCATTGACCTTGATAGAGGAGGGTAATTTGGACTTACATCATTAGGTAAGTTATCTGTAGACTTTTCACAGATCCCCTTTATGAGGTTGAGGATGTTGCATTCTATTTATAGCTTGTTGAGGCTTCTCAGGAATGAATGATGAATTTTGTGAATACTTTGCATTTATTAAGAAATTATTATACTGTTTCTTCTTTTAGTTTTATCAGTTTTTGTTTCTTGTATGACTAATCTGTGTTATTAGATGTGCAATCTATCCCATTAACATATATGCAAAAAGTCTAAATAAATTAGTAATAGCTAAGTTTGTCCATAGGTAAAAGAATGCCCCAAAATAATGATGAAGTTTGGCCAGGTGCGGTGGCTCACACCTGTAATCCCAACACTTTAGGGGATTGAACTGGGCAGATCACGAGGTCAGGAGTTTGAGACCAGCCTGACCAACATTGTGAAACCCCGTCTCTACTAAAAACACAAAAATTAGCCAGGTGTAGTGATGTGTGCCCATAATCCCAGCTACTCAGGAGGCTGAGGCAGGAGAATCGCTTGAACCCAGGAGGAGGAGGTTGCAGTGAATCAAGATTGCGCCACTGCACTCCAGCCTGGGCAACAGAGTAGAGACTCCGTCAAAAAAAAAAAAAAAAAAAAAAAAAAGATGAAGTTTATTCCTATTCTAGGAATCCAGATTTGTTTATAACAGCTAAAAACTAGATAAAGTACTTCATCCTACTATCACAATAAAGGAGAAAAAGGCTATGATTACCTAAACAGATGCTTAAAAAAGAGGCTGTTAAAATTTAACTCTCACTTATAACAGAAACTACTGTGAAACTAACAATAGATGGAAAGTTTATAATTTTTATATTGGGTATCAATAAAAACCAGTATCATTCTTAATAAAATTCTAAAATGCCTTACCTTGAGTCAGCAACAAAACATAGAAGCTCACTGTTGTCATTTGTATATATTATGATACAGCATATTCTAGCCATGACTAAGATTTAAAAAATCAATAACTAAAAGACAAAATAATTGTAAAAGGAGAAATAAATAAAAACTTTTTAATATTAAAAAATGCCATTAGTCTATATATAAAAGAAATATAATTCTTAAACAAGTATTTAAAAACTAAGTGATTTAGAGAGTACTTATAAGTTTCATATTAAATTTCAATTTCTATGTGTAGTCAACAATTAGAAATGTAATTGTGAAGACATAATTTTTAATAAGAGAAAATAAATATTAAATGTATTGCAATGAATCTAACAAATGATGTATAAGATATTTTCACAGAGAATTACAACCTATTATTGGGAGAAAATAAGAGAAAACTTAAATAAAGAACAGGGAATTTCATGTGTTTGAATTGACAGATACAATATTGTAAACATGTTAATCCTGAAGAAACTGATCTTTAGATTTGTTGAGATTCAAATTAAAATCCAAGTAGGAGTATGTATATGATGTGGGTCATAGAAGTTAATTATAAAATGTATATGGAAAGGAAAAAGACCAAAAACCCATACCGTCTTGAAGAACTATAAATTTAGAAGACTAAATTTATTATCAGTTTTCAACACTTAAAAAGGTACAGTTGATTATTGACAAAATAAAAGAAAGATGTGGACAAGAAAAAAGAACAGAAAGACACACATAATGAACTTTTAATATAAGACAAAGTTAGAACTGAAAAACATGGGAAAAAAGTAGTCTTTTTTTTAAACAAGTGGTGAAGTGTCCACTGGATATCCACATGGAAATAAATGACACTGGACCCTTGTCATGCGATATACAAGAATATGTCCAAGCGGATTATAAATTTAAACGGGAAATATAACTAAGATAATATCTTGGAGAGATATGGAAGAGCCAAGATGGCAAACTAGACACAACCAGAAAGAAGTTCTCCTACCGAGAAAACAGATTGTCAAGAAGACCGGCACACTCCAAACAGATCTTCAGAAAGAAGGCATTGACAGTGGATGGAGGGAGGACTCACACCCAGGCTCAGTGGGGAGGAGGCTAGGAATCATTCAATAGTTGCCAAGCACCAGAAATTGTTCCTGGCCCTGAGTGGCAATGGGTGAGTAAAATAGGTGTGGAGTGGCCTCATCACAGACTTCTGTGATATCCATGACTCCCATGGACATTTGAGTTGGCAGGGAGGTCTGCCAGGAGAGCTGGCAGGCACAGAACTCCAGCCTGAAAGAGTCCAAGGGTTTTTGTGTAGGAATAGCTGTAGTGGAGTAGGGCCATGCATACCCTTCCCCCAAGGCTCGTCATTACTGTAGATGGCTTCAGCCTTTGATGGCCAACAGATCTGGACAGAGCAGGGCTATTTTGCTTGTGGTATGGAAATAGTTTGATCTGAGCACCTCCTCATTTACCAGCCTCTCCCAGGGTGCCTGCCTGGCCAGACTTTCTTACAGCACAGTTGCAGCTGCACAGCAGAGACACCTTCCAGTTGCCACTGCCATAGCTTTTTGCCAGCAGACCCAACCTAACAGTTGGAGAGCTATTGAAAATGGACACCTCCCAGTGTACACCAGCACACAGCCTTCTCCCACTAGTGCACACCTGAGTCTTGGCCTCCTGAAATCATCCAAGAAATAAGGTCCATTAACTAAACCAAATGTTTACCACAGTCAAGCCCTCAAGGGCACCAAAGAATATAAAAGCAAAAAACCTTATTTAATGAACAGCAGTTTCAAACATTGAAGGAATATCAGCCAACACAGATGAGAAAGACCCAGTGAAAAAACTGGCAACTCTGAAAGCCAGAGTGTCTTCTTACCTCCAATTGACTGTACTAACTCCCCAGCAATGGTTCTTAAGCAGACTGAAATGGTTGAAATAACAGAAATAGAATTCAGAATCTGGATGGCAAAGATTCAGGAGAAAGTTAAAACCCAGTCCAAGAACTCCAATAAAATTTTACAAGAGCTGAAAGATGACATAGCCATTTTAAGAAAGAGCCAAACTGATCTGATAGAACTGAAAAACTATAAGAATGCCATAATGTTAATACAATCCCAAGTATTAACAGTAGAATAGACTAAGCTGCAGGAAGAGTCTCAAAGCTTGAAGACTGGTTCTTTGAATCAACACAACCAGTCAAAAAAAATAACAATTTTAAAAATTCAGTGAAATCTCCAAGAATCATGGAATTATATAGAGACCATACCTCTGCCATCCTAGAAAGGGATGGAGAGACAATAAGCAAATCGGAAAACACATTTGAGAATATTGTCCATGAAAATTTCTCCAACTGTTATAGAGAGGTTGAAATGCAAATTCAGGAAATTCCAAGAACCCTTGTGAGATACTCTACAAGAGCACCATTCCCAAGATGTGTAGTCCTCAGATTCTCTAAGGTTAACACACACAAAAAAAAATGCTAAAGGAAGCTAGAGAGAAGGGTCAGGTCATGCACAAAGGGAATCACATTAGGCTAGCAACAGATCTTTTAGCAAAAACCTTACAGGCCAGAAGATATTGGGGGCCTATATTCAGCATCCTTAAAGAAAAAAAAATGCTAACCAAGAACTTCATATCCAGTCATGTTAAACTACATAAGTGAAGGAGAAATGAAATCCTTTTCAGACAAGCAAAATGCTAAGGGTTTTCATTACTACCAGACCTCCCATACAAGAGGTTCTTAAGACAGTGCTAAACATGAAAATAAAAGACTACTACCTGCCACCATTAAAACACACTTAACAACATATCCCACTGTTACTATAAAGCAATTATACAATCAAGTCTACATACCAATCAACTAAAAACACAATGCCATAATCAAATATTCACATATCAACATTGACCTTGAATGTAAATGGAGTAAATGCCCCCCTTAAAAAGTACAAAGTGACAAGTTGGATAAAGAAGTAAGACCTAATAGCATTCCTTTTTCAAGAGAGCTATCTCAAATGCAATGACACCCACAGGCCCAAAGAAAAGGGATGAGGAAATATCTAATAAGCAAATGGAAAAAAACAAGAGGATAGAGGTTAGTATTCCTATTTCAGACAAAGCAGACTTTAAACCAAAAACAATCCAAAAGGACAAATAATGGCATTTCATTATGGTAAAGTGCTCAGTTCACAAGAAAATTTAATTATCCTAAATATGTATTCACCCAACACTGGAGTATAGGATTCATAAAAGAAGTTCCTAGAGATCTACAAAGAAACTTAGATAACCACGCAATAATTGTGGAGGACTTCAACCACCCACTGACAGTGTTAGACAGAAAATTGAGGCAGAATGCTAACAAAGATATTTGAGACTTATACTTGACACAACCAAATTAACCTAACAGACATCTACGAATACTCCGCCCAACAACATAATATATATTTTTCTCATGTGCACATGGCACATACTCTAAGATCAACCACATGCTCTGCCATAAAGCAGTTCTCAAAAAAAATCACAAAAATGGAAGTCATACCAACCACACTGTTAAACCACAGTACAATAAAAATAGAACTAAGTTTGCAGAAGATCTCTCAAAACCATACTGTTACACGGAAATTGGCAACTGGGAAGTCTCCCACAACTATTGTGTGGTTATCTAAGTTTCTTTGTTAATCTCTAAGAACTTATTTTATGAATCTGATACTCCAGTGTTAGGTGAATATACATTTAGAATAATTAAGTCTTCTTGTGAATTGAACATTTTATCAAAATGTAATACCATTCTTTGTCCTTTTGCATTGTTTTTGGTTTAAAATCTGTTTTTTATAAAATAAGAATAGAAACCTCTACCCTCTTTTCTTTTCCATGTACTTGATAGGTGTTTCCTCATCCCTTTACTTTTAACTTTTGATTTAAAAATGAAATTAAGGTAGAAATCAAGAAATTCTTTGAAACTAATGAAAAATAACAGAGACACAGCTCTGAGACATATAATTGGGATACAGCTAAAACAGTGTTAAGAGGAAAGTTTATAGTGCTAAGCACCTACATCAAAAAGTTGTACAAATCTCAAATTAATAACCTAACATCACATGTACAGAAACTAGTAAAACAAGAAAAAACCAAACCCAAAGGTAGAAAAAAAAAAGAAATTGCCAAAATGAGAGCTGAACTGAATGAGATTGAGATGCTCACAAACTAGAAAACCTAGAATAAATGGATAATTTCCTGGAAACATATAACCTCCCAAGACTGAACCAGGAAGAAATTGAAACCTTGAACAGACCAGTAACAAGTTTAAAAATTGAATCAGTAATAAAAAAGCTACCAACCAGAGAAAGCCCTGGACCAGATGGATTTGCAGCCAAATTTCACCAATTGTATAAGGAAGAGTTGGTACCAATTCTACTGAAATTATTCTCAAAAAGTACAGAAGGAAGGGTTCCTCCACAATGTAATTCATTCTGTGAGGTCAGCATCATTGAGATACCAAAACTGGGCAGAGACACAATGAAACAAGAAAACTTCAGGTGAATACCCCGGATAAATATTGTTGCAAAAATACTAGCAAACTGAATCCAGCATCACATCAAAAAGCTAATGCACAATGCCCAAGTAGACTCTACTTCTCAGATGCAAGGTTGGTTCAAAATATACAAATTAGTAAATGTGATTCATCACATAAACAGATCTAGAAACAAAAACCACATGATCATCTCAACAGATGCAGAAAAGGCTTTTGATAAAATTCAACATCCTTTCATGTTAAAAAAAAAAAAAAAAAAAAAGCCCTCAACAAACTAGGCATCAAAAGAACATACCTAAAAATAATAACCGCCATTTATGATAAGCCCATAGTCAACATCAAACAGAATGAGCAAAAGTTGGAAGCATTCATCTTGAGAACTGGAACAAGAAAAAAATATCCACTCTTATCACTTCTATTCAGATAGTACTGGAAGTCTTAGCCAGTGCAATCAGGCAAGAGGAAAAAAAAAGAAATACATCCAAATTGGAAGAGAGAAATTCAAATGCTATCACTTCACAGGTGATAATCCTATACCAAGGAAACCCCATAGTCTCTTCCCAAATTCTCCTAGAACCAATAAACAACTTCAGTAAAGTTTCAGGATACAAAATCAGTAGCATTTCTATCCATTAATAAGGTTCAAGCTGAGAGCTAAATAAATAATGCAATCCCATTCACAACAGCCACGAAAAGAATAAAATACCTAGGAATACAACTAATTAGGGAGGTGAAAGATATCTATAAGAAGAACTACAAAACACTTCTGAAAGAAATCAGAAAAGACAAAAACAAAGGGAAAAACATTCCATGTTCATGGATAGAAGGAATCAATATTGTTAAAATAACCATACTGCCCAAAGCAATGTACAGATTTGATGCTGTTCCTATCAAAATACCAATGTTATCTTTATAGAATTAGAAAAAAAACTATTATAAAATTCATATGGAACAAAAAAAGGGTCTGAATGGTAAAAGCAACCTTAAGCAAAAAGAACAAAGCTGGAGGCATCACATTACTTGACTTCAAACTATACTACAAGGCTACAGTAACCATAACAGCATGGTACAAAAACAGACATGTAGATCAATGGAACAGATTAGAGAATTCAGGAATAAAGTTGCACATCTACCACCATCTGACCTTCGACAAAGTTGACAATAACCAGCAATGGGAAGAGGACTCACTATAAATGGAAACACTGGCTAGCCATGTGAAGAAGATTGAAACTGCACCCCTTTCTTTCACTATATAAAAATCAACTCAAGATAGATTAAACACTTAAATGTAAAACCTAAAACTATAAAAAACCTTAGATGAAAGCCTTGGAAATATCATTCTGGACATAAGCCTTGCCAAAGGTTTCATGACGAAGACTCCAAAAGCAATTGCAACAAAAACAAAAACTGACAAATGGGGCCTAATTAAACTAAAGAGTTTCTGCACAGCAAAATAAATTTCCAACAGATTTAACAGACAACCCAGAGAATGGGAGAAAATATTTACAAACTATGTATCTTACAAAGGTCTAATACCAAGACTCTACAAGGAATTTAAACCAATCAACAAGGAAACACCAAACAATCCCATTAAAAAATTGGGCAAAGGACCTGAACAGACCCTTCTCAATAGAAGACATACACATGGCCGACAAGCATGTGAAAACATGCTCGGCGTCACTAACTATAAGATAAATTCAAATAAAAACCACAGTGAGACACCATCTTATACCAATCACAATGGTTATTGTTAAAAAGTCAAAGAATAACAGATGCTGGTGAAGTTGTGGAGTAAAAGGAATGCTTATACACTGCTGGTGGGAAGGTAAATTAGTTCAGCCACTGTGGAAAGTATTTTGGAGATTTCTTAAAGAACTTAAAACAAAACTACCTTCAACCCAGCAATCCTATTATTGCGTATATTAGATAAAGGAATATAAAGCATTCCACCATAAAGACACATGTATGCATATGTTCATTGCAGCACATTTCACAACACAAAGTCATGGAATCCACCTAGATGCCCACGGTGGACTGCATAAAGAAAATCTAGTATATATATGCCATGAATTATCACACAATCTCACACACACAAAAAAAGAAATCATGTCATTTGCAGCAACATGGAGGCAGCTGGAGGTCATTATCCTAAGCAAATTAAACAGAAACAAAGTGTCAAATATTGCATGTTTTCACTTATAGGTGGGAGTTAAACATCCAGTAACATGGGCATGAAGAGGGGAACAACTGACACCAGGGCCTATTTGATGATGGAGGGTGGGAAGAGGGTGAGGATCAAAACCACCTATTATGTACTACACTTACTATCTGGATGATAAAATCATTTGCACACCAAACTGCTGCAATAGGCAATTTACCCATGTAACAAACATCCACATATAACCCTGAACATAAATAAAAGTTGGAAGAAAAAAGAAAGATAATATCTTAATGAGCTTTGAGTAGCCAAATATATCTTAAACAACCCACATAATTAACTATACAGAAAAGATTAATAAATTGCACTACATTAAAATTAATTGATTCTCCTTCCAAAAGACTTCATTAAGAGAAGAAAAAAAAAATATCAGTTAGGACATGGTCATTACAATATTTAATTCATATTCACTATAAGTAAATAACTTGTATAAATCAATAATAAAAAGATTATTGTATGGTGTTTTTTGAACACAGCAACTTACCATAATCTTAGTAGCTTAAACAATATAAATTTATAATCCTGCAGTTCTTCATGTCAGAAGTCTAGTACAAATCTGACTGTGCTAAAATCAAGGTATAAGCAGGCCTGCATTTCTTTCTGTAGGTGCTAAGAATGAATCTATTTCCTTGCTCATTCAGATGTTGGTAGAATTCACTTCCATGCAATTCCATTGGTATCAGCTGGGGACTGCCCTTATCTCCTAGAGGCATCTCTCCAGTTCTTTTCGGGGTATATCTCAGAACCAATAATGCGGGATCAAATCCCTCTCACGGTGACATTTCTTTGACTAACTTTTCTGCCTTCTAGTTCCACATTCAATATCTCATGTGATAGATCAAACTCACCTCAGTTACTTAGGATAATTTCCCCTTCTCAAGGCTTTTAACCTTAACTATATCTATGAAGCCCCCCTTTTCTATATAAGGTATCATATTCCCATACTTACAGGTTCCAGGGATAAGGGTATGGACATTTTGAGGGCACATTGCTCTGCCTATTTACAGCAATCAACCAAATTAGAAAATAAGCAAGTGACATAACAGGGTCATCACAAATTAGGATACCCCAGTGGCAAGTTAACATCTGAAAAAGGAATTATTTTCATTAGTTAGTTAGAAATGTAAACTAAAACTATAAGTCAGTGTTACTCTATACCCACCAAAATGGCTAATTAGAAAGACTGAAAATATTGAGTGTTGATGAGGATAAGATAAAACTGAAACTCTCATGTACTCTTAATGAGAATGCAAAACCCTTTTGGAATAACATTTGGCAGTATCTACTAAAGCTGGATGTATGTACAGCTGGTCCCTAACTTAATGACTGTTCAACTTACAGTTTTTTGACTTTATGATGGTTTTATTGAAATGTTACCTATCATAAGTCAAGAAGAATCTGGAGTGATGATAATTCAACTTGCAACTCTTTGACTTTATGATGGGTTTATCAGTATATTAAATGCAATTCTGACTTATGACTTTTTCAATTTATGTGGGTTTATTGTATGTAACATCATCATAAATCAAGGAGCATCTGTATAACAAAGAGTCCATTGATTCAAATGCTAGGTACATTCCCAATAGTGCATAAATATACACCAAAACATTCATGATGGCATTATGTGTAATAGACAAAATCTGGAATTAGCAAATATCCAGTAACAGTAAAACTACTAAATTATTGATACATTCTTACAGTGGAATGACATGCAGTAATTGGAGAGAAGAAATGATTACACTTCATTAACAAAATGGATAAATATCATAAACATAATATTGAGTAAAAATACCAAAATCAAAAGAGTATATATACTGCACAATCTCATTCTTTACATATTTAAATATAAGTGCAATTTTCTGTGGTGTTAGACACTCAGATAGTGATTACTTTTTGGAAAAGGGTAAGGCACTTCTAAGGTGCCATCAGTACTCTATATTGGATTTTTATATGGCTTTGTTCACTTTCTGAAAACTCATCAAGTTTTACATTTATAATTTTTTTGGCTTTTTTGGTATTAAATTATATTGCTAAAAAGTGGAAGGGCTCTCATTCCTGGGAAATGGATGGGAAGAGAACATTTAAAGTCGGAAGCACACTCTTTTTAACTTTAGCAATATTCAGCTTTCTTTTAAAATAAAAACACTTCTCCTAAATTCTTTATGTTCTGAGGAGCTCAGGACAAACAGCTTTAGGTGCAACAACACACAAATTTTGCAAAACAATGAGTCTAGGAAAACAAAAGAGCAAAAACCAAAACAACTCCAAACGACTTAAGCAAGAGCCTGTGGATTAGGGTGAGAGTGGAGAAATGAGGACGAATGTAATTGAGCCAAGGGTATATGGCAGTTTCTTATGCCCTTATCTAACTCAGGTATCTTTTTTGTGTATGTGGTAGGTGAAATATAAATAACTTAATTGTATTTATATATCGGGAATGAAAACCATATTTTTATTTGAGATGCAGTGCCCTGAATGTTCCTCTGTCATTCCTGGATGTTCCAGGCTTTGATCCTCACAGTCTGGTGAACAGTAATTATGGGCACAAAATCAGAATGACTGATATTAACAAAATGTTTGTTTAAAGACAGCAACAGAATAGGCTTTGAAAAGTAAGAGTTAATTCTTGGTTTTTATACCTGTACAATACTCATATAAAAATAACATAATAATGTAAATCACCAAGATGAGTTAGTATGTATGTTGTTGCATTTATTCCCAATAATGGCCCTGCTACATGTATATAATCATTCTGATTAACTATAAAGTTGAATTTCTGAAACATTGCGTTTCCTCAGAAGCCTACTCTACTGAAGTGAAGTGATAACTCTCTATAATGCTCCACCTTCCTTTGCCTCCACTGTTACCTTACTCCAGTATTGATCTTTATTTGACTTTTTATATATCCTGTCTGTAGACTGACTGAACTGTTTTAATGAGAGACCCTATTTTTTTTTTAAATCTCTTGGGGTCTTATTTGAATGACTGGCATATAGGAGGCTCTCAATCAATACTTGTTGCAAGAATGGAAACAATATGGACACTGGTAGCCAGAGTGGCCAACTTCCCCCAGAGCAAAAATCAGCTACATGAAATCTGAACTCAACATTTTCTGGTTCTAATTCCAAACTTTTCTTTTAAATCATACTAAATAGACATTAACTTCAATGCATTTGTCAATTTCTGAAATTAAAAATGGAAGTCCCTTCTGTCCCAAATACTTTCCCCTCATTTTCTCATATCCACTTTTGGATTTGCATTGGGCTTGCCAAGGTTCTTGATGCCCAGGAAATAATGCACATGGGCAAATGCCAGTTTTATATAATTTAGGAGAAAGAACTGCATTTAAGGTAATTTACATAAAAATAAAATTTGTGCCCATCTCTACAGAATAGGCTCTCGTCATCAGAGCACAAGTCAATTTGTTTGATCCTAACTTTAAATTTCTACAAGTCATTATATAGTTCATAATCACATTGAGGTAACGGAATTGAATTTGCAGAGATTATTCTGTGGGAGAAGGGACTTTCAGCTACTTAAATTGCTGCCATTAAACAGATAAGGCCTTTCAAGTCTGACCTTTGTTTTACATTAAATTTACGGACTAATTTTCATTTCTCTCTAGGTTCTAAATTCCTCAGATAAAGAAGCCGCAGATCTTTCACACTTTATACTTTCATATTGACAGGTGCAGAGTCAAGGGCAAAGGAAAATGTGCATTCAGATGTGATGGGAGCTGGCATGGTAGCTAATGAGTTAAGCATATAGGCATTGGGGTCAGTCATCCCTCTTTATGAATATGGGCTGCTTCACATAATAATAGTCTGTCTTTGGACAAGTTGCTGAGTCTCTCTAAGCTTCAATTATCTCATCTGTATTATGCAGAAAGTAAGACCTCATATAATTCGTGTAAGATTTAAATGTAAGCACTTAAACCAATGCTTGTTAAATGGTAAACACTTTATGTCGGCCAGTATTGTCATTGTTTTGCTATTAGAAATTTGAATTATTAGTTCTAAGTGCCACAAAATCAACAGCTTCAGAGTAGAATATATTAGGAAAGATTCAGGCAAAAATGCTGAGCATTCAGTTTCAACGTTCTGTCATACAAAATATTGACATTTTCCTCACACCTTACACATTTTATAACATTTTCATTTAACTTATTTTCTTAGGTATCTATCTCATAGCAATCTTTGATCAGAAATAGATCATACTTTTTTTGATTGAACAGATGGGATAACTAAGTCTCTGAGGTTAAATAAATTCTCCAAATTAGGTGGTAACATGAGGCTGGCACTTGAGTGTATATTCTGTCTCTTTTAAGTTACCTTACTAAGACTCAGCTTTGCTCTGCTAGCCCTTTGAATAAGTAAGTGGACCAAAGTGAATGGATCATATTAGTAGTAAAGTTGTCACTCCAGTGACTGACCAGAAGTGAAACTGGGGAGGGATGAATTTAGGTAAGTATTCAAATATGACATAAAAAATGACAACAGTTGATGTCTTTTTCAGAATCATAAATAATTCTGCTACATAATGTGTAACTCTTTCATTTATTAATTCAGTATCTTAGTGTAAAATTACTGAAGTACTACCAACTGCCATGCACTGGGTTACTATCCTAAGTGCTACGAGGAATTATATAATGAACTTAACACACATCTTTATCTTCAGCCAACAACACCTGTGACATTCGTTTAGAAGCTTTCTAAAGAGTGATATCCCAAACAAAATGCAGATGAAAAGCTGTGAATGCCTTTACTCAGTTTGATTCTTTTTTTTTTTTTTTTTTTTTTTTTTTGAGACGGAGTCTCGCTGTGTCTCCCAGGCTGGAGTGCAGTGGCGTGATCTCGGCTCACTGCAAGCTCCGCCTCCCGGGTTCACGCCATTCTCCCGGCTCAGCCTCCCAAGTAGCTGAGACTACAGGCGCCCGCCACCGCCCGGCTAGTTTTTTGTATTTTTAGTAGAGACGGGGTTTCACCATGTTAGCCAGGATAGTCTCCATCTCTTGACCTCGTGATCCACCCGCCTCGGCCTCCCAAAGTGCTGGGATTACAGGCTTGAGCCACCGCGCCCGGCAAGTTTGATTCTTTATTGGCAGAAAATGTTTCATTTTTTGTGGACTTCTTGAAATACCATTCTAGAACCACAGGAACAAGTTCTGTATGCTGGAAAAAGGAAACTAAAGAGAACGTTTCTCTCTTTCCTAATTACAACGTGGTAGAAGCAGTAATAGTTAAATAAAATCCTTAAAGACAGTTTTCTTTTTTTCTCAGTAATCAAGAATGAAGTCTGATATCTCTGATCTATATTGAAATGATATTTTCCATTAGAAGCCTTGTGTATCTGACTGGTGTTAGTTATTATTTTCATCAAATTTATTCTTATAATCATTTTCAAATGAGAGATTTACTTTAATAGGATAAGAGCAAAGTCATTTTAGATGGCTTCACCTTGTTGTTGCTTTTTATGTTGTTTATATTTACACTGGACTACCAAATATATATCATACACACAGTAAAATACATTCTGTAACAATATGGGTTATATTTTTAAAAAGTGTTCTTTATTTGTGAAAACTTAGGAGAAAATACCGAAACAAGCAAAAGGGAAGTTTTACATAGTCAAGGAAGATGTGTATGTCACAATTTCAGGAAAGTGAGAGCTCTTCAGTTCATGAATTATAAATCATTATGGGCATAAATGTAATATGTATAGTTTTATTTTTTATTAGTTAATTTATTTATTCCATAAATATGAGTACCTACAGTGTGCTGGATCCTATGCTATATTTGTTCTTTTAAGACAAAAGTAACAATACTTATATGGCCAGGAATAAAATAGCCATACATATTTGGTGCTTCATGGAATGCTGAGTCAATTCTAATGTATTAGAATGGAAAGAAAAATAAAATAAAGAAAGGAAAAATAATACATGTATAGGAAAACCTAAATTTGCATGTGTTTACTAGAAAATAAATCTGATAAAAATAAGACAGAACATTTGAATAGGTCCAAATTAAAATGTCACAATGACATCTTCCTACTACAGTGAAATATATCCAGATCTTAATCGAATATTGATTAGTAAAATGGATTTTCTAGGTCTGGAAAATATAATTGTTAGTTAAGTAAGCTTCTAGGATGTTAAATCAAAGAGATACAGAATTGGAACTTTTGAGAGATTATGCATTCAAATAATCATGAAATTTCCTGCTTCGTGGTGAATGTTACTTGCCACTTTGATTGAATCATGATAGTTACGAACAGGAAGGCAGGTATGTATGGGCACATGATTCTGTGTGTACTTCATAATTAATATGTGCATTACAAATATTATTTTCTAGTAATTTTTATTTTACCTAAGATGTCTATCCTGAAATTTCATATTTATAGAAATAATTTTAACATTTAATTTGACTATATAAACATAGAGACCAGGAAGAATCAATGCCTACATGGTCAATAATTTAATGGCAAAATAAATGATCCAGAGTGAAGACTGAATGATCAGAATAAATAAGACAGAAGAAGAAACAGACAAGGGCATGTAAGAGCTATCCTCAGCAATTCAGAGTCTCTTCAAAGCTCTGTAAGGCATGTCTCTAGGAAGTTCCAAACTTTCCCACATTTTCCTATCTTCTGGGTCATCTAAGCTATTCCAACCTCTGCCTGTTACCAAGTTCCAAAGTCACTTCCATATTTCCGGGTATCCTTACAGCAGCACCCTACTCTACTAGTACCAATTTACTGTGTTAGTCCATTCTCACACTACTAATAAAGACATACCTGAGACTGGGTAATTTATAAAGGATAGAGGCTTAATTGACTCACATTTCAGCATGGCTGGGGAGGCCTCAGGAAACTTACAGTTATGGTGGAAGGTGAAGCAAGCATGTTCTCCTTCACATAGTGGCAGGAAGGAAAAGCATGAGAGAAGTGCAGAACAAATGGAGAGGAAAGCCCCTCACATAACCATCATATCTCATGAGAACTCACTCACTATCATGAGAACAGCATGGCAGAACCACCCCCATGATTCATTCACCTCCCAAGAGGTTCCTCACCAACACGTGGGAATTACAATTTGGACTATAACTCCAAATGAGGTTTGGGTGGGGACACAGAGCCAGACCATATCAAGAAATCTCCTAAGAATTGCAGTCCCTATGGCCTAGACTGCCTTTCAAATTTACCTGGAGGCATAGAGAGCACTGTAGCCTCTGTGGTGAGGTTTGCAGGCACTGAAATTCAGACTGTTGGGCTTGGCAATACCCCTCTAACTAGGGCTGGTTTAAATGCTTCCTCCATGGGTGGCCATCAGCTGAGTTTGGTTCAATTTTTCTTTATACTCTAAAAGGACAGCACTGAGTTCAGTGGCTCGCAATTACTATGTTCTCCCTCCCATAGCACTCAGAAAGTTTCTCTCCACCACACCACCACTGCTAGGGGTTGTGTGACTGTTTTCTCTATCTCTTTTTCATATTTTCAGTGCCTCTTTCACAATATGGAGTTAAAACCAGGTATTATGAGTGTTCACTTGATTTGGGGGTCTTATGAAAATAATTTTTCTGTGTAGATAGTTGCTAATCTGGTGTCCTTTGCTGGGAGTTGGGGGATAATGACCCATGAAGCCTTCAATTCTGCCATCTTTTTCCACATTCAATTTTAGAACATTTAAGTTGTTATCTGCAGCGCAGTTGAGCAGTGACAGAGTCTACGTGATAGTAGGTCCATAGGGTCCAAACTACTAGCACTAAGCAAGTTAGAGAGCAAGCTGACCTCATAACCTAATACTTAAAGGTGAATGTGGACAAGCTTGGTTTATTTTCATTTCTCCCCTCCCTTTATTCTTGATTAATTTTATAAAATTTGTAGGGACAATTTCAATCTTAGCTAGATCTTCTGGGTAACTTGCTGCAGCACCTACATGAGCACTTACTTCTTCACCTTGCACTTTTATGTTTTAGAGATGGCGTCTTTACTTAAACCTCATGAGTGAACCTCTGATAGTTTCAAACTTTTCTTTTGCAATGTCCTCACCTTTCTCAGCCTTCATAGAAATGAAGAGTCAGAATGTTGCTCTGCATCGGCTTTCGCATAAGGAAATGTTGTAGAAGATTTGATCTTTAATCCAGACCACTAAAACTTTATCCATATCAATAATAAGGCTGTTTTACTTTCTTATCATTTATGTGCTCACTGGAGTAGCAATTTTCATTTCCTTCAAGACTTATGCTTTGTTTGCATTCACAGCTTGGCCAACTGATAAAGTGAAAGAGTCTTAACTTTCAGCATATCTCAGCGTTCAGCATGCTTTACTCACTAAAGTTAATCATTTGTAGCTTTAGATTTAAAGTGAAGGACTTTTTCTTTCATTTGAACCCTTAGAGGAGATTGTAAGGTTTTTAATTGGCTTAATTTCAATATTGTTGTGTTTTAGGGACTACGGAGGCTTAAGATGAGGGAATACCTGGCCAGTGGAGCAGTCAGAACACACACAATATTTATAGATTAAATTCTCTGTCTTATGTGGGTATGGTTCATAGTGATCCCAAACAATTACAGTAGAAACATCAAAAATCACTAATCACAGGACACTGTAAAAGATATAATAAAAATAAAGTTTAAAATGTGAGAATTATGAAATTGTGATACAGAAATGTGAAATGAGCACATGCTGTTGGAAGAATGGCACCAATAAACGTGCTTGATACAGGGTTGCCAAAAACCTTCAATTAATAAAAAAAGCAATATTTGCAATGTGCGATAAAGCAAAACAAAATGAGGTATGACTGTATTTGGGCATTAGGTTTCAACATAAGAATTTGGGAAGGACATAGATTTAGTCTATGGAAATCTATTTTTTCTAAGTTTCCTATAATCATTTATATATGTCAATATATATATAGAGAGAGTATATGTATATATACATTTATATACATGTATGTATATTACGTGTGTCTGTGTGAGTATCTGCTTGTATAAAAAGAAACTGTATAAGCAACTAAATTTATTCAAAACTATCTAAATCTAGCTTTGGACAATACGAAGTCCCATGACACTGGAGAAAATTTAACTCCAAATTTCCTTAACATAATTTCAATGCAGTCAGCTCTGTTGTTCAGGCTCTGATTTTATCTGGTTATAGCTTAGTTTTTCTCAGACTGAATTTCATATTACACTAGGTCCACAGACATTTCTGTGATCAGATAAGTTTGGCAAATACTGCAAATCCTATTTCCTTATTGGAGATTCACTTCACATACTAGCAAAATCAAGGTTTTGCATTTTCCTGCAGTTAAATACACACATGTACATTTAACCTTGCTGAGCCTGGGTTTCCAAAATGTGTTTGACAAAGAAAAATTTAAAAAAGTATTACATATGGATATTCTTCACTCAACCTCCTGAATGTCACAAAAAATAAGAAATTTTATCAGGATCATTATGTGCACACATAACATAAACCTATTTGCATAGCTTGGCATAACGTCCCTTAGCCTTTAGAAGCTAGGAAGAAAAAGAGAATGTATTGCCTGTGATTGTGGAACTACTGCCTGTGACACTGTCCAAGCAACGCAGAGTCCTCTCAGATCTGAAAGCTCACTTCTTACTGGGCCATAATTTTTAATTCCCTGAATCATTGTTACAATTCTTGAAGAATTTAACCAGTAATTTATAAACTTCAGTTTATGAGAGTATGAACAAACCTCAGGCATTTCTAGTTTCTAAGTAATCTCTGTATCAGCAAGATCATATTCTCCTCTAGGGGAATGAAGCAATGCTAAGAACAAATGTTTTGAACAATATCTCTGTCTTTAGCTTTTCATCATTCCAGAAAGCCCATGGCTTCATTCAGAAGTGTCACTGTTCTGTGAAACACACTTAGGAACACACTGTCCCACTCTAAAAATAAACTAGAATAGGTTTTTTTCTTCCCTTCTTTCTCTATCCCAAACCATCCCTCACAGAACCAATGTTTTGAGAGTGAAGAAACTGAGATTCAAAAACAAAAACAAAAACAAATAACTTTCCAAATAGAACTTAGTTGGAAGTAGGGAAACTGGAACTCTCCACTTTAAACATTAATTGAGCACCTGGTGTATACATAGCATATGTTATATAAGATAAATTGAACTCAAATGATGTCATCACAATGCTCCTCGTAGAGCTGTTTAAATACTTAACTACAGCATAATAGGTTAAATGCTACAAAATAAGTAGCATGTGCTTATTCATATTTCTTCAAGACATATTTATTAAATGCTCATTGTGCCCTTATCCCAAGAGAGATGCTGTCAGTAACAAATGTTAAAAAGATAATATCTCTGTCCTTGAGGTGATTATGATCTACTGTGAGAGGCTACTATGAATGAATCATCTCAACAGTTTGGTAATAATAATAATAGCCAAATATATTAGTGCTTATACTTGTTAGGTCCTATTCTAACTTTGCATATAGTACTCAATCCTCAAAACACAACCTTAAGGGGAACTCTATTTTTCTTCATAGTATTCAGATACGGTTAGTGGAGCAGAGGGTGGTTAAAATAGCGTGTCCAAGGTTATCCAGCTAGAAGGTGGTAGAGCTGGAATTTAAATTCAAAAGTTCTGACCCGGGAGTCCACAATATTAATTCTATGCCAAATTGCCTTGAGGACCTCTTGGGAAAAGTTAAGCTCTGATTGATATAGGTCTAACACACATAAAATAACTGGAAAAGACTTAAGACTTGGAATAATATTCTTTAGGTAAAGTCATAAAAGTTTGAGGTGCACAAGACAGCCCCAGCTTCTGCCTGTTATCAGATGTCATGTCCTACCTAGTATGTTTCTCAGATTGTTCATTTATTTCACTGAAATATCATTATTGATGACACATTGAAATAATTAAATGTAGTAGTCTTTACTTGATAGCTCAGAGCTCTGCCACGATCTGGCGTATGAGATGCATGGGCAGCATCCAGAATTCTAATGTGTTACATAGTTAAATTTGAAAGATAGTCCAAAATAACCTGGTTCTCTTTTCCTGATGCTATCTAGACTCAGAGAAGGATGATATGCAGAACGATGGCTGATAAAAAGGACACATACTAGAAAACCGGCCATCAGACACAGCTAATTCCTTTTTTGGTTCTCAGTTAGTGGTATTTGACAGTGCTGCCTTTGATGGCTACATGGTGGACTGGGTAATGGATTATGAAAATCACAAGGCTGTCAGACTGCCAATGGCAGCTTCAGTGAGAAATGTGGAGAAATACAAGTTAATAAATGTTAAATATGTGCAGCAAATTGAGGCTGAGGTATCCTTTTTTATGGAGAATGGAGATTTGTCTAAATGTTCTTGTTATGATGGTTTTGTCATTTATTGAATGACATACACCTATAACTATTTTATTATTTAATAATACTGTGATGTTTTAATATAACTCGTTTCGGCAGCAATGAGCTCAATAAAAGGAAAAATGAACTTGTGAAAGAATTTGTGAAGCCTTTAATTTCTCAAGAAAGTTGTTAATAAAATAGAACTTTAACTAAATATTTCTGGCCCTGAATATCTAGTGGTATCAACAATCACATGAAAGCCAGAAGACATATCACTACACAAGAAGCATTAAAATCTGCTTCTGCAGTTTGTTTTTATTTTAGAAGATTAAGCCTAAAGGCATCAATTGAATACAGGCTATGTCAGAAGGTGATCTACACCTCACTCTGTGAAGCATGGCTTTTGATTCCTTCAGATGATTGTTTTTCAAAATTAATTTTGCTCACTTTTGTTTCCAACATTCTTGTGGGTATATGTAAATTGTGGTAATATCTGGTAATGCATTAGTTCTACTTGCAGAAGAACATATAGTTAAATAATATCAGTTTTATATCGGTGGCATCTGAGGCTTCAAACAGAAAATCAACTGATTTGTTGCCAATAATGGTTCAAATTTTCATCCAGTTATAGAATTAGGTTTTGGAAGTTTATTCTATCCAAAATTAAACATCTGATTATCTTGAGTTGTTTCATAAATTTAGTTAAAAAGTTAAACAAGAGAATAAATAATTTGTTTTTGCAATGACATTTCATATAAAAATTTATTTGAGAATTAGTAAACTACTACATCAGAAAAGCTGGTGAGAAAGTTGATCATATGAATTGTGTCACTCTTGTCATATCCAACGAAAACACAGTCATGGGGTCAGAGGAGGAAGTTATCAAGGCACATAACACTGCTCAAAAAAATGTAATTTTCAGCAAGCCTGTCTGCTGTGCCTACCTGCTGTAACCTGAAATCAGTTTTATCTAATGGCTACTGATATGATTTGCTGCAATTCTAATATTAATTTTAGCCAACTATCGCCCACCAATCAAAACTTTACTGCTCTCTAGAAGCTTAATAGTGCCAATGAACTTTCTCAAAGAGCAATACATAACCTTTCTCTTTTTAATAAAATCTTTAACCTTTGCTTTTCTCTTTAGATGTATCAAGGAGCACCCTGACTTCACGTATGCCCTGAATTATAATTCTTTCTTCTTAAATAAAGCATTTTATTTTCAGAGATGTGTCTCAACATTTTATTTCACTTCAACACTGGGGAATTAGATTCCATGGGTAACTAAATTATTAAAACGAGAAATGCAATGAATAGATATGTACTCATAATTGGTGGTGATGCACAAATAATTTATTATTAATTTACTCAACCAAGCTGCCATATTTGCAACAGTATGAACATAAAGATATTTAAGGTTGCCAAGATGTTATTAAAAATATTCTTCAAATAAACAGGGACTTCAAAATTTTAATAACGAAACTGATGTTGACTAGAAAAAACATACTTCAATGTGGTGGTGTGCATTATATTTCTTTGCTTCACTTTTCAATTTATACAAATATATTCTTTAAAGGATAGGTGTAATTTTGTTTGTATTTTGAACAAAATCAACTGGAGGTTTTTAATCAAAATATTCAATGAATGGAGACCCAAAAGGTCCAGCTTTTCAAGTTTCATTGAATTGCATTTATTGAAGACAAAGTTTGCAAAGAAAAAAAATAAGTTAGTCTGTACCAAAGCAAAGGAGAAACTGAAAATGTGAATGAGTTATTGAATAATTATAACACACTAATTGTAGTTTTATAATTGAATTTTGAAATAAAAATGAGAGAAAAAATTTTAAATTGGAGAGCCTATTTTAATTTAATGTGTTTATATTTGCTACTAAATGAAATAAAGATAAGCATTTCTGTAATTGTATAGCACTTAAATTTGGCAGGTCATTAAAAAAATTGCGAACAAAGAACACGTGTGATGGCTTTTTCTTGTAAACAGAGTAGTATGAAAAGTGTTTTAAAATAAAGGCAAAAAGACAATGGTGTGAATATATATATATATTTATTTTTTAAATTTATGTATTATTATTATACTTTAAGTTGTAGGGTACATGTGCATAACGTGCAGGTTTGTTACATATGTATACTTGTGCCATGTTGGTGTCCTGCACCCATCAACTCGTCAGCACCCATCAACTCATCAGTTACATCAGGTATAACTCCCAATGCAATCCCTCCCCCCTCCCCCCTCCCCATGATAGGCCCCTGTGTGTGATGTTCCCCTTCCTGAGTCCAAGTGATCTTATTGTTCAGTTCCCACCTATGAGTGAGAACATGCGGTGTTTGGTTTTCTGTTCTTGTGATAGTTTGCTAAGAATGATGGTTTCCAGCTGCATCCACGTCCCTACAAAGGATGCAAACTCATCCTTTTTGATGGCTGCATAGTATTCCATGGTGTATATGTGCCACATTTTCTTAATCCAATCTGTCACTGATGGACATTTGGGTTGATTCCAAGTCTTTGCTATTGTGAATAGTGCTGCAATAAACATACGTGTGCATGTGTCTTTATAGCAGCATAATTGATAATCCTTTGGGTATATACCCAGTAATGGGATAGCTGGGTCATATGGTACATCTAGTTCTAGATCCTTGAGGAATCGCCATACTGTTTTCCATAATGGTTGAACTAGTTTACAATCCCACCAACAGTGTAAAAGTGTTCCTATTTCTCCACATCCTCTCCAGCACCTGTTGTTTCCTGACTTTTTAATGATCGCCATTCTAACTGGTGTGAGATGGTATCTCATTGTGGTTTTGATTTGCATTTCTCTGATGGCCAGTGATGATGAGCATTTTTTCATGTGTCTGTTGGCTGTATGAATGTCTTCTTTTGAGAAATGTCTGTTCATATCCTTTGCCCACTTTTTGATGGGGTTGTTTGTTTTTTTCTTGTAAATTTGTTTGAGTTCTTTGTAGGTTCTGGATATTAGCCCTTTGTCAGATGAGTAGATTGCAAAAATTTTCTCCCATTCTGTAGGTTGCCTGTTCACTCTGATGGTAGTTTCTTTTGCTGTGCAGAAGCTCTTTAATTTAATGAGATCCCATTTGTCAATTTTGGCTTTTGCTGCCGTTGCTTTTGGTGTTTTAGACATGAAGTCTTTGCCCATGCCTATGTCCTGAATGGTACTAGCTAGGTTTTCCTCTAGGATTTTTATGGTATTAGGTCTAACATTTAAGTCTCTAATCCATCTTGAATTAATTTTCGTATAAGGAGTAAGGAAAGGATCCAGTTTCAGCTTTCTACTTATGGCTAGCCAATTTTCCCAGCACCATTTATTAAATAGGGAATCCTTTCCCCATTTCTTGTTTCTCTCAGGTTTGTCAAAGATCAGATGGCTGTAGATGTGTGGTATTATTTCTCAGGACTCTGTTCTGTTCCATTGGTCTATATCTCTGTTTTGGTACCAGTACCATGCTGTTTTGGTTACTGTAGCCTTGTAGTATAGTTTGAAGTCAGGTAGCGTGATGCCTCCAGCTTTGTTCTTTTGACTTAGGATTGTCTTGGAGATGCGGGCTCTTTTTGGTTCCATATGAACTTTAAAGCAGTTTTTTCCAATTCTGTGAAGAAAGTCATTGGTAGCTTGATGGGGATGGCATTGAATCTATAAATTACCTCGGGCAGTATGGCCATTTTCACGATATTGATTCTTCCTATCCATGAGCATGGTATGTTCTTCCATTTGTTTGTGTCTCTTTTATTTCACTGAGCAGTGGTTTGTAGTTCTCCTTGAAGAGGTCCTTTACATCCCTTGTAAGTTGGATTCCTAGGTATTTGATTCTCTTTGAAGCAATTGTGAATGGAAGTTCATTCCTGATTTGGCTCTCTGTTTGTCTGTTACTGGTGTATAAGAATGCTTGTGATTTTTGCACATTAATTTTGTATCCTGAGACTTTGCTGAAGTTGCTTATCAGCTTAAGGAGATTTTGGGCTGAGACAATGGGGTTTTCTAAATATACAATCATGTCATCTGCAAACAGGGACAGTTTGACTTCTTCTTTTCCTAACTGAATACCCTTGATTTCTTTCTCTTGCCTAATTGCCCTAGCCAGAACTTCCAACACTATGTTGAATAGGAGTGGTGAGAGAGGGCATCCCTGTCTTGTGCCAGTTTTCAAAGGGAATTTTTCCAGTTTTTGCCCATTCAGTATGATATTGGCTGTGGGTTTGTCATAAATAGCTGTTATTATTTTGAGGTACGTTCCATCAATACCGAATTTATTGAGCGTTTTTAGCATGAAGGGCTGTTGAATTTTGTCAAAAGCCTTTTCTGCATCTATTGAGATAATCATGTGGTTCTTGTCTTTGGTTCTGTTTATATGCTGGATTATGTTTATTGATTTGCGAATGTTGAACCAGCCTTGCATCCCAGGGATGAAGCCCACTTGATCATGGTGGATAAGCTTTTTGATGTGTTGCTGAATCCGGTTTGCCAGTATTTTATTGAGGATTTTTGCATCGATGTTCATCAGGGATATTGGTCTAAAATTCTCTTTTTTTGTTGTGTCTCTGCCAGGCTTTGGTATCAGGATGATGTTGGCCTCATAAAATGAGTTAGGGAGGATTCCCTCTTTTTCTATTGATTGGAATAGTTTCAGAAGGAATGGTACCAACTCCTCCTTGTACCTCTGGTAGAATTCAGCTGTGAATCCATCTGGTCCTGGACTTTTTTTGGTTGGTAGGCTATTAATTATTGCCTCAATTTCAGAGCCTGCTATTGGTCTATTCAGGGATTCAACTTCTTCCTGGTTTAGTCTTGCAAGAGTGTAAGTGTCCAGGAAATTTTCCATTTCTTCTAGATTTTCCAGTTTATTTGCGTAGAGGTGTTTATAGTATTCTCTGATGGTAGTTTGTATTTCTGTGGGGTCGGTGGTGATATCCCCTTTATCATTTTTAATTGCGTCGATTTGATTCTTCTCTCTTTTCTTCTTTATTAGTCTTGCTAGTGGTCTGTCAATTTTGTTGATCTTTTCAAAAATCCAACTCCTGGATTCATTGATTTTTTGGAGAGTTTTTTGTGTCTCTATCTCCTTCAGCTCTGCTCTGATCTTAGTTATTTCTAGCCTTCTGCTAGCTTTCGAATGTGTTTGCTCTTGCTTCTCTAGTTCTTTTAATTGTGATGTTAGAGTGTCAATTTTAGATCTTTCCTGCTTTCTCTTGTGGGCATTTAGTGCTATAAATTTCCCTCTACACACTGCTTTAAATGTGTCCCAGAGATTCTGGTATGTTGTATCTTTGTTCTCATTGGTTTCAAAGAACATCTTTATTTCTGCCTTCATTTCGTTATGTACCCAGTAGTCATTCAGGAGCAGGTTGTTCAGTTTCCATGTAGTTGAGCAGTTTTGATTGAGTTTCTTAGTCCTGAGTTCTAGTTTGATTGCACTGTGGTCTGAGAGACAGTTTGTTATAATTTCTGTTCTTGTACATTTGCTGAGGAGTGCTTTACTTCCAATTACGTGGTCAATTTTGGAGTAAGTACGATGTGGTGCTGAGAAGAATGTATATTCTGTTGATTTGGGGTGGAGAGTTCTATAGATGTCTATTAGGTCTGCTTGCTGCAGAGATGAGTTCAATTCCTGGATATCCTTGTTAACTTTCTGTCTCGTTGATCTGTCTAATGTTGACAGTGGAGTGTTGAAGTCTCCCATTATTATTGTATGGGAGTCTAAGTCTCTTTGTAAGTCTCTAAGGACTTGCTTTATGAATCTGGGTGCCCCTGTATTGGGTGCATATATATTTAGGATAGTTAGCTCTTCCTGTTGAATTGATCCCTTTACCATTATATAATGGCCTTCTTTGTCTCTTTTGATCTTTGATTGTTTAAAGTCTGTTTTATCAGAGACTAGTATTGCAACCCCCGCTTTTTTTTGTTCTCCATTTGCTTGGTAAATCTTCCTCCATCCCTTTATTTTGAGCCTATGTATGTCTCTGCGTGTGAGATGGGTCTCCTGAATACAGCAGACTGATGGGTCTTGACTCTTTATCCAGTTTGCCAGTCTGTGTCTTTTAATTGGAGCACTTAGTCCATTTACATTTATGGTTAAGATTGTTATGTGTGAACTTGATCCTGCCATTATGATATTAACTGGTTATTTTGCTTGTTAGTTGATGCAGTTTCTTCCTAGCCTCGATGGTCTTTACATTTTGGCATGTTTTTGCAATGGCTGGTACCGGTTGTTCCTTTACATGTTTAGTGCTTCCTTCAGGGTCTCTTGTAAGGCAGGCCTAGTGGTGACAAAATCTCTAAGCATTTGCTTATCTGTAAAGGATTTTATTTCTCCTTCACTTATGAAACTTAGTTTGGCTGGATATGAAATTCTGGGTTTAAAATTCTTTTCTTTAAGAATGTTGAATATTGGCCCCCACTCTCTTCTGGCTTGGAGAGTTTCTGCCGAGAGATCTGCTGTTAGTCTGATGGGCTTCCCTTTGTGGGTAACCCGACCTTTCTCTCTGGCTGCCCTTAAGATTTTTTCCTTCATTTCAACTTTGGTGAATCTGGCAATTATGTGTCTTGTAGTTGCTCTTCTCGAGGAGTATCTTTGTGGCGTTCTCTGTATTTCCTGGATTTGAATGTTGGCCTGCCCTACTAGGTTGGGGAAGTTCTCCTGGATGATATCCTGAAGAGTGTTTTCCAACTTGGTTCCATTTTCCCCCTCACTTTCAGGCACCCCAATCAGACGTAGATTTGGTCTTTTTACATAATCCCATACTTCTTGCAGGCTTTGTTCATTTCTTTTTCTTCTTTTTTCTTTTGGTTTCTCTTCTCGCTTCATTTCATTCATTTGATCCTCAATCGCAGATACTCTTTCTTCCAGTTGATCGAGTCGGTTACTGAAGCTTGTGCATTTGTCACGTATTTCTCGTGTCATGGTTTTCATCTCTTTCATTTCGTTTAGGACCTTCTCTGCATTAATTACTCTAGCCATCAATTCTTCCACTTTTTTTTCAAGATTTTTAGTTTCTTCGCGCTGGGTACGTAATTCCTCCTTTAGCTCTGAGAAATTTGATGGACTGAAGCCTTCTTCTCTCATCTCGTCAAAGTCATTCTCCATCCAGCTTTGATCCGTTGCTGGCGATGAGCTGCGCTCCTTTGCCGGGGGAGATGCGCTCTTATTTTTTGAATTTCCAGCTTTTCTGCCCTGCTTTTTCCCCATCTTTGTGGTTTTATCTGCCTCTGGTCTTTGATGATGGTGATGTACTGATGGGGTTTTGGTGTAGGTGTCCTTCCTGTTTGATAGTTTTCCTTCTAACAGTCAGGACCCTCAGCTGTAGGTCTGTTGGAGATTGCTTGAGGTCCACTCCAGACCCTGTTTGCCTGGGTATCAGCAGCAGAGGCTGCAGAAGATAGAATATTTCTGTACAGCGAGTGTACCTGTCTGATTCTTGCTTTGGAAGCTTCCTCTCAGGGGTGTACTCCACCCTGTGAGGTGTGGGGTGTCAGACTGCCCCTAGTGGGGGATGTCTCCCAGTTAGGCTACTCAGGGGTCAGGGACCCACTTGAGCAGGCAGTCTGTCCCTTCTCAGATCTCAACCTCCGTGTTGGGAGATCCACTGCTCTCTTCAAAGCTGTCAGACAGAGTCGTTTGCGTCTGCAGAGGTTTCGGCTGTGTTTGTTATTGCCCTGTCCCCAGAGGTGGAGTCTACAGAGACAGGCAGGTTTCCTTGAGCTGCTGTGAGCTCCACCCAGTTCGAGCTTCCCAGCAGCTTTGTTTACCTACTTAAGCCTCAGCAATGGCGGACGCCCCTCCCCCAGCCTCGCTGCTGCCTTGCCGGTAGATCACAGACTGCTGTGCTAGCAATGAGGGAGGCTCCGTGGGTGTGGGACCCTCCCGGCCAGGTGTGGGATATGATCTCCTGGTGTGCCTGTTGGCTTAAAGCGCAGTATTGGGGTGGGAGTTACCCGATTTTCCAGGTGTTGTGTGTCTCAGTTCCCCTGGCTAGGAAAAGGGATTCCCTTCCCCTTTGCGCTTCCCAGGTGTGGCAATGCCTCACCCTGCTTCAGCTCTCGCTGGTCGGGCTGCAGCAGCTGACCAGCACCGATTGTCCGGCACTCCCCAGTGAGATGAACCCAGTACCTCAGTTGAAAATGCAGAAATCACCGGTCTTCTGTGTCGCTCGCGCTGGGAGTTGGAGACTGGAGCTGTTCCTATTCGGCCATCTTGCTCCGCCCCCCTGTGAATATATTTTAGTGGATGTATTAATACATTTCAATTAGAAAAATGTTAGAATATCTATTTAAGAGAATTTGCTTTGCATTGACTATGTAGATCAGCTCCAAATGAAAAAATATTTCTCAATTAAAAATTATATTTATATATCATAAATATTAATAATATTTAAACATATATCCTAAAACAATAAGTTGAAAGATTATAACTATAAAATGCAATTTTAATAAAGATTGCAAGAAAGTTTATGACAAAATTTTAATTAATAAAACTTTCTTATTAAAAGGCATCTTTTTTACCCCCAAAAAATATATTGCATAATATTAATAACAGATATAGCCAAGAAATTGAAATATATAAATATACTTTAAAATAATCTTATTATTAGATAAGCAATATAATGTATTTTTAAATATATATTTGCTTTAATTTACATGATTTTTAAAGAAAAAATTAACAGTCAAAATAGTTTATAATAAAATATCACCCTCTTCTTTAAATAATATCCTGGTTTCAGAGGTATGTTACACGATTATGCTAGCTGTTGAAAATAGAAGGTGCTTAGGAATTTAGGCAAAGGAGGATGCAGCATATACTGAGGTATTTTATGATAGTTTCATGTATATTTGAGCCAAAAATTTCATATTTCCTAAGAATTTGCTATTTTGGACTGTGGCAAAAATAACTGTTCAAAATTTTATTATTTTAGTTTTACTTCATAAAACTCTTCCTCACTTCTTACTAAACATTGTTGTACTCATAAATTAGATATTCTGGTCTGCACCCATTTTGCAGTAAACCTACAATTATTATTATTTCATGTGGAATCTGTCCTATAATCTTATGCTTGTTGGTAGAAATGAAAGGAGCAGGAGAAAAAAAAAATCATATATCACACAGTAATCTTCCCAGTACTATAGTATTCCCTTACACAAGATGAAAATTCAGATATATTGTTTTGGCATCTGGCTCCTGAAATTTTTTCAAATGTTTGGAGTCATTCCTAACTTGGGGTCCGGGAAAGGGAGGCACTTTGATACCCACACAAGGAAAGAAAGATGACTTCTTTCCATTAAGCTAGAAGGCAAAGGTACGCCCTAAAATTCTGTATACTACCCTGGACTAATCTCCCTGAAATAGATGAATTAAACACGTACTGAGTCCCTGAAAGATTTGTGGAAAAGTTCCTGGAATTCCTGGCCAGGAAGGTGATGAAACCAAGACTCAGAATGTTGAATGGAGGTGGCATGACCCAATCCAGAGACGGCCACATGGCGGCAACGAATTATTGCAATAATATATAGTTTAAAGTGCCTTATAATATATAGAGCAGGATCCATTCATAATCTCATACATTTGAAACATAAGATTGCGGACATGTCTTTTACTTTAACCCTAGGTCAAACCTAATGTGTATTAACTACACCTTTTCAATACATTGCGAAATATTTGGATTATCAGATAACTAGTCATACTTTCAGAAGGAATTAATGTATTTGTTGTATTTTGTTATCCTTTGAAATTAGATGCCTAATATAGTCAATGTTCTTTCCATATACTAAGGTATCCTTAAATATGAAATTAAGAATATTTACATGTTTTAACCAAAACATAGCTATTATTAGATCTCAAAAATAATTCTATCAATCAACAGGTTTTGTTTTTGTTTTTCTCCGAGACATCAGACAAGCAGCTTGACTTTTCTTCTCCATTGAATTGAATAAATTGAGTTAGAATAAATCCGTATAAATTTGAGTGGTTTTCAATCATCACCTTATTTTGTCAATAAATACTTTAGTTTTTTTTTTTTAAACAAACCAGATCATATTAATTGGGCTCATATACAAAGGAAACTGCTTTGTGGATAAAATGGAATATCTAATTTAAACACATTTTCAGATATAATTAAAATATTAGAGTATGACTTTACATAACCGCAGTTTTTGCATCAATATTTTTAACCTGAAGGTTGTAAGTAATTATGTTTAATTGGTTTAGCTTCTATTAAAACTATTAGATTACAGTGGTGCAATTTCAAATGTGTCTGTGTGTTTTGGAATTAATTTTTAGCAATTAGCTTCCTGATAGATTCCATCAGCATTGTAATTTGAATTTTGCTTCCAGAAAGTTACTGATACTACAGGTTTGGGACTCTTTTGTTTGAATTGTTGAAAAAACATTCTATACTTGGCACACAACTGAAAAACTCTGATCTGGACTATACTCGAATATACATGATAAATATCAACATCAAAGTATAATTGTCAATCTGTTCTTCAAAGTTGATATAATAATATGATTAATTATTTGTTTTCATACTGGCAAAACGTAAAAAATAAATAATTCCTGCTTTTGTGCCATGATTATGTTTGCACAGTCTTTTGCCACAGTGCCTGCAACACGTTATTTTTCTTATTATACCCTTCTTGGGGATACGTGATACATGCACAGACACACACACACACACACAACTATTCCAGGTTTAATAAAGAAAAAAATACTAGATTGCCTCTGTTTCCATTTTTCAGCAGATCATATTTGCCCTGTAAAATTACATGGTAAAATAAATGCCAAGATTACCAAGTCAAAAACTCTTAATAGAATGAAACATATCTTTGCATAATACCCTATTTAATTATTTTATCCCTATATTTGTAGTCCTTTGTTAACTATATCTACTTTACTATTCAATCTTTTTTTTCAATACTTTCTAAAATGTACTCTCCACTACAATTTGACTACTGTCATCGTTTCCTTTATAACATTTTTGTTTGTCTGTGTATTATTTTTAGACCACTTCCTATGCAACATGTGGGTCAATGAAAGAAAAGATAAAATAAAATGGCTGTCATATCACTCAAACTCAAAATAGGAGTTTTGGTTCCATCTCTGATTTTTATGTATTTCGTAAAATTCACTGTGTTCTCTAGTTGTCTGATGACCCTCCATAAACTCAGAATGATAACATCATCCACCTCACACTACGGGGGCTGGATTGGGAGGTGTTGAGTAAACTATTTGACTTCAAAAATACCCTCTTTCCACTGTGCAATGCTGCCTCATTTATAAGCAATTATACTTTTATACTGGAAGCCTGCATTGTTATTGCTGTTGTGGTAAGACTAAATTCAATTCAGCAAATATTTATTGGGGCTTTACTCTTTGTCCGGTAGTATTCAAAGTGTTGGAGATGTAATAGTGAGCAAAAAGTGAAG
This sequence comes from Macaca thibetana thibetana, assembly GCF_024542745.1. NCBI lineage: Eukaryota > Metazoa > Chordata > Mammalia > Primates > Cercopithecidae > Macaca > Macaca thibetana. The sequence continues at coordinate 73,847,449 of NC_065591.1, read as the reverse complement.
TATGTATCCCTCAGAGATTATGTATCAGAGGTGGGGAGACAGCACTGAATATGCAATGAAATAAAGACAAAGATAACTTCATATAGTGATAACTGGTATAGGGTCATGAAATAGGTGATGTGACTGAGAAGATCTGGAAGGAAGCAGGGCTGGGGAAACTGTTCTTATTTATTGATGATTGTGTCAGAAAATTGCAATAAACTCATGAATAATTGTTGTTGCTTTTAGAACTAAATTTAAAACTTGTATTTACTCTTATTAAAAATCTATTGTAGACAAAGCATAAAATGATTTTGGCCTATTGAGGCTTATTATTTATGGTTAGGAATATGCACTTGAAATAAAAACTTCTATAAAATCAGGTAGATATTGTTTCAATGCCAAAGTCTAATCTATTCCTATTCAAGCTGTCAGGTTTTAAATGTATAAATTGGAGGAAGCAGTAAAGCAACTGACAAAGCACCTAGCCAAAAACATATCTGACAAAAGTTTGTTTTCTTCTTTTTATGTATTTAATTTTCATGTGTCCCTAAAGTCTTTTTATTCCTTTAGTTTCCATGAATGGCTAATATTCTATCATTTTTAGTACTGTCCTTATCTGGTACATAAATCCATTCCAAAACCTTTAAGTTATTTTGATTCCAAAATCACTCCCACTCACAGACATTTAATTTCTGTTTAAATACATCTACCGATAAGAAGACATATCTCCTATAACTTGTTAGTGGTCCATTGAATTCTGTTTGATATTCAGAATAGGAGTCAAATGTATGGCAATTATTACTAACTGAAGATAGGTTATTATTATTGCTACTATTATATATTATTTTTGATATGTTAAACTATATCAAAAAGTGTTTTATTCCCTCTAAATCTCATGTTGAAATATGACCTCCAATCTTGAAAGTGGGCCAAGCAGGAGGTGTTTTGGTCATGGTGGGGGATCCCTCAGGAATGGCCTGGTATCTTCCCCCATGGTGAAGAGTGAGTTCTGGCTCTGTTAGTTCATATGAGACATGGTTGTTTGAAAAAGTGGCACTTCCCCCCATACTTGTTCTCTCGCCATGTGATACACTGGCTCCCATTTTGCCTTCCACTATGATTGTAAACTTCCTGAAGTCTTTACCAGGAACATATGTGGGTTCCATTCTTGTATACCTGCAGAACTGAGAACTATGATTATGAGAACTTTTCTTTATAAATTACCCAATGTTAGTATTCCTCTATAGCAACAAAACAGACTATTAAAATAGTATCTAATATTACATTGTAAATATCAAACTCTTATGTAGTGTTATTATTAGAATATTAATTGAATGTGGTATTTCATGCTTGTATTAATGTTTACCAATTGATTGTATGACACTTTCTACCATTTAAAGAGATGAGTGTTTCTGATGGAGTTAATGGTAGATGATGGGAGAAAAGCTAAGGAGAAAGAAATTCTTTTTGTGTGTGTGTGAAAATCATCTATTGTTTTAGTAACTGCTGTATTTGAAAAGCCTGACAGCCAGTTCCTTCATTCAAGAACATTTATTCCCATATGTTTTGTGGTCCCACATCAAAAAAATTACCTATTGGAAGACTTATTGCTTCAGGCAATAATGAGACCATAAATCTGTTAGCCTCCCTTAAGGTCCCTGGAAACACACAAGAGTTGTTGGGGCTATTGCTTCCCTGAAAAGTGTAAAATCATCATTTTTGCTGATATTCATTTAAATCAGACAAGTTTCTCCACTTGGGGCAGAATTTCTTTGATAGAAACTAAATCATAAGGCCTCCAACCCACAGCAGTTGGAAACACTTTGATTGAACAAAGCAATTATGTTCCTGAAAATAAGATTGCTTGACAAAGAACATCCAAAGTGCATATGATATGGAGTTTGCATTTGGAGATTACTTTCACTCTAGGTAAGCAAGAATGCCCTGACAGTTTTCTCTTTATTGTAAACTCTAGCAGAGATGTGGAAGAGATGTAATGGTAGTGTGTGTGTCTTCTTACTGCTTCTCCATTTATATAATAAAAGACAGATATTTTCATCTTATTAAAATAGGAAAACTCAATAGTGAAATAATAGGGAAAGAAATTGATTTATAAAGCTGCATCATATTGGAAAGAACATTTGATTTGGAAGCAGCAAAATTGGGCCCAAATGAGCATTCTAACCTTCACTAGCTATGGGAAAAGGCCTGCCTGAGTACACTTTCTCATCTACGAAAAAAAAAAAAAAAGTAATAGCCAGGTTGTATCCAGTCAAAGGGTTGCCAGGTCATTAATTCTTGTATATTAAGACCTTGAAATCTTTAGGATCAAAGAAGACTAAGAATACCTCTTCTTTTAGACAGGTCTGGATGCTCAGCCAACATCTATTGCCATTTTGAATGTGCTCCTGATTTTTTTTTTTTTTCAATCATTCTTAGTGTTTCTTTACCCAGTTCTTCAGGGGATTTTACAAAATATGGTCAAAACCTTTCTCTTTAGTCTTGTTTTAGATAGATTCAAAAGTTCTTTTAATTTTAGATATATTAATTTTCTTATTAGTCACTGCAGGAATAAATATGGAAAATAGAAATATAAAAGAGTTAATAAACTCAAGGAATTTCACGTTTATCAATCATCTATCATATTTATTCCTTAAAAATAAAAAATGTAGTGTGGTGTTAGTAAAACAAAGGCTTACAGATATTAGTTGAGTTGTCTAAGATAAGAATATTCAGTAGAAGGATGGAATTTGAATTCCAGCTGTTCTAAAGGCAAAGACACTGCTTATTATTATGCTATTTTGCCCAATGAGAAAAACAATTAGGGAATCTTTTGAAATTATAATATCCGCTGTTCCTAACTTCTTTTCTTAATCCAAATGACTTTGTGCTCTTTCATTCCTCAGGGCTGAGTTTACCAAACAGCTAGTCTCTTCTTTAGATAGGGATACACGACCATTCCACTATGATTCCTACTCCCAAACCTATGGGTTATCAGAATGGTGCAAAATAAAAAAGTGGGAATAAGACAGACCTGAGTTGAACTTCTGGTTCTGGCACTTCCAAATTGGTAATTTTGGGTCACTTTGCTGAATCAATCAGAGATACACTTTCCTTATTTATAAGATGCTTATAATACCTAAGCTTGAAACAGTTTTTGCCAATATTAAGTCAGATAATATACAGAAATTACCTGAACATTTACATAAAAATCCATATTAGTTGTGGTGGGAACATGCCAAAATGGGAACATGCCCAAATATTATCTTCACATTAGTAAAGCAGGGTTCCTGGATTGTGGATTCCTTGCTACCACAACTGAATCACTTGACCCTGAAAAGTTTTTGGGTAGCTACACGCAGGAATGCTGCTTACCTCACTGGCAGAGTGAGCAAGCATATATTCAGATCCCTTATCAATGAGTATGTACTTGATATTTTGTATTATTTCAGTCTTGCGCTTAAGTTGTAAGCTTGAATTCCAAAACTTTAAAACAATTTTTTTTCTTCCCTCAAATCCACATAGATTTTATGTGGCAACGATTTCTAGTAAACTTTCATTTTTCCTCAGGACTGCATGATTAAAGTCTCCAGAATTAAGTAAAACTTTGATTTAACAAATCATGAAGCCTCTTGAAGTTGAGAAGACTGGGGCAACACATGTATTGGTTCCTTACAATATTCCAGATACTGAGTATATCAATTAGGGTACAGGCAGGTTATTTTTTGTTATTTTTTTTGTTGTTTTTTTGATTTTTTTGTTGATTGTTATTTTTTCTTGCATTATTTTTTTTTTTTGATGTGAATATAAACCACACTAGTTATTTTAAGATATAAAATTTAACGTAGGAAATTGCAAAAACAAGTACTGGAAAACTGAAAAGGCAGAAAAGGAATCCTGTCTATGGAAATTAAGCCTTTTCCATGTCCCGGTTATCTTTAAAAAGAAAATAGTTTTAGCTGTTTTGTGTCCATGGTGGTGATGCCAGGTCATCGCTCATTGGCTCCCTGTTTATTAAGCTTCTGAACCTTGTATTTAGGTTCAGGGGAGACCACCCCATGAATACCACTTTTGCGTGTGTGTGCAGGCTGTAAAATCTCAGCCTATACTCGTAACTTTTTTGAATCACCTTCCACTTTTTTTTTTTTAATTTTCTTTCTTTCTTTTTTTTTCTTTGAGACGGAGTCTCGCTTTGCTCTGTCGCCCAGGCTGAAGTGCAGTGACAAGATATCGGCTCACTGCAAGCTCCGCCTCTGCGTTTCACGCCATTCTCCTTCCTCAGCCTCCCGAGTAGCTGGGACTACAGGCGCCCGCCACCACGCCCGGCTAATTTTTTTGTATTTTTAGTAGAGACGGTGTTTCACCGCGTTAGCCAGGATGGTCTCAAACTCTTGACCTCATTATCCATCTGCCTCGGCCTCCCAAAGTGCTGGGATTACACGCGTGAGCCACCGCGCCTGGCCAAATTTTCTTAAGTGTCTTTTTCATCAAGAAAACATAGAGATAACTATTGAAGAACGCATCTAGCAACTCTAAGGGTAGAGGCAAAATGGGAAAATATCGGAGTTACTGATACCTAACAACCTGTGACACAGATTTTTGAAGAAGGAGTCCTTTCCAGCTGCTAGCCTTTAGGAACTTCAAGAGGACCCAACAGAACTCTAAGAACAGACTTTTCTTAGCTGATTCTGATACTTCAAATATTTGAGGTCACTGACAGCTAGAATTTGCATCTCTGAGATAGCAAAATGAAGCTGATCCTTGAAGCACGGGAAGAAAATTGGAAGCGGAATACATTGCCGCAGCCAGGGTGAAGAAATGTTGCTGGTGACACTAACAGAAGCAGCAAACAAAACCAGCCAGTGCAAGTTCCTTCTCCCTTCTCAAGACTAACATTTTTACTTTATCATCCATCTCTGCAGAGTCTATCTGCAGGCAAATGGCAGGCCTATCTGCAGAAAAACAGCAGGGAAAGAAGTGTGATTGGTAAGGTTCCTGCACTTTTATGGTTAGGCAGAATACAGAACGGTGAGCCTTGAGTAAGGCCTCAGTGGCTTACTAACCGGCACACTATTTTGGGTGAGTGGGGTACAGAATGAACTGGAGAAGCAGGAGATATACTACTTGCCCTCAAGAGAATGTATTTCTAAAAGCTCCTGTACTACTTTTGAGAAGTTAAATCAAGAGGAAGAATTCAGTTAGGCATGAAAGATTTCATGAAGGATGAAGAACTTCAAGTGCGAAAGCTTATACGATGAGGAGATAAACAAGAGTGGAGGTAATATGTGATCCAGATAATGTACGTGGTTCATTTTTACTGGATTTACCCAACAAATTTATCTAACAATAACTAACCAATTGTGTTTCTAGTGTACACAGGGTCACAGGAAATTGTCCTAAGGGACCAAACAATAAAAAGACTGGATTTACCGTTCTCTGGGAGGCACGGGGGTGTAGCATAAGGAATTTAGGGGATTTTAATTTCAAATTTTGCTCTATCTTTCTAGGTCACTGAGTAGAGAAGAATAAAAGCTTATAATTTACCAGTCTCTCTTTGGTTAGGAATTAAATGATAATCACTTTGAGTTAGATAAAAACACAAATAAAACTTTACTTGAAAGAATGATGTAAGGAAAATCCTTATGTTCAAGAGATAAATTTAATTTATTTAACTGTAGAACCAAATTATAATTCCTCATCTCAGCTACCTCACGATCTAGAGAGTCGAGTGGTCCAAAGGGTGCTTCATGCGCTGTGAAGACCACTTAGGCATTGACTTCTCAGGGTTGCAGCCCTCAGTATAGAGTCTTAGGAGACTACGAGGCTCTATAGCTCAAGAATAATGTTTCCTTCTGTGCATCCTTCATTTACATTATGCATCTAGTGAGCAATATTAACTTTGTTAGTATAATTAATATACTTAAGTATCATCTGTATGAATTAAGAGCCCTTAAATATTTAGATATTGAACACAAAATTAGTCAAATCTCAAAGCACTTCAAAGAAGTCCTAAGTCTAATGTATCGAATTATTTTATATACTCCAAATGCCTTAAACCACAAAAAACATAATAGTTAATGCAAAAATTTTTAGAGTGCCTACTTCAAAATATCAATACTGTGGGTTGTTTGTTTCATTATTTTCTCCATACTAATATGATTTTATGTATCCCTGAGGTTACAGTTTTATTCATTTATGTCCACTAATTTCATCAATCCCCAGATCAAACAGAATGTAATCTCAAACTAGCTGATATTGCAGATTCTATTTCATCGACCTATTCATTCTTTGTTGTGTCAAGGGATCTGTTTATATCTTCTAAGTAGACTGAAACCTGAGTCAGTGTTTATTGGTCTTAGATTCTTCTCAAATAAAAGTTTACTTACTAGATAAATGGCACTTTCAAAGTTTATGCCTTGTTTCAGGATCTGGGGCTGACTCATCTTTGCTTCCATATCAATAAAATATTGACTAGAGAGTGGTCCACCTCAGTTAACAATTTACTTGACTAGTGTTTTATAATCATTAGGGATATTCAGAAGTTTTATACTTGAGGAGTTAGTGACTGAATTTATGTAGATAATCTTCTTCTGAGGTTATACAGGTAATCTATAATTTTATTGCATATTGTTGATACTATATGACTTACTGTTTCTTGAAATCACCCTTTTCTGAAACAAATAGAAAAATAAGAATATCATAATTTAAGAATACTGTATGCATTTAAAGGATTTGAGTATCTACCTACTTACTAAATTAATTACTTATTATGGTTTAATGTATTTGCTCTGGTTTTTATTGAATTTTCATACTGTAAAGTTTATTTGAAATTTTTCATATTTTATGTAATCATAAACTCATGTTTTTTTATAGGTTCAACTCAATTTTATTAATTACAATTAAAATTCATTTATTGATGCATACATTATTACAACTTATCTGTTGGGAACCACATTTAACTAAATCCTGTCTTTTAAGATACTGCTCAGAAAAGTGTAAAATCATTTTTGATTTCTGGCAACAAGAAGATATTCCGAGTTCATCTTGCCTTCACTTTTTTTCTATTCCAAAGGATGGGATCATCTCCAAAAAGGTTTAATTCCACTGAATGCAAAATAAATTCAAAGACTAATTTCAGGATGCTACAAACACATACAAGATTGTTCTACATGAAAGCTTTTATGGGTGAAATTTCTATGATGCCAGACATTAGCGAGACACCTAGGAAGACTGATCATTAAGGTCATGAGTTCATATGAATTTTCCAGTTTATCCACAAGTTAGTATTATTTTTAAAAATATCCTGATACGAATATACACTTCCTCATCAATGTGCTTGGTGAAAATCTAACATGTTGTCTCCGTTATCTTCTAGGCTCAGAATGCTGCATTTTCCAGCACATTGTGCACAGAGCCATCTCACTGTGAATGATTCCCAGTCACTATGCTCATAATTCTAGTATTAAAAAAATAAAATAGAGAGGTTGCAGAAACGGGAATATTCACATTTACATGATTAGGGCACTTTTCCATGCAGATAGATATATGACGGAAGCCAAATCCAAACCAGAAGGCAGTCCAGTGAACGTGGAATCAAAATGAGAATAATTAGTTAGATTAGATAAATCTTTCCGGCTGGCATATATTCATAAATATAAACCCACAACAGAATTGGTCTTGCCAATAGGACTAATATAGATAAGTTAATAGACATAAGACCACAATATTTTGGATAGCTCTAGAATGGTTACTGTCAAAATTAGCATAGGTATTGAGAGTCAATAACCAAGAAAACCCCATATAAGCTTGAATTAATAATAAGAAATGTGCAACAAGAAGAAAAAAAAAGTAAAACAGCACAACTGAAAATGGTAGACAGGAGGACAAGAAAAGGTGATTCAATATTTCTTCTGAAATATGACTCAGATATGAGAAATAATTTTAATTCAGCACTTAAACAAAAATTCTCCAATATGTTACCAGTATCAATTGTAGCATCAAGGGCAAAGTTTCTCCTTCTGGAATACACATGGCTAAAGTCTTAAAGATCTTGTAGCTTATTATGTTTGGCTGAATGTATGTCACAAAACTTTAACCATCCAGTGAGAATGAAAGCAGGCATGTTTGGGCAAGCATCATTTGCAACAAGGTCCCATTGTTTGTCTTGTTTCAAATTCATTTCAGATGCATCTGTTTATTACAACTATAAGATATAGTCATAGGAAATAACTAGGAAGTGTAAATGATTGCCAATCTGTGACCAAGAAAATACATAGGCCTGAGTTTAACATGATTTTATCACATTTATTCAATAATTAAATAATCATTCATTCATTTTGCATTGACTTAGTTGAATAAATAAGGCATGAGGCATTTCTTTAATTAGTTCACAATGTAAGAAGAATGAATAATCTATTCATTAATGAATATATATATATATATATATATTTTTTTTTTTTTTTTTGAGATAGAGTCTCCCTCTGTCCCTCAGGCTGGAGTGCAGTGGCGCGATATTGGCTCACTGCAAGCTCCACCTCCCGGGTTCACGCCATTCTCCTGCCTCAGCCTCCTGAGTGGCTGGGACTACAGGCGAATGAATATTAAATGATAGGTTGGATAATAGAAATAAGTATATACGAAGTTGGATAGAGGCACAGAGAAGAAGTAATTACAATTAGTTAAATAAGTCAGAGAAAATTCAAAGAGAAGTGTATATTTAAATTGTAGCATGAAAGAAAGCTAGCTAGTATGGAAAAAGTAAGGAATTTCAGGGATGGATACATAAAATATGGCATGGTTGAATATATACAGGTCATGAAATATGTGTGGACAGTTCTGTCTATATAGGGGATAAGAGAGATGAAGCTGGAGAAGAAGACAGTAGTAAGAGTTTGAAGGCCTAGCAAAGTATACTGGTGATCAACAGTTAAAGTAAAAATCACCCAAACTTCAAAACTCTCTAATGATATAGACTGTAGAGCCAAGACGAGAGTGCTAAATATTTGCATAGTGTTAATAGTTGACAAAGCATTTTTTTTAGATGAAATTTTGCCCTTGTTGCCCAGGCTGGAGTGCAATGGCATGATCTCGGCTCACTGCAACCTCCGCCTCCCAAGTTCAAGTGATTCTCCTGCCTCAGCCTCCGGAGTAGCTGGGATTACAGACATGCGCCACCATGCCTGGCTAATTTTGTATTTTAGTAGAGATGGAGTTTCACCATGTTGATCAGGCTGGTCTCGAACTCCTGACCTCAGGTGATCCACCTGCCTCTGCCTCCCAAAATGCTGGGATTACAGGCGTGAGTCACTGTGCCCAGCCGACAAAGCATTTTAACATAGCTTAAGTTTCTAATCTTTATAAAATGTCCATAAATTAGGAAAAGGTAGACAATTGTTACTTTTTCATCTGACAAGGCACTGTCACTCAGAAATTACAAGTGAGGTATTCAATTTCATACAGTAATAGGGTGACCCATGAAAATTATCCATATTATCTGACATTAGGTCCTAGTATTGTCACCACTTTGCTATTAATACACCTACCACCACCCTCTGTAGGCTTTTGAGGTTTTAGAGACAGCTATTGCAGATCTTAGAGTTTGCCGATTTACAGATAAATTTTGTTCTTAGTGGTCCTTATTGTCTTTTACTACCATCAATTGTCCAGTTGTAATGTTCTAGGATTATGTCTTCCTCTGTCTTGCACTCCTGCATCTGTAGCATTTATTGTGTATTTTAATCACCTGAAACTCATAAAACAACTAATTGTATATCACTTAACTTTGTGTATTATATAGCTTTAAAATAGTGCAAGTGTACTGTAGTTTAGAAATGGTCCCTAAGTGAGCACCCATTCTCACAGATAACACAAGAGTCTACTGAACATTTTTTTCCCCAATTACTTAAACCTAGTGACTAAGCTGGCACAGCAATCACATTGACTCTCCAAAAACAGCCGAGACCAGCAAGGAAGACGAGAAAGTGAATATGAGCTTCTCATACATTGCTGAATCTTTACTCCAGATAGATGGCATCAGTGTCACCTGGATGCCCCAACAGGTAGCTTTGACACATATGGAAAACACAGCCCTTCATTCAAGAGCATGTTGCAATGCTTCCCACTTTGTACAGCCCTTTTATATAGTTAGTTTCTACATCCTTTGCCACAGAGAAACTGTATATCTTTTGGTTATTCTTTCAATTTGGTCCTTTCAATTACATCATCATTTTTAATGATGTCTATGTTTTAACATGAAAGCTTCTTGAAAATCATATTGGTGGAATATATCGAGTTGCTATTATATAACAATTTATCCTAAAGAAAAATTCTAAAATGCTAACAAGAAGTCTGTATACAAAAATGTTCAATAAAGTGTTATTTATGATCACTGAAATTATAAAAAGAAAACAACTTGATTACATAATCTATGCTTAATCAGTATCTTTTGAATGAGTAAGTTTAATGGCATGAAACATTTCTTCTTCTGGATTGTTTATAGTGTGCACCCTATGCCTTCCTAAAAAGACAACAACTATTATGCTATGATATTTTAATCACCCATCAAATGCCACACTCAATATGGGAATGGGTGATACCATACTATATAGGTTAAACAACATCTTTTTTAATGTGTGTCTTCTTGAAAAGACAATGCCTTATCATAGGGATGACAAGTATATGTTAGAGCCTGAACTGAGTTCTTCTCACACCCACAAACAATATCACTATAGTGGTGCATTGCATAATAACATTTCAGTTAATGATGAAATGCATATATGACCGTAGCCCCGTAAGATAATAATACCATATTTTTACTATACCTTTTCTATGTTTAGATATACAAATTACTTAGCATTGTGTTGTAATCACTACAGTATTCAGTACAGTAACATGCTGTACAGATTTGTAGCTTGGAAGCAATAGAGTTTACCATATAGCCTAGGTGTGTATTAGGCTATACCAGCCAGGTTTGCATAAGTGCACCCTACAGTGTTTGCAAGATGACAAAGTCGCATAATGAAGATGCATTTATCAGAGGGTATCTCCGTCATTAAGTGATGCATGACTATTATTCTACTGCTCGTTTCTGCCAAGCCCAGATATAGCCTTTTAATCCATTGCAACAAAGGCTCAAGGATTGACTGGTCAATAGGAGTTCCATATATGATAAAATGGATTTACTGTAGTGACTCTAAATGATATGAATGACACATCCCTCTTCAAAACAGTCTGAAGGTGAATTTAAGACAATTTCCACAAGTCAATCACATTCAGAATTTCACGTCCATGAGACAAAGCTTTGAGCTATGAAGATCTACAATTAAATTCTGGCTCTACTACTGAACGTTTTCTGCACTTATGTAAGTCATCTAACTCTTTTGGATTTTGCCTTTTTGATAAAATAATTAAAATAAATGGTCATTCTACCAAGTCTTCCACAAAGACTACAAATGTAGTCTACTACATTTTACAAAGATATTCTACTTTTATGGGAGTCAAATAAATATAAGCTTTGGAAACTTAAGGCATTGTGCAAATATGTGATCCCTATTTTTATTAATACTCATTTAGCAATCAATAAATAATATGGGACTTATTAGTGCATTCCCATACTAGGGCCAGATTTTGAAGACACAAAGTTTACCAGAATACATACCCTGTCACTGGAGGTATTTATTCCAAGTGTGTGTGTGGGGGTGTATGTGTTTTAATGTTGTTATCATTAATAGGTCTCTAAACTGCCTAATGGACATAGTAGTAGTTCAAACAAGTAATGGTCAATTTTAATAAAACAGGCTGTTTTGATTTTTTATTTAAAAATCAAAACAATCAATCTAGTCATTTGACATTATATGAAAACACTATATATAACAACATTATAACATTATGTATATAATCATATATAGACATTAAATATAAAAAACAAAAGTAAATACATAAACAATAGTAGCTTTCACTTTATTGATATAATGTAATATTATGGTTATGTTTACCTTTTTTAGCTTACCATTAAGAGAGGTTGTAAGAAGGAGGCATATTAAAATCAAATGTTCTTTTTGACTATCACCATCTTGACCTCCCAATAAGGTACTTTGTCTGAGTGATGCCATGTCTTTTAGTTAATGCTCCATTCACTCCATTTCCCATAGCAGTGTGCACTGAAGTATGTCAGTTCCAGCCATGTTTCTTCCACCTATGAGGCAGAGTTTATGTAAAGTACTGGCGTTTTTTGACTTTCTGTTGCTGAGGCTGTAACCTAAAACATAAAAATAAAATTAGAAGAACTAAAAGAAAACATAGGAAAATATCTTTACAATCTTGGGATGGCAAAAGTTATTTGGAAAGGGAAATGATGACTAATAAATGATTAGAAATAGGATTTTGGACTTTGTCAGAAATAAAAAAATAAAAATAATTATTTAATGATAAACAGCAGATTTAGAAAAATAAGGCTGTGTGTGTGCATAGGCATGTGCCTGTGCATGTGCGTGTGTGTGTGTGTGTGTGTGTGTGTGTGTGTGTGTATGAAGCTTGCTGACTGGGAATATCTATATCTGTATACATATTTATATACACAATCATTATATATAATATATACAATTACATTCAGAATATGTAAACAACTCCTACAAGTTAAAAAGACAAAGAAAATGAATTCAATGCTTAAATGAGAAAAACATTGGAATATAGAAACTTCACAAAAGAAGGTATATGAAGGAAGAATAAGTTCATGAAAAGATGCTCAACATGATTAATTATCAGGAAAAATGCAAATTAAAACCACATTGAGATCCTATTTCACACTCAGGAAAATAGCTAAAATTAAAAAGACTGTAAACAAAAATTGGCAAGAATAGCTGAAACTCTTGCTACTGCTGGTAGGACTATCAAAAAGAGTAGCTACTGTGGAAAACTGGTGTTTTTTTGAAAATTAAAAATAAGCCTACTCCAATCACCCAATTATATTCCTAGTTCTTTACTAAGGAGGAATGAAAATGTATGGCCATAAAATAACTCGTAGAAAATGTTTATAGCAGCTCTAATTGTATTAGCAAAAACAACACAAAAATATTAGAGCCATCCAACATTCATCAAATGGAGAATAGACATACTTATATGTGTATAATTTATAAAATAAGAAGCAAAAGTAATTTATGGTGATACAAATTAGAAAAATAGTTGCCTATGGAGAGGGTGAAGATTAGCTGAAAGAGGGCATGAAAAAACTTTCTAAGGTAATATAAGTATTCTATAACTTCATTAGGTTGTTGGATACACACTCATATACATTTTCCAAAACAGTAGCTTTTAAAATTATGACCTGTGCATTTCACTGCACATAAAGTATACTTTAATTTAAATAATCATATTACCATTTGAGCCATAGAAGCAGTATTGCACCAGAATTCCAAGACATATGTTGCTAACTTGACTTTGCCACTCAACTACAATTTTGATCTTAGAAAGTAATTAATTCCTCTTTATCTCTGTTTCTTCATTTAAGTGTTTTAAATAATCAATTTGTAAGAGTCCTTCATTTGTAGTCTCTGTGAGTACAGGAACAATATTTATCTGTTCACGACTATATCCTGCATAGCTTATACAATGCTTGGCATGCATATACTATTTGTGTGTTTCTTTCATGAATTGAATTTGATGAAAATGTCATGTCTGTATGATTAGACTGTTAGCTAACTAGTAATTCAGAACTCTCCTTTACACCTCTTATAGTAACTATTGTAAAATTTTCCAAATTAAAAGCACTAAGTATTTGTTTAATGCTGCTGCTTCTAATTCATAATTTTCCAGTTCTCATATATATTTGAAAAATTTGGAGTTATAGTTTCTATCAGGTCAGCTCTCATAAGCATCTAAATTTCGCAAATGTATGTATGCATGTGAACATGTATTTCAGATCTTGAGTCTAACAGCCTTTTTAACCTGATTATTCATACTACTTAAAGCACAATATTAACATTTCATCTTTCATATGAGGTGATATTAACTGCAGACGAGATGATTATGATTTGGGAGGCTTTTGATATGTTTAGACAATGACAGGTCAGTGAATGGTGTGACATTTAGAAACAAATAATTAATGATCAACCATATATCTTGTCACTGAACACATTAATTAGGAAAAGAACCTTCAATCACGGTTAGAAATAGAAGGTACCTTAGAGATCACTGGATGGAACTACTCACTCCACAGCTTCAAAGCAAAGTCATGTCATTTCCCCATGATCAGAGAGTGAGCCAGAAATAGAGGTTGTCAAGGGACTCTAGAGTGCATTCCTTCCAACAACTTATGCTCCCTTCTTGGTTCCCTTATTTCATGACCCCAGCACATAACCTATTATTATACTATTTTATTCAGTGACAATAAGCACTTGGCCTTCTTGCTCCCAGTTTGTTTTCCCAGGTCATATTGTCCATGGCAGACATAACTAATAAATGATGAGTTTCCTCTTCATTGAGCCTGGACTCAGCTTCATGAACACTTTCAGCAAAGCACGACAACACAGTTTTTGGAGTAAGTTTGCTAAACCACAGTATATACTTTTGAGAAGTTACTGAAAAAAGTACTATTTTCTCTACCAATGCATCTTATATGGAGTATCAGGTCTGTAGATAATATCAAAACCAAAATACCTTTTATCTTTAAAATGAGCCTTTATGGATTTTTTCTTTACAGAGTATACTTTTTTTGATTATTTATGAGAAATTTTGGTTCTGTGGAAGTAGTAAGTATAAATACAATAAATTTCAAAAGAGATGATCAGCTAGATACAGATAAGGAGATGCTTCACGAAAAGAGCTCCTTGAAGAATTAATGAGTAGAATTAGCACATCTAGAGATCTAGGGAAAATATAAGTAAAGTCACAACAAGAGCAAAGCCTGAGATAAACATAAGGTGGTGGTGAAAATGATCTACTTTGATGATAAAATACTATATATGATAACTGGCTGTGGGAAAATAATAGAGATTAGACTAAACCTGCAGTCATATTGTAGAAGGCAGTGAATACGTGGGAAGATTTGGAGCAGAAAAATGATGACTGGAACTTCCTTAGGAAACTTAATGTAGCAAAACATGTAACAAACATGGATTGGAGAAAAAGTAATGAACCATGTGGAATTTACGTGTGGCCATTTTTGTTTAGGCATGTAAAAAACAAACCAAAAAAGCCTTGTTTTGGTCAGGGCAATAACTGTCTTCTCACTGGAAATGGAATGTGAGACTGCTTCCTGACGGTCAGAAATTAGACTGGAGGAGCCAGGCTCTGTGGCTCACAGCTGCAATGCTAGCGCTTTAGCAGACCAAAGTGGGAGGATCACTTGAGGCTGGGGGTTTAAGATCAGTGTCTGGGCAATGTAGTGAGACCTTATCTCTATAAAAAATAAAATTAGCCAAGTGCAGTGGCATGCACCTGTAGTCCCAGCTACTCAGGAGACTGAGACAGAGAAATCAATCACAGCCAGGAATTTGAGGTTACAGCATGCATTGATCATACCACTGCTCTCCAGCTTGGGTGACAGAGCAAAACCCCGTCTCTGAAAAAAAGAAAAAGAAAAGTTAAAACATTAGGTTGGAGGCAGAGGACAATATTTAGGCATGAAATTCCGGCCCTGTTGTGACCCAATCACAATGTTACAGTTTAATTTCTCCAAAGTAGTAATCCTTTGGAGTAAACTTCCTGTTCTGTTCCTTTCTGTACTCCTTAAGGATGTATTTTAAGAAATGTAAGAATATATCTTAATTGGGTGAATTACTGGTTAGCTACAGAATGGTAGACTGAATTACAATGTTACAGTTTAATTACTCCAAAGTGGTAATCCTACTATGTACTTTTGAGGCCTAGATCTTTTAGTGATCCTGAACCACATCTACTTATCTCATAGGCTTTCTAGGACAGCTTGTGATATGGCCAAGGGCTGTCTCTTCAGCCTCACAGCTCAACACTCTTCAAGGGTGGTAATAAATCAACAATACTGAACTCCACGGGGCTCCACAGACCCAGGGGTTGTCTCCAAACTCTAGAGTTTGTACATGCTGCTCTCTTATCCTGAAGTATCATTCCCAACATGTCTAATGAATAAACACCTGCAGTCTTCAGCACCAAACCAAAGCATCTCCTCCTGGATGGCTGTCTCAGAGATAATATATATAATGGTTGTGGGCTGGAGCTTTGGAGGCAAACAGATGTAGTTCTCACTACTTACTAGCTATGCAACCATGACTTGTTATCGCTGTTCTGCACCTTAGGTTAATCATTTAGAAAATGAGATAAAAATCCCTAATATATACAACATATTTAGGATTACATGAAATAATACCTTTAAAGGACTTAATACCATAGTAAGTACCCATTGAGTAAAAATTCTAATTTTTGGCTGATCATCTAAGCAAAGTTGATTATTTTTTCATGTATCTCATCTAATTTCTCAATTACCTACTCTTTTAAATTCATCATACATAATTGGAATTACTTCTTTAGAACTCTATCCCCATATTGATCTATGACTTCTTTGAAAATCAGCACTGTGCTTTTTGGTTTCGAAACACCAAGCACTCAGCACCTTAGCACACAGTAAGATATCAATAAATATTTCTGCAATAATTAATAATTAAATAAATAGACAATTAAATGGACAAATAAATAGAGTACAAATACAGAATTAAATCCTAGCGTTGTTACTTGCCATTTTGGCAATTTGCTTACCCTTTCTAAGTTTCAGTATCCTCATTTGTAAGTTAATTATGATAATAATATCTACTTAATATAGCTGTCATATACTTTCTAGAGGATACTGCATATGTAAAGTGCTTTGTAAATTGTATTGATCTGCACAAGAGTAATTTATAGTATTGTTATATATTAATTGCTGATTTTTTAAATTTTGCATGATTTTCCTAGAGTGCTAGGATATTTGGCTAAATTTTATAACAATCTATTATTAAAGAGTAAGAAAAATGAGAATGTGCAATTAAAAGAAGGAAAAAGACCATCCACTTTTCTTGGCCTGAATAGATTTTGCTTGTCACAGAACCTGTCAGAGGTGGTGGTTGAATTCTGAAATTCACTAAGTTTGCAGGCAGTTGCTTCTCACAGGGGATTCTTTAACAAACCTGCCTAAGAAAAGCTTGCTTCACAAGTTCCCTGTCAAATTTACTTCCAATTACCCTGTTTCCTCAAGGCAGTTGTTTAAACTTTTGGAACTTGTAAGCCAAACTACTGGTCTTGTCTTGGTCCCGATGTTCTGTGTGTTTGCTGGCTACTATTACCCATGTGTCCTGGACCTTTATATGTTCTGGGTGAGTCAGAACCCGGAAAGATTCTTTCTAGTATCTAAGATCCATTTTGTGAGTTTCCATCATCTTCCTACTGTGTGGCTATTCAACAGACTTGACCAATTCAAAAGATTTCTACTTAAATTTACCAAAATGATCACAGGGCTAAAAGGTAGGTGGGAATGGGTCCTAGCCCTAGGAAGGGAAAGTAAATAAATATTTATTGAGCATGTATTATGTGCTGCATGCTATCTTAGGTATTACAACAAAAATAAAATTATAAGGCCCCCCAACCATCTGAATGGACACCTTCCCTCAGCCGAGGGCATTCCAAAGTTAACTTGAAAAATTAGTTCAGGCTGTGATGGGAAGTGGGTGTCAGGCATGCCTCATTATGTCCTCCTCCATTTTGGAATTCAGGAAAAGCCAAGTAACACTAACATTAACACAGACCTTAAGTCTGATAAGAAATATTTACAATCTATTCTCTCTGAAGCCTGCTACCTGGAGACTTCAACTGCATGATCAAACCTTGGTCTCCACAACCCCTTATTGTAACCCAGACATTCTTTTATATTGAAAATAACTCTTTCGACCAATTGCCAATCAGAAAAATTTTAAATCTATCTACGACCTGAAAGCCCCTGCTTTGAGTTGTCCCACCTTTTTAGATGGAACCAATATAAGTCTTGCATGTAATGATTGATGTATTATGTCTCCCCCAAATGTATAAAAGCAAGCTTAGGCACATGTCATCATTAGAACCTCCTGAGGGTGTGTCACAGGTGCATCCTTAACCTTGGCAAAATTAACTTTCTAAGTTGATTGAGACCTGTCTCAGATACTTTGGGATTAACAGTATTTATGTATGTCACTTAACCTTTACACCAGCTCCAGGAATAACCCAAGGATTGTTTAGTTCTTTTGACAACTGAAGAAATTGGGTTCTGAGATTTTAAATAATTGGCCTAAAGTTAATCAGAGGCAAAGGTGGAATTCAGACCCATCTGAATCCAAAGTCTGAACTCTTTCAAGAAGCAGTTTTTTCTCAATTCTTATGAGACCTGGCATCTGCTTTGTAACCTTCCCAAGTAATTTTGATGCATACCAACAATATCCAAAAACCATTGGAGTGTGTCTTGTATTCTCTCAGCTCAGTTCATAATTTGCTATTTGGTCAAAAACAATCATTTAGTCTTTGTAAGCATTTTTATAGTTAGTAAAAAGTTTTTAAAAACTGCCCTAAATTCTTGAAAAGATTGCTCAATTCAATCCAATATACATTCATCAAATTCTATCAGTCAACTCAGCTTGCCCAGGGAGGAGTAACTGATTTCATAAAGCATGTTTCTTGCTAATGCAGATCTTATTCTTCAGAATATATGACACTTTGGAAGTAAAGTGCCTTGTCCTGGGATTAAGAGTAAAATATCTCCTATGGATCAATTACCATAGAAGACAAACTAAAACCTTGCTGTGAAAAGACAGTCACTTAGAAAGAAATGTATCAATTTGTGTAAAGAGGTCAAGGTTTTTTGAGAAGTAAAAGACCAGCTATCTACTCCCAGGAAGGTTTCCCCCTTCATCAGTTAGGCAGATTAGGTAGGGGATTGATTGCTTCAATTAAATCAGGAATTCAGCATTTTCTGGCTAACTTGGTTTTTTTTCTTTTTTCTTTCTTTTTTTTTTTTTTTTTGAAAACTGTTCAGTATCTACCTTCTCAGCTTACAAAAACTTTAGGTGATGTATCTCTAACCTTGAGAGGTTTCCAAGTCTCCAACTTCATGCTCTAAGAAACTTCATATTCTGATAAATGTCATGAGGAAAATATCTGCTATACAATTGAAGCTGATTTCTTCCCATGAAGAATATTGCTTCCTAGGCACACATGCGCGTGTACACACACACACACACACACACACACACTGCAGAAGATTTCATTTTCTTTTTCCTTTTGAAAACTCTATAATTCCCCAGCCTCTGGGCAACCCTAGAATTCCGCATTTGTAAACTACCTTTGAGTTTGAAGTTCCCAATTATTTAATTTTTTCTCCAGACCTATGTGGCCACTGAATGCATTGGTTTCTTCTTTTCTTTCTTCCTTTCTTTTTTTTTTTTTCTTGAGATGGAGTTTCACTCTTGTTGCCCAGGCTGAAGTGCAATGGCAGATCTTGGCTCACTGCACCCTCCACCTCCCAGGGTCAAGTGATTCTCCTGCCTCAGACTCCTGAGTAGCTGGGATTACAGGCATGCACCACCACGCCTGGCTAATTTTGTATTTTTAGTAGAGACGGGTTTTCTCCATGTTGGTCAGGCTGGCCTTGAACTCCCAACCGCAGGTGATCCACCTGCCTTGGCCTCCCAAAGTGCTGGAATTACAGGCATGAGCCACCACATCTGGCCTTGCTGATTTCCTTTTCCCTTGCAAAGGCCCTCTGCTTGTGCCAAACTCAGTCCTTAGCCTACACAGGCAATGGGAAATTGTCGGGGTGGGGCAGGAGGGAAGAGAGGAAGCCAAGGAAGGGTTCTGCTAGAGATCATCAGTTCACCTAACAAAGGTTCTCTGCTCTGAAATTTTAATTTGTTAATTCTCGACTATTTGTTAAGATTTCTGATGTTTTTAAAACTAAAATACTAAAGTATTTTTTTTCTAGTTGTTAGAGAATGTTTGGCCTGCTATGACATATTATATCCTTCTCAAGAGTTGAAATCTGTTATCAAATGTTTTTGATGTGAAATGCACACACTAAGGTGCACAAATTTTTGGTAACAGATTAATTTCTATAAAGTAGATACACTTCTGTCATCACTATCCTTATGAAAATATAAAATACTGTCAGCACTCCAGACTTATTTCTTTGTGTCCCTTCCCAGTCCCAACCACTATCTTCTAAAGGTAACCATTATTTAAGCACCTTTTCTCTGTGTTGAATATTTTAAATCTGGCAGATAAAAACTTGCATAGAGACTAGTTTAACTATTACTAACTACTCCAGTTGGTTATTTTAATGACAGTTTTGTCATATAGAGTTCATACTCAAGAGACAGCTTGTCAAAGATGATTTGAACTGAATACATAAATCTAATAAACCCATCACACTTTCCAAAGAATGAAAACATTTTGCACATCACTTTTCTTGTGATAATGGTAAACCTCTGAATGATTTCAGGTCTTCATTTGCAGACCGCCATTTCCTTTCTCAAGGTCTTCTATTTTAAGCCCATCTTCCTTCTTGAATTTGAACAGGTGTCACAAATTGGGGAAATGGTGAAAACATAGGCTGAGGTAATATTCAAAATCTAATATTGAATTTTGATCCTATCACTTTCCAGCTATACAATCTTGAGGAAGTTGGTTAAATTCTTTGAGCCCCATATCCCACAGTTGTAAAAGAGAATGGTTACATCTATTTTATTTATTGTCCTGAATAAATAAGGTAACTCACATAAAAGTCTCTGGCTCATGGTAGTTCACATTTACCCCTATGAAAAAACAGCTCCAGGCTAGAATCTCTAAACTGTTTTTGTATAAACCATTGGTTACATTCATTTTAAAGCCATAATATGCTGCTGCATCCCTGAGTCGTTTATATTTGATATTTTACTATGCGGCAGGATATTAATCCGATTAAATTGATTACCATGGTGAAGTAAGAGACAAGGGGAAAAGGGTATTGTCAATTTAAAGATTTGTGGAGTAGGGTTTTGAATCAAACCACTGCAAAGACAGCTAGTTACCCAACAAAATGGTGTACATTCTTTCTGTAGAGTAACGTTGTTGGGAAGCAGGAATCACATCATACACATGCACAGGTGTGCATGCACGCGCACACACACACACACACACACACACTCCTTTGAATCTCAAAGGCAGAGAATGACAGGCATTTTCTGTAAAGGACTAGGTAATGAATGTTTTAGGATTTGAGGACCAGACAGTCACCAGCCTCTGTCAGAACAACTCAACTCTCATTTTAGAATAAAAGCAGTAATCTTAGACAATATGTAAAGAAATTAGCATTCTAATAAAATTTTATTGATGGACACTAAAATTACTATTATATTTTTCTCAAGTAATACTCTCAAGTAGTACTCTTCTTTTGATTTTTTTCAACTATTAAAAAACGTAAAATTCATTCCCAGCTGACGAGTTCTATAAAAACAGGTTTTGGCCTCTAACCCCCTTTTAAGAAATGGCAGAACCACAAAAAGAAGTCTTTGTTCCCTGAATCACCATGAAAAAGGTCACATGAAAAATACCTCTTTGGAATTGCTACATCAGCAAAATAATAATAATAACAAGCTATGTACAAAAACAGAAAATTTAATAATAGTTACACCTGTTAGTTTTATCTAAAGGGGGTGCAGATGTAAGATTAGATAAACTACCTGCTACTGGCTTAGTTGACTGACTGAAAAACAGCTAGGAAAATTGTACTAAAAACTAGAAAGTTGAAGACTTGTGCACACAATGGAAAATTATTTAGTAATAATACCTCCTGTATTAACTGGGAAAGTAGATTACACACCTACTGAACCCATATCTCTATGAGAAGAACTTAGAAAGAACTATAATGCTACAGTTTGTTGATTATTCCTTGCAGTTTATAACCATGAGTGAAGAGACAGGTGTGAGTCCAGGAAAGGCTTCACCAGCTTGCAAGCAGAAATGAAAAAAAAAAAAAAAATAGAGAAAATGTGGCATTCTTTTGTCTCTGAAATATTAGAAAAACTGGAGCTTTTGAAAAGCTTATGAAACAGATTTTCCCATGTGGAAAATATATAATTAATCCTCTTTACACCATCAGCGTTCATTGTACCTAATTTTAGTGCTTTGACTGTTAAATATTTTAAGGAAGGACATTACATATATTTTTGTATTTCCATATGAATGTTGCTAAGAAAAAAGGGAACATTTACTTGATTTTAATCGAATAAAATTTATTGTATATAATTCAATTCAATTACCATATAGGTTCATTGGACTATTTTGTAAAACAAGATCCATAATGGGACATTAGTAGCTTTCATCAAACTCTATAAAGAACTCAGGATTTTTCTTTGTGTGTCCATAATGTCAAGGAAGAGAGAACTGACAGAAAAAGAGTTTTTATAATTATTATGTGAATCAAAAATAAATGCAAAGAGGCAGAATGCAAAGAAGTGAAAGAGAAGCCATTATAACTAATGCCATAGAAATAAAATGGATCAGAAGAAACTATGAACTATTCTATGCCAACAAATTGAATAACCTAGAATGATTGAATACATGCCAAAAATATACAATCTATTAAAACTGAATCATGAAAAAGTTGAAAATTTGAGCAGAAAAAGAAGTATGTATATTTAATCAGTAATCAAAATCTTCCCAACAATAGAATCCAGGGCCAGAGAGTTTCACTGGTGAATCCTACCAAACATTTACAGAAGTAACAACAATCCTTCGCAAATCTTCCAAAAACCTGAGGATGAGGGAGCACTTCCAAACTCATCTTATGAGACCAGTAATACTCTGATACCAAAGCCAGTAAAAGGCAGTAGAAGAAAAAATATATATTTCTAGGTAATGTGTCTAAGGAACATAGTTGTAAACATCCTCAACAAAACACTAACATGAACATTTGGTTCTTCTGTGTTAAAAGAGAAAAGGAAGGTGGCATATATAAATAACAACAAAAAAGACATGACACATACAAAGAAGGAAACAAGTAACTGAACACGGAAAATGATCACAGTGAATCACCTGCATTATAACAATTATATAAGGGCATTATAACAATTATATAAGGCAAGAAGATAAGCAGAAACCCAGTGCCCAATGTGGCCATTCCGGACAGGGTCAGTGTCATCAAAAGACAATTAAACTGTGCAACAAGGCTAGTGAACACTCAGCCCAGAGAGGAGAATGGCCATCACTAAGGGGAAAGTCTCCAAGAAAAAACAGGAAATGACAGATTACATAGTGAGACTGAAGTTGTTGAAAAATTGTTCTGAGAGGATTTTAGAATGCAAAGGAAGAGTACAAACAAAATAAGCAAATAACAAGAATGACAAGTATTTTTTCAGGAAAAACAAAAAGTAGAAAAGGAAATATAATTAAATGTACTCCCATTCTCAGTTTATAAATAATCTTTCATAATAATAACAATGTAAATGCAGTCTATATAACATAAATACAAAATTTAATAATGATATTGTGACAATGGGAGAGGGGAGGCAGAAGGGGTGGCACTTTTCAATTAGAAAAGTTCACAGGCACTTTCACAGCAATTCAAATGATAATTTCTGAATTTTAGTAATGAAATTAAAACACACATTATTTTAAAAGACTTGATAGAGTTCACCTTTGGGAGAGGTAACCAGGAGAGTAGGAAGGTATAGGGTTGGAATGCAACGGCATTTTTTGTAAATCTTTTGTATATTTTGATTTGATAAAACAAGTATTGCAATACATAAATACAATTTATAATAAATAAATCATATTCATTTGTTAAAATAATATTAATTTTAAATAGTTTGGCCTGGAATTTATGTCATTTAAAGAATGACTTATAAAAGTGTTATAAAATTTTGTAAATATAAATATTTGCCAAAATTATGTTTATAGTAATAAACTCAAATTTCTTATCAAAATGTGAAAAAAACATTAGGGTTAGAATATTTAATATTTTTTATTTTATTTATTCATTTATTTATTTGTTTTGGAGACAGGGTCTTGCTCTGTCACCCAGGCTGGAGTGCAATGGCACCATCTCAGCTCACTGCAACCTCCACCTCCTGGATTCAAGCAATTCTACTGCCTCAGCCTCCTGAGTAGCTGGGATTACAGATGCACGCCACCATGCCCAGCTAATTTTTGCATTTTTTAGTAGAGACGTGGTTTCACCATGTTGGCCAAGCTGGTCTTGAACTCCTGCCATCAGTTGATCCACCCACCTTGGCCTCCCAATAATATTTTTTCATATAAACCTACTATTTAAAAAGTCAAGTTTCATATACTTGTAAAAATCATCAACAAAACATTGAAATAAGTATTTGCTTCATCTGTGTTAACACAAAAAGAGGAGGGATAAACAAAAAAAGAAACAGACATGATATATAGAAAGAAAGAACAAGTAACTGAACACAGGAAATAATTACAGGGAATCTCTCGCATGACAGTGTTTGTATAAGGCAAGAAGATAAACATAAACTCAAACTCCTAGTTTTCTCAAATATATTGTGCAAATATAATTTTTTATGTACCACAATGTGAAAATATTTGGAAAGCACTGACCTAAACTATCCCTCATTTCAATTCTTATGAGCATAAAATAAAATATGAGTTAAACTATTTTCATAGTCATTTTCTTTACTTTTGAAAAGCTGAGTTTTGAAGGTAATAAAATCCAAGATATTGAGTAGCATTCCCAGGCTAGTCTCCAAAGCCTATTTACTCCATTCTATTGCTGAAAATAATATGATTGATTTAGATGTTAATGACTTTATATTTTTTGAAGGTTACACATCTTTATCCACCTAGTTTACTGTCTGAAACACAATAGATACTTAATAAATGTTTATAAAAGTAAGATAGCATTTCAGCCACCCTTTGAGGTACATTAACTTTTTTGAACTGACCAAGAAGTCTAATGATTCCTTAAATTATTGACTTCTCTCTCTATGATTGGGATATATTTTTAAATTTTACTTCTCTAATAACATCAGAAGAATGTTAGATATCTATCTTCAAGGGCTTTTATGTACCTAGTTAATGCTCAAGTTATTTAATGACCATTATAATATGAGCATCATCCAATTTAGATGGCTACCCTATTGATTATTGAATATTAAGCAATTAAAATACTATAAAGATTAAAATAATACAAGTAATACACATAGTACAAGCCAATGCATTTTGTAGACCACCAATTCTAATTTTATTTTTCTTTTTTGGAGAATACTGTGTTTCAACCTCTAAACTATTTAACCTAAATAGATAAAACCTATTTAGAAATCTTACTATTCTTGCATACGATGGTGAATTTCTTATTTATAATGAGTGTTTTTAAAGAGGGCTTAGTTTCTCTGAACAAGTTATAGGTAGAGAGAGTAATAGTTTTCTGAGCTACTGAATCAGCAAAAAGAAAGAGTGCACATTCAGTAGCATTAACGCAGTTATGTGATGTGTCTTATCACTATTGAATGAAGAGGCAGGAAATTACAGACCTACACAAAATGATGGGGTGTGGGAAATTTTATCAGATTTGCTTATTCACTTCAGCAATGTCTTAGTTCAGTGACACTGGGCTCATCAGTTGTACTTTCTCAACTGAATGCTCAATCCGTACTGCTATCATTCTGTTAGGTTGGTGCAAAAGTAACTGCAGTTTTTGCCATTGCTTTTAATATGAGCAATACTCAATACTTGCTCCTTTCCTTTTTCCAAATTTGATTTTAGTTTCACCACTCCCTAGCCTAGTCACAGCCTCTGCTAACTCAGGAGAGTCTTTATCACTGTTGTTGTCATGATCATCTTCACTTGCCATTGCTCTTAATAAAACTATAGAGAAACAGAAACGACTCAAGCACTTTCTTTGATTCTATAACCTGGTTCCACCTCACTCATCTTAAGATAGAACACCAATCTTAAGTCTTCCTCACTAACCTTCCTGTTCAGTCTTGGTAACATATCATTCCCAACACTAGCACTTTCTTCACTATTACTCTGAATTGTACCACCACTATCACCCCATCATCTCCCCAGTATCATCTTTAGATGATCACATTTAGAGTAATTTACAATCACATTTAGATCACATTTAGAGTAATTCAGCTTTCACCACCACCATTATGTGCGATAAATAGGTGCATGACTAATGTAGCAGAAAGCACGATTTATCAGAAAGCCCAGGCACAGACTGCATTTACGAAACACCAGTTTGAAATATTGACTTCCTCCCCAGAAATGTTTCCCTTGTACCACAAACTGACATCCACCCATGGTGCGAGGCCACCTTTTCTATACGTAGCCTAGTATTTTACCTTTGCCAATGTTGCTGACTCAATACTTGCTCCTTTCCCAGTTCCAAACTTGATTTTAGTTTCTCCACTCCCTGCCCTAGTCAAAGCCTCTGCTAACTCAAGACAGCTTTTATCACTGTTGTTGTCATAATCATCTTCATTGTCCACTGATTGCAGAGAAATCTTAGTTTTCAGTTTGCTTTCACGTAAGTCACATTTATTCTGGCCCCCTGGCATGCATTCATACATGAGCTTTCCTCTTCCTACACCAATTATTAAACCTTGTACTTTCCTCATTTTCTTCATTTTGGATGTCTTTTCCAGGAAACCATCTGTATCAGGAAGGGTTCCAATAGGAAACAGATGGCACACTTGACATTGGATTATTTGAGAAGGGTTTATTTTAAAGGTGGTCAACTATAGAATTTGAGTGTTGGAGAACTGCAAAGACAAAATAGTAACAAACGATTACCATCTCTAGGCCTAATGGGATAAGTGGAAGGTATTGGTAACAATATCCAGAAAGAAAGTCATGTGCTTAAATGAATACAGCTGGAAGGCAAAGGACTCCCCTGAGGGGTGGGGCATGGCGGGCTCCAGTAAACAAAGTTTGCTCTTGCTGGCACCGAAGCAGCCTGCTGGTTCCCATACTTGTTTGCTCATGTGCTCCCTCCAATGAAGGGTTGAACACTTTACGCTGAGTAATCAGGACACCCCTGTCGCGAGTCCTGTGAAGGGGTCAAGAAAATATCCTGCATCATTTGGGGGCTCATGTGGAATTCATCAGAAGAGTGAGTAAATGCAGATCTAACTCTATGCTTTCTTTTCCAAAAGTTCTCGTCCTCAGACTTTCCTCTGAAGACAAATGACACATCAAAACTCTGAGTCATCACTTAAGGGTGAATGACACAGCTTTGCAGGACAGGACGTGATCCTGCCACCTCTCTCTTTTGGGTAAAAGGAATATTGGCTCTATTTTCCTTCACAGAGGTCTAGCTGTCAGGTGGGACTGAAATAAAGTCCTGGGGCAATTTAAGGCATTTGGCAGAGCAACACTCCCCAGTGTTGCTGGAAGACTCCTAGACTTGGCTTAATCCCCGACCACCTATTACGGTGTCAGCCAATACCCCCAGAGTTTTCTATGATATTTTTCCTTTCTTCTTTCACAGCTTGAAACGACTCCTATCTCTTCTTTTATAATGTTAAGGTTATATTGCTACAATCTGCAGAAATATTACTCGGTAGAATGAGCATTTGGCCAAGTCATCAGATATGTAAGTCAGAACAGTGCGATTTCCATTTTTTCTTAGAGATGCTACTCCAACATCCACTCCATCAGCTGTAGGCAGGCAGGGCACATAGTGGCTCCCCTTCGCTCCCTCTCCTAGCTTGGATGCTTGGATGTGTACACAGCATGCACGTGGTGCAGCTAATGACCTTGAGGGGTGGCAGAGATCCATGGCCATTGCAGGAGCCCCAGACCAGTCCTGGGGGTCCCACATGGTTAGTTGACCAGTGTTTCCCACTTGCCATCCCCTCCTGCCACGCGCCCACAGAGTCTTTCTTCCCCTGGCCAAGGGGTCTACCTCCTTCCAAACCACAGGAAGGATACAGTGATTAAAAGAATCCATTTGCATAGAGCAAGAAGTTCTTCCCCCAGCGTCCCCCCACCTTGTGCTTAAGCTGTTTCTTTCTGTTTCCTTTTCTATTCAAGGGGGACGTTTTTTTCCTACCTTAGAACTCTGTTTATGATAGGGAAGCAGTGGAGGAGCGACTCTGCTGGATGATGAATGAAAATGTAGCAAGGCCCCTCTGAGACTTAATCTAAATGAATCCATGTTGTGTCCGGAATTGGTGGATTCTTGGTCTGGCTGACTTCAAGAATGAAGCTGTGGACCCTCCCAGTGAATGTTAGGGTTCTTAAAGATGGTGTGTCCGGAGTCTGTTCCTTCAGATGTTCAGGTGTGTTTGGAGTTTCTCCCTTCTGGTGGGTTCGTGGTCTCACTGGCTTCAGGAGTGAAGCCGTGGACCTTCACAGTGAGTGTTACAGCTCTTAAGGTGGGGCCTCTGGAGTTGTTTGTTCATCCCACCGGGAGGTATTCATTCCTCCTGGTGGGTTAGTGGTCTCACTGGCCTCCGGAGCGAAGCAGCAGACCTTCGCAATGAGTGTTACAGCTCATAAAGGCGGTGTGGACCCAAAGAGTGAGCAGCAGCAAGATTTATTGCAAAGAGCCAAACAGCAAAGCTTCCAGAAGGCTGGAAGGAGACCTGATGGGGTTGCCGCTGCCTGGCTCTGGCAGCCTGCTTTTATTCCCTTATCTGACCTCACCCACATCCTGCTGATTGGTCCCTTTTACAGAGTGCTGATTGGTGAGTTTACAATCTTTTAGCTAGATACAGAGTGCTAGACACGAAAGTTCTCCAAGTCCCCACCAGGTTAGCTAGATACAGAGTACTGATTGGTGTATTTACACACCTTGAGCTAGAGGTAAAGGTTCTCCAAGTCCCTATTAGACTCAGGAGCCTGGCTGGCTTCACCTAGTGGATCCTGCACAGGGGCTGCAGGCAGAGCTGCCCGCCAGTCCCGCGCCTGCCCCCACACTCCTCAGCCTTTGGGCAGTCTATGGGACTGGGCTGCGCTCTTTGTGGGGCTCCGGCTGAGCAGGAGGTGGCAGGGGGTTTGGGCACGGCGGGCTGCAGGTCCGGAGCCCTGTCCCAGGGAGGCAGCTGAGGCCCTGCGAGAATTCAAGCACAGCGCTGTTGGGCCGGCACTGCTGGGGGAGGCTGCGCACCCTCTGCAGCTGGTAGGCCGGGTGCTAAGCCCCTCACTGCCCTGGCGGTGGTGCTGGCGGGCTGCTCCAAGTGTGGGGCCCGCTGAGCCCATGCCCACCTGGAACTCATGCTGGCCCGCGTGCTCCACGTGCAGCCCTGGTTCCCACCCGCGTTTCTCCCTCCACATCTCCCCGCCAGCAGAGGGAGCTGGCTCCAGCCTTGGCCAGCCAGAGAGGGGCTCCCACAGTGCGGTGGCGGGCTGAAGGGCTCAAGCGCTGCGAGAGTGGACACGGAGGCCGAGGAGGTGCCTAGAGGAAGGGCTGATAGAATGTTGTCACCTCTCAATGCATCCCCCGAAACACCTTTTTGTCCTCAACTTGATTCCAGGCTTCAGGTTGAAGCCCTAGAAAGGAAAACTAGATCTAAGGGATACAAAGGCAGGCAAAAGGCAAAGCATAGATGGGCAGGACTAATTTCTGCCTATTAAGTCCCAGCTTCATGTAAGAAGGCCATGTTCCATGGCACAAATGAGGCCCAGGAAACCCAAAAGTTTCCAATAGTAGGGGGAATGGAGGCATAGGTGAGTGCAAATAATTCCTATCCTCTAGCGCCCCCTTGCCTCATAGATGCGTGTTGCACTGGCACCCGCGTGCAGCATCCATCTAAGGTTGCCAGGACTTGGAGATAAAAAGATGAAAGACAAAAATGGGGACACCCTTTTTTCTCTTCTTCACACACTGGGTTTTTGCTGAAAGAGGGAAAGGAAATGAGAGATGCCTATTTCTCTTTCTTTCAGAACAAGTAAGCAACCATCTTCACCATCATCAGTTTATACTCCTCTGGAGTGTCACTGGGAGTGTTTGACACTCAGACTCTAGAGGAAATACGCTTCATAGACTTTTGCACAAATGTTTGGACAAATTGTGATCTGCAGGAAATTGTGAGCTGCCTCAGGAAGGAACTATTCATTTTGATACCATCCAGTAGTTGGATCTTTTCTATAAACATGAGGGCAGATGGTCTGAGGCTGCATATATGCAGGCTTTCCTTACCTTGCCAGGTAATCTAGGCCTTTTTCACCAATGTAGAATTGATCCGACCCTCCTGTTTGCCATCTCAAGAGAGGCTGCAAGGGGAAATCCCAGGGAACTAAAGAAACAAACCCAGAGGCACCTTTAACGGGAGTCAGCTCCCTCTGGTCCTGCTCCTCTGGGTCCACCATGTCCTTCCTATCCAGTTTCTCTCCCTTGCTTGCACCCTTCTAGAAATCCTCACCATAGACAAGCCCCAGTCTCACTCTTGCCCCTCCAACAGGTGCCTGGTGAATTTGGCTCCAGTAAGGTCCTGCTCCCTTCACTCTATAGGACTTAAGAAAAATTAAGGGGGATCTTGGCAAGTTTTCATATGATCCAGACAGATATATAGAGGCTTTCTAGAATTTAACTCTAGCATTTGAATTCTCCTGGAAAGATGTTGTTACTTTTGAATCAAACCCTGCCTAAAACTGAGAAGCAGGCTGCTCTCAGCAGCAGAGAGATTTGAGGATGAACTTTGTATTTCATATAGTGTCAGGGAAGGGAATGAACTTTATTTAATTGGAAGAGAAGCATTGCCATTAGAGAACTATACATGGGATCCCAGTGATGAGATGGAAGAGTAGAAGAGGAAACACTTTCAGGTATGCATAACGGAGGGCTTACCTTGGGCTAGAACTAAGCCTCTCAATTGTACCAAGCTATCTATGATAGACCAGGTATTTGATAAGAATCCCACTGCCTTTCTGGAAAGGCTAAGAGGGGCCCTGGTAAAGCACACCTCTCTATCTCCTGATTCAATATAGGAACAACTAATCCTAAAGGATAAATTTATTACTTAGGCAGCCTCTGATATCAGGAGGAAGCTATAGAAACAGGCCCTGGGACCAGATAGTTTAGAAAACTCCTGAAAGTGGCCACCTTGGTCTTTTACAGTAGAGATAGGGAGGCCCAGGAGAGAAAGAGGAGACACAGGAAAGTGGCAGAGGCTTTAATGGCCACCATGACGCCCACAAGCCCCAAAATCCCTGAAGTGCCTCTGTTAACTGCTACAAATGTGGCAACCCAGGGTACTTTAGGAAGAATCGCCCAGGCAGCGTGAGGGAGCCACCTCGACCCTGTCTAATCTGCAACGGGAACCACTGGAAGGCAGACTGTTCCAGGGCACACTGGTCACTGGGTCCAGAGTCAGTCTCTCAAAAGGTCCAGCAGGACTGATGTGTTCCGGGGCTCCTCTCCCTGGCTCCAATAGTCCAGACCACCATTATCATACAAGAACCCCAGGTAATTCTGGAAATCAAAGGGACAGTGGGGTGGGTCTTTTGGTTCTCCTCACCAATCCAGGCCCCCTTCCTGTCTTAGTACAACGGTGAGGAGTGTCTCAGGAAGGCCTTTAACTCGATCTTTTTCCCAATCCCTTAGTTGTAGTTGGGGAGACCACTTGTTCACCCATGGCTTTCTAATTTTGCCTGAAAGCGTAACTCCTCTGTAGGGCAGGGATATTTCTGGCTCACATGGGGACCACCATCCTGATGGCCCCAGGAAAAACTCTTTGTCTCCCCCTAGTGAAGACCAATATTAAACCAGAATTTTGGGCAATTCAAGGGAAATTGGTTGAGTCAAACACAACTGCCATAGTGGTCTGGATCCACCGTAAGGATCCCATCTCCTTTCCTAACCAGAGACAATATTTCCTGAAACCAGAACTTAGGAAAGGACTGGAAGTCATCATTGATACTTAAGGTTTCAGGGCCTCCTCAAACCCTGCTATAGCCCTTGTAATACCCAGATATTGGGAGTATAAAAGCCCAAGAAGGAATGGAGACTGGTCCAGGACCTCCACCTCATTAATGAGGCTGTGGTTCCAGTTCACCCAGTGGTTCCCAATACATATATTCTACTAGCTCAAATACCTGAGAGGACTAAATGGTTCACAGTCCTGGACTTAAAGGATGCCTTCATTTGCATACCATTACACCTCAACTCCCAGTATTTGTTTGCATTTGAGGATCCCTCCAACCAGACTACCCAGCTAATCTGGACAATGTTACCTCAGGGATTCTGAGACAGCCCCCACTTGTTTGAGCAGGCATTGTCAAAAGACCTCTCTGAGTTCCTTTATCCTCAGGTTAAAGTTTTATAATACATAGATGACATTCTCCTCTGTGCCCCAACTGAGGAAATCTCTCAGGAGGACAGTAAGGCTCTTATTAAGTTTCTGGCTAACAGAGGAAATAAGATTTCAAAATCTGAAGCTAGGCTTTGTCAGACTTCAGTGAAGTACCTAGGTCTAGTCTTGTCTTTTAATCCTTATGTTTCAGAAAGGAAGGAAATGGCCCTGGGAGTTCTAACCCAGGCTCAGGGTCCAGCCTAGCAGCCTGTGACCCACCTAAGTAGAGAACTTGATTTGGTAGCCCAATCGATGGCCAGCCTGCCTCCAGGAAGTCACAGTGGTAGCCTTGCTAGTACCAGAGGCTACTAAGTTAGCCATGAGGAATAACTTAACTGTTTACACCCCACATAATGTGACAGGACTACTGTCTTCTAAGGGAGAATCTCTTGTTAGCAGACAACAGCCTCCTCAGATATCAAGCTTTGCTATTAGAGGGATCTGCAGTCCCATTAAGAATTTGTCCCTGCCTAAATCCAGTCACCTTCCTCCTCAAGGAAGGTAGGGAACTCAAACATGATTGGAAACAGGTAGTAGTATAAACCTATGTGACCAGAGGGGACCTCAAAGAAACCCCTTTAGAGAACCTAGACTGGATTATCTATGGATGGAAGTTCTTTTGTAGAACAAGGGAACCACAAAGCAGAGTATATGTAATAGTTACCCTGAATGATGTTGAGTGTGTGTACCTCTCCTTAGGCACAGGTGTTCAAGTAGCCAAGCTAATTGCCCTCACGAGGGCACTCGAGTTAAGCAAAAGGAAAGCAGTTAACATTTATAAAGATTCTAAGTACATTTTCCTAGTTCTTCATATGCATGTCACTATCTGGAAAGAGAGGAACTTCTTCACAGCTAACGGGTCTCCCATTAAATACCATCAGGAAGTTAATAGACTATTATCCTCTGTTTCCCTCCTATGGGAAGTGGCAGTAATACAATGTAAAGGCCACCAAAAAGGGATGGATGAAATAGCTGAGGGAAACAGGTTGACAGGCCAAGTAGCTAAATAAGGAGCAAGAGGGCCCCATATTTCAGTTCCACTTGAAGCCTGTCTGATTTGGGAGGGCTCCATAAGAGAAATAAAACCTCAGTATTCTCCTGCAGAAATAGAATGGGCCACCTCTTGGGGATACATCTCTCAGTCCTCAGCATGGCTACAATTGGAGGGTGGCACGCTTCATCTACCAGCTGCCAATCAATGTTAAAAAGCCTTCATCAGACCTTCCACCTGGGTAAGGATAAAACCTATCAATTAGCCAGAGGTCACTCTCAGGTTAAAACCTGATACAAATGGTTAAATAGGTCATTAATGCTTGCAAGACTTGTCTTAAAAGAATAGGATGAAAAGAAAAGAATAGGATGAAAAGAAAAGAATAGGATGCTACCTGGGGAAAGGCTGGCAAATAGATTTCACCCATATGCCAAAGGCAAGGGGCATCCTGTACCTCCAAGTATGGATAGATACCTTCACTAACTGGGTAGAAGCATTTGCATGTCAGACAGAGAAAGGCTCTGATGTGATAAAAGTACTAATTAATACGATACTTCCTCTCTTTAGACTCCCTAAGTACCTCCAGAGTGATAATGGCCCCTTGTTTAAGGTGACTGTCACCAAGGGAATCTCAAAGGCACTATTCATGCAATATCATCTTCATTGTGCTTGGAGATCACAATCCTTGGGAAAAGTAGAAAAGACAAATGATATCATCAAAAGGCACCTCAGAAAACTGTCTCTGCCGACTCATCTCCCATACTACCCTTCTTGCCATAGCCCTACTACATGTTAGAAACACCCCTTTAAAGCTGGGTTTCAGTCCCTTGGAAATGATGTATGGACAGCCTTTTTTCATCAGTGATTTTTTTTGCTAGACCAAGAAACCTCTGATTTGATTAAACATATAACTTCTTTGGTCGATTTCCAACGGGAACTCAAACAACTGTTGGAGGCCCAATACCCTGAACTAGGGCCACCTCTATTCAACCCAGGGGATCTGGTACTGGTAAAGGTACTTTGGTCCCTTTCTCCCTATATAAGCCCAGATTGGGAGGAACCTTTACACTGTATTCCTTTCTACTCCTGTGGCAATAAAGGTCATCGTAGTAGATTCATGGATTCATTATACTCAAGTAAAGGCCTGGGAAGCTGATGAAGTTACCTCCGTTGACCCAGAAGAGCACCCAAAACAACAACGCAAAGAGATCGAGTACTTCAAGCTAAAAATCGCAAAAGATAGTGTCAATAATTAACCTTCCATGGATATTCCCTTTATAGTCTTGCCTATGCTTGCTATTCTTGTCTTCGTTCTTTTCTGTACCATGCGGCACCTTTATAATTTTGAATGCCCATGGAAATATGTACTCCCCTAAACAGTTATCTCTCTTTCTAAAGTTTAACTGCTCTCATACAAGGTTTAATTTCTCCCACCACAGCAAAACAGCTCAGAGTACAATGTTGTTTTCAGAAAGATTAGTATATTTAATTTATTTCTGTAATCTTTGGCACTAGATTATTTCCTTTTAACTCCTCTTTGTATAATACACACATTTGATCCATGCATACTTAACAACCTTTTTTTTTTTTTCGCCTAGAGGTCATCAAACTCCAAACGGTCGTGCAACCAGAGCCTCAAGTGATGGCTTTCTTTTGCTGGGGATCCTTAGGTAGCCCTCTGAGGGAAATCTGACTGCCATTTTCCCCCTAAACAATGCCCATGATCAGCAGAAAGCAGCTAAGATCTGTCATCATCCATATTCTAATGGCAATTAGATGTGCCTCTTCAGCGGGGGAAATGATAGAGGTGGAGGCAGAGAAACTCTAAGCAGACAGGAACAGGTCCTTGTTGAAGCTCCACCCTCAAACTGAAAAGTCCAAAACCCACAGCCCAAAGTGAGAACTTCTATCCCTGTTTTCCCACTCTCTCCCAATTGGTTCTTTCTGAATAATGTATTTTTACTATCAAATGTTGCATTTTCCAAAACTATCTACAACTCAACCTGTCCCCAGTCCTGTGCTTATAAAGACCCCAGACTCTGCTGGTAGAAAGAGAAGTTACTGGATAACAGGGAGATGCAACTTGACTTTAAAGAAGCACCTGGACGTTGGGGAGAGGTGACTTGACTTCAGAGGCAATGGTTGGACATCAGTGAGAGGCTACTTGACTTTGGAGGAAAGACGCAGAGAGACACCAAGGGAGAGTGACCAGCACTTCCTGTCTCCTTTCCAGTTCCCTTCTCCACTGAGAGCCTCTTTCATTGCTGAATAAAATTCCTTGCATTCACCATACTTCAATTCATCTGCATAACCTCCTTCTTCTTGGGCAGAGACAAGAACTCAGGACCCACCAAGTGTGGGTACCAAAAAAGGCTGTCACACTGATCCTTTGCCCCCTCTGGTGGAGGTCAGCAGCCCCACATGACCAGGCAAAGGGCCCACTGAGCTGATAACACATTGCTGTCTGTGGATGGCAGAGCTAAGAGAGCCTTGTTACACACCCTCTGGGGCCTTGGGGTGGCAGGTACCCCCACCTGGACACTGCTGCCGGGCCTGCATGGAGTTTGCTCCTGCCGGTGCAAAAGTGGCCAGCTGGTTCCCGCACTTGCTCGCCTATGCACTCCCTCCCATGAGGGGTGGAGTGCAGCATGACCGAGTAAACAGAGTTTGCTCATGCAGGCACCAAAGCAGCCAGCTTGTTCCCATACTCCGCTTGTGTGCTCCCTCCCGCAAGGGGATGAGCACGGTGGACTGAGTAAGTGGGGCACCGCTGAGGGGAGTCCTGTGAAGGGATCATGAAAACATCCTGCATCAGAGGGAAACACAGAAAATTAGAATGGATTAAAATGGAATTTGTGTTTTATTTGCTAATACTATTCATCATTATTCAATCATTGAAATATAGGCAATCTCAAATTGTCTAATTTAATTCATTTTGTGTCTAAGTTATTTCTTTACGCTATAAAATAAAGGCTTTGCTAGTTTTTCTAGTGAGTCCCACAGTCCTGAAACTGAACACTTCTAAAGTAAAAATGGGGATAACATTTTAAAATGCCAACAACATTTATGTGTCACTTTGAAATGCTGAAATAGAAATAACTCTTCTTAACAGGAAAAAAAAGCAACTCTGATACTGTGTAGAGTTCTGTATAATTTGCAGCTCATTTCTGGGTCCATACATCATTTGAATGTTCTCAACAGCAAAGATAGGTTGTTGGTATTATCCTTATTTTTCAGAAAATAAACTAAGGTTGAGTGAATTGTAATGATGTGCCAAACTAGTAAATGAGAGACAGAATTGAAAACTTAAAAAAAAAGAGGTAAACATAGTCTTTGACAAGTGTATATATCCATTGCAACTTGCCACCTAATACATGTTCAGAGGTATTTATAAAAATTAAATCTTATTTTTCTTTTCTTGTTTTATATTCTTAAAGTGCCTTTCATCGAAGTATAGAAGCAAGTAAGTGTTGCTATTTTGTATTCAAAGTATTAGAGACTTTGAAGAATAAAAAACCTGTGCACAAGCTTAAGTAGCTCTATAAATGTAAATATTTAATGAGGAAAATAGTATAATATTTAAAAGCAATGCCTTTGAAAACATTAAAAACTGTATTCAAATGCTGTTTCTGCCATTTATTTGCTTTGTGAGGTGGCATAGTTAATAACTTCTCTGAGTACAAGTTTCTTCAATAATGAAATGTGGATGATAATTATCTAAAGACATTTGGAAATTTAGGCAAAATTTTACAAGTAAATTGTGTATTCTAGTACTTGCCTTATAAGTGCTCAGTAAACTGTAACTAATGATTATGCACATTATTATTCTAAACTTCAGCAAAATGTGTATACATTTATGTATATCCATATTTTTAAATGGCATGGTGCCCTGAGATACAGTGACTACATAGACACACACAGTAGTTATAAAAATATTATTGATAGCAATTTACATTTTAATTTATATTTAGATTTCTTCTAAGTATTTATTTTGAAATAATTTATAGACTTATGGAAAATGTACAAGCATAGTACAAGGAATCCCTCTTTACTAGATTATAAATAGATAGATAAACATATATACACATATATGCATATATACATCTATTTATTTTCTGAACCATTTGAGTTGCAGATAGTTTGTTCTTTACCCCTAATTTTTGCTTTCTGAGCAAAAGAAAAACAAAAAAAGAAAAAACAATTTTTCTCATATAAACACAGTAAAATGATCATAATTGAGAAATCAGCATTGATAAAAATATTATTTAAGCTACATACCTAATTGTGAACTCACTATTTTTCTCAAAATAATGTATTGCGTTCAGTTGTTATCCGTCTTTATCTTCTTTAATTTGAGAAAGTTCCTCACAGTTTATTTTATCTGACATTGACATTTTGAAGAGTAGAAACCGGTTGTATTGCTCCTCTCAATTTGGGTTTACCTCATGTTTCCTTATTAATATATTCAAGTAATGTATTTTTGGCAGTGATACTGTAAAATTAACACTCTATTTATTCCTAGTGCATCATAGCAGGAGGTAAATGATCTGATGTTAATTTATTCCATAACTGCAGATTTAACATTGGTCACTTTAGTTTAAGGGATGAATGTCAGGTTACTATTTTTTGCTTTGTAATAAACAGTTATCTCGTGGGAGCTTAGTTAAAGATTATGTAAATATCCTATTATTCCTCAGACATTTATCCATTAGAGTTAACATGCAAAGATGATTTTTCCCTGAGTTAATTATTACTCTTCGATGGTTGCCAAATAGTGAGTTCTAATTTCATCATTC
This sequence comes from Macaca thibetana thibetana, assembly GCF_024542745.1. Classification (NCBI taxonomy): domain Eukaryota; kingdom Metazoa; phylum Chordata; class Mammalia; order Primates; family Cercopithecidae; genus Macaca; species Macaca thibetana. Next base: position 73,809,407 of record NC_065591.1, on the reverse strand, counting down.
TTTCAGCTTATAAAATGAAAATCTTTCTTTTACTATTCATCTGTACAGTCTCATGAAATTTTACTTCATTCTATGGATGAGAGTTCAATACCATCATTACTTATTGTGATGCTCAAATACAACATCTTTGACCAGTGAGAGTCCTTTCAAACGGGCTACTGTGTCCTCTTGATACATTTACATCATGGTTTCAATGCTTTCTTGATTTCTGGCATGGAAACGTATTATAAAATCAACCTGAATTTTTCCTGATTCAGACCCAAAAGGAGCTCTTTATTTATACGTAGGAAAAATATTTAGAATAAAAATATATGGGCAATATGTTTGCTCAATGCTATTGAGTGGCATTGCTTTAAGTCTTCTCACTATGAAAGGAGTAAAGTTCCTTTGTCCCTTTCACAGGGCATGCAACATGGGGAGTGGCTCACTTCTTCAGTGCCCTGCTGCTCAAACTTCTAAGGTAGCATAAAGATGGGCAGGTTGTGGGGCTCTGACCCCATGGCAGTGTCTAGGGGTGGATGTTTACAGCTCATGAGGCCCCAGTGGGTATGTGCTATGGTGTGCTCTTTTAGTTTTGCTGTCTATAGGTGGCTTGTGTTACCAGCTCAATTAGACCCCCTGCGTCCTAGCAAGGACAGAGGGCTTTCTGGATCCTGGGTTCTTGCCTTGGTGTACTGGAAGAGTCGAATCACATGTGGGCTGGAGAATGAGTGCAAGGCTTTATTGAGTGGAAGTAGCTCTCAGTAGATAGGGGAGCTGGAAGGAAGATGGTTTTCCCCTGGAGTCAGGTGCTTAGTGGTCTGGGCTCTCTCCAATGACCCCAGCCAAACTCTGCATCGTTCTGCTGGTCCTATGGCCTGCTGGCCTGCTGGCCTGCTGGCACCTATCAACCTGCTCTTCTGCTGGTGTGCTCCCCTCGATATCTTCTCGATATCCGGCTGCTTGTGTCTTCCTTGGCTGATTCACTCCTCTCGACGTCCAGCTGATTGTGTGGCTGCCTGCTAGAGTCTCAGGGTTTTTTTTGTTTTTTGTTTTTTTGAGACAGAGTCTTGCTCTGTCGTCCAGGCTGGAATGCAGTGGCACAATCTTGGCTCACTGCAACCTCTACCTCCCGGGTTCAAGCGATTCTCCTGCCTCAGCCTCCTAAGTAGCTGGGATTACAGGTGTGCACCACCACACCCAACTAATTTTTGTATTTTTAGTAGAGATGGGGTTTCACCATGTTGGTCAGACTGGTCTTGAACTCTTGACCTCATGATCCGCCAGCCTTGGCATCCCAAAGTGCTGGGATTAGAGGCATGAGCCACCATGCCCAACCCTCTCAGGGTGTTTTATAGGCACCAGATGGGGGTGTGGCAAACCAGGGCAGTCTTAGGAAATGCAACATTTGGGCACAAAGGCATGGGTGCCTGTCCTGACTTAGGTCTAGGTCCGTGGGCACAGGTCTGGGAGTGGAGTCATTGCCAGGGACCCGCCCTTCCATTCCCAGCACTTCCCTGCCCCGGTTCCATATCAACTAGACAACGTTAGGATATAGATACGGTATATAGGCATGTCTATATACCATCTGTTTATTTAATTATCTATGTATCTATGTATCTATTACCAAGCGTTTATTCAGATACTTTATATTACAATACACCCAGACAACAGTTATTCAGTGTTTTCCCTTTTACATTTTTGTAATTATCTTCCCCAAGTTTGAAATAACTAACTCTTCATATCCACGAAATATTTACTTATTTATTTAATTATAGAATAAGAGAAAGTAGTTTCAGAAGTGCTATCCTATACCTCTATGAAAAATAAACTTACTAAGTCGGGATCATTACTGCTCATAGAACTTTGGTCTTTACTTGAAGGTCAGTATTTCTAATGTTGCATACTGTGTCCAACGTTACTAGGATTAGAGATCCTCCCATGCTTCATTGTGTTTATATTTGTCATTTGCAGTAAGTACAGTTTGTTTCTTCTTCCATGGTATGTACAGTCAATCAGTTTTTTTAAATTTCATGTATGTGAAATATTAACAATGTCTCAAAACTCAGAACTGTATAACAAATATGCATTCAGAGAAGTATTACCTCCTCTCCCATTTCTCACCTTATTTTTATCTTTTATCTTTTCTAACATGTTCTTATTCATCTCCGGCAAGTCAAAATTGTGTTACTTTATTGTTGCATAAGGAGTATAGTGCCCCTTTTTTCTTAAAAAAAAAAAGTAGCATACAATATTTTCTCTTTTATAATTTGTTATTTATGTTTTACAACAAATATCCAAAATAACTATCTAAAAGTTCATAGATAACTTCCCTAATCTATTTTACAAGGCCCCCATTGTATTGTGCATTATATCTTTTTTTTTCCAAATAATCTACGTATAGCCATGCAGATTGTTTCCTGTATTTTGAATTCACAAACAATGCTACAATAAATAACACTGTACATGAGGACTTTTGTTTTGTTGGTCCTGTATCTTCTGGGCAAATTGCAGAAGTGAGATTGCTGGCTTAAAATATAAATGCACACAGGATTTCAGCTTCAACATATAAAAAGACTAAACATTGTCACAACCATTCTTAGAAGAAATCGTTGGAAAACTGAAAACAATGATTTTTCTTGGACCCATAGAAAATATGTCAAATGGCTAAATGCAACCCTGAGTCTGGAGAGACAGGAACATTCAGAATAATGAGATCTGCTTACCCAGATCAGAAGCTATTGAAGCCATAAGTAATATGTTAAGTAATATTAAGTAAGTAAAATGTTAAGTAATATTAAAGGGTGTAAACTAAAAATAAAATCCAAAGGCCCAAACCAACTGAAAGGACCTCCTTTTGGCAAAGGCGATCCCAGAGCAACTTTAAATATTGAGTTCCTGGCCATGATGGGACCAGAGGTCAGGCAAACCTCATTATACCATATACCTTTTATGGTTTGAACACAACTAACCAGCAGTAATGTTAAAATAGAGATCATAAGGCTGAAAGAGTGGCCTTTTTGTGTCAATATCAAACTATAAACAAGACCTAAGGCCATGCCAGGTAAGGGTTGAGTCAGGCACCACAACACTTAAGAAAAATCTGTGTTCTAACTGCCACAAGTTTTTTTTTCTTTCTTTTTCTCTAGCAGCTAAATAAGCACCAGCCTTGCCATAGGCAGCATTAATACAATTTGCAGCTCCACTAGATGCTCACTAGCTAAGCCCTCCTATTCCACAGCCATAGTATAGCATTGTCAAAAGAGGTTGATTTCTGTAACTTTTTTTTTCTGATAAGAGACTACATACCATGGACTAGTTCTGACTGGTTTTACAGAGGTTGATCATGTCAGTGTCTTTGTGTACCTTCTTTACTTTTTCAGATATGGGGTGTAATTGTAATACATTTAAATGTTAATTTAAGTCTCCACCACAAGGTAAACACAGGTCACAGGTAACATTCATGTTTGTTCAACATGCACGTGTCAGGATCCACTTTATGAATAATCATATCTCCTCCTATAACCCATTGAATATGTATGTTTGGCCTACCTCTTCAATTTAAATTACTGTCTTGCCCTTTCCTCCCTTGAAGTGCCTGCCTTTCAGGCTTTTGCAAGAGGGATGCTTTGTAGCCTAGCAGAATGGCCACCTTGCAGTCTGTAGCCCTTTACAAGAAATACAGTCTCCTATCAAAATTTATAGCTCCCATGAATTTTAAGCTAACAAGGGAAATGTTGACACATTGTCGGAAATTGAAAGTGTACTGGGAGGAGAGATTAAAAGGCCTGGGTTGCAGTCTCAGGGATGAGGGTTATGTATTTTTGTGGTCCTTACCTCAAAGACCCCACTCACATGATTCCCACTGTGATTTTCTGAGAAAGATCCCCTTATATCTCTGAAAAGGGGAAGGGAAGATTAATTATTGTTTAAGCACAGAAACTTCTCCATAACAATGGCCTACTTGGCCAAGGAAAAAGAATATTCCAGAGCCTTACTCCACCTGTGAAATGGAATTTCTCCCGTTGTCGCAGAAATCAGGAGACTGGAGAGACTGATTGGTGGAAAAGGAGGTGCACTGGCTCAGCAGATTTGTATCCGAAAGCATGAGCCCTGAACAAATACAGGACTTGGCTTTTATACACACTTCTCAAAAGGGGTTGGCTAGTTTGAAACAAGCTCACAATGGCGAGAAGCATAGTGGCACGAAAGTGAGTACGCAGAAGCAGAACAAAAGCAGTTAATCAATCTGTGACAGGTTCATAACTCAGGCTTACATGTGATTCTCTTGCTATGTGGCCTACATGGCCGTCATCTAGGCTTGCCCAAGAGCCTTGCATGGGATTATCTCATAACTTTCACTATGGCACCTAAATGACCGCAGTCCAGGCCTGCTCAGGCATGTCTCATTGAGAGGTGACAACGTGCTAGCAGCCCTCGCTCACTCTCGGTGCTTCCTCAGCCTTGGCGTCTGCTCTGGCTGTGCTCGAGGAGCCCTTCAGTCCACCGCTGTGCTATGAGAGCCCCTCTCTAGGGCTGGCAGAGGTCTGAGCTGGCTCCCTCTGCTCCCAGGGGAGTGTGAAGAGAGAGGCGTATGGGGCAGCTGGGGCTGCAGTGCACGGTGCTCACTGGCTGGCACAGGTTCCAGGTGAGCACAGGCTTGGCAAGCACCGCACTCCGCAGGGCCAACCGGCGCCTGCTGGGCTGGATCAGAGGCTGGATCCTGTGCGTGGACCATCATTCCCTCTTTGCAGGGTTATTGGCCACGATGGCGAGTCTCTGTCTCTTTCTCGCTTCCCCTCTTTTCCTTTTTCCTCTTGGTTGTCTGAGATGAGCTCCCTCTGGGCTGCCAGAGTGCCCAGGCTAGGTGCCGCAAAGCCCTGCAGCAAGTGCTAATGAGACCTGAAGCCGGCTGGGCTTCTGGGAAGGGTGGGGACTTGGAGAACTCTTCTGTCTAGCTAAAGGATTGTAAATGCACCAATCAGTACTCTGTGTCTAGCTAAAGGATTGTAAATGCACCAATCAGCACTCTGTGTCTAGCTAAAGGTTTGTAAATACACCAGTCAGCACTCTGTCAAAATGGACCAATCAGCTCTCTGTAAAATGGACCAATCAGCACTCTGTAAAATAGACCAACCAGTGGGATGTGGGTGGGGCCAGATAAGGGAATAAAAGCAGGCCACCCCAACCAGCAGCTGGCAACCTGCTTGGGTCACCTTCCAGGTGTGGAAGTTTTGTTCTTTGGCTTTTCCCCACAAATCTTGCTGCTGCTCACTCTTTGGGTCCACACTGCTTTTATGAGCTGTAACACTCACCATGAATGTCTGCAGCTTCACTCCTGAAGCCAGTGAGACCATGAACCTACCGGGAGGGATGAACAACTTCAGACACGCCACCTTTAGGAAGGGTAACACCCTGAAGGTCTGCAGCTTCACTCCTGAGGCCAGCAAGACCAGGAACCCACAGGAAAAAACGAACGACTCCAGATGCGCCGCCTTTAAGAGCTATAACGCTCACTGCGAAGGTCTGAAGCTTCACTGCTGAAGTCAGTGAGACCATGAATCCACCAGAAAGAAGAAACTGGGGACACAACTGAACATCTGAAGGAACAAACTCCGGAAACACCATCTTTAAGAACTGTAACACTCACTGCAAGGGACTGCAGCTTCATTCTTGAAGTCAGCCAGCCCAGGAACCCACCAATTCTGGACACATCATGATCTTTGCTGTGCTGCTCAGATAAAAGACTGAATACTTGAAGTTACTAGTTACAGAAAACAGGAATCTATAAACTCTTAAGTTGGCTCATATCAAAGGAGAAAGGAAAATAAGAAAAATTTGTTTTTTTTTTCTAAACTTGTTTTTCCGTTTTTAATTTTATTTGTATTTCTTTAATTGTTGCCTCTCTGTTTCAGTTTTCTCCAGCCATCAGTTTTTTCACCTAAGAAGTTAAAAAAAAAAAAACCCCATAATCAACAGGGATAATGCTTCAAGGAGACAGTTGGGAGCACTGAATTACTGAACCAAACCGGGTCTCTTTGTCCATGCACAAAATAGACTGCTAGGGAGACAGGAGGCAATACTTGGATTAATCTCCCTGAACAAACAGGGGCAGTTTTCAAATGTAGAGGATAATGAGTTGTAATCTGATTGGATCTTGCAATGAGGTGATGCCAGGGCTCAATGTGATTGAATAGTGGATTACGCCATGAGGTTTTCGCTTCTTAATTCTGTCTTTATTCCTTGTACCGAGAACTTAGGTTATAGTCATACTTGCATGATTTATTCACCTGTGTATACCCGGGTTACCTAAACTGCAAACTTGAGCTTTAGACTGGTTATGTGGTTACAATTGCAAACAGAAAAGGAAGTTAAGAGGCAGGAAGGGAAAATCTTTTACCTCTAGAGAAACACTTGAAAAGGTTAGGGTACCAAGACAAAGATCTACTAAGACTGAAATTGAATCAAAACATTGTAGAATGCTTCCCTCACCCCGACATACCATACTGTCATAGTAATAGGGCTCCCATATAATAACAGTGGATTACAGCTGAAAGAGTTGCAACATATGGGATATCTTTGAGAGGTATTTAAGAAAATCCAAAGTCAAGGAAAGAGGCAAAAAAAAAAAAAAAGAAAGAAAGAAAAAGAAACTAGGGGAATTGGAAGCCTTTTGCGTTCATAAAAACAGCAGTTTTTGTTGTTGTTTTTTTTTTTTTTCGAGACGGAGTCTTGCTCTGTCACGCAGGCTGGAGTGCAGTGGCCGGATCTCAGCTCACTGCAAGGTCCACCTCCCAGGTTTATGCAATATTCTCCTGCCTCAGCCTCCCCAGTAGCTGGGACTACAGGTGCCCGCCACCTTGCCTGGCTAGTTTTTTGTACTTTTTAGTAGAGACAGGGTTTCACCGTGTTAGCCAGGATGGTCTCGATCTCCTGACCTCGTGATCCGCCCGTCTCGGCCTCCCAAAGTGCTGGGATTACAGACTTGAGCCACCCCTCCCGGCCAAAACAGCAGACATTTTAAAAAGTTTAGTCAACTGTCACACTCGAGGCCTATCTATCTCAGATCCTGTTACTTGATACATTGTTTCTTTCTTTTAACTAAAATTTACAGGGCAAGCCAAATGCAAGAGGAAAAAATAAAGTCTTAAGAGGCAAAACATGTCAGAACCACATTATGATATGACACAGATGATAGACTTATCAGACAAGAAATTTAAAATTATTATGATTAAGAAGTTCAGAACTTTAATGGAAAAAGTAGACAGCATGCAAGAGAGGAAGGGTAATTCAAGCAGAGAGACGAAAACCCTGAGAAAGAATTAGAAGGAAATACTAGAAATCAAAAGCACTGTAAGAGAAATAAAACATGCTTTTGATAGGTTAATCAGTAGATTGGATATAGCAAAAGAAATAATCCATGACCTCGAAGATAGGTCAATAAGCTTGAAGATAGGTCAATGGAAAGGCAAAGCAAAAAAAGAAATGACAAAAACAACAACATCAAAATTGTGACAAAATATAAAAACATGTCACCTATATCTAGTGGGAATACCAGGAGAAGAAAAAGAATCAAAAATAAATATTTAAAGTCATAATAAAATAATGGCTAAGAATGTTTCTAAAACAGTGATAAAAAATAAATCACACATTCAAGACACTTAGAAAACAGGAGTTAGGAAAAATACCAAACACACACACACCCACCCCAAGCATATGATTTCAAACTACAGATAATCAATCACACAGGGAAAATGTGAAAGAATCTTGAAAAAATACACCTTAGCTGCAAATAGATAAGAAAATAATTAAATTGGATATGCAATTAGAAACCATGCAAATAAGATGTGTAAAATTTTAAATGTGTTGAAATGAAATAAACAAAAACCAACCTCTTAATGGTGCATTCAACAAAATTCTTCAAAAATGAAAGAGAAATAAAAACTCATTGGGAAAGTTAAAGTTGAAACAATTCATTTTCAGAAGACTAATGCTGCAAAAAATATGTTAAAAGAAGTTCTTCAGGCACAAGAAAAATAATATAGGTCAAAAAAATTGGATCTTCATAAAAAAAGGAGTAAATGAAGGTAAAATAAATGTGCTTACTTTTCTTCTTCTCAATTGATCTAAGAAAGTAGGTGTTTCTTTAAACAATAACAGTAATAATATACTGGATGATGATATAACGTAGATCAGTGAAATGAATAGTAAATGTTACAAGGGATTGGAGGAAGGAATTAGCAATACTCTATTCCAAGGAAACTTCATTATTTGTAATTTACACAGTAGTATTAGAGGATCAATGCTATAAACTGCGTGTTTTTGTTCCCCCAAAATTTGTATGTTGAAGCCATAACCCCAGTGATATCGTTTAGGAATTAAGATTTTTGGAAGCTACTCAGGTCATGAGGTTGGGTCCTTCATGATGAGATTAGTGACCTTATAAGGAGAGACACAAGACCGCTTATTTCCTTTCTCTCTGTTTTTTGCCATGTAAGCACAAAAGAAGAAGACATCCATCTGCAAACTAGAAACAATGCCCTCAGCGGACACCAGATTTGCTGTGCTTTCATCTTGGACTTCCCAACTTCCAGAACTGTAAGAAATAAATTTCTGTTGCTTAAGTCACACAGTTTGTTTAATTTGTTATAGCAACCTGAACTAACTAAATCAGTAGACTTAAATTCATTAAAATGTAAACTCTAGGGCAAGTATTAACACAAAAATCTAAAAAGCAGTATAATTAAAATGCTAAGAAAGGAGACAAAATGGGATCATGCGAAAAGCTCAATAACACCAGAGAAGACAGAAAAAAGGAGGCTAAAGAAGTGAAAAAATTTTATGAATAGAAAAAAATTGTGTACATGGTAGATATTAATCCCACTATATCAATATTAATTAAATATAAATGGTCTACTCGGTAGATATTAACCCCACTATATCAATATTAATTAAATATAAATGGTCTACTTATATCATTAAAAGATAGATATTGTCAGAATGGGGTGGGGAGCAAGGAATAATACTACTATACATTGTCTATATATAAGAAATCCAACTTATATGTAAAGTATCTGATAAGTAAAAAGTAAAGGAGTAGAGATACACTATGCTAAGAAATATCGAAAGAAAACTGGAGTAGCTGTATGAATTTCAGACAAAGCAGAATTTGAAACAAGAAAAATCATCAGGGATAAAAGACGGCATGTAATAAGAATGTAGTCTATTTTTCAAGAAGACATAATAGTCCTCCTACATTATTGTGTAAGTAACAACAGAATGTCAACATACATTAAGTAAATATTGATAAAGCTTAAAGGAAAGTAGACTATTTCACTGTTACAGTCAGATAATTCAAGACATCTTTTAGTTATTAATAAATGAAGTAGGAGAAAACCACTAAAGACACAGTTTGTCTGAACAACATTAGTTATCCGTTTGATTTAATTGACATTTATAGAACAGTTCATTCAGTAAAAGCAGAATACACATTTTTCTCTAGCTTGCCAGGAACTTTCACATAGGTAAAACACATTCTGCATCAAGAAAAACACCTTAAGACACTTTAAAAAATAAAAATGATACAAGTATGTTCTCAGACAAAAAGTGGAATTAAAGTAAAATCAGTAATATAAACATAGTATGAAAATCTTCAATTAGTTTGAAATTAACACACTTGTAATTAAAATTTAAAATGCAACTCATCATAAAATAAAAATGTGGTAAAAGTAGTACTTAAAAGGAAATACATAGAATTAAATGCATAAATAGGGAAAAAATTCTAAAATCAATAGCCTTATCTTATACCTTAGGAAACTAGAAAAAGAAAAGGTATATAAACCTAATGCAAACATAGGAAAAATAATACAATTTATAGCAGAAATTAATGAAGTTGAAAATAGGAAATAATGGACAAAACCATCAAAAGCAAAAGTTGTTCTTGAGCAAATTCATAAAATTAATAATCCTTTAATCAAATTAATTAAGAAATAAAGAGAGAAGACTCAAAATATCAATATCGCAAATGAAGGACAGGACATTTATATGATTTCATGAACAGTAACAGAAAAATAAAGAAATAATATTAACAACTTTAAACCAACAAATTTTGTAACTTAGAATAAAAAATACCAAATTCTTTAAAGACATAAACCACTGGAATTTACACAGGAAAATATAGATAACCTGAATAGTCCTATATCTATTTTTCAAATTGGAAGAAAAACTAATCACCTGGCCAAAAAAAAAATCTACCATCACAGATAGCTTCACCATCACAATCTCTTCAAGAAAATAAAAGGTGAGTGGTTAATCCCTACCTCAATCGTTATCCTAATACCCAAACCAGATAAAGACATTATAAGATACAGACCAATATTCCTTATGAAAAGAGACAAAATACTCCTTACAAAATACTAGAAAATAAAATAACATATAAGAAGGATAATGTGTAATGAAGTGCTGTTAATTTTAGGAATGAAAGACTAGTTCAATATTCTTAGGTCAATCAGTATAATACATCCTATTAAGAGATCGAATGTGAAAAACCACATGAGTGTATCAACAGATGTAGAAGTAGCATTTTAAAAACTGAAAGACCTACTCATGAAAAAAGAAAAAGAAAACTCTCAAAAATAGGTCTAGGAGGGAACCAAAGAGTAAATAGTGTATTAAAAATGTATGTCTGCCATCATACTTAGTATTGAGAGATGAAGAAGTTTCCCACTATAATTGATGAGAAGACAATCACGTTCTCTTTAACTATTTCAACACAACACTGTGTTCAAACTCCTAGCTAGTAGAAACACACACAGGCAAAGAAAGAAAGGTCACAATATTGGGAAGGAGGAACTTTAAGTGTTTTTATGTCCAGATGACATATTGGTTATGTATAAAATACCAGAGTTGACAAGAAATTTCTCCTGTGACTAATAAACAACTATATAAAGCAAAGTCGAATGATACGTGGTCAATGTGCAAAACTCAGTTGCTTTCCTATATGCCAGTAATTTACAGTTGGACTTTACAAGATACCATTTACTACAGGATCAAAAACGCAATTAAATCTTGATATATAAATCAAACAAATAAGTACGGGATCTTTATGTGAAAGAAACCCAAAACACTGATGAAAAATCCAGAGGTCTAAATAATTAAGACATGTTACATGTTCATGGATGGTAAGAATCAATGTACTTAAGATGTTAATTCTTCCAAAATTGATCTATAGATTCAACACAATTACAATAAAAATTCAGCTATGTTATTAGCAAATTGATTTTAAAATTTATGTGGAAAACAAAAGACCTAGAATAGAAAATACAACACTGAAGAATAAAAACAAAGCTGGAGAGCTCATACTACCCAATATCTAGACTTAGTAACAGGCTATAGAAATCAATGCTACAGAGTATTGGTGAAAGAATAAATGCATAGGCCAATGAAAGAGAATAGAGAGCTCAGACATAGAACCACATAAATATAGTCAACTGATCTATGAAAAGGAATAAAGATAGTGTAAAGGGAAAAATGATTTTTTAACAAAGGATTCTAGAACAATTAATGTTCCATAAAGAAAAAACGAACCAACCTACAGAACTTAAGCTTTTAATAAAACTAACCCAAAGTGGAACATACACCTAAATGTAAAATGTCAAACTATAAAATGCCTTAAATAAAACATAAGAGAGCAATCATATGATATTGTGTTAGTGACACAATGTAAATAGCACTATTCATGAAATAAATAATTAACAAAGAATTTATTATGATTAAAAACTTCTGCTACATAAAAAACGCTATTAAGAGAAGGAAAAAACAAGGTTCAAAAGGGAGAAAATATTTATAAAACATATACCTGATAAAGCATTTGTAACCAAAATACAAAAGGTACACAACATTAAACAATAAGAAAAACAATTAAATTTTAAAAATGAGCACATATGAATAGGAACCTCGCTAAAAAAGATATACGAATGTTAAATAAGCATTTGAAAATATGAAAAACTGTAATTTGCCAATATGGAAATGAAAATTAAAACAATAATGAGATGCCATCACACACTTATTAGAGTGGTTAAAATTTGTTAAAAATCTGAGTATGCCAACTGCTAGAAAGAATGTGAGATAGGAAGATCTCTCATTGATTGCTGGTGAGAACTCCCACTTTGCGAAAGTTTGGTAGCTTCCTGCAAAGCTAGACACAGTCTTACCAGATGATTCAGCAAGCACCCTCCTATTTGCCCAACTGTGAAAACATGTTTGCACAAAAATGTACAATCCAAAGTGTACACCATCTTTATCCGTAATTGAATGAATAAACAATGTCTGGTAAGTCTATTCAATATCACAATCTTCAGTGAATAAAGAAATGAGCTATCAAGGCACACTTAAGTAGATGAACTGTAAATTCAGGTAGCTAAGTTGGGAAAAGCGTGTCTGAAAAGGCTACATACTGTATTGTTCCATTTACATGACATTCTGGAACAGGCAAAAATACAGAGACAGTAAACATATCAGTTGTTGCTATGACATTGTGAGGAGGAAGTGCTGAATAGGGGAAGCACGTGGTTTTTATTTTTTTTTATTTTTTTATTTTTTTATTTTTTTTAGGGTAGTGAATGTTGATACTTTAATGGTGGATACAAAACATTGCACATTTACAAAGCTCATAGAATTTTCCTAAACAAAGTGTGGAGTGAAATAAACGCCAATTTTTAAAAAGTACCATGTTAAAGAATCATATGATGGGATACAAAATGCGACAAAACAACTTAAATGAATAACAAATCCATAAAAAAACTTAACTGAACTGGATGGAAGCGAGGAAAGATGCTGAGAAGTAATTTTGGAAGTGAGTGGTGCCTGTAAAACTAAAGACAAGGAAACTACATATCAGCACTGTAGTCTAATTGATAAGATTAGTCCTCATAGGGGTCTATGTTAACAATCTGTAACCACTATACATGTATACAGAAACTCAACAGTCAAATAAGATAACTGTGGATATGAAAAGCCAGATTTCGCGTTTTTGGAGTGACAGTGTTACAACTAACCATGGGAGGAGGCTAGAATAAGCCATGTAATAATGAATTAGTATCGGAGGCATCAGTATGAACTTATGTTTAAGTCAGTACCAATACAGATAATTACATAAAATATAGATACGTGAATATAAGTGGATTGAGTATACACACACACATTTCCTTGTTCTGTCAGCTGAGGACACCTAGAAACAATGACACCCTAGAATGAATGAGCACATACAGTGCTCAGATCTTGGTTTCTTTTTTCTTTCCCTCCCCTCCCCTCCCCTCCCTTCCCCTCCCCTCCCCTCCCTTCCCCTCCCCTTCCCTTCCCTTCCTTTTCTTTTTCTTTTCTTTCTTTTCTTTTCTCATTCTGTCACCTAGGCTGGAGTGCAGTGGTGTGATCTCGGCTCACTGCAACCTCTGCCTCCTGGGCTCAAGTGATTCTCCTGCCTCAGCTTCCCAAGTAGTTGGGACTACAGGCACATGCCAGCATGCCTGGCTAATTTTTGTTTTTTTAGTAGAGGCAGGATTTCACCGTCTTAGCCAGGATGGTCTTGAACCCCTGACCTCAGGCAATCCATCCTCCTCAGTCTCCCAAAGAGCTGGGATTACAGGCATGAGCCACCAGGACTGGCCCAGACCTTGGTTTCTGATACTATTCTCCAATAAAAGGAACCAGTGCCCATTGGAGGAATGGCTAATTCTAGGACTGAGATAGGGAATATACAAAATAATTATGGAACATATTGTGATGCCAACATAAGGAAGTACTAAGAAGAAAACAGAAACACTGGTGGGGTATTTCAAAGGAATGCGGAAGCCAACTGAGAGAGTTCCCAAAGGCCATAGGTGGAAATTCTTAAGCAAAGAAAGAAAGTAGTATTGGATTATTACCCCAGAAAATAAAATAGATATGCATTGTCTGTGCTGACATAAATAAATGACTGAAAAATATTCTAACAGTTTAGAAAGATACTCTGCTGTTCTGGAGTCGGAGCATTAACTCTACTCAATATGTGTGTGTTGCACGAAGTGGCTTCCTTCCAAAGTGTGCACTAAGGAGAGAGGAAAATAGTAACTTCGCAGCAGGGAAATCTGAAAAATACTACTTCAGGCAGGTGATCCAGATTAATATCAATGATCATAAATCATTTTGTTCGTATATATCCTTGACGTTATGTGATAAGAATGATACTTTGTCCCTGTGATCTTCTCAAAACCCATAACCTCATTCTAATCGTCAGAAAAATCTCAATTGAGGGACATTGTGCAAATTACCTAATATCCTAAACATTTCCAAGATCATCAAAAACAAGGAAAGTATGTGAAATTGTCAGAGCCAAGCACATCCTAAGAAGACATGCTAACTAAATGTAATGTGATATCCTAAATGGAATCTTGCAACGGAAAAAAAACACATCAGTTTAAAATTATGGACATTTTAGTGAAGACTTTACTTCATGATATATCAATATTGGTTCATTATTTATGACAAATGCACGATATTAATGTAAGATGTTAACAATTTGAAAACTGCATTTGAGTATATGAAGACAGTACTATCCTCACAATTTTTCCTTCATTCTAAAACTACTGTAAAATAAAAAATATTCTTTTAAAAAGTAGACACATTATGTAAGTTTGTCAATGTTCCTATATAAACATGGTGGAATTTGCATTTTTATTAGCAATGTGTGAGGAGGCTCCTTTCACCACAGTATCAACAACAGACATTAGTATCATACTTTAAAATTTTGTCAAATAATTGAGAAATGGTAGTTTAGTGTAATTTTATTTACATTTGAACAATTACCAGGAAGATTGAACTGTGAAGTATTCAAATCCATTTTGTACCTCTTTTTTGATGTCTGTTCGTGTAAGTTTGCCCATTTTTCTCTTATTTCTATCATTTCCCTCAATTTATGTTATTAAATGTTTATATGTGATACATGTTAGAATATTTTCTCCCTGTCAATTATCTTATATTTTATAACCTTGTTTTTTTACAACAAAAGTTTTATTTTTTAAGTTGCTACTATGATTTTAAGTTGCTAATATATGTATCAATATATTATTTTAGTGAATCTAAATTTTGAATCTTAGAAAGCCTTTACCTGCACCTAGGTAAACAGTAATTTTTTTCCCTTAATTTCCACTTCTAACTATTGAATATTAGTATAAAGGAACAAAATGGTATTCCACACCCTTGCTAAAAGTGCCCATTTGTTCTACTACATCTTTGAAAATGTTTTGTGGGTTTTGTATAGATGGTTGTACCATCTGCAAATGAAGACAGTTTTACTACTTTCTTTTCAATCTGTGTGTACTGCATTTCTTTTTATTTATGGGGCTCCAGTTTGGTGTTGAACAGAAAGCTTGAGTTGGATATCCTTGCCTCATCTTTAATCACAGAAGGAGGAATTCAGTCTTTCTTCATTCAGTGTGATAGAAGATACAGGATTTTTTGAGATGTTATCAGGTTGAGGAAACTTGTGCGCCATATAAGAGAAGGACCACATAAATTTTCAATGTTTTGTACCTGTGCACCCTGAAAGGAGATTTCTCAGGTCCCTGGCTCCACCACCAATCTTTCTAGTGAGAATTTTATTGAGATCCATGAAAAAGAGATTCCTAGAGTCTCAGACTGTAGGAATTCTAAGTTAGCAAACAATTGCTAGAATTTGTGAAGATTCCAGTTTTCTTTTTAATCCTTTTATAGCCGTCACATTTTTTTCTCATGTTCCACAAAAGGCAAAATCAATTTGCCTGTCTGGTCTCTTCAAAAAGCTTGTCACATTTTGGAATTCAATTCACCTGTCTGTCTTGGCACCTCTGATGATCTAAATAAAAGGCAATGAATCTGTTGATTATCCGTTTTTGTTTTTTTTGGGGTGTGTGTGTGTGTGTGTGTGTGTGTGTCATTGTATGTTTGGGCACGAAATGAGAACTGAAATCAAGTATGTATGCTACAAATGTACAAATGAAGCATATTTATTATTCAACCATGTGCTAGGTGCTGTGCTTAGTGGGATTTTGTGGTCCAATTAGAATGAACTCTCCGCTTTGTGTGAGAAGCGTGAGACCTGATTTCAACTCTACATCTTAGTTGCTGTGTGTTGAGTCTTACCAAGTTATAAAACCACTCTGTTCTTTCATTTCCTTCTTTATAAAACAATGCTTACTTTGTTGTAAACATAAAAATGGGACCTGCATATATAAACTTGTATGTTAAACATCTCTTAATTTGGAAATATAATAAAACTGTATTTGTAATGCTGCTTTTCAATCTAATTTAAGGCTCCACGAACTGACAAGGTGTCTCATCACCACAACCGTACAATAACACCAACAAAAAAGGTATTAACAGTAGTAAAGAAATATAAATTATTTTGAAATATCTTGAGTTGGTAACAAGCTTCATATTTTAGGTTCCTATAAATACCTTCAGAAACAGTAAAATTGGGGTGAAATTGCCCTGTCATTCTGCATTATTCATACATTGGGCACAGATGGAAAAGGACTCCATATATGAAACAAAGGTAATGGAATTTTCCTTCTGACAAAACTCCTCTTGAAAATATCAAAGCAAGTCAAATAAGGATTTATTGAACTGAATTGTTAGATTAGAAACATAATTCCAAAAAAAGAAGAGGCTTTTTACTACAAAACTCATATTTTTACATGTAAAAAATGAAAAGCCTGGAAAAGATAAGTGATATGTTCAAGGTTTCACAGAGAAATTACTGCATCATAGAGATGATGCCACAAGTCTCCTGACTTCTACTCCTGTGAACTTGCTACTACATGACATTATTGTCTTTCTACACTAATACATGTTTCACAACCTTATTATTTTAATTGAACTTTTATTTCTGGAAGTGGTTTAGTTCTATAGAAAAATTTCAAAGATAGTAGAGGGAATAAATGCCATACCTAGTTTCACAAATTATTAATATCTTACCTTAATCCTTTTTCTGTGTTAGGATCCCATTCAGGACACCATATTTTACTTAGTTGTCATGTCTTCTTAGGGCTCCTTTGGCTGTGACAATTTCATAGACTTTCCTTGTTTTTGATGACTGTCATAGTTTTGAGGAGTAATTCTCAGATATTTGGCAGAATGTGAGATTCTGCCAAATATTGAGATTTTTCTTTTTTAATACAGCATACAAATTGATTTAATATGTTTTATATGACACTAGAGTCTTCAGAAATGAAGACCTAAAGAAATAGGAAAACTTGTATATTATTATTCATAGGTTTTAAGGAGAGGAGACTTATGCAGAAATATGATTGGACAAAGGGGATGTGATCTGATGGAGAAAAACTGGGGTGGGGGAACTTGGCATGGCCCTTTTGTTTAGATTTTTCTCTGTTTCCCTGTGTTTTCAGAGTTAAAGACATTCCTTTCTTCCAGGTACAGAAAGAACCCTACTGGAATGAGGGTCTTATGATCTACTTTAAGGGAAGGTCAGCTTAGTTCCATGGCCTGTTTCAAGAGAAAAGAGCAAGAGGGAGGTGAGACTGACCTTCTTGCTTCTGCTATTGTCTCAAATACTGAGGAACCATATTTTGGGGATGTCCTGAACCTCATCAATGGCCTATATTAGGAGCTGATGAGAGACTTCTCTCCCTGAATCTGCTAGAGTATTCCAAGAGGTTTGCAGTTTTCTAAGGCAGTTTTTCAGGCTCTGGAAATCTACAGGATAATTTAAAAGTATTGCATGCTGCCGGGCACAGTGGCTCACGCCTGTAATCCCAGCACTTTGGGAGGCCGAGGCGGGCGGATCAGGAGATGGAGACCAGTCTGGCTAATACGGTGAAATCCCGTATCAACTAAAAATACAAAATAATTAGCCAAGCGTGGTGGCGGGTGCCTGTAGTCCCAACTACTGGGGAGGCTGAGGCAGGAGAATGGCGTGAACCCGGGAGGCAGAGCTTGCAGTGAGGCAAGATGGCGCCAGACTCTATCTCAAAAAAAAAAAGTATTGCATGGCTTTTAATAATTCAGAGAAGATCATTTTGAAGAGGTTAAATATAAGCACTGGTTGAGTAACTCTCCTACTGTTATGTAAGAAAAAATTATTGGAGAAAAAAGTATCTGATAGATTAAAAATGAAATGTGATTTGATGAACCAGAGGTTCATCATCGTTTGAATCCTCAGTTGAGGTATTTCTGCTGTATGTCTCATGATTGGAGGGGAGTTTTGGGTTTTGGGAGAAAGATCACAGAGGTATAGTTCCATTTTCATCATATCATATCAATGGTATGTACTATTGACATGTCTTATTACTGTTGACGTTTACCTTAATACCTGGTAGAGATGGTGTTTGTCAATTTTTTTCACTATAAAGTTAATTTTTTCCTAGTTTTCCTACTTTAAAAGAAAGTCACTATATGTAGTCCCCACTCAAAGAGTTGGGAGTGATGCTTCACCTCTTTGAAGATGGAATGTCTTCCTAAACTATTTGGAATTCTTCATAGAAGACTTGACTCCTCCATTTATTTATTTAATCATTTATTTCTGTGAATACAAATACAATAATACTTATTCTATACTTTAGATTTATTTGACTTACTCTGTTATTGTGTGTGTGTTTATGTGTGTTTGAACTCTTTCAAAATTTTTGCCAAAAAAAAAAAAAAAAAAATGCTCCATGTCCATCTTGCGTATTTACTGCTATAATCGTAGAATCAGTATTTCTCTAAGGATCCCCATAATGCAAATTTATACTAGAAACCAAAATCTGAACACTTCATGTGCTCACTGCTACTGGGTGTCATTGTTTCTAGTCCCTCTTAGCTGACAGACCAAGAGCAGACAGTGAATATATGTGCATATGTTAACCCTTGTATCTTCATTTATCTGTAAGTATTTCTGTATGTGACTATCTGCATCAATATTGTGCTAAGTGCTCATATTGAAATAACCAGTTCTGCTCTGTTACTACATGGTTTGTTCTGGCCTCCTCTCCTTGTTTACTGTAATCTTCAATTTCAACAGTGAAAAACCAGGCTCACACATTTTGTATGTGTGTGTGGAGGGGTGGGGGGTCAGGGGATGGTCACACTGTCACCCAGACTGCAGTGCAATGGTAAGATCTCAGCTTATTGCAACTTCTGCCTCCCAGGTTCAATCAATTCTCCTGCCTCAGCCTCCCGAGTAGCTGGGATTACAGGTGTCTGCCACCATGGCTGGCTAATGTTTTATATTTTTATTACAGATGGAGTTTCACTTTGTTGCCCAGGCTGGTCTCAAACTCCTGACTTCGTGATCTGCCAGCCTCACCCTCCCAAAGTGCTGGTATTACAGGTGTGAGCCACCACGCCCAGCTGCTACTTTCTGTCCATTTAATTGTTTATACATGTCTAGTGGTATCAAAGCTGTTAATACATATGTATATGGAAAATAACTTTTTCAACTAGAGTATATTGATTATTGATAATACTTTTTGCCTTTACTCTTATAGTGTCTACTCATTTCTAAAGATATTTAGTATAATTGATATGTTAAGAGATCATATAAAGTGGAATGAATATAAAACACTCAATTGAAACTGGTGAAAGTGTAAAAGAAAAAAAAGATAGATATTTATCCAACTGCATCAATAATTACTTTAAAGGTGCCTGGTATACAAACAATGAAAAGACAGAGATATTCAATTTAAATATGAAAGAGCAAGACCCAATGATACATTCACTACAAAAGACAGTTTAAATATAAAAACTCATAGGTTATAGTAAACTGATGAAGAAAGATAAACCATGTCAATAATAATCAAAAGAAAGTTACAGTAGTTATATTACATTTAGACAAACCAGACTTTATAATAAGGAAAATTGTAAGGGATAACATTTTGTATTACTTAATGATAAAGGGGTCATTTTTTTATGAAAGTCTAACAATCCTAAATTCAATTTTTTGTGAAAGCATAACAATTCTAAATGCAATAACCAAGAGGACTGAAAGGAGAAATAGACAAATCCACTGTCATAGTCAGAAACCTCAACATTTCTTTGTCATTGATTGACAGATCATGTAGTTCATAGGAGACCTGAACAGTCTTATCAATCAACTTGACTAATTGACATTTATAGAATAATCTACCTTAAAAAGGCAGAATATATATTCTTCTTACTCTCCAATGAAACATTCACTAAAATAGATCATATGTAGGGCTTTAAAACAGTTCTTAACATATTTATAAGAACAGAAAACTTACAAATTATGTTCTTGGATGACGATGAGATTTAACTAGAAATCAATAGAGAAAGAGATTTGGAAATATACAAATATTTGGAGATTTAAAAACATACTTTAAGCAACATATGATATAAAAAGAAGCTTCAAAATAACTTGAAAATAATTTAAAATATAATGCAACTTATCAAAATCTGAGCAATGCAAATTTAGTAGAGCTTGGAAGGAAATCTATAACTTTAGATGCATATCTTAGAGAAGAAGAAAGATTCTAAAATCATTAATATAATGTTCCACCATAATAAACTACAGGAAAAAGAGAACAATTTAAGCTTAAAGCAAGCAGATGAAAACAAACAATAAAAATTAAAGTAGATATCAATAAATTTGAAAATAAAAAATAATACAGAAGATTAACAAGCCAAATCTACACCTTTGGAAAATTTAGGAAATTTTATAAACATCTAACCAGGCTAACCAAGAATAAAAAAGAGAAATATTGTCCATGTCAGAAATGAAATAAGGGTCATCATTCATCATCTCGTGGACATTAGAAGACGATATTAGTGTCTTTTTTCCTGGAAAAATAAACCTGTTTTACAGAGCATAGTCTGGAGGTAATTCACAAGGATTGCTCTTCCTCCGCCCCTGCCAGAGCTACAAGGGCATCTTCAATGTGAGTATCTGGTGAGATGACTGTGGGTAAAGGCCATAAATGTGGCAGGCCCCTCTAATACTGAAGCTCTTAAGGGATTATCACTCTCAAGATAGTCCACACTCATATTCCAGGAATCTGTTAACATTGCCATATAAGTGTTCTTACCAGTTTATGTCTCCAATGTCTTCTACTTCTGATAAGCAGATCTTGGTTTTGTCTCTCTGAAGTCTTCTGTTTCTTCATATTTGGGTGTAACAGCTCTTCCTATAATCTCAGTTTTCTGATAGGTCCACAAAACATATTGATTTTCAGTTTGTTCTGTTTTTACTGTTGTAAAGACAGAAGTGTCTGCTTCCTAGCTGTTTGTATGGTGGCATCAGAACTAAAAATTTCATTGCTTTTTCACATTTAAAAAAGCATTTTAGATATGCTTTGCATTAATAATAACATTTGTACTTTTAAAACATGTTTGTTCTGATGGTTTCAGTTTAAAGAATGTTCTTGATTTTCAGCATCAGTATTTACAGGCAGGATCTTGTGTTGATTCTGAGTCACATAGGGATATCTGCAATGTTTAGTGAGGTTCTGCCAATGTCTTCCCCTCTATTGTGCATATCTTCTTCTTTCTTCACTTTGATGTTCTACCAGGTCAGTCTTTCTCCTGCAGGTGCATCTAGGAATTCCTTTTTCCCCAGTGTCACAGGAACACAGCAATTCTCCCTCTTCTACACTGAAGGAAACTTAAAAAAGAGAAAGACAAGATAGGAAAATCTGAAAGACATCTAATTTGATTAAAAAACAGAGTCATATAAAAGAGTTAAGCCAAAACTAACAGGCAGATGAAATTTGAAGTGACAAAATGTTAAACTAATAGGGAGAGTGATTACACTGGAACCAAATATTTTAATTTGGCAAGTCTAAGTTGTCTCTTGCTCTTCAGGGGGTGGCAAGCGCATGAGGAAGATTAGAGAAGATTTAGAGAATTAAAGCAAAAATTAAAGCTATTTAAATGTAGAGTAAATACACATGTTATTCTATCTTACACACAAAATATTACCTATGTATATAGATCTTTGTTTCGAATGAAATTTAAGTCTTTTTTGGACACTAATTATTTACATATTATACATTCTATTTTCACATTCTAAGGCAATATTTATTAAAAGGCAACTGAAATACCTTTTCTACAGTATTTAAGTAGCACTCTCAGCTTTTGGACTGGCTTAATTACATTTAGCACAAAAAAGATCCACGATATCACTTGAGACGACATGATTGTATAGCAATTTATTACCAGATGTTTTGGATTTAAAGCAACCTTCTTTGAAGAATGCAAACACTTTCTCGATTTATGAGGAAAACATGACTTTGAAAAACAACTTCTTGGTTACTTGTTTGTTCAAACTTTTTCCCATAAGCACACAAGGTGGCATGGTCGAAGTGAAAAGTTAAAACCTAGGTTTTTGTACTGTAATTTCTTTGTAGCTATGAATGTCCAGTAAGCAAAATGGGTTTTTCATATTAAAGCAAATAGGTTGTGGAAAAGAACAGAATAAACCACCTCATTACACAAATCTTAGCTAAGAATAAGAACCCTCAGTTGAAATTTGGAGACCTGGGTTGTGAAGCATGCTGTTATGGAACATGGTATTCCACCTGAAACAGGTCACATACTCTATTGGCTTCATGTTCTCCACAATAAAATAGATTTGAACTATATAAAATGTTATGATCCTCAAGAGGTTTTAGGTTAGAATATTAAGTGTCTCAGAAAAACATTGCTCCAATTCTAACAAGAAGCAGCAGCCCAAATGGCATACAAAATCATATTTTTTAGAGTCCATCAGCAACCTCAGATGGCAAGGTAATCTAATTATATACATCCAAAGGGTTTTAACCTCCTCCAATAGAGTAGTACACATGAACTATTTCCTCTTTGAAAGAACTGTAGGAGCATATCGTAGCCATGGAAGTAAATTTTAAAAATAGATAAAATTTTAAGAAATTAACTTAAAGTACAAATATAGCTGGTGTGATAACTTAGAATTCCTTGGAGGCCCAAACACAATAGAAATCTGCACCTACCTACCATGAGAAACATTAGGGCAGGCCATTGGACATGAGAAACCTCTTCTCTGTCGCTAATGTACTGGCAATTCCAAAGTATGAGAGTGAGCAGGGAAAATCAATAGAAACCTGACTATAGTCAAAACACTGAATTTGTACAATATATTGACCATGCGCATTGAGAGAAGCAGCAGAATATCTATTTGTATTATACTTGTATACTTTGTGTGGCATTCATTTACATACACATACAACTGTGTGTGTATGTGTATGTGTATATATATGTATAGATAATACATGCAATAAAGTGAGAAAATGTGATTTACCATCAAAAGATAAAGTATTCAATAGAAACAGAGACATTAGAGAAAATGAATTTTTAGTTTAACAATTTCTCACATAGGTAACTAAAAGGCACAGATAATGAAAATGGTTAATTGCATCAAACATGTAATGGGAACATAATACCAACTGAGAAGGAGAGTCAATTCCAACTTGTTTTATTGGGTCACTTATCTTGGTGCAAAAATAAACAAAGATTTCACAATTAAAAATTTACAAACCAATATATCTCACGAACATAGAATATCAGCAAATTATATCTAGCAATATTTAAAAAAGCATAATACATTATAATCAAATAAGGTTTACTACAGGATCAAGGTTAGTTTATATATGAAAGGAAATCTATTTTATAAACCACATTAAGAGATAAAGGAAGAAAACACATATAATCTTAATTTTTCAGACAAAGTTTTTGGCAAAATGCAACACACGTTTGTAATATAAAATGTTCAGTAAACCTGAACGAAAATAAACTTCCCTACTCTGAAAAATGGTATTTATGAAAAACCTAAAGTTGATATCACAGACTATCATGAAATATTTAATGTTTTCTTCTCAAAACTGTGAATAAGATCAATACAAGATTTAAATAAATTGTGAAATATGCAATAGACCATTGACTGGAATATTTAGTATAGTTAAAATGTTAATTTTCCTCAAGTTTATATATAGATTGAGTGCAATTTCATTCCAAGCAGCAGGTATTTTGTAGAAATTTAGAAGTTTCTTAGAAAATTTATGTGGAGAAGCAAATAACCTATATTAGCTAAAATAATCTTAAAAACAAAAAAATGCAGTACTTGCAGTAATTGCGGTCAAGACTTATTTTTAAGTTGTAATAATAAAGATTTTGTGTTACAGAAGAAAGAATAGAAGAAAGTCAGAATGAGGAGTCCAGAATTAACCACAAAATATGGATCAGTCTATTTTGACAACGTTTCCCCAGAAAAAAACAAAACAAAACAAAACAACTCGATCCCTAACAATCATGTCATCAATATAATATGGATCAGAGACCTAACTATTAAACATGAATAAAACAATAGTTACTAGAAGAAAACATTATCTTCTACTGGTCAAGCACTCACAACTGCCCACTTCTTACCGTCTGTTTTGTCATGACTCAAATTCAGTCAGGCTTTCTCCTCCCTATGGGTCTCTGAACGCGGCTTGCCTCCAGCCTAAGACAACACTAAGGGAAACATGGCCCCTTATTAACTTATCTCAAGAATTTGCTGAACACGAACAACACATTTTTTTCAGACATGGCTGACCATTTTCTCTAATTTGCCTAACTTCTCCTTTCTTACTGCTTATTCCTCCAAAAAAAAAAAAAAAAAAAAAAAAAAAATCCAACTCTTTTCTGACAGACTTTGAGATCCTTGCAGATTTCTGAGATCAGAGTATTCTCTCTATTGCAACAGTTTTTTATGTGAATAGTTTATCCTTATCTAAATCTGGATTTACTTTTATTTGACACGACTCTCCTAAAAGTTCTGTTATGAAAAGTGAAAGAAAATCCACAGCCTGGGGAAAATGTTTTCAAAACACATAATTGATAAATAACTTGAATTCACAAAATTTACAGAATTACTGTAAAGTGGTAAAACAAATACTAACCATCTAATAAAAAGATTTAAAGTTTGAATAGACACCTCCCAAAAAGACAAATGGCAAATAACATCAAAATCATTATACATGAGGAAAATGCAAATTTAAGTTAAAATGAGATACTACTATACATCTACTTGAACAACTACAATTACACAGAAGGACACCATCAAATGTTGGAAAGACTGTAGCAACTGGATCTCTTATACATCATTGGTGGGGTGGTAAAATTAATTATTATTTTTCTATGCTTCTATAATAAATTAGTACTTCTGGTGGCTTAAAATAGCACAAATTAATCTTATAGTTGTATAGGTCAGAGGCCTGACATGGGACTCACTGAACTAAAATCAATGTTTTATCAGGGCTGTGTTACTTTCTGGAGGACTCAGGGGAAAATCTATTTCATTTTTTATTCACATTGTTGGCAGAATTCAATTCGATGTGGTTTAAGACTGAGGTCACCATTTTTTGTTGTTGTTGTTGGGTATGAGCTAAGAGCTTTTCTTAGCTTCTGGAAGCCATCCACATTCCTTGCCTGTGGCTCCCTTCTTCCATCTTCAAGTTCAGCAACAATGGCAAAAGTTCCTCTCATGTTTCTAACCTGTCCTCCCTCTCCTTATATGGTTACACTTCTTACCCACTCTCTGCCTTTCTCTTCCACTTTTAAGGACTCTTATAAATAGACTGTGTCCACTTAAATAATACTAAATAATATATCTCAAGATATATAACGTTACTAATATCTGTAATGTCCTATTTTCCATATCAAGTGATTATTCACAAGTTCCAGGGATGAGGTTCTGCACGTTGTTGAGAAGGCTTTATTGCTACTGCAAAATGAACAATCATCTTGGAAAGCTCATTGTCACTAACTTAATAAGTTAAAACCAATTCAGAAATTCTGCTGTTAAGTGTATAACCAAGGAAAGAAAGACTTGTCCACTAGAAACCGTATACAAAAATGTTCAAAAAAACTTTATTTATACTGGTCCAAGACTTGAGAGATCCCAAATGTCCATCAACATGAGAATGGAGAAAGCATGTAGTATTTAATATATGCCTTAATAAAAAGAAACAGACATCTGATAAATGAAAAGACATGCATGATGTATGTTGAGTGAAAGAAATAGAACACAGAAATATACAGGCTCTTTTATCCTATTAATATGACATTGAAGAATAGGCAAAATTAGCCTATTGTGAAATTATCTAGGAGGAGAATTGTATAGGAAGAGGCATGAGAAATGTTAGGTTTCTTCCTATTATTCATCAAAATGAATTGAATGTACTTTCAACATATGATTCATCAAAACTGATTAAATGGTACACTTAAGATGCTAGTATTTCATTCTATATAAATTATAACTTAAAATAAGATCTTTCAAATTTAAGATATTATACCCTACAGAGGATAACCTATTCTTCCACTTGTCGTTTTTAAACATGAAATAGAGATTTTAAAAATAAAATGTATTTAGTTTCTCAATTTTATGACATGTTTAGAAAGTATTATATTTTTCAAGCAAGATGATCTGCAAATTTTTAATTCCATATCCTAATAGTATAAACAATAATTTCTGGGCTTTTCTTCTTTAGTTGTGTCATTTTAATAGCTAAAATGATAATTAGTGAATGTTTTTGAGCACAAAAATACTCATTTTAATATGAGAAATTAATATCAAAACAGTTCAGATCAAGAAATTACATTTCATCCCACAGATTACAATTCACCAACAGCTTTCAATATTGCTAGTCCATCTCAACAGTGATATGATTCAGAGATTTTAAAAAAAATTTTAATGTTATTTCATATATTCCTGTTCCAAAGCTGTTGAAAACACAGCAGAATACTGTGATGATTTAGGGGAGGGAAGAAAGTTAGGAATCGGGATGAAGCTTTTTTGTTGCAAACATTTACCACGGTGCAATATGACTTAGAGAAAGAGAATTTACAGGTTAGAAACCTTCTCCACATGAAAAACACATGGGAGCTGGCAAGATAAGACTGAGTATTCTCTGAGACATAATGAGTCTGGACAGCAATTTTCTCAAAGAAAACTAATCAATTATATCAGAACACCTCTTATTCAGTTCATTCAAGGACAGTACTAGGTCCATTAATTGAAAAGACTGGATAAATGAGGAATCAAATAATATTATATGCAACACAACATTTTAATTTAAAATATATACACACTTATCTACCCATTTTTTTTCTATTAGAACAAGGGCTTTTCATTGAACATGGGTCATAGAATTAGAGTTTGGTCTGTTTTTCTTCTGTAAGTCTTTTTTTTTTTTTTTTTCATTTTTTTTTTAAATTAATTTATTATTATTATACTTTAAGTTGTAGGGTACATGTGCATAACGTGCAGGTTTGTTACATATGAATACTTGTGCCATGTTGGTGTGCTGCACCCATCACCTCGTCATTTACATCAGGTATAAATCCCAATGAAATCCTTCCCCCCTCCCCCCTCTCCATGATAGGCCCCAGTGTGTGATGTTCCCCTTCCTGAGTCCAAGTGATCTCATTGTTCAGTTCCCACCTATGAGTGAGAACATGCGGTGTTTGCTTTTGTGTTCTTGTGATAGTTTGCTAAGAATGATGGTTTCCAGCTGCATCCATGTCCCTACAAAGGACACAAACTCATCCTTTTTTATGGCTGCATAGTATTCCATGGTGTATATGTGCCACATTTTCTTAATCCAATCTGTCACTGATGGACATTTGGGTTGATTCCAAGTCTTTGCTATTGTGAATAGTGCCGCAATAAACATACGTGTGCATGTGTCTTTATAGCAGCATAATTTATAATCCTTTGGGTATATACCCAGTAATGGGATGGCTGGGTCATATGGTACATCTAGTTCTAGATCCTTGAGGAATCGCCATACTGTTTTCCATAATGGTTGAACTAGTTTACAATCCCACCAACAGTGTAAAAGTGTTCCTATTTCTCCATATCCTCTCCAGCACCTGTTGTTTCCTGACTTTTGAATGACTGCCATTCTAACTGGTGTGAGATGGTATCTCATTGTGGTTTTGATTTGCATTTCTCTGATGGCCAGTGATGATGAGCATTTTCTCATGTGTCTGTTGGCTGTATGAATGTCTTCTTTTGAGAAATGTCTGTTCATATCCTTTGCCCACTTTTTGATGGGGTTGTTTGTTTTTTTCTTGTAAATTTGTTTGAGTTCTTTGTAGGTTCTGGATATTAGCCCTTTGTCAGATGAGTAGATTGCAAAAATTTTCTCCCATTCTGTATTTTTTTTTTGTTTTTTGTTTTTGTTTTTTTTTTTGTTTTTTTTTTTCTTTTTTTTGGTTTTTTTTTTTTTTTTTTTTTTTTTGATTGGTTGCCTGTTCACTCTGATGGTAGTTTCTTTTGCTGTGCAGAAGCTCTTTAGTTTAATGAGATCCCATTTGTCAATTTTGGCTTTTGCTGCCGTTGCTTTTGGTGTTTTAGACATGAAGTCTTTGCCCATGCCTATGTCCTGAATGGTACTACCTAGGTTTTCCTCTAGGATTTTTATGGTATTAGGTCTAACATTTAAGTCTCTAATCCATCTTGAATTAATTTTCGTATAAGGAGTAAGGAAAGGATCCAGTTTCAGCTTTCTACTTATGGCTAGCCAATTTTCCCAGCACCATTTATTAAATAGGGAATCCTTTCCCCATTTCTTGTTTCTCTCAGGTTTGTCAAAGATCAGATGGCTGTAGATGTGTGGTATTATTTCTGAGGACTCTGTTCTGTTCCATTGGTCTATATCTCTGTTTTGGTACCAGTACCATGCTGTTTTGGTTACTGTAGCCTTATAGTATAGTTTGAAGTCAGGTAGCGTGATGCCTCCAGCTTTGTTCTTTTGACTTAGGATTGTCTTGGAGATGCGGGCTCTTTTTTGGTTCCATATGAACTTTAAAGCAGTTTTTTCCAATTCTGTGAAGAAAGTCATTGGTAGCTTGATGGGGATGGCATTCAATCTATAAATTACCTTGGGCAGTATGGCCATTTTCACGATATTGATTCTTCCTATCCATGAGCATGGTATGTTCTTCCATTTGTTTGTGTCCTCTTTGATTTCACTGAGCAGTGGTTTGTAGTTCTCCTTGAAGAGGTCCTTTACATCCCTTGTAAGTTGGATTCCTAGGTATTTTATTCTCTTTGAAGCAATTGTGAATGGAAGTTCATTCCTGATTTGGCTCTCTGTTTGTCTGTTACTGGTGTATAAGAATGCTTGTGATTTTTGCACATTAATTTTGTATCCTGAGACTTTGCTGAAGTTGCTTATCAGCTTAAGGAGATTTTGGGCTGAGACAATGGGGTTTTCTAAATATACAATCATGTCATCTGCAAAGAGGGACAATTTGATTTCTTCTTTTCCTAACTGAATACCCTTGATTTCTTTCTCTTGCCTAATTGCCCTAGCCAGCCCTTCCAACACTATGTTGAATAGGAGTGGTGAGAGAGGGCATCCCTGTCTTGTGCCAGTTTTCAAAGGGAATTTTTCCAGTTTTTGCCCATTCAGTATGATATTGGCTGTGGGTTTGTCATAAATAGCTGTTATTATTTTGAGGTACGTTCCATCAATACCGAATTTATTGAGCGTTTTTAACATGAAGGGCTGTTGAATTTTGTCAAAAGCCTTTTCTGCATCTATTGAGATAATCATGTGGTTCTTGTCTTTGGTTCTGTTTATATGCTGGATTATGTTTATTGATTTGCGAATGTTGAACCAACCTTGCATCCCAGGGATGAAGCCCACTTGATCATGGTGGATAAGCTTTTTGATGTGTTGCTGAATCCGGTTTGCCAGTATTTTATTGAGGATTTTTGCATCGATGTTCATCAGGGATATTGGTCTAAAATTCTCTTTTTTTGTTGTGTCTCTGCCAGGCTTTGGTATCAGGATGATGTTGGCCTCATAAAATGAGTTAGGGAGGATTCCCTCTTTTTCTATTGATTGGAATAGTTTCAGAAGGAATGGTACCAACTCCTCCTTGTACCTCTGGTAGAATTCAGCTGTGAATCCATCTGGTCCTGGACTTTTTTTGGTTGGTAGGCTATTAATTATTGCCTCAATTTCAGAGCCTGCTATTGGTCTATTCAGGGATACAACTTCTTCCTGGTTTAGTCTTGGGAGAGTGTAAGTGTCCAGGAAATTATCCATTTCTTCTAGATTTTCCAGTTTATTTGCGTAGAGGTGTTTATAGTATTCTCTGATGGTAGTTTGTATTTCTGTGGGGTTGGTGGTGATATCCCCTTTATCATTTTTAATTGCGTCGATTTGATTCTTCTCTCTTTTCTTCTTTATTAGTCTTCCTAGTGGTCTGTCAATTTTGTTGATCTTTTCAAAAAACCAACTCTTGGATTCATTGATTTTTTGGAGGGTTTTTTGTGTCTCCATCTCCTTCAGTTCTGCTCTGATCTTAGTTATTTCTTGCCTTCTGCTAGCTTTTGAATGTGTTTGCTCTTGCTTCTCTAGTTCTTTTAATTGCGATGTTAGAGTGTCAATTTTAGATCTTTCCTGCTTTCTCTTGTGGGCATTTAGTGCTATAAATTTCCCTCTACACACTGCTTTAAATGTGTCCCAGAGATTCTGGTATGTTGTATCTTTGTTCTCATTGGTTTCAAAGAACATCTTTATTTCTGCCTTCATTTCGTTATGTACCCAGTAGTCATTCAGGAGCACGTTGTTCAGTTTCCATGTAGTTGAGCAGTTTTGATTGAGTTTCTTAGTCCTGAGTTGTAGTTTGATTGCACTGTGGTCTGAGAGACAGTTTGTTATAATTTCTGTTCTTGTACATTTGCTGAGGAGTGCTTTACTTCCAATTACATGGTCAATTTTGGAGTAAGTACGATGTGGTGCTGAGAAGAATGTATATTCTGTTGATTTGGGGTGGAGAGTTCTATAGATGTCTATTAGGTCTGCTTGCTGCAGAGATGAGTTCAATTCCTGGATATCCTTGTTAACTTTCTGTCTCGTTGATCTGTCTAATGTTGACAGTGGAGTGTTGAAGTCTCCCATTATTATTGTATGGGAGTCTAAGTCTCTTTGTAAGTCTCTAAGGACTTGCTTTATGAATCTGGGTGCCCCTGTATTGGGTGCATATATATTTAGGATAGTTAGCTCTTCCTGTTGAATTGATCCCTTTACCATTATGTAATGGCCTTCTTTGTCTCTTTTGATCTTTGATGGTTTAAAGTCTGTTTTATCAGAGACTAGTATTGCAACCCCCGCTTTTTTTTGTTCTCCATTTGCTTGGTAAATCTTCCTCCATCCCTTTATTTTGAGCCTATGTATGTCTCTGCATGTGAGATGGGTCTCCTGAATACAGCAGACTGATGGGTCTTGACTCTTTATCCAGTTTGCCAGTCTGTGTCTTTTAATTGGAGCATTTAGTCCATTTACATTTAAGGTTACGATTGTTATGTGTGAACTTGATCCTGCCATTATGATATTAACTGGTTATTTTGCTCGTTAGTTGATGCAGTTTCTTCCTAGCCTAAATGGTCTTTACATTTTGGCATGTTTTTGCAATGGCTGGTACCGGTTGTTCCTTTCCATGTTTAGTGCTTCCTTCAGGGTCTCTTGTAAGGCAGGCCTAGTGGTGACAAAATCTCTAAGCATTTGCTTATCTGTAAAGGATTTTATTTCTCCTTCACTTATGAAACTTAGTTTGGCTGGATATGAAATTCTGGGTTTAAAATTGTTTTCTTTAAGAACGTTGAATATTGGCCCCCACTCTCTTCTGGCTTGGAGAGTTTCTGCCGAGAGATCTGCTGTTAGTCTGATGGGCTTCCCTTTGTGGGTAACCCGACCTTTCTCTCTGGCTGCCCTTAAGATTTTTTCCTTCATTTCAACTTTGGTGAATCTGGCAATTATGTGTCTTGGAGTTGCTCTTCTCGAGGAGTATCTTTGTGGCGTTCTCTGTATTTCCTGGATTTGAATGTTGGCCTGCCCTACTAGGTTGGGGAAGTTCTCCTGGATGATATCCTGAAGAGTGTTTTCCAACTTGGTTCCATTTTCCCCCTCACTTTCAGGCACCCCAATCAGACGTAGATTTGGTCTTTTTACATAATCCCATACTTCTTGCAGGCTTTGTTCATTTCTTTTTCTTCTTTTTTCTTTTGGTTTCTCTTCTCGCTTCATTTCATTCATTTGATCCTCAATCGCTGATACTCTTTCTTCCAGTTGATCGAGTCGGTTACTGAAGCTTGTGCATTTGTCACGTATTTCTCGTGTCATGGTTTTCATCTCTTTCATTTCGTTTAGGACCTTCTCTGCATTAATTACTCTAGCCATCAATTCTTCCACTTTTTTTTCAAGATTTTTAGTTTCTTTGCGCTGGGTACGTAATTCCTCCTTTAGCTCTGAGAAATTTGATGGACTGAAGCCTTCTTCTCTCATCTCGTCAAAGTCATTCTCCGTCCAGCTTTGATCCGTTGCTGGCGATGAGCTGCGCTCCTTTGCCGGGGGAGATACCCTCTTATTTTTTGAATTTCCAGCTTTTCTGCCCTGCTTTTTCCCCATCTTTGTGGTTTTATCTGCCTCTGGTCTTTGATGATGGTGATGTACTGATGGGGTTTTGGTGTAGGTGTCCTTCCTGTTTGATAGTTTTCCTTCTAACAGTCAGGACCCTCAGCTGTAGGTCTGTTGGAGATTGCTTGAGGTCCACTCCAGACCCTGTTTGCCTGGGTATCAGCAGCAGAGGCTGCAGAAGATAGAATATTTCTGAACAGCGAGTGTACCTGTCTGATTCTTGCTTTGGAAGCTTCCTCTCAGGGGTGTACTCCACCCTGTGAGGTGTGAGGTGTCAGACTGCCCCTAGTGGGGGATGTCTCCCAGTTAGGCTACTCAGGGGTCAGGGACCCACTTGAGCAGGGAGTCTGTCCCTTCTCAGATCTCAACCTCCGTGTTGGGAGATCCACTGCTCTCTTCAAAGCTGTCAGACAGAGTCGTTTGCGTCTGCAGAGCTTTCTGCTGGGTTTGTTATTGTTTACTGTGCCCTGTCCCCAGAGGTGGAGTCTACAGAGACAGGCAGGTTTCCTTGAGCTGCTGTGAGCTCCACCCAGTTCGAGCTTCCCAGCAGCTTTGTTTACCTACTTAAGCCTCAGCAATGGCGGGCGCCCCTCCCCCAGCCTGGCTGCTGCCTTGCCGGTAGATCACAGACTGCTGTGCTAGCAATGAGGGAGGCTCCGTGGGTGTGGGACCCTCCCGGCCAGGTGTGGGATATGATCTTCTGGTGTGCCTGATTGCTTAAAGCGCAGTATTGGGGTGGGAGTTACCTGATTTTCCAGGTGTTGTGTGTCTCAGTTCCCCTGGCTAGGAAAAGGGATTCCCTTCCCCCTTGCGCTTCCCAGGTGAGGCAATGCCTCGCCCTGCTTCAGCTCTCGCTGGTCGGGCTGCAGCAGCTGACCAGCACCGATCGTCGGGCACTCCCCAGTGAGATGAACCCAGTACCTCAGTTGAAAATGCAGAAATCACCGGTCTTCTGTGTCGCTCACGCTGGGAGTTGGAGACTGGAGCTGTTCCTATTCGGCCATCTTGCTCCGCCCCCTCTTCTGTAAGTCTTAACTAAAATTTTATTTTATTCTTTAAAGTTATACTAGAATATAATTAAATCTACATGCATCATCTTTGTAGATTTTTAAAATAAATATCCCCACAACTATTCTCCAGTATTTTAATTTAATTTTATTTAGTTTCTCC
This sequence comes from Macaca thibetana thibetana, assembly GCF_024542745.1. NCBI lineage: Eukaryota > Metazoa > Chordata > Mammalia > Primates > Cercopithecidae > Macaca > Macaca thibetana. Next base: position 73,775,802 of record NC_065591.1, on the reverse strand, counting down.
AAATAATTCATTTGCATCAAAACATTGTTTCCATTTCTGCTCCCATATTTTAATGTACTACTGATTAATAGTGAGTACAAGTGGCAGAATGGGTGGGGGAACAAATACAGCTTACTCTCACCTGAAAATACTTGTTCAGCTTACCTGGTAAGCTTACCTAGTAAGCAGACGTTAGCCTGCAAGAAAAGAAACAGTCCCAAGTTGAACAAGGAAAGACAGAAGACTATCAGAAATCACAAAAGACTGTGAGAAAAAGTTGCAAGGAAATTAAATCTGTAGCAGAGATTTACCATTAATACTGGGGGAGATGGAAAGTAAAAAATATACTATAAAAAACTTCATGCTCAAAAAACGTGTGTGAAATTATGCCATAATGAAAATAAAAGTTTAAATCCATTAACTATGACAGATAAATAGCTGATATGAATAAAGTAAGTAGAGGTTCAACAGCAAATAAATTGTATATTCTTGTTCTATGTTATGATTGTAGTTGGACTACAAAACCAGATACAGTTGTCAAAACACATCAAGTATTACAATTATAATTGATAATTTTATTGTATATTCATTATGGGTCAAAATTGCTGATTAAAATTACACTGAAACAAAAAGTAGATCAAATAGATCAGGAATAAACATAGGTTCATTAACAAATAAAAATATAAACCAAAACGATGGGAGATAAAGAAAAAATCATCTAAATTTGAAAGAACTGATCATCATATTTTAAGTAATTGACATAAAGGAAAAAACCCCCATACATGCCTTGACAAATTATTAAAAATAAAGAATAATACAAACATACATATATATGAATATATACAATAGAAAGTATTATATATGAATATATTGAATAGAAGTTATGTTTGTATTAAAATAATACAAACATTTATATATCATATATATACCTAGATACATAAAAACATATAGTTTGTGTATATATGCACACATACATATATTTAAAAATAAAACTGCAACTTCTCTGCGGTGTTAGGCATCAGAAAAACCATAGAGTAATTTCTAGTAAATTCTGAAATTAAAATATTATTTCTCAAAAATTCTCTGTATAACAACATTTTCTTTAGCTCTATAGCTTTTTCTATAGTTGGAAACTTTCTGAAAAGTTTTAGAAAATGTATTACTAATAAACACTTTTGAGGAAAAACACATTGAATACATACTTAAACCTTAGAAGATATTAATAAAAACAAATTTAAAACAATGAAGATATCTCTGTATGAAAGAATATCAGGCAACAAAATAAAACATTAAGTGAAATCAATATTGTGAATGTCATAAAATTTAACATAAATGCTAATAAATAGCACAAATACCATATTGATTCTAATAAGAAAGAGATGTCCTTAAATACAGTTAATTTTGCAAAGACAACATAGGTTAGACTTGGAAAAACAAAACAAAAAGTTATCGGTTTTGATTTTTATTTCAAAAAATAATAGTGAAATATTATTGTGAAAATTATAGAAACCCACTGGTAGAATTAGAAAGAATGATGACTTTTTACATTACAGTAGAAGACTAAAAACAAACATATATATCTTGCATTGCAAATGACAGGAAACAAAGGCAACCAAAAGGAAATAGGAAAAACAAAACCGAGAACATAAAACAAAGTGACAGACTTAAAGCTACACATAACAGTGATAACAGTGAAGGAAATTGCTTTAAACTATTCTGTTTATTCAGAAACAAATATTGTCAGGAAGAATTACAAAACTACATCAAATTTTAAAACACCTACAAAAATGACTTAGAAACATTTCAAAGCAAAGAATGGGTAAAAGTTTACTGTGCATGAAAAAACAGAAAGCAATTGACCATGGAGATGCTATTAGCAAACAGGAAAAAGTTAAAGCAAGAAGCATTAGCCAATATGAATTGGACCATATTACAATTGTAAAATTGTCACTCAATGTTGCAAGCCAAATCGTTTTAAATTCTTGTTCATTGCTTAATGTAGTATCAAAGTGTACCAAATGAAAGCTAAGTAGAAAAATAAATTAATGAAAGGTTACACCCATAAAATATGTGCAAAAGATATGTATTGTATTGTAAATACATTAATATTTGTATTAATATGCATTAAAGCTTTTAGAGGGGTTATCACTTTATTATAAATATCCATGTTATATGTAGGGGAGAAGATACCCTTACTTGGCTGAAAAGACTCACTAATTCTAAAGTGTGAAAATTATGTTGTCCATATTTTTGATAATAACAAGGAATCATTTGTAATGTTTATACAGAAATATCTCTACAATAAAATTTTTAAATGAAATTTTAAATAACAATAAAGAGTTAAAGATGAACCAAATATTATGACAGAGTATGTCAATAGTTTAATAAGTAAAAGGTTTGATTTTTGATGAGAAATAGTTTAAAGAAATGAGCTAAGTATAATGCTCAAAAGATTGTCTTTAACAAAGAAGCACTAGGGAAAGTATGAAGAATTAAACAATTCAGATAAAGGTGAAACAAAGCAAAAAGTTTGTAAAAAGGAAAATAGTGAGATTGTTTTAAAAATCCAAAAATTTATTCTAAAAACATTAATAACCAAAACCAAAACAAAAAAAAATGCAGTGCCTTTCTTCCCTTCCACTCCAACTTCAATTCATTTGTCAGCATTTGCAGAGGCCACTGGCAACCACAGACAAATAATACAGCTTATGTGCAGTTTATATGACGCTTTGCTGTGCTTTTTGTAAAAATAGGTGATCCAAGGTTTCTATTCCTTACAACCAGGAAAGTGATAGAAAATTAGCATCAGGCAGCAAATCATGAAATGAAATTGTACTTCAAAAAGCTGTGAACTCCCAAAGGATGAAAATTCATCATCAGACTTGCACGACTTTGCCAGGTCATTCTGACACCCAAAAGAAAAGAAAGAGCTGAAGGAGCACTTTGAGTCTCATTGCCCTTGAGGGAAAGAGAATGCAGAGCCTGGACAGCAGAAATCAGAGGATCTGCAGCAGGAGCCTGGAGACTTTGTTGCTCCAGCACCACAAATGCATTGCCATCCGCTGCATCAGCTTCTATTTCCTGAGATATCCTAGTCCTTAAAGGCACTCCTATCACTCGACCCCACCAGCAATGAACCAGAAGAGGAAAAACACAGCCATGGAAAGGTCCAGAGTACAGAGGGAGGAAAACAGCAGATATCAATCAGAATATATGCTCCGAATAATAGAATACTTTGGGCACACATGTAAAACTTAAATTAAAAAGATTAAAGTGATTAATAACATAAATTGGGACACCCTTTACACACACATACACACCTTCTGATACAGAAAACAAAACCAAAACAATATATCTAATTGTATGTTAGAAATGTAATCAGCTGAAATTAATAGAATATTTGGTTTACAGTGGTTTAACAAGAAATGATTTTTTTTTACACAATGAAAAGTCGTGAATTAAACAAAGAATGGTGCAGTGATTATGGAATATCATAAATGTCACCAGCTTATCCTTTTTGTCTGATCCATACTCTTTAATTTATAACTTTTGTCTTCACTGTCCTAACATAATTCCTGCACTAATAAGCAAGCATCCCATCCACCGTCAGCTGGGTACAAGATAGGAAGGCCAAAGAATGAAAGGAGCATGGCAGATAAGTTTGAACCTCTTTTAAAAAGTTCCTGGACACCTCCCAAATCCAGCAATCTCTACTTCAACTTTATTGGCCAGAGCTGAGCTCTTTGGCCACCACCAAATGCAAGAGTATCTAGGAAGGTGAACATTTTAGTTGGCTATATTACCAAATTATATGAGATATTTATTCGTAAGAAAGGAGAAAATATACATTGGATGAGCCCTTAGAATTTTCTGTCACATTAATTACTAAATTCAGATGAATTGAAGAACAGAATGATCACCATTAAAAACCAAGTGAGTAGCCAGAAAATCAGGTAACAGGCATATTTGAATACACAGAACAAATATGCAAAGAAATAAAAATTGAAATCACCAGGCCAAGCATATAAGATTCTGAGGCTATATTGTGAATCATTAGTAATACATGAAAGAAAGGCAATAAAAAACTTATAAGGGAGGAATATTTTCATGAGCTGAGGAAATAAAATTTTGCAGATTGAAACCATTCACCTATTTCTAGGCAGAACAAATGATAAAGATATAAATCTATCATATCTGGGGAATATTTTTGAGCTCAGGCAAAGGAGACAAGCAATCTACAATGGTAAAAACACGTTAGTATTATTCAATAAAATGAGAAACTCCTTTTATAAAAAGAAGAACAAAATGAGATCACTTCTTAAAATTATATAAGTAAATCTTGATAATGCCTGATTCAAAGAGAATATCATATATTAATGAGAACAAAAATGAGAGTGTTGGTTGAAAAAAAAAATCAGGATGGAGAAAAAAAATCTATTCTTGGAAGAAAATGCTTAACACCAGATGCCTTCATTGTGAAAATAAAATACCTAAGCAGGCATCTTAAGAAATTTGAAAATGAACCATAGAAATAAAGTTTAAAAAGTAGAGAGAGTGACTAGAAATAAAAGTTGAACTTATTAATACAGAATTAATTACATATACAGATAAATAACTTTTCCTACTTCAAAAGTAACCAAATAGAAGAAAAGATAAATAAAGCATCTGTAAAGTGGTGCTTATTTCATGTTGCCTTATCAATAGGGCGATAACGAAATTATGGTACATAATAAATATTATTTAGCCAATAAAGTAATTAATTTGAGCTATATGATACATAACTCTGTAGATGTGTATATGTATTTCTCACACACATATAGTATTATTCTGATCATTTTTAAAAGTAGATGAATTGTTTTCATTTTCTTTGTGAGACATTAGTCAAAGTTGATAACAGAATAGGAGAAACACACAAGTACAAAAAGGGAATAGAAAATTGTATGTCTAGGATCACATTTTGCGTTTGTGTCAAATTGTGTGTATTTTTAAGTAAATTTTTAAATGCATTAAATTATTTATTTAAAAATATAACGACGTTTTTAAAGGAGATATGTAAATTAAATATAAAAAGCTTAATAATACATAAGAAATTTTTTTGAAAAAACACACTATATAATTGCATGTAAATAACTTATTAAATCTGGGTGAAATGAGCCATTTCCTGAGGAAAATCTATTTTATCTGGGAAGAAACAGTAAACATGTATATAGAGAAACTAAATTTGATATTGAAATTATATTTATATAGTAATATAGTTACATGATGTTTATCTTAGATATGTATAAAACAGTCACTCTATCTTCCAGCAGTAACATTAGGATACTTTAACCTCTTGAGGAGAAGATACGATATAAACTCTTGCACAACATGGAGAACTGAAGATAGCTATCCAATTTATTTTATGAAATTGACATCAAAACCCAAGAAATATAACACAAAAAATCTTCAAGTAAAAAACAATTTATATAGTTCTGCTCTATGTTGAAAGATTAGTAGGAAGAAAGAATTTTTCCCAGCAAATAATAAACAGTAAATATGAGGCTATCTATTAACATAATGACAATGGTTTGTATTAATACATTTAAAAAGAGCTATGGGATGCCAATATCATTATTTCATTAAACCCTGGCAGCAGAAATCCTTTTAAGGTCAAAACTGCTTCTACTAAATGGTATTTTTGCTGGAAAGTAACTCTTCCAGTACCTGGGAAGACACTGATGTCAAAGTTTTCAGGGAAAGGAGAATCCATCTTCAATTATAGATATTTTATTTCTGCAGTTCTTAAGATCAAGTGGAGAGGAAGAGAATAAGAAACAAATGGAAAGAAATATGAGGAAAGAATAAAAGAAAAAGGAAAAGTTGTAGACAGGCTGTTTTCTTTCTCTGTGGCCTTGCCAAGTCCTCTTTAATTACTAAGTAAAACTTTTCATGGAAATAAGCACAATTGCCAGAATTTGCATCTAGTTTATCATAGACCTGAATCAAGATACTGTGGCAAAAAGGTGAAGCGAGTGGGAAGTGTGCTGCAGCGACCAGCACAGGAGTTGGGGCTTTGCTGATAGATCGGGAGGGTTGTGGCCTGAAAGCCACATCTTATATTAAAATCAACTCAAAATGGATCAAAGATTTAAATCTAAGACCTGAAGCCATAAAAATTCTAAAAGATAACCTAGGATAAACTCTTCCGGACATTGACCTAGACAAAGAATTCATGACTAAAACCCCAAAAGCAGATGCAAATAAAACAAAAATAAATAAATGGGACCTAATTAAACTAAAAAGCTTCTCTAACAAAAGAAACAATCATCAGAGTAAACAGATAACCCACAGAATGGGAGAAAGTATTTGCAAAATATACATCCAACAAAGGACTAATATCCAGAATCTATAAGGATCACAAACAAATCAGCAATAAAAAAACAAGAATCCCAACCAAAAAGGGAAAATGACATGAATATAATTTCTCAAAAGAAAATATAAAAATGGCCAAAACATGAAAAAATGCTCAACATCACTAATCATCAGGGAAATGCAAACTAAAACCACATTGAGATAACACTTATTCCTGAAAGAATGTCCATTATTAAAAAGTCAAAAAACAATAGATGCTGGCACGGATGTGGTGAAAAGTCAGTGTTCATATCCTGATGGCGGGAACATACATTAATACAGCCTTCATGAAAAATAGTATAGAGATTTCTTTTATTTTTTGAGACGGATTCTCGCTCTGTCACCCCGGCTGGAGTGCAGTGGTGCAATCTTGGCTCACTGCAAGCTCTGCCTCCCGGGTTCACGCCATTCTCCTGCCTCAGCCTCCCGAGTAGCTGGGACTACAGGTGCCCGCCACCACGTCAGGCTAATTTTTTGTATTTTTAGTAGAGAGGAGGTTTCACCGTGTTAGCCAGGATGGTCTCAATCTCCTGACCTTGTGATCCACCCACCTGGGCCTCCCAAAGTGCTGGGATTACAGGCATGAGCCACCACACCCGGCCAGTATGGAGATTTATTTAAGAACTAAAAGTTTGATCTATCATTCAATACAGCAATCCCACTACTAGGTACCCACCCATAGAAAAAGAAGTGATTATATAAAAAGACACCTGCATGCATATATTTACCGTGGCACACTTTACAGTTGCAAATATATGGAACCAATCTATGTGCTCATGAACGAATGAGTGAATAAAGAAAATGTGGTATATATACACCATGGAATACTATTCGGCCATAAAAAAGAACAAAATAACGTATTTTGCAGCAACTTGGATGGAGTTGGAAGCCATTATTCTAAGTAAGGTACCTCAGGAAGGGAAAACAGAATACCATATGTTCTCATTTATAAGTGAGAACTAAGTTATGGAAACACAAAGGCATGTAGAGTGATATAATGGACTTTGGGGACTCAGAAGGGGAAGGGTGGGAGGGTGATGAGGGATAAAAATCTACCTATCAGGTACAATGCACACTACTCATGTGACGGGTGCATTAAAACCTCAGATTCCTCCCACTTTGCAATTCATTTATGTAACTAAAAACCATTTGTACCCAATAGCTATTGAAATAAAACAAATATTCAAAAAATAAAAATGTACACTTAAGCTTTGTGATTCAATAATTTATCTCTTTGGTGTACATAAGCCCAGGAGTGGACATGAATGAGGCTATGTTTGAAGTGCAGTATTTGATTGAGAGTAGTTGGCGTCAAGCCCATAACTTGGCAAACATGACATATAAATATGGAAAATACAATATACTAGAGACACACAATGAGATACTATTGTAGTAGTTTGATGAGTACTGTGATGCTTTTAATATGTTAATTTTACGACAAACAAGGAAAGGCTGAGAAATGGTCACAGATTGAAGGAAACTAAAAAGACATGACAACTAAATGATATATGATGTTCTGGATTAAAGCCTAGAATAGAAGGAGAACATTAGTGAAAAATATGATGAAACTCACATAAAAGCTGTGATTTAGTAGTAGTATTACACCAATTTTTAATTTCTTAGCTTTGACAAATACCCAATGATTATGTAAGATGTTAACATTAAAGGAAGCTGGAAGAGGAGTGTAACAAGAACATGGAGAATCTTAGGAAGAAAAGTTCAACAACCATCGCTATATTGTTGCTCTTTTCCTAGATTTACCAAGTAACATAATTCCGCATTTGCCACATTTGTTCTCTCTCTCTCTCCCCCTCTGACTTTCCTTCTCTCTCTCCCTCCCTTCCTTCCCCCTTCTTTCTCTCTCTCTCTCATTATTTTCTCTAATTCTTTTAAAGCTTCAGGCTTCATTACACATTATCATTAAATACTTCATTATGTATCTTCTAACAATAAAGATGTTCTCCAATATAGCCACAATACCATCATCAAATCTTAGAAAATCAATACTAATTTTATAAAATTACCTAAATATTCAATCCATTTTCAAAACCTTCACATTTTGTCAATTTTCCCAAGAATGTCTTCCATAGCCCTCTTTTTCCAAATCAGAATCTAGCCAATGTTTGCATATTTCATTGGGATATAGTAAGTCTCTAAATTCTAATGACTTTATTATATTTAAGAAGTCAGATCAATTATCTTGGCACATGTCTCATATTTTGGATTTGTCTGATACCTACGAAGATATTCAGCATAAATATTTTGGCAAGAATACTATGTAGGTGATTGTTTTTATTTCTTATTACACTATATAAGGAAACACTATTGCTGATAAGAATTATGATAACTTAGTTAAATCTTTGACTACTATATCTTTTCATCTTAAAGAGAAAGCAGTAGTGTGGAAATTCCATATAGTTTATTTTTAAAAGGCACTACAACTTCAGTTTTCTCTCTCTCTCTCTCTCTCTCTCTCTCTCTCCTCTCTCTCCTCCCTCCCTGTCTCTCAGATTATTCATTCTGAGGGAGTACAGACATCCTATCATGAGGAGCCATTTGAAGGAACTGAAGCTTCTTGCTAATAGCTACAGGAGTGAGTTTGAAAGTAGATCCTCCTGCCTAGTCAAACTTTCAAATTCCTGCAGACATTGCCTGTATCTTGCCACAACCTCACAGGTAGCATTAGCCAGAACCACCAAATATGTTGCTTCTGGGTTTCTGAAGCTCAGAACCTGTGTGAAATAGTGTTTGTTATTTTAAGCCACAAGGTTTTATGGTAATTTGCTACGCAGTAATAGATTAACAATACAAGAAGTCATCTCATTGGTCTGTTTCTGAGCTTGGTTATCAGGAGGAGTGCTGTTATTACACAATAAAGGCAGTGTATGAGGGTTCTGCAGAGGGGCAGAACTAATGGGAGATATATAGATAGATAGATAGATAGATAGATAGATAGATAGATAGATAGATAGATAGATAGATATAGATATATATATATGAATGGGGAGTTTGTTAAGGAATATTGATTCACCAGATCGATCACAAGGTGAAGTTCCACAATAGGCTGTCTGCAAGCTGAAGAACAAGGAAGCCAGTCCCAGTCCCAAAACCTCAAAAGTAGGGAAGCTGACAGTGCAGCCTTCAGTCTGTGGCCAAAGGCCCAAGAGCCCCTGGCAAATCACCGGTGTAAATCCAAGAGTCCAAAAGCTGAAGAACTTCGAGTCTGATGATCTGACGTTCGAGGGCAGGAAGCATCCAGTGCGAGAGAAAGATGAAGGCTGGAAGACTCAGCAAGTCTGCTCTTTCTACTTCCTTCTGCCTGCTTTATTCTAGCCATACTGATAGCTGATTAGATGGTGCAAATCCAGATTGAGGATGGATCTGCCTCTCTTAGTCCAGTGACTCAAATGTTAATCTCTTTGGCAACACCCTCACAGACACACCCAGGAACTATGCTTTGCATATTTCAATCCAATCAAGTTGACACTCAATATGAGCCATCACAGGCTGGGATACACATGTGGGATCTGGTCACTCATGTGTGTGTCTCTTGTTATTCCTTGCTCCATTGTGACTGTAAACTGGAACAGACAGCAACTCCAGCTTGAGATGGGCATAGTCACCAAAGGGTAAACCTTAAACGGCTTCCATTCTTCTCACAATTAGTCTATGCATGTTAATTTTACATATCATCACTGCATATTCTAGATCCTGGCCACTTCTCAATCTCTTTGAAGTGTTGGTACATACAACTGACAACTTCCAATATGGGGATTTAGGAATGAGTGATAATTGAACAATGTTGTGGCTATGACATGAGAGAAACTCTGTAATATAGATTAACATTTTTCTAAAGTTCACATTTTACAGTATCGCATTTTAGATCATATAAAACCCAGAGTACCTATGAAGGTTTATCTTATACTTTATTTTTATACCTTAGAAAGCATGTCATTAAGAGTTGGAATCTGTGGCATTCCCTTACTCTGGCCTGGGAAGAAACTTTACTTTCCTAATCATGTTTTCACTAAAATCTACCTGCCTTCAAATGTCACTTTCAACAACAACAACAACAACAAGAAAATAATTTTGTGTTCCTATATTTACAATGAGTAGTTTATCTTGCCACATTTTTTAAAATCAGGATGACCAGATGTCATAATTTTTATTTAAGATATTCGGTCACATCTATAATATTCCATGAGTGGAAACTATTATGAGTCATTTGATAGATCTTGCTTCACATTTTCTTGTAATGTATGGTGTGGAAAATTTATTTAAATATCTGTTTCCTGACTGTTACTTTACATCTGAGATATTACATTTCTCATATTGGCATCATATATAAATTTAAGTTCTTTCAATTTCAATTTTTCCATGATGGCTAAATTTATAAAACCATAAAAATAAAAATATTTATAATGTATTATGTACTTAGTTTATCCACAGATATGATAAACACTACCTGAATTAATCCTACTCCTGACCACTTCCCCTGAGGTAGATACCATTATCTCTATTTTCAGAGAATTAAATTGAGTTTCAGAGATGTAGGCTTTTCACGTATTATAAAACAACAAAGAAAAAGTAGAACCAGATTGGAGATCTAGGACTCCTTACTCTGCCTTCTGCTCTAGGCTACTTTCTTATAATCAGTGATGAGTCAATTATATTACTAGGGTTGATGAAACTTCCAATAAAAATCACAATAAAGACATGATGCCAGTCTAATTGTTGAAATTTTAAAATAAGTTGTTTTTACTGAACCTAAATAATGGTTAATTACACCCTGTTTTTAAGAGAGTAAAGTGATACTTGATTGTGTGTCCCGTCTCTGATCACCTATCTCTACCAAGAGACAGAGTCTCGGCTTTATATTAAGCAATAGATGTCTCCTGTATGTGTGGTCCTTAAGTCCTATAGAACTATATATATATGCCCTATATAATATACATATATAAGTCCTATAGAATATATACATGCCTATATATTAAGCCCTATAGAAATTATATATGTATATAATTCTGTTGCTAGAGAAACCTCAGAAATATCAAGCTGTCAGAGAGAAAACTGTCTTAATAAATAGGAAATTTCAAAACAAATTATATGAACCTTAGAAGTACTTTGTTTATTCAAATACTTTATATTTATTTTCTAAGTTATTAACAATGCTGAAACAATCCAGAATATTTGCAACCTAACACAATAGATGAATAATACAATTTATCAGGCTGAAGCAAAATGACCAAATTATGATAAATGTACTCTGTAATTACTAACAGGTCTTATATTTTCTTTTCCTGACATCTATATAAAGTCATAATAACTCTCCAATTGTCAAGTTATAATAAAACTGAACATCTATTTTCCATGTTGAAATGAAAAACTATATGCTAGTATAAGCATCAAGGTTTGAAAAGTACGTTATATACAATTGTGGAGTGCAATAAACATTTTTAAATGTGGTAAATGGTAATAGTTCATAAATTATGTCTATTTTGTGACTTCATATATAACTGAATTTAAATCAAATTAATTTATTTTTCTTTTTGCTTGCCTTGAACTAAATTTTGTTTTACATAAACTAAAGAAGCTATCATCAACTTATGGTGGAGACTGTTGCAATCCCTCTTTGCTTACAACATACTTGAATATAAATTGTGGCTATTGAGTGATTTATTTATTTACTTATCCGAGATGGGATCTGACCCTGTCGCTCAGGCTGGTGTGCAGTGACGCAATTGTGGGTCTCTATGACCTTGAACTCCTGAGCTTCTCTTCCCCTCAGCCTCCCTAGTAGGACTACAGGCATGTACCATGTACTGCAGGCACGAACCACTTTGCCTGGCTAATTTCCTTATTTTTTATAGAAACTGTCTCTTGCTATGTTACCGTGGCTGGTCTCAAACTCCTGAACACAGGCCATTCCCTGACCTTGGCCTCCCTAAGCGCTAGGATTCCAGTCATGAACCACCATACTCAGCTCAGTATTGAGAGTTTTAAACCTAAAGTTCATTTGTCTTAAGATCATTTTATCTGTTTGATATAATACCTGTTTTCTAAGGTTTCATTGGGAAACAAACAAAGAAACAAAAAATCCTACTTAGGGTAAATTTTTAAACCACTATTGTAATGGAGAAGTGTTGAATGAATGGTTTTTAACTAGGGAAACATAGTTAAACTTGCATTATAAAAACGTAATTTTAGTTGTTGGGTGTTGATTTTTTGATGCATCATATCATTTTAGAAGTTATAGCAATAATCAAGGAAGATATGCTAAGGTGCACAATTAGGGCAAAAGTTAAAATAAAGATTAAGGAGGTATAAACTTTACTTTTTCAGTCAATGACTACGTAAGTGGGGAGTAAGAGATAGAAAGGAATCAAATATCTGTCTTGAAAAACATATACAATTGTTTTACACAATATTGACAATTAAACAGACATGCACATTTTCAGCAAAGAACATTGAGTTTCATTTTGAGAACTGTAAGGCTGTTTTGATAAGGTGACATCTAGTTAGGCATTCCAAGTATGCAATTCAAGATGCAATTTTGAATCTAAGGAGAGATGTGGTTGAAAGATATAAATCTCAAAGCCATATAAGCAGATTAGATTGTTTAACAAGACTATACATATACTGAAAACTGACAAAGACATGCTTGGAAATTACAAGTATTTTTTTGGGATTTTAAGAGGACATGGTTGTCGTCAGAATGTTCTCTTTCTTGTCTTTGTGTTCATGTAGTACAGTTTACTATGACTTATGTGCTTAGTTGCACCAAAGTTTGTAGCACTCCTCTTGGCCAGTCCTTTTTGGTCAAATTCTCTTACATTCTTATGAAAGAACTTAACCTTTTAGTTTTCCAGTGTTGGGGCTCAGAAACTAATAATCGCCCAACCAATGACATCTTAAGATGCTGAACTGAAGGAAAAGCCTCAAATTCCCTCTGGCCTTCATTCCGCACCACCTTTGTCTCTCAATCCTCTGTCTCTCCCAAAGCGCAAGATGAAATTTTTCTCTGCAGTTCTTTTATCTGACTAATGTCTGCACCCACCAAAAAGAAAACAATTACCTCCATTCCTTTCCCTGAGTTTTCGTCAACTACATTCATATCCCTGTGAAAAGCCTGAAGTCTGTAAACACACCTGGATATATTTTGTTACAAACTATTATCTGTTCTACATGCCCAACAGATTTCATCCCAGGCCGCTGAATGTTATTCAAGCCCATCTACCCTGCTAAAATCATCCACACTTCCTCATCTCCTTTCCCTTTAAGAATAATGGTATATAAGCATCTGCACCACACTGGGCATTGAGGTAATTCCCCCTCCATGCTCACTGATACAGGCGTATGTGCATCAATCTGCCTTTTGCCAGTTATTTTCAGTAAACCTTCAAAATGCAAAAGGGAAATTTCTCCTTTGTGTCTACACCAATGGCATATATTCCTAATTAGATACCAGTATATAAAGAAATTTTTTAAATTCAGAGTGCTTGAGGCAGATAATGCTAAGATAGAGAAAGGGACAGAGGAAGAAAAAGATGGAGAAAGAGAGACAGAGAAAATTATCAAAGACAAAATGTATTTAAGTCCTAAAAAGGAGGAAATATGAGAAAATAACTATGTCATGTTGATTAAAGATAGCGTACTGCAGTGAAACCTCTATGCTCAGTCACTTCCTTCTCTATTCCATTGGCAGAGGGTAACCATAAGCCCACACCTACCTGCAAGAATAACGTAGTCTAATATTGAACTCAGGGAATAAAGGGTTGCATTAGCAGTTACCTAATCTCAGCAAGAAACAATAAAACTAGCAAATAGAAAAAATAAAATTCTGTGTGCTGTACTAATAAGGTAAATACCATGATTATTGCAAAATAGCTTTAAAATTGTATTTACATAATTAAATAAGACATGATATGCCTGCGAAAAGAGTTATATATGGTTGAATATGGTATAAGACATAATGTGTACTAGAGATTAGAACAGTAGGAAATTAATATGAATAATTATTGGTTGGACAGAGTTTCATAAAAGCAGGCATGTGCAGTTAGACCTCACGCAAAGCTGAGATCTCAACATTTAGAAGATACAAGAGTCTACACATTCCTGCCTCTTCTCATGCACTCTTCTTCCAGTCTCAGAGGTTTTATCCTCCAGGTAGCTGATCCTATCTGTTTATATAAGTATTGTCTATGGACACTGAGTTAATTGGATATCTTCCCCTTCCTTTTGTCTTCTTGAAGTTGGGTAAGAGGAACTGTCTGAGCATCATAAATCTCCATCATTTCTTATGCTGTGCTGGATGTTCAACTTCAAGTAGGCAGCGTATGGGTTGCAATGATTTATAGTTTTAATCTTTTCTATAAATGAGTATAGAGGCCACGCAATATGTTCTATTTACAAAGAGCACAACAGAAAAGAAAATAGGTACATGGATATATATATATATATATATTTATATATATAAAATATAGATAAATAGATAATAGCCTTAATGGTTATGAAACCAAAATATAATTTTACAGCACAACTAACATTAAACATGTCTTTTTAACCCCTTCTTCTAGATGGTTAGTAAACCGTTATATTAGAATTCATAAATTTTTATAGATGTGTAATAGATAATTAGGGGATATAAAACATTCACAGTTCCAATGAATTAGAATATAAACATTATCTTGCTGTCTACAACATTAATTCCTAACTTATCTGACAATCTTTTAATAAAGACCTCTATCTTAGCACATTTTCAAAAATGTTTAACTGAATTATAGAATGGTAGAGGTGAAAGAGACTTTGAAGCTAGTCTGATATGCACCTAAAATTGGTAAAGGTCTTGGTAGAGATGGAAATAAAACCCAAGACTCAATTTTTCATTATTTCTCCAATACAATATGACTGTCTTTGGCAACATATATTGTATTAAGATTCAATGTTAAAATAATTTCTGATTGTTTTCCATGAATTATTGGTTCAAAAATAAAGTTTTCTTTCTTTTTTTTTTTTTGAGACGGAGTCTCGCTCTGTCGCCCAGCCCAGGCTGGAGTGCAGTGGCGCGATCTCGGCTCACTGCAAGCTCCGCCTCCCGGGTTCACGCCATTCTCCTGCCTCAGCCTCCCGAGTAGCTGGGACTACAGGCGCCCACAACCGCGCCCGGCTAATTTTTTGTATTTTTAGTAGAGACGGGGTTTCACCGTGGTCTCGATCTCCTGACCTTGTGATCCGCCCGCCTCGGCCTCCCAAAGTGCTGGGATTACAGGCGTGAGCCACCGCGCCCGGCCAATTTTCAAAATATATTTTACAGTATTTTTCAAGACTCAGAGTGAACGGCAGCATGTTCATTAGTTTATTGTGATGACTGCATTCATGATTGAATTAATTGGAGATATTTGCTCTACACATTGTAGTGATTTTCAAATTTTTGCAACTATATATTTTTTCTTCCTGAAACACTGTCATCTTTTATTTTCTGTTGTTATTAGAATAAGTATTTTAATCCAAAGCACTTACATCAAAGCACTACTTCAATCCACTATGTATTGAGAAACACTATAATCCAGAAAAATGTTTAAAAACCTATCGCATGGACTCTTTGATACAATTTTTAAGTTTAATGTCTCAATTGTCGATTCTTTCCTGGATGGGTGAGAATGTTAGGATAGTAAGGTAAGTAGTGATTGTTGTAGGAAAAATTTATCAGTAAAGATCTGCCATAATCTCCATCATCATTATTATCCTCATTGTCATTATTATCATAGTTTTTCTTCATTAATAAGTTGCTAGATTGATTTTATATCTAGATTTTAGACGTGACTTTACCTCTTTTTAATTGTATAACCTGATGAGTTACAATGTGAGGTCCTCAATTATAAAATGAGAACAACAACACTGCTTATACCATGGAGTTTTTACATGGATTAGATTATTGAAATTATTATAATTGTTATAAAAGTGTGTATCAACATGCCTGGCACATAGTGATTTTATAGTTGTCATGGTGGTAGTGATAATAGCAGAGGAAGTAGACAGCGTGGTGGTAATAATATTGGTGTATTGGTAGTAATACCTCATGTTTCCCTAATAACAACCCTGTTGTAGAAATGATGGGAAAAAGGCCCAGATTTATCAGAACTGATTTTAAATTGTCTCTGTTTCTCAACTTCAAAATAAGAATGACAAGAATAATGAGAACGAAATAAAATCTTATCAGGTTTTTATGAAAACAAAATAAACTAATACACCTAAACCCTTAGAACAGTGTCTGACTCAGTAATTATTTAGTACATAATTTGCTATAATGTTCTATAATATTATGGTGTCTTGTTATATTAAGTTACTGGACTGGAAAATGATATTACAGAGGTTTAAATCTATATCTGTCACCAAAAGTTATTCTTTAATCCAACACTATACATCTTTGAAAGTCAGCATGCTCTTGTAGGTATCAATTAAAATAGTGGTTAATGATGTTGTATTTATTTCTCCATCACAGAAGTGAGAATGTCAAATAATCTGTTCTAAAAGTGATGTAGCCTTCTAAGATGGGAAAGAGCTAAATATTCTGAGTTAGACATGTTTAATGTTTCACCTAGGCTTCTCTTTAGAGTGACGCCAGGAGAAGACTATTTCTACTATTTGTTGTCTCTTTCTGCTCCTTTAGTCCTTTGCAAGTCTTTTTAAGGGGCTAATTCCCTGTGTTACATTCCTTCCTCCTTAAAATAGAGGTTTC
The DNA here is from genome assembly GCF_024542745.1 of Macaca thibetana thibetana. NCBI lineage: Eukaryota > Metazoa > Chordata > Mammalia > Primates > Cercopithecidae > Macaca > Macaca thibetana. The sequence goes on along the minus strand of NC_065591.1, from coordinate 73,758,695 downwards.
TGGTATATTGCCCCCCCCTTCTGTCTCTTTAATATACGTATTTCCAAATTCTACCCCTGAGCTTATATCAGCATTAAGTGCAGCCGATAAGAGATGTTGAAGCATAATTTTATTATCTTGAAGTTCTTTAATGACCTGACCCAGATATCAGATTAAGATACTCCATCCAGACCTCTATTTGAGTATGATGTGCCTGAGTGTGTATTTTATTCTGTTTCTCTGCTTCTCCTGCTTGGGTTTCATTGAGTTTCTTAGGTCTAGAATTTTATGTCCTTCTCTAAAATTCAGGAGATTTGGGGACTTTTATAATTTTTTCTATTTTTTTTTTCCTGTTTTCCTGCTCTATTCTTTTTCTCCTCTCTTTCTGAGAATCTAATTACATTTATTTAATCTACTTGATATTATCCCACAGATGATAAGAGTCTCTGAGATTCTATTGTTTTCTTAGTCTTTTCTCTCTTTGCACTCTTCGGGTTTATTAATTTCCATGGGTTTCTCTTTAAGTATACTGACTCTTTTTTTCTCTATGTTTTCTATTTACCCCAATCCAGTGACTTATTTTTTGGTTGTTGTTCCTTTCAGTTCTAGATTTTTCATGTGGTTCTTTTTGTACTTTCAATTTCTATGTTGCGATTCCATACCAGTTCAATCCTTATGTTTATATTTTCCTTAAGTTCATAAGCTTATTTATTATATCTGCTTTAATATTATAATATTGGCTATTTGTTTTCTTGAGTATACATCACATTGTTCTGGTTTTTACATGTCTAATAATAATCTAGATGGGATAATGGCATCTGTGAATGGTATTTTGCAGAGGATCTGTATTTTCTCATTATTTCAAAAAGTGTTTTCTATTTTAGTGAGGAGTTAACATCAGTGTCAAACTCGGAACTCATTCTCCTTTATAGAAGGCAGCATCTGAGATATGTTTTTCTCCACTTTCAATTTGTACATTCTTGCTGGAACTTCTGAGATTTGGTTTGAATATATGTAATATACTCAGCCAATTATTTGGATAAATTTTTATACACATATTAAAGCTTCTAACTTTCCGGGAACATTCTCCCCACTTTATTAAGTATATTGCTATTTTAACATCCCTGAAGTCTTTCATCTGACATCTCAAGCCAGAAAACTTGGATTTTTGCCACCCAAATTTTAAGAACTGTAAAAGTACCCTGAGGCAATAGACTGAAAAATCACAAATCACACATGCTGCAGTGTGTCTTTCAAAACAGGATCTCTTAAAATTTCTGCCTGATTTTGGTCACACTTGAGTATCTACATACATATTTTTAATAATTCTTTGAATTTTATAATTGTTATATGCAGAAAGATTAGCCTATCCAAGCTATTCCAGAATGACTGGAATGACAAAAACAGATTCTAACTCTTTTGAAATTGAGAATAATTATAATAATTATCATATGACATTTTATGAGAAATAAAGTGCGATTATTAATGTAATGCTTTTTCTGTACATTTGACACATAGTTAATATTCAAAAATATATGCTTAATATATTACTAATTTTTCCTGTGGAGGTCTTCAAATATTTTTAGTCATTTCTTATTGTTGGAAGAGTCTTTGTGCTGAGGGAAAAAATGTTCCGTGTTTCTTTTTTTTCTTTCTTTCTTTCTTTTTTTTTTTTTTTTTGTTTTGAGATGAAGTCTTGCTCTGTCACCAGGCTGGGGTGCAGTGGTGCGATCTCGGCTCACTGCAACATCCGCCTCCTGGGCTCAAGCGAGTCTCCTGCTTCAGCCTCCAGAGTAGCTGGGACTACAGGCTTGCGCCGCCAGGCCCAGCTATTTTTTATATTTTTAGTAGAGACGGAGTTTCACCATGTTGACCAGGATGGTCTCAATCTCTTGACTTCGTGATCCATGCGCCTCAGCCTCCCACAGTGCAGGGATTATGGGAGTGCACTACCGCGCCCGACCTCCCTGTTTCTTATATGTCACTTTTTAGGGAGAAAGATAGTATCTTAGTCCACTTGGACTACTGTAACAAAATACCTTACACTGGGTGACTTATAAACAACAGATACTTATTTCTCACAGTTTGGAGACTGAGAAGTCCAAGATCAAGACCCCAGCAGATTCTGTGTGGTCGGGGCCAACTGTCGCTTTATAGATGGCACCCTCTCCCTGCATCCTCACCTGGCAGAAGAGGCAAACAAGCTCCCTTAGGCCTGTTTTAGAAGGGCGGTAATCTCATCCATGAGGTATATCACCTCCCAAGAACATCACCTTTTAATACAATTGCATTGGGGATTAGGTATTAACATATGAATTAGCCGAGGGGTGGAGGGACACACATTCTCACCACAGCAGATAATTTGTAAGCAACTAATTATAATCCAGTTTGATACTGTCACCAGAGTAATGCATAGCTTTTTGTGGGAAACAATGGATAAAACACCCAAGTATTTAACTTTCTTTTTTAAAAGGAAAGTCTTCAGGAATAATAAAAACTTTGTATATCTTTAGTAGAAATACTATCCGGATAAAACTTTAAAAAAAATCAAGAGCTATATGGCATAGCAGAATTATAGCATACAGTAAAGGTGCTCGTCAGAGTTGTAGAACTTGTTAGCCTCTATAATTTGTCATCTAACCAACATGAGCTGTTTCCTAATTTGAGAAATACGAATTCCTGCAGAGTTGACGAATATTTGTAAAGAACGAACATTCCGGAATGCTTTGAAAAACTTTCTTCACTCTTTTAAAAGGTGGTGTGATGGTCATTTCTTAAAAATTACTGTAATATATGCACATGTTAAAATAAGTTTATCTTGAGAAATAAATGTTCATATGAAAAAGTTTTCTGATTTTTAAATACATTTTAGAGATTTTTTAAAATCCAAGATGATTTGGACATTGGGATTTCTGACACAACCTTTTTTCAATCTTTTCTATTTGAGTAAAAATATAAGGCTAAAAAGTTGCCATTAATTTAAATAAACTAATATGCTTTGAAGTCAATATTTAGTAAAGAACATAAGTTAATAATACATGGATTAACATATGCAGACACCTTCATTCATTCATTTTTTTAAGTTTAAACTAAAACAAATACTTTTAGTAACATCATATAATTAATATGCTTGGAAATTACAACATTGTTTATTTAACTTTTTATTGGAAATACACAGAGTCATAATATATATGGAGGCCCCAAAGTAAGTCTTCTCTCATAAAATGTTGTCTTCTTAGAATATGTCTAAATTTTGTGTTACTTTTAATTCTAAATGTGATATTAACCACTGATTTGATTAATTACACTTACATACAATAATATGTACTAGTTTGGTAAAATAACTTTTTCACGTTCTAGATTACAATCAGCATTTGTAAAATTACTCTTGGGTCTTCCATTCACTAGCCTGTTGAGAAAGAAGTCAGTTGTTTTTCAATGATGGCCTTCAGAAGACTTCAGCATCTTCTTTCTTTGCTTTAGAATGTTTTGCTTTTGACCATCACATCTATGGAAATTTTGCCTCTGACTATGTGAAACCTATAAATCAAATGAACATTGGCTGAAAGCATCCATTCTGGCCAGGAAATTATAGAGAATATCTAAGTAATGTTTTTCAATCCATTTCATTTAAATTTCAGTTTTTAGAATTATATAGATAAGGTATTTAATATATTGAGGTTCCTTTGGAAGCAACCCAATGTTATAATAGTGTGAACAAATTGCAAATGCAGATCCACATTGCCAACTGCCTGCTAGAAATGGACATCTAGACATTAACCTGTTTCTTAGAATTACATATACCCACAGCTTACCTTTCCTCCTCATTCAACCAATGCAGGTCTATTCATAATTGTTCTTTGGTCCCAGAAGTCAAACTCATCAGCTTTCTCAGAATTACTCTTTACTCTGAAACTGCAGTTTTGTAAAAATTTGAAAAATTCAAGCATCACTGTAAATTTCTTATGTGTGTTTTAATCTATGGGTCTCATCACATACTTCTCTTCATTTTATATGGGCCAATTGGTGACACTACTGATGAGACATGGACAGATCAATGATCTATACTTTTGAATAATAATATTACTTTATATATAATGAAGAATCCATCCATTTATTTTCTAGTTAGTATTACTCCTTCATTCTTTACTTCTTCCTTTATGTATGAGTAATTATTTGGCTATGATTCCCCTCCTTCCTATCATCCTTTATTGTTTAGGTTATTTTGACGTGAGTCTTACTTCAAATTTCAAACTATACACTGCGTTGTTCACATGAACTAGTGTGTGCTGGTCTCCAGAAACTTCAGGCTGACTGATACATGGAGTGTGTAGAAGTGCAGGAAAATATGGCTACAATAATTTTTTCTCGTATATTGAGGACCAAGAGACTTGTCTACAATGGGATGTTATGTAGAATTTGGTTGGCAAGCTGATACATTATTAGGAGGACTTATACATGGGTCAAGTCATTAATTTCTCACAGATTTTTAGTGCACACAATATCTGTAAGAAAAATAGACACCTTATCCACACTAGACAGGAAGAGACAGTTGATATGTCCTCCAGTCCAGCACTGCCTTACCTGGAAATCCCTTTTGCACAGAGAAGAAGTCCTTATTAAAGAGGTCAGTGATGAAGCCAGAAATTCTACTGTATTTGAACAGAATGGTTAAATGACACCTTGAAGAAGACACTATTGCATAAGAAAAAGTTATGTAGCAATAACATTCTCAGCAAAGTGTGAAACAGACAGTGAATTTATAATCTTAGTTTAGAGCTTTATTTTAAAAAAAAAAAGTTGGGATGAAAGAAACAGCGAAAGATACCTGTCAAAATGATGAATTGAGGGTCTTGAGAATGAGAGGAGAAGAAAAGAAACTTGACAAATTTCAAGCAAAATTTAGCACTTCATATACTTCTTTAGCGTATCCTCACAAAGAATATGTCTACTGTTCCTGGCTTCATGTGATGTGAAAACAATGGGAGTTTCTTGCTAGCAGACTGCAGAAGAAATCTACATATGACTTTCCATTTGCAGAAAGGATATTTGATGATATACTTTGAACATAGGAATTTATAAGACCAACACACTGATTGCTAAAAAGCACCATGTACAGATTCCTAATTATTTCTCAATTGCTTCCATTCATGCTGTCTTATATAATCCTTCTAACACCCAACTGGGAAATTCACCTGGTAGATGCAAAGTTCAGTCAGGTCATTCACTACACAGAAACCACCAAGGATCTTATTAGTGCATTCAAGGTACTGTACCTTAAGCCAATTTCTTTTCTGAACACAAGTCCAGAATTTATTTCTACTTGATTCAACTTATCACTGGGCAACTCTACTCAAATAAATCACTGGTAACTTTGGTCTCAGTATTTCCCAATCAGAACTCATGATTTGTATTCTACAATTCTTCCTGAAGTTGACATTCTTTGTTTTTGTCTGCTCAACATCCTCAGTGTACCCTGCATCCTCATTCAACCCAGGCACGCCTATTCATTGGTGGTCTTTGGTCCCAGAAATGTGTTCATGGGGTATGCATATGACTGAGGCTGGTTCACTGAGAAGCTAAGAGAGGCAAATTTCTTGATTCCTGAATTATTGAAGTAGATATATTTAAACTGGAGGTGTTGGGAGCCATGTTTCTAAACATAGTTTAAAAACCATACACAGTAGGAGAGAAAAAACAGAAGTCAATATCAGATGACAGTGTCTTTCATTCTGATCTCCAAAATGTCCCAAACTGTCATGTTTCCTTTAGATATTTCTTTGATTCTGTGAACACTTTCTGTACATTTCCAATAGATTATTTTTTATTTGTGTAAGCTAATTTGAAGAAGTAATTTTTGTCATTTGCAACTTTATATTTTGACTAATAGATTCTTCCTCTCTTATATTGTGTCCTTCTATGGTATCATCCTCTGCCCAGCCTTCTAAAGTAGCAATTTAGAGGTAGTCATCAGGATCTCTCTGTTTCACCTTTGTTAGCAAATAGTGACTGTAAACTACTCTTCTGACATCTTAATAACTCAAAATTCTTTCAATTGTACCCATCTTCTGTGTCACGATCACAATAAAGCCACTTCTAGCAGTCATCTGGATGACTCTACCCATCTTCTTCCTTCCAGAATTCTGCTACCAGTTAATTTGCTTCCATGAATACAGTAATTAAAATGCAAATCTCATCATGGATTCCCTGTGTTCAGTGACTTTTAGTGTTCACAAATGTCTGCTAAACCCATATTTTTAAATCAATCATTTTATAAGTCACTCTGGATGTCTCATAACTTCCTCAAGTTAAGAATATTTCCAAATTAATTCATTTTCCCATTTTTGCTTTACTTTTCACTTTCTGACTTTGGTTAAAAGCAACTCTAACCACTTAGTTTCCCAATCTAGGAAGTTCTTCTATCATTAAACTCTTCATTTTCTTTCACTTTTCCCAAAAATTACTAAATCTAGGTAATACTTGTTAAATCACCCTCTACCATTGTAACTTCTATCCAAGGTTGCATTAGCTTTGCCTGGACAGTCGCAGAGACCTCTTCACTGGTTACTCTCTCACCAGTTTCCTTCAATTCTAGTTCTCCTTATATAAGGCTTAATAGGTGACTTACATAATATGATGATATGATTCTGTGATTCCCCTACTCAGTAAATTTCAATGGCTTTTCTCTGCCCACAAACTAAAACCCAGCACGTTTAGCATAAACCTTGGTAATCTGATGTTAGATGCCATTCTGACCTAAACCTCTGACATTTTCCCTTTAATATTTTATAACCCAAGAACACCTATTTATTGTATTTTCCTGTGTATTAGATAATATCACAGCTACATGGCTTTGTTCATCTTTATCTAGAACATGCTCGCATTTTTGTCTCTAAACTCTGATATAACCTTCAGTTTCACCTTTTTTTGTAAATACTTCATGATGTCGCTGATATATTTGAGGCTCCCTCATTTGAGTTTGTACTGACTTTGTCTTTACAATCAGTATAAATACCTCCTACTAAATCTCACAGGAACAATAAGATCCCTAAGACAAGAATCTGTCTTTAATCAATGCATGCCCAGATTTCAACAAATGTTCAATGCAAACTCAATCTTTAGTAAGTATTTATGTAATACATTAAGACCCCCAACCTCTCAGTTTTACAGAATAAAGAAAAGAATATTTACCTCTTTACCAACAGGTTGATGCTGTTCAATAAGCAGGAATGAAATGAAAGATTGGGCCAAAGTTCTACTCAAATCTCAGATATAAGTACTACATTTGATTAAAGTCTTTCCTATGTTTTATCACTCTTGGAAACACCAGCACAGAGTAGAAGGCTGTAAAAGGCAGAGCAACTTAGGAAGAGGAGGTTTAGCCTCCTAATGGCTACTCAGATTCACAGACAATAATAATACTTGCAGGTACAATTCCTGTCATCTTACATATCAATTACATATCAAGAATTACACTGAGGTATTGTATATATGTTTTCACTCACTCTTGCAGTAAGCATGAAAACCAGATTTTATTATTTCAGTTTTTACCAATAAAATAAGAGAGCCTCATGGCATTTCAGTAACCTACTCATAGTTGTATAATTAATGATGGCACTGGGACACAGTCTCAGCTTATTTCAATTTAAAATTCGTGGATTTTTTTTCTATTTTATTATATATAAGACTCTAGCCATTGATCTATGTTGTATTTGATAAGAAATGCAGGAAAAAACACATATTACAGACTTGATGGTGGGGATTGGTGAGAGAGATGAGAGTAAAACTATCAGCAAGGTACCCATATGAGTTGTTAATGTAGAACACTAAAATGACATCTATTTGAGTAATTTTCATATTAAAACTCTCAACAAAACAGTGAGTATTTTAAACAAGATTATTCTTTCAAGAGTCTCAGGTATATTTTCTTACTTGATTTTTCTTTATCCTACAAGTAATCTGTTCACTGCTTCTCTTTTCATTCACATATCACTGAGCCCTTATTGAAAATACTTTAGATTCAAAATATTACTTTTAAATGGATTGTTATGAAACAATTTAAAATCATTTCTTGTCAGCCAATCAGTACAATACAGTATAGTACAATCTCCCTATCTTTGAGAAAATGGCTTTATGTATCCAAAATAATCTCCAAGAACATAATCAAGGAAAAAAAATCACTTTGCAAATGCTGCAGACTGTATTCATCAAAGCATAGCCAGAGATATTTTCAGTTGATTTTAGAACTACTTAATTAATGACTGTTGCATTAGATGGGGATATTTGAAAGCTGCAAGATGTTATCAACTATGCAGGCCTAGGGAGCAGCTGTAAAGTGCAGTAGGCTTATTTAGAAGAAAAATCTAACTAGCTATGGAATATGAGGAAATTATTCAACATCTTTGAGCCTCAATTTCTTCTAGGGTGATATGAAGGGATAATACTTGATTATCCATCCCCTAGTTTCCTTCTAGCTATGTTTCTGTTACCCATGGGAGAATTAGGGAAGAGTAGGCAGCTACTGTCAGATCTATACACATTACAGAGTGAGAAATGGGACATTAAAGATGGAAATAATATCTTGGTATAACTCCTTTGTTTCTATTTACAAATATATATATTAAATTTTAAAATAATTTTTGGAACTGCTGAAGATATGCTCACCTTTCTCACTACTGTCAAAAATGCCATTTTTGTAGCATTATGATATGTAAGATAGTACTAACACTAACAACTATAATTTCTTAAGCAATTGCACTATTTGTTTTACATAGAGTTTCACTGAGCATTTATAAAATTATCCATTAAAACTTATCATGCATCTATTATTTGTTAGACACTGTATTTCCCATAATCACCATTAGACAGGTGACAGAATGGGAAGTTAAGAACTTGCTGAAACTTCAGTTATGCGGTATGGATGAGTTATAAAGATTTGCTATATAGCATAGTTCTGATAGTTCACTGGAAAATTTTTATATTGTTCACTGGAAAATTTCTTAATATCTTATGTTAAGTGTTCTTATAGTACACACACACACACACACACAAATACACACAAAGGGACACAAGAACACTTTTGGAGGTGATGGTTATGGTGATGCTGCATGGATATATTCATATGTCCAAACTCATCAAACTGCATACATTAAATACATGTAGTGTTTCATATATCAATTATACCTCAAAAAAGCTGTTCATAAAACAAGTCACTAAGAAAAAGACTCAGGATTAATTGTAGGGTTATAGAAATCTTCCTTTCTCCCCATACCCAACTACCACGTCGGTGTAAGAGTGGATTACAGCTGAAAGAACTGCAAGATGCAATTTCTACTTGTGAAGGATTTATTTTTCAGAGAAATGCAAAAACAGCTGAATCTAATGGATATTTAGAGAATACTTCATCCCCAAATAGCAAAATATACATTCTGTCTTCTTCTAAAAGAGAGTTTGACAGTTTATTAAAAGCATAACGTACTCTTATCATACAATCCAGCGATGACATACCTTGGTATCTACCCAGAGGAGCTGACAATTTATGTTCACACCAAAACCTGTAAGCAGAATGTCTATAGCAGCTTTATTCATAATTGCCCAAACTTAGAAGAAATCAAGATTTCCTTCAGTAAGTGAATGGATAAACTGTGAGACATCCAGACAATGGACATCTATAAGACTAAAGGCAAAAGGCAAAATTTTGTTTGCCATGGGAGTACAAGCTATCAATTCTGATCCTACTGTACATATGTACTAGATTAGAACTATTGAGTAAATGTATGGCACATAGGAGGATATACACTTCTCATTGTTGGAGTGAGAGTTTTGAGTTTGTGACAAGGAGAAAAGTATATGGATTGATATAATGATGGCTTAAACACGAGTATGAGCTCATGCTTAGCTAAATATAGATTCATATAGTTACATATAGAAATGGTTATATATATAACTGTTGAGCTCCCCAACAGTTTTATATATATATATATAACCATTTCTATATGTAACTATCTGATATATATAATATATACTATACATATATATAACACATATATATATATATAGTTGGTTAAATACATAACACAGGTTAGTACGAATGCACATACTTTTTACCCTGTCAGCTAGGAGGGTCCAAAAGAAACAACACCTAGCAGCAATGAGCATGCTTAGCACCCAGATATTGGTTTCTAATCCTATTTTCCAATAAGGGAACCAAGTGTCTTGGAATAAAAGAAGAAAGAAAGGGAGGAAGGAAAGGAGGGGAGGAGAAAGGGAAAAAAAGAAACGAGAGAGAGAGAAAGAAAGGGAGGCAGAAGAAAAGAGAGACAGAGGGAAGGAAGGAAGCAAGAAAGGAACGAAGGAATGAACCAACGAATGGACATGCCAAGCATCACAAAGCTTGAGGGCCCTAACAGTAGTAGCCTTTTCGGGTTGCACTCATCCTGGTCAGCAATGGCAGAAATAAGACTCATAAGAGATGCTGAAAAGTCAGCTTCTGACTGTAGTCTGAACAGGTAGAACCAAGTATTTTAATTCTGCCTAAGATGTCTAAGGAGGATTAAGGGTGACCTGGCAGGCTAGAGTGCTCTGACTTAGCAGGTGAAAGCAAGCAGAACTCAGACTTCTAAGGATGAATAAAAGTGTCAGATCTTTGCCTTCCACTTGTCACACTTGATCGAGATGACTCTGCGGGGTGATGCCTGAATCCTTTCCCATGTGTTCTTTAGGACTACTAACTTTAATGTACTTGCCTATGATGATTTTTCTAATTTGCTGACTTGCTCCTCCTGTAGACAATCTCCCTTGATGCTTTTGCTCATTTTTGGTTTTGCGAGCCTTTCTAGATCTATGTTGTCCTCATAACACAGTCTTTCTTACCACTCATCAGACTCACTTCTTTTGTGTTTAATGCTTTCAGAGTTCATATCTTAGACTTGAGGCCATAGTCAAATTTAGGGACCAGGAGTCCTCGACTGGACATTTTTCACATCTCCTTGTTTCTACTGGATGTTTCACCGTGTAAAAAGGACACTTAGTTTTGGGGTCGTACTTCAGTGGTTTAAAAAACAACATTTTTTAAAAAAAGAAAAAGAATTCAAATACTGGGGAACTAATTCATTTGTCTCATGTATTAGGGGACAAGAACAATTTTTTTCTGTAAAAGAGTCTATGATATTTTGAAAAATGTTTTACTAATCTTTCTTCTCTAGTGTAATTAGGCTCTGTAAGGTGACTAGAGGACTTCTGATCACTGAATTTATTGATCTTTTCTTAGTTATCTTTTTTCCCTCTCTGCAGCAACTGGCTTTGACAGCATCTGTAGGAATTAGGGGCTTTGGAAAAAATAACTAGAATAGATGCTTATTTAAGTTACTTAAAAGCTCTGTATCCTTGGACATATTACCCAAACTCTCTGAGACTTATTTTCTAACCAAAAGAAGGGGGTAATTATAACAATCTCGTAATTGTATGCTGAGAATTAAGTGCGTTTTAGATTTGTTTCTCAGGATGAGATAATTCAGGACAACAACATAATATTCTTAATCAGTTTCAATCTGTTAGTAAATAAAACACCATTGTTCACTTTTTTTAGGTTTACAGACTAGAAAATAGACAAACAGAATAGAAGTAGAATATATTCAAAGTAACTATAATAGAAGTAAGCAAAGAAAATGTGGCTTCTTACTACCTGAGAGGATTTTGAAAGATTTATTTCTGGAAAATGAGTCTGAATATCCAGATGAATATTCTGATAAGTGCATGAAACATTCTGGTGAAAGAAAAGGTTGTAAGAAATAATGATGGAACCATAATAAAGGACCAAATCACAAAGGTCTTGGCATGGGAGACAATGTGGATCCTTTTCAGCTTAAAATTAATATTTCCTAAGAAGTAAGCTTAGAAGTTGTACAAAATAATATGGATGCATATAGCTTTATCACAATTTAAGAACTATTATCGGCCTATTCTTTTGAAAATATGCATTGCTAATTGACATATACATTGACTGACGACAGCTTTGCTGTCATCTACAAAAAACTTTGCCTGTCAAAAATGATCACATGAACCTTCTTTATCTCCCATCTAACCTAGTGCATATGTTTATCATGGTGTGTGTGTCACTAAATTGTGATAGACTCTGCCTAATTCTATGAGCTCCTCTGAAAGGATATTCAATACATGTAGGTGTTATCGATATCCCTTGAATCATCATTTTTTAATTTTGTATTTGCAATTCTTATTTTTGTGTGGATGACTCCCAAAACTAAAGCTTGCAGCTGGATTCCTATTTCTAGGTGCCTGCTACATATGACTACTTAAATGTTCCATGGAGTTCTGACAGTCCACATGATTAAAACAGAACTAATGGGATTTCATCTGAAAATATGGCATTGTAGATATTCTGAAGATCCCTCCTAATTTTGTATAATTAGATCCTAGGTAAATGAAAAAAGCATACCCCTAAAAGCATTCCTCTGTCATTATAAAAGTAAGGAAAACCCTAAGGGATCCCTCCAAAAATAATGAAATGAGACCAATGGGTAGTACATGACACAATAAAATTGCCTTCTCTTGCTAATTGCAATCATTGGCCTGGTCTAAGCAGTCAGGGAAATCTCCAACAAATACATTAAATTAAAATGATCCCAATTATATGGCATCTGTTGGCAACCAATGCAAACAAGGCAGATTTTCTTATAAGGCAAGTACCTGCAACTCAGGTTTTCCAGAATTTGACAGATTAACTTCAGTGAAATATAAACTAACAATACAAAACAATGTTACTTACTATATTCAAGACGAAATAAACTATGAGTAGAAGTAAGCAGAAATAACAAAAATTTTGGATCACCAAAGATTTCAGATATTGAAAGTATCAGACATAGAATATAAAATAACTATGTCCAAAATGTATAAAATTAAATAAATAATATTTAAAATGTAAGTGAGAAACTAGATGGGTTCAGATTCCATTTATAGTCATTGTAGTCACTCACTTGCACACATCTTAAATTTTCTTATTCTCCTCTCTTTGGAGGAAAGGTTGAATAGACGATTCACAGAAATATTTTTAGGGCAGTGAAACTATTATATATAATATTCTAATGGCAGATATATGACACTATACATTTACCACAATCCATAGAACTCTGAAGTAAAATGATTGAACCTTAGGTATGCAATTTTATAAATATTTAGGAAGTCAGGGAATACTGCCATGGAATGCAGACTGTGACAAAAGAATCTACCTGTATTAGAAATATTTTTAGCATTTTACAGAAGGACTTGGGGAAAAGATGCTGAACTAAATAACTTAGACTAACTGAATAACTAATGAGTGAATGTGTAAAACTAAAGGCCAAAGTAACTGTGTACATAGCATTGTAGTTTATACAGTTGTTTACTGTGGTATTGTGAGTTAACAATTTTAATACCATTAGCCATATATTCTAAAATTGAACAATCACGTAAACAGATAACCAATGGTGTCACCCAGGATTTTCACTGTTGGAGTGGGAGGATTCAAATTAGCAAGGAGAAGAAGTGGCTATGGTCCATATAATGAATTAGAGTTAAAAAGTACTAATGATTTGCTGCACCTATCAATCCATCATCTAGGTTTCAAACCCTGCATGCATTAGGTATTTGTCCTAACGATCTCCCTCCCCTTGCCCCTCACCCACAGACAGGCCCCAATGTGTGATGTTCCCCTCCCTGTGTCCAGCACGGCACATGTATACCAATGTAGCAAACCTGCACATTCTGCACATGTATTCCAGAACTTAAAAAAAAAAAAAGAAGAAGAAAAAGGGAAAAAAAGTACTATTGAATAAGACATACTAATACATTAAAGGTATCAGTATAAATGTATGTTTGGTTTCATGTAGATAGAGATGGTTTTATATATATTTATAAATGGGTAGATATATGCATATTCATTGGTTAATACATACACACACACATACACACACACACACAGACACACACACACACCACGTTTCCTTGCTCTGGAAGTTCAGAAAGCCAAGAAGCAATGAGGACAACTACAACATAGTTTCTAATATAATTCTTCAATAGAAGGAGTTATGGCTGCTTGTAGAAATGGCTGCTTCTAGAACTGGGGCAGGAGATACAGAAGATGGTACTGAGGCATCTTGTAATGCAATAAAATTAGAGAAATGTTCAAAAATAAAATCAATTCAACAAAAGTAACCATAAAAATGGAGATATAAAAAAAAGACACAGGAGTCAACTAAAAGAGTTTCCAAAGGCCAAAGCTGGAAAACTTTGTGAAAAATATTAAAGCAGTATTGGATTATAACTCAATGTAGAAATAAATGTGCAAAATAAATATTGAGACTATATAGAAATATAAGCAAATATTTGAATAAATATAAACAAATAATTGAATAAATCAAAGGGAAGTGAAGACAAATCTCTTGCAAATATTCTAAGTAATTTATGAAATATTCCAAATAATTTATGTAGATATTCCACTTTCAGAAAGCAGAGCATAACTCCTCACTTCTTTAACATGGGCTACGTGTAGTAACTTACTTTCAAAGAGTACAGCATGGAAAGGGGAAGGGGAGTAACTTTATTTTTTAAAAATTTATTTATTTGTATTGATATATAATATTTGTACCTATTTATGGGGTACATATAATATTTTCTTGCTTGAATAGAATGTGTGATGATCAAGTCAAGGTATTTAAGGTATTGATAACCTCATGCATTTACTGACAAATACTGTCTGAGGTAGGTGATCAAAGTCAATATCAGCAGTGATATATCATTTTGATAGAATGTATCCATTATATGATCTGATGAGAATGGCAGTTTACCTCTGTGGTCTTCCTCCCAAACACCTATACCCCAGTCTAATTATCAGGAAAACAGCTAACTTATCCCAATAGAAAGACAAAAACTGACCAGTACTCCTCAAAACCGTCAAGGTCTTCCTAAACAAGGAAAAGCTGAGAAATTACCAAAGCCAAGAGCAGCCTAAGGAGACATGTCATCACAACGTAATCAGTATATTGGATGGGATCCTGGAATGGAAGAGAAAAAAAGACATTAGGCAAATACTAAGGACATCTCAATAAATTATGGACTTAAGGTAGTAATAATGTATTACTATTGGGTCAGCAATTGTAAAAAAATCATCATACTAATATAAGATGTTTGTAATAGGGAAAACTGGGTATAGGAGCTCTTATAATATCTTCACAATTTTTCAGTACCTTTTACAATGTTCTAAAATAAAGTTTATTTTAAAAAATAATTAGAAACTAAGAAATTTAACATGAAATAGTGGTACATTCAATTGCAATAAAGAATGAACAAATATACATTTTGCAAACCCAACAAAATAATCTTAAATACATACATACATGTTTATAATAGAACGATTGATACATGTATATTATATATACATTATTACTACATATGTATTAAATATAACACTATGTATAATGCATATATGATATCCATCATATGTGTGGGGGGTGTGTGTGTATATATATATATATCAGAGGGAAAATTATACAAAACATGAAAAACATAATTTGCTTAATCATTTATACAGAAAGGAGACAAAATCCTAGTAAAGATGTAGAAAATTAAACACAAAGTGCCTGATTTAATGGAAATTTACAGAATGCTGTACATCAAACTTAGGGAAAATTCATATAAATTAAAAACAGATAACACATTTACAAAATACTTTGTGTTCCTGGCCATAAAGCAATATCTCAAAATGACGCAACATTTTTATCATATGTTCCACTTTTTAAGAAACAATATGCTCTTAAATTAGAAATCAGCAAATATGAGATATCCCTGCCCCTAATGAATCTGAAAATTACCAAAAATCCTTCTAAGTTATAGATTATAAGATAAATGATAACAGTTTTTCTAATGCTTAGTATTGAGTTGACTAATAAACTTATTTGTTTGTTTCATTTTTTCTATTAAGGAGATAAGGCTGGAAATTCAAGGGAAATGAGAAGCCGTATTTGGTTATATTAGAAAAGAAAAAATACTGAAAATTAATGAGCCAAGAATACAATTTAAGAATAAATAAAACATGAAATAATAGAGTGGAAATCAAAACAAGCAAAATAATGGAAGTTTTTCTTTAAACAAGAGTGAAATAAACAATATTTAGCAAAATAAAATGAGTAAAATGTGGAGACACAAATAAAACCACAATAGGAATGAAAATAGTAATGGCATTACCATACCTACAACAGAAATTTTAAAAGCATAATAACAGCATAATTTTAACAAACATATGGGTGTGTGTGTGTATGTGTGTGTGTGTAAAATTGATGAAAAAATTATTAAATGATACTGGTTAAAGCAGGGTAAGGCAGACTTTATTCAGACCATCACTATAAGTATAGGTACCGCTACACCTAGGTGGTCTTGCAGTGAGTGTCAGTGGATGGAAAATTGCTAACATGAAAGATCAGATGTAAGGAGGATTCTGGCTAAACCAACCTAATACAATTCTTGCTAATAAGACAGGGTGATCAGCCCAGGGTGATCAGCCGTCACCTAGGGCATGATGGAGGATAAGGAACAATATCAGTTCTCAAGGGTGATTAGATATGGAAGGGGGGCAGTTCTTGCTAAACTGACTTTAGCAGAGTTTTTTGCTGAAACTGGATTTTACAAGTGGTTACACAGATGGGATTAGGAGAAGGTTGAAAAGCCTGGCTAAAATTTGGCTAAGCAAAAAGTCTTTGTGAATATATATATTCACAAAGAAGGGCTCTTTTTAATTAAGTCTGTGAAGCTAATATAATCTTGATAACCAAACCTTGCCAGGGCTTGATTAAGAGGAAAGTTACAGGTAAATTTCCCTTACGAATGAATTTAAAAAGCCCTCAACAAAATGTTATCCAACGAAATCCAGCAATGCATAAAAGAGATTATAATTCATGAGCACACTGAGATTACTGTGCAAGCAAGGTGGGTTTAACATTAGGAAATATAATGATGAAATCCATCATATTACCTGATTAAAAGAGAAAACAAAAATGTGATTATCTACATAAACGTAGAGAAAAGCATTTGATAATAGAAAATATCCATTAAGATATCTTAACTAGTAGCAAATAGAAAGGAGTTCCTTAACCTTACGGATATTAGGTACCAAAAACCTACAGCAAAGTGGTTCATAAAGTAAGGGAGGAGATTGAAATGCTCATAAACTCTGTTTCTGATTCAATATATCAGAAATTTTTGCCGTTGTGTTGAACCAAGGGAAAAAATACAATATAATTAACAATTTAAAGATTATAAAGCAAGAAACAAAACCACCAATATTTGCAGAAAAAAATTGTTTAGAATAAGAAATACTCCAAAGAATCTGTAAATTGTTATAATTAATAGAAATATTTTCCAAGATGACTAGATATAAAACAGATATATAAAATCCATGGTAATTTTGTACAGTAGTTACAGAATGCAAAATGTAATTTGTAAAATGTTACCATTTACATAATAACAAAATGTAGAATTTTTAGAAATATAATTCAACAAAGAAGTATAAAACCTCACTGTAAAGTTGAGAAATAAATATTGAAGGATATTATGAAGATTAAATTGGGGAAAAATATAATTAGGACTTGAATAAAAACCTCTCAATATTATAGACTTTTTTTCTGTCAATTTAAGATTTTTAGTGTTAATAAAATCCCATTAATAACCCAATAGTTTCTTTGTTTAAATGAACTTGATGCTTTAAAGTTTTATCATAGCAATAAGATATAAAGGGCCAAACCACTTCTGAAGGAAATGAAGAACAGAATGGAAGTATATATTCTGTGAGGTATTGATAATTATCTAAATTTATGGTCACTAAAACATTTACTCAGGAATGTGGAAATAATTGGATTGAAAATAGAAAATAGACAAATAAAATTGTAAGGAACACAGGTATATTTTGCTTGTCATACGTAAACTTGATTTATAAAAAGCCTACTTTGCCAATCACTGGGGAAAGGCTTAAGAATTAATAATGCTCAGACACTTGAAAAACTTTGCAAATGGATCCTTACCTCACATCATATGCAATATTAAAATCTAGGTGATTAGAAAAGTAAACTTACCTATGAATAGGAAACAAAATATTTTAGAAGAGAATACAGAAAATTATATTTATGACTTCGGGCTAATGAAGGACTTCTCATTAAAATATTTCAAAAGTGAAATCCATAAAGGAATATATTAAACATACAAATTTAGTTTATTAACTCAGCAAATTTTCCTAAAGCATGCTGTGTGGCAGACATTGTTCTACAGGAATACATCAGTGAAGAAAACAAAAATCTTGCCTCTATGGAGTTTACTTTCTCATTAGATATCTGCAATAAACATAACTATCAAAGGATTACTATCTAGATACATAACTATCTTCTAAATGTCAATGTAAACATAGGCAAACCATCTCACAGAGAGAATGATCAAAGGGCACACACCGTTTTTTCCAAAGAAGAAGTCGCAATACCCAATAAATACATGAATGCATTTCTGACTTAATTTTAACCAAGAAAATAAAAATAAAAACTAAATATGATCATATTTTATACTAACAAAATTGGCCAAAGTTATTGATCAAGTGACCATAAACAGATGAATGGATAAAGAAAATGTTATATATGTGTGTACATATATAAAACATGTTTATGTATATATATAACATGTTTATATATAACATATTTATGCATATATATGTATGCATATATATGTATACATATGTGTGTGTATATATATATTTAAAATAGAATATTATTCAGACTTTAAGAAGTAGAAAATTCTGCCATATGCAAGAACATGGATGAACCCTGAGGATTTAGGCTAAGTGAAAGAAGCTAGTTGCAGAAGGACAAATACTGCATGACTCTACACGTAGAATGTATTTGAAATAGTCAAGCTCATAGAAACGGGGAGTAAAATGGTGGTTCCCTAGGGTTCAAGGGCTGAGAAACAGCCAGTTATATTGTAAGGGGTATACATTTTCAGTTATATAACATGCATAAGTTCTTGATATCTGCCATGCAACATTGTGCTTATAGATAACAATATTATATTGTACACTTAAAAATGTATTAAGAGGGTAGGTCTCATGCTAAGTGAGAAACTAAGGGTAGGCCTCATGCTAAGTGAAAACAAGGCATTCAAATACAAAACATAATAAAACTATTATTTAAGAAATATTTTGAATGAATTTTTGTGTGTACTGGATTATTTTCAGCTACATGCCAGCACAAACAGAATGATTAATAATGCCCAATAAACTGGAAAACTCAAGTGACAGTTAACATTTAGCAATATATCAGTTTTCTATCACAGAGAACTAAATAATTTCACTATATCATACAAATTGTAAAATTATGGCTACCTAGCACACTCTAATAATTTATTATAAATCAGAGTACAACATGACAAACATCTCCAACTGTGTATCTTTCTAACACTGATCTTGAAAAGATTCTGGCATCTGTGGGAAGATATGAATTTACTGTTGTCATAAAGAACCATTTATAATGCATATTTTGATGTCATGAGACTAATAAAACTGCATCTGACGGGCAATGATTTGTCCCAGGATTGGCACAGCCTCTAAAGGAATGCATATATTACAAGAATAGTGCAAATTCTCAGCACTTCAGTTTGAAATGAGGAAAATTAGTGTTTTAATCATAATCAATATGTTAAGGCAGGTAGAGTTGGGCACTTATGTTAAGGATTCTATTAGAGATTACTCTTATTTAGTATAGCTTCTATTATTTCCACTGGAGAGTTAAGTAAAATGAAGTCAAAGTGAAACAAAACAAAAACAAAATCTTTGGGCATTTACAAAGGCAGAGCAGAAGTCTCTGTCTCACTTCTTCCCCTCACAGGCACAATTTCTACCCCCCTACACTAAAAGATATCGAGCTTTTCTATTTTATTTGAAATGATTTTAGCTGGGTGACCTATTATCTCAGTACGTTTCACAGTCTGTGCATCTCAGGGTCTTCAGTTCTGTATTCATTCTACCCATTAGGTGAAATACACAGGTTATTTAGCTTTTGTTCAACATGTATTTATTGAATACTAACCATATGAGAAGTTTTTTCCCTCAACATTGAATATAAAATTATGGAGAAGACAGGCCAGGTTTGAGACCTCACTGAGCTTATATTCCAAAGGATAGAGACAGTGAACAGGTTTTGGGGTTGGTAATCACTGTGATGGTATAGGAAATGTGTTTAATAAACATTTTTTATGGAAGCATATGTTCTTCCCAACAGATTTACCTGGAATGTCCATTGGAAAAGCTCTTTCATTTCAAGCAATACAACGACAAAATGATGAGTTTTAAATAGTAACTTACTTGTTGTATAACAAATGTCAGGACGTAGCTAACCAGTGGCAGTGGTTTAGGGTTTGCATCCCTGTGATACTTTTGTATTTCCTTATGAATAAAAGATGGTGGCTCCAGCTTCAGCCATGACCTACTGTCAAAGCAGGAAGAAAAAGGGAACTGGGCAAGCAGATTTTCACTAAAACCATGACCAAATGACTTTCTCCTGTCTCTGTCCATATGAGATCTTGGAAGTGGGTATTTACTTTTACAGCCTCTAAAGTAGAGGCAGACAAGAGAGAAAGGAAATGAGATTTGGAGTTGAGTGAGCTTACTTATGTCTAATATGGATAGAGAAATTGATTCAGGAGTCTTAAGCATATGTTATTTAAAATTATGGCAATGCAATCCATTAATCTAGATCAGTGCTGTTGAATATAACTTATGATTAAATTGTTCTATATCTGTGCTGTTTAATATGGTAGCCATTGGCTACATGTGACTATTGAGCACCTGAAATAAACCTCATGTGACTAAGGAACTGAAATGTTAATCTTTAAAATTTTTAATTTGAACAGCCACAGGCAGCAAATGGCTATGATATTGAAGAGAGAAGATCTAGATTGTGCAGGAAAGAAAAGATGGAAAAGAATTAGCTTTCAGAAATTAGGTATTTAAAAGGTTTGTAATTGAGGAAGGGATAGAAAAAAAGAAAAACATATATACACACACACACATGAAAATGGACACATGCATGTAAACACATGTACATATATTTATGTTTTATGTACATCATAACAAATAATAATATGAGATTTTATCTGAAAATGAGAAAATTATAAAGATAATTTAATGAGAAGTCATAAAATATTTTCTTAGAAAGATAAGACAGCAATATAGAAATATGTTAGAATTTCCAGGAAATCCTGAAGGACCTTTTGATTTCTGATCAGGATTTTAAAGTAAGATCTACCTTCCTTAATGGTATGATTTTCTCCAAACTACAGTCTGCTTGGTGCAAAACCAAAATTTTTTTTTTGGTCTAGATTCAAGAATAAGATTTTTCAGCCAGATAGATGAGATTACAGATGGAGTCAAGGAAGTGTTGATTATTATTTAAATGAAATGAAGATAAGAGGTGACTAATGGAAAATGAAAAAGGAAATTGATTGACAGTCTTGGTGAGATTAGGTTTCAAGGGTCACAGGTTATGAGTTCCCATCCTTCTCCATCTATTAAATCACTCCAAATGTTCAAGGGTAGGTTGCTACACCGAAACTTTCTCCTTACACTAAAATATTTACTTTCCCATTTTTGAGTTTCCCTGATACTTGTTTATCACCCGTGGATTAACACATCATCAAACACTTCCACCTCACTTATTTAGAAATATATAATTGTCTTTCATTCAGGTCCTTAAGCCACAAACCTGAGTACCATTATAGACTTTTTCTCTTCCTTCACCCTTTCCAAAATGTCTTGTCTTTTTCTCAGATTTTTGAAATAACTATAGCTTCTCTTCTTTCTTCAGCATTACACTGTCTCTATACATCTTCCACATTTTTCTCAGAGTAATCAAGAACTACCTATAATTAGCTGCACATTTACTACAGGCTGGCCACTGCGCTAAAAAATGCTTTATAAGTGTTACCTTCTCTGTTCCTCAGGACAAATATTTAATTTTTATATTCTAATCCTCACTTTATAGATGAAGAAACAGATCCAGAGATATTAGCCAACTTACCTTAAAATGGCCCTGAGTTCATAGGTTTCACCAGTAGGAAGGTTTATATTCTCACCTGTATGGTTACAAAGCTTAACTTCCGGTCAGTGCACTACTCTACCTAATTAAGTCTTTACTCCTTCAAGTGCATTGAATTCCTCTTCTGGTTGCCTATAGGTGGACAGTCAAATATCCTATCATGAGAAAAAAGGCTCGATTTTTCATCTCTACCCAGATTTACAACCCTTCCTCCCCACAAACTTCAATCTTCCACTTAGGTATACTCTATTTTTTTCCTATTTCTTCTTCTTTTTTTTTTTTTTTAAATATACTTTAAGTTATAGGGTACATGTGCACAATGTGCAGGTTTGTTACATATATATACATGTGCCATGTTGGTGTGCTGCACCCATTAACTCGTCATTTATATTAGGTGTATCTCCTAATGCTATCCCTCCCTCCTCGCCTCACCCCATGAAAGGCCCTGGTGTGTGATGTTCTCCATCCTGTTTCCAAGTGATGTCATTGTTCAATTCCCACCTATGAGTGAGAACATGCGGTGTTGGGTTTTCTGTCTTTGCGATAGTTTACTCAGAATGATGGTTTCCAGCTTCATCCATGTCCTTACAAAGGACATGAACTCGTCCTTTTTTATGGCTGCATAGTATTATATGGTGTATATGTGCCACATTTTCTTAATCCAGTCTATCATTGGTGGACATTTGGGTTAGTTCCAAGTCTTTGCTATTGTGAATAGTGCCGCAATAAACATATGTGTGCATGTGTCTTTATAGTGGCAAGATTTATAATCCTTAGGGTATATACTCAATAATGGCATGGCTGGATATTCTATTCTAACCACATTTAATTACTTGTGTTTTTTCAACTAAACTGTTAACTCTTGTTTATCCCTTTAACAATATGGAATGCCATTCCCATTACTTCTCATTCTTGCCTACTTAGTGGGATCTTACTCATCTTTTAAGATTTATATAGGCACTCCCAATAATATGGCAGATTGTTCACATGCACTTATCTGAACTAATTCTCAAGACTACACATAAAATAACAGCAAAATAGAGAAAAGTTAGATTCTCACAGAACACAGAATGGCTGCAGAGAAAACAGTGGGGTTCAATACATTTTTGAAGATGAAATGTGTGTGACATAGTAGTACCTGCAGAAGCAACCAAAGGGCCTGCAGAAACAGAAGTAATGGACTTACACACAGAACTCCTAAGAGGATTGAAACTCTGAAGTACTGAGTAGTTTTAAAAGCTGGAAGATGTTTTTTGATAAGAAGAGAAGATAGGTTATCAGCCTTCTAAAAAAGTGATTTGAGAACCCCCATGTCCTCTCCCTGAACTGACATCATCAGGTGCAAGATTAATTACCTAGCTTATTAAATTATGTAGTCACCCAACTTGTAGCTAAAGGCACAGCACACGTAAGTGAGAGTCATAAACAAAAACTGAGAGGACAAAAACTGAGAGCAGGGCCATATAGCGAAAGACAGGGTGTGCAGATCTCTCTTCTGGACCTAAAACATCAGTAGTCAGGAATGCTTTTCCTGGTAGAATATTAGATTGTTTTTGGAGCAACTGAATCAAAAAAGATCTCCAGATCCAATATTTAGGGATACACTAGTAGAAAAATACGGATCATTACCTTATCACCATATAGACAAGGATGCCAGTCAATAGCCCTGACTACACATGTTGACTCTAAATCAGCTTTTTAGTACTTTACTTTTAACTATGAAGAGAAATACAAAAATAAGCCTATATATAAATAAAGCCTCCCCAAGAAAGGAGGAAGAAAACATAGAATATAGGTACTCAGAGAAAACAAAGAAAATATATGTGGGCCAGAATAAAATGTAAATAAATAAAATCTATAAATACTATGCATAAAGAATTAAAATGTCATATTCATAAACCAATACAACATTACAAACACCAAAATAATGATGGAACAATGGAAAATCAAGAAAGCATTGTTTGAAATTAAA
Source organism: Macaca thibetana thibetana (assembly GCF_024542745.1). Classification (NCBI taxonomy): domain Eukaryota; kingdom Metazoa; phylum Chordata; class Mammalia; order Primates; family Cercopithecidae; genus Macaca; species Macaca thibetana. Next base: position 73,734,626 of record NC_065591.1, on the reverse strand, counting down.
AATATAAATGGTAAATTTAGAGAAGAAATCACAGAGGAGGTGGAAGATGAAGTGGAGAGACTCTCTCTGGAAGTAAGCTTCCCACCCCACCCACACACATATCATTAAAAAAGAAAATGAAAAAGTGGAAGACAAAGAGTAAGAAAATGATCCATCATTCAACTAATAGAAGTTTCAGAAAGCTAAACAGAAGCCAAAACTAAGACATATCAATAGCTTTCCCAGCTGATCTGTGAAAACACAGGCACTGCTGTTGTTGGGCATAGACGCCACATAGCCTATTGCCAAAATCTCCAGCAGCAGATAATGGTTTGTTAAAATTACGACTCCTCCCACTCTTGCTGCAACTGCCACACAGGATTGAGCTGCCTGGTTCCTGTTTAATTGTGTCAACAGCTCCTAATCAAAGTCCAACGTTGATGGATCTTGTTTATGGAAACCAGGTCATGTGCATGCCCTTGTTGTAAGGGAGGCCAGGAAATTCTTTGGCCATTTCAGCTTCTATTTTGTGAGTCTGTTTTACTTGCATATGAAGGCCTCATGTATCTTCATATGCCAAATAGAATCATAAATTTTAGCTACACAGGGGAATTAATATCAGAACACAGAGAAAACCCTGGGGTAAAATCAAAGAAAAAAAAAAAAACAGAAGAATGGTTGTGTGGAAGGGATACAGAGCCAAAAGTCCATGTTGGGGTAGAAGGATGCAGAATTCTGGGACATGTGGCACTAGGCAACAAAGTGAAAACCACAACCCAACAAAAACAACAACCAAAAAATTAACTGATAGTATATTTGAGGAATTCAAGCATTCAGAAGATAATATTAATAGATGCTTTATAGTCCTTAGGAACATTTCAAATAATTTAACAATAAGTTCATAAATACAAACTAAACAAAAAAATTAGAATCTAGAATTTTTTTTGTTAAAGGAAAACAAAAAAAGGAAGAAAAGAAACATAATCATAGTTTTCAACTTGATTCATCAGTATTTTCAGACAGTGAAAAAAAAAGTGGTAATTATATACTGAAAAAAATAAAATGGGCCGGGCGCGGTGGCTCAAGCCTGTAATCCCAGCACTTTGGGAGGCCGAGGCGGGCGGATCACAAGGTCAGGAGATCGAGACCACAGTGAAACCCCGTCTCTACTAAAAATACAAAAAATTAGCCGGGCGCGGTGGCGGGCGCCTGTAGTCCCAGCTACTCAGGAGGCTGAGGCAGGAGAATGGCGGGAACCCGGGAGGCGGAGCTTGCAGTGAGCCGAGATCGCGCCACTGCACTCCAGCCTGGGCAACAGCGTGAGACTCCGTCTCAAAAAAAAAAAAAAAAAAAAACAAACAAACAAAAATAAATAAAATAAAATGGTGGAAAATGTGTTAGCAAGAAGCTTTCAATAGATAATGTCAAAAACCAAAAGCAGATGAAAATGGTATTAACAGAATTTAGAACAATGAAGCCAGAAACAGAGGAAACAATTGAAAGATTTGAAGTCCTTGGGCCGGGAACGGTGGCTCATGCCCATAATCTCAGCACTTTGGGAGGCCGAGGCGGGTGGATCGTGAGGTCAAGAGATCGAGACCATCCTAGCCAACATGGTGAAACCCCATCTCTACTAAAAATACAAAAATTACCTGGGAGTGGTGGCATGGCCTGTAGTCCTAGCTACTCGGGAGGCTGAGGCAGGAGAATCGTTTGAACCTGGGTGATGGAGGTTGCAGTGAGCCAAGATCATGCCACTGTACTGTGGCCTGGTGACACAGCCAGACTCCATCTAAAAAAAAAGAAAAAAGAAAGATTTGAAGTCCTCTAGGAAGTAAAACTTCAAAGTAGAGATGACAACTGAGGAACTGAGGGACTTTGCTAAAAATGAAAATTGAATTTTAAAAGGAAACTAAAATATCACCTCTTCTCATGGGCCCTACCATTGCAAGTTTCATTTTTAATGTTTCCCCTCAACACTGTATATACATCATTTTTATGGTAGGACTTATCGCATTGAACTTTAATTGATTATTCATGTGTCTGCTGCCCTTACTACCTGCACAGTCGGTATGCCTAGCACAGAATATGGTGCCTGATGCAGAATAATATCAGGTAAACTTTTCTTGAAGTGATCTATGCTCAACCCTCTCCATTCTATTCTCTATTTTATTTTGTTTTTTAATTTTTTTTCATCTTTTACATGCTTTCTTTTAATGATTTTTGCTTCTATTAAAAAAAGTCCTTTGTGGTCTTATGGAAGGATGGTCACAAATGCTAAGAGCTAATTTGATATCTTTCTTTCCCCCAGGATTACCAATTTTCTCTTGGATCCATCTTCACATTTTAGTCTGTAATATCCACTGAACATTTACTACATACCCTCATTTAGATGCAATACTGATAACTTTTCTGCCAGTGTATATGAAAATATTTCGTACACTAAAACCTAGACAAGGAAGGTTTAATTCAAGCACTGATTAGCTTTACCCATCATACGGAAACCATAAATAATCCCTGAACACTCTGAGTCACCCAGAGAACAATAGATTGTTGACAGTGTGTTACAGGACTCTGATTACAATCACAGGACAGCAGAATTCCAACTCCATGTCACAATTTCTTTCCAGATTTGTAATTTTAAAATCACTCTTGATCCAGAAAACACAGAATTCTCATGTGGTCCAATAAGTTACAGAATGAATCCATTAAGTTAGATTTCTTGTTCTATGTTAAAACATGCACATCTGTTAAATGCTACACAAAGAAAGTTAGCCAGTGAGTTTTAATCAATTTGGTCTTAAGCAAACTAATTGTCTATTGTTTTAGCTTCAGGCTGTTTCCTGAAAAAAATCAAATACTTATTTAGAAGAAATACTGCAAGTCATTTTCTCTGAGAACATGGGGTTTGGCTTGACAAGGGCTATTAAAAAGATTTAATGGAATCACCAAAACTTATTTGAAGCTTGCCTAGGAACACTTTTATACTCAATCTGCACAGCAATATTAATTTTTTAACACAGATGGAGATTTTATTGGTATCCTACAAAGGAGGGGGAAAACCTATAGGACTTTCCAGTTTTCAGCTTGGTGCACAGAAAGTGAAGATTTTGCAAAGACAGAATAAGAGAAGAAATAAAGCACCCAGTCAAATAAAAATAAAAACAAAAACAAAATGAAAAACAGTTGTGTAATAAAAAAAATAAGATGTCACTTATGATGAATTTGCTTCCAATTGATGATGAAGTTAAATTCAGGGTATGCTCAGAAGGCTGTCATGGGAGGATAATGGCTAGTAAAGGATACAGTGGTCATTCTCTTTCATATGATTTATTTTCTTGGATTGAAAATATTACCATTGAAATCTGATTTAGATTGAAGTTGTCAGCACTCAAAACCAATTTACTTTGCAATCAAGATTATTTGATGCAGTTGTAAGAATAAACTTATGCTAAAAATAAGAACTCTGATGTTCTATCCCAACTTCTGTGCTCATTTTTGCTGATATTTATATAACAAATTAATGTGTGTAATTGACAGTAGCAGTAGAGTATCATAAAATTTCAGTATAGCTCAAGAGGTCTGAAGACCGGAGTTTGGGTTACAGCTCTGCCATGTTGTAACTTTGAGCATATCTTATTTATTGGTGACTCAGATGTTTCAACTGTATAATAATAAGAGGGTAGGGCCAGGAGTTCTCTGGGCTTTTGTTCAGCTTGAAAACCAAGTGGATCATTAGGCACTGAACTGGTGGAGAGGACTGCTCATTGAATATCTCCAAATTCAAGGCCCTGTATTATGTATTTCATTAACTATCATGCAATATGTGAGCATGTGGTCAGATTATCAGGGTTCCCTATCAATTTTTCACTACTTTATGAGATATATGACTCTAGGCAAGTTACCTAATTCATTTGTCTTTTGGTTTCCTCACCTATAAATGGAGATAGTTATAATACCTAATTATTCTATAAAGTGGGGATAATTAGTACCCATCTCATAATGTCATTAGAAGGATTAAATGTCCTAATAAATGTGGGGAGCTTAAAAGCATGCTTTTTATATGAGGTACATTCAATAAATATTAGCAATTATTCACACACACACACATACTTGTTTGTGTATGTCTGAATCTTCAGAGTGATAAAAATCATTTTTATAGTTGAAAAATAATAGTTTCCTGCTGGTACTTGCATATTTGATTTTTAAAAGAATGACAGAATTAAAATTTGAATATTTTTGTCAATTATTGCTTAACAAAAACCCAGCGAAATGCCTTAAATACAGTAGATTCTGAGTAGAGTGAAGAAATGAATGGTTAACATCAAAGACTTTATATGATACTGGAGCACATTTAACCAAGGGTGACAAAGGTAAAAATGGATACATTCTGAAGCAGGAAAAGTGTGTCTTTTATGTCTCTTTATAATCTTTAGATAGTAATCTGTTCTTTTTTCTTCTCTTGCAAATCAAATGACTTCACAGAATTTTCAGTTACCTTTGGCTCTCATTGCCCTGATATTTACATTTACAGAAATTGCTACTTGTTTTTTGAGTTCTGCACTTTTATGTAATACAGAATATTCAGTTGTTGCTGGAAAGGGGCTGCTATACACCATTACTAGAAAAGTACTGTAGTGCAGCTATTACTCAAATAAAATTAGGGCAATCTGGGGGTTATAATAAATAGAACAATTCAATATAACGGATAGGCAGTATTGTCTTAATTCCAATCATCACTCTGATCTACCAAATATAGAATTCTTGAAATATTATTGAATGAAAATGTGAGCAGAACAGCATCACATTGGTACAACAGGCATTCTCATCTCTTTTTCTTGTTGCTAAGTTATGGTTACTATGGCAATAGGAACTAATACTACCAATTTGATTTCCACTAATAGGAAACCATATTCCACTTACTTGTGAAATCTCATCATTAAAACAAAGCTTTACCAATTTTCTAACACTCTCTAAAAATAAATTTAATTGTTGAGTGTCAAAAAAGACATAACTGAAAATTTAATGTTTAGTGTATATATATATATAAAATTTTTTTTGAGACAAGGTTTCACTTTGTCACCCAGGCTAAAGTGCAGTGGAGCAATCATGGCTCACTGCAGCCTCTACCTCCTGGGCTCAAGTGATCCTCCCACCTCAGCTGCCAGAGTAGTTGAGACCACAGACATATGCCATCACGCCTGGCTAATTTTAAATTATTTTAATCTGTGGAGATGGGGTCTTGCTATGTTGCTCAAGCTGTGCTCCAGCAATACTCCTGCCTCAATCACCCAATGTGGTGAAATAATAGGTGTAAGCCACTGCGTTCGCCCTCATAATTGTTGAGAGTGTGTGTCAGACATTTTACATATGATTTTTTATTTAATCTTTAATGACAATTATACTAGTTATATCTTGTTACTCATCTTTATAGATTAATAAACTAAGACACAAAGGAGTTACATTGTTCAAGTTTATTCATTCAGCAAAAAATAGAGCTTAGATATGAATCCACACATTTTTCATTAAATCCATGCCTTTTTAAAATACAATGCTATCTGAATTAATCTTTGAAAAAACAAAAAGTTAAGTAAAATGAAAATAATCGTACAATCCAGCTGAATTTGGAAGGCATGACTTTGTAGTAGCTCCAGTATATACAGACGTGTGCCACTTAACACAAGGATATGTTCTGAGAAATGCATTATTAAGTGATTTTGTACCCACGTGAACATCACACAGTGTGCCTACACAAACCTTGACGGTGTAGCCTTCTACACACCTATGCTACATGTTATAGCCTATTGCTTTTAGGCTCCAAACTTATACAGCATGTATAAGTTTGTACACCATAGCATGTACTGTAGGCAACTGGAACACAATTGTAAGTATTATGCATCTAAATATATTTAAACATAGAAGAGATACCAAAAAAAAAAAACAGTATTATAATATTATGGGACCACTGTCCTATATTTGGTCTGTTTTTGAACATAACATTGTTGTGTGGTACATGGCTATATTTTAGTTGACTTTATTAGCAACACTTAGCAATCTGGGTATAATCATATTCACAGTAACTTACCAGTGCTTACTATGTGCCAAACACTCATTTTAGCAGTTAGCATTTATATTTTTATTTACCTTTTAAAACAACAACATGAAAAACAAGTGATTATTTCCCCCATATTATGGATGACGATACTGTGCCACAGGTATTTAAGTTTCTTTTTTTTTTTTTTTTTTTGAGACGGAGGCTTGCTGTCACCCAGGCAGGAATGCAGTGGTGCGATCTCAGCTCACTGCAAGCTCCGCCTCCGGGTTCACGCCATACTCCCGCCTCAGCCTCCCGAGCAGCTGGGACTACAGGCCCCCGCCACCTCGCCCGGCTAGTTTTTTGTATTTTTTAGTAGAGACGGGGTTTCACCGTGTTAGCCAGGATGGTCTCGATCTCTTGACCTCGTGATCCGCCCGTCTCGGCCTCCCAAAGTGCTGGGATTACAGGCTTGAGCCACCGTGCCCGGCAGGTATTTAAGTTACCTAGTGTTTTGTAACAAAACAGTGCTGCCATGAATATTTAAATCCAAGTATCTGACTTCAGAGCCTATGGTCTTAGTCTCTACACAACACTCAGTCCACATCAAGAGCAAGGTATTGGGCTGGAACTACAGACTACAAAAATGAGTCAAAATGAGTTTTGTCTGATAGGTGGTATAAAAGAGAATTGAGATTACTGCTGATATAGTGCTTCAGATAATCATACCCGCTGACTTACTTTCCCCAAACATCTTTTGCTAAAATAAATAGATTAATCTAACTAATGCATTACTGAGAATTTATACTAGATGCATACCAAGTACTGTTACAAATATTAACTAAATATCCAGGGAGGTAGTGGTAGTACCTCAACCCTAGGCAGTTGCATGTTCTTAACCACAGTGCTAGGCCACCAATGATGTGTTTTATCCTGAACTCTGAGAAAGAAAATTTTAGTCTGGAGTTGAGTATGAATGCAAAGCATCTTAGCTAGTACCCTCTATGTGGCTGAGTAAAACATAGGTAACTGGTTAAACTTATCCCAAGGAAAGCTAGATAGAGTTGCCCAAGTAAGAAGCAGCTCAACAACAACTTTTCTAAGTCATAACATTTTGTTTTTTTAAGTTACCTCTCACTACCTGTATTACAACTGTTCTCACGCTACTAATAAAGACATGCCCCAAACTGGGTAATTTATAAAGGAAAGAGGTTTGACTCACAGTTCTCCATGGCTGAGGTGACCTCACAATCATGGTGGAAGAGCAAGGGACGTCTTACATGGTGGCTGGCAAGACAGAGCTTGTGCAGGATAACTCTCTTTTATAACACCAAATTGCATGAGATTTATTCACTATCAAAAGAACAGCACAGGAAAAACCTGCCCCCAACATTCAATTACCTCCCACTTAATCCCTTCCACAACACGTCGGAGTTGTGGGAGCTACAATTCTCAAGGAGATTTGGGTGAGAACACAGCAAAACCATATCACTACTCATGCAAATAAACAGACCAAAAAAAATTTTTTTTGAGACATCATCTCAAACAAACTCATATACATAATCAAAACATGTTCATAAATTCCTACATTAAAACATAAGTAGACAAAAGCAGTTTGTTTATATAGCCGTATGAATATATACTATTTATGTTACCCTGAAGTCACAGGCTTTAAGGAAACATAAAAAGAAACACATTGCACAACTGTAAAATAAACAACTAAGGGCGCTGTACCAAGATTTGATGAAATGTAGAATATTCTAGGTTGCAGAAAATTGAAAATAGATAAGTTCTAGAATAAAAAAATATATATATTTGAGGAATTCTAAGAATCCTAGAGAGAGGAGACCAGCAGGCCCATTTAGCCTGTGCATCAAGCTTAAGAAACCTTGACAATACAGCTGCTCTTTAACAGCAAATGTCTCCTGGGTGGGGGGCGGAATATAGACCTTTGGCATTAGATAACTTTTTATGTGTCACAAACACATTGCAATTTTGTGGCTTAAAGCATCTCCCACTTAAAGCAACTCATGATTCTGTGGGACATCTGGGAACTTTTTCTGGTCTGACTTGGCTTTGCAGATCTCTTCTAGGCTTTCTTCTTATCTATTTCAAGTTAACTGACAGTCAGCTGGTGGCTAAACTATCTGGAATGACCTCACCCCAATCTGGCAGTGAGATACTCAGCCAGGATGAAAGGCTCCTGGAACATACTGCGCTTCATTTTTAACCAGGCTAGCCAGTCTTCTTCACGTTTTGGCAGTGGCAGGGGTCCCATGAGTAGCACATCCTCAGGAATAAGCACTTTTCAAGACTTTGTCTCCTCTAGCCATTTACTAATGGCTCACTAGACAAGGAAGTAACAAGGTCATTCTCAGTGTCAGTAAGGGAGGACATTTACAAAGGCCATGGATGGGAAGGAACAATGTGGCCATTTTTGCAGTATTATCATACCCTTATCACAAATGTTGATCCTAATTGAAATGCATCAGCCACCAATATTAGCTAAATTTTAGAGGAAAGAACAATTCCAAAGATGAGGGGATACTACACTGAATGTAGCCATGTTTTTTGATGAGAGAGTAATAGTGGGGATGAGTCAATTGATTACTTTGAGCAGTGAAAAAGCTTTAGCAGAAGGGACATGAATCAGAGTAAGACTAAATCAAGTAGGTATCTCAACCCCAACACTATTGGCTGAGTATCCAAGATTGATTAACTTCTCTACGCGTCCATTCCCAATTTTAAAGGTGAGAGTTGGCATATATAGCAATGCACATTCCTTATTTTCATGCTTCGATGTTAGCTATTTTCTTTAAAAGGACGAAGTATGTTCTGATACCATTTTTTTGTGATGATAAGTGAAGTTATCTAGAAAAATGGGCTAGATAACATATAAAGCATTAAATAAATGGTGGTTACCTCAATTACTAGAAATTTTCATTTTGAATCATGTATTATAGTCCTCCCTGCTAGTGTCTGTACTGAACTTTATTTGATATCATTTTGAACATTTTAAGCAATCAGAAATCTAAAATTGGGGAAACTGAAGGGAGATGAGAAAAATTAAACAAGTGTGTAGAATATTAAGTTGGTAAAAGTTAGTCACATTGGTAATGTGATAAATATATTATAATGTTCATATTTATAAAGACATAATTTAAATACAAAAGTAGCTTTATGCTAATATTTGTCCTTCACAGTATTTAATTATTTTTTCTAATAAACATATTAATGAATATATATGGCAATAAATACAGATTTATATAATCATTCATGAGATGTAAAGTCAATTAATTCCATTCTTAACAGAACTGTGCCTTTCAGCAAGTTATCACAATTCTCTAAGCCTCAGTTTTCTCATCTGTGAAATAGGAATAATATCTCAAAGTTTTGTTTGATTGTTAAAAGAGATCAACTCTTAGATCAGTGTTAGTTCACAGAACATACTTTACTTTAGCTTTCCCTCCCAAAGTTTCTTCCCTCACATTGGCCTATCAGACTTTGACACTTCTTTCCATGTTCACAGAACTTGAGATGGTGGTACTGAAACATCCAGGAAGAATATGCTTGAAGGAGAAGATGATTTGCTACCTTTGGGTTGTGCAGAGTTGAAGATGGCTATACAACTCTAAATAGTAAAGGGCCTTTCGGGCCATGCAAATCTCATCTCAAGGAGAAATAAGGCCAATGCCTGCCCTTTACAGGCCCAGCCTAGATACCTGTAGAAAGTCAACTCATTGTTCTCCTCCTGTGAGAGCTCCAGCTGGTTATTATCAAATTGTGACATATTTCAACTCTATTCTGACAATTTATTCAGCCCAAGCAGAGATCCATTCAATGTCTGGTGAAGTGATGTTAAAAATGCAGAACTCGGCTGGGCTGCTTGGAAAGGATGACTCTCAACTTGATTTCTATTGACAGAAGGCAGTTCAGGCAAAGGAAGGATAAAAAGTTACAATGACTGAGGAAAAACTTGGGGCTTCCAGTTAGACCTCATTACTCTGAACAGTCAGGCTGCAAGAGAGCAGCAGGGAAGACAGTACTGCCTTTTCATAGCAAGCAGCAGTAATGAAGTGAGCCTAGAATTAGTGATTGCCAGCTTTCCTGAAGGCTCAAATAGGGCAGTTGCACTGTTAGAGGTCTAAGGAAATTTCTACTCAATCTTATACAGTTCGTGGCAGAAAAATACAGTGGTTTGAGAGGCACACAAACATCCAGGCAGTCTTGAATCATCCGATTTAGAACCTCAGCATTCTATCTTCATGGAAATAAGAGCTTTGAAATTGTGTTATCTCTAGGATGATTTTCAATTCTAACATTATTAGAAGTAAACTTCTAACTCCTGTACAAAGAAGAAACAGAAATACCCTTTCTTAAAAAGGGGAAGAAAAAATATCATGTTTAGTATTGAGGACGAGAAATGTTAGCATACATTATCTAAATTTCATCCTTATATTATCCTTGAGACATTAGCTACAATTTTCCCCATATTTTTTAAATTAGGGAATTGAGGCTCAAACAGATAAAGAATCTTACTTCAAATAGTGTACACTTAACTACAATCCATATGTTATATTTACTGAAAAGCTATAATTGCCATGGTTTTACAGATGAGAAAATTGAGGTTAAGAGAGAGTAAGTGACTTCCTACAAGTCACACACGTGCAAAGTGAGAATGCCGGGACTTGAACCTATTGCCGTCTAACTTCGAAGACATATTTTCCTCATTACATTTAGCCACGCTAGTTCTGAGTATGACTACCTGAAGTAACAATAGAGAGAGAATGAAATAAAAATTAGGCTTTTCTCCAACTTTTCAGAAGGTATTTTTTGGAATTAAAAAGAGAAACTTCAGGAAGGAAGGAAGAAATATGTGGAGGGTGAAAGACTGAAGGTGAATGATATATTTTTAAGAGCTTTACTGAGCTATGATTGACATAAAATAAGCTGTGTATAACTAATGTATACCATATGATAAATTTTACACAAAAGAACATCATCACAATCAATATAATGAACATATTATCATCCCCAGAAATTAACTTGGAAAAAAGTTATCCATATAGGTAAGGGTCTATTATTGGAATCTCTATTTCGTTATTTGAGACTGTCTTTGCACCAGTATCATGGTGTCTTGACTAATGTAGTTTTTAGATTGGTATTGAAATTAAGTAGTTTTATTTCTTTTGTTTAGACTAGTCTAGATCCTCTATATCTCCATATGACAAGAATTTTGGAATCAGTTTATACATTTCTAAAACAAAACCAAAACGAACAGAATTTTGATTGAGATTACATAGAACTTTTAGATCAATTTGAGTAGAATTTCCATCTTAAAAAATTGAGTGTTAATATTGTGAATTACATTATTTTATTTTCAAATGTTAAACCAACCTTGAATTTGTGGGATAAGCCTACTTTGTCATAACATAACATCTTTTTTTATGTTGTTGGAATCAATTTTCTGAAACTTTGTATAGAATCTATAGTTTTATGTGATAGCTCTCGTTTGGGTAATGTATTAATGTAAGTGCCAGGGAAGGTTTTGGAGAAATTCTACTCCTCTCAAATTTTCTGTAGGAAGTCATGTACACTTGGTATAAATGTCTTTCTGAAAGCTTTATTAGAATTCACCAGTGAAGATATCCTGGCCTGGAGTTCCCTTTGTAGGAATGTTTTAACTATAAATTAAACTTCCTTAATAGATGTTAAAATTTTCTTGAGTGAGCTTCCATATGTTGTATCTTCAAGGAACTTTTCTATTTCATCATAAGTTGCTTAAATTATTAGCATATAATTGTGAATAATTTTTTCTTAACTATTCATTGATATATGTATATATGTAATTATTTCTTCTTTATTTCTTTATTTTAGTAATTTATTTTACCTTTTTGCTTTGTCATTCTGACTAGAGTTTAAATAATTTTATTTATTTCCTAAAAGAAGCTCATAATTAATATTTTTATGTCTTCTATTTTATTGATTTCTTCGCTGAACTTTATTTTTTTTTCTACAACTTACTTTGTATCTTCCTTCCTAGTTTCTTAAGACTGAAATCATTTATTTGAGAACTTTGTTTCTTTTCTGATATAAGTGTACAGCGCTCTGACACTGCCTTAGCTCCTTCTACAAATTGTGATATGAATGTTTTAATTTTTCATTAATTCAAAACACTTTCCCACTTTTCCTCTAATGTCTTCTATGGCCCATGGGTTATATAAACATGTATTATTTAGTTCCCAAATACAAGAGGATTTTCCAGAGATCAGCCTATTATTGAGTTTTAATTTAATTCTACTGTGATCAGATAACATACTTTTTATTACATGAATCATTTTAAATGTATCTAGTCTTGTTTTATGGCCCAGAATATGATATATCTTGGGAAATATTCTACATGCCCGGGTGAACCTACAAACAATGTATATTCTGTTGCTTTTGAGTGTTATGTTCTATGAATGTCAATTAGGCAGTTGGTTGATAATGTTATAATCTTTAATATCCTAACTGTTAATTGTCTCTGTTTGTATACTGATAATTGTCTCTATTAGTACACCGAATATTGAAAAGAATAGAACTGCAAAGTAATTCAGAAATATCCACAATTACAGAAAGAGACTTATATACATGTCTATAATTGCAGATATTTCTGAATTACTTTGCAATTCTATTCATTTTTGCTTCATGGACTTTGAAGCTCTGTTATTACATGTATTAATGTTTAAGATATTTGTTTATTAGCTATACTTATTTATTATTTTATTGATTATTTTAGGATTTATAGTACACATCTTTAACTTATCAATGACTATTTTCAAGTAAAATTACACCACTTCACATGCAGCATAAAAACTTTACAATCGCATTATTCAACTATTTACCTCCTGACCTTTGTTTTAGTATTGTCATACATTTCACTTCCATATGTGTAATAAATGCAACATTGCCTTGTTATTATTTTATTAAAATAAAGATATATCCCTCAAAAAGTTTAAGAAATAAGTCTTATCAATTTACCCATGTAGTTACCTTAACCAGTGTACATTTTCTTTTTCACAGCTTTATATTTTCATGTGGCATCATTTTTATTTTCTGCCTAAATGTGTGGGGTTCATTGAGTTTTTGCACTTATGTGTTTATAATTTGGGGCCATTTTGTCTTCCAATATTTATCCTCTTCAGCCTCCCACTTTTAGCCTCTAATTATATATATTAGGCTACTTGATTTGTCCCGCAGCTAACTAATACTCTGCTGATCTGCTTTAATTATTCCCTTTTCTTTCAGTTTTATTTTGAATAGTTTTATTGCTGTATCTTCAAGTTTACAAACCTTTTCTTCTGCAATGTACAATTTGCCTATAATCCTATCTATACAATATTCCATCTTAGACACTGTAGTTTTCATCACTAGAAGTTTAATTTTGCTTACTTTAATCGTGCATATCTCTTAACTGTTTGAACATATGGAGTATGATTATAAAAGCTCTTTGACTGCCCTTGTCTCTTAATTCTAATATCTGTGTAAGTTCTGATTGATTTAGTTACTCATGAAGGGTTTTATTTTCCTGCTTCTTTGCATGACTGGAAATTTTTAATTGGATGCCAGACATTTTACCTTTTTGGTGCTTGATACTTTTTATATTCACATAAATACTCTTGAGCTTTGTTCTAGAACAAGGTTGATTAATTTGTAAATAATTTTATCCTATTATTACATCTTGCAGTTATTATTTTTAGATGGGACTGGAATAGTAATAATTCTATGGCTAATTACTCCCTACTACTGAGCCAAGTCTCTTTTATGTACTCTACTCAATGCCCGTAAATCTTGAGGTTTTTCCATTCTGACTGGTGGGAGCTGGCACTATTCCTGGCCCTCTGTCAGTGTCAGATACTGCTTCTGTTAAGCTTTTGGGTAATTTTTGTACAGATTTGTGTGTTTTTTTCATACTTATGCACTAATCAGTACTCAACTGAATTCTAGAAGGTTCTTACAGGCTTATTTTCTGACATTTGGGTTTATCTTTCTGTTCATCTTTCTCCTCTTCCATATTCTATCCTATAAACATATATTTTTATTTCCATCTTCTCAACTCAGGGAGTATTCCAGGCTATGTTTGAGTTTTCTCTTTCTACCCTGCAGCCTGACAACTCTCATAAGACAATAATAAGCCTCATCTCATTTCTTTTCTTCTTACCAGATATTATCCTTCTTTTCGAATGTCCAATGTTTTGAAAACATTGTGATTGTTGATTGAGAAGTGGAAATTTCCCCAAGGTAGGTACAGTATTTATATAATGAAAATGAACAATTGTACAAAGAATGTTTTGTATGGGAGTCTGACTAATGTAATATAAAAAGAAAAAAAAAGTCTTAAAGCATGCTTCCATCTTATGCCTCCTACTAAAATGCTATTTACAAACATATCAATGAGTTCTGGCATTAGTTTAATATTTTTAGCCATTTTTTATGGCAGAGTAAGTTACACTCTTTTATTTACAACTATTTGAAATACATGACACAACACGGTTGTGGTTTGGAGACTGGCGTGTGAATCTAGCATTACCACTTTCTGAATGCATGACCTTGGATATCATTTATCGTCTGTTGATAAACTCCATTGTCATCCCCTATAAAATGTTGATAATAGCACCTGCCTTGTGGACTTTACATGACTAGTATAAGAATGCATTGAGGTTATAAATAATATTTTTAATTATAAAGCTGTATATCAATATACAAGTTATTATTAAAATTATGCCAATTATGTTTTTGGGGAACTTAAACTGGAAAGGTAATTTTTGTTATTTCAGCTCATTTAAAAATTTTTTGTCCATAGGATTACTTCCTTGACTCTCACTGAAGCACCTAGGGAGTCACCTCTAAAATATTGCACTTCTTTGAGATTCACAGTGGAGTAATTGAAAGAGTATTAGGTGCTAAAGTCAAGTAATTCTAGACTATACCCAGGCCTTACTATTGTGTGTTCTTGAGGAAATTATGAACCATAGGGTTTTCTCCTTTCTAAAAGTAGAAGATATCACTTTTTACGATTTTGGAGGAAGAAAATAGGATAACATGTTTGAAGAACTAGTACCTTGTAAGTATTCAGTGAACGTTATTCTAAATGTTATCACTGCTCCATTAAAAAGGCTAAGTGAACATGGTTTCAGTGTAAAGGATTATGTTCTTCTCTAGGCAAAGTCAGCACTCATATACTAAACCTCAGTCATCTTTGACTCCTTTCTGTCTCCATTGCTTCACATCCAATCAACTTACCAAATATTTCGACACCTCTTCCAGGCTTTCTGCTCCTCCCAACACTGCCTTCATTTCAATCACACTGATGACTCAGTTTCTTCTCTCCTGAGAATTACTGGAGCAGTGTCCTAATTAATTTATCTCCATAAGATTTTTCTGCACCAATCTATGCATTATATTTGGTCCTACATTCTGATAGTATAGCACTGTCCATGACACATTAACCCTAGGGAATCTTAAGTTGTTCACCTCTAAATATTAAATATAATTGAGGTTCCCTCACCTAACACACAGATTCCATCCAAGATAGTCACTATTTTTCTTCCTACGTACCTCTTTCTACATATCCTAATGCACTCTAGAATCAATTCATTCTTGGAGATCCTCCTCAAACATGCATAATAGGCTACACTTTGACCGAGTTATTCACACTATACCTTTCTGGAATTTTCTTACTTTCATATTGGTCAATTTTTTTTCATCATTGTTAGCCTGCGCAAATAAGAGCTACCATATGTACAACACCCATTACATAGCAGCCATTGTTCTAAGAATGTTATTTTATCTGATCTCATCTTCACTATGAGGTACATTTACATAATATTATCCATGCACATTTTAGGCAATGAAATCAAGGCACATTTCAATACCATTTCTAAGGCAATTAGCAAACGAGGACTAAACTGAGTTATGGCTTCAGCTTTGAATACAAAACACGTGCTATGCCTAAATCTCGCTGAAATTCCAGATATTCCCATATTGTTTATTGATTCCTTATTTTTTTGAATATGATTTTGCAATTGGTCTTCCACTTTATCTATATGTCTACCACCTCCTTTATTAAGTTTCTAAATTTTTCAGTGGCAAGGCCCATGTCTTATTTGTGGTTAATTCAGATTTTATTATCAAGCTGAGATGGATTCAAGTCACAGTATTTTTATTTGCAAGCTAATCTGTGCTGCACAAGCTATTTAAACTAAGCCTCGATTTCCTCATCTGTAAAATGGGATCAATACAACATCCGCCCCATTAAAATACTGTAAAGATTAAAAGTGATTGTGCATGTAAATCACTAATTACATTATCAGGCACATAGCAAGAGACCATGCCTCTTAGCAATTATCACTACTATTACTACTGATAGCATCAATATCTCTTTATGTATTCAGTAGTGGGATACTTTATTCCTTCTTCTAAAACTCTCATTTTTCATAGTGGTGCTGCATGGGAACCAAGTGATTGATCTAAATATTAGGGCGCTAAAATTGGCCCTGACATTTTTGACCTTACCAATGTTCCTCCAGATGTTGGATTTCATTTCTGTAAGTGGTGATTTACAATAAATGACACATTTATGAATAGCCCTCAAGAAAGAAATTTCTTCTGATGGGAGGCAAGTGATGCTACCACTGAAATACAAAATGACTCTGCTAAGATTAATGTGCTTCCCAGAAATGCCAAGGTAATTAATAACAATTAGCAATTTAATATAAAATGATGCCAGCTCTTTGGAAACAATAGATAACTGGGCATAGGTGTGTGACTTGCTGTCCTTTAGAAAGGTAATTCCATTAGTCACTAAGTCTATTTATAAAAATATCTGTATTATGAGAAAAATAAATATGACAAACCAGGGCCAGAGAATATAAAATAATTAACAAGAATCCTAGGAACCAACTTTTCATGACTCAGAAGTTCATGTAACCAACCCACCTCCCAGTTTTGTTCTTAGTGGTCTCTGTGTGCAGTGAGCACTAATAAATGACTAGAGAAGTTGTATAAAGAGCCCTAGCAGAGGTCAAATACTTTGATGCTGAATTATCACAGCCTAGTACTGGTAGTAGGAGGAAAGCCAGACATGATTATAGGTATTTCACCTGTATAAAGCCTGTAGAATGGTGAATGGCACATAGTAGGCATAAATATATCATCTTCTTTAATATTTACAATTTTTATCAGTAGTTTTCAAAATGTGGTCTCTAGAGCAGGAGCATCAGCATAATCTAGCAGATTGCTATAAATACAAATTACTGGGATCTACTATTAATTCTGGGGAATGGGCCAAGCAATCTGTATTTTTACTAGAACTTCAGATTATTTTGAAACTTTAAAAGTGAATATCATAACCATTATTATCAGCTGCAGAAAGTCAAGGCCCTGACAGGTTTAGTCATTGCCTGAAACCACACACAATCAATGACAAAAATAGGATTCAGCCTCAGGTCTGTCTAACTCCACAATTCACAATATTTCCACTCTTGAGTCTGCCTTCACAGGGAAAAAGAGGCAAAGTCTAGAAATCGGCCAACCAGCTCGAGCCATGTCCAGACAAAGAATTGAAGAACAGACTAGAATTTGAGGTGCTGTTTCCCACAAACGGCTCTCCGACTCTCATGTGCCCTGGGCATTGCCCTACATGTAGTTTCAGAGATGACACTTATGACTGATGTGTTCGGAAATTGGTACATGTAGCTCAGAACCAAAAGTAGGTAACTGAGACCATGAATGAGCTAAGAGTTGAAGCCCGTTACTGACAGATGGCGTATCAGAGATCTAAGTCTTAATGAAACAAGCAAAAATAACTTTTTACTCCTAGAAACCTTTCCGAGGTTCTGAGATTCCTATTCTTTAAAAGACAGGAGACTTTTCAAGTACACTAGGTGCAAAGGTATTTGTTCTGGAATGTGGACCTGATATGTCTGTGACAGCTCTTTCACTCACTTAGGCCTCTATTCAAATGTGAATGTATCAGTATGGCCTTCCCTGATAAACCTAATAATGGTAAATCTAATAAAAAATCTAATAAACCTAAATAAACATGAGACCTTCCACCTCTCATGCTTGCCATCCACCTTTCCTGCTTTAGTTTTCTCTCAGATGATATTCCCATTTAAAATAGAATAGGGGTGTGTGTGTGTGTGTGTGTGTGTGTGTGTGTGTGTGTGTGTGGATGGATAGATAGATAGATAGACAGATAGATAGATAGACAGATAGATATTTGTTAAGTGGCAATCACTTTCACAGCATAGTGCTCTTATTACCCAGGCTTCCCAATCCCCTTATACACACAGTTATGAGTTCTCTCTGTGCACAATGCTCTTGGTTAGACTACACTATAAATGACAGTATATTAGTCATAATCCATAAACTTGAAATAAAGTCTTTGAACTTTAAACTTAATTCAACAATATGGGTTTAGACAAATACACTCTTCTCTGACAAGACAGTTTGGCTGAATATTTACTTAAATATACATTATTCACTTTTGAAGCAGCCCTGGTTTCTAGGCAAAAACTTTTTGAAATTTCTTTGATGTTGTAGATTGATTCTACAGAAGAAATAGTAATTCAGCAACAACAGACTTGATTGTATTATATATTATGGATATAAAGATAAATAAGAAACTAAAATATAAACTTACACTCAAAGTGATAGCCATTTTGTGGGAAAAAAAAGATAAATACTTACCAAGGCTAACAAAATCCCCTCTCTCTGGCTCCTGATTCCCTTCTCATTGCTCAGCACACTTTTCCCTCTTAAACTTCTTCTTTCATCCAATCGCCTGTCTTGATTGCCTTTCACCAGCTCTCAGTTTACAGATCATTCTTAGAACAGTGGCTCCCAAACTTTGGATCTCAGAACAAGTTTATGCTTTTAACAGTTTTGAGGGGAGAGGCTTCAAGATGGCGGAGTAGAGGCATCCAGCAGTCACCATGAAAAGTACCAAAAGAGCAAGTAGATAATCACACAGCAAATAGAGCATTTAACAAATAACACTGGAATTTATCAAGGAAGTGATAATGAACTTGTAAGGTGTGAAAGGAGGGAGAAGTGAGGCAGCCAACTTGCCAAGATTCACTGGGAGCTCAGAGAGGCTCCACAGTGTGGAGAAAGGGTAAGTGAGAGATATCCAGTCATCTACAGTCCCATCACAGACTCCTATAATCCTAGCCACAGGAGAGCTCCTTGGTCCTCTAGTGTCCTTAGACTTGTATAGAGAGCTGCCTCTAGTGTCCTTAGACTTGTATAACAGCATATTTCCAAAGAGGGAGTTCATGCTGGATCCTACACACCACCTGGGCCCAAAGAGCTGCAGCATGGCACCATTTAGAGAGGCCAACCCCCACTATACTGCATTTTACCCTGGGGCCCAATATACCCTATTTTACCCATTCTGGACCCCCACTGACATACCCCCATATCAACCCAGAGGGCTGCAGCAGTGCAATGCTGGCTGTACCCAGCAGTATGGCCAGGTCCCCAACACTCTGGACCATAGTATCCTACACCTTAGGGAACAGGTAGTAAAGTGCACTGGAGAGGATGCCCTCAAAACAAAGAGAGCTAAAATGTGCTCTCCCCAAAGCCTGAGAGCTGCCAGCAGGGGTTCCTGCCACTGAGAGCAATGCTGCCTCCCAGCAGCAGGGATGCCACACACTAGCATGCACCATCAGCGGGCCTGAAGACCAACCCCATCAGGAGACTTGACAAAAGACCCAGCCTGCATACCACTGGCACCTGAATACACCAGGCCCTGGAAATCACCCTGCCCTGTCAACCACAGTCCAACACTATGGGTCTGAGGACAGGCTGCACTACCTGCCACACCACCCCGCCTGCAGTGCCTGAGTGTACCATCCATGGGCCTGGGAATCCATCTGCCCCATCTGTTGCCATGGGCATGCTGATTCACGATCAGTAGGCCTGACAACAAGTCAAGCCCATTTACTGCCAGTGCCAGAGCACACTGAGTGGGGGCCTGCTAATTGCCTTGCCCCACCTACCACTGCTAGTGTCCACATACATACTTGGGGACCTGAGGATAGACTCACCCATCCTGATGCCACCACCACTGTGGGTACTCACTTACACAGGCTACCTGGGGGTCTGATGACTGGCCTATCCAGGCTGTCACTGTTATCGCAAACCCTAGTGCATGCTATCTGGAAGCCCAAGTGTTGGCCTGCCACTGCTACTGTATTTGCTAATACCTCACATGGTTCCCAGTGGCTCAGTTACCCAGCTACCTGCCTGGCTCAACACTGATACTACCAGCGCCCAAGGAAGCCACCTGAAAACTCAAGAATTGGCCTGTCTGGACCCACTATCACAGATACTCATGTATGCCACCTGTGGACCCAAGGACAGGCATGTTTGGCCAGCCATCATCACCACTGGGGTTTACCCATCCCTAGCAAAGCCTCACCACATACTCCACTAACAACTGCAGCCTAAGCCACTGAGGAACTCACAGACACCATTGATGCTGATTATAGCCAAATAACTCTTACAAAGAAACTACACTACTGTACTCACCAAAAATCAAAGCTAAAATACTTTAGTCAAGCAATACTATAGATATATTTTCAGGAAAAAGGCTTTTCCTACAAAAACTCATACAAAATAATTGGAAAGAAGCAACTGTTATGCCAGATGTGCACATATAAACCAAGGGCATTACAAACATAAAAAGGGAAGAAAATGTGAGTCCTCCAAATGACCACAATAGTTCTTCAGCAACAGATTCCAACAAAAGTTTATGAAATACCTGAAAAAATCAGACTCTATGAAATGGCTGAAAAAGAATTCAAATATGATATTGAAGAAGCTTAGTGAGATACAGGAGAATACAGATAAACAACAAAAGAAAATTTAAAAACAATTTAGGATCTGAAATATAAATTAAACAAGTTAGATAACATAAACAAGAATCAAACAGAAATACTTGAACTAATTCATAAATGAAATAAAAAATGTAATCCAGAGCTTCAATAATAGACCAAATCAAGCAGGGAAAAAAATTTCTGAACTTAAAGACATGCCTTTTGAAATAACCCAGTCAAACAAAAAATGGAAAAAAGAATAAAAAATAATGAAGAAGGCCTAAGTGACATAGGAACATGATCAAGTAACCCAATATTTTATTTTTGTGATTGTGTGAAAAGGAGTACAGATGGAAGATGTCATAGAAAGCCTATTAAAAACAACAACAACAACAACAAAAAATACTGAAAACTTTGCAACCCTTATAAGAGAATTAGATATCCAGATGCAAAGACCTCAAGGATCCCCAAACCAATACAACCAAAAAAGGTCTTCTCCAAGGCACATTATCATCAAACTTTCAAAAATCAGAGACAAAGAGAGAAATCTAAAGACAGCAAAAGAAAGACATCAAGTCACATATAAAGGAATCCCCATCAAATCAATGGCAGATTTCTCAGCAGAAACCTTACAGAGGAAGTGAGAATGGGATAATACATTCAAAATGCTGAAAGGGAAGTGTCAACCAAGAATACCATGCCCAGAAAAACTACAATTCAAAAATCATGGAAAAATGGAATCTTTTCAAGACTAGGAAAAATTGAAAGAATTTATCACCTCTAGACTGGCCCCACAAAACAATGCTCAAGAGAGTCATACATCTGAAAATAAAAGGGTGATACCTACCATCATGAAAACACATTAAAGTGTAAGAGTGGTAAAGTACACACACAAATGAGAAAGAGTAGAATGATACTTACCAAAGAATGGAAAGAATGTAGAAAGTGAGGTATGCAGAGAGGTTGGTTAATGGTTATTTATATAAAGTTAGATAGAAGAAGCACTTCTAGTGTTTGATAGAACAATAGAATGACCATAGTTAACAGCAACATATATTCTGTTTTAAAATAGAAGAGAAGATTTGAAATTTTTCGAATGTAGAGAAATAATAAATGTTTGAGATTATGGACATCCTAAATACCTGACTTGATCATTACACATTCCATGCATGTACCAAAACATCACATGTACCCCATAAGTGTGTACAAATATTATGTATATTTTTCAAAAATGCAACTAAAAATAATAATTGAGAGAACCCTAAAGAGCTTTTGGTTATATGAGTTACAAAGTTGTGTGATAGAGCTTATTTTGTACTGGCTCATCAAAACTGCTTTTTAAAATTTCAGGAATTTTGTTAGAAGTTTGTTCAACAATGAGGTCACAAATTACATTCTATAAAATTACAATTAAGTAAATTTTATTAATACGAAAAACCCACAAAATATTCCAAAAATAATAAGATGATGTCATATATGCTGGGGTACAAAAAAACAAAACAATATTTTCTATGAGTTCAGAAGAGGGCCCGCTAAACCAGCAGAGACGTGAGGTGACCAAAAAAATTTTTTCAAAGCAGTGTGACCTGAACTATTTCTGAAACAATATGGCCTACGCTAATATAACTTAAAGACAACTACCTTGCTCAAACATAAATACTAGACCTAAATTCACCCAGAGGGGCTCAGGACTACTAAATAAGCTGTTGGAAGCCAAATAAAAGCATTTTCTAGCTAGAAGTAGTGCCGAAGTCTTAGTCTACTCATTTCTCCTTGGGTTTCTATAAGTGAAGTACATATTATTTCTTGTTATCTTCTGTATGGTGCTGTCAATAACACCTTTCTAGCAGAGCTGTTGATTTATTAAATCAGATAATATATTAAAATTGTAATGATACATAAAATACCTCAACATTCTGTGACAGAAAACATTAGCTCTGTGTACACATAGACTAAGGCTTTTCTTACCTTAAGGCCCTACACAGAGCATACGCTAATTAATGGCTTATCAAATTATCAATCTGATATGGATCTGAGTTTTAGTGACTGTCAAGATCACCAAAAATCATACAGTTTGCCTTGTGAAAACAGATTATGACCTGTATGAAAACTTGTATTATAAAATATCCTTTATTATTATTAAAATACCTGTTAATTTAAAAATGCAAAATTGTTAAAATTTTAAATGACTCATTATTATTATTACTTTGAGATTATAATCTTAACTTTTTAAAAATATAACACCGAGTAGTTTCACTTTTATGCTGTGTTTATTCCACTTAATGTCATGCTAATATGATAAATGAAAATATTTTCAGTGCTGCTTTAAATTGCATTCATTTAGTAACAGTAAATTTAGACATCTTAATGTACTTATTGACCATCTGCATTTTTTCAGCTTTACTCAACTTTTCTTGCTGTCTTATATGCTTTTATTAGGGACATATTTTTGTTTGTGTTAGCAGATATTGAATTTTGTCATATATTAGGAAACATTTCTCTCTCTCTCTCTGTGTGTGTGTGTGTGTGTGTGTGTGACTGTTATTAGGTTGATTATTAGGTTGGTTTAAGCTAATATTTGGCTTAAAATTTATTTATATTATTTTTGGCTTACCCTTATATTATTTTCATAATTTACTTTTCAAATTTTATTTACAACTTTTTTTCTTTTCCTTAAAAGCCTAGGAAAGCTTCCCTTTAAGCTACATTAATACATACTAACTTTTCTTTAAACTTCTATTAAATGATCTCATTTTAAGTTTATTTGGAATTTAAGTATGAGGTAGGGATTAAATGCTTTTTATTTGAATACTGGTCAACCAACTGTCATGGCACCATTTACTGAATAAATTATCATTTCTCAAGTAAATTCAAATTGTCCTTGGTCTTTATAATTCTTTGGCCATTTCCATAGAATTAAGTTGAGAGATGGGTTAGGTAGATAAGTAGGCCCATGTGTTATATTTGAAAGGTTAAATTGGGTCTTTGACATCCAAGTTGAACTAGATCTTTGATTTATATATCAAATAGGAAAGCTGAAAGTATATCACCTGTGTTAGCAGATAATTGTGAAATCTATGACAATTTTATTGGAAGTCTACCCTGATGTATTACCATATCTGAAAGTTTGGAGATAAGATCCTTAGCTCTTTTAACTGGGAAACAAAGGGTATCAACAGCTAGTTATTTGCAGTTCACTGTACATCCTGAAGTCTGAGAAGACTTTGTGTCACATGTGAGTCCTATGAATGAGTAAATCTACAAGATTCTCCTTCTTGTAGTTTAGTTCCAGCTGTAGGCAGAACATTTGTGCAACCTGCAGTCTTCATCATCCTTTAAGATCACTGGAAAATAAGGGCATTGAGATATTTTAGAGGTAGTGGTCAAATCATTACCATGACTATGTTGAACACTTAAGCCTGGATGTGGATAAGAAAGAGGACTGACATTATAAGTGTGACCGAAACACCAGGAGTTTGATCTAAGTCCTGCTACTTGCCAAACAGAAAGCCAATCACTGTGATAATGAGTACTGGAAGGAAGAAGAAGGCTTTAATTGGGTACTGCGGGAAAGGAAATGGGAGATCAGTCTCAAATCCATCTCCCTGACCGACTAAAGTTAGGAATTTGTATAGCAAGGAAAAAATGTAACCATGGGTGGGAAAACAGGAATTAGGAAGGGGTAAGGAAGAGGAGTTGGTCAACAGGAAGCAGATGGTTGGTTAGGCAATCATGACAGTTGAAGAGTTTGATGTCTCAGTGTCCAACAGCAGTGACCCGCTGTGTTTCAGCTTCGTGATATTATCTGAGAGACCTGATGGTTGGTTCCCTGAGAAAGGAACTCAGGTAAGACAAACGAAACTTTCTCAAGTTTTAAGACTGACAGGATCAATTTCTATGCTTATTCAAAGAAACAACATCAGCTTTATGGGACAATTGGGCCAGTTTCACAAGTCCAGAATGGAGTTGTTTGCTTGCAAGTTTCACTCCAATCTTGCTTGAGGCTAAGTGCTGAATACAGCATAACCTATTCCCATCAACACTTACTACATTGTAGATATTGTCTAAGAGGAAAAGAAAGACCAGCTGTAAGGAATACAGTTTTGAGGTTAGGTTAGATTCAGGAGAAACCCTAAACCCAGCATTTACTAGATTTATAAACTCAGGCAAGTTATTTTTCTTCTATAAGTCTCTTTGCAAGTAAAATGGAGCTCATGATCACAATTCTATAGAATTTCTATATATGATAATAAATACACTATAGCAGAAGTCCCTAGAATGTTAGGTATTTTACAGTAGGTAGCTTAGAAAACAGTAGCCCATGTAAAATTTTTTTTAAAAAGCCAAACTAATTTCTCATTTGATTCTTTCATAATGTGGTTGAATACTACATTATTTATAATAACATTTTAGATATCTTAATGGAGACAGAAACTGCTGAGTCATCAATTCATTCCAACGCTCTGGCCTACAGCAGGCAATTTATTTTAGTTCTCAAACATTTTGTGGTTAATTACTAGACTAAATTGCCTGAATTTAAATTATTAGTCTGGGTTACTGAAGTAAAGTCTGACAAAAGCAGTACTTATGCAGACAGGTTGTTTGAGGATTAAGTGAAATAACACATGCAAAGGATTTAGCATGGCATTGTGCACAAAATAAATGCTTTACAAATATTAGCTGATGTCATTACTATTTTTGCTATTCTATGCTTCCGCATCTTTCCCCTGAAAGTCATAAAATATCTAGATGTCTTTGGTTGCAATTAATTGGTATTATAATCATATAATGAAAGAATATTAGAGATAGAAGAGATCTTCAAATTTATATTCTAGTTTATAGATGAAAAAGTGAGTTCCAGACAATGTCATTATATTTCAACAATGTCACTCAGCTAGTCACGGTCCACACTGTGATGTTATCCAGAACTGCTGAGATTCAGAGGCCATTCAAGAATGCATTCAACTGTAATATCTAAACACACGTTTAAAGATAATTTGCTTTTCATTCCTACATTCTTACAATCTTAGATTTAGATTTAGGTTTTAGGTCTCAAAGGAAGAATATAAGTTGATGGCAATTCCACAAAGGAATAAGAGCCATGTTTGGAGTCCATTAGATCACTGATACATATCTCAGTACTTCCTTATCTACAAATAATGACACATGAAAACCTGCAGTCCTATGAAGAATGCCGCAAGGGACTGTAAGCTTGAGACAATTAAGGTTACCCCACCAGATTAAATAGCTCTAGCAGCTAAGTTCTGACAGAAGGTCAAAGGAATGGAGAAAAATAAGTGGAATGAGGATCCATGATTATCAGCCTAATTTTTGTGACCAGCTACAGAGGCAGGGACAATCACAGTGGGTTATTAACTTAAACCATTGTCTCTACTCAAACTCTATCCTCACGCACAACTTTCTCTCTGACTCATTTTTTACTTTCTCTCTCTCTCTCTTTTACTTTTTCTTTCTTTTCTTTTCTTTTCCTTCCCTCTCCCTCTCCCTCTCCCCCTCCCTTCCTTCCTTTCTCCCTTTCTTTCTTCCCTTCCTTCCTTCCTTCCTTCCTTCCTTCCTTCCTTCCTTCCTTCCTTCCTTCCTTCCTTCCTTCCTTCCTTCCTTCTTTCCTTTTTTCTTTTCTTTCTTTCTCTTACTCTTTCACCCAGACTGGAGTGCAGTGATACAATCATAGCTCACTGCAGCCTGAATTTCCTGGTTTAAAGCAGTACTCCTGCCTTGGCCTCTCAAGGTGCTGGGATTACAGGTGTCAGCCAGCATGCTTGGCCTAGCTTTCTTATATGTAGAGCACAGATGGTGGCTAGTTTCATAATTGAGATTTCAACGATAATATCACTGAATGAACACTCTGCAGTGATACAGTGACTAACATGACTGTTTTCTCTTTGTGGTAACATCGGTTGTATGTATGTTTCTCACTTAAAGAAAGACATTGGTAGTGGTGGGTGGCAAAATTGATACCAGATCTATTCTTTGCCATTCGGAAGACTGCTTTTACTTGTTTTAGGCTCAGGAGAGGCAAGAGCAGAGATTTTAGCTATTGATTTCCCTCACCCTCTCCCTGACAGGTCATAGGAGAGTAGTGCCTTGATAGGGACAGTGGCTGTGTTCCTCTACCAATGACCACAGTTTCTATCAGATGATTAATCTCCCCTGGCCACAACTTCCACAAAGTCTTCTCCCTTCCACTGTCCTTTTGGTCATCCAGCTGAGTGACAAAGACTCCCTAAAATAGTTCATGCATGAGTGCTTAGCTATCTCTTGTCGATTTCCTTATCTCCCTGCACAAATTTGCAAAGAGCTCTCCTTCTTTTTCTTTCTTTCTTTCTTTCTTTCTTTCTTTCTTTCTTTCTTTCTTTCTTTCTTTCTTTCTTTCTTTCTTTCTTTCTTTCTTTCTTTTTCTTTCTTTCTTTTTCTTTCTTTCTCTTTCTTTCTTTCTTTCTTTCTTTCTTTTTTTTTCTTTCTTTCTTTTTCTTTCTTTCTTTTCTTTCTTTCTTTCTTTCTTTCTTTCTTTCTTTCTTTCTTTCTTTCTTTCTTTCTTTCTTTCTTTCTTTCCTTTTTTCTTTCTTCCTTCCTTCCTTCCTTCCTTCCTTCCTTCCTTCCTTCCTTCCTTCCTTCCTTCCTTCCTTCCTTCCTTCCTTCCTTCCTTCCTTCCTTCCTCTCTCTCTCTTTCTTTCTTTCTTTCGGGTGTACCATCTGTTTCCATCCAGAATCCTATTAAACAGGAGTTGATTTCTAGAGAAGTGCTTGGAAATGCCCATCAGAACTGGCAGTAGAGGAGGCAAGCATAGTGTAGCAGCACAAAAGGCCTGGGATGGGATTTGGGTTCGCAGTATGTATCCCTTCTTAACCATTTATACCGCATTTCAAGTGAAAAGAGTTCTACACGTGCACCTATCCTCTGGCCTGACTGCCATAAATTAGCCACTTCGCTTTACTTGCTGAAATCTAATATATGCCAACATTTCAATTTCTTCCAGCATTTTTATAAGCTGTAAATTTGTGTGGGAGTCTTCCAGTAATTCAGTGAAGATTCTGAGCATAGTTGCATAAATATTTTAAATTCTTCACAGTGGAAAGATACAAAGGGAAGTGATGTTTCAGAAAGATTCAGAACCCTCTTACCTAACACATTTTTTTCCCAAAGTACTCAGCAATAAACCTATTTATGATAAAATGACGAAATAACTAATTTTTGAACGTTTAAAGGTGACATTTAGAAGCTTTTAACTTTAACTTACCAACTAAGAGCATCTACACTTCAATTGCTCGTAGAAATGTCATTTCACATGAGAAATAAAAAAACTTTTAAAATAATGTTCTTTCCTGATCAGGTTGCTTTCTCTGTCAATTTCTCTCGAAAATATGCTTTTATTTTTCCAGAGAGATCTTTAGTGAATATCATTAAATAGGAATGAAACTAATACTTCATAATTTTGACTTTTTTTTGAAAGCGAATCTTTATTATTTTCTAGGCCAAAGACAACTAATAAAAATTATATTTTTTCTCCATAATAAAATACAGTGATATTGTAGGCAAATATAACAGCACTAAGATGAATCTACTGTTGTGTCTTTAAGATTAAAAAAAAGTCTATGTGGATATGTATTTATACAATCCATTTGAGCCCGAAATGAACTTTAAGAGCTCTGTCCTTGCACCCTGTAAAAATGATAAGAGGGTAGAAAGACACATAAGGACTTATTCTTAAAACCTGAGAACTGCGGGACTATCTTGTTGATTAATATAATAAACATCATTTTTTACAGAATAAAGAATAGCATGGCTCTAAGAGATGGCCCTTCATTTCTACCATAGCAGTCATTAGTATATCTTAACTTTACATGTGTTCAGGATATTCATGGTCCTTTTTGTCCCCTTTCAAGACGCTGGGCCTTTAAATTACTGCTCAAGAGCTAGGAAGCAAGATGGGGCTATTAGATTTAGCATCATATATTTTTCCAAGCGGTATACACAGCACTTTTTAAATATGTATGCAGCCCGTTTTAGACTGTAATCTCTTTTCAGTTATTTATACCACTGACAGGCTTTAGATCCTTATTTCTGACACTATAATTTAATGCCATGACACAAGCCCCAGATTTACAGTTTCCACTGCTGGTCTGAGAGTTCCATTCCACTTCCCTCTGATACAGTGAATTCAGTGGATTTGTGGAAGGGAATTTCATCAGCAGGTTTTTTTTTTCTTTGTTTCTTTACAATACATTTTTGAAACTCAATATTAACTTGTCTCCCAAGAAGTGCTCTGGCACCAGGTTTTGAAGCATATTTTGTAGTTCCTGATTTTCTACAATCGACATTCCATTGTATTTATCTACCAAAATTCACATATCATTCATTGAAAGTTTAATATGAATATGTACACATTATTTAACCCTGTAGGCATTACCTCTCATCTGTAAAATGGGCATAAAATACCCATTTCATGATGTTGTTAAAAAATTGGTTTTTGCATGTGGAACACGGAGAACAATGTGTAGCACATACCAAGAAGCAGTATAACATAATGTTTAAGAGTGTTAAAGTTGGAGGCTATGCACTATATAATTTTAGAGATGCTATTACCATAGATTATGACAAGAATGACGTCTTGTGGAATAATTCAATGTGGTAGCCCTGCCTTTGACCTGCAGACTCTTAGAATTTATCTCAAAGGAAAAGGAGCCAACAGAGCAGATATATGTAGAAAATTGCGTGCCACAGTATCATCTGAATAAATAAGCAGGAATAA
This sequence comes from Macaca thibetana thibetana, assembly GCF_024542745.1. Taxonomy (NCBI): domain Eukaryota; kingdom Metazoa; phylum Chordata; class Mammalia; order Primates; family Cercopithecidae; genus Macaca; species Macaca thibetana. The sequence continues at coordinate 73,704,975 of NC_065591.1, read as the reverse complement.
TTTAAATGTCACCAAAACAGATCTGTGTAGTGAATTATGTTGCATATAAATAATAAAATACATGCTCTGCAATTTTTAAAAAAGAATGCAAAATGCAAAATGGTCTGTATTGACATTCTATATATTCTATATTGAAAAAAACAAATTCCAGAAGTGTATATGTACCAAGATTCAATGTTTTCAATATATATTAAGTACATAGGGAAATGTTGAATATTGATACTAAACTATTAACCAGTGATTATATCTACAGAGCGGAATTACAGTAAATTTTCATTTGCCAAGCATCATATTTTTGTAATTTTGTAAACAAACAAGTTACGTATCAAAATTCTTAATAAATACCTATTTAATAATATAATATTTCTAGTTAACAACCTTTAATTAATATCCATTGCCTATAGGATAAAGCTCAGAACCTTCATAAACTGTAACCCTGCCTGACTGCCCAATATCTTCTCCTATTATCCACCTTGCCACATATTCCCAAGTTATAGAGAATAATCATAGTTCCCATTAATATATTGTCAGATAACTTGAGGATTTTGCTCATTCTTGTTTTCCCTACTTATCATGCATACCTCTGTGAGAGACTCTATTGCAATTGCCTTTTTGTATATCCATCTCTCATTATATATTTCGATATACTTGATAAAAGTATCCACTTGACCCACTTGATAAAAGAGAACTAACAGAGTGACTAACACATGATAGTTCCTTAATAAATGCTTATAAAACTAAAATGAACTACACTAATATTTTGAGAGTTTCGCAGGCCAGTGTGAGCTCACACACACAAAGATATTCTAAGCAACATTATAATATAAGCTGAATCTTGACCAGTAGCAAATTTGAGAATATTAGTTGCGGCTGGGCGTGGTGGCTCACATCTGTAATCACAGCACTTTGGGAGGCTGAGGCGGGCGGATCACGAGGTCAGGAGTTCGAGACCCTCTTGGCCAACATGGTGAAACCCCGTCTCTACTAAAAATACAAAAATTAGCTGGGCATTGTGGCATGCGCCTGTAGACCCTGCTACCCAGGAGGCTGAGGGAGAATAGCTTGAGCCCAGGAGGCAGAGCTTGCAGTGAGCCGAGATCATGCCACTGTACTCCAGTCTGGCAAAGAGCAAGACTCCATTAAACTAAACAAAAAAAGAAAAAAATTAGTTGCAAGCCATGTTCCAACAGGCAACATAGGATGATTGTTAAATATATGACATTATAATAGTTCATTGCTTTGTGTAATTAAAATTCCAACAGTATGTTAAATATATACAGAGATTTAAAGAAAGAGCATGACTTGTTGCATTAAAACGGGAGCAAGTAGATAAGGTTATTGAATAGAGTTATAGGCCTCTTATAGAAACACCTGGGAATAAAGAAAGCACCAAGAAATATAAGATTGGACAAAAATAAGTAGAGAACTAATTACACAGAAATAATGTAGCTTTAAAAGAAGAAAATGTAAGATAAGAGATTGAGTCTGAGATTGGTGAAGTGAGACAATACAGAGGATGTCTAAAAGGCTCTTCTTAAGAATTTTTTAATTAAAGTACCAACAGAAGCTTTTTATGATACTGCTTCATTTCTTTAAATGAATCTATTTAAATGGATGCTATATTATTTGGGGCTATTTTAATTACTTATAAAAGAAATCAATTCTTACTTCATTTGGTAATGTATCTATCTTCTTTATTCAAAAGAATAGCCAAATAGAAGCTGAGATTTCCTAATTTCAGATCTAAATTTTATTGGGAACAGCCAGTCTGACAAGCATAGACCAGACGTCCAGTTGTCATTTATTCAGCAGGAGCAGCAAGACTCAATCATGTTTTTATAATATTATTTCCTGAAACTTGTGGCTATAACCATGAAGTTTGAGGTACTTACTGTTCTCCAAAACATGGACAGAAGACATTCCAATTGATGTTCACTGCTAATTAGTATTCATTAGAGCATAAAATACCCTAGATTGTTTCTCTTGGATTGCTTATCTGTACTTGTGTGTTCATTCATTCATTCATTCACTTATCCATCCAACTATCTACCTCTCCATCCATTTATTCATTTTCAAACTAAGTTTTAGGGCTAGCACTGTGATAAATGCTATTCACAGTCATTAATCTATAGTTACAGTTATTATTTAACAGTGTATAGAATGGCAGAGGGTGGAAACATTTTGATATAAGTTAGAAAGTGCTATAATTATTTCTTGGTATATGTGTTAGAACTGAGACAGCACAAAGAACAGCTTATTAACTTTGTCCAATCAAGTGTATACAGTAGTAAAATCTGAGTTGAGTCTTAGAGAATATACATGGATTTTTTAAAGGAAGAAAAACAATAGCATGCAAAGCCTTAAAAGGAAGGAAGGGCTTTATGAGTTTTGAAAATAAGGAAAAGAAATGGATGATGAGTTTGGAAGTATAGTGGGAAACAGATATAGAGAGGTGGATTGATTTCTGGTTATGCAGACCTTACTGTAGCATGTTAAGGAGTTATATTTTATCAATGATTCAATACCTTATTAGGAGGAAGGACTTCATTAGATGAGTGTTTTAGAAAAATTAATTTGCTAGTCATGAGGGTGAACTACAGAGGGATAGGATGAAAGCAGGACAACCAAATAGGTGGCTTATATAAAAGCTTAGGAAACAGATAGAAAAGCCCAGACTAAGGTAAATGTAGTACTGTACTTATTTTCTCTTAGTCATTAGGCTTTTCAACATAAACCAAAGTAAAACAAAATCATTGCAAAGAATAGAGCTCTGTTCTTATAAAGTGTTTCCCTTCAGTTGTGGCCTAATTAATTGTTCCTGAAGTTTAAATTAATAGTCATGGGTATTTTTATAAAGGATGTGGAACAACCAATTAAAATTTTCATCGTGGCCTTTCAAAATTAATTATCCCTTAAATGCCACAGTCTAACCTATATCACAGATACTTAAGCATAAGAGGAAAAATGTTTGGATTTGAGTGAATCATAGTATTTAGTCTATCATATCTCATAGGGAAAATAATAGGTAATTTGAGACATACTACAGATCAGTGCTATTCAATAAAACTGTTGGTGATAATGGAGGTGTTCTATGTCGTTACTGTCCAATATGGCAGTTCTAGCCATATGTGGCTATTGAGCACTTAAAATGTGCCTAGTACAATGGGGTACATGAATTCTTGACATTTTAAAATTGTATTTAATACATATAAATTTAAAGTGAAATTTAAATAATCATATGTAGCCTAGTGGCTATGCTGTTGGGCAGCACAACTCTATAGATAGTGAAAAATATGCAGACTCAGTTGGACAGTACTGCAATGTGTGGCTATAAAGAAGGCAGTGCAGGGCAGAAGATATAAAGTAGGGCAGGGGCTCAGGATGGAATTTTATTTCAGCACAGATAATTAATGAGCTGTAGATAAGAATTTGCATATAAACTTAGGTTCTCTCACTTGTACTGTGACGTGATTGGCTGAATAATCATGACTATCCATTTAAGCTTCATGTTTCTATAGAAATAACTGATTGTCATAGTTCAACTGAATAAGATCTCATTGGAGAAAATGGCTTATTTTCCACAGTTTTCTTCATTCTTATAAAACTGGACTAGGTGTGAATTTGAGATACAAAAGTCAAGGATACATATTTTGAATAAGTTGAAAATGCAAAAGCAAATGTTACATTTGCTGAAAGCTGTTTGTTTTCAATCTAGTAATTTATATACACCTTACTTTATAATTTTCATTTATTGTCTTTCTTTTACTACATGTTACCTTCTATGATAGGCAGCCTCAATATGACTTTCAATTATCATCACTTCCTGCAGTTCATACCCTCGTTTTGTCTTCTTCCACATAGTATTGGTCTGTGAAAGTATGGCAAAAGTGATGTTAAGTCACTTAAGAGATTAGGGTATAAGAGACTGAGGCTTCCGTGCTTCCACCTTGGTCTCTCTCTCAGAGAACAGCCATGTGAATGATTCTTCTTGAAAGTAAATCTTTCAGCCCCAGTCCAGTATTCAAATGATCCAGTTACATTGAAACTTATGAGAGACCTTGAGCCATCCAGCTAAAATGCCTCCAAATCCTGACCCTCAAAACCTGTAAAATAGTAAATGTGGTTTTAAACTCTTAAGTAATTTGTTACATAGTAATAAACAGCTAATACACTTTGCTGACTATTCTCATTCTTTACTAATCTTTCATAAACCCTAGTCATTAAAATATCTGTAGTCCCTAAAATATTTATCAATCCTTCAAGGCTCTATAAGTTCACAGTTTTTTGTGTGTAGATATTTCTTCCTCTGTCAAATATCTAACACAATGTTTTCTCTTTCAAATTCGGCTGGTGTCCTTTCTAGAGAATTCTATGGCCTCACCAATTTGAATTAAGCACCATCACCGTTCTTGGTTTAATAGAACCAGATGCCCAGTCTAACTTAGCACTAGTCACACCGTTATGTTCACAAGATTGTGAGCTACTAAGATTGGGACCTTAGTCTTATTAATTTTACATAATGTCAGATATATTCCCTAACACAAAGAACTTGCTTATATTTTTAAAATTAAATACTAACAGAATGAAAGGTTAAACACCATTAAATAAATATATTAGTTCAGATTATATATTGATGTGTGGTCATTCGTTCCCTACAAAAGAGAAATTTCATGTTTTTCAATCTAAATGTATAATGCTCCTTCCAGCCATACAGACATACTATTTTTTCAAAATAATAAAGAGACATGAACAATATAAATTCAAACTGCAAGACAGCTGTGTCACATTTCCTGGACTATGTTGTATTCTCCATTTTGTAGCTCCACCTCCAGGATAACTGGTGAATCCTTAGGGTCATGGAAAGAAGCCTAGTAAGTGGATCTCTTTGTGCATAGGATTGTCTTTGTCTCATCATGCAGCACCCTGTTCTCTGGGACACAATATGTGACTCATAGTTCTGAATTAGAGGAGAAAGATGGTTTTAGCATTATAGTTACACAGATCAAGCATTACTTCAGATTTAACCTGTTTTTAACCAGGGAGCTTGAAGTACCTAAGGAGGAAGACATTATATATTAAACTCGGAATAAAATGCCTAAATTCCTGGACATTACTAAAGTGTGTTGGTGACAAAAACTCCTGGAAAACTAGCTCGCCAATTCAGAAAATGTTACTGGCCTCATAAAGTAATGGTACAGATCTACAGACAGTTTAAATTGCCAAGGTCAGCGAAGATTACACTTGAGAGTTTGGGCATGGTGGCTCACACCTGTAATACCAGCACTTTGGGAGGCCAAGTCGGGCAAATCACCTGAGGTCAGGAGTTCAAGACAAGCCTGGCCAACATGGTGAAGCCCCGTCTCTACTAAAAATACAAAAATTAGCTGGGCATGGTGGCGGGCACCTGTAATCCCAGCAAGAGTTAAACTCCATCTCAAAAAATAAAGAGAGAGAGTTTGGAGAGTTTGGGGAGATTATGTAATGATGGTTACTCCAGTGATGTAAAAAGTTCATTTTATTAAAGTATTGATTACTTAAATGGCTTTATATCCTACGCAAAAAAGGGTTAGATCACTTATTTGGGTGGGCATATTACACATTAAATGCAATAAGTGGAGCACTGCATTAGAGTGGAGCTGTTGCAATTTTTTGGATATTTTCTCAAATTGGTTTAACCTCTAAATTATAAATATAAAGTATTAGGAAACTGTCAGCAGAGATTAACTCCTTTTCCCTCACCAGGTTAATTTGAAACCTATCTGCTCTGCAGTGTCTTCAACAGACAGTGTGTTTTATTGAAATATACTCAAATTACAAAATGCATACTTATAAAATACTCAGTGAAGTGAAAAAAATTTAATATTTTAATAAAAATTTTGATACATAAAAAAAGAAAACTTTAAAAAGCAGTTTTGCTATGACTTTATCTTCAACCACAGAGTTGGAAAAGTTCAAGATATCTCCATAATCAGTTCAGAAAATCCTTATGGGGTATCTTATTCACTGTGATAAAAAATGTACCTGGCTATTGTTGACATCTGTTATTATTTTAGCAAGTATTGGGAAACTGTCTCTTTCATTTCTAATGTCTGTGGTAGTATCTTTTTCAATGTTCAGCACCAAAGGTTTTCAATCCCATATGCACTACAACAAAATATAATTTTCTTGTTTCCCTCACTCTTACAGACTTCATAAATATAGATATTTCTACTTAAAATTCAAGTTCATGAAGACTATAGGCTGAAGGGGGAAAAAAATAAACATCAACTGTACTGCAGTGCTTCTCAAAGTGCTCTAGTCCAGAAACACAGCAGAGAAGTGTAAAGACATGTCCTGAAGCAAACATTTATAAGATATTGCCTGTTCTTTATTTTGTTTTTGTATAAATAATAATTTCCTTAAATTACATATCATTGGATAAAATCAGGCATTCAAGAACACAAATCATGTTTATCATATAATTTTGACATTTCTGCACACTCACCAATAAAGTTCATTTGAAAAAATCTCTTTCCCTTTGAATAGCAAAAAGTGCTTTTATTCTAAGTCTATCTCTTTTGTTCTCTATTCTGCAAAGATCAGTTACTTTTGGTAAAACATCTTGGGCTATTTTGCAAGATCATGTATTATATACTTGGACTTGAGCCTTAATATATCAAAACCTACCTGTGTACAGGCTTAAGCTTCCATCTTGAAACCAGAAATACTCAGAAAAAGTGTTTTTGGGAAATTCTGGATGAAGTATTTAATCATGGCCATTTCTAATACATGAAATAAAATTGTACCACATAAATTAATAAAAAAGGGAAAACAAAGTTCTACATGATAAAAATAAGCCCACACTTGACAGAACCTTTACTTATTTGTTAGCATTGACCATAATAGATGGGGATGCTCAGTGAATGTTCAAATAACACGCAATGGGACTACATATTTCAGATTCAATTTTTTCCCACCAATAAGGAAAATAATAAAAGTGAAAATATCTATAGAGCATCCTCTAAATAGTATCACAAGGCCACTAGCTTTCAGTGAAAGTTGTTGCACTGCCAGTTATTTGAAAAGTCTCTGCTTGACTGACTTCCTTCACAGAATATAAGTATATATTTCTTGTTTGTAGAAGCTGGTTGGCATTCCCTCATTCCCTGGCATATCTCATTGTTGTTATAATAATGTAATAATTTAACTCAGCACAGTATATTAGAGAGATATAGTGGCTATTGACTGCTTAAAGTTTTACAAAGGGTACTTTTCTTCTGTTTTGAAGAAGGTTTGTAGCGGTATTAAGAAAAATTATCCAAGCTTCAGTAGAAAAATGAAAATGCATTTTAAAACAAGATTTCAGAGGCTCTTGTCATTTTCTTCTTACCATTACTTGTAAGAGGCACTTGGCATATAGTGGAAGAAGCATTGGTTTTAGTGTCAGAAGATATGAAATTGAAATAAATCTGTGTGATCTGGGGCATAATTGTTGGCTAATTGCTGCCTTTTTCTAACCCACATTTCCTACAGATAAGAATAAATATACACTGGTAAACAAGAAAGATATGCTTCTCTCATAAGGGAGATTATATTCCTAGCAGGCAAGAGAGAAAGAGAAACAGTAGTTTACAATATTATATTTCTTAGGAACAGGAGGAAAGAATGAAATAGGGACATTTAGCAGGGTGACATAATCACTCAGTCAGGACAGCCATTCTTGAAGAAGCAACGCATAAGCTGAATCTTAAAACATAAACAGGTGCTAAGCAAATAAGGACAATAATAGGGAAAATTAGAATAAAATAAATCCTCACACCCTTAAAAAAAAAAACACCTATTTATCAATAGCCATGGTATCAAGTAGCCATCAGAAATATGATGTAAACTCTTTCAATCAATCAATGAGGACAACTCAGCTCAGTGAATACATTCTCATAAGCTAACAAATCAATATCAGTTCCTCACAATTAAAAGTCAGAAATCAGTAATAAACACATTTCAATTAAAACTCTTTTGGCTGCCAACTAATCAGAACTAGCTCCACCCAACTATTAAATATTTATAGATAATATCAACCAATATTGGTCCCCGAAAATCCACCAATCCCTGAATTTTACACATTCCTACAACCCTACATGATATCAGCACTCTGCTCTCCTCAGGAAATCTGTGCCTAAGCAGCATATCAATCCCTTACTAGAAGAAGCAAACATTCAGCTTTTAATTTCCTCAGATGTTGAATATTAGCCTCATCATCCTTTGTCAGGGGTAAATGTAGTATACTTGAGCAACTGAATAAAAGTCTAGCAGAGCTAGATGGAGGTAAATGTATGGAAAATTGGCTGAAAGGTTAGAAAGTAACAAGATTGTGGAAGACTTCAGAAGTCACTCAAAAGATTTTGGACTTTATCTTAGATCAATGGGAACTCATTGAAAAATTTCAAACTGAATGGCATGCTCATGGTTCCTTCTTATAATAACTCTAGTTGTACTGTGGAAAATGGTATGAAGAGAGTAAATGTAGAAAGACCAAATAAGAAGATGCGGTAGTAGTTGGGATGAGAGCCAATTATAGCTTGTACTGGTATCTAGAAAAGGAATGGAAAGAAGAGGAGGAATTAAAGAAGCATGTAGAACAGAGTAACTTAATACTTACTGGATGTTTTAGACTGATGGAAAAAAATAGCAGGTGAGCCTGCTGGCCTGTGCACCTGGATGATTGATGTCACCAATCTCTGAGGTTGGAAATACTTGTAGAAAAAGTACTTTTGTGAGAAAAATGATAATATAAGTTTGGTACAAATTAAGTTTTAAAAATATGAGGAAAAACTAAGTGGAGTCATTTGGTAAGAAGTTGGAGCTTAAAGGAGAAGGCTGGATTGGAGATGAAAATTTATGTATAATTGAAATATTTAAATGTTCTTATTTCCAGCTCCAAAATTCCATAATAGTTGATTTTCTTCTGGATAAATGGTATCTGGTGATATGCCTTAATAATTCCTAACATGTCCTTCCATCAAGTATGTAGCCATCCTCTTTCTCTTTCTTCTTTTTTAATTGCATCAGTCTCCTGTGGAGGCTTTAGCTGAAATCCTCGTAGACACTATATCTGATTGAGCCTGTGGCTGAGCCTCAAAAGATTGACAGACGTGCTGGAGTGCTGGTTCTCTAAGTGCTCTGGTAGTTGGAGGTTTCAAGTCATTCAAATTAGGTTCCCAGAGTCTTGTTGATTGATCTCATAGTAGTGAACACATATAGTTTTCTACATGCTCCAATATGGTCAGACATTTGGGAAGCACTGAAAAGGCTATTTAATTGAAAGTTCTTCATTCTTTAATATGCTTTCCTTGTCTGGGTCCTAAGTTGGAAAGGGCCTGAATTCCTGGATTAAGTAAAAAAGGAAAACACTTTGTTTAATGTAGACAAACCAAAGAAAGGGAAGGGAATTCTGACAAGAGACGGAAAGGCAGAAAGGTCACAGAACTGTATAATATTGATTGTGTGCATCTCTATGAACCTCTTAAACTTGCATAAGATGTAAGAAAGCATATGCTGCAAGATGTGAAAGAATTATGTTAACATTGAACAATAGGCTTAATTTTGAGCAGGGCAATTGTGAAGGAACACGATTAACACTTGGCGAAAAGAGTTCTTAAGAAGAGCTATAGGGAATTTAAATATGAGAGATTTGAAGAAATCACAGAGCTTTAGGCTTTCACAGATTGCGGAATCAGAAATTCAATATTAGTTGACTTAGACCTAAGTTGTACTTCTCTTCCTGCTTTGTTTTCTTTTGTTTGTTTGCTTGTTTAACTTGGTATTTAGAGCTGAGCCCAAGGAAAAAGGCTTAACTTTATTATAGCAGTTAATCTATTCCCCAAATGATTTAGTCTTTTTTGTATAATAACAAGATCTTGATACCAATATTGTTTCCAGTCACAAGGAGCTCTCTAAGTGTAAAAGGCTTGTCTTTGTAAATTACAAGATTTTCTTATGAAAGCAAAACCTTTGGGAGGGATTTAGAGTCTCCCTGTCCAGCTCATCTCAAGCTCATTTGGTATAATAGCTCAAAATTCTCTTCAGAGCTCTTGTCTAGGATATCTTTTCTCTTGGGTGTATCGCCTAAGGGTGTGAAAAGCCTGAAGTCTTATTATCTTAGAAAAACCCCCAAATAGAGCCCTCAAAAAACTTTCCAAGTAGAATAAAAGTCTTTCCTCTGAACTGTAAATAATAAGGAAACAGGTAAACCTATTTTCTTTGAAAACTACAAAATAAGTAAAAGAGGTTTACCTTACTGAAATATGGAGAATTCTGAATTCCAACAGGAGAATTATAGAACACAAAATGTATTAAATAAGAACTTTTTAAAAAATAACAATTTATATTTAATATTAAATACTATTTTAATAAGATATTATTCTATGACAATTTTTAGGATTTTAGTGACAGATTATGGTTTTAAAACTAAATCAATATGTTGACATGTATAAATACTTATTTTTAAATGTGCACTTTTAAGTGAGATTTCTCCTTTCTATAAAGGAATACAAATAATATAAACTCTTTCATACATATGACCTAAGAAAATTTTTCTTCTCTCTTTTCTTTTTTGATGTGAGTTATTACCTATTTCAAAATTATGTCAGTCTAAGACCTTGAAGAAACCATCCACACCTCTGTTGAAACTTTGTACTATGAAATCCTTTCTGAAGTACTCCCTCTTCTTCCTTTATTGACTTTTTTCCTCTTTAATTTAATACTATCCCCAGTTACCTACCATTTGATCAACAGTATCTTGTGGCAACTAAGTCACTGTGCTGTTTTTTCTCAACTCAGACTGTCTGGAGCCTTGTTCCATCAAGCAGTAACTGTGCACTTAACACGTTAATAGTCTTAACACAAAAAGATAGAGAGAAATAGGATCTTTTGAGGTGGGAATCATTAAAGACAGACACACAAATGCATTCGGTGCCAGATTTGATTACCTCAAACAAGTGAAATTAAAGTAAACATTTTATCATCTCCAATTACACAGTTTCTCTCCTGGGGATAATTAAGACAAATGAGTAGAAAGCACCAATGGCAATCTTTACTTAGTTCTAGAGACAAATGAACAATGCACAATCAAAATAACATTAGACCAGATGTAGTTACCGTTCAGTTATTATATCTAATTATTACACAAACTGGAATCATCCTTTTATTCTCTCCACTATCCCTTGCAAAATTACAGACATCACTTAAGTCCCACTTTCTACATGAAGTCCTCTTTGAGTATAATGCAGTTTATGGGGGGACACCCTGGGTTAGAAACAATCAGGTTTGAGATTCAGATAACCTGAAGTCTGCAACTTGTTAACTAGGTGCTGTTGAAACACCCAGTTAACTTCTCTGAGCTTAAATATCTTTGTCTAAACTATAGAAAATATGAAAACATTAACACCATGGATGTTTGTGAATAACAAATGTCATAATTTAAGGGACAGTACTCAGTTAATGGTAAAGTAGTATGTAAAATTTAATCATCAGTTACTGACTTCCCACTTGTCTAATCTCCAGTGTTTTATTATAGAAGAAACACAGAAGAATGTAGAATTATTATTGTAATGATTATAATTGTAAATTCATAATTCAACTGAAAAACATTTACTTAGAAACTATTATATGAAACATATAGTCAAAATCATCTGAGTGCTCACTAGGTGCTTTTCACTATTCTGGGGTCATTTACTTTGGTTATATGTACATTATTCATATTTATGTTCCAAATGTTGATTACAGCATGTGTTATTTATTCAGATGCTCAATAATTTGTTAGAACATAGAAATATTAAATAATAAAAATGTGTTTTGTTAATTGATTTCAGCAATAATAATAGGCAAGTAAAATATATTTTAAGTTACTAAGAGGAAAACAAAAATTTGGAGAGGTAAAACAATGGGCTCAAGATTACAGAGATAGTTCTCAGTAAGAAAGTATTTATTATATCAAATCAATTGAGTAAATTATTTGCCAAGATATTAGTTAAGTTGTTTTGATATGGTATACTTTTCTACTTATAGTAGTATTTTCCTAATCAATGCATAATTCAATTGTGTATAAAATTTATGGAAATATGCTAGTCCTCAGTTTTGTATCCAAAATTAATATCTTGAGTTTACATGAGATGTGACACATGATCTATAATACCTATGGATAGCTCTGGCTTTGGACCGGAGCACTTTCACATTAAAGAAAATCCATTTCAGGCCGGGTGCGGTGGCTCAAGCCTGTAATCCCAGCACTTTGGGAGGCCGAGACGGGCGGATCATGAGGTCAGGAGATCGAGACCATCCTGGCTAACACGGTGAAACCCCGTGTCTACTAAAAAATACAAAAAACTAGCCGGGCGAAGTGGCGGGTGCCTGTAGTCCCAGCTACTCAGGAGGCTGAGGCAGGAGAATGGCGTGAACCCAGGAGGCGGAGCTTGCAGTGAGCTGAGATCCCGCCACTGCACTCCAGCCTGGGTGACAGAGCAAGACTCCGTCTCAAAAAAAAAAAAAAAAAAAAAAAAAAAAAGAAAATCCATTTCAATAGAGATCTTTATAGCATGTAAATTAAGGCATTGCTCTTCTGCATCTGCATTGACATGCTGAGTTCTAAATACAAACATGACTTGGTCAGAATTAGTGGTAAAGGTTAGCTAATTTTTTAAAATGCTAGTTGTAAAACATGGTATTCCTTTGATCATCCTTTTCTTCTTTTTAAAGATTAATTCTTACATACCAAATGCCTTCCCACTAAACTGGAACCTTCTGTCTCTCCATAACTCCTTACTGTGACATCCATATACCAGGTCTTTCTACACCAAATGTTCCTAGCTTTGAACCTTTTCTTATTATCTTAAAATACCAACTGCCTTATGCCCCTGTATCCAGGATTTTGTTATGATAGTGCTAACAGAGTAGAGTTAGTCATTGGCATATCTTTTAGCCTATTTACCTTGCTTCTTCAAGTGTATAATAAAAGATGGAGTTGAACTTGGTGATTTCTAAGCTTTCTTTTATTTAAATGTTACTGTGCATGTATAATACCACTTTTGAACTTGTCTTAATGTTTCTCACATGGACCTTTTTTCATTGATGAGCAGTATAATAGAATTTGAAAGGGGTCTAGGCTATTTGCATCATTGACTCACCAGTCATCATGTCTCCACTTGAAAATTTTTAGCAGCAGGAAGTCTTACTCCTTTATGACAAAGAGGTTTCAATTTGTTGGTAGTTATGAATATTAGAAAGTATTTTATTATAGGAAACCTAGGACCAATGCTTGGTCTTACACCTACTGTATCTTCAGCAAGTTCTTTCAAAGGCCAGAAAAACATCTAAGTCAGTGCTTTGGGGTTTTCTTATCCAGGGTTACCTCTTTCCATTTGGAATAATATAACTCAGCACACAAGAATTATTGGAAGCAGTGTGGTATAATGACGTAGCACTGTTAAAGTCTGTATTTGAAATCCTACTTCAGTTGATAGCCGTTTTACCAGAAGCTTGCTATTTAGCATATGTAAATTGACTACGTTAATGTCTAGAACATAGTCACTATAATGTTTCTTTTTGTCTCAAAACACAGCTAAAATGTTAAACTTCCTTTACCAAGTTCTCATGGTTTTTTGTTCATAAATCTATTAGAGGGATTATATTGCAATTGTTATTATCTTTAACATGGATCTTTACTCTTTATCCTTTACCAGAGAGTTTTGGGTACAAGAGCTCTCCATTTTCATCCCTGTATCCACAGTGGTTAGACCACTGAATGTTCTTAATATATATTGAGTAAAAGAATGTGCTTAAAGTTGTTGGTGGTAAGCTGGTTCAGTTTCTTGACTTTGCTGCACCAAAGAATTTGAGAGAGAGTCTAAAGTAAAGGTAGGCAAAGAAACTTTATTGCAAAGTGAAACTACACTCTGCTGGGTCACAGTAGGCTGCTCTACAATGAGACAACAACAACTGACACTGTAGAAACTCCTTTTACAGGAGTCTTACATGATTACTTGTGAAGGGGTGGAAATGTGCATTGTTGTTAAGCATATTGTGGGTGGTCTTCTGAATGCCAATGTGCTATTGTTGTACATGCTAGTATATACCCCATATGTCTTATTAGTATTTTAAATCTCCGCCCAATCATGTGGTTTTCATTATTATAATGAGCATAGGTCAGCCCAAGTACACTAATCATAGTGAGACGTGACAATGTGCTAGCAGCCCTCGCTCCCGTCACCTCCTTGGCCTTGCCGTCCACTCTGGCGGTGCTTGAGGAGCCCTTCAGCCCGCCACGGCACTGTGGGAGCCCCTCTCTGGGCTGGCCGGGGCCGGAGCCGGCTCCCTCTGCTGGCAGGGAGGTGTGGAGGGAGAGGCGCGGGCGGGTACCCGGGCTGCGCGCGGCGCTCATAGGCCAGCGCGAGTTCCGGCGGGCGCGGGCGCGGGTTCAGTGGGTTCCGCATTCGGAGCGGCAGGAGGGTGCCGCCGGCCCAGGGCAGTGAGGGGCTTAGCACCCGGGCTAGCAGCTGCGGAGGTTGCACCGGGTCCCCCAGCAGTGCCGGCCCTCCAGCGCTGCGCTCCAGTTCTCGCCGGACCTCAGCTGCCTCCCCGGGAGGCAGGGCTCGGGACCTGCAGCCCGCCATGCCTAAACCCTCCCCCGCGGTGGGCTCCCGCGTGGCCCGAGCCTCCCCGACGAGCGCCGTCCCCTTTTCTGCGGCGCCGGGTCCCATCAACCGCCCGAGGGCTGAGGAGTGCGGGCGCAGGGCGCGGGACTGGCGGGCAGCTTGGCCTGCAGCCTCGGTGCGGGATACACTAGGTGAGGCCAGCTGGGCTCCTGAGTCTAGTGGGGATTCGGAGAACTTTTTTTTTTTTTACTTGATGTTCTAGGGTACGTGTGCACAACGTCTAGCTAGCACTTGCATGAATTTTGGCATTTTCCCTTCTGTTCTTTTACTTCCTTGCTGCAGGATGCAGGATGCTCTAACCACAAGCCCAGGATGTGTTTTGTCCACTGTTGAGTGGTTTATTCTCTCCATCTGTTTGCTAAGTTTGTTTCTGTTTAAGAGAGCCTATAACCACAGTATTTAAACCTACCTTAATATCACAAGTGTACTAGATGCCATACAAACACCACAGAGCAGCATGAGAAGATATTGTCTATTCCTCTGGATTTTGTATCCCTCTTAACACAACATGGAACTCCTTTTCATATCAAATCACCAAAGCTCTTTCACATGAACTGCTCTGTGGGTTAAGAGAAAAAATAAGAGCCATTGTTTCACAATGTCTTGCCATTTGGGGTGTAATATTTAGTGATATGCAGCATATGTCTCCTGCTGAAGCGACAGGAGAATCACAGGCTGGTTTCTCAGCAGCCTCACAGATTAACTGCAAAGATGAAGTGTGGCATAAACCTTCATTTGCTCAGACTGGCATATGCCCCTCGCCCATTCTGCTGAGTCCCTTCACACCTATCTCTTTCTCTCTCTCCCCCCCACACACATATTTCCTAACTCTGCTCACTGAAGCAATAACATGCCGATATTCTAACAACAAGCAAACTCAGTGCCCAGATATTTGATTCTAATATTAATTGCTTAAAAAAAAAAGTAAACGAGGCAACTTGGTAAAATATCAAATTTCTGGTGTGGAGAATGTAATAGACAAGATAATACTAGAGTATCTTACAGCTCCAGAAAGTAAGAAATGATTTTTAAAATCCCATAATGGTGGGTGTATCAAAAAGGGACGTAAGTGTTCTCAATGGCCAAAGCTGGAGCAATTTGTGCAACAGACTAAGTAAAAATTTAGTGTCATAACACAAAGTATAAAATAAATATAAATTAGTCCAAACAGTTATATTTAACTGTTTATTAAACAGTTCATTTATATTAAATAGATTTAAGTGTACTGAATTTAATTAAATTTGATTTAAATTTATATTAAATAAATAGGAGCAAACAGACAAATATCCAATGCAGAATAATTCCAAATAAATTAGATACTCCACTCTCAAGAAATGGAGCATGACTCTCCACTCCTTTAGTGTGGGCTGTGCATGGTGACCTCTCTTCCAAGAGGACAGGATAGGAAGGGAAAAACGTAACTTTACAGTGGAGAAACGTGTCAACCTTCAAGTTGGTGATCAAGATTGATATTGTCAGGGGCCACTTATGTTGATACTATGTATAATTGACAGGATGTGTGGAGAGTGGCACTCTATATCTGTGGTCTTTCTTCCCAAAACTCATAGCCTTCGTTTTATTATGGGAAAGACATTAGGGAAACTAAATTGAGGGGTTCTGAAAATAGGATCATTCTATAAAATATCTGATCTTCAAAACTGTTAAGGTACTCAAGAACAAAGAAAGTTTAGGAAACCAGTACAGACCAGAGGAACCTGAGGAAAAATAACAAATGTGGTATCCTGGATGGAACCCTGAAACAGAGGAAGGAGAAAAAAACTAATAAATTTCAAATACATTATAGAGTTTGGTTAATAACAATTTATCAGTATTAGATCATTATTTATAACAAGTGCACCAGAGTAATATGAGATAATAATAGGAGAAACTGGAGGTGAGGAATACATGAACTCTACTATCTTCACAATTTTTCTATAAATCTAATACTATTCTAAAATTTATATATGTATCTGCAGGTATATTATAGATATTTACATAAAATACTACACAGCGAAAAATGGGAATTTTGATAGGTGGTTTGTAGAGAATGAATGAGTGAACAATAGTGATATGGTTTGGCTCCATGTCCCCACTCAAATCTTATGTTGAATTGTAATCCCTAATGTTGGGGGAGGGACCTAGTGGGAGGTTATTGGATCACGGGACTAGATTTTCCCCTTCCTGTTCTCGTGATAGTGAGTTCTCTCAAGTTCTGGTTGTTTGAAAGTGTGTGGCGCATCCCCATTTGCTCTCTCTCTCTCCCCTTCCTCCATGTGGAGACGTACTTGCTTCCCTTTCACTCTTCTGTCATGATTGTAAGTTTTCTGAGGCCTGCCCAGCCATGCCTCCTGTACAGCCTGCAGAACTGTGAGTCAATTAAACCTCTTTCCTTCAGTCTCAGGTAGTTCTTTATAGCAGTGTGAGAACTGACTAATACAAATAGCGAGTACTGGACAAAGACTCTACTCAGGATCAGATTGGTCAGCAATCTGACTATTCTTCAATGCTGTACCAGCCCTACTTTGCTCATACCTGGACTTACCTTCAGAAAATGATAACATTCTATTAGGTTGGTGCAAAAGTAATTCCAGTTTTTGCCGTTAAAAGTAATGGCAAATGTTTTACTTAAAGACCGTTAAGTCTTCATATTCAACCAAACTTAAATTATGAACAATATAGTGTGAAAAAATTATCTTTTTTTCTTACATATAGTTAAATATAAATGCTCTTGGATCCAGCATAAAATTCTTCTCTCCTTATATGTTTAGGTGCATTAGGTGCATTAAAAAACTGACTTACCTCCCATTGTCCTAACCCAACTTGAAATGAATGATAGACCAAGGGTGTATAAGATACAGAAATTTAATTATATTAAACACATGCACACAAAAAAAGAGAGAGAGAGGGAGAGAGAGAGAGAGAACTAGAACTGGGAGCTTTGAGGGAAAAACAACAGCCACAGAAGATTTAAGTCTCAATAAGCAGTTTTATATGCAATTTCCGCAAACATATTTTCATTTACTACAAAACAGCAAACAGCTTGGGAAGAGAAGCCAGAAATATGCACAGAGAAAGCAAAATAGTGTTAAATAAATACTGGCTTGCAAAAAAGAAATTGCAGCCTATATTGAAATATGCTTATCTTATGGTACTTCAAAATGTAATAAATTTTTCTGACAAACAATAATTTAGTTTGAATTTAAAACAAATTCCCCTTTTGTCCTAAGAAAGTGTAAATGTTAGACTTTGAAAGATGAATGGTTGTTTTAGCTCAGATACTGGTTATTAGCCACATGACTATGCCCTGGCTAGGCTACTTAGATTTTGTAGTTGTACTGAGAGAAATTTAGTTAAAGCAATTGTTTGAAAGTTAAGCAAAGATGTCTGAAAAAAGAGATGTTAAAACTTATAAGCGAAAGTTAATGCAATTTCCACTATAAGAAAAAAAGAGATTTCAAGGGAAGAACTTTTTTTTTTTTTGGACAGGGGGTTAAAGTGAAACATAGGATGTGTTTAATATTTGAATAATTACTTTTATTAGTGTTTGACTTAATACTCAAAAAGCTCAAAGCACTTAAGGTTATCAGCCAAAAATCAATGAAATCCAAATAATCTTGTACCTGTTCCTTGTTTTATACCAGAATAGAGTAAGATTACATATACACATGCACACACACACACACATATAATTTTTTACACACATACATATACACATATGTGTACATTACACAAAAATATTCACACATACACCTATGTTCCTAGGGTAGAGAGCACAAGTGGCTGTTTATTTTGCTTATAGAAATTAGAAAGAATGTGGCCACTTATTCATTAAACATCCACTAAATACCTTTATACAGAAGACGCTATCCTTTAAATTAAGAATACAGAAATGAAGGTTTCTCAAAACCTCTTTCTTCATGAGCTTAGGGCCTAACAAAGAATATATAGAAGAAAATAAAAAAATTATAATAGTCTTTCTGTAGAAATACCAAATATTTTATTTATGTTTCCCACTGTTCCAGAAAGAATATAAGAAAATTAATAATAATAATAGTAATATGACCTGAAAATGGAACAACGTGCAATTATGTTCACTGTAACAATTCAGTAATTTAAAAATATTAACAACTTAAATTCCCAGCAAAGAAAATCATTTGAATTAGCAAGAAAAAATACATCTAGATATTAAAATATTCTGCACTGCCTTGGAAGCATTTCCATGGAATTATTTTCATAATATAATTAAGAGAAAAACAATACCTAATATAAATCTTTTTCAGGAAAAATAATATGCCTATAATTATTTAGATTGTATATGTATATGTAAAATCTCTCTCCACATATATACATATAAACATGCATTATATGTATGCATATAAACAGACACAGGAAAGAACAGCTGTTTCCGTGATAATGTTTACGATTCAGGGAGAAACAACTGACATAATTGCCATTACCATATGTAAATATTTTTTATTATTTTTGTGTATCCTTCCAATTATTTCTACATGTAAATATAAACAAATATAAATCTATATTCTTCTTTACAGAGAGGGTCAATTTATAGGTTTCTATTTTTATAAGTATGCATTACTTTAAATGATTTTTAGGTGATTTCTATTTCTGGCAGTCTGGTGGATTAGATGCTGATGGAAAAGAAGTGGAAATACATAAAATCTAAAGTATACATTTTTCAATTATTTAAATTTCTTATATATTTACAGGTTAAAAAATAAAATTTCACTCAAAATGTGAACCATGGAAACTCTTAATTCCACCTTTGACCACATTGATACAATTTTCATTCCCCACATACATAGCTTTTGGATTTTTTGTGTGTGTGTGTGCATCCTTCTAGTCATTTATTTATATAAATACAAAAAATTAAATCTACCTTTTAATTTTCCTCCTTATATAGACAAACTATATCATCCTATATATACTGTTATAAACTTCATTTTCTTCCCTAATAAATTCTGGGGGCTTTCCGTATTGCTATATAAAATCCTTCTCCATTCTTTTCTTCCAGCTGCGTGGTTTGTCATTGTGTGTATGGAATCACGTGATTTAACAATCCTCCAATATTTGACTATTTTATTACGTTTTTGCAAGGGATAACATTGTTCATTTGCCATTTTGTATGTGTTAAGGTATATCTACATGATAAATTCTATAAATTAGAAATGCAGGATCAAATAATTCTTTTGTATATGTTGCTACCTGGCTAGTAATGTTCTATCCCCAATAACAACTGAAAGTTGTGTTTCAGTTTACTATTATCTTGCTTTCATTTGAAAGATAATTTTTTGAAGTATGTATTTTTTTAATTTTTAATTTTAATTTTAATTTTTAATTTTAATTTCAATTTTACACATCCTATACATGTGCAGGATGTGCAGGTTTGCTACACAGGTAAACGTGTGCCATGGTGGTTTTCTGCACCTATCAATCCGTCATCTAGGTATTAAGCCCAACATGCATTAGCTATTTTTCTTAACACTCTTCCTCCCCCAACCCCACCCCTCCGACAGGTCCCAATATGTGTTATTCCTATCCCTGTGTCCATGTGATCTCATTGTTCAGCTCCCACTTATATATGAGAACATATGGTGTTTGGTTTTCTATTCCTGCATTAGTTTGCTGAGGATAATGGCTTCCAGCTTCATCCATGTCCCTGCAAAGGGCATGATCTCATTCATTTTTATGGCTGCATAGTATTCCATGTCAAGAAACAACAGATGCTCGTGAGGTTGTGGAGAAACAGGAATACTTTTACACTGTTGGTGGGAATGCAAATTAGTTCAACCATTGTGGAAGATGGTGTGATGATTCCTCAAGGATCTAAAACCACAAATACCCTATGACCCAGTAATTCCATGACTGGGTATATACCCAAAGAAATATAAATCATTCTAGTACAAAGATATATGCACGTGTATGTTCATTTCAGCACTATTCACAATAGCAAAGACAAGGAATCAACCTAAATGCCTATCAATGATAAAATGGATAAAGAAAATGTGGTATATAAACACCAAGAAAGACAATTTTTATATCTGAACTGCCTACCCAAGATTGACTGTCTTTTTTTGTTTGTTTTTAAATTATTTTAATATTTGCATAATAACCAAATGATACATCAAAATTAATTTAATCATCCTTATTTTCTGTTCCTTCTGTATATTATGCAGTTGCTTATTCTTTTCATTTGAATTTTTCCTAGTTTCCAAGACAAATATTCAAGTTGATCTCTTCTGTAAATGATTCAATTTTCCATGTTTCCAAACCTATTCTTTTCTGTCTTTAACATAAGTTTTAAAAATGTGATTGCATTTTGTTTACTTTACAATCTTGTATGATTAGTTTGCACAGTAGAGGACTCTCCTTGAGATCATTTTGTGTGTGTCATTTTTTGTTCTTTCATTTCGAACTGTTATTTCCTTATTTATTTCATTTATTTCCTAGAGGTAATTCTTTTTTTTTTTTAATTTATTTATTATTATTGTACTTTAAGTTGTAGGGTACATGTGCATAACGTGCAGGTTTGTTACATATGTATACTTGTGCCATGTTGGTGTGCTGCACCCATCAACTCATCACTTACATCAGGTATAACTCCCAATGCAATCCCTCCCCCCTCCCCCCTCCCCATGATAGGCCCCTGTGTGTGATGTTCCCCTTCCTGAGTCCAAGTGATCTCATTGTTCAGTTCCCACCTATGAGTGAGAACATGCGGTGTTTGGTTTTCTGTTCTTGTGATAGTTTGCTAAGAATGATGGTTTCCAGCTGCATCCATGTCCCTACAAAGGATGCAAACTCATCCTTTTTGATGGCTGCATAGTATTCCATGGTGTATATGTGCCACATTTTCTTAATCCAATCTGTCACTGATGGACATTTGGGTTGATTCCAAGTCTTTGCTATTGTGAATAGTGCCGCAATAAACATACGTGTGCATGTGTCTTTATAGCAGCATAATTGATAATCCTTTGGGTATATACCCAGTAATGGGATGGCTGGGTCATATGGTACATCTAGTTCTAGATCCTTGAGGAATCGCCATACTGTTTTCCATAATGGTTGAACTAGTTTACAATCCCACCAACAGTGTAAAAGTGTCTTATAAAAAGACCTTTGTAAAGTTGGAACCCGTCATTATGGGATTCTACCCTCAGAATAATGTCAAACAGAAATCCCATCACGCAGAAGGCAGGAACGCAGGAAGGAAGGAAGGGAGGGAGGGAGGGAGGGAGGGAGGGAGGGAAGGAAGGAATGCCCTAAATTCAACAGCACACTAAAAAGGTCATGCACCATGACCGAGTTGGGTTCTTCCCAGGGACACAAATAAGGCTCAAAGTAAGCGAAATCAATAAACATGACACATCACATTAATAGGATTTTTAAAAGGTGGTTATTTCAATAGACACAGTAAAAGCATTTGATTAAATTCAATATCTCTTCATGATTAAAAGCTCTTAAATTATGTACAGAAGAAATGTACCTGATATAATAAAGGCAATATATGATAAACCCATAGTTAATACATTAAACAGGAAAAAATGGAAAGCTTTTCTTCTCAGATCTGAAATAAGAAAAGAATGCCCACTTTCACCACTTTTATTCAGCATGGTAATGAAAGTCCTAGCCAGAGCAATCAGCCAAGAGAAAAAAATAAAGGGCATCCAAATTGGAAAGGAAGAGGTCAAATTGTCCATGTTTGCAGAAGACATCATTGTATGTACAGCAAATTCTAAATATTTGACAAAAAATTCTTGGAACTAATAAACAAATTTAGTAAAGTTGTAGGATAAAAAAATCAACATACAAAAATGCAGCGTTTTTACATGTCTATGGTGAACTGTCTGAAAAAGAAACAAAAATGCAATCCTATTTGGAATAAATTTTACAAAGAAGGTGAAAGACTTCTACAATAAAGACTAAAGCATTGAACAAAATTGAAAAAAAAACACACAAATGGAAACACATTCCATGTTAATTTATTGAAATAAGTAATTAATATTGGTAATATATTTATATTACTGCAAGCAAGCTACAGATTTAATGCAATTCCTAACAAAATACCAATGATATTGTTCAAATAAATAGAAAACAATATAAAATTTATGTGGAATTACAAACAACCCTAAATAACCAAAGCAGTCTTGAGCAAAAATAACAAAGCTGGAGGTATCACACTACGTGACTTTTACATATAAGCTATAGTAACAAAAATAGCATGGTATTGGCATAAAAATAGACACATAATGCATGTGGGGCATAAAACCTAGATGATGGGTTGATAGGTGCACTATGACACCTGTGTACCTATGTAACAAACTTGCACATTCTGCACGTGTATCCCAGAACGTAAAGTAAAATGTAAAAAATAGAAGAAAAAAAAAAATAGACACATAGACCAATGGAACACTATAGAGAGTCCAGATATCAACCCATGTACTTACAAACAACAAATAACTTTTCAAGATCAACAATGGAAAAGCCTCATGAGGGAGATACTATTTAATAATGGAAGAAAAAATCACTAAAGGTTCAGAGAGTCAGTATGAGGACTGAATCTGTAAAGATATGTCACTGATGACAAACTTAAGGATAAAATTGTACTAAGTGAACTAAGCATAGCTAAGAAAATACTAGAAATCTAGTTTTCTCACTATAGAATCAATGAATACATTTTCTACTATGACATGCTACTTTCACAAAAAAACCCTCAATTTTTTAAATTTCCCTGTGGTAGTTACCTGATTGAGGAACTTTATTTGGAAAATGTAAAAATGTATTACTCATATGTAGCCCATATTGCTCGATTTGTTTTTCTCATTTTGGGTACAGGCATTACCTTGGATTGACCACTCAATAAAATAATATTCAATAAATGTTTAACATCATTTGATTTCTCATTATATATGAGGAAAAAGTTTGAAAGTCTAAATACAAAAATGCATAATGCATAACTATATGCCTTTATGGATTATGACAATGAGGTAAGGGAGGAAGAAAACATTGAGAAAAATAGTAATAAAGTAATAATTCTGCTAAAAAATTGGGATTAGTGCCTCAGGGAAGAGACTCAGGATAAGATAGCCACAATGACAGTACCTATCAGCAGAGTGCTTTACAGGTTAAGAAGTTTTCTTATATGCATTACCTTATAATTTTATTTTAAAATTGAAAACAAAAGTTATATAGATATTCAATGTCTAAAGTAATCTCATCCAACTGGGAAAATCAAATAGCTTTAGATGTGTCTCTGTACGTGGATAACATTTTGAAAGCTAAAAAAGTGGGCATGTAGGGTAACTCCCACAGAATGTCTTTGATTGGATAATTTCATTAGGCTGTCCCTCAGGTTAAGGGGTAAAACCCGTAAATACTAATAAAGGTGTGGTCCCACAAAGTTTCCTTCTTTCTCCCAACCTTCAGGTTGTGCGGCCTGCTGTCTCCAGATTTCCCATAGGTCTTTGTAGGCACCCTTCTTCTCTCATAGATCTTTGAATAATAAATTGCTCCTGTTATTTCATGTTTTGTTGTGCTGCTTGCTCGGTGTCTCACTCTCTTCCCAGTCAGGGCTCTCCTAGAGGCTGACTATACTGGTGAGAATAAACTGGATACAGATCACACAAGAACCACCAGAGTGTCTGCCAGTATAAAGACATTTCGTGTGAGAAGGACACTGGTCATGGGTTGGAGCCTTAGGCTTCAGGCTTTTTGCAAGGGCAAAGTAGTATCCCATGTAAGGCACATTGTAAACATCCACAACCACTTTCCTTGGAGCCCCCCAAGTGCAGAGCTGTAACTGACAGCCACTCTCCAGAGAACCCTTCAGACTAAATTAGAGAGAGAAAGTCACAACAAGGTTGTTTGCCAGACTCAGTTCCTTGGAAACAGAACTAAGATCCCTGTCTTCTTGCTAGCTGTCAGCTGGGAATGCGTCTTTGCTCCTAGAGTTGTCCTAATTTCGTTCTCATACTCTCCATATGGCCCTTCTCCAATAATAGCATTTCTAGACCCTCACACATTTCTAACGTCACAGAATTCTACTGTCATATCTCGCTGACTCCAGCCAGTGACAGTTCCCCATTTTAAAGAGATCATGTGTGATTAGATTGAACTCACCTTCATAATCCAAGGTAATCGCCTGTGTAAAGTTCTTTACTTTTAATTACAGTGGAGTCTTCAACAACACAGGCATTAGGAGCACCAACCTCCCCCACATAGTCAATAATCCGTATTTAACTTCTGATTCCCCCAAAACCTGGCTGTAGTAGCCTACTGACCAGGAGCTTTACCAATAACATAAGCAGCTGACTTATACATATTTTATGTGTTACGTGTATTATGTATTATATTCTTACAATAAAAGAGACTAGAGAAAAGAAAATATTATTAAGAAAATCATAAGAAAGGGAGTACTGTTCTGTATTTATCAATACCCAAAATTTATGTCATCTCTTTACAAGATGAATCGTCTGTCTAAAATGGTGGGCAACAGCAGCTACAGACCTTAATCTACAGTACATATCAAGCAACTCAGCTTTCTCTTGTATGTCATGACTTTTCTCTGATTCTTCTGATTCTTAGGGGGACTTTCAGTACCACTAGCACATTGTGTAAGTCCCATGGTGTTATTCAAGGTTTGCAATATTGTACTAAACACAATGAAAAATACATGAGAACCGAGAGGGATTACCTTTTACTGCGATACACAATTTACTGGACAGATGAACCTCTCACACAGAGATGATTACTCTCACATGGGGTTTTAAGCAGATATTTGCCACCCTTGAGCTCACCACAATAACAACAGAAGGTGACAACAAAATTATTACAGTAGTACAGTATGTACTGCAGTTAATTTAATGCAGTTATGATTTAACACCGTACCACATGTATTTACAATTCTCTCAACTGGGAGTGATAGTATGTAGAGTCTGAATTTGTTTGTATAAATTCTGTTAAATTTTAACTTTTTATAATAGATTCGTGTATATTTATGGCAGCAAAGGATTAAAAAAGACTATAACTGCATATATTTTGTGCATTCATGATGTAATTATATTTTTCCTATTTTTTCAATATTTCTAAGCTACACAGTTGATCTGAAAGCTTTCTCAAATTATTATAAATATCCCCCAATTTTTCAATCTATTTTTAAAAATACATGCATAAGTGAACCTACACAGTTTATACTCGTGTCATTCAAGAATCAACCGTACATCTCCAAAGTTTCTTCTTGCCATTTAACATAAGATACTTAAATATTCCAGAGATTAAAGCATGAAAGTCTGTGTGTGGGAATGGGAACAGGGGTTACATTTTGTTTATCTCAGTCAATATTATAAAAGAAAAAGAAAGATTGTGTAAATATTCCAGATTAATGGAGTCTGAAGATACATTTTGATTAAATTCAATAACTCACCCTATCAATACTGTAGCCTGTACTAGAAGGGGGCAATATCATAAAGAAGATTATTGGATCAATTAACAAAATTAGAATGCAAATGGTACATTACATAAAAGTATTTAATCAAAGTTAGATTTACTACAATTAACTGTCCTGTGGTTACATAAAACAATATTTATTTATTTATAGTTGATTAAAAATGACAGATGATTGATAGATAAATAGACGGATAGTAAATGAAAAGGCAAATGGGGTAAAATGTTAAAAACGGGGAGTATGTGCAAAGGGTATACATATTATGTACACTTTTTATTTTTTTAATTATTTGTAAACACTTTAAAACAAGTTTGAAATTATTCCAATTTGTTTTATAATTAAAGTGAAACAAAGCCATTAGCAGATTTTTTTTTAAGTTGAGATAATTTATTTACAGGAAAAATAAATTCTAAGTCATAGAAGTTTTATAGGCAAAAGAAATGATGCCAGTTTGAATCTCAGATATGCAAAGGAGAAGATATCTAGAAATGGTAATTATATGGGTAAATGTAAGAAATCTATTATTTAAATTTTATATCTATCTTTAGTTTGTGTCATTATCTTATCAGATTTGACTATAAAAATATTGGACTGCTTATGCAAATTAATAACAATGTATTTTGGAGATAACCTTTGTAGAAAAAACTTTTAAGGCAAAAAGAACATAAAATATGGGGATTGGTTGATAAGTGGAATTGTATTGTTTTAAAATATTTCTGTTCTTTGTTAAATAGCATATAACTTGAAAGTAGGCAGTGATAATGAATATTCACATTGTATTCTAAAAAGCAACACACAAGCAAATATATGCACATACAGGCATACACACATGTACACATACACAACAGTAGAGTTAAAATACAGAATATACAATAGAAAAGTAAAAACTGTGAGATTTACCTAGTAGAAAAGAGCAAAGGAGAAAAAGAAAAAAAATACGATCCCATAGGATGAATAGAAAACAATCCCCAATATGAGAGACTTAACCATGTCAATAATTATACTAACTGTAAATCAACTGAACTAATGTAAATGCAAAAATTATCAGACTGAGTCAAAATGCAAGATCTTCATTCTTTCCTATTTTTGTGATCTAACACTCTTGAAGAATATTAGTCAATTAATTTGTTAAATGTTCCTCAATCTATTGTATTCTCATGATTGGACTGAGTTTATACATTTTTGGCAATAGTAACAAAAATTATGCCATGCCCTTTTGAGTTAGTCTTATGAAAGTGTAGGGGAAAACTCTTATGGATTTACCTAAGTGGTTAACTTTTTTTGGTGCTCTTCGTTTATTTGGGTACATTCACATTCTTGTATCATTTTCCTTCTCACTGATGAAGTTTATTTAATATTTCTTGTTGTGAGAAACTATTGGTGATAAATGTCTTCAGGATTTGTATGTCCAAAAAGTCATTATGTCACCTTTCATTTTTATTTTTGTGACTATAGTATTCAAATTTGACATTTTATCCTTTTAATATATAAAATATATGTTTTCTGTATTTTCTCTTGCATTGTTTCTGACAAGAATGTGCTGTTTATTTCTTTGTTCCTGTGTATGTATTTTTCTACTTTTAACACTTTAACAAAAATAAAAGTATTTTTCTACTTTTAACACTTTATCTTTACCTTCTATTTGGAGCAATTTGGTTATAATATGCCTAGGTGGACTTCCCTTCATTTTTCTGTGTGTAAATCTATATAAGCTCTTCTGATCTGTAATTTATAGTTTTTGTTATATTTGGAAACCTGAGGGGACAGGCTGCTATTATTTCAAATAATTTTCCTTCCCTGTCCTCTGTTAACATCAATTACATATATCTTAGGCAACTTCTCACTGATTTTTTTTTTTTTCAGTTTTTAAAAAACCTACCTGTTTCAGTTTGGATAATTTCTGTTATTATGTCCTCAAATTTGCTAATGTTTTATTCTGCAATGTTTAATCTGCCATTAATCCAAACCAGGATATTTTTCTGCCTAGGCATTATCATTTTCATCTCCAGGTTTTATATATTTTATGCTCTAAATGTTTAATATTTTTGTAACATTTTAAGCATATTAAGGGCAATTATAAATTACTGTTTTAATAATCTTATCTAAAATGTCAAACATCTGTATTAGTTAATGGTAGATTTAGACGGATTGATATTTCTCTTAATCTTGGATCATATTCCTCCATGTCGTTGCATGCCTGATGAGTTATTTTATTGGATGCCAACCATTGTGGAATTTACATTATTAACTACTTGATATTTTTCTGTTGCTATAAATACATACATAGCTTTTATCTTTTTCTAGGATGCCATTAAGTTACTTGGAAATAATTTAATCTTGTCAGGTCTTGCTTTTAAAACATGTTATATGGGACAAAGGCAATATTACTCTAGGGATAATTATCCCCTACTAGTGAGGCAAACAGTTTTGAATACTCTATCGAATGCCCTATAAACTATGTGATTTTCTACTCTGACTAATGCCTGATACTATGTTTGGTTCTGTGAGAGTGCTGGGTACTCTTGCTTATAATTATTTATAGTGATTGCTTACTTTCTGTTGCACATTTTTCTCTTACACAAATCCTCTGATTACTGCTCTGCTGAATGCTCAGAGGAGGCCTGTGGAGATCTGAATCCTGTCTCTGAGCGGCTCTTTTCTTTCTGGTGCTTTGCCGTGCAAACTCTAGCCAATTTGTTCTCTCTGGACTCATCACTTTATCTTTTATTCATTGAATCTTTCTAGCTCTGCCAGAATTCTCAAAATCTGTGCTGCTACCTGAAAATAAGCTGGGGCAATCATAAGATTCACCTTGTTTGTTTCTCTTTCTCAGATGTCATAAATTTGTTTAATATAGTTGCTGCCTAGGCAGCTGTTTCTAGGCATAATACCTGAAACCTGCCATCTTTGGCTTAGTTAAAACCTCCCTCCCTAATATGGTTGTTTGCCATATAGCCTGCTTTTTCCTCATCTCACTGAACCAAAACCCAACATATTGCACAGCTGCCAACTGTAATACAGCCTAATGTTAAACATCATAGTCACGCAAATAAATTCCCAGCTTCATGTATGTTTTCTTTAAAATAGGCAATTCAAAACCCCTAAGGAAAAGCTGAAAGGAAAATTCCTATAGACCTTAATAAAGGCATAATCCCAAAGGTTTCCTTTCACTATCACTCCCTACCTGCTGGTTGAGTTCCCTTACTCCTCCAAACCTCTCCTCGGCCTCCTATTGGCACCCCTAACTTCTCTGGACCTCTGAGTAGTACATTTCTTCTATGTTATACATTTTGCTTTCACTCCCTAATGTGTCTCACCTGAACCTAATTTTCCCCCAATCAGGGCTCTCCTAGCGAGTGGGTGTCTGGTTTATTGGCATTTTCAAGAGAGACATCAAGACCAAATTACAATAGAAATCGCAACACCAGGGTCACTGATCTTCATTGTCTGATGTCCAACGACATACAACTTTTTAAAAATATATTTCATCTAATGTTTTTAGTTGTTTTAAGTAGGAGGGTAGGTCCAATCACAGTTAATTCATCTTGCTGGAAGCAGAAGTCTGAATGATTCTATTTGCTTGCAGATGAAAAAACTAATCTATCTGATATAAATTGAAAAAGTCTGCCTGTGGGAGAGAACTGACTGAAAGAGAACGAGCAATTATTTTGTGGTGATGTAAATGTTCTATATCTTCTGTGGGTGGTTGTTAGAGAGGCATATTACAATTGCCAAAACTCATGGAAATTCACACCTAAGATGTGTGCTTTTTATTTTCCATCATGTCTGCCACAAAAAATAATTAAAATCGCTATATTTTATCTTGATTGTCCATCTCTGACCTTCAAAGAAAGAAATCAATCTGACATTCTAGCCTGGGTTCTCTTTCCTCCTTCCTCTGCCACCCTCGCCAGTAAGTCAGCCCCCACAGACACAGAGAAACAAAGACACAGGTGTTGGGCTCCTTTCCATCATAAAAGAAATTCTGCCTCTTTCATTTCTAGCAGAGATGTAAGTTCTTCAGATATACCCTAACACAATGTTATGATATACGAAATGCACACTATTCATTAACGTTTGATAAAGTGTAACATAGTTTGTCTATTCTCCTAAGTGTAGCAGAGAAATGTGTTACTTTTCCTCCCAGTGTTTATTTTAAATATCATTAACAGCCACTTTCACAAAGTTGGTCTGTTGGAATACAGTGTTACCAACTTTCTAGGTTTTAAGGGACAGATTTATTGTCACACCAGTTTTAATGGTTTCTAAGAGTTATTGTTTTTGTTGTTGTTGTTCCAGGGCTACCTGCCCCTCAATTAGGTTTCATAGCTTGGCAGTTATGGCTTCTTAATTTATGATCATGAAGGTTATGGTTTGCAGACTTGTTTTCAATCCATTATTACCTCCCTTAAAATATCTTACAACCTGTCATTATGATAAACAGGGCTGAGTAGTGAAGATAGCCTCAGTTTTTGAGAAGACTCCTTGCTTGTTTATATACATTTTAAAAGGTAACATAAAGCCAATTATACACATTGGCTGTGGATTTCATTTCTATGGTGTTGGGCAGCTGATAATATGAAAAATGTTTGTATTTGGGAACTACTGGGGAGAAAATTATTTCTTCTCATATGATAGAATAATGCTAATATTATGAACAAAATTTAGAGGGCTAAAGCCAGTGTCTCTAGGGAGGTAGACAGGCACAGAACCAGGAGGCAAGGCACCGGGGTCAGTTCCCTTGCTTCTGTTTGTTAATCTTCAAATCACATATAATTATCACAATATAGTGATAATTATAGTGATAATATAATGATAATGAGCATCAAAGACAAAGACAGTATTCTAAAAACTTTGAGAAAAGAAGAAAAATTTACTAAAAAAATTTTATTGAGTTTGATATGGACATTAGCTTCTCTATGGCCAGGCACAGTGGCTCGTGCCTATAATCACAGCACTTTGGGAGGAAAAGGCAGGAGGATCACTTGAGGCCAGAAGCTGGAGACATTAGCTCCTCAAAAGCAATGTTAGATATAAAAAGACAGGAAGGCAATATAAGTTTCTTAGTTATTGAATGAAAATGATATTTGTTGTATAATTTATGTAAAATCTGATTTCCAATCAAATTTTAAGACATAATAAAGTTATTCTCTTAAGAAGAAGCCATAAGAAGTATTTACCACTCAATTGCCCACACTGAAAACAATGTTTGAAGAAGTGTTGCGATAATGTCAGAAACAAATCCAGGAGACATTGCAAGAGACAGACACAGCAGAGATAATTACATATCTTATTAAAGTTTGTTGTCAAGGCAAACACACTCAAATAGACACAGTCACATCTACACATATACATGAAAATAGTTAAGAGAAAGACTGTCTCTAATAATTCAGGATTACAGTAGTGTACAATATCAACATAAGCCTTTCTTTTCCTGAGATTTTAAAAAATGTGTATATTAAGAAATGGGGAAAGAATTCCCTATTTAATAAATGGTGCTGGGAAAATTGGCTAGCCATAAGTAGAAAGCTGAAACTGGATCCTTTCCTTACTCCTTATACGAAAATTAATTCAAGATGGATTAGAGACTTAAATGTTAGACCTAATACCATAAAAATCCTAGAGGAAAACCTAGGTAGTACCATTCAGGACATAGGCATGGGCAAAGACTTCATGTCTAAAACACCAAAAGCAACGGCAGCAAAAGCCAAAATTGACAAATGGGATCTCATTAAACTAAAGAGCTTCTGCACAGCAAAAGAAACTACCATCAGAGTGAACAGGCAACCTACAGAATGGGAGAAAATTTTTGCAATCTACTCATCTGACAAAGGGCTAATATCCAGAACCTACAAAGAACTCAAACAAATTTACAAGAAAAAAACAAACAACCCCATCAAAAAGTGGGCAAAGGATATGAACAGACATTTCTCAAAAGAAGACATTCATACAGCCAACAGACACATGAAAAAATGCTCATCATCACTGGCCATCAGAGAAATGCAAATCAAAACCACAATGAGATACCATCTCACACCAGTTAGAATGGCGATCATTAAAAAGTCAGGAAACAACAGGTGCTGGAGAGGATGTGGAGAAATAGGAACACTTTTACACTGTTGGTGGGATTGTAAACTAGTTCAACCATTATGGAAAACAGTATGGCGATTCCTCAAGGATCTAGAACTAGATGTACCATATGACCCAGCCATCCCATTACTGGGTATATACCCAAAGGATTATCAATTATGCTGCTACAAAGACACATGCACACGTATGTTTATTGCAGCACTATTCACAATAGCAAAGACTTGGAATCAACCCAAATGTCCATCAGTGACAGATTGGATTAAGAAAATGTGGCACATATACACCATGGAATACTATGCAGCCATCAAAAAGGATGAGTTTGTGTCCTTTGTAGGGACATGGATGCAGCTGGAAACCATCATTCTTAGCAAACTATCACAAGAACAGAAAACCAAACACCGCATGTTCTCACTCATAGGTGGGAACTGAACAATGAGATCACTTGGACTCAGGAAGGGGAACATCACACACCGGGGCCTATCATGGGGAGGGGGGCGGGGGGAGGGATTGCATTGGGAGTTATACCTGATGTAAATGACGAGTTGATGGGTGCAGCACACCAACATGGCACAAGTATACATATGTAACAAACCTGCACGTTATGCACATGTACCCTACAACTTAAAGTATAATAATAATAAATAAATTTAAAAAAATGTGTTTATTAATTTGTCCTATTGGACCTATTACCAAGTTTTTACATTGCCCTTATAATTATTTAAGACTTGCAGTTTCTTTAGATTTTTGAGATAGCCCATAATTACAGTCACGCACTGTATAACCATATTTCAGTTGATGATGGATTGCATATATGACAGTGATCACAAAAGCTTGTAACAGAGCAGAAAAGTTCCTATGGCCTAGTAACGTTGTAGCTACCGTAACATCATAACACAACATGTTACTTATGTGTTTGGAGTGATGCTGGTGCATACAAACCTACCACACTGCTAGTCATATACAAGTATAGCACATACAATTACTTAAGAGGAATATAAGCATATTAAAGGTATTGAGATATTATTGGATACCTTTACATAAAAACTACTAATATCTCACATAACACAGAGTAAACTTTGGTAAACCTTGTCCTCAGAGAAGTCATACAGTGTCTTCCATTTGCTCTTCTGAATATAGAATCCACGCTGCAGGCATTAATATTCTATTAATTTATAGTGGTACTAGAAGTGATTGTAAAATAGTGCTATAGGTCATTCTAGTAATATATTTCTGTTCAAAGTCAAGAACACTGACTAATGATGAAATGCCTAAAGCAAACATATATTGTTAAAAATCATTTAAGTTTTAGAATATGACAAGTTTCTCAAATTTCAAACAAGGTATTGCCGAAAGGTAGAAAGTCAAGTTTTATTAACATTTATTTTTCCACTGGGAAATTTACTGATGCTAACAGCACTGGAACCACTTGATAGGGATATACACTTTTGTTTAGCTTCAGATTCAAAGACCAAACCACTAGACTTTCTTTCCAGTATTATTGTTACTAGGAAGGTCAGATAAAGTTTCCTGAATACAAACTGGATCATGCTTCTCACTTAAGAACATTCAATAGATTTTTCAGTTTAGAATAAAAATCATATTCTACACTATAATTTGTCCCTCTCTTCCTCTCCAGCCACAAGTCCAATTTGACCCTCTATTTCATAAACAATTATGTTCATAAACATTATGAACAATTAATGTTTGCCTGGGCCAGTATATCTGTCCATATTATAACTGCATATCTTTTTATATGTTTTTTTTTCTTGTGCTTGCAATGCCCCTTTCCTCCTTTGTTGCCCAGATACATTATTTTACTTCAAGTTTTAGAACCATTAAACACTCTACGACTGCTGAAAGCCTCTAGCATAATGCTTGACATATAAAAGGAAAGCAGAGTAAATTTCCAAAACACAAGCGTTTATATATATAGTATATATATAAATATATATATATATGTATATACATATATATGAGAGACTGGGATTTGAATTGCAACTCTTGCTCCTTTTACCAGTGTGACATGGAAAAATGGCTTAATCTCTTTGAGCCTTGTTTTCCTATTCCTAAAAGTGAGATATGAGAATAATGCCCACCTCAAAGAACTGTTGTCATGACTAAATCAAACCAGTAAATGTCACAGGTGCTCAATTAGTCTGAGATCTTTGGTAACACATGTTACATCTATTCATATTTTGCCTTCATGGTTTCATTTAATGCCTGGAATACTTCAGTTACTAAAAAATGTTACTTTTAAATAAAATAATAGAGATAATGATAATAGTAGTAGTGGTAGTTTATATGAAGACAAGGATGGAAGCTTTTTGAAAGAGGCCAAGAGGAATCTCTAAGTAGAAAAGATATTTAGGAAGATGACCTTTTAAGAAGTGCTTCCCTAAAGTGTTGATAGGCAGAGTGAAAAACTGTGAGCAACAATGTTCAATAACTCTGCAAACAAAATATTCCATATGATTTGGTGGAGAAACATAGGCAACACTGCAGTTTTATGAATGTTTTGTGTGTACTTGAAAAAATATGTATGTTCCTCAGTTGTTGAGCATAGCTATATAATTCCAGTGGATCAAGTTTGTTAATTATACATTTTAAAACAAATACATTTCTTTTTTAAAGAAATATTCATTTTTGAGATTTATTATTCAAGGATTGATTTTTGAAATATGCTTTATTTTCCCATTATGAAAATAGATTTACTCTTTTAACCTGCTATTATGGTCAGTTTTCATCTATATATGTTAATTATATGATTAGTTCATTTGAGTTTACCTTTGTCAGGTAAATTAAAACTCTTATAAATATATACCTCTTATTTTTTTTCTGTGTCAAAGTCCATTTTATTTGATAATAATACAGGTTCATCAGGTTTATTTGATTATATTTTTACTGTCTTTTTCTTTCAAACTTTTGTGACTTAATGTTTTTAGGTATCTCTTTTAAATACCAGAATTGCATTTAAGAAAAACAAATACAAATTTGCAACACACACACAAATACTATATTTACCTCTTCACTGATGAGTTTGCTGGAATAATTTGATATTTTGACTCATTTTGAACATTTTATTTGATGTTATTTTTTATTCTCCCTTTTTCATTTACTACTAAAGCTCCAGCCTCCACCTACCCAACTCCCATTATTTTGTTTTGTTTTGTTTCAGTTAAATTTGTTGGGGTTGTTTTTGCTCTTTGTGTTTTTTAATTGCATGTTTTTCTTCTACCAATGTACAAATTATGTAACCTACTCAAATAATTTAAGGTACTTTAATATTTTAACATGCTTATTTAATTTATTGAAGCCTAAAATTATTCAATACTTCTAGTGTTTTCCTCACAATTTAATTGTCACTTCTGCTAACCTACATGACCCGTATTTTAGTTCTAGTATGATTTTTCTTTTGCTGAACAAGTAAGACGGTACTTTTATTCTTAAACTCTCAGCAGCATTTAGCTTTTTATTTACATGTTGATCACGTTCTTCTCAATGTTGACTTTTCTTCTTGTTCGACATTCCCCTGAAGATGTATTTCTTGCTACCAGGAAGTATGTCTTAGAAGTACCTTTAGTGAAAAGTAAAAGAGCAAAAATCTCTTAGGAGTAACTTTTTGTTTTATTGTATTTAATTTTTGTTAGCAAGTATTTAATTTGGTAGTGTTACTGAATATGGATTTCTAAGTTGAGAATTTATTTTATTTTAGTCTAATGAAGATTTTCTTCCATGATCTTCTAGGTTGCAGTGGTCTAGTCTTCTGGAAATCTAACATTTTTATCTGTCAAACTATTTTTATTGGCTTTGTAGATGATTTGACACTCTGGCTGTTTTTACATCTTTTTTATTTTGCCTTTGGTGCTTTGAAGTCATTTCTATAATATGTTTAGACATTGATATATTATAATTTATTCTTCTTAGAATTCTTCATCTTACTGGATTCAGTAATTATGATCTCATAAAATATAAAATATTTTCGATGAATAACTTTCTAGATATTTTTGGGCCACAATATCAATCACTACTTGGTCTTTCTAAAACTCCAATATGTTACACACTAAATGTTCTTATGTTATTCTCCATATCTCTTAAGCCCCATTAAACATTTTAGTATACTTTTTCATTTTTGAAAATATCTTATTACTTTGTTATTCTTTTAGTGACTTTTATTTCTTTAAATCTTTAACACGTTTATTTCAAATCCTACATGCACTAATTGTTGGCAGCAAAAATAGCTTGTTTATTCCACTCATGCTATTTATGGCTATTTTGCTTTGTGGTTTTAATTTAAACTAATATGATAGGAATTTGTGTTTCAGAAAATTTGAGTCCCAAGTTTAATGTATATTACTCCACGGAAGATTTGTATTTGCCCTCCCCAGATACACGAGGACGTTACTATGCCGGTATGTCTTTTAACTGAACTTTTAATTTATTTTCTTTTAGGTTTAACAGGAATTATGCATTTCAAAAACGTTTGGAGGTGAGTTAATTTTTAAAGATTCTTGGGAGAATTTTTCAGTCTTCTCTACTCTAGTCAAGTTCTTAACAGGCATGTTTCTTTATATCTCTTTCCATAAGGAGAAAGCTTCCCTATTTCACCTATTGCATTTATCACCCTGGATGAAATCATATTTATGTTGTAAGAGGTCTTAAATTCAATTACCCATCCCATTCAGTCTTTGTGACTTATTTTAACCAGAAGGATTTCATTTTTTAAATTCTTTTTTATCTTTAAATTTGTAATTATGATGTATTCTTAATAATGTACATATTTATGGGGTACATGTGATGTTTTATTACAGACATACAATGTGTAATGATCAAATCAGGGTAATTGTGGTACCCATCATCTCAAACTTATCATTTTTTTGTGTTTTGAACATTCAAATTCTATCCTTTTATAATAGTTATTTTTAAATATACATTATTGTTAACTATAGTCATCCTATTATGCTATTGAAAAATAGATCTTATTCATTCTACCTAGCTGTATTTTTGTATCTATTAACTATCAGCTCTTTATCCCAACCCCGCCCTAACTACCCTTCACAGCCTCTGTTAGCCATCATTATACCCTCTATATCCATGAGTTCATTTTTTTTTAAGCTCACACATATGAGTCAGAATATGTGATATTTATCTTTTTGTGCCAGGCTTATTTCACTTAACACAATGAACTTGACATAACATATTTCACTTAACATAATGTCCTGCAGTTCCATCCATGTTGTTGCAAATGACAGGATTTCATTCTTTTTACAGCTGAGTAACATTTTATGTGTATATGTACCACATTTTCTTTATTCATTCATCCATTTACTGGACAACTAAGTTGATTCCATATCTTGGCTGTTGTGAATAATACTGCAATAAATAAGATTATTATTTTATAGTATGTTTACATTTACAAGCATTCTTAAATGTAGATGAAAGTGGAGAATAAATGCATGGACAAAAATTATCAGTCACTGGTGTGTATGTACATACTTCAGTCTTATTGATTTCACTAATAATTTTTGGTCCCTTAACATATTCAAATCAGCTAAGTGTAGAGTCTCAGCTGCAGATATAGCTTGAATATGTATTCAATTTAAAAATCCCAGTCATATTCAATGGCATCTCATTTTTTTCAGTTAGCACTGATGGCAGATAGACAAAAAGTTTATTGCAAGTTTAATGTACGTGAAAAGGTGGTTTGAATTATAGTAGCCTACTGTCAAAGTGTGTCATGAGCCAGTGTAAAACCATCTCTAGCATAGGTAGATCAAAAATATATGAACCTAAATGTAATCAACATGACATTTCCATAATCATCATTGGCATAGTAGCCAATTAAGCTAATTTTCTTTGCATCTAATCTAACCAGTATGCTGTAAATGTTTCATGGAGAAGGAAATGTTTTACATTTCCCATTCTCTGAATCTATTTCTGTGAATTAGCAAGAATCCCTCACTTCTATAGTTAATACCAAGCTAAAGCCACACAAATTATTTTTAGCATCTTGGCCCCATGCGCTATTCATCTCCAAATAGTTTAATAGCTTTTGTAAGTTTGTCGTATCATTTACTACCAAAGGTGAAGCAGAATACATCCTAAAAACAGAACTGTTTCCATAAAACTCTGTATACCAGCATTTCAGAAAAACTCTAGGCCGCAACTCTTTTTCAAGTTCCTAAGCCTATTTTGCTGTGTATTACAGTCCCTTTTTGTTGTTGTTGTTGTTAATCATTCAATTATTATTTACTTCTCTATAAAGGTTAGGTTCAACTTTTCGTTTCCATATTGTCTCTAATTCTCAGAATGGCTTTTGTTCGTGGGTGCAGTCTTTGTTGCTTCTTTTGCTATAGAACCATTATTTGCATAATATCTCTAGAGACCTTAGAAGCCTGGCTTCAAAGGGCTGTCCCCACCCTTGCTTGTTCAAGAGAAGCTTTAGAAAATGTGCCAACAAATATCCAAGGGAAGATGTATTAGTGAAAGTTTGTCCAACAGCCATACCAGCCTTCCACCAATCAAATTAATCTAAGCTCTGTTTTGGTTTAAATAAAGCCACAGCAATTATGTCCGCTACACAACATTTATTTGGATACAATATACCTAGTATTTGACACCAGTAAAGTTTTTACTCTCTCACTTTAAGAAATCAGTCTCCCTTCTTATGTCTATAAATAAACATCATGTGACTGCTTTAGTTTCCCTTTTGTGACCAGCTCAGAGCCCTTTTTTTCACTTTAATTTTTTAAATCAATTGGATATATAATGTTTGTACATATTTAAGGGGTACATGTGATATTTTAATAGGAGCCTACAATACATAATGATCAAATCTTGGTAAATAGGATATCCATCATTTCAAACATTTATCATTTCTTTGTGTTGGGAATATTCCAAATCCTTCTATTTTGAAATATACATTAAATTATTTTTTATTATGCTCACCCTATTGTACTACCAGTTGATCTTTATTCCTTCTCTCTAACTGTATTTTTGTATCAACTAACCACAGCCATCTATTCCCCTTCCACATTACTATTCCAAGCCTCTAGTAACCACCATTCTATTCAATACCTCCATGAGATCAAGTGTTTTAGCTATCACATATAAGTCAGAATATGTGACATTTGTCTTTTAGTGACTGGCTTACTTAACATAATGGGCCATAATGAGCCCATCCATACTGTCACAAATGTCAGGATTTCATTATTTTATAGTGGAATAGTGGAACAAAAGTCCATTAAGTATATATACTACCTTTTCTTTAATCATTTATCCATTGATGAACAACTAGGTTGATTCCATATCTTGGTTATTGTGAACAGTGCTGCAATATATATGGGGGTTCAGATATTTATTTGATATACATATTTCCTTTCTTTTGAATACATACCCAGTAGTGGAATTTCTGGATCACATGGTAATTCTATTTATAGTTTTTTGACCAATCTTCACATTGGAGAAAGGAAAGTCTCTTCAACAAATGGTGCTCTGAAAACAATATTCATGTGTAAAAGAATTAAACTAGACCTCTCTCTGTCAAGATTTATATAAATTAAATAAAAATGAATTAAAAACTCAAATGTAAGAACTGAAACTTTAGAAACACTAGAAGAAAACATTGAGGAAATGCTTTAGGACATTGGTCTAGGCAAAGATTTCTTGAGTAAGACCTCAAAATCAAAGGGAATCAAGCAATATTGGACAAATGGGATCACTTCTAGCTAAAAAGCTTCTGCAATGCAGGGGAAACAATCAAAACAGTAAAGAGACAATGTACAGAATGAGAGAAAATATTTGCAAAACTATTCATCTGACAATTAATTAGTAATCTTAATATATAAGAAGCTCAAAAAAGTGGTTAGCAAATAGTAATAATAATAACCCAATAAAAAATTAAGCATATGCTTTGAATTGACATTTTTTTAAAAGAAGACATATACATAGCCAGCAGGTATATGAGAAAATGTTCAACATCAGTAGTCATCAGGGAAAGGCAAATCAAAATAAAAACAAAAAATCATCTCACTCCAGTTAAAATATTTTTATCCAAAAGACAGAAAATAACAAATACTGATGAAGATGCAAAAAAAGGGGAATGCTCGTACACTATTGGTAGGGATGTAAACTTAGTGCAACCACTATGGAAAAACTTTGCTTTTTCTAATCAGTTCACATTGATATATTCGTCATTGGAATCTAGAGTTGGTATGTTTTCTTTATTTCTTTAACTTTGGTCTTGAACTTTTTGTGTGCTTGTGTCCAATTGTAATAAGCCTATGTATGTCTAGTTGGTAGAGGCCCTTTATGTTTAACACTAAACTGACCTAATTAAGATTGATGACAAGACACTAGAGGAATGGGCAGGCCTCTGTGAAACTAAAGGAGAAAATCCTATAAAGTGATTGAGTGCAGTTTTGTAGTATTTAAGGACTGTGGTAATCTCAGGCCATGGATTTCATTAAAGAGTACTTCAAATGCAAGATATGAATAAGTAAAACTTAGTTTCATAAAAAAATTTTTGAGATGTAAGTGATTAAAGGAAATGCATCACCAGCAGACAATTCATACATTTTCCCAAAGTAAAAATTCCCTGTGATCTTACTATCTAGAAGATCAGATTTACATTTTATTTACATTCCATGACTTTCCACAATGAATTCACTTAAAAAAATATATTTGTACTGAGAGCAAAGGTGACTCAATAAAAATAGAAAGAAACAGAATCACAAAAGAGAAGCTATCAGAAACACACGCAGTGTCCGAATCTTGCTAGCCTTACGGAAACTTAAGGAGATTGCCTTCTTAATAAAGACAGCTCCATGTTCACACATACAGCATGAACATCACTGTGACTATCTTGTATAAATTTGACATAAACCCTGCATGTGATATGATAACTATAGTGATCATAATATTCAGCTAAAAGTGGCATATAATTTGATTTTTTTTAAAGTTGGAAGAGACAATCTGTCAAACATAGTTTGAATGACAAAATAAAGGGGGTTTTTGGACACATTTGAGGTTCTTATGCTTTCTTCTCATGATAAGCCCTTTTTCTCTCTTTACAAAAATTAACCACAAATTCATCAAAAATAAAAAAAGACAACTGAGAATATAGTGAGATTCTCGTCACTACTATTGTAAAACCAGAGACTTGACTGTTGTTAAAATTGTTTTCTGGGGATTCAGACCCTGGGAGATTGAATGAGGTGAAAGATTCCCATAATGTATTATGCATGAATTATAACCTGGAGGTCATTTTAAAACTACAGAGTGCATGGCTACATTCATGAACTATTGTATCAGACTATTTTAAGAAAGGAAACTAGAAAGCTGGATATCATTTATTTCTGATTTTTAAAGTAAACTCTTTACATAATTTTGTAACAACTATCCTTTAGATTATAGCCATAAATAGATAAGTCTAAAAACACTTTCACTTTAATGGATCTATTTTTCTGTGGCTTTGGATTTGATCATGTGTCAAGATTTTCGACTCCTTTCTGCTCCATTAAATCTTAGCATTCCCATGTGCCATTTCCATAATACCTTGTTAACATAACCTTCATGACAATGAGTGATTTTCATTCTCACAGCTAATTCAAGCCATACTAAAAGATCAGTCTTAGTGTAGACTTTGTTTGTTTTGATTTCAAGGAGTAAAAGCACAGGATGACTGAAGAAAATATTTTTGTATTGCTAAGGATATATTGGGAAATTTACATTTAAAAAGTTGTGATGTTACTATTATTTTATATTTGAAAGTATTTGAAGTACTTTTTTGTAGATTTCCTGTGGATGCAACCTAAAAATAGGGGGTTCCATTTTGTGAACTTTTATAAAAATCATCCGGAATCTGAAAGGGAAAAATAAAACTCAGTCCTGAAAACCATAATTTTTTTCCTTTGAAAAAATAAAATCACCTTATTCTATAATTAGGAAAAAAATATTTTCTCTCTTCAGATAAAATAAGGCATATATAGTAAAAGGTAATTTATTAATAATAGTAAATTAATTTATTAAATAAATACAAATATAACTAAAACTTACATTAGCCATTGAATGTAGTATATTGCAAAAATAGCCACAATGATTTGTTGCTTTTCCTGTGTTGAAGATATCTGAATTCTGGACTGGTTTTGTGTGAGTGTGTGTGTGTGTGCGTGTGTGTGTGTATGCAGTTTGTGTGACATACTTTGACCAGGAAAATCCAGTGAAAGTAAGTGCCTCAGTCTAGGCCTCAAGAGACTTTTCTGATTCTACTTTTGCGGCTCTTGGAAATTTGCCATTGGAAACAGCTCAAGACTTCTGTGTTACATAATGGGATACATTTGTTCCCGTCACAGATAATGCTCCAATAGATAGCCAGCCAACTGCCATACATGTGAGTGAGGACATCCATGAGCAGCCAGTCCCCTGCCTATTTACACACTTATGAGCAGGCCCAGCTAAGATAAGCCAACAATCACCCAAGCCAGAAAAATGGCCAAAGTTGTTAAGTTAAATATATTGTTGTTGCATTAAGACAAAATTTTAAGGTAATTTGTTTAATAGCAATAGAATAATTAATATTGCAAACATTGTGTCTTTTCAATCACTGCTTGATATAATTCTTCTAATATAATGTTCTTCTGGATTCTGCAGAAAACATTCTCTATTCATAATTTTTTCACTCAGACTGCTTATAGAGTTTTTGTCTTGATGATATGGTTTGGCTTTGCCCCCACTCAAATCCCAACTTGAATTGTATCTCCCAGAATTTCCATGTGTTATTGGAGGGATCCAGGGGAAGGTAATGAATAATGGTACTGGTATTTCCTGTGCTTTTCTTGTAATAGTGAATAAGTCTCACGAGATTTGATGGGTTTATCAGGGATTTCCACTTTTGCTTCTTCCTCATTTTCTCTTGCCGCTGCCATGTAAGAAGTGCCTTTCACCTCCTGCCATGATTATGAGGCTTCCACAGCCATCTAGAACTGTTAAGTCCAATGTTTCCTGATACTACATGCCCAGGTGAAGTTGATTTGTGCAGGTTCTATGGCACTTTATATTCAATTGTGGTTTTTCATGTGTTTCATTATTTTGTGCCCCTCTCCGACCCTGTCAGCTATCATGCCTAATAAGAACTACTGCAAGCACCTGTTAATCTGCCCCCAGATTTTTTCTTTGCTTTCAGAAAAGTTAACAGCTGTCAGCACAGCCTTCAACAGTAGCAACCTAGCGGCCTGGACTGCACCATTCACCAGGAGACAACAATCAATTTGTGCCCCAATTGCCTAAAGTGGTAACCTACTCACTGACACACACCTGCATTTGTGTTCTTTCATTTTCTCATTTATCTCACTCCCTTACCTGGTCTCACAACCTAAAGGAACCCCTTGAATTAAATTTTTGTCCTGGATCAGGTTTGGGGGAGCCCAACCTAAGACTGTGGTCATTCATGTGTTGAATATTTATATCCTCTACTAGCTTCTGACCCCCTCCAGGAATGCAGGTTCTTTTTTTTTTTTTTTTTCCAGAAGAAGTCTCACCACTCTGTTGCCCAAGCTGGAGTACAGTGGCGTGATCTCGGTTCACTGCAACCTCCGCCTCCTGGGTTCAGGTGATTCTCCTGCCTCTGCCTCACAAGCAGCTGGGACTACAGGTATGTGCCACCATGCCTCACTAATTTTGGTATTTTTAGTAGAGACGGAGTTTCACTATGTTGGCCAGGCTGGTCTTGAACTTCTGACCTCGTGATCCACCCGCCTCAGCCTCCCAAGGTGCTGAGATTACAGGCGTGAGCCACTGCACTAGACCCCCATATCTTATTATCTCTACATTGATCATGTTATCTGGAACATTAGTGTTCAATAAATTTTGGTTAAATGCTATTAGTTTTTTTTCATGGAACTTTTAGTTCTATAATTTCTTTTAAAGAAGTTTTGGAAATCATGTATTATTTGTGTAATTATTTTCCCACCCCACATCCCCAAAGCTAATGTTTCATAATTGGGCATGGAATTAATGAGTTAAAATATATATATTACTAAAATGTCAAAAGGTCCCAGTAAGAAAAATTATCTACTTCCCTGTACTCAGGCAAATTTTTATACTTTTATTATTGCAAATGTCAAATTTTTCAGCCTAATATATGTCAGTTTTCCCCAGAGCACAGG
This sequence comes from Macaca thibetana thibetana, assembly GCF_024542745.1. Classification (NCBI taxonomy): domain Eukaryota; kingdom Metazoa; phylum Chordata; class Mammalia; order Primates; family Cercopithecidae; genus Macaca; species Macaca thibetana. Next base: position 73,660,579 of record NC_065591.1, on the reverse strand, counting down.
CTTTCATTTTTTTAAAAAGCATATTAGGCAACTATTATAGTTATAATCATAGTAAAAATAGACATACGTTAAAGTGATTAAGAATTTAATACATTCAAAGGAGGGAGTTAACTTCTTTCCTCTGCTATATGATAAATATATTATTATATGGGTTAAAGCCTTTTAACTTAAGTTTTCTCACTTGTAAAATGCAAAATAAAGTAATACTTAACTATTCATATCATTATAAGAATTAAACGAGGTAATATAAGCAAAGCATTTAGTACAAGCCATGGCACACTGTAGGTAATCATTAAATGGTAACAGTAGGTTTGGGCAACACAAAGATAAATAAAAAATGAATTCAGCTCTCAATAATATTATGCCTAATAAGCAAGAATAAACATGAACACTACTAACTAATGCAATTTAGAAAATGAGGGTGTAAGAAAGTAAAAGAGAAAATACTGTAGTAGTTCATTTATATCCATTTGATAGAATCTAGGAAACTTTGTAGAGGAAGTGATGCTTATGCTAAGCCTTGATGGATACATATAATTTGGACAAGGAAAGAAGTATGCAAAATCCATGTCTCATTGAGCAAACATCTTAGATATCCTTATACAGTATTTATCAAATAACAGTAAAAACTGAGTTAGATATGATAGAAATCACATTTCCTGACTTTAAATTATACTATAGAGCTATAGAACCAAAGCAGCATGGTACTGGCAGAAAAACAAACAGAGAGACAAATGAAACAAAATAGAGGCCCAGAAATAAATTTATACATCTACAGTGAACTCATTTTCGACAAAGATGCCAAGCACATACATTGGGGAAAGTACAGTCTCTTTACTAAATGGTACCAGGAAAACTGTATATCCACATGCAGAAGAGTGAAACTAGACTACTATCTCTTACCATATATAAAATTTAAAATAGGTTAAAGACTTAAATCTGATACCTCAAACTATGAAACTAGTACAAGAAAACATTGGGGAAACTCAGGATCATTGGTCTTGGCAAAGATTTCTTGAGTAATACCCAAAAGACATAGGTAATCAAAGCAAAAATAAACAAATCGGATCACATTAAGTTAAAACATTTCTGCACAGCAAAGGAAACAATGAACTAGGTGAAGAGACACACCTGCAGAATGGGAGGAAATGTTTGAAAACTATATATCTGACAAGAGATTAATAACCAGAATATATAAGAAGCTCAGACAATTCAACAAGAAAAGAAACCTTATAATCTGATTTTGAAATAGGCAAAAGATCTGAATAGACGTCTCTCAAAAGAAGAAATACAAATGGTAAACAGGTATATGAAAAGGAGCTCAATATCATTGATCATTGAAGAAATGAAAATAAAAACTGCAATGAGATATCATCTCACCCAGTTAAAAGTGGCTCTTATTCAATGACAGGCAAGAACAAATGCTGCCAAGGATGTGGAGAAATGGGAACCTGAATTCATACAATGTTGATGGTAATTTATAATAGTACAGCTACTATAGAGAACAGTATGGAGTTTTCTACAACTAAAAATAGAACTACCATATAACCTAGCAATTCTCCCTGCTAGAAAAGAAATCAGTACACTGAAGTGATATCTACACTGTCATGTTTATTGCATTACTATTCACAATAGCAAAGATTTGGAATCAACCTTTATGTCCAACAACAGATGAATGGACAAACAAAAGGTGGCGCATATACACAATGAAGTACTATTTGGATGTATGAAAGAATGAGATTTTGACATTTGCAAAAACATGGATGGAACTGGAGGTCATTACGTTAAGTGAAATAAAACAGGCACAGAAAGGCAAACTTTGCATGTTCTTACTCAATTGTGGGAGCTAGCAAAGTAATTGTCCTCACGGAGGTACAGAGTAGAATGATGGTTACCAGAGGTGGGAAGATTAGTGGTGCAGGGACAGTGGGATGGTAGGTACAAATATACACTGAGATAGAATGAGTAAGATCTAGTATTTGATAGCACAACAGAGTAATTAGTCAATGATGATTTATTGTACATTTGAAAATAAAGAGTATAATTGGAATGTTTACCACAAAGAAATGATAAATGTGAGGTGATATATACCCCATTTACCCTGATGCAATTATTATACATCATATGCCAGTATCAAAATATCTCACATACACCATAAATGTATATACCTGTTATGTGCCCATAAAAATTTTTAAAAATTAAAAACTGGATTAGTAATATTAAATTTTTTACATAATAAATACAAATGCCCATTTTAAAATGATTTTCTGGTATGTATTTTCTGTACTTCTGTGTGTTTATTTCAGTAAGACATTAAAATATTATAACTTACTCTACCAGGCATAAATATGACAAAATACTAAACAAAGTATAGAGAAAACAAAATTTCTTTCATTCACAAAAGCCCATTGCTAATAATTTCTGATTCAGCCTCTTCAACTCCAAGGTATCTAGCATGGATTACTAACAGACACAGAAAACGATGCACAATTTCTTCAATTACTCTGGCTACCTACTTCTTGATATTATACATAATGACAAAGATTCAGGGATTGATTTTTTAGGATATCATTTTTAAAGGAGTTTTTAGAAGAAAATCATATCAACTAATCAGCCATCTATTCATCATTTAACATAACAGAACTGAGGAAAAATCCTTTAGGAGAATAAAAGAATTACAAAATCCCCATGGACTCTAACTCTAGTTACTCCTTTTCATATCTTTTAAATGCTTGTACCTGGAAATTTATCTAACAGTCCAGACTTTTAGCACAGAAACTCTGGGATAGTTTACAAAGAAAACCTGGCAAAAAAACAAGAATTAACCCATAGAGTGTTCACATAGTTAGAATAATAATATTAGATAACATTTGAATATTGTTTTACCTATTAAGCCATCATAAAACATACAAGTCTTTAATTTTAATAATCATAAAGTAAATTGTTTAAAGAAAATGTTAAGATGTTCAATTTTAAGTTGAGGAAATTGAAGCTTAGCAAAACTGTTAAGAAGGCTTGGTCTAGATACAATGGCAGGACTTCTTTATCAGTAAAGTCACAGGTTAGAAATCCCAGATTTTGGATTCTTTATAGAGACCTGAATTTGAATCACAAGTCTGCCATTACTAATTGTGTAACTTTAATCAGTTTGCTTAACTTCTCCATATTTTTAAAAAATTGTTATTGATACATTATATTTAACACATTTATGAGGGTACACGTGATATTTAGCTACACAGATAGAATATGTAATGATCCCAGCTGCTCGGGAGGCTGAGGCAGGAGAATGGCGTGAGCCCGGGAGGTGGAGCTTGCAGTGAGCCGAGATCACGCCACTGCACTCCAGCCTGGGTGGCAGAGCGAGACTCCGTCTCAAAAAAAAAAAAAAAAAAAAAAAAAAAAAAAAAAGGAAAAAAAGAATATGTAATGATCAAGTCAAGGTATTTGAGGTATTCATCTGTATTAGTCCATTCTCCTGCTGCTATAAAGACATATCAGAGACTGGGTAATTTATAAAGGAAAGAGGTTTAATTGACCCACTGTTCCACAGGGCTGTGGAAACCTCAGGAAACTTACAATCATAGTGGTAGGAGAGGCAAACATGTCCTTCTTCACATGGTGGCAGGAAGGAGAAGCGCTGACCAAAGCGGGGAAAAGCCCCTTATAAAACCGCCAGCTCTCGTGAGAACTCATTCACAATCACGAGAACAGCATGGGTGGTAACCATCCCTATGATTCAATTACCTCGCACCAGGTCCCTCTCAATACACATGGGGATTATGATAACTAAAATTCAAGATGAGATTTTGGTGGAGACACAGCCAAACCATATCACTATCACTTTCAGTATTTATCATTTCTATGTGTTGGGAACAAATCAAGTCCTCTCCTCCAGCTACTTTGATATAAACAGTATATTGTTGTCAACTACTGGCAGAGTCATTCTACTCTGCTATTTAACAATAAAACCTATACCTTTTATATGACTGCACGTTTTTACCCATGAACCTACCTCTCTTCATTCACCCTTGCTACTGACCTCCACTTTCCATCCTCTAGTGTATATCATTCTGCTTTCTACCTTTATGAGATCAACTAGTTTGCCTCCTACATGCGAGTGAGGACATGAGATATTTGTCTTTTTGTGTTGGTTTTATTTCACTGAACATAATGACCTCCAGTTCTAAACATGTTGCTGCAAGTGACATGACTTTGTTTTTTTATGGCCAAATGATATTCCATGTGTATATATACCACATTTTCTATGTTCTTTCATTCACTAATGGATGCTTAGGTTGACTTCATATATTTGATGTTTTGAACAGTGCTGCAATAAATATGTGAGTGCAGGTATCTCTTTAATATACTGATTTATTTTTCTCTGGATAAATATCCAGTAGTGGGACTACTCGATCATATTGTAGTTCTAATTTAAGATTTTTGAGAAATCTCCTTACTATTTTCCATAGTGACTATCATTTCCACCAGCAGTGTATCGGTTCTTTTTTCTCTGCATCCTTGCCAGCATCTGTATTTTTTGTCTTTTTAATAAAAGCCATGCCATTCTAACTGGGGTAAAATGATACCTTGTTGTGGTTTTAATTTGTGGTGCCTGATGATCAGTGGTGTTAAGCATTTTTCGTTTATCTGTTGGTCTTTTATGTGTCTTTTTTTGAGAAATTTCTGTTTATTTCATTTGCCCACTTTTTAATGGAATTATTTGTTTTTTAATTGTTGAGTTAGTTTTATGAGTTCTTTGTATATTCTGGATATCTGGATATTAGTCCCTTGTTGGATGGCTACATTGTAAATATTTTCTCCCATTTAGCAGATTGTCTTTTTACTCTGGTGATAGTTTCCTTTGCTGTACAGAAGCTTTTTAGTTTAAAACAGTACTATTTGTCTATTTATGTTATTGTTGTCTGTGTTTTAGAAGTTTTAGCCATAAATTATATGCATACACCAATGTCCTGAAGAGTTTTCCTATAATTTCTTCCAGTAGATTTATTACTTTTGTTCTTATGTTTAAGTCTTTAATCTATCTTGAGTTGGGTGTTGCATATAGTGAGAGATAAAAGTCCAGTTTCATTCTTCTGCAAGTGAATATCTAATTTTACAGTACTAGTTATGGAAGATGATGTCCTTTTCTCATTGTATGTTCTTGATGCCTTTCTCAAAAAAAAATCAGTTGTCTATAAGTATGTGGATATTTTAGGGGGTTCTATAGTCTACACTATTAGTCTGTGTTTCTGTTTTTATGCCAGTATTATGCTGTTTTGGTTACTATAGCCTTGTAGTATAATTTGAAGTCAGGTAATGTGATGCCTCTGGCTTTGTTCCTTTTTCTCACGATTACTTTGGCTATTCGGGCTCATTTTTGTTTCATGTAAAATTTAAGATTGTTTTTCTATATCTATAAAAAAGTGATGTTTTATATGAATTGCATTGAATCTGTATATAGCTTTGGGCAGTATAATTATTTTAACAGTATTCTTTCTTTTCATAAGCAAGCGATTAATTCTTTCTTTCCACTCATTTGTGTCCTCTTTAATTCCTTTCATTAGTGTTTTGTATATTTCCTTGTAGATGTCTTTCACCTCCTTGCTTAAAATTCCTGAGTATTTTTTGTAGCTACTGTGAATGGTACTGCCTTCTTAATTTTGTTCTCAGCTGTTTTATTGGTGAATAGAAATGCTACAGATTTTTGTATATTTATTTTGTATCTTGCCACTTTGCTGAACTTATTTACCAGGACTGAGAGGGTTTTTTTGCTGAAGTCTTTCAGTTTTTTCTGGATATGAGCATATCATCCGAAAAAAGGGACAGCTCAACTTCTTCTTTGCCAATTTGATGCCTTTTATGTCTTTCACTTGTCTGATTACTCTGAATAGGACTTCTAGTAATATGCTGAATAGGAATGCTGAAAGTAGACATCATTATCTTGCATCAGTTCTTACAGGAAAAACTTTCAGCTTTTCTCTATTCAATATGATGTTCTTTGTGTGTTTGTTGTATATGGTCTTTATTATCTTGGGGTATATTCTTGCTATGTATAGTTTGTTGAGAGTTTTTCTCATAAAGGAATGTGTTTTATCAAATGCTTTGTCTGCATCCATTGAGATAATCATATGGTTGTTTTTTATTCTGTTGATGTGATATATTGCATTCATTAATTTGCATATGTTGAACCATCCTTGAATTCCTGGGATAAATCCTGCTTGCCCACGTCTTTTTGAGGTGTTGCTGGATTCAGTTTACTAATATTTTGTTGAGAATTTTTACTTCTAAATTCCTCAGGGATTTGGGCCTGTAGTTTCTTCTTATTGTTATGTTTTTGTCTGGTTTTGGTATCAGGGTAATGGTGGCCTCACAGAATGATTTAAGGATAATTCTCTACTCTTCATTGTTTGGAATAGTTTGAAGATAATTAGTTTTAGCTCTTCAAAGGTTTTGTAGAATTTGGCAATGAAGCTATCCATCTTGAACTTTTCTGGGTTTAAAAACTTTTTATTACAGTATTAATCTCATCCCTCACAATTGATATGTTCAAGTTTTCTCTTTCTTCCTGATTCCATCTCAGTAGGTTGTATGTGTCTAGAAATTTGCCTCTATTCTTTATTTATTTTAGTTTGTTATTGTATAGTTATTTTTTGTTATTGTATAGTGGCTCATCATAGTCTCAGATGCTCTTTTTAAAATTCCTGTTGTATCAGTTGTCATGTCTCCTTTTTTGTTTCCGATTTTGTTTATTTGAATATTCTTTTTCTCTTGGTTAGTTTAAGAAGCAGTTTATTGGTTTTTTTTCTACTTTATTCAATAAATTATTTAGTTACAGTGTGTATTTTTATAATATCTCTTTTGTGAATTTCTTATTCATATCCTGAATTATTTTTCTGATTTATTTGTGTTATTTTTTGGTATTCTCTTGTATCTCATTGAACTCATAAGCACTTTTTGAATTGATTTTCTGAAATTTTATAAATTTCCTTTGATTGGAACTGTTGCTTGAGATTTACTGTGATTTTACTTTTTTTTTTTGGTGGGGGGGGGTTCTTTTTTTTTTTTTTTTTTTTTTTTGCTTTTTTATATTTCTGGTGTCCTTACATTAATATTTGCATATCTGGTATAACAATTACTCCTTTCAATTTTTGTGTTAACTTCTGTACAGGAAGGCTTTTCCTGAGGCTGTGTCTATGGAGATAGGTGGCAAGGGTACTTTTGCTTGGATTCTGGATGTATCCAGCCATGTCAATGTATGATTTCTTTGTCTGTTAACAGCATCAGTGGTATCTGTAATTTCCTCAGTGGTTTGAATTATTTTACTATTGGGAGCTGCAGAGAGATTTTTCTGAGTATGGGGATGCAAGGTGGGCTAGTTTACAGACCCCTGTGATGGCAATGGCAGGCTGAGCATGCCTGACTTTGGGTCACTGGGTGACATATGTAAACATCAGTGTTAGCAGGTCCAGGTAGGCCAGTTATTGGGCTTCCATGCAGGTTGGCTGAGTACTAGCAGTGGCAGTGGTGAACCAGACAGTTGGGCAGGTCCTCAGACCCCTTCACAGTGTGTTTGGCATAGGTGATGGTAATAGTGGTGTCAGCATAATTCTCAGACTCCCAGTTGGTACTTGTTAATGTCAATGGTATCTTCAGTGGGCTGGGCAGACCAGTTCCCATGTTTCTAGGTGGTGTGTTTGGGTGGGTATGTTGGTGGTGCTTTCCTTCCCTATATTTAATTACCCTACATATTAAGTGGGAAATATAAAATTTAGTTTGTAGTTTTCTGTCAAGCTTCACTATTGTTTGGTTGTTGCTGAGTATAGTTTTACTAACAGCAAAGAAATGTATTCTCTGTATATGTGTTTAAGTAGAAAAATAAATACGGACAACTATTAATGAGGCTGAAAGAAATAAATACTCCAGCTAGAGTAAGAAGGACCCATTAGTGTTAATGCTAATAGATCAACACAGGAAGTAACAAGAAGAGTTGGACTGAGGTGTGAGGAAGGGCTCCCGGTAACTTAGATGTTCTGTTTTCTGAAATATATAACTTCTGGATGGCCTTCCTAATTAGAACAGGGTGGTTATAATGTATAATGAATAGAACAGTAAGCCAAGGCTGAACAATCTGTGACTCAGATTTGAGAAAGATGGAAACAGCCAGCTCTAGTTCAGGAAAAAAAAACTAAAGAAGGGGGGTTGGGGGGTAAGGTGGTGGAGTGAAGGAAGAGAGAATCTTCTTTGTGTATAAGCCAGAATGTTCTCTCAGTCATCAAATATTTCCCAAACTTAAGCTAGTTACAGGGTCCCTTAATAGGAAAGGAATGTAAGAAGAATGATTGAGAAAAAGTTGTTATTGGGGAAGATTTCACATGAAAAATGACATGCCAGAAGAATCTTTCTGAAATAGTTTGACTTGATATGAATAACTTAATTCCATGGATTGGTGACACTTTTGACTCAAGATTAGTTGCCACAATTTGAGATTGAGATACTCAATATAGTGTGGAAATAAGATAATGTATGTTGAGTACCTGGCACTTGGCAAAAACTCCCTAAATAATATTTCTTTAATTATAGTTTTTTCTAAATGTATGCTCCTTCTAACACATTATGCTCCCTGTTTACATAAACCCTATACCTATTGTCAGCTTTGCATAACTCTTCACGAATCTCTATACCGCAGTACATAGATCCACAGATGTCCCAATAATGTTTCATTTGAGATGTAGTGCTGGAGGGAAAAATATAATTAGGTTAGGCTCTAAATGGTCTTCTTTGCCATGTTACAGAATGCATATTTTACCAAAAGAAAAAAAAAAGGCAATAAAGATTGTTGCTGGGTTGTTGTTAAGAAAGTCTCATAGGTCCTTCTCTGAACCCAAAAGATGTCTCAACAGCTCTCCTGGCAATTTAGGCAAGCTACTTCAGATGTTATCAGCCCAAGAATGCCTTGCAAACCAATGCAAAATATCACAAGCCCTTCTTTTGTGCCCTGAAAAAAAAATACTGACACAAAAACCAGCTGAAGCAGAAATATGAATGTCTTCTACTAACACTCCCACTCCCATTTTTCTTTTTTAAGTAGAAGTATAGTCACTGTTACTCGAATTGGAGGACTTGAATTTAAGAGTGAGTCACTTAAATGCCACTGAACTCCATTTTCTCATTCTGAGAGGATAAGAAATAACATTTTAAAACTTTTCTATTATAATCAAATTGAATTGAGCATTTAGAAAAATCCTTAGCACATTATCAATGCTCATAATTGTTTGCTGATTTTGAAGATGAATCCCAACAACTTTATAAAAACAATCAATTCAAGTGCCATCTTAAAAGAAATAATATTTAAGAAACTGTTGTAAATTAAATGAACCAAGTAGAAATAAATAAATGTCATCTTTCATATTTGTGTGTTTCTTCCTTAGAAACGGACTAACTGGAATGCCTCCTGGCATAGGTTGCAGTGAATTCAAGCAATTCTCCTGCCTCAGCCTCCCGAGTAGCTGGCATTACAGGCATCCATCACCGTGCCCAGCTAATTTCTGTATTTTTAGTAGAGATGGGGTTTCACCATCTTGGCCAGGCTGGTCTTGAACTCCTAACCTTGTGATTCACCCACCTTGACCTCCCAAAGTGCTGGGATTACAGGCGGGAGCCACCATGCCCGGCTGGCAACTTTCTATCTGAAAACATTTTAAATTTGTCTTCTTTTATATACTCTTGTCAAAGTTAAACGTATAAACTGAAAATGTACAAATTAAGAATGTATAGCTCAATGAATTTTCATGAAGGAAACATACCCATATACCAAGCACACAGATATAAGAAGTAGAAACTTGCCAGCAACCCCAAATGGTTTCTTCTTTTGGTCTTTCACCTCTACCTCTTTGGGTGGTGATATGGTTTGGCTCAAATCTCATCTCAAATTGTATAATCTCATACAAATTGTGTGCCCACCCAAATCTCATCTCAAATTGTATAATCCCCAAGTGTTGAGGGAGGAACCTGGTGGGAGGTGATTGGATCATGGGGGCGATTTCCCCCATGCTGTTCTTTGCCCTTTAGTAGCTTGGGGTCCAGTACAGGTGGAAAATATCAAAAGAGATGATGATTGTAATGCAGTGTGGAATGAACTCTAGTAGAGTCTAAACAGCGTGTAAAAAGGAAGGATGGCTTAGGCAGCATCAGTTGAGAAAAGGCATATATAAGGGCGGCTGTTGTAAGTGACAAGGAACATTTAGTTTAAAAGTGAAGCTCTCCGGGCACGGTGACTCAAAGTGCCTGTAATCCCAGCACTTTGGGAGGCAGAGGCTGTGGATCACCTGAGGTCAGAAGTTCAAGACCAACCTGGCTGACATGGTGAAACCCCATCTCTACTAAAAATACAGAGAAATTAGCCAGGCAAGGTGGCGGGCTCCTGTAATCCCAGCTAGTCAGGAGGCTGAGGCAGGAGAACCACTTGAATCTGGGAGGCAGAGGTTGCAGTGAGCTGAGATGGCACCATTGCACTCCAGCTTGAGCAATAAGAGTGAGGGATAGCATTAGGAGAAATACCTAATGTAGATGATGGGTTGATGGGTGCAGGAAACCACCATGGCATGTATATACCTATGTAATAAACCTGCACGTTCTGCACATATGCCCCAGAACTTAAAGTATAATAATAATAATAATAATAATAATAATAATATTAATAAAATGAAGTTCAAGGACTTAGGTCTTGCACAGCCATCTCAGTGTAGACATCACATAACAGAGATACTGTCAAGAGAATGTGGCTTTACATGTGGCTGAGTAGGGTCCTAATGCAATATAAATACAGACAATTGTTCTGATGATGTCCAATCTTTTAAGTTCCCAGTTTAAAAATTGGAGTATGTTGGATTAGAATTCCAAAGCCAGTTGGGTAGAGGTGTTATAACTGTCTTTACTAAAACTGTAGGACACTGATACATGGCTATAATTTTCTTTCGCCAGGCTCATGCTACATCTGGAATTGTGTACCCTTAAAGTGGGAGTATATTCTGGAGGCTTCTTAGCAAACATTACCTTGAGCTTCACCTATGTGGTGAATCAGAGCTCACTTCAGCTTTATGCAGGGTTTCTCAGGAAAACGCTAGGGGCGGGGTGGGGAATGAGTATATTTGGGAAATCGTCCCATCCCTTTTTCCATGTCCTGATGATATCTAACATGATGGACTGACACTGTGAATCTTCTGGAATTGAGAGATCGAACTCCCCTGATTAAAATAATTCAATAGTTTTCCCATTGCTCTTGGGACAAAAACAAAATGGCTTAACTTGAATTACAAATTTATTTATAATCTGGTCCCTGCTTATCTCTTCAGCCTTGCTTAAAACCAATTTCCTCCTTATCTATATGCTCTAATCACAGTAAACTATTTTTAATTTCCCATAGTGAGCCATGCCCTTCTGAGTGCAAGCCTTGTGTTTGCTGTTTCCTCTTTTCCACCCCCACCTCTACTGCTCATACCTTCTGCTGTGTTCAAGCCTCAGATTAAGCATCACCTTTTCTGAAACAAACAAACAAACAAACTCTCTCTCTCTCTCTCTCTCTCTCTATATATATATATATGTATATATATAATCTTGAGAAGAGTTGAAGTTTCTCTCCTATGGATCCCCAGAACCACATCATCAGTTATTTTATTGCATCAGTTATTTATGGAGAATTGAGATTCCTTATTACATGACATTTCTCCAGTTCACCTCCTTAAAACCAGAAGTCTGAACTTTTAATTAATGGATTTCCAAATCTAAGACAGAACCTAGCTTAGAATGGACGTTCAAAAAACACTGAAATATTTGGAGAGATGAGTGAATGTATTAAAGATTAAAACCCAGAAGAGAAGTGCTATTTCAAGTAACTGACTTTCCCTAGTTAGGGTAATTACTTCATCCACTCCCTATTCAGGGGTTACCCTCTTTGAAATGAATAGTTAATTCTCACAGGAAGGCATTGCTTATTTTATAGACTGAATGTGTTCCTAATAAGGTGTATTTTGATATTTCTGTAATTTGAATTCTAGTTTACCCTAGATATATGATGTAACTACCTTTATTTCATATTGTTAAAAATCACTGTTTTTTTTTTTTAATTTCGGTTGAAATGTTGCTGTTGCTCTCAAACATCTTTTACGTTTCTATAAACTTTGTAGTCAATAAGTGAATCCAACATGATTATATTAGAAAAACACGCTTCTTTTATAGAAGAGTATACAATGAGCAAGTGAATAATAACTGCAAATTCCAAATAATTTAAAATTATATTTAGTAATTTATTAATTTACTATTTAACATATTTGATTTTATTAATGTGAAACTCAAGTAAGTGATTTATAAGTATTCTCGCTACTTTGTAACTTTAAGCCTGAAACTCAGCTCTATTAAATTAAAAAGGGAAACTTGAAAAGTAAAATTGTATGAGTGGTGGAAAACATAATGATTATTTTTCCTTACCTATTTTCCATCTTTTTGCAGTTGTCTTTTTTTACAATTTTTTTTTTTTTTTTTTTTTTGAGACGGAGTCTCGCGCTGTCGCCCAGGCTGGAGTGCAGTGGCCGGATCTCAGCTCACTGCAAGCTCCTCCCCCGGGTTCACGCCATTCTCCTGCCTCAGCCTCCCGAGGAGCTGGGACCACAGGCGCCGCCACCTCACCCGGCTATTTTTTGTATTTCTTAGTAGAGACGGGATTTCACCGTGTTAGCCAGGATGGTCTCGATCTCCTGACCTCGTGATCCGCCCATCTCGGCCTCCCAAAGTGCTGGGATTACAGGCTTGAGCCACCGCGCCCGGCCCTTTTTTTGCAATTTTAAATGATGGGTAAATAATTTTCTTCACAAATAAATAAAAGCAATGAAATTCTTTAGATTTCATTAAAGATAACTCAAACTTCCATGGGTTTGTGTATTTGAGCCTCTCTTCCCTCTGGAGATTGCTCTTTAGCGTTGATGGCTGAGAAATCAATTGAATGGGGACTGTGACATTCACACTGTCTGTCTCCTCCTTCCTGCTCTTGGAACTTAAAAGAAAGTCATTTATTCTCTTGTGACTCTTCTGCCAGAACATGATGAAGGCTTTGCAAAGCATCATTTAAGTGGTACATCCATCACTTGCAGTCCTGCTCCCTTGCTTGCCAAAGACTCTCACACTCCAGTACCTGGGATGTAAACAAAGATAATGCATTTGATTTTCATATTGATCTTGTCCATCTTAAAACCTGGCTTTGCCTGAGGGGACTCCTTCCAGACTAAATGGCCTCTCACTGACCTCGCCTGCCACAGCCCACGATCTCTGCCTCCCAGCCTTGCCTCCATGAAAGCAGGCATCCTCATCACACTCATGCCTTCCTCCCTCCTTCCCTCTCACTTTATTTCAGATACAACCAGTGCAGCTAGTGATTATGATTTTTTAATTTACACAATATATTCTATTTATTAAAAATAATGTAGTGTTTATAAATAACTAATTTACTATTAATAAACACATTTATTTGGAAAGTATAGTTGTACTGTACTCAGATTTTGAAACCAAATGTCTTAAGGATGTAAAACTTGTTTATATATTTACTTGTTTTATAGCTGGGGAAGGTTATTTGAATTTCTATTTTCTTACTTGTAAAGGATAACAGTATTTAGCTCATAGTCTTGATGAGAACATTTATTTGTTTGTTGGTTGGTTTTGCTTATTTATTTATTTACCAAGTATTTATTCTGTAACAGGTCGTTTTCCAGGCGCTGGAAATATAACACTGACCAGATAGCCAAGTTCTTCTCTTGTGTAAGTTTCAGTCAAGTTAAGAAATTACGTAATAGGTACAATGCATGTTTTGGGTGATGGATACTCTGAAATTCCTGATTTCATCACTACACAATCTATTCATGTAACAAAATTCACTTTTACCCCATAAGTATATACAAATAAAAAAATATCGAGTACAACAACATAATTTTGAATATTTTACAATATTAGGTAAATTGCATCATACATGTCAAGTAACTGCCACATAGTAGGTCTCAATAAGTAGTCTTCTTTTTTTTTTTTTTTTAACTTCTATCACTGTTACAGGTAATAATATTTAATAATTATTTTTCCTTTTCTGTTTATAAAAGCAATTGTGAAGGCTTTGTAATGTGTCAACTAGGCTGGTCTGAGTTACAGTCCCCAAGTTCTTTTTCTAGCATGTTTCTAGTTAGGGTTTTTTCTACAAGGTATTTTCTCAAGAAATTTGGAGGATGGAAGGCAGGCAGCAGGCATTTGCAGCCAACATACACCTTCTCTAGGTATTCAGTCAAACACTGTTAGGTATGACTGTGAAAGGATTTTGCAGATATAAATAAAACCCAAAATTGATATACTTCAAGTTAATCAAAATGAAGACTATCTTGGGTTGGCCTGATTGGATCAGTTGGCAGTCCTTTCAAAGAGCATTTCAGCCTTCCCTCAGCTGAGAGGCTCCAAACAGCAGGGGGATCTGCAGTTGCTCTTCCTTCCTCATGAATCCTCTTCGTGACTGCCTTTCTGTGGACAATAAGCTTCAACCCATGCCGTTGGGATTATAGCCAGTTCATAATCTTCTCTTTCCTCTTCCTTTTATGTGAACTTCAGGCTTGCTTAGCTAGCCAGTAAAATTACATAAGCTAGTGGATCATATCAAACATTCTTAATAAAAAGAATTGGTTTATGCCATGCACACTCACACATACTACTGATTTTACTTCTGTAGTTGAACCCTGATACAGTAATATATTTTTATTTTTAAAAATTTATAGAAATTCAAAATAGGAGAGATAAGTTATTATTGTAAATATTTAAATTCATCTGTTTTCACTAAAATTATATGCATTTCCTATAACATAAACTCACTGGAAATGAATTTTATTTACTACATGATAGTAACTGTGAATGTATTTATGATGATTATTCTATTTCATTTCTATAAATAATATTATAGGAAACATATTTGTGCACAGAGCTCATTTTGTATTTTGTACTGTTATGTAAGGGTAGAACCCCAGGGTAGAATTATTAGGTTAAATGGCACGTGCATTTTGTGTCTTTCACTAAATAATAGTTTTGAAAGGACTGTAATCTTTTTATTCCCACCAACAATGCATGAGAGAAGATTGAGATCTTGCCTAAAATAATTATATGCCCACCCAAGGTAGCTAGTTATCTTTAAGAGCTGACAGCATTTGCAAATAGCATAGAGTTCTGTTACACGTTTCATTCTGTCTTTACTATGAAATTGGTGAATGCCTTATCAAAGTTCCTGTAAAAATATTTTCCTTGAATTGATGCTCTCTGGTGTACTTAATTTGCCATTACTTTTCCTTTGTGTATATGTCACACAGTTCTTCATTCAATTTTTACTTCTGACTAGTAAGAGAAAATGATGCTGGTTGTCAAATTTCCTATTTCCAATTTCCTATTGCAAGTCTAAGGTCTTTCTCAGCAGGTCTTAGAAAAAGGAGTAGGATGTAACTACCTAACTGAGACTGTTCTTCATGTCTCTTCCTCCTATCTACATGCAACAAATATTTTTTGAGCACCTAAGAAAAGAAACGTGTTCTCTGTTATCGAGGTGATTAAAATGCAGCTAGGAGACAGAGAATATGCAAGTAAACAAACAAACGTAGTTAAAGCTTGAAAGTACAAAGATAGAATCATATTGCAAGCATAATGTTTGATGAGTAGATATGTGTTTACCAGGGCAGATACCACTTTAGTGTGTGGCCAGCAAAGGCCCTTTGTGGAGGTAACATTTAATAAAAGACCTGAGAACTAGGAGAAGTTAGCTCTATGTAGACTTTGCTGGAGAATATCCCTGTCAGATAAGAATTACAAGGTTCTGAAATCAGCTGTTTGAGGGTCTGAAAGTAGGTCAGTGTGACACACGGTAGTCCAGGAGAATGTAAGGATAGAGAGATTACAGGAGAGGTGGCCTATGAGGAGGCCAGAGCACCCAGTGTGAGTTTAGATTTCCTTTTGACCAAAACAGGAATCCAGAAGAGAGGTTTCAGCAAGTGAATTGTGGAATCAGTCTCATTAAAAATAATAATAACAAAAAATATGATATTTATTGAAGTGTCAATTTTTTAAATCACTTTACCTGTAGTATTTCCTTTAATCCTCAAAACCACCACAAAAGAGATATTATCAATCTAATTTTGCGCATGAGTAATCAGAAGTTGAGGTAGCTTAATTTAAGGTCACATGGTTACTAAGGGGCAGAGCCATGATTTAAGCCATTGCCTTTGCTATAACCCCAACTCGTCTGTCCAGTTTTCAGGAACCAATTACAGTGTCTGGCAAGAGCATTACATTTACTTTATCTATCTTTTTCTAGTTCCTCTCTCTCTCTTCATTTTTTCTTTCCTCCCCCTCACTCAAGTTTTTAATTTGCTCTGGAGACTGGGAATCTTTTCTTAAGACTCAGCTGCATGAAAAGAGCAGAGCTTGTTTATTACCCTTCATGAGTCCTACCATCAGAATGAAGACATTTGCCCTTACTTCAGTTGATAGGATTGAAGGTACAAAAGTATTTCCCTATGACTGAATCTTATTCTAATCTGTCTTGACTCCACACAACAATTACTTCTATCTCTGTGACTGGGCACATGCAAGCATTTCTATTTAATTATCAGAAGGTTGTAATACAAACGACTGAGCAAATACATGCTCATATGTACATTTAGTTTTTACAGTAAGCCTTTTATAAGATTTATGCCAAGATATCTTAAATTGGATGTTCTCTGCTTAATATCTGGAATAAAGCTGCCTAGCCTGAATGTATTATATTTTAAATGTGAAATTCCACACTATAACACTGTATTTCCATATCTGCAAATATTTTAAAATCTTGAATGTATCTGCTTTATAGTTGGTCATAAAGAAGTCATCCCGTTCCTTCTTTTACATACAGATGGATTGTTTCTGTTAATTATCACTCAAATCTGAACGGTGTGGTAGGACCAAGGGATACCTTGAAATCGAAGAAAAGTGTCTCATCTTCCAGAGCTATCAGTTAGGAAGGGGGAAAAAAGTGCAATCGCTACAATGATACTTTAGCAGAAGCTTCTATTGGTAGGTATTATGGAGCTCAGAGAAAGAAGCAAAGGCTTCAAGACGCTGAACTTTAAGCTGAGTCTTGAAGATAGAGTCTTCAAGTTAAAGAAGAAGGGCTAAGGAAAGTCCAGGGAGAAGGAACTGCGTAAGCTGTGAAGAACCATGATGCATTCTTGGAATTGGTAACATTCCCTTTGAAATATGAATTGAAACCCAGGAAGCATGAAGGAAACAAAAACTCAAAACTTTAAATTAAGACAAGACTATGGTAAAGAGTTTGGCATTGAACATTAAGGAAATGTAACAACTAGAAGGAGTATAAAGGGAATAAAATGCAATTTGTGTTTTTATATTATTGAGTTGAAATTTTCTAGTACATTTTATTCACTATATCTTACCCAATGCATAGTACTTCCTGGTAAATTAGATTCAAAATCTAATTTACAAATTGATTTGTACACTTTACAATCAGTTAAGTACAGTAGCGCAGCAGAAGAATTATTCAAATTTCACTATGTATATCTTTATCTCTGGGTTTGCTGGAAAAACAGAAGCCGGTACATGGGGCTGTCTCAATCTAGGTGGAACTCACCTAGAACTCAGCTTCCCACAGAGCCATCTTCCAGATGATTGACAGCTGGCATTCCCAGAATACTTCTGTAAAAACTGGCATCTAATCCAGAAAGGGGGACAGAGAGTTAGAAGAGCGTTCCGAAAAGTTGCTTGGGGAAGTCCTTGTAAGCATGAGTAGAAAAAAGAATGGGGTCAGTCATTTTAGACAGTGATGGTAATATCGTTTGGATGTGTGTCCTCTCCAAATCTCTTGTTGAAATGTGTTTCTCAATGTTAGAAGGGAGGCCTGATGGGAGGCGACTGGATCATCAAGGCAGATCTCTCATGAATGGTTTAGCACCATCCCTTTGTTGATAAGTGAGTTCTTGCTCAGTTCATGCAAGATATGATTATTTAAAAGTGTGTAGCACTTCTCCCTTTTCTCTCTTGCTCCTTCTTTTACCATGTCATACAACAGCTCCCCTTTGCCTTCTGCCATGATTGTAAGCTTCTTGAGGCCCTTACCAGTAGCAGATGCTGGAGCCATGCTTGTGGAGCCATGTTTGTAGATCCTGCAGCACCATGAGCCAATTAAACCTCTTTTCTTTATAAATTATCTTGCCTGAGATATTTATTTATAGCAATATAAAAGTGGCATAGCACAGATGGCATTTTCAAAAAATCGTGGAGAAAATACTGATAATGACGATTTGATATGATTTGACAGCAGTTTATGTATGGAAACTATCAAGGAATTGAAATTAAACTCATGCATATTAATATTTATTTAATATAATTATTTGAAATATGTTCCTGTAGAGGTAATTCCTCCTAGTAGCTTTAGACATATTGGCTATCCAAACAATGTAGATAAATGTTGAATATTCACATAAATTATTTATTTTAGTTTTTCAGTGTTTTCATATTTTTTTTCAAGTATTTGCTGAATGCATATTATGTTGTATAGTCCATGACAATTAAAAAAAATTAGACATTGTACTTTCAAGGAGCTTAACATTTATTTGAATAAAACAGAGCTTTTATAAATAAATATTATAAATTATTATAATAACTAAAAAAGATAAGGTATGGAAAAGTATATCAGATGCTCAAATCATTATGGAAAACAAAAGGAAAAAATAGTGATAATCTATGTGGAAGGCTGACAGAGAGGACTTCATAGAGGAGGTGACCACTTAGCCAGGCTCAGAAAAATACGTAGGGATATCAAAGATGGATTATTGAAAGAGAGATTATTCTAGATACAGACAATAATCTTAAATATGTTTGGAAGATGTTATTTTTTAATCATTGCAGCTTAATAGGTTTGATGTATTCTCTCACCTTTCCTTTTTCTTTTTACTGTAGTTTGATGTTAAGTGTATAGAAAATGCTGAGGTCAGACATTTAAAAAGTATGCTATGAGAAATGTAGGTCTATCATTTGAACTCTACTCTCACTGTTTATTATTGTGTCCTGCATCTAAGGCTCAAT
Source organism: Macaca thibetana thibetana (assembly GCF_024542745.1). Lineage (NCBI taxonomy): Eukaryota > Metazoa > Chordata > Mammalia > Primates > Cercopithecidae > Macaca > Macaca thibetana. Next base: position 73,641,442 of record NC_065591.1, on the reverse strand, counting down.
TTCCTTATGAAAATGAAGAGTAATGTCACCTATTTTGTTGTTGTGAACTTTAAGAGAGACAATAAAAGACTTGGCGCGGTGGCTCACGCCTGTAATCCCAGCACTTTGGGAGGCCAAGGAGGGCGGATCACGAGGTCAGGAGATAGAGACCACCCTGGCTAACACGGTGAAACCCTGTCTCTACTAAAAATACAAAAAAAAAAAAAAAATAGCCGTGTGTGGTGGCGAGCACCTGTAAGCCCAGCTACTCTGGAGACTGAGGCAGGGAAATGGTGTGAACCAGCAGGCGGAGCTTGTAGTGAGCTGAGATCACGCCAATGCACTGCAGCCTAGGCGGCAGAGAGAGACACCGACTCAAAAAAAAAAAAAAAAAAAAAAAAAAAAGAAAGAGAGAGGGAGATGGTAAAAAACCTGAAGCACAAATGCAAAATATCTGTTAGCTCTTTTTTGTATACTAGACTATGCATTCTTAGTTTGTCCCAGCTTCAAAGCCACTGCCCATTTGGTATGTTATCATTACTAAGCCATAGGTGTAACTTTAAAATGGGAGTGCAGGGGTCCATAGACAAAGTTTTGGGTTAAATCCCTAGAAAACTCATTCTAGCTAATAAAACCTTATTTTGATTATCCAATTAGTTTCTAATTAGATTCAGCATTTCTAGCTTCTATTTATGTATTTATCTCTTCTACAGAGTGGTCAAAAAAGGCTACTTCAGTGGTCTTGCTGATGTACAGTTACCCAGTGCCTCTAAATTCCTCTGTTTTATTAGTTACAAACAAATAATATGTTAGGTCTTGGGAAGAAACTTCTCCCATCTTTGTAAGTCATGACATATAGCCATTCAGAAATACATCATTTTAAAAATGTTTTGTTCTATATTCTTCCCTGTATTCTAGTATTCTTCTAGTATCCTAGTATTCTTTCCTGCTGACATTCCCAAAATGTTTATATCTACAAATCAAATTTCTTTCAAATTTGAAGAAACACCAGAATATTGGGACTCATTTGAAGGGAAAAAAAATAACATTTTTATTATCTTTTAAAATTTATTAAATCAAGCCACATTATATTATTATGCTATGTCTTCTAATGTCTTCTAACTCAAACTATTTTATTTCATGATATAAAATTTTGATTGTGGGATTTTGAAAAGATACCCTCTTTTTCTATAATATGAAAGTCATTTTTGTTTTACATTTATGGCCCATAACATAACATAAATACCAAACAGCTCACAGAAGTTTAATAGGTGGTACTTAATCAGCAAACATGTTTTATTCCAACCAATTTATTTTTTCTTCTCCACATAAAATTCAATGAAGGCTATACATATATATATATGTGTACGTGTAGATGTGTGTATGTACACATACAAATATGTGTGTGTAGGTGTGTGTGTATATATATATTTATTTGCTCTCCCATTTTTCTTGCACAAAAATCATCAAGATTATATTAGTATTTCATACAATAGGATTTGGCACTTGAGACTCACAGAAAGAAGTGTAGATGAATTATTCACATCTGAAAGGAAAGTCAATTGGGGAAATAAACATTAAAATGATTTGCAATCTGCAGTTATTCAAGAGAAGCAGAATCATCAAGTGTAAGAGAAAGCTGAGAACACTAGGAAATAAATGGCTCAATTGATTTAAGGCATGTTTTCACAGCACCCAAATTTTGAGAAAAGGCCCAGATCAATCAAAAAGTCCCATTAATGTCTTTCAAATCTAAGATGCTGAAATTACATATTTTATTACCATTTCAATGTTATTATTGAATCATACTTTCCCAGGGGCTAAAATCATTCTCTGTTTAAAACTCAGAAAAATTTTTGAAGTTAAATTAACTTTGGTGCAACAAAGATGCTGCTTAATAAATTAACTTATGATAGTATAAATGTTGAAGAATTCAATGTCACAAGAGTCAAAACTCTGTCCCAAATTGTCCAATTAATTGCCTGTGAATATTAAGAACATGAGCTTAAATATACTTCCTTCTCAGAAGGAAGATAAGTAGTTAAGTATAGCAGAAAGCACATTGACCTTGAAAATCAACAGTCTTGCTCTCTACCTCAGACTGTGCCCTTGACCCAGGGACAAATTCCTAAACCTTACTAACCCTGACTCAATAACCTAATTGAAAAAATGAACTTTTTGATATTGAGCTGCATATGAAGTACCTAGAACTTTGTCCAGACCAAATTAGAAGCACGATCTTAGTTTCTTTTTTTTTTTCTATTTCTCACTAAGCTCTATTGTAGCTCAGTATCATAAAGTATTACATTTCCTCTTTGTATTTTCAGTCCACAGAAATGAAAATATATAGACCCATCATAATATAAGATAAAAGATGTCTGTTTAGATTTCCAAATTGGTTAAGTCAGAATAAAATAAGCTGACACGAGAAAGCATGTTTAACCTATAAAATGGTGCGTACATGATAATTACTGTTTCGCCATGATGGTGATGACAAAGTGACATTTGCATAGTTTGAGTGATTGTTAAACTTGTTAAGGCTATTTATATTGAGAGTGTTATGTGGAAAGTTATGTATATAAGACAAAATGGGGAAAATAAGGAAGAAAGGAGGGAAAGTAGAAAGGAAAGAAGAAAGGGAGAGTGAGAGATGTAGGAAAAGGGGAGGAAGGAGGGAAGAACTCCAGAGAGGAGAACATTCACCAATTCACTGAAAGAAAGGTAAAGCAAATCCTTTAGGTCCCATTAAATTACAAAGCTTCTTCACAGCAAAAGAAGCTATCAACAGAATAAACAGACCACTTACAGAATGAGAGAACATGTTTGCAAACTCTGCATCCAACTAAGGTCTAATATCCAGAATCTATAAGAAACTCAAACAAATTAATAAGCAAAAAACAACCCCATTAAACACAGGCAAAGGACATGAACAGACACTTCAAAAGAAGGCATATACATGGCCAGCAAGCATATGAAAACATGTTCAACATCATTAATCGTTAAAGAAATGCAAATCAAAACCACAGTGAACTATCATCTCACACCAGTCGGAATGGCTATTACTACCAAGTCAAAAAATACCTGATGCCAACAAGGTTGTGGAGAAAAGGGAATGTTTATATACTGTTGGTTGGAATGTAAATTAGTTCAGTCTGTATAAAGTAGTTTGGCGATTTCTCAAAGATCCCAAAACAGATTTACCATTTGACCAAGCAATCCCATTATTGGGAATATACCCAAAATAATACAAATTATTCTACCATAAAAGATACATGCATTCTTATGTTCATCATTGCAGTATTCACAACAGCAAAATCATTGAACCAAGCTAAATGCTCATCAATGGTAGACTGAATAAAGAAAATGTGGTATGTATACACCATGGAATACTACATAGCTAAAGAAAAGCAGGAGATCATGTCCTTCGCAGCAACATAGATGCAGCTGGAGGCCATAATCCATCCTATGCACACTACAAAGGAACAGGAAACCAAATACTTAATAGCCTCGCTTATAAGTGGTAGCTGAACATTGAGTACACATGGACACAAAGAAGGGACCAACAGACACTGAGGCCTAGATGACAGTGGAAGGTGGAAGGAGGGAGAGGATAAAAAACTTGCCTATTGGGTATTATGCTTATTACCTGTGTGACAAAATAATCTGTACATCAAACCCCTCTATCATGCAAGTTACCTATATAAGAAACTTGCACATTTACCACTGAACCTAAAATAATAGTTTTAAAAAGTCCTAATAAGAATATGATAAAAAGACTCTAGAAGCAATTAAGGTCATATATTTTAGGATGCAACAATAACTATTGTTTTCATATAAGGAAACAGGTTTCTGGGAAGTTAAATAACGTGCTCAGATTGACACATCTAGTGAAGTATTGACTCTAACTTTGAATTCAGATATAGTTGCCACCAAGCAACCTCCTCTTTCCAAAAAATTATTTAATTATTTATTTCTAATACCTGAAATGCTCCATTTTACTGAAGATGAGAACTAGCCAAAAACAATAATAATAATAAAAGAGAGAAGTCTGGGGGAATTGACAAGAACACAAAAAGGGCAATATTGCACCCAGTTACAATACTCAGTTAATTCTTTCCCAAATTACCTTCTTGCAATAGTCAATAACATGTACAAATACTTACACACCCATAGTTGATCATTTTGATCGACTTCAGTAGAAATTAAAATAGACCATGTGTAACCTCCCTTTTCTGGACGCTGATCTTGTAATTAATTACCCCATTTTTTTTTTTCTTACTAGAACTAATTAAATTTTGTTAGTTAGAAACTGAAGCCAAAAGTGATAACTTGAGAGTAGTATACTCTACTGTGGTAGAACTTGTAAATATCACATCAGCTGTTATATTCTGCATAAACTAAAAAGCTGTGGATATTTTCTCCAGGTAAAAGTTTTCAATATAATGTAACTGCCTCTTCACAGTTTAGGAGAAGAACAAACCTTCTTTTATATCCTTTGTGTCTAAGAAAGTATTCTCTTCTAGATTCCATAAACTTTCTTCCTGTTCAATTTCGGAACTTGGTGCCATGGACAGCAATGTGGAGGTTGAATTTCATGGCTGAGTTTGTGTCTAGTCTCCACCACTTACTAACTATACAAACTTCAGAAAAGCACTTAACATTCTAATTCCCAAATATTCCCCCCCAAAAAAATAAAAATAAAAAAGTAAAATGAGGATAGTCTGTCTGTACAATTTTTACATTTATTGGAATATCTAAATGTAAAAATATGTTTGAGAGTTCATTTTCAAACTATAATAGACAAAATAAAAAGACTCTAATATTCAGCAAGTGCAAGTGTGTGTATGTGTATACCAAACTTTGTTATCCTTACTGCATGTCTTTATGAACTGCTCTTTTCCCTAATGTCTTCCTTTCCCCAAAGGATGTTTTTTAACTTTTATTTTAGGGTCAAGGGTACATGTGCAGGTTTGTTATAGAGGTAAATTGAATGATTTGGTGTTTGATATACAGATTATTTTGTCACACAGGTAATAAGCATAGTAACCAATAGGCAGGGTTTTTTTTTTTTTTTTTTTTTTTTTTTAATTCTCTCCCTCCTGCCACCTTCTGCTGTCAACTAAGCCCCATTGTCTGTTGGTCCCTTCTTTGTGTCCACATGTACTCAATGTTTAGCTACCACATATAAGTGAGAATATGTGGTACCTGGTTGTCTGTTCCTGTTTCAGTGTGCTTAGGATTATGTCCTCCAGCTCCATCTATGTTGCTGCAAAACACATGATCTCATGCTTTTCTGACTACATAGTATTCCATGGTGTATATGTACCACATTTGGTAAATGTGTGCCATGACAGTTTGCTGCACCTGTCAACCCATCACCTAGGTATTAAGCCCAGCATGCATTAGCTATTTTTCCTAATGCTCTGCCTCCTTTCACCTTACCCCCTGACAGGCCCCAATATGTGTTGTTCCCCTCATCCATGTCCTGTCAAAGGACATGATCTCATTCCTTTTTATGGCTGCATAGTATTCCATGGTATATATGCACAACATTTTCTTTATCCAGTCTATCACTGATGGGCATTTGGGTTGATTCCATGTCTTTGCTATTGTGAAATGTGCTGCGAGAACATATGTGTGCATGTATCTTTGCAATAGAGTAATTTATATTATCGAAAAGGGGTTTTTGTGGAAAATTAAAATTAATGAATTCAGAAATATAACTCTATATTTAAAAATATTATCAGTTCAATTTGGCCAAATGCAGACAAAATTTTTTTTTTTTTTTTTTTTTTTGAGACGGAGTCTAGCTCTGTCGCCCAGGCTGGAGTGCAGTGGCCGGATCTCAGCTCACTGCAAGCTCGGCCTCCTGGGTTTACGCCATTCTCCTGGCTCAGCCTCCCAAATAACTGGGACTACAGGCGCCCGCCACCTCGCCCGGCTAGTTTTTTGTATTTTTTAGTAGAGACGGGGTTTCACCATGTTCGCCAGGATGGTCTCCATCTCCTGACCTCGTGATCCGCCCCTCTCGGCCTCCCAAAGTGCTGGGATTACAGGCTTGAGCCACCGCGCCTGGCCCCGACAAAAATATTTTTAAAAAATAGATAAAAGTTGGCCGGGCATGGTGGCTCAAGCCTGTAAACCCAACACTTTGGGAGCCTGAGGTGGGTGGATCACGAGGTCAGGAGATGGAGACCATCCTGGCTAACACAGTGAAACCCCATCTATACTAAAAAATACAAAAAATTAGCCAGATGTGGTGGTACGTGCCTGTAGTCCTAGCTACTTGGGAGGCTGAAGCAGGAGAATTTCTTGAACCTGGGAGGCAGAGGTTGCAGTGAGCCAAGATCACACCACTGCACTCCAGCCTGGGGGACAGAGCGAGACTCCGTCTCAAAAAACAAAACAAAAAACAAAATGAAACAAAACAAAAAAAGATAAAATTATGTTAGGCCAAAATTCAGGGAAACCACATTTGATGATTCAGTATAATTGCAAGAAGTTAGCAAGAGAAAGGAGACATGTTGTAGATATTCTGCTTTTATCTTTTTCTTTTACTGTGGCAAAAACAGCCTTTGTTTCCATATGACTTGGATGGAGCTGAACCATGCCATTGCTTGTCACAAGGGTAGTACTGTCAATTAAAAGACTCAAACTCTGCAAAACGTTTGAAGAGATTTATTTTGAGCCAAATATTGTTGGAACCGAACTGTCGATTCCCTCCTGGGCAGGGGTCGCCGCGAAGGATCACCGACACGAGATTCACAGCAGAGAGTTATTTATTACCAGCGCGCTAGGGTCCCAAGCTCTAAGTTGGCCCTGGGACCCCGAGTGCTTGTTACAGGTTGTTTATATAGGCAAACACAAGTTCAAACACAGCTTAGGGCGCGAAATTCAAACAAAGCTTTAGGCGTGTGGTAATTGGGTCTGTCTATGGACTGAGCAAGGTATCTTGTTCTGATTGGTTGGGGCGGGACCTTAGGAGGTTCTTTCCTGGAATTGCTGATTCCGAGAACATCGGGGACATTGAGTCAGGGTGGGACCCCATGAGGTTATCAGGGTGGGACTTCATGAGGCTATCAGGGTGGGACCTCATGAGGCTATCAGGGTGGGGCCCCATGAGGTTGGGACCCCATGAGGCTATTTCCTGGAATTGTCTTTCTGTTTGGGTTCTGGGAACATCGGGGGGCTATCCGTGGCCATCTGGGGTTTAAGTTTCATGATGGCCAAGCTTTCTAAATTTTATGAGGCTTAGGAATTATGAGGCCTAGTTTCAATATGAGTTAGCATGACCTGTGACACAGCTGTCAGGATGTCCTGAGAACATGTGCCCAAGGTGGTCGGGGTCCAGCTTGGTTTTATACATGAGAAATGTAGAAGGAAGGATGAGAAATCAATCAAATACATTTAAGAAATACATTGGCTTGGTCCAGAATGGCGGGACAACTTAAAGAAGGGGTGGGATTGGGAGGGTGGGGATATCTTCCAGGCTATAGGAAAATCTAAACATTTTCTGGTTGACAATTGGTTGAGTTTGTTTAAAGGCCTGGGATCACAGGGAATGTAAAAATCTGGTTGAAGAGATAATTGGTTGTAGAGACCAAAGTTTCATCATGCAGATGAAGCTTTTAGCTACCAGGCTTCAGAAAGAATAAGTTGTAAAATGTTTTTTATCAGAGTTAACATCTATGTTGATGTTAATGGTGGAGAGGTATAATGAGGCATGTTCAACCCTCACTTCCCTTCATGGCCTGAAGCAGTCTCTCAGGTTGTGCACATGTACCCTAGAACTTAAAGTATAATAATAATAATAATAATAATAATAAAAAGAGCCCTGGCTGAGGAGAAAGTCCCTTCAGATGGTTGAGGGGGCCTTAGAATTTTATTTTTGTTTTAGAATACTATGACCTTTGGCAATACAGAGATACCATTTACTGAGGCATTTCCCTTAGATTGTTTCTGGAAGAGCATGTATTCTCATACAGAGCCACTCAAGTCTTTTAATACACTGGATAATAGGAGAGAAAGAGAAGATTTGGGATCATTAACTATGAGGAAGATGTAACACCATGGTTGTTCTTGCACGTCTTTGCCTGAGCCTCCTGGAGGGTGAAGCCAACCCAGAGCAAGACAGCCAAGAGAAAAGGTTCAAGAGTCCAGGTGACATCATTTGAACCCTAACCCAGTTGGGTCTTTTATAGGATCTGATGAGTTCACATTTGTTATTAATTTAAGTTGAGTTTATAACTGAAAGACATCACTATAAGGTGATGCTTGTATATCCTATGAAATATTTTACTAATTGATGTTACATGAATTCATGGCACACTTGGGAAACCTAAAAAGGGTGATTTACATATAGATAGAAAACACTGGTAAACAATAAGGCAGGAGCTAGGCAGCTAGACATGTTAAAAATGCCCTAGGGTTAAAGACCCTAGGCCAATGAAGAGCCATAGGGTTTTATGGAGAAACAAAACATGGCCAGAAGTCTGTTTTAATACACTAAGGGTCAAATAGATATTTTTACCACTACAAACCTTATGGAAAACAGGAATGATTTGGATAATACCATTAATCCTGTATTCATGTTTTAATGCATTCAATTCCCAATAGAAGACTAATATTCCCTACATCATAACTACCAGTTTGATTGTGATTAATGGAAAAATAGCAATGATTAAAAAATATAAAACACAGGTTCCTTTTGTCTGTAAAGTTTATGACAACTTAATTGTGTAAAGAGAGCTATATAAATGGCAACCAGGTGTTGAATGGAGGAAGTTCCTGTCAGTTCCTACAGGAAGTTCAAGGCCACTGTCATGTTCTAAAAGACATAAAATTAATGCAGGATCTTTGCTCCTTAGTTCAGCTAAATCTGGGTTCTTGCAGGAAAAACTGGGTATGCAGATACATTGAAAAGTGAGGATAGCAGAATTTATTAAGTGAAACAAAAGCTCTCGGTAAAGAGAGGAATTCTCCAAGCAGGTTTCCCCCTCACAATTGAATACCATGGCTACTACCGGTGAGCTGAAGCGGCCAGGCTCCTCCCCTGCATGAGGTGCAAATTCCTGTCACTTCTCCCCATTCGCACAGTGCACAGGCGGGCATGCCCAGGCAAGCCATAGATAGTATTTGAAAAGGCAATATTAGGTTGGTTAAATGACATTATACAGAAAGAATCAATTGGGAAAAGACCTGCAAACAGGAGCAAAAGCTTTCCCCCTGGGTCACAGGCTCCATCTGGTACAAGTAGTCCTGTCCCTCAGCCCTCAGGCTGCTCCAGGCCAAAAAGTGCGGCTTCACCAGGGGCACCACCCTACCTAGTCAGGTATCTGTCTGTCTCCTGTTTCCATCACAGTCATTATGTCCACGAATCTCCTGCTGGTCTGTCATAGCTAGATGCAAGCTATAAATGCAAGATATTAAAGTACAAAGCTATCATGCCCTGGGAATGTGCACATCTGACATTTATTAAGCACTTACCATGTGCCACATATTTTTAAAGTTATTTAAATATATATATATCTTGTTGAATCTTCACAAAAACCTGCAAAATACGGGGACATTGTTTTTCCTATTTCAAAATATATGTAAATGTCTTGCCCAGCATCACATAGATTAAACTCAGGAAATTTGGCTCTAGACCATGAGCTCCTAATCACTAGGTTTTCTGTCTCTATCATTATCATCAGCTGGAGAGATAATATGAGCCATTCCCTTTACATTTCTGAGAAACTAATACATAAGGCCAGTATATGACTATCTCAGGAAGAACTAAACTTCATGCTTGCCTAGAGTCCTCTAACCATGGACTATAAAATAACAACTTAAAATGAGAAGCACTATATGCCATATTACTTGAATTAATTCCTTATGATATAAGCATGCATTTCATTTCAGTTAATTCTCCCTCCAAAATAAACCAGCTGATGTTATCTCTACACCACTTTGTAGATGAAGACCTTTAAATCTTCTGAAAATACTTTGAGTTATTTTTTTATCCAGTTCATGTCTGGCCTGAATAGGTTTATTATTTTGTATAACAGGCATTAATTTGCATATCTTTCCTCCTATTAGTAAAAATAAGAACAGTAGAAAATGCATTATGTTTGAGCAAGAAGACAGAAAATGAGATTAATTGGGTCATTTGGAATGTATAGGGTCTGACAGCTCTCTTTATGTTGATTTTATATCCACTATTGAAAGAACAGGGGAAATGCCTTGCTAAATAAGACTTGTTACAATTTTCATCTGTAGTTATGCAATTGCTTCTCCCAAAGGAATATAGATTGTTCCTGGTTTTATGTGTGCTTGATTCCTTTTGCTTTCTAGTAATTTCTGCGTCAAATTGCTTTACATAATTTTAAACGTGTTAGTTGAGAGCCAAAAGCAGTTGAATGAAAATAGTAAGAAATTTAGGAAAGAAAATCTGAAATCAAAGACTGGCTTAGGGAAAACATATTATAATCTTTTGTAACTACTTTCTTGAAATTGGCAATTTCTAATTGTGTTTTAACTTTTTGTTTTCATACTTATAAATTACGTCTTAGGAGCTGCTCTTTTAAAAAAGGAAAATACTTTAAGAACTAGCATTAATTTAATACTTTATAGGAACAGCCTCACAATATAATTTTCCTGCATTTCTACAATAATCTCAGACATAAGATATTAAGGTGTTGGAACCGAACTGTCGATTCCCTCCTGGGCAGGGGTCGCTGCGAAGGATCACCGACACGAGATTCACAGCAGAGAGTTATTTATTACTAGCGCGCTAGGGTCCCAAGCTCTAAGTTGGCCCTGGGACCCCGACTGCTTGTTACAGGCTGTTTATATAGGCAAACACAAGTTCAAACACAGCTTAGGGCGCGAAATTCAAACAAAGCTTTAGGCGCGTGGTAATTGGGTCTGTCTATGGCCTGAGCAAGGTGTCTTGTTCTAATTGGTTAGAGCAGGACCTTATGAGGTTTTTTTCCTGGAGTTGTTGATTCCGGGAACTTCGAGGCAGGGTGGGACCCCCGGAATTGGCAGGGTGGGACCCCATGAGGTTGTTTCCCGGAATTGGCAGGGTGGGACCTTATCAGGGTGGGACCCTATCGAGGTAGGGTGGGACCTTATCCAGAGCCACCTGGTGTTAATTTTTTAAGTTCTTTTTTTATGAGGCCTAGTTTCTAAGTTTTATGCGGCCTAGTTTCATTCCCTCCTCTTTTTGTGTCAGAGGCTCAATCTTGAGCCTCTTCTTCAGTCCTGAGGGTCTGGTATTGTTGGGTCAGAACCATAGCATGTACTATGTTTAATCTATTTTTAATAAGGGTGAGTAAGCGGTTGAGTATGCATGGCCCGAAAGTCAGGATGAGCGTGAGCAGGATGAGGGGTCCTAAGATGGTGGAGATTAGGGTGCTAAGCCAAGGGGATTGGTTGTACCAATTTTTAAACTAACTTTGTTGAGATTTTCTTTCTTTTTTTCTCTTGTCTAATCTTTTTCTTAGTTTTGCCATAGAATCTTTAACTATTCCTGAATGATCTGCATAAAAACAACATTGCTCTTTCAGGGCTGCACAGAGCCTGCCCTCTTTCAGAAAGACAATTTCTAGTCCTTGTCGGTTTTGTAATACAACTTCAGACAGAGAAGTCAAGGACTCTTCAAGTTTTGTGATAGATTGTTCTATGGCTCTAAGGTCTTCATCTATGGCTACTTTAAGTTGTTGCAGATGATGGTTACCATGCACTAGGGCTGCTGTCCCGGTCTTAACTCTAGCCGCTACCTTAATTCCTAACATGTCGGCGAGGGTGAGGGAGATTAAGGACGGGGAGGTGCTTTGAGGAGCTTTTAGTTGGGGCTTCTCCGATATGGAAACCGGGGGCTTCCTAGCTTCTAATAAAACCTGGTTTGGCCTTACTGCAACAGGGGCAGTGTCTGGATTGACTAATAGTCTGATTTGGAGGGGAATTTTAGGCGGGTTGTGCTGGTATAAATAGAGACCTTATATTAACCTTGTTGTTATCTATCTGTTATCAGATTTTGCCGCATCTTTAAACTTGATGCGAACCAGGTTGCAATTTTCCGAATATCGGGTTGTGGTACAGGGCTGGACAAAGGACATGGTTATATACCAAGGTTTTGTGGCCTATTTTTACTTTCCATTATTAGTAGTCACACAGGACCAGCTTTTGCAATACAAGTGAGTCAGATTTTCACAAGTTTTTCTTATTTGTCCTGTCCTGAATCCGGGACAGGCATAAAACCTGTTCCGGCTGATGGACATGTTTCTAGCCTGTCCTTTCCATTCTTGTCCATCCTGAGGAGTCCTTAATAGGACTCCTGTGGGACCAGTAAACCGGGGGCCTGTGTTTTTTATTTTTCCTACTATTTTTTTTTTTTAGGTTGAAATAGAGGTCTGGAAACCAAGTCTTTATAGGAGCATTCTCGGAGGTCTTATTTAAGACCTCTTGATTATTAAAATTAATTATCTGTCAGGTCAGGCTAAATGGCCGGTGGGGGTTAGCGTCAAAAACTACACTAGAGACGGCGCAGGGAAGAAGGGCAAACAATAAGCAAGGAGTTAGATACGAGAGAGTCTTATCTTGAGCAGGTCCGCGGAGCGTCGGAGTTTCCATGTTTCAAGTGGTGTTGGTCCGGACGTCTCTGGAGCAGCCTTGGCGGGGGATGCGTGGATCTAAGTGGAGATTCCGTCAACCTTTATGGCTGTGGGCGTGGTCAGGAGAACAATGTAGGGTCCTTTCCACCGAGGCTCTAATCCTTGAGTGCGGTGCCATCTAACGTAGACAGAGTCTCTCACCTGGAAGGGGTGACTGGTCTGTGGATGTCCTGGTTGGTACAGTTCTGCCAAGGGGGCCTAGATTTGGGCCTGTACTGCTTGGAGTCCTTTTAGCCGAGCCTGTAGGTCAGTTTTAGGATCGGAGGGGGAGAAGGAGTTAAGCAAGGTTGACAAAGGGGGAGGTCCTCCATAGAGGATTTCATATGGAGTGAGCCTAAAACGGTTAGGCGTATTTCGGGCCCTTAACAGAGCTAAGGATAGGAGGCGTCTCCAATCTTTTAAACCAGTCTCTAAGGTCAATTTAGTAAGGGTCTCTTTTATTGTTCTATTCATTCTTTCTACCTGTCCTGAGCTCTGGGGTCTATAGGCACAATGTAATTTCCAATTAATCCCCAATATCCTGGCGAGCCCCTGACTTACCTGAGAAACGGAGGCCGGCCTGTTATCTGACCTAATTACCTTGGGAAGTCTGAATCTAGGAAAGATTTCTTCCAGAATTTTCTTGGCTACTATGTGTGCCGTTTCTTGCCGGGTGGGGTAGGCTTCTACCCATCCTGAAAAGATATCTATAAACACTAGTAAGTACTTATATCCAGCATAGTGAGGTTTTACTTCAGTGAAGTCTATTTCCTAATAGACTCCTGGGCGATTACCACGAGTTCGTTTCCTTTCTGGCACTCGGGTAGCCCCAGCGTTTACCTGCTGACAGACCTTACAGGCAGATGTCACTTGTTCTACGAGGGTACTTGCCTTTGGGATTAGAAAGTCAGTTTTTTTCAATCAGTAATTTTAGCTTTTCGACTACTTAAGTGTGTCCAGGCATGCATCTGCTGGATCATTGCCAGGGCCTCCTTTTGGGGAAGGACTATTTTTCCTCCTTTTTCTCAGTTTTTAGTGTCTTTGTTCTCTATAGCCCCTACGGCTTTTGCTTCTTCCTGGTGTCCCGGGGTTTAAGTATGTTTAATAGTTATGTGGCTGGTTTCGTCAGGTTCTGTGGCTAGGGTTAGTACTTCCGCCATGGCGGCTTGCCTGGCTACTTGGTCGGCCTGTCTGTTTCTTACTGCGACTGGATCTTGTCCTTTTTGATGCCCGGGGCAGTGAATTATAGCCACTTCTTGAGGAAGAAAAAGGGCTTTTAATAAGGCAATTATTTTAACTTTGTTCTTGATTTCCTTTCCTTCTGAGGTTAGGAGACCTCTTCTTTCATAGATACTTCCATGAGTACGAGCCGTTGCAAAGGCATACCGGCTATCGGTATAAATGTTAGCTTTCTTTCCCTTGGACAGCTCTAGGGCCTTGGTTCGTGTTATTAACTCAGCCTTCTGTGCAGATGTGCCAGGAGGTAGTGATTGTGCTTAAATGGTGTTGTGGCCATCTACTACTGCCGCTCCCGCCCTCCGGGTACCTGAGTCAAGGTAACTGCTGCCGTCTGTGTACCAGGTGTGATCCGCGTCTGGGAGTTCTTGGTCTTTAAGGTCTTCCCGTGTTCCATGGGTCTCAGCCAGTACTTGCCGACAATCGTGTGGGCTTGGTTGGTCTTCTGGTACCGGCAGCAGCGTAGCAGGGTTTAGGGTGACTGGAGGGCCAAACTGGACGCGGTCCGTGTCCAGTAGGAGGGCCTGGTAGTGGGTTAGGCGTGCGTTGGTTATCCACCGGTCCGGGGGCTGCCGCACTATGGCCTCTAGAGCATGTGGGGTAATAATAGTTAGTGGCTGCCCAAGGGTTAACTTAGCAGAGTCCTTGACCAGCATAGCGGTGGCTGCCATGATGCGAAGACACGGGGGCCAGCCGGCCGCCTCCGCTTCTTTCCCTTTTTCCCTGGTCCTTTTTCTCTCACAACTGCCGCCAGGATTTTTGTTAAATGCTTATCCCTCACTCGGTCCTTACGATCCTCTCGCTCCATCTGTTCCTTCGCTAACCTGGCTTCCCTTTCCTCAGGGGTTTCTCTCTTATTATACACTTTTTCTGCCTCCTTAACCAATTCCTGTAATCCATAGGTTTGGATTCCATCTAGTCTTTGGAGTTTTCCTTTGATATCTAATGCAGCTTGGTCTATGAATGCCATAGCTACGGTAGCCTTATGTTCTAGGGCCTCTGGGTCTAATGGGGTATACATTTGGAACCTTTCCAGAAGCCTTTCCATGAAGGCTGCCAGGCTTTCATCCTTTTCCTGAGTTATGGTCCTTACCTTGGCCAAATTTGTGGGGCGCTTTCCTGCCCCTTTGAGACCCGCCAACAGAGTCTGGCGATAGATTTGGAGACTCTCCTTACCTGGTGCCGTTTCATAGTCCTAGTCTGGGCGGGTGAGGGGAAATCCCTCGTCTATTTTATTGGGAAGTTGGGTTGGGAGGCCTCCTGGTCCTGGCACATTTTTCCGGGCCTCCAGGAGGACTTGCACTTTCTTCAGTGGTTAGGAGGACCTGCAAGAGTTGCTGGCAATCATCCTAAGTGGGCTGGTGAGTGAGGAGAATGGATTTTATTAACGAGGTTAGGGCCTGGGGGTCTTGGGAAAAGGAAGGGTTATGGGTTTTCTAGTTGTAGAGGTCAGAGGCAGAGAAGGGCCAGTACTGGACCGTGCGATTGACGGTACGGAGGGGAAAAAGGGAGGATTGCCAAGTGGAAGGGCCATCTGGGTCCTTAGTCCGCCGCAAACGGAGACGAGGAGGTGTCAGTGGCGGCGTCCGAGGGGTGAGTTTGGGCGGGGCTGGAGAAGGAGACGGGGTGGAGGGAGGGGCCGAGGGAGAAGTTGGAGAAAGGGTAGGGGCCGAGGCGGTAGAGGAAAGAGCTGGGGACAAGACAGGGGGCAAGGGTGAAGTGTAAGGTGGAGGTCTCAGAAGGGGGTTTTGAGGTGGAGGAGGCAGGGGGTCAAGAAGGAGGAGATCCCTCTGGGGTTCATCTGGGAGGACTGGCTTATGCGGGTCCAGTTTCCGATTTTTTTTGGGGGGGCTTCTAAGGCAAGAAGGGTAGACTGGGGTGGGGAAGGGGAATGGAGGAAGGGTTTCACCCAAGAGGGAGGGTTTCGGACCAGATCCTCCCAAGTAATTATGTAGGCCACCTGGTCTGGGTGTCCGTGTGGCCCAGGATCTATCACTGTTGCTTTAACCTGTAAGATAATTGGGAGGTCAAATGTTCCATCCCGGGGCCACCCAACATGGAGGGTAGGCCACTCGGACGAGCAGAATTTTCGCCATCGTCCCTTACGGACTTCTATGGAGAGGTTGTGGGCTCGAGCCCGAACGTCAGGGAAGTGAGTCAGGGTCAGAGACAAAGGAGTCGTCAACGTCTGTCTTATTTCGTCCACGTATAACAAGGACAAAATGAAAGTAACAAAAACAAAGACCAGACAAGTAAGGAGAAGCCGCGCGGCCAGAGAGTGGCGCCACAAGATCATAAAATACTCAGACGGCAGGGGCGACCTGCCTACCGATTTAAGGAGGCTGACTGAGTCGTCAGCCTTCTCCCAGACTACCGCCAGGGCGTCCCCCGGGGCATAAGTGGGAAGGTGCCGGACACATCTGTCCCCCTTCCCCACTTAATTCAGAAGGAGTACTCCCCAGAGTTCAGAGTTAGCCGGCAAGACAGACAGAACAAAACGAAAGTACCTGGTAGGTCCGTTCAGTCAGCAGTCCGTGGCCCGGGCCAGATGGGTCTCCGCCGGATGGGTCGGGGGTCCTCAGACGACCCCACTTCCCGGCCAACGCACCAAATGTTGGAACCGAACTGTCGATTCCCTCCTGGGCAGGGGTCGCCGCGAAGGATCACCGACACGAGATTCACAGCAGAGAGTTATTTATTACTAGCGCGCTAGGGTCCCAAGCTCTAAGTTGGCCCTGGGACCCCGACTGCTTGTTACAGGCTGTTTATATAGGCAAACACAAGTTCAAACACAGCTTAGGGCGCGAAATTCAAACAAAGCTTTAGGCGCGTGGTAATTGGGTCTGTCTATGGCCTGAGCAAGGTGTCTTGTTCTAATTGGTTAGAGCAGGACCTTATGAGGTTTTTTTCCTGGAGTTGTTGATTCCGGGAACTTCGAGGCAGGGTGGGACCCCCGGAATTGGCAGGGTGGGACCCCATGAGGTTGTTTCCCGGAATTGGCAGGGTGGGACCTTATCAGGGTGGGACCCTATCGAGGTAGGGTGGGACCTTATCCAGAGCCACCTGGTGTTAATTTTTTAAGTTCTTTTTTTATGAGGCCTAGTTTCTAAGTTTTATGCGGCCTAGTTTCAAAGGTTCCCATTTTACATAAAGATATGAGATTTGAAAAAGTTTTAATCATTTATAAAGTCAGAGTCATTAAATGATACAATCTGAATTCCTTCAGCTATCTAAAGCAAACCTGTAAGACAACTGATATCATTATGACCTCATTATAGATGCACCAGAAAGTTAAATTTTTCTAGAATCAATTATGTAGAATATATTATTGTGTTAGTGGACATGGTAAATATGTGTCTTATTTTTCTGTCCATAAATTAATTGAAATTCATTATTTGTGCAGATTGATTTCTTGATTTTAGTTGCATTTCAGAGACGCTTTTCTTATACTTATGAAACAATCA
This sequence comes from Macaca thibetana thibetana, assembly GCF_024542745.1. Classification (NCBI taxonomy): domain Eukaryota; kingdom Metazoa; phylum Chordata; class Mammalia; order Primates; family Cercopithecidae; genus Macaca; species Macaca thibetana. Next base: position 73,624,125 of record NC_065591.1, on the reverse strand, counting down.
GTACTCCGACTATAAAATATATTGACTTCATGACATGCTAGTGTCTCTGGTAGTTTATTTTTAAAATCAGATACAGATAGACTCTTAATTAAATTTTTATTAATACTGTTCTCTGCCCTAGTGAATAGGGAGTATAAAAGGAAAATATCTTGGGCCTCTTCAGACTGGGAAGTGCTCAGGGCAAATATGCCTCCCATTCTATTCAAAGTCATCCCTCTGCTCACAGAAATAGATCCATATTCTGATTGCCTTCTTTGGGAAGACTTAGAGAAACTCAAAAGAATGCAACCATTTGTCTCTCACCTACTGTGACCCAGAAGCCCCTCATTGCGGGGAGGGGGTGGGTGGCAGTTGCTTTGAGTTGTCTCTGTCTTTCTGGATGAAAGTAATGTACTTCTTACATATATTGGTTGAAGCCTCATGACTCCTGAAAATGTGTATGACCAAGCTGTGTCCCGACCACCTTGGGCACATGTCGTGAGGCCTTCCTGAGGCTGTGTCACAGGCACATTCTCCACTTTGGCAAAATAAACTTTCTAAATTAACTGAGACCTGTCTCAGATGTTCTGGGTTCATGAAAGAATAGACAGAAAGGAAACTCAATTGAACAATATATGGTAATATGTATTAGTCCATTTTGACATTGCAATAAGGATACAACTGAGCCTGGATAATTTATAAAGGAAAGAGGTTTCATTGACTCATAGTTCAGTATTGCTGGGGAAGCCTTATAACACTTACAATCATGGCAGAAGGTGAAGGGTAAGCAAGGCGCCATCTTCAAAACGCAGCAGGAAGAAGTGATGAGAGAAGAGGGAAGAGCCCCTAATAAAACCATCAGATCTTGTGAGAACTCACTTACTATTATGAGAACAGCATGGGGGAAACTGCCTCTATGATCTAATTACTTCTGCCTGGTCTCTCCTTTGACTCGTGGGTATTATGGGGATTATAGTTCAAGATGAGATTTGGGTGGGGACACAAAACCTAATCATATGATTCTGCCCCTGCCCCCCTCAAGCCTCAAGTTCCTTTCACATTTTAAAACAAATCATGCCTTCTCAATAGTCCCCTAAAGTCTTAATTCATTCCAGCATTAACCCAAAAGTCCAAGTCCAAAGTCTCATCTGAGACAAGCCAAGTCCCTCTGTCTATTAGTCTGTAAAATCAAAAGTAAGTTAGTTACTTCCCAGATACAAAGGAGGTACAGGCATTGGGTAAAGACACTCAGTCCGAATGGGAGAAATTTGCCAAAATGAAGGGGCTACAGGCCCCACGCAAGCTCAAAATTCAGTGGGGTTGTCAAATCTTACAGCTCCAAAATGAACTCCTTTGACTCCATGTCTCACATGCAGGTCATGTTGATTCAAGAGGTGGGTTCCCATGGGCTCAGGCAGCTCTGTCTCTGTGGCTTTGCAGGGTACAGCCCTGCTCCTGGCTGCTTTCATGGACTGGCATTGTCTACAGCATTTTGAAGTGCACAGCGCAAGATGTCAGTGGATCTACAATTCTGGGGTCTGGAGGATGATGGCCCTCTTCTCACAGCTCCACTATGCATTGCCCCAGTGGGTACTCTGTATGGTAGTTCCAATCCCACATTTCCCTTCTGCACTGCCCTAGCAGAGGTTCTCCATGAGGAATCTGCCCCTGCAGCCAACTTCTGCCTAAACAACCAGGCATTGTCATACATTCTCTGAAGTCTAGGCAGAGATTCCCAAACCTCAATTCTTGACTTCTGTGCACCTTCAGGTTCAACACCATGTGTAAGCCACCAAGGTTTGAGGCTTTTACCCTCAAAAGCAATTGCCTAGGATGTATGTTGGGCCCTTTCAACAATGGCTGGGATGCAAGGCACCAAGTCCTGAGACTGCACAAAGCAGCAAGGCCCTGGACCCGGCCCACAAAACCATTTTTTTTTCTCCTAGGCCTCTTGGCCTGTGATGGGGGAGGCTACCAGAAAGGTCTTTCACATGCCCTGGAGATATTTTTCCCATTGTCTTGGTGATTTAACCTTTGGCTCCTTGTTGCTTATGCAAATTTCTGCAGCTGGCTCTAATTTCTCCTCCAGGAAATGGGTTTTTCTTTTCTATAACATCCTCAGGCTGCAAATTTTCCAATCTTTTTTGCTCTCCTTCCATTTTAAATATAAGTTCCATTTCTAAACTACCTCTTTGTGAATGCATAAAATGGAATGCTTTTAAGAGCACCCAAGTCATCTCTTGAATCCTTTGCTGCTTAGAAATTTCTTCTCCCAGATACCCTAAATCACCTCTCTCAAGTTCATAGTTCCACAGATCTCTAGGGCAGGGGAAAAATGCCATAAGTCTCTTTGATAAAGCATAGCAAGAATCACCTTTATTTATTCCAGTTACCAACCAGTTCCTACTCTCCATTTGAGACCACCTCAACCTGGACTTCATTGTCCATATCACTATCAGAATTTTGGCCAAAGCAATTCAACAAGTCTCTGGGAAGTTTCATATTTTCCCACATCTTCCTGTCTTTTTCTGAGCTCTCTAAACTGTCCCAACCTCTGCCTGTTACCCAATTCCAAAGTTGCTTCCACATTTTTTAGTATTTTATACAATGCCCCACTCCCAGTGCCAATTTATCGTATTAGTCTGTCCTCTCTTTACTACAAGGAAATACTCAAGACTGGGTAATTTATAAAAAATGAGGTTTCACCATTGCTGGGAAGGGCTCAGGAAACTTACAGTCTTGGCAGAAGGTGAAGGGGAAGCAATGCACCTTCTTCACAAGGCACAAACAAGGCACAAGGAAGGAGAAGTGCCCAGGGAAGGGGGAAGAGCCCTTTATAAAAACATCAGATCTTGTGAGATCTCACTCACTATCATGAGAACAGCATGAAAGAAACCACCCCCACGATCCAATTACCTCTACCTGGCCTCTCCCTTGACACAATGGATTATGAGGGTTATGGGGATTATAATGCAAGATAAGATTTGGGTGGGAACACAAAAAACCTAACCCTATTAGTGGCATCTCACAATTTTAATAGCAAAGCTTTTGTCGCATTCTTGGTTAACCAAAGGGAGGGATTTAATTATTTTACAGTAGGGTCTGAAGATCATTCCATTGCCAAAATAATAATAATAATAATAATAATGGAGAGGAGAGAAAACCTGAGAGATTGGTAGAGAGAAGTGCAGAGTGAGAAAGAATGAGTGAATAAATACCAGCTCTCTAGATGTTGGAGATATTGACCTTAGTTGAATAAATGGTTTAAAAGTTTCTTTTTTTTTACGGCATTATATGTTCATTTGTGTTAAAAACAGAGATAGGTGTATCTAATATTTAAAATTAAATTTCTATTGTTAAGACGGAGAACCCGCTACCTCTCCAAATCCAGTTGTATTTGTTCATTCTCCTATTGCTATAAATAAATACCTGAGACTGGGTACTTTATAAAGATAAGAGGTTTAATTGGGTCAAGGTTCTATAGGGTGTATGGGAAGTATGATGCTAGTATCTGCCTGGCTTCTGGACAGGTCTTAGGAAACTTACAATCATGGCAGGAGAAAAAACAAGAGCAGGCAACTCAGAGAGCAAAAGCATGAGCAAGAGGGAGTGGAGAGGTGCCACACACTTTTAAACAGTCAGGTATCTCAATAACTTACTCACTATCATGAGGACAGCACCAGGGGGATGGTGCTAAATCACTGATGAGAAGTCCACTCTCATGGTTTAATCACATGGTACAATAAAATCCTACCAGGTCCTACCTTCAACATTGCGGATTCCATTTCAAGATGAGATTTGGGTAGGGACACACATCCAAAGTATATTACCAGTTAAATCTATTTCACACTAGGACACCTGGCATCAGGATTCTTTTGGGAAATAAAAAGATCTGTGTTTGAAATTTAGACTCATATGGTAGGGAGTGAAGACAACTTAGATAAAACAGTCATTGCATCCCTACAGTGAGGTGTCTTCATGGAATACAAGTTTGAGCCAGGGTTGAGGATGAGAATGGAAATTTCCAAGTGATTGGGAAGTTTTGAATTTCCTATCCATTGAATTTTCTTAATGTGGGGTCCACCAAAAGTTGTGATAAGTAAAATAAATTAATTAGTAAAATCACTCATTTTCTTTTCTTTTTTTTTTTTTGTCGCTGGTCATCTAACTTTTTGCCAGCAGAATCTTCAGTTCACTACCCACCTTGCCCTTCTGTCACACCATCCTGAAAGCACCCAAATATGAAGCAATCGATGTTCTCTACTCCTTTCTCTTGACATACAAATTGAGGGTTTGCAGTAGAAAAGGTTATAAAAGAGGACAGGGAAGTAAATATACAAACACAATAGAAATAAGCACAGGGAAATGTCTATAATTCTAAGAATCAAACTCAACTTAGAATTCCATAAGATGTCCAACAGGAGTAAAAAGGAAATGCAGATGTTTTCCTACTTACGAAGAGCGGTGGACTTTAGCACACATGGTTCTTCACTAAAAAGAGTTACTGAAGAATTCAGATTGACAACAGAAAAAGGAAATCCATAAATAAGTTTTAGGGGAAAATGGTGAAAACAGATGTTGATAACATGCTAGTAAAATCAACTGTTGGCTGCATAAAAAGTAATAATGACTATTTTAATGGAAAAAATGAAAAGTGAAACTTTATTTCACACTAATAATAATAGAAGAGAATATGTTATTAAATGTGTAATTAAGACATGTGAAAACCTCACACATTTGGTATTGTGGTTAAATACTGACTTTCTCCACATTTTTTAGCAAAGTTTTTAGATCAGTTTATATCTTCAAATTTAGAGGAAATCACAAGAAAAAGAATTAACATCTATGCCTGCCTACCAGATAAAGAAAATATAATGCAAATAGGAGAGAGTTTTTAAAAAGTTAAGGTGTATGAGTTAACAAGACATCATTAAATGAATTTATGAGAAAGAGAATTAGGAGTATATATTTAAAAGCCAGCTTTATTCAGTCTATAATGGACATATTTAAACACAGCATAAAGACAGCAAGAGAGAAAAAAGAGAAAGTTTCAAAATAAAAAGTATCAAAAGATATATCAAGGTACTACTAGTTAAAAGAAGACATATGGTATCTGGTTTTGTAATACTAATGTCAAACAAATAAAACTAAAAAAATTGTGAAGATGCAACAAATATACAAAAGGGATCAACCAAAATATAAATAAATAAAATAAAAATAATGGACTTATGGTTAATATTTAGTGTCAACTTGATTGGATTGAAGTTTGCAAAGTATTGTTCCTGGGTGTGTCTGTGAGGGTGTTGCCAAAGGAGATTCACATGTAAGTCAGTGAACTGAGAAAGGCATACCCATCCTCAATCTGGGAGGGCACAGTCTAGTCAGCTACCAGCACAGCCGTAATAAAACCAGGCAAAAGAACATGGAAAGATTAGACTGGCTTAGCCTCCCGGTTTACATCTTTCTCCCATACTAGATGCTCCCTGCCCTCAAACATCAGACTCCAAGTTCTTCAGTGGCGGGACTCAGACTGGCTTCCTTGCTCCTCAGCTTGCAGAGGACCTATTAAGGCACCTCACTTTGTGATCGTTAAGTCAATACTCCTTAATAAACTACCCTTTATATATACATCTATCCCATTAGTTTTGTCCCTCTAGAGAACCCTGACTAATATAGGACTTAGATTGTGATATAGTTTGACAATAAATAGTGGTAAATAAATAAGTAAAGGAAAAGTAACAAATTCACAATTATACTGGGAATTTTGTTATATCACAATCAAAAAAGATAAATGTATTAGTCAAAAAACTAGAAACAGTAACTATGTAAAGTGATAGATATATTAACTAAATTAATTGTAGTAATCATATACATGTATACAAATATATCTCAAATCATTTCCTTGTATATCTTAAATAAATATATATAATTTTATTTGTCAACTCTATCCCAATAAAGCTGGATAAATTTTTTTTAAATTAGAGTAGTTGTAAAAATGTGAATGGAAAATTAGCTCCTTACTTGATAGGTAAATATCTAAATCAAAAAATAAATATAAAACATTCTTCAAAGAGATCTAGAATTTTTAGCTAATATTCCATGTACTAGGCATGCAAGGCAATTTAGTACACTTCAAAAAATCAATATAATACAGAGTTCTGTGACCCTATGAGAATTAAATTTTAAATTAATAATAAAAATATAGTGTTAAACAATAAATAAAGACATCCTTCAGGAAAACGTCACCTTTATATAACTCATTTATAAGAGAGAAGACACATTTAAATAAAAAATTATTTTACTATTACAGAAATAATAAAATTACTATATGTTGAAACATTTGAAACAAAACTACGTTTTATGATTGGACTGGAAATAAATAAGGATTAGGTTAACAGGCAGACTAGCCATCAGCCCAGAGATGACTGTAAGGCTTGAAAAGAGGCAGCAATGGAGTCAATTTGCCCTTATTTCCCCATGCATTTATGTTTTGGTAAAAGGTATGTTTTGGTAGAAGTAATAGAGTGAGTTCTTCTCAAGGGGCTTATCCCCTTAAGAACATATATGGGTGTGTTCTTGCTGCTTTGCTGTCCTTGAGAAAACTTCATTAGACATTATCTAATCTCATAGGACTGGCTTTAGGGAAGATGGACAATTCAAAGGCACAGAAGGATGAGGATAGGATGAAAAAGCCAGTTTTCTGGAAGTCCAGCCTGCCTCTGAAAGGAGGAGGCATGTATCTGCCATGGAAGGCAGTGGTTTTTGGAAGAAAGAGTCTGGTTGGTGTGGGAGTTGTGGACTGCAAGGCTGTGCTGGGTTGGTGAGGACAGGGAAGGCCCAAGATGCAATGATGGATTAAAGGTGCATTTGCTATGGCAGTGATCCTATGGCTTTTCGTACAAGGGAGTGGCTAGGTGTCTTTGAACAGAATATTTTAATGGCAGGACCCATTTTTAAAAAAAGAAGCCAAAAATTCTATGTATAATATATACATACGAGCTACTTCTTCCATCTCCCCTCTCTTTTTCTCTATTTGCAAACGCTGCTATGAGCAAATTTTTCAAAAGTGAAAAGTAGACAGGAGATGTCTCTGGACGAATAAAGTGAAGAAGAGTAAAATAGAGTCATGAATCTTGATACATTAAGTTGAATAAATTAATAAAATAGATCAAATACAGAAATACAAAAGAAAATGTAAAATAAAAAATAAAAGTTCACAAAAGGTAATATTAGTAATTTCTAGCAAAAACAAACTAAAAAAGAACATAAGAAAAGGCAATAATAATGCCAAACTTTTAAGGAAACATAATTATGTCTAAAAGAGACTTTAAATCATAAAACCATATGTTTTAAAACTTAGTTAAGTTTTATAATTTCCATAAAACACTATAATTATTAATAATATATAATGAATAAAAAACTGGGTCGATGATCCTTTAATGAATTGAATAAGTAGTGTGTCTACTACTCTCAAAATATAGTCTTTGTGATTAACAAGAAATTCAGAAAATAGAAACTTCTTCCCTCCTAATTTTAGGAGATTAAGAAAACTTGATAGCTAAATCAGACGAAAGGGACACCAGAAGTAACATTGAAAATTCAATATGATCCTCATATCAAAAAGTAGGCAAAGCATATGAAGAGACACTTCTCAAAAGAAGATATTTATGCAGCCAACAGACACATGAAAAAATGCGCATCATCACAGGTCATCAGAGAAATGCAAATCAAAACCACAATGAAATACCATCTCATGCCAGTTAGAATGGCAATCATTAAAAAGTCAGGAAACAACAGGTGCTGGAGAGGATGTGCAGGCATAGGAACACTTTTACACTGTTGGTGGCAGTGTAGGTTCAACCATTGTGGAAGATAGTGTGGCAATTCCTCAAGGATCTAGAACTAGAAATACCATTTGACCCAGCCATCCCATTACTGGGTATATACCCAAAGGATTATAAATCATGCTACTATAAAGACACATGCACATGTATGCTTATTGTGGCAATATTCACAATAGCAAAGACTTGGAACCAATCCAAATGTCCATAAATGATAGACTGGCTTAGGGAAATGTGGCACATATACATGATGGAATACTATGCAGTCATAAAAAAGGATGAGTTCTTGTCTTTTGTAGGGACATGGATGAAGCTGGAAACCATCATTCTGAGCAACCTATCACAAGAACAGAAAACCAAACACCACGTGTTCTCAGTCATAGGTGGGAATTGAACAGTGAGAACACGTGGACACAGGTCAGGGAACATCACACACTGGGGCCTATCATGGGGTGGGGGGTGGGGGGAGGGATAGCATTAGGAGAAATACCTAGTGTAAATGATGAGTTAATGGGTGCAGCACACCAACAAGGCACATGTATACATAAGTAACAAACCTGCATGTTGTGCACATGTACCCTAGAACTTAAAATATAATAAAAAAAATTAGATATGATTCTCAACACAATTCCCCATAGAATTTCTTATAGACTTTGATAAGTTGATCTAACATTAATCTTTTAGAGTAAAGTGGTAGGGGTAGCTAAGACAAATTTGAGAGACATTTTAAGAAGCAAGAGATGAGCTGGGTGTGGTGGCTCACACCTGTAATCCCAGCACTTTGGGAGGCTGAGGTGGTTGGATCATGAGGTCAGGAGATCGAGACCATCTTGGCCAACATTGTGAAACCCCGTCTCTACTAAAATACAAAACCTAGCCAGGCATGGTGACATGTGCCTGTAGTCCCAGCTATTTGGGAGACTGAGGCAGAGGTTGCAGTGAGCTGAGATCACGCCATTGCACTCTAGCCTGGACAACAGAGCAAGACTCTGTCTCAAAAAAAAAAAAAGGGTAGCAAGAGATGTACTAACATAATGTTAATGTAGTATCAATCTAGAATAATTAATTAAATATATTAATTAAATAATTAAATAATTTTTAAAGGAGTGAAGAAGTGGCATAAGGTTTTAAAAGGATAAATGGAATAGAATTAAAGTTCGGTGAAGATTTAAGTAATCAGAAAAATACACCCTGCTTATGAATACGCAACATTTTACAAACTTTGTGGAGCAAGGGAAGCATCTATATGTATTAGTCCGTTCTTGATTCACTACTAAGAAACATCTGAGGCTGGGTAATTAATAAAGAAGAAAGGCTTAATTGGCTTACGGTTCTGTAGGCTGTAAAAGCATGGCACTAGTAGCTGCTTCTGCTGAGGGCACAGGGCCCCAGGAAGCCTGCAATCACAATGGAAGGCAAAGGGAGAGCAGGTGGTATCACATGGTGAAAGCAAGAGCAGGAGGGAGAATGAAGAGGTCTCAGACTTTTTTTTTTTTTTTTAAATGGAATTTCCCTCTGTCACCCAGGCTGGAGTACAATGGCGTGGTTTTGGCTCACTGCAATCTCTGCCTACCAGATTCAAGCAATTCTCCTGTCTCAGTTTCCTGAGTAGCTGAGATTACAGGATTCGTGCCACCATGCCCAGCTAATTTTTGTATTTTTAGTATAGACAGGGTTTCACCATGTTGCCCAGGCTGGTCTTGAACTCCCAAGCTCAGGTGATCCGCCTGTCTCGGCCACCCAAAATGCTGGGATTACAGGCATCAGCCACCGTGTCTGGTCCCACACTCTTTTAAAAACAACCAGATCTTGTGTGAACTTACTGAGTGACAACTCACATATCACCAAGGGAATGGTGTTGATATGGTTTGATTCTGTGTCCTCACCCAAATCTCACCTCAAATTGTAATGCCTGTATTCCCCATGTATCAAGGGTGGGGCCAGGTGGAGGTAATTGGATCATGGTGGTAATTGGATCATGCTGTTCTCATGATATTGAGAGAGTCTCCCCAGATATGATGGTTTTAAAACTGTCTGGCATTTTCCCTTCCTGAATGCCCTGTGTCCTGCCACTCTATAAAGAAGATGCCTGCTTCTCCTTTGCCTTTTATCATGATTGTAAGGTTCCTGTAGTTTCCCCAGCAATGCGGAACTGTGAGTAGACTAAATCTCTTTCATTTATAAATTACCCAGTCTGGGGCATTTCTTGATAGTGTGAGAATGGACAAATACAGTAAATTTGTACCAAGGTAGTGGGGCACTGCTATAAAGATACCTGAAAATGTGGAGGCAACTTTGGCACTGAGTAAAGGGCAGAGGTTGGTACAGTTTAGAGGGCTCAGAATAAGACAGGAAGATGTGGGAAAGTTTGGAACTTCCTAGAGACTTGTTGAATGGCTTTGACCAAAATGCTGATAGTGATATGGACAATAAAGTCCAGGCTGAGGTGGTCTCAGATGGAGATGAAAAACTGGTTGGTAACTGGAATAAATAAAGGTGACTCTTGCTATGCTTTAGCAAAGAGGCTGATGGCATTTTCCCCCTGCCCTAGAGATCTGTGGAACTACGAACATGAGAGAGATGATTGAGGGTATCTGGCAGAAGGAATTTCTAAGTAGCAAAGGGTTCAAGAGGTGACTTGGGTGCTCTTAAAAGCATTCAGTTTCATGCATTCACAAAGAGGTGGTTTGGAATTGGAACTTATGTTTAAAAAGGGAAGCACAGCATAAACATTTAGAAAATTTGCAGTCTGATGATGCAATAAAAATGAAAAACCCATTTCCTGAGGAGAAATTCAAGCTGGCTGCAGAAATTTGCACAAGGAACAAGGAGTCAAATGGTAATCACCATGACAATGGGGAAAATATCTCCATGGCATGTCAGAGACTTTTCTGGCAGCTTCTCCCATCACAGACCTGGAGACCTAGGAAGGAAAAATTATTTTGTCAGCCAGACCCAGAGCCCCACTTCTGCTCGGTTCAGCCTCAGGACTTGGTGCCCTATATCCCAGCTGTGGTTACAAGGGGCTAACATACAACTTGGGCTGTTGCTTCACAGCAACAACTTGGGCTTGTTGCCCCAAGCCTTGGCAGCTTCCATGTGGTGTTGGTCCTCTGTGTGCACAGAAGACAAGAATTGAGGTTTGAGAATCTCTGCTTAGATTTCAGAGGATTTATGGAAATGCCTGTATGTCTAGGTAGAAGTTTGCTGCAGAAGTGCAGTCCTCATGGAGAAACTCTGCTAGGGCCATGCAGAAAGAAAATGTAGGGTTGGAGCCCCCACACAGAGTCCCCACTGGGGCACTGCCTAGGGGAGCTGTGAGAAGAGGGACACTGTTCTCCAGACCCCAGAATTGTATATTCACCAACAGCTTGCACTGTGCACCTGGAAAATCCAGAGACACTCAATGCCAGTCTGTGAAAGCAGCTGGGAGTGGGGCTGTACTGTTCAGAGGCACAGGGATAGAGCTGCTGAAGGCCACGGGTGCCCACCACTTGAATCAGTGTGACCTGTATGAAAGACATGGAGTCAAAGGAGATCATTTTGAACTTTAAGGTTTAACTACTGCTCTATTTAATTTTGGAATTTCATGGGACCTGTAACTCCTTCAATTTGTCCAATTTCCCTCATTTAGAATGGGAGCGTTTATCCAATGCTTGTATTGTTTCTAGGAGGTAATTAACTTGCTTTTGATTTTACAGGCTCACAGGTGGAAGGGACTTGCCTTGTCTTAGATGAGATTTTGAACTATGGACTTTTGAGTCAATGCTGAAATTAGTTCAGACTTTGTGGTACTGTTGGGAAGGGATAATTGGTTTTGAAATGTGAAAAGGACATGATATTTGGAAGGGTCAGAGGTGGAATATAGTTTAGCTCTGTGTCTCCACCCAAATCTCACCTTAAATTGCAATTCTCATAACCCCCATGTGTCAAGGGTGGGACCAGAGACCAGATGTAAGTAATTGGATTATGGGGGTGGTTCCCCCTTGCTGTTCTCTTGATAGTGAGTGAGTGTCACAAGATCTCATGGTTTTATAAGCATCTGACATTTCCCCTGCTGGCACTCATTCTGTCCTGTGACCCTGTGAAGAAGGTGCCTGCTTCTCCTTTGCCTTCTGCCATAATTGTAAGTTTCCTGGGACCTCCCCAGCAATGTGGAACTGTGTGTCAATTAAACCTCTTTCATGTATAAATTACCCAGTCTCAGACATTTCTTCATAGCAGGGTGAGTATAGATTAATACAAGTACTAAGCCATTAATGAGGAATCTGCCTCCATGATCCAATACCTCCCACTAGGACACACCTCCTACATTGAGAATCACATTTCAACATGAGATTTATAGGGGACAAGCATCCAAGTAATACCACTATAGAAGTTGAGGGTATGCACAGAAAGACTAATTAGCATTTTAATAATATCAATAAATTGTATTCTTCCAAAATATTCATCTGTAGTAAAGTGGATACCTGTGTTTTATTCATAAATATTGCATAGCCTTTATATAAAAATAGTTAATCTATTTGTTAAAATAAATTTTGGAAGCATGATATAGAGTGAAAGAACCAAGTTGCAAAACCATTATAGGCAGTGTTACCATTTATGGTTAATAAGTGTAAATAACACTATATATCTTTACTGGGCTATACATTTAAAGTTAAAATATAACATGAAAAAGAAAAATAAACACAAATTTTAAGAATATTTTTAAATTAAAGGATGGAAAAGGGTAAATAATGAGAGATACTAATAGTGTTCCATCTGTAAAAATTATTTCTATTTTTAAAAATACCTAAAGGTGATGTGGAAAATATCTTCATTTTTCAGTCTGGGATGTGGTAATACAATTTTATTTTCCTACCATTTGGAATACTTTATAATAAAAAAGCAAATATATGTTTGCAAATTACTCTTCATTTATTATCCAGGTATCCTTTGATTTATTCATTCTACAATCCTACAGTTTGTACTAGGCCTAGTGTCAAGCAGAAATAATGAGTAAGGGACAGTATGTTTCTCCTAAGGAGTCCCCTCTCTAGGTAAGTCACAGCACAATAATATCCCAAGTTCACACTGTATTCCAAAAGAAATATTTTAAATATGGGATGTAACGGAGATAATTGAGTTAAGACAGTTGATCCTGGTGATGAGTTTTGAAGAATTTTGACTAGTGGAGATGAGAAAAGAGCATTTGCAGTCAATATGGATCTTGAATAATCTAAAAGACAGGAACATTTAATGAGCAATGTTATTCTAGGACTTTGGTAACACTATACAGATATACTATCTTCTCTATTATGGTATCCTATGTATACGGCAGAGTCTTTGGCTCATGGGAAACATTCGGTAACTATTGAATTAATTGAGTGCAAGCACTTTGGACTCACTCCTAAAGTGTTCCAACACTGTGCAGCCACAATTGGAGTATTTACTCTATGGGAACTCCAAGAGGGATTCTATCATTTACTTAATTTAATTTTATTTTGAGAGCAGGTAAGATTTATTTTTTATTTATACTTTTAAAAATTATTTATTTCCATAGATTTCCAGAGAGCAGGTGGTATTTGGTTACATGAGTACGTTATTTAGTGGTGATTTGTGAGATTTTGGTGCACCCATCACTTGAGCAGTATACACTGAAACCAATTTGTAGTCTTTTATCCCTCACCCGCTTCCCACCCTTTCCCCTGAATGCCCAAAGTCCATTGTATCATTCTTATTCCTTTGCATTCTCACAGCTTAGCTCCCCTTATAAGTAAGAACATACAATGTTTGGTCTTCCATTCCTGAGTTACTTCACTTAGAATAATAACCTCCAGTTTCATCCAGGTTGCGGCGAATGCCATTAATTTGTTTCTTTTTGTGACTGAGTAGTATTCCATCATATATATACCACAATATCTTTATCTACTCATTGATTGATGGGCATGTGTGCTGGCTCTATATTTTTGCAATTGCAAATTGTGCTGCTTTAAACATGTGTGTGCAAGTATCTTTTTTGTATAACACTTTCCTCTGGGTAGATACCCACTAGTGGGATTACAGGATCAAATGGTAGTTTTAGTTCTTTAAGGAATCTCGACACTGTTTTCCGTAGTAATTGTACTAGTTTACATTTCCACCAATAGTGTAGGAGTGTTCTCTTTTCACTGAAACCATGCCAACATCTAGAATATTTTAATTTTTTTTGTGTGGCCATTTTTGCATTCTTGATTTTAATTTCTCTGATCATCAGTGATGTTCAGCAGTTTTTCATATGTTTCTTCGCCATTTGTCTACATGGAACTCAAACAAATTAGCAAGAAAAAAAACAAAGAATCCCATCAAAAAGTGGCCTGAGGACATGAAAAAATAATTCTCTCTATATATATTTTTAATTTACATTTAAAGTCTTATCAAATGTCAGGCCCTTTGTCAATTCCATAGCATTTCAAAGAATTATGAATTTCCACTCACTTATGCTGTCTGGCAAAAATGTGTGGCAGACAACCTTATTTCTTGTTTTCATTTCAATCCAGACAATTCAGAACTCCTAAAATATAAAATTCCTAAGTTCTCTCTTTGCTTTCCACCTCCACAACCCTGAGACCCTAATGCATTTAGAAATCGAGAGTGGATATACCTTGAAACTTACTTTCCTTATGAACTGATAGGTCCATTTGTATGTTTCTATCAATAATTTCAAAATGTTTTACAAAAACATCAGGTTATGTTCTACAAAATCCCCCAAATAAAAAGGCACCTTGTTTACCAAAATATTTTTTATTGACATGACACCAAGTCCAGGGATTACATGTATTAGACAAATACTAGAAATTCAAAAAAAAAGTACAACCGCTCCGATAAGCAGAAAATTATTAACCTCAGTATCATTCCATTTAATATTTAATGAACACCTATTATATGCTCTCCAGTATGATCAAATTCTGGTGTATACAGATAATAAGAAAATGATTGGTCCTAGGACAGTCTAGGGTCTAACAAGAAAGTAAAGAATAGACAGCAGGCTGGGCGCGGTGGCTCATGCCTGTATTACCAGCACTTTGGGAGGCTGAGGTGGGCAGATAATGAGGTCAGGAGTTTGAGACCAGCCTGACCAACATGGTAAAAACTCATCTCTACTAAAAATGCAAAAATTAACTGGGCATGGTGGCATGCGCCTGTAATCTCAGCTACTCAGGAGGCTAAGGCAGGAAAATCACTTAAACCTGGGATGGCGAGGTTGCAGTGAGCCGAAATGGCACCACTGCACTCCAGCCTGGATGACAGAGTAAGACTCCGTCTCCAAAAAAAAAAAAAAAAGAATAGACAAAACAGGATGAGGGCCAAGGTGAGAAATACTAATCCTGCCTGGAAAGTAAACTAGAGAAAGAATACTTGACTGTATTTTGAATCCTGGGGCTAGAATACAAAAGGCATCACAAGCTACAGAAAATATTCAGAATTTATCATGAAGACAATTAAAACCACAATGCAGACTTCTTAACAAAATTAAGTCATACAGAGAACAGAGTTTTAACAGCAATTCTTGTCCCAAATTGGTTACATGGGCTGCAGCAAATTCAAGCTTTATTGTCTTAGTTGTTCAGTCATACTCAATTCTAATAAAGCTCTGTAGAAAGCATCTGTCATAGCTGCTTTCTAAAACTGACTCAGTTTTTTCAAACATACATTCTTTTTAAAAAATGTTTTCACCACAAATATTCATTTAAATATCACTTATAGCATTCCAAAGAAGATTTAAGAATCTCTCAGAAGCTCTGTAATAAGAAAATGCAACCTTTGTTTCCATAGAAATATACTTGTACATGTTGTTCTGGTTTGCTGTATGTGCTGAACAGATTTCAGAATGACATTTGGTGTTCTGTGGTTGAAATATGCACCCACAAAGCAGAACAAATGTAAAATGCTGCCCTCTGTTGAAAAATGCCAAGTACACAAATCAGTTCTTGAAAGGGAGATGAAATATTATATTTACACCAGTATGAGAACGTTTGAAGAAATAAAACAATTGGTAAGAATTGTGAAATAATGATAACGTTCTTAGACTTAAATAAAAAAGAATAATAATAAAAAAAACTATGGCATGTTTAAATGGTTAAAAAGATAAACTATCTACACTGAAAAAACACTAAGCTAAAATAGAGTAACCACCTATATGGAAAAGTGTTGTCTCCACATGTGACAGATAAAGGGGTAATTTCTGTAATTTTAAGAAGCTTACACAAAACACCAAGATGCCAAAAAATAAATACGAAAATAATATTGAAGACACTTTACACAAGAAGGCATATAAATTGTAATGTGTATGTGACAAAATGTTAACATCCTATAACAATTTTAGGCTAGAAATAAACCTCTAAAAATGTGTAAACCCAATGCTGGTAAGGTAGTTAAGAAATTATTCAATCTTTTAGGGCTGAGCTTTAGAAATTGGCATAAACCTATTATAAATCAATATAGCAATAAACTGTTTGCGTCCGTGCATCTAATAATTTAATTACTTGATATTCAATTAAAAGAAATAATTCAAAAGCTCTAGATAATAATAGATATATGATTTACAATTGCAAAACTAAAATTCAAATATATATAATATGTATCCTATCTTCAAAAATATTCTTTAATATTGTGATATATCAAAATAATAAAGTGATTAAATTTGACACATATTTTGATAGGCTAAATAATGACCTTCCCCCTAAAGATGTCCACATCCTAATCCGTGGAACTTATGAATGTTATTTTACATTGCCAAAGAGATTTTACATGTGCAAATGAGGTCACAGACCTTAACATAAGGAGATAATCTTGCATTAACTGGAGCGAACAATCTAACTGCATGAACCTATAAAATCAGAGAACTTTGCCCAGCTAAAATGAAAGAGATAGACTAGTAGAAGGAGTAGAGGACATGAGGCAGAAGATGAATCCAGAAACAAATCAAGGATGAGAAGGATTTGATGTGGCATTGCTAGTACTGAGATACAGGGGCCTTCATGCAAAAACCAGGGAGAAGTCTCTGGAAAATCAGGATGTCCCCACTTCCACTCCATTGATAGTCAGCACAGACATGCAGGATTTAATCTTACAATGACAAGGTACTAAATTCAACCAATAATCTGAATGTTTAGAAGTGGACTCTTCTGCAGAGCCTCCTTTAAGGAATACAGCCCTGTCATCACCTTGATTTCAGCTCTATGAGACCCTGATCTGAAGAGCCAACCCAGCCTAAGACTTCTTACCTACAGAACTTTGACATGATAAATTTGTGTGTATTAAACCCTAACTTTGTGGTAATTTCTTATGGAAATGATAGAAAACTAACGTGTATGAAGATTGTGTATAAAAAGTGAAGTATCATGCCAATATCTTTAGTAAAAAGGCAGAATACTAATACACACATGCTCATATCCATGTACACACACAAACAAGGACACAGCAGTACACAAAGCTATATACAGACCATTCTGTGATTAGATAAAATATCAAAAAGCAATGTGTTTGAATTCTAGTATTATTATTTACAATTATTAATATATTATTATTGTATCATCCCATCATTATAAGTTTAAATAGAAGGACACAATACCAGAAAATAAAATAGAAAAATAAAGATGTTTTTTAAACCAGTATCTTTGATGAGGAAATGTGTTGTCTTTCCAAAACAATATTCACTCCTGTGGAGGAGCATGAGGCAGCTACACTGAAGTATAGGTAAACTAACTTACTTTTGTCCAACCTTTTAAATGATACAACTCTTCCCAGCTTTTGCCACAGGATTTCTAATAAAAGCTTAGCCCAGTTCCAGTGTTATGACCATTCCTCAGTCTGTTTTTGTAGTGGATAATTTGTTACTGATATTGCCTGAAGAGTATTTTTTGATCTTCTTCCTCAACTTCAGAGATGACTCATGATATGCTTCTTGAGAAGTACCCTTCCTGATGCCAGTTCAAAAAATACGTTGTCCTTTTTTTTTTTTTTTTGTACCGGTGTTTCAATATCTGAATTCCCTCTCTCTCCCTGAACAGGAAATAAGGTGGGAAAACAAAAGTGCCGACCAGTCACAGATAAAGGGAGTTTAGTTTGGTTCAATCCAAGGAACTCTGCTGTGGAAGGTGTAAGAGCTGAGACTCTCCAATGCAGGGAAAGCAGTGATAAGTTAAATTCAGAGTCCTTGAAATGTACTTGAGTTAAAGGACTAACAGAAGTAATATGAAGAGGATAGAGAAATTAAATGCAGAAGCAGATCTGAAGCAAGTTAGGTGGGTACAGGATGATAGAAATAAACACCAGATTTTGGGATCTTGTATTAATGGGCTTGTAGGCCCACTGTATGAGGCCAAGCTACATGTTGCGTATTTGTTCCAATAACCTTGCAGACACTCCATTCCCTCCTGTCCTGTAGCCGTGCTTTGTTTTCATCTGCCATTTGAGGTCATGAGGTTCTGTTATCCACTGTAGTCCCATGGTCAAACATTGGTTCCTGTTGAGATCACCTACTTGTGGCATGGTCCCTTGTGCCCTGGCCAGCTGCAAATGAATCCCAGAAAATTGTATTTGAATCAAAGCAAACAAAAGGCAGTGGGAATGCCTGAGCAGTCTTTACCACGCTGCCAGCCTCTCCTCTGATCTATGACTGTGTCGTGTATTTTCAACTTCCTTTCATATATATACATATATATATAACCATTACAACACATGCCTCTCATCTTTCTTTCTCTCTCTCAATCTGTCTGTGTTTAAAAATAAGTGCCTCAGAAATTAGGGCAAGAAAATATATAAAAAAGCAAAGGAATTTCCTTGGGGGACAGAGAAAGAAACCCATCTTCCCTATATGTGATGGACTGAAGAGGGTTGTCAGGAGGGAACGGATTGAAGAAAAGCCGCCCAGGGCACCCAGGTGTCCCTTCACACTCAGTGAATGAATCGAAGTTGGCAACAGGTTTTGAAGAAATGATTTCATCAGAGTCAGAAAGTGTCCAACTTCTGTGTACTTAAATATTTTAGAAAAACAAGAATAATACAGAAACTTCTGGGATTATAAACAATTATAGCCACCGCTATTACCATAGCCCAAAACACTAAATGTTTTGTCTGAATGATGGAATATATTTATGACTGGTTTATCTACTTTTGCTTTCACCCCAGCCTATTTATTTCTACACAATAGCCAAAGTAATCTATTAAAATGCAAATCGGATGATACCATTACCCTAAAACACCCCAGTTGCTTTAAGAAAAAAATTTTAAAACTTTTTACCATGACCTGTAAGATCTTGTATGAGGTGGTCCAGGTTAACGCTCAGGCCTCATCTTCTGCTGTTCTAAGTGACATAACCACTAAGTGACATATTGTGTACCCATCATTCCACATCCTCTACCATCTTTAGTAATTTTACACTTTAAAAATGTATCTGAGTTTATTATCTTTCTATGTATTGTTTGTTGTTAAAAATGTATCTGAATGTATTTATCTTTCTAGCTATGTATTGTTTGCTGTTACGTCTCCCACCTTATCATTACCCACTCATCAGTTTCAAGTTAAACTCCCTGAGAACAAGAAATTCTATCTCAAGCACCTAATACAATGCTTGTCACATAGATGATGCTCAAAACATACTTGTTGATTGAAGGAATAGACTTAGAGAACATGAGGTCCACAAAAGCCTTAGAGATCATTCAGCTACTGTAAAGAAAGCATGAGTTTTGGCACGCAAAGGTCTGAATCATGACTCCAGCTTCGTTTCTGGCATACATCATTTCATGAACTTTCTTTTCCACATTTGGAAAATGAAGACAATATTCTTGTACTCAAAATCAGTAAAGATGAATTATTAATGTGAATCAATGGCCACTATTGTTGCTGTTTTTTTTTTTCTTTTTGAAATGTATGATTCTTGTTTAGATGGGAAATCCAAGGCAGTGCTCTACATACACAGATGTTTCAACATGATGGCATGTAAACTTATTGTCACAATTTCAATTTTCATGATTTGTGTGGATATATCTATTTTAAAATATCTATCCTGTTATGGGGTGGCCAGTTCAGAACAGGTATACCGAGTAATTGTTTTATAAGTTCTATTTTATATATAGCATGATATCTATGTAAGTGTATATATTAATTTAGATGTGGAGCAAATAAAGACTATAAAAATGTGCTTTAGGATTACAGGAAACATCACAGTCATCAGAAGGAGGGATCCTATGATGTTGACCAGTGCTACAGCAGAAACCCTGAGAAGTACTAGCAATTGCTAAGCAGATTCCATGTTAATATCATAAAGCAATAAATGATTTTACTAGTATAGTGACAGCTTGATGAGTACAGTATTCTCTCAATAGTCGTAAGGGATGGGTTTCAGGAACCCCACAGATACCAAAATCCACAGATGCCTGTGTCTCTGAGTTAAAATGTTATAACACTTGCGTATAACCTATGCACATTGTCCTGTATACTTTAAATCATCTCTAGATTACTTTTAATGCCTAATACAATGTAAATACTATGTAAATAGTTGTTATACTGCATTGCTTTCATATTATTTTTTATTGATGTATTGCTATTTTTTATTTTTCAAATTTTTTTGTTATGGAATCAGCAAAGAGGAAGCCTAGGATATGGAAAGACAGCTGTAACTATTTTTCCTGAACACAGATACCAATATTTTGGATTCTGCTAAGATCTATTCCAAGCCGATTTGGAAGTGATTTCCATCCTGGAAAATGGTGCTTCAGAGAACATTCGAACAGAACAAAAGGACTCTTGTTTTGACACCCATTTTGCCTCACATTCTTCATGTATAAAATGAGAATAATGATACCTGTTTTACCCCCTTGTTGTGGGGATAAATTGTGATAATGCATTTCAGAGAGCATTATAAACTAAAATAGGTTTTGTTTGTCTGCTTTTGTTTTCACCAAGAACTGTGAGAAACTGGGACACCATTATTGCTGATTTGGAAGTAGCACTAATAGGATGGAGTATTCACCCATGTGTTACAACTGCACATTGCACAGTTTTGGAGTCTAAAGTATAAGTTGGGCCTCAACAAAGTGGCACACAGCAGATGCCTAGCAACACAGCAGCAGTACCATCTTAAAGATGAGATTTTTCTCAAGCTCATGTGACAAATCCACTGGGAACTCCCAGGAAAACTATGAAAACTATGAAAAAGTTGAGATTCTACATGGGCAGGTGGGAAAAGACTCAGCAGGATTTAATTGTTGTTAATTATATTCCCTTTGTATTTTTCATTGTGTTATTTTGTTGCTGTTTTTCCTAGAGTCCCTTCTTCCACAGCTAGAGCTATTTGACTCAGTCAAAAAGCTTTGAAAACTCAGAATGATGCTAGCTGCTTTTTTATTATTTTCCTATACTTATCTTATTTCTTATACTTATCTTCAATAATAGAAGAAAGGCCACTTAAAGTTAATACCACATCGTCGTTAATGAAGGAATGCCCATCTGACTCTTGAGAGCACGAATTCCTAGAAATGAATTTGTTTGGAGACTGGACAGTGACTGATTATCTAAGTGCATAATTAGCTGAAATGAGGCAAACCTTAGAAGGAGCTATACACAACAATGTGGTCATCCAGCTTAGAGAATTATCAAAAGGCAGTGTTCTATAAGAGGATGTAATAAACACACTGAAGTGACAATTGTGAAAAATTATTAACATCCTGAAACTCACATTACACATATATCAGAAGAGGAATGACCCAAACACAGCATCTGCAAAAGGGGCTCTTTGGAGAACCATGTCCTAAGAAATTCTAACTAGCTAAAGGCATTTTAATAATTTTCAAAACAAGCTCTATAGTCCCACCAGCTTGGAAAGTCATGTCTCATCAGCAAAGGGAAAACTTTGAGGTATTCTACAGTGAACTATGAAATAAGATAATCGAGAAGAAATCCAAATTGTATTTCTTTGTTTAACCTATTTAGGTTGTTTGCCTAGCTTATGTATACAGATCTTTTAAAAAAATATCCTATGAATCTAATGTTCTGACAAACACACTTTGCAAAACTTTACATCAGTAGTCTAATTTTACATTCAATTATTATCTACTAACTACCTGTCAATACCTGTCTTCAATGAGTGGCTGGTTGTCTTTCAAAATTGAGAGTCTAGTCTTCTCTATAAAAGTTCTACTGACACTCTTGAAAAGGCAGGGCATTCCACACTCTGCAATCCCACTATATCCAATATAATATACGACTGTATCTTCTATAACAATTGATTACTCTTTTTTATTTACATTCATTAATTTTTATAGCCTTACTTATTATATCTTTGTTTCCCCCATTTCCAAGCATTGGCCTGTCTTAGAATACTGACTAAGTTTTCTTAATGTATTGATGTGAAGTATGTATGTGTGTGTGAACATGTGTGTATGTGGGGTACATGCAATAGGGTGGGTGGATTGAAATTTGAATTCGGCTGGGAGCAGTGACTCATGTCTCTAATCCCAGCACTTAGGGAGGCCGAGAGGGTTGGATTGCCTGAGCTCAGGAGTTTGCGACCAGCCTGGGCAACACGGTGACACCCTGTCTCTACTAAAATAGAAAAAATTAGCTGGGCATGGTGGCAGGCACCTGTAATCCCAGCTACTCGGGAGGCTGAGGCAGGAGAATTGCTTGAACCTGAGTGGTAGAGGTTGCGGTAAGCCGAGATCACACCACTGCACTCCAACCTGGGTGACAGAGTGAGACTCTGTCTCAAAAAAAAAAAAAAAAAAAAAAAAAAAAAAAAAAAAAAAAAAAAAGTAAAAAGAAAGAAATTTGAGTTCAATATATCTGTTACAGTAAAACAATTAAGAATGCAATCTCTAGGACTATATCATCTGTTTTAAACCCCAACTCTACTTGTTGTGAAAATTGGCCTGGTAACCTCTCTGTACTTTCAGTTTCCATTTCTACAAAATAAGGATAATAATGACCAAGTCCTCTGGGCATTTACTATGTGCTATTCTAAGTACTTACTGCATATTGACTCATTTAATCACCATGACTCAAAAAACAAGGTGTGATGGGTATCTCCTTTTGTATGTTGTTGTTGTGAGAATTACATAAGGTAATAGGTTCAAACATATAGTTGACACACATTCTGAAACATTGTAAGCATGCAGTAGATGTTAGCCATGTTTATTTCTTGAACTCCATATATGTCAACTATGTACTTAGAAATGAAGATGCAAAGAGTAATCCCTATATTCAAAGTACTCATGATAAACCTACAATCAAAATGAGAAAAAAATTAAATGTTATTGTAGAAAACAAGGTAAAAATAAACACAGATATTAATCTGAATATAAGCCAGGCATGAAAATACATGAATTACATTATAACATCCTAAGAACCCTGACAGGAGAATAGAATAGATAAGCTGTTGCCAAGAAAGCAAACTCTAAACCCTATACTACAAAATGATTTGAACGAGGATTTCTGCCTATGGTTGCCTTCTTAAACATGCCATATCAACCTTCCATAAACATACTTTTCTCATTTTTTTAAAGAACACAGTGCCTAATTGTGTCTAACAAATTCTGTATGTTTTGAAACACTGTATGTTTCACCAGGTGGGAGAGGAAGTATGCAACCAAATGAACCATAGTCTTTGCTCCTGAGTCACAGTTCTTTGGTGAAACTGACGTGTATATGTGTGACTATAAAACAAAACAAATAGAAAGCAGCTCATCCTGTTATAATGCCTCAGTGGTTGGAATTCCATTAATTAATGGTCTACAATAAAATATGAGCTGAGCTTTTCTCTATGTGGGAAACAAGGAATCATAATAATTAAAACCAGATATCCTGTGATTGATAAACAGTCCACATTATCACATTGTAACAATCAGGCAAGGTTGGTTTTATATCCCAAGTCTATGAGGGAAAGGAGTATCAAGAAGCTGAGATTAGAAAGTGAAATGGCCAACGTCATAAAATACAAAGCAGGCCTGGAGTAAAAACTTACTGAGTCTAGTATCCAAGCTCATTTCATTACATCATACTGCTTATTTAGGACTTTACTGAATACAGGAGACAAATATACATGAAAGAATTAGAGAAACATAAGAAATTGTATGACTCACGGTCTGTTTCCTTCTTTGTGTGCTTAAGCTGTTTATAAAGGTACAATAAATGTCAGTTCCTTTCCCTCTGCTAGAGTGCAGAGATTAAGGCAGTATTGTAAACTGCCCTTAACTTGTCTGGGCAGGCAGAGGCAGAGTGGCGAATCAGCTCTATAGTCAGTCAAAGCCCACTTCTCCCATGTTTTAGCATATAATTTGGGCTGGCCATTTATTCTTCCTAAAAATCACTTTCTCATCTGTGAAGTGAAATAACACATAAAGTTGTCAATATTAATCTAAATAACTTAGACATGATATTGCCTGTTTATTATTATTATTATTATTTTGCAGTTAGTATTACAGGGTGATTAGACAGTGATATGCAAAGCCTGTTTTGCCCACATGATTCAAGGAAATCAGGCTGGTTTTCCAAATATCTCACTAGTCCTAGCAGGCATTGATAATGCTTTATCCTAATCCTTGGACAGGCTATTTCCCTCTAACAGAACTATACCCCTCCCATTCATTCAAATTCTACCCATGCCCAAAACTCACACATGCACACACACACACGCACGCACACACACACACAGTTTTTTCCAGGAAGCCCACATTCATTTATCCTTCCTCTAAATGTTAGTTACATGGTATTATCCAAGGAGGATACATTTACATTTTTATCATTTCACTTGTCTTTTCCTGTTCTGATCTCTAAGTCGAGGTCAAAGCCCTTCAAGGATAAGGAATATTTTTCAATCCTCTGTGATATTTCTCACAAGACTTCGCTGGGTACAGAGGGAGCCCTGCACATGTTCTATGCTTTATTGATTTATTTTGATGATATGTAAAATACTGATATAATCTGAATTATTGTCTCAGTTTGAACTCACCAAATGGCTAACACTTCCAGATTCTAGGACACATATAAACTACAAGTATTTCTGTGTAACTGTGTATCTGCTTCATCTGATAACCACTTTAGAAAACATTTTGACAATTTCCCAGTGTGAAGAAAAAGGATTTTTGTTTAATTAATGAGGCATTTCTCAGGTCCAGATTTTAGTCTTTTAATGCACTTTCAGCTGTTAGAAAGATACTATTAAAATGTCTTAGCTATTGACTAATGTTTAATTATTCTCTTTCTGGACCAAATCACATTTTTAATGTAGATCAATCCATTTCTTTCTTACAGGAAGTTCTTTAGATTAGTAATGTATCAATGGTTTGTATTTATTTTTCATTTCTCCTTGTCTTATTTTAAAAGGGAAGCAATGGGTTCTGCTTACAGAAGTACACTAGATAGGTTTGTGCTTGTTGTGTTGGAGAGAAGTGAGCTATATGGAAATGTAGCCAGATCAACTCCCTTACCTAAGGTTAAAAAGCTAATTTAAATATGTATATTATATGTGTATATATTATACATGCTATTTATGAATTTTTATATATTTATACATAGTGCATTTTATTCATTTGCTGAACCTTAATATGCTGAGGTTCTCAGTAAAATCAGTTTTTATTCAAATGTATTATGAAACTAATAATCAGATTATTTTATATACCTGAATTTATCAAAAGTACAGCTGTTTCTGTAACAGAAGGTTTAAATGGTTTGTGGTAAAATAAACATAGAATAATAACTCAAACTAAATATTCTCCAACATAATTTCTCCTCAAATAATTCATGAGTCACGAATTTTTTGAAAAACGTGCATTTAGACCATAAAGAAAGAGGATCATTTTGGATCTAGGTTAGTAGTTTTCTTTTTCTTTTCTTTTCTTTTATTATTATTATTATACTTTAAGTTCTAGGGTACATGTGCACAACGTGCAGGTATGTTACATATGTATACATGTGCCATGTTGGTGTGCTGCACCTATTAACTCGTCATTTACATTAGGTATATCTCCTAATGCTATCCCTCCCCTTTACCCCCTCCCCTCAATAGGACCCAGTGTGTGATGTTCCCCTTCCTGTGTCCAAGTGATCTCATTGTTCAATTTCCACCCATGAGTGAGAACGTGCAGCATTTGGTTTTCTGTTCTTGCGATAGTTTGCTGAGAATGATGGTTTGCAGCTGCATCCATGTCCCTACAAAGGACACGAACTCATCCCTTTTTATGGCTGCATACTATTCCATGGTGTATATGTGCCACATTTTCTTAATCCAGTCTGTCACTGATGGACATTTGGGTTGATTCCAAGTCTTTCCTGTTGTGAATAGTGCTCAATAAACATACATGTGCATGTGTCTTTATAGCAGCATGCCTTATAATCCTTTGGGTATATCCCCAGTAAGGGATGGCTGGGTCAAATGGTATTTCTAGTTCTAGATCCTTGAGGAATCGCCGCACTGTCTTCCACAATGGTTGAACTAGTTTACAGTCCCACCAACAGTGTAAAAGTGTTACTATTTCTCCAAATCCTCTCCAGCACCTGTTGTTTCCTGATTTTTTAATGATTGCCATACTAACTGGTGTGAGACGGTATCTCATTGTGGTTTTGATTTGCGTTTCTCTGATGGCGAGTGATGATGAGCATTTTTTCACGTGTTGCTCATTGTATGAATGTCGTCTTTTGAGAAGTGTCTGTTCATATCCTTGGCTCACTTTTTGATGGGGTTGTTTGTTTTTTTCTTGTAAATTTGATTGAGTTCTTTATAGGTTCTGGATATTAGCCCTTTGTCAGATGAGTACATTGGCAAAAATTTTCTCCCATTCTGTAGGTTGCCTGTTCACTCTGATGGTAGTTTCTTTTTTTCTAACAAGCTGTGATACAGGTGACAATCATCCTGTTTTCAGGACTGTGCTAAAGCCGCTTGTGTGCATATCTTCCCAAATTCATACTCAGTGATAGCTAGTTGGTAGCTTGAAATGAGCCATGGTAGGAGCATTTGCACCATATTGAAAATCAGCACCTCATCGCCTGCAGAGGTCCCGGTGAAAAAATACAACAGCATACAAGTTGAAATGCCTTTGATTCATAAAACTTACCTTCTAAGAGAGAAACTAGGCCTTAAATAAGTCCTCCAGATAAAATACATTACTAATTTATAACAAGATATTTGAAGAAAGAACATATAGTACAATTGAAAATGATTAAAGGGGCTGGGTGCGGTGGCTCACTGCCTCTAATCCCAGCACTTTGGGAGGCCGAGGCGGGCATATCATGAGGTCAAGAGATCGAGACCATCCTGGCTAACACGGTGAAACCCCGTATCTTCTAAAAAATACAAAAAAAATTAGCCAGGCGTGGTGGTGGGCGCCTGTAGTCCTGGCTACTTGGGAAGCTGAGGCAGGAGAACGGTGTGAACCCAGGAGGCAGAGCTTGCAGTGAGCCAAGCGAGACCCCGTCTCAAAAAAAAAAAAAAAAAAGAAAGAAAGAAAGAAAGAAAATGATTAAAGGATTGATTCTTCTTCCTCTTCCTCCCCTTCCTCCCCCTTCCTCCCCCCTCCCCTTCCTCCCCCTCCCCCTTTCTCCCCCTCCTCTTCCTTCTCCTCCTCCTTCTTCTTCTTCCATGTTTAGTTTGGGGAGGTAATGTTATGACAGACTACTCTGAGAAAACGGAGTTAACACTAAGACTGGGATGAAGAACAAGAGCTAATTTGATGAATCCTGGGCTAAGTGAGATCCTGTGTAAAGATGCTGGGGCAGGAAAGAATATTGAGCCTCTATGGGAATGAAGGAAAACCAATATACAAGAAAAAGTGTGATTGTGAGATAATATCAGAGACATAAGGGAAGACCACATCAATTACGGTAGTTTGGGCCATAATTTTTATCTACTTGAATGATATACAATAAAATTATTGAAGAATTTTAAGTGGGATATAGATAAAATCATATCTGCAGTTTAAAGAGATGTCTCTAGTTGCTAGGGCAAAAGAAGTGGCAAGAAACAAAGTTCAGAAGCTGTCATAGTTATGCCAATGACTCAGGATAGAGACGTTAATGTAAAGTTGGTGGTGATGCTAGGGAATTATGAATATTTGCACTCAAGACATGTGTTAGGGATTAAATTAAAAAGCAGTGCTTAATGAGATCACAGAGGTGTAAGGGAACAAAAATGACCCTTAGGTTTCTGACTTGAGAACATGGCTAAATAACATAGGTACTATTTACTGAGCTAGGGAAGTAGAAGATTAACAGGCTTAGAAGAATGCTTAAAAATGGCTTTATTATTAATATGATCATGTTGAATATTACATACCTGGAGAACTGTTTAAGTAGGCAGGTTGGCAAATGAGCATAACAATTTGAGTTCAAGAGACAGTGTTTTCTTTCTTTAAGAGATATACATTTGAGATTCACTAGTATAGATTATGGCATTTGCAGCTGTGCACAAATGCAAATAATTACCCAGGGAATATGTTTAGCGATAGAAGAGAAGAACTTCTGGGATTGCATGCTCAGAAAATTTAGCACACAGGACACAAAATACAAATAAAATATGTTTTGAGACCATGCTGAATGGTCAAGGGTTGCTTAGAAGTCAAATAAGATGAGATTTAAGTGATCTGCTAAAAACTAAAAAGCTGAAAGACAGAATAAATATCTGTGCTCAATATTTTCTAGGATTTTCCTAGTAGCAAGGAGCATAGGAATGAACTTCAGTTATATTTACTTTATTGTACTGAATAGATTAATAAAACATAAGTCATACATTCAACAGGGACAAAAATGCAAAAGAAGACTATTACAAGCAAATGCAGTCAGTTCTAGCAACATCAATAGTGTTAACACATATTGAACCTTATTATATGATATGCACGTTGTATAAATAATCAAAGTCAAATTTCACAATACCATTGCCATTGTAGGGATTTACTACTCTCTTATTATAGTCACTGATAATGACATTCAGGTAACTGAGGTAGGTTGGCTAGGAGTCATATAATTAATAATTACCTAGTAAATTTGTTTCTACTACTTGCCCCATTTCTTGAAAAACAAAGGAGAACTCAAGAAGAATGAGGTTATAAAGAGAAGAAGAAACAACATGTACAAATTAATAAAGATATGGAAGTCATTGGTATAATCTGGGAAAACTGTGTACTTCTATGTGACTGGGGAGTAGCAGTGAAGAATAATGTGAAAAAGAAAAGACCTACAAAGATAGAAACATTGAAGAATGATCACTTAAACCCAAATTCTGACATATGAGAAAAAGATATTCTGAAGGCTCCTTGAGTTATGACTCTATCTGATTCAATATAATCCACTAATTATTTTCTACATTACTGTACTTAGTGCATTATATTTTTTGGTAGGCCTGTATTATTTCCATGAAGTTACAGAGTTCACAGAGTAATAAATTAGAATTTGGTGAAATAAGCATTTTTCTGTCACATATTAGGCTCAAAAAATTTTTGCTGAATGAACCAGTGAAAAAAATGTTAATGGCCATAATTTATACTGTAGGAAAAGGAGTCATAGACCCTTTTCCACTAAGGGAAGTATGGGTAATTTAAATAAACTGTTTCTCATTGAGAACAACAAGAAGTTACGTATGGCATGGTTATTTATACTTAATCGTGCTGTCTTACTGCCTCATATACTTTGTTATGCTTTAGTGTATACTAGAAATTACATTTGAAAATGTGTTTCAATAAATAATCTGAAGCCTAGCATTTTCTTACTTTTTTCCAAAAACGACATTTAAAACAATTTGGTATGCCATGTACCTGATAGAACTAGTATGGCTGTTACCGTATCTGTGTGTGTGTGTGTGTGTGTGTGTGTGTGTGTGTGTGTGTATACACAAACTATGGAGTGATATCATAAGAGTCTGAAACAAAAGACTTTCTATCCAAAATTCAATTCAGCAGATTCTATACCCTTCAAAAATGAAGTCTAATGAAATATTTTTTGTAAGAAAAAATTGAGAGAATTTGGCATCAGCAGATTCATATGAAAGGAAATATCAGAATTTTTGGGGGTAGAAGAAGAAAGTGATAACAAGTGCAGAGTTTCAAATGCAGAAAGAAATATAAAGAAAATAGTAACTTTATTGTAAATCGAAGTGGATATTAACCTTATAGAACAAGAATACTTAAATTTAAAATGCATCTATAATTAAAACAGATGACAGTGCATAATCATTGATATCAAAAAGGGGCTAAGTGATTTTTAAATTATTTGATATTGCTTAGGTAGAAGGTAAAAATAAGTATCTTGTATGAAGAAAAAAAGCATTCTGAAATTGTCAGCTTAACCACTAAAAGATTAGTAAATGGGCCTTTATCTTTTTTTTTTTTTGAGATGGAGTCTTGCACTGTCGCCCAGACTGGAGCGTAATGGCGCAATCTCGGATCACTGCAACATCCGCCTCCTGGGTTCAAGCGATTCTCCTGCCTCAGCCTCCTGAGTAGCTGGGATTACAGGTGCCCGCCACCACACCTGGCTAATTCTTTGTATTTTTAGTAGAGACAGGGTTTCACTATTTTGGCCAGGCTGGTCTTGAACTCCTGACCTCGTGATCCACCCGCCTTGGTTTCCCAAAGTGCTGGAATTACAGGCCTGAGCCACTGCATGTGGCTGGGCCTTTATCTTTTAAACAAAGAGAGAACAAATGGAATAGTGACTTTAAAATATTAATAATCATATTAAATATAAGCACCTACATGTCCACTCCAATGTAGTGATTAAAATTGACAAATTGACATTTTTTAGTTTAAAAATAATATATTGATAAAAATGCTAATAATCATCTGAGCCTTCAGCAAATAGTAATCTTTTCGCTAGTAATTTTTTTTTGCCTTAATATTGATAGCTGTTGACCATAGTGGTGACTGCTGAAGGTTGTGACAATTTCTTAAAATAAGACAACAGTGAAGTTTGCCACATGAATGAACTCATCCTTTCATGAAGGATTTGTCTGTAGCATGTGATGGTGTTTTAGAGCATTTTACTTAAAAAGACACATATAAAAGATAAGTATATATAAGAGTTAAAAGTAAAATAATGGAGAAAGATATGCCAAGATATACAAATAAAAGGAGTGCAGTGTAGTCCTATCAATATGGTTAAAGCAGATTTTATAAGAAAAAGCACAAGAGATAAATAAGATCCTTGAATGAGTGTAATCATGGAATGTTTTAAATGTACCTAACAAATTCCAAGTATGACAGTAAATTGTTAATTATAAAAATCAATTAAAAAATATGAATACGTTTTTACTTGTTTTTCTCCTTGAAATTGTTATTCTATTTCTCCCATAGAATTTTATCCCACTGTAATGTATTTTTATACTTGAATGTCATCATTACAATCATGCTATCATATTTCTACAACAGAAGTGTACAGATTTTTTATTTTCTGAAAAATTTTATACTCAAAAAAGTATTTTAGACTGCATTATAGTTACACTTAGCAGTGCACAGTTGAGACAAATAACATAAATTTTGGTAATTATTAACAAAAAATTTTAAATGTTTGAACATGCATCTTATATTGATATGGTGGGTGAATTATAGAGCTTTGATTAAATTAGACTTCTCTGACACCAATGTTTTTTACTTTCTGTGTATTTGGCATCCTAGAGTTTTTGTTTGTTTATCTGTTTTTGTCATTTCGGGTCAATGCATTATGATAAGCTCCAGATGTTTTAGTATTATATACTTTTCTGTGTAGTGTGAAAGTGAAAGATGGCAGTGGTAAAAAGGAAGATGGGATAGGAGAACCATGGGTAGAGTTTTCATGTAGATCAGTTGAGGATGTGGAAATCAGGTTCCTTGGAACACCTCAGTGAACCATCAGCATGAAAGCGTCCAGTGTGAGGCAACCAATCTAGACAGATGCATCTGATACTTTAATCTCCTTCTACCACATCCTTGCAGTTAAGTCAGTGATTACATTTATGCACAGGATCCTTCTCACTGGACTGTTAAAGTTTTCATGAGAACTGGAATTATTCTTATCTTATTCACAGCCTCAAGCACAGGAATAATATTAAATTGATATATTGAATAAACTCAATCAACACTGGTAGAATTGAATTAGGATTGTAGGGGATTTGCCACAACCCCTGGTGGGACAGTATTTATTTCATTAAAAAGAGGTTGGATAATAAAATGCTGAAGCCAATACCTTTTGTGGAAATTTATTATTATTTTTTAAATTTAAAACAATACTTGGTGCTGACTAGAAATGAGTCAGTCTCTGTAGCACTAGGAAAGAGCCAAAAAAAGTGAGGGAGGGGGGAGGGAAGAAACAAAACAAATAGCAGATGGCAATTGAGCCAAGCCACCCACTCTCCCTACAGGCCCTTTTGAAATCAACAGATCCAGTTTAGATTCCATGTTCTGGGAGTGATTCTGCTGCTTTAGGGACATGTCCCTGGCTCAGTTAGCCCCCTTGAAATTCGAGAATAAGAACACAGAGAAATAGGATGAGTTAGGGAAATTACTTCTTGAAATATTATTTAGGCATACTTTCATCTTGCCTTTCATTTTCTGTATATCAGTGTTATCTATTTTTTATCTGGTTTCCAAACTGTTATGTCACTCAATTTGGTAAATCCTACATCTCTTTAGGCGATGTACTATTCTGTTTAGTTTAATGGCTATATGCTTTCTCCTGTTTTAGAGAAGTTCATTTCCCATTTTCATGGACATGACAACTCTTCTGGGATCCTTCTCTCTGAATAGGGTTGCTTGGTGTGTCACAAACCCACCCTCCATTGAATTCATCCCAGAAAACTAAATTAAATAACCCAGAAAATGGGGCCATTCCAGGAAAGGTAATTTTTTTTTTTTTTTTTTTTTTTCTGGTGCATTGTATCCTTGAGAGGTGAAGGCGGCTGGGCTTCTGGGTCGGTGGGGACTTGGAGAACTTTTCTGTATAGCTAAAGGATTATAAATGCACCAATCAGCACTCTGTGTCTAGCTAAAGGTTTGTAAACACACCAATCAGCACTCTGTAAAAACGCACCAATCAGCACTCTGTGTCTAGCTAAAGGTTTGTAAATGTACCAATCAGCATGCCATAAAAACGGACCAATCAGCACTCTGTAAAATGGACCAATCAGCACTCTGCAAAATGGACCAATCAAAGTGCTGTAAAATAGACCAATCAGAAGGATGTGGGAAGGGCCAAATAAGGAAACAAAAGCAGGCCACCCAAGCCAGCAGCTGCAACCCGCTTCGGTCTTGTTCTGGGTTGTGGTAGCTTTGTTCTTATGCTTTTTGTAATAGCTCTTGTTGCTGTTCAGTTTTTGGCGTCTCCACTACTTTTATGAGCTGTAACACTCGCTGGGAAGATCTGTGGCTTCGCTCCTGAAGTCAGCGACACCGGAACCCACCGGGAGGAACGAACAACTCGGGACGCTACACCTTTAAGAACTGTAACATTCACTGCAAAGGTCTGCAGTTTCACTCCTGAAGTCCGCGAGACCACAAACCCACTAGGAAGAAGGAACAACTTGGGACACGTCACCTTTTAAGAGCTGTAACACTTACGGGGAAGGCCTGCGGTTTCACTCCTGAAGTCAGCAAGACCACGAACCCATGAGAAGGAAGAAACTCTGGACACATCTGAACATCTGAAGGAATGAGCTCCGGACACACCGTCTTTAAGAACTCTAACACCGCGAGAGTCCGCGGCTTCATCCTTGGAAGTCAGCGAGACTGAAAACCCTCCGGAAGGAACCAATTCCAGACTCATCAAGTGAGGGACCTTTTTTTTTTTTCCTTTTTTTTTTTTTTTTTTTTTTTTACCTACGGATATTAGTTTCACGTAACTGCTTTTACTATAGAATAAAATGAGAATGAAATTCATTGCTGCGATGTGGTTAAAGACTGCTTACTTGTTATGAAGGGCTAATCACTAAATCACCCTTACTCTTTTGTAAGATAAATTGATTCTTTCAGAAACACCTATATGTCTCACTATGTTAACATTTTCATATTCACTGGTTTCAAAGTAAAGGGTTGCATTATCACAAAATTAGTGAATTCTGATTGGACCCAGGTTTAGATGTTTTCCTCGTTTTATCTTGTATATTCAAGCAAGCAAGATGAAATTCTCCTTAATCAACTGGCAAATGTATTTCATTTGATCAGTTCAAGACTGCTGATGTGAGTGGTAAATACTACACTTAAACTGTTTCTTTCCGTTGTGTCTTTACAGCATGAGATTTCATATAAGAGACAAGTGGTATTGAGTCCGATGAATACATTTAGTTTGATTGTGATTCAAAAATGAGTCATTAAATAGCTAGGCTTTGGTGCCCGAGATCCTCCTTTGTGCGAATAGCTTTATATGCTATAAGCTACATACTACTTTTTCCTATTTTACAGATATTGCAACTGAGGCTTAGAAAAGTTAAATGCTTTTGCCGAGGAGGTCCAACTGCTGGTAAGTGACAGACCTCAAAGTTTGGTTTTTGTGTTTGCTTGTCTTCACAGAAAGGACCCAATCCTGTCCTACTCACAGTCCCTCAGTGTCCATGGGAAGTTGGTTCCAGGACCCCATGGACACCAAAATTCATACATGCTCAAATCACTTACGTAATATAGTGTGGTATTCACATATCAATGCACATCCTCCTGTATATTTTAAATTGTCTCTAAATTATAATACCTACTGAAGTCAAATAATATATAGAGGTGAATCTCTAAGTTTAAAATGTTTTATTTGGGAAGCAAAAACTGTGATTTAAGGAATGCACATATAGGTGGTCTTTGGCGTGTTCAAAGAACAAAGAGAATGTTGGGAGTTTTATTAGAAAGGAAAATGTCACATATGGTTTTGAAAAAAAGCTCATTTTGAGAGGGGAAAAACTGATGGGTGAGTGATGGTGCTATGTAAAACTAGCCTTAGAGCTCTGACAGGTCATTTCAGCAGCTATCAGGTAAAACTAGTCTTAGGTTACCGAAGGCTGTTTCAGCAGGTGGGCTTGTAGAAAGTTTAATTCTTGGAGCAGGTAAATGTGCTCTGAGTGTTTTTCCCCACCGGTCCCTTGAATTTGATTTAGTTGGATATGTCAAGAATGTTACAATCTGTATAACCAACTTTCACAAACCTAAAACAATCTAAATGCTACTTACATAGTTGTTACACTGTGTTTTTGTTACTTTTAATTGTTATTTAAAAAAATATTTTGACCCAGAGTTGGTTGAATACCCGGACTTGGAACCTGCACATATGGAGGACTGACTGTATAAAAACATATTTGTGCTCCACCCAAAACTTGTATTGATTTTTATGTTCATTCCATATATATTTATTAAATGCCTTCTCCAACTAATGGTAAATACAATAACTAAAATATTGAGTGAGAAATAAAATCATAAAAGCATATCTATATATATAAGTCCTTATCTATCGTTTCAGTGTGACTCTGATCATCATAAGAAACCCACCATAGGGTTCTATTTAGGTGCATGTCTGCAACATTAGGATCAGTACTTAGAATAATTCGTTATGTGTGGTAGCTTTAAAAAAAAAAAGGTTGTAAATGAGTAACTATTGTTACCGGCCTCCACAGGAGGCTAATAAATTGTACCTCTCTTTGCCAGGATTTCTGAACAATTTGAACAATAACATTTAAAAAATGGAAGATGAAACTGTAACATTATCTTTATTACTGGAAAAAAATAAAAGTTAGAAGACTTGGCCTTAGGCCATGGCTCTGTATCTCCATGAAGTATCTCCACATTGAGGAAGAGCACCTGGAGATTCCACAAAACCTTCTTTCCTAGGGGCAACTTGCAAACAAAAAAGGGAGAAAAAGAGGGTTAAGCCTCTTCAATGGGTGTGTGATTAAGGTAAAATTTCTATTAAAAAAATGGGATTATCCCAGCAACTGAGGAAGCTGAGCACGGAAAAGCAATGATTGCAGCTTGGAAGTCTGTAACTCGAAGGGACAGAATTCTTTATCTGCATATGTCACACATCAGAAGATCTGTTCACTAGTTACAATGCAGAGTGAATGTGGGACGTGGGTCTCTGTTACTTGCTGAAATTTCCCTGAGAAAAATGTGGCTTTTTGACGTAAGATAACTTTCTCTAGCTCAGCCAGTTCTGCTTCCGTACTCACAATGTCGGAGACCCTGCTTGTCTCATTCGCACACCATCATTAGCAGTTCCTTCAACAAAAACATTACATTTTTCAGTGTATGTATTCCGCACTGAATGAAAAACAAAAATGGCACTGCAGGACTTAAGCCTTTCTGGATTGGAGAGGAAGAGCAGAATATTAAGAATAAACAGAGAAAGACATTTCTTTCAGTTATTCTTCCTTATTTTTAGAAAGCTAGAAAACACAGACACACACCAAACCTTTATTTAATTAACTGTCCTGCCATATATGAGAAAAGGCTGCTGGGTGTGGTGGCTCACGTTTGTAATTCCAGCACTTTGGGAGGCTGAGGCAGATGATCACCTGAGCCTAGGAGTTGGAGACCAGCCTGGGCAACATGGTGATACACCATGTCCACAATTTTTTTTTTTTTTTTAGTTGGGCATGGTGACATGTGCCTGTGGTCCCAGGTACTTGGGAGGCTGAAGTGGGAGGATTGCTTGATCCTGGGACGTCGAGGCTCCAGTGAGCCATATTTATGCCAATGCACTAGAGCCTGGGTTACAGAGGGAGACAGCGGGGAGACCCTGTCTCAAAAACAAAACAAAACAAAAAAGTCTGACACACAGAAGATACTCGAAATGGTTCCTATCGTTTAATATGATCATATGCATGACTCAGGATGGCATGATGTCTTATTAAACTTAAGTTCTTGATTTCTGGAGGGAACTCCTAGAGGATAGAGCTTCAAGTTGAACTTCTGTTGTCACCTAGCATGAAGTACTGCGAGTGATGCAAGTACTACATCTGGGCCTTCACATA
The DNA here is from genome assembly GCF_024542745.1 of Macaca thibetana thibetana. NCBI lineage: Eukaryota > Metazoa > Chordata > Mammalia > Primates > Cercopithecidae > Macaca > Macaca thibetana. The sequence continues at coordinate 73,587,383 of NC_065591.1, read as the reverse complement.
CATTTTCTGAAATAGTTTTCGGTGTCTACAGTTTTACCTCTTCCGAGGAAGACGAAAGAGTTCTCTGAATTAGGGAAGAGATGAGGGTATAGGCATCTATTGAGCCAAAAAATCGATTTTGCAGAATCCATAAAAGTCGAAAATTTAGTATTTATAGTTTAGTATTTATAGGTTAGTATTTATAGTTTCCATTAATGCCTCAAAAAACTTTACCTTCTTTATTCTGAAATGGTCACATAGTACTATGCATTTGCCAAGAAAAAAAGAAAGACAAATTTCTAGGGACAGTAAAATAGTTTAAAAAGATGATGATAGGAATATATTTATTATTTTGGTAAAGCATTTTAATCTATATATTTATGCCTTGGTTTAAAAATACCCTATTTATGCTTAAAGATACCTGCAGTGAAATGTGAACCTTCACTTAAGTAATTTGCAGTGAAGATGGCTTCAGAAACGGAATCTCAGTATAGTAAAAAGATACTTGAATTGAAAACTTGAATCTTATTCTTGACTTGAACATTTAAGAGGTTTTTGTTTTGGAAACACACTTTAACATCTCTGAAACTCAGTTTACTTTAAAAACTGGGATTAAAAATTTTATTTATATCAAAAATTACAGTAAGGATTAAGCATAGTCATGCTGTAAATACAACGCATTTCCATGAAATGTAGCAAATACTGATTTACTTACAATTTGTTTTAAATTATACCGTTAAAAGGCTCACCTCTGTTTCTTGACCTGGAGCAAGAATACACATGGAAATTGACGTGCTTAAATATTGAGGCGTACAACAAAACCATCAGATGTTACATAAAACGAGTATTTTTTTTGACAAATCTAACTTCAAAATGATAAAATCAAATATTTGTGCAATGTTACAGTGCTTATATGATCCAAACTGACTCAATATCAGGGACAACTGAAGTTAATTATTATTGCATATGCCCAGACAGTCTTTGGGGGCTAATGATATTTGCATTTGTTTGTTATAATACAAAATTTCCTGTAAATTGTGTGATATTGAGAGTTATATCATAATTTTAAAATAATACATAAATTATGGAAGACTTCTAGCGCCATCTCAAAAGAACAGAATTCAACCTCAAAAGGCTGCCACCGGACAAATATGGAAGATTATGAGCATCACTAAGAAGAATAACTCCAATAGATGAAAATATATTAAATATTAATAAATGCATAAGTTAAAATGATTCTTACAATCATGATTTTGAAAGGTGCTAAGGATCTATATTATTATTTTTAAATTAGTAAAGGGAAAGAATCATTTATCTTGCCATGAATCCTGCCTTACCTATATATAAAATGTATCAGAGGCTAAACAAATAGTAGGTGAACTTTTCTGCAAGAATATTAAATGCAGGAAGAATAAGAGAATTAGAATATTAGCATTGTGCAACCTCTAATGAACTAAGACCTCTAGATTTGAACATCCAGTGCAGCTAATCCCATAAATAGAATGGTTCCCAGGGTTTATGTGCCTCTTGAAGAAAGAAGATAAAATCACCAATGTAGGATTCTTTCAAACAAATAACGGGTTGGATATGATCAAACCTGTAGTTAATATTCAACCACAGATTTACAGGAAATAAAAAGAACAGAAAGATAATGTTAAACTATACCACAGAGATGTAATTAACAAAATCCACAACCACGCTTTCAAAAGTAGTAGTTAATAGTAGCTACTTGCCACATGCAGCTATTTAAGTGTAAATTTAACATTAAAAAACCCGTTTAGTTCCTTGGAAACATTCTCTACGGGACTCAATAGCCATACGTGGCTAGTGGCGATCGTATTCAACAGCCCAGAACATTTCTGTAATTGCAGAAAGTTCTATTGGGCAGTCCTAATCTAAACTGTATAAAACACTACAAGACAATTGGTTTCTAAAACAATGAGAGAGTGAAAAAGAGAACAAGAAGAAAAGCAAATGAGATAAACAAATTTGTAAATACTCAAAAGATAAATCAGTCGTGATCTGTGCAGCATTGGGATTCCAATTTCAAAGAACTGTAGAACAAACAAATTTAAGTTATAACATTTATGAAGCCATTGGAATTTCTAAACTGACTGGATATTTCCTGATAATAGATAACTATTATAAATCTATTTTATGCATAATGTTAAACATAATTTTCATATTTTAATGTTATAAAAGATTAAGAGATGAAATGATACAGTTTGGATTAGTGTCTAAGTAATATAGGGGAGTGGATGATGGTGTTTATAGGGAAGAATTCTTAAGGCCAGGTGATGAGCACATGGGACTCCTAATACTTTTGTTTCTCCATCGTAAACTAAAAAAGAATAAAATATAATGCAATTGATTTAACATATAAAAATTTAGATGGATAATCATAAATGGTTGCAATGAACTAATGTTTATGATTTCCCTAAAATTCATTTGTTGAAACTTTAATCCAAACATAATTTTATTTGGAGGTAGGGCCTTTGAAAGTAATTAGTTCATGAGAGTGAAACCATCATGAATGGGATTAATGCCCTTGTAAGAAGAAGCCAAAGAGCCAGGCGCGGCAGCTCACGCCTGGAATCTCAGCACTTTGGGAGTCTGAGGCAGGTGGATCACTTGAAATCAGGAGTTCGAGACCAGCATGCCAAACATGGTGAAAATCCGTCTCTACTAAAAATACAAAAATTAGCTGGCTGTGGTGGCGGGCACCCGTAATCCCAGCTACTTGGGAGGCTTTGGCAGGAGGATCAATTGAACCCGGGAGGTGGAGGTTGCAGTGAGCCGAGATCATGCCACTGCACTCCAGCCTGGGTAATGAGAGCGAATCTCTGTCTCAAAAATAAAATTAAATTAAAAAATAAATAGAAGAAGCCAAAGAGCTACATAACTCACTTTCTGCCATGTGGAGATACGAGGAGGGGTCAGCAGTCCAGTCAGGGAGAATAAATAATATTCATGTTATTTGAGGAGGACGTATACCTTTAATCAATTTACCTTTTTTCTTAAACGTCCTCGTCCTCCCACCACTCAATTCTATCCTGTACCTCAGAGTATGGCCATTCCTGGTATAGGCAGTGGCATATTTCATAAACAGTTACGGTGTTTAGATTCAGTCACCGTTTTTTCACATTAGGCAAGAATACGGATATGGAGAGACATTTCTCTCTAGCAGGCATAATTTCATATATACTTGGCCAGAATTAAGTCACATGTGCATACCTAAGCCTATCACTTGTTAAGATGGTTAGAAACAGCTTAATTAGCTTAAACTAAAGAAGGATTCAGCCTATTCTGTACCTGAAGATTTACAATGCCCATTCTTGAACAAGAGCAGTCTTCTCATAAGAAGGAAAGGAAAAGTGGGAGTGTAGAATGCTAGCTAGGTAAGCAACAATATTTTCCAGACTCACCCAACTTCTATTACATAGCATCAGAACACATTAGAAATGACTATAAATGATGAAAGATTGCAGAAATACACAAAATTACATTTTGTTTGTAGTAATGAAATGAATGGGAATCGCTGTACAATTGATTGAATGTGTCATTTGTTACAATGGTCCATCCAAGAAATAGTCTCACCCTAGATATAGTAAAAAAATAATATGATTATAATCATGATGCTTTTCCAGCTCACCATTATCACTGTCATCATCACAATCATTATCTCAAAGTTTTTTTTTTTTTTTTTTTTTTTTTTTTGAGACGGAGTCTCGCTCTGTCGCCCAGGCTGGAGTGCAGTGGCCAGATCTCAGCTCACTGCAAGCTCCGCCTCCTGGGTACGGCATTCTCCTGCCTCAGCCTCCCGAGTAGCTGGGACAAAAATTTAACACTTTCATAATCTCTTCAAAGCAGAGGTCAATAAACGTTTCCTGTAAAAGACTAGACAGGATTTGCAAACCATATGGTGTCTATTGCAATTATTCAACTCAGTAGTTGGAGCATGAATGCACTCATAGACAATTCATGCCAAATGAACCTAGCTGTGAATTAATAAACTTTATGTGTGGGTACCTCAATTTGAATTTCATATAATTTATATGTGTCAAGAAATATTCTGTTATCCCACTGGAGTGCAAGCTCTTGAAAGCAGGATCCTGCTTGAAAGCAGGATCATGTACTAACTCATTTTTATGTCCCACAAAGTGGCATAAAACAGACAAAAACCAAACATTTTTTTCTGAATGCAGAATAATATAGTAAGTGTAGATATAGTTCTCTAAGATTACATGGTCAAAATCTGAAGACAGGGCCCTTTAGTCATCCTCTACTCTCTAAGTGTCAGTTGCATTTCTATGCAAAGTAAGTCAGTCAGTAAGTCCTGTATCTACCCTCCTGTCAAAGCACTTAGGCCCTTTCCTATATATAACATAAATATTTAATTATCTGTTAATTACCTCTTTTAAAGCCATTGTGTGTCAGTTTATGCCACTAGCAGCAAAGTCTTGGGGATAGGTTTAGGATTTTAAAACTGTCTTTGGATTGATTGCTTGCATGTCTAATGAAAGACAATTGGCACCACTAGCTGCAATGTCTTTGACCTGTACAATACAACTGCAGAAAAAAAAATATATACTTCAAGAAAAAAAACTCTTTTGTACAATGAAAGAGTATTCTGTTGGTCATACTCTTTGCATAGTATAGGTGACTGATAGCAAGAATACCAGGGAGAGCAGAATCATGGTAAATGCAGTGACTAAGAAAAGCAAGAAAACATGGACAATCATTGTTCTTTAACATAATGTTAGAAGCAGTAAGTAAAGTAGTGCAAAATGAACGGATTACTTTTTTCTCAGTATTGGCACTCAGTTGGAAAGCAGTAAGCAAAAACACGTAGAATTCTGGTCACTGATTTAATATGCTAAGTGATCACTCTGGACTTAAAGCTTCATAAGGGTTGGGCATGTATGTGTCTCATAATCGTATATTTAGCTCCTAACAAATTCTTTACGTAAAGTCCCAGTGGGACATAAAATTGAATGAATAGCATGCACCATTATGTGATTAACATATGCTGTGTTTTTGCAGATTTCATAATATCCCTGAAAAAAAATTATCTCCATTTTATAGATGAAACAACTAACGTTCAGTTTTTTTTGCCAACGGCAACACAAACCATAGTGATAAATCTAATATTCAAGAATAAATCTATTTTTCTAGGGCTCCTTTCAGTAAACCTACATAATTCTCAAAAATGCCTGTTCAATGAAGAATGTTGGTTTTAAGGTAAATTGAAAGCTACGAGGCACATTGATGAAATAATGAAAGGTTTTTCATAGAGTAGTGAAACATGTTGTCTTAGAAGGGGTGGTGATTCCCATCATGGATAATGAAAAAATGAAGCTCTAGGACCACTTAACTAGCAAAATAATTGTAACCAAGTGAAAATAACAAGATAATAAAAAACAAAAGGCATGAAAATAGTTCAAATAATTTATGTTAAATACTTTTCTCATTTAATCATTATACCAACACTTTGAGGTGATACTAATTGGAACTCCGATCTCAGAAAACTTTGAACATTGAGAAACCCCAACTGTAGTGATAATGAGTAACGTGTATGAATTATAAATATGACATGTTAATAGGTGGGGAGGCAGTTATTGCCAAGTAGCAAACCTGGGTTTATTTTGGATTTGGGGACTCAGATTTAAATTCATGTTCACATAATTTTAACACTGGATGTCTCAAGAAATACCGTTCTTACCCAGAGTGTTCATTTGAGTCTTTGGAATTACAAGTAAGGCTTCTAAAATTTTCTCTATGGGGGTGTGTGTGTGTATTTTAAAGTTTGGCAGATACTTTTAATGTATGTTAGAGCAGTGGATCTCAGTCATTTTGGTCTCAGTACACATTTGCGCTCCTAAAAATTATTGAGAACTACAAAGTCCTTTTGTATAGATGGAAAATCTACTAAGTGTGTGTGTGTGTGTGTGTGTGTGTGTCTATAATCAAAATTAACTGTGAACAAATTTTGAAATATTTATTCTATTTGAAAATAACAAAAATAAATCAACTACCCATTAATTCACTATTAATAAAATTCATTGTATTTTCCAAAACAAAAATATACAGTAGAAATAATTGCATTGTTTTACATTTTTATAAATTGTACTAATTTGGGACTTAATAGAAGACAGTTCAATTGCTGTAGGTGTTCTGCATTCAAATTCTAGCCTAGGTTATTTTGGTGGAGAAGAACATTTGACCTCATGCAGATACGTAGTTGGAAAGAGAATAAATTTAATAGCCTTCTAAGACAGTTGTGGTTATTCTTCTTAAATACTATAACAAAACTCAACAACTCTAAATTTCCTAATGGTTAGTTACAATGTGGAATCTGATTCCATATCATAAAGTTTTTGTTCTCTTTTATATTAAAATTCATTAAACTACCTTGCATTTTGAATAGATCTTTTACCCATGTTTTATTTTGTAACACAAACGTTTGCCATTTGGAAAACAATGGTTCATTGAGTAATGCTTATCTTCCAAATGTTGAGGCATTTCATTATAATACATAAAAAAATTCCGTTCACCAGTTTCACCACTAATCTCAACAGACGTTTTGAGTATTGAGAAGCTGTCAGGTTCATGGCGGAACAAATACACTTTCCAAATTCCTAAGTTTTCTTGAAAGCTAAAATTTTATTATTGGCACCAAATAATGCTAATTGTCTCAATAGAAATAAACTTACATCATACTTTTAAAAAAAAAATTTCTGCCAATTACCCAAAAGTAAATAACTATAGTTTATCAGTTGTTTTTTCAAGCAAAGAAGATTTCTGTAAATAAAAACAGCTATTTTGGCTCAGGACTCAAACAATTGCCCAGTAATTTTCCTCAAGCTGTCTGCCATATTTCTGAAGGTAACAGACACATTTTATGCATGCTTTTTATTTCATCACACACACTGTTGAAGATATGAACTCAAAGCTTGACCTTTTAATGTTTTACTGCTTCATCCAGGACATTGTTAAGTGAAACTTTTATTGTTAAGTGAAACATATTAGTGGCATTGAAGAATGCAAAGATGGATAAAACAGCTTATTGCCACTACCGTGATCTGTGTTAGAGCACCCACAGTTTTACCCGTTGCTACTGTCATACTGTCACTACGAATATCTACACAGTACAAAGCAAATATTATTAAGAAAATAGTTTGGCATTATTGATCTCTTAAAGGAAGCTGGGAATTCCCAAATTTTAGTGGAGCACGTATTGATAACTTTTTTCTGAGAGCAATATCTTTAGCTTGTCTAAATTGTGACATCCTATAATTTTGCTAAAATTTAATTTGATGCTTCTTTTGCCTTGGGTAAATCTAGTAAGATCTGTTGTACATTTCCAGTGGCATGCTAAAATTCAGTCATATGAGCATACATAAGGTAATTGTAAGCATTTCTTCTTAATTTCGAATTCAGTTCAGTGATGTAATATTGATAGCTTAAATTTAGCCATTTTGAGAGAGTTTATACCACAAAATTGAGAAATGCTACATACATATGAGAACATTTTGCTTCTGAGAAGCTGGTTTTTAAACATTTATCTATACACTTTGGATGCATCATTAATATTGCTTACATCATCACTATTAACAGCATATTAGTGTCATCTCAGACAATTCTTTACCTAGATTTAGACACGTATAAGCAGATCAGGGATGCATCTGTTACAGGAGAGTTGTGATGATTATGACTTAGGAAAATCCATATTCTTCATTTGCATTGACCTTTTCATGCCTGTGGTATTTAACCAGGATATGTAGTGCAAATGGACACTCTTTTAAACAATTCATACCCTCTCATTCCATGGGTTAATTATTTATTTGCTTAATTATAAGACAATGAAAACATTTACAGATATTTTGCCTCAGTCAAATGTGATGAGCAGTGGTTTAGAATTAAAAATAAAAATAATCCTCAAATATGAAATTATAAATCCAATCCATTATTTGATAAAGAGAACTCACAAGCCAATAATCTCAATAGAATTTAATTATTAATAATCCTTAACTATTATTAAATAGTGAGGTATTTCCCCATGTTTGCATGTGAAAAACACAGAAGGTGCTATCAGTGGAATAATTCTTGTCTGTTGTAGGTTTATTCATAGAGTCACCCTATTTAAGCCATTTAACTTTTTTGATATTTTGCATTCTTATTTATAAAATGGCAGGGAATAATATAAATTTGGAAAGATAATCCTGAATATAATGCCTATCTTCTTTTTCACCTAGTTATTGCCTACTCATTATGTAAAACCCTCCTCATAGGTTCCCTCTCTGGAGAAACATTCTTTGATTCCTGATTAATGAGCACACATCTTTCCACAGTATATCCTGCCTATTTACTGCATTGTCTGTATTTACTTTACTGTGAGCTTCTCGAAGACAGAGACTGTGCTTCTCATCTCTGAATTTTTATGGCCTAACAGAGTGTTTGACACAGTAGGTGTTCAATAAATATTTGATGAATACATAAGTGAATGGTGATTTTGATGAAAAAAACCATCACAATAATGAAAACAAAGGCCCAAGTTATTTGCTTACTTCCTTGTAATTGCAAGACAATAGATGAATAGGCAAACGATCCTTGCTTATCCTATTACCAAATCAGTCATATTTCCCCATTTTAAAAGAATATTGTCTTTCTTTTACAGATGTCTATAGAATAGATATGGATGGCTCTGAGTAACTAATGCATTAAAACAGAGGCATGACACACACTGTGAACAGACCCTGCCTGAACATTTTAAAATGCCTTTTACAAGCCCTTTGCTATGAGAATTTTTTTTAGTGCATTTAAGATTAATGGTTGCTTTCCTGTATTCATGTTCTGTTTGTGGAAACAGATGGAATTTTAAGCATTAAAGCTATAATAAAATTTGTTACTTGCTATGACAAAGTATTCATTATACACTGTCAGAATAATACAGATCTGAAAAGTTGACTTTTTAGTAGTTTTCAGGCATAAATACTTGATTTACTTATTGAGGTAAAAAGTAATGCTGTGAGCTATTGAAACTGTAAACTACATTTCTATTTGCCTGATAATCCCTTTTATTAGCCATAGAACTGTAGATGTGTGGGAAGAACATTATTTCAGCCATAGGAGGGATTCTTCTTCATTAAATGCATGTTTTCAAAAAGAAGAGATTATTTACTTTTCACTAGAAACAACTACAGCGTCCACTCAAAAGCAAATTGTGTTCTCAGAGCAAAGATATTAAATTGATATTAATAGACATTCTATTCTTGAGCAACTGATTCTGTTGGTTCAGTTATTGCTCCACCTTTGGGAAATTGCAGAATCAATGACCTAAAAGGTTTCTTAGTCTCCAATATTTATGGTTTGGGTTTTTAGTGGATTAATAAAAAAAAAAAAAGTGTAATCGTTTCCCCTTAGAACCTTTACTGTGCCTTTGTTTCACAGCTTGGAAAAAGCTCTGAATTGATTTATGAGAAAAGCAAAGAGAAAATGGCAGGTTTAGGTGATAAAGTGTATCATAAGATTCAAACAGCCCAGAGTTACCACATTTTAGAGAAGATATATACTAATGTTTTGAAATATTTTGTTAAAGCCACTGTTATGTGATTTAACAACCAGTTTTCATCTTCTTTATCTAAAAATTCCAAGTGATGAAGTCAAATGAAATATACCAGGATCTTCAACTGGAGGTAATATACATAGCAGTACTTTGTGAGCTATCAAGCTCTACAAAAAGAGGACAAGCTAATTATATCTGTTCCTATGTTTAATTACTAATGCTGTTAAAGCCATAGGGTTGGAGGAAGTACCCCAAATTCTAAATTTAGAGAATAGCATCTAGGAAGGAAAAGAAAGAGAGAGAGAGAAAGAATATTGCGAAGAAATGGCTCAGAAAACATTATTCAACATTATCCAATTAAATAGCATTTTATTATTATATATAATATTAAATATGACTGCTTAAGTGGGAGGCTGTTCCCCAACAGTGGAAGAAAAGTTCTCCAGTGTTGTATCTCAGTATTTATGCTACAGATTACATCCTTAAATTCTGTGAGGTTCTTCATGGAATTTATCATTGCTCTTCAGCTTCAACTGTCTTTTGGTATCTTAGAGTCTCTTAAGTTCTCAAGGTTTATAAATTCTCCAATTTAAAAATTATCTAAAGAATATTAAATCTGTAGTTAGTAGGCACAGCTTTTCCTTCACTAGCTGTGTGTTGGTGGATATGAAACTTAAGAACCATTAGTTCTACAGTTGTTTTATCATCTGTAAAATAACACTAGTATTACCCAAGTCATAGGTTACTTACAAAGAGTCTGTGAGATGTTTATAACACATATAATATTGATGGTACACAGCGGTTGTTCAATAAATACTAAATTTCTTAAGACCCCTGAGTAATTCAAACTTTTAGTCACATTATATACTTCCAGCATGGCTTTTTGTGTTTTTCTTCTCTTCTTTCTTTTCTTCCTTTTTTTCTCCCTCCCTGCCTCCCTCCCTGCCTGTTTCTCTCCTTCCCTCCGCTTCATTCCTTCCTCCATCTTTCCCTCCCTTCCTCCTTCTTTCTCTCTTCCCTCCCTCCATCTTTCTTTCTTACTCTTTCCCTTTTCTTTTTTCTTTCCTCCCTCCCCCTCCCTCCCTCCCTCCCTCCCTTCCTTCCTTCCTTCCTTCCTTCCTTCCTTCCTTCCTTCCATCCATCCTCTTCCTTTTTCTTCAGGGAGACCGCTTCCAACAGATCAACTGCAAATAAATAAACAGGTACATCCATTATCACTAAGGTTTAATTTCATTAACAGCTAAATTAGGAAACTGGAAATTAGAGGAGTTGGTCTTCATCTCAATTTAATAGATTTTTATAATAAAATACTGCATATAAATCATTGAACCCCATGTCTAGTACATCATCATGTTTTATAAATGGCATTTCCTTTCTTTTCCACCCAGTACTTCTAGAGGGTAAAGTGATACCTTACTCATCTTGACTTCTCCTGTGTCTTGTATAAATATCTCAAAAGGTGTTGAAGAAATTCAGTTTCTAGAGAGAAGAAGAAAAGCAATCTGGCATGTGAGCAGAGACAGCTTGGCGTTAGTGTTTGTGAAAATGGAAAAGGTTCACAGAAGCTAAACCTCTGGGAATGGTAAATACAAACAACCAGAGGAAATGAACAGTATCAGGGAGTAGCACCAAGGGTCTGGATATGACTGGCCAACATGGCTCTACGCTGAAGGCAAGCAGCTATATTACATGGTTTGTGCTATCACCAAAGAGACCATGAGAACTGAGGATAGACGCAGACCTAACCACAGAATTGTCCCTGACATGATACCTATAGGAATGGCTTTCTGTATTGATAAGATCATCTTTGAATATAAAGTCATATAATGCATAGCCATACAGCTTCAACCTTTAGGCTAATCTTGCTTAGTTTCAGTGGTTTTGTTGGATATAGTAGAATCCGGATAGAAAAGTAGAAAAGTTTAACTTTTACTTAAACTCAGGATGGCTTTTCTAAAATTATTAAATCCTCAAAGCAAGACAAAGTTAAATGCTAAATTTTCACAATGAATGAACATCCCATTGTAGCTAAAAACAAACTTGGTTTCAGTGTTTAATGATGCATTTGTATTTTGTTAGTAACAAAATGGTCTTCTCAAAAACAAAGCAAAACAAAAAAACAAAAAATCAAAACATGTTATGCATTCTACAATTGGAATTACCCTAGCGAAGAAGTTTAGTAGAAAATACTTGGAGACAAATTCTATTATTTTATTTTACTTTAGAATTGAAGGACTTTTATTAGGTTGTAAGCATAACTTTCATTCAGTTTTGCAAATTAGAACGCCATTGAATCTTGGCATGCAATGGCACAGTATTCAGCTTTTTCTAAAGGCATGTGGAAAAGCTACAGTTCTGGCCTAGAAAATATACCATGAGCTTCTAGGCCAGGGCGCAAGAGGAATTCAGCTAGAAAAAGAAACCTACCAGCAGTCAAGTATTATGTCTTAGGAGCGTCATTGTTCTCACTTTATATTAAATCAGTACTTCTCACAACAGATCTGTTTTGGCACCATTTATGAAAAAAAACAAAACAAGAAATGTATATGCTAAAGAGTGTCCAAGAAATATTTGCTGAATAAATACATAAATAAATGGATAAATGATACAGAGCACACAGAACCTCTGGAGCAAAGAAAGCCGTAAGAAAGCCCTTGTACTTTCTCTGTCTTTTTAACACCACTTCCAACCAGTGCTATTAGTTTTCATTTTACTAAGTGAGGACTTTGAGGTGAGTCCATAAATGAAAAGGTCAGTCCAAAGTATGTGCTTGAACTCTAAGAAATATCAAGAAAAAACTTTTCAAAATGTGAAATTCTTAGCAAGATAAATACAGAAAATGGAAATATAAATAATAATATCAAATAATTTCACCTTTAATATTGTTTTTATTTTAATTATTTTTTATAATGAGAATAAAATAACTAATATTACCCAATGGCACGTTCCACCATACTGTGTAGGCTTCCATACTTCTAAATTTTAGCAAGACCTTTTATTAAATCAATCTTATATATTTTTAAAGAAGGCAGAAAATTAGGATAAATTTAGCTTCACTACATTACTCAAAGATATTATGAAATGGTGCATATTAACTCTTAAGAAACTATTTTAAGTAACATATATAATAGCATATATTTTTGCTACATATTTTTGCTATTTTTCATATATTATTTTGATATATATAAAATATATGAAAAATCTAAACAATTTAAAAAGCTAAATATGCTAAGAAACAAGTTTCTAAAATACTTATACAAGTATATCATTTAAGAAAAAATAGAAGGTCAATAAACTGGACAAATATTTAATAATCAAATTCAAATTAGATGCCAAGATGCATTTTTATTACAAAAATAAAGGCAATTTGGGGGTATTACAGACATTATTTTTAAAAAAAGAATTGCTAATGGAGGGCTTTTGGAAGTGTGTATGAGAGGTATAGAATTCTTCACAATTTTAAAATTGATTCTCATAACAATACTAATAAATTATAAACAATTTAAAACTGTAGTTTCAAGGATGTTTATCACAGTGCTCTTACAATAATAATACACTTGCAGAAATGTGAGTGCACAACAATAGAGAAATGATTAGTTCATATCCATTCAATGAAATGTACTGACTAAAATTATTATAAAGTAGAAGTTTTGGGGGTGAGAGGGTTGGGAGGTGTGTATAATGGACAATAAAATCTTCTGGGGAAATTTTTCAAAATACACCTGCCAGCCAGAGTTATTCACCAAGACCATACTTAGTGTACACTACTTGTGCTCAGAAATGTGGGTACAGGTTATTCTAGCAGATGCTTTTCATTTCTTGCCCTTAAAGAACCACTGTTCTTGGGTAGTGTACTAATGATATAGAAAAACATATTTAATATACTGTTAAGATAGAAAAGTGGTTTATAAAACTGTTAGCACTGACCTTTCATTTAAAGTGTATAAGCCCAAATATCTTGCTATTTGTATTATAAAAGGTGTATGTATATATATATGGTGTATATATATAGAAAAGGTATTTATATGTATAAATTTTATATATATAAAAGATGTATGTTTACACGTATGCAATTTTATATATATAAAAGGTGTATGTATAAAAGGTATTACCTTTTATATATATATGTATATCTTTTATAATATAATACATCACTTGGAACAATGGCTGGCATATAATAAACACCACATATGGGTTAGCTATTATGTCATTCGTCGTTATGATATCATTATGCTGTTTGTATTATTATTGATATCTTATTATTACCTAATCTTGATTTGGATCATGGTAAAAAAGGGACATCTGCCATGATGATAATGAAGGGAAGAGGTTATGTCTTTATGCCTAATCTGTCAGAAAGGCAGACACATAATTTGTAATATTGCATAATATGGCACATAAGAGTCACATGTCATTGCTTCTCATTATAGGTGTCACAAAAAGGGCTTTAGTTGTATGCTAAAAGTGGTGGTCACACCCCATTACTCCATTTGCCAGATATGTTAAATCACACGTATAATAGACAGCTGAAAATTGGGATGACTTTCAGAAGAATTTCAAGTAGGATCCGTAATGCTGGAATTGGAAAGTTCCAGGCTCTTTGATTTAATTAATGATTTCCAGAAACTGTAGTTTAAATCTGTCTGGGCACATGGAAGTTGAAAATACAGGCTCAGAGGTTCAGATGTTGAGGTTGCCTTTGGATTTGGCAAAGGAAACACATCAGTGAGAATTACTGCCTGTCTATGTTTGTGTAACCCTGATCCTGCTCTTGTGACTTCAGTCTCTTGACTTGATCTAGGATGGGTCTTCTTGAAGGACTAGGAAGGCACTAGGGAGACACTCCCAATTTACTGCCTGACATCCCTCTTGTCCTAATTAGTTGCATTGTAACATTTACCTCAGCTTGGTGAGCATTCATTTACCACTGTTACTGCAAGTCCCTGTGTTTCATTTCCGCCAAACCTCCCTTACAGCAAGCTTTCCTTCTTCCTGTTTCAGTGTAGCATCTAATGATCTAGACTCTGCATTCTGTGTCAAAGACTTTACGTTCAATACAAAAGAAAGAAGCATGTGCATTTAAATTTTTGAACAGTGAATATACTGTCACAAATAAAAATATATCAGAGGTACACATAATTTCTGAAAAATTATTTGCACCTTCATTCTAATTTTCTGAATTGATCTAATGAGACAGAGAAGAGTTAATGATAGCTCATGGAAAGTCTTGGATTTAGATACTGTATTTACATTCACTGGAATTTATTTTATCTTACTACAAATCAGGCATAAGACAAAAAAATGATCTTTTTTTTACAGGGATCAAAATGTTAGGCCCAAGACAAATAAACATGTGAAAACAATTTTAAAACTATACTGTTTTATATAAATACGTGGAGGTATTATTGTCATTCTACTCTAATTGAACTATTATAATGTCAAAAACAGCAATTACTTTTGTGCCAACCTAATAATTAAAAAAATACAGTAAAACACGTTGATAGTTACCTATATTATTTTATAAAGGGCCCTCAAATATACATATGTATAAAGCAGAAGTGCCCAAATGTGTCACTGTGTTGTTACATGTATAGATGCTTTTTGTATTTTTTTAAACAAATTATATTTGTTATTCACATTGGTCTCAATGTTTCCTATTTCTGAGTTCTGGGATTGTGACTTAATTTTAATTGAAAGGATAAGGTAACACATAAATTAGACATCTAAAATATTTTCTAGTTCAAAGTGGGACATAGATAGATGGATAATTAAATGTATAAATAAACCATGGTATCAGCTTTAGGAAGTGTTCAGTGATTTTAGGATAACACACTTATTGTGCAGATAGAGAGATCAAAGAAGATGAATGATGTTTGCAGGATCATCAAATGAATGGCAGGGTAAGCTCAGGATACAATATCCTGACAGGTGCAATGGTGATGTGCTTTATGAATTTGTCAAAGACACCAAACATCTGTCTTAATTTCTCCAAATCTAAAAGATAATATCTACTTGACAGGGACACTGTAGGGGGTCACTTTAGGTTTGTGCTTTGAATATGAGAGGTTCTCCACAAAAAGACACATTTTTATACTTTGTTCTTTTATCCAGTCTTTCTTCACTATAATACTCAAAATGTAAAAACAGGAACATAATGACACTTTCCTAGCAAATTTATTAAAACAAGTTCATTACAATCATTCCTTCTAATAAGCCATGAAACATGTATGGATAGAAGTGCACATGTCATGAAATTTTAATGTGTACATGCATATCAGGGTTGAAAATAACATTAAAGGATACTAATTTAGTAGTATTGAAGATACTCAATGTTTGAGTTTAAAACTCAGTGCCGTACAGCTTTCAACAAACTTTCCTGAGTGTTAGGTTTGGCACTGATTTAATACTTGCCTGTTTGGAAGCTTGGCATGAAAACAATGAGGTGGTACATATGTACTGCAGACAATGAGGAAAACAGAACTTACCTTTACATTCATTTTTATATGTTTTCCTTCCATTTTTATTTTAATTATTTTTACTGTCTCACTAGTCTATTATAAATTTACTTCCAAGCAATCCCCCATGCTTAACCCAAATATATGTTCCCAATGAATATTTGTCGAATGAAGGAATGTCCTAAATTGCCACTCAGTCTATCCATATTACTTCAGAATTCATCTGAAATGTATTTCCATCATGAAGTGTTCAAGAAAATTGTTCTTTTCTCCTGCCTGAGCTCTAAAGATAGCTGCTTTCCTGTTCCTTACATGTCATTCCAGTCATTTATTTTCTGAATTATTATTTCAGACTTTAAGTACTTTTTACAGACTTAAATTATTATTACAGCCTAATGGAAGAGAAAGGCATGCAAATCAGTAATTGTAATGTAGTTTAGTAAACTCTAGGATATGTACGTCCTAAGTACTGTGCAAAAGGAGATGACAAAGAGAAAAGTTATTTGCTGATATGTTAATGAAAGCTCCATAGAGGACAGGCCATGTGAGCTGAAACTTGTTGAGAAAGAAGAATTTGAACAAATGAAAACTGGTGGGAAATTCATTCCATTCAGGAAACCATATAAAAATGTCATTAAGGGAAGACAGCCTGGGGGTATCATGAATCTTTTGAATTTTCTGCTAATTATGTAATTTCCTTACATATGATGTGGT
Organism: Macaca thibetana thibetana; assembly: GCF_024542745.1. NCBI lineage: Eukaryota > Metazoa > Chordata > Mammalia > Primates > Cercopithecidae > Macaca > Macaca thibetana. Next base: position 73,570,670 of record NC_065591.1, on the reverse strand, counting down.
GAAACGGTATTCTTTATACTCATCCCTTTCATTTTCTTATTTCTCTGTCTCTCCTTCTAGTTTTTTCCTTCTTTAATTTTATTCTTCCTTTTTAGCTTTTTAAAATAATTTTTGCAACAAGATATTAAGCTGTTTTCTAAACACAACTCTGTTTCTGCTGTGAAATAATAAATTTGGGGAAGTTGTTTGTTGTTTGTAATTCAGTAGTATATGCTTTGATCTCTCTTCTGTTCATAACCATACCCCAAATTCTGAAAAGCAAAACCGAAACCATACCACAATTTTAATTTTACATTATATTGCTAAGTTTTTCCTCCTCTTTTAGATTTTGATCCTGACAGGAAGTACTTACACCATCTCTTTGCTTTGTACTTTTCCTGATCAAAGCAGGTATTCAGTATTTGCTGACTGAAGGATATGCTTTTGTTCTCACATTGCCCTAGCAAATTAGCAGCACTTTTGTGGTTGGTTAAAATTTATTTTAAAGGATAAGAGAGGAGCTGCGAACATCATACTAATAGTGTCAATAAACATTGAGATTAAATTTAAAAAATTAATTACATAACAATTTAAAAAAGTTTTTGATCAACAACAAAAACTCTTTATATCTCTGTGTTAGTTGGCTAGGCTGATAGCAAACTGCCATAGCCTGGTGGTTTAGAAAACAAAAATTAATTTTATTTCAATTATGGAGGCTAGATGTTTGAGATCAAAATGTCCATGTCTGCGGGGTGAGCTCCTCCTGAGAGCATCTTTCCTTGGCTTGCAGATGGTCATCTTCTCCTTGTGTCTTCACATTGTCCTTCCTCTGTATGTGGCTGTCCTAACACGCTCTTCTTATAAGAGCACCAATCATATGGGATTAGGTTTCACCCCAGTGACTTCATTTAACTTTACCTCTTTAAAGACTCTCTCCAACTACAGTCACACTCTCAGAAACTGGTTAGGATTCCAACCTATGAATTTTAGGTGGTCTCAGTTCAGCTCCTAACACTCCCATTCAGAAGGAAGAGAACTTTTTGGCTTGAGAGCACCTTGGAAACAGAATAAAGGTGATTGATCTTTCTGAAAGTTTCTGAAAAAAAGGGGCAGTGTCTGTAGAACTGTGTGGGAAAAAGGTCACATGATAGAATGAGATCAACTGGAAAATGTTTCTGGATAGTAAATGACATGGTTGTATGGTAGTTACTTTAGGAGTGTTAAAGGAGGAAGTGAAGGCCAGAATGCATCATTTTACTTATTTGGTAGCAACATGATCTCCGCTGCTTCTCTTTGTTAATACTTAAATCTTTTTACTGGCTGGCCCTTTATCTCCTCCTCCCCACTGTACCTTTAATTATATTCTTGTTGCTTTGTAAGTTGTTTTTAAAGTGATTTTAATAGAAATTTTATTTCATTTGATGCAACTTGTTTGAATGCTAGTGAATACCTAGTAAACGTTGACTGAGAACTGGATGATGTTGTCTCTGGGGCAATGATATGATAAAAGCTAGTACATTTTCCACTAGGGTCAAAGGGAGATAGAAGACAGCAATTTTTCAGGCACGGTATATCACACCTGTAATTCCAGCACTTTGGGAGGCTGAGGCAGGAGAATCAGTTGAGCCCTGGAGTTTGAGACCAGCCTGGGCAACACAGAGAGACCCTGTCTCTATCCAAAATGAAGAAGAAGAAGAAAGAAGAAGAAAGAAGAAGAAGGAGAAGGAGAAGAAGGGGGAGGGGGGAGGGGAAAAGAAAGGAGGAGGAGGAGGAGGAGAAGACAGAGATTATAAAAGGCAATAACTGAGAATGTGAGAGAAGTGTGTTTACCTAGCTGAACAAAGAAAGAGTGTTAGAAATTGTGGACAGTTGGTCATCTATGCTATCAACCAGATTTGGGAAAAGAAATGCACTTAATGGGCTATATAGCCTTGATAATATGCATTTTACTCTTTGTGTTGGCTTACCATGCCTTATTATTATCTTATATACCAGCTTAAAATATTCAGTACCATGGTAATACATACAGTAGAAGCAATATTTACAAATTTATTAGAAATTAACTTGGGCATGTAGAGGATTGAACATTAGAAAATAAAATAACTACAAAATGTCCAAGGTTGCCAACTAACATTTTTTCATGCATTGTTTAGCTTCAGTTTCAGTATAATAAAGGGTCTACAAAATCTGTTTTATGCTTCGTTCTCAGTCAGAATATGGAAAGAAAGTGTCGGCTTTTTAAAAAGAAACTATGGAAAAGCATGCAGCAATAGAAACTAATGCAAGATAAATACTATTGTGGAGGAAATGAGAAAGATGGACTTTTTTAAAGCTTTTATTTTTAGTGACCATGTTGGTTTATCTTAAACTTTCAAAAAGTTATTAATTCAACAAATATAACCTATTTATATGTTCAGATCTCAGGCAAACACAAAGACAAACCAAAGAGTTCAAAATTTAAGGAAAGAAAATATTTTAAAGTTCCATGGAAAAACAATGGAGGGAGATATAAAGTTTACTTTTGAGGAGAGAGAGAGGGTAGTTTTCACAGAAGCATGACATATATACTATGCCATAAAGTATGAATGGTTCACAGAAACACAAGTTAAAGATAAAAGTCCTAGTAAAGGTAACCAGGGTAGGAAAAGCTAAGAGGTGTGATAAATGTTTGTGGTGTGTGGTGCTTAGAGGATTGGATTTTACCTGTAGACAGTGGGTAGACTGATAGTTTTTACATAAGAGCATGGTATGGTATAGTCTCATGGAGTAACCTGAAAAGACTGGAGATGGCAACTGAAGAATTGTTGCCATTGTCCAAGAAGAAGATGGTTAGTCATGAGAGAAACTGATAGTGAGAAAAATAAGAAATGAATTCAGGTCAATAGATTCAGATCCATGCAAGATCTTTGGTAATAAATAGCATCAGAGATTTCTAATGCTAAAATGGGTCAATTCTGTAAAAGCAAACCAACAAAAGCACTTAAAAAAGATCTCTTGAAATTATTTTGAGTAGGGAGTGAGATTTTCCAGTATCTTGGAGAATGTTGCCTGTATAATTACAATCCTGGAAGAGCAATAGAATAAGTCCAGGAGTTCAGCTGGTTGCAACTATATTTTATGGGCTTGTTCTAGGAGCTGGGTAATGGAGACATATGAGGACAGTGAGTCCTGGCTATAACAATTTGTAATATGGAGAAACTAACCAGTTTATTTTAGGGCCTTGAATTTCTACACCATTTAAAAAAAAATCTCCTATCTCCAAACACCAGAAAGATATTTGTTAAGACAATGTTTGACTTTAATCCAGATGTAAGGGCAAGAAAAGTTTGATATATTATAATCTGATGACCTCTGAGGTCCCTTGAAGCTTAAAAATTACAATACCTAATGCATGCAGGGCTTAAAACCTCAATGATGGGTTGATAGGTGCAGCAAACCACAATGGCACATGTACACCTCTGTAACAAACCTGCACATTCTGCACATGTATCCCAGAACTTACAGTAAAATTAAAAAAAAAAGAAAAACACAAAGTCCTCTCTTCTAATTCTTCTCTAAACTATTCCCCGTTATAGGGCAACAATTGGTATCTCCCATGGTAATTCACTCAATGTGGGAAAATTCATTTAAAATCAGAATCAAATTAAGAATATATATTGCCTTTCTCCATTATTCTTATTTTTCTTACCTCACCTGGGATCTTAAAAAAAACTAATGTTTTCATTAAACACAAGATTTTTCTCTCTTCAGTGTAAAGGAACTCTGAGATGCCAAATGTTCCTCAGAAGGCATGGTGGAAAGGCCCCTCATTTTCTCTGGCTACTCATTTCTAGATTGCCTGCATTGCATTTTCCTACATAGTACTTCATTTTGAAAGTGCGGTTCTTAAAATGAACTCAATCTCTAGGCATTTCATCCAGGTGAGGCAAAGTTGGACTGTCATGTCTATCATAGATAATGTCATAGCTGCAGCTTCGTTCTTCTTACAGCTACTGCAACTTGTGGTCCTCTTTGGCAATATAAGTAATGTTTATGACATAGATTCTTCTCACTAAGATATTTGTTGCTTAGGTATAAACCGTAACCTTTTAAATTCACCATTACCAAATGCTATACTTTTTGAAAAAATACAAATACATTGACAATATGAGAGACAATTCTAGGAGGTGCTCTAGAACTTTAAAAACAATACAAACCACACAAGCTAATTACATTTACTTAGGCCTTCTATTTTTGGAAAACAAAAATCAATAATTCCATGAACATAGCAAAGACTAATTTGTCTAATTCATCAAATTTACTACCTTGAACATAGCGAGGACTCAATAAATGATTATTAATATTTCTAATTTTAGCAATAAAATATCACTGTAGATATTGATGTTCAAATAACTGAAGAGATGTAACTTTGGGGGAGGCTTTCCTTCTTTTGTTCCTCCTTATATTATTTTTCTCTCCTCTTCCTATTTTCCTATGCTTATTTCTCACCTTTTTAATTTTTTTTTTTTTTGGCAAGAGATGTGTGTGTCTATATATACCTATGTATTATTCAGGACTATTTACAACAATATCTCAGAGATATCATTGTTTACAACTATTAGACTCTAAACATATGTTTGTTAGCTTCACCTCTTTATCTGTGAAAGGGCTAAAAGTACTCAGGCAATGATTACCAGTGTATTATACATTTGTTTACTGGTATTATAAAGTTGTTACAAACAGCTAGCTGTGGTAAGCAAACAGACTTAAGAATGAGTTAAATAATTTTGATAAAAAGACTCCATATTGCCTCACCTAAAAAATTTTTATTATCTTTTTCCAAGATGCAGTGCAACACTAGATTATGCTGTGGTGTTATGAAAAAAATTAAAGACTCATCTAATCAATAACTTTGGATTTAATGCTTATCAGTGCTAAGACCTGTACTAACACTGCTGACTGGAGATATAAAAATGATAAAAATTTTTCCCTTAAAGAGATAAAATGTTACCAAAGAATGCAAGTATGGAAATATATATGTGTGTATACACACACACACCTATACATACATGCATATATATGTATATATACACATATATACACACATAAATATACATATATATGCAAATAAAATAATATAAATGCATTAAAATGCATTGGGATCATATTAGAAGGAGAGCTTATGCCTAACAGAAGAGTGTGAAAGTTATAAAAAGTACCAGTAGAAAATGAATTAGTAAAAAGGATTAATAAAAGATGCCTTGAGAATTTCCCAGCTATTAAAACTTGAGCAAAAGCTGGGTGAACATTTCAAGCAAGACAAAGTTAAAGACACCTTAAAACTTACCGTAGAACTACTGAGTGTAAAGCACTGATATCATTGGGAGGTGGACACATTTTGAAAGGGATAGAATGCAAATACAAACAAAATGGTTTCTGCATTAGGCAAAACTACAGTAGAGTTTCCTGTAGAATGGAGGGTCTTTAGCATGTGGTGATAGCTGGATCTTGAAGGAAGAAAATAGTGGATTTAATAAATACAGAGGGGATATGGTATATGCTTGAAAGTGAAACAGAGAAAAACAATTTTTGATAAAGAATTGTTCCAGTTTCTTGATGTGAGGCACTAAAGCTGGCCTTTATGGAATGGAGAATTTGGAGATTATGAAAAATAAGGCTGTATATGTTTATAACAGATGTCTGCTTCCTCACTTCCTCTTACTCATGAGATTTTGGAATCTGAGAAAAATAGATTTCAGAGGCAGAAAAGAATTAATAAGAAATCCAATCTTCTCATTTTTAAAAATGAGATTGCATTGTTTAAAGGAACAGATCCTGAAATGAATGGCACACTTGTAAAAGACAGCAAACAGTTTAGCTGAAATGCATAAAAAATGTACCAAGTATTACCAGGTAGGCAAGGGCTGACTCGTGAGGGGCCTTGACTCTTTGTCACCTAGTTTGATTTTCATCCTGGAAGGAATAAAGACCCCCTGAACCAGGATGATATACATGCCTGCTCTGTAAAAGGAGTGGCACAGAGTGACACACGGTATTAGGCAAAGTTCACAGAAATACAAGTTGGTATCATTCCTCAATCTGTTAAAACCTAAGGGTTCTTAACTGATTATCTTGACCTAGTTGTGTAAACTTCTCACACTCTCTAGTCTTAAGATATGAGGCAGAACTTGGAGTACTACAATACATACTCCACCTTCCAATATAGTTAATCAACAACTTTATATGTTGACATTGGATTTTTCTTCTCTTTTATTAAAAAAAATAGTGTTAGATAACTGAAGCTGTTCTGACTGACTCCTGACCCCTGGCCCACATTATCCTTTCAAGGCTGGTTTCGGAGACCAAGGCCCAAAATGTTAATCAAAGGTCAAAGCAAGACCCCATGAACTGAAGCTTGACAACTGAAACATATGTTTGCACAAATGCTGCTGATTTTCTAAGATGTGCAGCTGAAGGAAGGAAGAACTTGGAAGGTGTCAAATTGCCTTCTTAACACATTCATTGTTTCAGCTTTGAATTTAGATGTTAATATGCCAATACTGAAGTGATCAAAAAAATTGCTGCAGTTTTTGAGTACACAGCATATTGTGAAAGATAACATCTTGTATTTTAGGCTGAAAACAAATAAAACTTAGCTCATCTGCAGAACAGTCCACAGAAATGAAGTGAATGCAGTTTAATAATTAAAGTTGTTCATAAGAACTGAGAAGATTTATTCATGTAACACTTGCCAAAGTAGAAGCCAGGCTGTGGTGCTTTTTACTTAGGAGATGGCAGTGCATTCTAGAAGTTAGTATTCTTCTCCAAAAGTGTTCTAACTCAGACCACTTTTCACATAACCCTGAAGTAAAAAATAGAAAAAAAATAAAATAAATCTGAGTAGTGACAAAAGAATGGCAGATCATCATTCATTCATTTCCCTACTTATACTTCCTAGCAGTAAAGCCATGATGAGTTACTGCTTTGATAAGAAAGCCCATGTTGAAGAGATTAGTTTTGTTCAATTTAGACGTATTGTCAATTGTTACACTCCTTTCTGCTTCCCTTTTTCCTTCCTTTCTTCCTTTTATCCTTCTTTCAGTAAGCATGTACTGAAAACCAGCTAATCCTAGGCAAAGTGTGGGCATACAAGAGTTAAAAAAAAAGTCAAGTTCCCTGAACTACAGATGAGTAAAATGGGTTAATAATTTTTTCCATAAAGGACCAAGAAATAAGAGTAAATATTTTAGATTTTGCAGGCCATAAGGTCTCTGTCACAATTACTCAATTCTTCTGTAGTGAAAAAGCAACCATAGCCACTAAGCACACTGATGTGCCTGTGTCCAAGTGAAACTGTATTCACAGAAGCAAATAGCAGGTTGGCAAACATACCTGATATTCCAGTGCACACAAAATAATGGGGAAGATGACGAGGTGTGCAAAATGCTCTGGGGCTATATTCCCAGCTCCATCCCTTTTTAGTTGCTTTGCTACTGATACAGTTATGTCATTTATAAATATTAGTATTGCTTGTTGTTTTCCTAATTTGACTTGTTGTGAGGATCACACTACAACACTGAATGTATTTAAATTTAAAATTATTTATTTATTTTTAGTTTATCAGAATCATATTATGCACTATCACATCAAATCTTTTGGGGTGAGTTTTATTCCTTGTGGACAGTTCTAGAAAGCTGTAGGAAGAGCAATCAAAAGACAGAGATCACCTTCTATATGTTATGTCTCTCAATGTGCTCTGTTTTGTAAATCATATACATTAGTACTTAATTCAATTTATTTTCCCATTTTCAAAACAGAGAAAATGACACACAAGATCTCTAAAATGACTGGTTCAACACTAAGGATTTATAGTGATGTAATCAAAGTAAGAATATGTGTTTTCTTATTACCTAAGCCATTATTAGAACATAATTTCTTTTAAAATTAAAAAAAAGTAAAATGCAGTCCCCTGAAATTATAATATGCACACAGAAAATATTATGTGAAGTGAGGATAATTTTACAGTAGCTAGAACTGTTTCTCCAATTTGTGAAGTGAAAATTTTAATGACTGATAAAGATTCTTAAGATTGTTAGTAAGATAATAAAATATAAGAAAGATATCCTTTCAGTAAAAATAGCTTTGCTGCTTCACAATTTACTCCAAACAACAAACTACGAGGAGATTTTAGCTAAAATTGTACCCTGTGCCCTTTTATCTAAATATCCTATTTTCTTTGAGCTATGACATTACAGCTCATTGTTATTGTTATTGTTGTTATTTAATGGAAAGTGTAGTGTGAGCTGATAGTCTCTTGGTGTGCAAGCTGCTTTTGAAACCACATTAATCTTGAGGCTATTGTACATTTATCTTGTCTCCTCTGACATAACTTCTGGGCTATAATTTAACCTTTCTGTATCACTGATGCTTAAAGAAGCTTTCAAATGGTCGTATTTTATTGCTTGAAGATTTTAGCAAGATCGAGTTATCAAATGTACACTCTTGTGAAAGGTACTTGTTGATATCCTGCTTATTGATGTTTATACAGAAAATGTCTTTTGGCATTGCCTCCTAACCCCATCTTGCTGTGGACCATATGCAGACTCTGAACATAGTGTGATGACGAAGGAGAGATTAGAAACAGGAGCTCTGTATCCTCAAGAAGAAACACACAAATTTTAAATTTCAATATTAAAAACTTCTAAACCTGGCATTTATGTCCCTCTACATTAATACCCCAAATGACATTATTCAGCCTTGTCTTCCTCTAATAGAAGAATATTTATTCCAGCAAAACTGGAGAGCAGTTCCCATGAAGGACAGCACTTTGTAATGTCTCCTTTTTGTTTTAATGCAGTGCTTCTAAAAAATAAACTTTGACTTCAGATAGAAAAATTTAGTGTGGCCATGCCCTAATGCCCCAGAGACATCTGTGTGTATGTACATCCAAGAGCCTGAAACTTACTGTAAAAGGTTCTGATTCAAGAAGACCTATGAATAAGAGATACTCTTCTTAACATAAGGTCATGAATAAGCTATGTCATATAAAGTAAATATCCTGAGCTGAGGCCTTATGAACAGGGCTGGGTTGAACTTTTCTGTGCTCTGTCTTATGAATCAGTAATTAGGTGATATGGAATCATGGGCATTGGCTAGACATCTAAGATTGAGCTAATTTTGTCCAACTACCTCCTGTCAGAAGAATTGAAAAGAACTTTGAATTATCAGGTAGAATCTGATTATTTAAGTTTGGTCTCCTATAGTGTGTCTGTAAGCCGTTGAGCAATCTGCAGTGATGTTCTATGTCTCATTTGCCATCCATGAAGAGTGGAGAAGATGAAAAAATAAGGCAGATACTACAAATAACATTTACCTTTCAAAGGCGTAATAAATAGTTTAAAACTCTGGTCCTGTACAAGCAGATCATGCATCTCCTGAGAAACTAAGGGCCACCCCCTCATATGGTTTGGCTATGTCCCAACCCCAAATCTCATCTTGAATTGCAGCTCCCACATTTCCCACATGACATGGAAGGGACCCAGTGGGAGGTAACTGAATCGTGAGACAGGTCTGTTTTATCCTGTTCTGGTGATAGTGAATACAGCTCATGAGATCTGATTGTTTTATAAGGAAGAGTTCTCTTGCACAAGCTCTTGTCTTCCCTGCTGCCATGTAAGATGTAAGATGTGACTTGCTCCTCCTTGCCTTCTGCCATGATTGTGAGGCCTCCCCAGCCATGTGGAACTCTTTTCTTTATAAAGTACTCAGTGTTGGGTGTGTCTTTATCAGCAGTGTGAAACAAACTAATCCACTCCCTTTGCCTCATAACTTTGAGTCATTTAAGTTAAAAAAAAAAAAAAAAAAGAATATACTGGAACATAGGTTGGCATGAGAGCTATTCTCATCAACCCTGGACATTTTAGAGTTTTTTTGAGTTTAGTGCTGTCAAACTTATATGATTGTAAAAAGTCACAGGGATACTATGGATCATTCAGATCAATAACCTGAGTTCATGCCATCCTATTTTTTATTTATTCAAATTTTAAACTTCCATAACAAGAGTATTTGTTTGGGTCAGTTTAACCAATATGTGGTGACCCTAAGAAGCAGAATTTGCCAAAAGCTATTTCAGGGGAGATTAGACTTCTTCAAGATAAGATCCTATATTAGATTCTCATAGATAATTAAGGAAATTGATAATAGTCAGATCTGACATATCTAGTTCAACTCTTACATATACAGAGAGGAAATCAAGTGTGGAAACACAAATGAATAATGAATAGCACATTTGTTTATATTGCGTTACAATAGCTGGTAACGTAATACTAGGTATGTTTCAAAATGTTATGATCTATCTGTGCATATTATATAGAAACTCTCAAGTCTACTTTTTACTAAAAGTGGCAAATGTTATTGGAAGGCATTTTCAAATTTTATAGTCTATCCAGTAGATTCTAATGTGCACTTCCTTGTGTCACATAATATCTGACACAGAAAATGTGTATCATCTATCTCTGACCTTTGGCACTACTGAAAATACTCCTCTTGCCTTCCAGACTGTTCCCTTACATCTTTCTGTTAAATGCATATTTCTGGCTAAAGAACATTTAGTTTGGGTATCAAAGCCCAAATCACTGCACTAAAAAAAAAGACTATGAAGACAACCAGTTTATTACTATTTAGGGGTTTGGTCTCTCACCCTCAAGTGGACTCTTTTGTCTACAGGCTAAAAATCTTTGAGTGGTTAAGTACCTTCTACAATATCCTAAGGAGACTTAAGTGGTCATGCATAATTATGGCTCTATCTGAACACTATTTTGATCCTTATCTCCTTGGTCACCTACTGGGCTTTTGAAGATAGGGGAAGGCTGTCTCTTATAGGAGGCCCTGGACATTCTACCTAATTGGGTCATTTGAGAACCCATCCAAATGAATGTCAATAAATAAATAAATGTTAAGGCCAGGGATTTAAAACAAAGAGCTCTTCCGAGGTCTTCACTCTTCACCTCAAAGTTGTATCTATTCCTGGCTGCTGCTGTTGCCATGGCCTGGCCAGAGAGGGAAAGGGGAGACTGTTTATCTTTGCCTGCACCAGTGGTGGGTTCTGTTTCTGCAGAAAGTCACAGGCCCCACAGGTGTTAGCTTCCTCTGCTTCCATTGAGGGGTGTTACCTTCCCTGGCCAGAGACCCATAGAACAGCTACCCTGCCCCACCTTAACATTTTGACTGTAGCCCAGCCCTCTGAAGCCCGTATTCTACCCTGAGGCTTCCACCTTTGTCACTACACCTCCTCCACACTGCCAGCCACACCACAGGGTCAGGGAGGGAGCAGGAAGACCAGGCACCTTCATATGGCCCAGTGAAGGATACCGCCACTGCTCCTATGGGAGTGAGGTGCAAGCAGGCAACACACTTTACAACTGCCTGCCTCCACTGCTGCTGATGGGGGCCTGTCTTCACCAGTGACAAACCTGCAGCACAGCCACCCTGTCCCATCTAATTATTTCAGCTGTGGCCCTGAGCCCTCCTGAAGGCTCAGCCCAGAGAGGCTTTGGATCTGCCCTGTGGCTGCTGCTACCTTAGCGTTCGGTAACCACCTAAGTATTCTGCTTGTCCTCACCTGAGTGACCTGAGGATCAGCCTGCCTCACCCTATTACCATCCCTGAGGATCTGTGGGCAAGTCCATTGGTAAGTTCCTGGTCCAGTCTCTCTATGACTTATGGACTACTATGGAATAAAATTAGAAATAAACACCAAGAGGAGTTCCCAAAGTTATACAAATACATGGAAATTAAGCAAATTGCTCCTCAGCAATCTTTGGGTAAATTATAAAATTAAGGCAGAATTTTTTTTTTTTTTAAATTGAAACAAACAAGAATAGTGACATAACATACCAAAACTTCTGGAATATAGTGAAAGCAGCACTAAAAGGAAGATCCATGTTATTAAATGCCTGCATCAAAAAGAAAGAAATATCTCCATTCATCAACCTAATACCTCAGGGAACTAGAAAAACAAGAACCAAGCAAACCCAAAGCTAACAGAAGACATGAATAAAGATCAGAGCAGAATTAAATGAAATTGAACCAAAAAATTAAAAAAAGATTAAAAATAATAAAAAGTTATTTCAAAAGAGAAAACAAAATTGATAGACTGTTAGCTACATTAACAAAAAAAAAGGTGAAAAGATTCAAATAAGCACAATAAAAAGAGATAGAGGTGACATTACAACTGATACCACAGAAATTCCAAAGGTCATCAACAACTACCATGAGCATCTCTATGCAGACATAAATTAGAGGAAATGGATACACTTTTGCAAACATAGGGCCTCCCAGGACTGAACCAGGAAGAAACAGAAACCGTACACAGACCAGTAAGAAGGAAATTGGAGCATTAAAAAAGACTTCCCACCAAAAAGCACCCAGGACGAAGACAGACTGGCAGTTGAATTTTACAAGACATACAAAGAAGAGCTTCCACAGCTTCCAAATAATTCCTAAAATTGATATGGAATCAAAAAAGAGCCTGAATAGTCAAAGCCGTCCTCAATAAAAATAATAAAGCTAAAGGTATCATGTTACCTGACTTTAAATCATACTACAAGGCTAAAGTAACTAATACAGCATGATACTCATATAAATATCAACACATAAATAAATGGAACAGAACAGAGGACCCAGATTTAAAGCCACATACCTACAACCACCTAACTTTGACAGAGTCAACAAAATATACAATGGAAAAAGGACATCCTATTTAATAAATAGTGCTGAGAAAATCGGATAGCTATATGCAGAAGAATGAAACTGGACCCCTATCTCTCACCACAGAAAAAAGTTAACCCAAGATGGATTCAAGACTTAAATGTAGTACCTGAAACCATAAAGGTCCTAGCAGAAAGCCTAAAACAAACACTTCTGGAAATTGACCTAGACAAAGAATTTACGACTAAGTTCTAAAAAGTAAATGCAACCAAAACATATATAAACAAGTGGGACTTAATTAAACTAAAAAGCTTCTGCACAGCAAAAGAAATAACAGAGTAAACAGATCACCTACAAAGTGGGAGAAAAATATTAGCAAACTACACATCTGACAAAGAACTAATATCCAGTATCTACAGGGAACTCAAAACAACTAACCAAGAAAGAAACAAATAACTCAAAAAGGAGGCAAAGGGCAAGAACAAATTTTTCTCAAAAGAAGACAAGCAGTCAACAAATACATGAAAAAATGCTCAAGATCACTAACCATCAGATAAAAACAAATTAAAGCCACAACAATGAAACCATCAACCACTAGTCAGATGGCTATTATTTAAAAGTTAAAAACAACAGCTGTTGGCCAGGTTGTGGAGAAAAGGGAACACTTAATACACTACTGGTGAGCATGTAAATTAGTACAACCTCTATAAAGAACAGTATGGAGGTTTCTCAAAAATAAAATAGAACTACTATTTGACTCCACAACCCATTATTATGTATCTCCCCAAAGAAAAGAAATTATTCTGTCAAAAAGACACAGCATGATAAAAAAGACATGTGGCATGATTAACAATAGCAAAGTCATGAAATCAATTTATGTGTCCATCAAGAGATGATTGAATAAAGAAAATATGGTATATATACAGCATGAAATACTATACAGTCAAAGGAGAGAATGAAATCATGTGTTTTGCAGCAACATGGATGGAAAGGTAGGCCATTATCCTACATGAAATAACTCAAAAGCAGAAAACCATATACTGCATGTTCTCACTTCTATATGGAAGCTAAACGATGAATACACATGGACATACAGAGGGAAATAATAAACACTGGGGACTCCAAAACAGGGGAGGATGGAAGGAGGTAAGAGTTGAAAAACTACCTATTGGATACCATATTTACTATTCAAGTGGTTGGTACACTAGAAGCCAACCTTACCACTATATCCATGTAAAAATCCTGCATAAATTTCTATCAAATCTACAAAAATTAAAAATTCCAAAACCAAAACAAAACTCTATTCTGTGCAATGTTGCCTTAGAAGGCAAGTTTTCCTTAAAGGTTAGATTTAAGGAATTAATTCAAGATACAGGTAATTGGCTATCTGTTCCTCCATGGGAAACCATCTGCTATAGTTAAGACTTATACTAAGAGACATATTCTTGGCCAATTTAACCACTAGGAGAATCTCACCCTCTTGAGTTCTAAGTGCTCTTTGGATTCTAATACACCCTATAAGTCCATCCTTTTGACCAATTAATTTTATGGGAAACATACCTAATTTTTTTGTAATGTAAAGTAGGTAGAGAGAGAGATCTATATTGAACACATTAACACAATTGTATGACCAGAATGAGTCAGAGACACAATAGGGAAAATACTCCTATAATTTACCTTTCTACTGTCTATGTATGTCTGTTTTTCTCAATGATCATGGTGTGGGTGGGTCAAATTTTTTTTCTGCGTTTCTTCCTTACTTGAAAAACGTGAGAAGTGTAAGTCCACATTAACCATCTCCTTCCCGATTATTTCCAGGTAACACATTAACTCACAGGTGTGAACTCACTCAGGCTCCCTGTACAAATAAGTAATAATTTTTACAAAGAAAATATGTAAAGTATGGCTGAGCACGGTGGCTCACACCTGTAATCCCAGCACTTTGGGAGGCCAAGGCAGGTGGATCACCTGAGGTCAGGAGTTTGAAACCAGCCTGGTCAACATGGCGAAACCCTGTCTCTACCAAAAGTACAAAAATTAGCTGGGTGTGGTGGTGGGCACCTGTAATCCCAGCTACTCAGGATGCCGAGGTAGGAGAATCCCTTGAACCAGGAGGCGGAGGTTGCAGTCAGTTGAGATCGCACCACTGCACTCCAGCCTGGGAGACAATAGTGAGACTCTGTCTCAAATAAAAAATAAATAGGAAAATATATAACATGCAATTGAATAAAAGAGAACTACTTGTTTTCTATGAGTTCAGGTGTACACATCCCTGTCAAGGCAGTAGGTCCTAGGCTATGTTTTCTGAGATTTGTACAAGGTCGACTAAAGACGGAATTGGCTTAGGAGAGCTGGCTTTTGCAGATGGGAAAATCTGAGAAGATTATATTATTCTCAGAGAAGCATTTATAATCAATTTCTAACCAAAAATCTAGCAAAATTTGTCAGTCTTGAATCATAATTTCATCTTTTAAAATTTCATCATCTGTAAATCCTACATTTCCTTACATCCTGATCAGAGGATAGTCTGAAATAAATCTTTTAAACTAATTGTGATAAATTATATAAATGGCATATTGTGGAATGGTGTACCTGGCCCTGAACAGTTCCTTGGATATATGCTGGATAATGGATGCCAAGATATAACTCAATCTCATCTTGGAATTCCTTTGACATATTTTGCTAGTATCTGAAACCTCCATAATATCATATAATTTCTTTTTTGCATTGTCTATTGTATTGTCTAGACTCAGAACCACTCCCTTCCTGTTTTCCTTCAAAATCTTCTTACACAGGTACTATAAGTGTTTCTATGTTGTTAATGTCTTCCTTTAGATTTGGTCATGGAAAATCATATCAAGTTTTTGTTTGTTTGTTTGTTTTGTCATCGCTCTGCTTACTTCCCCAAAAAGCCCCCTCAAGCCACAGTCTTCCAATGCAGTGTCCACTATGTAGGACACAGCAAATCCTACATAGTGGACGCTAGGAATTGAGGGAGGTTCAAGAAACTTAGGTTAATTCCCCAACTCTCTGACTGATTACACAGTTCTGTTCTTCCAAGTATCTTGGGCTGCCCCACTTAGACCCCTTGCAGAGCAATATCCTTCAAGATTACCAAAAGGAAGGTGGATCAAGAGATCTCTGGGTTCCACTTCCAGCATGATAGCATGAGGAGCTCTACTGATGAACTTCACTGTGGAACTATAATTAAAACAACAAAATTATTAAATTATTGAAAACCATAAGAACAAAAACCACAAAGTTAAAAACCAACCATTTAAAATTCCAGGAAATGTCCCTAAGGGTATATTAAAAATAAATATTTATCCAAGAAAATATAGTAAAATTCAGAAATATGAAGTTTTTGGTAGTTGAAATAAAACACTTATTTTTCCTTCTTCTACAGTTCAGTAAGAAAGAAACATAATCCTAAAGTGGTACAGGCATGAACACAGGGTTCCCTTTCCACCAGCTGGCAGTCATGCTATTTTCCTTGGAGAGGTAGGATTATCTCTGTGTCCAGCTATTAGTTACTGAGACAAACTTCTGAGCAAGTTCAGCCAAGAAGTGGAGATTGTCTTCATTTGGCTAATTCCCAATCGTGGGTTTAACATTCTATTTTGAGCAGAGCATGACTGATAATATTAGGGCCCTCATTACCCTTAGCCAGGCTCTTGGGGTATCCCAGAGAGGCTAGCAGAAGAGAGCGCTATCAGATGTGTGCCAAATACCAATCTCTCAGCTCCTAAATTGGGGGTGTCACTCAGAGAAAACAGCATCATTGGCCTAGTGGCCTTGCCATGAGCACCAGGGCTGGGAAGAGAAACAGGGACATAAAGTAGAGTTCCAAATACCTCCACAAATGACCTAACTTCATTTACAACAAAATGTGGAAAAGTTCAAGTTATTGTAAAAGGCATTTGGTAGGTGTGATGGTTAATATAAAGGTGTCACTGAAGGATGCACACTATTGTTTCTGGGTGTGTCTGTGAGGATGTTACTAGAGGAGATCAACATTTGAGTCAGTGGACTGGTAAAGAAGACCCACCCTCAATTTGTGTGAGCACCATCCAGTTGGCTGCCAGCACGGTTAGAAAAAGCAGGCAGAAGGAGGTGGACTAAGCTGGCTTGCTGAGACTTCTGGTTTTCATCTTTCTCCCATGTTGAATGCTTCCTGTCCTTGAACATCAGACTTCAGGTTCTTCCTCCTTTGGTCTCAGACTTACACCAGTGGTTTGCCAGGAGATCTCAGGCCTTCAACCATAGCCTGAAGCCTGTGCTGTTGGCTTCCCTACTTTTTTGGCTTTGAGACTTGGACTGAGCCACTACTGGCTTCCTTGCTCCTCACATTAGAGACAGCCTGTCATGGGACTTCACCTCACATGGGACTTCATCTTGTGATCATGTTAATCAATTCTCCTTAATATAAACTGTTTTTTATATACACATATATCGTATTAGTTCTATCCTTCTGGAGAACCCTGAATAATACAATAGGGGATTGACAGATTCATTGGAGATACGGGCTAAACTGTAGTTACCCAAATAGAAATTGGGGAGACATAGCCGAAAGAGCCCCGCTGAGGTCAAAAGAGTTATCAAAACTGACCTCAAGGAACTGTCCCTACAAAGGATCCCAAATTTGATTTGAAAATTTGATGAGGTAATTTATGCCTCTGAACATCTTTTAAAATAGTAGAACAATCAGCCAGGAATAAATGGAGTCAAAAAGCTAGTTTTAGTCAGGAAAAGAAAGAGGGAAAAAAAAAAAAAAACCTCCTTCCAAATCCACTGGCATCCCAGGGTGAGTATGAGCATATGCAAAGCTGTGTTACTTAGGAACAACATCATAGACTTTATTCTGAAAGGCAGAATTAGACTACTCTGAAATAATCTTGCCAGTCACTAAACAAATAAACAAGCAAATAGTAGTAACAAGACCCAGAGGTGAAAACTTGGGCCTAGAATTGCTACAACGTATTATCTAAAATTTTCAGTTTCCAACACCAAGGATAAAAATACTAAACATAAGAAGAAACAAGAAAACTTGACCCATACACTTTAACAAAAAAGCAGGCAATAGAAACTTCCTGCAATGAGAGGCAGAGCAAGATGGCGGAATAGAAAGCTCCACCAATTGTCCTCCATGCCCCCTAATAAGTATACCAAGTTAACAACTATCTACACAGGAAAAATATGCATAAGAACCAAAAATCAGGTGAACATTCACAGTACCTGGTTTTAACTTCATGTTTCTGAAAGAAGCACTAAAAAGATTTAAAAAAAAAAAAAAAAAAAGTCTTGAATCACTGATGCTACTCCTTCCCAACCCCCAGCAGTGGTTGCATGGTGCAAAGAGCAACTCTGGGTGCTAGGAGAGAGAGAACACAGCAATTGTAAAGCACTGAACTCAATGCTGTCCTGTTAGAGTCAAAAGGAGAACTGGAACAAATTCAGATGATGCCCACCCACAGAGGGAGCATTTAAGCCAGCCCTAGCCAGAGGGGAATCACTGATCCCAGAAGCCAAACTTGAGTGCCTGCAAACCTTGCTACCAAGAGTCAAAGTGCACTTGGTCTCTAAGCAAAGTTGAAAGATGGTCTAGGCCATAAGAACTGCAACTCATTGGTGAGTCCTAGGGCTGAACTAGACACAGACAGTGGACTGGGTGTGTACATGACATACCAAAGACACATTGGAGCACCCAGTGGAGTGTTGGCATCACTCCTCCTCTAACTCCAGACTGCACAGCTTCCAGTTCTAAAAGAGACCCCTTCCTTCTGCTTGAGGAGAGGAGAGGAAAGAGCGGGAGGACTTTGTCTTGCATCTTGGATACCAACTCAGCCACAGCAGGGTAGGGCACTGGTCAGAGTCATGAGGCCATGTGCAGGCCATAGGTCCCAGAAAACATTTCTAGATACACCCTAGGTCAGAAGGAAAGCTGCTGCCTTGAAGGAAAAGATCCAGTTCTTCCAGTGTTCATCCCCTGCTAACTGAAGAGTCCTTGAGCCCTGAATAACTAACAGCAATACCCAGTTGCTATATACAGGGCCTTGGTGACCCACTGAGACTTGCTGGCTTTGGTTCCCAACATGTCCACGGTGGAGTAGAGCACCAAGTGGGCTCTTGAGGTCCCTGATGCCAGGAATTGACTCTTGAATGGCATTTCTGAACCTGCTGTGGGCCAGAAGGTGGCCCATTGCCCTGAAGTGTGAGTACCAAGATAGGCAGTATTCATCACAAACTGATTTAAGAGACCTTGGGCATTAAGGGAACATCAGTGGTAGTCTGGCAGTATTCTTTGTATCCAGGGGTGGCAGTGGCTATAAGGTGAGGCTCCTCTGCCTTTGGAACAGGGAGAGAAGATTGGGAAGGATTGCATATTGTGGTTTGCATGCCAAATGAGCCATAATACAATAGAATACCAAGTAAACTTTTAAGGAAGGCTCTAGTCTCTGATTCCAGATGGCGCTTCGGGACTGATTCAGAACCCCACCACCCTGAAGGGAAGAACACAGGCCTGACTGGCTTTGCCACCTGGTGATTGTGGAACCGGAGGGAATTGAGCAAACATAGGCAGTAACCAGGGAGTGGTTACAGCAGGCCTTGGGCGAGACCCAGAGCTGTGCTGGCTTCAGTTCTGACCCAGTGTAGTCATAGTGGTGGTGGACACAGGAGTTCTTGTGTCACTCCACACCCAGTTTGAGTTGCTTAGAACAGACAGAGACTCTGTGTGTTTGGGAGAATCTAAGGGAAGATAACAAGTCTCTGCATGATAATCCAGAGAATTATCCTGTATATTGTCCAAGACCATCAAGGTGGTACCTCTATGTGTCTGCAAGTACTACAGTGTTACTGGGCTTGGGTTGCCCCCTAAAGCAGAAACAGTTAGATCACAACATTCAAGTTACTTCAAATATCTGGAAAGCCTTCTCAAGAAGGATAGCTATAAATAAGCACGGATAGTAAAGGCTACAATAAATACCTAACTTTTCAATGCCTAGACACAAAAGAACATCTACTAGCATCAACACCATGCAGGAAATAATGACCTCACCAAATGAATTAAATAAGGCATGAGGGATGAGTCCTGGGGAGCAGAGATATGTGATCTTTCAGACAGATAATTGAAAATAGCTGTGTTGAAGATATTCAAAGAAATTCAAGATAACACTGAGAAGGAATTTAGAATTCTATCAGTTAAATTTAACAAAAAGAGTTAAATAATAAGAATCAAACAGAAATTGTGGAGCTGAAAAACGCACTTAGCATACTCTTTTAATAGCAGAATGGATCAAGCAGAAGAAAGAATTAGTGAACATGAAGAAAAAGGTTATTTGAAAATACACAGAGGAGACAAAAGAAAAAAAATGAAGCATACCTACAGGATCTAGAAAATAGCTTCAAAAGGGCAAATCTATTGGTCTTAAAGAGGAGGTAGAGAAAGAGATAAAGGTAGAAAATTTTCTAAAAAGTATAATAACAGAAAACTTCACAAACCTTTAGAAAGATATCGATATCCAAATATGAGAAAGTTACAGAACACCAAGCAGATTTAACCCAAATAATATGTCATGGCATTTAATAATCAAACTTTCAAAATCAAACATAAAGAAAGGATCCTAAAAGCAACAAGATAAAAGAAACAAATAACATACAGTGGTGCTACAGTATATCTGGCCGCAGACTTTTCAGTGGAATATTACAAGCCAGGGGAGAGGGGGATGACATATTTAAAGTGTTGAAGGAAAAACACTTTTACCCTACAATGGTATATCTGTCAAAAATATCCTTCAAACATGAAGGAGAAATACAGACTTTCCCAGACAAACAATAGTTAGAAGATTTTATCAATACCAGACTTGTCCTACAAGAAATGCTAAAGAGAATATACTTCAATCAGAAAGAAAAATAAATTACCGAGCAATAAGTAATCACCTGAAGGTACAAAACTCACTGGTAATAGTACCTAGAAAAACATAGAATATTATAGCACTGTGGTGTGTAAACTACTCTTATCCTAAATAGAAAGACTAAACAATGAACTAATCAAAAACAATAACTATAACAACTTTTCACATTTCTCCTCTGTGGTGCCTTAGTAGAGGTAATCTATGAGGGTTCCACGCTTGGAGCAGACTTCTGTATGGACATCCAGGCATTTCCATACATCCTGTGAAATCTAGACAGAGGTTACCAAACCTTAATTCTTGCCTTCTGCACACTTGCAGGCCCAACACCACGTGAAAGCCACCAAGGATTGGGGCTTGTAACTTCTGAAGCCACAGCCCAAGATGTACTTGGTTCTTTTTAGACATGGCCGGAACTGGAGTGACTGGGACACAGGCACCAAGTCCTGAGGCTGCCACAGAGAAGCAGGGCCCTGGGTCTGGTGCAAAAAAACTATTTTTCTTGTTTAGGCTTCCAGGCCTGTGATGAGAGGGGCTGCCATGAAGATCTCTGACATGCTCTGGAGACAGTTTTCCTATTGACTCAGCTGTTAACATTCAGCACCTTGTTACTTACGCAAACTTCTGCAGCTGGCTTGAATTTCTCCTCGGGAAATGAGTTTTTATTTTCTACCACATGGTAGAGCTGCAAATTTTCCAAACTTTTATGCTCTGCTTCCCTTTTAAACATAAGTTTCAGTTTCAGTCTATCTGATTCTTCATGCATATATGTTTACACTTTTAGAAAAAGCCAGGTCACACCTTGAATGCTTTGATGCTTAGAAATTTCTTCCACCAGATACCCTAAATCATCTCTCTCAATTTCAAAGTTCCACATATCTCTAGAACAGGGGCAATGCCATCAGTTTCTCTGTTAAAGCATAGGAAAATCACATTTACTCTTGTTCCAATATGTTTCTTATCTCTATCTGGACTTCATTGTTCACATCACTACCAGCATTTTAGTCAAAACCATTCAACAGGCTGGGTGTGGTGGCTCATGCAGGTAATCCCAGCACTTTAGGAGGCTGAGTCAGGCAGATCATCTGAGGTCAGAAGTTCAAAACCAGCTTGGTTAACATGGTGAAACCCCATCTCTACGAAAATACAAAAATTAGCTGGGCGTGATGGCAGGTGTCTGTAACCCCAGCTACTCGAGAGGCTGAGGTGGAAGAATCGCTTGAACTCAGGAGGCATAAGAAGCAGATGTTGCAGTGAGCCAAGATCATGCCATTGCACTCCAGCCTGGGTGACAGAGTGAGACTCCATCTCAAAATAAATAAATAAACAAACAATAAAAAATGAAACAAGTCTCTAGTAAATTGCCAGTTTTCCAACATCTTCCAGTCTTCTGTCTTCTTCTGAGCCTTAAAAACTGTTCCAACCTCTGCCCGAAACCCAGTTCCCAGTTCCAATGTCACATTCACATTTTCTGTATTTTTGTAGCAGCACCCCACTCCTGGTACCAATTTTCTGCATTAGTCCATTCTCACACTGCTATAAAGACATACCCAAGACTAGGTAATTTATAAAGAAAATAGTTTTAATTGACTTACAGTTCTGCATGGCTGGGGAAGACTCAGGAAACTTACAATCATGGCAGAAAGCAAAGGGAAACAAGTCATGCCTTACATGGTGGCAGGAGAGAGAGAATGTAGGGGGAAGTGCCACACTTTTAAACCATCAGATCTTCTGAGAACTCACTCATTGGAAGAACAGCAAGAGGGAAATCTGCCCATGTGATTTAATTACATCCCCATTATGACCCTCCTTCAACACATGGAGATTACAATTTGAGATGAGATTTGGGTGGGGCACAGAGCGAAACCATATCAGTGCATATAGTTCACAATTCTGTAATGTACACATAAAAGTTGTTGAGAAGGTAAATTCATGTTATTTACTTTTATCACATAATATACAAATATAAAAGGATGGGAAAAATACATCATATAAATAGCAAACAGCAGAAAGCTATAGTGGCTATACTAAACAGATTTTAATGACAAAATTGATTTTAAAATAAAACATTAATATAAATGGAGACATTATATGATGGTAAAAGGTCAATACACAAATATGTAATAATTATAAGCATATATGCACCTAACAACAATAGCTAAATATTTGGCACCTACAGAAACAAAGGGAGAAACAAACAATTAAACAGTAATAGTTAGACATGTCAATACTCAGGACCACATGGCTTTACTGAATACTAAATAACACAAGTAGACAGTGATCAAAGGAAATAGAAGACTTGAGCAACACTGTAAATCAACTTGACCTTATAGACATCTATAGAACACTCCACCAAAGTAGGATATGCAGCCTTCTCAAAGTGCACGTAAAGTATTCTCCAGGTAGATGACAGGCAAGACCATAAAACAAACCTCAAATATTTTAGAAGTATAGGAATTAAAATGTATGTTCTTTGAATGTATAGAATAAAATTAGACTTTAGTAAAAAATTTTGGAAAATCACACGTATGTGAAAATAAAACAATACAACCCCATATAAATAATGAAAAAAAGGAAAAATAAATATGAAAATCAGAAAATACTTTGAGATGAGTAAAACTGAAGGCACAATATAACAAAACTTATAAAATAAAGCTAAAGCAGTACATTGAGGGAAATGTACAGCTGCAAATTCGTGTGTTAAAAAGAAGAGAAATTTCAAACAAATAACCTAACCATCAACTCTAAGACCATGGTAAAGACGACTAAACTAAACCTAAATCAAGCCAAAGAAAGATCTAATGAAGGTTAGAGTTGAAATTAATTAAATTGAGGCTAGAAAACATAGAGAAAATCAATGAAGCCAAAGTTGGTTATTTGAAAAGATTTCTTAAAAATTGGCAAACCTTAAGCTACACTGACCAAGAAAAAAAGAAGTGAAGATTCAAATTACTAGATTCACACTACTAAACTTACAGAAATAAAAGATTATAAGGGAATACTATGAATTATATGTCAGTAAAATAGATAGATGAAATAGAAAAATTCCCAGGGAGATATAAACTACTGAAATTGACTCAAGAAAAATGAAAAACCTGAATAGACCTGCAGCAAAAAAAGAGTTTAAGTCAGTAATCAAAAATATTCCCATTAAGGAAAGCCCAGGCGTCAATGACTTTACTACTAAATTTCACCATACTTTTAAAGAAAAATATATACAATTGTTTCACAAATACTTCCACAAATTAAGGAATTCTTTTTCAGTTCTTTATACAAGGCCAGCATTAACTGGATAACAGTGACAAAGACAAAAGAAAAACTACAGACTAAGATATCTTATGAATATGAATGTAAAAATTCTTAATGGAATTGTATAAATGGCAAATCTAATTTATTAACATATCAAAAATTATATGTACTGCCCAAGTAGGATTTATCCTGGGAATTCAAGGCTGTTTTAACATCCAACAATCAATTTATCTGATACAATATATCAATAAAAGAAAAAGCAAAAAAGTATATTTATGTCAACAGACACAGACAAATTATTGGACAAAACTCAATACCGTTTCATGAAAAAAAGTTCAGTAATTAGGAATAGAAGGGAACTTCCTCAACCTGATAAAGACCATCTATATAAATGTACACAGCTAACATACTTCATGATGAAAGATCAGAAACAAGACAACAAGATCTATTCTCACCAATGTTCTGGTGAACTAATACCAGAGGTTCTAGCCAGAGCAATTAGTCAAGAAAACAAACACAATTAATCTGTAACGGAAATCAAAAGTAAAACAATCTATATCAGCAGATGATATGATCATGTAAATAGAAAATACTAAGGAACCTAATTAAAAGCATATGGCATTTAATAAACAACTTCAGCAAGGTTGCTTTATACAAGATCAATATATCAGTCAATTGTACTTCCATAAAATTGTAGTGAACAAACTGGGAAAAAAGGAAAAAAAATATTTACAATAACTTTTAAGATAATGTGTATAAATATATTTAACATAAATGTAAAAACTACATACTCTGAAAACTACAAAGCACTTTGGAAACAAAGATATAAATAAGTGGGAAAATATACTATGTCCATGTATCATAAATCAGAAGACTTAATATTGTTTTAATGACCACACTCCCTAAATTGGTCTACAGGTTCAATGCAATCCCTGTCAGGAACTGACAAACTTAAAATTTTTGTGGAATTATAAGGTACCCAGAAGAGCCAGAACAATTTTTTTTTTTAAAAAAGGAAATGTAGTAAGACTCACATTTATATATTTCACACCTTACTGTAAAATAAAAGTAATTAATATAATGTTGTTTTGTAATAGTATAGACATATAGATCAATGGAATAGAATTGAGGATAAAGAAATAAAGACATGTGCCTATGGCCAGCTGAGTTTTGATGAGAATGCCAACATTGAATGGAGAAAGTGCAGTCTTTTTCAACAAATGGTGCTATAACTGAATAGCCATACAAAAAAAAGAAAAGAAATTGGAAACTTACTTCATGCCATGTCCAAATAAATAAATAAATAAATAAACACACACACAAAATGGATGTAAAAGCTAAAAACAAGAGTGAACATTATAAAACTGATTTAAAAACAGGATTAAATTTACATTACTTTGGGTTTGGCAATTGATTCTTAAATATGATACAGATAACACAAGCAATAGAAGAAAAGAATCATAAATTGGACTTAATCAAAACCAAATCATGTGCTTCAGGACAAATGTCAAAAAATATACAAATAAAATACATAGAATGGGATGAATATTTGTAAATCATGTATTAGATAAGGGGCTTGTATACGGAATATAAAAGGAAGGCTTACAACCCAATTAGAAATTAACAATTTAAAATCTGCAAGGGATATAAATAGATACTTCTCCAAAAAACATACGAATGGCTAACACATATGTGAAATGCTTTGCATTATTAGTCACTAAGGAATGACAAATCAAAACCACAATGAGATACCACTCTTTACCCAATAGCAAAGGGGAAATTAAACAGGCAGATAATAACAAGCATGTGGGTAAGGATACAGAGAAATTAGAACCTTCAAACACTGCTGATGGGACTGTAAAATCATGCAGTCATTGGGAAATAGACTGGCAGCTCCTTATATGGTTAAACAGAATTACCACCAAACCAAAAAATTCCACTCCTAGGTATATGACCAAGAAAAGTCAGACAGATGTATATGTAACAAAAAACAATGCATATAAGACAGTCTCTAGCACCATTTTTATAATAGCCAAGAGATGGAAAAAACTGAAATGTTTATTAATTGATAAATGGACAAACAAAATGTTGTATATAGAAACAATGGAATATTATTCAGGCATTTAAAAAACACAAATGAAGTACTGATTCATGCTGCAGCATGAATGGGTCTTGAAAGCGTTATTCTGTGAAAGAAGCCAGTCGTATAAGACCATATATTTTATTATGATATTTGTATGATATGTCCAATATAGGCATATCTATAGAGATAGAAATTAGATTCGTGTTTCCTTAGGGCTGAAGAGGGGTGGGGATTATGATATGATAGCTAAAGGGCAAAAGTTTCCTTTTGAGGTATAAAAATGTTCTAAAATTGACAGTGCTAATGGTTACATGTGTCTGTGAATATACTAAAAAATTTCCAGTTGTACATTTCATTATTGAAGTATATGTTATAATATGTGATATGGTATAATATATATCAACTTTATTATGATATATGAACATTTAAAACTTTTCATTATCATGCAAACTATAGAAAAATGAACTACAAATACTAACATTCAAAATATATAATAAAGCTGATATGTATGTAAGTATATATCTTCTTTACTGAAATATAACTCACATATCATATAATTCACCAATTTAAGTGTACAATTCCGTGGTCCCTACCACATCACTACCACATGTATTACTCTTATGTTTGCAAACTACAAAGTCAACTTTTCTTTTTCTTTCCTTTTTCTTTCCGGCCATCACTTATTTATTTATTTATTTATTTATTTATTTATTTATTTATGAGACAGAGTCTCGCTCTGTCCCCCAGGCTGGAGTGCAGTGGCACGATCTCGGCTCACTGCAACCTCGTCTCCCGGGTTCATGCCATTCTCCTCTGGCCAATAAATTTTTTAACAAAATATACACAGATTATGTATATGTCCCTTAGTATGTAACACAATAATTTTAATTTCTGTGTTCTTTCTGTACCTGGCTTATTTTACTTAATACACTAACCTCCAGTTCCATCTATGTTGTTGCAAATGATAGGATCACATTTTTTTTTCAATAGCTGAGTAGTACTCTAAATCTATTCATCTGTTAAAGAACACCTGGGTTGCTTTCAAATCTTTGCTATTGTGAATACTGCTGCAATAAATATGGGAGCGCAGATGCCTCTTCAGTATACTGATTTCCTTTCTTTCGGGTATATACCTAGCAGTGGGATTGCTTAATCATATTGTAGCTTTATTTTTAACTTTTCTTTTTTCTTTTCTTCCAAGACAGAGGCTTGCTCTGTCACTCACGTGGGAGTGCAGTGGTGTGATCTCTGCTCATTGCAACCTCTGCCTACCAGGTTCAAACAATTATCCTGCCTCAGCCTCCTGAGTAGCTGAGATTACAGGCATGCACCACCACGCTCAGTAAATTTTTGTATTTTTAGTAGAGACAGGGTTTCACCATGTTGGCCAGGCTAGTCTCAAACTCCTGACCTTGTGATCCACCCATCTTGGCCTCCTAAAGTTCTCAGATTACAGGTGTGAGCCACAGCTCCTGGCCATCTTCAACTTTTTGAGGAACCTCCAAACTGATCTCCATAATGGTTGTATTAATTTACATTCCCACCAACAGTGTATGAGAGTTCTGTTTTCTCCACATCATCACCAGTGTTAGTTATTGCCTGTCTTTTGGATAAAAGCCATTATAAGTGGGTTACAGGATTGTCATTTTGGTTTGCATTTTTCTGATGCTCAGTAAGGTTGAGCACCTTTTAATTTACCTATTAACCATTTGTATGTCTTCTTTAGGAAATGTCTACTTAGAACTTTTTGCTCATTTAGAAAATCAGATTATTATATATATCTTTTCCTATACAATTGTTTGAGCTCCTTATATATTCTAGGGATACCTTGAAAATATTTTCCATATTCTATGGGTTGTCTCTTCATTTTGTTGTTTCCTTTGCTGTGCAAAAGCTTTTTAACTACTGTGATCTCATTTGTCTTTTTGCTCTGGTTACCTATGTTTATGGGATATTAATTGGGAAATATTTGTTCAGTCCAATGTTCTGGAGAGTTTCCCTGATGTTTTCTTGTAGTAGTTGGATAGTTTGAGATCTTAGATTTAAGTCTTTAATCTACTTTGATTTGATTTTATATATGGTGAGAGGTAGGGGTCTAATTTCATTCTTTTGCATATGGATATCCAGTTTTCCCAGCACCATTTATTGGAGAGACAATTCTTTTCCCATTGTATGTTCTTGGCAACTTTGTCAAAAATAAGTTCACTGTATATGTCTGAATTAGTTTCTGGGTTCACTATTCTGTTCCGTTGGTCTATTTGTCTGTTTTTATGCCAGTACCAAGCTGTTTAGGTTGCTATAACTCTGTAGTATTATGATTCCTCTTGTTTTGTTCTTTTTGCTTAGAATAGCTTTGGGTATTCTCATCTTTTGTGATTCCTTATGAATTGTAGAATTTTTTTTTTATTTCTGTGAAGAATATCATTGGTATTTTGATAGGGATGGCATTGAATCTATAGATTGCTTTTGAGTAGTATTGACATTTTAACAATAATGAGTCTTTCAATGCATGAATGTAGAATATGTTTCCATTTTTTTGTCCTCATCAATTTCTTTCATCAATGTTTTATAGTTTTCATTGAGAGATCTTTTATTTTTTAGTTAAGTTCCTTTCTAGGTATTCATTTTTATTTGTAGATGTTGTAAATGAGATTACTTTTTTCAGATTGTATGCTTTTGGCATATAGAAATATGTTGATTTTATATCCTGCAACTTTTCTGAATTTGTTTATCAGTTCTAATTATTCAGTGAAGCCTTTAGTCTTCTCCAAATATAAGATCATATTATCTGCAAACAAGAATAATTTAACTTCTCCCTTTTCCATTTGGATACCTTTTATTTCTCTCTCTTGTTTGATTTCTGTAGCCAGGACATCCAGTACAGTGTTACATGGGAGTGGACATCCTTATTGTGTTCCAGATCTTAGAGAAAATGCTTTCAGTGTTTCCCCATCATTATAATACTAGTTGTGAGTTTGTCATATATGGCTTTTATTATGTTTAGGTATGTTTCTTCTATACCTAGTTTTTTTTAGGGTTCTTTTTTAATCATGGAGGTATATTGAGTTTTATCAAACACTTTTCCCAACATAAATTGAAATGATCATATGGTTTTTATCCTTCATTCTATTGATATATTATATTATATCACATTAATTAATATGCATATGTTGAATGATCTTTGCATTCCTGGAATGAATCCCACTTCGTCATGATGAATCTTTTTAATGTGTTGTCGAATTTGATGATCTTGTATTTTGTTGAGGATTTTTGCATCAATGTTCATCAGAGGTAATGGCCTGTAGTTTTCTCTTTTTGATGAATCTTTGGTTTTGGTTTCAAGATAATATGGGCCTCGCAGAGTGTATTTGAATGAATTCCCTCCTCTTCTACTTTTCAGAATAGCTTGAGTACGATTGATGTTAATTCTTCTTTAAAAGATTGGGAAATTCATCAGTGAAGTCATCGGGTCCCAGGCTTTTCTTCGCAGGGAGAATTTTTATTATACCTTCAATCTCATTACTTGTTATTGGTCCGTTCATGTTTTTGAATTTCTTCCTAGTTCAGTATCGGTAGACGTATATGTCTAGAAATTTACCCCTTTTATGGTGTTTTAATTTATTGGCATATAGTTGCCTATAATAGTATCAATAATCCTTTGAATTTCCACGATATTGGTTGTAATGTCCCCTTTTTAATCTATGATTTTATTTACTTCAGCCTTTTTTTTTAAGTCTGCCAAAGAGTTTGTCAACTTTATCTTTTCAAAAATCCAGCTTTTCGTTTTGATTGTTTTGTATTTTTATTTCAATTTTTTTTTCTGTTCTGATCTTTATTATTATTATTTTTACTAACTTTGGGTTTGGTTTCCTTTTGCTTTTCAAGCTCTTTAAGATTCATTGTTAGGTGGTGTAAGTATTTCTTTTTTTTTTTGATGTAGTCACTTACAGCTATAAATTTCTTTCTTAGTGCTGTTTTCACTGTATCCCATATGTTTTTGTATGTTCTGCTGCCATTATCATTCATTTCAATAATTTTTTCCATTTTCTTCCCCATCTCTTCAATGACACACTGGTCATTCATGAGCATATTGTTTAATTTCCATATGTTTTTGTAACTACAAATTCCTCTTAATATTGATTTCTAGTTTTATTCTATTGTGGTCAGAGAAGATACTTAGTATTTCAATGTTTTGAATGCTTTAAGACTTATTTTGTGGGTTGACATATAATTAATTCTTAAAATTGATGCAGTGTTGAAGATGAAGAGAATATGAATTGGCAGCAGTTGGATAAAATGTTCTTCAAATATTTATTAGGTCTGTTTAGTCTATAATGTAGATTAAGTCTGATGTTTCTTTATTCAATTTCTGTCTAAATGATCTGTCCAGTGCTGAGAGTAGGGTGTAAGCCTCCAGCTATTATTGTACTGGAGTCTATCTCTCTCATTAGCTTTAATAATATTTGCTTTCTGTATCTTTGTTCTCCAGTACTGGTTGCATATATGTTTACAATTGTTATATGCTCTTGCTGAGTTGACCCCTTCATCCTTATATAATGACCTTCCTTGTGTCTTTTTATAATTTTTTTCTTAAATATTTATTTTGTCTGATATAAGTATAGCTAATCCTACCCTTTTTAGTTTAGTTTTGTATGGAATATATTTTTCCTTTCTTTGTTTTCAGTCTATGTGTGTCTTTATAGGTGAAGCATTCTTCTTGTTGGCAGCAGATCATGGGGTCTTAGATTTTTATTGATTCAGTCACTCTGTAACTTTTGATTGGATAGTTTATTTACTTTTAACGTTATTATTGATAAGTAACAATAACAGATGATTTCATTATTTGTATTCTGGTTGTTTTGTGGTCTTCTTTTTCTTGTGTCCTTCCTTCCTGTCTTACTTTTAGTAAAGGTGATTTTCTCTGGTGGTATGTTTTAATTTCTTGCTTTTAATTTTTATGTATTTGCTGTATGTTTTTAGAAATTAGGTTACCAGGAGGTTTTCAAATATCACATAAACCATATTTTATACTGATGATGACAACTCAACAGAGATTGCTAAACAACCAAGCAAAAAGGAAACCAATTAAAACTCTATGATTTAACTTCATCTCCCCATTTTAAATTTTTTGATGTTTCTATTCATATCTTACTGTACTTTTCATGTCTTGAAAAGTTGCTGTAGTTATTTTTAATCAGTTTACCCTTTTATCTTTTTTTTTGAGACAGAGTCTTGCTCTGTCACTCACGCTGGAGTGCAGTGGCACAGTCACAGCTTTCTACAACTTTGACATCGTGGTCTAAAGGGATCCTCCCACCAAATCCTCCCAATTAGCTGGAAACACAGGCATTTGCCACCATACAGGCTATTTTAAAATGTTGTTGTGTGTGGAGACAAGATCTTTCCATGTTTCTCATGCTACTCTCAAACTCCTGGGCTCAATCAATCCTAACCACCTTGGCCTCCCAAAATGCTAGGATTATAGGCATGAACCACTGTGCCTGGCCTATCCTTTCCTCTTTCTACTTAGGATACAAATAGTTTATACACTATAGTTACCATACTATAATATTATTTGTTTTTTGGTGTACTTGCTATCACCAGTTAGTTTGTAACTTAAGATGATTTCATACTGCTCAGTAACATTTTTTTCTTTCAGATTGAAGAACTCTCTTTATCATTTCTTGTAGGAAAGGTGTGGTGTTGGTGAAATCCCTCAGCTTTTGTTTGTCTGGGAAAGTCTTTATTTCTGCTTTGTATTTGAAGGATATTTTTGCAAGATATACTATTCTAGGGTATAAGATTTTTACTTTGGTTTTGTTTTCCTTTAGCACTTTAAATATGTCATGTCACTCTTTCCTGACCTGTGAGGTTCTCACTGAAAGTCTACTACCAGATGTATTGAAGTCCCATTGTTTATTATTTATTTCTTTTATTTTACTGCTTTTAGAATCTTTTCTTCATCCTTGATCTTTTGGAGTTTGATTATTAAATGTCTTGAGGTAGTCGTTGAGTGAAATCTGCTTGGTGTTCTATAACCTTCTTGTTATTTGATATTGGTATCTTTCTGTAGGTTTGAGAAGTTCTCTGGTATTATCTCTTTGAATAAACTTTGCTACTTATTGTAGACTCATTATCTGGGCTTGTTTGTACCTGTCCTTCTTTGGAAGGCTTTCCAGGAATTTGAAGGGACTTGGATGTTATGATCTGTTTCTGGTCACTGCAGCTATATCTGCATTAGGCAGCACCCCAGGTTCAGTAATGCTATGGTTTTCACAGACTTGTAGAGGTACCACCTTGGTGGTCTTGGATAAGATCTAGAAGAATTCTCTGGATTACCACGCAGAAATTCTAGTTCTTTTTCCTTACTTTCTCCCAAATTAATGAAATCTCTTTCTCTGTGCTAAGGTTCCTGGTGCTAAGGAAGGAGTGACATGAGTACCCCTATGGCTGATACGAAAACTGCACTTGGTCAGACCTGAAGCCAGGACAGCACTGAGTCTTGCCCAAGGCCCACTCTGACTACTCTCTGGCTACTGCCTATGTTTGCTCAAGGCCCTAGGGCTCTACAGTCAGAGATGGTGAAGTCAACCAGTTTTGTGTCCTTTCCTTAAGGGTGCAAACTCCCCCAGACCCTGGGTAGGTTCAGTTGCTGTCCAGGAGACAAGGCCTAAGTCAAAAACCTTAGAAATCTACCTGGTATTCTATTCCACTGAGCCTGAGCTGGTGCTGAAACCCATAAGACAAAGTCCTTCTCACTCTTCCCCTTCCATTCCTCAGTCAGAAGAGACTCTCCTTGTGTCTACCATCACCATAGTCCCATAGGGAATACTGCTAGGCTACCACTGATGTTTACTTTAGACCTAAGGGCTCTCCAATCAGCTTGTGATGGATGCTGCCAGGCCTGGTACTCATTTTTCAGGCAGGGGCTCTCCTCTGGCTCAGGCTAGGTCTAGAGATACTGCTCAAGAGCCAAAGCCTGGTACTGAGGACCATAAGTGCCTGCTTGATGTTCTTCCCTACTGTGACCGAGCTGGTACCTATGTTCAAGACAAAGTCTTTACACCCCTCTCTGCTTTTTTCAAGCACAAGGTGTCTGTCATCTAGCCACCATGGTTATTAATGTGCTGGGTCTTACCTGAAGCCAGCATGTTTCAGAGTTTCATCCAAGGCCCATAGCATGTGCTACCTGGTTACTATTACTGAAAAGGGTCCAAGGGCTCTTCAGTCAGCATGGGATGAATCTTGCCAGGACTGGGTCCTTCCTTTCAAGGCCATTGGTTCCTTTCTGGCCAAGGAGGTGTCTGAAAGTGCTATCTGGGAGCTAGGGCCTGGGATGGGGGCATTAAGACTTTGTGGGTTGCCTTATCCTAATATGGCTGAGCTGGTATTCAAGTTGCAAGAGAAAGTCCTCTTTACTCTTCCCTATCCTCTTCTCAGGTGGAAGGAAGAGGGCTGTTTTTAGAGGAGTGAACTGCCCTGCCTGTGGTTGAATGAGAGGTGGCGCAAGCACTCCCTTAGCCACCCCAGCTGGTGTCTTACTAGGTTGCATACTTTCAAGTCTATTGAAGCTCATCAACTCACTAGGACTTGCCTAGCAGATGTAGTCCTTGTAACCTAGACAACTTTCAGGTTTATTTAGGACCCCAGGTTTATTTAGGCTGAGTTCTGCCTGGTGTTGGCAGCACTGAATTCCAATGCAAAGTTGCACAATCACTGCAGTCTTCCTTCCCTAGGCACACAGATTCTCTATGTCATGCAGCTGCTACCATGGGAATGGAGGAGGGATGACATCAGTCATACAGGACTCTATATTCTACTTTCTTCGGTGTCTCAGCATTATGAAATTAAAACCAAGCACTGCGCTTGCTCATCTGAGTTTTTGGTCTTATGAAGATACTTTTTGTGTGTAGATAATTGTTAAATCTGGTGTTCCTGCAGGGACAATGATTGGTAGAGCCTTTTATTCAGCTGTCTTCTTCTGCCCCCTCCCCAATGTATTATTTTCTTGATAAATTTATATATGTTTTCTAAATCACCACTTTTATAATTATTATTAATATAGTTTCCCATATTTGTGCTTTCTGAGATATCCTTTTTGTTTTCCCCGTAAGTTTTTTTCCTTTGATATAAGCCTTTGGACAATCAGTTATCCTTAATTTTTAAAACAAGACATTTAATCTTCAAGTATCTGGTAAACTTTGATTTCTACACAGTTTATTCCAAAAGCAAGCAACTCAAGCCTGTCAACATTAGGCAGATTGTGACTAATGCTACCTCCCAGTAGATTTTATTTCCTTAGTCATCTTTGTCTTTTTACTTTTCAGAGCTGAAGTGAGTGTGGGTTCTATTCAGTGACAAATAAGACCTTCAAAACTTCTTCTGAGCACAAAACCCCAAATCTGTAGCCGGTAATTCTAAAAATTAAAGAAAAAAGCAATATATTGCATATTTTAGGACCCCTTACTTACGATGTTTACTTCACCTCAAATAAAATCCAGAGATCATTTCAGCCCTGTGACAGATGAATTGCAACTGCTGCTGCTTCTCTGGGATGTATTGTAATGTTGCACCCTGCCTCCTAAGTCAGTCTTTCCTTTCGTTCACCTAATTATCTTAGCTGCAGGATCTCATGTTAAAGATTCTCCAAAACCTTGATTAATTTTAAGTAACCTAGAGTTTTTGCCCAGGATGACTATATCTTCTTTATAACTGAATCCTCAAATCTTGCCTTGTTCAACTTTTTGTACTTTTTAGCTCTTGAGGGACTCATACTACTTTAATAGCTATGAGAAAGTGTTTCTTGCTCCTCTTCTGGAGCAATAAGATATGATTCTGTTTCCTTAGTTTTCTCTATCCCTACTATGTTCAGTGGCACCTAGGTGAGACATTAGATTTCTATATTAAACTGGATGTTCCATCCTCAGTCATCTGAAGGGTTATCATCCTTGACCAGCTGCAATATATTCTTTTTTCTAAGATTTTTCCTTTACGTATTGGTACACATATGTATTTTATGACACTTTCCACTACAGGTTGGCTGTCTCTGTGCTTTCTCTTACAATCCTTTACCTCATCAGTGTTTGAGTATTTTCCTCAGCTCTTGGGACACAGTAGCCTCACCATCCTCAAGCACTGCATTGCCTTTAAATTATTGAACAATTTTATTTTGATCTGCTTGGTATTTTTCTCAGTCTTATTCTCAATTAACAATATTATCTTTCTTCCTCTGATATACAAATTTGAGCCACAT
Source organism: Macaca thibetana thibetana (assembly GCF_024542745.1). Classification (NCBI taxonomy): domain Eukaryota; kingdom Metazoa; phylum Chordata; class Mammalia; order Primates; family Cercopithecidae; genus Macaca; species Macaca thibetana. Next base: position 73,535,509 of record NC_065591.1, on the reverse strand, counting down.
TGTCAATCATTTGAAAAAACTATTGTTTTTCACATGAATCATTTGCTCCTTAACCTCCTGATCAAATTTGATTTTCAGAACAATGTGTTGAATGTGACTTTGTGTTTACTCCACTTCTTCATATGACTTATCTAGTAATTTTCATACCCTTCTGAGTCTTATGGTCTTGAAACTTCAGAGCTAGATTGAGTGAACATCTGACCAGTGAGAGACTCAATTCCCTTCTGAAAGACCAGTGACTATTCAAGAACAAAACAAAACAAAATATTGTGTTCTATCTTTTGCAACTCCATATTCATAAAATTTTCTCTGTCTCTCCATGCCCGGCAGGATCCAAAGGGATACATATTCCTATGATAGATTAGCTGAAACTGCTGCTTCCTGCTACAGAATTGCTTGGAAATATGAATTCTGCTTCGCAGATTAGTCTTCTTTCTTTTCCCCCATCTCTGCCTTGTAATATTACTGTGTATGTTTTTTGAAACCCTGTACCTTTGTACCTTCATGGGATTAGTAAGGACTGTTACATCTTTTGCTACATATTCAAAAAACATTTTGTCCTTAAATAATTTTTTCTAGACATACTGATTTATTACTTTCTTTCTCTTTAAATAAATTGTTTCATTAAAATGGTTTTGCTGTCTGTAAGTGGGAGAATCCATCTTTATTTACAGTGTAGTGCTAATTTCTCACTTGGGCCTGTGTTTCTTGAGCTGTCTCTGAGAGAATAAGTCTAGGGTACATCCCGTGACAATGCTACCCTGCCTGACTGTTCTGAGAGAGCATCCCACAGTGACAGCAAGCATGTTGGATGAAAAATGTATTGCTAGGTTGGGCATGGTGGCTCACGCCTTTAATCCCAGCACTTTGGGAATCGGAGGCGGGTGGGTTGCTTGAACTGATGAGTTCAAGATCAGCCTGGGCCACATAGCGAAACCCCATCTCAACTAAAAATACAAAAAATTAGCCAGGCCTGGTGGCGTGCGCCTGTAGTCCCAGCTACTCAGGAGGAGGCTGGGGTGGGAAAATCACCTGATTCTGGGAAGTCAAGGCCGCAGTAAGCCATGAGCATGCCACTATGATCCAGCCTGTGTGATGGCAATGAGACTCTGTCTCCAAACAAACAAACAAAAGTACCTTTTTCTTCCAGTTTTAGCTCTGATGAGTCAAGAGCTGGGGGGGCATTGTTTACGTCTTTACACTGAGAAAAAAGCAGAAGAAACTAAAAATAAATGACTTTACTTGAACTCATCAGAGCAGTGATGTGGTAGGGCAAATTACAACCTCAAAATCAGAAGAGATAGGTAAAGGCAGAGAATCATAGCCTTGGATTTACCCCAAGCACCCAAGTATAAGCTGCTTTGGAGCAAAACTAAGAGAGTATATTAATGGTAATTTTCAAAGATGGTTGGAGGCTGGGTGTGGACTGCACTAGTTTGAAAAAGAGAAACTACTACATGTTCCTCTCATAAGGAGGGCCCCACAATTTCATATACTTCACCTCCAAGAACACTACCAGCTTTCCATGGTAAACACCTCAGAAAAAGCCCCTTACACTTCTGGCAGGTATAAGAAAAAGTAACTATTTAAAAATATTCCAAGTATTTACCTTAACAAAGGCCTACTCTTTGGAAAGACTCTCAGAGAATTATCTCACCTGAGGGGAAATGCAATTACCTAACTCCAGCATTGTCTAGCCCTCCTGCCTTACCTTAAGTGGGTAAAACATATCTAGGAGACACTTATACAGGTCACAGCACAAGGATACAGGCCCACTGAAGGACTAAAATTTAATAATCAGATTATAGCATGCTGTTCATTTCCCACACTTTCCCACCACTCAGCAGGGCCCCAAGAAATAGCATGATTACAGATGAAAGACATGCACAGCACAGTCTATATTTTAAAAAGGAGTTTTTATGGAAATCGAAAGACAACAGGGGTGACAAAAATGAGGAAACTAGAGAAATTTGAAGCTTCTAGTAGCCGCAGCAAACATTAAACACAGCCTACCTTCTAGCAGAATAATATACAACATCACCCTAAAGGTCGGTCTACCTTGGTTCCTGCTACCCTTTACATCATTTCCAGTTTTTAACAAAAGAAAATTAGAAGGCATGCTAATGGCAAGTGAAAATTCAGCTTATAGAGACAAAACAAACAGCAAAACTAGACTCTCACCAAAAAATGTTTTTAAAAGTTCTTCACATGGGAAAAAAATAGAGCATACGCTCATATCACAAAAAAGCAGGGAGGAATGTTGGAGAAGGAGGAAATAAAGTTAAAATAAAATATTTCATTTTCACTTATATATTCTTAATTAATTTCATAGAAAACTATTAAAAGGAATGATAGTGTTTTCAGGGAGTATAGCCTATTGATTAATAAATGGATGACAGTAATTTAATAAGGGATTAGATGGAGGAATAGGAAATACTCTTATTATAAAAGGTACATGAAATATCCATGAAGCAATATAAGGTTATTCAAAAGCCATCGTAGGTAGTTGCAAATATGATTGTAAACTCTAGGGCAATAACAAAAACAAAATTGAAATGAATTAAAATTGATATACTGAGTGGTGAAAGACTCAAATTATATTAAACATGTAATCAAAACTAGAGGCTGAGTACAGTGGCATCTGTTTTGCAGTTTGTACTGCTGAAGTATTGACCCCCAAAACCTCAGAGTGACCTTATTTGGAAATATGGATTTTGCAAATGTAATTAGTTAAGCTAAAATGCAGTCATACAGGAGGGGGGTGAGTCTCTAATATGGTATGACTAGTCTTATCACAGAAAGGAATTTGGACACAGGTATGCCCCCAGGGAGAACATCTTACGAAGACAGAAATGAAGGTGATACTTTCATAAGCCAAGTATTGTGGGCAACCTATGAGAAGTTGTGGGGAGGCTTGAAACAAATTCATTCTCATAGCCTTCAGAAGGAACCAACCCCACTAACATGCTGTCTTAGGTTGTTTTGTGTTGCTCTTTCAACATGAAGTCTGAGGGGACACACATCCAACCTATAACAAATATCAAGGACAGCAATTCTGGCAACAATGCATAAAGTTCAAACACCTCCATGGTGCAAGATAACTAAAATCAGAGCTACTACATAAATTTTCATCTCTATTGGTTGTTTATTGAATCACAAGTGTCTACTTATCTTTTTTAGCCTAAACTGGACATTCTGAGAGTGACCATTATCATTATTATTATTATTTTAAGAAAGACTTTCACTCTGTCACTCAGGCTGGTGTGCAGTGGCACTGCAGCCTCCTCCTCAGGGGCCCAAGTGATCCTCTCACCTCAGCCTCCCGAGTAGGGGGGCCACGTGTGTGCACCACGAGGCCTGACTATTTATTTATTTATTTATTTATTTATTTATTTTTATTTTTCTGTAGAGACAAGGATCTCACCCTGTTGCCCCGGCTGGCCTGAAACTCCTGAACTTAATCGATCCATCCCCCTCGGCCTCCCAAAGTGCTGAGATTACAGGTGTGAACCACTGTACCCTGCCCAAGAATGGCCTTTAATAAAATTCCTCTTTTCTTTTGAATTATGAACCACACTAAAAATATACACTGGAGTCTGATGAAGATGAGTATTAATAACTGCTTTATTAATAGTAAATCTGTATTTGAGCTGGAAGCTATGACTTTTGACTCCACAAAACCTTTCCACGCTCTTCTAAAATTAGACATGCATACAGTTCACCATGTGGACTTCTGCTTCATACTTTCTTAGTCTTCAGAAATACAAGTCTAGATAAAGTGTGGGCACAAGCTCAACTTTGCCTCCATCTCACCAAGCAGGTCAGTCAGCCCTTTTTCCATTTCATGAGCTAGTGGTGGAAGTAGTGCAAAAGAAAGAAGTTGAACTGGTGCAGAAGCCTGCTCCTCAATCTTTTCTTGTAACTGGTGTGGGAAGAGAAAACCCATGTTTAATAAAAGAATATTGACAAAATTTTTAAAATGTGCAAACATATACATGAGTATAAAACTAGACTGCTTGTCTTTGAGATATAAAGTAGGTTAGTTCCTGTCCTAAATGCTGATTTTCTCATTTAATCCTCACTACAATATCTTTCAATAAGTTCCATATAATCTCTGCACTAAAATTTTACCACTTGTCCAATGCATGTCCTTTACAGGAAAATAATACAGTTCCAAATTACACATTGCATTTAATTGTTATGTTTCTTTTACCTCTTTCAATACAAATAGTTCTCATTATTTATTTATTTTATGTGATGCTCGTTAATTTGTTTTTCTGATGTTTTCTCATAATATTTAATTTATACATTGTTTACAGGAAGAACTCTAAAGTGATTTTCTATGTTCTCATTCCATCCTATCAGATTACACATGATTTTATTTTTCTCATACTTTTGATGTTCAGTTTGATCACTTCATGAAGGAGAGCTCTTTCGGTCTTCTTAAGATTACTATTATTACTCTTTATAATTAGTATTTTTAGTAGAGTAAATGTGAGAGTGGCTAAATATTACACTTATAAAATTTTTTATTTGCTCTTTAACGTCTCATGCCTGATCTTTTTCCCACACAGAAGCATTTCTCACCATGCACTGGGCATCAGTACTCTGCAGCATGCTACCATCTTTACTTTTGGATATGCTGGTCACTTGTTTGGCCTCCAGCACTCTACTTTGCAAAACTATGACTCTCCTCTCCCACCTTGGCATGAATATGTGCATTGCATGGCCTCTCTAGTTACTTTAGGGCTAAATTGTTAAAGAAAAAAAGCAGAAATAATCATTTTAATGTAAGGATGAAGGGCAATAGAGAATGATGGAGAATAACTGAGATGTGGATCCTTTATTCAAGCTTATTTATTTATTTGTTCAACAAACTGATAGAGTGTTGGGGATATAATAATGAAGAATCAGAATTCTCATACTGGTATAGTAAAATACAGTAATTTCCGTCCTTGCTTTGCTACTTATAAGATATTACATCTTGGACAACTTACTTTTCTTCTCTCAAGAACAATTGCTTCCACTGCAAATAAATTGTTTTCTTGAGTATAGTATATAGCCCTTTGTTGCAATGATGTTCTTGGTTTTACTGAAGGTCAGTGAAAAGGTCCTTGATGAAGAAGCTGTGTTTCTCATAATCAGCATTCATGGCTTTCATTGTGATTTCTTTGAGTAATCTTGTTTCATATCCAAAGTAAATTATTGATGGCATTGAAAATAAAATTAATTCTCCTTTATCATTATTCTTGCAATTGGATATCTCTCCAATTTTTATGACTTCATTAAATCAACTAGAGGTAGAACCTGTTATTAGATTTGTATCTTGTAGTGAAATTCTAGGGTATATGGTAATTGAATTATACTTTCAGTAACTAGGGAAATAATCATAGGATACGTCTGCCAATTTACTAGACCCACTGCAGCTTGAAGTTAGGTATAACATTCTGTCTTTGAAACCTGTAAATATGTTACCTTATGTGACAAAAATAACTTTGTATATGTGATTAAGACTGCTGAGATTGAGAGATTGTTCAGCCAAATCCAATATAATTTCAAAGTTTCTTATAAAGTGGTAGAAGGAACTGAGTTAAAGAAGCCCATGCAACAGTGGAAACAGAGGGGGATAAGTTGTGATAATAGAAACAGAGATCAGATAGAGAAACAGAAAGAGAGAGAGAGAGAGAGATTTGAAGATGTTACATTGTTGGAGTTAAAGCTTGAAGATGGAGGAAGGGGTCATATGCCAAGAAATATAGGTACCCTGTAGAAACCGAAAATGAAAAAAGAACATATCATCACTTAGAGCCTCCAGGAGAAATGCAACCATGCCTGATGGAATTTGGTTTAAGGACTTTTGACCTCCAGGGCTGTTATATAATACATGTGTCTTGCTTACCATCATTAAGTTTGAGGTAATTTGTTATAGCAGCAATCAGAAACTAATGCATAAAACAAATAATACTTAACTGATTGTTCTTTTTTTTTTTTTTTTTTTGTCCTAGTGACAATTTAATCAGTTAGCTATTTGAATCATCTCAGTGAAACACTCACTGCCACTTGGTCTCTGCTCTTCCACAAATTTAGCACCATTATTGATATTAAGGAGAATATCTCTAGAGTGACATTTTCTACTGTTACAGTCTACAGAGGCAGCTCTCAAAGAACTTTTCTGAGATACTGTGCTCCCTTTACTAATTCCTTTTCAATGCCTAAGTGAAGAGAGTGTCTCCTGGACCTTCTTGAGAAATGTAATGGGGGGAGCATGGTTGTATAGTAACATCCACAGTAAATTAAAACAGGTGCTCCTGTCTTCCACAACTTTTGGATTTTGTCCTCTACATTATGACAAGAAATTCTGGCAACTCAGCTTCATTAAATGTGGGTCACTATTGAATTTCAATTTCAATCAATCAGCCACACAAGTTTTTAAACTTCCAGCTACATAATCTAACAAAAGAAATCCAGAATCTCTGGTAAATACTCTCATGAGTAAATTTCACCCAATTCAGTGCAAATATTCCATTTTCCATGGACTTCAGAATCCATCCCCAAACATAATCCGTCCTCAAATATAATTTGCAACACATTTCTGTGTCACAAATTTCATGATCATGTAAATTGGAAGAAACATTTAAATTATTTAAGAAGTATATAAAATATTTCTTTTAGGGTCAGATTTTATATTTTCCTCCCTGGTATATATTTACATTTGACTCCCAATATGGATCTCATGGCAGGAATTAATTGTGATGTGTCTCAAGGAAAATAGGTATCTGCTTATTAACTTATGAGGGTAGATTATTTCAGGATAATTTATGGGGAGAAGACAAGTGTAGTCAGATAGAAGAAGAAAGTATGCTTCTACTGTGAAAGGAGGTTCAGAGTGGCCTGGAAGTTGAAGATACACATTTTTTTTTCTATGTCCACATAGATGTTAATATTTCACATCTCACAGTCCCAGTATTTTCCTAGCCAATGACATTATCTCATCTTTCTTTTACATTAGAGACTTGGTAAGGCCATGAATTGGTCACAGGTTGGATTTCCTAAGAAGCAAAGTTTCAAATAAAGTTAAGTAGCGCAATTGTTAGAAAATGCTTGTGACAACGTTTTTGGCAAGCAGGGAAAAGAAACACAATTAAGCCTTAGATAATCCTATGAGGAGCTCAGAAGCTAAGATATCTCTTCAGCATTACACCAAGTGGTGGTGAGAGGACCGGGTTTTTAGCCAGCAGCATCAGTCAGTCATTGGGGATGTATAATGCCTCTGGAATGAGGTATGACCTTGAGAGAGGTATTTTTATACACTCAAATTATTCTCCAAAGAGAATGACACAACTAAGCTTTATCATCTAGCGCTGCCAGCAGATGGAAGACTAAGGTATTGATTGTTCAAGGGGAATTTGGCCAGCACATCACAACATCCACCATGAAAATCAACTTAGGTAGCAATTCTGCAGAACATACATTTACAATGTCATGTGAGATCAACCTTGAAGCTACAAAAATAAGAGATTCTTTTAGGGTCACCATAGAAGTTTTCTAGTTTCCAGATGAAGACTTAAGGTGATAATTTTAATACTTGAGTTTATTATTATTTTATTCTCCATAAGAGTTTCAGTGTAATCCAGAACAGTATCTCACTCTATGATCCTTATGGTCATTGTCATTGCTGCAATAGCTAAGGGCATAATAGCTACTTGGTTCTTCAAAGAACTTTTTTCAAGTAAGGACATTATCACAATCAACCACAGATGATAATTGGATTAATCATGATGCCAGGGTATGACATGGATTTTTATCATCTCATTTTCCATTTTCAGGAGTTTCAATTCTGTGTTCAAGCTCAAGTACACACTCAAGCTTATCACAAAACAAAACAAAACAAAAATCTTTGACCTTTGAGTGTCCGTGTCATGGAGACATCAGCATTTGAGAGAGAACTGGAAAAGCAATAAGGAAACACTAACTTTATATAGAGGTAATAATTGCAAAAGCAGCTTTTGTCTTCATGGTCAAAGAACAGAGGGAAGAGAAAAATGATTACTATAATTTAGAAATTTAGAGGAGGGTTACTGCAGAGTTGGGATGGAGGGTTGCTGCCCACTAGTGATGAGAGACCATAGGGTCATAGACAAGGGTCCCAGTTGAGCTGTGGATCATCCAGTTGCTGCTGCTGTCTTTGAGGAAGCATGATGAGACTAGTTTTTTGGGATATAAAAAAAAATATTAAAACCTGCAAAATGGACACAACAGTTGCTGACAGAATGAAGGGTGACTGGATCGATATTAATAGGAAGCAAAATAGAGTTAGCAAATCCTTCCCCTCTCCTCTGGCCTCTCTGTCTCTGTCTCTCTCTCTAGCACCATTCTACTGGCATAACCTAAGAGGGAACCAGCTGGAAAAATAGAAATTTGATTTGCAAAGTCTCACTTCTAGCACAACAAAGAATAGAGATGAGTTTGAAGCTAAGAGAAAAAGCATAACATTTGTTCTTATAGGACTCATGTGGAAATTAATTTAAAATAATCTATTCATATATATATAAGAAATAGTCCTTGGGTATTGATTTGTAGGGTTTGGGAGTTGTTGACTCAACACTCTTCTCCCTTGCCTCTCTCCCTTTATATAAAGGCTAGAAATTAAAATATTTGATTCTCATTCTCGCTTGCATCTCAAATATATCATTTTGCTTATTTCTGATTAATGAGAACAAAATACCATGTATATAAAGGTAAAATCTTACCTTTTACTCTTCATCATTTTTCCTTTTCCTTTATAACCCAGATGTAAATCTCCAGTGTCAGCTGAGGACTACACATTCCTCAACCAAATGATGAGACTAAATGCCTAAAATTAGCAGAGTAAAAGCTAGATAATTGTTATCACCAATAGCACCTTTGTACTACTGAACCCACCCTGGACTGCCTATATCCAGATTTCTTACTCTGTAAGGTAATAAACTTGTATATCTTTAAGATGCATTGGTCAGATTTTCATTTATTAACTTCAAACCTTAAAATATCCAAATCTTAATGAATATGGCTATATGCATTATGAAAGTTTCCACTAATTTAGAAGCAATTGACTTACAGCTTATTATTAAAATAATCTATATTACCATAGTGAGGTATTTAAAATACAAGGTGTACATGTCTTTGTTTTCATTCATAAATTAACTATGTGATCTTGAAAAATTAATAAATATTTCTAGGTCTTAAATTTTCCCATGTATAAAATTTGCCCCATGACTTTCAACAAATCAGTTGATCAATTATAAGTTAGATTCATGTCTTCTCTCTATTAGAAAAAGATTGAATGGGCAAACAAATGCTAAAATAATTGAGCTGAGAACCACCAAGCAATGTTGAGATCTATAAAAATGTCATGGAAAGTACAGAAAACAGCAAGCCATGCATGAGGCTAACAATAGGGAAAGCACTTCAGCACTCATGTGTTAGAATACTAAGTGAGCAAGACTGAACTAAAAAGTCATCCTAGAATTCTGGTTTTAGCTCCGGCATGTAAAGCACTAAGGAGTCCACATTCCCATCTTTACAACAACAACAAAAACAAAAACAAAAACAAAAAAAAATACCAGCTATCAGCAACTTTTTAAAAGACACATCAAATAATAGGCTGCAGGTGAAATTGCCATCTCTTTACCCAGAAGAGAACCTGATGAAGGGACATATACATGATCATATTAAAGAATTTCTAGGGATTGACTATAGACTAGCGTGAGAATGAGAAACTCTTGGGGCCATAATTTATGGGGTCCCCTACATGAGCATTGGCATTTATTATGAATGAAATGTTTGTGTCTCCCCAAATATATATGTTGAAGAACTAATCCCAACTGTAATACTATTTGGAGGTGGAAGTTTTGATCATATCAGAATTATATTAGATTACAAGAGTGACATCCTTCTGATAGGATTTGTAGCTTTATAAGAAAATGTAGATAGAGAACAGGTGAGGGAGAGAGGGAGAGAGCGATAACTAGCATGTGACAACACAATACGTAGATGGTCGCAAGATAAGAAGAGGGCCTTCATGAGAAACCAACTGTGCTGGCACACTGATCTCTGGCTTCCAGCCTTCGGGACTTGGAGAAAATACATTTCTGTTGTTTAAGCCACTCAGTCTATGGTATTTTGTTATGGCAGCCTGAACAGTCTAATACAGATTCTGTCAGGAAGCCTACTAGTTTCTCATAGTGAAAATACAAGAAATATTTCCTCTTGCCTTGAAAGAGAAAGAAGAGTAAATACTATGAAATACAACCTGAGCCTTATTTATAAAGAAGACTTACACTGTAGCAGAAAGGTTTTGACAGAATACAACTCTGAATGGAGACCCAAGCTAGACAAAGAGAATTTCTCTCAATTCCAGTGACTCTTACTTTCCTGTGTCACCTAAGAGGATACAACGGTAACACATGTAATAATAATATTAAAATTAAAAAGAAAAACACTGAAGAAAATATAATTAGGACTACTGGTTTCAGCTCCAAAAGAAATACAGAACTTGAAAGTTGTCATCTGTCCTTACAACCAGAAAACAAGGTGAACAAATTGAAAATTAATGACATTTTGGGGGCCTGTCAGAGAACTGTGGTTGTGGGGAAACCCCTCCCCGAAAAATCTGGAAAACAAGCTAATATAGAGAAACTACAATTGAGATCTGCTTATCTGCAGTAAAGCTGCCAGAGTTGTAAACTGGTAAGAACACTTAAATGGTAATTTCTGTGAACTGAGCAAGGCTGAGTGTGGACTAGCATAAGAGTAAGAAACTCTTGAGACCTCAGTTTCAGGGAATTGCCCATAATTTCATGGCTTTTGCCTCCAGAAATTCCATTAGAATGTAAGGATGAAGAACCAAAATGATACTTTTGGGGATCTGGTAAGAGTAAAGTAAAAATAATCACTGTGAAATACTCTAAATATTTTTAATAATAAAGATCTGATCTGTATGCTAAACAAACAAACAAGCCAACAACTTTACTAGATCCTAATCCAATCTAAGAGACTGGCATTTCTCTGCTTCCACACACCTCTAGTCTTCATATTTCTTCTAAGGGAAAAAGAAATAAGCTAAGATACAATTGTTAAGACCACAGCATTGGGAACACAGGCCAACTAAAAGATAGAAATTTAATCATAATATTATAGAACACTTGCCCTTCCTTATACCTTTCCACCAAAAATAGAGCTCCAGTATTGTAACAGAAGATTAAAGTTGGCAGAGCTGCAAGATGCAGAGTCTATTTTAGGAGTTTTCAGGAAGTTCAAAGACATTGGGAAAGAAAACAAAAACAAGGGCAGTAGAGAAATTGGAAGCCTGTAGTACCTGCAGCCATAGCAAGCATTAAACACAGCCCAGCTGCAGCCTGATTAACTTAAAACCTCACAATAAAAGCCTATTTATCTCAGTTTCTATTACCTAGAACATCAAGCCCTACTTTCAAGAATAAATTGAGATATGCTCAATGATGAACAAAAAATAACAGCCTGAAAGAACAAAGCAAGCATCAGACCTGACTCAGATATGACAGATTTTGAAATTTTGAGCAAACCACTTACAATGACTATAATTAATATGTTAAGTACTATATTTTAAAAAATAGACAACATGCAAGAACAGATGGCTAATATAAGCAGGGAGGTGAAAACACTAAGAAGTATCAAAAGAAAAGGCTAGAAATTAAAAAAAAAAAAACCCACAAACAACTGTTTCAGAGATAAAGAATGTCTTTAGTAGACTAGACCCAGCCAAGGGAACCATACATGAGCTTGAATATTTGTCAGTAAATATTTGCTTAACTAAAATGCAAATTGAAAAAAAAATAGCAAAGGAAAATATAACAAAAAATCTAAGAAGTGGTACAACTATAAAAATGTGTAATATAGTCTCAGAAAGAGTAAAAAATAAAAAAAAGGGGAATACAAACCTTACCTATACATGTATACAGATAAGATTATAGCAAATATTTAACAGAAACTGTATCCAAGAAGAGAATGGATAAAATGTGTAAAATGTGGAAAGAAAGAAAAAAAGCCTTGAATTCGCTATGCAGTAAAATTAAACTTCAAAAGTGAAGAAGAAATAAGGACTTTCAGGAAAATAATTACCAGCATAATTGCCCTGCAAAAAATATTTTTAAAAGTTCTTTAGAGAGAATAATAATAATCTTGGATCTGCATAAGGAATGAAAATATATTAGATAATAAATAAAGATAAAATATTCTGTCTTAATTTATTTTTTAATTAACTGGAAAAGTAAATGTTTAGTTACAGTAATAACAGTAACAATGTATTAGGTGATTATAACATAAGAATAAGTGAAACGAATTGTAGGAATGTCATGAGAGAGAGCAAAGAAGATTTGAGAATACCTTTAAAAGAATATTTTATAAGCATTTATAAGACTAGTTTATAAGTTACCTGCATGACAGGGAAGACAGAAGAGTGTCGTTTTTAGGTGGATATGGAATAGTTGTAAATGCATTTAATCAACTCTAGAACAATCAGTAATGTTTCTAAAGAAAGACTGATATTTTAAGAGAAGAAATTTAATAATGCAGAATTTTCAATAAGTACCAAAGAAGTAATGTAAGATGCAAAGATACTAACTCAACTATATTGTTAATTACTTTAAATATAAATTGTCTAAATATGCTAATTGAAAGACAAGGATTATTACTGGAATGGGTAAAAGAAAAAACAAATAACTATATGATTTCTACATAAACTCACTTTTAATGTGAAGACAAAAATAAGCTAAAAGTAAGGAATCACATCTTAATACTAACCAGTAAAGCTGGAGTGTCTATGTCAATTTCAGAAAAAGCAGACTTCAGAACAAGGCAAATTACAGAAATAAAAAGACACAGCAAATAATAAAAGGCCAATACTCAAGAAGATTTAAGAATGTCTTAATGTATATGTACCTAGCAACATAGCATCAAATTTGTAAAGCAAACCCTGATCTCAAGGAAAAATAGGCAAATTCACAATAGTTGGAGAATTCAACATTCTTATTCAGTAATAAGTAAATCCCATAAGCAAAAAATGATTAACTACATATTTACCTGAACAGCACTATTATTCAACTTGATCTGAGTGATAGTTATAGAATACTATATCCAACAACAGCAAGATTATGTAGGTGCACATCTTAATAAGGTAACCCCTCTTTAACCGCTCAGATGATTTTAAAGAACTGTAGTAATTACATGCTGGTCATTGAGCAAAATCTCACTCAAATGAGTCTTGTTCAAATGCAATCTCAGAATAGATGCTATTAAAAATATACAATGTGTCATAACCATCTATTAGCATCCCCCTATTTTTTCATTTCCTTTGCGTCATTTATTTCCTTCTGGTTTTAAGGTCTTGGTAAATTGGATCTAATTGTATTTTATAAGATGGTCTTATTTTATTTTTTTTCCAGAAAATCATCATACATATTTCTTCAGGAGGGTCAGAAAACTATATCCAATATTGCATAAGCTTTTGCAGCTGTACTCTGTTTTCCTTTGAGATCTTCATTCTTTAAATCCTTAGGAAATTTTCTCCCATTCTGAAGGTTGCTTGTTCACACTGATCAATATTTTCTTTTACCGTGCAGACGCTCCTTAGTTTAATTAGATTCCATTTTTCAATTTTGGCTTTTGTTGCAATTGCTTTTGGCATTTTTGTCATGAGGTCTTTGCCCATGCCTATGTCCTGAATGGTATTGCCTAGGTTTTCTTCTAGGATTTTTATGGTTTTGGGTTTACATTCAAGTCTTTAATCCATCTTGAGTTAATTTTTGTATAAAGTGTGAGGAAGGGAACCAGTTTCAGTATTCTGCATCTGGATAGTCAGTTTTCCAAATACCATTTATTGAACAGGAGATCCTTTTCCCACTGCTTGTTTTTGCCAGGTTTGTCAAAGATCAGATGGTTGTAGATGTGTGGTGTTACTTATGAGGTCTCTGTTCTGCTCCACTGGTCTATATGTCTGTTTTGGTAGCAGTACCATACTGTTTTGGTTACTGTAGCCTTGTTGTATAGTTTGAAGTCAGGTAGTGTGATGCCTCCAGCTGTGTTCTTTTTGCTTAGGATTGTCTTGGCTATACAGGTTCTTCTTTGGTTCCATATTAAATTTAAAGTAGTTTTTTTCTAATTCTGTGAAGAATGTCAATGGTAGTTTGATGTGAATAGCATTGAATCTATAAATTACTTTGTGCAGTATGTCCATTTTCATGATCTTGATTATTCCTATCCATGAAGATGGAATGTTAGGTCTAATATCAAGAATTTACAAGGAACTCAAACAAATTTACAAGAATGAAAAACAAACAACCTCATCAAATAGTGGGCAAAGGATATGAACAGACACTTCCCAAAAGAGGACATTTACACAACCAACAAACATGAAAAGAAGCTCACCATCACTGATCATTAAAGAAATGCAACTCAAAACCACAATGAGATACCATGTTATGCCAGTCAGAATCATGATTATTAAAAAGTCAAGAAACAATGGATGCTGGCAAGGTTGCAGATAAATAGAAACACTTTTACACTCTTGGTGGGAATGTAAATTAGTTCAACCATTGTGGAAGATAGTGTGGTGATTCCTCAAAGATCTAGAACCAGAAATACCATATGACCCATTACTGGGTATATTCCCAAAGGAATATAATAATTCCATTACAACGATACATGCATGTGTATGTTCATTGCAACACTATGTCTATGCCATGTCTTTGCTATTGTGAACAGTGCTGCAATGAACATACGCAAAGCAAAGACATGGAATCAACCCAAATGTCCATCAATGATAGTCTGGATAAAGAAAATGTACGTATACACCATGAAATACTATGCAGCCAGAAAAAAAGGAATGAGATAATGTCCTATGCAGGGACATGGATGAAGCTGAAAGCCATAATCCTCAGCAAAGTAACACAGGAACAGAAAAACAAAAACAAGATGTTCTCACACATAAGTGGGAGTTGAGCAATGAGAACACATGGATACAGGGAGGGGAACAACACACACCAGGCCTGTTGCGGGGGTAAGGGGAGGGAACTTAGAGGACGGGTCAATAGGGGCAGCAAACCACCATGACACACATACACCTATGTAACAAACCTGCATGTTATGCACATGTATCCCAGAACCTAAGGTAAAAGAAAAAAACCTGGAAATGTTACTCTATATGTAAATACAGATTTATCTGTCTTATTTTTATTTAACAGCAATGAAAGTATTAATACATGGAAAACCAGAGCAGAGCAGATTTAAATAAAATATTTTTATGTGACATGAATCCCACATTTTGTGCAAATGATTAAGAATTCTAATTAGGTGTACCAGAATCTGTGTCAGCTTCCTAGGGTGGCTTTAATGAAGTACCATAAATTGGTTGGATTAAAACAGCATAAATTTATTTTCTCTCAGTTAAAAAAATAAATCCTTAGGAAAAAAGTAATATATTGTATGCTGTTTTCTTGTAAGCTGTGGGCATTTGCTGAGTAATTTATGATCTCTCTAAAGTTTATACTGCAAGTTAAAAATGTTAATATCCATCAAGAGAATGGCTTCACAATAATATTAAGTATATGACACACACAAGTCATTATAGAGATAGATGAGTATACAGTTGTCTACATGACGTTGTCACTGATAATTTATTATTATTTGGAGAATCACACACAAAATTATACAATCGGATTGGCAGAATCTAGCACATGTTGTCCAGCTTGCTCTGGAATTGCTCTAATAGCAGAAAAATATTACTTCCCCAGATTGTTCATTGTACTTTTGTATATAATTTATTGTAGAGTTGCAAACATTTTTCTGGTCTTTTGGGGACACATTCAAGATTGGTATTAATGGTGCTATGTTGATTATCATTCTGATGTTTGTTTTCTTAGGATAGTACTCAATTTATTTCAATAATTTCTTTTGTAATAAAATATAAAAATCTTTATACAAATAAAAATGAAATATTTGTGGGGGAAATGTGTAAATCTAAGGTATATACATGTAGTGTCTCAACAAAATAGAATTTATGGACACAGAATTTGTATTTCACACATGAAACCATCGGAAATGCTCTTTTTAGTGTAGCCTTATTTCTCCATTTGACTATATCTAAGTATTTTTTTGCTCATCTTTTGTTTTGCTCAACCTAAATCTGGCAACTCAGTGCAAGCTCAGTTATGTTTGAGGTTGAATTTTTGGAATAATTTCTGTTAAGCAATTTCCTAAAACAATTTAGAGAGCACACAATCAGCTTTCATCACATTTAATCTCATCACGTGTTTAGGCTGAGCATCAGATCTTTTTAATGAGTCATGTGGAAAAGTTGCTTTCTGGCTTAGTAACTGCCTCTATGCTTCAGCAATTTAATTATAGTTAAACATAGAGCAAAAGAATTCAGGAGTCAGCATTGACCAGAATGCTGTTACAAAAAAAAAGTATAATCTTCAGTGGATTATGCTGAATTATATATACAAAATACTCAGTGTCTCGTTTTGTGACCTTCACCAAGAACAAAATAAATTTTAAATTAATTTGGGAAACTTATTTTAGGGAATATAACATTTCTTAAGTACCATGGCTCATATGCTTCATTTTGTGTATATACCACATTTTCTGTATTCATTCATCCATTGATGGACACTTAGGCTGAATCCATAGTTTGGTTATTGTGAATAGTGCTACAATAAATATGAGTCCAGGTATTCTTTTGATGTAATAATATCTGGTCCTTTGGATAGATATCCAGTCATGGAATTGCTAAATCATATGGTAGTTCTATTTTTAGTTTTCTGAGAATTCATACTCATTTTCATAGTGGCTTTGCTGATTTACATTCCAGGCTGAGAGTGTGTAAGAATTCCTTTCTCCACACCCTCTCCAGTATTTGTTACTTTTTCTCTTTCTAATAAAAGTCATTCTAATTGTGGTAAAATGATATTTCACTGTGGTTTGAACTGTATTTCCCTGATGAGTAGTGAGGTTAAGCCTTTTTTCATATACCTGTTTGTCATTTGTATGTCTTATTTTTAGAAATGTTTATTCATGTATCTGCCCACTTTTAATGGGATTATTTTGTTTATTCACTGCTGAGCTGGTTAAGTTATTCGTATATTCTAATTAAAATCCCATAATTAGATAAATAGTTTGCAAATATTTTCTCCCATTCTGTAGATTCTCTTCACTCTGTTGATTGTTTCCTTTGCTGTGCAGAAGCTTTTTACTTTAAATACAGTATCATTTGTCTATATTTGTTTTTATTGTCTGTTTCTGAGGCCTTACTCATAAATATTTTTCTAGATCAGTGTTCTGAAGTGTTTCCTCTAGGTTTTATTCTAGTAGCTTTATACTTTTGGGTCTTAAATTTAAATCTTCAATCCACTCTGGTTTTTGCATATGGTGAGAGATAGACATCCAGTTTCATTCTGCATAAGGACATTTAATTCTCCCAGCATCATTTATTGAAGAAGGTGTCTTTTCCTTAATGTATGTTCTTGTTGCCTTTGTTGGAAACCAGTTGGCTGTAAATATATAGATATATTTCTGGATGCTCTATTCTGTTCCATTGGTCTATGTGTGTGTGTTTATACCAATACCATGCTCTCATATTTGGAATTCAGATAGTGTGATTCCTCCAGCTTTGTTCTTTTTGCTTAGCATAGCTTTCACTATTTGGGCTCTTTTTTTGGATCCATAAAAATTTTAGAATTTTTTTTTTTCTAATTCTGTGAAAAATGACATTGGTATTTTGACAGGTATTGATTGCACTGAATTTACAGATTGTTTTGGGGAGTATGGTCATTTTAACAATATTAATTCTTTCTATTCATAAGCATGCTATGTTTTTCATTTGTGTTGCCTTCAGTTTACTTCATCAGTGCATTGTAAGTTTCCCTGTAGAAATATTGTACCTCCTTGCTTAAATTTATTTCCAGATATTTTAATTTTTGTCACCATTGTCAATAGAATTGCCTTCTTGATTTTTTTCAGCTTATTATTGGTGTATAATGCTATATATCATACGAAATCAAATGCTATAGATTTTTGTATAGTAATATTGTATCCTGCAACTTTACTAAATTTGCTAGGTCTAAAAGTTTTTATTGTCATCTTTAGGTTTTCCAAGACATAAGATGAGACAATGACAAAACAGATAATTTGACTTCCTCTTTTCATATTTGGATGCCTTTTATTTGGTTATCATACCTGTTTGCTCTAGCTAGGCCTTCTAGTACTATGTTGAATAGGAATGGTTAAAATGGGAATCCTTGTCATGTTACAGTTCTTAGAAAAAAGGGCTTTCAGGCCGGGCGCGGTGGCTCAAGCCTGTAATCCCAGCACTTTGGGAGGCCGAGGCGGGCGGATCACAAGGTCAGGAGATCGAGACCACAGTGAAACCCCGTCTCTACTAAAAATACAAAAAATTAGCCGGGCGCGGTGGCGGGCGCCTGTAGTCCCAGCTACTCAGGAGGCTGAGGCAGGAGAATGGCGGGAACCTGGGAGGCGGAGCTTGCAGTGCTATCGCGCCACTGCACTCCAGCCTGGGCAACAGCGTGAGACTCCGTCTCAAAAAAGAAAAAAGAAAAAAGGGCTTTCAGCTTTTCCCCCATTAAGTATTATGTTTACTCTTGGTTTGTTATAAATCACCTTTATTATATTGAGGTATATTCCTTCTGTATCTAGTTTGTCGAGAGTTTTTATCATGAAGAGATTACGAACTTTATGAAATGCTTTTTTACATCTATTGAAATGATTAGATAATTTTTGTATTTAAAACTTCATTCTGTTGATGTATCACATTTATTGATTTGTATATATTGAGTTATCTTTACACCCCTTAAATCAATTCCATTGTATAATTGTGTATATTTTTATGTGCTATGAGATGCAGTTTGCTAATGTTTTCTTGAGGTATTTTTCTGTCTATGTTCATCAGGGATATTGGCCTGTAGTTTTCTTTTCTTTTTTTTTTTTTTTTTTTTGTTGCGTACCTATCTGATTTTTGTATCAGGGTAATAATAGCCTCATGTAATTATTTAAGGAGAAAGCTCTCCTCTTGAATTATTTTGAATAGTGTAAGAATCATTGGTGTTCATTATTTTTTCAAAGTTTGGTGGAATTCAACAGTGAGTTTATCCAGTGCTGTACTTTTCTTTGATGACGGATCTTTTAATACTGCTTTGATCTTCCTTGTTACTGGTCCCTTCAGGCTTCCTATTTCCTCCTGATTTGGTCTTAGTAGATTGTATGTGTTCTGGAATGTCTTCACTTCCTCTGAGTTTTCAAGTATTTTAGTGCATAGTTGTTCATAGTAATCTCTGATACCCTCTTGCATTTTTGTGGGATCAGTTGTCTTCTTTTTTATTTCTACATTTGTTTGTCTTCTCTCTTTTTTCCTTATTCTAGCTAGTGGCTTAATAATCTTGTTTGACTTCAAAAAATCAACTTTTCATTTTACAGATTCTTTGTATTGTTATTTTAGTCTCTATTTCATGTAGTTATCTTCTGATCTTTATTTTTTTTTTAGCTAATATTGGGTATGGATCATTCTTGCTTTTCTAGTACTTCATGGTAAATCATTAAATTGCTTATTTGAAATCTTTTGACTTTTTCAGTGTGGGCACTTAACTGGTATAAACTTTCCTCTTAAAATTGCTTTTGCTGAATCCCACACGTTTTAGTACAATGTGTTTTTATTTTCATTGGTTTCAAAAAGCTTCTTGACTTCCTCTTTAATTTCTTTCTTGACCAAATGTTTAATCAGGAGCACGTTGTTTAATTTTCATGTATTTGTAGAATTTCCAAAGTTCCTCTTGTACTTGATTTCTTGTTTTATTCCATTGTTTTCTGGGAATATATTTGATTATAATTTTTATTTTTTAAATTTTTGGCACTTGATTTGTGTCCTAACATATGGTCTATCCTTGAGATTGTTCCATATTCCAATGAGAAAAAGATACACTTTGTCACTGTTAAATGAAATGCTCTGTAAATGTCTGTTAGGTCCTTTTGGTCTAATGGGCGGTTTCAATCAAATGTTTCTTGTTAGCTTTTTTCTTTAATTTTCTTTGTTTAATGCTTAGGGTGATTTGAATTTCCCAGCAATAATTGTATTGGAGTCTATATCTCCCTTTAAAGATTTTATATATATATATATATATATATATGTATATGTGTGTATATATCATATATATGTATATGTATGTAGGTCATATATATGTATATGTATATATATCTTATATATATCCATATATGTATATATACACACACACAGATATAAATTATGTGATGTTGGTGGATATATGTTAAGAATTGTGATACCTCCTACTGAGTTGATCCTTCTGTCGTTATATAATTAGGTCTTTTCCTCTTCACTGGCTATACTGAAGTCTGTTTTATGTGATGCAAGTATAATTATTTCTGCTCACTTTTGGTTTATTTTATCATGGGAAATCTTTTCACATGACTTTACTGTAAGTGTATGTATCTTTACAGGTGATATGAGTTTCTAGTAGGCAGCATACAGTTGGATCATTTTTTGTTTTGTTTTTTGTTCTTTTCCATTCAGCCAGTCTGCAACTTTTAAGTAGAAATTTTAATTTATTTACATTCGGAGTTATTACTGATATGTGGAAGATTATTCTTACCATTTTATTAATTTATTTTCTGTTATTTTATTTCCCTCTTCTTGTTTATCATTGTGATTTGTTGGTTTTCTGTAGTGATAGCACTTGAATCTTTTCCTTGTCTGTGTGTTTGCTTTACCAGTGGTTTTTACATTTTCATGATGATACATAACAATCTTCATTTCCAAGTGTAAGCCTCCCTTATACATATCTTATTGGGTCAATCTAGTGATGATGAATACCCTCAACTTTTGCTTGTCTGGAAAATACTTTATTTCTCCCTCCTTTAGGAAGGATAATTTTTCTGTGTATAGTATCCTTGGCTACCAGATTTTCCTTCAGCATTTTGCACATGTAATTCCATTCTCTCCTGGTCTGTATAATTTCTGCTGAGAAATCCACTGGTAGGCTGATAAAGCTTTCTTTATAAGTGACTAGACACTGTTCTCTTGCTGTTTTTAGACTTAATTGATTTTTGTAGTTTTTCAAAACATATCTTTGGATTTTACTATTTGGGAATATCTGAGCCTACTGTATATGGATGTCCAAATCTCTTGCTAGGCCTCAGAAGTTTTCATCGATTCTTTTAAAAGTGGGTTTTCTTTTTTTTTTCTTTTTTTTTTTTTTTTTTTTTTTTACATTTTTGAAAGCCTTTTATTTTGGAAATAAATTTACATTTATAGAAGAGATGCAAAGATACATCCTTTGCCCAGTCTCCTCTAATATTAACATCCTACATAATCAAGGTATGTATATTACAATAAAGAGATGAACATTTGTACAAAACTACTAGTTAACTTGTGTAGTAAAACTTTTTTTGAGTGAATGTATAACATATAGTTGCTTTCCATTCTATTCTTTCAGTCTTTAAGGTGGTCTTTATACCTGAAAGGCTCTGTGAGAGGGTATTTAAGAGTCAAATTTAAGTTCTGTGTCACTATCTCTCCCTTTTATCTGTTGAGTAGGAGCAGCTTGCAAATTTCTAAAAGTGGGTTTTCTAATCCTTTTGTTCTCCGTCTCATGGGAACCTGAAAATTTGAAAATTTGGTCATTTTATGGTATCCCATATGTCTCATAAACTATGCTTATATTTAAAAAAATTCTATTTTCTTTACTTTAGTCTGATTGGGTTATTTCTAGAGGCTTGTCTTCAATTTCTGATTTTTTTTTCTGCTTCATCTAGTCTGTTGTTGAAGCTTGCAGATGTGTTTTGTATATAATTCAATGAATTCTTTACTTCCAGAATTTCTATTTGGTTATTTAAAAAAATATATCCTGTTGGTCAATTTCTCATTTGAATTCTTGTTTTCTGATTTTTTTTGTATTGTTTTTCAGTATTGTATTATAACTCACTAAACTTCTTTAAAATCAATATTTTAAATTCTTTCTCCAAGATTTTGTAAATTTCTTTTTAATTGGTCTCTATTGCTAGAGAATTACTCTGTTCCTTTGGAGGTGTCATATTTTTTTTTTCATGGTTCCTCTGTCCTAACATTGATATATGTGCATCTGGTGTTAAAGTTACTTCTTTCAGCTTTTTTTTTAATTTGCCTTTTTCCTGAAGATGGATCTATCATGTTTGTTGGGTAGGGCACTTTTACTTTGATTCTGAGTTCCTGCAGTAGTGTAATCTCTGCATACAATTTCTTCAGCTGTAAGCAACATCAGAAATGTTTGTAATATCCTTGATTTAGGGTGCAGTTATTAGTAGCGGCAGTAATACAATTTTGTTTGGGACTGGGATGTCAGTTGGGGCAGTTTTGTAACCTTTGTGGTGGCATCAATTTGCTGAGCATGACAGTCCTTTGGCTCTAGAGCTCCATATGCTGGCACCAGTGTTATTGGGTCCAGGTGGGTCTATTCTTGGCCTTCAAGTGGCTTTCTCAGATGACATTAGTGGCAGCAGTTGGCAGGGCATTTGGATAGCAGAGGTGGTATATGCAATGCGGCACCAGTGTCAGGACAACCTCTGGGTTCCAAATGTTGCACACTGCTGTTGGCAGTGGCTGTAATTGTCTGAGTGGACCAGTTTCCAGGCCACAGAAGTCATATGTAGGTAGGTGCAAGCTGTGGTGGTAACAGTAATGTGGGCCAGCTCAACCTCAGGACCCCAGGAGAAGTGCTCAGATACTAATAATGATGAACTGGGCTGGGAAATCCCCAGGCCACAGGACCTCATGCTCTGGCGTTGGGGGTATAGGCAAAGCCAGGCCAGATTACCTTGTCTTTAGGCCCTCCAATAATGTGTGCACATGTTGGCTGTAATAGGCAGAAGGGAAGTGATCCTCAGCTCCCCAGTGGAATTCCTGAGTGGGGACTGCAGCAGCAGTGCTGCAGCCCTACTACTGGGGGGGGTGGGGTTGCTTTCAGTGACAGTAACAGTATGCAAATGAGTAGGAAACATGCACTTTACTTGTGCTTCAGTCCAGGCGGCAGTACCTCGGGCTTTCCTCACAGTTTAGCTCTGGCAGCAGCAGTCCACAGTAATGGCAGCTGAGGGCAGGGGACCCTGGGACTGTGAATATGTGTAGTGGCTCCTCTTCTGGAGGTAGTGGGGTCACCACCAAGTGGCCTGTGCTTTGGCTTCAGTGACAGCAGCCAGTCACAGCAGTGGTTGCAGACAGGGGTTGTTAGTGGACTTCCAGGGATATGGAGATGCAGGTGTGATTAAGCCTTATAGCAAGGTACAATCTACTGGGGGCTTGGGTCTCAAAATGGCACCTTGCTATAGCTGCTTAGGACTTGAAGGGTCTGTGGGATCCAGAGCAAGGCTTTCTATGTTAGTTTCAGAGCCAGTGAGGATCAAGTGGCTCTCCTGTGGCTAGCATTGTAGGAATCCATGGTGAAAATATGGACTAGTTGGGGATCTCTCATTTAACCTTTCCCCATATTAGGAAGTCTCTCCAGGCTCCCAGCCAATCATGGACAATCAGGTGACCTTGCTTCCCTCTCTTTCCTCTTTTCTTGCTTTGCTCTCTTTCTTTTACATGTGTCTTGTCACTTCTTTGTTGAATTCCAGTTTTCTTTCTTAGATGACATATTCAAAGTGTGTTTTTCTACTCACTACTTACGTTCTTGTTTGTGGATATGTGCAAGATGTATCTAGTCAGCCACCTTAACGCTTTTCCTCAGTTAGATCTTTTGCAGTTGTCTAAGAAAGAAATGATGGTAGCTTGACCTGGGTTTCTAATAGTGGAAATGGTAAGTAGAAATTTCTGTATTGTTTATGGAGCCCAAGTAGAGTACGAAAGCAGAATTTCTGGTGACTAGAAGAAAAACAATATGTGTGGATGGTTTATAGACACTAGAAGATTAACAATTAATTAAAGGAAGACAAAAATATTCCCCTCTGCTTACATCTACATTTTTCAATTATGGATGAAGCAAGGTTATTGCTGGTTGGAAAAAGATGTACTTGAGAAGAAAGGAAGACTTTAAAAGGTCTTTTTAAAGAGTGAGAAAAAGGAATCCTCTAGGTGATTAGGGTAAAATTACGGGTTTATGTAGAGTACTTGAAGGCTCTGAGAATTATTTTCTCTACCAAGTGATAAATCTCTAATGCATAAGCACAAAGGATGTCCTCTCTCCATAGCCTTTTATATTTTTGACTAATTTTCTTTATTTTCACCTTTTATTTGCTAATTTGGTAAGATAAATTATTTATGTGAAAAATTGTCAGGGTTGATATGTTCATTTTAGATAGTCAAAAATACCATTTGAGTAATTGAGTTAACCACAAAATAAAGGCTCAAAATATTTTGGCACTGCATTATATTAAATATTGTAAATATGGACATCTCAGAAATGTGCATATGTGTTTACCCAGATACATTTCTGCAAAGGTCATTAATGCAGTTTTATTTAGGGATATCAATGAACGCTATTCAGAGCACTTTCCATCAACTCCTCTTCACTAAATTTTGTTTCTACATTCTTGATGTGGAATTTCACTATTTTAAATATATGCATTTCCTTATTAAAGCTTCCTTATTCTCTGTACTAGAAAAAACATGTCAGTCCTTGTCTTAAGGAAGTCACTGTCTTCTTGGGAAAAGACATGCAACTTGAAAATAGAAGACTATAGGTGATGAAAGCCCGTCAAACATTCCTTCAAATCATATAGATCTCCAAGGTCTTTGGTACAAGAGAAGAGGGTAATCAGAGAGGACATGGGGCTTAGATCAATGGAGTCAGCATAAGAACAATATGATAAATAGGATTTCATTTATGTAATGTTATATTGAGTGGCGTAGTAAGTTATTTCAAAGGACTCAATCCACTGGGCAGCCCCTCCTTTACTTAAAAGCTTCCCTTAATTAGTTATATCTCTATTTGTTACATTTTTTCTCATCTGCAGGTTAAGTAATACCAAAGGCTTATGTCAAAGAGTGGCTCAGAGGCTTACATTAAATAAGTGGTAAGGATACATTTGTAACATATTACATAATATATACATATTAAGTTAATATTTTTCTCTTAATTAATAGATAAGTCCAGAAGAATCCAAACTGTCTCACTTATTAAATACTTTTTTTTAGAGATCAGAAATCTCTTACTATTCACTTATTTGTTCACTCATTTATGTATTTATTTTTCCTTGGATCAACAACATTTATGCTGGCCTAACTTTTTTCTGGGGCTGGGTTTGTGCTTGAACACAGTTCCTGTTCTCAAGAAAAGACAAGGAACCAATTTGACAAAGCTTAGGCCCCTAAAGGTAAAAGCAAAGAAGCTTCTACCGGATGGTAGAATATTCCAAATGGGTTGATGGAGTTATGGCGTAAACTATCATCCATGCTTATTGTTGTTTTGCAAAGTCTTTAGGTAGTAGCAGGAAAGTTGCCAAAGAAAAATTTATAGAAAATATTTTTTTCTCAAATTATAGAAAGTGAAAAAATATCAAAATGTCAGAAATGTTCTAGCCAAGAAAGAAATGGCTGAATGAACTCTTTATGAGTCTTTTTATTTTATACATGAAATAATTTCCAAGACTAGAGGAAAGGCATTTGTTTGGAAAGTGAGGCAGAGTAGTAGGATATAACCTGGCTTGTTCTATACTTTCCCCAAAATACTATCCAGTCAAACTACTGAAAGTTGTGAAGGTATGTTACTGTGTATCCTGATCCCATTCATTCATATAATAGCAATATTATTTTTTTTGAGAATAAAGGGGAAATTTCAAATGTTGTTAATGTCTGTATTTTCTTTTCAATATTTACCTGAGTACTTACTCACCAGCATGCCTTGATATAACCTAAACTTGGAATAATATCACCAAAAAGCAATCTATAAATTTTGGTCAGAAACACGTGAACATTTAACTATGGAAGCAGAGGTCTAAAACATATAAACTAATGTTAATGTTCATTATGCTGGCATGAGTGCTTTGTGTGCACTTTTCAATTAAATATTCTTAATAATTTGCAAAATAGATATTAATATTACAAAATTATATGTAAGAAAATGAGTCTCAGCTTAAGTTGTTCAATGTCACATTGTTATTAAGTAGAATAATTGAGATTTGAAGCATTTCTTCAATTGACATTTAGCTTTCAGAGTCTTTCTAGTAGTTAATGGTATCTCTCCATAGTCTTATTCATAGCTTATATTTATTGTAAAGATATTATAGGTAAGACACTGTGGTATCTGTACTGGATAATGCCAAAGAACGTGAACTTTCCCTGATTTGACAAAGCTTTTGGTATACATAAAATGATACACACACACACGTACATACACTCCAAAATACAATATGTAATGTGTATGAATAAATAACAGTACTAGAAAAGGTCTTGAATCTTCAGTCTTGCAAAATATGTATCTTCAGATTAGGACACTTTTGTGTAGAAGGCCAAGTTTCACCTGTAACTTGAAAGGTGGGAAATTTTTTTTTTAATTTATTTATTATTATACTTTAAGTTCTAGGGTACATGTGCATAATGTGCAGGTTTGTTACATATGTATACTTGTGCCATGTTGGCGTGCTGCACCCATCAACTCGTCAGCACCCATCAACTCGTCATTTACATCAGGTATAACTCCCAGTGCAATCCCTCCCCCCCCCCGCCCCCCCTCCCCATGATAGGCCCCGGTGTGTGATGTTCCCCTTCCCGAGTCCAAGTGATCTCATTGTTCAGTTCCCACCTATGAGTGAGAACATGCGGTGTTTGGTTTTCTGTTCTTGTGATAGTTTGCTAAGAATGATGATTTCCAGCTGCATCCATGTCCCTACAAAGGACACAAACTCATCCTTTTTTATGGCTGCATAGTATTCCATGGTGTATATGTGCCACATTTTCTTAATCCAATCTGTCACTGATGGACATTTGGGTTGATTCCAAGTCTTTGCTATTGTGAATAGTGCCGCAATAAACATAGGTGTGCATGTGTCTTTATAGCAGCATGATTTATAATCCTTTGGGTATATACCCAGTAATGGGATGGCTGGGTCATATGGTACATCTAGTTCTAGATCCTTGAGGAATCGCCATACTGTTTTCCATAATGGTTGAACTAGTTTACAATCCCACCAACAGTGTAAAAGTGTTCCTATTTCTCCACATCCTCTCCAGCACCTGTTGTTTCCTGACTTTTTAATGATCGCCATTCTAACTGGTGTGAGATGGTATCTCATTGTGGTTTTGATTTGCATTTCTCTGATGGCCAGTGATGATGAGCATTTTTTCATGTGTCTGTTGGCTGTATGAATGTCTTCTTTCAGTCTGCTGTATTCAGGAGACCCATCTTACATGCAGAGACATACATAGGCTCAAAATAAAGGGATGGAGGAAGATTTACCAAGCAAATGGAGAACAAAAAAAAGCAGGGGTTGCAATACTAGTCTCTGATAAAATAGACTTTAAACCATCAAAGATCAAAAGAGACAAAGAAGGCCATTACATAATGGTAAAGGGATCAATTCAACAGGAAGAGCTAACTATCCTAAATATATATGCACCCAATACAGGAGCACCCAGATTCATAAAGCAAGTCCTTAGAGACTTACAAAGAGACTTAGACTCCCATACAATAATAATGGTGGGAAATGTTTTAATAAATCAGAGGACAGAAACATATCCACACAGGTTAAGACATGGAAAATCTCTAAGCATCTCTAGGTGATGGCAAGTCAAATGAGCATTTATTTGTAGTTTAGGATTGTAGGAGATGGGTTTAGAAACATAATTGCTATAGAAAAGTTTCTTGGTGAAAACCTCGATTATAATTTTAAAACATGGAAAGGGTTATAATAGGCATATTAAATTTTTTTGACTCACTCCAACCTCCACCTCCTGGGCTCAAAATATCCTCTCACCTCAGCCTCCTAAATAGCTGGGACCACAGGCGTGCACCATCACACGCAGCTAATTTTTCTATTTTTTGTAGATAACAGGTTTGCCATGTTGCCCAGGCTGGTCTCAAACTCCCGAGCTCAAGCAGTCTGCCCACCTTGGCCTCCCAAATTGCTGGGATTACAGGCCTGAGCCACTGTGTCCAGCCTAAAACTTTAAAATGAAATAAAATGTTAGGAAATCAATGAATAGATTTAACAGCAGATTAGAAAAGGCTAGGTAAAGAATCATTGAACTGGAATATAGAACAGTAGAAAATTTTCCAATTAAAACATTGAGTGCACTAAAATCTTTGAAGATTCTGGAAAATGATAAAATTAATAATTTATATTGAAATTTAATAACAAAGATATATTCTATAAGCTTTAGAGTAACAACTAAAATAATAGCTAGGTGACATAATAAATTTGTCTCAGATAATAAATATTAAGAATATATAATAAAACCAACAAATGGAGAAAGAAGAAGAAAGGAAACATAAAACATTCAGGACAAATATAAAACAAATGCTAATATAGAATAGTAAGTCTAAATATACCAGATATTGTATTAAATATAAATAAATTAAATATTCCAATTAAGAGACGAAGATTAAAAGGCGAAGTTTTAAAAAACAAACTATATCCATAATGCTTTAGGGGAAGTAAATTTACAACATTATTAAAATGTGCAAAAATCTGCTATATGATAAATGAGTTTTGCTTCTAGTAATTTACTTAAGAAAATACTTCCATGTATGTTAAAGATATATGCACAAGAAGTAACTATAAAAATTACTTAACTTTGTAATGACATGTATTATGAATATCTTTATTGATGTATAATTTACACAAAACAAAATGCACTAATTTTAAGTGTACAAATCAAGTTTGTTAAATGCTTGTGCCCATTTAATCATGACCAGAATCAACATAGCGTATATTTCCATCATTCAAAACTTTGTATTATGTACGTTTATAATCACTATTGCCTGCCCATGTCCCAAGCAAACATTAAAATGTTTTCTTACTATAAATTTTATTTCTCTTTCATAGAATTTGCATGAATGGAATTATATATAATATGCTCTTTTGTGTTTAGCTCCCTTTGCTCAGGGTAGAAATTTTGTCCTAATCCGTAAGACTGCACGTATTGGTAGCTTGTTTTTGTTATTGATAGGTAATATCCCATTGTATGGATATACCTTATTTTTTATCTAGCCACTTGTTGATGAACATTAGAGTGATTTCTAGTTTAGCATTATTATGAATAAAACTTCTAAAAACTTTCATGCACGTGTAGGTATGGACATGTTTTTATATCTCCTGGCCGATACCAAGAAATGTAATTACCAGATCAAGATGTGAGTCTATGTTTAATGTTATTTACTGTTTTCCAAGTTTTTGTACCATTTTATATTCCAACTAACAATATATGAGAACAATAATGGCCCCCTTTCTTTGACTAAACTTGGCATTAATGTACTACTTAATTTTAGCCATTCTAGCATTGTGTATTTTCATCTAATTCTGGATTAAATTTTCAATTTTAAGGACCAATATTATGCAACATCTTTAACTTTTTTATTAGTTATTCTTACAGTTCCTTCTAGGATGTTCTGCTTAAATCTTTTGCCCATTTTATGAATGATTTGTTATCTTATTATTGATTCATAAAAATTTATTGTATATTTTAGACATAAATTATTTGCCAGGCATATATACATTGCTAATATTTTTCTTCTCTTTTTTCTTTTTTTTTTTTTTTTTTTGAGACGGAGTCTCGCTCTGTTGCCCAGGCTGGAGTGCAGTGGCTGGATCTCAGCTCACTGCAAGCTCCGCTTCCCGGGTTTACGCCATTCTCCTGCTTCAGCCTCCCGAGTAGCTGGGACTACAGGCGCCCGCCACCTCGCCCGGCTAGTTTTTTGTATTTTTAGTAGAGACGGGGTTTCACCATGTTAGCCAGGATGGTCTCGATCTCCTGACCTTGTGATCCGCCCATCTCGGCCTCCCAAAGTGCTGGGATTACAGGCTTGAGCCACCGCGCCAGGCCGCTAATATTTTTCTTCTCATCAGTGGTTTACATTTCAGTCTCTTAGCAGCATTTTAGAAAAATACATTTTTAATATGCTGACTCTGTCAGTTAATCAATATTTTTTTAGTTTCTTCTTAAATATTTGTTAATAGTCTCCATTGAAGCCATCTGGGCTTGAGAACTTTCTCACTGGATATTTTTTTTCAAATTACAAATTCTGTCTATTTAATATAGAGAGAGCTACTTGCTATTAAATGTTTTTATTTTTCTTTTGATACTTTATTTTAAGGAATTTGTTTATTTCATCATTTAAAAGCATATTGGCATCAAGTTTATCATAATATTCCATTATTTTCCTTTTAATTTATTTTTAATCTGTCATAATTGTCTCTCATCTCTGATCTCAGTAAATTATATTTTCTTTTATTGACTTTTTAATGGTTTATTGATATTATTCATCTTTTTGAAAAAGCAACTGATTTTGCTGATTTTCCTTGTATTTTTTCTGTTTTCTATTTTATTTCTACTTTTAATTATTTTCATCTATCTACTCACTTTAGGTTCAACGTGATTTTATTTTTCAAGTTTCTTGGTATTTAGACAGTTTATTTTAAACTTTTCTTCTTTCCTAATGTATGTATTTAAAGGTATATGATTTCCTCTAAGCAATACTTACTTGCAGTCCAAAATGCTTGATATGTTATGTTATCTTTATTGTGTTGAAAATATGTACTAATTTACTTTATAATTGTTCTTTCACACATTGTGAAAAGTGCATTGATTAGGTTTTACATATTGAAAAAAAACACTGTACTTATTACCTATTATTCTTAAGAGAGCATGCTATCTATGACTTAGTATTTTGAAAAACCTCTTTTTATAGTCCAGTCAATAGTCTATCTTGATGAGTATTGTACGTGTATTTTTTTAAAAGTGTCCTTTCTGCAGTTGTAAAATATAGTGTTCTGCAAACATTAATTAATTCTAAGCGTTCATAATGTTTAAGTATTCTGTATATTTAGTAATGTTGTATCTTTTGATATTATTTTTGAAAGAGGATATATTAAAACACCACCTATGAGGGAAGAGAAAGATCCCCAATGCAGAAGAATTCCAAATACCTTAATAAAGATACTTTGGTTTCAAAGAGGTGGAGTATAACTTCTCACTCCCTATACAGTCTACAGATAATGACATTCTTCCAAAGACTAAGATATGGAAAAGATGAAAACAGCAACTTTACAGTAGAGAAGTCTGAGAAATATCACCTCAACCTGGTGATCAAGGTCAATATCCAAAGTGCTGAGTCATGTCGATACATGCTGATAGTATGTAGCCATGATATAATGTGATGTCGATGGTATTTTAACTCTATGGTCTTTCTCCCAAAAAACCATGACACCATTGTAATTACAGAATACACACACCCTAAATATGTAATTCAATTGAGAGACTGTCTGCAGAATATTTAACGAGTATTTCTCAAAACTTCTAAGGTCTTTAAGAATCAGCAAATCTGAGAAACTCTCACATCGAAGAAAAATCTTAGCAAGATAACTGACAGTAATGCTGTGCCTTACATGGAATCCTCGAAAATAAAAAGGACATTAGGCAGAACTGAGGAAATAAGTAAATTTTAATGAATAAATAAGGACATTTAGCTAATAATAGTGTTACCAGTATTGGTTCATTAGTTGTAACAAATGTACCATCTTAATATAAAATGCTAATAATAGGAGAAACTGGTAAGAGGTATATGGGAATCCTGTCAGCTTCACAATTTTATCTAGAGAATTTTCTATTTCTCTCTTTTCCTCCTCACTAACCACCTACCATACACACACAAAATCAGGGTATTTTTTTGAAAAATTAGAACAATAAAAGAAATTTTTATGGCTGTCTTAGATTTTTTTAAACCTGATACATTTATAAATAATTTAAGGTTGAATTAGATTATAAACTCAAAAAAGTTCTTAAAATATCTAAACAGAATGGAACAATAGAAGTAACCAATAAAAATAAAAATACAACTATAAAGTCAGATGTTTTACAGATGCTAGAAATGCAGAGAGTAAAAAAAAGTCTTTCTCCTTACATAATGTTTAGTCTAGTGGAGAAGACATAATTTTAAGCAGAAATTTATGATTACTCAGACTAGGTTAAATCTGTTAATTACATGTTCCAAAATCACCCTGCAACTTTTCCTTTATGTATCCTCTATCCTTAAAAATTTGGTTTATTTTCTTTTTCTCTACCTTGTATTGTCTATGATGAATATGTCTCATTTATTTCAGTATTTTCAGAGCCTAATAAAATGTGATACATGTATTATTAATTGAACTATAATTAATTGTCATAAATCAGAGAAGGAAAGTTAACACTAAATATAAACAATATTTCAAAAAGTTGAAGCTATTTAAAAGTGTAAGGGACATCCTTGTAAAATGTAGAAGCCTCTACATCTTTGCAGTTCTAAGGGTTGAATTTGATGTCTATCCTTGTAAGGTCTCTTCTAATTTGAAGTTTTGCTAGTTCCATGAACATAATATGTTGACGCAAATTAAATGTAAGTTGCACATATTGATGTTAAGTTGATGAAGTAGCTCTAATGAAGAAAAAAGAATGTACCTAGGTTGAAGTCATCCTGAGAGTTACATTGAGTAAACATCTTTGGAACAATAAAATTATCAAAGCTTACAAATGTTAAGTAAAAAATAGGCTCGGGGTTGTAAAGGAAGGATAAAAACAAGGAATAATGGGAAAGGTCATGAGGGTAGAACATTGCTCGACATAATCCACTGGATATTTTTAACACATGGTGTGAAGGTAAAGGTAACATTCCTGAAACAGAAGCTGCAACTAAAAAGGCTCATCCTAAGTAAGCTGATATGATGAAAATGTCATCCATCTATATTTTAGTACAATTTCTGAGGGGTGATTCATACCCAAATTTTGGTATGAATATATGAACTGAAGTAAAGATACACTGTCTTACATTCTAGTATTTTAATTTTTCATCAAAGTAAAATATATAATCATGATGCACATATTAAATACGTGGAGATCCTGTTATGCTATGAAGGAACCATTCAAATATGGTTCTGTTTCATATAATATTAATATTGTAAGATACATT
Source organism: Macaca thibetana thibetana (assembly GCF_024542745.1). Lineage (NCBI taxonomy): Eukaryota > Metazoa > Chordata > Mammalia > Primates > Cercopithecidae > Macaca > Macaca thibetana. The sequence goes on along the minus strand of NC_065591.1, from coordinate 73,502,339 downwards.
TGCTATGACATTCTTTTCTCTAAATTACCAACTTGAGTCCTCTAAACTTGAGTAATTAAATTTGATTATTTATATCTCTCACTTGGGTTGACCAATGACTTTTTAAAAATGATGTTTAAAATGACAGAAAGCAAAATACTCTTAGCATATCATCTTTAATCCTCAAATGAATTCTCACACCAAATGTGAAAGTTAGATGTGATAATTATTTTATTAGAAGAGAAACTAAGGTGATAATAAGTAGTGTAACTAATAAAATCGAATACCTATAAAGTTTTAGGCAGGTAAATTGATTGAGTAGATGAGGGAGTGACAGAACGTGTGCTGAACTAGAAAAAAAGTCAGCACGTATTCTTTATTAAAAAGGCAACCTAATAAATCACCTAAAGGGAATTGCTACATTTTAGGTCATATTGTCTTTTTTTTTTTTTCCTCTAAAAGTACCCGAATTTCTTTTATTCAATTCAGGGAGGAGACAAGGGTATTTATTTTAAAAAGGTGTCAGATTAAGAAAGGAAATAAAATTTTTGTTCAAATATCTACTATTAACAACTTAATACTTTACAAAGCAATAAAACATAGTTTTTGTATGACTTACAAATGGCTTTTGGAAGCTAGTTTAAAAGAGATATAAATATATTTTGAGTGGCAATAACAGTGTTAAAATAAGAATATTTACAGATAACTACCTGGAAGCACATATTTATTTGCATATCCAAGTCATTATTAATTTGTTAAAATGTCACATTTTTCTATATTCACAACTTATATCTTCCCATGTTGTAAATTTATATAAAATGTACAAGATTTAAAAATGTACCACTCTGATATTACTGTGATTGACTCTGTTGTATCTGTATAAGTACATTAACTTTCTGTGTTTAATCTCTTGCCCTTCTAATTCATCCTCCACACTCTGTGAGATATCTTCTAAAATGTAAATTGGATGATTTTACTCCTTTTCTTCAAGTTATTCAGTGTTCCTCCACCACCTTGAAGATAAATCTAAATATCTTCATGTGCTATATGTAGTGCCGCAATGTTGGAACTTGTGTCCTCTTTTCCAAATTTTATGCGCAGTGTTTACCATGAGAATCCCACAATATTAATAGCTCCCCGAGTGTTCCCTGCACTCTCATATTATCCTTTCTCTGTCTGGATTGTTCTTTCTTCAACATCCATCTAACTCTTCCTGGTACTTGGAGCCTCAGTTTCACATGTACATTCTTCTGAAAGATCGCTGTGATTATTCACTGCTTTCACTGTAGAGTTCGTTTGGTGCCTCTTCTGTGTGCTTTTGCCTCATGTGCAATTCATCACCTTGCTTGTTGCTATGTATTTTAAAGTCAATGCTCTTTTGTGTGTTTTCCACTAGATTCCTTATTTCTTCATGTTGAGACACTGATACTATGTCTAATATTAATACAAAGATCTTCATTGAATACTTTAGTAATAAGTGAATTTCTAAAATAATTAATTTACCCAAATAAAAAACCTAGGCCCTTTGCCACAGTAATATAGTCTGTATTTATACTGCACACTTTCTTCAAAGGAAGACTTCTTCAAAAAATATGTAAACCCCTTTATGTACCAACCTAATGTAGACTCTGATATAGTATCTCCCATACCTAAATGAGATTTAAAATGTTTTTAGTCAATCCCTGCATAAGCAGAATTTTAAAATTTCTCTTGTCAGGAGTAATAATTGAAAGGATATAATTATAACTAAGATATCTGGCTGCCAATCAGTACTAGTGAGAAAGAAGGAGAAAATGAAAGAAAAATTAAAAGAAAAATAAAACAAGAGATAGACAAATGTCGCAGAATCAAAGGCATTCAAATGGACTATTTTGTAAATCTTCCCAACAGGTTTCCTACCTCATAAACATATTACTAACTTGTCTCTATCCACAGGTCTACCAACATTTCCCCCTTCTTTCTTTAAGGTTCAAACTTCTTTAAATCTTCTCAACATAAATCAATAGACAATATTAAAAATTAACAATTGTAAGAAATGTCCTGCTTTCCATGGCAACCTATTAGTGACTGCAGCATATGGAGGAATGAATCAGAGCAGGGTGGCAAGACAAGCCGGCAAGGGGCAAGAATGCACCAGAAGGGTCCTTGTTTTAGGCTAATTGCTTCTCCCCAAATTCATATGTTGAATCCCTAGTTTCAAGAACCTCAGAATGTGACTGAATTTGGAGGTGGGGCCATTAAAGAGGGGACTGAGTTAAAAATGAGGCTCTTAGGATGGGCCCCAATCCATTTTAACTGTGTCCTTATATGAAGAGGAAGAAATACCTGGGATGTGTGCTCACGCAGCAAAGGCTATCTCCAGTCAAAGGATAGAGGCTACAGGAGAAATCAAACCTGCCGACAACTTGATCTCGTGCTTCAGCATCTAGAACTGTGAGAAACTAATTACTATTATTTAAGCCACCCCCTCTATGGTATTTTGTCGTGCCATCTCTACCAACCTAATACAGGGTCCAAGCTGAGAGAAGGCCCTGTGGGAGTCAGGGCCTGAGCAAATGACTCATCCAGCCAAGGTGGAAGCTTATGTCAGCAGACTGGCTATATACAGGATTTTTGAACAAGACAATAGCATTGAGAATAATGAGACACAGCCTTCCCACTCTTGAAGAAAAGAAGTACAGGTATGTAAAAGAAGAAAACTAGATTAAAGGAGGAGGTTCACTTTATGTCCTATTTAACTGTTTATTGAAAGAACCTGAAAAACAAAAGCACTTCAGTAGAAATGAGCACAATTAGAGCTTACTTTTTGTTTTCTAAAAATTATTCTGGGCCGGGCGCGGTGGCTCAAGCCTATAATCCCAGCACTTTGGGAGGCCGAGACGGGCGGATCACGAGGTCAGGAGATCAAGACCATCCTGGCTAACACGGTGAAACCCCGTCTCTACTAAAAAAAATACAAAACACCAGCCGGGCGTGGTGGTGGGCACCTATAGTCTCAGCTACTCAGGAGGCTGAGGCAGGAGAATGGTGTAAACCTGGGAGGTGGAGCTTGCAGTGAGCTGAGATCCGGCCACTGCACTCAAGCCTGGGCAACAGAGTGAGACTCCATCTCAAAAAAAAAAAATTATTCTGTATTAAAAGGAGCTACAAATGCTTGTATTTTAAGGGGCACTGAATAGCCTAATGATATTTAAAAAGAAGAACAAATTCAGAGATTCATACTTCCCAAATTTAAAACTTACTACAAAAGATGATAAACAGTGTGATACTGCCATAAAGATAGCTATATAGACCAATGAACTAGAATGGAGGAATTAAACTTAGACACTGCTAGCCAACTGATTTTCAACAAAGATTCGAAGACCATTCAATGAGTAAGAAAAAGTCTGTACCAAATAGTATTGAGGAAACTAGATGTCTACATATAACATAATAAAACTGGACTCGTATTTTATTCCATATACAAAATTTAACTCTAAATAGACTCTTACTTTAAAGCATATACAATAATCAATTTAAAATAGGTCAAGGATTTTTAAGTATAAAAGCTAAAACCAAAAAATCACTGAAAAAAATAGGCATAAATCTTTATATCATTGGATTTGGCAATGGATGATCAAAAATGACACTGAAAGCATGAACAAAAAAAAGATAAATTGGATTTTATCAAAATTAAATACTTTTGTGCATCAAAGTTAACTACCAAGAAAGTGACAAGACAACCTACAGAACAGGATAAAATATTTCTATGTCATGTATCTGATAAAAGTCTAATAATCAGAATATATAAAGAACTTTTATAAGTAAACACCCAAATGACAAATAATCCATTGAAAAGAAGAGAAAGGACTTGAATGGGCATTTCTCAGAAGAAGAAATAGAAATGACTAACAAGTATGTGAAAAGATACTCAACATTGTTAGTCACAAGGGAAATTCAAATGAAAACCACAATGAAATGCTGCTGAACACTGACTAGTATGACTAGAATCAAAAAGAAAAACAGGCTTTGGTATCAGGATGATGTTGGCCTCATAAAATGAGGTAGGGAGGATTCCCTCTTTTTCTATTGATTGGAATAGTTTCAGGAGGCATGGTACCAGTTCCTTCTTGTACCTCTACCTCTGGTGGAATTCGGCTGTGAATCCGTCTGGTCCTGGACTTTTTTTGGCTGGTAGGCTATTAATTATTGCCTCAATTTCAGAGCCTGTTATTGGTCTATTCAGAGATTTCACTTCTTCCTGATTTAGTCTTGGGAGAGTGTATGTGTCCAGGAATTTATCCATTTCTTCTAGGTTTTCTAGTTTATTTGTGTAGAGGTGTTTATAGTATTCTCTGATGGTAGTTTGTATTTCTGTGGGGTCGGTGGTGATATCCCCTTTATCATTTTTTATTGCATCTATTTGAATCTTCTCTCTTTTCTTGTTTATTAGTCTTGCTAGCAGTTTATCAATTTTGTTGATCTTTTCAAAAAACCAGCTCCTGGATTCATTGATTTTTTTGAAGGGTTTTTGTGTCTCTATCTCCTTCAGTTCTGCTCTGATCTTAGTTATTTCTTGCTTTCTGCTAGCTTTTGAATGTGTTTGCTCTTGCTTCTCTAGTTCTTGTAATTGTGATGTTAGGGTATCAATTTTAGATCTTTCCTGCTTTCTCTTGTGGGCATTTAGTGCTATAAATTTCCTTCTACACTGCTTTAAATGTGTCCTGAAGATTCTGGTATGTTGTATCTTTGTTCTTACTGGTTTCAAAGAACATCTTTATTTCTGCCTTCATTTCCTTATGTACCCACAGTAGTCATTCAGGAGCAGGTTGCTCAGTTTCCATGTAGTTGAGTGGTTTTGAGTGAGTTTCTTAATCCTGAGTTCTAGTTTGATTGCACTGTGGTCTGAGAGACAGTTTGTTATAATTTCTGTTCTTGCACATTTGCTGAGGAGTGCTTTACTTCCAACTGTGTGGTCAATTTTGGAATAAGTGCGATGTGGTGCTGAGAACAATGTATATTCTGTTGGTTTGGGGTGGAGAGTTCTGTAGATGTCTATTAGATCTGCTTGGTGCATAGCTGAGTTCAATTCCTGGATATCCTTGTTAACTTTCTGTCTCTTTGATCTGTCTAATGTTGATAGTGGGGTGCTAAAGTCTCCCATTATTATTGTGTGGGAGTCTAAGTCTCTTGGTAAGTCTCTGAGGATTTTAGGCCAATATTCCTGATGAACATCGATGCAAAAATCTTCAATAAAATACTGGCAAACTGAATTCAGCAGCACATCAAAAAGCTTATCCACCGTGATCAAGTGGGCTTCATCCCGTGGGATGCAAGGTTGGTTCAACATATGCAAATCAATAAATGTAATCCAGCATATAAACAGAACCAAAGACAAAAATCACATGATTATCTCAATAGATGCAGAAAAGGCCTTTGACAAAATTCAACAGCCCTTCATGCTAAAATCTCTCAATAGATTTGGTATTGATGGAATGTATCTCAAAATAATAAGAGCTATTTATGACAAACCCACAGTCAATATCATACTGAATGAGCAAAAACTGGAAGCATTCCCTTTGAAAACTGGCATAAGACAGGGATGCCCTCTCCCACCACTCCTATTCAACATAGTGTTGGAAGTTCTGGCCAGGACAATCAGGCAGGAGAAAGAAATAAAGGGTATTCAATTAGGAAAAGAGGAAGTCATCCAAGTAGTGTATATTTTACTCTTTAGGTAATTTCTCATTCCTCACCCTGCTCTCAATCTTCCACTTTTCTGAGTCTCCAATGTCTATTATTCCACTCTCCAAGTCCATGTGTGTACATTGTTTGGTCCCACTTCTAAGTGAGAACATGTGTTATTTGACCTTCCATTTCTGAGTTATTTTACCAAAGATAATGGCCTCCAGTTCCATCTCTGTTGCTGCACAAAACATGATTTCATTATTTTTATAGCTAATATTCCATGGTGTATATGTAGATTTGCTTTATCGAAGCATCTATTGATGGGCACTTAGGTTGTTTCCACACATTTGCTATTGTGAATAGTGTTGTGATAAATACATGAGTGCAGGTATCTCTTTTATATAATGAATACTGTTTGTTTTCATAGATACCCACTAGTGGTATTGTTGGATTGAATTATAGTTCTATTTTCAGTTCTTTGAGAAATCTCTATATTGTTTTCTATAGAAGTTTATTGATATACATTTCTACCAACGGTGTATAGACATTCCTTTTTCTCCACATTCTAACCAACATCTACTTTATTATCTTCTATAATAATAATAGCCATTCTTGGCCGGGCATGGTGACTAATGCTTGTAATCCTAGAACTTTGAGAGGCCGAGGCAGGTAGATCACTTGAGATCAGGAGTTTGAGACCAGATTGGTCAATAAGGTGAAACACTTTCTCTACTAAAAGATACAAAAATTAGCCGGGGTGGTGGGAATGTGTAATCCCAGCTACTTGGGAGGCTGAGACAGGAGAATCACTTGAACTGGGAAACCGAAGGTTTCAGTGAACTGAGATCACACCACTGCACTCCAACTCCAGCCTAGGTGACATCACAAAAAAAAAAAAAAAAAAAAAAAAAAAAAAAAAAAAAGCCATTCTCATGAAAACAGACACATAGATCAGTGGAACAGACTAGATAACCCAGACGCAAATCTATACTTCTAGAGTGGACTCCTTTTTGGCAAAAGTGTCAAGAACATAAATTGGGGAAAGGGTAATCTCTTCAATAAATGGTGCTGGGGAAACTGATTATTGTTATGCAAATGAATGAAACTAGACCCCTGTCTCTGACAATATAGAAAAATCAAATCAAAATGTGGAAGAAAAACTTAAATCTAAGACCTTAAACTATGAAACTACTAAAAGAAAACATTGGGGGAAACTCTCCAGAACATTGGTCTGGACAAAGATTTCTTGAATAATACCCTACAGGCACAGACAATCAAAGCAAAAATGGGCTAATCGTATACATCAAGTTTAATAGCTTCTGCACAGCGAAGGACACAATTAACCAATTGAAAAGACGACTAACAAAATGCAAGAAAATATTTGCAAACTACCCATCTGACAAGGGATTAATAACTAGAATATATAAGGAGTTCAAACACTTCTATAGGAAAAATAACAATCTGATTTTAAAAATGGGCAAGGGCCAGGCGTGGTGGCTCAAGCCTGTAATCCCAGCACTTTGGGAGGTCGAGATGGGCAGATCTCGAAGTGAGGACATCGAGACCATCCTGGCTAACACGGTGAAACCCCGTCTCTACTAAAAAAATACAGAAAACTAGCCGGGCGAGGTGGTGGGCACCTGTAGTCCCAGCTACTCGGGAGGCTGAGGCAAGAGAATGGTGTAAACCCGGGAGGCGGAGCTTGCAGTGAGCTGAGATTCGGCCACTGCACTCCAGCCTGGGAAACAGAGTGAGACTCCGTCTCAAAAAAAAAAAAAAAAAAAAAAAAAAGGGCAAGAGGTCTGAATAGACATTTCTAAAAAGAAGATTAGCATGGCAAAGGCATATATGAAAAAGTGCTCACCATTTATGATCAGAGAAATGCAAATAAAGCTACAATGAGATGCCATCTCATTCCAGTTAGAATGGCTTTTATCGGAAAGTCAGGCAATAATAAACGCTGGCAAGGATGTGGAGTAAAGGGAACCCTGTTACACTGTTGGTGGCGATGTAAATTAGGAGAATCGTTTAGAAGTTCCTCAAAAAACTAAAAATAGAGCTGCCATGTGATCTGACAATCTTACTTTTAGATATATACCTAAAAAAAAAAAGAAAGAAATCAGAACACTGAAGAGTATCTGCACTCCCCTGTTTATTGTGACACTATTCACAAAAGCCAAGATTTGGGAGTGACAGATGAATGGATAAAGAAAATGTAGTACATATACATGATGGTCTACTATTCAGCCATGAAGAAGAATGAGTTCCTGTAATTTGCAACAACATAGATGGAACTGAAAGTCATTATGTTAGATGAAATAAGCCAGGTACAAAAAGACAAACTTTGCCTGTTCTCACTTATTTGTGGGAACTAAAAATGAAAATAATTAAAATCATGGAGATAGAGAGTTAAAAGACTCTTACCAGAGGTAACGAAGGGCTGTAAGATGGTGAGGGAAAGTGGGGATGGTTGATAAGTAGAAAAAGTGTATTGGAAAGAATAAATGAGACCTAGTACTTGCTAGCACAACCAGGGTGACAATAGTCAATAATAATTAATTGTACATTTTAAAATAGCCAAAATAGTGTATTTGGATTGTTGTAACAAAAAGGATAAATGCTGGAGGTGATGAATACCTCATTTTCCCTAATATGATTATTATGCATTGTATGCTTGTATCAACATATTTTATGTAACCCGTGAATAAATTCACCTATTGTGTACCCACAACAATTAAAAATAAAAATAAATAATAGGCCTGGCACAGTGGCTCATGCCTGTAATCCAGCACTTTGGGAGGCCGAGGCGGGATGGTGAAACTCCATCTCTACTAAAAATACAAACACAAAAAAATTAGCCGGGAGAGGTGGCGGGCGCCTGTAGTCCCAGCTACTCAGGAGGCTGAGGCAGGAGAATGGCGTGAACCCAGGATGCGGAGCTTACAGTGAGCCGAGATCGCGCCACTGGACTCCAGCCTGGGCAACAGAGCGAGACTCCATCTCAAAAAAAAAATAAATAAATAAAAGCCATTCCGTCTGGTATAACAAGGCATCTCATTGTGGTTTTGAGATGCATTTCTGTGATTACTCATTTTAAACATTAAAAAAAATTTTTTTTGGCCATTTGTATGCCTTCTTTTGCAAAATATCTCTTCATGTCTTTTTCCTTCCCACTTTTGAATGAGGTTTTTGTTGTGGTCGTGTTGTTGTTTGAGTTCCTTGTAGATTCTTGATATTAGTCCTTTGTCAGAGGCATGTTTTGTTAGTATTTTCACCCATTCTGTAGATTGTTTGGTCACCTTGCTGATTACTTCTTTTGCTTTTCAGAAGCTTTTTAGTTTAATTAAATTCTATTTGTCTATTTTGTTATTGTTGAGTTTGCTTCTGATGTCTTAGTCATGAATTATTTGCTAGGCCAATGTCCAGAATAGTTTTTCTAGGTTTTCTTTTAGAATTCTTATAGTTTTAGTTCTTATATTGAAGCCTTTTTTTCATCTTGAGTTGACTTTGGTATATAGTAAGACTTAGGGGTCCAGTTATATTCTTTTGCATATGGTTATTCGATTTTCCCAGCACCATTTATTGAATAGGGTGTCCTTTTCCCAGTGTATGTTTTTGTCAGCTTTGTTGAAAATCAGTTGGTTGTGGATAAGCGGCTTTATCTCTGAGTTATCTATCCCATTACATAAATCTACATGTCTATTTCTATATCGGTACTATACTGTTTTGGTTACTATCACTTTGAAGTATAATCTGGTGTCAGGTAATGCCTTCAGATTTGTTTTTTGCTTAGGATTGCTTTGGATAGTCAAGCTTTTTGGGGGGGGTTCCATATGAATTTTACATTTCTTTTTCTAATTTTGTGGAAAATGGCATTGCATTGAATGTATTGTATTGATAGGGATTACATTGAATCTGCATATTGCTTTGGGCAGTATGGTCATTTCGATGATATTTCTTCTCATCCATGAGCAATGAGCATGGTGTATTTTTACAGTTGTTTGTGTCATCGACAATTTCTTTTATCAGAATTTTTCAGTTTTCTCTGCAATCTTTCACTTTCTTGGCTAAATGTGTTCCTAGGTGTTTTATTGTTTTATGTTAGCTGTTGTAAATGGGACTGACTTCTTAATTTGGCTCTCAGCTTGATCATTATTGGTATATAGAAATGCTATTGATTTTTGCACACAATTTTGTCTCCTGAAATTTTACTGATTTTATTAGTCAAATTGAGGAGTCTTTAGGGTTTTGTATGTATAAGATCATATTATCAGCAAACAGAGATAATTTTATTTACTTTTTCCAATTGAATGCATTTTATTTTTTTCTCTTGCCCGGTTGGTCTGCCTTAGAACTTTGAGTATTATGTTAAATAGGAGTGGCAAAAATGGGCATCCTTGTTTTATTCCAGTTCTTAAGGGAATGCTTTCAATTTTTCCCCATTCAGTATGATGTTGGCTGTGGGTTTGTTGTACACGGCTTTTATTATTTTGAGTATGTTGCTTTTATTTCTGGTTGGTTGAGGGTTTTTATCATGAAGGGATTTTGAATCTAATCAAATGCTTTTTCTGCATATCTTGAGATGATTGTATTTTTAAAAAATTTTGATGAATCAAATTTATTAATTTGTGTATGTGCAATAATCTTTGCATCCCTGTAATAAAACTCACTGGAACAGAGTGCATTATCTTTTTGATGTCCAGTTGTATACTGTTTGCTAGTTTCATTGAGGATCTTTGCATCTATGTTCATAAGGGATATTGGCAATAGTTTTCTTTTTTTATTGTGTACTTACCTGGCATTGATATTAGAGTGATACCGGCTTGGTAAAATGAGTTAAGGAGAATTCCCTTTTCTTTAGTTTTTTGGAAAACTTTCAGTAAGATTGTTACTATTTCATCTTGTACAACTGGTAGAATTCAACAGTGAATTAATCTCATCCTGGGCTTTTTTTTTTTTTTTTTTTTTTTTTTTTTTTGGTTGGGAGATTTTAAATTACTGATTCAATCTTATTACTTCCTATTGGTCTGTTCAGAATTTCTATTTTTTTCTCATTCAGTCTTGTGAAGTTGTATGTTTTCATGAATTTATCAATTTCCTATAGGTTTTCTAGTTTATAAGCATAGAAGAGTTCGTAATAGTCTTTGATAATCTTTGGTATTTTTATGGTATCAGTTGCAATGTACTATTTTTTGGCAAAATTTCCAGTTGTGTTTATTTGAATCTTCTCTCTTATCTTCCTCAGTCCAGCTAGTCGTATTTCAATTTTATATATCTTTTCAAAGAACCATTTTTTTCATTTCATTTATCCTTTTTTTTAATGTTGATTTCATTTAGTTCTGCTATGATTTAAGGCTATAAACTTCCTTCTTAACATTGATATCTTGTATCCCAGAGATTTCATATATCATGTCTTTATTTTTATTCATTTTGAATTTTTAAAAATTTCACCTTAATTTTGTTGTTGATCCCAAGTCATTCAGGATTATTTTAGATGACTTTGTTTAATTTTTATGGATTTGCATAGCTTCAAGAGTTCCCCTTGGAATTGATTTCTGTTGTCAAAGTGTCAGTGATATCATGTGAGAAGAACTCGACCTATTATTGCTGGCTTTGAGAAGGAAGAGAAGCTGTGAGCCATTGGACTTTTTCAGCCTCTAGAAATTGTGACATTTAAGGAAATACATTCTCCCCTAGAACCTCTAGAATGCAGCACCTTGACAACACCTTGATTTTAGCCAGTGAGACCTTTTCAGATTTCTGATCTACAGATCTAATTTCTTCTAGCTAAGTGACAACCACTTGCCTGAGAAGTTCTCTTCATTGCCCAGGGAAAGCACACAATGATGGACTGACACTGGCATACAGAAGTCAGGCCCTTTGACTCAAAGTGAGACCAACTTTGTGGTGAAAGTCAGGCTTCTGGGCTCCCTATGAAATCAAGCTGAAGATGGTGGACTAGAGGTTTTGTTAGTATGCCTCACTTACTCAGAAATAGCAAAAACTGTATTTAGAGATGCACACAGTGAACGTATATCCAAGAAGGAAAACAGTTTTGCATTCTTTGTGCTATTTTTATACTTTCCTATACATTTTAAACATCACTAAAAGAAGATGCAGCAACTCTCAGAAAAAAAGTGGTTACTTAGTAACCATATCTCAAGAAAATATTTTGATATTAAAAATTACCTGTGAACCATGGTTATTCATACACCTATTTGAAAAGGTATTGTATTAAATAAGATAATGCATGTTAAGTATTCTGCAAATTTCCTGGTTTGTGCCACTCAATAAAAATCAACTATGGATGTATAATAACAAAGGGAAATTGGGACAATATCTCAATTGAGTTCCTTTACAAAAATGTATTTTAGAAATTGAAATTTAGTTCATACTGTTAAGAATAACAGGCTCAGACTATTTTTAATTACCTAATTAAAACTATAACATTCTTCAGTGTTCTTAACCAGTCTCAGTGCTTTGCTGCTTTTTGTTCACTTTAAAATATTACATATTTTATTGAAGAAATAATCTATGCATGTGTTTGAAATGTTTTGAAAAGTGTTAAGAGCAGTAGATAACAGATCTCTTTTAAACACTTTAGAATAAGTCATTGCAAGCATTATCTTACGTACATTTCCAAAATATTTCTTTCCAAAGACTCACCCTCACACATTAAAATGCACATTCAGATATAAAGACACTCACATTTCTACATTGTATTTTATCACCTAAAATTAAATTCTGAATATGTTTCTATTAAGCTTATATAAATCTTTCTATCCCATAATATTAAATTGTATTTCATTGTAGATATGCAGGGTTTTTATTTAAAATAATGAATAATTAGTACAAACACCATCCCATCAGAATGACTGCCTGAACATTGAAAACAAACATAGTTGTAACAGTGCCACAAAGCAACAATTTCAATAGCTTATAATTTCAGGCATTTATTTCTCATTCCTGAGTTTACAGATTCACTGATTTTGAGTTCATATAGCTTTAGTGTTTCTTACTCTAGTGACTAGGCTTAAAGAGGAACTGTTCTCACTGTGGATCTTAGGAATGCAAGAGAGTTTGCCTAACCACACATTGTATTTAGAGCTTTATGCCTGCTTACACATCACTGGCTAAAGCAAAGTGTATGACTCAGGGGCATCAGGGCAGGAGCAGAATGTGAAGAAACATTTGTAAACAAATGCTGATGTTTATCAAACTGAATGTCAGTTCTGTATGGAATTAGCACTATGTTTTATTTTTAATTTTTGTGGGTACTTAGGTGAACTTTTTTTTTTTTTGAGATGGAGTCTTGCCCTGTTGCCCAGGCTGGAGTGCAGTGGCGCGATCTCGGTTCACTGCAAGTCCGGCAAGTCCTGCCTCCCGGGTTCACGCCATTCTCCTGCCTCAGCCTCCCGAGTAGCTGGGACTACAGGAGGCCGCCACCACACCTGGCTAATTTTTTGTGTATTTTTAGTAGAGACGGGGTTTCACCGTGTTAGCCAGGATGGTCTCGATCTCCTGACCTTGATATCCGCCCATCTCGGCCTCCCAAAGTGCTGGGATTACAGGCTTGAGCCACCGTGCCCGGCCAGGTGAATATTTTTATGGGGTACATAAGATGTTTTGATAGTGGCATGCAGTGCATAATCATCACATCATGGAAAGTGGTGTATCCATCCCCTCAGGTATTTATTCTTTGTGTTACAAACAATCCAAGTATACTCTTTTACTTATGTTTAAAAGTACAATTAAATTGTTATTGACTATAGTCACCCTGTTGTGCTATCAAAGAGTAGGTATTATTCATTCCTTCTATTTTGTGGTACCCATTAACCATCCCCACCTCCCCCCGGCAACCCCAACCCCATTATTCTTCCCAACCTCTGGTAACCATCCTTCTACTCTCTATCTAATTAGTTTAATTGTTTTGAATTCTTAGATTCCACAAATAAGTAAGAACATAGGATAAGCACTATTTCATTAAACAAATTTTATTGATGTACACAGATACTGTTTATATTCTGTAATTATTATAAGCAATGCAATAATAAAACTTTTTACTTTCAGGTAACTTTTTACTTTCAAGTTTTTAAGTTTCTATAGTAATAAATTTCCTAAAAGTAGAATTTCTGAGTCAGAATATAAACATCACTATTTTGATCAAAGCTATATTCTAAAGAAGTTGTATTCATTTATACTTCCATAGCAATGAATGTGAATGCTTTATTCTTTACACACTTCCCTATACTGTATGGAGAATTGTACATTACTATAGTAATTTGCATTTCCATAGTTTTTAGTGAGTTTGAAGAATTTCACATATATACAAATCACGCAACCTTCCCGTTAGTATGAACTGCCTACTTCTATTTGTTATTCATTTTCCACTGGATTCTTGTTTTTTAAAAAAATATATTTTTTAGTATGTGATTATAAGCTGTTTACATATCCTATAAATGAATACATTCTTTTTCTATTTATGTGGGTTTATGGAGGAGCTTTCTTTCACTGTAAGCCTAGACAAAATAAATCAAAAGTACCACTCAGAGAGTTTGAAATGTGTTTTAGTTTGAGGATTACAGTCTCACATTTGAAAAGTCAAATACATGAGAAACTCTACCTTGTAGCTGTTCTGGATGAAACAGATTTCTGTGCCGCAATTCCCAAATTTGTGGTGAGTAGAAAAAAATAACATTATCAAGACAAAAGATGTGGACCATGTGATGGAGAGAGCAATAAAAGAACTGAGGAAAGCATCTTAGTGACCAACCAGATCCTTGGTGTGTACCAAGAATACTGCAGCCTGAACATGTCAAGCCTATTCATAAAAACACCCTATGTGAGGAAGAGTTAGCTTTAAACATCTTTCAGGTGCACAGAGTGCTATATCTCTTGCTCCTCTTCCATCCTCTTATTTCTCCTACTCCCATTTTCTCAACTCGACCCATCTGCTGACTCTGAAAAGAATGAAAAAAATTTATGGAGGAGATATACTCCTGAGAAACAGAAAAAAAAATATTACTTTCATGCAGCTTACATACTAGTTGAGTGAAATGAACAATTGACAATAGGAAAAGCAAATGCTTAAAAAAAAGAATAAAAAAAAAGCATGAGTGACTGGGTGGTTATTTCAAATTGAATACTTAGAGGAAGACTCTGAGAAAACAATATCAAGAGGATGTCTGAATACCAAGGGCTTTAGGGGAAAATCAACACGGTCTAATATACTACATATTTTAAGAACATCTTTAGTCATGTATAAGAAAATAGGCTGTGAGTTTAGAAGAGAGTAAACCAGGTTATGTGAAATTTTTGAGGAGCAAATGAAGTCCTTTTTTTAAATTGTTATAAAGCACAGATAAGTATTTTAACACACTCCCCTCTTTCAAGCTTTTAGTGTGCAAGCATAACATTGATATGAAAACACTAATTGATAATAACAAAAAAAATATTTTCAGAAGAGACCCTTTTATGTATAAGCAAAAATCCTGAAAGTTACAGTGCATGATACATGGAAAGAATAAAATTACTACACTAGTAGAGTTTAGTTCAGTAATTGAGGGCAATTCAATATTACAAATAATTTTACTACATGCTTATTACAACAGTACACTTACTTTCTGAATAAAAAACTATTAAAGTAGGAACAGATAATTTCTAAACTTGATGTAATGTATGTATATGTGTGTGTGTCTGTGGTCTGTGTAGATACTGAGAATCATAGGAGCATGTTATGTATATATCAAGTCAGAGAACAGAATCATGATACATTATAGTAGAAACACCTCCTTGCTAAATTATAAACAGGGCATCATTACTACTCTTAAAAAGTATTACTCTATATTCACTATTTAATTTGAATTAATAAGGAAACTAAATTAGACAAATATGTTTCTAAAAACCTGAAGTTATTTTTCCGTATGTGATACAATTTCATAAGTAGAAAATGCAAGAGAATCAACAGGTAAAAAAGGAAACCTATAGCAAACAGGAACAGTAAAGTGGCTGGATACTAAACACAAAATGTAGGATTCCTTATTACTGTTTCACCATTCACACTATTAATGTTCTTTAAAGTAAGAAAGAAAATTGTAGTCACTCTAGCATCCTGTTTTGATTTTCATCTCCCTAATGACAACTCAGGTTGAGCATTATTTTATATAGCTGTTAACCATATGTTTATCTTCTTTGGTGAGGTGTCTGTCCAAATATTTTGTCCAGGTTCAATTGAATTCTTTATTTTGTTATTATTACATTTTAAAAGTTTTATTTATTTTAGATGTGAGTCCTTTAACATAAATTTGTGTTATAAATATTCTTTCCAGTCTGTCCTTTGTCCCTTCATTCTCATAACAACAGCTTTGTAGGGCAGAAGTTTTAAATTTTAATAAAGCTCAAATTATCTAATTTTTCTTTTATGGTTCCTGATTTTTAGGTGTTATACCTAAAAACTTATCACACCAAAGGTTTGTTTGTGATATTTGTTTTGTGATTTGTTCATGATATTCCCTTCTTAATATTTTAATATCCGTAAGTTAGTAATGACTCCTTTTATTCTAATATTTGTATCTTTTTTTCGTTGTGTAGACTCAATAAAACTTTATTGATTTCTGTGACATTTTCAAAGAAACAACTTCTGGCTTTATTGTTTTTTGTTTTGTTTAGTTTTGTTTGCTTTTAATTGAGTTTTTTTAGTTGATTTCTATTCTAATTTTTATTATTATTTTTATTCTGCTTGGTTTAGGATTAAATTACACTTCTTTTGTTTCCTAACAAGGAAGATTTAGTTACTGATTTTGAATCTTTCTTTTTTCATACATATGCATTTCCTATACATTTCATGTAAATTTCCCTATAAGCACTGCTTTTGCTTCATATAAAAAATTTTCATTTGTGTTTTAATTGAATTTAATTTAAAATATTTTAAAATTTCTCCTGAAAATTTTTTGTACTATGTTTTGTTTTCCTTTGTTTTTCTTTTTAGAGGTGTAGGCTCAGTCTGTCACCCAGTTTGGAGTGCAGTGATGTGATCACAGCTCACTGCAGCTTTGAACTCCTGAGCTTAAAGGATCCTCCTGCCTCAGCCTCCCAAGGAGTTGGGAATACAGGCACATGCCACTATGCCCACCTTGAACTATGTATTATCTGGAAGTGTGTTGTTGTTTAATTTCCTAATGTTTGGTGATTTTTCATCTATCTTTCTGTTAGTGATTTCTAGTTTGATTCTATTGTGGCCTAAGAAGATATATTGTAAGATTTTTATTTATTTAAACTTCTTAAAGTATGGTTTATGGCTCAGATTTTGCTTCATTTGGTAAATGTTCTATTTAGGCTTGAAAGAAATATGTATTCTACTGTTGTAAGATGGAGTTTCTATAAATGTCAAATAGATCAAGCTGATTGACAGTATTATACAATTCAACTGTATTCTTAATTATATAGGAGCCTGCTTCATCTATTAATCACTGAAATAGGGGTGTTGAAATCTCTCATTATTTTAGTGAATTTGCATATTTCTGTTTTCAATTCTATTAGGTTTGCCTCATATAGTTTGATATTCTGTTGCTAGGTGCATATATATTTAGAGTTGTTATGTTTTCTTAAAAAAATAAACTCCTTTATCATTGTGTAATGCCCTTCTATGATTTTGATATTTTTCTCATTCTGGAATCTACTTTTTAGAATTAATATAGCTATACCAGCTTTCTTTTAATTAGTATTAATATAGTATATCTTTCTTCAACCTTCTTCGTGTAATAAATCTGAATATTTAAAATGTTGAGACTTATTTGATTATATCTTCTCTGTAAATCTGTCTTTGAGTTGGTATATTTAAACCATTTCCATTGAAGGAATAATAGTGTTTGGTAGCACAATAGGATGGCTACAATTAATATTTTATTATATATTTCAAAATACCTGAAAAAGTGGAATTAGAATGTTCCTAACACATAGAAATGATAAATGCTTAAGGTGATGGGTATCCCAATTACTCTAATTAGATTATTACACACTGTGTGCTTATAGCAACATATTAGATGTTGGGATTTATATACCATAAATATATAAACTAATATATATCCATAATACCTACGAATGAAAATTTAGAAAAATAAAGTTATTATTGATATGGTTATATTCATATCTCCCATGTGTATAATTACGTTTGATTCATTGTACCTGTTCTGTGTCCTTCCCTCTTTTCTTCTGATTTCATGGTTCTTGTTAGCATTTTATGTGATCTAATTATATACCCTCTAATGTATTAATTATACTTTTAGTTTTTGCACTAGTGTTTCTAATATACATTTTAACTTATCTTAGGCCACCTTCATTTAGCACTACATGTGTAGTACACATAGCTTATAGCATAATATTATCAATTTTTTTCCAAGCTTTATAAATTTTCTCATATATCTATATGCTATAATCACAACACATTGTTACCATTATTCCTCTTTACAAATAATTACATTTTGGATCAGTTAAGAATAAGAAAAATTATTTTATTTTACTTTCACATATTGCTTCAACTATACTCTTCTCCTCCTACCTTGATGTAGTCTTCAATTTCTGACTTATTTTATTTTCCTTTTCCTTGACAAACTCATCTTAGCACTTCTTGCTGGCAGGTCTGTTACTAATAAAATTTCTCAGATTTTATTTATCTAAGAATATCATGATGTTCTGCTGAAAAGCAGTCAGAATGAAAGAACAAATTCTCCATTATCCTGTCTTTTGCTCTATTCAAATCTCCAATAAATTGGATGAGGCCCACCCAGTTTGGAAAAGGCTTTATAAAGTCAGTCCATGGATTCAAATGTTAATGTTATCCAGAAACACCCTCAAAGACATACGCAGAATAATGTTTAACCAGATATCTGACTGCCCTTTTTTTCCAGTTAAGTTGTCACATAAAGTTAACCATCACAAGTCCATTCCTTGTCAACTTGGTACTTGGGTACATTTCCTAAAGCTGTATTTAATCTCCAAATAAAGACAATAACAAGGACATAATTCCACCTAACATGATACAACTCTCTTGACTATTACTAAAAATGCATTAACTTCTTCCTCAGAGTAGTAAAGTCTTTGAGTAATGTTTACTCTTCTTGATATCCTATAACATAAATATTTAACGATATTTAAATATTTTTATAACAAGTCATGTCTTGTGCTACATGATAAGGCAATAAAGAGAAAGGAAAATGAAGATATTTTCTATACACATGCACACACACATAAACTTATTTGTACCAAATTAAAAATAACTCAGAACAATTATAGTCCTCAGTTATGTAATTGATCACATTGTGATAGATGGTATTCTTTTAGAGAGCAATCTCACTGAATACAGAATTCCAGGTTAGTGGTTTTTCTTTCATTACCTTAAATATTTGAACCATTCTCCATTCTCTTCATGCTTATATGGTTTCTGATGAGAAGTCTATTGTACTTGATCTTTTATAGCTCAGATGCAGCCTTTCTGTGGCTGCTTTCAAGATTTTCACATTGTCAGATTGTATGCAGTTTGAATATGAACTATGTAGATGTATTTTTGTTTTTGTTTGCTTGCTTTTTTGTTTATGACTTTGTATTTGTCTTGCTTGTGTACCTTTAAATTATTGGATCTGTTATTTGTCGTCATTCATTAATTTTGACACTTTCTTAGTCACTATTATTTCAAATACTTACTTTGTTTTAGTCTCTCTCTATTGTGATATTTCAGTTAAGCATATTACACCTTTTGAAGTTGTCTAATAGTTTGTAAATGTTCTCGTTTTGTTTTTTTTTTTCCATTCATTTTCCCCTTTCTATTTCTGGTTTGAAAGTTTTTATTGACAGGTCTTCAAGCTTGCTGATTGTTTCTTTGGCTATGTCATGTTTACTGAGGAACACATAAAGGCATTTTCCCATTCTGCTGCAATTTTGTTTTATTAGTATTTCATTTTTATTCTTTCTTAGAATTTCTTTTTATTCTTTCTATCACCCTTCCCACATTATCCTCCTGTTCTTGTACGTTGTCCATTTTTTCCATTAAAGCTTTGAACATATTAATCATGGATTTTTCAAATCTCCGGTACAATGCAAGTCATATTTGAGCCAGGCTATGCTGTTTGTTGCTTTAAACTGTGTTTGTTCACTTATTTTACATTTTGGCATGTTGTAATTTTTGTTGATTTTTAAAGTCATATATGTGGTGTCAAGGAATAGAAATTGGGCTAAAATAGGCCTTTAGTGTAAATATTTATGTTAATCTGGCTAGTTTTTAAGCTATGTACAGTGCTTGCTGTAGATACAGGTACTAGAAGGTTCAAATTTCTCTAATGTCATTGATTTAGCCTACTCCTTTGGATTTGAACTTCCCTGCATATTCCTTTTTAAATAGAGTCAATGCTTTGCAGCTCTGCCAGCTGTAATCTATTGTTGTTATACTACAGCCCTGTTGGTGTGGTGATAAGGTTTTGGGAGAAAGGAAGAATTTTATATTCTTATGTTTAACTCTTTTTCTTTCATGGACACCAAATATTGGGAATGTGACCTTTTCAAGTTTTTCTCAGTGTTATAGCACTTTTCCTCTCCCTTTGTTGAAACAAGAAGGCTAATGGGGGCTTGAGTGAAAAGAATACTCTTCTGCCAGTTGAGATAATACTCTGGAATAGTCTTTCTCTAAGGCAGGAAGAGTAGATATTTGCTATGAAGCACTTTCTAGGCATATTTCACAATGACTATTTTTTTCTATTCCCTGCCTGAACCATGAGAAAATCATTCTTAGATCTTTATTGTGAGAGCTTCACGGGGTTCCTGAAGGTAAAACTAAAATACAGAAAAGTGTAAAGTTCTACCAAGACTGAAGCCCCCAGTAGTTTATTAGTCTTGCACTACTTCACACTCACCACACTCAGCCTCTAGGATTCATCAAAATTACAACTTCAGTGGTACTGCAAGTGTCTAGACTACCAGTAGTTTCTGTTCCAGGCCAATAGATTTCACTTTTCATTCTAGGGATTCATTCTGATCTCCAGGTTCTTAGGTGGCAATTTGCCCTGCAATCTGAGTTTTCCAGTAGGGTCCAGAAAAATTGATTGATTTTTAGTTTCATACAGTTTTTGACCAACATAGTTGGCTTTCTTAAAGTTATTTTATCAGCCCTATGTATGTTCACTAATCTAATGCCTCAGTGGCATTTGTTCAGTGTGTCTGCAGTGTATAGTATGATGTAGAGAACTGGTAATAGATGAGAATTCTGAGGTAATTAGGGGACAGATCATTACAGCTCTTAAATGGCAATATTAAGTGGTTTTGAGTGTACTATAATGACGGTGGCAATGGCTATTTGAAGAATTTTAAATAAGGCACTCTAACATTTGAAAAATCCCTTTTACTTGTGCAGAACTGATTCATCTAGGCAATACTTCATGTGAGATGGTCAAATAGAAAAATCATGTAGGAATTTAAGCAGAGCAAAGTAGCTGGGTTTTGCCCTAGTTGTCTTGTAGATGGTATCCATTTTAGCTAAGTAATAAGGTACACCTGATTCATGTTTTTTGGTAGGATGGTGCCCTTGATTTGGAATATATTACTTCAAAATTAATATATAATAAATATTTGAATAGCTTAATTTTGATTTATACTTATATTTGAGAAGGAAAACTGTGGTGTAGTCTTTCTACAACAATTTATCATTATTTAATTATACAGGATTAGATTACTCCCCCCCCCCGAAAAAAAAAATAGAAGGTAACTCACTCACAGAATCTGATGGAACATGTCTGTGTGCTCAGCTAAAAAAGTGTGGATTTTTCCAGTTTCTGATACAGCTCGGTTTCACAGTTTTAAGTCCAAGACCTGGACTGACAACTATGTGAAATAGCTCAACAGTGTAGTTGAGGGGCAGAGGATATCACTCTGTGGGTACAGATAGTTCTTGAGGTAGGAGTCAGATGTTCTATTTGACGATATCTCCTTCCACCTCCATAATTTTGAAAAGAAATGTTTATTATTGAATGAATGCTTGGCTTCAACTAGTTCAAAAAATAAAATTCATGGATGGCTACAAAGGGTAGGGTACAAAGATAATCCTTTCTACCCACTTTTTCTATTTATAGGCAACTAAAACCTCAGAAAATGTAAGCACATTATCTTTGGTTATACATAGCTCCATACACAAGCCAGAAGTAAATGAGATTTTAGTGAAAAAAATCATGTTTTGTTTTGGAGATAGTTTTAAATTACAGCTTCCATTTCTGTGTGTGCTTTAATCATGATTACTAAAAATTATTAAATTTTAGTTTTATCATTTGTATAATGATGAAAATAATTATACTTATCCTTCAGCATGTAGGATTTACATGAAACAACCTGTATAATATATTTAAGTTTATTGTGGCACACAGTAGGCACCTAATGTATTTTTTATTTGTTAATTATTATTCTTTAGGGGACAAATGTGTAGATGTAGACTGGAGATGTACTACCTAAGACAAGAAAACGTGAATTAGAGGATTGACATTAAGCCAGACTACTGAAGGTATTAAGTCCAAGCCTAGGAAACTTCGATTATTTGACAAGGGAAAGAAATTAAAAATGCAAGGGCATAATGGAAGGGGAAAAATGGTCGGGGGCATGCAAGTAGCAGCAAAAGAGGAGTGAAATAAAGAACACTTTAGTGACAGATAAAATAGCATTGAACTACTTGGTTCCTAATATTGCAGGTAGTGATACAAGGTAGAGACTTCAGTGGTATAGTTCAGCGCTGACCCTGATTTTCTGGATTTTCTGATCCCCAACAATGAAGATACAAAATTTATCAATAATGATTTATGAATATCATTGATATCTCTATACAGATATCTACAGATAATAGAAAATCAATTTGTGAAATTGTACATACCCACAAATAAATAAAATTCCACATATTAAAATGTTCAACATAAAGTCAGCATGATTTTCTCAGTAAAATGAAAGCCTCATGTTGTAATCTACCTTATATATTTTCATATGAAATTCCGGTACTAGAATATAGTAGGGCATACAAGAATGATATTTCATGAAATTTAATAAATTTTAGTATAAATCTTAGTGTAACATACAAAAAAGAAAACACTTGTTTCTTTAGAGAATGAGCTACTTAATGGTGACAGCATAAGTGGCATATAGTTACTATTTTTTCTTTACAGATGAAGAAACTAAAGTCTTGAAAGGTAAGACATTTGCCCAAGATTCCTGTGAGAAAGAAGCAGAATCAGGACTGAAAGACTTATGCTCATAAATTCTGAATATAAAATGCAATGTTCTGTCTATAATCTTTCTATAATATACTTTTCTGCCTGACAGAGAAATTAACTATAGGAATGCCAATATGTTCAATACACATTGCATATATTTATCATGACTTGCGTCATTCCAGATTCTTACAGTCCAATGGGATGATATGAATTTATGACACGTAACTATATCTTTCGTAGTGAATACTTTTCTGGTTAAAATTATTTTGTCCTTGTTTTATTAAGTAGAAATCTTCAAAGTTAGTTTATTACTTGTTTATGTTTTGGTATCATCTTAATATTGTTTAGTAAGGAAAATACGCCTTTAAGAAGTAGCATAGAACAATAAATAGAACTCAAATTTTTTTTAAAATTATTTTTTATTATTATACTTTAAGTTCTAACTCAAATTTTTAAATAAGGAATACTAGGGTTCACATCTCATTGTGACCACTTTACTAGCAGTGTGAACTATGCAAACTTTTTAATGTCTATATCCCTTTATCCATAAAATGGAAGAAACAATTCCATCAAAGAGTTCTGAGAAATGTAATTTAAAGAACATATTTTAAGTATCTCAGAGAATTTGTAGCACATAGTAATAAACTAGTTTTACTTACCTTTATGTATGTTGTATTAGTCTGTTTTCAGTCTGCTGATAAAGACATACCCAAGATTAGGCAATTTACAAAAGAAAGAGGTTTACTTGGACTTACAGTTCCACGCAGCTAGAGACTCCTCACAATCATGGTGGAAGGCAAGGAGCAAGTCCCTTCTTACATGTTTGGCAGCAGGAAAAGAGAGAATGAGGAAGATGCAAAAGCGGAAACCCCTGATAAAACCATCAGATCTCATGAGACTTATTCACCATCACGAGAAATGTGCAGGAAAGACCTACTCCCACCTACTCCCATAATTAAATCACCTCCCACCAGGACCCTCCCACAACACTTGGGAATTCAAGATGAGATTTGGGTGGGGACACAGTGAAACCATATCCTATGTGTATACCTCACCTTCATATAGATGACAGCCCTTTAGCATGTATGCTAGCATATAGATAAATAGCACTTTATCTGAAGGAGAAAAATAATTTTATTTCTAAATTTTAATAAAACACAACTTCTAGTACCCACTTTATTTTTCTAAAGCATTTGTTAACATGATTTACTTTTTCTCAGCTTTGCTCAAAGACGGACAACCTCCAGATTTTAGAGGCTTACAGCAACAAAGATTTATTTATTTCTCATGTTACAATATATCTGGATGGCTGGCCAATGGTGACTGTGTTCTGGGCTCCAGCTTGTTGGCGGTTGTATCTCTGTTCCATGTGTCTTGTCATTTAGAGACTTGGGCTTATAAAGAAACTGTCATAAGGGATATGTCTTATTTTCATGCTATTGGGAGTGTTAATTAGGCAAAATATTTAAAGAATAAAGTATTTTGGGACCTTTCTAGGAATTCTAATTTTCAATAATGACAATTTTTCCAAATGTTTTAAATTGAAGCTGAGGTGGCTTTCCTTTGCTAAGTTGCTTTTTAAAGTTATGCTCTGCAGTTTTATTGAAAGTCACTATCAGAATGAGCAACACAAATGTGCTATTTCGAGAGCAATAATCATATTATTGCAGATAGTCAGTTGGAATCTCTCTATAAAGTCACATATGAGAAATCTACTGAAATTCAGTCATATAAATAGTATGGTTTTTTTTGACTGTTGGAGTTATTTACCTTCTGATTCATTTACTATTTTGCTTTGGCTATGAGGAACCTACATTTGTTTAAATTTAGAATAAAAATAAGTCACTAAAATTATGTTGATCTTCATGGTTAGTACAGGTGGACATTTACTTCAGTTTAGCCCTTATTTTCTACTTGTGTATATATTCTGTGTATGTTTTATATACATATACATTCATATAGATTTATTATTACTAACAGCCACTTATTTGTGGAAACAAATTATGTCTCTCTCTCATTCTCTCTTTCTCTCTCTGTACACACACACACATATACAGTAAAGTGTTTGAAATTTAGCAGAATAAATTTACCATATCTTCTGATAATTAATTGGTTGACTTGTGAAAGGCTGTTACATATTTAAGTTGATTTTTTCCCCTATGCAGATCACCAAATGATATAATAACAAAAAAATCCCTGCTTTCTTATAATTTTTTTAACCAGTATAGTATTCTCAATGTAATCAGTATCATTAGGTATTTTCAAGTGAAAGGCTATGCATACAATCTCTTCAGAGAAAACTGTTAATAGCTGTTAAAATAGAAGCTATTAAGAACTATAAATCATATTTATGATAATTCCAATGGCTATATCTTTCATTTGGGGCCTCAAATAAATAATGGTTATGAAAGGAGAAAAAAGGAGGAAGAGAAGGTCATTGGTCTTGAAGAGTATGTATGAGAAAAAGAATGGTTTGAAGATAGCATAAATTTTGGAGACAGGCCAACCTGGTTTGGAAGCTAAGGTCTGCCGACTGTAAGAAATGTGAATTTAGACTGATTTAATAACCTCTGCAAATTTCAAATTAATTTTTGTAAACTTTTTTATTGATGTATAGTATACACATAGTACAGTGCATAAGTCTTAAGTATAAAGACATCTAATGTTTGCATTTGTCTATGTATAATTAACCACCACTTGAGTTAGAAAATTTACACCTGCGTGCCACTTCCCAGTCAATATACCTTATCTACTTGCCCAGAAGTGAGCAATGTTCTAAATTATTTGGTAATAAATTTGCATTTTATGTGTGTCTGCCTATGTGTATGTATACATATACATAATGCAATAAATTGATCTTTGTGTCTGACTCCTTTCATTTAATGCTTTATGAAGTTCATCCATTTTATTAAGTATACCGGTATTATATTTTTATTAATGTATAATATTGTATAACTATACCACACTGTTTAGCCATTCTCTTGTTGGAGGACATTTAGATTCTTTGTTTCCATTTGGATCTTTTTATGAATAAATTTGTTTTGAACTATTTCTCTCTATATATTGTTTTGTAGATGTGGACTTGTAATCTCATTTTCATCAAATATATTCCTAAGAATTGGAAATGTGGGATCATAGAGATAGGAATATGTTAAGCTCGATTGGGTACTGTGGAATGGTTTTCAAAAATAGTTGTATTAAGGTACAGTCTCAGGAACAATGGAAGACAGTTCCATTTCCTTTGTATCTTTGTCCACACTTGACAGTATGAGTCCTTCTAATTAATGTCATAAAAAAGTGGTGTATTTATATCTCATTTTTGTTGCAATTTGTATTTCTTAAAGTTTAATTAATGTTGTGCACATTTTCATATAGAAGCCTCTAGATATCTTTTCTTAGGCAGAACTTCTTTTATATATCTTGCCCAATATTTGTATGATATTGTTGGTCTTATTTTAATTGATGTTTACTAATTATTTGTATGTTATCAATTTTAGTCATTTGTCAGATATGTGCAGTGATGCTATATTCTCAAAGTTTAGGGCTTGACTTTTCATATACAGTGGGTCCTCAAATAACATCATTTTGATCAATGTCATTTTATTATAACACTAATGAGAAAATAAAATTGATTTCCAGCTAGGGTTACTGTCTGTGTTGGCCTGTTCTCCCCATGTCTGCATGAGTTTTCTCCAGGTAACTAAATTCTTCTCTCATCCCCAAAATGTGCACGTTAGGTGAACTGGTGTGTATAAATGGTCCCAGCCTGAGTGAGGCTAGATGTGTGTGAGTGACCCTACCATGGAATAGCATCCTATCCAAGATTAGTTTCTGTCTTGCACCCTGAGCTGCCGATAAGTTTCTGCCATCCATGACCCTGAACTGGAGTGACTGAGTTAATAGCTATCTTACTTGTTTTTAATTCCTCTTTCTTAAATGTATGCATTGTTCACATTTATTTTAATGTTTAATATCAGAAGCATTTTGGTCTCGTTTAGAAGTTTGGTGATGTTTCTGTGTCCAAAAATATGCAATAGGAACTTAACTCTTGTTTGTTTCAATTAACTTATGTTAGAATTCGTTTTGTTGTATGATTTTTCAGTTAAAGTCACAGTTTCCAAGAAGCCATCAACAATGTTAAGTGAGTACTTCTATACTAAACTGAAGCTATATGGTAGACAGATGTTCTTAATTTTAATGAAAGCTACCTTATTAATCATTTTTATATGTAGTAAATTTTGTGTCCTGCTTCAGAAACTGATGTGTACTGAAAAGTCAGAAAATATTTTTTCTAACAGTTTTAGTATTCCACCTTTCACATTTAGACTTATGATATATGACTTATGATATATGTCAACTTCAGTTATGTATATTGTACAAGGAAAAAGTCACGGTTCATTATTTTTCATTATACATATTCACTTTTTATAGGACATTTGTTAAAATCATCTAACCCTCCACTAAGTTACAGTGAAATCTATGCCATAATTCAAGTAAATATTTAACTATGGGTGTGTTTCTTTATTAAGTTTAATTGGTTCATTTTTCTGTCTTTGGTCTAATACTCCACTGTCTCAGTAATTGTAGTTTTATGGTACAACTTAAATGTTGGTGCTGTAACTATGTCAGATTTACTATTTTTCAAGATAGAGAATCTAGACCATTCCAACTCATTTAGCTTTTCATATAAATTTTCGGTTCAGCTTGTTGATTTAAAAAAATACAAACTACAAATTTGATTGGAATTGCACTGAATGTATAGATAAATTTGGAGAGAATTGACAACTTTTTAGTAGAGTTCTCTTCATTTATTTAGTGTTCTTTAATTTATCTGAGGAATAATTTAGAGAACTTTTAATGTAGAGGTCTAGAAAGCATTTTTTAAAAGTCATTAATAGGTACATGGTGTTTTGTGGTGTGTATGTGTGTATATATATACATATATACTTATATATACATATATATACACGTATATACTTATATATACATATATACTTATATATACATATATACTTATATATACACACATATATACTTATATATACACACATATATACTTATATATACACATACACACACACACACACACACACACACACATATATATATTTTGAGATGGAGTCTCACACTGTCGCCCAGGCTGGAGTGCAGTGACAAAATCTCGGCTCACTGCAAGCTCTACCTCCCGGGTTCATGCCGTTCTCCTGCCTCAGCCTCCCAAGTAGCTGGGACTACAGGTGCCCGCCACCATACCCGGCTAATTTTTTGTATTTTTTAGTAGAGACGGGGTTTCACCATGTTAGCCAGGATGATCTCGATCTCCATGACCTTGTGACCCGCCCGCCTCGGCCTCCCAAAGTGCTGGGATTACAGTGTGAGCCATCGCACCCAGCCTAAAGATATTTTTAAATTTTATTTTCTATTCGCTTCTGTTTGTTGAAATAGTATATAAAAACTCAGTTTATGTTTTGTACATTGATTGTATATTCAATGGACTAAAATTACTCATTTGTTCTAATAGGTTAATGGCACAGTAGTGTCCCCTTATCTGTGGTTTTACTTTCTGAGGTTTCAGTTACCTGCAGTCAACTGTGGTCCAAAAATACTAAATAGAAAATTCCAGAGATAAAAAATCCCTAAGTTTTAGATTGTGTGTTGTTCTGAGTAGCATGATGAACTCTTACGCCATCCTTTTCTGAAATCACCCATTTGTTAGTCACTTAGTAGCTGTCTTAGTTATTAGATTGACTGTCGTGGTATTGTGCTTGTGTTCAAGTAAGCCTTATTTTACTTTATAATGGCTCTAAAGCGTAAGAGTAGTGATGCTTGCAATGCAGATATGCCAAAGAGAAACTGTAAAGTGCTTCCTTTAAGTGAAAAGGTGAAAGTTCTCTACATATTAACGAAATAAAAAAAAAAAAACTTATGCTGAGGTTGCTAAAAGGTTCTATAAGAACAAATCTATCTGTTAAAATGTGAAAAATTAAAAATAAAAAAATGTGTATAGTATAGATTGGGTACTATTCATGATTGTTAAATATCCACTCGAGCCTGGGAACCTATGAAAGGAGGAAACTACTATGTAACTTTCATATTTCCTATATGCAAATTCAGCTTATTTATAAATACAGGTTGAGTATCCCTAATCTGAAAATCCGAAATCCAAATTACTCCAAAATCTGAAACTTTTTCAAAGCTGACATGTTGCTCAAAGGAAATGCTCAGTGGAACATTTTGAATTTCAGATTTTGGAATTATGCGGGCTCCATTGGGTAATGCAAATATTCCAAATCTGACAAAATTTGAAATTCAAAACAATTCTGTTTCCAGGCTTTTCAGATAAATGATGTTCAACCTGTAATGACATTATTTACCTTTTTCTTTCTCATGCATATACATTTTAAAATGTTTCCTAACATATAGCAGTGGCTACGCATTAATATTCAATAAATTAGGTTTTAATGTCATCCTTTTTTAGAAGTTCTGAGCTAGAAGAAAGTGTTATAAGTTACCATTAAATACGATATTAACTAAATTTTACAGACTGTTTTAGATTAGGAATATTTACTCTCAGCTATACTGATAGTTTTTATCAAGAGCATGTATTGATATCATGATATGTGGTTTTTCTGTATCTCTTGAGATGATCCTATGGTTTTTATTCTTTATTCTGTTTAATGTAATGAATATTGCTTTGATTAGGTTTTGAATATTAAAACGTTCTTGTATTTTTAGAATAAACCCTACTTGGTCATGGTGTATTATTGTTAATACATTACTGGTTTTGGTTTGCTATTATTTGTTTAAGGCATTTGTGTCTATTCTCATGAGAGATCTTGCAAAATGTGTTAAGTGTTTTAAGAGGAAAACTAGGCTTGTGTTTGAGGCAGGTAATCTTCCTCTCATTGTGCATCATTTCCCCAAACACTGTAAGAATTCAGGAGATTTCACTCTCACCATTTTCTGCATAAAGATTTCCATCTCAGCATACTTAATGTAGAAAAATCTGGATACATATTTGAGGATTCTCTCGATTCCAGTATTTCATGTCAGCCTTTGTGACTCTCAAAGGTTCCACTGGTTTCTCTTTTTTCCAAAATGGTTCCTATCTTAATCCAAGCCAAGTTCGCATCCCTTGTCCAGAATTGGCATCTTTTCTCAGATAAAAATATTGCCAGCAATATCTCGCTTAGGTAAGGATAGGGTAAATTATCCAAATTTAAAAATTATCCAATCTAAGGATACTCAAAATACCTAATAAATTACCCAATTTAAATTAACAGTTAAGCTGGGAAATAAATTAATTAAATAGTAAAGATTTTGTGCATCGCTGTTAAATAGGAAATTTAAACTAAAACCTAGAAACAAATTTGGTTTGTTCATACATTTTACCAAATTGTTATTGAGCACCTACCATGAATGTGACTCTACACAAGGCAATGGGGTATATAAAAGAGCAAAACATTGGCCTTGCTTTCATTGAACTCATAATTCATTAAGAAAAACAGTTATATAGTATTTCCACAAATGCAACAATAAAATTATGCAAAAGGTACAAAGTTAATATACTTATGAGAATAGATAGCTACATGGGATATGGTATCCAGGTCAGGATCCATGAATTTCATGATGTGTAAGCAGGGATTTCATAATTAAACACTTATTTGCCAGAAAAGTAAGAGCAAGGATAACTCTTAAACAGATGGGAAAACATATACAAAGCTATATAATGTAAAATATCTTAATGTTTTAGGAATTCTATGAAACTTACAGTCATCTTAGTGGAAATTATAATAGGGTACAAAGTTGGAGAGATCAACAATTACTAGATCCTAAGCCTTATACCCTATACTTATAAAAAAGCAGAACCTATTAAAAATTTTAAACCTGAAATCATAAGATAAAGACAGAAAATGATAGAATGTAGACATATAATATAATATGAAAAGTAAAATCCCATTCCACCCACTCTTAAGTAAAACATGAATTCATTGATTTTGCCCTCAAGAAGCTTACCTTCTAGTTGTGGAGATAAAACCAATATGTAAAAACATACTAAGAAATAAGTAGTACTAGCTTATGTATAACTGTCTTTAAAAGTAGTTGAAGGTCAAACTAGGGAGAAAATAGTAAAGATTGAAGCAATTAAAGAAGGAAATATCCACTATCCAAATGTTATAAATACATACAAATTTGACAATAGATGTGCAAAACATTTTACTCTGACATCTATAAATACTATCGAAAGACATACAAAAAGTTCTAAATAAATAGAAAGAAACATCATATTCATGGTGAAAGACTTAATATTGTTAAGATTTCAATACTTTGTAAATATTCCCTAAATTGATCTATAATCTATGCAATCCCTTTTAAATAGCAGCTCTATTTTTGTTTGGTTGTTTTATTTTGGCAAAAATTCACAATATGGTCCTAAAATCACATGGAAATATAAGGGACCCAGAGTAGGCAATCTTGAAAGAGAAAATAAAATATGAAAGACTCATACTTCAGAATTTCAAAACTTACTACAAATCTACACTTATCAAGACAGCATGGTATTGACAAAATTGACACATAAATCAACGGAAAAGAATTGAGAATCAATAATTAAATTCTTGCATGCATGATTGACTGGTTTTATACAAAGGTGCAGCAACAATTCTATTGATAAAAGTTCAGTGGAACTGAAACTGATAGGCAACACTAGGGATCTGAGACACAGAAAAGCCTAGAAAGAGAACAGAAATGTCGAAATGGGTAAGACTTTGAATTGAGCAAGGATAATTGTATAGATTGCAGGGAATGAGTAGTTGTTTGCAACATTGAAACAACATGACATCAGGATCTGTGTTCAAATAGATTGCTATGAATATGGTTATTAGATTTAAAGCATAATTCAGTAGCTCCCAACCCTAATTGCTTTAAACATCAGCATATGACTGTACTATATTTCTATCATTTACTATGACTCATCTTTTCTGTAGGATTTCATCAACTCTAACCTGGTCTATGCCAGTTTCTTTTATCCCTTTTTATGTCCTCACAGCAGCCACCAGAAACTGAAAAGGGCATGTCTCTCAAATTTAGCATGCCCAACAAAGAATTAGTGATTTACCAACAACTCTTAACAGTTTTTTTTTTCTATTCTCTTACATTTCAATATATGGTACCACAACTCACACAGTTAGTCAGCTTAAAAAAACAAAAACAAAAACAGTTATTTTTCCCTTTACTTCACCCTATACTCAGAACATGAGTAAATTCTGCCAATTGCCCTTCATAATGTAACTTTAGTTTTTCTATTTATTCACTTTCTACCCTAGACTGACACCATAATATCTAATGTGGACAACTGTAGTAATGCTCCACCTTGGTATCTCAGATATCCTTCCCACTCTGCAATGTAATCTCCACTTAGCAAACAGAGGAATAGTTTAAAAATACACATCAGACCATTATCACTCCCTTGTTTAAATTCTCTGATTGTTTCTTACTTCACTTATAATTAAATCTTAACTTTTCACCATGAAGTCTAAATCCCTGCATGAAACAGACTGCATGTAACAGTTGTTCTCTTCATTCCAGCATCAGAACTCTTTTATGTCCCCAAGACTTTGAGCTTTCAATTCTTTTTTTCCTTGAGTTTCCACCCTTCATAGCTATTCATGGCTAGGTTCTTTAAATGGTAAAGCCTCTGCTCAACTATCCTTACAGACACTCAATTTGGTCATTCATTCTAAAGCATGAAAACTCCCATTCTATTGTCAATATTCCCTGTATTACCCTATCATAGTAGCTTCATAGCACATAATACTATATACAATTTTGTTGTATACTTATAGTTTTATTTTTACCCCCTGCCCTTCCTCTACACACTCAAAAGAAATAATCCTGGCAAATGAAAGATGCTCATTAAATATTTTTAGAAGAATGACAGTTCAAACTTATTTTAGCATTGCAGAGTAGGCTTCTATATACTGTCCCTTACATCAGTAAATTCATCCACCAATTTAGTATTCTAAATACACAAGCCTGCTTATCATAATTTTTCTCTCTAAAATGTCTTTTCCTTTGTACATGAAAAAGCCATCTCTTTGCATAGTGATGACATTATTATATCTAATGCCAAGCTCTAAACAAATCACTAAAAAAGTGAATAAGAACATTATTATTGGCTCAGGCTAGTCATTTAGAGTGATAGTTACTCACTTGTTCCCATTATGAACAATGGAACATGGGGAAAATAGCTGGGGGGTAGAATTAACCATGTCTGCTATAGACGCCACTGTAAGATAAAGAAAACATTGTATAATTGGCATATCAGTAGTAGAATTATAATTTATACAATTCAATTTTTTATTAGTCTAGAAACTTAGCGTAAATATTTATATTAAAAGGTCAGGAGGAGAGCTTGAAAACCTTGCTGGAAAAAATAACCTCTTTGTTATCATGCAGGAGCTCTTACTCTACAACATATCTGTGAGTTAAAAAAAATTTCTTTAAAATTTTAAAATCTCATTCTTCATGTAAGAATTCTGTTGTTATTTTATTATTTCCAGTGAGTCTTTGCCTACTGCTTTTGCACAGGAAATAAAAATACTTTATGTAGAATAAAATATGCTAATATCTGTGCTTGCAATTCCCATTTTTAAATTTGTATTCTTCACTGTTACTGTAGAAAGAGACAAAGGTTTTTCCACATACCTAATGTTTTTGCTATCTTATTCAGGCCTTCCAGAGTCAGCTGTGTTAGAAGAGAATCGAAAGTGGTAGTAAATACTGCTAAGATGTAATATAATCTCAGTGAAAAACAATTATAGCTCCAGCAGATATGTGGAATCTAAATATGTTCATATTCTTTGACCCAGTAATTCAAGTTTCACAAATACATCTTAAGAAATAATAGGATGAGGATAATGATTCACATGTGAAGATTTTCACTGCAGGGTTATTTATATTAAAGAATAAATTGGTAATGGCCTGACTATATAAAAGTAGAAGATTGGTTAAATAAACTATGATACATCCATAAAATGGAATACAATACTACTAATAAAAATTCTGTGCATTAATAGTTAATGCCATGGAAAAAACACTCATAATAAATTATGTACCAAATGCTGGTTACAAAGATGTATGAACTGAAAGGTTCCAATTTTGTGGGAATAAATGTGTGTGTGTGTGTGTGTAAGAGAAAGAGGTAGAAAAAAAAATTAATTATAGTGATTTTTCTTACTGGCAACTTATAATGTTTATGTTTTATTGTAGTGTTTTCTAAATGTGTCTATTTGTGTGTTTGAGTGTGTGTGTATGTGACATTTTCTTTCAAACATAATACTGATTTGATGTTAGAAGAGAAGAATATCTTGCATTTCACTAGCTGAATCCTTTTTATACTGCAAGGAGCTCATTTCCATTTTGTGCCATTTCATTATTTCACATAAGCTGATCAATATATTTTGATGATGAATTTGGTATTTGTAATCACTTTCACCATTCACTGTTGTCATGCTCACCATCTTTCTGGCCAAAGATCAAATTTATTAACTGCTTCTCCAAATCCCTTATGTCACAGTCATGGGGCACTCATGAGGCAAATACGTAAAGGGAAATGTCCAAGTTCCAAACCTCATGAGTATTTATGGGGAGAGTTTCCATGGTCTAAAATAAAAGACTTCTTTAAAATATGCATCATGTTCAGACCCAAGTTCCACTTGTGAGATTCTATCTTAAGAAATATATCTGGGCTTACATCAAACAGATTACCATTTGCTTTCTGTTGTTATTGCTTTCTGGGTTCCACTTAGGACATCTTTGTTTATCTCTGGGTCTTGAAGATATTCTCCTCTGTTTCTTACTAAAATTTTACAATTCTAGCTTTTCCATTTACTTGTGTGATCCACCTTTAATCTATTTTGTAAAAATGCGAGAAACGTGTGGAAATCCGCTTTTAAATGCCAATAACCAATTGTTCCAGCATCAATTATTGAATCAATATTGAATACATTGGTGGCTTTGTGGAAATTATAAATGTGGGTCTATATATGGATTCAATTTTTCCTATTTTTCAATTGCTATGCAAATATAAAACTATCTTTACATATACTTTAAAGTATAATACTGTAGCTTTATGATTACTGTAGCCTTCTAAAAATCAATGTACTATAGCTGCATAGGGCTGAAGTCAAGTAGCGTGTGAACTTCAGCTTCATCATTCTTTTTTACAAGTTTCAGAGTTAGCTTTTCAATTCCGATTAAAAACTCAGTAGTGATTACTATTGAGATTATATAAAATCTATAGGCTAACTAGGGGATAATTTCACATTATAGATATTTAGCTTCCCAATCCATGATCACCTTATATTTCCCTTTTACTTAGGTCTAACTTAACAGCATTTTGTGGTTTTCATTGTGGTGGTTTTGACCAACATTTGTGAAATTTATTTCACCGCACATTTTACATTCTGAAGCTATCTTACATGGAATTTAAAAATATAATTTCCAACCATTTCTAGTATATATAACTAAAATCGACATTTTAAAAGTAAATTTCATCCTGAAACTTTGCTAATCGCTTATTAATTTAGAAATTTCTGTGGTTATCCCTTAGGATTTTCTCTATAAACCATTATGTCCTTGACCAGGAACTGTTTTAACACATCCATTCTCATCTTAACACTTTTCATTTCCTTTTCGGTTTCCTTTAGCCCTCAGTGCAGTTGTAAATAGAATGGCTAAGTGAGAACCAGAATAACCCAAATGTTCATCAATAAGTGAATAGAAAAGTAATTTACAATATATTCACATAATAGAATACCACTCAGCAATAAAAAAATGAGTTGTTGATAAACACAACAATGTGCCTAAGTCTCAATATCATTTTTGTGAGTGAAAGAAGTCAGAAAAAGCACATACATACAGTATGATTTAATTTATATAATATTTTGGAAAATGTAAACTCATCTATAGTGACAAAAAGCAGATTTTTGGTTGCCTGATGCTGCAAGAAGCCCTGGATATGCAAAAGCAGGATGCAAGGAATGCAAAAAGGCACAAGAAAACATTGCAGGGGTGATCAAAGGTATATTTCATTTCTTGATTGCAGTAACAGTTTCCACTTATGATGTCAACATATTTCAAATTTTACACTTTAATGTTTATGATGAGTCAATTGCAAATTTATATAGGTTTACCTGTCTTAAAAACGAAACTACTGGACTTTGAAAACATTTTCAAAACAAATTTTGAATAGAAAAGGAAAATCAAAACAGAAATTGAAGTTTGTTTTCTTTCCTGACAAGATAAAGGATTACAGGCTTTCAGTGTGCTTCAGTCACTTGGAAATAGAAAAATAGCAAGATAAACTCTGTGAGCTTTAGTTCAAGAAGGAAGATAGGAATTCACTGGAATAGTGAAGGACACCTAAGACCCTAGGAAAAAGAAGGTGGATAAGCAGCCCCGTGACAGTGCAGTTGATAAAGTGAATGGAGCCCCCAGCACATGAGAAAGGCATCCAGTCTTCCTCTGTGTCTCTCCTTTACACTAGTCATCCTTGCAGTCCAGGCAAAGCGAGAGCATCCTGTTACAGTCTTGGAAGCACAGGAGCTAGCTTGAAGAGAGACTGAAAGACGGAAAGAAAAAAAGACAATGGGGAAAGCTGCAGGCATTTTCTCAGAACTGGGACTGAGAGGATACCATTTTTAATCTGGGCTCACACTAAATCAGTCATTGTTTGGTGACTGGGCAATGGCAGCCTCTGTAGACATTTAAGTATTAGACCAGAGATTGGAGCACTTGTTCTGGGGCAGAGGAGCACTTGTTCTGGGGCAGAGGAAGGGTCCCCACAGCCAGAATTGAGTAGTCAATGTGGAGAGCACCCTGACAGCAGGTGTTAGGAATAGGCTGTCTCCTCCAATAGGATTGTAGTGTTGCTGAAGTTGAGGTTTCACATGAGCAGTATGACTTTCAACTAGGGACAGTTTTGCAACCTGGAACTGGTCTGCATGTGTCAATACTCAGTGCATCAGCCTGCTCCCTTGATCAGTTTGGGGACCGTGCTCCACTAGCTCTGAGAAGAGGGAGGGAGGCAGATCCCAATCCCTGTTAGATCTAACCCTTAGTGTGGGCTACCCCTAAGGGGTGGAGCACAGCCTTACACAGCCTTCTTTAGATAAAAGGAAACATGAGCACAATGCCAGCCACTGAACAGGGCAACACCAAAGCCCAGAAATGGACATGGAGAGGGCTCAGCTCTTGCTCCCCTGCCCACCTCCACAATGCACAGATGGGGCATGGTGATATGGTTTGGATTTGTGCCTCTGCCCAAATCTTATGTCAAGTTGTAATCTCCAATGTTGAGGGACCTGGTGGGAGGTGACTGGATCATGGGAGTGGACTTCCCCTATGCTGTTATTAAGTTCTAATGAGACCTGGTTTTTAAGAAGTGTGTAATATTTCCTCTTTTTCTTTCTTCCTCCTGCTCATGTAGTACATGCCAGATTCCCCTGTGCCTTTTGCCATGATCGTAAGTTTCCTGAGGCCTCCCCAAAAGCAGAACCCTGTACAGCCTGCAGAACCATATGCTAATTAAACCTCTTTTCTTTATAAATTACCCAGTCTCAGGTATTTCTTTATAGCAGTGCAAGAATAGACTAATACAGAAAATTGGTTCCAGGAGAATGAAATATTGCTATAAAGATACCTGGAAATGTGGAAGCAACTTTAGAACTGGATAATGGGCAGAGGGTGGAAGAGTGTGAAGGGCTCAGAAAAAGAAAGATGAAGGAAAGTTTGGAACTTTCTAGAAACTTGTTAAATTGTTGTGACCAAAATGTTGATAGTGATATGGAAAATGAAGTCCAGGTTGAGGAGGTGTCAGATGGAGATGAGGAACTTATAGAGCTGGAGCAAAGGTCACTTTTGTTATGCATTTGTAAAGAGATTGGAGGCATTTGTCCCTGCCCTAGAGATATGTGGATCTTTGAACTTGAGAGAGTTGATTTAGGGTATCAAGCAGAAGAAATTCCTAAGCAGCAAAGTGTTCAAGATGTAGCCAGGCTGCTTCTAACAGCATAATCTCATATGCATGAGCAAAGAGATCATCTGAAACTGGAACTTACATTTAAAAGGGAAGAAGAGTATAAAATTTTGGAAAATTTGCAGCCAAGCCATGTGGTAGAAAAGAAAAAAAGTCCATTTTCTGGAGAGAAATTCAAGTCAGCTGCAGCAATTTGTAAAAGCAAAGGGGGGGGGGGCGCGGGGAACAAAGTGTTAATAGTCAAGAAAATGGGGAAAAGGCCTTAACGGGATTTCAGAGATGTTTGCAGCAGCCCGTACCATCACAAACCTGAAGCCCTAGGAGGGAAGAATAGTTTCCTGGTCAGGAAGCTGCCTAGGTCCCCACCACCCTGCACAACCTCAGGAAACTGCTCACTGCATCTCAGCTATTTGACCTCCTGCCATAGCTAAAAGGGCCCCCAGTACATCTTAGGCTGCTCTTCCAGAGGGTGCAAGCCATAAACCTTGGTAGCTTCCACATGGTATTAAGTCTGCAGGTGCACAGAGGACAAGAATTGGGGCTTGGGAGCCTCTGACTAGGTTTCAGATGTATGGAAATGCCTGGCAGTTCAAGCAGCAGTATGCTGCAGGGGTGGAGCCCTCACAGAGAACCTCTACTAGTGCAGTGCAGAGGGGAAATGTGGGGTTGGAGCACCCACACAGAATCCCCACTGGAACACTGCCTAGTGACACTGTGAGAAGAGGGCGACAGTCATCCAGATCCCAGAATGGTAGACCCACTGCTAGCTTGCACCATGCACCTGGAAAACACACAGGCACTCAACACCAGCTCATGAAAGCAGCTGCAGGAGTTGTACCCTACAGAGCCACAGGGGTATAACTTCCCAAAGCCTTGGAAGCCCACCCTTTGCATCAGTGTTGCCTGGATGTTAGGCATGGAGTCAGTGGAGATTATTTTGGAGCTTTGAGATTTAATGACTTCCCTGCTGGGTTTCAGACTTGCATGGGGACTGTAGTCCCTTTGTTTTGGCAGATTTTTCCCTTTTGGAAAGGGCATATTTACCCAATGTCTGTACCCCTACTGTATTTTGTATTTTGGAAGTAAGTAACTTGTTTTTTATTTCATAGGATAATAGAAGGGACTTGTCTTTTCTCAGATAAGACTTTGGACTGTAGACTTTCAAATTAATGGTGAAATGAGTTAAGATGGGGGACTGTTGAGAAAGGATGATGCTATTTTCAATGTGAGAAAGAGATGAGATTTGGGAGGGGCCAGAGGCAGAATGATAGGATTTGAATTTATGTCCCAGCCCACATCTCATGTTGAATTGTGATCTCCCATGTTGGAGGAGGAGCCTGGTGAAAGGTGATTACATCTTGGGGGTGGACTTCCCTCATGCTCTTATCATAATAGTGAGTGAGTTCTCCTGACATCTGGTTGTTTAAAAGTGTGTAGCACCTTTTCCTTCCCTTCCTTCCTCTTGTTCAGGCCATTTAATTAGTGCCATCTTTCTTTTTGCCTTCTGTCATAATTGTAAGTTCCCTGAGGCCTCCCAAGAAACATAAGCCTCTGCAGCCTGCAGAACCATAAGCCAATTAAATCTCTTTTCCTTATAAATTACCCAGTCTCAGGTATTTCTTTATAGCAATGCAAGAACAGACTAATACACCTGGGGCATGTGGGCCAAAGGGTTCAACTTCTTGGGCTTCTCCAGTAGCTCCACTCCTGCCAAAAGTGAACAGCACTTGGGGAGGGCACTTCTCATGCTTCTCCATCACCTTCACCACCCACAGCCAGCACTCACAGCCAGAACCTTCTGCCAGCGCTTACTGATAATGCCATCTACAGGTATGCAGCTGGAATTACACCACCAAACAAAAATTGATTGCTACACCAAGTAACATCTTTGAAAGGCACCTTGTGAGTATATCTGCAACAAAGGGATCTACATCTAACAAAGGCCCTCTGAAAACATCCAGAAATAAAACCAATTATACAAAACGTACTGCAGAGTCATAGTGTCATGGAAAAAAGTCCCATCCAAATGATAGCAAATTCAAGAAAAAGAAAAAAAAAAAAAGACACATCAGTTCCCTCAGATGAGAAGGAACCAGCAAAGTAACTCCCACATACAGAAAGCTAGAGTTTTTTTTTTTTTAATCACGTCCAAAGGATTGCAGTAGCTTCCTTGCAATGGATCCTAAAGAGAATGACATATCTGAAATGACAGAAATAGAATTCAAAATAGATGAAAAGAAAACTCAGAGGAATCCAAGAGAAAGTTGAAATCAAACACAAAGAAAACAGAAAAATGATTCCGGATTTGAAAGACAACATAGCTATATTAAGAAAGAACCAAGAGAACTTCTGGTATTAAAAATTTTACTATAGGAATTTCAAACTATATTTGGAAGCCTTAACAACAGACGAGACCAAGCAGAAAGAAATAATTTTCAAGCCTGAGGAATAATCTTTTGAATCTACAAAGTCAGACCAAATAAAAAGAAAAAAATGAATTTGAAAAAAACTTTAAGAAATGTGAGATTATGTAAAGCAATTATGTCTCTGATTTATTGACATTCTTGAATGAAAAGAAGAGAAAGTAAGCAACTTGAAAAAGATATTTGAGAAGACAATTCAGGAAAATTTCCCCACTTTTATTAGAGAAGTCAACATGGAGATATAAGAAATCTAGAGAACTTCTTCAAGATTCTGTACATGACAACCATCTGAAATTCACATAGACACAGAGTATCTGAGAATCAAAATATCTTAAAGGCAGTTAGAGAAAAGGGAAAAGTTACCTACAAAAGAAAACTCATCAGACTAACAGTGGACTTCTCAGCAGAAAGCTTACAAGCAAGAAGAAATTGGAGATTTATTGTTAGCATTCTAAAATCAAATAAATGCCTTCCAAGAATTTCATATCCTGCCAGACTAATCTTCACAAATGAAGGAGAAATAAAATTTTTCCCAGACAAGCAGTCACTATGGGAATTTGTCACCATCAGAATGAATCTACAATAGATGCTTAATGGAGTTTTAAACATGAAAATGAAAGAATAATACTTGCTACCATAAAACCACACCTAAGCTCATAGCCCATGGACCTATAAAGCAACTACGCAATCAAGACTACAAAGTAGTATATAGTATTCTATGACATGAAAAAAATACTACTATATAGTATTCTATGACATGAAAAATTACCTAACATATTATATTACCCTTTAACAAAAAATAGCCTATGTGCTCTAATTAAAAGACATGAAGTGGCAAATTGGATTTAAAAAAATCTAACCTTCTGCTGTCTTCAAGAGACCTATCTCACATGTAATGCCACTCATAGGGATAAGTAAAAAAAAATAGAGAAAGATCTATCATACAAGTGGAAAACACAAAGAGCAGGGGTTGCTATTCGTGTATCATATAAGATATACTTTAAACCAGCAACAGTTAAAAAAAAAGAAAAAGGAAGAGCATTCCATAATGATAAGTGATTGAATTAAACAAAAATATTTAACTATCTTAAATACATATATATTGAACAGTGAAACACCCAGATTTCTAAAACAATTACTTCTATACCGAGGGAAAAACAGACACACATTAATAGTTGAACACTTCAATATACCACTGACGACATTAGACAAATTATCAAGGCAGAGAACTAATAAAATAATCTGAAATTAAATTTGACGCTTGAACAATTGTACCTAAAAGACATCTACATAATAATCTGTCCAAAAGCTACACAGTATATATTATTCTCATCTGCACACAGAACATACTTTAATATTGATCACATATTCAGTCATAAGGTGAATCTCAATAATTTCAAAAAAATTGAAATCATACCAAGCATACTGGAATAGTGGAATAAAAATAGTGAAATGAAAATAGAAATCAATTCCAAGAGGAACTCTTGAAACCACACATTTACATGGAAACTAAAGTTGTTCATGACTGACTTTTGGGGTAAACAATGAAATAAAGGCAGAAATTTAAAAAAAATCCTTGAAACAAATGAAAATAGAGATGCAACATACTAAAACCTCTAGGATGTGCTAAAAGCAGTGTGAAGAGAAAGTTTATTGCACTAAATGCCTACATCGAGAAAACAGATCTCAAACTAGCAATCTAACACCACATCTAAAGTAACTAGAAAAGCAAGAACAAAGTAATCCCAAAGTTAGCAGAAGGAAAGGGATAATAACATCACAGCAGAACAAAATGAAATTGTACCAAAATATATATGAAAATTAATAAAATAAAAAATTTGTTGTTTAAAAGGATAAACAAGATCAATAGGCTACTAGCTAGATTAACAAAGAAAAAATAGGAGATCTAAATAAGCACAATCAGAAATAATAAAAACGACATTACAACAGGTCCCACAAAGATACAAAAGACTCTCAGAGATTTATATAAACTCTTCTAGACACAGAAACTTGAAAACCTCGAGAAAATGGATAAATTCTTAGAAGCACACAAACTTCTGCGACTGAATCAGGAAGAAATGGAGACTCAATAAGATTTCTGGAAATTGAATCAGTAATAAAATACCTATCGACCAAAAAAACCCCTGTACTACATGGATTCACTAATGAATCCAGACATATAAAGAAGAGCTGGTAGTAATGCTACTGAAATTATTCCAAAATATTGAGGAGGAGGAATTCCTCCCTAACTTATTCTATAAAACTAATATGGTCCTGACACCAAAATCTGGCAAACATACAACAACTAAAAACTACAACCAATATGCTTGATGAACATAAACACAAAAATTCAACCCTGCTCCCCACCCCCGCCAAAAAAAAAAAAAAAAAAACCTACGTGCAAATCAAATCCAGAAACACATCAAAAAGTTAATTCACAATGATCAAGTATGCTTTATTCCTGGGATACAAGGTGGCTTCAACATATGCCAATAATGTGACTTACACCATAAAAGGAATTAAAAGTAACAAAACAATAATCACCTTAACAGATGCAGAAAAAGCATTTAATAAATTTCAAAATTCCTTTATGATTAAAATTCTCAACAAACTAGGAATCAAAGGAATGCATGTCAAAACAATAACAGCCATCTATGGCAAACACACAAAAATCATAATTCTGAATAAGCCAAGCCTTGAAGCATTTCCCACAAAACTGAAACAAGACAAGAATGTCTACTCTCACCATTCCTACTCAACATAGTACAAGAAGTCCTAGCCAGAGCAGTGAGGCAATAGAAAGAAATGAGTGGCATCTAAATAGGAAAAGAGGACGTCAAATTATCTCTCTTCTCTGATGAGATCATTCTATGCCTAGAAAACCCTAAAGACTTCACAAAAAGACTCACAGACCTGATAAATGTTTTCAATAAAGTTACAGGATACAAAATAAATGTGAAAAAAATCAGTAGCATTTCTGTACATCCATATGTTTAAGCTGAGAACCAAATCAAGAATGTAATCCCATTTACAATAACCATGAAAGAAATAGTATAACTAATAATGCATGTGATCAAAGAGGTGAAAGATCTCTAAAAAAAAGAACTACAAAACACAGCTGAAATAAATCATAGACAAATAAATGGAAAACCATTCCATGCTCCCGAGTTGGAGGAATCAATATTATTAAAATGTCCACATTACCCAAAGCAATCTACAGATTCACCAATATTCCTATCAAATGACTGATGTTATTCATTACAGAATTAGGAAGAAACCTTTCTGCAATTCATATGGAAAAAATCCAAATGGCCAAAGCAATCCTACACAAAAAGAACACAACTGGAGGCATCATATTATCTGACTTCAAACTATACTACAAGGCTACAGTTACCAAAACAGCATGACACTGGCACAGAAACAGACACATAAACCATGGAACAGAATAGAGAATTCAGAAATAAAGCCATGCACATACAACCAACCAATCTTTGATGAAGTTGACAAAAATAAATAATGGGGATAGAACACCCTATTCAATAAATGATGCTGGAAAACTTAGCCATAAGCAGAAGGATGAAACTGGACCCCTACCTCTCACCCTATACAAAAATTAACTCGAGATGGATTACAGATAAGATGTAAGGCCTAAAACTATACAAATCTTAGAAGAAAATCTTAAAAAAATACTCTTTTGGACATCAGCAAAGGCAAATAATTTATCACTAAGACCTCAAGAGCAATTGCAACAAAACCAAAAATTGACAAGTGCGACCAAATTAAATAACTCTACACAGAAAAAGAAACTATCAACAGAGAGAACAGACAACCTACAGAATGGAGAAAAATATTTGCAAACAGTGCATCTCACAAAAGACTAACATCCAGAATCCATAAGGAACTTAATTCAACAAGAAAAAACAAACAACTCCATTAAAAAGTGGGCAAAGGACATGAAAAAACACTTCTCAGAAGAAGACATGTAAGTTGCCATTAAACATGAAAAAGTGGTCAACATTGCTAATCATTGGAGAAATACAAATCAAAACCACAAAATGATACCATCTCACACGAGTCAGAATGGCTATTATTAAAAAGTCAAAAAATAACAGATGTTGGGTAGGTTGTGAGGAAAAGGGAATGCTTATACACTGCTTGTGGGAATTCAAACTGGTTCAGCCCCTGTGTAAAGCAATTTTAATATTTCTCAAATAAGCAAATATGGAACTACCACTTGACCCAGCAATCTCATTACTGTGTGTGGACCCAAAGGAAAATAAATTATTCTACCAAAAAAACACCACACTCCTAAGTTTATTGTAGCACTATTTGCAAGACAAGTATATAGAATCAATCTAAGTGTTCATCAACGGCAGATTTCATAAAATGTGGTACATGTACAATATGAAATACAACTCAGCCATAACAAGGAATAAAATAATGTCCTTTGCAGCAATGTGGATGCA
Source organism: Macaca thibetana thibetana (assembly GCF_024542745.1). Taxonomy (NCBI): domain Eukaryota; kingdom Metazoa; phylum Chordata; class Mammalia; order Primates; family Cercopithecidae; genus Macaca; species Macaca thibetana. The sequence goes on along the minus strand of NC_065591.1, from coordinate 73,457,533 downwards.
GTTGGAGGACATTATCCTAAAAAACTCAATGCAGAAATAGAAAACCAAATATCGTATATTCTTACTTATAAGTGGGAGCTAAGCATTGAGTACACAGGAACATATTTTTAAAATGAGTGCAGTAGACACTGGGGACTCCAAACAGGGGGATGGAGGGAGAGAGGCAAGGGCCAAAAACTGCCTATTGGGTACCATGTTCACTGTTTGAGTGACTGGCTGAACAGAAGCCCAAGCCTCTGCATAACACAATATACCCTTGTAATAAATGTGCATATGTATGTATCTCCTGAATCTAAAAATTTTTTAAAATATAGAGATTAAGAACTCTTATAATTAATATTGAAAAAGCTACATATCAAAATTTATGGACTTTATTTAAAGTAGCAATTAGAACTAATTTTACATGTGCACAATAATAAAATAAGAGTAAATATGTTAAAATTCTAACTCATAAAACTAGTAACAAAAAGTGAACCAAACAGAAGTATACCGAAGAAAAAATGAAGATAAAAACTAAAACTGATGAGGCAAAGGATAGAAAAAAATAAATCAAATTAATAAATTAAAATTGTATTTCTTTAAGATCACACAGGATGTAAATCTAATCATGAAAAAGTAGGAAACACAAGAGTAGACTTAACTTTTGATAAGGAAGAATTGGAAAACAATAAGTGAACATACACATACATAAAAACACATTTGAAAACCTAGAAAATAGATTATTTCTTAGAAAAATACTATTTATTAAATTAACTGCAGTAGTGGTGAGGCATAAACAGATCAGTATTCAGATGACAAACACATAAAATTATCAAGGAACTACTCCTTAAAAAACCACTAGGTTTCCACAGAGGAAAAAACAGTGTAGTTTTCACAGGAAAACCTTAAAAACATTTCAAGCCCAGATAATACAAATGCTACATAAATTATCTCAGAGCACAGAAAATAAGAGGAAACTTCCAGTTTCTTTTTATGATGCAGATATTGCATTGATACCCAAGTCTGATAACAGTAACCTTAAGACATAGATGAATGTCCCTTAGAAATTTAAAAATCTTAAATAAATTATTAGCAGACACATTTGAACACGGTAAAAAACGTGTTAGGCAATTCTTGCATTGCTATGAAGAAATACTTGAGGCTCTGTAATTCATCTTAAAAAATGATATAATTTTGTTCACAGTTCTGCATGCCATACATTCATCAGCATCTGTTCGACTCCTGGTAAGGACCTCAAAAAGCTCACGATCATAGCAGAATGCAAAAGGGAGCTAGCATATCACATAGCGAGAGCAGGAGTAAGCAGTAGAGGAAAAGTGCCATGCACCTTTAAACAACTTGCTCTCACATGAACTCACTCATCGCCAGGGGATAGCACTAAGCCATTCGTGAGGGATTCACCCCATGAGACAAACACCTCACACCAGGCCCCACCTCCAACAGCGGGGATTACATTTCAACATGAGATTTGGAAGGGACAAATATCCAAACCATATGAGAAAATAGTGCGTTATAAATTATACCAAGAATGCAATGATTGTTTATTATATTGAAAATCTATTAATATAATTCACTGTAATTTACATGATATCCATATGGTTGATGGAAAAGGCTTCAACATAATTCAGCATAACAAATAATAAATCATTCATATTATAATGTATAAATAATGCACTCTCTCTCTCTATATATATATATATGTAAAGAGAGAGAGAGAGTCTTAATACCAGCCTTGTGCTAGAATGTAAAATCCTAAAAACACCCATGATTTAAAAATAAAACAAGCAATAAAAAAACTAAAAATATAAAAATTGAGAAAGAATAAATAGAATTAACTCAATTTACAGGTTGCATGATAGTATACCTGGAAAAGCTTTGGGAATCAATAATAAAAATCATCTCAAAAATGACTTCAATAAGGTAGTGGGGTACTATATTAACACCCAAAAATGGATAGCATTCCTATTCACAAATAAGAACCAATTAGGTAGTAAAATTGATAAAATAATTCCAAAGCAAAGCAACAAAAATATAAAACACTTATAAATAAAGTTAACAAAAACTATATTAAATGGAGAACACTATAAAACACCCCTGAACATCACACATGTAGACTTGGAGAAAGAGAAAGACATCCCTTCTTCATAGTTACGATGATTTTATATTATAAAGATTTAGGTCTTCCTAAGTGTACTTATAAATTTAATGTGACTTAACAAAAAAATTGTAATGAGAATTTTATAGAGCTAAACATCTTACAGTTTATATGAAAAAATAAACACATAAATTTACTGTAGAAATGCTGAAAAGAAAGAGCTATAAGGAATGATTAAACCTCATAGATATTAAAACACATTATAATATATTTATAAGAAAAACAGTGTAGTATTGGTGTTTGAATAAAAGACAGACTGACTGATGCAATAAAATAGAAAGTCCAAAAATAGACCAACCATGTTTATAAATACAGTATATAATGAATCTCCATTTGAAATCACTGGGCAAAGATTGCATTTTTAATCATTGTTGGGACAACTGAAAAGTTATTTGGAACAATATATCTAATTAGATGTATTCCTCATACCATGTGCAAGAATAAGCTCCAAATTGATCATTATGTTTTGGGTAATCATCTAACCTGTTGCATGTATCAATAATGCATTTTTATTTCTGGGGAACATATAATGGTATATGTATATATATAATTTTTATGTCTGTCTTTATGTGGGACAACAGTCTGTAGGGATTTTTGTGTGTATGTGTTTCCTTTATCTGGTTTGGTGTCAGGGTAATTCTAACCTTACAAAATAGATTGGGGGTGTTCTACCCTCTTCTGTTTTTCTGAAAGAGATTGTGTAGAATGGGCGTTGATTATTATTTTAACATTTGCAATCCATGAATCCTTTCTGATCAAGGAGAAAAAAACAGAGAGGGAGAAAGCCAGAGAGAAGAGAAAGCAAGAGAAAGAGAGGAGAGAGTGTCAGAAAATGGAGGGATCTTCTTAACAATGGAATATGTAGTGTCCTATGGATGTGGAGAGAATTTGAGTTGGAAAATTATTATTTTGCAAGCATCATATTATCAATTAATTGTAAATATAATGGGAAACTATGATTCCAATTTCTGCCCTTTTCCACCACATTGTATTTCTCGATTTGAATTTGGTCTGATATTGCTAATGGAAGACTTTGATTTGAGGGAAGGAAATGTCATCTTAGATTTTCAGCTTTTTGTAGAGATAGGACATTATAGATGGGTGCATAAGTTATCCTCTGGCTTTTCAGATGGGTCACCTGTAGACTCTGAAATCATAGGTACAGATATTTGCATGACCTTAAAGTGTTTTCCTACAGGTCACTTAATAGTTAAAAGAGAAAAAAAAGTATTTATATGGTGTAAAAATAAAAACAAGCATATGATTATGTTATCAGAATTTACAGAACCAATGAGTACAGATGGACTTTGTACACCTTCATATATGAGAGTCTGAGAGAAACACAACAATTTTGCAGTATTCTGTCTGAAAATGCATAACCTGAATCCAGTCATTAAGAAACATGATACAAATGGAAAATTAGAAATGCTCATTAAAAAAGAGATAAATGCATTCTCAATGATGTCATTCAAAAATGTCATAAAGTCAAAGACAAATTTTAATTCTCGTATTTTAAAGGAGACCAAAAATACATGACAACTACATATGATATTTTGGAAACGCTTCTAAAGAAAAAAGTGCTCTGAAGCCCATTATTGGTTTAAATGACCAATTGGAAAATGGACAATAAATTAAACTTATATCACTGTTAAATTTACTGATGTTTATAAAACTATTTGGTTATGTAGTGCAATACCTCCATTCTAATGAAATGTACACTGAAATAATTAGTAAAGGGGCATAATATATGCATATTATGTTCAAATAGCTCAAGTTTCTCACTTTCACCCTATATATCAAATGATCAAGTAAATGGAGGAAATGTTACTAATAAATAAATCTGATTAAAGGGCATAGAAGGTATTTTTATTATTATTCTTGCAATTTTTTGTATGCTTAGAATGGTTTCCAGGTAGAAAGTTTTAAAAATGTAAATAGTTACCATAGCTCCCTCAATTAATAAAAGAGAGCCATGGCAAGCTTGTTAGACATTAACTTTCCTCCTCTATGCATTGTTACCCTAATCTGCAAAATGAAGATGATAATATTATCTACCTCATGATGCTGTTGTGAGGAGTAAAAATGTTAATACATGCAGGATGCCTAAAACAATCCTGCCTGGTAGTAAGCACTCTGTAAATGTTGGCTTCCAGTGTGTGCTTGTTTTGGTGGCAGTGGTGGTTATTACCATCATCACTATTATAGACAATGTTAAAGGACGTGGTGATGGATCTCAGATTGACACCAAGTGTCTTGATTCCCATTTCTGCTCTTTCCCACTACATTGTGTTTCTGGGATTTGAGTTTGGTATAATATTGCGACCCTAATTTCAGAGAAGAAAATTTCATCTTAGTTTTCCAGGATTCCTTTTTCTTGTTTTTTATTTTATTTATTTATTTATTTTTCAGAGAAAAAACATGGTAAGGGGGTGCATAAGTTCTTTTCTGGCTTTTCAGGTAGGTCAGCTCTAGACTTTGAAATCACAGGTATTAACTGGGAGCTCAGCAATGAAACTTTCTAATATCATTTAGTGTATAGACCCTGAAGAGTTTCATTTATGTCTCATAGAGCATTGCACATTCTTTATGGCGATTAAAAAAAATCTGTAATGTACAATTAACCTTTTATAGTTTACAAATCATTTTCATGTGTACTTTTAAATAAATGACTCATAGAAACACCTACAATTTTACTGATGAAAAAGTTAAAGAACAATAAATTTAAATGACTGGCTCAAGATTATGTACTTAATAATGGTAGTGTGTCTTATAAAGAAATTCATATAATTATTAGCACAGCACTCAGCACAGGGATTTCCTCATAATTTTCGTTGGATTAATGTTAGAGAAAACTGAGGTTGGATTCAAACATAGATTTTATCTGTGGTTCCAAACATTTCTGCTATGTATGGTGACATGAAATCCCTGGTTTTAGAAGCAGTTCATTAGCCTGACTCATCATAACTTGATTGTTATAAGTTCAAGTCTGCATCTGACAGGTCTCTGGAATAAATGTTTTGAATTGGCTTCTAGATAAGATTTCATCCTGCCTGGGAAAACAACTTGAAAAGTTTTAACTTAGGGGCTCATCAATTAGACTTTGTGTTCAAGACATCATGGCTTAAAGAGAAGAAAAAATCAATTCTAAATATAAAATGTTGAATAGAGATATCTTTTAAAAAAATTTCAGTGCTCATGGGGGAAGCACTTGTCCCTATCTGATGCTGATCCAATCTCTTTTATTTGATTGATTGTTGAATCTATTGATGAGTGAGCCGTTCAGCCAGATTCCCCAGCAGCAAGGTCAGCGGACTGTGATTCCTCAGCGGGGAGGCTGGGGTCTGTGTGGAGGAGACTCCTCTTGGCAGGAGCAGTTTGAGTATGCAGAACACATCGGCACAGCCTAGAGCTGGCAGTTAGTGTACGCGCGACACACACACACACACACACACACACACACACACACACACACACACACACACACACACACACACACACACACCAGTGCTTTCCCCTCAAGTGAGGCAGCGTTAGCAACTGCAGTCCCAGCTTCCTCTGCTGAGGTACAAGCGGCCACTGCCTGATTTGTTGGAGGAGCGCTAGAGTCCAGTATCTGAGGGACTGGTAACACGCAGCTGTCACAGCTAGTGGCAGACAGCCCACTTCTTCCCAGCTGCTTCGCCAGCCTTGGCAAGAGGGCATACTCTTCCAAAAGCCAGCCTGCCTGGTGAGGAGGTTGCTTCACACTGAAGGTAAGACTGCTTCCTAGTCGCTTTCTTTCCTAATGTGCCAGCTACCTCACAATCTACTTTCAGGTAGGCTCTTGCCATTTCTTGTTTTAGGCATGGGAAAACCTTCTCAATCACAGCGTTTACTTTAACTGAGAAAGTCTTTTTTTTTTTTTTTTTTTTTTTTTTTTTTTTTTTTTTTTTTTGCTAAAGAAGCAGAACAGTAAGGGCTTGATAGTTTAGCAGGATTCTTCTGATTAAAGAAGTTTTAGTGCAGACGGGTGACTCTACTTCTCTCTCCCAACCCTTAGAAATATTCTGCAGATAATGAGACAGCCTCATTTTGTGATTCATAGGCAACTTCACATTTAGCAAAAGCGTGCGCTTCTAACCTTTTCAGTTAGTTGACAATTGTTATGCAACTCAGCATGTGTAATTTAAAGACCTTTAAATGCTCTTCTTCTCCTGGGAAAAACATACCTCAGTCTTGTAAAATAAAAGCCAAGTGGTGGGAGCTATGGATTCAAACTCTTCTTTGGCATTTAACATTCGGTGATATAGACAGGAGTGAAAGTTGCTGAATCACAGAAGTTTAATATTCATGCAAATTGCTGTATTTGTCAAGGAAAGCTAGGAATCAAATGTCTTTTCATCTTTTAGAGCTCTTATACATATATGGATGATGTGGATTTGAAGAGGGGAAATATTTGTTTGCTATAACTCACTCTTGTGGTGAGGTGGGTAAAGTGATTAATGGACAGAAATAATTAACTGGAGAGGATTTCTTCTACTAAAATGAGCTAGAATCTAGTTGTGAATTTAGAGGTTTCTTAGTTAACAGATCTGTATTTATAAAACTTCAAAGAAAACTGTAGCTTATTGATTTGAGTCTACTTGTTTTAGTGATACTAATCTGCATAAATTATCACCCCGAATATTCCTTGACTGTACATATTTTTTAGCCAATTTCAGAGTAAAAAAGTTAATAAAGAAAAATTTCAACAACTTAATGTCTTCACCCTTTAATATTCATTTTAATTGTTTCATATACATAATTTCACAAGAAGTTTTACGAGAGACTGATAACCATAATTTATCCAATTGAATTGAAATGATCATAAAGAAAATGCTCTTCAGAAGATGAGTCCCAAACACAAGTCAGGCTCATGGTGCCTCTGGGTTATTGCAGAATATAGCACCAAGAGTGAAGTCTGTGGTAAGCAGAAAATCAGAAGACACAGTTTTTGTGACTGTTTTTACAAGCATCACTTTGTATGTGTAGTACACTTTTAAAAACATTAGTCTCTTTTCATTACTCTTCTGGGAAGTGCCTTTGAGCTGTGGCATGCTGTTTTGATGGGGATGACCTCAGTTCTGATGGAGAAGCATGACACACAACTTTCGGGCAGATCTAGATGTATGCTTAAAAGAGAAGTTATCACCTGGGGTCAGGAATTTTCAAGCTCAAACATCCAGGTACTTTCTCTGACAACTCCAGGGACCTATCCTTTGAGCAAAAAGACCATACACACAGGTTGTCTGCTGCCTCTTTAGAAGGTAGTACAAAGAAAGAACAGTTACCTTCTTTACTTGTCATTAATATTTAATGCAAGTGATCACTCTGCAGCATCCAATAGGGACTTTCACTCTCTAACAAATATTTAATGTATATTGTCTGGTATTGCCTTTAGCTTCCATAGTATTTGTAGTTTCTACATTGAATATTCATAAAGTATTTTGAGAAAATAGATTCTCTAGTCTGCTACACAACAACAAACACACAAAGAGAGCACAACTTTACTTTTTGTTACTTCACACTTTAATTCACAGTCAAACTTGCCATAGACCTGCTTATATTACTCTCTCCATGGTGCTGTGGCAGCTGATGGCTCAGCTGATATTGCTCCTAGTAAAATAGAGAGATCAGAAGGAGCGAAGGAGACAGAGGACACATAATTCTTTTTTTCATGTTGGGTGGATGGTGTGCACTTAGAGTGGAATCTTGGAGAGAGAGAGAATACAGAGAATACTCTCTATTTGTTTATGTTTTGCCAAAGATGTCCAACTCAGCCAGCAACCTAAAAGATCCAAAGATGTAATCTTAACCAGGCCTGCTGTGGAAGTGAAATGTAATTTAATTAAGTTGTTGGGTGAGCTTTCTCCTTCTTGGTCTTCCTCACTCACCTTTCTCCCCAGGTGAACAGATTTGTGAGGTAGGTTAAAGAGTTAACCAATTACATGCACATTATAGATCACCATTCAAAGCCGTCTTTTCTGAGAGGGAATCAATTTCATTTTGCTTACAGCCAGAGGTGATGACTCTTCTGTCATTGTTCTGGCTCCTAGTCGCCAGCCTTCTTAGTCTTTACACAATTTTGTTCCTTCTACATCTGACAACCATTCCTGGGCATCTTGGTGAATTGGTATTTTGAGAATTTTATTAAAATAAAGGTAATGAATAAATATTATGGATTAAGCCAAAGAAGTGGGTTATCAACAATGTTCAGTGCTGTTAGGTCACATACCTTTCAGTTCTTACCAATCTGTGGGGTAGGATTGATGGTGCCGTCCCAGGCATTTCTACATATGCATGGTGACGTTGCAGACCAATGCTTACCAACGCAAAAGCAAGGAAAGAAAAAAAAAACGAAGAAGAAAACCTATAAGCTTTTGTGAAATGCAAACAGGTGCCGAATACTGAGGAAACCATGTAGTTATACTCTTAAGGTGATTTTCCCCAAATTACCTTGGATTATACACTAGCTCTAACAATGGCACATTGCATGCACCCTTCAGGGCTGCGTTGAGTGATAGCTATAAATTAGGATGAAGAGAAGAAAATGCTGCACAGTTTAAATATTGAGGAGAATTAGGATCCAGATGGTAAGGTTTTTTTATAGCAATATATTGGATAATGTTACAAGCTTCTATGGCTACTGGCCTATTATATTTTTTCTAGTAAAATGCAGTTTAGAAGGTAGTACAAAGAAAGTACAATGCAGTCTCTAGTAAAATGCAGTTTACTAGAGAAAATATAATTGCTAAGAGCAATCTTGCTAATCTAGAAAAGCGAATTTCCTTTCCATATTACATTTTTCAACTTTGCTGGCTTATTTTCTTTTCCCCTTTTCCTTACTTTTTTTCCATTCTAATTCCAAACTCAATCAAAATTATATAATGTGATTTATTGTTTTATTTCAAGGTTGCTTTCTTTTCTCTCTCTCTCAGTACCTTCCTCCCCTGCAAATACCCGTCTCACATTATGAATGCATTTGAGAAGTCTGTCAAACATTTTGGACTTGGACACAGAATGGTTATTAGACAAGTCTCCATCTGGTTTTAAATGTCCCTAATCTAAAATCACCTCATTTATTCAGTCTCTGTAAGACAGTTCTCTTTTTTTCATTTAGACAGGATGTCGCTCTGTCTCCCAGGCTGCTGAGGAAATCTTAGCTGTAGTTCAGGTGTTTCCTTGTTCAGGACTTCAGGTCTGCTCTGAAAGAATTGCTTTTCTTCTTTCAACACCCTCTAGTGGGAATTGTATTATCTCTAGTCTCGGGGCCACAGTGGCATCTCTGATCAGGCATTGGTATAGAAAGTGAGCCACCTGGTGGTGAAAAAGAGTAATTCTTATATTCTTAACAGCCTTTCAAGTTAACAGCAAGGAAGGACATTGCTAATTTTCTGTTACATTGGGAAGGGGTGTTTGATTTTAGTAAAATGTCCTTTAATGGTATATATATTTTTTTCAAATCAATTGTTAGGTTACAAGCACAAATCCCTTCACTCTATGCTTCATTTTCTAATTTGATATGACCTATCTCTTTCACCTCTTTTGTTTCTTGTATGCACACGTTGTGAGGAACACAGTTATGTTGCTATGTATTTAATAATATTTGTACACATTTATATACATACTAAAGTATCAAGATAATTCAATGAAGAAAGCACTTCAAAAAGAAAGCAATGAAATTACCTGTTTTCCACTGGGTATTAACACTGCATTTTGAATAGCTTAAATATAAACATAGTTTACTGTATTTGCATATTCATACTTAAAAAAATACAAAAATAATAAAAAAATAAAACAAAATTATATGTGTGTATGTCTTTGTTCTAAATCAAAATATAGATAATAGGCATCATTTCCTATATATTTTTAAGACTCTAATCTAGCTAACCAATTACCAAGGCTACAGTAGCCCTTGTCTTACTGTCCTTATTCTCTTTCCTTATACCTATCTTTCTGTGTGGGGAGTCAGAACTGACATTAACATGTCTCTTGGCTGGAAACAACTCTTTGGAAGTACAGATGTTAACGGTCTTTGGGAACTGGAGTTCTCTAAATATATAGAGTAAGTGTAAAGGTACTGTGCAAATAAAGGACAAAATTATTTCTGATGTATTTTTTTTTCCAGTTTAGAAGACTTGGGTGCAGATGGGGTAGATCCCATTAAACCAGAATTGGTTTTAATTAAATTTTACATGGATCAAATAGAAAGACAAGGCTGAGTGTGGTGGTTCAAACTTGTAATCCCAGAAATTTGGGAGCCTGAGGCAGGCAGATCACCTGAGGTCAGGAGTTTGAGACCAGCCTGGCCAATGTAGTGAAACCCCATATCCACTTAAAAAATAAAAATAAATAATCATTTAAAAAAAACTTAGCTGGACTCAGTGGCAGGCACCTATAACCCTAGCTACTCAGGAGACTGATGCAGGAGAATTGCTTGAACCTGGGAGGCAGAGGTTGCAGTGAACTGAGATCACGCCACTGCACTCCAGCCTGGGTGACAGAACGAGACTCTGCCTCAAAAGAAAAAAAAAAAAGACAAAGTTCAGATGTTAAATGGCAGATATTTCATTAATTTCTTAATTCACCTATTAATAATTGCACTATTTAGAGAAAATACTGCCTAGAATCACACGTGCAGATTCACTCTCCAAGTTTTAAATTAGTTCCCTCTCTAGACAGCCTCATCTTATCCATGTTGTTCTTCAACTTCAAATTTATTTATTTGGGCAATCATCCTGTGTAAACTAGTAATTCACTATGCATTCTTTAAAAAAATAGAAAGTTTTTGTTGTGAAATTATTGTTTACATATAAACTATCTATAGCTTGAAGTATGAATATAAATAGAAATTAATAATTTCTAGACTGGGTGTGGTGGTTCATGTCTGTAATCCCAGCACTTTGGGAGGCCCAGGCAGGAGCATCACTTGAGGCCAGGTGTTTGAGACCAGCTTGGCAACATAGTGAGACCTCCACTCTACAAAAAAATAAAAATAAATATAATTAGCCAGGAGTGGTGTCACAGGCATGTAGTCCTAGCTAGTCAGCAGACCACGGCAGGAAGGATCACTGTGCCCAAGGGTTTGAGGTTGCAGTGAGCTGTGATGGTGCCACTAGGTGAGAAAGCAAGACCTGGTCTCTGAAAACATAAACAAACAAATAATTAAATACATAATAATAATTCCTGATTTAACCTCAGGAAACTATTATGTAATATTCCACTTGTTTGAGATTTAAATAGTGAAAATAAGCTCAAATGTCTTGTTCTGTTTGTTGTCATTAGAGTGGAATCAGGTATAATAAAACCATTCTACTGGCTATGCAAGAGCCAGCTCCCATGTCATTGTGAGGAAAGGTAAAGAGAATAATAAAATAAGTTTTAATATATCAGGTAATATCCTTGAATATTCAAACATTTAGAAAATTACCACTACAATAGTAGATGCTTTTCAAAATTATTAAAATGTCTGAATTTTTAATTGAGATTTTACCTATGTATGTCAGTGATGGGAAGTACAATCTTGACTTGGAATTTAGTTTGACTTTCACAAGCCAGTGTCTCCTTCCTTGCAAGTCTCTAAGCTACAACTTGGTGAGATGGGTTTGCTACATGCACACAGATATGTAATCATTTTAATACACTACAAGTTGATGGCCAGAAAGCAAGAAAATTATTCAATCATAAAAAATAGAGGGGAAAGGAATCAAAAGTTCTTTATTTCACATGAGTTTAGGATATGAAGCATTGCAAGAAAAGCAACTTCTCCCGGCTCGTCACTTTTCCTCTTCCTCTTTCTTCTCCTCTCCTCCTTCCCCTTTTCTCTTTTTTTTCTTTTTGTTCCCCCTACCAATTCAGTATACTTATTTAACCTCCTCATTTTCCATTTAAGGTTCTAAAAATTCTCAGTCAACATTCACTCTGAATTGTGATGCATTCAGTAGTTAATTATTTTCCACAATGTCCTTTAAATGTATGTAAATTAGACTTTTGATGAACTGGAATGTTTTACAGATTCTCTGCATAAATCACACAAGGTTAAAAAAAAATCAACCTGTTTAAGGAGCAGAATATTTTTGGACGTTCATCATTTGCTACAGTGACTGAGGACATCTCAGTGCTGTTGGCTTCAAGTATATTCCTACAGGGACAGCCTGCATACTTTTCAGAAAGACATATTTCTAAGTTTATTTCTAGCTTTAAAGAAAGAATATCTGCCTAGTAATGTGTCGATTGAAGCTGTAAATGGGCATGGATAGCAATATGAAGTCTTCTGTTTTCTAGGCTCATTTTGCAAAGTAATGTTAATTTATGAATTGATTTATGCATGTGCTTTTATAATGATATTTATTACTATCATCGTTATTTAAATAGAAGCAATAATTTGGAAAACTATCCCACTCTTTTTTTCTGTACAATATTACAAAATAGAGCATTCTTGAAGTGATTATAAATTGTCTTACTGAATACTCAGGTAATTGGATAGTGTTTACTCATTCTAAATAATGTGTCATTTAGAACAACTCAAAAGGCTTTCTTTTATTTAGACTAAATCTTACATTCTGTAGCAATAAAGATTTGATCGGCATACGTTTTATATATGATCTTTTCACACACCCAGCTACAGTTGTTACAGGAAAGGGTCCCTATCCAGACCCCAAGAGAAGGTTCTTGGATCTCGCGCAAGAAAGAATTGAAGGCGAGTCCTCAGTGCAAGGTGAAAGCAAGTTTACTAAGAAAATAAAGGAATAAAAAATGGCTAGTTCATAGAGCAGCTCTGAGGGCTGCTGTTTGCCCATTTTTATGTTTATTTCTTGATGATAAGCTAAACAAGAGGTGGATTATTCATGCCTCCCCTTTTTAGACCATATAGGGTAACTTCCTGAAGTTGCCATGACATTTGTAAACTGTCATGGCACTGATGGGAGTCCAGCAGTGAGGACCACCAGCAGTCACTCTTGTCACTATTTTGGTTTTGGTGGATTTTGGCTGACTCCTTTACTGAATCCTGTTTTATCAGCAAGGTCTTTATGACCTGTATTTTGTGCTGACCTCCTGTCACATCCTGTGACTTAGAATTCCTTAACTCTCTGGGAATGCAGCCCAGTAGGTTTCAGCCTCATTTTACCCAGCTCCTATTTAAGATGGAGTCGCTTTGGTTCAAACGCCACTGACATTTCTCCCCTCCCTTTTATAAGAGAACCCTTAATTCTAAGGGTTGCAGAGGGATGAAAAGCCATCTTTTGTAACTTCTTCGGGCTGAATAGGGGTGATGATATTTCTGTCTAACTATGAGGGTCTTTTGCATTCAGGATAGAAAGGAGCTCAATCAGAAAGCATAAGTATGGTAAGGTCCATTTATAACTCTTGAGTTTTGACAAAAGATGATATTTGGAAGATGAATAAGTGTATAATTTAAGAAAACACTCAGCAAGCTTGTCCTGTATTCCTACACAAAGAGTATAACAGCAATATATTCCACAAGAGTAAAGCAAAATAGGTAAAGTTATTCCAAGTAAACTAAATTAGAAAGCTTTTCATAAACTGAGCAACTGTTGGAACGAAGCTGATATGGGGTTGTTAGCTGATTGTAATGTGCCTAGAATTAGAATACTGATTTAGATATTTATATTATCCATCCCTCTTGTTCTGAGCAGCAGTCAGAGATCACTGGTTGATTCACAGGAATAAGTAGGGTTAGCCTAAATTGCAGAAACAAACTTAAAAACCACTGATGAGACTAGAATTTAATAACAAGTGTACCATAGCTTTTGAAACATATTATTTCTTTTTCCAGTTTCCCATTTTTACTAAAATAATGGTAAGACTGATTTGCTTTACTATACTTGGCCTGATTATTTGTATAAAGTGCAACAAGAATGACTATTTTTCATATAGGCTCTTTTTAAATTGGCTTTCCCAAAACTCTGTTCCATAGAGGGAATTTTAGATACAACTTTTTTAAAGCTGAGTCCAGCCATGGGTTTGTACCCTTAAATACCTATGAGTTGGGTAAATTTCTTTCCTCTTGAGGTCCCAGAACTTGCAGCTTCTGGACCTGTTAGAAAGTGACATTCTTTACTTACCACAGGTCAGAAACCCTGAACAAGGACTGTTGTAGGCAAGATATAAGACCAGTTCCCCTAAGGGCTTTTCTTTGCTCTACAAGTCAGGTTTGATTCCTTAAAGGAAAGCACAATATTCCAGTCAAAGCCTTGTTAAAATAACCAATTTCTCCAATTGTGTATTGTTACAAAAGAAAACAGATTCTTATTGCACTTATGCAAATAGCTATTCTCCAATTGTGTATTGTTACAAAAGAAAACAGATTCTTATTGCACTTATGCAAATAGCTATATTGCCATAAGTTAAGAATACTCACAACTAGTTTCCAAATTCTGAAGAAAACAGGTAGAGAGAAATAAATATGCTCTGAATTTTGTTCATAGGAGTACACTTAACTTTTTAAAGCTGTAAATAGCTCGAAAGAATAGTTTACTTGACTCTGAAAAATAAAACAAAGGAATAGAAACATATTAACAAAGTTAAAAAGATTAGATTTTTTCAGTTTAGTCCATGCAGGTTAACTTTTGTTTCAGGGTTATGAACATTTCAGTTCTTTATGAGAGTTTTGAAAGTTTTTTCCTCTATTCTGATGTCACAATTTCCAAAGTTATCAGAAAACTTGCATTTAAGAACTCCTGCTAGAGTTCTATAATTGATTTTAAACTACCTCCTAAAGAGGATTAAAACAAGACAACAATTGTCTGTGGATGATAAAAAGTTTTAGGACAGCCACTATTAAAGCTACAATTAATAAGAAAAGTTGGTTACTTATGTGGCACACAAAATTTTACATAACAGTTATAATTATTAATAACATATGCTAAGTTATATAGAATTATAGGAGTTGCCCATAACTTTGGAACATATAACAATAACACATTTATATAAATATAGCCCAAAGAAAGCACAATACCATTTCACATTTTATAATGCTTCCAGTATGGTTTTTATACCAAATAAGCCACATTTTACCTTTACATTCATGTATTATTAATGTTAGACCCAAGTTTTAATAAAACCTTATAGACATATTTACCCAATTTTAGTGTTTAACCATAAGGTAAGATTCTTACAAGCTTTTTATAGCTCTTTACTTTTTTTGCGTGTGAAACAGCAAATTAGTGCTTTAAGAAACACCTGTTGTGCTTTAATTCCAATATTTATGGAAAAACTGAATAACACCCCTTTAAATTTAGCCAGTGTCCACACACAGAATTTATTTTACAATTGATTTTTTTAATAAACCTTCCACAACTGTTTAAACCTTTAGCTTTATTCCATTTAACTTAAAACAAGTTTTTAACCCTTTAGCCAAAAAAACTATGTTCTCATGCCTTCTTACAATCTTTTACCAAAAGCACATTCTACTTTCCTTATACACCTTACATGTAAAACTGTTTCTTTAATAATCTTAATTACATGTTGCAATGTTAACTTTTAGTGACTTTTATTTTTAGTGAAAACCTTCGTAAGGGGTTTTAATTGTGTACTAGGTGTGGGGCCTAGCCTGGGACACACCAGGCAGAAATGCCGATAAGGGCTGACACTGCAGCATAGCTAGGGGCATGGCTAACTTCACGTGTCGCCAGGCCTTACCTTACTTAAGCAGGCAAGTTGTACAGTAAGCATCATAGTGGCATTTTATGAAGCATTTAGGAGGCCTAACAACCTTCAAATTGTACATTTCTTACATAAATTCCCTTTCACAAATCCTTTCATGACTTACACAGATCATCTGAGACATTTTTGGCTTTTTGACTTGCCCTAAAAATTCCGCCTGTTAAACAAGCAGTCATTTTATTTCAAGACAAGAATTTACCATACAAGATTCTTTCTTAGATAAAATTTTTCTTTATAATTTTCTTTATATAGCTAGGGGGCATGGCTAATTCCACATGTCCGCAGGTCTTATCTAGAATCTAATGGCTTTAAGGTAGGTAAATTGAACAATTTTCAAAAGTCAAAGAAACAGTTTGACTTTAAAGCATTTTGCAAATTTGATATTTGACCTTAATTTAAACCAAATGTCTACGTTTTTATGACATTTTATTTTACCATTTTATTTTTTTAAGTAAATAAAAAATTTTTATTTATTTTATTTTATTTTATTTAAAATAAGACATTTATTTTAAAACTAAAAAATTTAGTTTTAATTTTTAAAACTCTATATTTCCAAAAGATTAGTAAAGTCATGTAAACAAAAAGGCATTATTAAAGTTTCTATTTTTCTGACAAAATATTTTAAGTGCTTATTTCTTTAAGCCAATTAATTAGACCTTTTTATGTATGAACATACAACACATATAAATAGACAGAAGATTTAACACTTTTAAGATTTTTCATTTGCCAGTTTATTGATTGGATTACTGGCTTCAGCGTGCGGCCCATGGAGGAACAGGACCAGGAAAGCATGCGTTTCTGGGCAAAATAAGCAGTGAATAAGCATCTAAAGGCAAAGACAGATCCCTAAAATTAAGGGTGCTATTTTTACTGGTTCTTGGATCCCCAAAGGAGGTAAATACTGCAGAAGACAATGCAGTGATTTTACTTTGCATTTTATTGCAAGGCAACCCAAAGCCAATCAGCCCATTTTGTAATCAGCCCATCATTCATGGGAATCTCATCTCCCAGTGGGAGGTGGGGATGTTTTCTTATTCCCAGGAGGCCAAGAGCATTCTTCTTTGATCCAAGTATGCAAAGAGTCAAGTATCCCTCCATAACGACTATTAGCCATCTCGCAAAGCGTATTTCCTACCTAGTTATTACACAGTAAAGCTCTTTTATAATGCAAAGTAATTTCTGATATCCTCAAAACTCAAAACCATCAGATAACATAATCCAAAACAGAACAGAGCCTTTGATTTTGAGAGGGATCTATTTACTTTTAACTCCTGGGGTTTCATGAGGAAAACAGGTTTTCTTTTCCCAAAATGGGGTCTGTGGCACCTCCTCTGTTTTTCCCAAGGAGATCCAGGCTACTAGAAGTTATCTTAGGGCCTCTCATGTGTGCATTAAGAGTAGCAAGACAAAAAAAAAAAGAGAGAGAGAAAAAAAATTTAGTTTATTGAGAAGAATTTTTTTTTTTCAGAAAAACAAGTTCAAAGAAGAGAAAAACATAAAGGCCTTGTAAATATATCTACAGCTTGTTTATCCACTTTTAATTAAGCTGACTTTTAATCATAGTGCTTTTTTAAAAAGAAATTCTTTCATATCTCTTATTACCGGATTTTAGTCATGCCAAGTAGCCAATATTTCTATCTTCTAAGCTTTACCAAAGGTAACCTCCTAGGTGCTTAGAGAAGGAAAATTTGAGACAGTCCGCAGAGGAGAAGAGAATAGAGAAGGTCATGCAGTTATTAAATGACAAATGACTTTCTTCCTAGGCAGGGAATCGAACCCAGACCACCAATGTGAAAGTGCAAAACGGTAGCTACTAAGCTACAATATAGGGGAACCTCTGTTTTCTTTCCCAGAAAGGTTCTAGAGTAGTTAATTTCGAGCTTGCAAAGTCTTTTAACTACTTAATATAATTTTTAGAGCTAACTATGACCATGAACGGTAAAATTCCTGTTCCCTGGAAGGCGGAGACCAAGAAAATGTCCCGCCATATGGTTAAAAGATAGCTTTTAAAGGTTAAGGTTAAAGGTTGAAGCTCCCAAGGACATAAAACAAGGTGGAGACTT
The DNA here is from genome assembly GCF_024542745.1 of Macaca thibetana thibetana. NCBI lineage: Eukaryota > Metazoa > Chordata > Mammalia > Primates > Cercopithecidae > Macaca > Macaca thibetana. Next base: position 73,439,611 of record NC_065591.1, on the reverse strand, counting down.
AATCCAGTTTTTTTGTTTGTTTCAGAGACCTGTAGCCAAGTTTACTACTGACCAGCTTGCTGGGTCGTCTTGAAAAGCGGGCTCACAGGTGTTCTAAGCCTGTGTTTTATCCTAAAGTACCGCTTAACACAGAAAAACGAATTCATAGCACAAAATACACCAGCTTAAGACTAGCCTCAGAATTCTTTTTTGCATTAATCCTAACTTTACAGAGGAGATAAACACTGATTATTTTTACCACTCATTCAGCGGTTTGCACAGAGAGAGAGAAGCCTGAAACCTGACTGGTAAGAAATTTTTACCCTTTTGCCAGCGTTCTAGGCTTCTGGGTCTCATTCCCTGAGAGGCCCTAGTGATCCGGCTTGCGGTACCGTTGTCCTGGGGGCCAAAACGTATCGTAAAGGAAAATTATTATTTTTTCATTCTGGCCAGAGCAAAATAGGTGTGATTAGGCAGAGACCTTAGCCACTCTGCTTAGCACCCAATATCAAACTGGCAAGACTTAAATTTGCCCCCAGATGGGCCCCGTCATCTTTAATCCAGTCTCAGACTTGAAGTTTCAACACGTGGTCTCTGGGCAAGATGGTTTACCTGAGTAACAGAAAAGATAAGAAAGGGAAACTAGAGAAGGAAAGTATTGCCTGTGGCAGTGTAGGGAAGGTGAAATGATCAGGGAGGCCAGAGAAAGGCCCACCCATTGCAGCGACAGTGAAAAACTCAGGTGGTTGCGGCTGCTGTTGTGAAGCGATTTTTTTCCAGCAATTCTAATAGCTCTCAAGTTTCCCTTTTTAGGGAAGAAAAACTTCCCCATTTTCTAAGATCTTGTACATGCCTAACCCTGTCACCCACAGCCATCAGCAAAGAGTGAAAGGCAGATGAATCCAAAGAGAATAGCAGTTAACATCTCACACTGCCGAACCTGTTTTTAACGAAGAAGGACTTTACTGAGAGACACTGCCAAACCTGTTTTTAACCAAGAGGGACTGTACTGAGAGGGGCCTCTAACCCCCTAAATCTTAAAAGGCACTCTAACCCTCCTAAGTTGGGTCTCTAACCCAAGGTTGGTCAAGTGTCCTTGCCTTTTATTAAGAGGGGCCTCTAACCCACTCTGTCTTAAGAGAGACTCTGACTCCCCTAAATTGGGCCTTTAACCCAATTCCATCCTTTACCTGGGTACCCCACCACTTACCCAAAGTCATCCAGTCAGTGCTGCAGTCTATTTCCTTTGCATCGAGGAGTCTCCTCAGCACCTTCCCTTCTGTTGTTCGCCAGAAATATGTTATAGGACCCCAATACATACCCAAAGGTAGACGTTGAGTCAGGGTTTCTGCACTATAGTCCCTTTGTGGTCACTAGATATATGTCACAGGAAAGAAGTCCCGATCCAGACCCCAAGGTTCTTGGATTTTGTGCAAGAAAGAATTTAGGGCGAGTCCACAGTGCAAAGTGAAAGCAAGTTTACTAAGAAAATAAAAGAATAAAAGAATGGTTGCTCCATAGAGCAGCCCTGAGGGCTGCTGGTTCCCCATTTTTATGGCTATTTCTTGATGATATGACAAACAAGGGGTGGATTATTCATGCCTCCCCTTTTTAGACCACGTGGGGTAACTTCCTGACATTGCCATGGCATTTGTAAACTGTCATGGAGCTCATTGGAGTGTAGCAGTGAGGACAACCAGAGGACACTGTTGTTGCCATTTTGGTTTTGGTGGGTTTTGGCGGACTCCTTTGCTGTAACTGTTTTATCAGCAAGGTCTTTATGACCCGTATTTTGTGCTGACCTCTTATCTCAACCTGTGACTTAAAATCTCGTAACCATCTGGGAATGCAGCCCAGTAGGTTTTAGCCTAATTTTACCCAGCTCCTATTTAAAATGGAGTTACTTTAGTTCAAATACCCCTGATACAATGACCATATTATGTATTCATGGTTTTGTTTAATTTTAGACTGATGGTTTCCAATCAATTTTTTGTTCCTCCTAGTGACTGAGTTGCGTTTTTTTTTTTGATCCTCCACTGTTATTTTTTAAAAATCCCTTACTGTTCTCCTTAAATGTAACAATAACAACAAAACAATATTTCCAATACAAAAAGAAAAATAATATGCTCAATGTTTCCTCACGTTTTTGATATTTTGCATTACAGTGACTGGATCTAAAGTATCTGGTTGGCAAATGCAAATAAGAGGCTGGATTTGATGGGATGTTTCCTGGCAGGGTCAGGCATACCTGTAAAATGGTAAAATAGACATTCTTCTTGATTCAGGGACCTGATGTTGGATAACTGAGAAAGTACAAAGTCTTTAGCTAAGGACTTGAGGAGCGAAGACAGTTAGTAACAGAAAACCAGAAAATACCATCACTAGCTCATATACTTGTCAATTTAAGTGTGTCTGTTTCCCTTCAGACTCTAGAGGAACGTCATTATGAGCACGGTGGGAAACTCAGCTGTTATTCTTTCTGATTTCACTGACCACCTTGGTCACCTTGGTCACGTTATCTAGGTTTTCTTAGGCTTATCACAGATAAGTCAAGTATGACTGATGTGCCTTAGATTTCCTGGATTCCCCCTACTTTCTCTTTTGTCGGCAAATTTGGTACATCCTCCAACCATAGCCTTAGGTAAAAAAGAAAACTATTGAAAAGAGCATTAAAACACCTCTCCAATGTAGAGAGCCACATTAACCAGTCTATTTACCTTTAAAAATATATGAGAATAAGAGAAAAGACAGAGATTTAAGCAACCATGGCAGTTTAGACTTAGTTAACATTTCTGAGAAAATATCAATTTTCAATGTTTAAAATTCATCATATATGTCCTATAATTTAGAGGCAAATAATTATAACCTTCCAATGCATATAGCCACTTACTATTTACAAAGAAGCTTTACAGACATTTTGTATATCTCCTCTGTAAACTTCTTGAGTTTCAGTTCTCTTTTATATAGATCATAGTTACTAAGACCTTCACAATGATAAAAATTACTGACATGATTTTTTAAAATAATAACTTTCCAGTAACCACTCATGAAAATTATTATGATTTAACATTTGTGAGATGGTGCACAAAAATTAGTATTTTTAGCTAGTTACTCTTATTATCACATTCACAGAAGATTAGCAAGTACTGAAATAAATCTTGTGTGTTCCACTGTGCCATGCACAAATAGGCACGTGATTTTTAAAACAAATAAAATTCAACTTATTATACCCTACCTAATAAGACCTTTTTAAATCTTAAGTCTGTAACCCAACTTAATTAGCGTAGCCAGTCAGCCACATTCTCATCAGTGAATTCAGTATGTCAGCTTTCTATGTCACCTGCACTGGCACCTATGATTTTGAATGGGATGCCATCTAACATCCTGCCAGAAAGTCTCGCTCTGGCTTGACAATGTTGCAATAACTCATTTTGCCAGCAGTGATTAAACTACAAATTCATTTAACTATACATCCTTTATTCTATATGCTTTCATTCTATTGGTAAGGATCTACCTCATGTGAAATTTTGTCAAAACTTTACTGAAACCACTCCCTCTTAAAATAATTCCTTATTAAGAGATCCAGTGTGAAAGAAAAATATATTGTTGGCATGACTTCTTGTAAACACAGGTAGGCTTCCATAATCACTACTTTCTTGAAATCTTTACAAATTCTATGAATGCTAATCCATTCTAAAAAATTGTTGTAAAGTGGTTGATAAACTTACAAATTTACTTTTTCTCATCATCAATCTTCAGGAGACTTTTCTATTCTCTTAAATAATTACCGAGAGCAGTTTTACTGTCACACACCTGATAAACACTGTTAGCTCACATACCTGTGCTGTAACTATATTCTTATCTCCCATTGGTTTCAGTGTGGCTGGCCTATATTTGTGTTTATATTTACAGTATAAATTAATACTTTTTTGGACACAAAGTGTGTTGTGTAATTTGGCTTCTCTTAGTTTATATTAAAAATTATGTCAACCCAAGACCGTGAACCCATCTCTTTCATATTCTTGTTTTTATTGTGGGCATGTCTAAATTAGCTGCTGCTTTACTTCTAGCAGTGTTATGGGTATCAGCTCAATCTGGAATTTAGCCTTGATTTTATATATACACACACATACATATATGTATATATACATACATATATCCATATATATGTATATATATAAAACATATATATGTGTATGTGTGTGTAATTCTGTTTAAATATTTTTATTTTAAAATCTGTGTCTGTACTATAAAATTGAATTCACTATCCATTATAAGTCCAAATAAAGTATTTCAACTTCAGTGAAGATCATAGAATTAAAACTTAACAAAGCCTTGATATAAATACTATATTTCATAAATATAATATTATTTTATGCAAATGTGAGAGCAGTATACCACTGCTAGAACAGTAAGTTGTAAACTTGACCCTTATTTGCCTCTGACATTTTGCATTTTGATATGCTTTTAAGAATATATTTTGAGACATAAACAGAATAGGTCAGAAAAAGAAAAACAAAACAAGCATTGAAAAGTGAAATAATTGTCATCCCCAAAGAATAAAAATCATAGCATGTTGCAAATCGGTAAAAGTAATGTTTTATGAGTCTATATTGTTAAGTAAAAATTATCTGAGTGAGAGGTAGCTGCTAGTTTATTTTTTTAATAAAAAGCAAACTAGAAACACTAAAGTTATGAATTGCAGTGTTCTAGAAAAATAAAGATAACATATAACAAGTAGATATTGTTGTCAATACTGGCATATTGGGTTGTTTGTAAAAAATATTTTATTACTGCATTTCTCCCTGTGGCTGTTCCCTGGGGACATGTGAAGAGATCCTTTTAGGCTGATGAATATTTAATTTATTTTCAGTGTAGTTTCAGTTTGCTGTAGGGAGAGACAACCCAGAATGTGGGCTAGGGAAGTATCAAGGGAGTTTGAGTAACTATTACATAAACTTAGAGAGATTGAGTACTATATGAATGTGTGAAAACAAATCTTTTTCTCTAAATCTGTCTCTCAGCCTCAGTGTTTTCTCCTTGGAAAATACACCTCAAAGCAACATAGTAAAACTGTCAACTCAAAGACTTTTCATAAGCTGTAGGAAGGATATGTTCAGTTTGATTTACATTAAATCTACTGTTTAGGGAATGTTGAAAGACCACCAATATCCTAATTTTGGTGGCCTCATACATATTTATTTTCCTTAATCCTCTAAGAGAACACCAATTAGGAGCCTTAGTTTAAGGAAACAGAAAAGGCACAAAAGGTTCTGCATGGTTCCAGAATAAGGCCTATTTCACATGAGCAGAAGGTGAGCATGTGAGAAAAATTTCTTTCACTTCCTTTCATTTTTGTATCTCTCGGTTGTGCATAAATCTCTTGCTTGGCTAAGCTTTTGTAGAAGAAAACATTGAATAAAATAGGCAAGATTTTTAAAAATCTCAGAAGCTTAGAAAATGAATCTAAGTTCTGATTCAGAACTCAGTACTTGTATTGTCTACCTGCAGGGGTAGAGGGAACTGAGAACAGGGTCATAATTCAGATGTATCATAGATGGTCAGAATAAAGTGTTCACACAACATTCTGAGTCACAAGCTAGGAAGTGTGGAGCTAATATGTCATATGAAAGATAGCCTCATAGAGAGGTAATGAAGAGAGTCTGCAAGTAACTCATATGACTGCCTTGCACAATTTTGATATTTGAGTTACTACTTTTTAATTTTAAAAAAAGGAATAAAAAGTGTAGTGCCTCACCTTTCATTTCTTTCCAATTCACTGTATCTCTCCTCTTTCATTATCATCATGGTTGCCATGTGAATTCCTGACTAGCCAAAAGTGCAGTTTTAACAGAAATCACATTGAGAGGTGGATCTTCTTGGTTGTATCTTTTTAACTTGGTTCTTTTTGCAGTAGATTCTGTGCTTAGCACTTCTTGAGCATTACCTATTTCATCTTCAAGCCAATCAAGGAAGATTGGGTCTATGCTGTTTTCCTTTCAGAGATGAGGATATTGAAACCCTATGAATTTATAAAAACGTTACAAAAATCCTGATCAGAATAAGACAACTTAAATGGTAACTGGTAATCAATGTAGAACCAGTATTTAAATATCTCTTCGTCCTTAGATCTATCCCCAGCACACTATTTGCTAGTAACTAAACTAAAGCTCACTCTATAGGAAGTGGAATTAAGTGAGTTCATACATCTAAGCTATTCCTAGACATTTTTCCCAAGACTGGTGAGAGATGGTAGAGTATGGTATTTTTTTTTTTTTAATTTACGAGTACATTTTAATAGTGTAAAAAGAAACAGGTGAAATTAATTTTAATACTACATTTCCATTTACCTCAATATCTCCCAAACAGTATCATGACAACATGTAATCAACATAAAAATTATTGATGAGATATTTTACCTTTCTCATGCTAATTCATTTACCTGGTTTATATCGTTTCTGTGCCCAAATTGGGTGGTCTTAAGTGAGTTACTTAACCAATGTGTGTGTCCATTTTATGATTGATAAAACAGAGATAATGATAGTGTCTTCCCCATGAAGTGGGAGTAAGAATTAATTAGGTGCACATTTACATAAAGCATGTAGAACAGTGCCTGACACAAAGCAGTCACTTTCTAAGTGTTAGATATAATTTTATTGTTTCCATCTCGACAATTGAAAAAAAATCATATTTGCCAGAATTTATCTTTTTTTAATTTCCTCTTGGGCTTCATATAATTCTTTATTCTGTAGAGCATACTATGTTGACATGTGCATTCCAACTCTGGAAGGGATGCTAGAGCTACAAAGAAGACTGCAGTATCGCCTCTGGGCTCAGAGCTTGGACACAACTGACAAAACACTTGAAAAAGAATATAGTGGGTGCTGTAACAAGATAATGAATATGAGACACAAGATAATGAATATGAGACATCATGATAGTAAGTACCCATTCTACCAGAAAAAGCTTTCACAATGGTCGCAACTATTCACCTTGCTTTTGTAGTAGAAACCTGCAAGGTTTAAAGGATATATGAGAGGTACCTGAGGCCCTGAAAACAGTATCACATTTTTAGAGAGACATGATAACAAATGATGTTTTCTGAGAATAGGTAGAGGATGAATGCAGGACACATAGGAAGGGTAACAAAGTATGATATTTCAAGAGGTGGACAATGCCAAAATATGGAGAAACTTCTATCCTCTATTAAGAAGTCATAGTGACTTTCTACACCAGGGAGGGACATGGGACCAAAAGGTATCTCAGAGCAATAATGGACTGTGACAACAACTTAAGGGTGGCAAAGATGACAATCTTCCAAAAATGTATAATCTTCCTGCAATTAAAAGTAATTGGAATTGTTCTTATTGGAAAGAGAAAAATGTTATTATTCCCTCTACCTATGGATAACGTAGTGATTCTCTGTGTATGCTCCCAGGGATTCTCTATAGGAAAAAGAATATTAAGGGAAAATAACTTTGAAACTGACAAAGAACAAGACTCCTCCAAGGAGGTGTTACAAAATTCATCATTAGGGTTACTCAGAGCCAGTTTGTGCAAGTAATAAATTATTCTATCCTTTCTCAAAGGCAAGTTACACTAATAACATTCCAACTTTATTCAGATTCTAAAAATTGGTTCTGTGAATAGTGGCACATACTCCTTCCTATGGCTATCCTATTCTCTGTGGCATGATTTTTAAAAAATATTATTAATGTTAAAATGAAGTAACATAAAATATAAAAATGTAATATATCTTAGAAGACCTAGATGACTTGAGGCTGAAAAAGTAATAGAAGACAATAAAAAATATTCCACTTTTTACATCTCTAGATTGGCTAAAACTTCCTGTTCCTTGGAAAATGGTGATGTCTAGGTTGATAAATGTTTACTGGCTTATAAAATTGTCAATTACTTGCTGCTTATATAAATGAATGAATATGAATATGTAAAGAAGACATATAAGAAAACTTTATACTTATAATCTCTCTTTTCTTCCCCTTGTCTATCTCCTTCTCCCTTGATCACACTTTCCCTGTTTGACTCTCTCCTTGTCCCTAAAAAGCAAAATATTCTTACTGACTAGAAAAAAACTTTGCTCTCAGAATTTGATTTGACTAAGAATCCTGAATCCCATTGACTTGATGTGTGACTTTGAAAAGTCACTAAAAATTCCTGGTTTTCTGTCTCCTTACCTACAAAATATAGGTAACATTTATCTTATATTTGCTCCAAATAATAAAATTATATGTTAATATGATTAATTCTCTATCTGTAATGTCAGAAATATTCAAACATTAATTGACTCTGAATCCTACCTATGTTGCTTAAATATCTAATGATTCTAGTAACTCTTCATAATTTAGATTACCTTGGAAATTCTGAATTAATGTATAATGGACTTGTTCATTAAAATTAATTGATGAATTCTGTATGTGCTTAGGCTTAAAACAGATCATTTCATAACAATGATTAGATTATATTTTCCTGGTGTCTTGAACTATAAATTCCTTAGGATAGGAATATTGTAGCCATCTTCAGATTGTCAAGACCTACAGTAAGTGCAAAATGTTTGCTGAATAAATGAAAAGAAAATTGACATACAATAGAAGAGACCATTTAGTTTTATTAAACATCAAACATTTAAGCTGCTAAATTTAATGATTGAAAAATTTTAAAAGATGATTTATTGTTTAAGTATGTTTCATCATCATACCAAAGTGATACAGTTAAATCGCATCATCTCTTTCAATAATGTTTTATGAGAAATTCAGTGACGTTTCATATGAAAATGCTTTCTTAACCATTGGAAAATTGTTTTTGTATTGTTTTAATTTTTTTTGTATTGTTTTCAGGCATGAGACCAGACCTGCTGTCGGCTCTAGCTAGGGCTACATAAGATTCAGCCCTATATAGAGATCTGAGGCCAACTTTCTGATTCATGGTGTAATGAGAAATCAAGATATGATAAAATAGGTTGAACATGACTCATTTCTAGATAATTTTAAGTTGAAAGCTAATCCTGGAAGTTCCAAAAATGTCTCTAGACGGTGGCATAGTAAATGGATTCCTACATGAATTTTTTAAAGCTATGTCCAAATTGTTCAGTGAAGTACACAGTCATCCGCATATAGAAACTAATTTGTCTTACCTCCACTCAACGAATCCATTTGATATAGTTCAATAAGTATTTTAAAATCACCTACTACATATTGATTCATGTTTTTATTTTTCCACAAGTTGGCTCTTGAGATAATGTACCTCTTTTATCTGTGTTTCAGGTTCTTATGAACAAAATGAGACAGTTGAAATAAATGAATTGTTAGGACTCTTCTCACTTCTTGTGTCCCCAAATCCTAAAAGTCTGATTGTTCTCATTACTTTGATAATGTGTTTTTATTGTTCTATTTTTTTTAAGTTTGAATCCTTTTAAATATTGTTTATCTCTTATTTTTATGATTCCTCATCAGTACAAGTCTAAGTCCAAGGTCTAAAGTCTTTGTAGCCTCCTTACTATATCCAATTTTTTAATTTATTCAGTTCCTGATTCTTTCTCACGTTAGTATCCTCATTATATTCTTTGTGAGTTACATAGGTAATGGATATGAACTGAAGTTAGTTGACCATAAGTTAAACTATTAAAAAATAATTTATAGAGCCAGAGAATATTTACAGGTAATTTAGGTCAGTAATTCTCAAACTTTAGTGTGCATCAGATATATAATACATTGTGGGTTTTATTCAAGTGTAGATAACTGGACTTCACACCTGAATTTTCTGATTCAATCGTTCTGGGTAGAGACCCCATAACTGACGTTATTAACAAGTTCTTAAGTGATGATAATGATTATGGTCATCACTTGGTCAGGGGACCATATTTTAAGAACCATTTCTCTATGTTAACTTCCTTACTAAGAAGTAGTAATGGGTGGTCCACATTAACACAGCAAGTTAATATCAAGTGGGATTTAAAATCGTGTTCTGAAACAATGACTAGTCCAGTGTTCTCTTCCATTAAATTAATGCTTCTGAAGGTATATTCTGTGGAACATTACTTAAATGGAAAATACACACTCAAATCAATAATTATTAAGCAGGTATCACTGATGAATAAATTTGCAATTCCATTTGATCAGAATGCCTGTTTCTTCATATCTAAATATTATAATTTAGCAAGCCTTTACTAAGTCTTCCATTGCTATTTGAAAAAAAAATGTTTCCTTTGGTAATTTTCTTTTTACTTTTGTTACTTTGTAATGTATTCTGCTGATATGCTTTCGAATTGATTTTAATTGCCCTTTTTCTTTACCAGTACTTCTCTCAGGTTAAAGCCACAGTTGTGAGCTGCTGAAGTTGATCTGTTTCTAACTAAGAATGCTCAGTTTTCAACACAATAGTATGTATTTGCCTCCAAGGATGCGACAACTCTTTTTGAATATGTAAATTTGGATGGAGAGGAGGCAACTAGCTCCATTTTCCTAGATAGAATGGGAAAGAAAAGCATCCAGGATTTGGTCAAGTCAGGGAGAAAAACTTTCTGATACGTTTATAAAGCCTGGGATGTATAATGGAAAACATGTAACTTTTGCAGGCAGATGGACCAATGCACAAATGATGTTTCCAAAATTTATTTGGTTACTATCTGGGCAAAATAGTGGAATATCTTGGACTCTCAACTTTCTCATCTGTGAAAAAGGATGTGAGTAACACTTTTTTTTTTTTTTTTTTTTTTTGTGGGCTGTAGTGTGGATAGCTCTTCTGAACTCAGAAGGGGATCTGGCTCTTGTTTTCTTGCAAACTCTCCAAATAGGACTAAGACTGCAGGAGACTAAGCCACCTATTCTTCAGCATCATCCCACAGGGTTAATAACATCACCTTAATACAGCAAACATACAGTAAAATGTTAATAGAGGCTTTGCTTTATGCTTTAAAAGTTATCACTGGCCAGGCTCGGTGGCTCATGCCTGTAATCCCAGCACTTTGGAAGACCAAGGCGGGAGGATCACCTGAGATCAGGAGTTTGAGACCAGCCTGGCCAACATGGTGAAACTCCACCTATACTAAAAATACAGAAATTAGCTGGGCATGGTGGTGGGTGCCTGTAATCTCAGTTATTCAGGAGACTAAGGCAGGAGAATCACTTGAACCTGGGAGGCAGAGATTGCAGTGAGCCTGGGAGACAAGAGTGAAACTCAGTCTCAATCAATCAATCAATCACTGAACTTAAAAAAAATCAAGAATCTGATGATAGATTACAAAAACTGAAAATGTCACATATTTTAGGAACATATTGCCTTTTCTGTCATATAACCCCTGGTCACTCAAACATATTTTTATTTTTTCCATCCAAAATTTGGGTTGTCCCAAACTGTTAAGTAGATGATCTAATATACATTAAATATCTTAGATCAAAGGAAAATGTGGAATACCCTCTTAGAATTTGATATCTTTTTTCAATTTCATAACTTTTCAATAACCGAGGTTTTAAGATGTTCTTTAATCTTCATTCTGTTTTTCTCTTGCCTCTTCTTATATTATTCTCTAGTTACATTTCAGTACACTAGATGGCAAAATAAAGGAACTAGCATTAAATGATTGATTTAATTACACATGGGTTTATCACAAAACTTTTACTCTCTTTGTAAAGAATGAAATCTTGACTCTCCTCAGCCCATGTGAGTGCTTGGGTTCTAGGACATGTGTCCGATGTCTCAGTCCTGCTAAGGGGACTACCTGACTCCATAATATGGACATCTGTGTTGGCATCTTGGCCTCTTTCTACATCCACACACTTCCTCTAAACTGTGCTCCAGCACTAACAAAGACAGACCATGTCCCTACGTATTTCTAAGATTACTCAAGTCTAAACACCGTAGGGAAAATATATAGAAGTAATGTCACACTGTGGGGAAAATATAATTGCTCTAAAACCTTCCAAGAGCTTTTCGAATCCAGAATTAAACTGACCATGGACTCAGAGTGAAATGTCTATGATATAAATTGGATTATGTGATTCTTTCACCTGAAATCTTCAGTGACATCCCATTGTTTTTATGAGGGAGCCTGATTTGTTTTGGTTTTACTAATTCTTTTATGACCTGGGCTCTGTTGTCTTTCAGGTTTATATAAGACCACTTTCCCATCAACACGTAAGCTCCAACCATGGGGAGTGCCCAACATTTCTCCTATGGCCATGGTTTCTTGCCTCTGAGCCTCTGGTTCAGTTCGCAAAGACTTGCTCAAGTATCATCACCTAGTAGAAGCGTTATTTATTTATTTATTTATTTATTTTTTAACACATTTACCTGGATTAGGTACCCTAATCTTTCCTTGTTTCTTCCATAGTGTGTAGCTTCGCATTGTCATTGTTTCTTTACCGGTAATTCTTTTCGAATAGTATGCAAATTTCACACCTCATTCATCTCCATGTCCTCAGAGCCTGTTATATTATTTTGCAAACAGGAAATGCTGAATAAATGTTCAAAAGGAGAAAATGCCTTCAATTATTCAAGCATGAATAATATTTCTTATTTTAGACCACTCTTCTTCTTATCCCTTCTAACATTTTATTTTTGGGAACTCTTCTCTCCCTCAACATCGTTATTCCAAACCCCAAGTCACCCTCAGTATTAGAATGATGAATTGAATAGGCATGGTCAGTGCTAAAATCTAGCTTTGCCATTAGGCGAAGAGGCATGCCAGGAACATGCTTGTTCACAAGCAACATTATTATTGTTTTTTTTGTTTTTTTGTTTGTTTTTTTGAGACGGAGTTTCGCTCTGTCACCCTGGCTGCAGTGCAGTGACCCAATATCGGCTCACTGCAAGCTCCGCCTCCCGGGTTAACACCATTCTCCTGCCTCAGCGCCCGGAGTGGCTGGGACTACAGGCGCCGCCACCACGCCCGGCTAATTTTTTTTGTAATTTTAGTAGAGACGGGGTTTCTCTGTGTTAGCCAGGATGCTCTCGATCTCCTGACCTCGTGATCTGCCCACCACGGCCTCCCAAAGTGCTGGACTTACACGCGTGAACCACCGCGCCCAGCCCCAACATTATTATTTTTTTAAGAAATGATATCTGAGCTGGGTGTGGTGGCTCACACCTGTAATCCCAGCACTTTGGGAGGCCGAGATGGGTGGATCACCTGAGGTCAGGAGTTTAGGACCAGCCTGGGCAACATGGTGAAACTCCATCTCTACTAAAAATACAAAAATTAGCTGTGTGTGGTGTCGTGTGCCTGTAGTCCCAGCTACTGAAGAGAATCGCTTGAGCCCGGGAGGCGGAGATTGCAGTGAGCCGAGATTGCGCCGTTGTACTCCAGCCTGGGTGACAGAGAGAGACTCCATCTCAAAAAAAAAAAAAAAAAAAAAAAAAAAAGGAAAAGAAGAAGTGATATCTGTTATTTCAGACATAAACAACAAAATAGGTTTGGGGGAAAATTAGAATATTGGTTGACTTGCTTACACATATAGTATGGTTTTATATTACTTTCATTTTAAATTATATATAAGGGTAAAAATATATAGAGATAGAGAATCACCATAATAATTTTAAGACTTGGCATCTAGTGGCCTTAACACAGTTTTGATGTTGCTAATTTATGAGGCTGAACTAATTATTCACCCTTCTATGGCTCAGTTTGATCTTATTTAGTAAATTAGTATAATAAAACCTTACTCTCAGGGGTTTTGTGAAAAGCAATAAAACGACATGTGTGAGCAAACAGTGAGCAGTTGTTGGCATATATTAGATACTTCCTAAGTGCCAGTATTGATTTCTGTCCAATTTACTTCTACTTTTGTTTCTGAAAATTAAAGTTTTAGTCATAAAAATAAGATGACTTTCACGCATTCCTCAATATTCTCTCTGAGTTCATGTTTAATGATGACCAGATGAATGAATTTAGAGGTGTATTTCAAACACATCAAATAGTGACCATGAAATCTCATGTTTAAATGAATGACTTCTATGTGCACACACACACAGTATTCACAATTTGCGCTGGGTTTTTCATAGACTTTAGGATATCTTGTTTACTAAGTTTGCTTTCCTAAATGAACTGGTATAGATAATGAAGCAAAACATGTATACTTGACCCCTGAACAATGTTGGACTTAAGGGTATTGACCCTTTTGCAGATGAAAACCCATGTATAACTTTCGACTCCTTCAAATCTTAACTACTATTGGCCTACTGTTGACCAGAAGCCTTACTGATAACATAAACAGTCAGTTAACACACATTTTCTACAAAATATGTATTATATATTACATTCTTATAATAAAGAATACTAGAGAAAAGAAAATGTTATTAAGAAAATCATGAAAAAGAAGAAATTTATTTACTGTTCATTAAGTGGAAGTAGATCATCATAAGGGTCTTCATCCTCATTGCCTTCACTGTAGTGGGCTGAGGAGGAGAAAAAAAGAGGAGGGCTTGGTCTTGCTGTCTCAGGGGTGGCAGAGATGGAAGAAAATTAGCATATAAGTGAATTCATGCAGCTCAAAATGGTATTGTTCAAGGGTCGACTGTAGCTGAAAAATACCTTCTCCCCAAGGAAGTCAAGTTCATTTTCCTGCTTCTAAGGGTGTTCTTATTCAAATATTGTAATACAAACATTTAAATACAAATCTATTTTTTAAATAAATAATAATAGCAGCCTTCAGAAATAGTCAAGTTATGGCCAGGTACGGTGGCTCATGTCTGTAATCCCAACCACTTTGGGAGGCCGAGGCGAGTGGATCACGAGGTCAGGAATTCAAGACTAGTCTGGCCAGGATGGTGAAACCTCGTCTCTACTGAAAATAGAAAAATTAGCTGGGCACAGTGGCTGGCGCCTGTAATCCCAGCTACTTGGGAGGCTGCGGAAGGATAATTGTTTGAACCTAGGCAGCAGAGTTTGCAGTGAGCCAAGATCGTGCCACTGCACTCCAGCGTGGATGATAAAGTGAGACTCTGTAATCAAAAAAAAAAAAAAAAAAAAAAAAAAAACGAAAGAAAGAAGAAAGAAAAAAGAAGAAATAATAGTCAAGTTGTATCTTGTTTTATCTATTTTTAATCTTTTTAAAAACATTTTCACTTAACTGACACTGTGCTTTACATACAATTTAATATGATGCCATTATTTACCCAATACAATATAGACATTATTTTCATATCTTTAACCACTCTCATTGCTAGCCTCCTTTTAATAATTTTAAACTTTTTTTTGTTTAACTATTTCCTTGTTTAGATAAACTCCACCTAACCTTCTCCCCCTCCTCCCCTTGCTCTACATGACTAGATTAACTCCCCTAATTATATGTTTCCAAGTGCTCATCCCAGTTATAGTAATATATTGTGTAATTTTGCAGTCATGATTATAATGTAACTTTATTAGTTGATGTGATAATGTTTCACTTTTCTTTCTCACCCATACGGAAACATTCCTAGTATCAGAAACTAGGCTTGTCTTCTTTGTCATTGTATCTACATAACATAGGAGAGTAATTTGCTGCTGGAAGGTTTTCTATAAGTGATTGTAAAAATATTTTATCAATCTAGGTATGCTTTACCTACATTTATATGGATGTAATTAAAATCCATTCTGTTATCTCAGGCTCACTTAGAAGACAGAATAGTTCCACCCTGCATCTGTTAAGAGATGGATCTGATAGGAGGGTGACATAAGATGAAATATCTGCCACTTTGATAGTTCTCCCAGCCTAGTCCCAAGGATTGACATATGAAACCTGGAATTAAAGTGATACTAAAAATGATAGAACTGTTCCACTAGTATTCTTATGAACATTGCTCTAGTACATTTGGTATTGATAACTTTGGCTTAGGAAAAAAAGAAGATCCAAGAATTATTTATTTATTTATTTATTTATTTATTTTTTTGAGACGGAGTCTCGCTCTGTCGCCCGGGCTGGAGTGCAGTGGCCGGATCTCAGCTCACTGCAAGCTCCGCCTCCCGGGTTTACGCCATTCTCCTGCCTCAGCCTCCCGAATAGCTGGGACTACAGGTGCCTGCCACCTCGCCAGGCTAGTTTTTTGTATTTTTTTAGTAGAGACGGGGTTTCACCGTGTTAGCCAGGATGGTCTCGATCTCCTGACCTCGTGATCCGCCCGCCTCGGCCTCCCAGAGTGCTGGGATTACAGGCTTGAGCCACCGCGCCCGGCCAGAAGATCCAAGATTTTTAGGGATAATTATTTCTGGAGCACACAAGACTCTCTACCCTATTGGGTATCATAAGTATTAAAAAGAAATATGAGTGCCCAAAACTTCCATGACATGAGTGATAATTCAGGAAAAGGTATTTTGTGCTCTTACTATGACTTTATACTTTATTTACTTATGAAATACAAGTTATAGAAAAAAGGGATTATAATTGTAAAGTCATAAAATATGTCTTCCTTGTAAGATCCAGTGAAATCAGTAGCATCAGATGTTTAGAACCTAATACCACATCTGTCGTCCAATGATTTGCCTTGGAGAGGTGAGCGTGCTGGGTACCACGAGCTTTACCATAAATTAGCCATGTGGATTTGGGAAGCTCTCTGAAGGAGTTTATTCACCCTATAACATGTATACAATTGCCTTTGTATTAGAAGTTGTTTTGAAGCACAAATAAGGTAATATTTCTAAGCTGTTTAACACTGCAAAAGGCTAATAGTTTGCTCTTATTTAGAAGTGAACACTTAAATGCTGATTCTACCTTTTTCATGGAGGAGCTGCAGTTAGTTTTGCACTCTTTGTTTTAGTACCACTTTACATTTCTACTCATAATACTTATTTGTGGTTAAAATTATAGCTTCTGATCTGTAGAAATGATTGGGCTTCTCAAATCTCATTAGAAGAGTAATTCATTACTCTGATTTGATTGTTTTTGTTGTTTGTTTTCAAGTTAGCCTACTTTCAATGCTTAAATTGTTTTTTGTTTTCTCTTTAAATATTTATTCAAAGTAAAAGAAAAGTCTTTCTGAGATATTCATTGAACATAGATGCTCTGTTACTGGAAATTTCTAGGGTGAAAATAAACTTTATAAGTTTTTTTTTCATTCATATAAGTGGATTCTGGTGATCTTAAGTTGAACTCAATGAGATTGAAGATAGGTGTACACTCTGTATTTTCTTAAATATTTCTGAGAAGACTGAGTGTTATATAAACTAAATGTGCCATCATTTTTGGTCAGTAATGGCTGCATAGTTGACTGCTGTGAAGCAGTTCCTCCCACTGGCACTTTGGTTAGGTTATTTTTGTTTTCATATTCTTGTCTGTGGGTTCTTAATTTCTTTTCCTGAGCTCAAGAGAAAAACCAATTGTTTTGTAGCCGAGCTGGTCTATATCTTTGTC
Organism: Macaca thibetana thibetana; assembly: GCF_024542745.1. Lineage (NCBI taxonomy): Eukaryota > Metazoa > Chordata > Mammalia > Primates > Cercopithecidae > Macaca > Macaca thibetana. The sequence continues at coordinate 73,422,293 of NC_065591.1, read as the reverse complement.
CTATCCTCTTCTATACAATTTTTGAGAGAGAAAATCCTAGTGAGAACAGGATAGTGGTAATTGTGCTGGGTTAGGGGATTTGCTTAGCCCTGCTTTCTGGCCTCAATGACAGGATTCCAATCAATACATTTATTCCAACTTACTATAATACTTCTTTTTATTTTAGTTTGGATGTAGTTCTAATATTCTTAACTTTGAAATCTTAAATGTTACTGTGCAGAATCCTTGAATCCTCATATACAGGCAGCAAGCTGATAGGTCCACTCAGAGCTGTGTCCAGGATTGGTGCAAAGAGTCAAGGATTAATTATGCTCTACAATCAGCAGGTCAATGGAAGAAGCAAATTTCCAGTTTTAAAATCCAAGATGAGGATACTCTGTTTTGTTTTGTTTTGTTTTAATTATATATATGTGTGTGTGTGTGTGTATGAACTGACACATACTAAATTATTTCTAAAATATATTGTGATATTTCTATTCATGAATATAATGTGTAATGACTAAATCATGGTAATTAGCATATCTATCAACTCAAATCTTTATCATTTTTTCAGGTTTATAACAAAATCCTCTCTTTTATTTGAAAATATGCAATAAATTACTGTTACTGTAGTCTCCCTACAGTGTTATGGAAAATTGAACTTAATTCCTCCTATCCAGCTATAATTTTGTATTTGTTAACTAGTTTCTCCCTCTCCCCTGCGTCTTTACCCTTCTCAGCCTCTGGTAAACACTATTATACTCTACTTCTCAGACGTCAACTTTTGCAGTTTCCACATACGGGTGAGATCATGTTGTATTTAACTTTCTGTGCCTGACTTCATTCACATAATACAATGTCGTTCAGGTTCATCCATGTTACTGCAAATGACAAGATTTCATTCTTTTTTATGGCTGAATAGTTCTCCATTGTGTATATAGACCACACTTTATTTTTCTGTTCATCTGGTGATGGACATGTAGGTTGATTTCATATCTTGACTACTGTGAATAATGCTGCAATAAACATGGGAATGCAGATATCTCTTCAACATACTGGATATATATCTAGTAATGGCATTGCTGGTTCATATTGTAGGTCTGTTTTTAGCTTTTTTAGGAAACATTCATACTGTTTTCCATAATGGCTGTACGAATTTACCTTCCAACCAACAATATATGAGTTTATTTTTCTCTGCATCCTCACCCGCATTATTTTTTTTTTTTTTTGGTCTTCTTAATTATAGCCATTCTAACTGAAAAGAGATAATATCTTATTGTGGTTTTGATTTGCATTTTTCTTATGATTAGAGATGCTGAACATATTTTTATATACATGTTGGCCATTTTTTATGTCTTCTTTGGAAAAACATTTATTCAGATCCTTTGCCCATTTTTAAATTGTATTATTTATTTCTGGGTTTGTTTGAGTTTCTTGTGTATTCCCTACATCAGTGCCTTAATTGAATGAATAGTTTGCAAATGTGTTTTCTCATTGTATAGGCTATCTCTTCACTTTATTTATTGTTTCCTTTGCTGTGCAGAAGTCTTTTAGCTTGATGTAATCCTATCTATTTTTGCTTTTGTTGCTTGTGCTTTTGAGGTCTTATCAAATAAATTTGCCCAGTGCAATGTCCTCAAGTGTTTCTTCAAAGTTTTATTTTAATAGATTCACAATTTAAGATTACACATTTAATTCTCTAGTACATTTTGAGTTGATTTTTGTTTATAGTGAAAGGTGGGTATCTAGTTTCATTCTTATTACATATGGATATGTAGTTTCCCAGACCATTAATGAAAGAGACTGTTCTTTCCCCAACGTATATTATTGGTGATTTTATAAAAAATGAGTTGGTTGTAAGTGTGTTGATTTATTTCTGGGTTCTCCATTGAGTTCCATGAGTCTGTGTGTCTGGTTTTATGCCAGTTTCATGCTGTTTTGGCTACTATAGCTTTGTAGTATAATTCAAGATCAAGTAGTGTGATGCCTTCTTCTTTGTTCTTTTTCTTTAGAGTTCTGTTAGCTATTCAAGTCATTTGTGGTTTCATACAAATTTAAATTTTTGTTTTAATTTCTGTTGATAATGGCATTGGAATTTTGAGAGGGACTGCATTGAATCTATAGATACTTTGAGTAGTATATGTATATTGACAATATTAATTTTTCCACTCCATAAGCATAGGATAGCTTTCCATTTTTTTGGTGCCCTCTTCAATTTCTTTAACCAGTGTTTCGTAGATTTCTTTGTAGAAATCGTTCACTTCTTTGGCTAAATTTATTCCTAGATATTTCTCCTTGTTGTAGCTATTATAAGCATAACTACTTTCTTTATTTATTTTTCAGATTGATCATTGTTAGTATATGTAAATGCTGCTGATTTTTGTATGTTGATTTTGAATACTGCAGCTTCACTGAATTCCTTTAGTAGTTTTAAGCATTTTTTAGTGGAGTCTAGATTTTTCTTAGTATAGTATCATATCATCTGCAAACAAATTCGACTTTTGTGTTTCTAGTTTGGATACCTTTTATTTCCTTCTCTTTCCTAATTGCTCTGGCTAGGACTTCCATTATTACGTTGAACAGAAGTAGTGAAAGTGGATATCTTTGTCTTGTCTTAGATTTTAGAAGAAAGGCTTTTTAATTTTCCCTATTAAGTATGAAATTAGTCATGGGTTTTTTGTTTGTTCATTTATTATTTATTATTTACTTATTTATTTATTTATTTTGAGACAGAGTCTCACTCAGTCACCCAGGCTGGAGTGCAGTGGCACAATCTGGGCTCACTGCAACCTCCACCTACCAGGTTCAAGCAATTCTTGTGCCTCAGCCTCCCAAGTAGTTGAAATTATAGGCCCATGCCACCATGCCCGTCAAAGTTTTGTGTTTTTAGTAGAGATTGGTTTTCAGCATGTTTGCCAGCTGGTTTCAAACTCCTGACCTCAAGTGATCCACCCACCTCGGCCTCCCCCAGTGCTGGGATTACAGGTATAAGCCATTGTGCCCCACCAGTCATGAGTTTCTAATATATGGCCTTTCTCACGTTGAGGTATATTCTATACCCAATTTACTGAGAGTTTTTATCATCATGAAGAGATGTTAAATTATATCGAATGCTTTTTTGGCATCTATTTAAATAATCATATGGTTTTTATCTTTGATTTGACCTTTGTGATGAATCACATTTACTGATTTGAGTTTGTTAAACCATCCTTGCCTCCCTGACATGAATCTTACTTGATCATGGTGAATAATAACATTTGTTGAATTTGGTTTGCTAGTATTTTGCTGAGAGATTTTGTACCTGTATTCATCAGGGTTATTGACCAGTAATTTTCTATTTATGTCTTTGTTTGGTTTTGGTATCAGGGTGATACTGGCCTCTTAGAATAACTTTGCAAGTAGTCCCTCCAATTTGATTTTATACAATAGTTTGAGTAGAATAGGTATTAGTTCTTCTTTCAAGGTTAGGAAGAATTCAGCAGTGACTCTGTCAGGTTCTGGGTTTTTCTTAGATGTGACATGTTTTTCACTATTTCAATCTCATACTGGTTATTTGTCTGTTCAGGTTTTCTGTTTCTTCGTGGTTCAACCTTGTTAAGTTGCATGTGTCCAGAAATGTATTCATTTCTTTCAGGTTTTCCAATTTTTTGGTGTATAGTTGTTTGTAGTAGTCTCTAATAATCCTTTCAATGTCTGTGGTGTCAGTTGTAATGTTTTCTTTTTCTTCTCTGATTTTATGTATTTGGGCTTTCTCTCTTTTTTCTTAATCTGGCTAAAGGTTTATTGATTTTGTTTATCTTAAAAATGACTTTTTTGTTTTATTGATCTTTGAGTTGGTTTGTTTGTTTGTTGTAGCCTTCATTTCACTGTTTTTGCTCTGACTTTTATTATTTCTCTCCTCCTACTAATTTTAAGTTTGGCTTTTTCTTGCTTTTCTAGTTCCCTGAGGTACATCATTGGATTTTTTATTTGAAATCTTTCTACTATTTTGATGTAGGGTCTTATTGCTATAAACTTCCCTGCTTCTGCTGTATTCTATAGGTTCTAGCATATGTGTTTCTATTTTTATTTTTTAAAATAATTAAAAAATTTTCTTAATTTCTTCATTGATCCATTGGTCATTCAGGAACATGTTTTTTACTTTCCACATACTTTTAGTTTCCACAGATCCATTTGTTACTGATTTCTAAGTTTATTCTCTTGTGGTCAGAGAAGATATTTGACATGATTTTGACTTTTTAAAATTTGTTAAGGGCTATAATTCAGTGTTTTTTTGTTGATTTTTTGCTTGGATGATCTGTCCATTGCTGAAAGTGGGATGTCGAAGTCTCCTATGATTTTTGTATTTCAGTCTATTTCTCTTTTTAGATTTATTATTTGTTTTGTATATGTTATATATAAATATTTATGTATAATATATAAATATACTTTACATATTTTGGTATTGAGTGCATCTATGTTTATATTGTTATATTAGCTTGTTGAATTGACCCCCTTATCATTATACAATTACCTTCTTTGTTTCCTTTTATAGTTTTTAGCTTAAAGTCTATTTCATCTGAAATAAGTTTAGCCACTTCTGCTCTTTTCTGGTTTTCATTTGCATGGAATATGTTTTTCCATTTCTTTAGTTTTAGTCTATGTGTGTCTTTACAGGTAAAGTGAGTTTTTGTTGGCAGCATATAGTTGAGTCTTGCTTTTTAATTCATTCAACCACTCTATGTCTCTTATTGGGGAATTCAGTCTATTTATATTCAATGTTATTATTAATAGGTAAGGACTACTTGTTTTCTTGCTTCTCTCTTCTTATCCTTCTTTCTTAATGTCTTCTCTTTTCCTCTTTTTCTTTCTTAATATCCTCCTTTGTGGTTAAGCAATTTTCTCTGGTAATATATTTTAATTTGTCACTTTTTATTTTTAGTGTATCTATTGTAAGTTTTTGCTTTGTACTCCAAGGCTTACAAAAAATTTCTATCATTATAACAAGTTATTTAAAACTAATACCAACTTAATTTTGACTGCAAAATTTAAAAATAAAAGAAAAAAAAAAGCAAAAACAAAAACTATATGCATTAACCCCCTTCTTTCTTTATATTTTGAGTTTTTTATGTCACGATTTACATTTTTAGCATTGCCTATCTTTTAACAAATTGTTTTTGTTATTACATTTAATTGTTTTGACTTTTAACCTTCTTAGTAAAGACATTAGTGGTTTATACACCATAGTTACAATATTAGTGTAACAATCATGTTAGTATTCTTTTTTTTTTTATGGTTTAAAGAACTCCCCTTAGCATTTCTTGTAGGTCAGATATGGTAGCAATAAAGTTCTTCCGCTTTTGTTTTCTGGAACCAGCCTCTTTCTCCATTTTTGAAGAATAGCTTTTCTGGGTACAATTTTCTGGGCAGGGATTTTTTTTTTTTTTCTTCAGCACTCTGTATGTATTGTCCCTCTTTTGCCTGGTCTATAACATATCTACTGTGAAGCCTGCTGCCAGGTGTACTGGATCTTTTTTATACGCTGTTTCCTTCTTTCCTTTTGCTGTTCTTAGGATCCTCTCAATGTTTTGTCCTTTGAGAATCTGATTACAATAGGTCTTGGGGTATTCTTATTTAGGGTGAATTTGATTGGTTGCCTTTGACCTTCTATTACTTGTTTATTTATGTCTTTCCCCAGGTTTGAAAATTTTTTTGTTATTATTTCTTTAAATATTTTTGGAGTAATATTTAATTTATGTCCACTACTTTGTTTTTCTAGTTTCCCCTTTTTCACATTAATAACCTAAATATTTGTCCTTTTTATGCTATCTCAAAAGCTTTGCTCATTCCTTTATTTTAAAATTTTTCTCCTCTGACTGTATATTTTCAAATAGTCTGTCTTGGAGCTCACAGATTGTTTCTCCTGTTTGATCAATTCTATTGATAATGCTCTATTGCATTTTTAATTCATCCATTGTATTTTTCATCTCTAAGATTTCTGTTGATTTTTTAAAAAATCATTTCAATCTCCGTGTTAAATTTCTCTGATAAAGTTCTGAATTAATTCTCTGCATTTTGTTTCAGCTCAGTGAGCTTCCTTAAAACAACTATTTTGAAGCCTTTATTTGAGAGATCACACATCTCCACCCCTTTAGGTTTGGTCTCTGGCACCTCATTTTGTTCATTTGGTGAGGTCATATGCCCCTGAATGTTCCTGGTGCTTTTGTCAAGCAATAATATCTCTGCATTGAGGGATTAGGTATTTATTTTAGTGTATGTATTCTGACTTTGTGTTTGTACATCTTCAGAGGGCCTTCCAGGGATTCTAAGCAGACTGGCAAGTTTACTGAACTTGTGACCACTGCAGCTGTTTCAGCACTAAAAGACATTTTATAAGCCCAGGCTGGCTGTGATTCTCATGAGGACTCCAAGACTGATGTATCTTTTGGGCCCAGATGGACCTGGGGAAGACCAGTGAAGGACCTGAGTTGTGTGGGAATGCTGTCCAAGTATCAGAGACCAGCAGACTTTCCTGGTGACCCAAGTAAGCATGTTTCCCAGCAAGTCTCCACATGGGTTGTATGGTTCCCTGACTATAGTGAAAGGTGCTGGAGTTGAGACTGGGCCCCTTCAGGATCTGCTTTGCGAAGGAGGCTAATAGGCCTGTATAATTGGCTCTGATGGGTATACATTACCAAGCAGGTCTCTGCACAAGTTGGATATTTTCTCTATTGTAACAGGAGAGGCCAGAACTGAGACTGAGCCTCCTTGGTATCTGCTATGGGATAGAAGATGGAAAGTCTTGTCTCTACTCAGAAGGGTGCATTTTACCTAGCAAGTTTCTAAACAGATAGCATAGTTTCCTGACTACAGCAGGCAGGCACTGGAGCTGAGAGTGGGTGCCCTCAGGATCTGCTGTAGGAGGAAGCTGGAGATCCTCATCTCTTTGGTTCCGAGGAGCACGAGTCTCCCAGCAAGTCCCAGTGCAGGCAGGATAGCTCTCTGCAGTAGAAGGACTGGAGCTGGGTCCGTATCCCTTCATCACCTATTGTGGGACAGAGGCCGAAGAGCCCGATCTCATTGGTTAAGAGGGATGTGCATCTTCCAGGAGGACCCTGCAAAGACAGGATAGTTCCTTGACTGCAGCAGAAGGGGCTGGAGCTGAAACCGGGTCCCCTAGATTTGCTGTCAGAAGGAGGTTAGTGAACTCACCTAGGAGGCTCAGACTCCTGGGCTGAAAGATATAAGTGAATCTCCCTCCGGGTCCTTGTGCACACGGCTCTGAGCTGTGACTTCTGCTGAGTGGAACTGGAGTGAAGCCACAGGGCCACTCTCAGGTTCACTTTCTAGAGTGATATCACTGGGCAGACAAGCATGTCCACCAACGCACTGGAGTACACAACTCCTGGACTCCTTGACAGATGGTTTTGGTTGCAGGCTCGAGAACAAACTGAGCTATAACCAAACCTCTGGGAAGACCGGGCCATTTCCAGATGTGAACTAGGGAGCAAGCATAGAGGATAAGCTATCTGAGTATCAGTCTGCACTCTCGAAATGATCCTTCAAGGTCTTTGGCTCCACTTGGGTTTCACAAATTTTTACGTGAGTCATGAAGCTGTAGATGGGTGTAGAGTTCTTATTTTTGGGGGGAATATGAGCAGGTTACCTTCTGTTTCACTGTCTTGGTCTTTTTTTTTTTTTTTTTTTCAGGTATAATAGCCAAAGGGGTCAGGACATTTGCCTTGCTTTGCACATGCTTTATGCTCCAATCATTTAGCGGTGTGCCTTATTCTTAAATAACCATGCTCTGAATAGTTTTCTGTGTGAAGGGTTTTGTTTCTATTTACCCTTTGGTTTGAGATTCGCAAATACTTGTACTCCCTATCCTGGCCTCAGTCACCTACACACACACACACACACACACACACACACAGACATACACACATGACCTCTTCTTTCCTGTAAGCCAGAGTCTATTGTGTATTGAAGAATCAGTTCAATTGCCATTTTCTCCATTTAGCTTATTTTGTTTCTTGTGAATTATAAGGATTAAATGCCATATATTAAGGACTTAACACATGCTAGGTGTTTACTTATTTATCCTTTTTCATTTTTGATGCACCTATGAAAATTATAGGAATTAGTCAAATAATTGCTAAATATATTTGATAAGAAATAGAAATAAAATGATGTATAGTGAATATGGGAATAATATATACCTCTAAATTTTATTAATTATTTTTATAATATTAATATAAGTGACTGAATAATATCGATCTTGAATTCTGCTTGATGTTTTTAATGGAGACATATTTCAGCCCATATCAAAATGATAATCCGCATTATTCCCCATCCATCCAATAAATCCATAAAACAAAAAAGTATTAGCAACTAAAAGACAGTGGCATTTCTTTATTTCTTTCTGCACCCTGAAAACCTAGGATGGACCAATAAGTGGCCAAAGGATTTTTTTTTAGTAAATGAGTCACATTAAATATAATTTTACCGTATCTAAAATAATCAGACAAACTGTAAGTATATCAAGTCTTTTAGATGAGTTGCTTTTCTTATAGACATATAGTTGATGGTGTTTTAGATGCAAGTTGCATTAGGCATAATCATTCCTGGAAATCAGATCCAATACTAACTTGGAATCATTATTAACTTGCACTTAACAAAAGAGGTTATTCTTTTAAAAGTACTGAATTAACTGGCTGCTTTTTCAAACAAATCTGCCATTTAACTTTGACTGCGAATTGCAGGGCATTCTAGATTACTTGATAGTTGAACTTACTAAAAAAACAGACTAGATTGTAGTGGAACATACACAGGGGAAGTTGATGTTGAGATGAATTAGGCATGAAAACACAGCGGGAGGAGCTTCCTCATAGGAAGACATTTACTCTATGTAAAGTACTATGCTGGGTTTCTTCAGCCATTTTTTGGTAACATTTTTAAACAATTTTAAATGCTTCCGTAAATCTTTTGAGGTATCTATTATAGTCCCCTTTAAAGATGCTTCTGGTTTTTCCATAGTTTGGAGAGTGGTGTATAAATCTTTCCCCAAAGAGAAAGAGGGTAGAAAGGAGATTGATAGGCCACTAAATGAAGAGGTGATGAAAAGGCTTGGAAAAATAATAACCTGATCAAATAAAACAACTATTTTATAATAAGAGCAGTCATTTTTCAGAAGAAAAGTTGGAAAAAGAGGGATTAAAAGTGCTTTCCTCTACCCTTACAATATGGATTTATTAATTTTAGAGCAATTTCTTTGTAACGACTAAATTCTCAAATCCAAAAGCTATTACATTATAGAGTGCAGTGAAAATCGAACACATGGAACAACATATCACCTGCATTGGGAGACAAGTGTTTGCTTTCTGCTTCAAGCTCTTACAAATTACCTGCAAATCATTTCACAGTGGAGATAATTAAAACTATCTTCACCTTAATTTCAAACATAGTCATTCTCTGTGTTCTCACCTAGCCTGTAGTCACATGTTAACCAGACTCATTACAAAATGCATATGTATTTTCAACATTTGCTATGTTTTGTTGTTTGTCACTTGTTTACATTCATTCTGAAGCATCTGGGCAAGTGGATTCTAGTGTAGTCATGCTTATATTTCTTGTGAAATCTTAGCCAGTCACTGAACTCTCAGATTCAGTGACAGGATGATTTAGTCTAAGTGGAGTCAAGGATCTGTTTTAGCTATAAGATGTGATAATTTAATTCACTCGCATTCTCTTTTCTCTCTTCTCTCTTCTGTTGTTTCTGTTCTACTCTCTGTCTCTCGGACTCCCAACACCAGTATGTTGGACCAAGCTTTTTTCTTCCCACTCTACTTCCTAACACCCACACTAGTCTTATGACTCTAGAACGCAGCATCTCTGGGCTTGAATTTCTCCAGGATAAACATCATGGTCTCTGACTCCCATACAGTCACAAGACTAGGTCAGTCAATTTTGTCAAGCTGGGAATTTAGTGGTAAAGGTGTAGGAATTAGATGGTCAAGCACATGGATTTGAGGTCAAATAGATTTGGCCACAAATTCTAGCTGCTTCTCTTCTATCTATGGGACACTATCAATGCCCCTTCTTCCTTCATTCCTCACCAACTTACCAAGTCTCTTAAATAGTTTCTCATTTCTCTTCCTTTACCTGTTCTAAAGGGTCATCTTATGCCATCATTTTCTCTATGTTTGAACTGATCTAGCCACCCAAGCCACATTCAACTTTTAAAAACACCCAAATCTCTTCTATGTCAGAACTTTAATCTTTACTGTCAAGTGAGTTTAAATGGCCCTGCCATCAGCTCTTGGAAAAGAAGTCGCCTCATGCTTTAGATTTCAAGTTAGAATGTGACCTTTCCTGATCACCTTTTCTAGGCATTCACACATAGTTTTCCAGTCATGATCCCAATTTTCTCCCATCATAGCAATCTGTTACTTTCTCAAATAAAAATCACAAATATCTATGTTTACCTCTTTGTTTGTGTTTAACTATTGTATTAGTTGCTCCGTGAGGAAAGAAGGTGTCTTGTCTACTAGGTCCATAACTCTTAGCCAGCACTGAGCACTGTTTTTGGCACACAATGGAAATTAATTATCTGTCTAATGAATTAATGAATAAATGCATGTGCAAGCTTCTTTTCTCAAACTGTAAAATGAGGAAAACAACTCTTACCTCATGGTAATTCAAGAATTAAGTTAATGCTTATAAAGCACTTATCTGGGATTAGAACTTGGTAGTCTCTCAAAAAATGGTGGTGGTTGTCCATTGGATAAGGTCCATATGATAAGATTGAAATGTTTAACTTCACAGCTGTAGTAAAGTGGAGGAATTACCAATGATGACTATTCCTAAGTATTTCATCCCGTCATATCTGCCATACCTGTTCATACAATCTACAACTCTGTACTGTAACTCAAGCCTCTAAGCTTATTTTGAAGGTAGCGGCACACAGGGTCCAAAAAGGCTATTGTTCAGCTGCTTTGAGACTCATACAAGGCCAACTGCCCCTGGCATGTCAACCCATTTTATGCAGGCTTCCCTTTGGTAGTTAATTGCTCATGTCTTCTCTTTCTTATAATACCATACTACTTCTCTGTAACATGATTTTTCATCTTCAGCAAGCAGTATCTTCTTCTGAGCCTAGGTTTTCTCATTTGTAAACTTGGAAGCATACTAGTATTATCTATTTTTGCCTAAGAATAATAAGAGATGTAACCCTACTCTGTCACATATTATTTACATGATCCTAGGAAGCATTTTAGCCACACAAAGCCTCAATTTTCACATGTGCATGGTGGAGTAACAATAATTAGTTCTCATGTCTTGTGAAAGCAATATGGAGTCTGTAAAATCAAACTGGAAATTGTTAAGTAGTTTTCCCACCATGTACTGAGATTGGAGGAGTTCCCAATCCGGGGTGGCCTTTTTCTCTGTCCTTTAAAAGATTATTCTGGGAAAATAACAAGTGTGTGCATTATACAATTAAACACACTTGCAAACTGATTTGAGTAATATAGATGAAAATGTACTGGAGAAAGGAGATATCCTTATGAGTTAGAGCATAAGGTGCAACTTCAGGGATAGAATTACATGGATTGGAACAAGGAAAGAGTGAGCAGAAAAATAAGACCTCTACTTGGAATTTAAGAGGAAATGGATTTTTGCTCATTGAAGACATCAGCCAGTTTGGTCTTTTCTCTTTCATCCATCCTTCCTTGTTCTTCGACACAGAATATGACCTTGATAGGGTGAATTATTTAACTAGAACTTTCTCATTGCTACACTAGCATAGAGTAGCCTACTTTCTATCCATATCTCTTTTGAGAATTGGTTAATTAATGTTTGTAAATTAGCTAATTAGCATTACAAGATTTTCTCCTCAAAGGCTCTGTAAAATACTAAGTAATTTCTGAGGGAAAACACATCAGCCACACTTGTTAAGGAAGGGAGCACAAGAGACCTCCTTAAGAGCTTGAACTTGGACATGGGCAGAATGTTATTTTTCCAAGCAGGACGTAACATGACCAACACTGGAGTGGCTAGGTGTTAGATTAGTAAGAAATCTTTCTTCTTCTCTAGGACAAACACAGCCAGTTCTTTCCTAACTGAAAGTGCGTTCCCAATGGCTGTTTCTTCCTGGGTGTTAGAAACAATGCCGTTCAATTGACAAATTCTAATAGAAACAGGAAGGGCTTCGATTACAAGTTGCTGAGAATAACACTGAGATGTGCACATTCAGCATCACCATTTATTTTAAAGATAACCACATAAAGGTGCCAAGCGCTATATTCTGCTTCTCCTGCTAGGAGTACAGAATAAACATTGCAGGGGAGGGTGTGATAGGTTAACCTAAATGTGGAGTCTTCATATTAATACCAAACAAAAAAATCAGTCACTGTCAATGGTAGGTTTCTCATTAACATCACCATTGAATGACCTTCCCATTTTCTAACTGCAAATTGACTTTTTTACCTTAACAAATTGAACCTTGATGTTTTTGTTTAGAAAGCCAGTCCAACCATATCTACCTCTTAATTTGTTGTGAGGAGGAAATGACTGAGCATGCACAAGGTGTCTGGCACAGTAAATGTGAGTTCATGTCATTCTCCTTTTCCTTGCAACTAGTATGAGACAGGTGTACAGTACATGCTCAGTAACTGATTCTGGAGTGAATGGCTCATCTGACCATCACACAGTTACATTCAAAAGGGAAATAATGGTCTCAAACCTGCACAATTCTACACCTGAGTCCATTCTGTTAAACTAATTATTATTTGCTTAGTTTAGTTTTAGAAGACTTATTTTGAGTGCGTCACATAGAGGAAAGGTGGAACTAAACAGCATTTCCTTAATCAGGTTTCAGAATGCTAATATATACTATACATTCATTTTATTACATTTCATTTTTAGAACAGGGATAACACACATTCAAAAACTGAAAAAAGGAAGAAAATGTGGCTCTTTCCTTTTAAGAATCCAAATTAATATATAGGACATCACTTTTTAATATACAAAACATGTGTCATAAAGTTGAAAAAGTAAATGCACTAGAGAGCTACAGAGGGGTGAGATTTTTTTCCCCAGGATTTCATCAGGCAAGGGAGCAGGAAAAAGATAACAAACTGGCTCAGGCATGCTCACTGATTTACTTGCTATTCAGAGAAACCCAAATCCCTTTATACCAGTGTCAGGGCTGGCTACATTATTTACGATGCCTGATGCATAATAAAAATATGGGGACTTACTTTTGTTCAAGAATATAAAACTTTTTATCTCTCTCTCAGGGTCTCTTTCTTGACCTGTCGTAGTTATTTTTTATTTGCTATTTAATGTCTCACTCTTTCAGGCAGGGGTTACTCCCCGACATGTGTAGACCCTCACAGGTTCACCAGTCCTACCCTGCAAATCTACATGAAAGCACCATGACCCACCGGCTGGAAGATTCTCCTTCCCACCAGCCAGGATGGGGAAGTAAAGTGAGGCATCTTCCTTTCCCATGAGTTGGCCTGCCTGAACCCATGAGGGATAGACCACATCCAAGTGATTGTAACCTCTGTTCTATGCTCACTTGCTAAACAACATGGCCAGCCCAAGACGGAGAAGACTGCCTTATATCCCAGCTGGAGTCCTCAGTTACCTAATCTTGACTCTGTAACATGCACAGGCCCCTTCCAGGGTTGCAGGGCAGCATTGGTTCCTGGATAGCATGGGAGGAGCAGGCCACCTGGGACCCAAAATGCCAGGTGGCAGTGAAGCATGCAGTGGAAAGCTCATCTCAGGGAGGTGGGAAAATAGTGAGGCTGCCAAAGAGCTTAACCTTGAAGCTCCCAGAGCATGCTCCATTGACCCATTGGAATTCACTGCCAAAATGCAAATTAAAATATAACTTATTAAGAATTTAAAAACAGTGAGTGTAGAACATTAAACCCCAAGCATAAGACCCTTCTGGGTGTGGGACTTCGTTTGACTGCTCTGGTTGCACACCCATGAGGCCAACCTTGCCAATGTGCTGTTGAGAAAAAATATGAGAGAACAGGTACTGCATCTTGCTGAGAGTGGGTTTTATTTCTAGAAGTCAGTACCTTCAGGAAAGTGCTAAGTAAGGGAGTGGGGTTAAGTCAGCCAGAGCTAATCACCAATTTCGATCTCAAAGCCACAAACTTAACCATTCTGAGACAGAAGTGCTTCAACTCAAGGACTACAAAGGAAAGGTGATGAGGCTGAGGCAGGTCCCAGATGAGTGCTGCTTTGGTGACTTACTATGTTACCACAGATTTTACATCAGTTGTGTTTGGACAACATATACCTCAAATGAAAATACAGTGGATAAGAGCAATGTAAAGATTGGGAATGGGTTTTCAAATCAGCCACAACTAGGTCCTAACTCTATTTTTGTGACTGCCTAACAATGGGCAAGCTGTGGCATATCTCTGAGCTTTACTTTCCTTTTTGATAAAATGGGAATAATATATGTCTTGGAGAATTCTTGTGAAAGTTGAAGGACTAGTATATGTTAAAAAATATCTTACAACTTCAGGAAGCAAATGTTTAGTTCGTTAGTAGTTTCCTTTCTAATTTTTCTGTCATCATCCTTAGAACATCTGTCAGCCCTAGTATTCAGTTTGGTTATTTAAAAGATCACTGTCAAGAAAATTCAGGTAACTAGGAGATTAAAGCATGTAGCTTGTAGTCTTTCTAAGTTAGAAAGACTCAAGGAAAACCTACAACAACCTCATGAAATCAATGGTTTGTCAACAGTGCCCTGAAGACTCATCTTTTCAAGCCATAGCACACAGGGACTGCTTAGAGTGGAAGAGTTTCTATATGCATTTCTCAAAATCTGAAGATTTATTTTCTAGTACAATCAAAGCAAATATATACAGAGGGTGGTTGTTTGCTCAGCGGCAATAGTTGTGCAAGAACTGACTTGGCCTCTGTCTTTGGTTTTCGGTGATTGCAAAACTTAAGGGTAATGGAAAGTGCTAAAGACCAGGTATATTGAGGGGAGTTGTTACTGTCTTGCCTTGACTTTGATTTTGACCTTAAGTAACTTACTTCACATATCTGGACCTCAATGATTCATCTAGGAATAAGTACTAAGCATGAATGAACATGGATGAGGGAATGATACTGTATGTAAGTGCAATAAAATTATCCCTTTGGCTTTCAGAGTAGGGATAGCCCCCAGGAGTGAGGTAAATCCAATGATCTTATCATCTAATCTGGAGACATAATTGTGTCACTGTAATGAACACTGTCTGTGATCCACTGGGCTCTATGCCTCCAAGTTAATTTTGAGAGGAAAAAATACATAGACAAACCAAAACAGATTCTTTTCAGATTTCAAAATATCCTTCTTAAACTTTTTGGAGGAAGCATGGGTTTTGATTTATAAAACATTTCTGAAGTTAGTTTTATTGTTCTGATGTATTTTTAATATGTAATCATTGATTTCGTCTAGACTCAAGAAGAATTTCTATATTTTTACCTGAGATGTTTGTTTTTGAATTAATTTGTCTTTATTAGTTATAAAGCATATGCACAGACTATGAAACATCTACCTTAAAACCCACATACAAAAATCTGTGTTGATCATCTAAATTACTTTTAATTTGCCAATTTGAATTATTTAGATACCTTGTCCCTGCAGATCTGTAATTGTGAGTTAATTATGTTCTGCTTAATTTAGACTGAAATGTAGAAACTGTATGATATTGTTTGTGTTTTTCTATCTGGTTTTCACTATTTGACATCAGAAAGTCTGATTTGACAAATATATTTTTTCAAATAAGTGGTTCTAATCAAAGTGGTATGACTTAATTTTTAAAAGTACTTTTGAGAAGAAAATTTACTCAGAAGTAAAATTTATAAATTTAATATTATTTTTATCTCAGGTATAAACATTAACTGCCAATTGTTTAATCTCCATATAAAATGATGAATGTGTGCACATGCCTAACAGAAAATATACCAATCTCAAAAAAGGCATCTAGATATCCCCAAAACAGTATCAAAGGGAACACAGTGTTAATTCATTTAGGTGACAAGGAAAAAAAATACAAAAACAAAAACAGACAGAATGATTTAATGAAGATAAGATATCACATAGAGAATGCTTTTGAAATAAGACAGGGGAGTACTATTTATTTGACTTTTAAACACATTCAAATCCATTATATTATATCAAGGACCAGAAAATGGAATTGCAGGTTCCTGAAGATGCAGAGTGAGATGATTCAATGGTACTGCGATTTGCAGTTGTTTCTTTGATGGATGTTTGTTTGTTTTCAATGGGCACAGTGTTTCTGATTACTGATGTCAAATACATCAAGAAAACATCTGTTGCCAGGCTGCACCTTGTATATTTAAGATGCAGAACTGATAATTTTTTAACTAATATATTTTCAAGTAATGAAGTAACTAATAATGATGGACAGAAAAGATGCTTAGTGAAAATTTTCTTTTGTTGAAATTTTACATAAATTAAAATCCTGCCAGTATAAACAAAAAATTAAAAGGTACAATTCAAAAAAAGACAATTGATTTGTACTTTCAAATTAAAATAATGTATTTTAAAAAATGAAATCTTATATCAGTGTATTACTATCTTAGCAATGAATTAACAGTGCAATATCAGTTATCAAGCCCCAACTTCTGCAAAGTTGTCAATGGGTGCATCAAAATTGATCTGCTCCAATATTCACTGACAATAACCATTATAATTAAATCCATCAACTGTCAATCTGCCTCTGCTTATAGATGATCAGAAATACTTTTTATTAATTTTATTTTTAGAAGTTTATTTTACATGTATATTTATATGCAGTCAGAGATTGAGATAGAGTGTGAGAGTCACGACAAATCCCATTTTAAAACAAATTCTAGAAATTTTCATACTGTGTGTTTCTTTATGATAGATCCAGAAGTTTTCAAGTAGCCTTATAATTGAAATAATTTAAAGAGAAAGTGAAATTCCAAGTAGTCACATAGAATGCTAGAACTAAACTAACTCAAGTTGTATTTCCATACCTTTATAATCACTGTGCTATCATTGTTTATTTTGAACCAACTGTTTAGTGTAGAAATATATAGTGCTCGTAATGATTTTGGATCTCTTTCTTTCTGCCTCTTTTTAAAATTTTTAATATATCCAGAATAATAATGAGCCTAACCACGTGGCATAAATTCTGTGAAAATAGAGAGATAAGATGCAAATATGTTTTAGGAAATCAATAGGCCTAAACTCATTTTAGGTCTATTACGACTCTTAATGCTGTTTTATAATAACATGTATAGAGAAATATAAACAAATTGCATTATTAGCTATTATGAAAGATATTAAAACAAATGCAAATGTTATCTTCCTGAGAAAGTAATTTTATTTATTTTTTGCTGATTACATGATAAATTTAATTAAAAAAATAAAACTTGTATATTTATAACAGAAATGCAATCACTGTGGACTGAAGACAAGTACAGGGTAACAGATAATAATCGTGATTAAAAAAAGGACCACCCACAATCCTCCTCTTCCTTCCCTTCCCAGAGAAAATTGTTGTTAACATTTTACTACAGGGAAACCTTTTCTGAGAGATATTAAACTCAAAGTTCCAAACAAAGCACAGACCCATGGTGATTCTTTTCTTAGAAAATAGTATACCTTCATTGCTCCTATTCACATATGAAGTTCAGAGTATCATGTTGATTCTGTAGGATGTGGGAAATGCCAGTGCAATGGAGTGAAATTTGCTCACCAAACAATAAGCATGAGAAAACAATGTCTTTTGTATTCTCTGCAAATCATGCTAAAAAAAATCTCTCCAGGAAACCCTACAGGAGGTACCTCTGATGGGAGACAGCATTGTTCACTGGAAAGGGCAGCAGAAGAAAATTTAGGGTAACCGGAGTGCTTTCTGTGACGTTAGCGGTGGCACTGTGACGTTAGCGGTGGCACTGGAGAATGCCGAAATTGAAAAAACTAGCTTCAGCTAAACTTACCATCTCAATATATAGGGAAAGAAACCAAGTCTCAGAAGAGTAAGGGTTTCCCTGAACTGTTAAAGAATGAGATTGTAACAGCTAGAAAGCTTAAGTGCCTGATTTTCTTAGTTTTTGTTTTTCCTATTAAAAGATGGATAGAAGAAAGTGGACAGGATTAGACTATTGTCTGTAGAGTGTAGGGCCTGAAAAAGAACTGAGCTAGTCACTGTGTGCTTCAGTTTTGCCCAGAGAAGAGAACAAGTAGAAGACTTTCAGAATAAATATAATGTGAACAATGACCCCATCTATAGGGAGTCTGAGAAAATTTAAAGAATTTATGTAGGTTGCTTATTACAGTTATCATGAAAACCTTAGTAGATAGTTGCAAGTTTTACATGATAATGTCCAAGTAAAATGGACACATTGAGGGGAACAACACACAATGGGGCCTATTAGAAGGTAGAGGGTGGGAGGAGCGAGAGGATCAGGAAAAATAACTTATGGGTACTAGGCTTAATACCTGGGTGATAAAATAAAATAAAATAATCTGTACAGCAAACCCCGATGACACAAGTTTACCTGTGTAATAAACCTTCATATGTGTCCCTGAATTTAATTTTTTAAAAATCCTTTTGCCTCCATTTCTAAGTACATAGTGAGGGTCTTCCCCATTTCTTACTTAAAATAATAAAATATAATGGCTAAGTTTCAGAATAAATGGATGTTGACAATTTTACTTCCCACAGTATAGAAGTCTTAATGTTAATTGTTGACTGCCTATAGATATGCAATAGCTCTCTTCTCCATGAAGTTTCCCTGAATAAAATGCTATTAAAAATATTCAAGAGGAACTTGGGGAAAAAATCAGAGAAGAAAAATTTTCTCCTTCATTTAAAATATTCTAAATATTCATAGAGCCTAAATCATACAGAAAATTGATTGCAATAGTTTTTAAAAATGTTTTTAAGTATCTTTTAAAAAGATATTACATAGGAAATAAATATTTAAATATAGCAAGTCCTTCTGTAATAAGACATAATTCTTAAAAGAATCAGAAATGAATAGGCAAATAAAAATGAATAAAGAGAAAAGCCAAGGTTTAAAAACATGTATATACATTGGTTTTTTTTTTTTAAACTAACATTAGGAAATTAAGATACATAGACCAATAAATAATCACAGAATAAGCAAAAAGTATACATTAAGTTTTGACTATTGTGTGTGTGTTTGTGCGTGTGTGTGTGTGTTAGAGGGAAAGGGAGAGAGAGTATGTGTGTGTGTATAATGTTAAACTTGAGGATTAGTAGAACAGACACAGTTATCATCATGGTGGATCTTTACAGATGATTTTGATGAAGTTTTATATTGCGGCTTCACAGTTATCTCACAAATATAAGATTTTATTTTCGTTACTTTAAATTGATAAAATCAATTTGAGTTTTAATTCCAACATATGAGAGACTTCCCACTCATTTTAAAGTTGACTATAAATGTGCTGTTAATCCTCATAATTAATTTAAAGTTGCACCCAATAAAATTAATGATTCTACTTGTTGAACTCATCCATAAACAGTTTCATTAAAAGCAAACGTATGTTTCCCAAAATAGTTCTACGTTTGTATTCACTGCTACTGGCTTCAGTTGTTGACACTACAAAATTAGATATTTGATATGCTCATTACAGATCTCAAAACATTAATTTTTAAAAATAAAATATCAAAGCTTCAAATAAGTTTGAGTAAAGGTTTTTTAACATCACTTAAAAGTAAATTTTGTTTGCCATCTCATGTACCATGTACAGTCTTATGATAGCCTTAAGTATCCCTGCTTTTCCTCCACTTATATTCCAAATATTATAATATTATTAAATCTTTCTGCTAATAGAGAGTTCATTATTTGTAAACATTGCTGTCATTACAGGCATATTATTGTTGGGATTTCAAACTCTATTAGGATTATTTTTTCTCTTTAGTAACATTTGCTTAGACATCAGAATAGATATTAATATGATGGAAAAAGTGCTTTATTGGATCTGATGGAGACTGACACATAAACTTAGTGTATTTCATAATGACAGTGATCCATTGATGATCCACACAACCAAGAGCAAGGAGACAACAAACATGCATTTTCTATCATCAAGGAGGTTGCGAAGCAGTTGAGGAGGCAAAGTAGACATAAAGGAAAGATGAAATAACATTTCAGGAGTCAAATATCAGTAATATCTGAATATAATATAACACATTTTATAAAAGTGTACCCTTTTAGTAAACAGAAATCTGTTGCAATATACTGGGATAGGGTGGAAGAAATACAAAGATGCATCTGTCCAAGTCTGTGTCTTTAAAGATCTTTCAATCTATCAGTAATTCAACTAGAGACACATTGTTCTGTCTGGTATCCAACCAAAGAAGAAATATTTCCACTGACTACTCTTTCAGAAAGGAACATTTAGTTATTCGTTGTTCCCCACATCAACTTACATATCTCTTTTCTTTCATTTCCCAGAGATCCAATGAGGAACATGAAAACTTTAAATTTATTTATTTTAATGTTTGTCTTAACAGTCCTCTCTATATTTTTACAGGTTTTCTGGTCATGCCTGAATATCAGCAAAAGTAAGCAGCCACTCTTGAAGCCCAACCATCATTCTAATGCGGCAATCTTTTTTCCCTTATATTAGGAGATGATGGGCTGATTCTGAGTGCATGCTTCTCCTAGGAGTCTACTATTTCTAATTTATTCCTCACTATTGATTGGCTTTATCATCAGATACCTTTTGCCATTGGCTTTATTTAGTGTCTGGAGGTATGTAAAAAAGGAATAGTAGTGTGAGTTTAATAGCACTATTGTAGTTCCTTCTTGTATCCTTGTTTCTTAGCATAGTTTCTAAATATAGCAACACTGTTCTTTGTTGGTTAGATAATGAACAAAAGAATACATAAATGAATAAGAGAGAGAAGACTGTCTGCCCATAAAAAGGCTGCAATAAAATGGTAGACTCCAACTTAAAAACAACAGAATTAAGGAATTTATGAGCTTCACCAACCTCAATTCACAGAAGAAAAACCCAAATTTCAACAAACCTTAGTAATTAAATAAAGCTTTTAAATAATAAATCCAGTCTTACAATCCCACTAAATGGCAGATTTGTAGCCTAATGTCCTATTAGAAAACAGTGTATTTTTATTCTGAAAGAATCATGATACTTTTTAATGTTTCAATTTTCCATTTGTCATATTTAGAATGAGATCATTCAGTCAAAAGGCATATGTTATTTCTCTACATTACTCAAAATGATAAATTCAATGGATAACTAAAATTAAATTGTAAGCTGTGATGGAAATTAAAGCCTGCTACAACTCTGGGGTCCCATCACCTCACTTTCTTACAATGGTCCTCTGGCCCTTGAAGAAGAGCCCAATGACCCGAATCCAGTAGAATTTTCGTAGGATAGCTGCTCCTTTTACATTAGTCGATTTGGTTCAGAAGCAGTATGTTAAACATTTTTGTTTAGAGGCTGGAACCACTGGAGCCAGTGGGACACATAGATACTTCAAGAAGGTTTTGGATGGCAACATACCTTTCCATCCCCTTTGGGGAGGACAATCTGCATCAATTCACCTTTAAACATTTGTATTGAGAACCTCCTATGTGCTACACATGGGATCAAGCAACAAGACAGGTCAGATTTATGCATTTACATGTCTCTTTCTGCATATGCATTTGAGGTTTTAAGACTTCCTCTTTTCTAGGTCTTTGATTCCAATGGAGAGCTGCTCTGTCCTCCAGAGAGTGGGTTGAGATCTGCATTTTCTTTCTTTCTTTTTTTCTTTGAGACAGAATTTCGCTCTTGTTGCCCAGGTTGGAGTGCAATGGCTAGGTCTTGGCTCACTGCAACCTCTGCCTCCCGAGTTCAAGTGATTCTCCTGCCTCAGACTATTGAGTAGCTGGGATTACAGATGCTCACTACCATACCCAGCATATATATATATATATATATATATATATATATATATATGCACACATACACACACACATACCATTAGAATGGTATTAATTTGCACTAGACTATATATATAGTATTTTAAGTAAAGACAAGGTTTCACCATGGTGGCCAGGCTGGTCTCGAACGCCTGACCTCAGGTGATCCACCCGCCTCAGCCTCCCAAAGTGTTGGGATTACAAGCGTGAGCCACCATGCCCAGACAAGATCTGCATTTTCATCCCATTCCTACTCTGTAGCCCAGTGGTTACGCGTAAGGATTCTGGAACAAAGGTAACTGAGTTCAAGGCCTGTTTTAATCTCTTATTAATAGAAAATGTGGGGGCCAAGTTATTCAAGATTCCTGGGCCTCAATATCCTAAATTATAAAATAGGAACAAAATAATGCTTACCACGTGCTCCTATTGCTTTGTACAGTCCATAGTAAGTACCTCAAAAAATCCTATCTATTATCATTATTTTTATGATTTCCAGTTTCTGTGACTGACGGTCTTTATTTGAAATGAAATTACCTAGATAAATCTAACTTTGTTTATAATATAGTATTCCTGCTTCTGTTATACCTTATTTTTAATTGTATTTAAGATTCCTTTCTGGCTCATGCTGATATTACTACACCAGTTTTCATCAGTTATTATTTGATTGTCTGGTATATATTTTCCTCCTTGGATCTTAAATTCCTCTAAGAATTCAGCCAGAGTTGTCCTTTACACACTTGGTCTTGATTTTTTGGATGAGCTTCCATAAACCACTGCTTCTATTCCACCTCATTAAGCAGCAGATTGGTCCCCACACTCAAAAGTTATTTGTTGAAACCATTTCATCTATACAACTACATAAATAATTCCATTCCCTGCTTGTGAGTTAACACTAATATGGCTACTCATTTACCCTATCTTAGTTATTTCATTTTTTTCCGTACCTTCAACCCACCTAGTAATTGTAAGGAGTTTCTTTAACAACAACAACAACAACAACAACAACAACAACCAACAAAAAACAAAGTGTATTCTCTGATATCTATGCAGGAATGTGTACATGCTTCCATTATATATCTCTAAGCTTTAAACTTTCTCTTTATATATACAAGGCATTTAATATATTATAATTTATTATTAGTTTCAGTAAGTGAGAAGATATTTGCTGATATTTTAATTCAAAGAGAATAACGTCCTGTGTTTTCTAATTTATTTTCATGTTATTAAGATTAAACAATAGGTGGTACCCTCAGGAACTATGTGTCTCTGAAGCCAAAATAACAAATAAAAATTAATAGTTATTCTCACTGTCTTACCTGTCATCGTTTAATTTACTCAAAAGCAAGGACCATTTTTAATTTGCATTTTCAGTTTCTAATCTAGTTTGTCGTACATTTGTTAGAAGCTCAATAATTATCTGTAAGATCTCAAATAATTATTTGTAGAGCTAGACAAGGATACTTTCTATTGATTTCATTATAAAACAGGTGTTATCATTGCCACAAGTTACAAAGATGAAGAAACCAGGGCTCATAAAGGTTCTAAGAGACACTAATAATGTGAAGCTGAAACATATTTTTTAAAACAACTTTGAAAAATATATTGATGCTCTGTAACTTATATAGCATCTCTTAACACATCATATCATTAACAATTAAGCTGGTGTTTGTGAAAAGTTTACTAAAAGCAGAAGATTTGTTAAACTCTTTGGTACATTACTCTATATACTTTTATATGCAAAACTGTACCCATTTTATAGATGGCAAAAGTGGACAAAGAGGCTAGGAATATTTTTCATAATTAATAAAGCTACTAATTAAAAGTTGAAAATAAATATGTTTTTAAAATTATTTTCTAACGCTATTTTACTTTCCAGAAGAATTAATTTTCCCTTAGACTAATGTTTACATTAGAATGGTATTAATTTGCACTAGACAAATATTTTCCTATGGAATGAAGAACAGTCCATTAATGAACAAGAATTAAGTAAATAATGTCTATGCACAGATTTGGCCAGCCTAGAATAAAGTTAACTACAAATTATATTTAGTTCCAAATAAGCAAATGCATAGCATAATAGACAACTATGCTGGATATTTGTTGTTGTTGTTGTGGAGGTGGTGGTGGTGGTGGTGGTGGTGTGTGTGTGTGTGTATCTATGTGTTTACCCAGCATTCTTCTCTCTTTTTTTCATACTATTACCCCACTAGCTTTGACTGCAGGAGCTTATGGGTGGGTGCATGGCTCAGACTGGCTAATCAGAGCTTCATCTCTCTGGCCAGTGATTATTGCAGTCGTAACATGCAACTTAAGTTAGACCAGTCAGGTCTCCATTATGTTGGCTTGTTCATATTCTCTCTGGAATTGTGAAGTAGTAGAGGACCATTGGTAGATTCAGCCTCATCATAGCCATATTAAAGAACCGTAGAAGGAGCTTGTCTACAAAACCTAGGCAGAAGCACACAGATCTGAGAGAGGGAAAAACGTAATTCTGATTATATTATTTAAACCCCTGGATCCATCCATGCCTAAAGCTAGGTCTGCTCTTTGGAATTCCTAGTTATACATGCCACAGGTTTACTTTTACATTAAAATGGTTTGAATTTTTGTCCTTTTAAAATGAAGAAATTCTTTCACATACTAGTTTTGTTTATTTGTTTGTTTTTAGTAATTACCATATTCCAGCTTTGGTACAAGTTTTATGCATACTACCACAAAACCTTGAAAATGTAGGTAATATTATTATCTTAAATGTATAAATAGGAAAATTTAAATAAGTTAAATGATTTACCCAACTTCATACAATGCGTACTGAAGGAACCAGTACTACCAAATCTTTTAATCTGATTCAGGAGCCTGTTTTCCTATCTTGTCATCAATGCAGACTTTACACACTCTCCAGCCGTGTATCAGCAAAGCAAACTTTCAACTATCCTTTAGCATCTGAGGCAATTCAGGGAGGAATATGCTGATACCTTGAAGGTCACAGACCTAATCTTTAAAGGCTCTTCATGAGTTAATTATTTTTGTCTAAATTTTACTACTGGGCTAGTTAATAACATGCACTGATGATTTCAAATCATAAGACAATCTGATTCCATAGTTTGGTAGTAGGAAATAATAGTAATTACAGAGGCAATGATACTTTGCTGAGGTGATATTACTAAATAAGAGAAAAAACAAACAAAAAACACTTTATGGAACCCATGGCACTGGATTGAAGCCAGATTCATCACTAAATACTTGTGTGATTTTTCCAAGTTGCTGTGCTCTTTAATAAGGCTTGATTTTCCCCCAATCATAAACGATATTTTTAGGTGAAAATATGATAAAGACCTGGCACAGCATAGATTCCAAACAAACATCGTTTTTATCCCGTGAGATCTCCATACCCTTTATAAAAACAATTTTATTTCATTTGCTATTTTAAACATTATTTGCCAATTAAATATTCCCACCGTAATTGACCATTTTATATTTATGAAGCAAGACAAGGGAACACAATGGAAAGCTAAAACTAAGTGAACAAACAAACTAAAAGTCCATTTAAACTAAAGTCATTTAAACTAAAATTTAAATGGCCTAAATTCAGTAGTATTGGTATTTGCTTTGGATATAATTGACACAGCCTTAGTAGGTCCATATACACCTTCTATAAATGGTTATTATCTCAAAGGAAGCAATGTAATAAGCTATTTTTAATCTGAAAAAAATGAAATAAAACCTCCAAGACTATTTCTAAGAATCTCTAAAGGTCAATGCAATAGAAAACACAGAACACCTAGATATCGTGCATAAAATTGCCCTTTAGAAATAAAGAATATAGCCAATTAAAATGCTGCTGGATGTCAACTAAACTTACATATGATGACATCAATTGGACTTTGGAGAAACTCTGTAAGGAGTTCCACCATTTTTTCATAGGTTGATATCAATGGCAGAATCTATTAAGGCATCAGTTTGTCTTTAATTGATTTTATATTTCTCATGTCTAGAATGTTTGATTTACTTACCCTGTGAATTTTAATGCAAAGGCTTTAGTCTCTGTTGTCCAATTATGTACCTTTGCTAGATGTTGCTTTATTAAAGTTGTATAGGAGACTCATAAACATGTTGTTTTTTCTATTTTCTGGATATTATGCCAAAAGTGGTTACATAGCTATTGCAACATAATTTGATACCTCTCCACGTGACACACCAAGCTATATCCATTGTATCATTTCATTATTATAAAATAAAATTTCAGCTTACCTCAATGAGAAAAGACCAGTGTCCATCCAGTTTTTTTTTCTTTCCATCTCATGTTATGATATTTTCTAAATAGGCAAATTTTCAAATAGGTATTGCCAGTATTTTTACTTACTATGTTACAGAGTGAATTCTTACAATTTCATATTGCCTCCATGCTATGTTTTGGATATCTGCCCCCTACAAACCTCATGTTGAAATTTGATCCCCATTGTTGGAGATGGGGTCTAATGGGAGGTGTTTGGGTCGCATATAGGTGAATGCCCCTCCCTATGGCAAAAGTTTTCATTCTGTTCGTTCCTAACAGAGCCAGTTTTTAAATTATTGTTATTATTGTGTTGTTGTTATTGCTGTTTGTTTTGAGACAGGGTCTCACTCTGTTGCTTGGGCTGGAGTGTAGTGGTGCAATCACAGCTCACCACAGCCTTAACCAAGAGGAGGTTGTCGAAAAGGGCCTGGCCCATCCCTCCTCTCTCTTACTTCATCTTTCACTATGTGATCTGTGCACAGGGGCATCCCTTCACCTTCCACCATGAGTGGAAACAACCTGAAGCCCTCACCAACTGTAGGTGTTCATTGGATTTTTCAGCTCTCAGAATCACGAGCCAAATAACCCTTTTTACTTTATAAATTACTCAGCCTCGGGTATTTCTATATAGCAACACAAAATAGACTAAGACATGTTGCATCCATTTTGAATACAGGTTTAACTTTCTCATACTAGAAGAAGGTCTCAGTCAGCCTTGATTCAGTTTCCAATTCTACATCACACCAAAGTGGCTCAAGCCAGTTACCCCAAATAAATAAGAACTTAGAAGCACTCTCCTGCCTAACAGATAAGGATCTCTGCTTTACATGGATCATTTAGGCATTTGCCCATGAATTTTAAATGGTCCACTCTATTTCCGTATATATACTGTTAGTAGTCATATGTTCTTGTGTCTCTACCCGATTCTTCATTCTTCATTCCTCCCTTGTGTGACCCAGGACAGAGGTCTACCTTCCCGACTCATTATGAAGTCCTTGCTTAGGATCTGTAAGTAAAAATCTTTGAATTGTTTCCTATTGTTGTGGTGTATGGAATTTGTGCCTTCCATCTGATGATCCAGGGGCTTCTCCAGGCCAAGTATTTTCTGGGACATGAGGAAAAAAGTCAAGTTGCCAGTGCCTTGAGCTATGGTCAGGCAGGCATCAACTGGACACAGGTCAGAGAGGAGCCTTAAGGATATTTGCCATGTGAGGGTTGCATGACAAGGCATTAGGCCATCTGCCAGATAAAATAAGTATTCCATCAAAGGTGCGCTGTAAATATCCATGTCCAGCTCCCTTTCACTTCCCCTTTGGGAAGGTTTCCTAGCTGCTCTGGTACTGAGACCCCTATTTAACTGAGGGATCCCAAAACAATGAATAACAAACAAACAAAACAATTGTACCAAATTCATAGTGGGAACACAAAAACGTCGAACACCAAACTTCAAAAAATATTTGAAAATAAATTAGCATTTGTTATGTTGAATTAGCCAATGTTTTTCTTAAGAAGTTCACATGCTTCTTAAAGAATCTTACAAAACCCCACAGGTCCTTTTCTTAGAAAATGCAAACATGGATTTTCACAGACTATTTTGCAAATAATCTCAGGGGAGATGTAGATTCTCTACAGGTTCATAAACACATTTAAAAAAAGATTAATAAAAAAGGTTTAAAGAACCCCAAGTCAATAAATCCCCACAATAACATCTACTATTAATGAAATAAATGTTGTATGTATGGCAAAGGCATCGCTACAGATCATTTCCAATCTCTAAATCTATGCTTTTAGAGAAGAAGGTTAAGAGCTTTCACAAAATCTATAAAACATTAATTCATAAACTGGAATGGTACGAAATTGAATAATCTGGCAAAATAAGTTTTATGTCTTGTGTCTTTTTTCTCCCTTAAAATGTCTGTTTTCTCTTTCTTTGCCTCTGTAAATATACTCTAATGGACAGTAATGTTTGATTATTTTATTACTCAAATCAGGTTCTACCTTAGTGTCATGGTTATGGAATATCTCATTTTGTGGTTCTGTAGTGAAAAAAGAGGCAAAAAGCCACACACACACACATATACAAACAACTCTGTACAATTGAAAAGGATTATTTGGTATTTATAAAACAATGTTTCATATCTATCTTTCAAACACGTATTTATTTAAAATGGATTCTGAAGCTGCGTGCGTGGTTCATGCCTGTAATCCCAGCACTTTGGGAGCCTGAGGCAGGAGAATTGCTTGAGTCCAGAAGTTCAAGACCAGCCTAGGCAACAAAGTGACACCTCATCTCTCCAAAAAATAAAATAAAATAAAGTAAAATAAAATAAAATAAGCTGGCATGGTGGCATGTGCCTGGTGGTCCCAGCTACATTGGAAGCTGAGGCAGGAGGATCCCTGGAGCCCAGGAGATTGAGGCTGCGTGAACCACATTCATGCCACTGCACTCTAGCCTGGGCAACAGAGTGAGACCGTGTCTCAAAAAATAATTAAAAATAAAAAAAAGAATTCTAGTACAATTCCTTAGAGGTTCATGAGGAAAGGTTTCAGGCAGAAACAGCATTGGAATTCGAAGCAAAGAACACTAAAATTAGTATTCTATAGTTAGGCTGGAGTGCAGTGGCACAGTCATAGCTCACAGTAGCCTCAAAGTGCCGGGTTCAAATCATTCTCCCAACCCAGCCTCAGAAGAGGCTGAGATTACAGGTGTGAGCCACCATGCCTTGTTCCTAGAAAGAGAACTAACAGTACTTGGATACCTATTGTACCACGTAAAGGAAAAAAAAAAGGAAAAAGCTTATAAAATGTAACTTAGTCTGCACAAAAACATGGGGTAGCATATCATCACAGATAAATAAACTGAAGCTCAGAGAGCATAATTAATGTGTCAATCTTTGACAAAACTAAAAAGTAGCTAAGCAAGGATTTGAATTCAGATCCACAGTAGGCCCTAGCCCATATTTATAGTCACAGAAATACCCCTCTTTTCCTGGTCTACCTGAGCATGGCACTTTAAACACTTACATTTTTAACACTTTTGCTAAATCCAATGAGTCATTCATTTCTGGGTGTTGCTAGTATCTTTTAAGAAATTGAATGAAAAACCCCAGGACTTTTTGACTTTTATCATACTGTCACATGCCCACATGACTGAGAATGGAAGGGTTATTGCAGAGTCAGAGGAATTCCTGAGGCGCTAGGACCTACACAGGGAAGAGGGTTGGAAGTGGAGGTTTGCACATGTCGGGCATTGACACTGACTCAGATCATATCTAGGTTTCACATGATTTTTCTTCCCTAGAGCTAAATGCTCTACTTTTTTTTCTTAAACCTATTTTTAGCTTCAATTATTTGTCATACATGAGGATAATTTTATTTATTGTCCTGTCACATTATTTTCTCCTGCAATTTTTCATGTTTTCCCTACCTTCCTTCCCTCCTTCCTTCCCTTCATTCCCTTCCTTCCCTTCCTTCTCTCTCTCCCACCCTCCCTCCCTCCCTCTCTCCTCTCCTCCCTTCCTTTCTTCTTTCCTTCCCTACTTTCTTTTCATTTGGCCTCCAAGAGTTAGCTTTGGAACTGTCACAGAATAAATCAAATATGTCCTACAAATCTATTTTGATAAAATGTATTTCCTTAGTCCCCACAGTAAAACACCCTGTGGAGAACAAAATTCCCTTCCTGAGCGGCATACAGTTTGAATGCATCAAGTTTTTCCATAGCCACATGCATCAAGCTGAGCCCTCACTTTCAGAGGCCTTTCCAATGGCCTGTAACAGGATAATTAAAGTCCTCTTCCTCCCTTAGCCCTCTCTGGCGCTCTTTTGGTGTACTTTCTTGGTGCCTTTGCCTCCTGGGCCCTTTCCTCTCTTCTCACCAGGTGTGCTGGGCCTTTCTGTCCTTACAGGGTGGTTCTCTTTGCTTTCATACCTGTTCTTGATGCATGCAGGCCAGGCGAGTCTCAGAGTCCACTCTGGCTGATGAATGCTTGCCTGAGTGCTCTTCCCTTTCATCTCTTTTTCATCATGTCAGTGCTCCCTGGAGGCCTGGGATACTGTCTGTCCAGGTAACATTTCCCAGTGTTGTCAAGCTTTAACAAAATTCTGGCATATTTTGTTTCTTACCCAACTGTATTCTTCATGATGCTGATATTGAATGTGTGTGTTTGTCATTTCACGTTACTTGCTTTCAGCTGCCCCTGGTTTTGTGCGTAGGCTTATAGCATTTTCAGTTTGTAAAAAGTAGAGAAGGAGACAGACTGTGAAATTTAAGATGAGATGATTTTAATATAATGAAATCATATTTTCTGGGCTTGAATCGTAACTCTATGACATTTCACCTGTGTGAATTTTGGGGATGTTGTTTAAACTCTTTGAGCATCTCTTTCTCACATCTTTAAAATTGAGATAGTAATAATAATAATATCTACTTCCTAGAGTTTTTTTTGTGTGTGTGTGCGTGTGTGTGATAGTTAAATGAGGTAAGGTATGTAAAATGCTTCAACAGCTCAGAGCAGGTGTTTAATAACTATGTTGTTTTTCTATTAATAACCATGTTGTTTTTCTAAGTATATGAGCTTTACTCTGTAGAAAGGACTTTCACATCCTTTGTCATAGTTACAAATTAAAATAACCCTGATAAATTAAGAATTTTTATTTCTATTTTAAAAAGAAGAAGTAGCCTCAAAAGTAAAGCAACTTATTCATAATTTTGTAGCCAATATTACCCTTTATGGGGCCAAGCTAGAAATAAACCCTCCCTCTTTTGAGTCCCTGTTTAATGTTCTAAACACTTAATGTTTCCTTTTTAGCAGTCAGCTTTCCTGTGTCTTTTTCAGTCTCCATCATTTGTTCGAGGATTTCATGGAATATTCTGCACATAGTAGCTTTCAATATCTATTTCTTAATTAAATGTGTTTAATGTCATAAGGAAGAAATATTCTATGTTCAAAAATGCATTTGTAGTTAGAATTTAGATAATTACAATATTTTATTTCAATAATATTTATAAGTGACTTCTGAACATAAGCATACTATGACATGTGAGGGATAAAAGAGGAAAACAACAGGTAAGTTGACTTTGTTTTAGCATAAACTAAAATGCCCTCAGAAACTGAGGTTTGCCTTTTTTCTATACTTATTGCTTGATGTGTTTTACCTTATTCTTCAAAATCTGAAAATTTAAGTTATTTTTGTTCTCTGCTCCCTGTACACATATACATGTGCTTTTAAGTCCATGGTGTCAGCTTCTGCAGTAATGATCATTATATGGAAATCACCACCTGTATTAACCACAAGGTGTGCCACACTTCAGTGCCCAGCCTAGGTCGTGGTACAGCAGGGATCCAACAGCTTAATTCTACCACACATTTTAGTCATTTTATTCACTGGTGTGTGTTCATCACTAGACTGTATTATGTATATGCCATATGCTCTTTCTATATATTCTTCTTTAATTTTCACACCAGACATACCATGGGCAACAGTATTATGCCCATGTGACATCCAACATGATAGGCTCAGGGACGATATTTAATTTACCCAAATTAACATACCTCATTAAGGATAGAGCCAGAAAATGGGCTAAATGGCCCATTTACCTTTATACAGAACTGGATACAGACCACATTTTAATGTAATTAACTTTGCCTTGCGCATTAAGCTGCTGATATTGACTGCTGAGCATAATCTACGTAGTGTGTGTACCTGTGTGTCATGTTTGTGATGCCCAAAATATAAGTGCAAATATGAGGATATGACTAATATTGCAACAATGAATTTAGGCAATAGCCAGTTTCATAAATGTCAGAGACTCTGGACGACCACTTCTGAGAAATCAGAATGTTGCATATCTTTCATTCTATGGAAAATATATGCCATATGTTGCACAAAGCTCTTGTACCCATTCCAATTCTCACAATGTTATATATATGGGCAGAGAGTTATTGTAGCCTAGAGATTCTGCTGAAGAGCTCAGCTTTGTCCCTTTTCACTCAAAAGATACTAAAGAAGCCCAAAACTTACAAGCACAAAATAAAAGTGAAGCATGAGTGGCCATACTAATTTCTTAAGTCACAAAGACACTAATAGTTTCTTGAATCTGGGGCTATCTTTGGACTGGCCAACCTAGGTCAGTTGTCAGATTTATGAGAATTCAAGCATGAAAAAAATTATCATCTCTAATAGAAGAGGCTGGGCTTGATACTGGTAATTTGGGCATCATGGCCTGAGTGGAGAAGTTGAAGTGACAATGACAACATAATAAAGATGCTTTAATTTTTAGACATTATGGGATAATCCATAAAATGGGAGGGGCCAGATGGTAATAAAAAGTAATAGGCTTTGGAGATGAGTAGAATTGGGCCTTAAGTCTGGCAATTTCGCTTCTTAACTGTGTGGCTCTGAACAAGTACTGTAATCACATCTTATCTCAGTTTACTCACCCATAGTACAAGCATGAAAATACATACCATATAGGGCTGCATGATGATTAGAGATGATATACCTGAATAGCTAGCATATAAATAGTATAGGTGCTCAATATATGTTTAAAACTGATTTACTGGCCGGGCACAGTGGCTCATGCCTGTAATCCCAGCACTGTGGGAGGCTGAAGCAGGCGGATTACCTGAGGTCAGGAGTTCGAGACCAGCCTGGCCAACATGGTGAAACCCTGTCTCTACTAAAAACACAAAAAATCAGCCAAGCGTGGTGGCACGTGCCTGTAATCCCAGCTACTCGGGAGGCTGAAGCAGGAGAATCACTTGAGCCCAGGAAACAGAAATCACAGTGAGCCAAGATCATGCCACTGCACTCTAGCCTGGGTGACAGAGCGAGATCCATCTCAAAAATAAATAAATAAATAACTTTGAGGAAAAAAACCCAAAAACCTGCTTTATTATTTTTAGTAATATTATATTTCCTATTTAAATGAACTTTGTATCTATGTGAAATAATTAATTCTACTCCCTAAATGGATGGTTTCTATTGTATAACAACAATTTATGTACATGTTCTATACTCTTCTGTGGTAGTTGTTATTGTATAGAAGCACTTCATCATTTCAAATTTTTATTAACACTGATATTTTTTAAAAGTTACTTAAATGATTTTGCTGAATCTATTTTCTCGTTTCACTCATCTCCACGTTAAGAATTTATTTTTAATGACAATATCCCAGGTGCATTAATCACTTTGCAAATAAAACTGATCAGCGATGAGATAAGATCAGTGATTTTTAAATCAAAGTTGGGTAAAAGAATATTAAAAATACTTTGTCTATGTTAAACTCATGGAGAAGAAAAAATAACATTATAACTTTCACTACAAAGAGTAAAGTTTGGCAGGATCGTGCATCAGTGAATGGTGGCCTTAGAATGTGTCCTAAGAAGTATTTGAAATGGATGTCCTCTTCTAAATCACTAAATGTTGGTTATCAATTAAATCTAAACTCTTGGAAAATGTGGCCGTTTGTGAGAATATAAATAAAATTGGATCTTCTTTGGGAAAATTAACTTAATTATCTAGCCAACTTTACTAGGTTTAAGATCTAATCATCTTATTCTCTTTCTGGTACAATATGTAGAATCTTGACTTAATTCTTTATTTTTCATGAGAATGAATGTTGACATTTATGAAAATTATAATTCCCAGCTTGATTCAGCAATCTCTTGTTAAGATATGCTTCTAGGGTGAGAAATACATAACATAAATAAATGAGTATAAAAATAATATTTAGGTTCTAATAAATATTATTAACAATGGTGATGCCAGAAAAAAATCAAATAGACTGAGGGGGGAGAAGAGACAGTATGGTCTTAATCCTTAAATTGTCATATGTACCCTGAATTTTTAGGCTGTAATGGATTAGCATTATTAATTAGTGTATATTGCCATTAAGTCCAATTGGCAAATAAAATGATGAGGTAAAGAGATTTTGGTGATTTGATCAAGGTGACTGATCCAGGTCAGTTAAAAATAAGTTCTCAATTCCTTGAGCAATTTGAAAGCATTCAGTTACAAACAAACAAAAGGTCAAATCCATGGATTATATTATTCAGGTATAAGTATTCATAATCACAGTGTTGAAAATTACTTTAGTGTTAAATTAGTTACGTATCTTCCTTTTATAGAAACTGACACCACTAGAAGTTATATGACCTTTGCAAGGACACATAGTTTGTTAATGGTAAATTAGGAACTAGAACTCAGGCCTCTAACCTTCCAATTTATTGATCATATTACTTATTATATAAAATTAAAATATATTGAAAAATCTTGATACTTGAAATACTCTTTAAAAACTTAGTGAGACTAGATTGACTTTCAGATAAACCAGAAGGAATAAATTTAAAATATTTCATAATTCAGATTACCAATAGACCATTTCAGGTTCTTTGCATATTCATGCTCGTACTGGTGAGTTATTGCTTGTATTATATATTTTACTTCATACTTGTTTCTGATGACTAGTTCCCAAATAATGATCCTTAATGCAATCAGGAGAAAGTCTAGCTTTCTTAAGCTGTTATTAAAGGCCATTTACTTATTAGAAGGCTTTGCCTGCCTATCTTGCTTTACCTCTTATTAGTGTCTCCTTCAAATCATTCACCCCAAGTATCAGGGATCATTTGTAGCTTCTGTCAAGATCTATCATCTCTAGACCCTTACTGAGATCGTTCATTGGCTTATAAGGTCCTCTACATTATTTTGCCTGGATAGTCTTTTAAAGCTAAGCTTAGATGTTGATTTTCCTAGAAAAGTCTTTCCTGGATACCCTTGCCCAGTAAACAACTTCCTTCTCTGTGTGTCCCCATCACATTCTGTGTATCTTCACCATACTATGTTCTATATATTAATAGCATTGCAGTTGTCTGTTTATTATCTTTCTCACCTCCTAGATGGGGTATTCTTGTGACTTGTTAACTACTGTATCTTCAGCAACTGATTCGGCACAGATTCAGAATCAAAGAAAGACTAAGATGTCAACATTGCATTTGAAAGGAACATTATATCTGGGAGGTATTCTCATCCTCATATCATCCATATGAACTGTGATTCAGTGCTATATATCATTGAAACAAAATTTCAAAACAAATCAAGAGAGATATCTAAAAACATCAGGAGAGCTATCTAAAACATGAAGAGAGAGATAGACACAAAGAATAAAGAGTGGAGGTATAATGAGAATCTGGATGTTTAATCTATTAATTCCCATTAAATAATGTCAAGCAGAACAGTGACTCCAATCATAACAACAAATTCTATGTTCTTAAGAAAGTTGGTATATGTCTCTTTGCCTTGGTTGTTCTAAGTGTAAAATGGTTATAATAGTTATAGCTGCTGCATAGGTTGTTGTGAAGTGTAAAACCAAATGAGGCATAAGGAGCTCAGCTGCATGCCCGACACGCAGAAATAACTCTGCAAACATCTGTGTTTGCTTTATTATTCACTCTGTGTCTAAATGCACAAGAAAAAAAAAATCCAGTTGAAGGGAGCAGCCTGAGCCCTGAGGAAGCCCCGCAGGATTAAGCAGTGTCTTAATGTAGCAATAGGAGGCCCACCATATGGGCATGGAATAAAAGATATGTGAGTAGTATAGGAGGTAGATACAAAACAGGAGCAGTAAATGTTGGCTAAAGAAAAAAATATATTGCTAAGAATGTAGTGAGTGAAACTCATATAATGACTCGTACTAATTGATATGAGTTTGGATGTATAGCAATTGATTATCTGCCCCTGCTTATGGCTCTTCTACGTCTCATTAATTTATTTAAGTAAGGACAGTATGACTAAAGTATGAACTTCCCAAAGCTCGTGGTATAAAGTGAGCTTTTCCTGTGGTTGCTGCAGATGACAGCCTTGTAACTACAATGGGAAAAATTATACATCGTTTACAGAATAAGGCTGCAATTTCTTAACCTGGCATTTAAGTTTTGCAGTCTATTTATTATGATGTCTGATCTGACAATTTCATTCTCTTTCCTTTCCTTCTCTATTTTTTGTACTTTCCATCCTATCATATCATTGAAAATCTATATGTGCCAGGAACTAGCAAAATAAATAAGAAACCCATCCCTGATCTGTTAAAAGTTCACGTTACACCAAGAAAATATGGATTGAACATTATATACACAATGAATTTTACCCACTGTATTGCATTTAATGCTTAAGGTAGTCATTATTATCTCTATTCAATACAGTATCTTGTTCAAGTTCACAGAGCTAGCCAGCAGCAGGTGCAAGACTAAAATCTAGTAATGCCGTCAGAGACCTTACTCTTAAGCATATCACTTTTATACATCTCTTTCTCTAGTGGGGGATGAAAGTAAGTACACCAGTGAGCTTATGGCTTTGTGTTTTTGGTAATGGATCTTGCTTCTCTTACAGTACCCTGGGCATTTACCCATCTGATTAAAGTAAGTTATTCTAGACAGAGAGAAGGAAACTGTCATCAGTTAGTATTTCAAACTTCACAATAAGGAAGGGAAATTTAGCCCGGATCCATCTACCTTAAAGCCCCAGTAGGAACATCATAGAGCAGGGATTAGTGCTTATACTGGCAAGATGTACAATATCAGAGAAATTTACAACAATGTTTCCATCAGATAAGTTCAATGCTTCCTATGAGCAGTAGAAGAAATACAAACACACAAATAAATATATAGTCATTCAGAAAATGTCAAGAGTCTTCTCTGTATTATCAGAACTGTTGGAAGATGAATTTAGAGAGAAGAAAATATTAGGAAGTTATTGAAGATCAGTTAAATGCAAGTCCTTGTCTTACATTAACAAATATGAACAAGAATAGGGATGAATCAACAAATTTGGTTGGTGAATGAATGGCAGATAAAAGAGGTGGCAGAGGAGACATACAAGTTGGAGGAATGAAGAAAAAAACAGAGAAAAGGAAAATCAATGACAGAATAATCTTACAAGAAATGTGAACGAGACATATTCCAGGAACTAAAGAACCATTTCTCATGTTACTTATTATATATGATAATAAGTTGTATATAATAACTCTTGCTCTTGCTCACACAGAACGCTACTCTGATCAGAGTCTTCACGGGACCTAAGCAATGTGTCCCCCTGAGAATTCCAGCAGTACTGAGGCTCCAGTTGGATGTCTAATCCTGCCAAGGCTGCAATACAATTAGAAATAAATGGTCAATCTGTAAATGGGGCGGAGAAAGAAAAGATTTTCATGTGTATGCCTCAGAGTTTAAGCTCAAGGTAGACTATAATGGTTGGGAAAGAAAAGATGATGGTCTTAAGAGACCCATGTTCAACTACAGAATAGTAAAGGGAGATATGGAGGGTGGGGAAGTAAAGTAGATGGAGGTAAAGAGCAATGGAGATGAAAATGGAAATGATAAAAACACTGGTAATAGTTCAGTTTGGATAGCTCTTTAAGCCTGTATAGCAATTATGTCCATTTTCCAGAGGTAAAATAGTGTAGTGTAATAGATTTGAGCATTGCTGATTTCAGGTTTGAATTTATTAATTTTTAGTTACAAGACCCTGGCCAGATTATTTCACGATTTATATTTAAGTTTCCTTATCTGTAAATTGGAGTAATGATTTTACACCTTCCTATTTTATTTTTGAGAATTAAATAAGCCCAGCCATATCTATTTACCTTTTATTCCTTTTTCTTTTTATTCCTTTCCATGTTGTAGGATAGACAGAACATGTGTAATAGAAAACTAAAGCTGAAATATAAAAAATACTTAAGTGATATACAAAAAGTAATATATGTAAACTCAGTGGAGGGAGAGTTTACTTTTGAACAACTAAATCAAGAAAGAATGGAGAAACCGTCAGTTGAGTGGACTTTATTGGCTGGGAAAATAGAGAAAGGCATTTGTTGTTTGAACAGAGGCATAGAAATGAGAAAGGCAAAGAAGGGCAGAGAGAACTAAGGACTGTTTGTCAAGTCATGGGGCAATAGAAAGACTCATGAGGAAATGAGGTTGAAAAATTGGATTACAGACAGATTAAACAGACTGCGTAGTTTAGATTTGACTGCATAGACAAAGGGGCGATTTTGCATATTTCTGAGCAAATGCATTCATCACCTTAGCAGAACTGTGTTTTAGAAAAACTATAAACAGACACATATACATGATTTGGAGGTGGCAATCAGGATGGAGAAGGTGGAAGAATATCCATTCAGAGATAAATACTTGAGTATAGAAGAACATTACTGTGTATTTTTTTCTTTTAATGTTTGAAGGTATTTTGTAAAACAGGTTGATTGGGGTCTAAGGGAATAAATAGGACCAATTAATTTCTTTTCATTGTTTTTACCTATTTTTGACATTCTGAATTGTTTTCTGCTAAAACTTCTAAGTTAATATTTAATGCAAAAATAATTAAAACAAAACACAAACAATAAACCCCCTAAAAACTTTTACAGTAAAGGTATTCTAAAATATGACTTTACTCACTTCATATTGCGAAGATACACATTTGGGCAGATTAACTAATAAATGCGCAATCAGAAGTAAGCAAACAACAAAATCCAACTCTAGCTTCTCTTTATATCTGATTGGAAATCATTGTGTTCCCAAATTTTCAGGTTGTGTTGCAATAATTCTTACAAGCCTCTGGTTCAGTTTTTTCTCGTTTCTTCCTTGGATACTGAAACTACTTCAACTGGCCTCTGTGCTGCAATGTCTTGAAGCACCTCCAGTCCTTCCCCTACTCTCTTCCAAAGAGACGATTTCCATGACATGCAATGTCATTATTTCTCGCATTCTCCTTTCCAGTTGAAATTATGCCCTCTATTACTTGTAAATTGAGTATAAAAAAGCTAATATTTATCAGGGGCTTTTTAAAATTTTTTTACCGATTTGGGATAGATGATGCCAAAGAGCATTTATATAGGGAGAGGCAGATACGCAACCACAACACAGTGGGATAATTCAAAGTGTGATAATTCCACCATAAACTGTTGGTGCCTGCCACAAAATGATGTGTGTTAAAATGATGTTGGATTTTGTTGTTTGCTTACTTCTGATTGCGCATTTATTAGTTAATCTGCCCAAATGTGTATCTTCGCAATATGAAGTGAGTAAAGTCATATTTTAGAATACCTTTACTGTAAAAGTTTTTAGGGGGTTTATTGTTTGTGTTTTGTTTTAATTATTTTTGCATTAAATATTAACTTAGAAGTTTTAGCAGAAAACAATTCAGAATGTCAAAAATAGGTAAAAACAATGAAAACCTGAACTTCACTATATCTCCCAATCTTTTGTTTGTGTTATATTAGCTGAAACATGTTAATATGCTTTGGAGACATTTAGGTTACTCTGTTTATCTGAAATTGTTTAAGAAAGCACTGCTAAAAGTAGAGGAATAAAACTGATTATAAGTAATTAGTGTGTAACTCTACCATCTAAAGATAACTGGATTAATATAAACTTTATATAATTAGTCTGCGAAAATTGAGATTGGAAGTTTGATTATCAAAGAACTACAACTACACTTGCAGTCCTTTAAAGTAGATGATCTACATATACTAATATAAGAAAAATAATAAAATGTATATGTATTAGTCATGGTTCTCTAGAGAGGCATAACAAATAGGAGATCACACAGATGATAGATAAGATGGGATTTATTAGGGAAATTGACTCTCATAATTATTGAGGTTGAGAAGTCCCACCATAGGTCTTTCACAAGCTGGAGATTCAGGGATGACAGTAGCATGGCTCAGGTCAAATCTGAAAGCCTCAGAACTGGGAACTGTGATGGTGTGATTGTCAGTGTAAGGCTGAAAGTTTAGGAACCTGGTGCTGTGGGTATAGGGTTAGGAGGATGCTGGTACGTGTCCCGGAAACCAAGGGCCTGAAGTACAGGGAGTTCTAATATCTAAGAGCAAGAGAAGAGTGTCCCAGTTTCAGGAGAGAGAGAGAGAGAGAGAGAGAGAGAGAGAGAGAGAGAAAACCAAGAGAGAGAAACAGAGACAGTGAGAAAAAGAGACAAAGACAGAGAATTTGCCTTTCTTCTTCCTTTTTGTTCTATTCGTGTTCCCAGCTAATTAGATTGTGCTTGCCCACATTGAGGGTGGATCTTCCCCACTCAGTCCACCAACTACCAGCCAATCTCCTCCAGAAACACCCTCACAGACACAGGTAGAAATAATGTTTTACCAGCTATCTAAATAACCCTTAATTAATTCAGTCTACTTGACACCTAAAATCAACCATCACCGTATACTTACTAGAAGAGATAAAATTATCCTTTTCTGATAGTATTTCCCTAAATAAACTTGAGAATTAACTGAAGTCATTAGAACATTTAAATGATTATAATATTAGAAATAATCAATTGGAAAATAAAATATGCTATTCTCAATAGCATCAGAAAGATATCTAGAAACTAGCTTACAAGGAAATGTGTAAAATACTATGAAGAGGACAAATTATAAACCTTTTCTAAAATCTATTAAAATATGAATGTGAAGAATGAATTTTATAATGGAATCATTGTTTCCCAGAATTATGTTTTCATCATTTCAAGTCACCGATTTTGGATTACTTATATTTGGGCAGATTTAGTTTGAAGATATGTGATAAGTATGGACAATTATACCACACAGATAAAATGTTATTTAATATCTAGAACACCATGGCCTCCTGCAGAAACATACAGATAAAAGACTAGATTTACAAACAACCCCATCTAAAAGTGGGCAAAGGATATGAACAGACACTTCTCAAAAGAAGACATGCATACAGCCAACAGACACATGAAAAAATGCTCATCATCACTCACCATCAGAGAAATGCAAATCAAAACCACAGTGAGATACCATCTCACACTAGTTAGAATGGCAATCATTAAAAAAATCAGGAAACAACAGGTGCTGGAGAGGATGTGGAGAAATAGGAACACTTTTACATGTTGGTGGGACTGTAAACTAGTTCAACCATTGTGGAAAACAGTGTGGCGATTCCTCAAAGATCTAGAACTAGAAATACCATTTAACCCAGCCATCCCATTACTGGGGATATACCCAAAGGATTATAAGTCATGCTGCTATAAAGACACATGCATATGTATGTTTATTGCGGCACTATTCACAATAGCAAAGACTTGGAATCAACCCAAATGTCCATCAGTGACAGACTGGATTAAGAAAATGTGGCACATATATACCATGGAATATTATGCAGCCATAAAAATGGATGAGTTCGTGTCCTTTGTAGGGACATGGATGCAGCTGGAAACCATCATTCTCAGCAAACTATCGCAAGAACAGAAAACCAAATACTGCATGTTCTCACTCATAGGTGGGAACTGAACAATGAGATCACTTGGACACAGGAAGGTGAACATCACATACCGGGTCCTATTGTGGGGAAGAGGTAGGGGGGAGGGATAGCAATGGGAGATATATCTAATGTAAATGATGAGTTGATGGGTGCAGCACAGCAACATGGCACATGTATACATATGTAACAAACCTGCACGTTGTGCACATGTACCCTAGAACTTAAAGTATAAAAAAAAAAAAAAAGACTAGATTTTGGTTTAGTGTATGGTAAAGATAGCATTAAAGGTAGCATTTGAATTGATGAAAAATTATAGTCATACAACAGCTGATGGTAAGACGAAAAGCCTAACTTATACCAAATTATTTTTAGGAAATAATCATAGATATTAGCACAGTTTAAAAATAATAATGTTAGCATATTGTAGCTGGAAAATGAGAGTCAACTTAAATGTCCAAAGACAAAGAACTAGCTTCTGAGATTACATGGTCATAGAATAAAATTATGCATTATTCAAAGTTCTGCAATAAACATATATACAATATCTAATAATGTGTAAATATATTTATGATATATTTAGTTTGGAAAAATATGAAATTATATTCACCATGTAATTCCACTTACAATTTATATTATTTCTAATATGTAACTGGAAGGGGGAAAATCAGTATCTTAACAGCTGTTATTTCTATATGGTGAGATTATCTAGTAACATTTAATTTTCATGGTTGTTTATACTTTGTGTCTGTTCTTTCTAAATTATATAGCTGTGGTGAATGTATATTGCTTTGTAAATAAGGGAAAGGATGATGGGAGTTATACAATATAAAGGCTTTACTCAAATCATATGCATGCACAAATTATCATCTTAGAGCAGAAGCTTTATTTCTTGGTTTGTTTTTCTGCTTTTATTAATACTTTAGAGAAGGCTGTGAATGATGCATGAAGACCCTTCCCTCCCACACCAATTTAACAGCTGCTGCTATGTAATTTGCTTTACTCCTTACAGATTCTATCTGATACAGTCAGTCACACACTGTAGAACATTTATAAGGGCTGAAAGGCACAGTTCTTCAAGAAATCTGACTTTTTCATAAGGATTTCCAAGGAATGTTCTTTGTTTTGTATTTATTAGCTATTCCTTTTTCTTCTCCCTTTCCAATAGACAAGTGTTTCCCTAGAGCTTTGAGAAAATTGCAGTT
The DNA here is from genome assembly GCF_024542745.1 of Macaca thibetana thibetana. Lineage (NCBI taxonomy): Eukaryota > Metazoa > Chordata > Mammalia > Primates > Cercopithecidae > Macaca > Macaca thibetana. Next base: position 73,379,598 of record NC_065591.1, on the reverse strand, counting down.
TTCCCCTTCAAAATGCCCTTTAGAAAAGAGTGAACATATGACTCCTATGTGTGTCAGCACCTGTCTCCTTCAGCCCCTAACCACGATACAGTATTGACCTGCTATCAGTCTCCTTCCACTTCAAGCCCTCAATCAATACAATCCAAGCATGACCATACTGGAGAAATTTCTTTTGTACTTGAGACTAAAATGGGGATGAAGAAAATCTTTTGTTGTTTAGGATGATCTATATGTTAGATATTAACAGGGTACCAAGGACATTTAAGAACGGTTAACTATGACTGTTCAACTTGAGTCTCCAACCAGCCTATCCAGTCCCCTATTCGACCTTTCTCTCAGTACAATATCTTGCTTGACTTGGGTTCAAGCCTTGAAGCCTCTCTACAAGGACAAACATAAACTTTATGAGCTTTTTGTTATTTTGGCTCTCTTAGCATGCACTATAGGTATGGTTGTATCTATCTTGATCAAAACAGTCTAGATATGTCATCAACTATTCAAATTTCCACAACTAAAAAAGAGTCCTCCTACTGATGTCTAATGTAGAACATTCTTGCTGAATTTTAGATGCAAATGGTTATAGGATATTGCTTTATGCAAAACTTCTATCTTTTGTAACTAAAATCAGCAATTTCCATTCCTAAAAAAATTCTAGAATCCATAAATTACATTGTCATGTAGGCAGTTATTTAAGCTGAAATAGTAGAGATTAATTCTATGAAACATCCTTATTTTATTTTAACTTTTCTCGTTCAGTTAGCTTCTGAGTCTGGTCAACACAATCTAATTAATATATTTTGAATATATCCACCTTATTCTAATCCTATTGCCATGCTGATAATTAATTTTTGTTAATTTCATTTTATTATTGGAATGGTCTTATAACTAGTCTTGTTAGATTAATTATGTCCAACTTCAATGCACATTCAACATTGTCACCAACATAGTTTTATATTGTAGTATATCTTCATTTAAATAATGTGGAATTTAATCTTTTGTATAAATGCTTTGCATTGTTAACTTTATCTTAGTGATAGATCTAATTAAGTTTCAATAATTATTGTGGATTTAAAATGAAAACCATAAAAAGAAAAATTATTTTGTGGTGATTATTCTCTACTAATTATACAAAGGAATATCTGAAAATATTTTGATACTCGTGCTTCCAATTCTCCTCAGATATTAGATTGATGCTATACAGTTACAACTAACTGTTACCTACACATAAACTGTGTTCTTAAGATTTAGCCTTTTAGAGAAGAAAGAAAACTAAAATAATATAGGTCAGTCCTTTGTTTTATACATGGAGAAATAAGGGCTCACAAACTGAGTTATTGACTCTAGTCTGCCATTCCAAAAGATTTATAAACTCTCTGAGGTCAGGAACTGCATTTTGCCAAACATTATATCGTCACTACCTAGCCAAGGATACATTCATATTTGCTGAATGAATGAAGAAACTTTTTCACATTTACAGAGGTAGAGATCTGGATGATATCAGAATCTCAGACTTTCAGATAAATGCAAATTCTACTAAAAATGGAAAACAGATATTAAGGGCTTATACTGAATCAGATAATTCTAAGTACTTTGTTTTATATATAACACTTTGAAATTATATTAAAAATAATTGATTACCTTTTAAAATCCTATGAGAGATACTATTACATCAATCTCTATTTTATATATTGGGAAACTAAGGCACAGAGCAATTAGTATCTTACGGCAATGGTCACACAACCAGGAAGTGGTAGAACTGGATTTGAACCCTAGTTATCAGACACCAGAGAAAATGATCTTTACCTCCACTCTGCACTATGTTCAGTAAAAGACCTCCTACTATGGAAGATTAAAGCACTCACAAGGAATAAACTCATTGAATTTTGTTCTGTTCTTGACATAAATAGAAAATACTGGTCTTTTTAAGTTCATTTTTTCATATTTTACAAAAGACAATATTAATTTCATGAAAATTTAAGTGGTTCTAGAAACCATGTCTAAAATTCAAATGATATTGCTTTTTCAATCAGAAGATTATAGAGCAATTCACTTTACCACTGAAAATCTATCATTTCTAAGTGAGAAAGCCAAAGACAAGTGATGACTTTTCAGCTGAATTAATTTTTATTTCACACTTCTTACTTTGTACTTTAGAGGAGAATAAAACATTGGCTTTACCTGGAACAACTTATAGTTCCATTTAATTTCGCAAGGAGGGCTAAGTTGGAAGGATGAAGAAATATTAATTTTTTTCTAACTTTGATATGTTTCCCATGTGGAGTCTTTAACAATACCATTTTATATTCAGATTTATTTGACTTTAAAATTCTCTTTAGCACAGGCCTATGTACTAAGTATATAGATTTGGAACAGTGATTTAAATAATTGAATGCAGAATTAGTATAGCCTCTAAATATATATACAAACATTCTCAGAAAGATATATTCTGAAAACCTGGTGTATTAATTAGTTCATTCTCACACTACCATGAAGATTACCCAAGACTGGGTAATTTATAAAGGAAAGAGGTTTAATTGACTCACAGTTCCACATGGCTGGAGAGACCTCAGGAGACTTACAATCATGGTGGGAGGGACCCCTTCACAGGGTGGCAGGAGAGAGAATGAATGTCAGCAGGGGAAATGCCAGACGTTTATAGAACCATCCAATCTTGTGAGAGAAGTTACTTGCTATTATGAGAACAGCATGGGGAAAACCAGCCCATGATTCAATTAGCTCTCACTGGGACCCACCCACCACATATGGGGGTTATGGGGATTACGATTTAAGATGAGATTTGGGTGGGGATACAGCAAAACCATATCAGCTGGTAAAGACACATTTCTTCAATGGAAACATTGAATGTGCCTAGTCACAGAAACACAGATTTAAAAAATAATTAAAGCAGTGTTAGAGATATCCAGAAGAGTGGTGCTTAGCAATTCAGAGGGGTTGAGGGAGGCAGGTAGATGAAGGGACTTGGTAGCAGGAGGAAGTGGGTTTGAGTATGCGCACTTCCAGTTGGTAGTTGTGTGATACTGATAAACTCAATTTTTTCATTAGTAAATAAGATTTTGTCTGAGACAAATTAGACATGCAGTGCTTTCTAAAAGGTTAATCAGGTCAAAACATAAATTAGAAAATCTCTGTGTCTCACATTTTCCATCTCCATGAACTTTCCCCTTTGCTATTGCTGCTTGGGAGCCTCTGCCATGTAAAATTTATCTAGGAATCGTGATAGACAGTAGATAACATGCCTGAGAATATTTTTTTTTTTCCCGGGTATGTTTCAAATAAAATACTTTAAATTATTTTTTTATTAAGAGTACTGTTATTGAAACCAAGTACGTGTTTAGAAAAATTTCTAAAGTATACCGTTATCTTTGCCTTTCTTCAATTTACACTTGAAACTAAGTCACTAAAAGGCTTGAAGTAGTTTCTTATTAAGGTTGAAAAATGATATTAGAAGAGATTCCCTTTTTGTCAGTCATGACCTTTCGCTGTCTGATTTAGCCTGAGAGCTTTCAAGCTGGAGTGTCTACTCCACCCTCAAGAGGCCCTTGTGTCTATGTAAAGTCATTTATTTCTGAACTGCACTTGCCTCCTTTCACATCAGCAAGGGGCCATCTTTCCTCTGGCCCCAGTAAGTGTGATTTAATTTTTTTTTTTTTTTTGGATAGCGCTTTGTTTAAACCCCAGAAGAATACTAAGGAAGTAATATTGAAGTTCTAACTTGATAGAATATTTCCATGGGCTCCTTCAGAATTTTGCCTTTTGGTAGGATATTATTAGCCTTTGAGTCTACAAAGTTCTTAGAGGTACTTAACATGTTATAGGTGTTCAACAAATATATGTCCTGTGTAATTGATCCCACATGTATACAAGCTAGACTGAAAGTACTAATTTAGTTGAAAACACAGTTTCATTCCATATATTCTCCCTTTTACGTGATTTATTGAGTTCCAACTATGTATCAGGAATTCTCTTAATCATTAAAGTAAAAACTAAATGAAATAAAATATTTGCTCAGCATGAAATTATTGTAGTCTAGAGGAAGGAGGAACTAAACAAAACCACAAAATCATTAGGTAATATTCACTATGAGCTAATGTTATTAAACCTCAAATCAAGAAATAAATATTTTATGATATTCTCAGAAAAAAAATAGAAAATGATATTATATCTGAATATGCAAGACTATCTGTGCTGGACTGAGGTGGGCCTTCATCGTCTAAGCAAGCAACAGCAAGTAGAAAGCCATACATTTGTAAAAGAAGTTGAAATATTGGGGAACTAGTTGATAACATTATTTTGTGCTGAATTTAGAATCAAATTGTTTAGGAAACTAGACTTAGATGAGGAAGATTACAGCATTCCTCTGAACAGCCTTCAATTATAGTCTAAGATGTGTGTGTGTGTGTGTGTGTGTCTGCCTGTGTGTGCCTATGTTTCAGGAGGGAGGTACTAACAGATAATAACTTTGCTATTTATATGCAGGATGGTTCTGAATGAGGTGAGAGTGGTAGTATGAAAATAATTCAGAAGATAATTATAATTTTCTGGGTGTGATATCGTTAAAGTCTAAGTGAAGTTTTAACATTAATTGCAGTAGAAACTGACATTCAAAAACACATAATAAAAAGCAAAACAAAACACATTCTCAAATGTTTTAGAGTAGTTTTTCTAGAAGTGTGGTTTTCAAACCAGATGTATCATCATCAAATGTAGACTTAGAATCTGAAACTTTGGAGACAGCAGTTGGAAGGGTGGCAATTTGTGTTATAACAAGCTCTCCAGATGATTCTGATGTACACCAACGTTTGAGAACTAATGATTGAAAGTTTCTAATTAATTATAAAGGTTTCTCTTTTTATGCTATTTATATGCTTATTCACAATACTGTTATTAACATATTTCATTGATGCTGTGATATTAAGAAGATTTCAAGATGCACTGCTATCTCATCATTTTAAAATGCTGCCAATTAAGTGAAATCATATCAATTTAAGATGAATCCCAGTTTTAGAAGCGTTACAAATTAAAATGTACATACTAGAGAATTTATAAAACATCTTGTATTGACTGCCATAAATTATTCTGAATAAAAATGGAGATGTTTCCCAGATACATCAACACATTTCTGAGCTTATTTCTCATCAAAATTTGACCCACAACTAGATAAAACCTACATTCATTTCCATTTATTTTTGTTTTTAAGTAAGACTTCATGTTTCCACTCTTTTATTTCACTAGTAGATTATCTGAATCTAAATTGTTTGAATCTGCTTCTATTCTACCTACACAAGTGAAAAATAGAGATACCTAGAGCTTTAATGTTTAGATTTTGATAATAATTAATTTCCTTTTTAAATGATAAAACCTTTTTGGGAGGGATGGGTTTCCCTTTCAACAAATCTGCCTATTCTACTATCAGCCTGTTGTGCCAGCTACCACAGGCATTGTTGAGAATAAGACATGAAACATCTGTATTTCCAGAGTTCCCACAAAATATGTTAGTGATTTTAAGGGTGTTTGTGTTGAAAGTGTCTGAGTCACATGAGATTTTGAAAGCACATTTGCCTCCTGAAAACTTTTCTCTTACTCTTCTCCGCAGGGGAGAACACAACCAACCTATACCCGTATTTTTCTCATAGTTTCTCCTATTATCTTTTGAATTTTGCTCTTTTTTCATCTTTCACTTCCTTTGTCTCTTATACTCTGTCCAGGTCATTCTTCTAGACCAGAAGGAGCCCAGACTTCTGAACTTGCTGCAATACACCTTCCTAGGGCCAGAACTGGCTGCAAATGGAATGGGCAGTGCCTTAAGTCTCTAGTACATGAACATACAAAGAAAAGTCAGAGAGAGAGAGTTGTTGGGGAGAAACAAAAACTATGAAGATAGTTCAACTACATAATCAACTCAAAAAGATAGATAGAACACTAAAATGTAAATACAAAGCACTAGAATGAAAGAGAGAAAGAGCCAAACAACTATAGAAGAAGCCCAAGGTAGCTTCTAAGCTGTGGGGTCATAGCTGCCGGTGATAGGACTAAGTTTTATCCACTCTGATAAAGTAATAAACCTACATGAAAATTTTTACCCATCTTTAGCTGAGCAGGTGACAAAGCATATATAAGTAATTTACTAAGTCCATAAGAGTAATAAGCGTCATAAGTGAGGTGATAGGCCAGGACTTTTGTTCCAGAACCCAGCAGCATTTCCCCACATGTAACTCTAAGGGGACTGATTATATAATACTCTCCCAATAGTTGCTTAACTAATTCATCACAGAAATCTGGAAGTTAAAAGATGTTAGATAACATACTTATTATTTATTGATTAAAATAGTAAATAAATGCAATCGGCACCAAAAAAAGAAGTTAATTAGTCAAAAGCAAAGCTACACTATTTGAGTGTGTATAAATGTAAACATCAGATAGATTTATTCATACAGGTTGAGTATTGCTAGTCAAAAAATCTGAAATCCAAAATGCTTCAAAATCCAAAGGTTTTTGAGCACAAGCATGATACTTGAAGGAAGTACTTATCCACTAGGAATGCTCAGCTGGCATAATGCAAATATTCCAAAATCTGAGAAAATCCAAAATCTGACACACTTCTGATCCTAATCATTTAGGATTAGGGATACTCAACCTGTACTTTCTTAGAATCACTTTTATACCTTAAAAGTGGGGATGCTTGGTTTCTTCAGTCCTGCTTCACAAGATTTTGTGTATAAAAACGTTATAAAATATAAATATGCAAGTGCAATGTGAGATGTAATCAATAATCGTTATAGTCATCTAACAGGAACTAGGCTACATTTTTACCTGAGTTAATATTTTTCTGGTAACTTTTTCTTTTGCCGCAGAGACCACCTGGTGGTCACTGTAAGGGCACAATCCTTCTACGCTGATCTTGGTGTGAGTCCCGTGCTTATTAACATTCTGACCCTGGTAAGTCCATTAACTTCACTAAAGCCCAGTCTCCCCATCTGAGAAATAGTAATAGTACCAATACCTATGCTCTAGCAGGTTACCGCATCTTAATTAACTTTTAATATGTCATTATTAATGTGCTAAAATTTAACCCATTGCCATGTCTTTCAGAAACTACACATTTTATAGTAAGAACAATATATTACTTTCGGCAACCACCTGTCATACCTTGGCTAGAATACTAGGTGTTTTTTTTTTTTTTTAATTATCTTACTGAGCACTTATAATAAATCTGCATATTCACTATTAATATCTTCATTTTATAAGTGAGACAGGTTAAGTAACTTGTCCAGGTTATAAGGCTTATAATTCGAAGAGAAAGGAATGCAATCTGGATCATTCTGTCTTCAGAGCCTTTGTTTTGTCCACAATGTGCCCCAACCTCTCAGGGACAGCATAAAAGGGACTGAATTTGTTAATCAAGGACATGATACTATGATTATATTTTATGGATGTATTTTTGTGTTTTTCTGAGTTTCTTTCATACTTTCTTAGCTCAACTTAGAGATATATCTGAAAACAAACAAACAAACAAAAAAAGAACTCAGTGTTAATATGGCTTATAGTTACTACAGAAGGAAGACTTTCCCTACATATGAATGGTAATTTTATTTCTGCCCTTAAAATCAGAAATAGGTCAACCTACTTACTTATTACATTGCTTAAATCATCTTCTGGGATTTTGGCAGTTTAAGGCTTATAGGTCTTTTCTTGGCTATCTTCCGTTAAATCTTTTAAGGAATCATGGATATTCTATGCACATCTGATCAAATATTTATTAAAGAATATATAATATGACTGTGAATTTATTTTAGCATTTTTCTTCTGAGGAGTTCAGAACCTCATGGCATAAATTACCTCATTTATCTTCATGTACATTCCAAGGGAAAAGCATAGTAGTGTTATCAGCCGAGATTAAAAATAAATGGGCCAGTTGTTCAGTCAGTCTATCATCAGGATTGATAGAGTTTCCACCATTTGCAGGTACTGGAAGCAGTAGCCATGTTATATTCTGTGAACAACAAGTCAGAGCAAGGCTGGTCTGGATGAACACCTGAAATGGCTTGAAGCACCTCAGTTCACATGCCTCTGGTGATCTGATTATTTACCCAGCTCATAAGTAACATAGCAATAACATACGTCCTTCTCTCCATTTGAGATGCTTTCGGCCATTGCTCTGATTGCTTCATCCTCATGTTTTAAGGCTCAGTTTAGTCATCATTGTATCTCTAAGGACTTTCTTAATCTCCAACAGAATAATCATGTCCGTGTCAATTATAGAGACAATTAAATAGGTGAAGATATATGTAATTAATATATCCAATACAACTTATTGAATAAAAAAGTTTTGATTACATCCTCTCTAAAAGACCAAGAGCTTCTATGAGAAAAAATTACATTTTATTTCACTGTGTATCTTTGGCACAGATCACAATTCCTGGCACAAAACAGATGATTAAAATCAGTTTATTAAATACTGTGGGGAAATAGAAAACACATTTAATATATGAGGATCAAACTATGAACCCATTGGCCTCAGATTATTTTTGCTCTTTGAACTATTGAATCTCATTGATTAGTGAGTTGTTTTTCCACTTCAGATGACCCACTGTCAAACTTTATTTCTGAGCCTTTATTTTCCCATTCTATAAAAGGGGGACAGTGACACTTATTTGTTCTTTATATGATATCATAGGAAACCAAGGGAATGAAATATATGTATTGATTTGCTAAGGCTGCTACACAAAGCACCACCGACTGGGTGGCAAACAACATAAATTTATTTCCTCATAATTCTTCGGCTACACATCCAAGATCAAGGTGTCAGCAATGTACATGTCTTCTAAGGTCTCTCTCCATGGCTTGTAGATGGTCATATTCTCCCACTGTCTTTCCCATGGTGTTTCCTCTGACCTAATCTCCACTTCTTATGACAAGAGACATGTTGGTATAGGGCCCACCCATATGAATTTATTTTACCTTAATAACCTTACAAGGGCCTTATCCAAATACAGACATATTCCGTATTGTTGGGGTTTAGGACATCAACATATGAATTGGAGAGGAAGATATATGCAGCCTGTAACAATACATAAAAGGCCCAGGCTGGCATGATGGCTCATGCCTGCAATCCCAACACTGAGAAACTGAGACATGTGGATTGTTTGAGCCTAGAAGTTTGAAACCAGCCTGGGCAACATGTCAAAACCCTGCCTCTACAAAAAAGTAACTGGACATGGTGGCAAGCATCTGTAGTCCCAGCTGCTAGGGAGGCTGAAGTGAGAGGATTGCCTGAGCCCAGGAGGTCAAGGCTGCAGTGAGCCATGATTATGCCACTGTACTCCACCTAGGCAACAGAGGGAGACCCTGTCCCCCAAAATAAAAAAATAAAAATAAATAAATAAAAGGCCCAATATGGTCCCTGGTGTGTGTTTGGCACTTTACTCAGGGAAGTATTATCACTATCAGTTTTAGTCAAAGATTTCCAATAGATCAAAAAATAACTTTACTGCTTCTTGTCAAATTGCTCTTTCAGTCTCTTGCTCAGGTGGCTTGAAAAGAAAAATGGCATGCAGACAGGGCACAAGCAATCCCAGCATGAAGTGCAGGGCAGAGGGAGGAAGATAAAGAGCCCTGGTAAGGGAAGGAATACTCTGAGCTCATTTACACATTTAGCAAGAGCTTGTCATAACTGAAAAAGCAGATGACCCAGATGAAGAAGGTGATGCTATAAATGGTGGCAAATCTTTTAAGAAGAAAAATGAAAAGCATCTGGAGGTACATTTGGCGTTCGGGAGAACTGACAGTGAGTCAGGATGCCAAGCATGAAAGGCATTAGAGTAACATTTCTATGAAAACCTAGCAGTCAAATTTTGAGGGGAAAACAGACATTAGCCGTAGCCATATCTCAATTTTGTGATGAGTTTCAAAGCCATCTTTCATGCAATCATTCTTCCTTCAGTCCCTGCTATCCTCCTTTCTCTCTTCTCACCTTTCCTCCATTCTTCCACCTTTGTATATAATAAGCATAGTGATGGTACAGTGATCTATTCTATTCAGGGATAGGTAACATCCTCAAGGAGATAAATGTCATATATAAATTTATATGTATAATATACACAGAGTTTATTATCATTATTCATGGTAGTTATGTTCTATAAGGTCACACAGACACTGACTTAGTAAAGACAGAAGCTCCTAGAGGCAAAATATATATCTCACCTAGATTATACTCTTAAATCTTAAAAACAACTCATCCTGGGAGATTTTATTTTCTTTATTTTACAAAAGGGTAAATGTGATTTAGAAGTGTTAAGTAACTTGCCTGAGGTTACCTCACTAGTAGGTGCCATAGATGGTGATTCAAACCCCATCCATCTGACTCCAGAGCTGGATCTTCTTTTACTACAGTGAATTGCCCACTACTCCACTACTGTCTCCTTCTTCTGGTGATAGATAGATATAGAGAGGTATGTAGATAGGTAGGTAGGTAGGTAGATAGATAGACAGATAGATGATAGATAGATACATACATAGATAGATAGATACATACATAGATAGAAACATAGATAGTCATCTACTCTGTCTGTATGTGTCTGCCTATCTATACAATATATTTGCTGTAATTAAGTACAGCTGAAGGACACTGGGGTTTCATTGAAAATGCTTCCAGTCTTCTGCACAGAAAAACAACTATCTATATCTCCATATAAAGATTTCTGTCTCTTTGAGTACCTACTATGTGCCTGGAACTGTTCTAGGCCTTTAACATCAATTAAGCCTTACAATAATCTTATAGAGGTGGCATTGTAATTTTCATTGTAATACTAGCAAACTGGAGCTCAGAAAAGTAAACTTGTCAAAGATTATGCAGCTAGTAAACAGAAAAATTTAGATTTGAACCCAGATCTCCCTGACTCCAACTATCCAGACCAGCACACCTCATGATCTCTCATATAGAAAGCAGATGTAGAATACCGCCTTCCCAGTTTAGATCTCTTTTTTTCTGCCTCTTCCTCAAGCAGTTTCACTCTGAAACAACAACGAATGTCAGAGAAACCGGCATTTGAAGAGGACAAAATTGGTGTGGTGTTCGGAAGGCAAAAGGAGAGAATGAATTCTGTGAAGGCACCCAGGTGTCTACATTATAAGAATAAATCTTACTGGTCACAATGGCTCACACCTGTAATCCCAGCACTTTGAGAGGCTGAGAGGATCACTTGAGCCCCGGAGCTAGAGATCAGTCTAGGAAACATAGTGTGACCCTGTCTCTACAAAAAAGGAATAAATCATCTAGGGGTGGTGGTGCATGCCTATAGTCCCAGCTACTTGGGAGGCTGATGTGGGAGGACTGATTACACCCAGGAGGTCAAGGCTGCAGTGAGCCATGATCAGACTACTGCACTCCAGTCTGGGCAACAGAGCAAGACCCTGTCATAAAAAAAGAGAAAGACAGAAAAAAAGTGAAGGAAGGAAGGGAGGGAGGGAGGGAGGGAAGTAAATCTCAAACTGGAGAACGTTAACAGAGAAGGTGTTTCCTAAGGGAGTGTTGAAAGATGTGGGATGATTTGGTCAGTCAGTGGTTAAGAAGAACTGATGATGGGTAGCAGGGAGAATATTTATGGTAAGAGAGCAAGGAGCGAGAGGAGACAATTGGAAGCCAAGCTACAGGGCCCTGGGTGAAGAGAAAGTGTGGCGCAATTGACTGTTGCTTGGCCCTGCAGAAGACTAGAGACTCAGGTGAGTCCTAGAGAAATGTGGTTGGTATAGAGGAAAGAAATGACTAGAAATGGGTTTGGAGTGTTATATATTATAATATAATATAATACTAGTGTATTAGTCTGTTCTCATGCTGCTAATAAAGACATACCAGAGACTGGGTAATTTATAAAGGAAAGAAGTTTAATTGACTCACAGTTCTACAAGGCTAGGGAGGCCTCACTGTCATGGTAGAAGGTGAATGAGGAGAAAAGTCAAGTCTTACATGGCAGTAGACACGAGAGTTTGTGCAGAGGAAATCCCATTTCTAAAACTATCAGGTCTGGTAAGACTTGTTTACTACCATGAGAACAGTATGGGGAAACCACCTCCATGATTCAGTTATCTCCACCTGTCCCTGCACTGGACAAGTGGGGATTATTACAATTCAAGGTGATACTTGGATGGAGACACAGCCAAACCATATCACTAGGTTTGGATATTTTCACATAACAGAGGCCTCAGAAACAACACCACACATCTACAACCGTCTGATCTTTGACAAACCTGACAAAAACAACCCATGGGGAAAGGATTCCCTATTTAATAAATGGTGTTGGGAAAATTGGCTAGTCATATGCAGAAAACTGAAACTGGACCCCTTCCTTACACTTTACACAAAGATTTACTCAAGATAAATTAAAGACTTAAACATAAGACCTAAAACCGGCCAGGCGCGGTGGCTCACGCCTGTAATCCCAGCACTTTGGGAGGCCGAGGCGGGCGGATCACGAGGTCAGGAGATGGAGACCATCCTGGCTAACATGGTGAAACCCTGTCTCTACTAAAAATACAAAAAATTAGCTGGGCCTGGTGGCGGGCGCCTGTAGTCCCAGCTACTCGGGAGGTGGAGGCAGGAGAATGGCGTGAACCTGGGAGGCGGAGCTTGCAGTGAGCCGAGATCGCACCACTGCACTCCAGCCTGGGCGACAGAGCAAGACTCTGTCTCAAAACAAACAAACAAACAAACAAAACACCTAAAACCATAAAAACCCAAGAAAAAACCTAGGCAATACCATTCAGGACATATGCATGGGCAAAGACTTCATAACTAAAACACCAAAAGCAATGGCAAAAAAAGCCAAAATTGACAAATGGGATCTAATTAAACTAAAGAGCTTCTACACAGAAAAATAAACTATCATCAGAGTGAACAGGCAACCTACAGAATGGGAGAACATTCTGTATTCAGAATCTACAAGGAACTTAAATTTACAAGAAAAAAACAAACAACTCCATCAAAAAGTGGGCGAAGGATATGAACACACACTTCTCAAAAGAAGATGTTTATGCAGCCAACAAACATATGAAAAAAAGCTCATCATCACTGGTCATTTGAGAAATGCAAATCAAAACCACAATGAGATACCATCTCATGCCAGTTAGAATGGCAATCATTAAAAAGTCAGGAAACAACAGATGCTGGGGATGATGTGGAGAAATAGGAATGCTTTTACACTGTTGGTGGGAGTATAAATTAGTTCAACAATTGTGGAAGACAGTGTGGCAATTCCTAAAGGATCTAGAACCAAAAATACCATTTGATCTAGCAATCCCTTTACTGGGTATATACCCAAAGGATTATAAATCATTCTACTATAAAAACACATGTACATATATGTTTATTGCAGCATTATTTACAATAGCTAAGGTTGGAACCAACCGAAATGCCTATCAATGATAGACTGAATAAAGAAAATGTGATATGTATACACCATGGAATACTATGAAGTCATAAAAAGGGATGAGTTCATGTCCTTCACAGGGACATGGATAAAACTGTAAACCATCATTCTCAGCAAACTAACACAGTAACAGAAAACCAAACACCGCATGTTCTCTCTCATAAGTGGGAGCTGAACAGTGAGAATATGTGGACACAGGGAGGGGAACATCACACACTTGGGCCTGTTGAGGGGTGGGAGGTTAGGGGAGGGAGAGCATTAGGAGAAATAGCCAATGTAGATGATGGGTTGATGGGTGCAGCAAACCACCATGGCATGTGTAGACCTATTTAACAAACCAGCACGTTCTGTACATGTATCCCAGAACTTAAAGTATTAAAACACACACACACACACACACACACACACACACACACACACACACACACACAAAATACCTCCAAGTTTGACTGACTTGTCAAAGAGTAAAATGATTTACCTGAATAATTCTTGTTAAGAAATGAGGGGGATTGTGCAGTGTAGATCCCAGAACTCTTACTGTGGATCTCAGGTTACACAACAGGGTAGAGTCAGTTCGTATGATAATAATAACAATAGATCATTATACTGTCTTTAATAAAGGGGAAAGACGGACTCATACACCACACTATGTAAGTATTATTCATAAAAATATATAGGCCATATCAGGATCTGTAACCTGGAAATTAGATCTATAGTTACATTGTTTTATATAATACATTTATGATGTCATGGAAAGGTAAGAAATTAGTAAAAATAAATAAACTAATATTTAAGTGTTCATAAATTGGGTATAACATATTTATCTGAAAATATAATGTTAATTATCTTGGGACTATCTCAGCATTATTCTTATTGTGTTGTTTTCTTATTTGCTTTCAGTAAATTGTTTTTACATTTTTGGTTCAGTGGTGAAACTCTTTTAACACTTTTTATGAGGCACTTGTACTTGTGTACCAGAGAAGCCATTTCCAGTCCTCAAAAGTGTACATGTGAAAGCATGTACACATGAAACCCAAGGTTAGGTATGTTGTAATGTAGGGCAGCACTCTGCATAGGGAACAATTCATTCCACCAAAAAATGTCATGTATATCCAAAGCCAGGAGTAAGAAAGTCTTGTACCCTTTGGAAGAGTCACAGACTCAACTGGAACATCCACCTATATATTACATTTCAAGCTTTATGCTGAACTGAGGGTGATTCTGGCTAATTCTAGAATCATAGCTGCTTGCTTGGGAAGGAAATTCTCTCTACTATAAACATTAGATATGCCTGTAAATAAATCAAGGGGAATTAGCAAACAGTATTTGATCCCAAAATTTGTCCATTGCTTAACTTTTTGGCAGAATATTGCTCAATAAGTGAGTAAAAAATTGAGGACATACACGGTTCTCTGGCACATCATGGGTACAAGTAGTGCTGCCTGTTGAGTAAAAAGTTAGACTTGGGTTTTCTTATGAACGGTCAAGATATATATTTTGTTTGATCCAATGCCTATGTAATTTATGTTTGTGTTATTAAAAGCAGCATGGAAGTTAAGAAAAATGACAAGGTTTGGGTCTGTACTTGTTTGCTCCTTGTCTGACATTTGACCTCAGTACTCAGCCTATCTCCTCAGTTTTTAAAGGGGGACAATAGTGTCTACATTAGCTATAAAGATAATGTAAGAATATATACTATTTTGAACTAGCTGCTAGTTGTACTTGTTTTTTAACCATCCTAGTCACAGTGAAAATGAACCATTGTCAATATAATGTATTTTATATAGTCAGACTTTAAGATGTCTAATGCTGGATTTGGAAACATGCACTTGAAATTCACCACAAACACGGAGTTCAACATGTTGAGGTTTTAAATCAGAAATAAGCATATGTGCAGTTGGTTTTTATGTCTTTTTTTCCTTTTTGAAAATTATATTTAGAGCATGTGTAGGTTTACAGAAAAGTGAGCAGAAAAATACAGTTTCCATCCTTTCTCTTTCTCTTTCTCTGTCTCTCTCACTCACTCACTTTTCCCCGGTTTCTCATATTATTAATATTTCACATAGGTATGGCCCATTTGTTATAATTGGTGAATAAATATTGATATACCATTTTAAACCAAAGTCCATAGTGTATATTAAGATCAGTCTTTCCGTTATGCCAGTTTCTGGGTTTTGCCAAATGCATTATACCATACTCATACGTGATAGTTTCAATGCCCTAAAAGTCCCCTGTTTCACTTGTTTGTCCCTCTCCTCTTCACCCTCATGCTGCCCCTGGCATTAGCTGATCTTTTTATGGTTTCCATGGTTTTCCCTTTTCCAGAATGTTTATGATTGGAATCAAACACCACATAACCTTTTCAGATTGGCTTATTTTAGTAGACAATATGCATTCAAATTTCCTCCGTGTCTTTTTGTCATTTGATCACTCATTTTATTGCCGGACGATATTCCATTTCATTGACACACCACAGTTTATCCATTACTCATTGAAGAATATCTTGGTCATCTCCAATTTTTGGCTATTCTGAATAAAGCTATTATAAATATTTGTATGGAATATTTTGTGTGGATGTAACTTTTTGTGTGGATATAATTTTTTTCAATGGATTGAATGTTTATATTCCCCCACCCCCAATATTTATATGTTGAAATCCTACCCTCAATGTAATGTAATGACTTTAGAAGCTAATTTAGGTCGTAAAAGTGGATTAATATGCTTATAAAAGAGACACCAGAAGCTGTCTGGCTCTCGTTCCACCACGTGAGGATACAAGTTGGTAGCCTGCAATGCAGCCAAGGCTTCTCACCATGCTGCCACGCTGATCTCAGATGTTCAGCCTTCAGAACTGTGAGAAATCAGTGTCATTATTTATAAGTCACTAAGTCTATATTATTTTGTTATAGCCACCAGAACTGACTAAGACAGTTTTCAAACATTTAGGTAAAATCCTAGTAGAATGATTGCTGAATCATAAATTAAGACTATATTTAAATTTAGCTCTGTAAGAAACTGCCCAGTTGTCTTCCAAAGTTGCTATTATTTTCCATTCCCATCAGCAAATAATGAAAATTCTTGTTGCTTCACATCCTTGTCAGTATTTGGTGTTGTCTGTGTTTTGGATTTTAGTCCAAAACTAAATGTAATGATATCTTGTTTTTTAAACTTGAAATTCCCTGATGACATAAAATATTGTGCTACTTTTCATATACATATTCACTATTTGCCAGCTTTCATTGGTGAAGTGTCTGCTCAGATATTTTGCCCACAGGTTGACTTGGATTTTATTTTATATCAAGCTGAAATGATCCATAAATTCACATAGAACCTTGTAGACCCAACATTGCCCCATTTTAGACTCTGCTCATGTGATTCCCTCTTCTAGAGCATCATTTCCACCTTTATTTTCCTGGTTTACTTCTCATCCAAAATTTTGTTCATGTTTTAATCCTGAAATATTCTTTAAACTTTCTGGTTATGGGAATGGCCTTTCTTCCAGGGATCTTTAACCTCTTGGGCATACCTAAAATTTAAAACTGAAAATGTGTTCTTAAAATTAACCTTTGAAAGTTCTTCTTCCTTTGCAGGAGTATAAGTTAGAAGGTGAGGGAATGCATCTTACTTTTCGTTGACTCTCCAGAGCCTGGCACAGTGCTATGTATAAACTAGGAACTCCCTTCTGATTTACTGCACTGAACTTAACTCATTCTAAACCAAGTTAAATAATATGCTGTCAGCGTAAAATAATCTTGAGTTTTAGAGAATGATTTTTGCTTCAGATATTCTATATTTTTCCACCTTTTATTTTACTTAAAATTAGTTAATTTCTGAGGCAAAGTATATTCTCCATTATGGAAATGGCTTAATCAAGGCAGACCAGTCTTAGCAATCAATTCTTATCTACTGAGAGAAAAATGCCTCCTTAAAATGCAATATCTTCCCAATTCCTCCAAACTCTGAAGGACTATGTAGTCTATCATAGCTGGATCCCCAACTGCCATGTTCTCTTAAGGGTCAAGGAATAGATCTTTATTTCTTGAATCATTTAACAACAAAATAGAAAAGTCATTGAAAAACATATTAGGAGCAATGCTGAAAGGTTCTGTCATGTATTTCCTTTATTCGTTAACTTTATGGAGAATACATAGAAGCCTATATCTCTGGGTTTGTAAGTCAAGGCAAGAACTTGCTGGGACATACTGGCATTATAAATTATACTAAATGTTTTTATCACTGAAAGGCGAGATACTTTAAAACAACTCTCAAAGACCTAGTATGAATTTCCCACAAAACAATCTGATACAAGGATTTGTTTACAAGTAGTTCATTTGGAAGGAAATCTCAGAAAGTAGAAGTAAAGAAGCAGGAAGAATGAGAAAAAAATAAATTCTGTAACCAACGAATGGCAGTCTGTCAGAATCCCTGAGAAGTCCACAGCATTCTTCCTAGAATTGCCCATATGGCTGATGAGAGAATGCAGCTTTTAATTACTCGTGTGCTACTTCCATTGATTGAAGCTGTTCTCTTGGAAATTTCAACTCTATAATTCTGGGCTCTGCTTGTATAGTAGCTTATGGAAGTTCAGAGACATTGCTGGAGAAAACTGCAGAAAGACTGTCTGCTATGTAGGGTGACAATCAAGATGAGCCTGAGTTTGCATGGAAACATCCATGTCATTGGCAGCTGAAGTCACATGGTGCCAGGGGATGTGATGCAGGCACAATGAGTGTCTGATACGACATGCGTTACTACTTTTTATCGTTATAGAAAGCAAATATGTTTTAAAAACCCTTCCAGGGAAAGGGACATCTATTCCGTGGATTACCTCTTTGTTTAATCTTCTTAGAAACTGAGGTTTAGAAAGGTTAAGTTACGAGCTTAGAAGCCCAAGAACAGAAAGTAGTAAAAATAGAATTTGAACTCGTGTGTGCTGACTATATTCCCAATATATTTCTCACAACTAAGGGCTGCTTTTTAGAAAGCTAACAAGGATTTGACTTTCTACAGGTATTCAATTTGTAGAAATAAAAAATAATGGGAAGAAACAATCTCTTCTCCTGAAATTTTTTAATGCATAAAATACTCATCTAATATACATTAATCCAGTACTTATCATATGCCTAGCACTGTGTTTGGAACTGAGAAGTCAATAATTGCAAGTTATTGGTTAATTACCTAAAGAAGCTCAAAATACTTTGGGGTAGACATGCAGAGAAACGGAGTATTACAGGATGTTGAAACAATGGCAAAGTTAGAGATATGCCAAGGGTGTTAGGAGAATACATGGGAGGGACAAATGAATGTTTCTGTGGGAAAGGTCTCATTTTATCCATATTTTTGAAATCCAAACTCATACTCTGTGGATCTCATTGAGTTCCAGTGATGTAGCTCTGAGGCCTAATTAGCCTTCAAATGCTTCCCAAATCTGTAGTAAACAGTTTTTCTTATGATTTGCCCTCTGCTTAAATGTCATTCCTTTTCCTAAAGTGGCATTACCTGCAGGTTTTACTTGCCAGTTTCTGAATTGCTTTTATCTCTCTACCCAAAGTAAAATTTTTCTGAAGAGAAGAATCATGTGTCACACACATTGCATCTTCAGTGCCCAGCACAGGGCTCTGTCTTTAAAAAGTGCTTAATAAATAAATGGGATGAATGTAGCATGGTATATTAAAATATGTTACTGAATTTACAACGATGCCCACACTTGTTAACTGAATTGCTGTAAGGAGGTAATATTTTAGTTAATTCCAACCAGAAAAATGTTTGAAATAAAGTACAACCCTATTATAGTAATAAAGACAGTTTGGAAATCATGTCCACTTAAGCTTCTTTCTTGGAAGCAGAAACAGGTAGGAGGCAGTAGTTTTATTTCACAGAAGGAAAAAGAAAACCAGCCTAAAAGTATGTCTTCTCTGTATTCTAATGCTACTTTTTTTTCATGTGTTTGTGGTGATGCTGGTATATAAACAGACCTACTGCCCTGCCATTCATAGGAAAGTATAGCATATTCAAATATGTATAGTACATAATACTTGACAATGACAGTGATAATAAATGATGACGCTACTGGATTATGTATTTACTATACTATACAGTTTAAATTTTGTTTCTTTATGGATTTAAGGGGTATAAGTGCATTTTTGTTACACGAATATATCGCATACTGGTGATGTTTGGGCTTTTAGTGTACCCATCACCTGAATAGTGTACAT